>NC_133426.1:120295000-123067500 GCF_049350105.2 Macaca mulatta | reverse complement strand
TAACTTTGGAAACTGGGTAATGTAATTCATAGAGACAGAAAACCTAAGGAGGAGGGCAAAGGTAGAGTGAAAGAATTGAGTTTATTTTAGAGATGTTGAGCTTGAGCTGTTAGTGTGAATCCAAGTAGAGAGGTCTTGGACTCAGATATAGCTTTGAGAATAAATAGCTAATTGGTAGAAATTTAAGCAACTAACATAGTAAAATCATCTAGAGGATTAAATGTTTAAGAATTCCAGCATTTTAGGGTATACTGTATATAGGTACATGAAAATGAGACTGTACAAAATGGGTGCAAAGAGCAGTCACATATAGGGGGAAAATCTGTAGAGGTATGGAATGAGAATGTTTCCATTAATCAATTTTGACAATTACCACAAAATAATTGCTAAGAAAAGAAGTGAAAACTGTGATCTTAATAGTCCATGGCTTTGTAATTTCACTGATCTCTCTCATAAGGAAATAATAAATGGTGCGATATGACTCTTTTTGGTAGCCTCGTGGTGGATTTGAAGGACCATTGCTTTCCCTAATAATAGCTGATAAATAACTCCTTTCATGACCTTTTCTTATTTCATGCACAACTTTGAAAACATATTCATTATTGTATTAGTCTGTTTTGCATTACTATGAAGAAATACCGGGGCCAGGCATGGGGGCTCATGCCTGTAATCCAAGCTCTTTGGAAGGTCAAGGCAGGTGGATTACCTGAGGTAAGGAGTTCGAGACCAGCCTAGCCAACATGATGAAACACTGTCTCTATTGAAAAAACAAGAGTTAGCCAGATGTGGTAGCACACACCTGTAATCTCAGCTACTCAGGAGACTGAGACAAAAGAATTGCTTGAACCGGGGAGACAGAGGTTGCAGTGAACCAAGATTGTGCCGCTGCACTCCAGCCTGGGTGACAGAGCCAGACTCCATCTCAAAAAAAAAAAAAAAAAAAAAAAAAAAAAAAAAAAAAAAAAACCGGAAGTTGGGTAATTGATAAATAAAAGAGGTTTCTATGGCTCATGGTTCTAAAGGCTGTACAAGCATGGCACCAGCATCTGCTCAGCTTCTGGTGAAACCTCAAGAAGCTTTTACTCATGACAGAATGAAGGGGGGGCAGGCATGTCAACTGGTGAGACAGGGAGCAAGAGAGATACCAGACTCTTTCAGACAACCATTTCAGGGATCTCAAGTCACGTTTTGTGTTTCCCCTCTTTTTAATTTTGGCTTGATAAAATCCCCAAGATACTTCAACTTCTCTAGGCGGTATCGCCTCATCACTTCTCTTCTCTTCCTTCCCTCCTCCCTTACATATTGTTTTCTGGGAAAAATCACCAGAAAAAGATCTAGCTAGATGACTCTTCTTTCAGCCACACAAGTCTTTTCAGACGATATCTTTCTCATAAGCAGTTCAGGAGTTAATCCTTAACCAAACCACACCGTTAAGTAATTAAGAAGTACAGTTTTTAAAATGTTGTACTGAAAATGGGAAACACAGTATCTGTATGTCACTATTTTGAAAATTCCAGAGATTCCTCTGTTCTCTGAGCAAATGGAGATCCCATATTATCAAAGGTTTTCCTCCGTTGGCTGTTTTAATGAGGCAGGTGCTAATTCTTGCAGAGTTAAAGGGACAAAGGTAAGGATTTTGTTGATTTACAGTTTCTGCTATACAGTCTACTCTAGGTTTTTTTCCAGAGGCTCAATTTATCTTTAATTTTATTTAGTTAATCCCAAATGTAATCAAATTTATATTATCTGAAGTGTAATATTCTCAGGTGACTAATACTTTGAGAGTCATTTTCAGGATCTTGAATTATAAAACGCTGAAATCTTATGATGACATCAAATCTCAGAAAAATCTAAATGAGTTGAAAAAGAGTTATAGACCGTTACAGACTCTCTGAAAGACATATTTTAAAAAGGTTTCAGGGATAGGGCCAAGGTGGTGAATTAGAGCCAACTGCAGTCTGCAGCACTCACGGAGAGGAATGAGAGCAACAAGTGAATTCAGCACCCTCAACTGAAGTGTCCAGGTTCTCATATTGGGACTGAATTGGCAATCAGTTCAACCCACGGAGGGTGAAGAAAAGCAGGGTGAGATGACAGCTCACCTGGGAATGGCACAGAGCCAAGGGAACCCCCACCCAAAGCCAAGGGATGCAGTGAGTGATTGTGTGACTGTGTCTAGGAAACCACACTCCTCTCAAAAATCCCATGGATCTTTGCAACCTGCTGATCAGAGATCCCCTCATGAGCCCATGCTACTGGGGCCTTGGGTCTGATACACAGAGTAGTGTGGAGTCTCAGAAGAGCAGCCACTCAGGCACACATGGAGACCCAAGAGTTTTACATACTTTGGCCATGGAATCCCAGGCGAGGAGGCATATACATCCATACATTCTCTCAAGAAGAATAAATAAGCAAGGATATTAAAAAATACAGAAGTATAATGTAGGTGCAGAAGGAAAGGAGTGCTGGAGGTTTGTTAACCCTACCAGGTAATAAAACATATGAATACTCTATAATTAAGGCAGTATAGTATATTGGTATTAATAGATGGAAAATGGAGCATATGGAGTCCAAAAGCAGACTAGCAGTGTGTGTTCATGTGTATATATATATGGATATATTGATAGAAAGAGAGAGAGAGATACTGAGAGGAAGACTTAGAATGGGGCATATCAAGTCAATGGGAGAAAGATGGACTTTAAAAGTAAATATTTGGATGACTGTATAATTACTTTGTCAAAAACAGTTGGATCAATATATTACTTAATCCAGTAGGATAAATTCCAAATTGGTCAGAAATTTAAATGCAAAAATAGTGTAACCATACAAGTACAGAAGTAAATATAGATGTATTCCAGTGTAACCTGGGAATAAGAAAAAGCTTATTATCAGCAATGAAAAGTGCCATAAACAAAACAACCATACAAATAAAAGAAATAAAAATTCACATTATATCACAAAGTGTGTAATATATCCCTAATAAATAAATCCTAATAATTAAGAAGGACAGACCAACAACATAATAGAAAAATAAGTAAAAACTATGAACAGGCAGTTCCTATAAGGAGGAAAAAAATGCCCTTAAACACATAAAATCATGCTCAATTTTATACATAGTAGGATAAATGCAAATTATAACTATATTGAAATACCATTTCTCACATATCATATTAGCAAAAGCCTAGTATTTGGCAGCATATTTAGAAAGATTGGTAGGAATGTAGGAAAATAGGCACACACATGTATAGTTGATGGAAAAACATAATTATTCAATTGCATCTAAAGAATGATTTAGCAGTATTTAGAAGGAATTATAAATGACACACCAGTCCCAATTCTAAGAATTTATCCTGAAGATACACTGACAAATATTCACAATCACTTATTCACAAGAACCCTCAAAGTGAAATAATTTATAATGGCAAAATATTGGAAAAAACAAATATCCTTCAATAGAAGCCTGGTTAATTTGCTATAAAACGTTATATGTAACAGAACACAATGGAGTACTATGCACCTGTGTAAACTAAAGAGTAAAATCTCTGTTAACTAATTTTAAATGATCCACATAATAAAATGGAAAACAGAAAATAAATGTGTAAATCAATATACATAGTTTGCTAAAATTTGCATAAGAAATGAGTGAGGAAATATTTCTTCATATATAATTTTAATTTTGGAATATGTAAATTAATGTGTGATTTCAATTTGGAAAGATGCAAATGCTTTATATATTTGAAATACAATTTAGTGAAAAGAAAGGTAAAAAAATAACTAAAACTGAAAAATATACTGAAATACATGAATCTGACTGTAATAATTTATTGACTAGATCACTCTTACACAAGAATAATTTCAAATGACTTTAGAGCAGAGTGATTTTGGTATTTTCTAAAGTTCTCTGTAGATTTCTTTTACATTTATTGAGATAAGACTGACAAATAAAAATTGTACATATTTAAGGTGTACAATGTGATGATTTGATATACATATACATTGTGAAATGATTACCACAATCAAACTAATTAACATATTTTTAACCTCACATATTCTTTTTATTTAATAGTTAGAATACTTGAGATATACTATTTTAGCAAATTTCAAGCACACAATACATTAACTATAGTAACCGTGTAGTAATAGTATTTTTTAAAAATTATTTTAATGAAACTATAGTACACATGGCCAAAATGTAAATGAACAAAATAAATTGTCACAAATAAACACTTTGTAACCACTAATTAAGTAAAAAAATTGAAAATTATCAGCATTCCAGAAAACTCCTTCAAACCTCTTTCCAATCACCATTTCCTTTTTCCCAAATAGTAACCTTGATTCTGACTTTTAAGTAAACATACCTTAAATGTTATAGCTGTAAATATCTAGTACAAAAAGTTAACCCATCTTTACCTTCAAGAGTGTGCTGTTTTTTGGCAGTATTTTTCAAAAATCTTGGTTATTTCATCTAAAATTCTCAAGTTTATTTGAATAAAGATGTTCTTAGTAACCAGTTAGAATCTTTTTGATATATTAGTATTTGAAATCTGTAAAATTCATCTTTCTTATGTAGGCCTTCATTTCTCCTCTATACATATAATCAACATTCAATAATTGTATTAATCCTCAAAAATAAAAAAAAAACTTTTAGATTATTGATCCACTATTTTATGTTTGTTTTCTATGTCATTAATTACAACTCCTAATATTATTTTCTTTATATTTTGGGTTTAACTTGTAGTTTTATTTTTAATTTTTATAAAATGCATGCATAACTTCTTGGTTTGTAGCATTTCTTTTTAAAATTCTACATTTAAGACTATAAATTTCTGTTTTATGTGAAATTGATTTTTAATTATTTTTATAAATATGTTAGTGACATACTATAAACGTACCCTTTTTAGAATCTGCAAATGGTGTTTTTATTATACTCACGGAGTTGTTCATTTATCACTACTATCTAGTTTCAGAATATGTTAATTTCCCCCAAACCAAAATTCATGCTCACTCTTCATGCAGCTGGAAACTATCATTCTCAGCAAACTATTGCAAGAACAGAAAACCAAACATAGGTGGGAACTGAACAATGAGATCACTTGGACACAGGAAGGGGACATCACACACTGGGGCCTGTTGTAGGGTGCTGGGAGCGGGGAGGGATAGCATTAGGAGATATACCTAACGGAAATGACGAGTTAATGGGTGCAGCACACCAACATGGCACAGGTATACATATGTAACAAACCTGCACGTTGTGCACATGTACCTTAGAACTTAAAGTATAATTTAAAAAAAAAAGAAAAGGAGGCAGAAAGTTAACACTCTTAGATCTTTAAAAAAATGTAGTTGTAGTTTGTTCTGTTTCATTGTACAATAAACTAAAATGTAATTATTGAAAAGGAAAAAAAAAGAAAAGTATTCCTTATTTATACCCTCCTGAGTAAGCACAGAAAATAATGATTCTGTGTGGAACAAAGTTTGAGCCCAAAGACCAAATCAAGAATATGGTTGCAAATACCTTTGTTACAACCTGTGAAATATTTAAGATAGCACCTCGTAGACCATTTCAGCTAGGCAAAAGGGCTGTTCTACCACACCCTATACACATGTCAGAATGTAGAGAGAGATTGGTGTGAAAAAGTATTATAGATGTCCCTTTGGGGGCATATAATGAGTCTTAAAGTCATAGAAAATGTATAATTTTTTTTCTTTATTTCTTCTAAATAATGGAATACATGTGGAGAACGTGCAGGTTAGTTACATAGGTATATGTGTGCCATGGTGGTTTGCTGCAACTATTGACCCATCCTCTAAGTTTGCTCCCCTAATGCCCACCCCACAACAGGACCTGGTGTGTGTTGTTCCCCTCTCAGTGTCCATGTGTTCACAGTGTTCAACTCCCACTTATGAGTGAGAATATTGAGGGCTTGGTTTTCTGTTCCTGTGTTAGATTGCTGAGGATGATGGCTTCCAGCTTCATCCATGTCCTTGCAAAGGACAGGATCTCATTCCTTTTTATGGCTGCATAGTATTCCATGGTGTATATGTACCACATTTTCTTTATCCAGTCTATCATTGATTGGCATTTGGGTTGGTTCCATGCCTTTGCTATTGTAAATAGTATTGCAATAAATATTCTTGTACATGGGTCTTTATAGTAGAATGATTTATATTCCTTTGGATATATACCCAGTAATGGGATTGCTGGGTCAAATGGTATTTCTGGTTCTAGATCCTTGAGGAATCACCACACTATCTTCCACAATGTTTGAACTAAGTTACATTCCCAATAACAGTGTAAAAGTGTTCCTGTTTCTCCACAGTCTCGCCAGCATCTTTTGTTTCCTGACTTTTTAATGATTGCCATTCTGACTGGTATGAGATGGTATCTCATTGT
Organism: Macaca mulatta; assembly: GCF_049350105.2. Lineage (NCBI taxonomy): Eukaryota > Metazoa > Chordata > Mammalia > Primates > Cercopithecidae > Macaca > Macaca mulatta. The sequence continues at coordinate 123,061,106 of NC_133426.1, read as the reverse complement.
GGTTTTGATGTGCATTTCTCTGATGATCAGTGATGTAATTTTTTCATATGTTGGTTGGCCACATAAATGTCTTCTTTTGAGAAGTTTCTGTTCATATCCTTTGCCAACTTTTTGATGGGGTTGGTTTTTTTTTTTTTTTCTTGTAAATATTTTTAAGTTCCTTGAAAATTTGGTGTATTAGATCTTTGTCAGATGGATAGATTGCAAAACTGTTCTCCCGTTCTGTAGGTTGCCTGTTCACTCTGATGATAGTTTCATTTGCTTTGCAGAAGCTCTTTAGTTTAATTAGATACCATTTGTCTATTTTGGCTTTTGTTGCAATTGCTTGTGGTGCTTTTGTCATGAAGTCTTTGCCTATGGCCTATGTGCTGAATGGTATTGCCTAAGTTTTCCTCTAGGGTTGTTATGGTTTTGGGTTTTACATTTAAGTCTTTAATCCATCTTGAGTTAATTTTTGTATAAAGTGCAAGGAAGGGGTCCAGTTTCAGTTTTCTGCATATGGCTAGCCAATTTTCCTAGCACCATTATTGAATGGGAGATTATTTCCCCATTGCTTGTTTTTGTCAGGTTTGTCGAAGGTCAGATGGTTGTAGATGTGTGGTGTTATTTCTGAGGTCTCTGTTCTGCTCCATTGGTGTCCATGTCTGTTTTGGTACCAGTATCATGCTGTTTTGGTTACTGCAGCCTTATAGTATAATTCGAAGTCAGGTAGCACGATGCCTCTGGGTTTGTTCTTTTTGCTTGCGATTGTGTTGCTTTTGTAAGGTGTTCTTTGATTCCATATGAAATTTTAAATAGTTTTTCTAATTCCGTGAATAATGTCAATGGTAGTTTAACAGGAATAACATTTAATCTATAAATTACTTTGGGCAGTATGGCCATTTTCATGATATTGATCCTTATGATCCATGAGGATGGAATGTTTTTCCATTTGTTTGTGTCCTCTCTTGTTTCCTTGAGCAGTAGTTTGTAGTTTTTCTTGAAGAGGTTCTTCATGTCTTTTGTAAGTTGTATTCTTAGATATTTTATTAGCTTTCTAGTGATTGTGAATAGTTTATTCATTATTTGGCTCTCTGCTTGCCTATTGTTGGTGTAAAGGAATGCTTGTGATTTTTGCCAATTGATTTTGTATCTTGAGACTTTGCTGAAGTTGCTTATCAGTTAAAGAAGTTTTTGGGCTGAGATGATGGGGTTTTCTAAATATAAAATTATGTCATCTGCAAACAGAGTCTACTTGACTTCCTCTTTTCCTATTTGAATATCCTTTATTTATTTCTCTGTTCTGGTTGCCCTGGCCAGAACTTCCAATACTATGTTGAATAGGAGTGGTGATAGAGGACATCCTTGTCTTTTGCTGGTTTTCAAAGGGAATGCTTCCAGCTTTTGCCCATTCAATATGATATTGGCTATGGGTTTGTCATAAATAGTTCTTATTATTTTCAGATATCTTCCATCAATCCTTCACTTATTGAGAGTTTTTAACCTGATAGGAAGTTAAATTTTATCAAAGGCCTTTTAGGTATCTATTGAGGTAATAATGTGTTTTTTGTCTTTGGTTTTCTTTATGTGATGGACTACATTCATTGATTTGCCTATGTTGAACCAGTCTTGCATCCAAGGGATGAAACTGAATTGATCATGGTGGATAAGTTTTTTGATGTGCTGCTGGATTCAGTTTGCCAGTATTTTATTGAGGATTTTTATATCGATGTTCAGCAGGGATATTAGCCTGAAATTTTCTTTGTTGTGTCTCTTCCTGGTTTTGGTATCAGGATGATGCTGGCTTCACAAAATGACTTAGGGAGGAATGCCTCCTTTTCAATTGTTTGGAATAGTTGCAGAAGGAATGGAACCAGCTCCTCTTTGTATTTCTGGTAGGATTCAGCCATGAATTCATCTAGTCCTGGGCTTTTTATTATTTTATTTTTTTTATTATTTTTTTTTGTTGTTGGCAGGCTATTAATTAATCTCTCAGTTTCAGAGTTTGTTACTGGTCTATTCAGGGATTTAACTTCTCCTTGGTTTAGTCTTGGTAGGGTGTGCGTGTCCAGGAATTTATCAGTTTCTTCTAGACTTTCTAGTTTACTTGCATAAAGGTATTTATAGTATTATCTGACAGTAGTTTGTATTTCTATTGGGTCAGAGGTGATATCCACTTTATAATTTTTATTGTTTCTATTTGATTCTTCTCTCTTCTTCATCATTAGTCTAGCTAGTGGTCTATCTTGCTAATTTTTTCAAAAAAAAATAAAAACAGTTTCTGGATTCATTGGGTTTTCTTGGGGGGGGGGTTGTGTCTGTCTCTCCTTCAGTTTTTCTCTGATGTTAGTAATTTCTCGTCTTCTGCTAGCTATTGGATTCCTTTGCTCTTCCCTCTCTAGTTCTTTTTACTGTGATGTTAGGGTGCCAATTTGAGATCTTTGTAGTTTTCTGATGTGGGCATTTAGTGCTATAAATTTACTTCTTATCATTGCTTTAGCTGTATCCCAGAGATTCTGGTACGTTGTCTCTTTGTTCTCATTGGTTTCAAAGAACTTTGAATCATTCGGGAGCAGGTTGTTCAATTTCCATGAAATTGGTTTTGAATGAGTTTCTTAATCATGAGTTCTAATTTGATTGCACTGTGGTCTGAGAGACTTGTCTTTTTTTGTTGTGTCTCTTCCCAATCAATCGTAGGTGTGGTCTTTTTTATTTTGGTTATTTTGCATTTGCTGAGAAGTGTTTTACTTTCAATTTTGTGGTCAATTTTAGAATAAGTGCCATGTGGCACTGAGAATAATGTATATTCTGTTGATTTGTGGTAGAAAGTTCTGTAGATGTCTACTAGGTCCACTTGATCCAGAGCTGAGTTCAAGTCCTAAGTATCATTGTTAATTTTCTGTCTCATTTACCTGTCTAATACTGACAGGTCACTGGTGTTAAATTCTCCCACTATTATTGTGTGGGTGTCTAAGTCTCCTTTTAGGTCTCTAACAACTTGTTTTATTAATCTGGGTGCTCCCATATTGGATGCATATACACTTAGAATAGTTTCCCTTGTTGGATTTTTGCCTTTACCATTATGTAATGCCTTTCTTTGTCTTTTTCGATTTTTGTTGGTTTAAAGTCTGTTTTACCTGAGACTAAGATTGCAACCCCTGCTCTTTTTTTTTTTCTTTCCATTTGCTTGATAAATATTCCTCCATCCCTTTATTATGGGCCTATGTGTGTCTTTGCACATGAGATGGACCTCTTGAATACAGCACACTGATGGGTCTTGACTCTATCCAATTCACCAATCTGTGTCTTTTAATTGGGGCATTTAGCCCGTTGACTTTTTTTGTTTGTTTTTGAGACAGAGTCTCACTCTGTCACCCAGGCTGGAGTGCAGTGGCATGATCTCAGCTCACTGCATCTCCACCTCCTGGCCTTAAGCGATTCTCCTGCCTCAGCCTCTCGAGTAGCTGGGACTACAGGTGCAAGCCATTAAGCCCGGCTAATTTTTTGTATTTTTCGTAGAGATGGGGTTTCACCATGTTAGCCAGGATGGTCTCGATCTCCTGACCTCATGATCCATCCATCTTGGTCTCCCAAAGTGCTGGGATTACAGGTGTAAGCCACTGCACCCAGCCACCCATTTACATTTAAGGTTAATATTGTTATGTGTAAATTTTGTCCTGTCATTATGATGCTAGCTGGTTATTTTGCACATTAGTTAGTACGGTTTCTTCATAGTGTCATTGGTCTTTATATTTTGGTATGTGTTTGTAGTTTCTAGTACCACTTTTCCCTTTCCATATTTAGTGCTTCCTTCAGGAGCTCTTGTAAGGCAGGCCTGGTGGTGACAAAATCCCTCAGCATTTGCTTGTCTGCAAAGGATTTTATTTCTCCTTCGCTTATGAAGCTTAGTTTGGCTGGATATAATATTCTGGACTGAAAATTCTTTTCTTTAAGAATGTTGAATATTGGCTCCCCACTCTCTTCTGGCTTGTAGGACTTCTGCAGAGAGATCCACCATTTGTCTGATGGGCTTCCCTTTGTAGGTAACCTGACCTTTCTCTCTGGCTGCCTTTAACATTTTTTCCTTTGTTTCAACCTTGGTGAATCTGGTGATTATGCGTCTTGGGGTTGCTCTTCTCAGGGTATATCTTAGTGGTGTTATTTGTATTTCCTGAATTTAAATGTTGGCCTGTATTGCTAGGTTAGAAATGTTCTGGATCATTTCATGAAGTGTGTTTTCCAACTTGGTTCCATTCTCTTTGTCACTTTCAGGTACACCAATCAATTGTAGGTGTGGTCTTTTCACACAGTCCCATATTTCTTGGAGGCTTTGTTCATTTTCATTTTTTTTTTTTCTCTCTTATCTTGTCTTCATGCTTTGTTTCACTAAGTTGATCTTCAGTCTCTGATATCCTTTCTTCCTCTTGATTGATTCAGCTATTGATACTTGTATATGCTTCATGAAGTTCTCGTGGTGTGTTTTTCAGCTCCATCAGGTCATTTATGTTCTTCTCTAAACTGGTTATTCTAGTTAGCAGTTCCTGTAACCATTTATCAAGGTTCTTAGCTTCTCTGCATTGGGTTAGAACATGCTCCTTCAGCTCAGAAGAGTTTGTTATTACCCACCTTCTGAAGCCTACTTCTGTCAATTCGTCAAAATCATTCTTCATCCAGTTTTGTGCCCTTGCTGGTGAGGAGTTGCAATCATTTGGAGACGAGTCATTTTGGTTTTTGGAATTTTCAGCATTTTTGCACTGGTTTTTCCTCATCGTTGTGGGGTTATCTACCTTTGATCTTTGATGCTGATGACCTTTGGATAGGGTTTTTGCATGGGAATCCTTTTTGTTAATGTTTATGTTATTGCTTTCTATTTGTTACTTTTCCTTCTAATAGCCAGCCCCCTCTTCTGCTGGTCTGCTGTAGTTTGCTGGAGGTCCACTCAAGACTCTGTTTGCCTGACTATCACAAGGGGAAGCTGCAGAACAGCAAAGATTGCTGCCTGTTCCTTCCTCTGGAAGCTTTGTCCCAGAGGGCCACACACCAGATGTCACCCAGAGCTCTCCTGTATGAGTTTTCTGTCAACCCCTGCTGGGAGGTGTCTCCCAGTGAGGAGGCATGGGGGTCAGGGACCCACTTGAACAGACCGTCTGTCCTTTAGCAGAGCTCCAGTGCTGTGCTTGGAGATTCCCTGCTCTCTTCAGAGCCAGCAGGCAGGAACGTTTAAGTCTGCTGAAGCTGTGCCCACAGCCACCACTTTTCCCAGGTGCACTATCACAGGGAGATGGGTGTTTCATCTATAAACCCCTGACAGGGGCTGCTGACTTCCTTTCAGAGATGCCATGCTCAGTGAGGAGGAATCTAGAGAGACAGTCTGGCCACAGCAGCTTTGTCGAGCTGCAGTGGGGTCTGCCGAACTCCCAGTGGTTTCCTTTACACTGTGAGGGGAAAACTGCCTACTCAAACCTTAGTAATGGCAGACACCGCTCCCCTCCACCAAGCTGGAGCATCCCAGGTCGACTTCAGACTGCTGTGCTGGCAGCGACAATTTCAAGCCAGTGGATCTTAGCTTGCTAGGCTCTGCAGGGATGGAACCTGCTGAGCAAGACCACTTGGCCCCCTGGCTTCAGCCCCCTTTCCAGGGGAGTGAACAGTTCTGTCTCACTGGGTTCCATGCACCACTGGGGTATAAAAAAAAAAAAAAAAAAAAAAAAAAAAAAAAAAAAACAACAACTCCTGCAGCTAGCTCAATGTCTGCCCAAACAGCTGCCCAGTTTTGTACTTGAAACCTAGGGCCCTGGTTGTTTAGGCACATGAGGGAATCTCCTGGTCTGGGGCTTGCAAAAACCATGGGAAAAGCATGGTATCTGGGCTGGATAGCACAGTCCCTCACAGCATAGTCCCTCATGGCACAGTTCCTCATGGCTTCCCTTGTCTAGGAGTGGGAGGTCCCCAGCCTCTTGCACTTCCTGGGTGAGGTCACACTCCACCCTGATTCTGCTCACCCTCTGTGGGCTCCACTCACTGTCTAACCAGTCCCAATGAGATGAACCAGGTACCTCAGTTGGAAATTCAGAAATCACCCACCTTATGCATTGGTCTCGCTGGGAACTGCAGACTAGAGCTGTTCCTATTCGGCCACATATCCCTGGTATTATAGATAAGAAGCTGAACTGAATCTTTTGGCCTCAAAAATCTCTGCAGGCTACTCCAAAAGTCTATAAAAGCAAAAGGCTAGCAAGAGTGAAGGCTTATATTTAGGCACCCTGATGGCAAGTTACAGTGACTTTTCTGTCTCCTTCCCCTGCAGGAACAGGAAATTAACGTCTCATTCCTTGGTGTGATGCTTGTTAAGACTTTTCTGTGGCACTCTCTTAGGAATGGAATAAAGAGTAGAGAGGGTAGAAGGGAGTGAGATTTTGTAAGAGACTGACATGTACCTCCTAGAGTCTGAGTGGTATATATGGACATAGAGACTGTTTCTTCCTTCTCTACTAGGAATGTCTGAAGACAGGGAGTTTTCTGGTACAGGCAGCAGAAACAGGGCAAGGAGGAAATGTAATATTGTGTTCTTAATAAGAAGGGGAGAGCCCAAACACAAAACACTACCCAGTACTACATATGTATAGCACTATGCATAGCACTATACTAGTATAGTATAGCATAGCATAGCATAGCATAGCATAGCAATATATAGCATTGGAGTATGCAGAAAAGGTTCTCAACAGTTCCATTGAATTTACATTGTGCAGGAGGAATAGATGCAGTGGGGATACCTAGGCAGTCGAAAATTGAGGAGACATTTCACCCAGAAGAGGGGTTATGGTGTGGACTACTGACAGGGACCAATATGGCTTACACTGTCTAACAAATCATTAACCAATAGTGAAATTAAGTTGCACACTGCCTCCTAGTAAACTGAATAACAACTCTGTTAAGCATCACCAATATTCACCAATATCCAAATCCCTTCTACTTCTGGGCACATGGATTGCCTTTGAAGCTATGTGATGTGGCTATGTGATGTGACTTTCATTGAGCCATGAACTATAAGCAAAAACAACATGTATCACTTCCATTCTGAGGTATTTAATTGATAGTGCTTGGCACTCCAGCCTACTCTTTTCCACTGCAGTGATTGTGGAAGCATATATAGATGGAGACACCATATGATTGATTGATGCATTGTGGAATACCAAGCCAATGAATGGAGATATCTGTATGAACTGAAGAGTCACCTATGGTCCAGAAGACTTGTCAAAATCAATAAATAAACTTGTGTTATGCTAAGCCACTGGGTTTTTGGTGTTAGGGTCTAGCAAATATTGACTGTTATTCAATTGATGAGGACGTATTAGCAAAAGATGCCAACAGCTGACAGGAGACTAGTTATGTAAGATTATCCCTACCACTTCTGTTCTTCTCATGTTTATCTTATAGGACTTTTGCTTGAAAAACACAGGAGAGGTTCAGTGGTGGGGAGATGCTTCCTGATGCCTCTGAAGAAAGCTTTGAATACAATATGAGATTGGATATTGAAGTTTTAAAATCAGATTACTTTCTTGTTAACTGAAAGTGACCAGTGACCACAAAGCTATGGCATCCACTCAAGATGATTTCAAAGTATTTTTTACCCAGTATAGAAGGGACATCAGAAGTAGCAGAATTGGGAGTAATAATTGGAGAGAATAAAAGTTCCATAATTTTAAACCACCAAGTTCAGCTACTCAGTAAACAAGTTACATCCTCTGCGAAATTAAAGAATATAATATATTCAGAGTATTTTTGATAATAGGTACCTTTCTGCTGCTACTATCTGGAGACATAGATGCCATTGTCTTGCTATTTCTCTTCTAAACATAATATCCTTAGGATTCATTGTTTTCCCTTTGCTAATTATTAAATAGTTTTTCCAGTTGAACCTTTACAATGCTCAACACGATGCCTTTCAGATTATACCTACTTAAATAAATATTTGTTCACAGAATATTTTATTAGAGGACAAGAAAATTTCAGCAATCTATGGAATAAACAAATTATACACTATGTGTATGCTATCTATGAAATATATAAATTTTACACACATCTCATATTATTATTCCACTCAAACGACTTAAGGAAAATCCTTAGTGTTTTCTGCATTTATGTACGTATGTATGTATGTATGTGTGCGTGAATGTCTTTTTTAATAACAGTGTCTTGCTCTGTCACCCAACCTGGAGTGCAGCAGCATGAACATGGCCCACTGCAGTCTCAAACTCCTAAGCTCAAGTAATCTTCCCACCTCAGCCTCCCAAGTAGCTGGGATGACAGGTGCATGCCACCACACCTGGCTATTTTTTTATGTTTTGGGGGAATGAAATAAGAAAGTGAGTTATATACAGATGGAGGTCTCACCACATTGCTCAAGCTGATCTTGAACTCCTGAGCTTCAAGTCTCCTAGTTTGGCCTCTTAAAGTGCTGGGATATCAGGAGTGAACCACTGTTCCTGGCCTGTTTTCTGCTTTTAATACTTGATTCTTCTTCCAGATTGTCTTTTGAGCCTCATCTTTGCTCTGTCTTCTCTTGGTCATATAGTCTTAGCTAAGCTATCTGTGTCATTACCTAGGGTCTTTGAGGCAATGTTTCCTTTCCTGAGTGTTTGCTCCACACCAGCACCACCACCACTGTTTAAAAAAAAAAAAAACAACTCGCCATTTAGTGGCATCCATAATCTCAGTATGGAATATTCCTGAACTTGCTTCTCTCCCTTTAGACATATCTCAGCTCCACTGAATTGTTTTTTCTCTATTTATGCATACATACACATATATGTGTCTCTTGCCTTTCCATACCAAACCTTCCAACTAGCAATTCCACTGCCTCTCAAAATGATTACATACACACATGAGGATAAGAGCTACAGAAAACAAAACAAGTTAAGGTCCTAACGAGGAATCAGGGTGCTACTTTAAGTAGGCTTGTTACTGAAGTCCTCACTAATGAGGTAGAATTTAGGCTAAAAGCTGAATGAAATAAGAAAGTGAGTTATATAGATTTCTGAGGGTATGCATTCAATGCAGAAAGAAAAGACAACACAAAGGCCCCAAGGCAGGCACATGACTTGCAGGTTTGAGAAAAATTAAGAAGACTAGATTGATGGATGCGGGGTGAGTAAAGAAAGTGAATTAGTTAAGGCAATGAAATGAGGCAGTCATCTAGAGTCTAGCAAGTCATTGTAAGGACTTGACCTCTTACTCTGAGTACAATGAGGGAGACACCTTAGAATTTTCAGCAGGAGCAATGATTATACCACTGTACTTCAGCCTAGGTGACAGAGCAAGACCCTAGCTCATAAAAAATAAAAAAGAAATGCAACCCATAATTTCCAAAATTCACACAAAGTCATAAACTATGATCTTGATTTACAAAGGCATACCTATGGCTACATGTGCACACAGTTTGTATAATGAGCAAACAGATAGATGGAGTTTCTGAAATATTTTGAACCTGTCTTATTCAAATAAACCTCTAGAAAGTGATTCATAAATTCTAGTTTGCTCATTTTTTTGTACCACTAAGCTGAGAGAAAATAATTTCACCGTTATATATTTTGAAGTACTTAGAATTAAAATATTTACAATTATTATTGAATGTAAATATTTTAAGTAAATATTATATAAATTTTTGTCCCAGTAATAATACTGGTAATCCTAATGAATTACTTAAAAATTCATCTATTTGTTTACTTATCAACTTAGATGAAAAAGTTGAATCAACAACTTTTTTTCTGTCTAAGATGCACCAGACATTGTTGGTTCCCTGTTGTTATAGACTTCATAGTATAGGAAGTCACATAGATATTAATGCAATTGGCATATAATTTAATATAAAGTTACATTATTAGATGCACTGCAAGGAAAAGTATATGGTGCTATAACACTGTATAATAGGGAAATTTAACCTAAAGCCAGAGGTGTCTGGAAAGGCTTATACAAGATTTTCTCATAATAAAGAAGAGAATTTTTATATTGTAAGTTAGAATAATGGTGTTTCTGTTCATTCAGCCACCTAAACTTGAATTTCATAATCATCATTGATCTTGTCTTCTCCCAAGACTTCTCTTACCTCCAATCAGTTACTACATTTTATTCTTCTTTTAAGCAATGTCTCACACATCGTGATGTTTCTTTACATTTCCATTGTTGCTGCCCACAATTATGGGCTGCTGTCTTACAGTTGGACAATTTTAATATTTCTGCCTATACCATTTTTGCTCTCCAAAACTTTCTGATCATCAAGGCCAGAGTGGTCTTTCTTAAATTGCTTCAGTGTCTATCCACCTTTGCATTCTGTCCATAACTCAGTGGATTCAAAACACTGGGCCTCAGATCACCTGGGAGAGCATTTGCAACAAAAAAATTTCTGGGGTCCCTATTCCAGAAATCCTGAATCAAAAACTTTGGAAATCAGACCCAGAATTTTAATATTAATAAAAGCACCCCAGAAGATTTTGATGTGTAAATTGGTTTAAAAACCATTGTCTCAATACACCTTTCCAGCCCTTTCTCCCTCTTATACCCTACACATAAACAGAGCTGTAGCTGTTCCTGAAATATTATCTACCTTTTCTGTTTCTTTGTACATACTATTATTTCAGCTTAGAATGTCATCTCCTGATGTGTCTGTCAATTACAATCTTTATTTTAAAGGTTGTATTCCAAGTCCACTTCTTCCATTTTGCTCTTGAACTTCTCCCAAGCTAGAATTGATTTCTCTCTCTTTGATAACTCCTGAAACATTTCTTTTAAAGCACTTATACCTTGTGTTAGAATGAAATGCATCACCCCTCTTAGACCCTAGTCACATAAAGGCTTTTTCTTAGAAAATTTGTATACTCCACAATGCTTAGCTCAGTTACTTGAGCATAGTAGGTGATATGGGATACATTTGTTGAAAAGATGTAACTACTTTCACTAATCTGCAAATAATAAAATTGCCTGTGAATGCACTGCTATCAGGATAACTCCTTTGTAACTACAAAACTTTTTAAAGTATACATTGGAAATCTATGGTTTCTAGGAATACGTAGATATATAGAAATACAATTGTATGAACTCATATGGTTTCTATATATTCTGTTGTCATTAACAGAGGATCTATACTACGTTTTCTTATTTGCTCTATCTTGCTTCACTCTCTGACTTACACTCCATCCATTTTACAATAGTAAAGAAGACGATATGCCTTCTCCAGAAGCAATGCTTACAGTATCATGCTGTGAATCACTGAGACATCATCATTAAAACAGAAAGCTTCTTGGCAGTTCTTCAAGGAGACCTTCTGAAGGTTACTTCCAAAGTTTGATTATTTGTAACTTGTTCTCATCTAGTGAACTAATTCACATCATGGACTAAAGTGAAAAGAAAGAAAGAAAGAGAGAGAGAGAGAGAGAGAGAGAGAGAGAGAGAGAGAGAGAGAAAGAAAGGAAGAAAGAAAGAAAGAAAGAAAGAAAGAAAGAAAGAAAGAAAGAAAGAAAGAAAGAAAGAAAGAAAGAAAGAAAGAAAAGAAAGAAAGAAAGAAAGGGAGGGAGGGAGGGAGGGAGGGAGGAAGGGAGGGAGGGAGGGAAAGAGAGAGAGAGAAAGAAAGAAAGAGAAAGGAAGGAAGGAAGGAAGGAAGGAAGGAAGAAAAGAAAGAAAGAAAGAAAAAGAAAGAAAGAAAGAAGGAAGGAAGGAGGGAAAGGAAAAAGAAAGAGAGAAGGAAGGAAGGGAAAAAGAAAGAGAGAAAGAAGAAAGAAAGAAGAAAGACAAAAGAAAGAGGTCTGCTATAAAATTAATAGAATGATTATTAAAACTTAAAAAAGGTTTTGATTTACATAAAAATAAATGTTTCATTGATTAGATGAAATCAATTTTCTTTTAATAAGTGTAGCTTAATGCCAATGAGTTATCAAAAATAAGGCTTTTAAAGTAGAATATGTCCTAGATTTATATACTAGAAGTAATAAGGAATTTTATGCTTTGCAGGATGAGAGTGAACCAACATGTAAATTTGATCACAGTTCTAGGGCCTCAGGAAGTTTTACAAGCTTATGAGAGATTGTTCTTTTGAAACAATAAAGATTTAAATAAAAATGAAATATAGTTCCCATAGCACTGAGGCTATGCTTTCTGTGTATGTGTATTTCTCATCACATTGCTAACTCTCTTTTGTCACAAAAGATATATATTTCCGTGGAATTGTGAAATAGGTTTTATATCCCTTCTGGATCCCTCCTTCTGTCTCCTCTCCTTGGTGTCTTTGTTTTTCTGCTGTCACCTGAATGTTCCAGGTATTCTACTATGGTAGTCCTCCTTTCTCTTGCCCAGACTTGAGCCACTTTCATATGTCAAAAGTATTCAATTTTTTCAGGAGTCATTTAGATAAGTGCTTCTCAAACTTTAATGTGCATATGACTCACTTGGCAACTTGCTAAAATGCATATTTTCATTGAGTAGCACTGGGTTGGAGCCTGCAATTCTACATTTATAACAACCCCATGGTGACATCCATGCCTCCTAATTTAGGAGCAGTTTGAGTAGTAAGGTTTTACAGGAAAAAAATATTTCAGTCAACTAAACATGTGTTATCTGATAATAGCTTCAAAAGTTTTGTCATCAATAATTCATATGTAAATATAGAAATTTTAAACACTACAGTGATAGTTATGTGTGATGGTTAATATTGAGTGTTAACTTGGTTGGATTGAAGGATGCAAAGTATTGCTTCTGGGTGTGTCTGTGAGAGTGTTACCAAAAAAGATTAACATTTGAGTCAGTGGACTGAGAGAGACAGACCCACTCTCAATCTGCGTGAGCACCATCTAATCAGCTACCAGCATAAAAGCAGGAATGGAAAGAGCAGACTTGCTGAATCTTCTGGCCTCCATCTTTCTCCCATGCTGGATGCTTCCTGCCTCAAACATCAGAATCCAAGTTCTTCAGCTTTTGAACTCTTGGACCTACACCAGTGGTTTGCCAGGGGCTCTCAGGCCTTAGGCCACAGACTGAAGGCTGCATTGTTGGCTTCCCTACTTTTGAGGTTTTGGGACTCAGACTGTCTCTCTTGCTCTTCAGCTGGCAGACAACCTATTGTGGGACTTCACCTTGTGACCGTGTGAGTCAACACTTCTTAACAAACTCCCTTTCATATATACATCTATCCTATTAGTCCTGTCCCTCTAGAGAACCCTGACTAATATACCATGGAAGAAATATTTGAAGGCTAATTATCAATGAATCCACAAATCATGTGGCAAAGTGGACAAATGCTTTGTTTATTAGAATGGCCAATCCAACAATTAGACAATGCAGGAGTTAGATATTAATTTCCACACCTTATGGGCGAAGAAACCTCGTTTTAGTGATATTAAATAACTGAGGTTACAAAGATTATAACTGAAACAAACAAAGAGCATTTGAATAGTGATTTTCTGACTACAAAAATCTATACTTTCTCTCCAATGTCACTTTGCCTTCCTGATAACTAGGAAAATATATCAGAGTTACAGATAGATTGAAAAATCCTTTAGGGGCTTTAAGATTTTTTTAATGTAACTATACAATAGATGCAATTAGATTCTAGCACATAGGAAAAACAGCATTTGTTCATTATTATTGTTGTAATAATACACACATACACATGCACATAATACTAGTAATCAAAAATTAAAATATTAGACTCAGATAAATCTCTAAATTTTACATTGGAAAAAGTTGATTCAAAGAAGATAGCAATGAGTATTCAATGAGTATTCAAAATTTTAGGTGAACTTAATTAAATAACATATTAAAATAATTTTGTTACTATTTTTGGTTTTTACTTCACATCACTGAAAGAGGCACTGAAGAGGGTAGAAAAGACAGTCTTGAATTGCCAATACCACCCCTCCTACATCCTCTGGTAGTGGCTGCAGGTGCAAACAAAGAATCTGTGCATGTTGGGGAGGGAGAGCACAATGATTGGAAGACTTTGCATTGGAACACAGTGCTGCCAACACCAGGGAGAACTCAGCTGGTGCCCAGAGAGGGAGCATTTAGTTCAATCATTGCCAGAGGAGAATTGCCCATTGCTAGTAGTTGGAACTTGAGTTTAAGCAAGCCTCACTTCTGTGTGCTAAAGGGCTCTGAGATCCTAAATACACTTTAAAGGCTTTCATAGGCCAGAAGAACTGCAACTTCCAGGCAAGTCCTAGTGCTATGCTGGGCTGACAGCCAGTGGACTGGGAAGGTGGGTGGTATATGACACAGTAAGACACCAGCCAGGGTGGCTAAGGAAGTACATTTGTCACCTTTCCCCAAACCCCAGAAAGTGTAGCTCATAGCTCTGAAAGACATTCTTCTTTCTTCTTGAAGAGAGGAGAGGGAAGAGCAAAAAGAACTTTGTCTTGCAACTTAGATACCAGCTCAATCATAGTAAGATAGAGCACTGGGCAGATTCATTAGACCCCCATTCCAGGCCCTAGCTCCCAGATGGCATTTCCAACATACACTGGGCCAGAAGTGAACCCACTGCATTGATGGAAAAGACCAAGTGCTGACAAGATTCATTACCTGCTAGCTAGGGAGGCCTTAGTCCCTGAAAAATCAACAGTGACAACCAGGTAGAACACACCATGAGCTTTTAGTGAGACTCTGAGACATGCTGACCTCAGGCTGACCCAGCATAATCACAGCTGTGGTGTCTATGAGGAGTGGCCCTTTTTGCTTGAGAAAAACAGAGGGAAGAGTAGAGGTGACATTAGCCTGAGCTTAGGTATCAGCTCATCCACAGAGGGGAAGAACACCAAACAGGCTTTTGAGGTCCCCAATTCCAGGCCTTGGCTCTTGGATAACATCTCTGGTCCTACCCCTAGGTGAGAGCAGAGCCTAGCGCTGGCAGCATTCATCACAAGCTGACTGAAGAGTCTTCAGGCCATAAATGAACATTGTTGGTACCCTGGCAATACTCCTAATGGGCCTGTAGTGGTGATGGACATCTGGGGAAAATCCTCTGCTTGTGGATAGGGGCAGGAAGAATGAGAAAGACTTCGTCTTGCGGCTTGGGTGCCAGCTCAGTTGCTGATAGAACACAGCACTAGATAGATTCCTGAGTTTTCTAACTCCAGGCCCTGGCTTCTGGGCAGCATCTCTGGACTCATGCAGGGACTGGGGGAACTCACCACCCTTAAGGGAAAGACTCAAGTCTGGCTGGCTATGCCACCTGCTGACTGTAGAGCCCTAGGGCCTTGAGTGAACATGGGCAATAGCCAGGTAGTGGTTAAAGTTGCCCCTTGGCAAGACCCAGTGCTGTGCTTTCTTCAGGTCTGACCTAGTGCAGTTCCAGTGTTGGTGGCCATAGGGTTACTTGTATCACTCCTCCCTGAGCTCCAGACATCTCAGCAATGGCAGACTCTATATGTTTGGGATAATGTAAGGAAGAAAAACAGGAGTCTCTGCCTGGTGACCCAAATAAATCTTCAGGATCTTATTCAAGACTACCAAGGTGGTGCCTCTACAAGTCTTAAATAAATAAATAAATAAATAAATAAATAAATAAAACATTACTGGGCTCAGGGCAGCCCCTAATATAGATATGGCCGCAGTGACAAAAAACATAGAACACAAAACCCACGTGCCTTCCAATACTTGGAAAGCCTGCCCAAGAAGGATGGGTACAAACAAGCCCAGCTTACAAAGACTAAAATAAATACATAACTTTTCAATGTCCAGGCAGTGACAAACATTCATTAACATCAAGATCATACAGAAAACATGATCTTTTCAAATGAACTAAATAAGGCACCAGGGGACAATCCTGAAGAAACGAGATGTGTGATCATTTAGACAGAAAAATATAAATAACTGTTTTGAGGCAAATCAAATAAATTGAAAATAACATAGAAAAGGAGTTCAGACTTCTATTAGATAAATTTAACAGATAAAATAACTAACAAGATTCAAGCCAAAATTCTAGACTTGTAAAATGCAACTGACATGCTTAAGAATGCATGTCTCTTAAATATATATACCTACTATGTACCCACAAAATTTTTAAAGACTTTTATAAATTAAATAAATTAAAATTTTTAATTAAGAATTGATCTCGCTGAAGAAAAAATTAGTAAGTTTGAAGACAGTCTATTTGACAATACACAGTCAAAAGAGACAAAAAATTTTAAAAATGAAGCATGTCTACAAGTTCTCGAAAATAGCCTCAAAATGACAAACCTAAGAGTTAATGATCTTAAGGAAGAGTTAGAATGAGATATAGAGATAAAAAGTTATTCAATAGGATAATAATTTCAGAGAAGTTCCCAAACCTATATTAGCATTCAAATACAAGAAGGTTATGGAACACCAAGCAGATTTAACTCAAAGAAGACTACCTCGAGGCATTTAATAATCAAATTCCCACAGGTCAAGGATAAAGAAAAGATCCTAAAAGCAGCAAGAGAAAAGAAAAAATAACATACAATGGAGATCCAACATGTCTGGCAGCAAACTATTCAGTGGAAACTTTACAGGCCAGGAGAGAGTAGCAAAACATATTTAAAGTACCCAAAAGAAAAAATTACCCTGGAGTAGTATATCAGGTTAATATGTATATTATATAGTCTTCAAATATAAAGTAGAAGTAAAGACATTCCCAGAAAGACAAAAGCTGAAGAATTTCATCAATACCAGACCTGTCCTACAAAAAATGCTAAAGGGAGTTCCACAATCTGAAAGGAAAGGATGTTAATGAGCAGCGAGAAATCATCTGATGGTATAAAACTCGCTCTTAATAGTAAGTACACAGAAAAACAGAATATTATAGCACTGTAATTGTAGTGTGTAAACTACACTTATCTTAAGTAGAAAGACTAAAAGATGAACCAATCAAAAATAATAACTACAACAATATTTTGAGATATATATAGTACAATATAAATAGAAACAATAACAAGTTTAAAAGTGGGGAGACAAAGTTAAAATGTTGAGATTTCATTAGTTTACTTTCTGTTAGTTACTTTGTTGATGCAATCAGGGTTAAGTCTTAATCTGTTTAAAATAACGAGTTGTAAGATAGTATGGGCAAGCTTCATGGCAACCTCAAATCTAAAAACATACAATAGGTACAAAAAAATAAAAATAAAAGCAGGAAATTACAATATGCCAGTAGAGAAAATCACTTTCACTAAAAGGAACAATGTAAATATATAAGCACTCAAAACTGGAGCACCCAAATATATAAAGCAAATATTATTATAGACAAAGAAAGAGATAGATTCAAATACAATTAGAGCTGAAGACTTCAACACCACATTTTCAACATTGGACAGATCATCTAGCCATAAAATCAACCAAAAAATGGACTTAATCTGCAGTATAGACCAAATGCACCTAATAGATATTTAAAGAAAATGTTGTGCAATGATTGCAGAATACACATTATTTTTCTCAGCACAATGATCACTCTTCAAAATAGAGTAGAGTTTAGGCCACAAAACAATTCTTAGAATATTCAAAAAATTGAAAAAGTATAAAGTACTTTCTCTGACCAACATGGAAATGACACTTGAAATCAATAATAAGAAGAATTTTGGAAATGATATGAACATAGGGTATTTAAATAATATGCCCCGAATGTTCAACAGGTCAAGGAAGTAATTAAAAAGAAAATGGTTAAATTTCTGAAAACATAAGATAATGGAAATATGGCATACCAAAGTTTATGAGATGCAGCAAAAGCAGAACTAAAGGAAAGTTTATAGCTATAAGCTCTTACAATAAAAGAAGAAAAACTTCAAATAAATATCCAATGTGTCTTAGAAAACTAGCGAAGAAAGAGTAAACCAAAACCAAATTTAGTAGAAGAAAATAAAAAAGACAGGAGCAGAAATAAATAAAATTGAAATAATTTAAAAGTTTTTTTTTGAAGAGATAAACAAAACTGACAAACATTTAGCAAAGATAAATTTAAAAAAAAAGAGAAGACCAAAATAAACAAAATCAGAGATGAAAAAGAAACATACAACAGAAATTCAAAGGATCATTAGTCACTACTATGGGCAACTATATGGCAATAAATTGGACAATTTAAAGGGAATTGATAAATTCCTAGACACATACAATCTACCAAGATTGAAACCTAAAGAAATCCAAAACCTGAACAGAGTTTGGATTGGAAATATAACAAGTAATGGACAGAAGCCATAATTAAAAGTCTCTCAGTAAAGAAAGCCTAGAACCCAATGGTTTCACTGCTGAATTCTACCAAAAAACTTTAAAAAGAACAAATATCAATTCTACTCAAACTATTCTGAAAAAATAAAGGCCAGTATTATCCTGATTCCAAAATCAGTAAAACGCATTAAAAAAATATATATATAGGTCAATATCTCCAATGAATATTGATAGAAAAATATTAAACAAAATACTAGCAAACTGAATTCAAAAACACATTAAAATAGCCATTTATCATGACCAAGTGGAATTTATCCCAGGGATGCAAGAATGATTCAACATACACACATCAATCAATGTGGTACATCAAATAAACAATATGAAGGACAATATTATATGATCATTTCAATTGATGATTAAAAAAAATTTTCCTAAAATTCCGCATCCATTCATAATAAAAACCCTAAAAAAAGTGGGTATAGAAGGAAAATATTTCAACACAATAAAATATATACATGAGAGACCCATAGCTTTTATCCTACAGAATGGAAAAAAAAAACCTGAAAGCCTTTCCTCTAAGGTTGGGAATGTGAGAAGGATGCTCGGTGTCATCACTGTTACTCAAAATACTACTGGAAGTCCTCGCTGGAGCAATCAGATAAAACAAAGAAATGAAGCACATTCAAATTGCAAAGGAAAATGTCAAACAATCCTTTTATGTAGATTAGATGATCTTATATTTGAAAAAAAACTAAAAACTTAACCAAAAATGAACCTATTATAACTAACGAACAAATACAGCAAAGTTGTAGGATACAAAATCAGAATACAAAACTGAGTAGAATTTCTGTATACCAAAAGCAAAAAAAGTCTGAAATAGAACTCAAGAAAGTAACCCCATATATAAGAGTTACAAATAAATTGAATAAGAAGAAATTAAATTAACCAAAGAAGTAAAACATCACTATAATAAAAGCTACAAAACTTTGCTGTAAGAAATAGAAGAGGACAAAAAAATAGAAAGATATTCCATGTTCATGGATTGGAAGAATCAATATTGTTAGAGTGTCCATACTAATCAAAGCAATCTCCAGATTCAATGTAATCCTTATCAAAATACTAATAACATTATTCACAGAAATAGAAAAATCCCAAAATTTATATAGAACTACAAAATACTCTGAATAGCCAATGACACCATGAGCAAATAAAATAAAATAAAATAAAATAAAAGTTGAGGAATCACATTACCTGACTTCAAATTATTCTACAAAGCTATAATAACCAAAACAGTATGGTACTGTCATAAAAACAGACACATATAACAATGGAAGAGAATAGAGAACCCAGAAACAAATCCAAACACCTACAGTGAACTGGTGTGTAACAAAGGTGCCAGGAACATACATTGCGGGAAAAGGCCGTATCTTCAATAGATGGTACCAAAAAAAATTAGATATCGATATACAGAAGAATCAAACTAGACCACTATCTCTCACCATATACAAAAATCAAATCAAAACGGATTAAACACTGAAATCTAAGACATCAAACCATGAAATTACTACAAGAAAACATTGGGGAAAATTTCCAGGACATTGATCTGGACAAACATTTTCTGAGTAATATCCCACAAGTACAGGTAATCAAACCAAAAATGAACAAATGGGATCACATAGCATTAAATAGCTTCTACATAGCAAAGGAAACAATCAACAAAGTAAAGAGATAACAGAATAGAAAAAATATTTGTAAACTGTCTATCTGACAAGGGATTAATAACCAGACTATATAAAAAGCTCAAACAACTCTATAAGAAAAATATAATGATTCAACTAAAAAATGGGCCAAAGATCTGAATAGACATTTATCAAAAGAAGACATGCAAATGACAAACAAGCATATGAAAGGGTACTCAACATCATTGATCATTGGAGAAATGCAAATCAAAACTACAATGAGGTATCATCTCACCCAAGTTAAAATGACTTATATCCTAAAGACAGGCAATTACAAATGCTGGAGAGGATGTGGAGAAAAGGGAACCCTTGTACGCTGTTGGTGGGAATGTAAATTAGTGCAACCACTATAGAGAAAAGTTTGGAGGTTTCTCAAACAATTTAAAATAGAACTACCATACGATCCAGCACTTCTACTCCTAGATACGTTCTCAAAGGAAAGAAAATCAGTACGTCAAAGAGATATCTGCACATCCATGTTTATTGCAACATTATTCAAAATAGCCAAGATTTAGAAGTAACCTATGTGTACATAAACAGATGAATGGATTAAGAAACTGTGGGCTGGGTGTGGTGGCTCATGCCTGTAATCCCAGCACTTTGGGAGGCTGAGACGGGCAGATCCTCTGAGGTCAGGAGTTTTAAGACCAGCCTGGGCAACATAGTTAAATCCCTTCTTTACTGAAAAAAAAAAAAAAAAAAATCAAAAATTAGCCAGGCATGGGGGCACATACCTATAGTCCTAGCTACTTGGGAGGCTGAGGCAGGAGAATCCCTTGAACCCAGGAGACAGAGGTTGCAGTGAGCTGAGATTTCGCCACTGCACTCCAGCCTGGGCAACAGAGAGAGACTCCATCTCAAAAAAAACCTGTGGTACGTATAAAAAACAGAATACTATTCAGCCATAAAAAGAATGAGATTCTGTAATTTGCAACATGAGTAGAACTGGAGGTCACTATGTTAAATGAAGTACACCATGCACAGAAAGACAAACTTCACATATACTCACCTATTTGTTGGATCTTGAAATCAAAACAGTTGATTCATAAACACAGATAGTAGAAACATGGTTTCCAAAGGATGGGAATGGTAGTGGGAAGATGGGAGGAAGATGGGGATAGTTGATGTGTACCAAAAAACTAGTTAGAATAAATAAGACCTAGTATTTGATAGCACAACAGAGTGACTATAGTAACAGAATTTAATTATACTTTTTCTAATAACTACAAGATCGTAATTGGATTGTATGTAAAACTGGAAACATTCTTGAGGGTATAAATACTCCATTTTTCATAATTTGATTACTACTGATTGCATGCCTATATTAAAATATCTCATGTACCTTATAAGTACATATATGTACTATGTACCCACAAAAATTAAAAATAAATAAGTAAATAAATAAAAAAGCAGGGCATTACTACAGACTCAACAGAAATACAAAAAACCCTCAGAAGTTATTAAGAACACCTCTGCACACAAACTAGAAAGCCACGAAGAAATAAATTTCTGGAAATGCATAACCTTCCACGATTGATCCAGGAAGATACTGGAACTCTGAAAAGACCAATAATGAGTTTCAAAATTTCATCTGTAATAAAAAGCCTACCAACCAGAAAAAGTCAAAGTGCCCAGTAAATTGATAGTTGAATTGTACTGGATGCATAAAGAAAAGCTAGTGCTAATTGAGGAGGAGGCCCTCCTCCCTCACTCATTCTCTGAGGCTACTATCATTCTGATACCAAAACCTGGAAGAGACACACACACACAATAAAATTTCAGGCCAATATCCCTGATATAAATAGATGCAAAATCTGCAGCAAAATACCGGCAAACCAAACCCAGCAGCACATCTAAAAGCTAATT
Source organism: Macaca mulatta (assembly GCF_049350105.2). Classification (NCBI taxonomy): domain Eukaryota; kingdom Metazoa; phylum Chordata; class Mammalia; order Primates; family Cercopithecidae; genus Macaca; species Macaca mulatta. Next base: position 123,039,360 of record NC_133426.1, on the reverse strand, counting down.
CCCCATGATCAAGTAGGCTTTATCCCTGGGATGTGAGGTTGGTTCAATATATGCAAGTCAATAAACAGGATTTGTTACATAAATGGAACCCAAAACAAAAACCACATGAGCCTCTCAATAGATTCATGATCTGCTTTAAATAAAATTTAACATATTTTCATATTAAAAACTTTCAATAAACTAGGTGCTAAAGGAACATACATCAAAATAATAAGAGCCATCTATGACAAACCCACAGCCAAGATCATACTACATGGTAAACCTGGAAGCATTCCCCTTGAGAAGTGGAATGAAACCAGAGGCCCACTTTTACCACTCATAATCCACACAGTGCTACAAGTTCTAGCCAGAGCAATCAGGCAAGAAAAAGAAATTTTAAAAGTATCTGAACAGGAAGACAGGAAGTCAAACTATCTCTTTTTACAGATGATATGATTTTATACCTAGAAATAGTATTAATATTTGCCAAGAAAGCTCCAGGGTTTGGTAAGCAACTTCAGCAATGTTTCAGGATACAAAATCAATGTGCCAAACCCAGAAGCATTTCTGTACACCAACAATGTTGAAGCTGAAGGCCAAATCAAGTATACAATCTCATTCACAATAGTCACAAAAATAATAAAATACCCAGGAATACACGTCACAAGAGATGTGAAAAATAAGACAAAAATTATAAAACACTGCTGAAAGAAATCAAAGATGACATAAACAAATAGAAAAGTATTTCATGCTCATTAATAGGAAGAATCATTATTGTTATAATAGCCATACTGCTCAAAACAAGTTACATATTCAATGCTATTTCTATGAAAGTACTAATGACATTCCTCACCAAATTAGAAAATACTATTTTAAAATTCGTAAGGAGCCAAATAAAAGCCTGAATAGCCAAAGAAATCCTAAGCATAAATAAATAAATAAATAAAAGCTGGATGCATCACATTACCTCACTTCAAACTATACCAAAAGGCTACAATAACCCAAACAGGATGGTACTGGTACAAAAAGATACACATTGACCAATGGAGAGCCCAGAAATAAAGCCATACATAGACAACCACCTGATCTTTGACAAAGTTGACAAAAAAACAAGCAATGGAAAAAAGACTCTCTATTCAATAAATGGTAGTGGGGTAACAGGTTAGTCACATGCAGAAGAATGAAACTAGATACCTTCCTTACACCATCTACAACAATCAACTCAAGATGGAGTAAAGATTTAAATTTAAGACCTAAAACTGGGCCAGGTGCGGTAACTCATGCTTGTAATCCCAGCACATTGGGAGGCTGAGGTGGCTGGATCACCTGGGGTCAGGAGTTTGAGACTAGCCTGGTCAACATGGTGAAACCCTGTCTCTACTAAAAGGACACAAAAATTAGCTGGCCATAGTGGTGTGTGCCTGTAATCCCAGCTACTTGGGAGGCTGTGGTAGGAGAATAACTTGAACCCAGGAACTGGAGGTTGCAGTGAGCCCTGATCACGCCATTGCACTCCAGCTTGGGCGACAAGAGTGAAAGTCTGTCTCAATAAATAAATAAACAAACAAACAAATAAAAAATAAAACCTAAAGCTATGACAAAAATTCTAGACATAGGCCTTGTCAAGTATTACATGACAAAGATGACAAAAGCAATTGCAACAACAACAGCAAAAAATTGGCAAATGGGACCTAATTAACCTAAATAGCTTCTACACAGCAAAAGAAAGTACCAACGGAATAAACAGACAACTTACAGAATGGGAGAAAATATTTGCAAACTGTGCATCCAACAAATGCCTAATATCCACAATCTATAAGGAACTTAAATACATTAGCAAGCAAAAAAAATCCCATTAAAAACTGGACAAAGGACAGGAACAGACAATTTTGCAAAGAAGACATACTGGCAGCCAACAAGCTTATGAAAAAAAAAAATGTTTACCATTGCTAATCATTAGAGAAATGCAAATCAAAACCACAATGAGACCATCTCACATCAGTCAAAATGGCTGTTTTTAAAAAATTAAAAAGAAAAAAAAACAGATGCTGGCAAAATTATGGAGAAAAGGGGACGCTTATACATATCTAATGGGAATATAAATTAGTTCACCCATTGTAGAAACTAGTTTAGCGATTTCTCGAAGAACTTAAAGCAGAACTACCATTCAAGCCAGCAATCCTATTATTTGTTACATACTCAAAGGAATATAAATCTTTCTACCAAAAAGACACATGTTCGTGTATGTTAATAGTAGCAGTATTTACAATAGTAAAGACAGGTAATCAACGTGGATGCCGATCAATGGTGGACTGGATAAAGAAAATGTGATACGTATACATCATAGAATACTACACAGACATAAAGATGAACAAGATCACGTCCTTTTAAGCAACATGGATAGAGATAGAGGTCATTATTTAAGCAAGCTAACACAAGAACAGAAAACCAAATGTAACGTGTTCTCAGTTAGAAGTGGGAGGTAAACATTGAGTGCACATGGACACAAAGAAGGAAACAAAAGACACAAGGACCTATGGGAGGGTGTGGGTGGGAGGAAGGTGAAGATAAACAAAAACTACCTATTGGTTATTATTTTCAATACTTGGGTGGTGAAATAAACTATATACAAAAGCCCCATGACATGCAATTTACCTATTTAATGTGCACATGTACCCTTGAACCCAAAATAAAAGTTTTTTATATAAATAAATAAATTTGACAAAAATTCCAAAACAGAGAAAATGCAGTACATATACCCAATGGAATACTATTCATCTATAAAAGAAAATGAGATACTGTCATTTGCAACAGCATGGATGGAACTGGAGGTCATTATGTTAAGTGAAATAAGGCAGGTACGGAAAGACAAGCTTCACATGTTCTCACTTATTTGTGGGAACCAAAAATTAAAGCAGTTAAACTAATGGAGAGAGTGTAGAATGATTGTTGCCAGAGGCTTGCAAGGGTAGTGAGATTGGGTGTGGAGTGGATAGAGAGGGATGGTTAATGGGTACAAAAAATAGAAAAAATAAATACAATCTAGTTTTGATAGAATAGGGTGACTACATTCAATACTAACTTATTTGAGTATTGTAAAACAACCGAAAAAGTATATTTGGATGGTTTGTAACACAAAGGATAAGTGCTTGAGGTTATGGATATCTTATTTATCTGATGTAATTATACACTGCATGTATACATTGTATGCTTGTATCGAAATATCCCATATTCCCCATAAATATATTCAATTACTTTGTACACACAAAAATTAAAGCATAAAAAAATTAAAAAATTAGTGGGGCAGCTTCTGCTCTATCTTAGCTGGAATTTCTAATCTTTTGATGAGCTAATTATTCATAATGGGTCTCTTTTCTCCTCTGCTTGTGACCTATCCTGGTCATTCTACCTGGTTTCTCATTGTTATTTGCTCACTTCTTGGATTTCCCTAACTTTTCCCTTTGCTTGGCATGTCACTCCTATAATTTTAGATCTCCAGGGCCACTAAGTGGAAGCAAACAAATGCAGAAATTAACAGGTATAATTTTAACTGAATTAAGTCTACAGAGAGAAAATACATTATAAATATTTAGGAAAGAATTAAAAGCAAATCATAAGTTATTTCAGCAAACAAAAATACACACGCTGTGTGACATCTTTTCATTGCAGAAAAATATAAACACCATAGTCAAACATGTCCTGTACTAGCAATATTTATTTCCTGAAAGCCAGACAGTTTATACATTTTGTAGTTGATCATATGCCTGTATGCCTATATGCTTGAGACTCATTCATAAAGAGCTCTATTTTCCTTTGAAAATGGTAAAAGTAATACGTCTTCACATATAATGACCCCTAAAAACAAGTAGAAAAGTCTTTAAAACACACTTTCAGACTGCTGCATGGAATTGATGTTTCCTGAAATAAATGAGAACAAAGGCCTTTTGAACAGTTCAGAAATTTATATGGTCATTCCATCATCATGGCAAAGTGACCTAACACCAGACTCTACTCTAAGGATATAGAAATGCTGAATACAATATAACTATTTTAATAATGATGATAATAATAATAATAATTACATCCTAACCCACAGTTATCAAGGGAAAGGAATCATGACCTTGTACTCGTGTAAGGTAGATAGGAACTGACAGCCCTGCATGGAGCCAGAACTATAAGTTGCACTCTGGAAATAGAAAACTAGGAAAAGAACACCTTTGCTTGATGGCTCGAGGAAGCTTTCAGGAAGCATGTCTCTGCCCTGTTTTCCAGGTGAAAAATGAACAAAAAGGTATATTATTAGAAATGAAAACCTTACGTTTATGATAATTTGCCCCTCTACACATGTGATACAGCAATGTGAGGTAAAGTTAACGTTGAAAACTGGTTCATGTTAGTGAAACTGTTGGTGCCTCAAGTATATACAAATACAAAAAAAATACTTTCTAGGGAAATCTTCACAAACCAGGGTTCCAGTGACTTCCACAGGAAAAATAAAAGAAAAAACTGCCTCAATAATGAACATGAATGAGTGTATACACACACTCATACAATAAACACACAATATAAATCACACATATATAATTTACACTTAGTTCTGCAAATGCAATAAACAGTGATCATGAGATAGAAGAACAATACTTACAAAACTAAAAATAAATATACTAAACTGATTGAAGACATTCAAAGGAGTGGAATATAGGGAAAAAATAAAATAATAATAATTGCAAGGATCAAATAGAACTTCTAGAGACAAAAATAATGTCACTGATTTTAAAAACTGAGTTGATGCAGAATTGAGATGGAAATTATAAGCAGAGATTAAAATACATAAAATGTGAATGAGAAGGTGTAACACATATCTAACAGGCATTCCAAAAGAAAAATCTAGAAAATACAGAGAAGCAATGGTAAAAATCAGGGATGATTTTCCAGAACTTGTAGAAGACAAGAGTACTCAAATTGAAAAAGTAAAGATTCAATTAAGGTAAATCAGATTCAATTGATACATGGAAATAAAGTTAAAAAAATACGAAATATCATATAAAAGAAAAATATTAAAAATAATCCGAGTAAAGATATGTTACCTCCAAAAATGACAATCATACTGAGATTTTATATTAACAACAATACAAAACAGAATACACTGGCCATCTATTATCAAATAACTAAAGAAGAAATAACTACTCACTTAGGATTTTATATCCAGATAAGTATTCAACAGTGAATGTGACAGGACATTTCAGAATAACACTGAGGGAGTTTACCACTTGCAAATGTTCACTGAAAGCATGACTACAGATGAAACTACAGTGAGAAATAGGCTGAAACTTGAAAGTAGTAGGAATATAAAAGCCAATGGTGAGAAAGAAGTAAGTATGTGAGGAAAGCTTATTTGGCATTGCTTATAAAATACTTTGAGGGAGTTTATAAACAAATGGGACTTCCACTTCCAGGGAGATAAAGTAGATGTATTTTCTCTATCACTCCTGCTAAACACAACTGAAAATACTGGATATTATATATGACAAACATTAAAAAAGCTCTAGAATGTGGAGAAGAAATCAGACCAACTACAGATCACAGGAACCAAGAAATTATATATTAGTCATTTCCCTGCTGATATATATACCCATCTCAGACTTGGAGCTACAGGAGGTAGCAACTGGTGCATAGAAATAAAACAAATAAAAAACTTCAACAAAAGTTTGCTCTCTCAACCCAAAGGACCAGAAAAGGGGCATTTAATAAGACAGAAAACTTTTAGACAATAACCACTCTACTCCACTCATACATCACAAAAAGAAATTGTAGCCTTACCTCAACCCATAACATCAAAGCTCAAGTGAGGAGCCTACCCATCTACCCCTTCACAAAGGTATAACAAGGCTCTAAAATACTCCCAGGTGGATAATTTCAGAGAAAACTAAGTAGAGAGGAGGGACAAAAGTCCCTGGTAACAAACTCCACCTCCATAATGTCAGTGGATATTACAAGAGGAGTCTGCGCTTACTCCCCACCCACCATTAATTAGGTGCTGCATCCCCTCTCTACTGGGGTTTTGTCAGAGAAGGCCTAGTGGAGAGTCAGGAGTTTACTATCACCTAGAGGTAATGAGGTAACACCCATCATGGTCAATAAAGACCACATGGGGAGCTGAAAGTTCACTCTTACCCAGCAGGAATGACTGAAACTCCCCCAATACTCAGGTGTCAATGGAAGTCAAGTGCAGAACCCTGACTCCTACTCCATCTGGCAGTAATGAGACAGCATTCTCTCTTCTTCTACCACAGTAATGTCAGAGGAAATAAAAAGTCAGCCAAAAATTGAAGGTGTAAATAATATCCAGAGTCTCATAACATAATAATAAAAATGTCCAGAATTCATTAGAAAAAAAATTACTATACTAAGAACTAGGAAGATCTCAAACTGAATGCAAAAAGACAGTAGATGTCAATGCCAAGATGACAGAGAGGTTAGAATTATCTGAGAAATATTTTAAAGCATTATACTAAAACTGAGCAATTACAAATACATTTAACACAAATGAAAACTAGAAAGCCTCATCAAAGAAGTAGAATGTCTCAGCAAACAAATAGAGCATATATAGAAGAACCAAATGGAAATTGTAGAATTCAAAAACATAGTAATTAAAATAAAAAGCTCAGTGGATGGCCTCAACAGTAGAATGAAGATGACAGATAAAAGAATCGGTAAACTAAAAGACAGAACAATAGAAATGACACAATCTGAATAACAGAGAAACTAGACTGAAAAAAATTAAAAAAAAAAAAAAGATTTAAACTTTGTGTCACTGGACTCCAAGTAGGAAAGGAGAATAAAGTTGGGACTAGAAGACTACTCAAAGAGATAATGGTTGAAAACTTTTCAAAACTTCCCAAATAAAATAAGTTTACTCAGTCAAGAAACTGAGTGAACCAAAAATATGATAAATTCAAAAAAATACACACCAAGATACATCATAATTAAAATTTTGAAAACTGAAGACAAAAAGTATATTGAAGGCAGCAAGAGTGAAACAACACTTACCTACAGGAAGGACAAACTTAGAATGACAGAAGTCTTCTCACCAGAAACCATGGAGAAGAGAAAGAAGTGCCAAAATATTTTTCAAGTGTTGAAATAATCACCAACCCCATAAATGTATACCCAGAAAAAAAAAAAATTCCTTCAGAAAAAAAAGAAAATCAAGACACTCTCAGATAAAATCAAATTTACAGAATTTGTTACCAGCAAGCATAATTTAAAAGAATGGCTAAAGGAAATTCTGTAAACAATAACTAAATGATGAAACAACCTTGGAACATCAAGGAAAAAGAAAAAACTCAGGAAGCTAGAATATGGGTGAATACAATAGGCTTTTCTTCTTCTGAGTTTTCTAATTATGTTTTATAGTTGAATCAAGAGGTACAGCACTATCTGATATGGTTCTAAATGTAGGTAGAAGAAATATTTAAGGTAACACTTATAAAAGGGGAAGGGTAAAAGGGTTTAAAGGGAGGTAAGGTTTCTACACTTTCCTCAGAACGGTGAAATAAGGACACCAATTGACTATAATACTAGCATAAGATATATGCATATTAGCAAACACTAAAAAGCTATACAAAGAGATGCACTCAAAAACACTGAAGATAAATACAAATAAAATCGCAAAAAAGTGTTCAAATAATCCCCAGGAAGAATAAACACAGATAAATTTTAAAAATACAGAACAAACAGAAAACACAACAAAAATTATGAAAGGCAAGTTCTAACATATCAACAATTACATTAAATGTAAGTGCTCTAAATACAACAAATGAAAGACAAATTAGCAAAGAGTATTTTTTAAATGACCCAATAATATGCTCTCTTTAAGACATTTACTTCAACTATATCAATATTAACAACTTGAAATTAAAAGGATGGAAAAATCATATTATACAAGCATTTATCAAAGGAAAGGAGTAACTACATTAATATCAAATAAAGTAAACTTCAGAGTAAAGAAAGTTAAGAAGGACAGAGGATATCATATAATGCTAAAAGGTTCCCTCATGTTACATTCTTGGAATAACAAAACTATACAAATACAGAACAGGTTAGAGGTTGTCAAGGGTTAGATATGATGCGAAGAGTTTAGGGTGGCTTATAAAGGGAAAAACAGAGAGATCCTGTGATGATTGAAATGTTTTGTATCTTGACTGTACCAGTGTCAATATTCTTGTGATATTGACACAGGATATATAGTACAGTTGTGATACTGTACAATAGTTTTCCAGGATATTACCATGAGGGAAACTGAGTAGAAAGTAAACTTAACCTTTTTATTATTCTTTAGAACTGCATGTAAATATACAATATTATCAATATAATTTCAATTAAAATTTTAACAAAAGCAAGCAATACTGGAACTAAAATACAAGGCCAGAAGATGAGACTCAATGATACTTCTTTAGGAGGATAGAGGTATTAATTTTAGATTTTATGTCAGGTTTTCATGTTTTAATAGTAAGCACTAAATGAATAAAAAGTTTGAACAGCACAGTAAACTCAAAGTACTGTGGAAATAAGTCAAAGTATGTTGCTACTCATAATGAATGTAAACAGATTAATTTGCCTGTTAGGACAGATTTCAGATTAGTAAAAAACCAAAATGGAACTCTATGCCACTTTAACAAATGAATGCAGGAAGGTTAAAAGCAAATGACTTAAAGATATTTCGGGGAAATACTAATATAAAGCTGATGAAGCAGTATTATACAAAAAATAGACCTTAATGTAATGGGCATTATTGGGATTGTTATGGATGCTAAGAATACAAAGATAAGATCTCCTTTACTGGGCCTGTGTAGCCATTCTTTAGCTGCTGTAAGTATTGTCTACTAACAGTTCATGGCGGCTCCCTACTCAAAGAATTGCCTTCGTCTGAACCTTGCAATCAGAAGAATATACATCAATTCCCCTTAATGGCACATCACATCCAATGACTGGCACAGGCACAAAATCTAAAGCCCTTACTTTAAGGTAGAACAAACTCTGTGGGTTTTAATCATGTTCCAGAGCCTCACCGTGCTATAACGCTGAAACCAGACTGTCTGAAATTATACCCTCCCTTATCTGTTTCCCTCTGCCCTATCCTTTTTCTCTCATTCACATTATTCTGATAGCTCTCACTGTCAAAAATTTATTTAACAAAAATCTTCAAATAAGGCTCTGCTTCTATGAAACCAAACTTAAGAAAGAGATATAAAATATATTTTAAATTTTCAATTAACCAAAAATATATAATAATATTATGTTACTATGTACCTAACAACATAGTATCAGAATACATGAATACAAATTTGTAGAATCAGAAGAAAAAGCAATAAATCCATAGCCACAGAAAGGGTTGGCACACTACTTTCATGTAAGCTTTAAAAATATAAAGATACAGAATATAACATAATTCACCATCCTGATATAATGGAAAAACATGAACACTGAACTCAGTACCTGTAGTATTTAAATTCTCTTCAAATGCTCATAAAATATTTTAAGTTGAAAACATTAAAACTGATAGATAAACCACATCATGTAGTTAAATGCATTTTTTTAAATTTACTTGTGAGTACTGTGCTAAAATTTCCTCCTGTGAATATACTAATTGGGACAGACTTATCATGTTAAAGTAAGATATTAATAATAGGAGAAAGTGGGTGTGAGATATAGAGAACTCTGTACTATCTTTGCAATTTTTCTGTTAATGTATATCTATTCTAAAATTTAAAGTTTATTAAAAAATTCCTAGGCCATAAGGAAAATTTCATAAGCTAAAAGACTGATTTCATTTAGATCATATCTCTGATTAAAATGCAGTAATAAAACAATATGAAAGATAACCATGTGTCAAAAATGATTATAGAAATTATAAAAATAAATGAAAACCATAATAAAAGCATAGTATACTATTGCAAAGCAACTTTTTAAAATATAAGAGCAACTATAACTTAATTTTTTAAATTCATGACTCAAAGAAGAAATCATAAATGAAATGGCCATATACTTGTAATCAAATAACTACAAAAATACTACATATGAAAACTAATTACAAGCTATAATAATTAAAACAGTGTGATACTGGCAAAATTGAGCAATTAGACTAATGAAACAATGCAGCCTAGAAATACAGTATGCATGTTTTAAAATTTAGCATATAGCAAAAATGACATTAAAATATTGAAAAGAGTACAAGTTTTCCATTAAATAGAGCTGGATCAATTGAGTGGATATATGAAGAAAAATAAAGTTCATCCCTACAATAACAAACTCATGCAGTGACAAAAATCAATTGCAAATGTATTTAAATACCTAAATGTGAACAAAAAATAAAACTTTTAGACAAAAACATAGGAGAATATCTTTATGACTTGAGCATATTAATAGCTTTCTAAGACAAGAACCTAAAGATAAAGTAATAAAGAAAAAATTCAAAATTTGAGTATGTAATAATTTAAAGTATTGGCATGATAAAAAAAATTTAATTAGAAGATACAACTGGGAGAAGATATTTGCAATACCTATGAACGAAAAACAAATTTTTGATCAAGAAAACATAAATAACTGACATATTCATTTTTTAAAAACCAACTCAAAAACAGGGAAGGGATGTGGACAAGCAATTCACAGAGAAGGAATATGAATGGTCAATAAACATATGAAAAGATGATCAAACTTAGTCAAAATAATACAAATTTAGATACAATGCATTTCACACTCAACAGATTGTCCATAATTTACATCTGGTGACATAAATGTGACATTTATGGAATACATGGAAATAAAAGAAAAAACTGAAATACCAAATAAAAGAAAAATATTAAAATAATCTGAGAAAAGATATGTTAGCTCCCAAAATGACAATCATACTGAGATTTTATATTAATGATATAAAATAGAATACACTAGTCATCTGTTATCAAATAACTAAAGAAGAAATAACTGCTCACTTAGGATTTTATATCCAGGTAAGTAATCAGGAGTTAATAAAGATAAAGATAAAGATATGGAGAAACAGTTTCTCTCAAATATTTGGCCTTGGTGTGTAGTTGGTAATACAATTTGGAAAGTAATTTAGCAAATTTCTTTTAGAGCTGAAAATTTGCCCATCCAACAACCCAACAATTCCAATTCTCAGCCTATGATCTATAAAAAAATTTATATGTGCCCCAAGGAGGTATGTGTGTGCATATTTGTTGCAGAACTTTAATATAAACTTGGAAACACCTTAAGGGTTCATAATATAGGTAATAATACATTGTAGTTTAATCACATCATGGAATTATGTTCTATTCAACAGTAAAATAAATGAGTAGGGTTAGTATGGGTACATATCAAAACATTATGAATGATCAAAGCAAATTACAAAATAATATATATAATGACTGAAAGTAAGTAAATATTTAACATCACACAACACTGTAATATACTGCAAATGGTTTATAAAAACATGTTGGAGGGTGAAGCAAGGTGACAAAATAGAAGCCTACACTGTTCATCCTTGCCCCCAACAGAAACACCAAAAACAACTATATGCACACAGAAAAGCATAGTCACAGAAACAAAAGTCAGGTGAGCAATAAAAGTACCTGTTTTTAACTTCATATCACTGAAAGAGGCATTCGAAAGGATCAGAAAGACAGTTTTAATCACCAACATCACTCCTCCTCCACCCCCCAGCCATGCAGCACAGAGAGTCTGTGCACATGAGGAAGGGAGAGCACTGCAACTGGGAGACTGTACATTGAGCTCACAGCTGCCCTGTCACAGTGAAGAGGAGAGTAAAGCCTTACTGGACTGAGCCAGCGCCCCTGCATGGAAGAAGTATTTGAACTAGACCTAGAAAGAGGGAAATCGCTTATCCCAACTCTGAACTTGACTTTCTTGGCAAGCCTCACCACTACAGGCTAAAGTGCTCTGGGGTTCTAGGCAGACCTCAGAAAGGCAGTCTAAGGTGTAAGGACTGAGGTTATAAGGCAACTGCTAGTGCTGATCTGGGCTCAGAGCCATAGGATTACGGTGACTCATTATCTAGGAAGAAACCAGCTGAGGCAGCTAAGAAAGTACTTGCACCACTCCTTCCCCAACACTAGGCAGTGCACCTCCCAGCAACAAGAGATTCCTTCCTTCTGAATAAGTAGAGAAGAGTGAAGAGTAAAGAGTACTTTTTCTTGCATCTTGGATGCCAGCAAATCCACAATAGAATAGGGCACAAAACAGAGTTGCAAGGTCCCCATTCTAGACTCTACCACATATACAACATATCTAGACACATACCAGTCCAAAAAGGAACCTGTTGCCTTGAAGGGAAAGACCCAGATATGGCAAGATTCATCACCTGCGGACTAAAGAGCCTTTGGGCCCTGAATAACCAGCAGCAATATCCAGGTAGTATACCATGGACCTTGGGCTCAAAATGTGCTACTTCAGGTGTGACCCAGGACTTTGCAAGCTATGTTGGCTATGGAGAAAGATTCCTTCTGTTTGAGAAAAGAGAGGAAAAAGTAAAGGGAACTTTTCCTTGCACTTTAGGTACCAACTCAGACACAGTGAGGTAGAACAACAAGCAGTCTCTTCGGGTCTCCAAGTCCATGCCTAGGCTCTCAGATAGCACTTCTGGAACTTCCCCTAAGTCAGAGGGGAACTCACTGCCCTAAAAGATGAGTCCCAGGCTTGGCAGAATTCACAATCAGCTAACTGAAGAACCCATGGGCTTTAAGTGAACATCCGCAGTAGCCTGGCAGAAACTTTCATGGGCCAGTGGTGTAGGTAGCCACAGGGAGAAAGTAGAGGGAAGAGCAAGAGCAAGAAAGTCATTGTATTGTGGTTTAAGTGCCATCTTAGCTGCACTAGAATGGAACATCAGGTAAAACTCTAAGGATTTTTACTTCAATTCCTGGCTCCCAGACAGCATCTCTGCACCTGCTCAAAGCCTAGGGTAATGTGCCATCCTGTAGGGAAGGACACATACGTGGCAGGCTTCAGCACCTACTGATAGTAGAGCCCTTGGGCCATGAGTGAACGTAGGTGGTAGCCAGGTAATGGTTACAGTGGGATTTGGGTGAGACCTAGTGCTGTGCTGGCTTCAGGTGTGACACAGTACAGTCCCAATAGTGGTGGCCATAGGGGGGCTTACATCACCACACCCCAAGTTTCAGGCAGACCACCAAAAAGAGAGAGAGAGAGACCTCATTTTGTTGGGGGAAAAGTAAGGAAAAATAACAAGATTCAGTGCCTGGTAATCCAGGGAATTCTTCCAGATCTTATCAAAGACTACCAAAAAGCAACCTCTATGAGACTGCAAAAACCAACAGGATTATTGGGTTTTGAGAACCTGTTTCTTCAAATATCTGAAAAGCCTTCTCAAGAATGACAGGTAAAAACAAGCCTAGACTGTTGTATTAGCCTGCTTTCATGCTGCTGTAAAGAACTCCCCCAAACTGGGAACATATCCTTCAAACATAAAGGAAAAATAAAGACTTTTCCAGACAAACAAAAGCTGACAAATTTCATCAACACCAGAAATGTCCTGCAAGAAATGCTAAAGGGAGTTCTTCAATCTGGAACAAAAGAACATTAATGAGCAGGAAGAAATCTGAAGGTACACCACTCACTGGTAATAGTAAACCCACAGAAAAACACAGAATATTATAACACTGTAACTGTGGTGTGTAAACTACTCTTATTCTAAGCAGAAAGAGTCAATGTTGAACCAATAGTAAATAATAGCTACAACAACTTTTGAAGACCTAGGTAGTACAATAAGATCTTTATGATAAATAACAAAATGTTAAAAAGCAGGGGGAATAAGATAAAGTATACAGTTTTTACTTGTTTTCTTTTTGTGTAATTCTTGTTTGTTTATGCAATCTATGTTATGTTGTCATGAGTTTAAAACAATGGGTTATAAGATAGTATTTGCAAGCCTCATGGTAACCTCAAATTAAAAAGATACAATGTATACACAACAATCAAAAGCAATTGAAAAAAAAAAACCACCAGAGAAAACCACCTTCACTAAAAGAAAGACAAGAAGGAAGACAAAAAGGAAGATAAGAAAAACAGAACAATCAGGAAACAAATAACAAAATGGCAGGTAGTAAGTCTACTTACCAATGATAACATGGAATGTAAACAGACTAAACTCTGTAATCAAAAGACATTGGGTGGCTGATTAGATGAAAAACTAAGACCCGGTGATCTGTTATCTATAAGAAACACACTTCACTTGTAAAGCTACAAATAGACTGAAAGTGAAGGGATGAAAAAAGATATTCCATGATAATAGAAACCAAAAAAGCAGGAGTAGCTATACTCATATCAGACAAAATAGATTTCAAAACAAAAACTGTAAGAGACAAAGACGGTCACTATATAATGATAAACGGGTCAATTCAGCAAGAGGACACAGAAATTTTAAATATATATGCACCCAAAGCAGGAGCACTCATATATACAAAGCAAATATTATTAGAGCTAAAAAGAGACATAGACCTCAATACAACAATAGGTGAAAACTTCAAAACTCCACTTTCAGCATTGGACAGATCTCCCAGACAGAAAGTCAACAAAGAAACATTGCACTTAATCTCCACTACAGAACAAATGGACCCAACAGATATTTACAGAAAATTTCATACAATGGTTGCAGAATACACATTCTTTCCCTTGGGAGATAGATCATTCTCAAAGATACATTAGGTCACAAAACAAGTCTTCAAACATTCAAAAAAATTTAAATAATAACAAGTGTCTTCTCTGACCACAATAAAAGAAAACTACAAATCAATAACAACAGGAAGTTTGAAAACTATACAAACACATGGAAATTAAACAACATGCTCCTGAATGATCAGTGGGTCAATGAAGAAATTAAAAGGGAAATTGAAAAAAATTATTGAACCAAATGATAATAGAAACACAACATGCCAAAACCTATGGGATGCCGTAAAAGCAGTACTAAGAGGGAATTTTGCTGTTATACGTGTCTACATCATAAAGAAGAAAAATGCCAAATAAATAAGTTACCATCACGTCTTAAAGGAATAGAAAAAGCAAGAGCAAACAAAACCAAAAATCAGTTAAAGAAAGTCAAGAGCAGAACAGAGAAAAATACAATTCTAATAAAAAATACAAAAGATCAAAAAAAACCCAAAAAGTTGTTTTTTAAAAAATTTTAAAAAATTGACAAAACTTTAGCCAGATTAAGGAAACACAGAGAGAAGATGCCAATTAATAAAATCAGAGATGAAAAAGGAGACACTACAAATGATACAGCTGCAATTTAATGGACGATTAGTGGATAATATGAGTTGCTATATGCCAATAAATTGGAAAATCTAGAGAACATGGATACATTCTTAGACACATATAGCATACCAAAATTGAACCATGGAACCACGAAAGACCCAGACTATCCAATGCTATCCTAAGCAAAAAAGAACAATGGAGGAATCACATTATCTGACTTCAAATTACATGAAAAAAAAAAAAATTGTAACCAAAACAGCATGGCAGTGGCATAAAAACAGACACATAGACCAATGGAACAGAATAGAGAACCCAGAAAGAAATTCACACACCTACAGTGAAATCATTTTCAACAAAGGTGCCAAAAACATATCCTAAGGAAAAGACAGTGTCTTCAGTAAATGGGGCTGGGGAAACAAGATATCTATACACAGAAGAATCAAACTCAACCACTGTCTCTTGCCATATATAAAAATCAAATCAAAACAGATTAAAGACTTAAATCTAAGATCTCAGACCATGAAACTACTACAAGCAAACGCTGGGGAAACTCTTCAGGATATTGTACTGGGCTAAACTTTCTGGAATAACACCCCACAAGCACAGGCAGCCAAGCAAAAATGGACAGATAGTATCACATGAAGTTCAAAAACTTCTGCACAGCAAAGGAAACAATCAGCACAATGAAGAGACAACAAAATGGAAAAAATTATTTCCAAACTACCCATTTGACAAGGAGTTAATGACCACAATACATGAAAAGCTCTAACAATTCTATAGGAAAAAAATCTAATAATCTGAGCAAAAAAAAAAAAAAAAAAAAATGAGACAAGGCCAGGTGCAGTCACTCATGCCTGCAATCCCAGCACCTGGAAGGCTTAGGTGGGGAAATAACTTGAGCCCAGGAGATAGAGATTAGCCTGGGCAACATGGCAAAACCCTGTCTCTACAAATACACACACACACACACACACACACACACACTAGCCAGGTGTGGTGGCCCATGCCTCTTGTCCCAGCTACTCGGCAGGCTGAGGTGGGAAGATAACTTGAGCCCAGGAGGTTGACGCTGTACTGAGCCAAGATCCTGCCACTACACTCCAGCCTGGGTGAGAGAGTGATACCCTGTCCCTCCTCTCCCCTAAAAAGGAACAAGATTTGAATAGACATTTCTCAAAAGAAGACATAAAAATGGCAAGCAGGCATATGAAAAGGTCGTGAACATCATAGATCATCAGATAACTGCAAATCAGAACTACAATGAGATATCATCTCACCCCAGTTAAAATGGCTTCTTCCAAGAGAAAGGCAAATGCGGATGAGGATGTGGAAAAAAGAACCATCTATGCTGTTAGTGGGGATGGAAATTAGTACATCCACCATTGAGAACAGTTTGGAGGTTCCTTAAAAAACGAAAAATAAAGCTATCATATGATCTAGGAATCCCACTGCTGGGTTTATACCTTAAAAATAAAGGAAATCAGTATATTAAAGAGCTATCTGCACTCCTCTGTTTGTTGTAGCACTTTTCACAATAGCCAAGATTTGGAAACAACCTTTGTCCATCAACAGATGAACAGATAATGAAAATGTGGTACCTATACACAATGGAGGACTATTCAACTATACAAAAGAATGAGATTCTGTTATTTGCAACATGTATGAAACTGGAGGTCATTATGCCAAGTAAAATAAGCCAGTCACAGAAAGACAAACATTGCATGTGCTCACTTTTTTGTAGGATCTAAGCATCAAAACAATTGAACTCATGGAGATAGAGAGTAGAAAGATGGGACGAGAGGATGGCAAGGGTAGTGGTGTGGTAGGGGGGAGGTGGGGATGGTTAATGGGTACAAAAAAGTTAGAAAAAAAATGAATAACACCTAGCATTTGGTAGTACAACAGAGTAACTATAATCAACAATAATTTAATTGTACATTTAAACATATCTAAAGGAGTATAATTGAATTTTTTGTAACAAAGTATAAATACTTGAGGGGATATATACTTGATTTACCCTGATGTGACTATTATGCATTATATGACTGTATGAAAATATCTCGTATACCCTATAAATACATACATCTACTCTGTAAGCACAAAAATTAAAAATTAAAAAATTAAAAATGTAATAAGAACATTAAATAAGGACATAAACAAAAAATAAATTTAGGAGAGTGGTTACTTTTTGAAAGGGAAGAGCATATTGGGATAACATATGGGTAAAAAGTAGGCTTCAACTGTATCCCTGTTTTATTCCTTCAAAAAGACTCAACAAATATGGAAAAAAAATAACAACTGTTAAAGTGGATGGTTTATTTTTAGGTTCCAGATTATTAGATAGAACATAAAATCTCTCATAATATCATCATCCAGATTTTACCATTGTTAACCTTACAATGCATTTTTTCTAGTTTCTCTGTGTTTTTTCCTTGTACTCTTACCCGCTGGGAGTGTGTGTGTGTGTGTGTGTGTGTGTGTGTGTGTGTGTGTGTGCGTGCCTGTAGTTAATTTGCATCTTACAGTTTTGCACATTGATATATAGGCATTTTAATACTGGCCAATGCCAAAAAATGATCATTTCTGATGTTCATCTTTAGCTCCACCTCTGAATAGCTCCTTGGGATATATTCCTTGTATGGAATTGCTAAGATAGATATAAATATTTTAAAGGTTTTAGTATATATTTTGCTAAATTGATTTTGACAATACTTAGGCCAATTGGCATTCCTATTAGCAGAAGGAGTATCCACACTCACCATCATTGAGGATTATTATTTTTAAAATCTCTGTCAAATATATATCTACCTAGATATATATCTATATATCTCACTTCAATTTTCATTACTTTGATTACTCATTAAGTTTGACATGATTACAATGTCTGTGTAAACTGTTTTCTTTTCATGTCATTACCACTTTTCTATTAGAATATTCATTTTTCTTCTGAGTTTTTCAGTCTTTTTCTATTTCCACATATTCCTGTTCCAACACCACACTGCTTTAGAAAATGTTTCTTTGATACATTTTTATATAAGCAAGCATCCTCTATTTTTCTAATTCAAAAATTTCTTGGCTGTCTCATGTTTAAAAACTTCCAGATGAATGTTAAAATTATTTTCCCAAGCTTTAAAAATCCTGTTGGGATTTCAATCTGAATTACAGTAAACTTACATCTGAGTTTTGAAAATCTTGGCATGTTCATGGTATTTAGTCTTCCTATTCCAGAACATGTTATTCTTCTACATTTACGTAAATCTTGTACCTCTCCCAGTAAAGTTTTGTAATTTTGTTCAGCTTTTTTTATTGTTTCCAAGTATTTTGTGTATTATATTGCCTTGTAAGTTAATCTTTTTTGCCTACACTATTTTCTACCTACTTACTATCAGTTTTTAGGAAATCTCTTTAGTCTGTCCATGTATTTTGCATACAGGCACTTTACTGAACTTTTTCATTAATTCTAATGTTTTGTGTAGAACTTTTTAGATTTTCTAAAATCTATGTGGGTATTTCTTTTTACATGTATTGGATTTCTACACCAGTATTAAACAGTTATACTGATGTAGCATGTTTATCTTGTTACTGATTTTATTATAATGTCTCTAGTGTTTCACTGTTATGGATGATATTGGTTATTGTTTTTATTTGAATAAAATAATAAGGACCTATTCTTTCATGCCCAGTCTTTTAAAAAACCAATGTTTTGTCTTTTTCATCAGAAATGGGTGCTGAAATTCAGAAAATGCCTCTATGGACATCTATTGGGATAACCGTATAACTTAGTTTTCTTTTGACCTATAGATGTGATATAATAAGAGACTTTCTAATGCAGTCATTTTGATATTATTGAAATCAGTTATATTGGTGATATTATCATCATTTTATTTTTCCATATTTTATTTGCCTAGTAATTTATTTGGGACTTTATTATTTTAAATGAATCAGTCCTTAAATTACCTGTGCTATATTTGGCAAGATTTTATATCAGGGTTCTATTAGCTTCAAGAAAGCATTCCATGATTTTTTTAAATTGGATATTTATGTACCCTTTGAAAATCTAAAAAAACATAAATAATGTCAGGGAATTTGTACATAGTGTCCCAATAGAATATAAACTGCAAAAAGGATTTTTGTCTGTTTTCTTTACTAGTTTATCACTACTATCTAGTGATAAACTAGATATCTGCTGCAGGGTAAATATTCAGTAAATATTTATTGAATGGATGTAAAGTAATGAACAGACTCCCCAGACATTTCTTGGAATTGTTTGGAAAGTTTCTTTTTGTTCCAGTTTATCTCATACTTTGCTTTACAAAGGCATCACATAGACACACACATGCGTGCTCTCTCTCTCTCACACACACACACACACATACACACACACGCACATACTTACCTCAAAAAAAACCTATTTTTTACAAATGGGATTACATCAAGCTAAAAAGCTTCTGCACAGTAATGGAAGCAATCAACAAAGTAAAGAGACAACCCACAGGAAGAAAATATCCCCACAAGGGATTAATAACTGTAATATATAAGGCGCTAAAACTCCATAGCAAAATAATAAATAATTCTATTAAAAATGGGCAAAAGATCTTAATAAACATTTTTCAAAATAAGACATAAAATTAGACAACAGGTATATGGAAAAATGTTCAACATCACCAATCATTGGGGAAATGCAATTTAAAACCAAAATGTAATATTATCTAATTCCAGTTAGAGTGGCTTTTATCAAAAAGAGAGGCAATAACTAAAGGAATACATTGGGTTTTTTGTAATACAAAGGATAAATGCTTAAGGTGATGAATACCCCATTTACCCTGATGTGATTATTATGCATTGCATGTCTTTATCAAAGTATCTAATGTAACCCATATATATATATGTGTGTATATATTGGTTACATTAGATACTTTGAGTATATATATGTGTATATATACAAATTGTATATACGTATATATGTGTGTATATATATACATATATATATATCCCTATTATGTACCTGCAATTTTTTAAAGACAGGCAGTAATAAATACTGGAGAGGAGGTGGAGAAAGGGGAACCTTTGTACACTGTTGGTAGGTATGCTAATTAGTTCAGCTACTATAGAAAACAGTATAGATATTCCTTAAAAAAACTAAAAATAGAACTATCATATGATCCAGCAATCCCACTGCTGGATATAATATATCCAAAATAAAGGAAACTAGTGTGTCAAATAGATATCTGCACTCCCATGTTTACTGCAGGTCTATTCACAATAGCCAAGATATGGAATCAACCTAAGTGCTCATCAATGGATGAATGGATTAAAAAATATGGTACACATACACAATAGGATTCAGCCTTAAAAATAAATTAAAGCCTATTATTTGCAGCAGAATGGATGAAACTAGAGGAAATTGTGTTAATTAAAATAAGCCAGGCACAGAAAAACAAATATTGCATGTCCTCACTCATGTGTGGAAGTCAAAAAAGTATTGATCCAATAGAAAGTAGAAGGATGGTTACCAGAGGCTGGGAAGGGTAGTGGGTAAGGGGGAATAAAGAGGGACTGGTTAATGAGTACAAAAGTACAGTTAGATTGAAAAAGTAAGATACAGTGTGTGGTAGAACAATAGGGTGAGTGTAGATAACAATAACATTCTGTATATTTCAAAATATCTAGGAGAGTGAAATCAGGATGTTCCTAACACAAAGAAGTGATAAATGCTTGAGGTGATAGCTTTTCTGCTTTCCTTGATTTGATCATTATACATTGTATGCTTGTATCAAAATATCACATATAAAACTACTATGTATTCATAAAAATAAATAAATTTGTTGAATGTAAAAAATTATTTTTAGAAAAATCAAGTATAGATGCTACTAGAAAAACCATATATTTTACTTAAATTTCCAACTGATATTAAGAACAATTTTTAAAATGTTATGTTTTCTATTCTTAAAAGTTATGACTAGGCTGAAAATTATATTTTAAGAAAATTTTCAAGTTAGCATTTCAATGTTTCAGTGATAGACATAATGAATTGTTAAAGTCTCAATTTAAACTGAACATGTAGTTCATTCTGAGGAAAAAAGCTAAAAGCAATTTCTTTTCTGAGTCTCTTAATATTTTCCAGAATATATATATATATAAATATGTAATTAATTTTATACATAATTTTACATATAATTAAGCAGCATGTCCTCAGCAAAACACCATGCTAATTTATATTAACTATTAAATACTATGTTAATTATATTAATCCACAAGTGACTTGAGGATTCTGGTGTTAGATATCAATGATCTATGGTATATTTCGCAGATACAATAGACCAATTATTTATTTGACCCTGGATAATATGCAGTACTTCCAAATGTAAGGAAACTGTAATTGAAAAGTACAGAGCAACCAAAAAATAAAATAAACCTACAATGTTCTCTGTTGGTGAACTAGAGAATATGTGATCAGAAAGAAAATTTTCAACTATGTTTCTTCATTTTTAATTCAGTTTAATTCAGTTTTGTGTCTGAATTTAATTATGTTCTGTTTTTATATCGGTCAGTTCAAAATTATGTAAATTAATAGGGCAAATGTCAAAACGTTAACGGTTAATGCAGCACATCCTGTTGCATGGCCTTGAGTAGGCACGATGTAGTCTGGCCTTGTTATGGGAGAATAACAATAGAGAGAGAAGGACTATTTATAGACAATTTCAATGAAGGTGTTTGAAGAGGAAAACAGGTGGTATTCTGAAAAAAAGCAGATTGCTATTCTCCTTCTCTTTTTCTCTAATTTTCAAATATCAGCCGAAGTTCTCACAATTGAGCAAGTTCATTGCAATTTATTGGCAAAAATAGGAGTTGCTATCCTGAAACTAACTCTAAGTCCCCTTCTAAAGAAGGTTGATAGATATCCACAAAGATTGAACTATATCCCCACAATACTTTTATTCCTTTTCTCCTTAGTAGTATACTATAAATTTTGATTGAGCATATTGGACACTTAGAATAAATAAAATATTTCTTAGCTTCCTTTGCAGTGAGCTTTGGCCATGTAACTATACTCTCACCAGCAAAATGAAAGTGGCATCATACAAAATGTTTGGGAAATGTCCTTAAAAGGGAGGAGGCATGTCCTTCTTTACTTTTTACATAAGTGTCGTAGGTGAGAGCTGTTCGGCAAACATTTTGGACAATGAAGTTGAAGATAGACATTGAGGATGGCAAAGAAACTGTGTACAACAAATCTATATTCCCCAATAGATTTATGAAGTTCTCCTCCATGTGCCAGACTGCCTGTCTTATAATCAACTATGTTGTTTTTTTTGAGTTATTGCTATTTTGAATCTCTGCTACAACTAAACTTAAACCTAAATGAAAAAAGGACTATTAGGGTAACAATTTTCAAAAAGACTATGAGTAGGGTCCTCTCAAACAGCATGTGAGTACCCAATAAAACAGCCAACCAAGATTGTTACTTATTACGTGTACTTGAAAAACTGAAAAGTATACAAGAACAAAATGACACTATCAATCATTATGAAGTTATAGAATTACATTTTTCAACTACTTATGAACACATTAACATACTTAGGATGTCTGTAAAATGCTGCCAAGGTGTCTCCATTTATTCACCTTCTCTTCACAGAAACAGAAAACTAAAACCATTTAATAAGTAGCAATTCTCTGCTATTTGAATATACATATATGGAGGCAGTATAATGAGGGAAACTGGAATCAGGTGATCAGGTTCCTAGTTAACTAATTCTGAGACCTTAATCAAAGCAATTAAATAATCTACATCACCTTCCTCAACTGCAAAATGGGAATTACACCTGTTCTACCTACTACAGAGGGTTGTTGGGAGAATTAAATGAAATAATGTAAATGAAGATGCTTTTTAAAGCATAGAAATAATAAATGTAAGGGCATGAACTTACTGTCCAGATTACTGGAGGTAGCAAACAATTTTCACAAACAAATTGTCCGTGTAACCAAATACACTTATCTGACTCTCGTTAACATAAACAACACTGTAAAGGGCTCAACTGTAACATAAATATTACATATATTCAAATACCAGCTTGAAAATATTCATCAGGTTGCCCACCAATATTTAACAGTGAGATGCAAATGATTGAGGAATCAGGTATTTTCAAATTTAAAGTTGTTTTTTCCAGGTTTATTGACGTCTGACTGACAAAAAAATTGTATATATTAAATATATAACAACATGATATGATATACATGTGCATTGAGCAGTAATTGCCACAATCAAATTAACACATCATTCACCACACACAGTTACTATTTCCACAAGTGTGTATGTATGTGTGCAGTAAGGACAGTTAAGCTCTGCTGTCCTAGTAATTTCAAGTAAACAATACAGTATCATTAATTATAGTAACAATGTTTTACATTACATCCCCAGAAATTATTCATCTCATAACTGAAAATGTGTTTCCTAACATCTACCCATTTTCCCTAATCCCCAATTCCTGGCAACCACCCTCTTAAGGCACTCCAGATTGTCTATTATGCTAAGTGAAATAAGTAAATATCTATATAGTCTCAGATGAAATCTTAGAAATAAGATAAGTAAATTTCTATGTTCTTGTTGATGGTAAGATTTCCTTCTTTTTATGGCTGAATAATATTCCAGTGTGTGTGTGCCTGTGTATATAGTGTATATGTATATATATGTGTGTGTGTATGCGTGTGTATATATATACCATACACCATATTTTCTTGAACCTAAGTATCATACATTGATGGACACGTAGGTTGTTTTCATATCTTGTCTATTGTGAATAGTGCTGCAATAAACATAGAAGTGCAGATAACTCTTTGAGATATCAATTGTATATGTACCTGGAAATTAGAATCCTGGATCATAAGATAGTTCTATTTTTAATTTTTTGGCATAATGGCTGTACTAATTTCCATTGCTGCCAACTGTATACAGGATCCCCTTTTTTATACTCTTGCCAACACTTGTTATCTCTGGTCTTTTTGTTAATAGCCATCCTAACATGCATGAGGTGATATTTCATTGTGGTTTTGATTTTCATCTCTCTGATGATTAGTGACATTGGGCACCTTTTCATATATTGGTTAATCATTTGTATGTCTCCTTTGGAAACATGTTTATCCATGTCCTTTGCCCATATTTTAATCAGGTTATTTTTGTTTTTTTTTTTTCTATTTAATTGCATGAGCTCCTTAAATATTTTGGACATTAACCTCATAGGAGATAGTTTATGGTTGGCAAACATTTTCTCCCATTCCATAGGTTGCCTCTTTATTCTGTTGATTATTTCCTTTGCTGTGCAGAAGATTTTTTAGTTTGATGTAATCTCACTTGTTTTTTGTTTTGGAATTTTTTTGGGGGGGGGGCGGGGGGCTCTTGTTGCCTGTGCTTTTTGTGTCGTATCCAAATAAACATTTTCAAACTCATTGTTAAGGAGCTTTCCCTCTATGATTTCTCCTACAAATTTTATTGCTTCACATCTTACATTTAGGTCTTTGATATATTTGAGTTAATTATTGTATATGGTATAAGACAACGGTTCAGTTTATGCTTTTGCATGTAGATATCCAGTTTTAGAAACACCATTTTTTGAAGAGACTATCACTTCCTTACTGTGTGTTCCTGAAACCCTTGAAGATTAGTTGACCGTATATACATGGGTTTAGTTTTGGACAATCAATTCTGTTTCATTGATTTCTGTGTCTTTTTTTCACTGAAAGTATCATATTCCTTTTATTACAATAGGATTGTAATAAAGTTCGAAATCAAGAAATGTGAGGCTTCTAGCTTTGTTTTCCTTTCTCAAGACTTCTTTGGTTATTTGGGGTCTTTTGTTGTTCCATACAAACATGGGGATTGTTTTCTCTTTGTCTGTGAAAAATACCCTTGAGACTTTTGTAGGAATTGTGTTGAATCTGAACATACTTTTGCATAATGTAGGTATTTTATTAATATTAAGCCTTTCAATTCATAAACATGGAATATCTTTATATTTATTTGATTTCAATTTTTTATCAATATCTTATAGTTTTCAGTATATAGATCGTTCATCCCCTTAGTTAAACTTGCTCCTAAATATCTTTTAATTTTTTAAATATTTATTTTATTGAAATGAATCTGAACTTGACGTGAAAGAATAACTGATTTCAGTTCTATGTTTTCATTCTTTGTTTTATGTAGGTACATGAGAGAGTTTGATACAGGCATGAAATATGAAATAATCACATTATGGTGAATGGGGTTTCCATCCCCTCAAGCATTCATTCTTTGTGTTAAAAACAGTTCAATTATACTTTTTAAGTTATTTTAAAATGTACAATTAAATTATTATTGGCGATATCACGCTGTTGTGCTATGAAATCATAGGTCTTACTCATTCTTTTTATTTTTTGTGCCCATTAAGCATCCCCAACCCCCACCCCCCAATTCCTCTACTAGCTTTTGCATCTTTTGGTAACAATTCATCTACTCACTATGTCAATGAGCTCAATTGCTTTTAATTTTAGATACTACAAATAAGTGGAAACATACGATATTTGTTTTTCTGTGCCTGACTTATTTTACTTAACATAATGATTACCATTTTGATCCATATTATTGCAAATAACAGAATCTCATTATTTTTACAAGAGTAATTCATTGTATATATGGATCAGATTTTCTTTATCCATTCATCTGTTGATAGATACATAGGTTGCTTTTAAATTACGACCATTAGGAATAGTGCTGGAACAAACACGTAAGTGCAGATACCTTTTCAATATACTCATTTACTTTATTTAGGTAGATAATGAAAAGTAGAATTACTGGATTCTCCAAACTGTTCTCCATAGTGGTTGTAGTAACTTACATTCCCATCAACAGTGTACACGGCTTCCGTTTTCTCCACCAGCATTTGTTATTGCCTGTCTTTTGAATGTAAGCCATTTTCATTGGGGCGAGATGATATTTCATTGTAGTTTTGATTTGTGTTTATCTGATGATCAATGATGAACACCTTTTCATAAACCTGTTTGCCATTTGTATATCTTCTTTTGAGAAATACTCATTCAAATATACAGTTCATTTTCTGATTGGATTATTATTTTTTTTCCTATAGAGTTGTTTGAGCATTTTATATATTCTGGTGAGATGGGTAGTTTGCAAATATTTTCTCCCATTCTGTGGGTTGTCTCTTTACTTTGATTGTTTCCTTTGCTGTCCAGGAGCTTTCTAAGTTGATTGGATTCCATATGTCCCTTCTTGGTTTGGTTGCCTGTGATTGTGGGGCATTACTCAAGATATTTTTGCACAGAACAATGTACTTGAGATTCTTCCCAAAGTTTTCTTGCAGTAGGTTTACAGTTTGAGGTCTTAGATCTAAGTTTTAAATTCATTTTCATTTGATTTTTTGTATATAGCAAGAGATAGTGCTCTAGTTTTACTCTTCTGGAAATGGATATCCAGTTTTACTGGCACCATTTATTGAAGAGACTGTATTTTCCTTAGTGTATGTTTTTGGCACCTTTGTCAAAAATGACTTTAGTGTAGGTAAATGGATATGTTTCTGGGTTTTCTATTCTGTTTCCTTGATCTATGATTCTGTTTTTTTTTATTCCAGTACCATGCTGTTTTCGTTACTACAGCTTTGTAGAAAAATTAAAGGTCACATAATGTGATTCCTCCATTTTTGTTCTATTTGCTAAGGATAGTTTTGACTGTTCTGGGTCTTTTGTGGTCCTATACAAATTTTAGGATTATTTATTGTATTTCTGTGAAGAGTGTCAGCTGTATTTTTATAGGGGTTGCATTAAATCTCTAGATTACTTTGGAAAGCATGGGCATTTTAACAATATAAATTCTTCCAATCCGTGAATATGAAACTCAATCCAAACCGCTCAACTACATGGAAACTGAACAACCTGCTCCTGAATGACTACTGGGTACATAACGAAATGAAGGCAGAAATAAAGATGTCGTTTGAAACCAATGAGAACAAAGATACAACATACCAGATTCTCTGGAACACATTTAAAGCAGTGTGTAGAGGGAAATTTATAGCACTAAATGCCCATAAGAGAAAGCTGGAAAGATCTAAAATTGACACCCTAACATCACAATTAAAAGAACTAGAGAAGCAAGAGCAAACACATTCAAAAGCTAACAGAAGGCAAGAAATAACTAAGATCAGAGCAGAACTGAAGGAGATAGAGAAACAAAAAACCTTCCAAAAAATCAATGAATCCAGGAGCTGGTTTTTTGAAAAGATCAACAAAATTGATAGACCGCTAGCAAGACTAACAAAGAAGAAAAGAGAGAAGAATCAAATAGATGCAATAAAAAATGATAAAGGGGGGGGCGGAGCAAGATGGCCGAATAGGAACAGCTCCAGTCTCCAACTCCCAGCGCGAGCGACACAGAAGACTGGTGATTTCTGCATTTTCAACTGAGGTACTGGGTTCATCTCACTGGGGAGTGCCGGACAATCGGTGCTGGTCAGCTGCTGCAGCCCGACCAGCGAGAGCTGCAGCAGGGCGAGGCATCGCCTCACCTGGGAAGCGCAAGGGGGAAGGAAATCCCTTTTCCTAGCCAGGGGAACTGAGACACACAACACCTGGAAAATCGGGTAACTCCCACCCCAATACTGCGCTTTAAGCAAACAGGCACACCAGGAGATCATATCCCACACCTGGCCGGGAGGGTCCCACACCAACGGAGCCTCCCTCATTGCTAGCACAGCAGTCTGTGATCTACCTGCAAGGCAGCAGCGAGGCTGGGGGAGGGGCGCCCGCCATTGCTGAGGCTTAATTAGGTAAACAAAGCTGCTGGGAAGCTCGAACTGGGTGGAGCTCACAGCAGCTCAAGGAAACCTGCCTGTCTCTGTAGACTCCACCTCTGGGGACAGGGCACAGCTAAACAACAACAACCAAAAAAAAAAAAAAAAAAAAGCAGCAGAAACCTCTGCAGACGCAAACGACTCTGTCTGACAGCTTTGAAGAGAGCAGTATCTCCCAACACGGAGGTTGAGATCTGAGAAGGGACACACTCCCTGCTCAAGTGGGTCCCTGACCCCTGAGTAGCCTAACTGGGAGACATCCCCCACTAGGGGCAGTCTGACACCCCACACCTCACAGGGTGGAGTACACCCCTGAGAGGAAGCTTCCAAAGCAAGAATCAGACAGGTACATTCGCTGTTCAGAAATATTCTATCTTCTGCAGCCTCTGCTGCTGATACCCAGGCAAACAGGGTCTGGAGTGGACCTCAAGCAATCTCCAACAGACCCACAGCTGAGGGTCCTGACTGTTAGAAGGAAAACTATCAAACAGGAAGGACACCTATACCAAAACCCCATCAGTACATCACCATCATCAAAGACCAGAGGCAGATAAAACCACAAAGATGGGGAAAAAGCAGGGCAGAAAAGCTGGAAATTCAAAAAATAAGAGCGCATCTCCCCCGGCAAAGGAGCGCAGCTCATCGCCAGCAACGGATCAAAGCTGGACGGAGAATGACTTTGACGAGATGAGAGAAGAAGGCTTCAGTCCATCAAATTTCTCAGAGCTAAAGGAGGAATTACGTACCCAGCGCAAAGAAACTAAAAATCTTGAAAAAAAAGTGGAAGAATTGATGGCTAGAGTAATTAATGCAGAGAAGGTCATAAACGAAATGAAAGAGATGAAAACCATGACACGAGAAATACGTGACAAATGCACAAGCTTCAGTAACCGACTCGATCAACTGGAAGAAAGAGTATCAGCGATTGAGGATCAAATGAATGAAATGAAGCAAGAAGAGAAACCAAAAGAAAAAAGAAGAAAAAGAAATGAACAAAGCCTGCAAGAAGTATGGGATTATGTGAAAAGACCAAATCTACGTCTGATTGGGGTGCCTGAAAGTGAGGGGGAAAATGGAACCAAGTTGGAAAACACTCTTCAGGATATCATCCAGGAGAACTTCCCCAACCTAGTAGGGCAGGCCAACATTCAAATCCAGGAAATACAGAGAACGCCACAAAGATACTCCTCGAGAAGAGCAACTCCAAGACACATAATTGCCAGATTCACCAAAGTTGAAATGAAGGAAAAAATCTTAAGGGCAGCCAGAGAGAAAGGTCGGGTTACCCACAAAGGGAAGCCCATCAGACTAACAGCAGATCTCTCGGCAGAAACTCTACAAGCCAGAAGAGAGTGGGGGCCAATATTCAACATTCTTAAAGAAAAGAATTTTAAACCCAAAATTTCATATCCAGCCAAACTAAGTTTCATAAGTGAAGGAGAAATAAAATCCTTTACAGATAAGCAAATGCTTAGAGATTTTGTCACCACTAGGCCTGCCTTACAAGAGACCCTGAAGGAAGCACTAAACATGGAAAGGAACAACCGGTACCAGCCATGGCAAAAACATGCCAAAATGTAAAGACCATCGAGGCTAGGAAGAAACTGCATCAACTAACGAGCAAAATAACCAGTTAATATAATGGCAGGATCAAGTTCACACATAACAATCTTAACCTTAAATGTAAATGGACTAAATGCTCCAATTAAAAGACACAGACTGGCAAACTGGATAAAGAGTCAAGACCCATCAGTCTGCTGTATTCAGGAGACCCATCTCACACGCAGAGACATACATAGGCTCAAAATAAAGGGATGGAGGAAGATTAACCAAGCAAATGGAGAACAAAAAAAAGCGGGGGTTGCAATACTAGTCTCTGATAAAACAGACTTTAAACCATCAAAGATCAAAAGAGACAAAGAAGGCCATTACATAATGGTAAAGGGATCAATTCAACAGGAAGAGCTAACTATCCTAAATATATATGCACCCAATACAGGAGCACCCAGATTCATAAAGCAAGTCCTTAGAGACTTATAAAGAGACTTAGACTCCCATACAATAATAATGGGAGACTTCAACACTCCACTGTCAACATTAGACAGATCAACGAGACAGAAAGTTAACAAGGATATCCAGGAATTGAACTCATCTCTGCAGCAAGCAGACCTAATAGACATCTATAGAACTCTCCACCCCAAATCAACAGAATATACATTCTTCTCAGTACCATATCGTACTTACTCCAAAATTGACCACATAATTGGAAGTAAAGCACTCCTCAGCAAATGTACAAGAACAGAAATTATAACAAACTGTCTCTCAGACCACAGTGCAATCAAACTAGAACTCAGGACTAAGAAACTCAAAACCGCTCAACTACATGGAAACTGAACAACCTGCTCCTGAATGACTACTGGGTACATAACGAAATGAAGGCAGAAATAAAGATGTTCTTTGAAACCAATGAGAACAAAGATACAACATACCAGAATCTCTGGGACACATTTAAAGCAGTGTGTAGAGGGAAATTTATAGCACTAAATGCCCACAAGAGAAAGCAGGAAAGATCTAAAATTGACACTCTGACATCGCAATTAAAAGAACTAGAGAAGCAAGAGCAAACACATTCGAAAGCTAGCAGAAGGCAAGAAATAACTAAGATCAGAGCAGAACTGAAGGAGATAGAGACACAAAAAATCCTCCAAAAAATCAATGAATCCAGGAGTTGGTTTTTTGAAAAGATCAACAAAATTGACAGACCACTAGCAAGACTAATACAGAAGAAAAGAGAGAAGAATCAAATCGATGCAATTAAAAATGATAAAGGGGATATCACCACCGACCCCACAGAAATACAAACTACCATCAGAGAATACTATAAACACCTCTATGCAAATAAACTGGAAAATCTAGAAGAAATGGATAATTTCCTGGACACTTACACTCTTCCAAGACTAAACCAGGAAGAAGTTGAATCCCTGAATAGACCAATAGCAGGCTCTGAAATTGAGGCAATAATTAAGAGCCTACCAACCAAAAAAAGTCCAGGACCAGATGGATTCACAGCTGAATTCTACCAGAGGTACAAGGAGGAGCTGGTACCATTCCTTCTGAAACTATTCCAATCAATAGAAAAAGAGGGAATCCTCCCTAACTCATTTTATGAGTCCAACATCATCCTGATACCAAAGCCTGGCAGAGACACAAGAAAAAAAGAGAATTTTAGACCAATATCCCTGATGAACATCGATGCAAAAATCCTCAATAAAATACTGGCAAACCGGATTCAGCAACACATCAAAAAGCTTATCCACCATGATCAAGTGGGCTTCATCCCTGGGATGCAAGGCTGGTTCAACATTCGCAAATCAATAAACATAATCCAGCATATAAACAGAACCAAAGACAAGAACCACATGATTATCTCAATAGATGCAGAAAAGGCTTTTGACAAAATTCAACAGCCCTTCATGCTAAAAACGCTCAATAAATTCGGTATTGATGAAACGTACCTCAAAATAATAAGAGCTATTTATGACAAACCCACAGCCAATATCATACTGAATGGGCAAAAACTGGAAAAATTCCCTCTGAAAACTGGCACAAGACAGGGATGCCCTCTCTCACCACTCCTATTCAACATAGTGTTGGAAGTTCTGGCTAGGGCAATTAGGCAAGAGAAAGAAATCAAGGGTATTCAGTTAGGAAAAGAAGTCAAATTGTCCCTGTTTGCAGATGACATGATTGTATATTTAGAAAACCCCATTGTCTCAGCCCAAAATCTCCTTAAGCTGATAAGCAACTTCAGCAAAGTCTCAGGATACAAAATTACTGTGCAAAAATCACAAGCATTCTTATACACCAGCAACAGACAAACAGAGAGCCAAATCAGGAATGAACTTCCATTCACAATTGCTTCAAAGAGAATAAAATACCTAGGAATCCAACTTACAAGGGACTGTAAAGGACCTCTTCAAGGAGAACTACAAACCACTGCTCAGTGAAATAAAAGAGGACACAAACAAATGGAAGAACATACCATGCTCATGGATAGGAAGAATCAATATCGTGAAAATGGCCATACTGCCCAAGGTAATTTATAGATTCAATGCCATCCCCATCAAGCTGCCAATGAGTTTCTTCACAGAATTGGAAAAAACTGCTTTAAAGTTCATATGGAACCGAAAAAGAGCCCGCATCTCCAAGACAATCCTAAGTCAAAAGAACAAAGCTGGAGGCATCACGCTACCTGACTTCAAACTATACTACAAGGCTACAGTAACCAAAACAGCATGGTACTGGTACCAAAACAGAGATATAGACCAATGGAACAGAACAGAGTCCTCAGAAATAATACCACACATCTACAGCCATCTGATCTTTGACAAACCTGAGAGAAACAAGAAATGGGGAAAGGATTCCCTATTTAATAAATGGTGCTGGGAAAATTGGCTAGCCATAAGTAGAAAGCTGAAACTGGATCCTTTCCTTACTCCTTATACGAAAATTAATTCAAGATGGATTAGAGACTTAAATGTTAGGCCCAATACCATAAAAATCCTAGAGGAAAACCTAGGTAGTACCATTCAGGACATAGGCATGGGCAAAGACTTCATGTCTAAAACACCAAAAGCAACGGCAGCAATAGCCAAAATTGACAAATGGGATCTCATTAAACTAAAGAGCATCTGCACAGGAAAAGAAACTACCATCAGAGTGAACAGGCAACCTACAGAATGGGAGAAAATTTTTGCAATCTACTCATGTGACAAAGGGCTAATATCCAGAACCTACAAAGAACTCAAACAAATTTACAAGAAAAAAACAAACAACCCCATCAAAAGTGGGCAAAGGATATGAACAGACATTTCTCAAAAGAAGACATTCATACAGCCAACAGACACATGAAAAAATGCTCATCATCACTGGCCATCAGAGAAATGCAAATCAAAACCACAATGAGATACCATCTCACACCAGTTAGAATGGCAATCATTAAAAAGTCAGGAAACAACAGGTGCTGGAGAGGATGTGGAGAAATAGGAACACTTTTACACTGTTGGTGGGATTGTAAACTAGTTCAACCATTATGGAAAACAGTATGGCGATTCCTCAAGGATCTAGAACTAGATGAACCATATGACCCAGCCATCCCATTACTGGGTATATACCCAAAGGATTATAAATTATGCTGCTATAAAGACACATGCACACGTATGTTTATTGCGGCACTGTTCACAATAGCAAGACTTGGAATCAACCCAAATGTCCATCAGTGACAGATTGGATTAAGAAAATGTGGCACATATACACCATGGAATACTATGCAGCCATCAAAAAGGATGAGTTTGCGTCCTTTGTAGGGACATGGCTGCAGCTGGAAACCATCATTCTTAGCAAACTATCACAAGAACAGAAAACCAAACACCGCATGTTCTCACTCATAGGTGGGAACTGAACAATGAGATCACTTGGACTCAGGAATGGGAACATCACACACCGGGGCCTATCGTGGGGAGGGGGGAAGGGGGAGGTGGGAGGGATTGCATTGGGAGTTATACCTGATGTAAATGACGAGTTGATGGGTGCAGCACACCAACATGGCACAAGTATACATATGTAACAAACCTGCACATTATGCACATGTACCCTACATCTTAAAGTATAATAATAAATAAATTTAAAAAAAAATTAAAAAAAGAAAATATTAGGATATACATAATATTTTCTCAGTTCAAAAAAAAAAATGATAAAGGGGATATCACCACCGACCCCACAGAAATACAAACTACCATCAGAGAATACTATAAACACCTCTACGCAAATAAACAAGAAAACCTAGAAGAAATGGATAATTTCCTGCACACTTACACTCTCCCAAGACTAAACCAGGAAGAAGTTGAATCCCTGAATAGACCAATAGCAGGCTCTGAAATTGAGGCAATAATTAAGAGCCTACCAACCAAAGAAAGTCCAGGACCAGATGGATTCACAGCTGAATTCTACCAGAGGTACAAGGAGGAGTTGGTACCATTCCTCTGAAGCTATTCCAATCAATAGAAAAAGAGGGAATCCTCCCTAACTCATTTTATGAGGCCAACATCATCCTGATACCAAAGCCTGACAGAGATACAACAAAAAAAGCGAATTTTAGACCAATATCCCTGATGAACATCGATGCAAAAATCCTCAATAAAATACTGGCAAACTGAACCCAGCAGCACATCAAAAAGCTTATCCACCATGATCAAGTCGGATTCATCCCTGGGATGAAAGGCTGGTTCAACATACACAAATCAATAAATGTAATCCAGCATGTAAACAGAACCAAAGACAAGAACCACATGATTATCTCAATAGATGCAGAAAAGGCCTTTGACAAAATTCAACAGCCCTTCATGCTAGAAACTCTCAATAAATTCAGTATTGATGGAACGTATTTCAAAATAATAAGAGCTATTTATGACAAACTCACAGCCAATATCATACTGAATGGGCAAAAACTGGAAGCATTCCCTTTGAAAACTGGCACAAGACAGGGATGCCCTCTCTCACCACTCCTATTCAACATAGTGTTGGGAGTTCTGGCTAGGGCAATCAGGCAAGAGAAAGAAATCAAGGGTATTCTGTTAGGAAAAGAAGAAGTCAAATTGTCCCTGTTTGCAGATGACATGATTGTATATTTAGAAAACCCCATTTTCTCAGCCCAAAATCTCCTTAAGCTGATAAGCAACTTCAACAAAGTCTCAGAATACAAAATCAATGTGCAAAAATCACAAGCATTCTTATACATCAGTGACAGACAAACAGAGAGCCAAATCATGAATGAACTCCCATTCACAATTGCTTCAAAAAGAATAAAATACCTAGGAATTCAACTTACAAAGGATGTAAAGGACCTCTTCAAGAACCACAAACCACTGCTCAGTGAAATAAAAGAGGACACAAACAAATGGAAGAACATACCATGCTCATGGATAGGAAGAATCAATATTGTGAAAATGGCCATACTGCCCAAGGTAATTTATAGATTCAATGCCATCCCCACTAAGCTACCAATGACTTTCTTCACAGAATTGGAAAAAACTGCTTTAAAGTTCATATGGAACCAAAAAAGACCCCGTTTTGCCAAGACAATCCTAAGCCAAAAGAACAAAGCTGGAGGCATCACGCTACCTGACTTCAAACTATATACAAGGCTACAGTAACCAAAACAGCATGGTACTGGTACCAAAACAGAGATATAGACCGATGGAACAGAACAGAGCCCTCAGATATAATACCACACATCTACAGCCA
This sequence comes from Macaca mulatta, assembly GCF_049350105.2. Lineage (NCBI taxonomy): Eukaryota > Metazoa > Chordata > Mammalia > Primates > Cercopithecidae > Macaca > Macaca mulatta. Next base: position 123,003,955 of record NC_133426.1, on the reverse strand, counting down.
TATGATCTTTGACAAACCTGACAAAAACAAGAAATGGGGGAAGGATTCCCTATTTAATAAATGGTGCTGGGAAAATTGGCTAGCTATAAGTAGAAAGCTGAAACTGGATCCTTTCCTTACTCCTTATACGAAAATTAATTCAAGATGGATTAGAGACTTAAATGTTAGACCTAAAACCATAAAAACCCTAGAAGAAAACCTAGGTAATACCATTCAGGACATAGGCATGGGCAAGGACTTCATGTCTAAAACACCAAAAGCAATGGCGACAATAGCCAAAATTGACAAATGGGATCTCATTAAACTAAAGAGCATCTGCACAGGAAAAGAAACTACCATCAGAGTGAACAGGCAACCTACAGAATGAGAGAAAATTTTTGCAATCTACTCATCTGACAAAGGGCTAATATCTAGAACCTATAAAGAACTCAATCAAATTTACAAGAAAAAAACAAACAACCCCATCGAAAAGTGGGCAAAGTATATGAACAGACACTTCTCAAAAGAAGACATTCATACAGCCAACAGACACATGAAAAAATGCTCATCATCACTGGCCATCAGAGAAATGCACATCAAAACCACAATGAGATACCATCTCACACCAATTAGAATGGCAATCATTAAAAAATCAGGAACCAACAGGTGCTGGAGAGAATGTGGAGAAATAGGAACACTTTTACACTGTTGGTGAGACTGTGAAGTAGTTCAACCATTGTGGAAAACAGTGTGGCAATTCCTTAAGGATCTAGAACTAGAAATATCATTTGACCCAGCCATCCCATTACTGGGGATATACCCAAAGGATTATAAGTCATGCTGCTATAAAGACACATGCACACGTATGTTTATTGCGGCACTATTCACAATAGCAAAGACTTGGAATCAACCCAAATGTCCATCAGTGACAGACTGGATTAAGAAAATGTGTCACATATACACCACGGAATACTATGCAGCCATAAAAAAGGATGAGTTCGTGTCCTTTGTAGGGACATGGATGCAGCTGGAAACCATCATTCTCAGCAAACTATCACAAGAACCAAAAACCAAATACCACATGTTCTCACTCATAGGTGGGAATTGAACAATGAGATCACTTGAACACAGGAAGGGGAACATTACACACTGGGTCCTATTGTGGGGAGTGGCGAGGGGGGAGGGATAGCATTAGGAGATATACCTAATGTAAATGACGAGTCGATGGGTGCAGCACACCAACATGGCATGTGTATACATATGTAACAAACCTGCACGTTGTGCACATGTACCCTAGAACTTAAAGTATAATAAAAAAATAAAAAATAAAAAAATAAAAATAAAAGAAATATACAGTTGGCAACTAAGCATAAAAAACATGCCAAGCATCAGATATCATCTGAACAATCCAAATTAAAACAAGAATGAGATATTACTATGCATCTATTAGGGTTGCCAAAATCCAGAACACTGACACCAAATGTTGTCAAGAATGTGGAGCAACAGGAGCTCTCATTTAATGCTGGTGGAAAGCAAAATGTTATAACCACTTTGGAAGACAGTTGGTTGTTTTTTTACAAAGCGAAGTAAACCTTTACCATATAATCCATCTGTCATATTCCTTGATATTTACTCAAAAAAGTTAAAAACTATGTCCACACACAAAGCTGCACATGGATGGTTATAGCAGCTCTTTTCATAGTTGCAAATACTTGGAAGCAATCAAGATGTCTTTGAGTAGGTTAATAGATAAACTCTTGTACATCCAGATAGGACTAAAAAGAAATGAGCTATGAATCCATGTAAAGACTTGGAGGAAACATAAGTGCATATTAATAAGAAAAATAACCCAATCAGTAAAGGCTACAAATTGTATGATTCCAACTATATGATATTCGGGAAAAGGCAAAACTATGGATACAGTAATATGATCAGTGGTTTACAAGGGTTGAGGTGAGGGAGGTGTAAATAGGTAGAGCACATAGGATTTTTAGGTCAGTGAAACTACTTTGTACAATACAATAATGGTGCATACATGTCATTATAAATTTGTCAAACCCATAGAATGTAAAACGCTCAAGTGAATCCTAATATAAATTATGGACTCTGTATGATAAATAGGTGTTAATTTAGATTCATCAGTTGTGACAAATTTACCACTCTGATCATGGGATGTTGAAAGTCGGGGAGACCATGCATGTGTGAGGGCTGGAGGCATATGGTAAACATCTGAACTTCCTGCTCAATTTTTCTGTGGATCTGAAGCTTCTCTAAAATTGCATATTTTTAACTGGTAGCTAACGGAAGTCAACAGAATACATAAAAAAATATACACCATAACCAAGTAGAATTTATTCCTGGAAAGCAAAGATAGTTCAATATATAAAAATCAGTCAGCGTAATGCATCAAATTAACAAAATTAAAAGGAAATAAGCACACAATCATGTGAATTGATGCAGAAAAATATTTGACAAAATTTAATGGCCTTCAAGATGAAAACCCTCGACAGACTAGGAATCAAACAGCCTCTCAGTGATAAAAGGCTAAAAGCTTTTCTTGCAGGACATGGAAAAGGGCAAGTATGCCCTCTTTTTCCAGTTGTGCTTAACATGGTACTAAAAGTCCTTGCCAGAGCAATTAAAAAAGAAAAAAGAAACAAAAAATCTCCAAATAGAAAAGAAAGAAGTAAAATGATCTCTGTTTGCAAATAACATGATATTTAGTAAGCCCTAAATATTGCAAACACACATACACACACACACCAGTACATACACAAATGCCTTGACACACACACTCAACATTAGAACTAATAAAAGGATGCAGCAAAGTTGCAAGATGTAAAATCCACACTCAAAAATTACTTGCACTTTTGTCCACTAACAATAAAATCTGAAAAGAAAATTCAGAAAACAAGTCCATTTTCAATAGTTTCAAAAACTGTAAAACACAGAAATGCACTTAACAAAGGAGGCGAATTACTTGTACACTAGAAACTACAAAACATGGCTGAAGTAATTTAAAGAAGATACAAATAGATGAAAATATATACTGTAACATTGGAGTGAAAGTGTTAATAATCTTAAAATGTCAATACTACCCAAAGGGATCTACAGAGTCAAAGCAAGACTTATGAAAATCCCAAAGATGATTTTTGCAGAAATATCAAAATCCATGCTAAAATTTACTTGGAAACACAAGAGACAGCAAATGGCCAAAACTATCTTGAGAAATAAGAATAAAGTTAGAGGACACACATTTGTTGATTTCAAAACTCACCACAAAGCGATGGTAATCAAAAAAAATGTGCTGCTAACATAAAGACACACATGAGCCAACAGAACAAAACAGAGAGCACAGAAATAAATCCTTGAATGTACGGTCAATTGATTGTCAACAAGGATGCCCAGACTATTCAATGAGGAATAAGTAGTCTTTTCCATAAATGGTGCTGGGAAAACTGATCTCCATATGCTAAAGAATAAAGTTGGACCCTTTAGACAATATGCAAAAATTAACTCAAGGGGATCAAATACCTAAACTTAAGGGGTACGACAATAACACTCTTAGAAGGAACATTTGAGAAATGCTTCATGATGTTAGATTTGGCAGTGATTTTCAAGATATGACACCAAAATTACAGGCAACAAAAGAAAAAGTAGGTAAAGTGGACTTCATCAAAATTAAAAGCTTTGTGCCTTGCAGGACATTATTAAAACAGTGAAAAAGCAACTCACAGGAAGAAATAAAATATTTGCAATGCAAATGTCTGATAAGAGATTGGTATCCAGAGTATATAAAGAACTTTTACAACTCAATAACAACAGAAAACAAACAAACAAATTAAAAACCAGGAAAGGACTTGAATAGAGGTTTCTCCAAAGAAGATATAAGCACGTAAGACATTCAATATCACTAATCATAAATGCAAATGAAAGTCACAGTGAAATACCTTTCATAACATTTAAGATGGCTACTATATAAACAAAAGCAAGAAAACAGAAAATAACAAGTGTTGAGGAGGATATGGAGCAATTGGAAACCTTGTGCACTGTTCATGGAAATATAAAATGGTGTAGCTGCTGTGGAAAACATCATGAAGTTCCTGAAAAATTAAAAATATAATTACTATATCATCCAGCAATTCCACTTCTGGGTATATACCCAAAGGAATTAAAAGCAGGGTCTTGAAGATATATTTGTACATCCATGTTCAACGCAGCATTATGCACAATACTAAAACATGATAACAGCACAGGAGTTTATCAAAAGAAAAATGGAAAAGCCAAACATGGTATACACATACAGTGGAATATTATTCAGCCTGCTCTTCCTGAAAAAAAAGGAAATTATGACACATGCTACAACATGGATGAAACTTGAGTATATTATGCTCATTGAAATAAGCCATTCAGAACAGGACAAATATTGTGTAATTCCACTTACATGAGGTATCTAATGTAGTCAAGTTAATAGAGACAGAAAATAGAAGGGGGGTTGTCAAGGACTAGGGAAAGGGGAAAATGGGAAGTTAATGTTTCATAAATATAGAGTTTCAGTTGGGGAAGATGAAAAAGTTCTGGTGATGGATGGCTAATGTTTTACAACCATGTGATTGTACTTATTGTCACAAAACTATACAATTAAAAACAATTAAAATGTTAAATTCTATGTCATATATGTTTTACAATAAAAAATAAAAAAATCAGTGGTTAGCAAGAGTACTCTAATGTGTTTGATGAGAATATTTTCAAATATTTCTGAAGTTTTCACTTAAATACCAGTGGGATCAAAATTCAAAATCCTATCGTTAGAGATAAGGTTAATGTGCTGCACTCAATGTTATTCAGTGAAACAGAAAATTTAGATGTCAGGAAGCCCACAATCACATACTAATAGAAGTGTTATTGCCCAGTTATTAAATATTAAAATCTTTCAATGCTCTATTCAAATTTCTCTTCATTTGTACTCCCTAGACTGACATGAAGAAATTTCTTTTACATCTAGAGTGTCAATTATGATTTATATGTAGATGACTCACAAATTTATGTCTTCACTTATCTCCCTGTGAGCATTTATTTCATGTCTCGAAGCCACCTGAAACCGGATTTGTCCAAGACTAAATTCATGACCAGCAACTCCGTACTTTTTTATCTCCTATTCATCCAATTGAGTAAGCCATAAAGCCAGGAACTTCACTCCTCTTTAGATCCTATATTCTATTATGAGCTCCCACACCACCAGGTACTTTTTGGTACCATTTATCTCAGCACTTTCACATACATTTCTGTATTTGATGAATGTCTGTCTCTTAAACTAGACTGCACATTTCAGGTGGAGAAATACTTTATTTTTGCTTATAATCAGATTCTTAAAATACAGAACAGTGTCTAGTATATAAGGGTTTAATAAATATTCATTGAAATCAATAAAACTTTAAGCTTTGTACTCATAACCAGGAAATGATGTGATATTAAAAAACTTAAAAATGTAATTTCTCCCTGTCCCATCTATATGAAGATGAGGGTTGTTTACCTAGCAGAGTTACTGGGTTGCAGTTGGACACTCACCTTGAGATTACTGTGGGTATTATTTTTAGTTTCGGGTCTTTAGGTCAGTGTCATAGTCTACATTTAACTGAATTTCCTGAACATTTGTAACTTGTCTAGTGCAATCATTCCTGTATGTGTTACCTCCCATTAATACAACTCCAACTACGATGTTCAGTACCTTGGTAGGAGAATATAAAATACTTGATGCTCACAAGTCAGAGTGGAGGTGGGGATCATGTGGATAATGACAAGAATGGGGGAGTTTATCTTAGAGCTCAAACTCCATGGATTCAAGTCCTGCTTTTGCTATTAGTTTCAAATGAATTTAACACCTGAATCTGTTTCCACATTTGCAAAAATAGACACAGTAGTAAAAATACCTTGGCTCTGGAGAACCAAACACCATATGTTTTCACTTATAAGTGGGAGCTGGTGAGAACTAAATGATGAGAACACATGAAACATAGTAAGGGGTAACAAAACGCACTGTGGCCTGTGAGGTGGGGCAGGATCGGTGTGGAGGAAGAGCATCAGGAAGAACAGCTAATGGGTGTTGGGCTAATACGTGCTGGGCTTAATTAATACCTGGGTGATAGATTGATCTATACAGCAGGCCACCATGGCACACATTCACATATGTAACAGACATGCACATCCCGCGCATGTATCCCGGAACTTAAAAGTTGATAAAAAATAAAAGAAAAATAAATGTCATGGTATAAACTTAAAATTAAAAAAAATAATTTTAGTACAAATTTGTTGTGAGATTTATAAGTGAAAATGTCCCCCAAATTATTTCTTAAACTGTAAAATGATACACATGTACATAATTATTCCAATGTGACTAGGGTTGCAGTAAATGCTAAAATAGCAAGGTGGGTGTGGAGGAGGTAGTTTCTGGCAAAGATAATTTGTGGGTAACTGCTTTTTACAGTGCATTTTTGTCTTGTTTTTAAAGTGAATAAAGGAGTGGTTGTAGCAAAGACATATTTTTTAAAAGGTAGGAGCACTTTAAATATTCTATTTAACCAATCCCTTTAAAGCCTGTCCTTGTACTACGTTTCAGCTTCCCAGAAATCCCAAACTTCCTCACTGTCTTTCACTCTCCTCTCTAAGGACCTGACAGTAACCAGGTGAGCCGCATGGTTGCCTGCAGGGCCGGTTTTTACATCATCTTATTGTGGCGCAGCACTGCCACGTGTGTGCCCTACTGTGAGGTCTCGCGCCCTCAGCAGTACATAAAGCGGGACAACACAGAGCATCCCAGTTGCACCAGGCATCCTGGCCCGAAGTTTCCCAACTCCGGGTGGCTAGAGGCCCACTGCTTTCCAACTTCCAGCAGAGTGGGTCAGTCCCGAGAAGGGAGAAGAGGCCGAAAAGGAACCATGAACGTCTATTTACTCCTAGCGAGCGGCATTCTGTGTGCCTTGATGACTGTCTTCTGGAAATATCGCCGCTTTCAGGTAATGGCGAATGTAAGGGAGATTTGAATTAGATGAAGCTAGATGAGTATATGGACTGGGGAGTGTATATGTAAGACAGTAAAATATAGTAAAATGAGAGGTAAGGGGAGATCACCTCATTTCTCTTTTTCGCTCAAAGGAACCCCAGACTTTTACCCCCTCACTCCCGCAATTCCTGTATTCTGACCAGTGATTCGACAGTTGTGGTCTCTTCTAAAAAGCCCCAAGTCCCTAAGTAATGTGGTCAGCTTTTCACTCATTGGAGAGGAAAGTGCAGTTGTCCGTGCCCATTCCCCACCACCATCTCCCACTTTAAGAATCGTAAGATTCTCTTTCTTCTTTTGCTTCTCCTCCCCCACGTGTCTGTTTGCTGATCTCGCCATCTTTATTTACGGCGCTTTCCGGGCATTCACAAATAATTCGAGTGTCAATGTGGATTTCCTGGTGTTAAAGTCACAAGTGAGGTGCTCTTAGATAAGAGTCAAAGACAGGGTTCATATGTTTACCTACTAGGGTGCGCAGGAAATGTAAGGAAAGGATATGGAACTTTGGCACTAACGACTACTTTCGTTTTTTTGGTTTTTTTTTTTTTTTTCTGTTTTTGGAAGAATGTACTTTTGAATTAATGTAGCAATTCAATATATTTTTAATCTCTACATATTAGGGGAAATCAGTTTATTTTTGGTAACCAAGATTAAACAAGTTGTTTTTCGGTAGTTTGGAAATTGCTTAATTCAATAAACCACATATGTATAATTCCCTTCCTTTACAGAGAAACACTGGTGAAATGTCATCAAATTCAACTGCTCTTGCACTAGTAAGACCCTCTTCTACTGGGTTAATTAACAGCAATACAGACAACAATCTTTCAGTCTACGACCTCTCTCGGGATATTTTAAATAATTTCCCACACTCAATAGCCATGCAGAAGCGCATATTGGTAAACCTCACTACGGTGGAAAACAAGCTGGTTGAACTGGAACATATTCTAGTCAGCAAGGGTTTCAGAAGTGCATCAGCTCACCGGAAATCCACCTAAAAGCGTACAGGATGGAATGCCAGTGGTGGAAATCATTAAAGACACTTTGAGTAGATTCATTTGATTGTGTGTTTATACTAAATGAATTATTTTTTTAAGAGGGAGTGGATGCCAAGTCAGATACAAAAAAATCCAGATACTTCCCAAATTTCTTATTTATACTTTAAGTAATTGATTGCATATGGCTAAAATATACTTACTGGGGAAGGAATGGAAGCACAATAGTGGAAGAAAAACAGTTCAAAAGTTTCTTAACAATAAAAAGTGACAGTAAACAAACTATAGTTGAGATATAGTGATTTTAATTTCACTCAACTGTGAAAAAGTTTTCATTAATGGTTCACAATACAATACCATAAATTATCTCCAAGTTTGCATTAAAGTAAGTGGGATTTGATGGAAATGTTTTCCATTATGTGGAACGATATTTCTTGCCACTGTTGAATATGAGTAATAATAATAAAAACCACCACTGAGCATCCTACAATATGCCAAGCACTCTATTAAGATCTGTGCTTTACACACTTGTGAAGACAGTGACAAAAACTTTTAACTACTCTTTGTGGTCAGCTTTTGAAAAGGATTTCTTTCCCTTCACACTTCCCCCAGTTAGATATTCTTTCATTAAAAATGCCTAAATCTTCCCTGAATTTCAAAAGTCACCTATAGAAAATTGCACACCTTAAATAGCACCAAAATGTAGTGGTAGAATGCATGTAACATAATGTGGATTAAACTTAAGGAAAAGTATTTCTAACCTCTTGTTAGCCATCTATTTTCAAATATTATAAAATCTGGTATAACTAAGGAATTAACAATCTCTTGAAGTTTACTAATAGCATTTGACCTGTCTTCAAAGAAAACCCTCAGAATGGGCTGGGCACGGTGGCTCACACCTATAATCTCAGCACTTTGGGTGGCCGAGGTAGACAGATCATTTGAGGTTGGGAGTTCGAGACCAGCCTGGCCAACATGGGGAAACCCTATCTCTACTAAAAATACAAAAATTAGCTGGTGTGGTGGCGGGCACCTATAGTCCCAGCTACTCAGGAGGCTGAGACAGGAGAATCACTTGAATCCAGAAGGCAGAGGTTGCAGTGAGCTGAGATCATGCCACTGCACTCCAGCCTGGGCAACAGAATGAGACTCTGACCCCCAGTCTCCCACCGAAAAATAAAGGAAAAAGAAAAAGAAAACCCTCAGAATGTGAAACACAATTTCAGCTTATACATTCATACATAACTTACAGAGGTGGTTCAATTAGAGGCCTACCTGTTTACCTACCTTCATGTCCCCTCCCCCTAAATAAATTACCAGTATAAATTAAACAAAGGCCTTAATTTCTTACTCCTTTCATCTTCAATCACAAGGAAGATAAAATGTTTTAAAATGTGTAAGAAAAATTATTTCTTCTATTGTCACTCATTTGCCAAGCACAAAAAGCTAGCAGCAGTGTATGTGGTTCTTAAACTTCTTTGGGTCACAGGTTTCCTTGATATTCTGATAAACCTATGGACTCTCTCCCTAGAAAAATGCATGTACATGTACACACAGAAAATGTTCCATATGATTTTGGTTTCATATGTTTCCTGAAGCCTAGGTTAAGAAATTTAAGAATTGATGAAAAGTTCTTTACATATGTAGGCAGTGTTTATCATCATAGGCTATGATGCTTAAACCAGTTGTCAACAATATATAATCAATAGATAAAGCTCTTAGTGATATATTTAATTATCCTTGGTAAGAAAAGTAGGACACAGGATTTTCTAATTTGGCTTTGCTAATTCTTGGCAAGTTTGACAAGTTTATCTTCCAATAGTATGTAAGTTATCACCTGTAAGTAGTAACTTATTCATGCAAGACAAAAATCACTCTATCAGCCGTGTATTACAATCATAAAATGCTAGAATTGATTAAAGCCATTTTCTCATTAACATTTAAGTCCATATGCTATTTGAAATTAAACCTATATTTCAGAGAGTATAATGAACAACTCTTAATTTTGTGAAACACAATAGAAATTAAATGGGTCATAGTTTTCTTCCAGATTACCTAAGGAAGGAAGATTGTGTATGGGAAAAGAGGTACTCAAAACTCAATTTTCTAGATTTATCACTTACGGGCTGTAGGATCCTTATTTTTCCATCTTATTTCACTTTTTATAACGAACATTAATGACGAAGTTCATATAGAAAACATGAGCTATAACAAATGCACGAAGTTTTTAAACATATTTGGATAGAAAGTATTAAACTACAGTCCTCTTATAGTATATATAGTCCATTTGTCCATATATTTGTCACGTTTCTAATTAAGTGAGGCCGTCAGTTTTAACAGTTTCTTTTAAATGTACTGATTTATTTCCCACCCATATTTGTGGAAAAGAAAGATTGTATATTAAGAAAATACAAGTAAATAATATTTTTAAACTTGTGTAATAGAAAATATAACTATTCTCTAAGAAATTAGCTCAAAATAAAGCCTCCGATGTATTAAAAAAGCATATACTATTTACAAAGATATAATTGTGAAATAGAGACAGTTATGTGTGTGTGTGTGTTATACAGATACATTATCTAAAAAGAAATATAATAAGCACATGGCTGAGCATTAAGAGATTCACATTTTTATATTGCATTCCTGCTTAAATGTGAAAAAAATCACACCATCATGAACATAGTAAGTACATTTTCCTATTCAGTTAACATACAAATAAATAAGTTTCCCCCATTCTAAAAAAAATCACATTATACAATCCTATATTTTTTTCAATGAGATCTCATTCTGGTTTTCCGCTGCCACTAACAGTAGGTATTTCATAGTCAGCCTCTGTTTTGGGATCTACCATGCCTTTATATCTCTCCCCACGATGTTGTTCCAGGTATGGACCCCAGTTAGAAGCTGGTCTGCAGCAACTTATAAGGCGCTGAAATGCAAAAACAAAAAATCATTGTCTTAGAATTTAAGTGCTACAATCTATAAACAATCTAATATTGAACTGTACTTTCATTTAAATTATTTCTTTACTAAAAATAAGAATCATAGAAAACTAAAAAGTGATCATCTAAATTTTTAATGCACAGTTTACCAAGAAAAAGGTATAATCAAATGTTGCTAGTTGTTAATAGAAGTATATTAACTACTAAACCAAAATAACTGAGCATGTAAATGATTTCAAAACAAGGTGTGTGAACCCATTAGAGTAACAGAGTGACTACTCTGTACCTTCACTGAATCAGATATTTCTATCCTGGCCTTAGGATGAGGACAAGCTGAGGATCTAAACCAGTGTATAGCTGGGATGTGTTTCAAGAACAAAGGAAATGGGAGTTCCAGGATCAAACCATTGATTTGGATCCATCGTTGTATGGACTTAGAAATTTATTTAAATCTAAGACTGCTGAGCCTACTTTGTCATTGTCCTACTGAGATGTCATGATGAACTTCATACCCCTAGACCTCCATGGAAGAGGGATGACTCAGGCTCTAGATTGGGTTCAAGATATTTACCAGGCTTATTCCAGTATAAAAACACTATTAGGATGTATATTATAGCCAGATGAGGTTTAAAAGTAGTGACTATGGATATAAAACAAACAGGTCATTTGCTTTGTGACATCTTCAGGGACAACCAACATAGGTATAGATATCATAGCTGTCATATGCTAAGCACTGTAGCAAGGCCAGAGGATACAGCAACAAATACTACCAGACTTTCCCCACAATGAGCTTATAGTCTAGCATAGAGAAGCACAGCAAATATATAAATAATATAATACCATATTGTGCACTAGTAACGGATGACTGTGTCAGGTATAGAAGTAGCCAAGAGGAAGGAGTAATTAATTGTATTTCATATAATTTCATATTACCACCATGTGAGTAAATTAACCTCTATTTTGATCATAACTACTTTGTATAAAGTATAAACAATTTTAATGCACTCACTTGAAAGATGTTTCCTTTAGCCTGAATTATTTTTATGATAGCCATAATTGGAATCCAAATAATGCAGAAAATAATCATACACCAGCCTAGAGCAACTCCCCAGTCAGGGTATGGAATTGTGCCATAATTAGGTCTATGAAATCGCACCAGTGACCAAATAAATATCGCCTGTCAAAGTTAAATATGCAAAGACAAAGCTAAAGATTAGACGTTACTGCACTGATGATTAGCAATTTGATTCTGTTCCTCAGATGTGATTTATCAAAAATAATTAATATGAAAATATATTCAAATAGTTGAAATAATCAGGTAACAAACCAGAAGATAACAATATGGAATGAACCAAAATAAGTAACTTTTATTTTTACTTCGAATAAATTTTTCCAAAATTAACACCATCATATATTTATAAATCCAAATACTTGTTCAACATATATTTCAATAAAATACTTGACCATATATCAGATTGAAAGTAAAGTAATATCTGAAATTTTCTGTTACTGAGCTTTTCACTTTGATTTATAATAGCATGATTTTATTCTATGCCATAGATTAAATCTACATGCCAGCATATAGATTAATACAATGAGAATGTGAAGTACACTTTAGTGGGCATGCTTTTCTCCTTGCTTAGGAATTGCTTCTATTCTTTCCCATTGCACAAAGCTGCCCTTTTGACACATCAAAAACACATATGCATTTACACACACTATTGATGAGCATTTACCAAAGCACATTTCACTTTCAGCATCTTACTCAGGGAAAAACAAAAAACAAACAAACAAACAAAAATCCTCAATATATGTTTAGGAAATACAGTCAAATCTGAATGTTAAAGATGAACACATTTTAAGGCCAAGTTAAAATAAATCTGAAATGTTGAAGCATTAAAACTAATTAATTAGAAATTGGTAAAGCAAAACAAAACAAAACCCAATAATTATCAAAGAGTTTCCTTAAATTTAGCTGTCTTTGTTTTACTAAAATCAGTGAGAAAACAATAAATAGACCTATAAGTTTAATTTTAAAATTAAATGGCTTAGCTCCATTAATTTAATTACAGTAATTTAAATATATTTCACAGTTACTATAAATGTACATAACTACAAAAGAATGGATGAGGGATAGTGGAGTCCAATACACATGACTTTATAGAATATAGATGGCAATTTAAATCATTTCATATGTAATACTTTTGCATTTTAAATTAAATTCAGGTGTCAAACTTATGTAATCATTGAATATTAGCTTGTTAAGAGATCCAGCTAAACCTTCTAAGTTTACAAGGGGGTTTATTTTATTATGGAGACTTGTGAAATAAAAATATTTAGCATCATTTTCAAAATCTTTTAGCAAAAATATGGAGTATCCAAATATTTTAATTCAGCATTATCTCGTTCCAAACTGCTCACCTTTTGAAAGTGATCTCATAATGTTAAAAAATGTAATCCTCTCTACAAACAAATGTGATACTTTAGATTTGAAGGAAATCCTGGATATAATTACTTAATGGCCTTTTCTAGGAAAACCTTTGAAGCATGAAGGCAATGAGAACCAAAATAAATCTATGAAGCTTTGACACTGCCTCACCCCACCACCATTATTTCTAGTCCATAATCATTCTCCATCCAGTGTAGTGTTTATTTTGGTGCTCAGCCATTTACTGTCCTGAGATGTTATTTGAAGATTTTAAGTTGATAAGTTATGTCTCTCGAGTAAGACATACTTTTGCTTTACCTCAGCTCCTAAATAGTAATAATTATTGAATTTATTAACATAAACCATTGCCCCTATTGACACAGGTAAGTTTCTTTTACTGCTTTCATCTGTCAAATACCTCCCTCATTAAGAGATAAAATATGGATTAAAATAGGACTGTTGTTTCTCAGCAGTCAGTATATTTAAACTGAATTCTTTAAGGGAGGATCTGGGCCTTATGCATCTTTGTTTTTTCTGCGCCTGGCAGAGAGGTTAGGAATATTATTGATGGCTCAACATATTTTTTTAGGGAATGAGCAAATACACGTTTTATTTTCATTTTTTCTATTGATAAATTTTAAATTATTGATAACTTTTACATCCATATGAACCTGTTTATGTTCTCAAATGGTAAATGTTTAAACTGATGGCCTCAGAATAATACTGCAAAGGCATTTTTAATTTAGGCAACTTGGAGGCACCAGCCATAAATACTGCAAAATTTGAAAATCATTCATTTATAAAATTAATTTGCATTTTGTCCTCAGTGTGAATTATTAAGTTCATCTTGGAATGTATGTATTATTGAAACCAAGTTCATGGTATATTATTACTTACAATCAAAAGGATAGGCGTAATAACAAACCAGCAAGCTCTCCACCATAGCCAGAATATCCACCTCTTTGCGCCAATCATCATTTCTATATCCTCAATGAATCTGTTCCCTCCTAAAGAAAACAAAGAGTACATTGAGTCCTTGCTTATTATCTTCCAGTAACCATTGTGGCATCAATTATCTTTCTGTGTCTAAACATTTTTCTGTATGACAACAATGAATCATACACCTGTAATTATTTTTTCATAACATAATTTTGTCCAGTATATTGTACTTTGCTGTTATAATAGTATAAAAATTAATAGTATAATTAGGTAAACATAATGAAAATGAATCAAACTAAACTATTCTAATAAAACTGGAAAATAATTTTATAGTTACTATTTACCATAAATCCAGATGATTCCAACTATCTCCAGTATAGCTGCAATTAAAATGCCCCATCCAGCACAGAAGTGGTCAATCAGATGAACCCAGTAAATTCCAGCCTACCAAAAAAATATTAATTACTTCTAAGTATATTTTAATTGTTTTTATGATTGATGGGATGTTCAAATTGAATCTATTAATTTGATCTTGACATATGCTCCTTCAATTTCCCTTCTGCTAAAATGTGAAAAGCAATGTTTCAAATGTAAACCCAAATGTGACTTTAAATATCTCAAAAATCTTTCCATCTATACTGAGTCACTGGAAAGAAAATAAGTACTAAAATTTGTTGATTATCAGAATGGTATGCAATGTCTGTATGTTCTGAAGTGGCTGTGAGAAATGTAGTTTGTGTTTAAAGTCTATAATCTTATTGTAACTGAGGTAACTGTCCATTATTCGGCCTCCTCATCTGCAAAATAGACTTACCATAAAAGTAGGAATGGAGAAAAACGGGCTAAAACCCAGAAAACCTTGACCCAAGTCAGACGTGGACTTGTCACTAAGCATCATCTTAAGCTTTGGTTTCTTTAGTTAGGTTATAAAGTATGTTACAACTAATATGTTTCTATGAAAAAAAAAAATGCTATAGTATACCTGAGTCACACAGACGAGACCAAGGAGAAACAAAACCAAGCAGCAGCCCAAAGTTATGGGAACCCTCATTTTCTTCATCACTTTGGGAAATAAATCTTGAATTGTTGTTGTGATCGTTTCTTCAGAGGGGGAGAAATGACGTGTTATATGTCAACTTATTTGCCAATACTGTTAATCACAGAATTCAATGTATGTTAATCAAATTTACAAATATATGTTGAAAATAGACTCTGAGCCCTGTTCCTTGCTTTTAAAAACCCACAGGGTTATTTCTTTTGGCAGTCACCACTTGGTTCTGATGAAAATCAAATGCAGCTCTATTTGTTGTTTTTAATCTGCTTTATATGATTTTTCATTGATAGCAAGTGTAAGGTAACAGTCCCCTGTGAGCTGAATTAGTCTAAAAGGATGAATTCTAGTAGGACTTTTAAATAAGGTAAATATTTGAATAAGTGGTGTGGAAACAGAAAGGATTCTAGGTTTAGAAATAAATGTGTTCATGAAATACGGAACTGGCTAAGAGTAGAAGGATGTGAGAATGAAAATATCAGAGAATATGTTTGAAATTTTCAAGGACTTTGAAAGTCAACCAGAAAAGTCTGGATTTTATCCTATAAATAGAGTAAACTGAAAATATTGTATGTGAGAGAGTGGTAGGATGAAAATTGTTTCAGAATTTCTCTAGTATTGTAACCTAGGTAAATCCTTATGTGTTCATAGAAGTATGTGCAAGGATGATCATTGCAGCAGTGTGTGTAATTTTTAAAAAATTGTATATCATTCATATGCCCATTATTATGTCAACAAAGAGATTGTGATTTAATTAGATCTATATGCCTTTGTATCAATGGGATTCATAATCAATGCAAAAACAACTTTCAGAGTCATATGTATGCTATGAAACTTCACATTTATGTGCAAATTTGAAAATGTATATGCTATGTACGGACACGTATAACATGTATATAAACATGGACAGAATAACATACACAATCTATGGTAAGAGTTGCTTCTAGAAAAAAAAATTGACTTGTATTAGGAAAAGAAAGACAGAGGACTTCATATTCACCTGTAACAGTTTATTTTCTTAAAATATCTGAAACAAGTATGATAAAATATTATTGTGTATTCCTTTTGAGTGTCAAGTATTTTTCTGTATTTAAATTTCATTTAAAACAACTTTCAGAAAGATCATTCTGAGATTAACAGCTAGAGGGGGTAATAGGGGTAATAAAAGCACGTTTTCAAATAGAGGAAATGCAAAAGAAATATAAGAGGAATATGTTACCTCTGGAAGTATTACTTACCAATTGAAGCAAACTGAGAATCGAGACCCAAAGTTAAAAGCATGAAAAAAAATAATATGGACCAAAATGGACCACCTGGGAGTTGGGCTAGAGCCTCTGGATAGGCAATGAATGCCAAATCAAAACCTACGAAAAATGTATGATATTTTAAATTAGTTATCAAGAATATTCACATATTTAAACATTTAAAACATAAGATATTAGAAAAATCTCATCTTATTTGGCAACACAATCCATGACATAATTTTTTTTTTTACCAACTATTTCACATTCCCTTTTTACAATATTTAATTTGGTTGTTTTGTGATATGATAATGTGAACATGTGACATGAATTAAGTTAGCAAATAGACTGCAATGTAAATGGTACATTCCTTACATAAGAAAGTTTGTTTTAATAGTTTTATTTAACTTATCTTATTTTTTAAGATTGACAAAGAATAAAAGCTGTCTTAAATTCCAGAAACATAAATTAGTTCACGTTTTCTTAGCCTAGATACTCTAAAAGAATTGCACTATTAAAGAAAGATATATTTAGGGACTAACTTTTGTTTTTAACCTTCTCTCCAAATGTTTACCCAGAATCACTATATGCATATATGCAAAATCGTATGTAATGAAACTATAAATTAAATCTTGTTTTCCATTTGATGTTACCTTTAACATGCTTTTTAATTTTGTGCCAGTTATATTAATTATGTGATTCTCAGTTTTAAGTATTTTTAAGTTTCTTCGACCTCCCAGAGGACTAACTTAGGATTCATGAAAATTAGCTTTTAGTCTAGGCACTATCACTTCCTAAATATTTGACCTTCTGCTAGACATATATGACATTTCTGTGCATCAATCCTCTTCTCTGTAAATGAGGAGCTAGACACTAGATAATCTACAAGATCCCTGACATTCCATTATGAATCACCAGTCTTTCCATCATATGATACTAACTATAAACAAAATTTTAATGAAGCATCCCTACTTAAAACAACCCTAGTATTTTTTCCCCAGGAATCTGTAGCCAGATAATTAAGCATCCCTAGCTAATATCTGTAAAATTAGGGAGTTCACTAAGATTCCTTTAAAGCTAGACACAACTGGAAACTCAAAGTCACTTGACTCTCTCACCTATATGATGTTCATGTGTTTTAAAAATTCAAACCCAGTAATATAATTGCACAGAGGGAATTTGTATATACATTTTGTTTCTTTTATAATGCGTGGGAAGTGCTTAGCAAGGACTAAACAAAATTAAACATCCTATCTTCTTCAGCAATATTTCCCTAATATACTCTTGTTTACATGGATAATCTAAGAATTGTTATATTGTTACAGCAACAAAATTATATAAGATGAAATGAGGAAGAAAATTCAATATTCTAAATCATAACTGTGTTAAGTAAATTTCTATAAATTCTAGTGGAGTTTCATAAGTGAGATACGTTGAATTAATCAAACTTGATAATATATAGTATTATATACCTGATTTTACAACTTGAGAAACTTCCTTTCCAGATATATGGGCCATGTGTCCCAATATAGAAAAAATAGCAAATCCAGCAAACACACTAGTGAGACAGTTTGTCAAACAAACTACAATGGCATCAGAGAAGCAGTTGTTTTTGAACTTATTGTAAGATGATAGAGCAACTAAGCCACCCCAAGCCACTGAAAGGGAGTAAAATATCTGAGTGGCAGCATCTTTCCAGACCTATAAGAGAAAATAATTTAATATTTTAAAACATATACTCAATTTTTATTTGTGTAAATACTTCACATAAGCAAAGAATATATTATTAATAACAATGAAATGAACACCCAAATGCCCATTACTCAGCTTAAGAAATAAAATGTTACAGTCTTTTAAATCCTTTTTGTACCCCTTCCTTATCATTATCACCCTTCTACCCACCAGTGGTAGTTGCTATCCTGACTTTTGTGTTCATAATTTCTTTGTTCTTCTTTACATTTAAGTTTGAATGCTTTGTTTTGGAATTTATAGAAAAGTTATCTTAATGCATGTAAACATACACAACATGCCATTTTTTATTAGGTATTGTGAGATTTATCCATCATCAAGTTGAACTATATAAAATGTCCACTTTGTAATTCAAAAGTGAAACAATATAAGCAAATTCATTTGGCTAAATTAAATATATGTAGTTTTAATCATTCTTTTCCACTTCTTTTTTGTTTGTTTTTGTTTGTTTGTTTTTGTTTTCGAGACAGAGTCTCTCCTTGTCATCCAGGCTGTAGTGAAGTGGTGAAATCTTGGCTCACTGTAATCTCCGCCTGACAGGTTCAAGCAATTCTTGTGCCTCAGCCTCCCAAGTAGCTGGGATTACAAGCATGCACCACCACACCCGGCTAAATTTTTTGTATTTTTAGTAGAGATGGGGTTTCACCATGTTGGCCAGACTGGTCTGGAACTCCTGACCTCAGGTGATCTGACCGCCTTGGCCTCCCAAAGTGCTAGGATTACAGGCGTGAGCAACCGCGCCTGGCCCTTTTCCACATCTTTATTGCCACACTGCATATGTCACAATTTATCCTTTCTCCTGTTGATGGACATTTAGGTCATTCAGTATGTTGCTATTATGGAGCTGTAAACATTCTTGTACATTCCCCATATGTAGGTGTGGAACTGTGATGCCGAAAAGTATATGCATTCCTCCCTTCTACTAAATCTTGCCAAATTGTTCTTTAAAGGGTTGTACCATTTTGTATTCCCACCAGCTGGCTGTGAGGGTTCCCATTCCTCCACCTACTTGCAAACACTTCATTTTCCATATGATTTGTTTTTTTCTGTGAAATTCCTGGTCATGTCTTTTGCCAGTTTTTGGTTTGGGCTGTCTTACTCCGTTTCTAAAATTCTTGATGTAATTTGGATTCTAATCTTTTGACTATTATATATGTTGATTTTTTTTCCTCCCAAATTTGTGAGTTAATTTTGTTTACCTTTTAACATTGTGTCCTTTGATGAACCAAAGTTTTTGTTGTTGGTTTACTGTAGCTGAAGGTATCCATCTTTGACTATATGTATTATCTTTGATCTCTATTACTTTTAAAAAACAGCTTAGCCCAAGGTTATAAAGGTACTATTCTACATTTTCTTCTAAAGGAATTCAAGTTTTGCCTATATTGTTAACTTTTCAATTCACCCAGTATTGATATTGTGCACATCAATATGTGTGATATGTGAATGATATGTGAAATTTCCAACTGATGTTGTTTCCTAAGTGGGATATCAATTTTTCAAGGATAATTGATATTATCAATTAAATCAATTAGATATCAATTCTATCAATTGGATTATCATCACTTATTGATCTGCATTGCCACCTCTGCCACATACCAAGTTCCATTTGTTTTTGAATTTATTTCTGAGACTATTATCCTGTTCCACTGGTCTATATGTTTTTCCCTATGCTAACACCTCACTATTTTAATTAGTATAGCATTTTAAATATTGTTTCATATCTGATAGGACAAGTCCTCTTCACTTCAGATACACCTTGGGGTTTTGGCCTTTTTCTTTTTCAAATAAAATTTAGATCAATTTTCAAGTTCCATAGAAAACTCTTTTGGGATAGACAGGGGGAGCTGGAAGTGGGTGTGGCAGTCTTGTGTTGTGTAAAAATGCTACTGAATACCATGATGTGTACCTAGGTTGTAGACAAAAGTGAAGAGAAATTCCAAACATAGTTTTAATCTCCGTATCTATTAATCTCATACCAATATACAAGATTATTACATTAGGGATCAGGAAATCGTAATTCAAATTTTATGAATTGGTTGTGTTCAATTGGCTAAAATTGAATCCATGTAAGTTTTAGTTTCATCACTGTAAAATGAGGGAGTTAGAAAAATAATCTTCGCATTGCTGAAGACTCCTCTATCTATAAATTTGTGTGGTTCTCTACTCTCCTGGAGATCTAAATGAAGTTCAGATATTTAAAGGAAAGGAAAGACACCTGATTATGATTCCATGTTTAGAATATATATTGTGAGGAATTTTAAAAAATCTAAGAAAAACAATTGTCATTGCCAGCAAACCCCAAAAAGAAGGAGTTGGGTCATGTTGTGTTGGAGAGTAGAGGGGTGAGAAGATTAAATTGTTTGTCTCACAAGGAGCTTTAGGTTTCACTCTGATTTTTTAAAGATGTTAGAGTCACTGAAACACAGACCAATATAAAAGTGTCATATAAATTTTTCAGAATGATTTCAAGAAACTACAAAACCCAGATATCTTAGGCTTGCAAAAGCCACTAAAAGAATATCAAAGGGGATTTTTAACTAGGCTCAAAGTCATGAGTTTCAAAGAAAATGGTGAATCTAATTCTTAGGGAAAATGCTGCAACTCTAACAAGATAGTATAATATAACAGAAATAATTGAAACAATTGTACATTAGCTCATATTTATATAAAAGCTTACTATTTCCAAGTGCATTAACATAATTTATCTTGTTCAATAGCCTAGCGTGGAGAAGGTGATGAATGCTAAGTTCCATTTTATTTGTTTCTTATTCACCATCCAAAATGGTCTTCAAATTAGGAAGAGATTAGCCAACAGGGATAAAAAGAGTGAGGCCCAAGATAAATGAAGAAGCAAATTAGATGTCCTGTGGACACATCAACGTATACTAATCTCCAAGACAACAATAATAAAATTCCATAGATCTAAAATAAGTTAAAGCTACGTGATTAATCATTGAGTGGAAATTATTGAGCACCAAAAAAGGTAATCAAAGACCAAAGATTGGCATTTCAGTTTTCAGAACGGTAATTGTAAATTAAGGACAGATTTCCACAACTAAAAGCTAATACATTTGGCACAGCTTACAAAACAAATTTACAAGAAATAATTACACATCTTCTTGTAAGCATTTAGAGAAGATGGCAATGGTTGGAAATTAGCATGAGTTCCATGAAGAATACTATAGCAAAGTAAAACTAATATCCATTTTGAATAGTACTACTAGCATGGCAGATAATATTAACATAATCTCTCTTGACTTCAACATAAAATTACAGGTTTTTAGTTGAACAGAAGCTTAATGTGTGCTAAGAATGTGATGTGACTAGTAAAAAAGTGAAAGGGCCGGGTGCGGTGGCTCACACCTCGAATCCCAGCATTTTGGGAGGCCAATGCGGCTGGATCGCCTGAGGTCAGGAATTTGAGACCAGGCTGGCCAACATGATGAAACCCCATCTCTACTAAAAATACAAAAAAATTAGCCAGGTGTGGTGGCACACGCCTGTAATCCCAGCTACTTGGGCGGCTGAGTCAGGAGAATTGCTTGAACCTGGGAGGCAGAGGTTGCAGTGAGCAGAGATTATGCCATTGCACTCCAGCCTGGGCAACAGAGCAAGACTCTGTCTTAAAAAAAAAAAAAGGGGGGGGGGAAGTATTCTAGGCCATACTAATAGAAGCATACTATCTGTAGTACACTTACTGTTAATACTCTCAGCAGTCAAATTTTAAAAGATGTTATATGCCAGTGATACATTCAGCCATTATCTGAAGGTAAAGTTGAAACAGGGTTACCCAATTCTTATTCATCGCACATGTTTAAGTTTTTCGTATAAGTAACAATTTTGGTTATGGAATGCTTACTCCATGTCAAATTTATGTTTTAACTTCACAATTCACTAGACAAAATTTGATAATATTTTGGGGATATTAAATTTTGAAGAAAATTAAAATGTATATTAGACCATTAAACTTTCAACAGTAATCTCTAAAGCTACTCTGAGCTTATCCAATAAATCACATAGCCCTAGTCATCAACTTGCAGGTATTTATGCATGAAATATTGTTTTTCAGATTAATAAGCCTGGAATTTTATTGGTCAAGTAGAATCAGTTTATATGAATAAAAATTACTTTTAAAATCCTATTTCTAAAAATTATCTCACTATCAATAAAAGAATATTAATGGCATGTTAAATATTAGCTAAGTCAGACATCCTAGTGGATACAAACTAACAAATTTAACTGTATATTCTTTTGCAAGCTATTACATTACTATATTCATATGGAGCCAAAAATGTTTGGCATTTGCTTTTAAGATTTACCTCCTCAGATAATTTGAAATCCAAATTAAGACTCACCTCAGCTTCCCTAAGTTTTGTAAAATTTGACTGTGCTCCAATATAGTATGAAATGCCTTTTGAAGCACCCTCCAGAGTTGCACCTCGTACTAACAGGATGAGTAGGACCACATAGGGGAAAAGAGCTGTAAAATATACCACCTACCAAGAAAAGTAACCAAAAATTAGTAAATTATTTTTTAAATCATGATGTATAATTTTATACAAGTAAAATTATTAGCCAGTTGAGATTAATTAAATAAAATACAGGGATTTCATAGGGTCTGATGATATACCAAAGTTAGCATAATTTCTTATTTTAGTCCTCACTACTCTCAAGTGATTCATTTCAAAAATACTTTGATGTATTAATCCACATTTCCCAGGTTTATGCTGTAAATAAATAATACATCAGCAGTGATAACTTGGGATCTAAATGGACTGCTCTCATAAATACATCCTTATACATGTCTGAGGAGACTGAATGTCTTCTCTCAGTAAATTACTGCATTGAGGTGAGGAGAGAAATGATTTAAACCCTGCATTGATTAATATATATTCAGTCTTCAAAGAAAAGGAAAATATTTCCTAGCAGATGTTCAAATCCCAGAAAAGCATATTGAAGTGAATACTGGACACCTGTTACTGTTATCCTTACAGCTCCCATTAAGAAAGTTTGATAACACACATACAAGTGCACTGCTTCTGTACTAGATAACACATGGTTCCAGATGAGCAGATTGCCTTTGAAACCAGCTTTGCCTTAATGTGGATGATTTCCTTGATCCGTAGATGTCCTGTGTTTTATAATACATCCAAGGAGACGATTTAAACAAGTCATCCAGAGACCAATAAAAATTAATTACCTGGGTAAATGGACTTTAATGGACTCTTTCAATATTAGCATCAAAAGGAAACCAAGGGTTTAAAAAATGTGGAACTAAAACATTTTGGAAAGTTTTCACTTGATTTGTGATATTCACAGTATTTTTGTAATGTAACAGCATGTCTCATCACAACTTAACATTAACTGAATGTGCTAAATATTGTACTGAGAATACAAAGACAATATCCCCAGTGATTCCTGTCCTCCACCTTTGAGGAAATATCCATTGACTAGTTAAAAACACATAAACATTTTTTTTCTGGGTATTGTGTAACTGTTCACAGAGAAAATTTCATGTTGTTCTCTTAAATTACCATTATTCTCTCTGAAAGTTTATAAAAGTAAACAATGAAGTGAGAAAATATAACAGAATGTTTTTCAGAAGAGGCCCTTTCACTGAGAGAAAAAGTTCTGTGTCCATTTTGGCAATCTTTAAGAGAATGAATACATAGTTTGTGTGTGTATATATACATATACATATATATATACACACACACAGACACACAGACACACACACATGCACACAAACACACACATTTCTCTCTCTCTCTCTCTCACCCCCCCACACCAACTGGGGGATTCCTGATACTATTACTCTATACAGAACAAGAATCTAGACTTTCCAAACCATATATTGCAATATATGATTCCATTCAAGATGCTTCTTTATATAGTAGGATAGAAAATTTAATAATATACTCTTAAACCTCAGAATGCTCTATCAGCTAAAAGAGTCCATGTTTTTAGGAAATGTGCACCTCTAGTACTAGTTTTTATTTTGTTTGTTTGTTTTGTATTTAGCAATAACAGAGATCCTATGTGTTTACTTAGAGCTTAAAATAACTATTTAGAAAGCTTTTCACACATTTGAATGCTCCATTATAGAAGGAAAAAAACATGTTTTTGATAATGTTTGATATTGAACTACAATGAAATTGGAAAGCTGCTATATCACTATCTAATGTGTTTTTCAAGTTACCTTGCCAGAAGACTTGATTCCTTTAAATAGTGCTGCTCCAACTATGAGCCAAGCCAGAAGAAGACAAAGTGCTAAATACCACACAATTACTCCAGTCTCATTCATTCCACTTGACCGTTGGAGCGCCACTTTACTGAAATACATAAGTCATTTTATGATCACAGAATCACTTGACTTAAAGAAAATACATTGAATTTTGTAATACCATTTATCCAGGTGGAAGTTTCATGAATATTGTATCTTATTAATATGTCGAAGTTCAGTGAGCCTTTATTGATAGATACTATCAATATGAAGAGGCACAGATAGTTCATTAAATGGCCAAGCTCTGAATTCAGTTAACCACAGCCAATCCAAAGTTTCAAACCATAGAATAAAAGATCTACTGATTCTTTTAGCTATTACTTTCCTCTATTTCAAGATCTTTTATATAAAGAAATTGACTTTATGTCAGATTATTTTATTTTACTATTATAGTATTTTCTCATGTTAAAATAATGAGGAAAACATTTAAAATTATATTAAATATTTCCTCATTCCATACTTATAGATATCATCAAACTCAAATGATCCTGTTATTCACACTTTTTCCACAGACTTTCTGTAAAATTCCAAGATTCTCACCAGGTACATGCATGAATCTAGGATCTTATTTCTAAGCTTGAAGTTTGAGAACATTTGAAGATCCAAAGTTTAACAGAGTTACAAAGGTCATTAACAGTGAATGAAGAAGAGGTCATTTAGCAGTAGAGTCAACAATATTAGGTAAGGGTAATGGATAGATATAGAGTAAGTAAAGAGAGATCATTTGAAATTAATGAAAGTAAATATAACACTACATATCTATTCTTACCATATAATGACAACAGTAAACAAAACTACTGAAGAATTACACTTTTTTAAAAAGCAATATTATTCATCACCCAACGATTTATCATTACAACTTGATCATTGTAGTCTAAACTTTGTATGTGTTTTCTTCAAAGCAATTTCCTAACTCATAGCTAATAAGTGCTTAATAAATCATTACAGTGTTGTGACCATTTAATAACTAATTTATAAAAGACACATTGCTGACTATGAGCTAATTTTGCAGGTAGCTACTAGTCACCTGGGATAGGTAGACATTTGAGTTAAATGAAATATAATTTGTCCTGATTTTCCTTTTTATGTGTTAAGCAAGGGGGTTTGATTAATATTTTGTTGTTTTATATAAATTTTAAGATAACATCTGCTTAAAAGTAAATCATCTAGTATACTTACTTCCAATATTGTTCACTGGGAAGCTGCCCTGGCTGATAAATTTCACTGCCATTGATGCAGATAAAATTGTTGATGTCTACCCAGCTTTTATTCATTTGGACGATCTCCTGTATTCCTTTATTCACTGTACTCACATTACAGTGAGTTACTAAAGATAATAAAAAATATAGACACAGACATGTACTTAGTTTTAGAAGATTGCTTTCCTAGAAAAAAAGTTTTAATGGTAAAATATTTAAATTATCATCAAAATTGTTACTTGAAAAAAGTGGAGTAGAAACCTTACAGATGGAATAAGCTATGTACATTCAGCATCTTAAAATCTTTTCTACTAAACTAGGAGGGATTACAAAACTGTCTACCCTTTTAAGCTGTGATTGTATTTACAGTAACAACAGGTATAGAGTAACAATTGTTTCAGTTGAGGTTTAGTGCGCTAACAAACTTTTGTGTGTAGATTTACCTATCCAACCTATGCATATAGACAAATTAAGGCCTTTAAACTTCTCAGTAGCATTAAATATTTATAAATTTATCCTCTGATGTACATAGGGAATTAAAATGGTAATAGCCTACGACATGGATGGTACATTATCCCAAAGATTAGCAACATATGACATGAACAACACTTACTGTCTCCTGAGACACACACAACTATCCTGGATAGTACTTTTCTCCCTCTATCATTTTCTCAGTTTCTCCTCTCCTGCCCAGGACATAGGCCTGGAAGAAGTACTCTTAGGCATGATTTAGCCTTCCTGGCTGCTCTCAGGGATTAACACATTGTATTACTCATTTTTCCGATTATATATGCTATCTTCTGCTTTCACCAGTGACCTTTGGACCATTTAAAATCGTACCTAAGTTGCTTAGAGAATGATTTGGCCCTTCAAGCTTATAAAAAATATATAAAAGAACTATTTGGTGGTTGACAAATTTTACCTATTGGTGATCTGCTACAGTTTTTATCTGACCACGAAGAACAATTTTTCCATGGTAGTTCACTTTGAAAAGAAGCAAACATGTAGTAAAGACTATAGGCAATTATGACATTGTAATAGATTGTCACAAAAATGGATATCAGGACCATTGTAATTCCCACACCTGGAAAGAAAGAACAATTAAAATAAAAACCAAACTCAAGTGAAATTTATTTTGCTAATTTATAAAAAAGCTGATCTCAATTACCACAAAATCTATTTTAAAATAAAAAAGACTATTTCAGGCAGGGTGCGGTGACTCATGCCTATAATCCTAGTACTTTTCAAGGCTGAGGAGGGCGGATCACTTGAGGTCAGGAGTTCAAGACGGTTAACATGGTGAAACCCTGTCTCTACTGAAAATACAAAAATCAGCCAGGCGTGGTGGTGCATGCCTGTAGTTCCAGCTACTCGGGAGGCTGAGGCAGGTGAATTGCTTGACCTTGGGAGGTGGAGGTTGCTGTGAGCCGAGATCCACCACTGCACTCCTCCCTGGGCATCAGAGTGAGACTGTGTCTCAAAAATAAATAAATAAATAGATAGATAGATAAATAAATAAATAAAGACTGTTTTAAATGACTTTTTTCCTTTTTCTTTCTGGGAGAGTAGGGGCTAATGTTATCTGAGTAATTTTCTTCTAAATTTAAATTTATTTTTATGATTGGCTTTCTGATGCAGTTTCTCAGTTGATTAGAAAGCGTATTAAGGCCAAGGCCAGAAGACTTGTTGTAAGCACATCAAATTCACATAAACAAAAACCCATGTCTATTACATTTTCTTATTAAGCCTGCAAATTCTTGTCAGATCATGCAAAGTCGACATCTTTAGACAAAAAAAAAAAAAAATTCAAAGCTCATATCTTATTTACTCACTGACCAATACAATATTCATCTAGACATCAACATTTTGAAAAGTAGAAAATGAAGCCTCTAAAATAATGACCTGGAGGGATGGTGTACATATATCTACAACCATGTGTAAAGAAAATTAAATAATTCAGTAACAATCTGAATTTAAATATCCAAAGTTTCCTTAACTAAGCAGTTTCAAAATGCAGTTTAGCATGCTGAATATAACGCCTATGCTTAAAACTAGCTTTTAAGGTAGTTTCTCCACTCTTCCAGAACAATATTTTATTTACCTCACTATGAATTTATTTTTGATGTTGCATTGAAAACAAATAATTTTAAGCAGCTAGCACATACCAAAATGATATTTAATCTTCAGTCAAAAGAGGTAGTTTGATGTTTAATAACAAGGCATTTTTAAGCTTTATCAGCGTCCTATTCTATTAAGAGCATCCAAGAAAAAATAGTGACCTACCCTTCAACTTTTCTGAATGAGGCATTGTAAAAGATATGCAAAGGCAGTAAGACACAGACTACATATGAAGTAGAAAAAAGTTAGAGCCTTTAAACTAGAGCACAAGACTATGTGGTAAAAGAATTCACCAGGTGAAAATGGGAAAATAATGACACCCTTCTAACCGTTCTTGGTGTGCTTTCTAACCCTTCCCATTTCTGCAGCCCATGATAAACAGAAATAAAAACATTTGATTTTTTAAATTCTGCAGTGGCATACTGTACAGCGAAACAACAATAATGTATGTTTTCTTTGCCTTAAATTGTCAGAATTTTAAGCAATTTTTTGTTCCTCACAGTGAAGGTAGCTATATGCACAAATATACAAATAACCATGGTGAAGAAAATGCTTTATTACCAACCTTGAAACAATGGAAGAATCCTCCAAACTGAAACTGGACCTAAGCTAGCAAATTGTCCCAGTGAACACTCAAGAAAGAACAAAGGTAAACCAGCCAATGCTAGCATAATTGCATAAGGTATCAAGAAGGCGCCTAAAAAGGATGAGAAAGAATCAAAGCACTATTATAGCTCAGAGTCTTGATGGCACTTTGACAACCAGCATAACATTTTAAAAGCATCCTGATACAGTGGAATCAGAGAGTGCTGGGTTTGGGCCTAAAATTCACTACTTTCTATGAATAAGTAGTTGATTTTTTAAACCTTGGATTTCTCGTCTACGAAACGGGGATGCTAGTATTACCAAATGAGGCTGTTGTGATTACTAAAAAGTGTAGAGTATAAAAAGTAAGCCAGAGGAATTGAGCGATCCCAGGCATTGGAACCAGATAGACCTAGGTTGAAATCCTGGCTAGACCATTTACCAGTTATGTGACCTCCGGCAATTTGTCTAATGTCTGAACCTTCGATTCCTTATAAAAGGGGAGAACAATGCCAACTCACTTTGTGGTAAGGGTTCAAATACAGGGTCTATGTGAAAACACTTGCTAAAATGCCAGGCACATGGCCCATGTTCAACATTGGTTTTCCTCCTTTCTCCTTTAAAGATAAACGGTATATTTTTAAGACTTAGGGTAAAACTGCTAATGTGGCTCAGAGTATAAGTTACTGCAATTAAGTTTATTATTCTCCAAAGAGTCACAAGGTTCTTCACTCAGTATTAGTACAAAATGTATTGGTTTTGTTTGAAGACTCTGAACTTTTGAGAAATACTTGTAGTTAACTTTCAATTTCATAAGGAATAATTCTCCCACACTAGACAATTCACCTCGCCCATACTTTTAACCATTTATCATTTTCCTTTTTCTTTCTTTCCACTTTTGGGGCATGGTATTTTTCATTAGAAACCATGCCAAATTATGGGTTGAAGCAAGGGCAGAATATTAAGCTTACTAATAAAACATTCCAGAAGTATTGGCAAAGTTTAATAAAGAATGTGGGGATCAGTGGATAAAAATGGGTTTTCAGATTATATACATTTTATTTACTCATGTTACAGTTTTGCCTCAAGTATTTTTCATATTATGATACTGTAACATCATACCTAGGAATAACATTTTTTCAACTCTCAAAATGCATTCTACTAAAAATGAGTCTATAAAGTACTTGTTATTTATTCATAGGTAAGTGGTTTACTTTAACACTAACCCTGGAAGTCACTAGACCACAGGGAAAAATATGTTTGTATAGATGTTGCAATGCACATACCATCTTTACTACGACTAATAGAAGTTTAAGTCCTATGAATGACAAATATGAAGGAAAAAAATTCGGAATATCCCTATTTAACTACAACAATAAACAAGCTTTACCAGCTGAGTGTGAACAGGTATTTTTCTTTAAAAAAGATTATTTTCTTCAGTGTTATACCTGACTTTTCACCTATTATATTATTTTATTATTAATACTATCCATAGATGATAAATTGTTAATATAGTGGCCACAAATTGTCAATACTACAGACCTAGACCTTAAAGTGGTATGACATTTCTCTTTAATAAACTGTTAAAAAGAATATACAGATAAAAATATTTCCAGACTTTAGACATAACTTTTCAAACCTGACTATATTTTTAAACCTAATTCGCATTTAACAAATTTTAATTTCATTTTCCTCTTCCACTCTTGGATAAAAGAAGAAGGACTGAGAGTGTCTAGATCATCTATTACCCAAATGATGTTATTATAAAAAATTGAAAGCCAATATGGCATATTAAATTTCAGAGGAAATAGTGAAAAATATAATAGCATACAATTAATATTATTTTTGACTATATTTTCAAAGTTTCTATTAAAACTAGTTTAATATAGTTCCTAAAAATTCATGGCAATTACTGGGCTTATGTATGATGTCAAGGCACAGGGAATTTCTTATTCTAAACATGAGTTACAAGAGGCTCAAAATGATCCAGAATGCTTCTCTTTACCACACTGGACCTTATGACACAGACAGAAATAAAATTGTGATTTCTGATGCATTTTCCAGCTAATATTCGATACCAAGACGACTAAATGACCCAGCTTCTAGATAGGGGAATTCATGCTACTGACACTTAAAGTGTTTAATAAACGGAGTTCCTTTCTTAAGTCTCTGAAGACCACTGTGAATATTTGAATGTAATCAGTTAACATGAAATGTGATTGAAATATCACCACACAAAATCCTATTATACTAAGAAAAATAATTATAGTGGCACAGTCTCACTGGTACCCAGTTATGAAATATAAGGGCATGCCACCTCTATACTTCTAATAGAACCTGTAATTACAAGTAAATAAAATATGGTGTAAGTGAAAAGTTGTTTGGACATTACTAGAGAATTGTGCAATTCATTTTATTTCCCTTTGTGTGTCACCTCAAAGTTATTTTTCTCTCCTTTTTCTAATTGAGTCTACTCTAATGATCTACAAGGTATACACAGTGTTTTTTTTTTTTTTTTTTTTTTTTTTTTGCAGGACTAAAACATCAATTCTTGAACTAAGTTATTTCATTTTAGAAGGATCTTCCACATAGTCAGTCCAATTTGGAATACATGTAACTCAATATTGCAGCTTAAAATACTAAAACTTTAATTACTTTTTAATCATCTTTTTCCACACTTAAATCACCAAAATGTAATGCATTTAGTTAAGCAAATAATTTATTTGAGCTTCTTAATAGAACTTATTTTTCTGTTTCTTTCTGATTCAGCTATAAATTAAGCAAAGCACAACTTGAGTTTGAACAGATTATCACAGAAACATGCATAAATTTGGAAAAGTATGTCATAGTTGAAGATTACGTGAGATCTCAAATCAGAAGCTTAGAAGTGCTAAAAATAAAGCTTTTATCAAGTTTATGTCTGAGGATTTTGTGAAACTAGCTTTCTAACTTGAGCTAGTAGCTCAGACTAATAATAAATTCAATATGCTTATTTCTCATTCTCCCACTAACCCAGACCATCAACTATCATATGCCTTCCTTCAACTCGTAAAACATCCTCAGAGGCCATACAGCACCACACTTAAAACTGAAGGGAAAAGCGGGGGTGGGGGTGGGGGTGAAATAGAATACCTCCACCATTGTTGTACGTCAGATATGGAAATCTCCACACATTTCCTAATCCCACTGCATATCCAACCATAGATAGAAGATAATCCGATTTTTTGGACCAGTTACCACGGTCCTGATTCTCATCATTTTCACCAACATGGAAATTCTCTGATGAAGCCGACACTTTCTGGGGAAGAAAAAATATCAACAGCTTGCCTTTCTACCATTACAAATTCCACAGAAGCATAATTTCACAAATCCATAGAGCAACAGAAAATGGGGGGAAGAAACCCTGAAAACCATAGCTCAGGGGAATGCTTTACAAAGTTGGGAAGATTTCTGCTGATAGCTGCTTGTACTTTACACCATTTACCCCTTAAAATGAGCAAAGTTCTGTAAGTAGATATGTTTAATACTCCATCAGTTGAGATTATGCAAATTTTGGTAAAAATGTTAAATGTGACACCAGTGTGAGACACAAATGAAAGCAGACAAATCAGGTTTGAAATACAAAGGTGTTTGTCACACCAGTGTGAGGGGAAAATGAAACTAGACAAATCAGGTTTCAAATACAAAAGTCTTAAAGATGAATTAGATAAAGTCATTACTATTGATATTGTAGCAGATCTTTGAGCAGGATCAAATGTAGTGTCTGCTGGAAGAAAAAGCAAGAATCTATAAACTTTTCTTATGGTTTGATAGTATTGGATGTATCAAGTTAAGGGTAGTTTAACTTTTCTCTGTCTTACAGATTAAAATCAGTGCCTTTCTAAAAGCCACAGAATAATATGCAGAGACAAATAGTCCTGTCTCAGCAGAGGAAGTAGCTCTGTCTCCACTTGGGAGGGAGAGAAGGGACAGGGGTTCTCTCCCAACCTGCTCACTTCTCTGGGGTATGGAGGGTTCCTTGGGTCAATTAAGAACCGTGTGTACTTTTGTACTTTCCTCTAGCATATGGACACAGTTAGGAGACGGACAGAGAACAGGATTTTGTGGGTACCCCTAAGGCAGAGGATGAGGTGGCCCTAAGTCTTCTAGCTATGAGAGTAAGAGCTTTTCTTTCTTCTCTACTCTATAGGTATGTCTCAGGCACACCTAATAGTTGAACAGAAATGTGGAGCACAAAGAACAGCCACAGAAAGCAAAAACAGACTAGCAACCCCCCTTAAGTTTTCCACTCTCAGGTCCTCTACACCTCCCGCAGCTCCCAGACCCCTACCTCCTTCCCCCTGCACTTGAAGAAACTCGAGCATTTCAACTTGTCCATGGTTCACTCCCTCGGCTGGCTCCGCCTCGCCTCCTCTTGCAGTCTGGCTGAGCTTGACTGGTGGCAGGTGCACACTCCCCTGTTCCTACCTGCCAGAGTGAGTGAGCCACCTTGCCCAGGGGTGGGACCATTTATGAAGAGAAGCTCTCTCCTCCCCCTCCTGGGTGTCCAGTAGTGTCAATTACCGGAAGGGACTAAAGTGAGGCTCTGTTTTTTCCCCAGATAAGCCTACATGTAGCAATCTCCTGCCCCAGCCCTGGGAAAGGGCTGGGCTGCTGGAGAGCAGAGCAGTCTGAGTCGAGATGACTGACAGCCTTTGACTCAGAGCTGTGTAGGTGCGTTTGCAATCTAGCCTCCCTTCCTGGGTCCCCTGTTTCCTCCTAACCTCGCCTCTCAATCTGGTCTCTGTTCTGGGGCCAAGTGCTGATCTGCACATGTGCTGGAGGGAGAAGGGGGCCATTCTGTTCCCCAAAATTCTCCCTAACAGACCATACCACCCTGGGTCCTCAGATTTCCCAAATTTTTGCCCCTGACTAGAAAGCACTTGATTCCCTGGGGCAAATGCTGCTCCCAGAGGAAAAGCCCCTGAATTGGGCACCTTGAAAAGCAGCCATCTGAGATAAGATTACCCACCTGGCTCTGCCTGTAAAAAGCAACCTGGAGCCTATGTCTCAGGCTCCTTTCTCAGCCTTCAGGACAGCTTTGCCTTTTACAGGGATTGCTTTGTATAGTATTTCAAAGAAGCCAAACACAAACAAATTATTGAGCAGGTTTATGGGAAATTCTAACCTTAACAAAGGAGCACTCTCTGTAAGAAAGATGAGGCCTAGAAAGTAAACTATGAGGAAACATCCCAGCTTGACCAGGGAGGAAATAATTATTATAATGCTGTTTACCAGTGGAATGCCTTTTCATCAGGAAACTCAAAGGATTTAAACTCAGTCTGCCCAGGTAAGAGATAGTGACGGTGGTTCTATGAAGCAAAGCACAAATTCATGCACACAGAGGAATGAACAAATAGGCAAATTCTGTACCCTATGTACAGCTCCTTTGTCTCCACTGACTGAAAGAATTTTCCATTTGCAATAGAAATATGCCCTGGGGAATCTTGGCAGGTAAGGTAGAGAAAAGTCCATGAAAGATGTAGGGTGGTAGGAAGGAAAGTATCAATAAGTTTTATTTAACTTTGTCTTGAACGTAACAAAGGCTAGTGTGCGTGTGTGTGTGTGCACATGTGCATGTATCAATGGGACATTAGGGGAGGGAGAGTGCTAATGCATGAGTGTGTGCCTATTAGTACTATACACTACTGGTATGACCTAAAGGTTAAGATGAAACATAGAAGGGAGAGGAGCAAGAAGGGCTTATAAACCTCCTTATAAGAGGATGAGCTAAAAAGCAAATCCAATAGCATTTACTAAACTATCAAAGTCCCATATAAATGAAAGGAGCCAACCGTGGGGCCCTTCAAACAATTGGTAACCAAAGGAATAGACAGAAAACAAGAATCCTAAGGATAGAGAGATTATGGGACTCACAAGGTGTGTTAGTTCATTCTCATGCTGCTATGAAGAACTACTTGAGACTAGGTAATTTATAAAGGAAAGAGGTTTAATTGATTCACAGTTCCACGTGGCTGGAGAGGCCTTGGGAAACTTACAATCATGGTGGAAGAGAAAGCAAACACGTCCTTCTTCACATGGCAGCAGGAGAAAGAAGTGCCAAGCAAAGGGAGAAAAGTCCCTTATATAACCATCAGATCTTCTGAGAATTTACTCACTATCACGAGAACAACGTAGGGGTAACCACCTCATGTTTCAATGGCATCCCACCGGGTCCCTTCCACCACGCGTGGGGATCATGGGAACTACATTTTATGATAAAATTTGGGTAGGGACACAAAGCCCAACCATATCACAAGGAAAGGGTATCTGTTATACAGGGAGACCAACTCTCCCTGCCTGTTACACAGTAAGGTTTCTATTACCTTTGAGAGTTGGAGCATTTAACACATAACATGTGAGATTGATTTTAGATAATATACTTCTGTTTGTTGGGGGGGGGGGGGTAGGATTATTCCCATTACCATGCTTTGCTTTTCATGACCTGGCTCCTGCCTACCTTTTTAGTATCATCTCTTTCCATTTATTGTCTCAAATGCTTAGTGTGTATGTCCTTTTCTGTAGATGCACAAATATGATGTTTCTCACCTCAGTGCCTTTGCTCATGCTATTGCTTCTTCTGGAAATTCCCACCCTCCTCTTCATTTGGCTACTACTCATCCTTTAAAACTCTGCTTAGGTGTCCTCCTTCAGGTATTTTCACAATATTTCCTCCTCTATTACAGGGAACTAGATTTAGATGTCTCTCCTCTGTGTTCCTATGCACCCTGTATTCTTTTTATATTGTGTGAAATTACTTGTTTATCATCCACTAGACTACCAGTTCTTTGAAGGCAGGGAGACTGTGTTAATTCTTCTTGTATTCCACACATCTAGCACAAAACCTGATGCAGAGTAGTCACTCAGTAAATATTTGTTAGAAAAATTGACTCAGACAAGTAATTTAATGACTTTGTTGCCAAAAAAGGGAAAGGACACCTGGTCTATAATTCACTTTCAAAGACTCAAGAGATCCAACAGCATATTTTCTTTTCTTTGGGTCCTGATTTATTAACTAATGAACAAATCATGTTTATGAATTATTGATTTGGAATTTGAAAGAAGCATGGAAGTTGAATGTGTGAAAGAAAGAGGGAACTACGTAAACTCAATCACAGGGATATGAATGAGCATGGTGTGGGAAAACAGGAGAAGACTTCATTATTGGAGTAATAAAAAATAAGTAGAAAGAGAGAAAGTGTAACCACTCATCTGCCTTGCAATCTAGGCCTAAGCCACAGTCTGAAAGGCAGTAGTAAAGTGATTGTTAACTTGGGCATGACACATGGCAAGCTCTGTTTTAGTTGTGCAAAAACACCTCAACATTATAATTAATGACCCACATGCACTATGTTGTTCAGTGGGGGATTTTTAAACATGGGCCATCCCAGCTAGGACATACACAATAGCCATGAATCTGATTTGCTATTTTTTTTTTTCACACACATACACACAAAAAGCACCGTCAGCAATTGAGATGGTTTGCCTCTGTGTTCCCACTCAAATCTCATCTCTAATTGTGATCCCTGCATGTCAATGGAGGGACCTGATGGGAGGTGATTGGATCATGGAGGCAGTTTCCCCAATGCTGTTCTGGTGATAGGGAGTTCTCATGAGGTCTGATGGTTTAAAAAAGAGGCAGTTTCCCCTGCACTCTTTCTCTCTTGCCACTTTGTGAAGAAGGTGCTTGTTTATCCTTCGCCTACCTCCATAAGTTTCCTGCGACCTCCCCAGCCATGTGGAACTGTGAGTCAATTAAACATCTTTTAGTTATGAATTACCCAGTCTCAGGTAGTATCTTTATAGCAGTGTGAAAACAGACTAATACAGCAACCAAAATATTTAGTTAGTAATAAGTCCCTAGCAACTAAAAATCAGCTTATAATTGTGATTTTGTCCAGGAAACAAGTTAAAATAAAAATTGATCCAATAGTTACATCCCATATTCTTCTTCTTTCTCACTAAGATTATGTCATTAACCATGGAAGTTGTCTTCAGTCTCTTATTTAAGATGACGGATATCCCAATTACCCTGATTTGATTATATGAATATATCAAATTATCCATCACAAGTACCTCCAAAATATATACATCAAATATATAATTTAAAAAATAAAAATAAAAAAGAAGGCATTTGAACACTTTCATGAAACCCAATGCCTTATTGAGCAACCACATTGTTTTTTAGACGTCTCCTGAAAGAACTCTTTTAAACTTCACCATCTGAAAGTGTGAAAGAATGAAGAAGAAAGACTAGTTGGTCTACAGTAAAAATAAATAATATAAATTCCTATTTTAGTAAATGTGTATACATGAATTAAGCATTTGAAGTTTATGGTTTCAGACATTAACCACTTTACTAAAAATCAGACTCTACCCATAGTCAAAACATTAGTAAGTTTTTCTAGAAAAGGTTCCTATAATTCTAAGAAGCAAGACTTATTTAAGAAAGAAAATTTTGTTGTCAGCCAAAGAAGTAATGATTCTCTAGCAGTATTAACAACTAGTGAATTGACAGAGAACATGAATCTTGCTTTCTACAGAATATAAAGGATAACATGCCATAGAATCTTTAAAGAAAATAATAGCTCCTGATGTGTAATTTCATATTGGTTCTTTCCAAATAGGGAAGGTGAATTTGTTAAATTTCATGTTTTTGTTACATTGCCTTTAGCATAACATAGAGCTTTTAGTATAAACTTTATATTGAAGTGTAACATGTATACCAAAATTGGACAAATTATAGATATAAAGCTTGATGAGTTTTCACAAACTTAACACTCCCATGCAACTAGCAGTAAGTTCAAGAAACAACATTAGCAGAACCTCAAAAGGCCTCTTATTACCCTCCCCAAGATTAGCCACTATCTTGAGTTTGACCACCGTAAGTTAGTTTTGCCAGTGTTTGAACTTTTAACAAATGGAATATTGTAGTATATACACTTTTGTGTCTGACATCTTTGACTCAACCTTATGTTTTAGAGGGTCTTTCATACTGTTACATGGACCTGTAGTTCATCTATTATCATTCTGTATCA
The DNA here is from genome assembly GCF_049350105.2 of Macaca mulatta. Lineage (NCBI taxonomy): Eukaryota > Metazoa > Chordata > Mammalia > Primates > Cercopithecidae > Macaca > Macaca mulatta. The sequence goes on along the minus strand of NC_133426.1, from coordinate 122,966,315 downwards.
CATTACAATGTATGAATATGCTACTATACAATACATACTAAATTCACTTAACCATTTCACTGATGAACAGTTGAGCTGTTTCCAGATTAGAGCTATTTTGAATATTCCTGCTATGAACTTTCTTTTAACATTTCTTCTTTATGTATTTCTGTTAGGTATAGACCTGGAGTAGAATTTCTGATCACGGGGTATAATAAATTCAGCTTTAATATATGTTACCCAATAGTTTTCCAATGTATGTTTCCATCAGCATCAGCACTATAACATAAACCTTTAAAGGCCCCATGGCATGGAATGGGCTGTGGCAAGAGAAGAAAGAAGGTAGAAGAAAGTGAGTGCCTGATGAGAAAAGAAAACCATTATTTACTGAGCCAGGTACTGTGTTAAGCGATCTACATTTATTCTCTAATTTAATTCTCACAGAACCCCTTTGAGGTAGGAAAAAGTATAATTCTCATTTTACTAATGAAGAAACTAAGGCTCAGAGAAGTTAAGTGACTTGCTCAAAATAACACAACTAGTAAGTGAAAGATCTGATATTCGAGCCCAAATGATCTGACTCTACAGCCTATGTTCTCAAACTATTTTACTATAAGAAAATACGGTAACATGTTAGAAAATTCTGTTTGTTGAATCCCTGCTGTAATCCACCAACATTTAAGATAACATGGAATAATTAGGCATCACTTGACCCTCCATATCTAATAGAGCACCACACATAGATGAAACTCTGTTTAATATCCACTTCAGTTAGACTGAACACATTTATTTATATTTCCTCCTTGAAGAGGTCACAACTTAAACATTTGTGCCTCCTTTCCAGCTGAGTCTCACATTGTCAATTTACAAGTGTCACCTGCAAGAAGTTTGGATCCACAGTGAGGACAATCAGTGCTAGGTGCTCAAGGTGAGGGCTGGATTTCAGTAGCTATGGCTCAGAAACAAATATAGACATATATTGTTCTCTAAGGTATAACAAGCAAATAGGTTCGGAGACTCTGGAACACTTGGGTGCTTCACTAACCAACCCATGCAATGCACCCTTTTTCCTAAATACATTTAACCAAGCCAAATCCTTAATATAAAGCACACCTAAATCAGCTGGGGAATGGAGCTAGTGTGGCTGTTTGACTATCTTTTTAAACAAACAATGAATAAACATTTTAACATGACCTAGTTACCTGATACTATTGTAACGATGCATTAAAGGAGGGAGGTACAGAGATACTTTAGAGATACTGCAGTCTCAGTTCCAGACCACCACGACAAAGCAAATATTGCAATAAAGCAAGTTACACATATTTTTTGGTTTCCTAATGCATATAAAAGTTATGTTTGCACCATACTATAGTCCATTAAGTGTGCAATAGGATTGTTTAGAAAACAATGTGTATGTCTGAATTTAAAAATTCTTTATTGCTAAAAATGGTAACAATCATCTGAGTTTTCAGCAAGTCACAATCTTTTTGCTACTGGACGGCCTTGCCTTGATATTGATGGCTGCTGGCTGATAGAGGTGGTTGTTGCTGAAGGTTGTGGTGGTTTTGGCAATTTCTTAAGATAACAATGAAACTTGCCACATAAACGGACTCTTCCTTTCACGAAAGATTTTTCTGTAGCATGTGATGCTGTTTGACAGCAAAACTTTCAAAATCGGAGTCAGTCTTCTCAAATCCTGTCACTGTTTTATCAACTAAATTTATGTCATATTCTAAATAATTTGTTGTCATTTCCACAATATTCACAGCATCTTCACCAGGAGTAGATGCCATCTTAAGAAAATTCTGGCCATGCGTGGTGGCTCACGCCTGTAATCCCAGCACTTTGGGAGGCCGATGCAGGTGGATCACCTGAGATCAGGAGTTCAAGACCAGCCTGGCCAACATGGCAAAACCCCGTCTCTACTAAAAATTAGCCAGGCGTGGTGGCAAATGCCTGTCATCCCAACTACTTGGGAGGCTGAGGCAAGAGAATTGCTTGAACCTGGGAGGTGGAGGTTGCAGTGAGCCGAGATCGTGCCACTGCACTTCAGCCTGGGTAACAAGAGCAAAAATCCATCTAAAAACAAACAAACAAACAAAAAACAAACAAAAAAACCCTCCTTGTTCATGCATAAGACATAACTCCTTATTCATTCAAGTTTTATCATGAGATTGCAACAATTCAGTTACCTCTTCAGGCTGTACTTCTTATTCGAGTTCTCTTGCTATTTCCACCATATTTGCAGTTTCTTCCATCCCTGCCATCTTGAATCCTTCAAAGTCATCCATGAGGGTTGGAATCAACTTCTTTCAGACTCCTGTTAATGTTGGCATTTTGAACTTATCCCATGAATCATGACTGTTCTTAATGTCATCTAGAATGGTGAATCCTTCCCTGAAGTTTTTCACTTTAATTTGTCTAGATTCATCAGAGGAATCACTATCTATTGCACTTATAATTTTACAAAATATATTTCTTAAATAATAAGACTTGAAAGTCAAAATCACTCCTTGATTTATGAGCTGCAGAATGGATGCTGTGTTAGCAGGCATGAAGAGAACATTAATCTCCTTGTACATCAGCGTTATTGGGAGCGTTATTGGGAGTGTTGTGGTTTGTTTTGTCTGCTATCCAGACCACTAAAACTTTCTCCATGTCAGTCATAAGGCTGTTTCACTTTCTTATCATTCATGTGTTCATTGGAATAACACTTTTAATTTCCTTCAAGAACTTTTCTTTTGCATTCACAACTTGGCTATTTGGCACAAGATGCCTAGCATTCAGCCTCTCTCAGCTTTCGACAATCCTTCCTCAGTGAGCTCAATCATTACTGGCTTTTTAAATTTAAAGTGAGAGACGTGAGACTGCTCCTTTCACTTGAACATTTGTAGGCCATTTCGGGGTTACTAATTGGCCAAATTTCAATACTGTTGTGTTTCAGGAAATAGGGAGGCCCAAGGAGAAGGAAAGAGATGGGAAACAGCTGGCCAATGGAGCAGTCAGAATACACACAACAGTTTGCCATCTTATATGAACATAGTTCATGGCACCTCAAAATAATTAAAATGTCAACATCAAACATGACCATAGATTACCATAAGTTATAAGAATAATGAAAAAGTTTGAAATATTGTGAGAATTAGCCACATGTGACACACAGACACAAAGTGAACACATGCTGTTGGAAAAATGGCACCAATAGACTTGCTCAAACCAGGGTTGCCATAAACGCTTAATTTGTAAAAAAGTGCAGTATCTGCAAAGCACAATAAAAGTGAAGTTCAATACAATGAGCTATGCCTGTACTTAGACTTCACCTTTGGTATACTGGTATTCCTCCTTTTAAATGCATTCCTGCAAGGTATGCTTGCTGCCGGTTTTCATTTACAAAAATAAACTTTATCAAAACTATGTATCTTAGTTCTTAAATCCAAGGCCTTTCAAACAGCCAAATGCCTACTCTTACTTTCTTACCTCAGGAAATTATTTGCTTCACAAGATCTCCAGAATAATTGTTCTTGTTAACTTATTAAATAAAAACAAACATAAAGTATAATTTATTATGAACCCTAACCTACCTGAGTTCTTTGAAGAGATAAAAAAAAATTAAAGAATAGTTATATTAATATTATCTGTGTTCATGTGCAGGCATTTTCAATATGTTTTTCTAATTAATAAAGTTTAAATTACATCACTACATATTCTAAAGAACTGAAAAAGGAGGTGCTGCAAGCAGAACTAGTCATAAAGTATAACATTTACTTTTTCTTGCTTGCCTGAAGTTCTTTAATGTAAAAGTGATGTCTAATATGTGAATAATACAATGCAATTCTTTTTTCCTTCACCATACATAGCAACGTTCTAGCTTCTTTCTAAAACTGACATATGGAGGGCTATCTGAGGCATCCTTCATTGACGCACTTTCTTTTTTTTTGCTGAATGTCATGGCAACTAATTAATTTGTGCTTTCATACTGACAATTAATATTGTCAGTAACAATAATAATGTGACTGCCTCTACCAATAACAATAACCACTATTACCACAATATCAGCTACCCTTTTCTTTGAGTAGCTACCATATGCCGTGTACTTTATGTTTGTTATTTCTAATCTTCACAACTCTACCAAGCAAGTACTACTGCTATCGCCATTTTTACATATTAACAAATAGACAGAGATAGGTGAAATAACTTGTCCAAGGTCATAGGGCTGGACTATATAGGGGCTGGTATTCAAACCCAGATGTATTAACAAAACCTGAGTTTTTCCCAGTAATTTTGCTACAGAGCTTCTCCTTTCCACCTCAGCCTTTCTCAATTATTACATTAAATTGTCTTCCCTCTTAGTATTCCTCCCTCTTGGTTACTTCTATTTCTCCTTCCTCTACCCCATGTCATGCTTCACCCAGTCCTTCCAAACTCTTTTCCTTTTTCTTGGAAGTCTTCCTTCCTTCCACCTTTCCCCTCTTATCCGGTTTCTCCTTAAAACACAAACAAACAAACAAACAAAACACAAACAAAGGGCCAATTAGTATTAATTACCAGCCTGAACAGATAACACCTTAACACCGGATAGATATCTCACTGCTCCAAACTGAGGATCCCTCTCAGGAGACTGCTGAAGAAAGGAGGGTCGATTCTGTGCATAAGTCAATTGGATCAGTTACATAGACTTTTCAACTGACAATCAGAGATCAGTTTATGAAACCAGCACCAGGACCTCCACCAATATCCACGGAAGGGAGGACTCATAAACAATGAAGTGGAGTCCAGCTGTATAATCAGTATTATTATAGTTGTTAACATCAGTGGGGTGCAGCAATCAGTTACAGGTGGTCAGGCCCATGACCTGTGTTATTGGAATACTGTTGTTTTCAGGCTTAGGAGTGGTGATACACCTGTCTTGTAATTACACAACACCAGCTAATGCCTCAGTGTGGGTTACAGTCTGACTCATTTGTTTAGATCATTTTTGTCTAGAAATGAAGGGAGCTATGTGATTATAAACGTACTAGGAAGTAATGAAAAATGTAGAAAAAAATTTAAACAGTACCTCTTACCTAGTACCTTTCCATTTAATCATTTTACCAGCTTGAATTGCTACTTATAATCAGGTATAACAAGTGAAATAGGTACAGTGTGTCCTAGTCCTTTTTGTTAAGTAGTTCAGAAGAAAACACTCACATTGTTGTTACATAACTTCTTGATGCAAAAAAAAAAAAAAAGGTGTAGATACAGACAAAAAATAGCAACGTTTTGTGACATAGGTACTAAATCCTATTGCCTATTCTGACTAGGGTACCTTTAGGAATTAAAAAAAATATATATGTATTGATACTCAGTTTGTTGAATTGTGATAGGTACAAATATGTTATTTTTTTCTGATTACTACCTTTAACCATGATGTGTTCAATCTGCATTTCCTGACCCCTAAAAACACCTCAGGCATATCCCCTAGCTTTTTTTTTTTTTTTTTATCACTTTTAGTTATTAAAAAGTCCAACCCATTTTAAAAATTGTAACCCATTGTAAAATTTCAATTCATTGCCAGTTTACTTCTTCCCTTCTCTCAGTAATGGCCAAACTTCAACGCAAGAGACTTGGAGTGGTGATTGAATACCACCTGAACTTTCCTCCTCTTTCTTCAGAGTTCCTTTCTACTCTGCAGGGTTGGAGTTAGAAGGCACCACTGGTATAATCTAAACTCAGCTGTCACTGCTTCTCTGGCTATGAATGGTTGGTCATCAATGCCCTCTGCATGTCAGGTATCCAAATAATGGGTGAATGTGAGGTCTTCTGGAGCTATGTAAATGAGTGACTCCCCCCTCACACTGTTAATCTGACAATGAGTTTCAACCTCTTCAAAGCTTCCCTCAGCTCCTGCCTCTGGCAGGACACCTCAAAGCCTTTGGCTGTTGGGGACAGCTTCATCAATTGATAGCCAACTTGGGTAGCATATTGGAAGAAAGACTCAAGCCTGGCTACCTCTGGTGTCATCCTTTTGATCAAAGGGAAACACCTATGTACTTTCTGTGACAACCTGGAGTTCAGACTGTTCCACTAATATCTCTTTTCTGCTGTTTTCTCCTGGTGCTCAGTCATAAAGGACAAATAAGATGGTCCACCAGATAAGCAGAAGTTAAAACAAAGCAAAACAAAAAGCCAGTGCCCCCTTTTTGCCAGGCCCTGCAATTTATGGCAAGCAGTTATCTTGGAGTCCCTTTTACCTTTACTCTTTACCCTTAATAAGTCCTCTCCCTCTTTAAGAGGAAAGTGGGAATCTATAACACTTCATGAGTGTAACTTGTTTTTTTATGCTTTAAGTTCTGGGGTACATGTGCAGAACGTGCAGTTCTGTTACATAGGTATACACGTGCCATGGTGATTTACTGCACCCATCAATCTGCATCTACATTAGATTTTTCTCCTAATGCTATCCCTCCCCTAGCCCCCCAGCCCCCTACAGGCCACAGTATGTGATGTTCCCCTCCCTGTGTCCATGGGTTCCCATTGTTCAACTCTCACGTATGAGTGAGAACATGTGGTGTTTGGTTTACTGTTCCTCTGTTATTTTGCTGAGAATGATGGTTTCCAGCTTCATCCATGTCCGTGCAAAGGACATGAACTCATCCTTTTTTATGGCTGCATAGTATTCCATTGTGTATATGTGCCACATTTTCTTGACACAGTCTATCATTGATGGGCATTTGGGTTGGTTCCAAGTCTTTGCTATTATTCAGGACATTGAATAATCAAGTTCTAAAGTGTAAGTACAGATTTAAGTGTTTAGACTATTGTAATAGCTGGGGGGGGGGGGGGGAGCTTCACAGGAGACTTCAGATAAGCCCTGACTGAAAGGATTAGGGCTTATGGGACAAGATAACTGTAATTAAGTAAGAATGATTATAAAGCAGCACAATACAGATCTGATTAGAGCACAAGATTTTGTGGTGGGAGTGGGAATAAAAGAAATGGTTGGCTCATTGCAGTAGAATTACCAGACTGCAACTTCAGATAGGAAGGACTTTGTCTTGTACAGCACAGTATCATCATTGCCTTGAAAAAGTTCTGGAGCATAGCAGGCTCAATACATATTTGTTGCTTGCTGAGCCTGAGACTAGAAACACCTGAATCTAAACATCATGCTGTAGGTAGGAGGGAGCCTTCAGAGCTATCACAAACACAATCACTTGAGAATTTTCCAAGGTACATTTGGCAGTATTTTGAATTTTATTTTTTATTCAGTGTTCATTCCACACCCTTATTCTATCTGAGGATATCTCATAATAGGTAAGGGTTAAATTGCAGTCCCAGCACATGAAATAAGGCTGAAGAATGACAAAAGTGAAACTCATTTCTATTTATTTGGCTGTCAGAATTGAATTTTATTCCAGTATTTGTGTTATTTCTTGTGGTTTGAAAATCCTGATTTATATTTATTTGCATAGTTGATGGGACCTCAAGTCAGCATACACTTCTGGAGGGCAATTTGACAACGTAAATTTAAAACCTGAAGAATGTTTATACCATTTGACCTGGTACATCGTAATGTTAGGAATCTATCCCTAAATAAACAAAGATGTTGACAAAAAATTAGCTGGAAGGCTATTCATTATAGTGGTATTTGGAATCAATAAAAACTAGTAACACTCTGAATGTCTACACATTTTGTGAATGTTTAAGTAAACTTTGTATTTTTCACCCGATAAAATGTCTGTTGTAGAAGAATACATAATGATATGGAAAAAAATGCAAACCCATATATAAATACTTTGAAAAAGTCTAGAAGAAATTATGCCAAAATATGAAACAGTTTTCTTCAGGTGGTGAGATATTTAGTAATTTATATTTCCAATCATCATGTATGTGTTTTATAGTCAGAGAGAAACTTTGAGTTTATTTTTTTAGTCTACATTTGATCTTATCTTCTCATCCTTTCCATACAGGCAAAAAATGAAAGCAGACAGAGAAATGGAAATGATTGATAAAGAAGTTAGTGTAATTGAGGAATATATCAGTAGGTATTTAAGGACCATGTCTGGGTATTTAAGCCTATTCCTGTAGTAGTCTGACAAATTCCTCCTTCATATTAATGTTCTTGCCTCCATTGGGCTGTCCATGCAAATAACAACAGAAAAAAACAAACAAACAAACAAAAAAAAACAGGCAAACACAAAAAAGAAAGAAAGAAAATGTTCAAATCATATGGCTCTGTGTTTTCTAATGTTACAGGGAGGAAAGAGGATGGTGTATGCACCTGTAAGCCTGAGAATCTCCCGGAATCCCAGTCCAAACTTTTATTCTTCTGTGTCCTACCCTTAAAGTTGGTCCAAACTTTAAAGCAACAAATGAAACAAAGAATCTAGAAACTTTGTGCATTATTATATACTTCCTCCATACTTCTCAATAATTGGGAGTATTAGAAAATAGGGCTACTAACCTCAAGCAGGCAGTTTCCTGCTGATGTCATCTAAGGTAATGGCTGGGTAGCAGAGAGAAGGGCGGTTCTTTGCTGAACTCCATGACCTACGGCCCGTAGCCTTTTCCCTTTCTTTCTCCCTTGTCTCCCTCTCTGCTCTATGTCTACTGCTCACTAGTGCTCTGTTAACTAGTTGGACTGCAAAATTGCAACAGAGTGTAGCAATTTCAGGGTATAAACTATACACAGATTAGTTAAATTGCAGGTACACAGCTTATTGTTTAAATTAGCTAGACACAACTGACTTATTAATTAGGCTCTTAAAGATGCTGTTGCTTTAGATTTTTCTCCAATGCTGGACAGCTCACACATTTGGCTCTCCCCTGTCCTGACAGACAAGGTAGCCCACTACTCAGGGCTAATATAAAACTGTACCTTTTTAAGTATTCCAAAACTATATAGCATACAGTATTTATTTTTTCTACTACTCATAAAAAGTGTTTCTGTTAAATTTTTTTATAAAATAAAATTATAAAGTAAAAACAAAAGTCCTTTACAATTCTTCCACCCAGATACAACTGCTGCTGCTTGAATACATGCTTTAAATATATGAACAAAATCAAATTGAATTTATGTTGTAAATGATTTTTTGATCCCTTCTTTTGTATGTGATATTATATTTTAAACATTTTCTCTTGCCAACGTCTTTAAAAATGGCCACATAGCACTTGGTGATTTATAATTTTTTTAGGTTTTCATTGTTATAAGTCATGGTTAAATGAGCATCTTTGTCTAAAAATTGCCAAGAATTATTTCTTCAGGTTGGATTTCTATATGTGTGATTAGAGAAAAAAAGGAATGATTATTTTAATATTTAAGAAACATTGCTAAATTACCATCCAAAATTATGCCAATTTACTCTACCTCAAACTGGCTGAGCAATTCTTGGTATGTGACAACTATGGGGCAGTATTTTCAGTATGGCTTAGAAACTCTAACCCTGTCCCAAATATACAAGGGTCTTACCTATTTATTCGCATCCTACATTTACCGTAATTTACTACCTGTTATCAGAAAGATTCTCTGTGCGTTTCTACAGACCTTTATTGAAAATGACTTTTTGATACAGCCATTAAGTCAAATTAGTGGCTTTGTTTTCTGATATCTCTTAGGTACATAACCCTATAATTCTACCTATATTGTAAATCTCATCAGAAAGTAATAAAAATTACAGAACAAGTATCCATGTGAAAGTCTTTACAAGCTGCTCTTGTTATTTCAGATAGTCACAGAGACCACCAAATAAACTTAAAGTTAATTCCATAATGTTTTGCATTAGGTTTCATAACTTCCAGCAACTCCTGTGAAGATTATGTGGGAGAAAACTAACACTTCTTGAATGTTGACATGTGCAAGAGAATGTGTGCTTCTCACTTTACATGCAGAGTCCCATTTAGTCCTCACAAAGCTCTTAGGTGGAAATTCTCAATATGTTGTTTTACTGATGAGGAAAGTGTGGCTTAGGAAGGCTAAGTAACTTTACTGCAATGACTAGAAAACTGCAGAGCCACAGGGGAGACTGAGGTTTATCTGGCACCACAGCTAGAGCTCTTTCCACTTCACAACATGAAATTTTGAAAGATTAAATTGAAACAGAGATATCATCTCTTATGATCAATCATTTTCATTTTCCCCCAACACCTCATACTATGTTTGATTCTATAGCCAGCCAACAACCTGCCATGAACCACTAATACCCCAGGAACATTCTGAAAATAAACCAATATGTAACCGCAGAGCACATTAGAAGTCTAAATAAAAACCACCTGATGACCCTATGCACCTATATAAAATATATTATATTAAAGTTTTATTGTAAGGCAAAATGACTTATACCCAGTGGTCCCAACGTGGTTGGAGCTGGAGGCCATTATTCCACACGAATTAACACAGGAACAGAAAACCTGTAAGTGGGAGCTAAACATTGTATACACATGGACACAAAGAAGGAAACAATAGACACTGGGGACTACTTGAGGATAGAGGGTGGGAGGAGAGTGAGGATCCAAAACTATGTATCAGTTACTATACTTATTACCTGAGTGATGAAATATTCTGTACACCAAACCCCCACCCCCGACATGCAATTTACCCATGTAACAAACCTGTAAAGGTATCCACTAAACCTAAATTTAAAGTTGGAAGAGAAAAAAAAAAACAATTTTAATGTTTTCTATTAGTCTATCTTTAGATGTACACTTGCTTATTTTACAACATTGAGATAGAATATTTATCCTCAGATACCTTCATTGCAGATCTTTCTGATGTCTAAGAGTTCCATACAAATATCTGAAAAAGATTTTGATTATCTGTATGTCAAGATACAATTTACTAAAGATGAGGTCAGAGCTAATCTAATGTATGAATCAACTTCTGTCAGAGCTTCTCTCTCTTTTCCCATCCCCTTATAAGGAGTGGCTTGCTTTTTCACTTGTTTGTGTCTTATTTCTTTGAATAAATTATTAACCACTTGCATTTATAGGTTAGTATAACCTATACATGGTTATAAATATAACCATTATATTAACCTATAAATGTTTGGGAAACAATCTTTGAGACAGTTCTTTCTGTGTACAAGAGCCATCTTGAGTGCATTAAAGCTGTTGGAATTTACGAGATAGCAGCCTAGTTACAGAACTGGCATTGTCCTAGATAAGCTCATGCAACAAGCCATGTAAGGCAAGTTATGATTATACCTCCAAGTTAGAGTTTCTCAACCTCAACCCTATTGGCATTTTGAACCACGATGTTTTTTTCTTAATGTTTTAATATCTTTTCAGTTTTACTGAGGCATAATGGACACAACTCTATATGTTTAAAATGTGCAACATGATTTGGTATATGTATACATTGTGAAATAATTACCACAATCATGTTAATTAACACATACATTAGCTCACATAGTGCTATGATTTCAATGTGTTCCCCAAAGTTCATGTGTTAGAAACTCAACCCACAATGCAACAGTGTTGAGAGGTGGAACCTTTAAGAGGTGATTCATAAGCAGAGCTCTCATGAATGAATTAATATTGTTATTGGGAGAGTGGGTTTCTTATAAAAGGATGAGTTCAACCCATTCTCTCTGTTTCTCACTCATGTGATGCCGTCTACCATGTTATGACATAGTAAGAAGGCTCTTGCTACATGAAGGTCACTCAGTCTTGGACCTTCTAGCCTCTACAACTGTGAGCCAATAAATTTCTGTTTATTATAAATTACTCTTTCTGTAATATTCTCTTTAGAAGCACAAAATGGACTAATACATATATTTAATTTTTTATTTTGCTGAGAATGCTTAAGATGTACTCTCAGCAAATTTCAAGTACACAATACAATATTAATTATAGTCACTATGCAGTACATTTGATCCATATAACTTACTGATCTTACAACTTAAAGTTTATGTACTTTGACCAACTTCTTATTTTCTCCACCCGCCCAACCCAGCTCTTGAACACCATTCTGTGAAGGGAAATTCTGAGCATTGTAGGATGTTTAGCAGCATCCCTCGCATCTGCCTAGTAGATGCCAGTAGCACCCCCACACACACCAAGTTGTGATCATCAAAGATGCTATCAGACATTGGCAAATGTTTCCAGAGGTGAGAGGACAAAAACTTCTCCAGTTGAGAACTGCTGCTCTCAGCAAAGCATCCCTAACTTTTTTGTAGTGAGGTGCTGCTTCCGGTTTCCACTCAAAGCTTGAGGTTGGGGATTAAAAAAACAGAGAGAAGGCCGGGCGCGGTGGCTCATGCCTGTAATCCCAGCACTTTGGGAGGCTGAGACGGGCGGATCACGAGGTCAGAAGATCGAGACCATCCTGGCTAACACAGTGAAACCCCGTCTCTACTAAAAAATACAAAAAACTAGCCGGGCGAGGTGGCGGGCGCCTGTAGTCCCAGCTACTCGGGAGGCTGAGTCAGGAGAATGGCGTGAACCCGGGAGGCGGAGCTTGCAGTGAGCCGAGATAGCGCCATTGCACTCCAACCTGGAGGACAGAGCGAGACTCCGTCTCAAAAAAAAAAAAAAAAAAAAAGGAAAAAGAAAAGAAAAGAAAAAGAAAATTGGTTGTAGAGAAGAAAATCCCTGAGTTAAGCAGATGTGATTAAGAGGGTACAGTGTAGAAGAGTTGCCGCCTGAAAACTATAGGAAAAAATATTTAACTATAGGCTTGATTAATATGACTGATCAATCTGAGAGATAAATCAGTTGAAGGCTTTTTGTGTGCCATATCGCCAAACACATTTTAACTGTTTCTTTTGCTAATGTTCTTTTGTATAAGATTAGGCAGGTTAGCAAACTATTATAATCCTCAATTTCCTCTTCTATAAATTGATACAAAATTAACTTCCCCCCAAAGCATTGTTATTAAAAAAAAAAAAAAAAAAGAAAGGTATATTTGCACTACTAGATGGCACAATATATATATATATATATATCTGAAATACGTTATAATGGTTAAGAATTTAGTCTCTGGAACGTATGAATCATCATGTAAATTCCAGTTCTGCCACTTCCTGGCTGAATGACTTTGGACAAGTTGTTAAGCACTCAGTGTCTCAGTTTCTTTACCTGTAAAATGGGGACAATAATATAGTACTTGTTTCACTGGATTGTTGTGAGGATTCAATAATATAATGTAAATAAAATGCCTGTCAGAACGGAAAAAAAAAAGCTCATTTCATATAAATAACAAAGACAAAACTTCGGGCCTGGTGCAGTGGCTCATGCCTGTAATCTCAGCACTTTGGGGGTTCTGAGGTGGGAGGATTGCATTAGCCCAGGAGTTCGAGATCAGCCTGAGCAACATAGGGAAACCCTGTCTCAAAAAAAAAAAAAAAGACAAGAAAAGAAAAAAGAAAGAATGAAAGAAAGAATAAAAAAAGAAAGAAAGAGAGAGAAAAAACTTTGGAAAAGAAAGAAAAGCCATTTGATTAGTTTTCTTGCTTTTCCACCTTGATGTTTTGATTTTGGAAATAAAAAAAGGAGGTACTAAATCTATTTTTTGAACTAAATCATAGAAATAATATATTTCCTAGACAGTCTAATAATTTCCTTGCCTAAGTTGAGTTTAACTTTCTAATTTCTAGAAGGGAAATGATTTCCTGAATTTTTAATTTATGTATGATTATCAAAGGATAGTCCAAGACAATGGTGAAACTCATTGAAGCTGACCTAATAACCTGTGCCTCATATGCCCCATGCACCCAGAACTAGAGAGCCCTAGCCACTCTGGAACCACTAAAAGGATTATTTAAAGTTTGTAAAGTAAAAGATTGCAGCAGAGGCTGGCTGGCCTTTTGCCAGTAAAATCATGTTAGACCTGTTTTGTTCATATGTGATTGAATTGGCTTGCAACAAAACATACAATTATGAGGCCAAAACATTGAGCTTTTCTGAATCACTGAGAAAAATCCACCAATTGAATTGAAAACCTCAAACTCCAAGATTATGTACCTGCTCCTTAAATCACAATAAATTTAATATCTAAGTTCCAACCACAAGGTGGGCAGTTATGCGTTTGGAGGGAAAATAAATAAATTGGTTTCAACATACACAGATATTTAGCAGTCAAACATTTTGTTACAAATATTTCCTGTACTATGCAGCCCTTCTCTTTCCATTCTCTTTCATAATGCCGTCACGTCTAAGAATATCCCTCCAAAATTAAGAAAAAAAAATAAAACTTTTAACAAACTAGGAAGAAAGGAAAATTGCTTAACCTGATATATGATTATTTAATCTAAAAGCCTACAGGAAACATTAGGTTTAGAAGCCCCTATACACAATACAATTGAGGATATCACAAGGATTCCCTGTATCAATCTATTTACCAATATACCAGAGGTCCTAGACATTACAACAAGTTAGGGAAAAAGTGGTATGAGGACAGGAAAGGAAGAAATAAAACTGTCATTATTCATGGATGAGATTGTGTATGTAGAAAATTCCAAAGAGTCTATAAGCTATTGAAATTAATAAGTGAATTAGCAAGGTCACTGAATATAAGATCAAATAATTATGTTTCTGAACTTTGTATAAATAGAATTATAGAGTATGCACTTGTTTTTATATCTAGCTTCCTTCACATCTCATTAATTTTATAAGACTCATCCAAGCGGTTGCCTAGAAGTAAATTGTGTGAATATACAATAAGTTTTTTATTCTTTCTATACTTGAGCATTTGAGTTTTTGCAGTTCTTGGCTATTATGAATAATGCTGTTAAGAATATTCTTGCACGTATGTTTAGTGCATTTATTTTTACATTTCTCTCGTATATTATTAAGAGAAAACTTGCTGGATCATAGGCTATTCACTTTAGTATACCATACCAAAGGATCTTCTGAAGTGGTTGCATAAATTTACATTCCCGGACCGGTGCGGTGGCTCATGCCTGTAATCCCAGCACTTTGGGAGGCCAAGGTGGGCAGATCACGAGGTCAGGAGATTGAGAACATCCTGGCTAACACACTGAAAACCCGTCTCTACTAAAAACACAACAAAATTGGCTGGGCATGGTGGCGGGTGCCTGTAGTCCCAGGTACTCCGGAGGCTGAGGCAGAAGAATGGCATGAACCCGGGAGGCGGAGCTTGCAGTGAGCCGAGATCGCGCCACTGCACCCCAGCCTGGGTGACAAAGCGAGACTCCATCTCAAAATAAATAAAAATAAATAAATAAATAAATAAATAAATAAATAAATAAATAAATTTACATTCCCACCAGCAATTCACGGGAGTCCCAGTGGCTTTACATCCTTGCCAATACTTGTTATTATCTGCTTTTTTCACTTTAGTCTTTCAGGTGAATGTGTGTTTCTCAATGTGTTTTTAATTTGTGATTCCCTGATGACTGATGATGCTCAGAGGCTTTTCATATTTCATTGACTATTGGGATATCCTATCTTACAAAGTATCTGGTGGAGTATTTTACCAATTTGTTTATTGGGTTGTCTATCATTGTTGATTTGTAGTTCTTTAGATGTTCTCGTTACTCCAACTTTGTTGATCATAGTTTTTATAAACATCCTATCCCAATCTTATCCCAGTCTGCAGCTGGCTTTTTTTTTTTTTTTTTTTTTTTGGCTTTTTCACGTTCTTAATGATGCTTTTGATTAATATGTTCTTAATTTTAATGTCCAATTTTATAGCATCTTCTTTTATTAAGTGCTTTTGTGTGTTGTTTAAGAAATCTTTGCATGAAGTCAGTGAGGTATTCGCTTATATTTTCTTATATTTTTTCATAGAAGCTTTATTATTTTACCTTTCATAGTTAGATCTACAGTCCATATGAAATTTCTTTGTTTGTAATATAGAGGTAAAATTTCTTTTTTTTTTCTATTTGTAGCTCAATAGACTATAAATTCAGCACCATTTATTGGCAAGGTCATCTTTCCCTGGTGCACTGCAGTGGCGCTTTTGACATAAGTCATAAATTATATATGTGTGGATGGAACTCTCTATTTTCCCCATTGTTCTAATGTTCTAATTGTATGTATTGATCTGTTATATATTTTGTCTGATCTCTGTAGGTATTTGACATATTTATGGTATTGTGAATGTTATCCTTTAAATTTTTATTTTATGCTTGTTTCTGAAATATACAAATATAATTATTTGATCTTATATTCAGTGACCTTGATAATATACTTATTAATTTCAATAGCTTTCTTATAGACTCTTTAGGACTTTCTACACACACAGTCTCATCTATGAATAATGACAGTTTTATTTCTTCCTTTTCTGTCCTTATACCACTTTTTTCCTGCCTTGTTATACTGGCTAGGACTTCTGGTATATTGGTAAGTAGATTGATATGGGGCATTCTTGTCTCACTCCCAGTTGTAATATGTATGGGGGATCTTTTAACATTTCACTCCTAAACATAATACTTCCTGTAGACTTTTAGTTTAAATAATCATGTATCAGGTTAAAAAATTTTCCTTTCTTCCTAATTTGTTGAAAGTTTTACCTTTTTTTTTTTTTGAAGGGGTATTAGATTTTATAAATTGCTTTTACTGCATCTACTGAGGTAAAATATAAATATAAAATATAAATATCTCCTTGATTCTATTATTAATGAATTACATTCATTGATTTTAAAATGTTAAACCACCCTTGTGTTTTGGAAATAAATCTAACCTTTCTGGGATGCATATGTTTTAATATAGCACTGTATTTTATTTGATGATATGTTAGGATTTTTCATTATATATTCTTTTGAAAGCTTCAAAAATTTAACAACACGAAAATTTATGTTAATAAGTAACAGATCTACATTGTCAATTTTAATGACTGAATTCTTTCTCATAATTATGTAGTATAATTTAAATTCATATTTGAATATTTATTTTCAAAATGTTGCTATCATAAACAGCACTTTACTGTACACCATTGTGCATACGTATTTAACTTGTACCTATGTTCCAAAGTACTAATAAATACCACCTTTTTGATATATATGTACCTTAATACATACCAACTGTTTAAGAATTAGAAACCCAGATTTTCTGGTTGCTTTCTATATGTTTGCTGAGAAGCAGAAGCTCCTTAATGTATAATTCTTGAGATTGCTACTATTAGCTCTGACTGAAGATTGATACCTATTCCAGGGAAAATAGGACCTGGGAAGTCAAATATCTAAATACATTAGCGCTAAAATGGAAAATAACATGGGAAAATACTTTATGAAACAATGGAATTCAGTTTCAGGAAAACTTAGACGATGACAAGAACAAAGGAATGAAGAAAGAAATACCCGGTTGACATATCATTTACCAGCTGTGTAATCTTAGGCAAATTAGTTCTTGCTGTAACCTTGTTTCTTCACCAATACAATAGAAATATATGAATATTACAGGATTGTTAAGAGGTTAAAATGAGGGACTCCTACTACTGCATCTTTTACAAAGTGAGCATGTAATAAGTGATAATTTGCTTCGGTTTCTCATTAGTCAAGAGGCTGTTTTTAAAAAGAAAGAGAGTCTCGAAAGAGTTTGCTAATTTTTTATTAAAGAGACTCAGAAAGAAATTTCTTCTTTTCCATGTCAGAATCTTCCCTTTAACCTTAATTCATAAAAAATAGAATACTTTCTGTACTTGAAAACTTCCTGGGGGAAAAAATGATCTACATTATTAATGAGATCATTTATTTTCCATGTTCATCCAAATGCCAATGTAAATATCTTCTCTGTGTGACTTTTTGACTTGTCATCCAAGACTAAAAAGCTAGGGTGAAGTCCCAATTTAGAGATGACTAATTAGTATCAGATTAAGTGTTTCTTAGTTATGAAATAATTGAGTCACACTCTCAGTCTACACCTTTTGATCTGAGGGTGGTGACATAAAATTAACAGAAAGCACTTAGGATGTGATACATTAGTTAATTATTTAAACTTACTGGTACTCACGCCAGAAATACCTATTTTTTGGTGACAATCATACATATATAAGGCAAAATCCAGCAGGCTCATTTCTTTGCACTTCCACTCCTATTCATAGTTCTATCTTCTGGAGCTCCAAGAGTTAATGTAAACCTCATTTACGTGACAATCTTTCAACTCTTTAAAGTCAGTGCTAATTTCTCAGTGCACTTTTTAATAAGGATTGTTATGTAAATCCAGTTTACCAAAAAAAAAAAAAAACAATAAACTTATAAAAGTTCAGGTTGAACTGATTTTTAAGAAAATAACACATGGGCCGGGCACGGTGGCTCACGCCTGTAATCACAGCACTTTGGGAGGCTGAGGCAAGCAGATCACGAGGTCAAGAGGTCACGACCATCCTGGCTAACATGGTAAAACTCTGTCTCTACTAAAAATACAAAAATTAGCTGAGCGTGGTGGCGCACACCTATAGTTCCAGCTACTCAGGAGGCTGAGGCAGGAGAATTGCTTGAACCCAAGAGGCAGAGGTTGCACTAAACTGAGATCGTGCCACTGCACTCCAGCCTGGTGACAGATCGTGACTCTGTCTCAAAAAAATAAAATAAAGTAATTAGAATAACACTTGGTATCTGCTTCTGTAGGATGAGACCACTCACATATTTATCAAACAACCCAAATCAATATTCCCGTAAAATAAGTGGTCAGTTAAAAAAGAGATGAAGTTCACCCTTTGCTAATATGTTAAAGTATAGCATCAACAATGGAATATCTGGACAATTTTAAACTTTCTCAATAAATGTTGACTTATCAAAATGTTGAACTGATGATTTAGGAATGGTAAAGAAGAGGTTATAAATGCCCTCTCTTTCTGAGTTTTTCAAAAATCTTGCTAGAGAATAAAGGACACTTCTGGTCTGCAGGAAAACTGCTCAAGTACTATTGATGTTGGGAATTACTCTCCTAGAAGCCAAAAAAATTAGGGCTCTAAGAAACTTTTAAAATCACTAGTTCAACCCTTGTATTAGTCTGTTGTCATGCTGCTGATAAAGATATACCCAAGACTGGGCAATTTACAAAAGAAAGAAGTTTGTTGGACTTACAATTTCATGTGACTGAGAAGGCCTCGCAATCATGGCAGAAGGTGAAAAGCACGTCTCACATGGGGGAAGACAAGAGAAAAGAGCTTGTGCAGGCAAACTCCCTGTTTTAAAGTCATCAAATCTCATGAGGCTTATTCACTATCACAAGAACAGCACAGGAAAAACCCACCCCCAGGATTCAATTAACTCCCACCAGGTTCCTCCCACAGCCCATGGGAATTGTGGGAGTTACAATTCAAGATGAGATTTGGGTGGGGACAGAGCCAAACCATATCATTCTGCCCTGGCCCCTCCCAAATCTCTCGTCCTCACATTTCAAACCAATCATGCCTTCCCAACAGTTCCCCAAAGTCTTAACTCATTTCAGCATCAACTCAAAAGTTCACAGTCCAAAGTCTCATCTGAGATAAGACAAGTCCCTTCCACCTATGAGCCTGTAAAATCAAAAGTAAGGTAGTTACTTCCTAGATACACTGGGGTACAGGCATTGGGTAAATACAGCCATTTCAAATGGGAGGAATTAGCCAAAACATAGGAGCTACATGCCCCATGCAAGTCCAAAATCCAGTAGGGCAGTCAAATCTTAAAGCTCCAAAATGATCTCCTTTGATTTCATGTCTCACATCTATGCCATGCTCATTCAAGAGATTGGTTCCCATGGTCTTGAGCAGTTCCACTCCTGTGGCTTTGCAAGGTCCAGCCTCCCTCCTGGCTGCTTTCATGGGCTGGCATTGACTGTCTACAGCTTTTCCAGGGACACAGTGCAAGCCGTCAGTGGATCTATCATTCTGGGGTCTGGAGGACGGTGGACCTCTTCTCACAGCTCCACCAGGCAGTGCCCCAGTGGGTACTTTGTGTGGGGACCTCAACCCCATGTTTACCTTCTGCATTGCCATAGCAGAGGTTCTCCATGAGGGTCCCTCCCCTGCAGCAAATTTCTGCCTGGACATCCAGGCGTTTTCATACATCCTCTGAAATCTAGGCAGAGGTTCCCAAACCTTAATTATTGACTTCTTTGCTCCAGCAGGCTGAACACCACATGGAAGCTGCCAAGGCTTGGGGCTTGCACCCTCTGAATACACAGCCCGAGCTGTATCTTGGCCCCTTTTAGCCACAGCTGGAGTGGCTGGGATGTAGGACCCTAAGTCTCTAGGCTGCATACAGCACAAGGACTCTGGGCCCAGCCCAGGAAATTATTTTTTTCTCCTAGGCCTCTGGGCCTGTGATGGCAGGGGCTCCCCAGAAGGTCTCTGACATGCCCTGGAGACATTTTCCCCATTGTCTTGAAGATTAACATTTGACTCCTCATTACTTATGCAAATTTCTGCAGCCAGCTTGAATTTCTCCTTAGAGAATGAGTTTTTCTTTTCTATCACATCATCAAGCTGCAAAATGTCCAAACTTTTAAGCTGTATGTCCCTTTTAAAACTGAATGCTTTTAACAGCACCAAAGTCACCTCTTGCATGCTTTGCTGCATAGAAACTTTTTCTGTCAGCTACCCTAAATTATCTCCCTCAAGTTCAAAGTTCCATAAATCTTCAGGGCAGGGCCAAAATGCTGCCAATCTCTTTCCTAAAACTAGCAAGAGTAACCTTTATTCCAGTTCTCAACAAGCTCCTCATCTCCATCTGAGACCACCCCAGTCTGGATTTCATTGTCCATATCATTATTAGCATTTTGGTCAAAGACATTTAACAAGTATCTAGGAAGTTCCAAACTTTCCCACATTTTCCTGTCTTCTTCTGAACCCTCCAAATTGTTCCAATCTCTGCCTGTTACCCAGTTCCAAAGTCGCTTCCATATTTTTGGGTATCTTTACAGCAGCATTCCACTCTACTGGTACCAAATTACTGTATTAGTCTGTTCTCATGCTGCTAATGAAGACACATCCAAGACTGGGTAAATTATAAAGGAAAAAGGTTTAATGGACTTCACAGTTCCACATGGTTGGGGAGGCCTCTCAATCATGACAGAAGGCAAAGGAGAACCAAAGATGGTTTTAAAACCATCAGATCTCATGAGACTTATTGACCACCTTGAGAACAGTATGGGGGAACTGTCCCCATGATTCAATTATCTCCCACTGGGTCCCTCCCATAACACATGGGAATTATAGGTGCTACAATTCAAGAAGAGATTTGTGTGGGGACACAGCCAAACCATATCAAGGCTATTATAATAATTTAGCCAACAGCTGGTGGACCAAGAAGGTAACAGTGGAGACAGTGAGAAGCTGTCAAATCTGGATAAATCTTAAGGAAATGTCAATGTGATTTCTAAGGTATTAGTTGTGAAATAAGAGTGAAATAAATGAGCCAAAGCTTAAAGACTAGAAAGATGGAGCTCCCCAATAATTGAGATGGCAAAAACTGTGGGAGGAGTGGGGCTATGTGAGGCAAGGTAGACGAACAGGAGTTTCATTTTTGATGTGTCTACTTTGAGATGCCTATTATACACCTAAGTGGAGGTTTTGAGTAGGCATTGTATATTTGAATTTGGAGCTCTGTGGAGAAGTCTGAGATAAAGATATAAATTTAGAAGTTGTCAACATTTCATTAACATATAAATGAAATTTAAAACTATGATAGAGGATTAGATCAACAGGAGAGTGAGAACAGAGATCAGAGATATGAGGACTGAGCTGTTGAGAAATATGGTATCCCTTCAATGTTGACAGGTAGGATAGATGAGAAGGAGCCAGCAAAGGAAATCAACATGGGGCAACCTACTATGTAGAAATAAAACC
Source organism: Macaca mulatta (assembly GCF_049350105.2). Classification (NCBI taxonomy): domain Eukaryota; kingdom Metazoa; phylum Chordata; class Mammalia; order Primates; family Cercopithecidae; genus Macaca; species Macaca mulatta. The sequence goes on along the minus strand of NC_133426.1, from coordinate 122,944,624 downwards.
AAGAGGGGGTGGTGTTATATAACCAAGGGAATATAGTGCACCAAGGAGAAAGGAGTGATCAGTTGAGCAAATGCTGCTGAGGGCTGAGAATGAATCAATGGACTTTGCACTGTGGAAGTCATTGAGAATATTGACCAGACTAATTTCAGTTTATGGTAGCAACAAAGCCTGATGAGTTAGTTTATAATAGTATGAATTAGAAAACATGGAAACAGTAAATATGGGCAATTCTAGGACTAGAACTGAAGTAGTCACAGATATAGTAGTCCCAAGATGCAGAAGTTTCAGGAATTCAATTTACAGATAACATTGTCAGGTAACATTTCAAATAAACTCTTGTTAGTATAAATATGTTGAATATAATATTTGGTACACATTTACATTAGAAATTATTTTTATTTATATTAAATTCACATTTAACAAGGCATCCTGTGTTTTAACTGACAACTCTAGCTACAAACAAGTTCTAACAGGGCTGATGTGAACTTAAAATTTCCAATACTTCCAAGTCTGCCCAGAAAATTGTGAAAATGCTCCCGGCTTCCTAGAAACATCTGAAAATGTTATGCAGAAAACAAGCTAACTAATGGGGCTGGAGCATGTGACTCTGAGGCACAGACAAAACTGATTAATAAATATTTTGTCTTCATCTGGGCCCCTTTGAATAAAAAGGTAAAGCAACTAACACAGCCTGAGGCTACTCTTTGGCAAGAAATTTAAATATACTCAGTCATTCAGGCTCAGACAACCTCCAGGAACCTAGAAGTAGAAAGAAAAGGTGGTTTTTCCTATGCAAAGTCATTCACCAAAATGGAGAGTAGTGGGTTATACAGTTGGGTGGGAGAATATTTTCTTTCTATGATATATGACTAAACACAATTTAGGTTAATAAAGGAATAGGAGAACCAAGTGACTTATTTAAATATGACTTATTTATATAGTATGTATAATAACAGTCCATATAACAAAGTTACCGTGAACAGTTACCATGTGTCGGGCATTGTGCTAAGCTGAGAGGCATGCAACACCAAAAAGACAGGAATGATTGGTTTTATTTTAAAGATTGATAACATGCTGAATATACTTTATAACTGAATATTGTTACATTTCAATATTGCTGAGAGTAAATTTTTACGATTCTCATCACAAAAAATATAAAGTTCATTCCCTCAAAGCACCCTACAAAGTGGTAAGGCAGCAGACAACAGAATAATCATAATAACTTCTCCTGTTTCTTTGTCCTCACCTCCTACCTTTCACCTCCTTGAGGACCCCAATACAGCCCACTGGGATGACCTGCTCCATTTCCTGATCTTTGTATGTACTTGCTGTTCCCTTTGCCTATAACGTTCATTCTTCAGATATCCAGATATCACTGTGGCTCCCTGCCTCACCTCCTTGAAGACTTTGTTCAAATATCACCTTATCATAAAGGCTATCTATGATCATCTGATATAAAATAACATCGATCTCTTTCTATCCCTGTACTCTGCTTTATTTTTCTCCACATCACTTCACTTTCTAAAATTCTATATATTTGCTGTTTAATTGGCTATTACCTGTCTCATCCAACTAGAATATCAACTGCATAAAGCAGATATTTGTTCTGTTTTATTACTGCATTACCTGCACCAACAATAGTGCCTAGCTCAAAGCAGGGTCTCAAATATTTGTTGAATCAATAATACTGCTGTGTTTTTCCAGGAAGTGTGCTAGACAATTTACATATGTTAGCTGATTTCATTTTATCCTCACTACAATCCTATAAAGTAGGCAGCATTGATCTCATTTTCTAGATAAGGAAACAATCCCAGAATTTAACTGAATATGGTAGACAGAACAATGCTACCTTCCCAAAGATATCTATCCGCATTTTAACCTCTGGTACCTATGAATATGATATGTTTCATCGCAAAGGGCTACTAAGGATTACAGAAGGAATTAAGGTTGCCAGTCCTGGATTATCTAAATGGGCCTAATATAATCACAGGTTAAATGTTCATCAATGGATGAATGGATAAAAACATGTGGTACATGTACACGATAGAATACTATTCAGCTTTAACAAAGAAGGAAATCCTGTCTTTTGTGACAACATAGATGAACCTGGAGGACATAATACTGAGTGAAATAAGCCAGGTACAGAAAGACAAATACTGCATCATCTCACTTATATGTGGAATATAAAAAAGTCAAACAATGCAGAGAATAGAATCGTAGTTATCATGGGTTTGGGGGAGTGGGAAAGGGAAGAAATGGCTAGAGTTAATCAGAGAGTACAAAGTTTCAGTCAGGAGGAATACATTCTAGTGCTCTGTTGTACAGTATGGTTACTACAGTCAACAATACTGTACTGTGTACTTGAAAATTTCTAAAAGAGTAAGTTTTCAATGTCCTCACCACAAAAAATAATGATTAGCATGTGAGGCAATGATATATTAATTAGCTTGATTTATCATTCCACAATGTATGTGTATAAACATCACATTGTACCCCAGAAGTATATGCAATAATAATCAATTGTTTTAGAAAGTGGAAGAGAGAGGCAGAGAAAAAGCTCAGAGTGAAACAATGTGAGAAAAGAAAAGAGACTCCAAGCCAAGAAAAATGGACTAGGAGCTGAAAAAGGAAAGGGAACATATATTTCCGCAGAGCATACAAAAAGGAATGCAGCCCTGCGGACACCTTGATTTTAGCCCAGGGAGACTTGTGTCAGACTTCTGACCTCCAGAACTGTAAGATTATAAATTAGTGTTATTTTTAAGTCAGTAAATTTGTAGCAATGTGTTACTGTAGCAGTAAAAAAAAAAAAAAAACAAACAAAAACAAAAAACTATACACTGAGTTATATAAGATCAGCCAGTTTGTGATAGAGACATATTTGAAACACAGCTCTATCTGATTCTTATACATTCTGCACTGTCTCGGACAGGCACAAAATGCTACGGGAGGTCACAGTAAGGAGAGATCACTTATAACTGGGAAATGAGAAAAGACTTCATGACAAAATTAGAATTTGAAGTGGGCCTTGAGGAATTTATACGGCTTCAAATAGTGAATGTATCAAAACAGCCTAATGTCCTTCAATCAAAAAATGAATACAAAAACTGTGGTATATTCACACATTTGAATACTACTCAGAAATACAATAATCAACTGCAGTATGTAAAACAACAAAGATAAATCTCAGGCATTTTACTGAAAGAAATCAAACAAAGAATAGTACATACAATATGGTTACAATTTTATGACGTATAAGAACAGGCAAAATCTTTATTCTTAGAAGTCCAAAAGTGGTTTCTGGGAAGGAGGAAAACCAGTTGGAAAAGGGTACAAGTGAAATTCCTGCAGTGATAAAACGGTCTTGTTTTGTGTGGTGATTATATAGATGTAAATAATTTTTAAAATTTGTCAAACTGAACACTTAAAATGTTTTCATTTTATTCTGTTAATTATACCTCAAGAAAATATTGATTGTGGCCATAGAGGGTAACTGTCAAAGAGAAAGTATAAGCAAGTGTAGAGAAACAAGAGGTATGGGTCAAATGCAGAAAAAAAAACATAGTGCAGTTGGCTTAGAGAAGTCCGCAAGCCCAGCTACACATTAGAATCACCTGAAAAGTGTTTAAAACTACAGGTGCCAATCCCAACCCAGAGATTCCAATTTATTTGGTTTGTGGTGAACCCCAAGTGTCAATATTTTGTAAGATCCCAGTTGACTCTTATATAAAGTCAGATTTGAAAACCAGGAGCTGGGAGTATAAACAATGTAAAATAGACAAATTGTGAATGTCCTGGAACACATAAGGAGTTTTAGTTTGTTTAGATTGGAATGCAAGTACATGAAAGTATTTTAAACAGCAGGGGTGAAATAATCAGAACTAAGCTTTAGGAAGATTCATCTCACACCTGTGTCCCGGGGCAAGTACACCTAGAGGTGGAGAGGCAAATTAGGAGACTGGCCCAAAGTCAAAGGAAGTCAAAAGGAGGAGAGACTTTTTTGGATAAAGAAGGGAAAGTTGAAGAGGAGAGGTTTGTTTAATTTTGATTTGTTTGTGTTTGTGGTATCTGTGGTATATGTAGGTACAAATGTTTACTAGATAATGGAATACATGGAGCTAGAGCTCAAAAGAGAGGTCTGGGATAGAGACATAGAGTTTAGAATCACTCGGATCAGTGGCATTAATTAATAACTGTGAAAGTGTAAGAAGAGAAAAGGACCAAAGACTAATCCCTCAGGAATGCCCACATCAAAGGTCTCAGTACATAGCATCAAATAAAAAGCAAATGCAGCAGTGAAATTGATAACTGGATAAGCCTGTTGAATTTGAAATTAGTAAATCATTGACAAAACTGCTTCATTAGAATGGGTAGAGTAGAATTAAGATTAGAAGAAGCTGATGAATAAATGGACTACCAGGAAGTAGAACAAATATTAAACCAAAACCTCAGTTTCCTCATCTGTAAAATGGGACAAAAACACTCCATTCCACAGGAGGTGTTGGTGAGCTGAAATGAAGCAATGTTTAAAGCACTTAGCTCAGCGTCAGGAGCTCTAATCACAAATTATTGTTGTTATTGGCATCATTGTATAAGAAGATGGGTGGTAGCTTCAGGGACTAGTAATACCGTATCAGCATTTGGTTTTGCTTCATTTGATGTTGTTTTAGGTTGAGCAATCATTGATTAGAACCATACGTAAAGAAGAAGACAACAATACAGATGAAGAAATTGAACATTTCAGACAGAGAAGCATGATCCTAAAGGAAGTAAGAGTGAATAAGGGTAAAGACAGAGGAACTAACTTTGGAAAGAAAGGGGTTCATTTTTCTTTTGAGTTGGGCAGGAAAGAGGATATTTAAAGACCTAAGATAGTTGTTAATAGAAGAAATATAAAGAAGCAATGGGAGCATGAAAGAAATATACTGAAAAATTTTACATCAAATTGCCTCAATCTTTTGTGAAAAAAATAGAAGGTATGATCTATGAGTGAGGATAGTGGAGTTATAGTGGATATTGTTTTCAATTGAAAAGCTTACAATAAATCCTGAAGATGCAATAAAATATTAGTTAAGAGACAACTGAGTAGTATTGAGGACCCAGCTGAGGGCAGTATAAATTTTCATTAAATCGTGATAGCATGATTTTTAAACAACCTTGGAATCCTGGAGTGAGAACAGAGTAAGACGATGGCTACCTAGCTTTGGAGGTCAGCAAAGAAGTATGGGATAAACCCAAAAGGGTAAAAAGTAAATTATAGGGATTAGCAAAGCACTTTAAAATGGTTCCCTATGGAAAGAAGTAAATTAAGCCAATCAGGGTGAAGTACTGGATAAATAGGGCAGATTAAAGGAATCATAAACCACAATGAAGACTAAAGAAAAATACAAATTCAATTGATTCAGCAGGTGAGAAGAAATGAGTATAGGGAAAAGATCATTGTGAGTTCTGATTCCAGTGATCGCTATGAAATCTGAAATCTAAAAATGTTCTTACTCTATTTTACCTTATGAGAAAATGACTTCAGGTAATAATGAAAAGAATGTGGCTCCAGCCACACTGACTTTATTTCAGGTCCTTAAATATGTGATGCTCCCTCTAACCACAGGATCTTTCCACATGCTATCTCGTCTGCCTCATTCAGTGCCACCCTCCCTCACCTAGTTAACTCATACTCATTCTCCAATTTTTTTTTTTTTTTGAGACAGGGTCTCAGTCTGTTGCCCCAGGCTAGAGAACAGTGACACAATCACAGCTCACTGCAGCCTTTACTTCTTGGGCTTAAGCAATCCTCCCACCTCAACTTCCCATATAGTGGGACCACATGTGTGAGCCCCTATGCCTGGTGATTTTTTTTTATTTTTAGTAGAGACAAGGTCTCTCTACATTGTCAAGGCTGATCTCAAACTCTTGGGCTCAAGTGATCCTTCTGACTCAGCCTCACAGACTGCTGGGATTACAGGTGTGAGCCATATGCCTGTAAATGGGCTTAATAATAATTCTTAAGATAAAGCACCTGACCTCATCTTTCATTTCTGAATTTAAGTGTGACTTCCCCCAACAAGCCTTTCATGACCTCTCAGACAAAGATATGTTTTCATGGTGCTATGTAGCTCTCTTTCCAGGACTTATTACAGTTGCAATTCTAAATCCATTTCTCTGATTATTTCATTACTATCTTGCACAAAGGAAGAATTAAAAGACACTTAGTGAATTGATGTGGTATTTGAAAAGATATGAGCTATAAGAAATCAATTTGCCTGAGGGATTTTTAAGCAATAACTACAAAAGACTTTCTTATATAATGGAGAACTGTACTGGTCAAATTACCTCCCTAGTACTCCTTTTTGAGAAATTCTTCATAGTTTATGATGCATATTTTAAAATTTATTTACTCTTTGAGGGTAAAATTCAGGTTTGGCAACATCAAATGTTATCATTTGTTGATTTTGCCTTATAGAAACCCAAAGTGTAGAAAGGTGGGTAAACAAGCAGTGTAACAACACCATTTTGGTCTGAAACTGAGCTATGATCTTAAAACAATGAGATACATTCTTAAGTGGTTTTTAATCTGCATCCAAAAACAATTACCATAGGGGTTATGCCCATAATTAAACATTTCCATGAGGGTCTTCCAGCTTCTGGTTCATTGTCCTTAAAAAAATCATATTTCTTTAATGTTACATCTAATATACTTACCTGTTTCCTTTGGAACCTGGGAGCTAAATGAATGGTGAACATTAGCATGCATGGCAGTTCTCTGTATTTTGTTGAAAACTGTATCTCTGTATTTGGAAAACTGTAGTAGCTCCTGTATTGTTATTACCACGATTATTATTCTTAAGCTCTGTATTTCCCAAGCTACTCTAGCTGAGGGATAATGACATATTACAATGACAGTCACAAATCATGGCTCTGCCTCTACTTACTCTGTAGAAATTCCAATCCCCTTCATACATCTTCCAAATAGCTCTGGGGGTCCACAAGGAGAATTTCCCATATGTTCTTTAGCTATGCTGTGGCATTCACCATCCCCCTTTCCCCAACCCTCTTTCTACTCCTGTCTCTTTGACCAGGTATCCTACAAACGCTAATGCCAGAAAGTCACAATCCCACCAAGGGCGCAAATGATGCTCGTGCCTGCCAGAAACACTGCTTCAGGTTCCAATGTTTACCCATATTAGCATCAAGTCTGCCACTATTCATTTTGGATGGAGCTAATATCTGCAACAAGGGCACTGGCTTTGTCTTTGCTACTGAAACCACTGGCACAGTCTACTGCCTCCTACTGTCTCTGCAGGAGTGGCTGGCACCACTGCTGCTGATGCAAGGCATTCTCATCCACTTAAGAAACTGGAATGAAACAGCCCTTTTAGCTTTTACTCATGTCATTACAGTGCCTCAGGCTAAGACTCAGGCAAGATTCCAGATGGGCTGGGACAGAGGACAACCCGAATTATAACATATATTCTACGTTTAGAAAACCCTCTCCACTCTCACCATAGCCAATTATGTTTTAAACCAAGCAAAAAATAAAATAAAATAACATTGAAATGTTATTTGGGACATGTGGAAGGAGAAGGGAAGGAGTTTGATTATTTGTTTATAATTAACTACATACAATTTTAACATAAAACTACAGTTTGAGGATGAGGGTGTTAATATATATAGCTCACCTAAGCATTATTAGGTTCTGGGGCCAAGGATGTCATTGGTAGATTATTTATAGGTGATGAAATTGAGGTAACAAAACAAATTAAAATACATTATATAAATCCATTAAAACTATCTTGCACTTATTCTAACTCAGCTTTTATCTATTTAATAATATTCATTGTAAAGGAATATAAGTAATTTACATTTAATTTGTTATATTTAATACCCCTCATAATGATTGTGCTTACATAAAATCTACAGATACTAGTAGTAGTTAGTATTTATCTAACACATACTACTTGCCAAGCACTGTAATGTATTTGTGGATTATTTTATTTCATTCTCACAAACCTTCTAGATAGCTTCTATGATCAGCTGCATGTTACAGATGAGGAAACTAAGGCTTAGAAAAAATAAATGATCTTCAAAGATACACAAAGCTGGTAAACAAAGAAGCCAGGAATGAAAGTCAGTCCTTAGTGTCTATGCTTGTAATAACCTCGTCTTAAAATTATTGGACACTGCTGCGGCTTGAGGTGAAGGAGCAGAAATGATGAACTCATCCTAAGGAGACGGCCTGGTTGATATCCGGACTTTCACTGGCCTACTATGGTTGATTATCTTGTTATAGGTTTATGTATGCACAGGGGACAATTAGAGGACATTTGAAAATTGCCAAGACAACTAGAAGTTGAGGGACCAAAACCTCAGAAAATAGAGGCACAGAGAAGTACACTAACGGGCTACAAGTGGCTTTTCCCTCTGGGACATTTGCCTCTTATGATATAGGGAGAGAGACTGGCAAGCGAGGCAGAGGGCTCTGGATAGGAGGGAGAGAAGCAACAGAGTTTTTGGCAAACTCACAAGACTAGAAGAAAAATAAATGGAGTTTGTGCTCACTTCAGCTGTACATATACTGAAATTGGAATGATACAGAGAAGATTAAAATGTCCCCTGCGCAAGGATGACAAGCAAATTTGTGAGCGCTCCATATTTTTCAGTGAGATACTGTCTCACACTAGTCAGAATGACGATTACTAAAAGTCAAGAAACAACAAATGCTGGCGAGGCTTTGGAGAAATAGGAACATTTTTACACTGTTGGTGGGAATGTAAATTAGTTCAAGCATTGTGAAAGACAGTGTGGCAATTCTTCAAGGACCTGGAACCAGAAATACCATTTGACTCAGCAATCCCATTACTGGGTATATATCCAAAGGAATATAAATGATTCTACTATAAAGATACATGCACACGTATGTTTATTGCAGCACTATTTACAATAGCAAAGACATGGAACCAACCCAAATGCCCATCAATGATAGAGTGGATACAGAAAATGCGGTACATATACACCACGGAATACTATGCAGCCATACAAAAGAATGAGATCATGTCCTTTGCAGGGACATGGATGAAGCTGGAAGCCATCATCTTCAGCAAACTAACACAGGAACAGAAAAACAAACACCACATCTTCTCGCTCATAAGTGAGAGCTGAACAATGAGAACACATGGACACAGGGAGGGGAGCAACACACACCAGGGCCTGTCGGGGGGTGGGGTGGATGGGAGGGACAGCTTCAGGATAAATAGCTAATGCATGTGGGGCTTAAAACCTAGGTGATGGGTTGATAGGTGCAGCAAACCACCATGGCACACTTATACCTATGTGACAAACCTTCACATTCTGCACATGTATCCCAGAACTTAAAGTAAAATTTTAAAAAAAGTAATTGGATCAAATCAATAAGGAAATAAATGGAGTTTGAGGCTGTTAAGAGAACCAGAACTTTAATGACCAACATCTCAGCCCAGAGAGAAGAGAGAAAGTAAAGTGAGCTGGATACTCTGCTATTTTCCACCATAAACATTTGCTGAATTCATCTGTTGTGTGAAGCAACAGCCTAAGTAATAAGCTAAGTAGAAAGCTACTGAACAGTGGAGCCAAGTTTTCAAGCAGTTTCTTAGTTCTGAGTTTCCACAAAACAGGAGAGGGTCTAGTAAACACAGCTGCTCTTAGTTGAGATCCCTAACAAGCTATACCCCAGGCCTAACACAAAATTTAGATTGAAACTCCAAAAGAAAAAAAGAAAAAATCTTGCAACCCAAGCAAAACTCAGCTCAGTCCCAGATTGGATCAAGGCACTCTGTTCTTAAACAGATTGCCCACCAGAGGCCAGAATGAATCCACTCTATAGGAGAATAATATCATCCAGAATTGCTATAATTTTTAATATACAATGCCCAGTAGTTTCTCAAACATAATGTCCAGAACTCAATCAGGTAGCAGAGAAAGCATTACTTACCAAAACATATAAATTCAGGAAAGGATGAAGAACAATGGAAAGATTAATATCTTAGTAAATATAAGTTAATATTGACTGTACAAAAAGTTAATAATAAAGTCTTGTGTGGTAAAAAAAAAAATAGGTAGAATTAAGATGCATAACAACAATACAAAGGGCTGAAACAGAAATGGACATAAACTATTATTAGGTCATAACATTATCAAGGAAGAAGTTAAACTACTAATTTATATTAAACTTCATGAAATCAAGGAGGCATGTGATTCTAGGGCTGTGATTCTCATTGTAGTCTCAGGAACTTTTTCCACTCTTAAAAATTATTGAGGACTCCAATGAATTTTTGTTTTGTGAGTTGCATTTGTTAATATTTGTCATATTAGAAATTAAAACTGAGAAGTTTCAAAAAGCATTTATTCATTTGGAAATAACAGCATGTTAGATGTGGTGGTGCATGTCTGTAGTCCCAGATACTCAGGAGGCTGAAGCAGGAGAATAACGAGCCCAGGAGTTCGAGGCTGCAGTCAGCTATGATCACACCACTGCACTTCAACCCAGAAACAGAGCAAGAACCCAGCTCTAAAAATAAATAAATAAACAACAACAAAAAAAAGAGTACAAAAGCTGTAAACCAATAAGCCTATTACACAAATTATATAAATTATATGAAAAATAACTATTATTCAAAACAAAAAATCTAGTGACAGTAATAGTGTTGTTTTTATGTTTCTGAAAATTGTTTAAATATCTGGCTTAGTAGAAAACGGTTTTATCCTCATATCTGCTATTGTATTCAATCTGTTGTGATATCACACCCAGGGGAGGTTCTAGAGCATTCCACTATATAGTCATGAAGGAAAAGGGGAGGAAGAGCAAAATGTATTAACATTATTAATAAAAATAATTGTTATCTCAGACTCCTGAAGGACTCTTGGGCATCCCTATAAACCCCTGGACCACATTTTGAGAACCATGACCTTAAAGATACCAGTGAAATGATAGTAAAATAATGTATACGTAAAAAACTAATAGATAAAAATATCGAGAATAATTAATTGTTTCATTCTGAATTAAGGTTAAAAAGGGACAGAAAAAGGAACACAAACACATGGAAATAATAGAAAATAAGATAATAATTGAACAATTACATTAAGTGTAAATGGACCAATGCTCTAATTAAAAGACAAAGTTTGACAATATGGATTTTTTTAAATGTTGCTTACAAAATATGGAACATGCTCATGGATAGGACAAATCAGTATCATTAAACTGGCCATACTTCCCAAAGCAATTTACAGATTCAGTACTATTCTTGTCAAAATTACCAATGTCGTTTTTCACAGAAAGAGAAAAAAAACTATTCTAAAAATCATATGAAACCAAAAAAGAGCCTGAATAGCCAAAGCAGTCCTAAAGCAAAAAGAACAAAGCTGGAGGCATCACGGTAACCAACTTCAAACTATACTATAAGTGCTATAAGACTACAGTAACTGAAACAGCATGGTACTAGCACAAAAACAAACAGATAGAGCAATAGAATGGAATAGAGAATCCAGAAAGAAATCTGCACAACTACAGCCATCTGATCAACTTTTGACAAAGTTGACAAAAATAAGCAATAGGGAAAGGACTCCCTCTCAATAAATGGTTCTGGGATAACTGGCTAGCCATATGCAGAAGAATGAAACTGGACCCCCTACCTTTCACCATGTACAAAAATTAACTCAAGAGAGACCAAAAATTTAAATTTAGGACTTCAAACTATGAAAATCCTGGAAGAAAACCTAGGAAATAACATTCTTGACATCAGCTTTAGCAAAGAATTTAGGGCTAAGTCCCCAAAAGCAATTGCAACAAAACCAAGAATTGACAGATTGGACCTAATTAAACTAAGGAGCTTCTGCACAGCAGAAGTAACTATAACAGAGTGAACAGACAACATATAGAATGGGATAAAATATTCACAAACTATGCATCTGACCAAGGTCTAATATCCAGAATCTACAAGTAACTTAAATCAACAAGCAAAAAAAAAAAAAAAAAAAAAAAAAAACACCCAAATAATTCAATTAAAAAATAGACAAAGGACATGAACAGACACTTCTCAAAAGAAGATATACATGCATCTAACAAACATGAAAAAAACTAATCATCAGATAAATTCAAATCAAAACTGCAATGAGTTACCATCTCACACCAGTCAGAATGGTGATTATAAAAACAAAAACGAAAACAAAACAAAAAAACAGATGTTAGCAAGGCTGTGGAGGAAAAGGACCACTTACATACTGTTGATGGGAATGGAAATTAGTTTAGGCACTGTGGATAGTAGTTTGGCAATTTCTCAAAGAACTTAAAACTACCATTCAACCCAGCAATTCCATTACTGGGTATATACCCAAAGGAAAATAGTTTATTCTACCGATAAGAAACTTGCACTCATATGTTCATCACAGCACTATTCACGTTAGCAAAGACATGGAATCAACCTAGGTGCCCATCAACAGTCGATTGGATAAAGAAAATGTGGTACATATACAAGATGAAATATTAATACTACACAGCCTAAAAAAAAATAAATCATGTCCTTTGCAGCAACATAGATGGAGCTGGAGGTCATTATCCTAAGCGAATTAATGCAGAAACAGAAAGCCATACTGCATGTTCTCACTTATATGTGGGAACTAAATATTGAGTAAATATGGACATGAAGACGGGAACAATGGACATTGAGGACTACAAGATGGGAGAAGGAGGGAGGGGGTAGTGGGCTGAAAAATTAATGATTGAGTACTATGCTCACTACCTGGTTAACAGGATCATCTATACCTGAAACCTCAGCATCATACACTATATCCATGTAACAAACCTGTACATGTACCCGCTGAATCCAAAATAAAAGCTGAAAACAAGTAAAATAATGGAACAAAAATATTATGTAAATATTAACTAAAAGAAAGCTGGTATAGCTCTACTAATAGCAAAGTAGACCTTAAGGCAAGAAGCATTATTAGACATAAAATGGAATACCACAAAATCATGAAAAGATCAATCCACTTAGAAAATAAAACAATTCTAAATGTGTAAGGATCTTTAAATTTGCTTTAAAAATATGCAAAAATCTGGAAGAACTGAAAGAAATACAGAAAACTACTTTCATAATGGGTGATAGCTAATAAAAGATAAAATCGGGCCAGGCACGGTGGCTCACGCCTGTAATCCCAGCACTTTGGGAGGCCAAGGCGGGTGGATCACAAGGTCAAGAAATCGAGACCATCCTGGCCAACATGGTGAATCCTTGTTTCTACAAAAACTACAAAAATTAACTGGGCGTGGTAGCGTATGCCTGTAGTCCCAGCTGCTCGGGAGACTGAGGCAGGAGAATCGCTTGAACCCGGGAGGTGGAGGTTGCAGTGAGCCAAGATTGGGCCATTGCACTCCAGCCTGGTGACAGAGCAAGACTCTGAAAATAATAATAATAATTAATTAATTAATTAAAAGATTAAATCGGTAGACAAAGGTGAAATAATATAGAAGTCCTAACCATCATGAGAAACAAAAATGACATAAGCAACATTTTTGAGCACTGAAATTGAGAAAGAATAAACATTTACCGAAATTTACCATATGTGCGATCATAAGGTAAGCCTGAACACAACTTAAAGGACTGAAATTAGATATATCATTGTTGCTATACAGAAGTGCAACTGATTTTTGTAAGTTGATTTCATATCCTGCAACTTTGCTGAATTCCTTAATTAGTTCTAATAGTTGCTTTGTGGAGTCTTCAGAGTTTTCTACATATAAGATCATGAAATCTGCAAAGAGAGATAGTTCCAAAAATGAAATTAAGAAAGCAATAACATTTACAATAGCACCAAAAAAAAGATAAAACACAAGAATAAGCCTAATTAGAAAGTTAAAGACTTGTACACTGAAAACTATAAATTGCTGATGAACAAAATTGAAGTCTTAAATGGGAAGACATCCTGTTTTCATGGATTGGAAGAATTAATATTGTTAAAATATCTATACTACACAAAGTGGTCTACAGATTCAATGTAATCTCTATCAGAATCCCAAAGACATTTTTTTAGAGAAATAGAAAAAAATGTTCTAAAATTCATGGGGAGCCAAAAATACCCCCAAATAGCCAAAGCCATCTAGAGTAAGAAGAACAAAACTAGAGGCATCACACTCAATGATTTCATAATATAGTAAAAAGCCACAATAATAAAGACAGTATGGTACTGACACAAAGACATATAACTTGATGAATAGAATAGAATAGAGCCCAGAAACAAATCCTCACATCTATGGTCAACTGATCTTTGACAAGGATTCCAACAATACACAATGGGAAAAGGACAGTTTCTTCAATAAATGGTGTTGGAAAAACTGAATCTCCACATCCAAAATAAGTAAACTGGATCCTTCTTTTTTTACCATTTATAAAACTTAACCTAAACTAGATCAAAAACTCAAATGAAGGACCTGAGACTGTAAAACTAGTAAAAGAAAACATAGTGGAAAATCTCCATGATATTTGTTTGGGCCATGTATTTTTTAGACATGACACCAAAAGCACAGGCAACAAAAGCAAAAATAGACAAGTGGAAGTGAATCAAACTAAAAGAACTTTGTACAGCAAAGGAAATAATTAACAGAGTAAAAAGACCATCTATAAAACAGGAGAAAATATATGCAAACCATATATCTGATGTGGGGTTAATTTTCAATATATATAAGGAACTCTGAAAATGCAATAGCAGCTGGGCACGGTGGCTCACACGTGTAATCCTAGCACTTTGGGAGGCCGAGGCAGGTGGATCGCCTGAGGTCAGGAGTTCAAGACCAGCCTAGCCAACATGGCAAAACCCCATCTCTCCTAAAAATACAAAAATTAGCCAGGTGTGGTGGAGGGAATCTGTAATCCCAGCTACTTGGAAGGCTGATGCAGGAGAATCGCTTGAATCTGGGAGGCGGAGCAGGCAGTGAGCCGAGATCGTGCCATGGCACTCCAGCCTGGGTGACAGAGCTAGACTCTGTCTGAAAAAAAAAAATAAAAAGGGAAAAGACTTGAATAGACATTTCTTCATAGCAGACATACAAATGGCCAACAAATACATGAAAAGATGCTCAACATTGCTAATCATCAGTGAAATGCAAATCAAAATCAGGATGAGATATCATTTCATACTCATTAGAATGGCTATTAAGGGGAAAAAATAGTGTTGGCTTTGTACACTGTTAGTGAGAAAGTAAAATGGTACAGCCACAATGGAAAACAGTACAGAGGTTCCTAAAAAAAAGTAAAAATAGAGCTATCATATGATTCAACAATTCTACTTCTGGGTATATATCAAAAATAGTTGAAATAAGGATCTTAAAGAGATAGCTGCACTCTGATGTTTATTACAGCATTATTCACAATAGCCAAGATATGGCAACAAACCAAATGTACATTGACAGAGGAATGGCTAAAGAAAGTATGGAATATTATTCAGCCTTTAAAAAGAAAATTCTACCATTTGCAACAACATTCAAGGAACTGTAACCTATTATGCTAAGTGAAATGTCACAGAAAGACAAATACTGCATGATTCTTCTTAATATGAGACATATGAAATAGTTAAAAGTATAAAAGTAGACCATAGAATGATAGTTACCAGGGGATGAAGAAAGAGAGGAATGAGTTGTTTTTCAATGGGTATAAAGTTACAGTTATACAAAATATGTATACTCCAGAGATCTGCTGTACAACATAGTGCCTGTAGTTAACAATTAGGTATTGTGTACTTAAACATTTGTTAAGAGAGTGAATCTAATGTTAAGTGTTCTTACAACAACAACACATAAACTTTTGGAGGTGATGGATATGCTTATTACCTGGATTGTGGTAATAGT
Source organism: Macaca mulatta (assembly GCF_049350105.2). Classification (NCBI taxonomy): domain Eukaryota; kingdom Metazoa; phylum Chordata; class Mammalia; order Primates; family Cercopithecidae; genus Macaca; species Macaca mulatta. The sequence continues at coordinate 122,928,756 of NC_133426.1, read as the reverse complement.
AACACGAGTGTGTACATATGTCAAAAATTGTCAAATTGTATACATTAATTATGTGCATTTTTTATACTTTAAGTTCTAGGGTACATGTGCACAACGTGCAGATTTGATACATAGGTATACATGTGCCATGTTGGTTTGCTGCACCCATCAACCCGTCATCTACATTATGTATTTCTCCTAATGCTATCCCTCCCCCAGCCCCCCACACCCCGACAGGCCCCAGTGTGTGATGTTCCCCTTCCCGAGTCCAAGTGATCTCATTGTTCAGTTCCCAACTATGAGTGAGAACATGAGGCGTTTGGTTTTCTGTCCTTGTGATAGTTTGCTGAGAATGATGGTTCCCAACTTCATCCATGTCCCTGCAAAGGACATGAACTCATCCTTGTTTATGGCTGCATAGTATTCCATGGTGTATATGTGCCACATTTTCTTAATCCAGTCTGTCATTGATGGGCATTTGGGTTGGTTCCAAGTCTTTGCTATTGTGAATAGTGCCTCAATAAACATACGTGTGCATGTGCCTTTATAGTAGCATGATTTATGCAATTTTATATAACAATTATACTTCAAAAAAGCTGGAAAAAAGATGACTAAAGTCACTCAGAGTATGCTGTCTGACCACAGTGGAATAAAAGTCAAAATAACTGAAAAATAGAATATAAAATCCCCAAATAATTACAAATTAAGCAACATGCCTTTATATAAACTGTAAGCCAAAAACATTTTGGTGGAAATTAGAATATACATTTAAGTAAATGATGATGGAAATGTTTCTATTACAGCTTATGGATGCAACTAAATTAATGCTTAGAGAAAAATCTATAGCCCTACCTAAATGCATGTATTTGGAAATAAGAAAGCCTAAAAGTCACTGATCAAAAATCATTCTCAAAAAGTTAAAGATACAGTAAATGAAAACGGAAGGCTGTGGAAGGAAAAAGTGATAAATGTGAGAGCATAAATTAATCAAATAGAAAAGAAAAAATGGAAGTTTTTTTAAAAGCTGTATTTTTGTAAAGAATAATATAATTGATAAACTCTTGGTAAGACTGACCATGAAAAAAATTTAGAAAAAGCTCTGATTATCACCATCAGAAATGTAAAAACACATAAATACACATTCTAATATTTTTTAAAGTGTTGGAAAAATTTGATATCTGTTTGTAAAATGATTAATCTTGGCCTCTATTTCATGCCATACACAAAAAATTAATTTGAGATGAATAGATTTAAATATGAAATCAAAAACAGTAAGTCCTCTTGAAGAATACATAGGAAAGTATCCTATCCGTAGGTCAAGTATCCACGACCTTGGATTAGGCTAAGATGTATGAAACAGGATGCAGACTTTACTCCCTGGATCTAAGTTAGTGCCTGAAACCTAATAGATATTTCATAAATGCTTATTGTGTCCCTGCTACCCCAAGACAGCTATCACATGGCCCTCTTCCTAAATGCCATGCTTTCAACTTTCCTTTCCTTTCCTTTCTTTTCCTTTCCTTTCCTTTCCTTCTTTTTTATTTTTTATTTTTATTTATTTATTTATTTTTTGATACAGAGTCTCGCTCTGTTGCCCAGGTTGGAGTGCACCTGCTCGATCTCGGCTCACTGCAGCCTCCGCCTCCCAGGTTCAAACAATTCTCCTGCCTCAGCCTCCCTAGTAGCTGGAACTACAGGTGCCCATCACCATGCCCGGCTAATTTTTTTTTGTATTTTAGTAGAGACGGGATTTCACCTTGTTGCCCAGGCTGCTCTCGAACTCCTGAGCTCAGGCAATCCACCTGCCTCGGCCTCCCAAAGTGCCAGGATTACAGACGTAAGCCACTGCACCCCACCCAGCTTTTCTTAATGTCTATGTGGAAAGCACTGTGCTATGCACTTTATAGGATTGTTGGGTTTAATCCTCTCAATGACTCTATGAGGTAGGTTCCATCGTTAGGCATCTTTTATAGATGAATGAGTTTATGCTCAGAAAAGTTATGATGTATTCTTGAAAATAAACAAAACTCAACTCGAATATGATTGAATAAGCTTCTACCTCTAAGTATAAATGTATAGAAAATACAGAAAACAGAGAGGCATGCCAAACTGTATTATGATGGGATCAGCAAAACCCAGATTCTGTGAAACTCTAAAGAACAGACAAATCACAGCCTGGGCAACATACCAAGACTCTCTCAAAAAAAAATAAAAAAAATAAAAAACTAGCTGGGTGTAATGGCATGTTCCTGTAGTCTAAGTTACTCAGAAGGCTGAGGAGGGAGGATTGCTTGAGTCCAGAAGTTCAAGGCTGCAATGAGCTATGATTGTGCCACTGCACTCCAGCCTGGGTGACAGAGTGATACCCTGTCTTGAAAACAAACAAACAAAAAGACAAACCAGTTCTTTTGACCTTTTGACAGATGTATTTTCAGAGAAAATAAAATTAAAAGCAGAACCCATAGACTAAAAGAGGCTTAAAAAAATATGTCAATCATAATATACAGATCTTATTTTGATAATGATTCAAATAAACAAATGATGTTCTTAATAGAATTTAACAACCATTTGCATGCTTATTGGATGTTGGATGATATTAAAGAATTATTGTTAATTTTTCATGTATTCTTTTTTTAGGTGTGATAATTGTGGTTATATTTCTTAAAAAATCCTCGCAAACTGATAAGTATATGAGGTAATGCATATGTTAGTTTGATTTAGTCATTCTACAATGTATACGTATTTCAAAATATATTGTACAAAATAAATATATACAATTTGTATTTTCAATTTAAATACATAAATTTTTATCTCTTAGAAAATCGTACTGAAATATTTGCAGATGAAATGACATTATGTTTGTGATTTGATTCAAATCAATAGGAAAGGAGGACAGTGGGTGGGATTATTGATGATACAAGATTAGCCATGTGTTGTTAATTGTTGAAGCTGAGTGATGGATACGTGGGAGATTCTAATACTGTTATCTCCACTTTTCTGGGTTTAAAATCCTCTATAATAAAAATTTTAAATAACAACATCAAAATCAAATTTGACAGCGAACCTATATTTTTTTTTTACCAAGTATATTTGGTTATCTGTGTTTATAACCATCCAGTGCCTTTTGGATACTTTTCTTCCACTTAGATTGAAGCCAGGTCGAAGAACCTGTCAATGAATTCAAAATTTCATTGCAACTCACTTCAAGCCTTGGGTCCTTAGAAGGGAGATTTTGATCTTGCAAACATTAATGTGAATTGTTTTAGCAAGTGAATTGTGCAGCTCTTCAGTGTCAGCTGGAAAAACTGTTTTTGTAAGGGTTTCTATTGATATACGTTTATGGAATCAGTAAAGAGTTGGCTTTTACTGTGGGAGAATGATAATCAGACATTGTCCATGCTCCTCTGGCTGCTTAAAATATAGTAATTACAAAAGAAGTATACATAAATCATCAGAATACAGAGCAGCTAGTGTGAAGAATGGACCAGATCCAAGGAGAGACCAACTCTAGGAATACTGCAATAATCCAGGTAAGATGTAATGAGTATTTGTCTAATCTCGAGGACAGTGGTAGCAAGTAACGGGGAACAGAGAAGTTCAGGATGAGAATATGTCCTCCCCAGACTTCACTTTCCTTGAGTCACAGTGGTGGCAGTGGCATTCCTCAACTCCCTGACTCACATAATTTAGTCTCCTTAGTTTCTATTGCAATGTGATATGCTAAAGTGTGTATAGCCAACATCGCAGCCAACCCCACAGCACTCTTCTTGCTTTGCTGAAATGTGGCCAAATGCAGAAACACCAGAACTGGAAGCGCCACACCTCTCAGGACACACTGAAGATACTTTTTCCCATTTTGGGTGTAAAAGGCATGCCCTCACAGGGCTGTGGAGTGTGGTCAGGGGAGGGTGTCTGTAACAATCGGGAGTCCTCATGGTCTCTAAGAGAATGTCAATACATAGATAGCTATTAAAATATCTGCAACTAACCCCTTCCCTCAATCTCATGCAGTTCACTAGTTGATAAAGTAGTAAAGTGATGATAAGCAACCTAGTGTCACACTGACCTTTTTTCTATTTCTAGAGCATGCTAAGTTCTTCACCACTTCAAAGGCCTTATGACTTAATCTTTCTGACTAAAAGGCTTCTCCTTAAACTCTTCATTTGTCTCTCTTTCTAATTTTCAGGTCTTAGATTAGGAGTAACCCTTTCAGAGAGAACTTCTCTGATGCTACTATCTAAATCAGATGTGCTTAATCACTCTCTATCAAAACACACTTTTAAATTTACTTTTTAGCTGCAATCACATTCTGTAATTAGGTTATTCATCCATATTTTGGTTGCTTTTTTTTTTTTTTCTGGTCTGTCTCCATCGTTAAATGTCAGCTTCCCTGAAGCTGGAGAGACCATGCCAACCTTGTTTTCTGTTTTATCTGCAGTGCACTGTAGTGCTCAATAAATACTTGTTGAACTATTGGACCAATATCTGGATCTGGTCTTCTGATTAGCCTTTGTAACTAATGGTATCCATCCTCAGTTCTTCCTCAGACTAGCTTTTTGACAAAGACTCAGTCAATAAAGTATTAATAGATATTATCTGCCAACTATGATGAGAACTGTGATATACTTTCATCAAAGCCTTGCTCCTCAACATGTTTACTAACTTCACAGTATTATAATCTTTGGAATACTTAGGAAATAAACCTTCAGTTGGGCTATTTGCTATGTACCAGTGTTTGTTCTGAGTAAATGGTTTCCAAAGGTGCTTTGACTACCATTACAAATAAGGAGTATTGAAGATTATAGACTTTTCTAAACTCTCCACGGGTCCAGCACATAGCAAAGCAACAAAGTAAATACATTTCACAGGCATTGGAAGTCAATTATTTAGCTCCTTTTGTCCCTCTACTCAGCCTAGAATTCAACTTTGCCATCTGGTTTCTACTTAATTGTCAACAAAAAACCACAGAGAAAGTTTTACACTTTATTACTGTTTGCTTTTGGATTAGGGAACTATAGTTAAGAAGTGAAAAAGCTATGGGGAGTTGAAACTAATAACTGATCACACATCCAAAACCAACTAGGGAAGCTCTTCCAGTACATTTCAGGCTTTGATAGTTAACCAAATCAGTGTCCCTCTCTCTCCTCTGTCTTTATTGAGATACAGGAAAAGGACATAAATAGTAAATCCCGATAGCTTAAGAATAAATCCCAACAACCCATGGATTTTCTGATCACCCCATTTATTTATTAAGAGACCAGCCTGGCTTTGAGCACTCTTTCCTCACAAGGTATGCTGGGAAACCACTGGTGACAGCTAGCCCATTGGTCACCAGTGCAACATTTCAGTTGTTTAGTTTTTTGGAGTTTGGTCCTAAGACCAGACATATCTGCCTTCTCATTGCCACAGCTTCATTACCCAGACCAGCCCCAAAAGGCCTATGCAGAGAAACCAAGGGCAGGCATCCTGGGATCAAATAAGATAATGTATTGAAATCTATTTCCAGAAGTATAAAGTACATTAAAAGTAATTTATTTCTGCAGTAGACACACAAATTTTTCTAAATGACCCTCAAGATTTGCTCTCTGGCACATACTCATATTAGATCAGTTATAAGTCAACCCAGAAAGTAATTTAGGTAAATATGTGTTCAGATAGGTTTCTGGAACCTATTCTTGTTACAGCATTACAGAAAGTCAAAGACCAGCTCAATACTACTCATATGTGGTCTGTAGAGGTAATCTTGGACCTTGATATAAATTCAGAATCACAGACCCCACCCCTAGAACTACTATATTAAAAAATTCCAGAACTACTGTCTAGTCCAATGGATACCTTTAGAGACCATCTGCTGCAGCACTTCTCAAACTTTAATGTGTATATGAATTACCTGGGTATCTTCTAAAAATTCAGATACTGATTCAGTAGGTCTGGGATAACAACTGACATCTCCCAAAAGAGCACTATTAAATATTCAAGAAAATTGTGCATATTCCCTGACATTTTAGAGTAGAAGCATCTTCGCTTTTCTGTCTCTGAGAATTGACTTTTCTTTATTCCTGGAGCAAGCTTGCTGCTGAAATGTGCTTAGGAAAAGCACCCAGGAAACCTCTCAGCACTCTTTGTGACTAAATTTGGACTGACAAAAAGATAAATACGTGTAATTTCAGACACCTCTAAAATTCACCAAGCGTGGTGCAATTCTCTATTTAATTTATTTATTTATAGTTTGACCAATAGGAATGCTAGGGCCCAGCGGGGAAAAAGAATCTGACCTAGATGCTTAGGCAGACCAGAGTTTAATTAGCTAAAGGATCACTTACTGGAGCTCAAACCTTTAAAATTTTCACAACTTTTATCATAGTCCAGGTTTGATCTTTTCATCGTGTTTATCATAAACATTCTTGGAAGAGTTCCAAAAATATTTAAGAACACTGGTCATGAAAGAAAAACATAAAATATGTTATATGGATAAAATGCCGACTGCACAAGAAATTGAGACCCAACTTTCCAAAATTAACAATTAGATTTTCTCCCCACCCAGACAGGCCACATTCACACTGGGTAGATCAGAGGTCAATAACAAAACAAGCCCTGGCTGTAATCCAAAGATCCCTGTAGTTGGCAAAAGAGGCTTAAATTTGTTTCATGTTGTATTGATGTTAGATAACTAAGGCTAGCAATATTCCTAAATGTCTCCCTACAACCTAAACAACCTTCAGCAAGCAACATCGCTTCATGAGCTAGCTTTTTGCCATCCATTAGGGCAATACAAATATACATCTACGCAGCATGCATATGTAAATAGCTAAAAATCTTACCATTTCCAAGATGAATGCATTCTTGATTATACTGCTATTGTTGTTATACTCTTTACAGTTGATGCTTTAACAAAATGGGTTTGAACTTCATAGGTCCACTTGTGCATGGATTTTCTTCCACCTCTGCCATCCCTGAGACAGCAAGACTAACCCCTCCTTTTCCTCCTCCTCATCAGTCTATTCAACATAAAGGCCATGATGATGGAGACCTTTATGATGATCCACTTCCACGTAATAAACAGTAAAAATATTTTGTCTTATAATTTGCATCATAACATTTTCTTTTGCTTGCTTTATTGTGGGAATACAGTAAACAATACAAACAACATACAAAATATGTGTTAATTGAATTTATGTTACAAGTAAGGTTTCTAGTCAACAGCAGGCTATTAGTTAAGTTTATTGGGAGTCTAATGTCATACACGGATTTTCAACCATGCAAGGCATCCATGCCCACAACCTCCACATTGTTCAAGGGTCAACTGTACTCATGTACCATAGCCCACAGTGCTATGAGAAAACTGTCACAGAGCTCAAAGAGCTCTGTATTGCCCTAATGGAGGTCAAAAACTAGCTCATGAAGTGATGTTGCTTGCTGAAGGCTGTTTAGGTTGTAGGGAGACATTTAGGAATATTACTAGCCTTAGTTATCTAACACCAATACAACATGAAACGAAGTTAAGCCTTGAATGTTATTTCATGACTCTTCCTAAAAATTAAAGATGTATGTGAGCTTTTAAAAATTGTGACTTATACAAATAGGTTTGGGGTTTTGCAGGAAGGTAATGAAGATTGTCTAAAATTTATTAAGGTGCTCATTGCACAACTCTTAAATATACTAAAATCCATTGAAATGATACACTTTAGATGGGTGAATTGTGTGGTGTGTGAATTGTATATCAGTAAAGCCGTAATTTACAAGAATTTGTATCCATAAAAACTGTTATTCAAACATCTTTAATCATGTATATACAGTGCCAAAATTTCAATCTTTTTAAAAAGAGAAGTGTTTTCCTAAGCCATATTTTGAAAGTAATTCAGGATAAAAACGTTATGTGTTATCTTCTATAGATAATTTCAGAGATAATTGAAATATGTTGAAATGAACTTTGAGAAAACTTTTTAGAATTTAAAATCTACTTAGGAAGAGATTCCTTATGATTTATATTCCCAGAAGTAAGTAACAAGGTTTTGAAGTAGTTCAGCTGAAATTAACCCACAGATCAGAGATTTTAGTCAGAATTTTGAAAGTTATTTTTATAAATCATAGAATATTGGAGCTTAAAGGGACCTAACAGAAAGTCCAGGCTAATCCTCTTATTTTTCAGATGAGAAAACTTAGGGAGGGAAAAGATAAGTAGCTCATTAAAAGAGACACATAAATTTATGGTAGAATGCCAGAACACGGGCTTCCTGTTGTTTGATCTGAGGCTTTTATTAGGCTTTTGGAGCCCAGCAACACACAGTAAAAAAGCTTCCAATAGTCAATGGTCATGAAGTCAAACTGAAGATCTGGTCTCTGCCCATATTGCCAACTTTATCTCACATCACTCTTCTCTTGCTCACAATTCTCCAGACTTTGTGGCCTCTACTGTGTTCCTCTCATACCATAGGACTTTTTTTTACTTGCTATTCCCTCTGCCTAAATTCTGAAATGTCCTATTTTCACCTCCCAAGAACCAGGAAAAGCCTAGCCAGAATCTGAGTTCTGGGCACCAGAACTAGGCCAGTTTGCACTACCTGAGGTATCTAGGAACACAAAGCATTCTGAGAGGTAAGCTGTACTCAAATCCTCAGAGGATCAAACTTGATAAACAGTGGTCAGTTAAAGCTGACAAATCCAAAGGACAAGAACACAATCGAAAATAGAAAATAACGTCAAGAATCAGTAGTAGTAGCGTAAGAATGGGATAGTGGGAAGGTCCATAGAGATACATGGTAGTTCCTATGTGAATGCTAAAAATGCATTATCTGTGGCTTAACTTTATTGATGATTGAGTATATGATGTGAATGAGTAGGACTGAATTAAAGCTACAGGGTCAGGACCAAAAAGAGCCAGCATAATTTTAAAAGAGTCATTTCTCTCCCAGCTCTCACAGTGGATTGACAGTGTGAAATTCTGTTGAAGTTAAGTACACAAATTGAAGTCACTCCTTGCTTTGGCAGCAATTTAACTATAAAACTTCCATAGGGTGATATACCATGTTTTATTCATCACTGCCCCTGGCACTATGCTATGCACATATTATATGCTGAATAAACATTTGCTAATTGAATAAATAATTCAATGAATGGACTGCTGTTCAGCAGAAACAATACTCTAAAATGTTCATGGAGGAGATGCAGAGTATAAGTTGACTCAACCTTTGGCAAGATTTTTCCTTCTTTAAAGGTCAAGTTATGCTCTGTAGTATGTTTGGACACTGTATGCTAGCTGTGACGCACTCCTTGGCCTACACCATCTTTGGGTATCTGGCCTCCTTTTCCAGCTGAACCTCTCTCAGTCTTTCTATTAAGTTTTCTAGAAGGGTGTGTGACTTCCTTACTAGAAGACATCTTGTTTCCTGGAGAAGACACAAAGAACTATATTGTAAATGATCCATAGACTTAACTAAGCTAGGAAAGTGTAAATACTAGAGTTGTCCTTAAGACCAAGGAATACCAAAGTTGAAATAATACATAGCTTTTTAAAGGCTTGTCTGTGTTATAATGACAAATCTCTCCTCTCTCTCTCTCTCTCTGTCTCTCTCTCTCTCTCAGACACACACACACACACGAAAAAAAAATTACTGTCCTTAGAAGCAGTGATAGAGTTAGATTTTTTAAATTTACTTTCAGCACTGGGGGAAATATAGATTTACTTATTTCAATTTGTTTTCTTAAAACAAATCAGGTATGATTCTCTTCCTTTTCCTACATCAAAGAAGTTTTTGGAATAAATTCAAATATTAAGGGACTGACATTTTGCAATGGTTACAAATATTGCTTAAACCACCCCTGTAGACATTGCAGGCCATTAAGGAAGGAGTCATCTGCTAGGCATGATGTGAAGAGGTATACTAGAGTGTAATAAAGAGGAAGAGAACATAATATGTATTTATTGAGCAGTTATGAGTAAGTTTCATGTGAATATATAACTTAATCTTCTCAAATACTCAATCCCATAGGGAATACTGTTATTTCCATTTTACAAATGAGGAAACTGATGTTCAGAAAATCATCTGGGACTTCCATTTCCAACCAAGATGGAGGAAAAAGGATGGGATTTACCCAAAACAAACCACAAAAACAGAAACAGACAAAATACATGAAAAAAAGTTTTTAAGATGCCGGGCATCAGTCAGTGAAGAACAGTGATAGCCAAGAGATGAGAAACAAATAAGGTGAGTTCATTATCCCAACTTATATTAAGATATTTTCCAAAATACGGCATAGAGAGTGGTGATTAAGACAAAGGACAGTGAACTCCCTGGATTGAGCAGATGCAGCTCAAAGTCCATGGAATCTAATGCAGCTGGAGTTTATAGGACAGATGACCAAAGAGGAGAGAGCTATACAGAGAGACAACCCCGGAACTTTTCAGAGGGCCTACCTTAAGCATTCAGCAGAGTACTTACTAATATATGCATGAGGAAGCTAACCAAGACTGAGAAAGAAACATTTTAAAAATGAGAAGAAAAGAGCTAAAAATAGTACCCGTTCCCACCATCCAGAGTGGAAAGACTCATAATTCATGGGGCATTGGATAGACTACACAAAAGGGTCATTTCTCAATAGTGGAAAATATTAGACTGAGCACTGCTCCAGAACCATCTAACAAATCATAAAAACAAGAACCAAAAAGATAAAAATAGTTCCAAGTAAATTTACTGCATTATAGTACAGAGCTCAGGAATATTTATAAAAATAAAAATTTCCAGCAGCTAACAAGGTGAGATTACAATATATGGCATCAAATCAAAGATTAACAGGCATGTAAAGAGGCAGGAAATAAATTGAACCAGAAATGACACAGATGTTAGAATTAGCTGAGAGACATTAGAATGCTTATAACTAGATTTGATATGTTCAAAAAGTAGAGACATAGATGTAAAAATGACCCACATCAAACTCCTAGAGATAAAACTTCAATGTGTGTAATAAAAACTACACTTAATGGTATTAGCAACACATGGTATGTTGTGGAAGAAAGACTCATTGAATTAAAGTTATAGTGATAGAAGCTATCCAAAAGGAAATGCAGAGACAAATAAAAAAAAGAAAAAAAAACAGCTATAGGACAACTTTAATAGGCATAATATACATGTTTGGAGTCACAAAAAGATGAGAGAGAAAAAAGTGGGAGAAAAAAGTTTGAAGAAATATTGGCTGAACAAATTCCAAATTTGATAAAATCTACAAATGCACAGATTAAAGAAATTCAATAAATTCCAAGCCCACCATTTTAGTCTGTTTTCTGTTGCTTGCAACAGAATACCTGAAGCTGGGTAATTAAAAATTAAAGTTATTTATTACACTTCTCACTTAGACTGAGAAGTCCAAGGTTGAGGACAAGCATCTGGTGAGCCTTCTTGCTGGTTTGGGTTCTACAGAGTCTCAAGTCAGGACAGGGCATTACATGGTGAAGGAACTGAGCATACTAACATCAGGTCTCTTTTCTTTTTCTTTTAAACTCACCAGTTTCACTTACATAATAACTCATTAATCCATCAACCCATTATCCATTAATCCATGAATGGATTATACTGTCCATGAGGGGAGAGCCCTCATTATCCAGTCACCTCTTAAAGGCCTCATTTATTCCTGGGTGCGGTGGCTCACGCCTGTAATTTCAGCAATTTGGGAGACCGAGGTGGGTGGATAACTTGAGGTCAGGAGTTCGAGACCAGCCTGGCCAACATGGTGAAACCCCATCTCTACTAAAAACACAAAAATTAGCTAGGCATGGTGGCACATGCCTGGAATCTCAGCTACTTGGGAGGCTGAGGCAGGAGAATCACTTGAACCTGGGAGGCAGAGGTTGTAGTGAGCCAAGATTGCACCACTTCACTGTAGCCTGGGTGACAAAGCGAGACTCCATCTCAAAAAAAGGTCTCACTTCTCAACACTCCCACATTTAAGATTAAGTTTCATCATGAGGTTTTGGAAGGGACATTCAAGCCACAGTATTTAAAACAAAAACAAAAACAAAAACAAAAAACTTCACCAAAACATGTTATGATCAAATTGCTTTAAAAGCAATGATAAAGAGAAAATCTTAAAAGCAGCCACAGAAAAAATACTTTTATATTCAGAGAAGCAAATATAATGCTGACAACATATTTCTCATGGGAACTGAGGCAAAAAAGAAACTGTGGAGCAGCATCTTTAAAGTATTATAAGAAAAAAAAAAAAGTCTATGTAGAATTCTACACCAACAAAATATTTTCAAAAATTAAGACAAATTAAGATACTTTAGGCCACACAAAAGCTGAAATAATTCATCACCAGGAGCCGCTCAGTATAAGAACAGTTAAAGAAACTTCTTCAGGCAGAAGAGAAGTGATACCAGATTAAAATCTGTATCTAAACCAAAGAATGAAGAATTGGCAACTACATGGATGAAAAGATATAGACAGATAGAAGATAGGTAGGTAGATAGATAGATAGATAGATAGATAGATAGATAGATAGATGATAGATAGATAGACAAATAGAATAGATCTGCAAAAGAAAATTGACTGTTTAAACAAAAGTAATAACAATATGCTGTGGAGTTTGAAACACACATAAAATTCATAACTATAGCATAAAGGCCAAAAAAGGAGAAATGAAGTTATACTGTTTTAAGATTATTATTAATACATATGAAATAGTTAAACATCACTTGAAGGCAAACTCATCACTAGAATAACAGAACAAAGACTTCATACGCCAAAAAAATGAGATAAAAAGGAAACATGAAAAATAATTGATCAAAAGAGGAAATAGGGAAAATATAAAAAAAGCTGGGACAAATGAAAAACAAATAAGATGATGTACTTTAATCATATCAATAATCACATTAAATGTAAATAATTTAAACACTCCAATTTAAAGGCAGAGATGGTGAGGCTAGATTTAAAAAGATCATCTAACTATATGCTGCTTACAAGAAATATACCTTAAATATAAAAACACAAGTAGGTTAAAAGAAAAAGGATTGAAAAAGATATTCCATGCTCATACTGTTTAAAAGAAAACTAGAGTGGCTATATTAATATCAGCAGTGTAACTTCCAAAACCGATAACTTAATTTATTTACTCAAGATCACACACCTTATGGTATTCTACCCAGGATTCAACCCTGATCTGTCTTATTTCAGTGATCATTTTAGAATCATATTATATTAGGACACCTTTTGTTAACTGTTTCTTGAAGACCTGCAGTTGAACATTCCCAAGGAAAGAACCACCCCCTACCACCATCCAGAGAACATTTATTTAGAGGTAAGAGGAGAGACTTGCATTCCTCTTTTGGCTTTGCTCCTGATTCTCTGTATGAATATGACTGTATTATTTTAACCTTCATGAGCCTCAGTGATTCCTCCCATTGCATTAGGATCTTGAATCATAAATTTCCCAAGAACACATAAACAGTCATTGCTGCAGCCAGAATTTAACTCTGGTCTAAAACCTACATCCCCAACAGCACAAGACTTGGCACCAAATACCAACAAGACTGTGTACATTAGACTGTACTGTGTAAGAGGTTCTTAGGAGCCCACTGCACTGAGAGATGGGGTGAGGCCAATGAATCCCTGGAGGGATGCAGGGATCTGGAGATGAAATTGGAAAAGGCAAGGTTTATGGTCTTGGAAAATGCCCCGCTAAGGCTGTACTGGAGCAACGTTAAATCCTGCCATGTAGCAGGCCTTCTCTAGCCAAGACGATGACGCATTTGCTGTTCATTTCCTGACTCGGAGCCAGTCTCAGACTTGGATCAATGATCTCTCAACCCCCTCCAGTCCCAACAGGCATTTGAGAATTAAACTGAGGATGTCGCAATATCCATGGAGAAAATTCAGCTACACATTTAACAACAGTCGAGAAATCATGTTACTGCATCTGACTTGGACTATTTAAGTATTTTCTAGATATGTGTAGAAAAAACATTGGCATATTTATTCACCTGACTACGTTTGCCTTTAGCACAGACACAGAGAAAGTGTTTTAAAGGTTTTTCCACAGAAAGGTCAGTTCAAGCATAATATTTTGAAAAATCATTAGTTCTGCTTGGCAGACTCATGTTTCCCTTCCAGGATCATTTTTGTTATCTGTTGAACAGTACATACTTTTGTTTCTTTGTTCTGTGAACAATCAACAATAGCTTTCTCTAAACCAACTCTTACTTATGTATATGGCTGCCTCTAGATTTCTGTCATGGCTCTTCAAAGATATCTATTGTTATCTGTTCCTGCCCCTGGGCCTCTCATCTTCTTTTATTTTTTATTTTATTTTATTTTATTTTTATTTTTATTTTTTGAGACGGAGTCTCGCTCTGTCGCCCAGGCTGGAGTGCAGTGGCCGGATCTCCGCTCACTACAAGCTCCACCTCCCGGGTTTACGCCATTCTCCTGCCTCAGCCTCCCGAGTAGCTGGGACCACAGGCGCCCGCCACCTCGCCTGGCCAGTTTTTTGTATTTTTTAGTAGAGACGGGGTTTCACCGGGTTAGCCAGGATGGTCTCGATTTCCTGACCTCTTGATCCGCCCGTCGTGGCCTCCCAAAGCGCTGGGATTACAGGCTTGAGCCACCGCGCCCGGCCAGGGGACTCTCATCTTCTAACTCTCATGGAAAAGATAAAAGGTAGCCTAATATTTTGCTTTTACAATGTTTTCCTGATATAATTGGGTGACAGATCAGGAGGAGAAGAAATAGAGTATTTATTGAGCCAACAACTGCAAATCATTTTAGCCTGGAATAATAGTGCTACGAGGAACCTTAGAATTTACCTATTTCACACTCTTCATTTTTATATATGGAGGCCTAGAGAAGACTTGCTCAGACTGACACTGAGATTGAAATTGAGCTAGGACTGGAATTCAGGATTCCTAACACATCAAAAGTATATTTACATTTTGTCTAACTCATCTTTGTAAATAATACTTAATTTTTAGTACCTTTTACTGATTATTTCAGTGCTATTCATTTAAACAGGCTGAGACAAGTTTGGATAATCAGATAGCTGTACAAACATGGACGTCACAACACAATTAAAACCCATAATTGCAAGTAACCTATACTTTCTCCTGACGTTTATTAAGATTAGCCGACTAGTAAAAAAGAACTGTGAAACATGAATGTTTTGGAAGAATTAAAGAGAATCTAATTCAAGATAATATTTTGGAAGAATTAAAGAGAATCTAATTCAAGATGTATGTACCTCCATTAAAAGTAGTGCTACATTTTGCAAACTAAAATCAGTGTATGGATCTGTCCATACTTTATTTTCTACAATTTACAGTTGATATGCCTATTCTCCCAGAGTGGATAAAACTAATTGGGAAAGGTGAAAAAAGAAAAAAAGTCTTATCTTGTAATTATATGCTTTGGATATAAAAATATACATATATATTTATATATGTAACATAAATAAGCACTCTGCTAATTATGTAAACTAAAAATATGTGCACAAAAAATAATAATATGCATCTTACAAAAAACACAAATGAAATAATGCATGTCATGTGCATTAAAATGACTGCCTATTATAAGGGGAGAATAATAGAAGTGGGGAATGGGGATAAAAATTAGATAGATAGATAGATAGATAGATAGATAGATAATAGATGATTAGATAGATAGATAGATAGATAGATAGATAGATAGATAGATAAGATAGGTAGCAGGGCCTTACACAAACTAGTGGTGATGGTGTGCTGTAACTTCATATGATGAAGTCAAACCTCAGCCTTTTAAGTCCAACAAAACAAATGTAAATGAAACAAAACAACCTCTTTTTGACTCTCACTCTGGGAAAGAAATAGTGTAAGAGATATTTTACTGTTCCTTTTGGATGAAGCTTAGGTTATAAGGTTTCGAGATAAAATTGAAATGACTTTATATACTAGAATGCCGGTAGGTGCATTTATATAATTCTGGACCTATTAATTGCATACATTATACATAAGCAAATTGTATTCCAATTGAGCATGACTTCAGTGCCTGTTACCGATATACAAGTGATAATGATATTTTTTGTTAAAATTTAGACATTAAATCTTTAACCAGCTACATATGTATATTTAATTTGATTGGGAAAGAAAGTTAGAAGCTCTCCTTGGGTTTGCCAATTTATTTTCTAACTAATTTTAGTCTACTTTGGTCATTTGGGACAATTTTTCATTTTGTTTTTTCTTCCAGCTGAGTGCTTGGCCACACTTCTGGTCCATATTGCATCAATAATGTGTTTCATTTTGAAGTTATTAGCAAAGAACACATTTTCATTACAAGCATGTAGTGGTATAAATTTCCATTCTAGGTCCTGCAACTTGTCAGAAAGGGTCTCATTATACTTTGTTAATTAAAAATGTAAACAGATCCTTAATGGAGACAGACTTCTTCCTTTCCTAGCTTCCCAGAAATGCTGTCTTCTTGGCCAATATTTCAACTCTCTTTGGTTAGAAGAGGAGAAAGAAGAAATAGGGCAAGTGGGTGGGGTCCACTCTGGCTACATCTCTGGTTTTTATTAGATCTCTAATAAACCATAGAAGAAGAAAGTCCAATTAAAGGAAGCATACAATGTGGTATAGTACTTGTTAGTCACTGGGGCTTTGATGTTGAAAACTTTGGGCCTGAATCTCATTCTATCATTCAGTGACTCTGGGGAAGTTATCTAACCTCTCTGATCCTCTGTTTCTTTAACATGGGGATAATAATAGCGCCTATCTCTTAAGGTTACTGTAAGAATCAGATGAGATAGTTATGTAAAGCACAGTTCATGACAACACTCAAGTGCTCAATATAGGGTAGATCTTGCTAATATAACAGTAGTAATATTAACATTAGTACTAGTTATAGTAAGACAGTAATAGTAGTATAGTAAAAATTTCTGCCATAAGTCAACAAGATCCAAATTGCAATCTTTTTTTTTTTTTTTTTGAATTATGTTTGCCAGAAAAGCTCCAAAATTCAATTGAAAAATGTAGTGTTGACGCATTACAAGGTTAAATATAATGACCAGGTGATCTGCGACAGCCAGCAGGTCTCCATTTTGAAGAGTCCAGCTGTACTAATATAATCCGTTTGGCTTCCAGATGCAGCTTGGCACCTCTTAGTAGGGGTTGTCCACTCCACCTAAATACCTTTATTCTTGGAACCTCTGTAGCTACCTCAGAAAGACAACTCACTCCTACTTGAGAATGGGACATGGTGGGGTATTTGAGCCAATCACTAATTGAGTTACATTCATGGTTATTATGAGGTTTTGCCGTAGTAATAGGAAAAGTAAAATATTTATGTCTTTAACTGTTTATTTTTATATTGTGTGCCTAGTTTGTGGAATGCAGGTAAATATTAAAATTTTTCTGTTTGTACATGGCTACAGTATCCACTTATGTCAGTGTTGTGCTTGGCTTATTAGTTCTAAGAGGGCCAGAACTTTTCTATTACTTTTGGTTTGTATAGCTGATCACGGGTAGGCTTTAAGTAACATTGCAATGCTTTGCAGTGCAGCCCAGATGACTGTTAATAAATAAAATTGTGCCTTTCCCACAGTAGGGGTCAGAGGCTACAGGTTTAAAGATATCTGTAGCTTTCTAATGCTTCTAGGATGTTTGAAGTAAGACTTTCTTATCCCCCAGTCACCAGCATGAACTTTTCCAAGTTCATTAAGATGTTTTCATCACTATGTCTGGTTACATGGGTCAGAACAGAACAGAAGTAAATTAACCCCATGTTGTAACGTGAAGACCCCTTCAGACATCAAGAGTCAATAAGCCTGAAATGCTTGGTCTACATTTTAGAGGTAAGATAACTAGATCTTAGCATTCCAAAGCCTCCATACAAACTAAACACCCTTCTTCAAATGAAATCACTCCGTGGCCAAAATTGAGTTATTGCTTGAATAACCACCACCTGTCAGGGCAATTCAAACAGACAGTAACATAACATCTTTGCATTTAAAAATCCAACAGCATGTGTGGGTGCATACCAATGTGGCCATTTTCAAGTTTAATTCATCCCATTATAAGCAGTAGTTAAAGCACTGACTCTAAGAGGTGGCCAACTTGTCACATTCTTCATTGGCTGTGTAAAACTTTGTGGCTTTAACACTATCCTATCTACTGCTTAGTCTCAATTCTTCAGTTCGTCCCGTGTCCCCATTCTATACTCAGCTTTTTAATTTGTTCATGAGTTTCTGAGTCCCAGGGTAGCAAACCTGAGTCTACAGGATCTCATTTTGCAAAAATGAGTTGAGAAGGCCAAGGTGTAACCTCAAGATGTGGAGACAGATTTTTCTCATATGGTTTGTGGAAGCATTGCCTTTGACGTAGGGACCCATCACATACATTCCCTTTTGAGCTTATACCACTAAAAGACTTACTGGTTGGTCATATAACTTTAAGAAATGTGGGACTTTAAAAAAAAAAAAAAACGCTCCTGCTCTCCATGAATTAACAGCTTATTTAGAATCTATCTTGAATGTCAAATTCTTTTCTGGTTAAATGGACCCCTGTTGATAATGTAGATGAGGATGAAGATTTGTTTTCTTTTCATCACTTGAAAGGCTTTCTCCCAAACAAAGTGTTTGCAAGTAATCATCACCACCAGCGGTAGTTATTGAGAACTCTCTGTGTGAGTTGTTAATCTACAGGACATCACTCACATCCTGCACACTGCTGTGGTGAGTAACAGAACTCGATTCCCAATAAATCACCTTATTCCACAGTCTAAAATCTTAACTCCGTTAAACGAGTCTATCACATGAACACATATGCTGTCATTACATGGTATTTATTAGATAAAAATTGAAGTGGTTGGTGATTAATGCACTGAAAAAGTCTCACCTAATCATTCCCTCTCTCTGTGTTCCCCTCCTCATTTCATGTTAAATTGGTAATGAATATTCTTATGTATACAATGGGTAATTTCTACAAATCCATATTAAAATCTTCAACATTGTTATTACTATAAAATTATCAATAATATATGTATGTCAACATTTTATAGACAATTTTACATTTCTAGTAAGTTTATCATATAAAATCACCTCACTTGATTCCATGCTATAAACTGAGCATTGTCTTTGAAGTAATCATGATTGTACCTACCCGATTGGGGCTAAAATAGGGAAAAGTTAGTCCGAAAGCTGAAATGGGCTAATGTGATGACATAGTTTCCATCTGTAACCATGAATTGGTAGGTCTGATGGTCATTTTATTTGTGACAACAGGTATTCACATTGCAGTTGCTCCAAACAATTGAGTTGAAATTTGGACAGAAATTCACGTCATCATGAAAAAAATAAGTTCTAGTATTGACTTGTTCTTGTTTTGGTTAATTACCTTTCTTTTCCTTTTTTTTTTTTTTTTTTTTTTTTTGAGTACTCAATATAAAAGCAAAAATAAAAACATTTTTATTAAAAAAAAACACAAAACCTACTACCCAGAATAGGAAATTATTAACTGCTGTACTTTCGATGTTTGTCCCCTGTAAATGTCATGTTGAAATTTAATCCTCAGTGTGACAGTGTTGGAAGGTGGGTCTAGTAGCAGGAGTTTGGGTCACGGGGGCAGATCCCTCATGAATAGAATAGTATCCTTTCTTGGGGATGAGTGAATTCTCATGATTATTAGTTTCCAAAAAAGCTGGTTGTTAAAAAGAGCATGGCATGCCCCATCCCTTGCGTCCTCTCTTGCCATATGATATTTATACATGCTAGCTTCTTTTTACCTTCTGCCACGAGAGAAAGCAGCCTGTGGCCCCTATGAAATACAATGCCCAATCTAAAACTTTTCCAGACATCAGAATGATAAGCCAAATAAACTTTTGCTCTTTATAAATTGCTCAGCCTTAGGTATTCCTTTATAACAACACTAAACAGACTATGATTTTAACATTTTGCCATTTTTTCTTTTTTAAAAAATAATGTAAATCAAATATTACAGGTAAAATTCAAGTAATCTTTATCCTCATCTAAAATTCCATTTTATTTTCTCCATCCACACACATATACTCTCTAGGGGCAACCAGCATAATGCATATCCTTCCATTTCTTTTTTATTATAATACACTTATATGCACATACATCTACCTACAAAGTATTTAGCATTTTTTAATTTAAAACATTGATATAAATGCTATATATGACATCATCCTGCAACTTGCTTTTTTCACAAAAAATCTATGAGAAATATCTAGTTCTATGATGTACTGTTTTATGGTATTATGTTGTTTAAGAAAACACATTATTTCTCATTTTCCTCTTGATGGTTATTTAGGCAATTTTCATTTTTTCTTCATAACAAAGAGTTCTTTACTCTACTTGAATGAAAAATACATGAGAACAGGGATATTTGTCTGCTTTGTTTAATCATATAATCCCAGCTCCAAACAGAGCCAGGAATAAAGCAGATATTTGATAAATATGTATTGAATGAATGACACAATCATTGTACATGCTAACATTATTGTACATTCTTCCTGAAGTTTATGGGTGAGTACTTCTCTCTGGTATATACCAAGATAAAATACAATACATATTCATACATGCTAAGGGTAAAATGCTAGGTTCTATGCAACTTGAGTTTCATTAAGTGCTGCTGCCTAATTATTCACCATAGAGGTTATATCAATTTATGCTCCCACCAGTATTCCCTGTACCTCACATTCTTACCAGCCTTTGGTACTATCTGATTTTTTTTTATTTTTCAAATTTTGATGAATAGTATCTTATTAGGGTTTCAATTTTCATTTCTTTGATTAGTATGTGGCAGAACATCATTTCATATGTTTATTGGCCAATTGGATTTTCTATTCTGTTTTTATGACTATTAATCACTAAGGTCTAAAGGGTGGAGACCCACTTTCCATGCCCCATAGCATTTCTTCAGGCCTATTCACTGTTACTTAAGATGATAGATGATATCAGGACATCCCCCGCATGTACTACTTACCACCCTTACCTGTTTGTATTTATTTTTCAGAGACAAGCTCTTGCTTTGTCACCCAGGCTGGAGTGAAGTAGTGCCATCATAGCTCATTGCAGTCTCAAACAGCTGGCTCAAGTGGTCCTTCCACTTCAGCCTCCTAAGTAGCTAGGACTACAGCTGTGCATGACCACACCCAGCTAGTTTTTTAAATTTATTTTTACTTTTTGTAGACAGGATCTTGCCATGTTGCCCAGGCTGGTCTTGAACTCGTGGTTGCAAACAATCTTCTAGCCTCAGACTTCCAAAGTGCTGGGATTACAGGTGTGAGCCACCACGCCTGGCCCTCTCCTACCTCATTTGAATCACTGATTATTTCTATAATAAAGCTGACATCAGGGTAGCACTAGATATGATTTATATTAAAGCCCTTTGAAAACTTCAAATAGAAGCTCAGGTTATCACTGGAATGAGACTCTTAAGTTTTCAACTAAGGGAATTATTGCAAGAACTCCAGATACAGCCATCATAATAAAACTGTAAAGTTCTCCTGTGAGGTATGAATTAAACAAATCCAAAATGGTCAAGGAGAAAATTCCCACAGGTAGGTACAAATGGGTGGTAGCCTTCTGTAGTGAGGTCTACCTTGGAAGATAAGGGCATGACAAGGCCTATAAGCCTAAAAATGTACTCCACAATCTTGAACAGCTACCACAGACCCTTAGATTATTATTTCAACTGGACCAGCCTTTAGATAAAATGTGAGGCAGGCGTTTCTTATATTCTACTGATATACCTCTATTAGCATATATGCCTCTTCTCCTGTTAGGCACCTAATGCCCTTATGTTGTTCCAAATATGTCCTAATCAAGAAAGAGCAGATGTGATTAACTCATTCGCACTGATACAGATACAGGCTAGCACACTGATCCACTCATTCTTCATGTATTCATTCATTTGACAAATATATATTAAGTACCCACTATGTGCTAGACTCATTGTGATACACTCCCACAAGGGAACCTATCTGTATTTGCCCATTTAAATATTATTTATACTTTAAAGTTATCTGAAATGCTCTCCTAATCCTCCCAACTACAAGTTACTTCAGAGTACCCAAACACTTCTCTTTAGTTTGATTTATAATTATCGGTAGGCTCTCTTTAATTTCCCCACAAAATTTCAGCACAAGGAATATCATGAGCAAAATCACAGCACGGAAAATATGTATTGAATGGTTGTGGTAAGATAAATAGATCATTTGGGCTAGAGCAGAGGCTTTCTGCTAAGGAATAAAGAAGAATGTTTGCAAGAGATTCAGGTCAGCACCCCCACTAGAGCTTAGAACAAAACTTTGATAATCAGTAGTTTTCCACAACCATAGTTTAATAGATGGTATGTGTTTCCTCCGGAGAGAGGGAATGACAAAGACATGTAGTCCAAAAAAATATGTGGCCTGTTTGAGGAAGAACAAATAATCCTGTTTGGCTGGAAAGAAAGGTACACACATAAGGGAGTAATAGAAAATCATTTGAGAGACTAGGTGGGGATTCTATTGTGGAGAGCCTTGAAAACCTGGCTGGAGAGTTTGAGTCTAATTTGGGTGGAATCTTTTGGGAGAATAAAAAATAATTTTCCCTCATGATCCTTTGTGACCTAAGGCATCAGTGGTATCTGTGGCAACAAAATAGAATTTGAGGGATAGCAGTGTGAAATTAATGTAAACAGCGATTAAAAACGGTGACTTTAATGTCATTAAGCACATATTAACACCAGATCTAGGGGACACTCCTTGTAGCTTAAACTAGCTGGTTTTATGACAAACAAGAGGAAGTAATTATTTATACCATAGATAGTATGCATATACAAACAAGAGGATACACACACAAAAAAAAAGAAAATAAATATATCCATGAGTGATAGGTCCATAACAGCTAGTTTCTGAAGACGACATAAGGCAGACAA
Organism: Macaca mulatta; assembly: GCF_049350105.2. Taxonomy (NCBI): domain Eukaryota; kingdom Metazoa; phylum Chordata; class Mammalia; order Primates; family Cercopithecidae; genus Macaca; species Macaca mulatta. The sequence continues at coordinate 122,905,880 of NC_133426.1, read as the reverse complement.
CTACCTTATTGTTTGTCAAAATCTGTGGCATTATCAGGTAGATCCAGAGCTGGAGGAATGGGCTATAGGAAGCCATTGAGATAAGTGAGGGGTAGGAGGGTCTAGAAGGAGACGTGGACTCAAGATTCTTGCCAACAAGGATCAGAGATCAAGGACAGATCAAATACAGAAGTGAGAAACCCACAGAAAAATTGAAGAAATCAGCTCATAGAGCTATTTCTAGGAGGAGTCTTGGAGCAAATAATACTGAAATTTTCCTCCTTCCTAGGTCAGAAACATGATTAGGCATATTTGAAAACAGTTGAATGTGTAAATTAGTCACACAGGGCAACATATTTCTTAAAGGATGTGTGAAGAAAAGACAGAGAAGTCTCAAATATTTGTTTGATTTTGAGCACAGATAATTGAATTACTTTTTTCTCCCTCAAAAACAATCTTCCTGGCTCGGTGGCCATCTGCCACCTGGAAAGCAGTGCTTCTAATATATATTAAGAAAGAATAAGTTAACAGAAAAGATAGTGTGCATGAGATCTATGAAGGGGAAGCCAAACAGAGATCTCTAGCATTGTCCAGAATAGACAGAGTCCAAATCGGAAGACCCAAGTGCCTGGGACCTCTTGTCAGTCCTACCCCTACAGTAGCAATAGAGATACACATTTCTAGTTAGATGCTACAAGCCACTAAAATCATTCAGCTCATGATTTTTACTGTGTTCTGTGTTGAAATGCCACTGCATCAGAGAGGCCTTGTCAAATCATCTACCTAAAATAGAAACCTTCCAAAAGAGTACTTTGTATTGCCTTATCCTACTTTATTTTTCCTTATAGCACTCTTCATCATTATTTGTTTACTGTCTCCAAATTATAGAGCACAACATCCATAACAGCAATAAATTTTGTCTCTTTTGTTCACTTTTATCTCTCAAGCACCTTGAACAGTGCTTAGAACAACAAAGATGCTTAATACATGTCCCTTGAGTGAATGAATGCATGGATAAATGAAATGCCATACGAGCAAGAGGAAATAATGAAAATTAGCTAATAGTCCTTATAATCAATGGCAGAATAGGGGGATAAGCTGTCTGTATAGTGGTAATTATCATGTCCCAACACTATAAATCAGCAGGTCCTATTCTTCTCTCTACCAGAACACATTTATCAGATGAGCAACATTTCTCATAGGCAGTACACAGTTACCTGCCACTCCATCCCTTTCTCATCTGCTCGAGAAAGTATATGAAAATACAAGTGATGGAGGCATAGCAAAGGAATCAGTCAACAGAGTGAAAAGGCAACCTATGGAATGGGAGAAAATATTGGCAAACCTTGTATTTTATAAAGGGTTAAGATCCATATCATATAAAGAATTACATCTAAACAAAGACAACAACAAAATAATTCAATTTAAACATGGGCAAGGGACTTAAATAGACCTTTCTCCAGAGAAGATAAACAAATGACCAATAAGCATATGAAAAGATGATCAACATCATTAATCATCAGAAAAATGCAAATAAAAACCACAAGAAGATATCACTTTGCAACCTTTAAGATGGCTACTATCAAAACAAAAATGTTGAACAAGCATTGGCAAGGATGTGAAAAAATGTGAGCCCTCGCACTGTTGGTGAGAATGTAAATTGGTATAGTCATTGTGTAAAACAGTATGAAGCTTCCTCAAAAAACTAAAAATAAAACTACCATATGATTTAGTAATGCCACTTCTGGGTATACATTTGAAATAACTGAAAATAAGATCTCAAAGAGATGTCTACACATCTGTTACTTGCAACATTATGCACAACAGCCAAAAAGTGGAAACAATCCAAATGTCCATAGATTGATAAATAAAGAAATTGTGGTACATACATACAATGTAATATTATTCAGCCTTTAAAAAGAATGCACTGTAACATGCTTTAACATGGATGAATCTTGAGAAGGTTATGCTAGGTGAAATAAGCCAGACACAGAAAGACGAATATTGCATTGTTCTTCTTATTGAGGTATTTAAAGTAGTCAGCCTCTTAGAACCAGAAAGTGGAATGGTGTTTGCCCAGGGCTGGAGGAAGGGGCAAATGGAGAGTTGCTATTCAATAGGTATAGAGTTTCAGCTTTGCAAGATGAATAAGTTATAAAGATCTGTTGCAAAATAATGTGTATATAGTTAACACGACTGAACTTTAAAAATAATTAAGATGCTAAATTTTATGCTATATGTTTCTTACCAAAATAAAAAAAATACAAGTGAGAAAAGGAATGGTATTAAAGGAGCAGTCCTGAGCCTGCTATAAATCAGTTCTTAAGCAAATCATTCCCAAACTTTGAGATTTAACTATATTTAGCAGTAACGGATTGGAGTCAATGTCTCACTGGTGTTTCCAGTATGAATTTGGCTAGATGAGAGTTATGCAGAATATTTCTAAAAACAGAGACTAACAATCACCAGAGAATAAGATAGAGGACACTGAGCACGTCTATCTTCTGTTTCTTTAAAACTGTTTCAATACATATTGGTTTGGAATCACAGGTAGTATTTGGCAATGCCTAATTTAGTTTGGCCTACAAGTTTTTTTCAAGAAATGAAGCCCCTAGTGAAGTTGAATGTCAATATTGTAATAAAACTGTCTTTACTAAAAACATTAGATGTGAACTTTTAAAAAATTTGCCTTCTTAAGATTAATGATGTTTTATATGTATTTTTAAACATATCTTGAATTTGGATGTTTAACTTCCTGGACGTACTTCTTTTGGTTTTCCTAGATTAAACAAAAAACTTGTCCTAGGGAAGATTTCAATGCCTTTTCTCTGTCTACCAGCAATTTTCTATAATAAAGTTTTAATATATAATGATAGTAAATCATTTTCTATTTTCCTAATCAATTAGAAAAATAAATTTGATTTTCCTAATCAGGTTACAGCTCATAGTGGCTATTTTGTGAAAATGTACATAAGACTGGCTAAAAATTCTGCAGCTCTAACCTATTCAATACACACCAGCCTAACACTTCCCTAGCTCCCTCTTCTCTGTAGCAGTGCTGCAGATATGTGGTAATCATTGGCATTTACTGTACCCTAGATTTTGTATGTTGAGTTATTGTTTTGATACAGGTCTAAAGTGTCCCTGAACCAAGACTGCATCTGAACACAGATGCAAACAAAAGGATGAACATTCAAGCAGTAATTAGGCATTTCCACATGTGGTAAACAGGTTTCAAAGAGCCACTTATTCCTGCCTGCTGTATTGCAAGTTGGCTTCTCTGAGGCCAATTTGAAAATTAGTGTAGGCTAGTGTAGTGAAGCTAAGCCCTCTGTGTCTAAAGAATCCATTTTAATTTCCATAATAGTGGCAACTCTAAAATGAGGCAAAATTGTTACTTGAATTGAATCTCGTTAAAAACTCATTACATCCATAGATATACAGGCCCTCACTTGAGATAGGAGCTGTGACTATTTTGCACAGTATGATGTTCCTCATTTGGTGTGCAGATTCCTCAAGCATTGAAAGGAAGTGCAATGTAGTGATTAAGAGCACAGTAATGTGTACTTACAGAGACTAGAGCTACTTCTATATGCGTGAGCTTGGAAAATGTACATGACTTCTCTGAGCCACACTGTTTCCTCTCATTAAAAAAAAAAAATGGAGGTGATAGTAACATCTATCTGATAAAATCGTTGTAAAGGTTTAAAACAATATGCAAAGACCCACAAACAGTACCTAACACATAGCAGAAGCTCAGTTAATGGTAGCCATAAACTATTTTGAATTAGCAATGTGGTAAACGTTTCGAGAAGGAAATTAAAATGGGAAGAAATAGCCCTATCTTACTCATTTATACTTGGTCAAATATTTTACTATTGTTTCAAATTAAACAGACTTATTGAGATAACTCTGGTCATTGAAATGGAATCACTTTCAGTAATCAAAAACCTTAAGGAAAAAACACATTTCTCTTCTTAGACAAATACGAGCCTCTAAAAAAAAAAAAAAAAAAAAAACAAGAAAAGTAAAGGAAAAAAAAAAACCCTCGATTTCAGACCAGCAGAGTCCTTATCCAACATTGACTTATTTTTAAATTTCAGTTTAAATGAATTAACATCTGAACTGTTCATATAACACACTATTTGAAAACATACCCAGTGAAACAATAAGGGAGCTATTTTCCATGTTGTAACATGTTCAAGGTTGATATGCTCATTTAGCCCAGCTACTTACCTTGCTTCAGTTTTAACCTTCTATTGAATGGGCCATCTAAGATAGGTCTACTGGAGCACCAGCTTAGAGGGGTGCTATTAAGGCTTCACATCCAAAAGGTTGGATTCATATCAGGGTATCTTACTTGAGATGGTCAGTAGTAGAAAAATAAAAATTAAAACATAAGGTGGCTATGAACCATAGTTCTTCAGGAGCTCTGAAACAAACTTAGAGACATTCAAGATTAAGTTCAAAGGACTGAGAACTAGGGAAAATGCCAGGGATCAACAGGCACAAAAAGACTAGATCAAAATTGGGAAGATGATGAGTTGATTGGGAAAAAAATAGCCATTATAACTAACTAACTAACTAAATAACTAACTAAATAAATAAATAAAAGCTATTTGAGACAGGATACTTGGTGAGATTTGCTTATTTAAAGATAAAAGGTTGGAATAGATGCCTTCTGAGAAGTTTCTACTCTAAGACCATAAAAGGGCTGTGGGCAGCATGCCCACCTAGCCATACAATTAGCTCAACTGTCTAGAGTGAGATTAATATCAGACTTGATTCTTACCTAACTAATAAATGATTTCCTAAAGTTGTTGATATTAATTGAGCACACATTATATGACAGGAAAATGATGTACATTATCCCATTTGGTCCTTACAGTAACCCATTGGGTAGGTACTATTATACCAGCATTTTAGAGGTAAGGAAACTAAGGATAAGAGAAGTTAAATAAGTTGTCTAAAATCAAATGGAAGTAAGTGAAAAGTCAGGATTTGACATTGATTTCTCTGACCTCAATGTCCATATGTTTAGCTATTATATATAGTTTTACTTTGATTTACAGATTGGAAGTATAGCCCATGGTGAGCTGCCTTATAAATATGTAGTATTAGCCATAACAGCATCTGAATGTGGGTGGCCCAAAGCAAATCCATCACCACCCAAGGAGAAAAACACAATAATTAAGGTCAGGTCCTGATGATGGCCTTCTTAGTGGGCGCATGTCCTTTTGGCTGCCAAATTTCACAACAGAATGCCAACACTAAATTGTCATTTAAAGATCTATTTAATTGGTAATTTGAAATAGGTACCAATTAACCAACATCTATGAAGCCCAACATCTATTAAAATCTCAGTGGAGAGAAAATATATTTATGGAAGTTTATATGCTTTTTTATAAAGGCATTGGGATTTTGAAGGTGTTTTATTATGTTTTGTTTTTGTAAGAGGAAACTGAAGAGAGATTTCTCCCTGATCTTACTATCAGGAATAGTGGTGCTTCTCCAGGTAATATTAGTTAGACATTACATATTTATTTTTGTTTTATGGCAAGTGGGTGATGGTGAGGCACTGTGGACCAAGTACCTAAATGGCTGACTACATATTAGAACTACCTGGGGAGATTTTTAAAAATACTGATGCTTGGACTCAACCCCCAAAGATTCTGATACATTCTGTCTAATTTGAGCATGGGAATCAACATTTTAGGTTTCCCCAGGTAATTCTCATGCACAACCAGAGTTGAGAACCACTGATGCAGCTGATCAAGTTTAGATATTCCTTCTTTGCAAAAATACTGAGAATGCTTAGTGTCAAAGCTGTGGTCTGCCCATCACCAGTGTGTAAGGACTTTGTGGTATGTATTATTTTTAACTTCATTCCTGCCTCAATTTTTTATTTTTTTAAATTTTATTTTATTTTAAATTCCAGGACACATGTGCAGGACATGCAGGTTTGTTACATAGGCAAACGTGTGCCATGGTGGTTTGCTGCACCTATCAAACCATCACCTAGGTGTTAATCCCCACAAGCATTAGCCATATTTATCCTGATGCTCTTTCCCTCCCTGCCCTTCTCCCCCGACAGCCCCCAGTGTGAGTTGTTACCCTCCCTGTGTCCATCTGTTTTTATTGTTCAACTCCCACTTATAAAAGTGAGAACATGTGGTGTTTAGATTTCTGTTCCTGCGTTAGTTTGCTGAGGATAACAGCTTCCAGCTCCATCCATATCCCTACAAAGGACATGATCTTGTTCCTTTTTATAGCTGCATAGAATTCCATGGTGTTTATGTACCACATTTTCTTTATCCAGTCTGTCATTAATGAGCATTTGGGTTGATTCTATGCCTTTGCTATTGTGAATAGTGCTGCAATGAACATACATGTGTGCTTGTATCTTTATAATGAAATGATTTATATTCTTTTGGGTACATACCCAGTAATAGGATTGCTGGGTCAAATATTATTTCTAGTTCTAGGTCTTTGAGGAATCGCCATACTGTCTTCCAGAATGGTTGAACTAATTTACATTCCCACCAACAGTGTAAAAGCATTCCTATTTCTCCACAGCCTCACCTTCCAGGCTCAATTTTATGTCCCCACCCTTGTCTTCTCCCTTTTAGGTTCTCAACTACTAACTAGCACTTGTTACATGTCAATATTCTATGGTTCAATGTAAATTAAATTTTTGGAACATGGTAATATATATCATCAGTATATTGTATTGAAAAATAACGATGTTAGCAAGTTATAAAATATAGTTTAAGGAAGCTACTTCTATCATGTTCACTCTTGTTTTTTGCAAATTTTAAGGATACAAGTTTCTACCCTTCCCCTTTGCACTATTGATGTTCCAGGTAATGAAAGTCTAAATAAATCTAAATATTACTGGCTCTGTTCACTCTTGATTAATTTTCTGTTATCCAATAACACACAAAGAGCCACACAGATAATTTAAATATGTCATAGTGTATTAGACTAAACACTAGATTGAAAAAAAAAAAGAGAAAATTTTGGCTCTGTGCTGACTACCTAGTTCTGTGGTCTTTGACAAGTCAATTAACATCTCTGGATCTCAGGTTTTTTGTGTTTTTTTACCCTAAAAACCACTGAAAAGTAATGACAATTGCATTAAATTATTATTTCTCTACCACCTCTGAAATCTATGGTATTATACCTGACTTTGGCATTTTGGTTTTTTAAACTTTTTTCTCTTAAATTACAATTAATAAGATCAGAACATCTATAATGACAACCTTACAGCTACTATTCTTATCAAACAAAATACATGGTTACTTTTGTTTTGAGATGGAATCTTGCTCTGTCCCCCAGGCTGGAGTGCAGTGGCACAATCTCAGCTCACTGCAAGCTCCGCCTCCTGGGTTCATGCCATTCTCCTGCCTCAGCCTCCCGAGTAGCTGGGACTACAGGCGCCCACCACCACACCTGGCTAATTTTTTTTTTTGTATTTTTAGTAGAGACGGGGTTTCACCGTGTTAGCCAGGATGGTCTCAATCTCCTGACCTCGTGATCCGCCCACCTTGGCCTCCCAAAGTGCTGGGATTACAGGCTTGAGCCACCGCGCCCGGACACATGGTTACATTTTAAAACATCTCGTTAAAATTCAAAGCCAAATGTTTAGTGTATTGATTACTCAGAGTCCAGTCGGAAGACAATTACCATTTTAAAAATGTATTAGAGAAGTGAAAAGGCAAAAGGGGACACTGAGGTATCACAGACACGGTAACCTCAGGAAGCAGCCAATGCCTCCTAGGGCTGGGGGAACTATTAAGCCAGGGAGGCTTAACAGAGGATTCCTTGACGAGAAAACTCTAGCAATATTTTGCAGGAACAAGACCTGGTAAGCTAGCGGGATAGAATAATTATTTGTAGTAAATGCATCTCTTGCTCTCCACTTCCATTGCTACCACCCTAGTCAATGTCACTATCCTTTCTTGCTTAAGTTAAAAAGTAGCCTCCTACCTGGTATCCCTCCTTGCACATTTGCCACAAGCAAATCACCCTTTATTCATGATCCCAAATCACAGTTTTAAAAATAAAACATCAGATTATGTTTCTTTGCTGCTTGAAACTCTAGAATGGCTTCCTTCTGCACCTGGAAAACAAAATGCAAATTCTTTTCTGTGGCCTACAAGGGACTATGCTACCCTACTCATGCCTGTCTTTCCAGCCTAATTTCACAGCATATTCTCCCTTAATCTCTGCATTCCCACCATATTGACCTATTTTTCACCTCAGATCTGCTGTATTCATTCCGTTATGGGGCTTTGCACATCCTGTCCCTACTTTATGGAATAATTCCCTTTCTTTCTTTTTTCTGGATAACACTTATCCTTTAGATCTTAAACCAAACACCAATTCTTCAGCGAAGCCTTCTCAGATTAGGTCGGGTTTCTCTCCTGTGTGCTCTCAGGACACCAAAGCACACTTTACTCATAATATGCACCGCTCTTGGTAATCATACACTTATTTAGCTAAGTCTGTCTCACCCATTAGATTGCAACCTCCTTGAGGGCTGAATCTTTTCCATCATGTTCAGTATTATATCATTGTGTCTTGCATGAAGCACAAAGCAGGCAATCACCACATATTTTTGAATGAATAAATTAATGGATTATAAGACTTAGAAAGCATATTAGTGGTTGCCAGGGTGTAAGGGGAAAGGAAAGTAGGGAGTGACTGCTAATAGTTAGAGAGTTTCCTTATATGTTGATGTTCTAAAATTAGAGAGTTGTAATAGTTGTACAAGTATGTGAATAAATTAAAATTACAGATTTGTACATTTAAAAGGGTGAATTTTCTGGTGTATGCATTATATCTCAGTAAAGCTATTATAGAAATGAAAAAATAAATTAATGGATGACTTTAAGGACAATAACTGGGTCTTATCATTCCCCAGTGCTCAACACAGTACTAGACACTTAATAGGTAGTACTCAATAAATGTTTGTTAGGATATCAATGGACCTTGAAATAAGAAGCAGTTGGATAATTTTCCTAGCTATCCAGTTGTTAGAGGTCACCATAAATATGTGTCTTGAAGCCTCTTCATTGATTTTTGGGGAGGTGAGCAAATTATTGCTCAGTGGAACAGGTCTTATATGCATGTCTAGAAGTCCACAAATTGGGCAAGAAATTCTAGTCAATAAAAGTCCACTCCAAAATCATTATCCCCAACCCACAACCACATTTTTTGTCTGTGTCCAGGGGTACAAATAAAAATGTTTATACTACAAGGCAACTTTTATTCTTGCAGTAAAAATCATGGAGATTGTATGCTGCTTATTTGTAAATTCCTATATAATTTATCATTTATCCACATAAGTAAAATCTAAAAGCTGGATTTATTAGTTTGCATCAGCTTGTCACTGAGACCACATGGTTGAATCCATTTGTCAGTGTGTCCCCTTCCCAGGATCCCTTGCAATACTTCATGTAGATTCTAGTCCCTTTGTATTTAAAAAAGAAAAAAAACTTGCAGACAATCTTACAATACCTGGATCATGCCAGAGTGCTGAGATATCTTTATATATAAACCTAATTATATATGGATCACTAAAAGTGATCACAACAAAATTAATTAATTATAACTAGTTATAATATTCATCTTGAAATGAGTACTCACTCTATGCCAAGAACTATATTAAGTGTTTTGCAATTATCATATTTAATCCTTGCAACAGTTCTGTGGGGTAGGATTATCTATTTAGATTCATTTTTACATACACCTGAAGCTTAGAGATATTAAGGCATTTCCCCAAAGTCACAACTCAAACTGCTTTACTAGTTAAAAACACGAAAAGAGAGTGTTACGGCTAGTTGATTTACTGGTCATTTGCTCATGGTTCTTTTTTTTTCCCCCAGTAATATAGCTCCTGCTTGCCTCACCTTTCTTCCTTCAATTATTCCAATCCATAAAACAATTATTATTTTTGCCTCTGCTTGTCATTGCTCTGGGAATCAACTTCCCATATTATATGGTTTGACAGTGTTTTCACCCAAATCTCATCTTGAATTGTAGTTCTCATAACCCCCACGTGTCATGGGAGGGACCAGGGGCAGATAAATTGAATAATGGGGGTGGTTTCTGCCATGCTGATCTTGTGATAGTGAGTGAGTTCTCATGAGATCTGATGTTTTTATAAGGGGCTTCCCCCTTATAAAATGAGTGCCCTTCACTGAGCACTCATTCTTCTCTCTCTTGCTGGCTTGTGAAGAAGGACGTGTTTGCTTCCCCTTCCACCATGATTTTAAGTTTCCTGAGGCCTCCCCAGCCATGTGGAACTGTGAATCAATTAAACCTCTTTCCTTTATAAATTACCCAGTCTCAAGTATGTCCTTATAGCACCATGAGAATGGACTAATACACCATACAAATGACTATACCAAATAATTATTCTGAACCCTTCAGAGACATGATCTCATCATGAATGGATTTTAATTTCATGTTTTCGTCCTAGCAAGACAGTAGATAACATGTAATATTTGTGTCTTCTTCACAGCAAACACTTTTAAAAAGAGAGAGAATAGTGTGGCTCAATGGAAAAAGCCCATGTCTGGGGTTCTAGTTCCCAGTCTTCCACAAACTAGCTATGTCATCTTGGGGAAACCACTTAACCTCTCAGCTCCTCAATTTCAGATTTGAATAAGTTGAATCTCTTCTAACTCTAAATAACTCTGGCTATATGGTGTTTTTCTGTAACTGAAGCCCAACTTTGAAATTCAAGAAATGAGATATAAAACAAAATAATTGTCCTTCATAAAAAGGAATGAGATCATGTCTTTTTAGGGAATGTGGATGGAGCTGGAGGCTATTATCCTTAGCAAACTACCTCAGGAACAGAAAACCAAATACTGCATGTTCTCACTTATGAGTGAGACCTAAATGCTAAGAACTTATAAACACAAAGAAGGAAACCACAAACACTTGGGTCTACTTGAAGGGGGAGAATGGGAGGAGGGAGAGGAGCAGAAAAGATAACTATTAGGCTTAGTACCTGGGTGATAAAATAATATGTATAACAAACTCCCATGACACGTTTATATATCTAACACATCATCACATGTATGCCCAAATCTAAAATAATTTTAAAAAAATCATTGTCCTCTTATTCTGAGCAATGAGCAAATAAAAAAACTAGCCATATTTTTTTCCATGGCAATCTACACAGCTTATTGAAGAGCTAACATTCGGAAATAATAGCATTCCAATATAATAATAAAAATAATCCTTTCTCTCTTATTATAATCATGACATGATGAACAGTAATTACTTGGTGGGCGTAGAGGATGGGAGTCATATATCAAGACACAGTCCAGTACATAATAGTTTTGTAATAAATCGTTGTTGAACTCATAAATGGATACTACTGAATCCTCCTAGCACATGTTTCTTTCTCATCCCCAATTGATCTACATAGTATATGTTGCTTCCAAATTTTGGCTGTTGTAAACAGTGCTGCAACAAACATGGAAGTACAGATATCTCTCCAATATACAGATTTCCTTTCTTATGAGTATATACCCAGCAGTGGGATTGCTGGATCATATGGCAGCTCAATTTTTAGATTTTGAGGAACCTCCAGACTGTTCTTCATAGTGGTTGTACTAATTTACATTCTCACCAACAGTGTACAAGTGTTCCCTTTTCTCACCAGCATTTGTTATTACCTGTCTTTGAATATAAGGATGTTAACTGGGGTGAGATGATATCACATTGTGGTTTTGATTTGCATTTCTCTGATGACCAGTGATGTTGAGCACCTTTTGATGTACCTGTTTGCCATTTGTATGTCTTCTTTTGAGAAGTATATATTCAAATCTTTTGCCCATTTATTGACTGGATTATAGATGTTTTCCTATAGAGTTGTTTAAGCTCCTTATATATTCGGATTATTAATCCCTTGTCAGATGTGTAGTTTGAAAATATTTTCTCCCATTCTGTGGTCTTTCTCTTCACTTTTGTGGATTGTTTCCTTTGTTGTGCATATTAATGAATAAAGAAATTATAGTACTTATACACAATGGAGTACTATTCACTCATAAAAAAGAATGAGATACTATCATTTGCAACAACATGAATTTAACTGGAGGTCACTATGCTACACAAAATAAGCCAGGTACAGAATGCTCTTACTTATTTGTGGGATCTAAAAATAAAAATGATTGAACTCATGTACATAGAGAGTAGAAAGATGGTTACCAGAGACTGGAGAAAGGTAGTGGGGAAGGGTGAGGGGGATGTGGGGATGGTTAATGGGTACAAAAGATACTTAGAAATAATCAATAAAACCTAGTAATTGATAGCACAAAAGGGTTACTATAGTCAATAATAACTTAATTGTACATTTTTAAATAACTTAAAGAGTGTAACTGGATTGTTTGTAACTCAAAGGATAAATGCTTGAGGGACTGAACACCCCATTCGCCATAATGTGCTTATTTTGTATTGCATGCCTGTATGAAACTGTGTAACATACCTGAGAAATATATACATCTACTATGTACTCACAAAAATTAAAATTTAAAATTTAAAAAATAAATGTCGTGTGTTCTTCAAATTCAAATTTAATATCTTTTCGACTTCTATTTGAATGGACATTCTCAAATATGAGAAAAGCTGCATACTTCTGACAGTTGCCTACGTCTCCATTCTAGACAAGTTTTATAAATCCGTGGTGTATTCAAGTTAGGAAGTGTTTAATCTTAAGAAACAAAGAAAAATTGAGCCTGAATAAACATGATATAATTTCCACAAGAATAAGTCAGTGTCTGTATTATTCAACATTATATCCCCATTTCTGATCATAATACCTGGAACTTGGTGGATTTTTGATAAATATTTACAGAGCAATTATGTGCAATACAGATATGTCATCTATTTCTCCACTGATTATCAGGATTGATTTGGGATGTATTGGTAAGTGAAATATTTGAATCAAATAAGAGAAATGCATCTTACTTTAAATAATTGGACATAGCTGTTCTATATTATAGGGAAGGATCAGCAAACATTTTCTGCAAGGAGCCAGATAGTAAATATTTTCATCTCTATGGCAGTATAGTCTGTCTCAATGATGCAACTCTACCATTATAGCACTGAAGCAGCCATAAACAATATATAACAAATGGGTGTGATTGTGTTTTCAATTAGACTTGATTTACAAAAACAAAGGGAAGTCTGCATTTGGCCTGTGGTCAGTAGTTTGCTGATCCCTGTTATAGAGGAATTTGTGAAAGATCTGTAATGTTATAAGATAATTTATTTCATCTAGACCAACAGTTCTCAATATTTTGGTCTCAGGACCTCTTTATACTTTAAAAATTATTGAGGAGTCTAAAATGCTTTTTGGTTTTATGTGGTTTATATCTATAAATATTTGCCATATTAGAAATTTAAGGATTAGAGACTTAAATGTTAGATTTAAAACCATAAAAACCCTAGAAGAAAACCTAGGTAATACCATTCAGGACATAGGCATGGGCAAGGACTTCATGTCTAAAACACCAAAAGCAATGACAACACAAGCCAAAATTGACAAATGGGATCTAATTAAACTAAAGAGCTTCTGCACAGCAAAAGAAACTACCATCAGAGTGAACAGGCAACCTACAGAATGGGAGAAAATTTTTGCAATCTACTCATCTGACAAAGGACTAATATCCAGAACCTATAAAGAACTCAATCAAATTTACAAGAAAAAAACAAATAACCCCATCAAAAAGTGGGCAAAGGATATGAACAGACACTTCTCAAAAGAAGACATTCATACAGCCAACAGACACATGAAAAAATGCTCATCATCACTCTCCATCAGAGAAATGCAAATCAAAACCACAATGAGATACCATCTCACACCAGTTAGAATGGCAATCATTAAAAAGGAAACAACAGGTGCTGGAGAGGATGTGGAGAAATAGGAACACTTTTACACTGTTGGTGGGACTGTAAACTAGTTCAACCATTGTGGAAAACAGTGTGGCGATTCCTCAAGGACCTAGAACTAGAAATACCATTTGACCCAGCCATCCCATTACTGGGGATATACCCAAAGGATTATAAGTCATGCTACTATAAAGACACATGCACACGTATGTTTATTGTGGCACTATTCACAATAGCAAAGACTTGGAATCAACCCAAATGTCCATCAGTGACAGACTGGATTAAGAAAATGTGGCACATATACACCATGGAATACTATGCAGCCATAAAAAAGGATGAGTTCATGTTCTTTGTAGGGACATGGATACAGCTGGAAACCATCATTCTCAGCAAATTATCGCAAGAACAGAAAACCAAATACCTCATGTTCTCATTCATAGGTGAGAATTGAACAATGAGATCACTTGGACACAGGAAGAGGATCATCACACACCGGGTCCTATTGTGGGGAGGGGGTAAGGGGGAGGAATAGCATTAGGAGATATACCTAATGTAAACGATGAGTTAATGGGTGCAGCACACCAATGTGGCACATGTATACATATGTAACAAACCTGCACGTTGTGCACATGTACCCTAGAACTTAAAGTATAATAAAAAAAAAAAAAAAGAAATTTAAACTGGGAAATTTTCAAAAGATATTTATTTCTTAATTCACTTAAAAAATAAACCTATTACATTAATATAAATTACTTTTTCACGAAATGTGACTATACTTTCAAAACTGAAAAAAAGTGGAAAGAATGACATTCTTTCACATTTTTGCAACTCTTTTTTATATAGACAGCTGGATTTTAATAACAGCTGTTGCATTCAATCAGTTGTTTGGTTGAAGTATATGAAGAAAATTCAACCTCACACAGATATGTATGTGGAAAAGGAATGACACTGCAGATCCCCTGAAAAGACTTCAGAGACTCCCAAGCCTTCTCAGAACACAATTTGAAAACTGCTGTTTTAAACCTATGGAGTGGCAAATGGAAGAATAAGTAAACAAGTGACTTTGAATGCAGTAGTGTTTTGGCTACAATAATGCTACTTATAAGGAGTCTATTATTTCCCAGTTGCATCCTTACCTCTCACTTCCCCAATCACGCCAACACTAATATTGGCACACCTCGTTTGTGAGCATTTCTTCAAGGCTTTTCTCCCACAGTACAATCGCCCCTCTGTAATTACCTGATAGAAAGCAGAAGACAGTGCTCCAAACCAGTAGTTGTTAGAGACTTTGACTACCATATAAGGAGAGACAAAACAAAAAACAAAACAAAAAAAAAACCTAAACAGTTAGCTAGAGCTCAGAAAAGCCTGGAGTTTAGGGGGAAGAGGAGTAGAGCGCAAATCAGCATTTATTGCTAGCAACCTGTGATTCGTTTTATAAATGTGAGCTCATAGCAACCACAAGAGAGGGGTGTTGTTATACTAATTTTTCAGAGTAGGGAACGGATACTCTGAGAGGTTATCCTCCTTGCCAAAAGTTATACAGTTCTTCTTAAGGTGAGAACCTGTTGTTTTATCTTCTATAACACACTGACACAGGTATTCAGTCAATGTTTGTAAAACAGAAAAGTCATGTTTTAGAGGTTAGGAAATTGAGTACCATAGAATTTCATGTGGTTTGGGAGAAGTGGGATTTCTAAACTCTGAATAACTGGAATTAAGAGAACTAGGCTAATTAGATCAAGATATAAGCACCTATACAGTGAGGACATTGGACCAAATGATCATTCATATTCTCTACTTATTCTAATGTTCTATAAGTCAGGAAGTTATAAATCTGATGTATACATAAAGTATCTGACCAAGGATTCTTTTTATATGCACCGCTAAGGTGGAAGTCAATATTAGTCCTGAGTCTATAGCTATAAATTGTTATATAGATAAAGTTGCTTAGAAAATGAAGGAAAGGAATTATCATTTATTGGATGCCTAAGGTGTGCTAGGCACACTATGCTTGGTACTACTTTCTGTCATTAGTTTAGCAGGGAGAGAGAAAAGTAGCTGTAGATCCTGGCTTCTTATTGACAAGAGTTTACTGAGCACCTACTATGTTCAGAGAGTTTTGAATATGTGCTAAGGAGATTGAAAAGGTCAGAAGCAAAAAAATAAAAATAAAAATAAAAATAAAAGTGTGATTAATGACTTTCTGTCTGTAGTTATGTTAATTTTGTATGCCCTTTGTACCTTATGAAAAAGCTTTGTAAATATTCATTCGGGATAGAATAGAAATCCATATACTAATAGAATTGACCGGAAATAATATAAAAGTAAGTGGTGGACTGAATTCAGGTATGAGATAGGGAGAAATGAATGAAGAAGCGTCAGTAAGTAGGGACAGGAAATAATTAAATTCAGCAATGCTCGGAAGAGACAGTCAGAGACACTTCTGATTGTGAGAACCAAAAAGAGAGCACAGAGTGTTGAGAGCTATGCTGAATTTGTAATTCAGAGTAATTACAAAATACATGACTATAGAATCAGTATAAATTAGTATATTTCCTCAGTATTCGGGGAAGAAGAAAGTACAATATAATTAAGGTGAAACCTCTCCAGGGGTCAAACAAAGGAAAAAATGTGGTGTAGAAGAAATTTTAAAGGTTACATCTGCCATATAAAAATTTTATGAATATAGAAAAAGCACATCACCCTTTCTAGGTCTCAGTTTCCTCATCAATAAAATGATTTCACACATAATTTTATTTATATAATTTTATGATATCTTCTAGAGAGGGGATAAACTTCATAAAACATGTTACATATCTATAATGTATTGACTTGTACATATCATATTTCATTGAATCTAAACAGACATTGATTCTAAAACACACTATCATTCAAGGTGCCACTAAGAAAGAAAGGAAAAACACTTCCAATTACAGTTGTAAGACACCACCAATTATAAGGTCCATTCTAATATGAAAGCTATTAAAATCTAAAAAATGTGCATTTCAGAATTGATGAAATATGGCAATAAAATCAAAGAAATTTATAATTCAGGGATGAACTAATTTCTCATCTGTATTTGTCAAGTGATAGGCTATTGCTGAAAACTCTGGGGTCAAGAAAGAATTGAAAAGCAGTGGCATTATTCACCATGCTATACCTTAGAGAGGCTCTTAAAACTAATGGATTGTTATCGAAGGGCACAATAGTAAAAAAAGAGAAGAAAGAAGAAACAAACATGACACTGTGCTAGGCCATTTGCAAACCTAATTTTATTTGTTCCTCCTTATAACTCTAAGAAGTCATTATTATTATGAAGCTCTTTGGACTTTTGGAAATAGTGTGGGATTTGTATTCAGGAAGACATGGATTGAAATCCTGAATCTACCATGTGCTGTGTGATCTTGGACAAGATACACAACATACTCTATGTGGTAAAATATAGAAAGTAGTATAAAGAGAAAATGAGATTCAGAAGGAAGGAAGGAAGGAAGGAAGGAAGGAAGGAAGGAAGGAAGGAAGGAAGGAAGGAAGGAAGGAAGGAAAGAACGGAGGGAGGAAGGGAGTGAAGGAGTCCATTAAAATGATACTAACACTGAAAAATTAATCTATTAAAGAACAAAGATCTTCACATTGGGTTAAAAATCAAAATAAGACAGTGACAAAAAAGATGAGCAAATAATTTTTAGATAAAATTATTTACTGTGTTATAAGCAGCATGCAAAACACTTTATATAATGTATACACAATATACATTAAACTCTGTGGCCTTCATAACCTTCAAACATAACATGAGCTGGGCTCAATTTAATAATGAGTTAGAAAAAGATTATGTAATTTGCCCAATGCTACGAATCAGTACATGGTAGAATCAGATTTTTAAATCATGTCTCTCAAATGCACAACAAATAAACAACGCTGGGTGTGGTTGCTCTTGCCTGTAATCTCAGCACTTTGGGAGACCAAGGAAAGAAGATTGCTTGGGGCCAGGAGTTTGAGTACAGCCTGGGCAACATAGCAGGACCCCATCTCTACAAAACATTTTTAAAAATACACCGGCGTGATATATTGTTCCTGTAGTTCGAGCTACTCATGAGACCGAGGCTAGGGGATCACTTGAGTCCAGGAGTTCAAGGCTGCCATGAACTATGACCACACAACTTTACTGTGGCCTGGGCAACATGGTGAGAATCTGTCTCATAAAAAAAAAAGAATTAAACAAGAATAAATAATATAAATAAGAACACTAATAAGATTATTTATTAGATAGTGAACATCGTACCTTACAGAATAAAAATGCAACTTCCTTCTGATTAATTAGACTATGACTATTTTCCTAAAACACAAAATATACAGATCACATTCTCTGACCACAAAGCAATAAAAAGGAAAATAAACAAAAATTCTAGAAAATTGGATTATGAAAATAATAAATAAACTTTTAAATAACTTATTGCTCAAAGGGGAAAAGAAAAAATACTACCTACAGGCTATACTTACAATAATTTATATTTATAAATGCTCTTTGTATTAACTATTAAGAATAACAATGTATTACCTAGACTCAAACTCAAAAGAGCAAATAAAAGACAAAACAGATCCAAGGAAAATAGAAATAATTAGAAAAGATTAAATCATAAACATATGATTTAGAGAGCAGAAAAAAACAATAAGTACTATAATATGTAGTTCTGTGAAATTTCCAGTAAAATGTATAATTCTCTCACTAGCCTAGGCAAGTATATTGTACAAAAATATCAAATATGCAAAGTAAGGAATGAGATAAAGGATGTACACATAGCTATGTAGGCAATTAAAAAGCAAAAGATAAAACTTCTAGGAAAAATAACAAATGCACAAGGAAGAAAAGTTTAAGTCCTACTAAAAACATAAAAATAATTTAATCAATATAAGTAAATTTAAACATATACCTTGTTTGTGGATAAATATAAATAAATTTAATGATATGTCTTGTTTATGAACAGGAAATAAAATATCCTAAAATAATCTCAATAAAAGAAAAGAGGTTTAATTGACTCACGGTTCCACATGGCTGGGTCGACCTCAGGAAACTTAACAATTATCATGGAAGGTGAAGGGGAAGAAAGTACCTTCTTCACAAGGTGGCAGGAGAGACAGAGCACACAGGGAAAACTACCACTTTTAAATCATCCGATCTCATGAGAACTCCCTTAGTATCACTGGAAGGGCATGGGGGAAACTGCCTCCATGATCCAATCACCTCCCACCAGCTCCCTCTGACGAGGGGATTACGGGGGTTACAATTCAAGATGAGATTTGGGTGGAGACACAGAACCAAACAATATCATTCCATCACTAGCCCCTCCAAAATCTCATGTCCTTTTCATATTCCAAAACCAATCATGCCTTCCCAACAGTCCCCCAAAACCTTAGCTCATTGCATCATTAACTCTAAAGCCTAAGTCCAAAGTCTCATTTGAGACAAGGCAAATCCCTTCTGCCTATAAGCCTGCAAAACCAAAAAAAAAGTTAGTTACTTCCAAGATACAGTGGGGATACAGGCATTTGTTAAATGATCCCTTTCCAAATGGGAGAAATTGGCCAAAACAAAGGAGCCACAGGCCCCATGTAAATCTGAAACCTGGAAAGGCACTCATTAAATCTTAAAGCTCCAAAATAATCTCCTTTGACTTCATGTCTCACATCCAGGGTATGCTGATGCAAGGGGTGGGCTCCCAAGGCCTTGGGCAGTTCTGTCCCTGTGGCTCTGGAGGGTTCAGTCCCCATGGCTACTTTCACAGGCTGGCATTGAGTGCCTGTGGTTTTTCCAGGCACACAGTGAAATCTCTCCGTGGATTTACCGTCCTGGGGTCTGGAGGACAGCAGCCCTCATTTCACAGCTCCACTAGGCATTGTGCCAGTGGGGACTCTGTGTTGGGGCTCCAATCCCACATTTCCTAGGCAGAGATTCCCAACCCTCCATTCTTGCCGTCTGCACACCCAGAGGCTCAAAACCATGCAGAAATTACCAAGCCTTGGGGATTGCAACTTCAGAAGCAATGGCCTGAATTGTTTATGGACCCCCTTTAGCAGTGGCTGGAGCTGGAGCAGCTGGGACACAGGGCACAATGTCCTAAGGCTGCACAGAGCAGCGGGGCCCTGGGCCCAGCCTACAAAACCATTTTTCCTCATAGGCCTTTGGGTCTGTGATGGGAGAGTGATATGGTTTAGCTCCATGTCCCCATCCAAATCTCATCTCAAATTGTAATCATAGGTATTGAGGGAGGGATCAGGTGGGATGTGATTGGATCATGGGGGTGGTTCCCCCATGCTGTTGTTGTGATAGTGAAGGAGTTCTCACGACATCTGATGGTTTTATAAGTGTTTGATAGTTCCTCCTTCACATTCATTCTTTCTCTTCTGTCACCACGTAAGACATGCCTTGCCTCCCCTTCTGCCATGATTGTAAGTTTCCTGAGGCCTCCCCTGCCATGAGGAACTGTGAGTCAATTAAACCTCTTTTCTTTATGAATTTCCCAGTCTCAGGTAGTATCTTTATAGCAGTGTGAAAATAGACTAATACAGAGGAGCTGCCCTGAATATCTCTGAAATGCCCTGGAGATATTTTATTCATTGTATTGGCTACTAAACATTCAGCTTCTCATTACTTATGCAAATTTCTGCAACAGACTTGAATTTCTCCCCAGAAAGTGGGTTTTTGTTTTCTACCACATGGTCAGGCTACAGATTTTTCACTGTTATGCTCTGCTTCCTTTTTAAACATAATTTTCAAATTAAAATCATCTTTGTTAATACGTATGACTGTACATGTTCACAAAAGGCCAGATCACCTCTCAAATGCTTTGCTGCCTAGAAATTTCTTCTTCCAGATACCCTAAATTATCTCTCTCAAGTTCAAAGTTTAACAGATCTCTAAGGCAGGGGCAAAATACCACCAGACTCTTTGCTAAAGTATAGCATGAGTGACCTTTACTCCAGTTCCCAATAAGTTCTTCATCTCCATCTGAGACCACCTCAGCCTGGACTTCATTGTCCATATCACTCTCAGCATTTTGGTCAAAACCATTCAACAAGACTCTAGGAAGTTCCACAGTTTCCTACATCTTCCTGTCTTTTTCTGAACCATCCAAGCTGTTCCAACCTCTGCCTGTTATCCAGCTCCAAAGTCACTTTCACATTTTCAGGTTACCTTTATAGCAATGCCCCACTCATGGCACGAATTCTCTGTATTAGTCTGTTTTCATGCTGCTTTAAAGATACTACCTGAGACTGGGTAATTTATAAAGGAATGAGGTTTAGTTGACTCACAATTGCACAAGACTAGAGAGGCCTCGGGAAACACAATCATGGCAGAAGGCAAAGGAGAAGCAAGAACCTTCTTCACAAAGCCTGAGGAGAAAGAGAGATCAATAGGGAAACTGCCACGTTCAAACCATCAGATCTTGAGAGAACTCCCTCACTGTCAAGAGAACAACATAAGGGAAAACCACCCCCATGATCTAATCACCTCCCATGATTGTAGACTAGATATATATAGTCTTCAAGACTATATATATAGACTATCTATCTATATAGATAGATAGTATCTATATAGATAGTATACTATATAAATAGTATATATATAGATAGTATACTTTATATAATCATCTATCTCTATATAGTCTACAAGACTATATATAAAGACTATATATATATAGTCTATGAGAAACCACATTGGGCTGACTCAGCATGTGAATAGATTTATTTTCACAGAGAAACTGAAAGAAAGTGAAGCCTTATTAAAATACTCAAGTTCATTTAAGGATAAGTACAAGAATAATAACACAGTTTGATCCTCAACTTAGAAGTTATATGTTTTAACTCTTAGGTTCCCCATTACTTGAAAGATTGTATCAATTGTCCTTCCCTTGATTCTCTGTTCTCTCATCCAGGTTCTATGTGAATCTCTTTGTGAAGTTGACATCAAAAGGTAGAAATAGAACTACCCGTTAGCTGCATTAATGAGATTGGAATTGGGGAGAATTATTAAAAAGGAAGATCAAGATATGAGAATCAGTTGCATAAAACTGATAATCAAAGCCATTATAATGGCTTAAGTTTCTCAGAGAGTGAAAAACAAACAAACAAAAAGATTAGAATTGCAGGTCTCCAATAGTTAAGAAGGGGAACGGAGAGTAATAGTGAAGGAGACAGAAAAAATTAGTCAGAGATAGGTAAAGGAAATGGATAGTGCAGTGATGAGAATGAAAAAAAAAAAAAGCAGAGGAAAAGAGTTAAAATAAATACATAAAATATCTAGCAACCTTAGAGAAGCCTATTTCAATGGAATGGCAAGGGTAGAAGTCATCTGTTGAAAAATAAAGAAGAAGAAGAAGAAGAAAAGTGGAGAAGAAATGGAGATAGGCAGCATGTATTGACTCTATAATTGAGAGTTTGTCGAAGAAAAGAAAGAGATAAATATAGTTGTAGATAGCAGGGTTAAATGGCATGAACTGACTGTCAGTTGATTGTCACTTGAGGAAGCATATGCCAGTATGGAGAGATAGTTGGGTTATTAGAAATAGTGGTTCTTTTGGTAGAGGGTTTTGAATTAGAAATTCAGTTAGTCCTCAATTTAGAAGCTTGTGGATACTTTCACCTGGGGAGTCTAAACCCAGAATGAGTTACTTCCTGAAACTCATCCCTTAGGAAAGCATTGAATCAATCCACATCCCAGGTTGTCATTCCAATTGACCCTGTATATCCCAAAACTAAACCTCAGCCTTCAATTGAGGCACTAATTTGGTTGCTTGATGTCTTAATATTTCTTTGGATAACCGAACACCTCTTTGAGTACAGTCCTGGAATGTTTATAGCTACAACCAATGGGCCATCCTAGGACAGATAGGATTTATCCTAATTTTGCTCACCCAGTCAATAGATTAATTGGAAATCTCAAACTTACTTTTTAAGTGAAGACATCCATTGGCTTTAATTTCATATAAACCAGGTCTGAGTCTAGAAGCTGTCAAGTTGAAAAAAAAGTTCAAATTTCCTAGGCTTTGAAATGGCTTTGATTTCACATTGTCCTCTGCTAGCTGGAGAAACTGACCCATTAAGTCTGCTTGTCTCCTGATGGTGACAATGAATTATTCCATTCCATAGCACTGGATTGTCACAAGCTACCAAAAATGTACTGTAAACTACAACTTATATGGCATGTCCAAGGAAGGGCCAGCAGGAATCATACCCAAGGAGCTACTCAGATTTGACATGGGCAGTAGGGATTGTGTCTAAATGGTGAACTAACCCTTTCCGATACAATGGCTTTAGGTCTGTTGTAGCACTTAGCACAGGATAGGGCACATCATATGAAGTTCATATTTGCATTGAAGCTGAGCTGAAGTTTAATTTCACCATTCAGCTGAACATAAAAATAAATAAAATTGCACCTATACCCAAAACAAGTTAGGAAAACCTGATGAAAAGCAGCAATTAGCTATTTGAATTCTTGTTTAATCATATAAAAACCTATTTGAGAGT
Source organism: Macaca mulatta (assembly GCF_049350105.2). Lineage (NCBI taxonomy): Eukaryota > Metazoa > Chordata > Mammalia > Primates > Cercopithecidae > Macaca > Macaca mulatta. The sequence goes on along the minus strand of NC_133426.1, from coordinate 122,882,462 downwards.
ACAGACAGAGACTTCTTTTCAGGAGAGAAATACAGAAATAAGGGTTGAAACATTTGAGTGGTATCAGAAAGGATTGAATTAGAGAATTGTTTAGCTCCCTTCAAATGCTTGTTTTTATTCCATTTTCAGTAATGTCCCCATCCAAATCTCATTGCAAATTGTAATATCCAGATATTGAGGGAGGGATCAGGCAGGTGGTGACTGGATCATGGGGGTGGTTTCACCCATGATGTTCTTGTGATAGTGAAGGAGTTCACATGAGATCTGATGGTTTTATAAGTGTTTGACAGTTCCTCCTTCACATTTGCTCTCTGTCTCCTGCCAACTTTCTGACTTGGGTTCCAGTAAATGCTTATAGAGAGAGAAAGTACTGGACATGCAGACTGTGAGTATTTTAACAACTATGATAATTACTTATGACTGTGAATTAATAGACAATTCTGTCAGTGATTATCAACTTACTTGGCTAAATGGCAGATAATTACTTAGCTAACAATATGGCTATATTAAACATATTTTATGAAATTTTGAGTTGTAGGAAGTAAAGGATCATGTGGTATTTGATTGGGAAATGGTGATAAAAGGGAAAAGAACAGTTGGTTCATATCCTCTTAAAACATTTATTATTGTTCCTCCTTTTAGAAGTTCTTCACTTTTGTGTGGCCATGAAGTTCCCCCTTCAGCGTTGCGCCAAAATTAAGTACTTTTTATTACTTTTTATTATCCCAATAAAACAGAGCAGCTGATCTTAGACAGTTAATCAGGAGCAATGTATATTATTGAATTAATTCATATAAAAGTGTAATTCTCCCAGAGTTACATTCATTTCCAAAATATATATCCCCAATCCCTAATTCATGCAGTAGGACAAATTAAAATAAAAGTAGAAAGGCAGTAGGAAGGGCAGGTGACCAACCATAGGTAGGCTGAGTTTTTCTGGGAATTTGTTCTGAAATCTATTCTCTGAAACTGTGACTGCCATTAACTGTTCTTTCTTTTCTTCCACAACTGAACCTGAATAATTTCTTCTTTCTTTTTTTTTCTTTTTTTCTTTCTTTTTTTTCTTTTTTGAGATGGAGCCTTGCTCTGTCACCCAGGCTGGAGTGCAGTGGCACGGTCTCAGCTCACTGCAACCTCCACCTCCCAGGTTCACACCATTCTCCTGCCTCAGCCTCCAGAGTAGCTGGGACTACAGGCGCCCACCACCACGCCCGGCTAATTTTTTGTATTTTTAGTGGAGATGGGGTTTCATCATGTTAGCCAGGATGTTCTCGATCTCCTGACCTCGTGATCCACCCACCTCGGCCTCCCAAAGTGCTGGGATTACAGGCATGAGTCACCGCGCCTGGCCTGAACCTGAATAATTTCTAAAAGTTCTAAGATTTTTTTTACAATATTTCCTGTTTAATAAGTAACATTAGGACTTCAGCCTAAGAATAGAAAAATTAAGGCTCAGAATCCTCTTTGTGCATGTCTTGTGTAAGTTGGTTATTTGAAAGTCTGGACTCACCTGCATTAGTGCTAAGAGCTGCTGCACTAGTGTTAAGAAATCCCTTTATTTTTAAATTGTGGTGATCCTCTTTGGTCCAATGAATGGTGTGATTTTCTATTGTCCAGGTTTTATGGATCAAATTAATATAATACATAGACCGGGCACAGTGGCTCACACTTGAACCCATGAAGTGGAGGTTGCAGTGAGCCAAGATCATGCTGCTGCACTACAGCCTGGGCAACAGAGTGATACTCTGTCTCAAAAAAATATATATTAATATATAACATAAAGGGGAATTTCTAGTAAAGCTAAAACAAACAAACATTAAGAACCTCTGGGTGGTGCATGGTGGCAGAATACAAGGCTCCAACAATTGTCCCCCCAGAAAGGTCACCAATTTAACAACTATCTGCACAGAATAAACACCTTCATAAGAACCAAAAATCAGGTGAATACTCAGAGTACTTGGTTTTAACTTTATATCGCTGAAAGAGGTACTGAATAGATTTAAAAAAAAAAAAAAAAAAAAAAGAACAGTCCTAAATTGCAGATGCTATGCCTCCCCCACCCTGAGAAGGGGTTCTTGGTGATGTGGAGAGTATTTCTTGGCCCTGGGGGAAGGAGAGAACAGCAATTGTGAGGTATTGAACTCTATGATGTCCAGTTACAGCAGAAAGGAAAACTGGATCAAACTCAGATGACTCCTGCTCACAGAGGGTTCATTTAAACCAGCGCTGGCCTTAGGGGAATTACCAGTCCTAGTGGTCTGAACTTGAATTTCCACAAACTTCACCACCTAGAGTTATGATGCTTTGTGTCTCTGAGTAAACTTGAAAGGTAGTCTAGGCCATAAGGACTGCAAATCTTAGGTGAGTCCTAGTGGTGAACTAGGCTGAGAGACACTGGACTGGGGGAACACACAACATACTGAGACACCAGATGGGGCAGCAAAGGGAGTGCTGGCATAACCACTGCCCTAATGCCAGGCTGCACAGCTCACAGCTCCAAAAGAGACCCCTTCCAACCACCTGAGAAGAGAAGAAGGAAGAGTGGGGAGCACTGTGTGTTGGATCTTGGTTACCATCTCAGCCACAGCACAATAAGTCAGATTCGGTGAGGCCCCTGTTACAGGTTGTAGCTCCCAGAAAACATTACTAGACACACCCTGGGGCAGAAAGGAATCTGCTGTCTTGAAGGAAAGCACCCAGTCCAGGCAGCATTTATCATCTGCTAACCAAAGAGCCCTTTGGCCCTGAATAACCAGCAGTGATACCTAGATACTTCCCCAAGGGCCTTGGGTGAGCCTCTGATACTTCCTGGCTTCAGATGAGACTCAGCACACTACCAGTTGTAGTGGCTATGGGGGCAAAACTCCTTCAGCTTGAGAAAAGCAGAGGGAAAAGTAAAGGGGACTTTGTCTTGCATCTTAGGTACTAGCATGATTGTTTGTAACTCAAAGGATAAACGCTTGAGGGGATGAATACCTTCTTCTCCATGATGTGCTTATTTCACATTGTTTGCCTGTATCAAAACATCTCATGTACTTCGTAAATATATATACCTAATTTACCTATAAAAATTAAAAAAAATAAAAGTAGAAAATAAAAAGAACGTTTACAATGCAGGGAAAGTATCTTAAGCAATTGCTTTATTCTTTTCTGGGTGGGATTGAGAGTGGGAATAAAAGGAGAGGGATGATATTTTGATATAAACAGCATTTTATTTCTTTGGAAAGGAAAATAGTGGTCAAGGGGGCTAAAGTCACAGTTACTTTCTGCAAGGCAACTTATGACTTCATTGATGCCCCTCCCCAGATTTCGGTTATTCTAGATTTTTCCTATTGCTATTTCTTATAAATGTACTGTTCCCACTCAGTGACTGCTATGAAAATGATAAAAGGATCAAGATAATGCAGACAGCACTTCATCAATCAAAAGTCGTTTTTGACTGGAAAAGAGTAGGTTGCCAGACCTCTGCACAGCACATCCCAATAAAACATGAATAATTCATTTATTGTTAAAAACCTTTTTGTACTTTCCTAAAATGTAGTTTATCTTGTCTTGGATAGCTTCAAAAAGAGCCAGTGTACTTATGAATGTATAACTTCATTTGTATTTCAACTTAGCTGAGTCCTAATCAATTAAGTTCTTTGGGGACATGCCCAAGATGGCTGAATAGGAACAGCTCCAGCCTCCAGCTCCCAGTGTGAGTGACACAGAAGACAGGTGATTTCTGCATTTTCTACTGAGGTACTGGGTTCATCTCACTGGAGTGTGTCAGACAGTTGGTGCTGGTAGGTGGGGTGCAGCCAGACCAGCGAGAGCTAAAGCAGGGCAAGGCATCACCTCACATGGGAAGTGTAAGGGAGAAGGGAATTCCTTTTCCTAGCCAAAGGAAATTGAGACACACAATACCTGGAAAATCGGGAAACTCCCACCCTAATACTGCGCTTTACCAAGGGTCTTAGCAAATGGCACACCAGGAGATTATATCCCACACCTGGCCTGGAGGGTCCAACACCCAGAAAGCCTCCCTCATTGCCAGCACAGCAGTCTGAGATCTAACTGCAAGGTGGTAGTGAGGCTGGGGGAGGGGCACCCACCATTGCTGAGGCTTAAGTAAGTAAACAAAGCCGTGGGGAAGCACGAATTGGGTGGAGCCCACCACAGCTCAAGGAGGCCTGACTTCCTCTGTAGACTCCACTTCTGGGGACAGGGCACAGCTAAACAAACAGCAGCAGAAATTTCAGCAGAGGTAAATGTCCCTGTATGACAGCTTTGAAGAGAGCAATGGATCTCCCAGTATGGAGGTTGAGATCTGAGAACAGACAGACTGCCTGCTCAAGTGGGTCCCTGATCCATGAGCAGCCTAACTGGGAGTCATCCCCCACTAGGTGCAGACCGACATTTCACACCTCACTCGGCTGGGTACACCCCTGAGACGAAGCTTCCAGAGCAAGAATCAGACAGCAACACTCGCTGTTCAGCAACATTCTATCTTCTGCAGCCTCTGCTGCTGATATCCAGGCAAACAGGGTCTGGACTGGACCTCAAGTAAACTCCAACAGATCTACAGCTGAGGGTCCTGACTGTTAGAAGGAAAACTAACAAACAGAAAGGACACCCACACCAAAACCCCATCAGTACATCACCATCATCAAAGACCAAAGGCAGAGAAAACCACAAAGATACGGGGAAAGCAGTGCAGAAAAGTTGGAAATTCAAAAAAATCAGAGCACATCTCCCCCTCCAAAGGAACACAACTCATTGCCAGCAATGGAACAAAGCTGGATGGAGGATGACTTTGACGAGTTGAGAGAAGACAGCTTCAGTCGATCAAACTTCTCAGAGCTAAAGGAGAAAATACGTAACCAGTGCAAAGAAACTAAAAACCTTGAAAAAAGATGTGACCAATGGCTAACTAGAATAACCAATGTAGAGAAGTCCTTAAAAGAACTGATAAGATGAAAACCATAACACGAGAACTACGTGACAAATGCACAAGCTTCAGTAACCGACTCGATCACCTGGAAGAAAGAGTATCAGTGATTGAAGATCAAATGAATGAAATGAAGTGAGAAGAGAAGTGTAGAGAAAAAGGAGTAAAAAGAAATGAACAAAGCCTCCAAGAAATATGGGATTATGTGAAAAGACCAAATCTACATGTGATTGGTGTGCCTGAAAGTGACAGGGAAAATGGAACAAAGTTGGAAAACATTCTGCAGGATATCATCCAGGAGAACTTCCCCAACCTAGTAAGGCAGGTCAACATTCAAATTCAGGAAATACAGAGAATGCCACAGAGATACTGCTCAAGAAAAACAAGTCCAAGACACATAATTGTAAGATTCACCAAAGTTGAAATGAAGGAAAAAATGTTAAGGGCAGCCAGAGAGAAAAGTCGGGATACCCACAAAGGGAAGCCCATCACACTAACAGCAGAACTCTCAGCAGAAACTCTCCAAGCCAGAAGAGAGTAGGGGCCAATATTCAACATTCTTAAAGAAAAGAATTTTCAACACAGAATTTCATAACCAGCCAAACTAAGTTTCGTAAGTGAAGGAGAAATAAAATCCTTCACAGACAAGCAAATGCTTAGAGATTTTGTCACCACCAGGCCTGTCCTACAAGAGATCCTGAAGGAAGCACTAAGCATGGAAAGGAACAACAGGTACAAGCCATTGCAAAAACATGCCAAAATGTAAAGTCCATCGATGCTAGGAAGAAACTGCATCAACTAATGAGCAAACTAACCAGCTAATATCATAATGACAGGATCAAGTTCACACATAACAATATTAACCTTAAATGTAAATGGACTAAATGGTCCAATTAAAAGACACAGATTGGGAAATTGGTAAAGAGTCAAGACCCATCAGTTTGCTGTATTCAGAGACCCATCTCACATACAGAGATACACATCGGCTAAAAATAAAGGGATGGAGGAAGATCTACCAAGCAAATGGAAAACAAAAAAAAAGCAGGGGTTGCAATCTAAGTCTCTGATAAAACAGACGTTAAACCATCAAAGATCAAAGAGACAAAGAAGGCCATTACATAATGGTAAAGGGATCAATTCATCAGAAAGAGCTAACTATCCTAAATATATATTCACCCAATACTGGAGCACCCAGATTCATAAAGCATGTCCTTAGAAACCTACAAAGAGACTTAGATTCCCATACAATAATAATAGGAGACTTCAACACCCCACTGTCAACATTAGACAGATCAACGAGACAGAAACTTAGCAAGGATATCCAGGAATTGAACTCAACTCTGCACCAAGCAGACCTAATAGATATCTACAGAACTCTCCACCCCAAATCAACAGAATATACATTCTTCTCAGCACCACATCACACTTATTGCAAAATTGACCACATAGTTGGAAGTAAAGCACTCCTCAGCAAATGTTAAAGAACAGAAATTATAACAAAGTGTCTCTCAGACCACAGTGCAATCAAACTAGAACTCAGGACTAAGAAATTCAATCAAAACCACTCAACAACATGGAAACTGAACAATCTGCTCCTGAATGACTACTGGGTACATAACGAAATAAAGGCAGAAATAAAGATGTTCTTTGAAACCAATGAGAACAAAGATACAACACACTAGAATCTCTGGGATACATTTAAAGCAGTGTGTAGAGGGAAATTTATAGCACTAAATGCCCACAAGAGAAAGCTGGAAAGATCTAAAATTGATACCCTAACTTCACAATTAAAAGAACTAGAGAAGCAAGAGCAAACATGTTCAAAAGCGAGCAGAAGGCAAGAAATAACTAAGATCAGAGCAGAACTGAAGGAGATAGAGACACAAAAAACCCTCCAAAAAAATCAATGAATTCAAGAGCTGGTTTTTTGAAAAGATCAACAAAATTGATAGACCACTGACAAGACTAATAAAGAAGAAAAGAGAGAAGAATAAAATAGATGCAATAAAAAATTATAAAGGGGATATCATCACCAACCCCACAGAAATACAGGCTACCATCAGAGAATACTATAAACACCTCTCACAAATAAACTAGAAAATCTAGAAGAAATGGATAATTTCCTGGACACTTACACTCTCCCAAGACTAAACCAGGAAGAATTTGAATCCCTGAATAGACCAATAGTAGGCTCTGAAAGTGAGGCAATAATTAACAGCCTACCAACCAAAAAAAGTCCAGGACCAGATGGATTCACAGCCGAATTCTACCAGAGGTACAAGGAGGAGTTGGTACCATTCCTTCTGAAACTATTCCAATCAATGGAAAAAGAGGGAATCCTCCCTAACTGATTTTACGAGACCAACATCATCCTGATACCAAAGCCTGGCAGAGATACAACAAAATAAAGAGAACTTTAGACCAATATCCCTGATGAACATCAATGCAAAAATCTTCAATAAAATACTGGCAAACTGAATCCAGCAGCACATCAAAAAGCTTATCCACCATGATCAAGTGGGCTTCATTCCTGGGATGCAAGGCTCGTTCAACATACGCAAATCAATAAACATAATCCAGCATATAAACAGAACCAAAGACAAAAACTACATGATTATCTCAATAGATGCAAGGACCTCTTCAAGGAGAACTACAAACCACTGCTCAGTGAAATAAAAGAGGACACAAACAAATGGAAGAACATACCATGCTCATGGATAGGAAGAATCAAGATTGTGAAAATGGCCATACTGTCCAAGGAAATTTATAGATTCAATGCCATCCCCACTAAGCTACCAATGACTTTCTTCACAGAATTGCAAAAAACTGCTTTAAAGATCATATGGAACCAAAAAAGACCCTGCATTGCCAAGACAATCCTAAGCCAAAGAACAAAGCTGGAGGCATCACACTACCTGACTTCAAACTATACTACAAGGCTACAGTAACCAAAACTGCATGGTACTGGTACCAAAACAGAGATATAGACCAATGGAACAGAACAGAGCCCTCAGAAATAATACCACACATCTACAGCCATATGATCTTTGACAAACCTGACAAAAACAAGAAATGGGGGAAGGATTCCCTATTTAATAAATGGTGCTGGGAAAATTGGCTAGCCATAAGTAGAAAGCTGAAACTGGATCCTTTCCTTAAGCCTTATATGAAAATTAATTCAAGATGGATGAGAGACTTAAATGTTAGACTTAAAACCATAAAAACCCTAGAAGAAAACCTAGGTAATACCATTCAGGACATAGGCATGGGCAAGGACTTCATGTCTAAAACACCAAAAGCAATGGTGACAATAGCCAAAATTGACAAATGGGATCTAATTAAACTAAAGAGCATCTGCACAGGGAAAGAAACTACCATCAGAGTGAACAGGCAGCCTACAGAATGGGAGAAAATTTTTGCAATCTACTCATCTGACAAAGGGCTAATATCTAGAACCTACAAAGAACTCAAACAAATTTACAAGAAAAAAACAAACAACCCCATCAAAAAGTGGGCAAAGGATATGAACAGACACTTCTCAAAAGAAGACATTCATACAGCCAACAGACACATGAAAAAATGCTCATCATCACTCTCCATCAGAGAAATGCAAATCAAAACCACAATGAGATACCATCTCACACCAGTTAGAATGGGTCTTTTTGGTTCCATATGATCTTTAAAGCAGTTTTTTGCAATTCTGTGAAGAAAGTCATTGGTAGCTTAATGGGGATGGCATTGAATCTATAAATTTCCTTGGACAGTATGGCCATTTTCACAATATTGATTCTTCCTATCCAAGAACATGGTATGTTCTTCCATTTGTTTGTGTCCTCTTTTATTTCACTGAGCAGTGGTTTGTAGTTCTCCTTGAAGAGGTCCTTGCATCTATTGAGATAATCATGTAGTTTTTGTCTTTGGTTCTGTTTATATGCTGGATTACGTTTATTGATTTGCATATGTTGAACGAGCCTTGCATCCCAGGAATGAAGCCCACTTGATCATGGTGGATAAGCTTTTTGATGTGCTGCTGGATTCAGTTTGCCAGTATTTTATTGAAGATTTTTGCATTGATGTTCATCAGGGATATTGGTCTAAAGTTCTCTTTATTTTGTTGTATCTCTGCCAGGCTTTGGTATCAGGATGATGTTGGTCTCGTAAAATCAGTTAGGGAGGATTCCCTCTTTTTCTATTGATTGGAATAGGGACAATAGTTTAACACATTTTGTCCATCAGTGACAGACTGGATTAAGAAAATGTGGCACATATATGCCATGGAATACCATGCAGCCATAAAAATGAATGAGTTCATGTTCTTTGTAGGGACATGTTTGCAGCTGGAAACCATCATTCTCAGCACACTATCGCAAGAACAGAAAACCAAATACCACATGTTCTCACTCATAGGTGGGAATTCAACAATGAGATCACCTGGACACAGGAAGGGGATCATCACACACCGGGTCCCATTGTGGTGGGGTGGGGGAGAGGGATAGCATTAGGAGATATACCTAATGTATATGACAAGTTAATGGGTGCAGCACACCAACATGGCACATGTATACATATGTAACAAATCTACACGTTGTGCACATGTACCCTAGAACTTAAAGTATAACAGTAAAAATAAAATAAAATAAAATTTTATATAATTACCAATAAATTATTTTTTAGAAAAGGAAATTCCCACTCAATATAATGAAATCATGGATAGGAAAGTAACAAAAATGTTTGACATTTGCACCCCACTCTATGAAGACTGCTGAAACAAGTTATATGTATATTTCACAATGGTTAGTATGGTGCAAGCTATGTAAGAGATACATAATACATATGCAATGGTTGATAAAGAAGAGCATACTTAACTGCAAACAGGGCCTGGGACAAACTATTGTAGCAAGAGGCAACATTCCGTTGGAAAATGCTTCGTCCCAGCAGAGGAGAAGGAGGAATATGGGGAAGTGGGTAGGGGTGAGGACAAAAATAATGAAAAGAAGGAAAAAACACACACTACAAAGTAAATTGTGAAGACAGTAGGATGCGTTAAAGGGAATGCTGAAAGAGGGAGTTATTAATGATGGCAATGAAAGCAGCAGAAGAAAATCAAACAAAGGAGAACAAACAAGAGGACTGCATAACCACAACATGTATGCAATCACCATTATACAAATCAGTAAAAGCACATATGACTGTATAATGGAAGTAAATAAAATAATTACATAACTTTTAAAAATGATAAGAAATGGAAACAAAAGTTTTACATAAGCCCCACGGAATGTTGCCCATGAGAATTTAGGGGTTTGTACATTTAGAAATAAAATGGAACGTGTCTACTCACCTGGGTGAAAGGGGCAATAGGCAAATATCCCTACAAGTTGCATATACACGATGGCCCAGCAATTCTGCTTGGAATTGGAGTTTATCCTATAGACAGACTCATATATTAACTCAGAGTTACAAAGATGTATGTACATCACACAGAAAGAACATGAGAGTGTGATCTGATATGCGGCCTTGTGCAGAACAAGAAAGAAAAGATGACAAAGACACAGATAGTGGGCTGATGAGAGAACCCCAGAGCAGGAGTGAATATTGTCTTATATCCTGAGTTTATGTATGCATCTTGCAGTTTGGAATTTTATTTCCCTTGCTGTGAAGTTCCATGCTGCAAAATTTTACACATAGAGAAAAGTGTGAATCCTAGATATAATGTATACTTCTATTGTCCTGAATTAATCATTATTCTAAGCAAGTAGTAACCTATAAAATTCAGAGAAAAGCTATGTTACCTGCTTTTTCATCTGTTCTCTTTCCTACATAGATAATTTTCTTAAGAATAGATGTCAACATTTGAGCAAATAAGCTCTAATCTTACAGTAAATGCTTACCAAGTCCCTAAATCTTGACAGATCTTGAGCCTCTGGCTGTGTCTATGCTTGCCAAATCTCAATATTTAAAAATATCAAAGTATACAAATATTTTCCAATATTCCCTTAAATGCTTAGTGTAAATACAGAACTCGTACTTTTACTGAGCACCAGAACCACAGGCTGAGTCAGACGGGGAATACAAAAGAAATAGAAAATGTGATATTTGAGGAACTCAAAAGGTACCACAGTGAACCTAGGCCGATGCTCTGTTTTCCATCCCTACATGACTGCCTCATCATAAGTAGCATCCCACAGCTACTCTTCTTAGACATGAGAGAATGCATGCAATCTCTTAGTTCAGTGCCTAACACATACTAAGTGATCATTTGCCCAGTTCATCTTCCTGACTCTAAACATATCATTTGACCCTCAGGCCTATAAAGAGTCTAAGCTTTTTGATGATCTGTCCTCTAGCTCTTTGCTTTCTAATGTATGGTTTGTGAATCAGTAGCATGGGCATCACTGAGATGACTTTAAGAAATGCAGAATCTCAGGCTCCACTCTAAACCTACTGAATCAGGACCTGGATTTTAGCAAGATACCCAGGTGATTCATATGCACAACAACAGAAGTTGCCAAACCTCACCAAATTATAATCAACCCAGATATTCAGTCTCAGTTGGTCTGGGCGAGCACAGGCATTATTTTCAAAATATTTTCAAAAGCCTCTCAAGTAATTCTAAGGTGCATCTAGGGTTGAGAATTACTGCAGGGTTTTGCTCATGTCACTCCATTTTCTACCCTTTTGATGGTAACTCTAAGTGAAAAACACTCTTTACTCAAAAGCAACTCAACTGTGTGTTTGCTATCTCATTTATTCATTCAGAAAATACTAGGCGATTTCTCTGTTCAAGGCACCATGACAGCTTCCTTAAACAGCATTGTAAACACGAATGACAACGCTCTGCTTTCATGAAGTTTGCATTGTAGTATGAGAGAATGAGCAAATCCATGGGCAATTACATACAAGATAAGGATGAGTCATTTAGTAGCAGAACTACAGGGTGATGAGAAAGCAAACACAGAGGGCTCTACATGATTAGAGAGTAATCAACATATTTTTCCAGATAAATACTTGAAAGCAAAACATCCAGATTAGTACATTCTTTATCATACTTTGTTCTCATACTGAAATTAAGATAGTTGTCCTCAAAAAGGTTTTCTCTGCTGAGATGTATCTGTAGTGCTTACCTAAGTACAATATGCCCCCCTACCCCATGGTGGCATGAGTATTTTACGAAAGAAGGAAATAGTAATTTTGCCTCATGAAAAGCTAATCAGTGCAGTATTTTTACCACTCAAAAGCTATTGAATAATTATAGTAAAATTTCTGTGAAGTCTTAGAATTCTTTTTTCCACCTATTGCTAGATTGGCTACTGTGACTGAATTGACTGCCCTGTTCAGTGGACATATCCAAGTATCTGCCTGTCACTTTGTGAATAAATCTTGTATTCATTTCGTTTCATGTTGTATACAATATGTATAAAAATAGTAAAACTTAAGTTACAAATGCCCTCACTGACACACGATTTTCACAATTAACCAATTTAGTGAAGTTGTGATTAAAAACCAAGGGCTTTATTGGGGGGAAAAGGCCTATTCCAATGGAGAGTTTGCGACTGGGAAGCTCTGAGGTCCTGGGTTCTTGGATTTCAGTTTCCTTATCTGTAAGTCGGAATAATAATAGTACCTATCTCATAGAAGTACTGTGAGGCTTAATCACTTGTGTAAAGCTTATAGCTCTGCCTAGAACAAAGTAACCTTCAGCATTAAGTGTTGTTGTTCTAGCTAATTGCAAATTCTCTGAATATATGAGTTCCAGTCAGTATTTAGAGTCAGAAGTTGAAAATGCCACATTTTTTTTCTATTAAAGCCTCATACTAAAAATATTTCCTTCTATAGTGCAACATGTGAAATATTCTTTTTTTTTTTTTTTTTTTTTTTGGACAAAGTTTCACTCTGTCACCCAGGTTGAAGTGCAGTGGCACCATTTGGCTCACTGCATCCTCTGCCACCCAGTTTCAAGCAATTCTCCTGCCTCAGCCTCTCAAGTAGCTGGGATTACAGGTGCCTGCCACCGTGCCTGGTTATTTTTTGTATTTTTAGTAGAGATGGTGTTTCACCATGTTGGCCAGGCTGCTCTTGAACTCCTGACCTTGTGATCCACACACCTCGGCCTCCCAAAGTGCTTGAGACAAAGTGTCTCACTGGGTGTGAGACACTGCACCCAGCCCATGTGAAATATTTCAACAGCATCATTAGACAAGCTACTGAAAAGAAAAGCAGTATTGGAACAAATATTTGTGGAAGACTGTTACCCTGCTGACCACAGTAAACCTTATACTACTTTTTATATGTCTCAATGATCAATGATCATGTCACAAATGAGTCCTTGGTGAGGAGAAATAGTTCTTGGGTCTGGAGAGGCCATTAGTAACACATTTGGAGTCTTTCTTTAAGTCATGCATTTCCCATGATGTATAGATTTTAAGTTCATTTGGCTACCAAAGCCCTTTACTTAAATTAGCAAAGGATTGATTTAAAATAGTAATAAAAGTAAATGGTATCTTAATGAGCATCACAGTAAGTAATTGTATAACAGCTTAAGTACTATATTCATAGAAACAAGAGCACAAGAAACTGATTATGATCACAAATAAATAGTTACTAGCCATAGGTCAGACTTCCGTTCCTTTCTTTGTGTTTTTGGCCTTGGGGCCAGAATAGTTTCCTGTAAACAAAATAATTATTCTTCCTTATCTTCCTGTTCCTTTTGCTATATTAATACATATTTGGCATGCCCCCATATACTGTTTATGGCAAAATGAGATGAGTGAGCTAATTCAGATTAAATAGCTGACTTTCCACCCAAATCCCTTGCCAAAGACAAACTGAACTTTTAAAGGTTTGGCAATGTGAATTTATTTTTGCATTATCATTATTATTATTATTTTTTTACTTGGAGGCGTCATGGTATAATTTTACTTTCATGCATTTTGTAGTGGTTGGACATGTAAGGTTTTGGGGGAGTTTATTTAAATTAGTGTAGTAGAATATTTATGTAAGGCATCTCATTTTTAAGCATTACAGAAGGGGATATCAGTGCATATGTAAATAATTCTATACATATTTTACATCCCTGATGCTGTTTTTAAAACTTTTTGCAAATAAATATATATAATTATAATTTGTCAATTTACAATGATAAAAAAGCTTCCTTGAAATGTTGACTGTAGCCCAACACAAAGCATTCAATTACAAAGAAAGAAAAAGATCAAAAGAGGCACTAATTTAGGACTGTGGACCAATAAACTTCAATCTTAGCTATAAATAAGATTGTTTCAGAAAAAAAGAGAGTCAATTTTTTATTCTAACTCCCAATGTTTTCCCACAACCAACCAAAAATACGAGAATAGAAAATTGGATGGAATTACAATACTAACAGTTCTAATTGATATGTTGTCTAAATAGACTTGAGTAGCCAGATACAAGTATCTTGAAACTTAATGCAAATAATTCAGGATCCGTGCCTTCAAAAATGTTATCATATAAGGTTAGGCAGCCCAGATAGGTCAATTAGTTAAAGTAATTTGAAGAACAAAGCTAACTCAGCGTTTGCTGTTCCTCTGTCTTATTTAGAAGTGGAGAGTTAAAATGTGCTGCAAAGTTGGCTTTGGTCGTAGAGAAATCTTTTAACCTGTAGGAGTTTTTTCAACTTAGCTTCTATGAATATTTATCTTCAACATTATTGTCTTCACCATCATCACAGTAGAATTTCAAGGATAATATTCACACCTCAAAAGATGTACTTCATACATTACTAACGAATTATCTATTGGCTCCTCCACAGAGATTTTCATAGATCAGTTTAAAAACTTTTTGCAAATTCCTTCTTAATTTCTTCATTGACCCACTGGTCTTTCGGGATCATATTGTTTAATTTTCATGTATTCATATAGTTTCCAAAATTTCTCTTGTTACTGATATCTAGTTTTATTCCACTGGGGTCAGAGAAGATGCTTGATGTTATTTAATTTTTTTGAAAGTTTTAAGACCTGTATTGTGGCCTAATATATGGTCTGTCCTTGAAAATGATCCATGTCTTGAGAAAAAGAATGTGTATTCTGCAGCCATTGGACGAAATGTTCTGTAAATATCTATTAGATCCATATGGTCTATAGTGCAGATTAAATCCAATGTTTCTTTGTTGATTTTCTGTCTAAAATAATCTGTTCAATACTGAATGTGGGATGTTGACTTTTCTAGGTATTATTTTACTGGGACCTATTTCTCTCTTTAGCTCTAATAATATTTGCTCCATTTATCTGGGTACTCCAGTATTGGGTGCATATCTATTTACAATTATTATATTGCCTTGCTGAATTGATCCCTTAATCATTATATAACGACCTCCTTTGTCTCTTCTTATAGTTTTTGTCTTGAAATCTATTTTGTCTAATGTAAGTTTAGCTACTGCTGCTCATTTTTGGTTTCTGTTGCCATGGAATATCTTTTTCCATCTTTTTATTTTCCGTCTATGTGTATATTTACATGTGAAGTGTGTTTCTTGCAATCAAGGGGTCATTGAGTCTTATTTCTTTATCCGTTCAGAAATTCTGTCTTCTGATTGAAGAGTTTATTCAATTTACATTCAATGTTATTATTGATACGTTTGGACTTACTTCTACTATTTTGTTATTTGTTTTCTAGTTGTTTCTGGTTTTCTCCTTCTTTCCTTACTTCCTGTCTTTCTTTCAGTGAACGTGATTTTCTGTGATCGTATAATTTTATTTCTTCCTTTTTATTTGTTTGTGTATCCATTGTATGTTTTTTGATTTGAGGTTACCATGAAGCTTGCAAATACTCTCATGTGATGCATAATTTTGAGTAGATAACAACTTAACACTGCTTAAATAAACAAGCTAACAAGCAAGAAGAAAACTGTTGAAAACTCTACACTTTAACTTCATCTTCCCACTTTTAAATTTTTTGTTGTTTCTATTTATATCCTATTGTACTGTCTGTGTCTTCAAAAGTTGTTGCAGTTATTATTTCTGATTGGTTCATCTTTCACTCTTTCTACTTGCAATAATAACGGTTTACACACCACAATTACAATGTTATAATATTCTGTGTTTTTCTGTGCACTTAACTATTGTCAGTAAATTTTGTACCTTTTTAAAATTCCTCAGCTTTTGTTTATCTGGGAAAGTCTTTATTTCTCCTTCATGTTAGAAGGATATTTTAGCTGGATATACTAGTATTTTCAAATAGCCTGTCTTCAAGCTCACTTATTCTTTCTTCTGTTTGATCAATTTTTGTATTAATAGATTCTGATGCATTCTTGAGTATGTCAGTTGCATTTTTTCAACTTCAGAATTTTTTATTGATTCTTTTAAATTATTTCAATGTCTTTGTAAAATGTATCTGATAGAATTATGAATTCCTTCTCTGTGTTATCTTGAATTTATTTGAGTTTCTTCAATTTAGCTCTTTTGAATCCTCTGTCTGAAGGTCCACATATCTCTGTTTCTCCAGGGTTGGTTCCTGGTGCCTTCTTTAGTTCATTTGGTGAAAACATGTTTTCCTGAATGGTACTGATACTTGTTCTTTTGGCCTTAAAGAGCTCTGTATTTATTGTAGTCTTCATAGTCTTGGCTTATTTGTACCCATACTTCTTGGGAAGTCTTTGCAGGTATTTGAAAAGACTTGGGTGTTGTGATCTAAGCTGTATTTGTATTATGGGTCACAACAAGCCCATTAGCGTTGTGCTTCTTTGCAGATTCATGGAGGTACCCTTCTGGTGGCCTTCGATAAGATCCAGAAGATTTCTCTGGATTCACAGGCAGAGATTCGCTTTCTTTTCCCTTACTTTCTCCCTAACAAAAGGTGTCTCTCACTCTGTGCTGAGCCACCTGATTCTGGGGGAGAGGGAGTAACACAAGCACAACTGTGGCCTCTACCATTGATACTGCATTAGGTCAGACTTGAAGCCAGCTCAACACTGGGTCTCGCCCAATGCTTAGTGTAACCACTATCTGGCTACCACCTATGTTTGTTCAAGGCCCTAGGGCTCTACAATCACCAGGTGGTGAAGCCAGCCAGGCTTTTGTCCTTTTCTTCAGGGCAGTGATTTTTCCCAGGCCCCGGGTAGGTCTAGAGATGCCATCTTGGAGTTAAAAACTGGTGTCAAAAAATTTATAAGTCTATCTGGTGTTCTATTCTACTGTGGCTGAACTGGCCCTCCAACCATGAGAAACAGTCTTTCTCACTCTTTCCTCCCCTTTCAACAGGCAGAGGAACCTTTCCCCATGGCCACCACTCCCACAGGTTCACAGGGAGTACTGACGGGCTACCACCAGTGTTCCCTTAAAGCCCAAGAGCCCACAGGCTTTTCACTCAGCTTGTGGTGAATGCTGCTTGACCATCCTTCAGGTCAGTATGCTCCCCTACAACCCAGGGCAGGTCTACAAATGCCATTCAAGAGCAAAGGCCTGTACTCAGGGACCACAAGAGTCTGCTTGGTGCTCTACCTCACTGTGGCCAAGCTCATACCTAAGGTGCAAGACAAAGTCCCCTTTACTTTTCTGTCTGTTTTTCTCAAGCAGAAGGATTTTCTCACCATAGACAGCACAGCTGGGAATGTTCTGGGTCTCACCTGAAGCCAGCATATCTGAGAGTTTCGCCCAATTCCTATGACTTACTACCTGGCTACTGCTGCTTGTTCTTTAGGGCCCAAGAACTCTTTAGCCTACAGCTGATGGATCCTGCCAGGACTTGGTCCTTCCCTTCAAGGCAGCAGGTTTTCTTCTGGACCTGGGTATGTCTAGAAATATCATTCAGGAGCTAGGGAATGGAATGAGGGCCTCAAGATTCTAACTGGTGCTTGTACCCTATAGTACTCTGGCCGAGCTGCTATCCAAGATGCAAGACAAAATTCCTCTTTATGTTTCCCTCCCCTCTCCTGAAGCAGAAAGAATGGGTTTCTTTTGGAGTCACAAGCTGTGTTGCCTGGGCTTGGGGGAGGGGTGACAAAAGCAATCCATTAGCTGCCCCAGCTGGTGTCTCAGTAAGTCACGTGCTCTCCAAGTCCTCAAGTCTACTGGCTCTGAGCCCAGCTCAGCGGTAAGACTAGCAGTCTTTGTGGCCTAGCCTGCCTGTCAAGTTTAATTTGAGCCCTATAGTATTTCAGCCTGCGGTCGTGAGGTTTTCCAGAACTCAAGTTCTAACCCTTGGAGTGAGCAATTCTCCTCTGGCTAGGGCTGGTCTGAATGATCCCTCTGTGAGGGCATCAGCTGATTTCAGCCCTGTTGTTGTGACAGGTCAGCGCTGAGTTCAAGGAAAAGTCTCACTTTGCTGTGTCCTCCCTCTCCCAATCACACAGATTTTTCCAGACCCCATTGCCACTGTGGGGTTATGGGAGATGGGCAGCACTGGCAATTTAAGAGTGTCTTTTCTACCCTCTTCAGTGCCTCTTTCAGCACTATGAAGTTAAAACCAGGTATTGTGTGGGTTTACCTGATTTTTGCTTCTTATGAAAGTTTTCTTCTGGTTCTTCCAACTAAGCCTAAAATAGCCTAAAGTAAAAATTTACCTCCACATTATTACTTTATCCAGCTACCATTCAAATTTACATTTCTCTTTACTTCTAAACTTGTCAAAAACCAAGAGTTTATTTCCTACTACTTGCGTGTCGTTAGCACCCACTTTCTCCTTCGCACTTTGTAATCTAGCTTTTTCTGTGCAGATAGTTGAATCTGGTGTGCCTATGAGTGGGATAATCGTGGGGCTTTCTATTCTACCACTTTGCTCCACCCCTTCTCTGAAGTTTTTTTATTTTTTTAAACCTCTTCTAACACCTAATTTCATCTCCACCTTCAGATGATTACTACCTTCATTACTGCAATATTGAAGCCATATAACATGAGAAAATATTTCAATCTCAGAAGCATTCTAGAATCATAATCATTCTCTTTTCCTCATATTTCATCTCATGTAATTGATGGATCCTTCCTTCTTGCCAAATAAAACCTATGACACTTTAGCTTTAGTGCCAACCCTACATCAATTATCCACTGTATTAGTTAGGGTTAGGTTCAACTGCAGGTGATAGAAAGCCCAAAACAACAGTGGTTTGAGCAAGATTGATTTCCACTAAGATAAATCTAAGCATCCCTGGACTAGTACATTAGCTCCATAATCATGAGGTCCCAAATCCCTAATATCTTGTTCTTCTATTCCCAACATAATGCTTTCACCACAAAGTCTGTCTCATAAACCAAGAACTACAGCTCTATCCAGTAAGTACACAGTCCAGACAACAGGAAGCAGAAAAAAGGACAAGAAAAGGGTACTCCTTCCTTTTCAGATCACTTTCTAGAAATGCACATATTACTTCTGCTTACATCCCATGGACCAGAGGTTAGTCATATAGCCAAAGCTAGCTTCCAAGGTGACTGGGTAATAAACCTTTGCATGAGCTTAGACAAAATTTGATATTTCTATTACTAAGGAAGGAAGAGACAGATATTGAGGCATTATTGGCAGTTTCCATGGCACCCCCCCCTTTTGATACTTATCTTTAGTCTATAATTTTCTTCTGGTTCTTCCAACTAAGCCTATAAATATCCTAAAATAAAAATTTCCTTCCACATAATTCCTTTCTCCAGCTACCATCCAAATTTACATCTTTCCTTACTTCTACACTTGTCAAAAACCAAAAATTTATTTCCTATTGCTTGCATTTTGTTACCACCCACTTTCTCCTTCACACTTTGTAATCTAGCTAAGACTCCAATTACTATTAAAACTACCTTCTTCTATGTCACCAGTGACTTTCTTCTAAAATTCAATTACTTATTTGTCCTTGTAGTACTTGTTAAATATAAATTATTGCCATGGAATACACTATGGTAAAAACTAAATACACATGCCAAGTAAGTAGTTGGATATTAAAGGAGATAATCTTATTTCATGGATTTTGTGTTTTGAATGCAAATCTAAAATGGTTTGCTTTTAAGAGAGACATTTTGACTCAATAATGTATGTCATAATAATTTTTCTTGTGAAATGAATGCAGAGATAGATACTTTGGATATGGCTGCTTAGCCAAAACTAAATAATACTTCACACAAATATATGTGAAATTAAGTAATAAAACTTGCCAAAGGAAATGTTATATATAGCAAAGAATTTGGCACACATTATTTAACTTGTTTTTCAGATCTCTGGTTTTCACTTCAGTTGTCAATCTGCTTATATTTGTAATCTATTAGATTAGAGTCATTGGATTTTTGTTTCCAATGATTCTTTCACTTAACTTTGGCTTGACATGACTACTACACACAAAAATAGTAGGAGCAAAAGAGAATTGTTTTTTCTTACAGTGGAAAGGTGTATTTTCCTAAGTCTCTTCTTAAAACCTTGCAATGCCTGTGAGGGAAATAATGTGAGAAAGAAGGACTATATGGACATATAAAACCACTATTTTTATAAGAAACCAAACTTTTTGGAGCACCTTGACTGCAAAGGTGAGCTACTGTAAATCTATCAAGGTAGAGGGCACAAACTATGGTTCAAAAGATATTTATAATGTCTAGCAACTGATTGTCATAATTAGAAATGTTTCTCTCTAACATCTCTGATCTCTGTACTTATGACTTCTGACTCTTATCCAGCAATTATCACTGAACTTCACATTACTCAGCCTTTTACTCCATATGCTATCACTTGTCTGCCAATCTGGGCTCCTTTCTGCTTCATAGATTTATATCAACTTGAATTTAATTCATGTCTTCAAGTTCTTGACGTCAAAGTTGCACGTCATTTCCTCTCCTGTTTTCATTTCAGCATGAACATCATCTGACAATCCTGGGTTCCACAGCTTCAAGCATAGCAGTGTCCAACCCTGGACATTAGACCTATCTACAAAGATTTTAAAAATCTGTCAATGACCAGACCCTATCCCCAGTATTCTAATTTAAGTGGATTGAGATGGGGATAGGCATTAGTAGTTTTAAAGAGCTCCACAGGTCACTCTAATCTACAGCCAGGTTTGAAAACCACCAGTCTAGCTTCTGTTTCCATCCAAAATAACTATAAAGACTACACAGGGAACTGCTCTATTACCCTCTCCTGGCACCAGGCAACACTGCCTTCAGTGGTTCCATGGAACTCCGTAAACTCAGATGCCACCAAGATTCAATTAGATATAAGATATCTATTTATGTATTCAACAAACATGTAACAAGTATTCAGTCTTTTCTAAATAGTCAAAGAAAATTTGAATGTAGTCCTTTTCCTCCAGAGCATACATATTAGTGGAGTAGGCGGTGAGGAAACAAATAATTATAGGAACATGATAACTGCTTTGATAGAGACATAAGAGAAATACTATAGAAACACATAAGAGGGAGCAATTATCCCTCTGTAAAGGTCATAGAATACTTCCTGAAGTATATTTTAATCTTAAAAGAGTAAGCAGAAGTTTACCAGGAAGGCAAGAGAAGATAAGCACAAGGGGCAAACCAAGCAAAAACACAAAGAAAAGAAATTTCATAGAAAGGTACATGGATGCATTAAATTTTGTATTTATTAATGGCATAAATTTGAAGAAAATACTAAGAATTTACAAGTATTGTCAATGCTTGTTTTAAAAATATATTAAAATAATATCCAGTGAATGCGAAGTGCTATGACATTTTTGTAAACAAGATTAAATCACCTTGAATCTACCTATGGCATATTTATTTTTACTGTTGCTTCAGCTTATTAGCAAATTCTGTCACTTCAAGTTGTTTTCAAACAATTATGAAGCTCTTTGGGTTAGATTGTCTTTCTGTATGATTGGTTGTTATGAAATCTGTGTATTCCTTCCCTTTCAAGTCTCAGTGACTTATGTTTCATATGAATTGATTCCCACTTCCATCTAAAGAAACAATCTTCTATCTATAAGGTGCAAGGCTCAGGACTTTAACTTTGTTAAGTATGCAAACCCTTGTTTAGTAACAAACTATTTAAAATGTTTTGTAACATGTTAATTTGACTATAGAAACATGCCCTAATAGGATTTATGATGTTTTGTCATTTGGTCCTGATCTCTGGGAACTTCATACACCACACTCTACAAAATGGCACAAGGCCCATTTGAAAGGTAACTGAGACAACAGTGAGAGTCACGCCTTACATACTTTCACACATCTCCTTCAAAATAAAAATCCCTACCAGAGATTTCCTGTTTTTACTTTCCAACTGGGCTTAGTGCTATATTACATTCAAAAATTCCAAGCTGAGTATTAAAAAGTTAAAAAATAACAGATGCTGGTGAGGTTGTGAAGAAAAGGGAATACTTATACACTGTTGGTGGGAGTATAAATTAGTTCGGCCATTGTGGAAAGCAGTTTGGTGATTTCTAAAAAAACTTAAAACAGAATTACCATTCCATCCAAGAATCTCATTACTGAGTATGTATCCAAAGGAATATAGATCATTCTACCATAAAGACACATGCACAGGTATGTTCACTGCAGCACTATTTGCACTAGCAAAGAAATGAAATCAATCTAAATGCCTATCACTGGTAAACTGGATAAAGAAAATGTGGCACATGTACAGGATGGACTACTACACATTCATAAAAAGTACAAGATTATGTGCTTTGCAGCAACATGGATGGAATTGGAGGCCATTATCTTAAGCAAATTAATGTAGAAACAGAAAACCAAATACTACATGTTCTCATTTATAAGTGCGAGCAAAAACCTGAGTACATATAGACACAAAAATAGAACAAAAGACACCAGTGCTTACTTAAGGGTGGAGGGAGGGAGGATGGTGAGGATTATTATAAAAAATATATGTAAGAAAGGAAAAGCCAGCAAAATATTTCAGAAATAAAAAAAGAACGTAGGTGACAAAAATGAAAGATTATGACAACCCAATAATAATTAGACCAACTTTAAGATAAGTCAAATTTTGCCCTAGATTTCACAGATAGAGGGCCAATGAGAGTTTAGTTATCTTTAGCCTCTTCCCAAATATCTACCTGACTTTTATCTTCCTTTTCTTACATTTCAGTTACCCAGTAGATTTCAATAGTTAACCACCATTGAACCTATTTAAACGTAATTATAAATAGCTGATTTCATTGTAAGTATGCCATGTAAGAAGGTACATTCAACTACTTTCCTCCATGTGTAACAAGGCCATGTTTCCTTTTCAGCTTGCGTACATTTGAACAATAAAAAAAGAAAGGTGATATCCCAAAGATCACAGTAAACTTTAAATGCTCTCAAACGACTTCTATATAGAATCGCCAATGCAATAGGGTAATATTCCATGATTTTTATATACTCATCAACCTGTTTTTCTTTACCAGTAACAATGATTATAGAATTAAGAAATTAAGAATTACATTTTTTTATCCATACAATACTTAGTCATCACTTTCAACAATAGGGAAATACAAAATTGCAATGTTCTCAGGCCCCGATTAACTTACATTTGTTTATTTAAACTACCAAAGACTCTCAACACTGTGG
Source organism: Macaca mulatta (assembly GCF_049350105.2). Taxonomy (NCBI): domain Eukaryota; kingdom Metazoa; phylum Chordata; class Mammalia; order Primates; family Cercopithecidae; genus Macaca; species Macaca mulatta. The sequence goes on along the minus strand of NC_133426.1, from coordinate 122,859,062 downwards.
AAGGTGTAGACAAGTACATTTCCTAGTATCAATAAAAATAATACTAATAACTTACTTTACATAACTTTTATAGAAAGTAACTTTTATGAAAAGCTATGTTAAGCAAGTTATAGTATTATTTTCTCCTTATGACCACCAACAGTCCTGTAGTTGGGAAAGAACTACTTTTCCCTACTTGATAAAGGTAACTAAAGAAAAGAGTCATTAAATGTCTTCCTGGACCTGAGACTCTGTGTTTTTTTTTAAACCTTCAATTGCTTCTTATGATTAAGAAAGCTTAAAAATTATTGAATTCAATAATCCACATACAGTTTTTAGCATGATTCTAGATGCATAGTATGTACCCAATAAAAGCTAGTATTAATTATATATATTACATATACTATTTATTACTAAATTGGTGGTCTTGTCACTAAGATGTGAAAGCTGATGTTTCAGGACAAGTTTAAGAAAAATACAAAAGCTTAACTGTAGGATTTGAAAGAGAATTGCTCAACATCTAGGTGGAGATCACATAACTTAATCAAGTATATTGAAACCCAATAAGAACACAGAGTAAAATTCCATGCTTCAAATAATCATACCATGAAGTCAGTCTCTGCACAATGGCAGAGCCAATTCTAGGAATCTATGCTGAGAGAAAAATAATTTAAAATACAGAAAAAAATTTATGCACAATAATGATCATTAAAGTTTTCATGAAAGCAAACTGTTGGGGAAAAGGTAAACATATAAAACAAATTAATAAAGAAATAAGCCATTATGCAGTCATTAAAATAGTATTAAAAAGAAATATACAACATAGGTAAATTAATAGTAGGTAATAATTCTAAAGTCTTCATATAAAATTATATTTCCAGGTAGGTGATGGAGTAAGACTGAGGAATAGAAGGCTCCACCTATAGTCCTCCCAACAAAGGACATTCATTTAACAGCTGTTTACACAATAAAGCACCTTCATGCAAACCAAAAACCAGGTGAGCACACAGGGTTCCTGATTTTAACTTCATATCACTGAAAGAGGCACTGAAGAGTTAGGAAAAACTGGGAGTGGAGCTCAAGCTCTAGAGTCTTGAGCTAAATCATATCCAGGGAATGATAATAACAGGTTTTTGTCTATTGGCTTCAGGTGTGACCTGACACAGTCCTAGTGGTGGTGGCCATAGAGGTGCTTGGGTCACTTCACTTCCAGCTCCAGGTGGCTCAAAACAGAAGGAATCTTGAATCATGGATGCCACCTCTCCCTAAAACTCCAACAGCAGCATTGTGGTGGGGAGAGAGTTGTTGTGCACTGGAAAGAGGGAAAGTGCAGCAATTGTGAGTCATTTAACTCAATGCTGCTTTGTCATAACAGAAAGCAAAAATGGACCAAACTCAGCTGATGCACACCACAGAAGGGGCATTTAAACCAGACCTAGCCACAGGATTTTTTATCCCAGTGATCAAAACTTGAGTTGTTGCAAACCTCAGCACCAAAGACTAAAGTGCTCTGGGGACACTAAATAAACATGAAATACAGTCTAGGCAACAAAGACTGCAACTTCTAGGCAAGTTCTAGTGCTGACCTGGACATACAGCCAGTGGGCTAGAGGGCACATGACCTACTGAAACTCCAGTCAGGATGGCTAAGGGAGTGCTGGCATAAATCCTCCACTAACCCCAGACTGCACAGTTCACAGCTCCAAAAGAGACTCCTTCCTTCCACTTGAGGAGAAGAGAGGAAAGAGTGGGGAGGACTTTTTCTTGCATCCTGAATAACACTCAGCCACAGCAAGATAGGACACCTGTTGTAGTTGTGCAGCCCACTTTTCAGTCCCTAGCTCCCTGATGACCTTGCTAGAAACACCCAGGTCCAGAAGGGAATGCACTTCCTTGAAGGGAAGTACCCAGTTCTGGCAGGATGCATCGCCTGCTAACTGAAGAGTCCTTGGACCCCAAATAACCAGAAGTGGTACCCAGGTACTATGTCAAGGGTGTTGGGTGACACTCTGAGACTTGCTGGCTTCAGGTGAGACTCAGCATATTCCCAGCTGTGGTGGTTAAGAGGTGAGATTTGTTTTGCTTGAAAAAAAAAGAGTGATGGGAAAATAAAGGAGACTTTGTCTTGGTCCTTAGGTACCACCTCAGCCACAGGGGAGAAGAGCACCAAGTGGGTCCCTTGGATCCCTGATTCCAGGACATGGCTCTGAGATGGCATTTGTGGACCTTCCCTGGGCTAGAGGGGAGCCCATTGCCCTTAAGGGTGAGTATGAGACCAAGCAATCTTCACCACAAACTGACTAAAGAGCCCTAGGGCCTCCAGGGAACATCAGATGCAGTCTAACAGTACTCACTGTAGGCCTGTTGGGGAGTTGGCTGTGGGGTGAGGTTTCTTTGCCTGTGTTTTCATGGGGAGGAAAGAGTATGAAGGATTGTGTCTTCTGATTTGTGTACCAGCTCAGCTGCAGTACAATAGAATACCAGATATACTTCCAAAGTTTTTGACAGTAGTCTCTGGCTCCCAAATGGCATCTGTGCACTTGACAAAGGCCTGGGAGAACTTGACACACTGAAAGGAAGAACTCAGTCCAGGCTGGCTTTGGCACTTACTGATTTTAAACTCCAGAGCTTTGAGTGAGCATAAGTCATAGCCAGAGAATAATAACAGCAGGTATTTGTCTATCAGCATCAGGTCCGACCTGACATAGTCTTAGTGGTGGTGGCCATAGAAGTGCTTGGGTCACTCCACTCCCAGTTCCAGGTGGCTCAAAACAGAAAGACAGACTCCATTTTGGAGGAAGAAAGGGAAGAGAACGAGAGTCTCTCTCTGTCGAAGATCATCAAGGTGATACCTCTATGAGTAAGCAAGAACAACAGTGTTGCTGGCTTGGAGATAAAGCAGATACAGCTTAGATCAAAACACCCAATTCCTCTTGAATATGTAGAAAGTAATCCCAAGAAGGATGGGTAAAAACAAGCCCAGACTGCAAAGACTGCAATAAATACCTAACTTTTCTATGTCTGGACAAAGAAAAATATTTGTGAGTACGAAGAACATACAGGAAAACATGATCCCAAAATATAAACTAACTAAGGTACTATGAACCAACGATGGAGAAAGAGACATATATGAACATTCAGACAGAGAATACAAAACAGCTATTTTGAGGAAACTCAAAGAAATTCAAGATAACACAGACAAGGAATTCAGGATTTTATCACATAAATTTTAATAAGAGAATAAGATAAGTAAAATGAATCAAGTAGAAATTCTGGAGTTGAAAAATCCAATTGGCATACTGAAGAATGCATCAGAGTCTTTTAATAGCAGAATTGGTCAAAGAAGACTACCTCAAGATATTTAATAAATTTCCAAAGGTCAAGGTAAAGAAAGAATCCTAAAATCAGGAAAAGAAACAAATAACATACAATGGAGCTCCAATACATCTGATAACAGGCTTTTCAGTGTAAACCATACAGACCAGGAGAGAGTGATAAGACATATTTAAAATACCAAAGGAAAAAAAAATACCCTTTGCTCTAGCTCTAGAATATAATATCCAGCAAAAATATCCCTCAAACACAAAGGAGAAATAAAAGCTTTCCCAGACAAACAAAAGCTGGGGAATTTTATGAACACCAGACCTTCCCTACAATAAATGCTAAAAGGAGTACTCCACATAGAAAGAAAAGGACCTTGATGAGCAATAATCAATCATCTGCAAGCATAACTCACTGGTAACAGTAAGTACAGAGAAAAACACAGAATATCATAACAGTGTAACTATGTAAAGTATGCTTATTTTAAGAAGGAAAACTAAATAATGAAACAATAAGAAAACTATAGCAACTTTTCAAGACATAGTAAAGTAAAATATAAATAAAAACAACAAAATGTTAAAACAAGAGGACAAAGGAAAATCCCAGGACCAAATGGCTTCACTGCTGAATTCTACAGCACATTTGAACTAATACCAATCCTATTCAAACCACTCTGAAAAATAGAGGAAGACAGAATACTTCCAAACTCATTCTATGAGGCTAGGATTACCCTCATAATAAACCAGAAGAAGAAACATCAAAAAATAAGACTATAGGCAAATATCTCTGAATAATATTTATGCAAAATTCCACAAGAAAATACTAGTAAACTGAATTCAGCAATACATTAGAAAGATCATTCATCGTGACCAAGTGGGATTTATCCCTGGGATACACAAATGGTTCAACATATGCAAATAAATCAATGTGATATCAACAGAATAAAGAAAAAAATATGATCATTTGAATTGTTGCAGAAAAAGCATTTGATAAAATTCAGCATCTCTTCATAGTATAAACCCTCAATACACTGGATATAAAAGAAACATCTCAACAAAATGAAATCCGTGTACAATAGATGTACAGCTAATATAATACTGAATGGGGAAAAGCTGAAATCCTTTCCTCTAAGATATGGGAGATGATAAGGATACCCACTTTCATCACTGTTATTCATCATGACATTGGAAATCCAAACTAGAACAATCAGAAAGAAAGAAAGGGCATCAAAATTGCAAAGGAAGAAGTCAAATTATCTTTGTACATGATATAATCTTATTTTTATAAAAATCTAAAATGTCACAAAACAACAATTAGAACTGATGAACAAATATAGCAAAGTTGTAAGATACAAAATCAACATACAAAAATCAGTAGCATTTCTGTATGCCAACAGTTGAGAAAGAAATTACAAAGTAATCCTATTTACCATAGCCCCACATAAAACTAAATACCTTGAAATTAACCAAATAAGTGAAACATTGTTATAATGTAAACTATAAAACATTGATGACAGTAATCAAAGAGGATATAAAAAAATTTCATGTACATGAAATGGAAGAATCAATATTGTTAAAATATTTATACAACCCAAAGCAATCTACAGGTTCAATGGAAACCCTATCCAAATGCCAATAAAAATTATTCAGAATAATAGAAAAAAAAATCCAGAAATTTATATGGAACCACAAAGCTATCTTGAGTAAACAGAACAAAGCTGGAAGAATCACATTACCTGACTTCAAAATATACTACAGAGTTGTAGTTACCAAATGGTGTGGTGCTAGCATAAAAACAGACACACAGACTAATAAAACAGAATAGAGAACCAAGAAACAAATCCACACATCTACAATGAACTTTGTCAACCAAAATGCCAAGGACATACACAGGGACAAGGACAGTCTTTTCAATAAATGGTGCAGGGAAAACTGGATATCCATCAGCAAAAGAATAAAACTGGAAAACTTAAATCTAAGAACTCAAAGTATGAAAGTAGTTAACGAAAACTTAGAGAGAAAATCTCCTGGACATTGTGCTGGGCAAAGATTTCTTGAGTAATACCTCACGATCCAGGCAACCGAAGCAAAAATAGACAAATGTGATCACATCAAGTTAAAAAGCTTCTGCACAACAGAGGAAAGAATGAAGAAATTGACAGTACAACCCACGGAATGGGATAAAATATTTGAAAACTACACATCTGATAAGTAATTAATAGCCAGAATATAAAGAGTTCAAACAACTCTATAGGAAGCAATCTAATAATCCAATCTAAAAATGGAAAAAAATATGTCAATAGACATTTCTCAAAAGAAGACATACAAATGAAAAACAGTCATATGAAAATGTGCTCAAAATCATTTATCATTAGATAAATGTACATCAAAACTACAATGAGATATCATCTTACCCCAGTTAAAATGACTTATATCCAAAAGATAGGCAATAATAAACACTGGCAAGGATGTGGATAATAAGGCACCTTTTTACACTGTTGGTGGGAATGTAAATTGGTACAATCACTATGGAGAACAGTTAGGAGGTTCCTCAAAAAACTAAAAGTTGAGCTACCATATGATCCAGCATTCTCAGTGCTGTGTATATACCCGAAAGAGAAGAAATCAGTACATTGAAGAGATATCTGCACTGCCATGTTTGTTGCAGTACTGTTCACAATAGTCAAGATTTGGAAGGAATACAAGTGCCCATCAACAAGTGAATGAATAAAGAAAATATTGTACTCATCTACAACAGAGGACTAGTCAGCCATAAAAAAGAGGAGATTCTGTCATTTGCAACAACATGGATGGAACTGGAAGTCACTGTGTTAAGTGAAATAAGGCAGGCCCAGAAAGACAAAACTGATATTCTCACTGATTTGTGGGATCTGAAAATCAAAACAATTAAACTCCTGGAGATAGAGAGTAGAAGGATAGTGACCAGAAATTGGGAAGGATATTTGAGGAGTAGAGGGTATGTGGATATGTTTAATGGGTACAAAAATAAAGAAAGAATGAATAAGGCCGTATTTAATAGCACAACAGGGTGACTATAGTCAATAATAATTTGGTTGTACATTTTTAAATAACTAAAAGAGTATAATTGGGTTGTCTGTAACACAAAGGAGAAATGCTTGAGGGGATGGGGACCCTATCTTTCATGATGTGATTATTACACTTTGCCTGCCCTTATGAAAACATCTCATGTACCCTATACATATATACACCTGCTATGGACTCACAAAAATTAAAAATAAAAAAAGTTTAAACTTCTACTTCTAATGTAATCTCATTCAGGTATGAAATGTATAGAAAAAGAAGGAGATATTTCCAAATATTATTGTGGCTATTTACAAGGTTTTGAATATTGGGTGCTTCCACTTTTTTATACTTTTTAAAATTTTGTAGAATTTCCACAAAGTACAGAATAAAAAAATGTTATTTCTTAAGTAAATGAATAATGCAAGAGATCATCTTGTTTCCTGCCACCATATTAGCTTTGCATGCTCTGTCTCCATGATATAAATACATGAATGGTTCTCCCAATTCCATGATATTGGAGCCACATTTGCATTCAGTATTGACCAAGGCAACCTCTCTGGGCTTTTTTAAGGAGCCAGTATGTTCAAAGTATAACCTGGCTTCAGTCTGAATATTGCAAGCAGAAATAGATGGAATATTCAAATACTTGACTAACTTTAAAAAAAAAAATTAAACAGCTCTTCTAGTAATGTTCAGATCTGCATCCACCATCTGAATTTTGGTGCTGTTGTGCTAAGCACACAGATGGTCTCTCAGTTGTCTGCCTTTCTGATTGCTCCGAATCAAAATCTGCTTCCACTAAAGCCAAAAGCAAAGCTAGTAAATTACTGTTTACCCTATTGAGATATGATAAGGAAGAAGCTGTGATAATGTCCTATGCACACTGGTGCTCTTCAGTTAGTGTTATCCGACTCCAAAGTAAGTAAATTGAATGGAACCAAACAGAGCTATTGAAGGAAATTGCCTTCAGCTGATATTTTATAATGCTCTGTCTTGTCTTCAAGGTCTGTGAATATGGTTAATTCAAATCTTAAGGCCAAGTTCAGAAAAGTTCCAGCTCATCAGAAAGCTCCCAGAAAAACCTGGGCAAAAAGAAATTGGCACATTTCAATCTGTATTACTATCTAACTGAACTCCGCACCTCCTCAGTATTGAGTTATTTCATGCATGTGAAAGAAACTCTCTCTTATCTATTTTCTTGCTGGATCTTCTGGAGAAAAAAAAGTCAGCTTCTGAGGAATTCATTTAAGGAATATGGCTACATTCATTACTGTGTAAAAGTAGTGAGACCAGAGGAAAATTGCATACTTAGATTTAGCTGATACAGCTCAACAAAAGATTAAAAGAAATACTTGGAACTCAAGCCATGGGAGAAGCAGATAATGAGAAGTGGAGCAGAGAATATGGCAAAAATAGCATATATCATATTGGTAGCTTAGCAATAGTTAGCAGAGAAGCTTGAAGGGTCATATGGGTCTGGAGAATGCTACCACTCAGGGCCTTGAGGATTTTCAGGCATTTTCATTTACTCAGTCCAGTGTAGCTGAAAAGGGAATAGAGTTCTAGTCCAAGTTGTAAATGAATAATAGAAAAATGGAACTACTCCCTCAGTAAAGCAAAGAAGGATATTGACTGCAAATAGGTTGGAATTAGGTCATTCACATTACCTGATGTATCCAAGGATAGCTAATGGTTGACTACTCTTACTGTGTATTTCATCGGCTTTCATAAAGCTGGCACCTCAAATGCCCTATTTTACTTGCAGCAAATTATTTTTGCTGCACTCATCCCAACTAGCCAGCATATACTATTGCTCATGACTCAGTAGTGAGGAAAGAAGTCAGTTATTGGCAGAATCTTCTGGTAGCTGCAGCGTGAGTGAACATAGCTCAGGCTGGCAGCTGGGACATTTTGCTATTTACCATAGATCGGGGCTAGGAGATGCACAACCTTATATCTCATTCTATGCAGAATACTTATAGTGTCTTTTCATCTAAAAATAGTTGCTCTCTTTCAGTGACTACACCCAATTTTAAGAATCATCAGTCTTCTCTGTTATTCCTCCCCATCAAAGTAGGATGCTATCTATAGTGTGGAACTCTGATAGTAGATGCATTCTCCTCATACCAATAAAAGTCACGTCTGAATAAGTATTCATAAAAATTAGTTAAATTAAACCTAAACCTTGGATTACACTTTTCCCAGAATTAGATTCATCTATTTTAAGAAACAGCAATATCCTCTTTTATTCTAACAAGCAGAGTGATCATGAGCACATCATTTCACTTTTTATGGTCTTAGTTTCTTCATCTGTAAAATAAGAGGATATGAATAGGTGATGTCATTGTATGATTATATGAATAGAGATACAGAGGTGAAATTTAAAAATGGCATTCTGATTCTTTTATGCAAATTGATGACAAAACTAAATAAATCAGAATTTTCAGTGGGTCTGATACTTGCTTTCATGTACATAACATGTGGAAGGACATTGTCAACCATGGTCTGGTCCTTCCCTGCATCTTCAACTCCATCTTAGGCTGCTTCCAGACGTAGATTTTATTTTAGTTATATCAATCTAACTATAGGACATCACATACAATATTCTCATGAGGGGGACCTACCCTGAAACTTATGGCCTGGAGGAGCAGAGAATGGTATTGGATTATAGTGGACAACCTCACTCCCAAGAAAAAAGAGGAAGGAAGATTCTAGGCCACATATATCCAGCTTCTACTGAAAAGTTTGGTTGGAATAAAAGGTGGGGTCAGTTGAGTCCTAGCCTTGGGTCCTCTGTTGAAAGTCAATGGGTGTGGGTTTTCAGCAACATGATTCCTGTTTGCCCACTTATCTTATGTTTTTGTTATTGTTGTTGTTGTTACTAAATGCTACTTTCCAGGTCTGATTGCACACTATTCTTTAAAGCTACAAATCCCTGTAAGTAAAGGCAACTGTTTGTCAAGTCAGAAGGTAAGAAGAAAGGAAGAGGGCACAAATATTATTAAGGCTTTTGTTGTTGTTGTTCCAGGGCCTTTACTGAGCAGGGAAGATACATTCTAACAGTCTTGTCCCAGAGATAATTATTTGGATTAACAACTAGGAGATGAGGTAGAAAGTTTTGTGCTTACAAAGCAATTCAGTTTTTAGTCAGTTTTGCATCGGGGCTTGAAACATTGTTTCTATTTTATTGACTGGCTATTTAATCAGCACCTTTGTGGTACAGAATGCATCTAGAATACTGGTGGCTTTGATTACAGTTAGTTCCAGAAGGAACCTTAGGGATTGTCTAGTTTGAAATTCTCAGTTGTCATAATAGGTATCTATCTTGTTAATCGCTGTTTCTGTAACACCAAGTACAGTGCCTGGCACATACTAAGTGCTCAATATATGTTGAATTTGCAAGTGAGGAAACTGACTTCTAGTATGATTAGTTATAAGACTAGCTAGTAGAAAAACTGGGGCCAGAATCTAGGTCATCAGCCATCCAGTCTTGCTACAACTTCTTTCTACACCACATCTGCATGGTGACTTAAAATGCAAGTCAGAGTTTGAATATGGGCACAAATATTCAATGATGATGCTTTATTAATGATACTTAATGGTTAGAAGTATGGTTCTGGAGGCAGGCTGCCAAGGTGCAATATAGGCATAGCAACATATTCAGTCCAATAACCTTGTGCAAGTTACTTAACCACTCTGAGGCAGAATTTCTTCATCAGCAAAATGGAAGAATAGTATCCACCTCACAGGGTTGCTGTAAGAATTAAAATAATGAATGCATGTAAAGTGCCAAGAATCTTGTATGGTACATAATAAATGTAAGCTATTATTACTGATTATTGTTCCTGCTATTATAGTTGATAATTCTATCTTTGGCCGCTTCACATGTATTCTTCTCTATTTGAAGTTTGAATAGTAAAATGATGTAAATGGGCATTTCTCAAACTCATTTTTGTCTTAAAGGTTACAAAGTTACACTTTGGTACTGACATTACAGGATCCCAAATGCTAGCCAAGGCATATCAGGTAGCCTTTCATTAGATTATTTGTATGAATCTGGTCTTGGAAAATGAGACATAATTAACCAGAGCTTGTCAAGTTGATAAAAATCCCATGTCTTCATTATTTACAAAAACCCAAAATGGAAAGAAACCTTACAACTTTTTCTTTGGGTTTGATATTTGAGGTGGAAAATTTGTCTGGATGTCTACTCTGTATAAGTCAACCACACCCAAAAGTAAGAAGTGATAAAGTAATTTTGGCAGGTGCTCAATGTCAAACTTAGGTGAATGAAAATATAGATTTCCTTTCTCTGACTAGGAGACAGAAAATAAATGAGAATATTCTAGAATATAGAGAGATTACAGCAGGCTTTGAGACATATGTCAATAAAACAATGGGAAACAACTAAAAGTAGGGATAAGAGGGTCCACTAAGTATTTACCTGTCTGACTCTGATATCTGAATGGCTAAAAACTAAGTGAAAAAAAAAATCTCCAATGAAATCAACTTCAACAACAGTTTTCACAGATCATTTAGCAGATTTTCAGGAAGGCTTTGAAATAATACTAGCTGTGGCTAACACAATTGAAATGTAAAAGTAGAGTGGCTTTCCAGAGCTCCAGTGGCACAATTGGTTAGCACATGGTAGTTATGTGAAAATAGAGTGGCTTTGTTCCACTTAAAAGTCCTTCGAGCACATGTAAATTTCAACACCTGATTTCACCGCTATGTCACCTCTGTGCTGAAAAGGAATTAGTTCCTGGAAGAAGGTATGGTTCACGTCTCACGTTCTTTGTTTAAAATTTTTAATTTTCATGGGTACATAATAGGTGTATGTATTTATGGGGTATATGAGATATTTTGATATCAGCATGGAATGTATAATAACCACATCAGAGTAAATGGAGTATCCATCACCTCAAACGTTTATCTTTTGTTTTACAAAAAATCAAATTATAATCTTTTAGTTATTTAAAAATGCACAAACAAATTATTGTTGACTATAGTCACCCTGTTTTGCTATCACATACTAGATCTTACTCAATTTAAAATTTTTTTTTATCCATTAACCATCCCCACCTTCTCACCCTCTGCACTACCCTTCCCAACCTCTGGTAACCATCTTTCTATTCTGTATGTCCGTGAGTTCCATTGTTTTAATTTTAACTCCCACAAATAAGTGGGAAAAGGCAAAATTTTTCTGTTGCCTGCCTTATTTCATTTAACATAATGACCTCCAGCATCATTCATGTTGTTGCAAATGACAGGACCTCATTTTTTTTTATGGCTGACTGTATACATGTGCCACACTTTATCCATTCATCCATCTGTGGACACTAAAGTTGAGTCCAAATCTTGGCTATTGTGAACAGTGCTGCAATAAACATGGGAGTGCAGATATCTCTTTGATATACTGATTTCCTTTCTTTGGGTATATACCCAGCAGTGGGGATTGCTGGATCATATGGTAGCCCTAGTTTTAGTTTTCTGAGGAAACGCCAAACTGTTCTCCATAGTGGTTGTACATTCCCACCAACAGTGTATAAGGGTTCCCTTTTCTTTACATCTCTGTATTTCAGACAAAGTTTATTGCTGAGGCCCATCTATTCTCTGAACTGGAAACAAACTTTTCAGAGAATTACCAGAGTAGGAGATGACTCCACTTTACTGATATTATCATTGTCTTTTTAAAGATATGCAGCAACTATGACTGTGAAATGCTATACCTTTTCCTAGACAGCTGTTCTAGGCTCTGTTCTCGAAGAGAATAACCTAAGATGTCATAGAGACATCTGAGTGTAGTGGTAATAATATCAGATAGAGAGATTCAAGTATTGATTCTTCTGTTTACTAGATGCTTGACCTTGGAGCAGATAATTTGTTTTATTTTCTGCCTTATATTCCTCAAAATGAAAGGTGTCTTACTAATAATTGCTAAAGTATTTTGTAGTCTATGTAAAATAGCTGATTGCTACTGTTACAGGAAAGGGGGCTCAATCCAGACCATAAGAGAGAGTTCTTGGATCTCATGCAAGAAAGAATTCAGGGTGAGTTCACAGTGCAAAGCAAAAACAAGTTTATTAAGAAAGTAAAGTGCTAAAAGAACAACTACTCAGTAGACATAATAGGGCATTCCAAAAAGTAAGAGGAGGAATGTGTCCACCCTAGGTACAATGCATATATATACATATTATATATATGATATATACACATATATATACACATATATAGGATAAAAAATTATGTGGAGATGTGCTCTGCTACAAGGTTTTGTGATAAAGGATTAATTTCCTTAATTACTATATTTTACAAGAATCAATATTATTATTTTTAAAGCAAAATTAGGAATGCATTTGTTCTCAAGATACTGGGATATCTGGACACTCCCAAGTCTGGGTCTATTTAATAAACATTATCAATCTGTTCTCTTAACTGTAAACATCAAAAGGCTAAGAATACTTAACTTTCTGGGAATGCAGCCCAGCAAGTCCCAGTCTCATTTTCCTAACCCTCACTCTGGTTTGAATGCCTCCGACATATTTCTTCCCTCCCTTTAGAAGAGGACCCTTAATCCTAAGGGTTGCGGAAGGACAGAGATCCGTCTTCTGTAACTTCTTCAGGCTGAATAGGAGCAATGATATTCCTGCCTAACTATTGGTCTTTTGCGTTCAGGGTAGAGAGGAGCTCAGTCAGAAAGCACTAGCATGGTGAAGGTCATTTATAAGCTCCAACAAAAGGTGATATCTAGAAGATTAATAAATGTCCAATTTAAGAAAATGTTGAGTGAGCTTGTCTTGCATTCCTACATGAAGAGTACAACCACAATGTATTCCACAACAGCAAAGTAAAATAAGTAAAATTATTTTAAGTAAACTAAACAGGAAGGCTTTCCAAGAACTGGGCAGTTGTTGGAACTGAGTCAATATAGGTTCGATTAACAGTGCATCAGTGGCAGAGATATGAGTGTCTAAAGCTTTCATAGGCTGGGTAATATTATGTGAATAGTCTGGAACATACACACAACATTTGATTTTGGTCAAAGCACAAGTTTTCCCTTGGGCTGCCATTAAAATGTCCAAAGCCATATAGTTTCATAAGACTACCTGCCTAATATGATAAGTTTCCTCAGTTAGGAGGGTAAGGACATGGAATGTATTATTGAAAGCTGGAGCCATGTGCTTGGGCAAAGCTTCAACTTGTAACTCAATACTGATTGTAGCTGCCTGTGGGGAAAATACAGCCATCAGATAGAACCACCAAGATGTCCATTTTTGTTGCCTATGCTGAGCTTTTATAATTTCCCAGTTAGATGGGAGAGCATCCAGTTTGGTAAGGATACATCCCGGGAGATAAGGGTGACTTCACATATACCCTCCAGTTTAGTTACAAGGTACATATGACCAGCCATGAGTTCCACAAGCCCATAACCATCCCCAAGGAGAAGGGTAGTCACTTATTTTTGGAAAATTATCTTGCCATCCCATCCACATCTGGTCTATGAAAAGAAGGTTCTGATTTCATTGTTGAAGTGGCAGCCATCCCATAGCATGGGTTTCAGTCTGAGGGTGACTATTATTGTGTCTTTCAAAACATGGAAGCACTTTGCCTGATACCTGCACTTGAACAGCTGCCATTCTCCCATGTTCATCGTATATTGCATAACCTAAAGCTGAGGTAGAGTTTAGCTGTTTTCTGATTAGATTAAAAAGGTCCCAAGTTCTGTGTGGCTATAATGAAAGGACACAAAGATAGATGTGTACCCGCCCCCCACCCGCTACACCCTTGTTCTGCTCTCTAATCTTTGCACATACCAGAGATTTCATAAGTTCTGTGAGTACCTGGTTTTCTGCACGTACCAGAGATTTTGTTTTGCACATACCAGAGATTTTGTAAGTTCTGAGGCAAGGTCACAAGACGTGTTTAAGTAAGATAAACTCTTGCTGCCATAAACCTGCTCTCCCGCCTCAAAGTTTGAACCAAAATATCAGAAATGGCGGGAACCAATCATAGTTAGCCAAATCGCCTTGTTCAAACACTAGCCAATCATATATCTGATTTGTATAATAACTCTATGCCCACTTTTCTTAGACTATATAACACTGCTCGGAGCTCAGTGGGGGAGCTCTCCTGCCCGTCTCGTTTCACGAGCGAGGGAGAGTTCCAGGTTCGAACCTGTAATAAAGATCCTTGCTGCTTAGCTTTGACTCTGGACTCTGGTGGTCTTCTTCAGGGAATAAACGGTCTGGGCATAACAATGATACATGCAAAAACTGGGACTATGTTGATAATGTTCAGTTTACCAATCATAATAAAATCCCCATAAACTAAGGTTGGCTTGTTGAATATGCCAAGGCAACCCAGAAGTGGAGGAAAGTGGCAATTCTCCACACACCCAACAGTTTGTATGATTATGTAGAGAAGCTAAAGTCTTTGCCCACTCAGTAAATAAGTTACTCTCTACATGATTCCAACTTATACCCAAAAGTAGAATGCCAATCCATATCTTTGTGCTATACATCCCTTTCGATTCTTCTAAATAGGAGTTTGAGGTCACTGGTTGGCTCACAGGAATAAATACGATCAGTTTCTTGTGTTTTGTCAGCCTGTGGGACTTCATAAGAGACAGGTTTAATTTGAGATAAGTGGACCCAGCTGTTTATTTCTAGTAATTTACAGTTGGGGTACTAAGGACAACTTGATAGGGCCCCTTCATTTTGGGGAAAGTTGATCTGCTGGGGATCCTTCCTTCCAAGTTTTTAATAGGACTCAATGCCCCAGCTGGATTGTAACAAGATTCTCTTCCTTAGTAGGGGAAGGAAGTCTTTGATTTCCATACTCAAGGGCACCTTTTGCACTTGTCCTAAGTTGATTACATAATTCTGTAACTTGAAAGTATCTATATCTATTAGGAGGTCTGTAGTTAAGAAAGACTTTCCATACATTATTTCAAAAGGGCTGCGCTGCAAATTTCCCTTAGGAGCCACTCAAACCTGTAACAAAGCTACAGGCAATAAAGATAGCCAAGTTCATGATGTTCCTTGGCATAGTTTAGCAACAGTCCTTTTAAAAGTTTAATTAGCTCTTTCTACTTTCCCTAAAGACTGTGGCCTCCATGCCAAGTGAAGGCAGTGCTGAATTTCTAGGGCTGAAGATATGTTTTGGGTAATTGTCATTATAAAAGATGGACCATTATCGTTCTATAAGCTCTTAGGCAGCCCAAATTTAGGAATCATTTCCTTTAATAGGAGTTTAGAAACCTAAATTGCCTTTTCAGACCCGGTATGAAAAGCCTTGTTCCAACCAGTAAAGGTGTCAACAAGTGTTAACAAATATTTAAACCGTTTACATGGGGGCCTCTGAGTATAATCTATTTGCCAATCTTCACTAGGGTACGTTCCCCAATGCTGAACAGGCCTTACTAAAGGAGGAAGTAAAGATTGGTTATTTGGGTTATTCCAGGCACTTAGTTCACAGGCCTGAGTTAACTGCTTTACTGTTTTAAGTAAGCCTTTTTTAATAAAAAGCCGAGACATCAATAGAAACAGGGTATCTCTTCCTAAATGAGTAGAGTCATATAAATGCTTAACAATTTTCCACTGATTAGCACCAGGTATCAACAGCTTGTTGTCATTGATAAGCCAGCCAGAAGAATCTGAAATTAAACTCCAACCTTTAGCCAATTCTTTTTCCTTTTTAGTATATCTTGGTTCTGTCATTACTATGGCTGAAGGCACTAACATGCAAACAAGTCCAAATGGCTCCTTTAATGCTGCTGCCTTAGCTGCTGCATCTGCAAAGGAGTTTCCCTTAGATACCGTAGAGTCTCCTTTTTGATGCCCTCTGCAATGCATTGCAGCTACTTCCTTGGGAAGCAAAACAGCATCTAATAGATTCAGAATTTCTAAGTGATGTTTTATAGGGGAACCCTTAGCAGTTAGGAGTTTTCATTCCTTCCAGATTAGCAGCATGAGCATGAAGTACCAGAAAGGCATACTTAGAATCAATGTAAAAGTTGATTCTTAAGTCCTTTCCCAATTTCAGGGCTCTAATAAGAGCTATTAATTCTTCCTTTTAAGCTGAGGTAGAAGCTGGTAAGGCCTGAGATTCACTTACCTCGTGTTGACTCATATCCAGATCCTGTTTCCCTGATGCACAAAGCTACTTCCATCTGTAAATCATTCTACCTCAGGATTATATAGAGGCTCATCCTTTAAATCCAGCCAGCTGGAGTAAACTTGCTCCATAACTTGTATACAAGAATGATCTAGGGTAGGGTGCCTGTGGATTCAGGTAAATAGGTAACTGAATTCAAAGTCTGGCATGCTTTAAGAGTTACATCAGGAGTGTCTAGCAACAAAGTCTGATATTTCAATAAGCATATCCCTGTCATCCACTGGTGTCCTTTGGCTTCTAGGACTCCTTGTACTTGGTGTGGGATTAAAACCTCCAGATGTTGTCCTAAAACCAGTTTGTTGGCTTCATCTACTAAATGAGCAGTTGCTGCCACTGCCCTGAGACATCCAGGCCATCCTGAAGTTACATAGTCTAATTGCTTAGAAAAATAGGTCACTGTTAGAGAATATCTCCCATCTCCTATACAAGGACATCTAGGGTGGTTCCTTGTTTTTCAGCTACATAAAGGAAAAGTGGCTTATCAAGATTAGGAATTCGCAGGGTTGGAGCTGATCCCAATTTCTCCTTGAGAGCATTAAAACTTTTTTGCAGTTACTATCCCATTCAAAAGGATCTACATCTGCTCCTTTCAGAGCCTCATATAAAGGCTTGGCTATATGCCCAAATGTGGGCACCCATAAATGGCAGAATTCTGCCATCCCTAGGAAAACCCACAGCTGCTTTCTAGTTTGGAGTTGTGGAATACTTAAGATAGCTTCACTTTATTCTGGCACTACTGCTCAGGTCAAATCCTAAGTATTGAACCTCTTGAGTTGAAAACTGGGCTTTATGCCCTAAGACGCTATACCCATTAGCTGCCAGAAAATTTAGAAACCTGATGGTATTTTCATCTGAGTCTCTTTTGGTTGGGCTAGCAATCAACAGGTTATCTACATACTGAATAATAGTGCCCCAAATTCAACCAACTGGTGCATGCACATGATTTTCCTTTTGGTCGGGGGTCTCTTCAGTATCATCCCTTCCGTGGTTCACCAGAAAGATGTTACAGGGTCTCGTACAAGAAAGGATGCAGGGCGAGTCCATAGTGCAAAGCAAAACAAAGTTTATTAAGAAAGTATAGTGAAAGAACAGCTACTCCATACAGAGGAGGGCATTCCCAAAAGTAAGAGAAGGAATGCATCCACCCTAGGTACAAGGCTTGATGTATATATATACACACACATATATACAATTATATATGTGTATATATGTATATATATGTATGATAAAAAAGATAATGGGGAGATATGCTCTGCTACAAGGGTTTGTGATAAAGGATTAATTTTCTTAATTACTATATTTTGCAAAAATCATTATTGGTATCTTTAAAGCAAAATTAGGAATGTCTTTCTTCTTGAGATATTGGGATATCTGGACACTCCCAAGTCTGGGTCTGTTTAGTAAACATTATCAATCTGTTCCCTTAACCATAAACATCAAGAAGACAGGAATACCTCACTTTCTGGGAATGCAGCCCAGCAAGTCCCAGCCTCATTTTCCTAGTCCTCACTTAAGATGGAGTCACTCTGGTTCAAATATTTCTGACACTACTGTATTATTTGTAACTACATTTATGGATATTTACATTTTTAAAAGTATATTAAGACACTGAAATCTTCAGATTTTTGTGCTAGATCATAGGGAAAGAAATTGGGGTATAATGGTAGCTGTTCAGCATCTATTAAATTAAAACTAGAAAATGACTTAAAAGAAAAAGACAGCACAGTGTAATGGAAAACACAGGGATTTAGAATTGGAAGGCCAAGGTTTGAATCCTGGTGCATTCATTTAACATCTCCTAATTTGTTAAATGGGTGACTACTGCTACTACTACTAATAATAACAATAATTGGAAACAAATTTACTAAAGCATAAAAATGCAGGGAGATTTCTACCTCTGTTTATGATGAAGTAACTAATGCCAAACATGCTCTCCCACTATTAAAAAAACTATAAAGTTGGATGTGATGTAAAAAAAATGTTTTAAGATACTAAACAATAGGCAGTACAGGACTTTGGTCACCGAGAAAAAAGAAACATACAAGGTGAGCCCTATATTCATGTCAGTTCTATGACTCGGGACAATTTCTTGAGTAAGACATAAGAAAGTAGAACTCAAGCAGACCAAGACAGTCCTGCTGAGCTGAGAAGATAGATATTAAAGTTCAGGGCAAGATATTGGAGAGGAGGGAGCTATGCAGAAGGGTTCACAGGTATCTCCGTTTGCGTTTCCCATAAGTCACTGGCCAAGGTTTAGTATATAGATGTGTGGGGCAGGACTGTGTAAGACCCAGCAGCAAGAAAGTGTCATGGATTTGAGAGTTGAACAGAGATTCTAGAGGTTGCACAGTGCTAAAAAATATCAGAGTGGCACCATAGCCAGAGTGACAAGACCCCAATAAAATTCCTAGCATTCAGCTAAGGCAATAGAAAGGCCATGCATTAAAAAAGGGTCCATGTTGTAGGATTACGGCTACTCTATAAACACACACTAAGAAAGCCTATAACCAAGCCTCCACAAAACCAAGTAGAACTGCCAGCAAACTGACTGCTAAAACAAAATGAAACATTATTTAAAGGAAGAGAACATGCAAAATTGATTTCTTACAATATATTATCCAAAATATCTAGCAACACAAATAGCTTAATATGCAAACAAGGAAATGTTACCCTAAATCAAGAAAAAAAAACAATCAATATTAAAATATCCCTGTATGCTCTGATTTGGGAATTAACAGATAAGGGTTGTTAAGCAGCTACTAAATTATATTCAAACACATAAAGAAAAATGCGGTTTTAATAAGAGAACAAATAGAAAAATCTCAGCAGAAAAATAAAAACAATACAGAAGAATCAAATTTAAAAATCTATAAATTAAAAGTAAAATATCTGAAATAAAACTACTTATTGGAAGAGTCTAACAGCAAACTGGAGTTAGAAGAAAAAGGGGTCAGTGAATTTGAATACAAGTTTATACAAATTACCCAATCTGAAAAACAGAAAGAAAAATATTTGAAAACAATCAAGAGCCTCAATGACCTGTGAGATAATGCAAAGCTCTCAAACATGCATGTAATTGGACCCCCAGAGGCAAGGAGAGAGAGAGAATTAGAAAGAAAGTTATTTGAAAAATAAAGCTCAAAATGTCTTAAATTTGGTGAATAACAATAACCTATATATCCAGGAGATCAGCAAACTCCAGTAGGCTAAGTATAAAGAAAACCACACTCAGACACATCATAGTCAAATACCTAAAAACAGACAGAAATTCTTTTTTTAAAAAAACAAAACAAAACAAAACCACAAAGACCCCCTCAATGATCTAGAATCAGAAATACCATTTGACCCAGCATTCCCATTACTGGGTATATACCCAAGGGATTATAAATCATTCTACTATAAAGACACATGCACATGTATGTTAACTGCAGCACTATTTACAATAGCAAAGACTTAGAACCAACCCAAATGTCCATCAGTGATAGACTGGATAAAGAAAATATGGCACATATACACCATGGAACACTATGCAGCCATAAAAAAGGATGAGTTCATGTCCTTTTCAGGGACATGAATGAAGCTGGAAACCATCACATTTTCTTCCAATAAAAGACTTGCATTTTTATTTTCTTGTTGGTATATTTTGAACATTAGAAAATATTCATAATACATATATCTGACTAAGTACTATCATTCAAAATATATAAAGAACTCTTACAACTCAATATTAAGAAGATAAACAACCTAATAAAAGTAGGGTAGGGATTGCACAAGACTTTTGAACACTTTATAAAAGAAGATATATGTATGACCAACGAGTATGTGAAAAGATGCTCAACATCTTCAGCCTTCAAATAAATATAAATTAAAACTAAAATGAGATAAAAATGTATTATCACCAGAATGGCTAAAAATAAAAAGTGTTGCGGTGCAGAAAATAATTCCCCAGAATATGGCTCTTTAGGACGCTAAGCACTTTGAAAGTGGAAAGGTCTCAGAAATAAGCATCAGAACCAAGGGCTCTCTCCGACCTTCTCTTGCCTTTCTGTCTCTCTGATCCTTTTTCCAGAAGCACTGGGGGAGACTTTCTCTGAAATTTCCTTACCTAGGAAAGCTTATTTCCAAAAGAAATGCATTATGTATTAAGATTACCTCTCTAGGAATCTCATCAAATAACCAGGAAAGGTCAACCACAGAGAAGAGAAGAAACTGGGGGTCGTCATCACACTGAGATAAATGTTTCATCTATTTTTCTGAGGGCAGCTCTAAGAGATTTCCTAGAGGGGAGGGGAGCTTTATCTGCATAAAAAGTTCCTATGTTCCTATGTAATTCTGCCCCTAACCTTGTCCATCTAGCTTCCAAATAGAATCATGTACAAAATAATGTCTGCCTCCTGCGTCCATACATCTCTCCCATATAAAGAAAGTATTTAAGCCTCAACCATATGGACCCTCTTTAAGTCTCATATTTTGTATATTGCTTCTGTGTTTAGGCCCATTAATAAATGTGTATGCCTTTTTCTCCTATTAATATGCCTTTTGTCAGTTCATTTTCAGTGAATCTTCAGTGGTCAGAGAGAAAGCTTTCTCTCAACTCCTACAAAAGAGTGACACTATCAAGTTGTAAACTACATATAAAATCTTAAGCCCCCCACTGACTGAACAGACACCCTCTTGGCCAACGGGACCCCAGAAAAACCATAAAACCTGAATTCCCAGCCATGATGGGTTTTGGAGTTTAGGCACAATTGACTAGCATTAATAAAATTAGTAAAAATGGACATCATAAGACTAACTAAATGGACTCTTTGTGACAATAAAATACCAAATTATAAACAGGACCTAAGGCCATGCCAGATGATGATTAAGTCACATGCCCCTACAGGTCACTCTGGCCCAGTGTTTGGTTAACAGACTTACTTATCTTAACATAAAACGTTCCTTTCTGCTGACTCTAAATTTTTAGACAAAGCTTTACTCCTTTAACCAATTGCAAATTAAAGAATTTCTTAATCCACCTGTAACCTGTAGGCCATTGCTTCAAGATATCCCACCTTTTGGGGCATAACCAACATATACCTTCCATGTATTGATTTATGACTTTGCCTGTAACTCCTCCCTCCCTAAAATGTATAAAGCCAAACTGTAATCTAACTTCTGCAGATGCATTTTCTCAGGATCTCTTTAGACTGTGTTCCTCTGTTCCTCAGGACATAGTCACTCATATTGACTCAAACCTCTTTAAAATACTTTGGAGTCTGGTTTTTTCATCAACAAAGTGAAGATGTGAAGCAACTAGAACTCTTGTACATTGTAGATAAGAGTGGTACAACCTCTTTGAACTATACAAAATGGTACAACCTCTTAAGAGAAAAGGTATTTTTTTTCAATTTTTTTAATCAAACTGATTATATATCTACCCTATTGTCACATCCGTGTGAAGAGACCACCAAACAGGCTTTGTGTGAGCAACAAGGCTATTTATTTCACCTGGGTGCAGGCGGACTGAGTCCTAAAAGACAGTCAGCAAAGGGAGATGGGATAGGGCCATTTTGTAGAGTTTGAGGAGGTAAAGGAAAATTACAATCAAAGGGGGTTGTCTTCTGGTGGGCAGGGGTGTGGATCACAAGGTGCTCAGTGGGGGAGCTTTTTGAGCCAGGATGAGCCAGGAGAAGGAATTTCACAAGGTAATGTCATCAGTTAAGGCAAGGACTGGCCATTTTCACTTCTTTTGTGGTGAATTGTCATCAGTTAAGGCAGGAACAGGCCATTTAAATTTCACTTCTTTTGTGATTCTTCAGTTACTTCAGGTCATCTGGATGTTTATGTGCAGGTCACAGGGGATATGGTGACTTAGCTTGGGCTCAGAGGCCTGACATTCCTGTCCTCTTATATTAATAAGAAAAATAAAACAGAATAGTGTTGAAGTGTTGGGGCAGTGAAAATTTTGGCGGGGGTCGTATGGAGAGATAATGGGTGATGTTTCTCAGGGCTGCTTCAAGAGGGATTAGGGCAGTGTGGGAATCTAGAGTGGGAAAGATTAAGCTGAAGGAAGATTTTGTGGTAAGGGGTGATATTGTGGGGTAGTTAGAAGAAACATTTGTCATATAGAATTATTGGTGATGGCCTGGATATGGTTTTGTATGAATTGCAAAACTAAATGGAATAAGAGAAGGAGAAAAACAGGTATTAAAGGACTAAGAATTGGGAGGACCCAAGACATCTAATTAGAGTGTCTAAGTAGGTTCAGCATAGCCCTGCCAGCAAAGATTATTTATTTACTTTAAGAGGGAGTTAAGAGTGGTGGTTTGGGATAGAACCAGGAGATATCAGCTGTGATGGCTTGGAGAAACAGTGTAAACCGGCAGTGTAAACAAGAGCAGGGCATTTATGAGTAGTTGAGAACAGTAAATAGGAGTATGACTAGAAAGAAGATAGTAGGGATGACAAGTTTTTTGGGGTGCAGTCCAAGTTGGTCTGGTGTCTGGAATGAGACTGGGGCCTAATAAAAAGGAGCATCTATACAGGAGCTTAAATGGTCTATACCCTGTAGCATTCTGAGGACAGGCCCGAATTCTGAGAAGGCAAGTGGTAAAAGTATTGTCCAGTCCTTTTTAAGTTGGTGGCTGAGCTTGGTGAGGTGTGTTTTTAAAAGACCATTAGTCCGTTCTACCTTTCTTGAAGATTGAGGACTGTAAGGGGTATGAAGGTTTCACTGAATACCAAGAGCCTGAGAATCTGCTTGGGTGATTTGACTAGCAAAGGTCAGTCCGTTATCAGACTGTAGAGAGGTGGGAAGGCCAAACTGAGGAATTATATCTAACAGAAGGGAAGAAATGACCACGGCGGCCTTCTCAGACCCTGTGGGAAAGGCCTCTACCTATCTAGTGAAAGTGCCTACCCAGACCAAGAGGTATTTTAGTTTTCTGACTCGGGGCATGCGAGCAAAGTCAATTTGCCAGTCTTGGGCAGGGACAAATCCTCGAGCTCGATGTGTAGGAAAGGGTGGGGGCCTGAACAATCCTTGAGGGGTAGTAGAATAGCAGGTGGAACACTAAGAAGTTATTTCCTTGAGGATAGATTTCCATGATGGAAAGGAAATGAGAGGTTCTAAGAGACAGGCTAGCAGCTTGTAACCTACATGGAAGAGGTTATGAAATGACCACAGAATAGAATGGGCCTGTGAGGCTGGAAGGAGATATTTTCCTTGGTCTGAGAACCTTTTGCTTTGTGTGGGAAGCGATTGATAGGTGGAAGTTTCAGCAGGGGAGTAGTTGGGAGTGACCAATGTGAAGGAGAAAAAAACTGGTCTTGAGGGACAGAAGTTGGAATGCTGGTTGCTTGTCTAGCCATCTTATCAGCATAAGCGTTGCCTAGAGCACTGGGATCTGACGCCTTTTGATGGCCCTTGCAGTGAATGACTCCAGCTTCCTTTGGAAGTAAAGCGGCCTTGAGCAGAGTTTTTATTAAAGAGGCATTAATGATGGAGGACCCTTGCATAGTGAGGAAATCTCTTTCAGCCCATGTAACAGCATGGTGGTGCAGAATATGGAAGGCATATTTAAAGTCAATATAAACATTGACGCATAGTCCTTTTGCAAGAGTGAGGGCCTGAGGTAAGGCAACTAGTTCGGCTTGCTGAGAGGTAGTGGAGGGTGGCAGAGCGGTAGCCTCAATGATAGGTGTGGAAGATACTATAGGATAGCCTGCCTTTGCTGGTGAGTGGCGATTAGGCCTGGTGGAACTGCCATCAATAAACCAAGTGTGTTCAGGGTGAGGAACATGAAAGAATATGGGGAAATGGAGAGAATGTCAGGTGGATCAGAGAGATAGTCATGGGAGTCAGGTGTGGTATCAGGAATAATGTGGGAGGCCGGATTGAGGTCCAGGCCAGGAACAATGATAATTGTGAGAGACTCAACAAAGAGTGAGTATAGCTGAAGGAGCTGGGGAGCAGAAAGTATATGCATCAGGTGGGAGGAAGAAAATAGATTTTGGAAGTTACGAGAACTGTAGAGAGTGAGTTGAGCATAGTTTGTGATTTTGAGGGCCTCTAAAAGTATTAGGGCGGCAGCAGCCGCCGCATGCAGACATGAGGGCTAGTCGGCTGTTGTTTGGATAAAAAGGCTATAGGGCATGGTCCTGGCTCTTGTGTAAGAATTCTGACTGCACTAACCATGCCTAGGAAGGAAAGGAGTTGTTGTTTTGTAGAAGGGATTGGGGTTTGGGAGATTAGCTGGACACGATCAGCAGGGAGAGAATGTGTGTTTTTATGAGAATTATGACGAGATAGGTAACAGATGAGGAAGAAATTTGGGCTTGACTGAAGTAATGGGGGCTGTCTGTGAAGCCTTGTGGCAGTACAGCCCAGGTAATTTGCTGAGCCTGATGGGTGTCAGAGTCAGCCCAAGTGAAAGTGAAGAGAGGCTGGGATGAAGGGTGTAAAGGAATAGTAAAGAAAGTATGTTTGAGATCCAGAACAGAATAATGGGTTATGGCGGGAGGTATTGAGGATAGGAGAGTATATGTGTTTGGCTCCATGGAGTGGATAGGCAAAACAATTTGGTTGACAAGGTGCAGATCCTGAACTAACCTGTAAGCCTTGTCTGGTTTTAGGACAGGTAAAAGGGGGGAATTGTAAGGGGAGTTTACAGGCTTTAAAAGGCCATGCTGTAGCAGGTGAGTGATAACAGGCTTTAATCCTTTTAAATTATGCTGTGGGATGGGATATTGGCATTGAGTGGGGTAAGGGTGATTAGGTTTTAATGGGATGGTAAGGGGTACATGATCGATCACTAAGGAGGAAGTAGAAGTGTCCTATACTTGTGGGTTAAGATGGGGAGATGCAAAGGGAGGATGTGAAGGAGGCTTTGAACTGGGCGAAAAGGTGGCAATGAGGTGTGGCTGTAGCCCAGGAATAGTCAGGGAAGCAGATAATTTAGTTAAAATGTCTCGGCCTAATAAGGGAACTGGGCAGGTGGGGATAACTAAAAATGATTGCTTAAAAGAGTATTGTCTAAGTTGGCACCAGAGTTGGGGAGTTTTAAGAGGTTTAGAAGCCTGGCCGTCAACACCTGCAACAGTTATGGAGGCAAGGGAAACAGGCCCTTGAAAAGAAGGTAATGTGGAGTGGGTAGCCTCGATATTGATTAAGAATGGGACAGACTTACCTTCCACTGTGAGAGTTACCTAGCGTGTCTATGATGGTTCTGTAGGCTTCCGAGGCAATCAGGCAGTGTCAGTCTTCAGCTGCTAAGCCAAGAAGATCTGGGAAGCAGTCAGACAGAGAGCCTTGGGCCAGAGTTTTAGGGGCTCTGGAAGTGGCTGCCAGGTGAGTTGAACAGTCCGATTTTCAGTGGGGCCCTGCACAGATGGGACACGGCTTAGGAGGAATCCTGGGCTGTGGGCATTCCTTGGCCTAGTGGCTAGATTTCTGGCACTTGAAGCAAGTTCTTGGGGGAGGCGGTCCTGGAGGAACGCCTGGCTGCTGTGGTTCATGTATTTGGAAGTTCTTGTGTACTGGAGATGTGGCTGGGGTTTCTCTCACAGTGGAGGCAAGGAATTGCAACTCAGAAATATGTTGCTACTTGGCTGCCTCTACTCTATTATTATACACCTTGAAGGTGAGGTTAATTAAGTCCTGTTGTGAGGTTTGAGGGCCAGAATCTAATTTTCGGAGTTTTATTTAATGTTGGGAGTGGATTGGGTAATAAAATGCATATTGAGAATAAGACAGCCTTTTGACCTTTTAGGGTCTAGGGCTGTAAAGCGTCTCAGGGTTCCTGCCAAATGAGCCATGAACTGGGCTGGGTTTTTCACATTTGATGAAAAAGAACCTAAATGCTAACTGATTTGGGAGAGGTTCAGTAAAGAAAAAGGAGCATTAACCTTGACTATGTCTTTAGCTCCAGTCACCTTTTTAAGAGGAAATTGCTGGGCAGGTGGGGGAGGGCTAGTCGCTGAATGAAACTGTAAGCCAGACAGGGTGTGAGTAGGGGAGGTGATAAAAGGATTATAGGGTGGGGGAGGCTGAGGAAAAACTGGGACCTAGCTCGGCCTGGCAAGGAGGGGAGAGGTCAGATGGGTCTGTAGAAAAGGAAGATTAGAAAGACTCAGCGACACTTGGGGTTGGGACTGAAGGGACTGGCGGGAGGGGAAGAAGGAAGATTTGGGACGAGTTGCATTGGGAACAGAGACTAGGAAGGGACCGATGTGTAAAAGAATGCCTGGATGTCAGGCACCTCAGACTGTTTGCCTATTTTACGACAAGAATTATTTAGATCTTGTAGGATGGAAAAATTGAAAGTGCCATTTTCTGTCTATTTGGAACCACTGTCAAGTTTGTACTGGGGTCAAGCGGCATTGTAGAAGAAAATAAGGCATTTAGGTTTTAGGTCAGGTGTGAGTTGAGGAGGTTTTAAGTTCTTGAGAATGCAAGATAAGGGAGAATAAGGAGGAATGGAGGGTGGAAGGTTGCCTGTAGTGAAGGATGCAAGCCTAGAGAAAAGAGAGAGTAGAGACATGGAGAGAAGGGGTCGTGGGGTTCTTGCCCTCCAGAAAAGCGGGAAAGGGGTTGGGACGCGGAGATAAGGACTTCAGCAATTTTATATCAAGATATTTTGTGTACAACCACAAAAATACTTTCATTTGTTCATAGCAGTTTTATTTATAATAACTAAAACCTGGAAACAACTCAAATGTCTATCAATATAAAATTGATAAATTATGGCATATTCTATAAAGAAATACAGATTAGTAAGCAAAAAAGAATAAATTACTGATATACACAATAGCATAAATGAATCTCCAGACTCCAGATTAAACAAAGTAAATGCTGTATGATTTCATATATATAAAGTTCAAAAACAGAATAAATTATTTTGTAATAATAGATTAGCGGTTGTTCAAAGATAGGGGTTACAGTGGGAGTTTGACTTCAAAGGGGTAGGAGGGCACTTTCCAGGATGATATTTTGATTCATTTCTTGATAGGAGCTAAAACTACTCAGGCGTATACATTCGTCAAGATTTATTGAATTGTACACTTAAAATGGATGCATTTTTCTCTATATAATTTTTACCTCAATAAAGTTGATTTAAAAAAGAAAGCAGAGCATTCCAGGTTTGAGAAATATGTGCTCTCTTCTCTCTTTCCTGGAGCAGCATGAGCTCATTTTCAGGCTGAAAAGTGATGGCTTTATTTGTAAACAAATGTCAACTTTACCTTGCCAAAGAGGAAGTAGTATGCCCTCAAGGTACTTGAAGGGTGGGGTGAATGTGTGTCAGTCAGAGAAGGAGCAATGGATTATTAAGAAGGCAGAGGGGAAAAAAATAAAAAACAGAGTAGTTTGATAAAGGTTTGGAGATGTAATTTATGCATTCCAGAAAATATTACAAACCTATAAGGGGGTATGCCTGTGCACTGATGAAGAAAATTTGTTTGCTATGAAGCACCCTGGATATCAAGCTGGAGCCATCTCACCGAATGCATGCTTAAAAATTGGCCTTAAGGTCAGTTAAATTTGCATAAAACTTTTAAAAATTTTTTCATTTTTGTGGGTGCGTAGTAGGTGTGTGTGTGTGTATATATGTGTGTATATATATATATATTTGTATAAAACTTTTTAAAATTTTTCATTTTCATTTTCATATATATATATATATATACACACACATACACACACCTACTACGTACCTGCAAAAAAGAAAAAAAATATATATATATATATACATATACCCACAGGGTACATAAAATATTTTGCTACAAGCATACAACGTGTAATTATCACACCAGGGTAAATGGGGTATATATCACCTCAAGAATTTATCCTTCCTTTGTGTTACAAACAACCCAATTATACTTTCATAGTCATTTTTAAATGTACAATAAATTATTGTTGACTGTAGTCATAATGTATAAACGTTTTAAATAGGTACCTGAAGCGTAAAAGCCCCTTGTCAATACCTGTGTATGTTTTCTTGAGGTAAATTACAATGGATTTACTGACTTAGAGCTTGAGGCGAATCCCACTGATATCTCTGGCCTAGTGCAAAGACAGGGCTGCTCTTAGAACATAATGTTCAGAAACAGAAAATGCAGAATTCTTTTGACCCAGTGCAAATCACAGACCTCCTAGTTGGAGCATCCTGCAGCCTAAATAAATAAAGAGCCAGTCACCCTCTAATTATTCCAACTGATTTATCCTGTCTTGTAAATGACCCTCTTCTTTTCTAGATATCTACTCTAAAAGTTGGTTAATTTCTTGTTCCCAACACCTGAATTAAATGAAAAGACCACAAAATTCTATTGGCAACTTATTAGCTATTTCTTTATAGTGTCTCCAGAAATCTTGGGAGAGGTATTGAAATATGATGGGAAAAGACACTAAAACATCTGGTTCAAGTAAGATTTTGATATTTTCTGGCTTTCTATTACACTCAAACTTCCTGGCCTCTATTTCTACATACAATTAGCAATTTCACTGAATGAGTTCTTTTGTTTTCTTTCTTCCCCAGCAACTGGTAATAATATTTGACAGTATAGCAATATGCTGGGGCAGTGTAAGTCACAGTAAAGAGCTTCAGCTGGAGCTATGCTGACTTGGGTTTAGACTCTGACTTTTCAACTCTTCCATTCACACCAGCTCTTCAACTTAAATTAATTAATGTCTCTGAGCCTGTTTTCTCATCTCTAATATGGGAAAAATAATACTTAGCTCAAATGGTTGTTATGCCTATTAAATGAGGTAACACTTGCCAAATGTATGAAACAGTGCCTGTCATAGGGTAGGTACTTGGCATTGTAAGCTATTGTTATTTATTATAAGTTCTCACCCTTCTTGGATTCCTGAAAGCACTTTATCCTATTATCTTATTTTATCTTATTCTATCTACTGTCTTCCTGAAAGTAGAGACTCCCCTCTCTCATCTAAATCACTTATCACAGAGCATTACAATAGTAAGTCTTCAACAAATGGTTATTCTTCTCATCATTATTAAATTGGATTTCTGAACATGTGGTAGAAAACAGACATTAGGATGTTAGTGGTCCAGAGATACCACTTCTAACCATTTTTCTTTCAAGTGAGAATTTTGAAATCTCAGATATCTATTTGAGGACCAAGTCAAAGACCCAGAATCTTAACTCAGAATGTCAACCCCAAAGTAAACATTCTCTGTGCTTGGACTGCCTAACTCTGTTTGAGCTTTGTTGAATGATGGGCAAGAGAAGGGCCTTATCTCTGATTTTATCTCAAACCAAATTTTCATGTTAATCCTTGTTGATCTCTCATTGAGAATAACACTACCTCTTTGCTGACATCTTATTCTTTGCCTTACCAAATCATGTCTCAACCCCTTCCTTCCCTCTTAAGAGTACCCCTCCACACCTCGTTCCTAGCATCTGTCATCTTCCCTAACAACAGATACCCTTCTCTCTACATCAAATCATGATTTTCATTCTTTCTAAAATTCCCACATCTAACATATTTCCTGTCCAAATCCTACCATGGCCAGTTGAAGTTTCCTGTGGACTCTGGATAATGCTGGATTCTAGAGAAATTATGACAGAAGAAATGTCTAAGAATGTCCTTGTCTACAAAAGGCTTATGTTTTCTTTAGGGAAATAGGACAAACATGAAAAAGGAATTTCATAAGGAACTATTTCAGCATATTATGTATACAGTATACTTTACCAGGCCTCATAGATTACAGAGTAGTCTAGGAGCTCTTGTTGCCTGCTCTCTTAGGAGACAAAACAAATATTAGAAAAAAATCAAAGCAACATCACTTACATTGTATCAAATATAGAGAAGTATGAAAATGGATCAGAGTGTAAGAACAATTGTGAAAGGCAACTGATCAGGGAATACTTCTTAGAGGAAGTGGAACATAATCTGAACTCTGAAGAGGCTGTACTTTAGGGAAGTTCAAGGAGGAGGGTGTGTAGGGCATTCCAGACAGGGGAGCAGTGTGAGCAAAGGTGTGGTGTCCAGGATGTTTGTAGGTTGTTTAGAAACAATGAGCATTCTGTTGAGCAGCTACTGTGAGGTAAGATTTTACAAGGCCTTGAATGCTAATTTAAGGAATGTGTATTTGATCATGTGGCTGTGTTTCACAAAACCCTAGGACTCCTCAGAAGAGATCTCACATTCAAAAACAGAGAATTAGGCCTGGTGCGGTGGCTCACACTTGTAATCCCAGCACTCTGGGAGACCAAGGCTGGAGGATCATGAGGTCAGGAGTTCAAGACCAGCCTGACCAACATGGTGAAACCTCCCCTGTACTAAAAATACAAAAATTAGTTGGGCGTGGTGGCACACATCTGTAATCCCAGCTACTTGGGAGGCTGAGGCAGGAGAATCACTTGAACCCGGGAGGCAGAGGTTGCAGTGAGCAGAGATCATGCCAGTGCACTCCAGCCTGGGTGACAAAGCAACACTCTGTGTCTCAAAACAAACAGACAAACAAAAAAACCAGAATTGGTGCAGGTGGAGAGAGGAGAAAGAATTGAGTAAGGAGGCTGAGCAGGTGGGGATCTAGGACTTCCATTTTCACTTCAACCAAACTGATCTTGCTTTTTCTGTTTGATATGTTAAAATATCATGTGAGATTTTATTTGGAAGAAAGTCATCCCCTCGTTAAAAAACTGAAAATCTCTGCTCTAGATATAATAAAAGCCATTAAAGAATTTTGAGCATAGAAGATTAGAATTAGCACAATATAGAGTTTATCTCATCCAGTATGTAAACAAA
Source organism: Macaca mulatta (assembly GCF_049350105.2). Classification (NCBI taxonomy): domain Eukaryota; kingdom Metazoa; phylum Chordata; class Mammalia; order Primates; family Cercopithecidae; genus Macaca; species Macaca mulatta. The sequence continues at coordinate 122,827,790 of NC_133426.1, read as the reverse complement.
GCAGTAATCCTTTTTAAACATCCCTGATGTTCTTTCCTGAAACATAATTCCTGTGGTAGAAAAAGCACAACTTTTCATGACAATGCATTCCACCACTGGATACCTCTAACTCAGAAGATCTGAACATAGAATCCACAGATCCCTTAGAGGTACCATAAAGTTTGATTGAAAAAATATTATAACTTTATTTAATTTCTAACTTAAATTTGCCATTTCTCTGACTATGAACATAGGCAACACAACTTAATTGTATTATCAATACCTAAAAAATAGATATTTTATACCACTTTAAAATTATCACTTTGTCTTGCATCATGTATGTGAAATAAATAAATAAATAAAATTATCGTAGGTATCTTCAATTTTTTTGAAATTTTAAAAATTATATTTAAATACAATTTATTTCCTGTGTAATCCTATGCATTTTTATGCATTTGAAAACATTCTGAGGAAGGTTCATAGGCTTTACCAGATTTCCAAAAGGATTCAAGGCACAGAAGAATGTTATGAAACTGGGCCTTATGTTTATAATTTTTTCTATTAATCCAGAATTTTTATTCTAACATCTGTTCTTATATTTCTCCTCTACAACTGCATAGAATAAGTCTAATACTACTTCCATATGATAGTCTATCAAATATTTGAAGACAACTGTGACATGTCTATAGGATTTTCTTCTCAAACTAATCATACCACATTTCTTCATCTGTCCCTCAAAAGATATGCCAATGGGTCCTCTCATTATTCTGACCAGCTTTTACAACATGTTCCACTTGACCTATTTTCTTCATGTATTCTGCTTAAAGTATGGTAACTACATCTGAGCAACCATCTAGAAAGGGAAGTTTTAGAGACAGGACTTCAAGTCTGTCTCATTAGTTACAGTAATTCCTGTTCCACAAGTCATAATTACTTGAGTCCATGGACTGAGGTATAACCAATGTGGTCATTTACTCTTCTGGCTTAGGAACACTCTGGAACTCAGAAGAGGTGAGTTCATTTAAGGCAGTATACTAAAGTGGTTAAATGGGGCTAGACAGGTCTGGGTTTGTATCCTATTTCTACTGCATACTAGTAGAGTGACTTGGGGGAAGATCACTTGATTTCTGAAACTCATTTTTTTCTATTGTAAAATGGACAAAATAATAGTACCTACTTCAAAAATTTGTGTTGATTAAATGAAGTGATGAATGTAAAGTGCTTAGCACAGTGTCTGGTATATGCCTATTAACGTCAAACCAAGCAAGACAAGCATTACCCTCCTTTTTTATCAAATGTGGGCCCTGGGCTCCCCTTTCTAATCTCCATATTACCATGATTTCACTTCCTCTTTTTTGATCTAAAATTTGAATATGTTCCCATCCAATCTCACTATACTCATAGCATGGCTTGACAAAGACTCATCTCCTCCTCAGAGATTCACTCTCCCTTGAATCTCTGCAGAAAATTTAAAGAAACCAGCCACCAAGACTGAAAATTATTATAATTAAGGTTTCTGTTGAAATGTGTTCACAGTGGTTATCTGCCTCAAAAAGTTCAAGCTACATCCCAAATCATTAACTTCATTTTAACTTGTCAGTATTTGAAAGTCTCACTTTCAAATCAACTCACTGAACCTGTTTATCAATGTACGTCTCCTCTTCTCCCCCATAGTGGGTTCCTAGAAAAGTTATCAAAAGTTGAATAAAGGAAGAAGGAGGAAGAGAAAGTCTTTTAAAATATGAAATGGGGTGGGTAATATAAGCTATATACACATATTTTCAGCCTGTATAACTTCACGGCAACAAGTTTCCTAAGTTCAAATTCCACGATACAAAGTAATAGACACTTTCATTTGCTTAAAGCTTCCTTCAGACTTAGACTTAATAAAATGTTTCTGTGCTATACGGCCACGGAGTTTGCCTGAAAACTCTTGATTTCTTGGGTTTATCCTGTATGATTGACATACATAACTTTCGTTATTTCCACATACAGGCTTTGCTTTTCCAAACAGAACAGTGACAGTCATTTTATTCTCTCCCTGTGTTGCATTATCTTCCACAATGCCTAACACAGTACTGAGGGCATTGTCCACATTCAGTAAAACTTTTAATAACCCTTATTATCAAACAATCAAGAATTTAATGTCTCCTCTGGGCCAAGGCTTGGTTAGATGTTGAGGTGAGGGTGGGGTGGGAACCACATGGGTGGCAAATAGTTAAGTATGAAAGAGTCCCTAACCTCCAAAATACTTGGAGTTTCACTACAGAAAGAAATAAGGGAATATAAAAATAAATACATATTATAGGCAAATTTCTTCAAATGTGAATTATTTTCTGTGTACTTTCTCTTGAAGTCCTAAAACATAAGTCAAATTCTAACTGAAGCAATTATCCTTCCATCTCTTCTTTTTTTTCTCTCCTCCTTCTAACCTTATCTCACCCAAATTACCAAACTGCTGTAATATAGCTTAAAATAAAAATCTGTGGGGTGTATAACCCGCAGATCTCATTCCCTTACTACCCCGATTGAAACATGTATCTCCCTTCATGTGTAGAACACAGTGAGATACTTGCGGGAAAAAAAAGCAAATGCAGGATTTAAAATTTTATTCCAGTGTATTTTAAAAACGATTTGTCTTTTAAAATAGCTTTATTAATTCAAAATATGAATCTCATGGTTTTGGAGGAGACTTATTGGAGCCTTTGAAATCTCATCATTAAGGCACTTCCTTCTCTGGTAGAACTATTCCAATTTTCTTTCCTCGGCTGTGTCTTACTTGAGAATTATTAGCTGGGGCTATCTTTAGTCTTCCATAGAGGGTTGCATCATTAAGCACAACATAAGATTGTGCAAACCTAGGCATTGATCCATAAAACTTTGGATGTATAAGATGCTAAATAAGTGGTTGTTAAATGTAGAATAAAGGACATGAGCTGTTATACATGAACACAATAAGCCTTTAGCAAACACAACTACCAGAATACATAAATGAACATATAAATGACTAAACAGGAGGCTTGAAAGTTATATGTTACCCATTGAGGTTTAAGAGGTATTTGGTATGTCTCTTCTAATCACTCAGGGATGGTTTCTTGAAGAAGATAGGCCTCACAGGAACTGCACACTTAAAGACTGAAGAGTCCTGAGAACATTCCAGACGTAGGACAGCTTGGGAAGGAGACTCAGGGGTGAAAGTAACATATTTGGATTTAGGGAAAAACGACAAGATCAGTTTGCCAAGCATGATTTTTCCCCTCAGTGTTCAAAGTAAAAAAAGGAAATGCAATCCATATGGTTTGGGTTTATTTATGCTCAATTATGAAGAGCTTTAAGACATTTTCTAACCTCTCAAGTTTTTAAGCCCCTTTTCTCCCTGAAGAACAGGAAGTCTTAATTTTCCTAGCTTAAGGGAACTTGAGAACTAAACGATTTGTGTTGGATTTAAACATGCGAGTTCATGAGTTTAAAGTCAGACAGACTTGGTATAATCCAATGTCCTAACTGTTGCCAGTGACATATTTCTCTACTCTATGTGATATCTTTCAGAGCAACTCTGATTTTATTTCTGTCTTTAAATGGAGGAAAACGTATTTTGAAATAAGAAAATACAGGAGGTTCAGAATTTATAGCTGGGTTACTGATGGCTCTAGCCCAGTTGTAGATCTGAACAAATCACCTCCATATGCTAGCATAGCCGTGTTCCCTTTTTCATTTTTTACATCTGCAGGGAGAAAAAAATCTCAGAATATGTTAGTAAACAAGCATATCATTTGATTTTCAAGCCATATGTAATCATTTTGATCCAAAAATATAACTTCCACACAAGGCTAGCTTATTTTACTGGCTTTCCCCTGACATGCACAATTTTTAAATGTTTTTATCTTTTTATCACTAAGCTAATTCTTTCTGTTAGAGATCATATGAAGGGTACTATTTTAAGGGATAATAAAGAGGGCAAGGTTAATCAAAGTGGATAATTAGACTAGTGATGGAAACACAACTACATGCATGGTTTAGTTTGTTTTGTTATTGCTGCAACAGTTTACCCTAGATTTTGAGCTTTAGCTATGCCATCCTGTCCTGCCCCTCATCCCAATCTCTAAAGAGATATTCAACATTCTAATTTACTCATGCATTTCCTCAATTTCCTATTCTGTTATGACTTTCTAGTGTGAAATTTGCAGCCAGCAACAGGCTAACCAAACATGAGTAGTTGTGAGCATGGGATATATGGTGGCCTATTCTTTGTGTACAAAACATACCACTGACAAAGTGACACTTTCACATTCTCCACTGATTTCTCAGTCACTCTTAGGTTCAAAACAACAACAACAAAATGTTATTTTAATCTCAAGTTTTGAGCCCCTGTGTGGTCGGACTCCAAACAGAATTTTTTTTTCCTTTTCCACTAGAGCAGCTGGGTCCAACTGTTCTGGCTGGTATCATTCCACCTGTTTAGAAATAAACAGTGGGGAGGCTTATATGTAGGTCTCTTGGCACCCAGATATTCTCTACCATAAATAGGACTACTGCCATAGTTCACTGTGAATGCTATCTGCTTACATTGGCTAAAAGGACTGTTTCTTAGTACAGTCATAGTGGTGCTTTTTCAGTTAGCCTGGGGTAGGGTAGGGGGATTGTGTTATGGAGTCAGACAGAGACCAGAGATTGTGTTATCGAGTCAGACAGAGACCACAGTATTAAAAGAAAGTTAACTAGCTTGGTACCATTGCACAGGACCATGGTGCGTTGTAATAGTACCTAATGCAAATATAAGTATACAAAGCATTGTTAAAACATAATTTAATTCATCTATTCCTAGGAAAAACACTTTAAGGTAGATCCTGTTCTAATCTCCAATTTAACGATGAGAAAATAGAAGCCAAGAGAGGTTTAGTCACCTGTTCAAGGTTATATTGCTAGTAAGGTCTATATGAGAATCAAACCCAGGTCTCCAACTCCAAGTCCAGCGTTCTTTGTTTTAGTGGAATAAATTTAATGTCCAGAGTATTTTGAGGGATCATAAAATGAACAATAGATGATTTTATTCCTTTTTCAACTTCTTTCTTTCAGGACATGGTTCTCTTTTGCTCAGTGTAAGTTTTCTTTCTTTAGTGAAATAGTCCACACTTTTAGACCATTCACACTTTTGGAACAAATGCTTACCAAGGGTCATGTATCTGTTTATTTCATTACTCAGCTATGGACAAAATTTAGCTCAAAAATATTAGGTTGTGTAAGAGGAAGATAAATGAGTGGCAGCAACCACAAATCCCAAATATCACTATTTAATATGCCATTGTAGGAGTCCTTATCATGTATCCCAAAGAAAAATTATTATAGAAAAAGAAATGCACAAGAGGGTATTTGGAACCTGTATCTCTTTACTTCAGCTCCCAGATCTTCAGAACACCACCCTCCCACCTTGGCCCCAATAGAGGCCTTGATGGGAGAGGAAAGGGGTAAAGAAACTTCAGATTGGGTTCTCAAAGATGATCTAGTTCAACTCAACCTTTTAAATTAGATGAGGAGTGTGGTATAATGGTTAAAACATAGGCTCTACTTGTCAATTATACCTTAATAAAGCTGGGATAAATTTCTAAACACAGGTTCCAGAATCAGATAGACCTCAGTTTAAGTCCAGTCCTCTAGCACTTCCCAGTTGCGCAGCCTTCAACAAGTTTCTTAACTTCTCTGAACTATGACTGTCTAATCTATAAAATAAGGATAATAATGCTATCTCATAGGGTGTTTATAAGCATTGAATAATGTAAGTATTTGTAAGTATTACATATATGCATGTGTGTATTTATATATGTGATGAGGAAAAGTAGTCGGTGTTGAGCATAAATACAGATTGAGGCAAACAATCAACCAGGCTCTCCTTTTATAAGATTAGTATAGGAGGGAACTAGTTTTGTCATAATACTACATCCCTCTATTATTTTTAAATAAAAAGGAAAAAATGAAGCTATCCATCAGGTAAAGCAGTGGTCCATGTTGGCCTGATGCTTTATGAAGTGTTGGGAGGTAGGTATGGAGGCACCTTAACACCAGTTCTGGAGCAAAAGTTCTAGAAGCTGGTTTCAAACTGCACAGCTATGGATACACCTGATGAAAACTGCAAAAGGTGATGACAGGCCCCAAAATATGACCAGCAACCCCATGAGCCCTTGGGACATCCAAAGGAATTTAAAAATTGTACCCCATTCAGATGAACAATAAAACCCAAATGTACTGGAATTCTTTTTGTTCTGCCTGGCATTTGGGGGTGTCCGAGGACATGTGTTTTTAACAAAGTTGACTTTATGACCATTCTAAGTATTGAACAGATTCCTGCACGAGGTGCCAGGTTTCAAGTTAGGTCCTCTTAGTATAAGCTGTCTTTTCCAAATGTAAACCTATTTGCATTGTCATTTCTAAAAATCCAGTAGGTTTCTAGATATTGTAAAGATACTGAGTACATATACAATTGTATAAATTTCATAGTGTTTTATTTTAAGGTGAGAGTTTTGTTATAGTTTATAAAAGATATTTTCCTATTCAGACCTCAGGGTTATTTTGGGACCGACAAATAAATGTGATTCCCAGCAGCTTCAATTTTTGATATTCAAAAAGTTAATAATCTTTAAGTTAAATATAATGTGATAATATTCTGCAAAAAGAAAGTTTTTCCTTTTAACTTCTAACAAATTATGTATCTAATATTTTAAGAATATGGGAAAAATGTGATAATGTAATAATGTGGGAGAATTGTGACTAAATAATAAACAATAACTTGCTAAATAAAACACACACACACAAAGAATAGTATAGGAGGCCTCAATCATGTAATATGTTTAGAAAAACATTGGGATATATAGTCCAAAAAAAAGGAGCTTTCTGGCTTTCTGCATTGTTAAGAGTATTATGCCAATATGTCGATTATTTATAGAATCTTACATTAAGAAAGAAACTTTCCAGGACATTTAAATTTATTCCTTCTCAAGAAAGAACCACATCTAAACTAGGCCAAATGCCTAAGGATAGTTGAACAACTGGTTATTTGGCTGCAACTCCAAGGTCAATCTAGCTCAGATGAGCCCTTTAAATGAAGAAATATAATGATTTATTTATTTAAGCAGCATTCCTGATTATCTGCTTTGTGTGCAGTGCTAAAGCAACAAGGTGGGGAGTAGGGCTGGCCATGGTTCTTATGTTCATGAAACTCACATACAGGTTGCAGAAACAGATATATAAGCAGATATTTATAATGCAGTGTGGAAAGCATTATAATGCAGATAAAAAGGGAACAAATAATAATGGATGGTATATTAGGGAAGGATTCAATGAGGAGGTTAGGTTTGAGTTAAGTCATACAGGATGTAGAAAAGTTCACCAACTATGGGCCAAAAGAGTGTGGGAAGACAATCCAGGCAGAAGGAATGACATGTGCAGTGAAACACACTATGACATGAGAAAGATATACATACAGAATACTTTTAGATCTACAAGTATTTTTAGGGTGTTTTGAGCTTAGAGAATGGGAGATGAAACTCAAGAGCTAAGCAGGAGGCAAATTATGAAGAGATTTTTAAGGCGTGGTAAATGGGTGAAACATCCTATGACATAGTAAGCCACTGAAGAGTTTTAAACAGCTGTGTGGCACAATCAGATTTCTGTTTCAGATAGATCAACCTGGTTGTAGTATGGAGAATGGACTTTAACAAGTAAAAGACTGAGCCGGGGAACCAGTTAGGAGGATGTTGCACTAATGTTGGCTTGAGATGATGGTGCTCTGGACTAAGGTACTATCAGGGGATATGTAGAAAAACATAAAGCACGGCCCAGGTGCAAAGGCTTCTTATCTTATTCAAAAGACAGAAAGGTGCTAGGGAAGTAGTTCTTGGGAAGTACAGCAGCAAAATTTCATAGCCTTCACTGTAGATGTGAATGCAAGTCACATCAATTTTTCTAGCCTTCCTTGAATACACAGAAAAGGTAGATTACTGGGGCCCTTGACTTTTGGTTTATTAAAGATAATTGTTGGTGTATTTCTTCCCTAAAGTACATGTACTTCAGGTTACAGGGCTGGACAAAGAAGCAAGACAGGATTAAAGTGTCATTAATTCTCACCTGAATTTTGTCAAGCCATTGTATTTAGCTTCTCACCTTTTAATATGGCTTATACAACAGAGTTAAAGGAGTGGAGACTTTCACATTCTTCCCTTGGGAAGCGCCCTTCTTTCATCTACTATTGACGTCAAGAGTTAAGGATGCAAGATGAATCAAACCACAAGCATTTCCTGAATTCCTCTTGGGTGCCCAGCCCTGCATCAGTACTGGCAGAAGTCAAGGGGTGGATGAAAGTGTGAGTGGGGAGTACAGAATCATGGGATGGACTCCTTGGCCTCAAGAAGCTCACACTTGAGTTGGGAAAGCACACCTAATTATCATCCAGTACCACTTCCCCACAAGGAAGTGATAAACTATGACATAAACTGGAAATGTTCTAGAAGCCTAGAGAAGAATGAGCTCAGTGTGGGCTGATAAATTCAAAATAGGTTTCCTGGAGGAGATAAAATGTATGTAAATTTTAAGGATGGGTGAGATTTGGATTGGCAAAGAAGAAAGGAAGTTTCTACTAGAAAAGGGTAGTGATGGAGATATGCTTATGTGGAGGTGGTGGGGACAGTGACAGAATAACAAGTAGAGTTTATTTTTTTCAATAATACTTTCACCTAGGGCAGGTAAAGATCTCTCTGGCATCTATATTTTAGCTTCAAGTTTCATATTATATTATTTTAAAAGGATAGATATATGCAAACATAGATTAAATATATGTAAACATAATTCATAATAGAATCTGAATTGTATTCACTGTTGTCAGTGATTATTTCTGGATGTGAGCTTAAAATGATGAATGATTTTGAGTTTTAATTTTATCTGGATTTTCTACAAAAAAACTTGTATTATTTGTATGAAAAGAAAAAATAAGAAAATAAAATATTACCAAGAATTTGTTAAAAGGGACAAGACAAGCTTGAGATGAGGGAAGAGGTGGAAAGAATGCCCTGAGAAATTTTCCGAAAGTAGATTCTGTGGTGCCTTACCACAGGCATTGGGGTCAGTACAAAATAAGAGAAGACTTAAGTGGAATAAGTCAGGAAGGCAAAAAATAAAAAGAGAAAGTGAGAGAGAGAAGAAAGAGAAACGAAGGTAGGAAAAGGGAAGGAAAGGAAGGGAAGAAAGAGAAGGAAGGGGAGGAACGGAGGAAGGGAGGAAAAGATTAGCATTAACTGAGCACCTCTACGTTCCATATCTTCTCTCACTTAGGTTTCCCATCAACCCTTTGGGGTATATAGTATTATCCCAGTCTAGAGATTAACCTGAGGTATAGACACGTCAAGAAACTTCTTATCCTATAAACTAGCTGGCTGAGCTCTCTCATCCCACTCTCGGCACCTGGGCAAATTCTTTCTTCTTTTTCAAGTTGTGGTTAAAACCTGATACACTGTGACTCCTTCTCTGACTCCCTTAGTCATTGTTAGGAGTTACTTTTATTCTAAGCTTCACTGCACTCTCTGAATATATACTGTCATAAAAGCAAGCCTTATTTTATCATGTTTATCTGTTTCATAAACTGTATCTTTAACTATATTGGCGGTTCCTTGAAAATAGGGAAAACATTTTTATACTTAGCATTATACACCACCCATACCTATGATTTCATGTAGTTTTCATAGTAACTCTGTGGAGTTAGTAGGGTAATTTTGCTGCTTTTTAAAAAAAGTTTTTATTTTTTAATTGACAAATAATAATTCAATATGTTTATAGGGTACAATGTGATGTTTCAATACATGTATACATTGTGGAATAAGCAAATCAGGCTAAATAAGGCTTTTTGGGTGAAATAGTCCTTGGCTCCACCACTTACTACCTATGCAATTTTCAGGTAGTCACAACTTCCCTCCACACCACCCGGCCACACTCTCCAAAGGGCTGCAAAGACGAAGGAGCTTACCCAAACAAATCTATTCACTCATCTATATATGTTTAGTGATTAACTACATTCAGGCATCCTGCTAAAAGTTAGGTGTAGAAAGCTTGTCCCTATTTTCAAGGAACTGCCAATCTAGTTAAAGATATGTTAGGAAACAGATAAACATGATAAAATAAGGATTGCTTTTATGAGGGTATATATGCAGAGAATGCAGTGAAACTTAGAAAAAGTAATTCTTAACAATGACTAAGGGAGTCAAAGAAGGAGTCCACAATGTATCAGGTTTTAACCAAGAGTTAAAGAAGAAAGCATTTGCCAAGGTGACAAGAAGTGAGATGAGAGAGCTCAGTCAGCTAGTTTATAGGATAAGAAGAACTCGGGTCAAAGATGAAATTCCAATATTTAAGAGATACACACAGATAAAAGAAATTCTGAAGTAGACCGAGAAAAAGGTAGGACACAAAGAAAAAGCAGTATCATGACATCCAAAAAAGAGGGAGTTGTCAAGAATGTCCAATGCTATCAAAAGTTAAGTAAGACAAGACTTGAAAAATGTTTACTGAATTTACAAAGGAGTCATTGGTGATCTTAGCAAGATCCTATTAGTGAAGTGATTGTGTTAGGCATCATATTTAGTAGGGTTAGAATGTAAACAGGAATTGAGGAAGTGGAGGTTGCAGGTGAAGAGTACTATTATTCTAGAAATTTTGCTATTAAAAATAATAGTAAAAGATAGGAAGTAGTGAGGAGGGTTGTAGGATTCAGATAAGTGTTTGTAGTTTTTGTTTTTGTAGGTCACAGAGATTTTAGCATGATACGTCCTGAAGAGAAAGATGCAATGGAGAGGGTAGTCGAGATACTGTACAGGAGAAATAAAATATAATTGACAGATTGAGGTTCAAAGGAGGCAGGTGAAGGATATAAGTGAACATTCAGGAAGAAAGATTTGCTTTTTTAAAGGGCAAGAAATGTCCCTTTACTTGCAGTTGGACAGAAGAAGATAAAGTTGAGTACAAAGTAGTTTGTGCAGCACCCACCATGTACAAGATCTTTTCCATATACTGCTGTCACTCTCCTTGAGATACTCTTTTCCCTCTCTCACTAGGCCAAATCTTTCTATTCATTCATACTTTGGCTCAACTGTCACTTCTGCAAGGAAGCCTTCTGTGACTCCCTGGAAATAAGGCTAGTCCCCCACCGTTGTATGCTTCTGTAGCACTGTTTTTCCCCTCATAGCAGTTTTGACAGTTTATAATCATGCATTTATTAATGTGATCACTTGAATGTTTGTTTACCCTACCAGATGGCAATCTCCAATCTCCATGAGAACCGGGGTCAAGTCTTTTTTTTTTTTTTTTTTTTCCTTTCTATATCTCTAGTATGTAATACACTGTGCCTATCATATTGTAGGTAGAGGTTGAGTATCCCTTATCTGAAATATTTGGGACAAGAGTGTTTCAAATTTTTCATTTTTTCAAATTTGGGAATATTTGCATTATACTTATTGGATCATCCCTAATCCAAGAATATGAAATATAAAATGCTCCAGTGAGCATTTCCTATGATTGTCACATCAGTACTCAAAATTTCAGATTTTGAAGCATTTTGGATTTTGGATTTTTGAATTAAGAGTACTTAACCTTTCTTTAATAAACACATGTTGAATCATCTTAATGTATACAAAGAATGGCACTAGATGCTGACAAAATAGGAAATCCCAAGGGAATGTCAATCTAGCAATGAGATAAGCTACACATTGGAATGATTATAAAGAAGACATAGTACTGGTTCAGACACCACTTCCATAAAGTGAAATGCTCATCCTACCCAGAATCAATCACTCTTTCCTCTGGAATTTCAGTGTGCTTTTGCCATCCTAATAGTCTAGCACTATCTTTGGTTTACAATTTATTACCTTACTCCTGTTCATGCTGTGTATTTATCTTCTATTTAAATTGAGATAGAGTTAGTTTCTATTGCTTTCAACTGAGAATCCTAATACATATGATTATTTTCACTTACACTGAGCCATTCGAAAATTGGGTTATCTCTGTAATTTTTTCTCATCAAATGCAGTTTTGAAACAAAATTGATAGAAATTTTATAATTTGATCAAACAAATTTAATCCTTTGTTTTTCTTTTTGTCTATTCAATGGCAGATTTGGATTTTTGCTGGATATTTAAGTAATTAAACTGCTCAGTTTGTTTAAGGTATTTAGCTTTCTGGTATAATTAACAATAGTTAAGAAAGACTATTCTGGTGCCTTGACAGATTTGGGTTTTTTTCTCTCTCTTTTCTTTAAAATAAAGAACACACTAGACTGTATGCATGTCTTCTTTTGAGAAATATCTGTTCATATCCTTTGCCCACTTTTTGATGGGGTTGTTTGTTTTTTTCTTGTAAATTTCATTGAGTTCTTTGTAGGTTCTGGATATTGGCCCTTTGTCAGATGAGTAGATTGCAAAAATTTTCTCCCATTCTGTAGGTTGCCTGTTCACTCTGATGGTAGTTTCTTTTGCTGTGCAGAAGCTCTTTAGTTTAATGAGATCACATTTGTCAATTTTGGCTTTTGTTGCCATTGCTTTTGGTGTTTTAGACATGAAGTCCTTGCCCATGCCTATGTCCTGAATGGTATTACCTAGGTTTTCTTCTAGGGTTTTTATGGTGTTAGGTCTAACATTTAAGTCTCTAATCCATCTTGAATTAATTTTCGTATAAGGAGTAAGGAAAGAATCCACTTTCAGCTTTCTACTTATGGCTAGCCAATTTTCCCAGCACCATTTACTAAATAGGGAATGCTTTCCCCATTTCTTGTTTTTGTCAGGTTTGTCAAAGATCAGATGGCTGTAAATGTGTGGTATTATTTCTGAGGACTCTGTTCTGTTCCATTGATCTATATCTCTGTTTTGGTACCAGTACCATGCTGTTTTGGTTACTGTAGCCTTGTAGTATAGTTTCAAGTCAGGTAGCGTGATGCCTCCAGCTTTGTTCTTTTGACTTAGGATTGTCTTGGCAATGCAGGCTCTGAAAAAATGCTCGTCATCACTGGCCATCAGAGAAATGCAAATCAAAACCACAATGAGATACCATCTCACACCAGTTAGGATGGCGATCATTAAAAAGTCAGGAAACAACAGGTGCTGGAGAGGATGTGGAGAAATAGGAACACTTTTACACTGTTGGTGGGATTGTAAACTAGTTCAACCATTATGGAAAACAGTATGGCGATTCCTCAAGGAGCTAGAACTAGAAGTACCATATGACCCAGCCATCCCATTACTGGGTATATACCCAAAGGATTATAAATCATGCTGCTATAAAGACACATGCACACATATGTTCATTGTGGCACGATTCACAATAGCAAAGACTTGGAATCAACCCAAATGTCCATCAGTGACAGACTGGATTAAGAAAATGTGGCACATATACACCATGGAATACTATACAGCCATAAAAAAGGATGAGTTTGTGTCCTTTGTAGGGACATGGATGCAGCTGGAAACCATCATTCTCAGCAAACTATCACAAGAACAGAAAACCAAACGCCACATGTTCTCACTCATAGGTGGGAACTGAACAATGAAATCACTTGGACTCGGGAAGGGGAACACACACACTGGGGCCTATTATGGGGAGAAGGGAGAGGGCAGGGATTGCATTGGAAGTTATACCTGATGTGAATGATGAGTTGGTGAGTGCTGACAAGTTGATGGGTACAGCACAGCAACATGGCACAAGTATACATATGTAACAAACCTGCATGTTATGCACATGTACCCTAGAACTTAAAGTATAATAAATAAAAAGAAAAAAGAAAAAAGAAAACACTAGACCCCAAAACACAACAGCAGCTATACTTTTTGTGTTTTTGCCAGTTTAAGTGAGTCAGAGAGTTCCTTAGGGACATAAATTTAAGCATACTTGGAGTTAATTAGGAAAAGCAACAACAAAAAAGAAGCTGCCAGACAATGCAAACAGATCTATCAAAAATCCTGGAATCCAGAAAAGATATTACCATGCTTCTGAGAAACATTTTAGAGTATTTTTGGGAAAAGTGGGCTGGAAATTGGGAGTTTGCAACATTTGGCTGAGAGGCCTAAGTGTAACATATGTAACTTCTGTCTTTAGTGAAATCATGACACAACTTTATTATTGCCAACCACTTGCTTAGAGTCCTGGAGTAAAATTTTGTTGTGCATTGCCATTTGGTCTGGTTTGATACGATCTTGGCTAGGGCACAGAACACTATGTCAATGATATGTAGAAGGTTCCATCTGTATTTTCACCAAAATTGCCAGAAAATGGTATATAATATACAGAAAACTAGAATTATAACTGATAAAGCCCAGGATTTCAAACTTTATCCAAACTATGTAAAAAATGTTTATCCTTTCACATTCCATTTTCTTTTAACCTGGTAAAGAACATGGGTTTTCGAGTCAGACATACTTGGGTTCAAATTCTAGTTCCACCATTTACTAGCGACCTTTGGGTAAGACACTTATTTTCTTTAATCTTTAGCTTTTTGTCAAGCAAATCAGCCAAATGGGAATCATGCCACCTCTCTTATGGGATCTTTGTGAAGATTACATAAAATAACCTATGAAAAGTCCCCAAAACACAGAATCTGGCCCTTATAGTACACTATTCAAATATGACTGTTCTTTCTCTTTTTTTGAATAAAAAGTGTGCAATTTTTAAAGCTTTATTCTCCATTTACTTTCATGGAGAAATTAACTGTATTTGGGGAACAATTTATTTTCTTATTTAGCTATGAAATGAGCAACCTTTTGAAAAATTGTTTATATTTCATGTACTACAATCCAATGCATATGACTTTGCATTCTAGAAAATCATAAAATGAGGACTTCATCTTTTAGACTAGCAAACAGACTATAGACAAGACCAAGTTTTGGGAAACATATGAATAAGATCTACTTCGTGTTGTTTCTGTCAACATGTTATCAGAAAATGGTACAGAAAAGTACTTGAGGAGCAGACTAGTAACATGGCCCAGAGAGTTATATGGTAAGGAAGCTCTTTTGTGATGAAGAGGTGTTCTGAAAAAGAACAGAAATTTGGACTAAAAAGGTAGGTTTGTGAGAAATTATCTTATGCTTTATAAACTGAAGCTATAATATTTTTCTTGAAATTTTCTAAGCTTTGTACTTTGCATTGAACAATAAAGTGGTCTGAAGATATTTGGACATGAATTTTTAATACAATCTTAATATTTAACATTTCAAATTCTGAAGCTGGTCAAAGATGAATATGATACAAATCTGAGAGATTTTTAACAGAATTTAACCTTGTCCTGCTTTTATTTATTTTGTAGTTTATGGCTTTAGAGATGTATTTTAAAATTTTAAGAATAGTGCAGCAACTGATAATAAAATAATATCAATTGATTTAGAGTTGCATTATACCTTATATTTTTCATTTATATTTTTTCTTTAGCAATTAGGAAGACAGAGGAAATATATTCAATGGAAAAAAAGCTGAGTTAGTTAGGAACACTTCACCACTTCTGATTTCCTTGCTTGCAAAGTGAGCTCAGATAGTGTACTGGTGACCTCTTTCTGCATCCTTTACTTAGGCTGTCCAAGGAGATATGGAAAGAGACAGCTGATTGGTAAATTTGGAAGGAATAAGCTGGGCATGATTAACTCAAATTTTCTCTTTTTACGTTTGGGAGCAAGCCTGCCTGCAGACAGCATGAGTTCTCTTCTGCTCTTCCATGCCATAGATTATTATTTCTTACACCTGCAGAGAGAGGCCGACTCCAATCCAGTTCTAAGACTGGGTGGGTAAATTTGCCTAATTCTCGGGATCAGTTAGTAGGCCCACCTGAATAAGAGGTCTAAAACCAAATTCTTTAACCAGGCCTTACTACTAATAAAGTTAATATCTGGGCATCTCTCTTTTGTTTCCCAAAATGTTTACAACCAGGGGTAGAAGAGAGGTGGTATTTATTGAACTCACCTTTTCTCCCTTTCTCTGGAGAGCACTATGTGTAAGAAAATGTTTTTTCTAAATATTAATAAAAAAACAATAATTAAAGTTATAGATCTTAAGTAGCATGTTACATTTTTAACATTTCCTATTTAATATGTATTATTACATCTAATAGTCTTCTTCACATTTATTAGTAGAAAATTAGTATTTGGAACTTGAAAGTTCTTCACAATGACTAATGCCAGTTCTTAGGGAATTACAGGAAGAAATGCAAATGAATGAAACAGCTGAGGAAAGGTTTATATACAAGAAAAAATAATGTTCACAATTTTGAAATGAAGTGGAATTGCATATAATATTTAGCATCCAAAAATAATTCACCTTTTCATAATTAAAGGAATATTTTTGAATTATAATCAAACAAAAATGCAGCATTACATAGAATTCAGTTGGTTACCTTTCAAAGGGGTGAAAGGCAGTACTTTACTTTTAAAATTACTGGTAAAATAAAGACAACCAATAGGATAGAAGTATTTAAAAATAATTCTCAAGTTCTTCAGTAATGGGCATTAAACTAGTTAACAGTAACTACTCAGTATTTTACAAAGGTCAAAGTCCAAGATAAGTGCCTAAATTACCTTATTCTGATATTGCCACCAAGGCCACACTTGCTTTTATTTCTTGGATTGCAAATTATGGATAGAACCTAATAGGAGTGACTATATAGCGATATGCCTGTCTCTAATAGACATATCAGAACACATATGATTATATTAATGTTGTCTCTTCAATGCAGTTCGGTGATATTGCCACTAGTCAAAGCATAATGAGAATCTTCTTTGGCAATCTTTCCTTTTTAAAATTGATGTATAACCACACAGAATACACAAATATTACATATACAGATCAATGCATTTTACATATATGTACAACCCTGTAACTGCCACCCAGATCAAGTTGTAGGGCATTTCTTGAACCTCAGAAAGCCCCCTTATGCTTTCTACCAGTCATTAACCTCTCCCAAAAGAAACCATTTCTCTAAACTGTGTCAACATAGATTTGTTGTGACAGTGTTTGAACCTTATATAAATGGAATCATACAGTATGTACTCCCGAGTATGTAGCTTCTTTTCCTCAGCATTATGTTTTTAAAGTAATCCATGTTCTTGTATGTATCATTAGCTTGTTCTGTTCATTGATATGTAATATTGCACTGTGGGAATATACCAGTTTATGGATTCTGCTAGTTAAGGATGTTTGGCTTCTTTCCAATGTGGGGCTATTACAAAAACCAAACATAAACAAACAAACAAAAAACACTATTTAGATTGTCGTACAAGTCTTCTTATGAGCATAAGCTCTTCTCATCCAAAATATTTAGGTTGTAGAAAGTCATATGTAGCTTTTTAAAAGGTACTGCTAATCTGAAAGAATTGGAAGCAGGATCTTGAAGAGATGCTTGTATACACATGTTCATAACAACATTATTCACAAAAAACAAAAGGTAGAATCAACTCAAGTGTCCACTAACAGATGAATGGATAAACAAAATGTTCTTAATCTAAGTAGCAGACTTAGAAATTGCCCTGGCAGGAACTTACCTATCATATGTAACTTGTTTTATGTACCTTGGCTTGCTTCTTGGAGTTGAGAGATACCCTTAAAGGGACATAACTGGGTCAAACAGTAATAAAAGTGATGAATAATAACTACTAATAAAGTAACTAATCTAACCATGTATTACCATTTGGAGTTTAAAACTAGGGAAGATAATTAAATAACACCTATGTATAGGTCCCTAAAAACAACACAAAAGGAAAAGTTCTATATTAATCAATCCAGGAATCCTCCTACTGGGTATCTACCCAAAAGGGAAAAAAATCATTATATAAAAAAGACACCATCTATAATGTGATTATTACACATTGCGTGCCTGTACCAAAATATCTCATGTACCCCATAAATATATACAACTACTATACCCACAAAAATTAAAAGTAAAAAAGTTAAAAGATGCCTGTACTCATGTGTTTATTACAGCACTATTCACAATAGCAAAGAGATAGAATCAACCTAAGTGTTCATCAACCAATGAGTGGATAAAGAAAATATGGTATATATGTACCATAAAATACCATGCACGCACAAAAATAATGAAATTATGTCCTTTGCAGCAACATGGGTGGAGCTTAAGGCCATTATCCTAAGTGAAATAGCTCAGGAAATCATAAGTGGGAACTAAACAATGGGTACACACTGATAGACAGTGGGGACTTCAAAAGGGGGGCAATGTGGGGGGCCAAGGGTTGAAAAATTACCTATTGGGTACCATGCTCACTATCCGGGTGATCAGCACACTGGAAGCTCATCCCCACCATTATGCAATATATTTGTGTAACAAACCTGCACTTATACTCCCCGAATCTATAAAAATATACAGATTTTAAAAAGGAAAAGTTTTTAAAATTATTTGAATAGTGTCAGATCCAAGCTATGTATATGGTTTTTAATGGGACAGCACTTGTTTGTTTGCCTAATTACTACATAGTATACATAGGAACAGTGGGAAAAATATCCACTAGGCCCCTTCGACATGGGTGAATGGACATTTGTGGCCCTTGTGAGGAGAGTTGTCTCAACCTCTTGCCCATTGCACCACTGATAAAGTATTCCGATCTTCAAGCCAGAAACTAAGTAAAACAGCTGCCTGGTTCTAAAAAGATCCTAAGAATAGCCCTAGCATCTTTAATGCCACAGCTTATTGACTGTTAAAACTTCTAAGAGCTATCATGGAAGTTCATAGGTTTATCCAAATTCAGACTTGAGTTGATGCAAAAAAACTGTTTTCCCTTTTTTTCTTTTATTTTTTTTCTTTTGCTTTTATTTATTTAATGGACTTCATACAATAAGGATAAATTAGATTCTAATTGATGTACATTGTATAGAGAAATGAATCAGTTTAGACCAAGCACAAGAAAAAGCCTTGATGAAAAACCAAGGAATCCTAGTGAGCAAGACAAAGCCTTCCATGCATTGTTAATATGAGCAACTGTAAGCATCTTTTGGGCACTTATTGCTTTCCCAGCACTGTGATGTTTTTCATATAAATTATCTCCTATGATTCTTATAATACCACTAGGAGTTGGACATTTTGATTATCTCCAATTTATAGTTGAAAGAACTGCAATATATGGAGGTTAAGTGACTTACCTGGATAAGTAATATGGATAGCATATGGTAGAGCAAGAATTTAAACCTCATCTGTTTGATCTCAGAGCTATAGTATTGCCTCCACCACTGAAACCTACTGTCCTGAGTACTCTAAGAAGCCTAAATATCAACCAGTTACAAATGTACTAATGAGGGAAGTCTGATCTTATTTCTGTTGGTCAGAGCTTTTACGTATAGACAACAAAATCTAGCCCACCTAGTTTAAGAAAAAAGAAATTTCATAAAATAATTTGGGTACCCCATAGAATCTCTTGGGGTGTCAGGAACCAGGTTTGGATGCCAAATAGCCAGAAGCAATGATGCAGCAAAAATAAATGCCCAGTCATAACTCAGGATGGTGGTAGTGGAAAGACTACCACTGCTACCTCCTGCCTTGCACTTTTAACTTGAGCCTGGAGCCAAAAACTCTGCCACAGTTGTGTCAGGACCAGATACCTCAGCTGCTCTGTTTTGCAGAACATTCATCTTTCCAAATTCAGTTTCTGCCCCATGTTGCACACTTATGCCTCCCTGTCTCATACATGGCATGTGAACTGGCTGGTCCCGGTCATACCCTAGCACTCTAGTTGCAATGGAATCTGAAAAATGAATTTTTAGCTTTTCACCCTCTGAATACAGAGAATAGCTATCAGGGAGAAAATACAGATGTTGAATGGCCTAATCTATGGTAACATTTATACTATGTAACAGAGATTTCACGTTGGCCTTCTTCTGACGATAACCTTTTCATGTATAATTAATGAGTATACTGGGTATTTCAAGGCAGGAAGATGGAATGATAATTTTAAACGGAAATTCTGACTTCCTTTTAATTAATCCATGTAGAGAAGTGCTTAGACTGCTAAACATAGACCTAGACCTGACAGTTATTCTCTGTCTCTCTCTCTCTCTAACCATCCATGCAGTAGCCCAAGCCAAAAAAAAAAAAAAGCCTGAAAGCCATCTTTCTCAATTTATTGTTCCTCTTGCATTCACCACAACTAATCATTTATTAGAACCTGTGATCTCTATCACCTCAAATTCATCTATCTTTTCCATCATTACTGCTTCTATATTGAAGTTTCCTCAAAAATTCCACAATATCTCATACCACAGTTCACTCCCTGTGACTGGAATATTCTTCTTTCTTCAGTCCTACATGAAAATTCATTCTTCAAAATGAAATTTAGGAGTCACCTTCCTTTACGTATTCTCTAACTTACCTGGGTTTCAAAGTTATCTGGCCATACCTCTAGCATAATATTAATATCATTCTACTTTGTTGTTGTTGTCATTGTTGCTCATGAGTCTGTCTCTCCCTCCTAGACTCCAAGTTCTTAGAGAAAACGAATCATCATCTTATTCCTGTCTGTGTCCGTGGCACCTAGTCTTCTGCCATATGCATAATAGACAGTAAATGTCTACTGAATTGATATAAGTGGAAACCCAAATAGGGAATTTGATGTTATCTACACTCTGATTTAGATTTATCATTTTGTACCATGGTTATATTAGTAATTCAGTCTCCCTGTTGCTGTTATTAGATTCCAACAGTTTATTTTTAAAATTCTGTCATAGTGTATAAAATATACATAACATAAAATTAACCATCTTCACTATTTTAAGTGCACCATTCAAGAGTGTTAAGGGTATTTCTATTGTTGTGCAATCAATCTCCAAAACTTTTTATCTTGTAAAACTGAAACTCTGTACCCATTAAACAACTTTCTATTTTCCCTTCCCACATCCCCTGGCAATCACCATTCTACTTTATGTCTCTATGAATTTAACTGTTCTAGGAGCTTCATATAAGCAGAATCATACAGAATTTCTCTTAGTGTGACTCCACCAGTTTATTTTTAAACTGCAAATATACTACATTACCAATAGACATCAGAATAAAACTTTAAAGCAGAAATGTTCTTATTTGAATTATTTTTTTTTTCACTCACGAAGGGGATCAGGACATCTCCACACTTACCAGTGTTCTCCCCCAAAGAACTCTGCACATTTTGTATTTGAGGAACTAATGTTCATGTTCTTATTGTACAAGTTTTCAGATCCCTAGAGAAAAGATAAGACAGCAGCTGGCATCACCTAGAAGAAGAAATTCCAGTTAAGGTCTGTAAGGTTTTCAGTTTGTGCTATACTGTGGGAAAAAACAAACAAGTGTCAGAAAAGACAGTAAGCAAACTAAATAAATACCAGAAACATAACTGAAATCATTCAAGGAAAAATGGCATATGTTTTATTCACCCTCAGCAGATGAGTGAACTACCTAAAAGTTAAACATAAAATTCGTCTAAAATTTTCCTTAGGATAGAATAAAAATGGGATATTTGTGACATTGAAATTTTCAGAAGCTAATGCGGTACGTGATTATCTATATACAATATCAGAACTTTTAAATTCAAATAATAAATTCACGTTGTCATACAAATGTCTATTTTTTGTATTCCTGAAGCTTCATCTAACTTACAATGCAATCCAAAGTCTTCTGATGACTTACAAAGCTCTATTTGCCTTTGCTTTTTTTTTTTTTTTTTTTTGAGACGGAGTCGCTCTGTCGCCCAGGCTGGTGTGCAGTAGCGCCATCTAGGGGCTCACTGCAAGCTCCGCCTTCTGGGTTCACGCTATTCTCCTGCCTCAACCTCCCGAGTAGTGAGTAGTTGGGACTGCATGCGCCCGTCACCACGCCCTGCTAATTTTTTGTATTTTTAGTAGAGACGAGGTTTCACCGTGTTAGCCAGGGTGGTCTCGATCTCCTGATCTCGTGATCCGCCCGCCTTGGCCTCCCAAAGTGCTGGGATTACAGGCGTGAGCCACCGCTCCCGCCGGGCTTTGTTTCTTTTACCCTGTTGACTTTGTCTCTATTACTCATTTTCTCGTTCATTTATTCATTTATTTTTCAACCTTCATCAGCCACAGTGGCCTTCACACAGTTTCTTAAATAAGAACATTATCCTGAGTGCAACAAAATCAATTCATGTTCTTGAATACCTGTTTGATGATTATTATTCAGTTCTCTCTGGAAAGAAATGATACACAGATGAAAAGAGTTAAAAGTATGTAGTAAGATAACCTAGAGCAGTGTTGTGTACATAGTAAATTTTCAATAGAAGTGAGTCTCTGCATTTTCTTGTTAAACAATATTTTTAAGCAATAAAATTAGTCTACTGCCTTCCAACCCTTCCAAAGTTATTGCCTTGGTAATTACTAAACATAATTTAACAGTTATTGAAAACTTGATTTTCCATTATGAATATAATTTAGGATATACTATTTTATTGCACAGGACAGAAAACAAGCAAATGAGGGCATTTACAGAAAGCATTTAAGGGTATCATGTAGATCTTGATAATAGAAAATGACACTGGTAGGGCAGGAACTAAAATTTAAAAAGTCAAGAACTTAGAGCATCTCCATCTTTTTGGGGTCATATGGCTTTATATCCCTGCTTCTCTTGCCTTTTTATTCTTCTGTCTCTGTTCTGTTATTTGTGCTTTCCTACATGATAAATAAATGTTAGGTAAGAGAAAGTAGAACTGAAAGTATTAACATACAAGATGGAAGACAAAAGAAGAAAAATAAATGAGAACAGATATAAAAGAGAGTTGTTTGGATAGAGAAGATCATTAGGAAAACAAAACAGGGATATAATTGTTGGTATTAAAGAGTCAGTTCAATAGTAGAGGAAGAACACAGATCTTCAAATCATTTTATTTAGTAAATGCTTAACACTTGCTCTGTATTTTCTAAATAAATATATATGTAAATATTTTACATATATTAACTCACCTAGTCCTCATAACAACCCTATGGGAAAATTATTATATCATCATTAATATTATATTATCAGCTCCATTTTACAAATGAAGAAAGTGAGGCACAGAGAGGTTAAGTCTATTTCTCCAAAGTTCTATAGTTAGGACAGGGCAGGGACAGTAGTCAAACCTAAGCCTTCTGGCTGTAGAGACTACGCTTTTAAGCACTACACCATGCTGCCCATTGCAGGTAATATTTGAAACCATAGCTCCTCCATTTTTTAACTAAATAATCTCAAGAAAGTTCATCTCTCTGAGCCTCAATTTCCTTATAGAAAAAAAAAATTATCATTCATTCAACAAATATTTATCAATCATTTTTTATGTGCTAGTCATTCTACTAAGAGATAGATATTCAACAGTCAACAAAATAGACATGGCTTCTGTCTTAATGGAACTCAGAATCCAGCATGGTAAGATGATTGTGAAGATTCCAGAGATGATTTATGTAAGGTGTTCACAATTGTACTTGACACATTCCAGGGACTCACTGATATTATCATTGAATAAAAGAACTTGGAGTGTGGATTTTTCTCAGATGAAAAATGAGCAAGATGTGTGCAGAAGAGCTCATAAGGGTCTTTAAAGTAAATAAAAGTTCTATTTGACCCAATTGCCCATAGTTAAGATGTAAGAAGTAAAACCATCAATGGATTTCTATTATTGGTATAGGAAAGTAGTTTCATTTCAATGGCTAAGATGATTCAAAATTATTTAGAAATTGTATACTAGGTATAATACACATATAAATATCATACAAAAATACTAAGAATAAGCATGTCAACATGTTTAAAGTTATTATCTTCAGCAGATTATGATGATATAAACTTTTCTTTGATCTACTCATCTATATTTGCTGTTATTGCTGCTGCTACTACTTCAGCATCTTCTTTTTTCCAATATACCCACCATTCAAGGCCCAACTTTTCTTCAAAGTCTTACCTAACTATACCAGCTCTCATCATCCCTCCCCATATCTGAACTCTTAAGACACTTTTAGTCTGCATCACACAAGTAAGAGTATAATAAAAGAGCCCTGTCTTCCCAACTAGATATGTGAACTCCTTACAAACAGATACCATTTCTCCTACTACTTGTATTTTCTCCCACCTCCACACTAGGGGGTTATCTCGGTGCTGAGCATATACCAGGTGCTTAAAACATAGATCAATATGTATGCACATATATGTTCAAAATCAGGAGACCTTAGGAAAATCATCTCTCTTCTCAAGACTTCAATAACCTCATTCAATTGTAATTTTTTTTTTTTTCTGATCTGTGAACTGAGGAATTGGGAATAGATTGGTGATCCCTTAGACTTTTAAAATATTAGGATCTCTTTTTCACATCATAGTGTGTCCAGAATTTATTCCTTCTGGTGGGTTCTTGGTCTTGCTGACTTCAAGAATGAAGCCACAGATCCTCACAGTGAGTGTTACAGCTCTTAAAGATGGTGTGTCCAGAGTTTGTTCCTTCAGATGTTCAGATGTGTCCAGAGTTTATTCCTTCCAGTAGGTTCATGGTCTCCCTGACTTTAGGAGTGAAGCCACAGACCTTCGCAGTGAGTGTTACAGCTCTTAAAGGTGGCATGTCCGGAGTTTTTTATTCCTCCTGGTGGGTTCATGGTCTCACTGACTTCAGGAATGAAGCCACAGACCTTCACAGTGAGTGTTACAGCCCTTAAGGTGGCGCGTCCGGAGTTGTTTGTTCCTCCCAGTGGGATCATGGTCTCGCTGACTTCAGGAATGAAGCTGCAGACCCTGGCAGTGAGTGTTACAGCTCATAAAGGTAGTGTGGACCCAAAGAGTGAGCAGCAGCAAGATTTATTGTGAAGAACGAAAGAACAAAGCTTTCACAGTGTGGAAGGGGACCCAAGCAGGTTGCCGCTGCTGGCTTGGGTGGCCAACTTTTATTCCCTTATTGTGCCCTGCCCACATCCTGCTGATTGGTCCATTTTACAGAGCGCTGACTGATGTGTTTTTACAGAGTACTGATTGGTGCATTTACAATCCTTTAGCTAGACACAGAGTGCTGATTGGTGCATTTATAATCCTTTAGCTAGACACAAAAGTTCTCCAAGTCCCCACCTGACCCAGAAGCCCAGTTGGCTTCACCTCTCAATCCCCCCTCTAAACATGAAACCCCAACTGCTGTTGGGAATTGGGTGATGACCACGCCAGCTACTTCCTGATGGATAGGGTTGAAGAAGGGGCCATGCAGTTGTAGTGTCCTCCAGAGGGGAACTTTTTAGGCCAGTGAAAGGGTCAGTGGGTCGGTCCAGGGGTCCTTGGTAGAAGCTGTTACTTGAGCTCATTTGGGGTTCCATTTGTGAGACCATCTGTAGCTTGATGGCCTCAATCCTAGAGGAAACAAATTTGACAAGGAGGTTAAAAATACAGGACCCGAGGAGAGTAATAGCAAGATGGCTGTCACAGGACCTAGAAAGGGGAGAAGCAATGCCACCCAACTCCAGCAGTTGGTGTAAGAGTTTGAAAGCCGTTGTCTGATTTCAGAAGCCTTTTCCTGTAAATGTCAGGCGGCATCTCATACTATCCCTGACTGGTTAGTGTAAAAACAACACTCTTTCTCAAAGAAGGTGCAGAGTCCTCCTTTCTCAGCAGTGAGGAGGTCTAGGCCTCATCAGTTTTGGAGAGTCACTGCTGCAAAAGAGTCTATTTGGAATTGTAGAGTAAGGATAGATTTCATTATTTCTTGCAAACTGTCTGAGAAATCCTTTGAGAGTGTGTGGTAGTAAGATAATGAAGTAGGTAGACTGGCTATTCTGGTTCCTGTAGCAATAGCCATTCCTAACCCTGTAAGTAGGGGTATTAGTTGTATGGATCTGTGCTGACGGACTTGAGCTGTGAGGGGTACTGATAGGGTCTGATTTCCTGGGGAAATGTTAATGTTGGGACTTAGAAAGACTAAGGTGCAGGTGCCTGTCCAGTTAGTGGGGAGGCAGATATAGGTTGACGTTCCACATAAGAAGAATATACCTTGGCTGGGTAGACAGAACTGGTTGTGTATGTTAAAAAGGTGTATGAGTTTGTTGTTTTCACTTTCCCAAACTCCTGGAGTACTTGCCAAGGTAGCTCCGGTGAGTGGCTAGAAAGGGGTGTTGGGAGCAAACTGAGTGACTCTCTGTGTTCTATTTTCCCATTGGAGGAAAAAAAAAAACATTTTGTATCTACTAGGAACCATTTGAGAGAGTGATTGAAAGGGGATGAGAAGGCATTCACTAGTGGTGGGGTCGCTGCTGCAGGGGGTCCAGGGGTAAATGATCATGCAGGGTGTATGTTTGCCATTACAAAACCCGGACTGTTTGTTAAGCAGGGAGGAGGCAATGATTTTTGGAGGTCCTGAGAAGTGGATAAGCCATCTGAATGGAGCTGTTTGGGTAACTTGGAAGTTACTGTGATCAGTTGGGGCTTGAATTTGTAGGGTGTAATTACACTGATGGGGTAGTCGGTGCCCAAGGGGCAGGCCTGATAACGGGTTATGTTGGATGCATAAAGGGTCTTTGAAAGTTAAGATGGTGGCCGGGCGCGGTGGCTCAAGCCTGTAATCCCAGCACTTTGGGAGGCCGAGACGGGCGGATCACGAGGTCAGGAGATCGAGACCATCCTGGTTAACACGGTGAAACCCCGTCTCTACTAAAAAATACAAAAAACTAGCCGGGCGAGGTGGCGGGAGCCTGTAGTCCCAGCTACTCGGGAGGCTGAGGCAGGAGAATGGCGTGAACCCGGGAGGCGGAGCTTGCAGTGAGCTGAGATCCGGCCACTGCACTCCAGCCTGGGTGACAGAGCGAGACTCCGTCTCAAAAAAAAAAAAAAAAAAAAAAAAAAAAAAAAAAAAAAAGAAAGTTAAGATGGTATTCGTAGTTACAGGGCCGTGTATGGGCTTTTCATTGCTTGTGTAATAGGTGAAGTTGGAAATTAAGAACGTAAAAGTTGGATTGCACGTCCTGTTAGGGTATTCTTGGTCCTATGAGAGATGCGGAAGTCAACTAATGATTACATATTCAGAAGACAGAAAGGGTCTTTTCCTTCATAATGAGGGTGGTAGGTTAAGTTGGTAAAGACCCATTTTTTTGCAGGAATGGGAGTGGCAACATAAGCAGAGGTTGATAGAGAGATACAAAGCCAACAGTCATTTGCCAGGGAAGGATTGAACTGGTTTAACAGAGAGTGGGTTAAGTTGACAGTCTTGTAAAGGTAATTAGGAGCTAGTGGAAGGGGAGGGGCGATTGTATGAAGTATCCAAGGAAGCAGGAGGGATAGATAGGCAAAGAGTAAGTAGATAGGTAAAGAGGGTGCTCTGGAAGATGAGATCATTTCATCCAGTCTGAGTTAAAGGTAGGAGTAAATTGCTGTCAGAAGGAAGGGAGATATAAAGAAGGTTGATGTGATTAGGATTTTTGTCCCAGCAGAAGCTACAGTATATAGTCCTATCGCAAACAGTATGGTTAGTATGCTGCTTAATAATATGATGAAATAGTAAAAGGATTCCATTAAAGGGGCAAGGAGAGGTGTTAAAGATTATGTAGATTTTCACTTATATCTTTAAGGGGGAAGGGGTTGTTCCTCAAGATCAGCGGTAGGAGGCTTTTTAGTCTGGGGTGTTTCTTTCCGAAATAGGAGATGCAAGTCCTCCAACGGTTCGCACGTGTATCAAGACTGGTCTGGATGATCTTGGGACTCCTGAGCTGATGGTCCAGCAGGTTCCTCAGGGGGTGTCCAAAATTTAACTCGGGTGTGGTGAATCCAAGATTCCACTCCTGCCACCTTAACTGCAGTGGAGGCAGAGAGGATTACCGAGTATGGTACTTGTCACAAAGAATCCATAGATGGGGAGGTAGAGAGGAAAGATTTGACCAACACTAGATCTCCTGGTTGAGACAACTCTGTTCCCTTTCTCTGTGACATTCTTCAGGTAGGTTTTTAAGGTTTCACTGATATTTTACCAAGGAAGTTATATCTTTGACCAAGTTGGCCTTTTAATTCCTGATGAAGTAGGAGGTCATTTGTGAGAAAAGGTCGTCCATACAACATTTCATATGGACTGAACCCCATTTTGTGAGGAGAATTTTGGATTCTCAACAAGGCCATAGGCAAAAGAGTAGGCCATGGGAGATGAGTTTCTTGTGTTAGTTTCCTTAAGTGACTCTTGAGTGTTTCATTTGCCTTCTCGTCCTTCCCTGAGGATTGTGGCCTCCAGGTGCAGTGAAGGTGATATTGTATCCCTAGAGCTTTGGAAATTCCCTGAGTTATCGTGGCTTTAAGAGCCAGACCGTTGTCACTCTGTAAGCTTTGGGGAAGCCTAAATCTAGGAATTATTTCATGAATTAGGACTTTAATCACTCCCTGAGCCTTCTCTGTCTTTCAGCGGAAAGCTTCCATCCAATTTGTAGAGGTATCAACACAGACCAACAAGTATTGAAATCCCTTTGACTTAGGCATATGGGTGAAGTCTAACTGCCAGTCCTCTCTGGGATAGTAACCTATTCTTTGTTCCCCAAAAGGGGCCTTACACTGAACCAAGGGATTATTCCTTTGGCACCCCTCACAGGCTTTGACTACCTGTCGGATGGTCCAGAGGAGGTTTGGCCCTGTAAATAGGGATTTGGCTGTTTGATGAGTGTTTTCAACACCATATGAAAAGTTTGGTGGAGGGTTTTAAGTATTTTCCACTGGCTGGCTTTGGATATAAACACCCTTTCTTTTTTCAAAAAAGAAAACACCTTTTCTTTTTTGGATATAAACACCCAAGGGGAGAAAACTATGCCCCCGTAAAAGTTCCCATTCTGTTTCAGTCGGGGAATACTGGGGCTTAATCTCTTGGAGGGGGTTGTTCCATACCAAGGGTCCTTCCGTAGGTATTTCTAATGGGAGGTTCCACCTGGCAGCAATTTTGGCCTCAGCATCTGCCCGATGGTTTCCTTCTGCCTTTTCTCCTTCGCCTTTCTGATGGCTTTGGCAATGTAAGACTGCCACCTCTTTGGGTTTTTGTACTGCATGCAATAACTCCATAATTTCCTTGTGGTATTTAATGGGGGTTCCCCCAGAGGCTAGGAACTCCCTTTCTTTCCATACTGCAGCATGGGCATGTAGGATTAGATAAGCATAGTTACTATCTGTAGCAAAATCTCCCAATTACAACTGAGAAGATGGGAGAAATATCTGGTTACAGGCTGTCCCAGGATTCCTCGGATGGTAACGGATCTTGAGGACAGCTGTCTGGGACAGGAGATTAATGCTGAGAAAGCCACACCATTGTCCAGGAGGAAGTCAATTTCCTGGCCCTCAATGGTTATACGTACCCAGGGCTCAGCGAGGGTGATGACATGAGCTGGTGCTTGCCACGGGCACCCTCAGTCCTGTTGTTGGATCATCTGGTTGGGGGATTCTGGCCCAGAGAACCTTGCCCTCTGGGGCAGTGTGCCTTCCAGTGATTGCCTGGGCATAGTGGAGATGGACGAGGGGGTGGCTGATTGGTGCATTTTTTCAGAGTGCTAATTGGTGCATTTACAATCTTTTAGCTAGACACAAAAGTTCTCCAAGTCCCTGCCCAACACAGAAGCCCAGCTGGCTTCACCTCTCAATAGTACTTGTGTTTTCAGTATCCACTAGATCAGGGATCTCCAACCACTGGGACATGGACAGGTACCAATTCATGGCCTGTGAGAAACCAGGCCACACAGCAGGAGGTGAATGGTAGGCGAGCGACTGAAGTTTTGTCTGTATTTACAGCTGCTCCCCATTGCTTTCATTACTGCCTGACCTCAGCCTCCTGTCAGATCAGCAGCAGCATTCTATTCTCATAGGAGCACAAACCCCATTGTGAACTGTGCAAGTGAAGGATCTAGCCTGCACACTCCCTATGAGAATCTAATGCCTAATGATCTGTCACTGTCTTCCATTACCCCCAGATGGGACTGTCTAGTTGCAGGGACACAAGCTCAAGGCTCCCACTGATTCTACACTATGGTGAATTTTATGATTATTTCATTATATATTACAATGTAATAATAATAGAAATAAAGTGCACAATAAATTATGTGTGCTTGAATCATCCCCAAACCATCTCCCCAGTCTGTGGAAAAATTTTCTTCCATGAAACCAATTTCTTGTGCCAAAAAGATTGGGGACCACTATATTAGACAAAAATAATGCATGACAAAATGTTTAAATACATTTAGTATATTTTAAATGAATTAATTTTTTTTTGTTGATAACATCTACCAACAGATAATCTTGCAGTGCCCAGAAGTTATAGCTCACAGGTTTAAAACCATTAGTGTGTGTACCCTCCTGCTTATCAACTCATTGTTATCAAATTACTATGTTATTAACTTACTTATTTTGTTGATTTATGCCTTGAGAGCCTATAGGTTCATATCTTTGAACATAGGTTTTTTTGAAAGTCAGGAATATATATCCTAAATATCTTTAAATATGTTCTCTCATGATATTTTAAGCTCTACTAGCTAACTTCTCTAGGACTCTTCATTGGATTGTTTATGGGAGCATTTTGGAAGACAGGAAAGCAGAAGCCATTTTGCTGACATCTGTAAGATACATGGAGGGGATTATTTTTGTTTTTCTCAATCTAGTCAAGTGGATTCCAGAAAAAGGAGGCAAAAGGGGTAAATCTCTTCTGTGATTAGCCTGAGGTAGGTAGAAACACACTCTTCATGATGTAGGTGAATCAATGTTAGATTTTGTCCTTTTAGCAGTTATAAAAACAAAATTTCTGTGGCCCTTCCTTATTTGAATTAAGGAGTTCTCTATAGTCCCTGAACAAGCAACACTAGCATCACCTGGAAACTTGTTAGTTGTTCCCTAATGAATCAGAAAATCTAGGGCTGAGGCCCAGAAATCTGTGTTTTAATAAGCCCTCCTTGTGATGCTTACAAAACCACCAGTCTAATCCAATTTCTTTGCAACAAGTGAAATCTCTAAAAAGGATATGGTAGGAGGAAGTCATCTTAAAGGCAAAAAATGAAAAAGTGGTAAATGTATAAAACCTAGATTTATAAAAGGCAAAAATAGAAAGATAGCCACTGACTTTCTTATAGTTCACTTTATTTAATCTTACTAGAACATTGTTTTTACCAGACTTTTTGGATCTAGGTCAATATATCTAGCTGTGGATGCCATTTAAATTGATCCTTATACCTGCTTCCTCACAATAGCCTTTAAGTATCTACCAGTGAGGCTGAATTTGAGCTTTCTTTCCACAGATGTCTAAAACTTATGGATTTGAATTCATCTTTACTTTCTTTAGTAATATTAAAACACCTCAAGGGTAGTTTGTGTATCATCCCTGTATTCTGGATAATGACAATCTCAGTGGTCGCCATTTTCAGAATGATATGTTGCAACTTGATAACTATTGAGCATAAAGATCAAAATCTCATTGGACAAAACTGAAAGGATAGTCATCTGAATGGGAGTGTATATCCACATCAATAACCATTCTGTTAGGAAAAAGTACCAGTATTCTTGAAAAGTCTCCATTTGGTTTTGACTTTTTTTCAGGATAATTAGGTCTTTTAAATAAAATAACATTTGAAATAATTTGTAAAGTATAAAGCCCTCTACAAGTAATAGTAATACAAATAATAGGCAACATTAATTAGATATCTTTCTGTGCTAGGCACTATGCTAAACACTTCACATACATTACGACAATCTCTCAGCAATCCTTCACAGTAGGTATTATTATCTTCATTTTATGAAAGAGGTTAGGTAACTTCACCAAAGCCATATAATTAATAAATAATAGAGATGAAATATGAACTAAGATCTGACATATTTCAAATTCCATGCTGCTAACCACTATATTTATTGACTCAGTGTCATTTTCTTACATCTATATCTACAAAACTTCAAATATAGTGCTTTCTCACTGTAGAAATTTGAACATAAATGAGGTATTTAAAACAGTGAAACCTCCCTTCACCACCATCCAACTGCAATCCCACTTTTATTCATATTTGGAGTGGGCAAAATTTTGTGTTTCTTTCAACGGGAGTGTTTTCCTGCTGAAAGTCAAGCAGACATGCACATGTACCCCTGAACTTATAATAAAAGTTTAAAAATGTCTATTTTAATAGCTTTCCCCCAAAAAAGAACTGTTGTAATTACAATAAATATAGAAGAGTTATTACATTTCTTAAACATGATTCAGTGAGGTGCAGTTCAATTTTTAAACCAAACCTTTGGGCTAAGATACTACCAACTAAACTTGTTACATGCAAAACAAATGCTTTAGTTAACTGGGCTGTCAGTATAGACACAGCACTCTCAGCTCTGTCATGTGATAAATTAGTCAGAAGCCTGGCAACCCTTCGAGATTTGCTTCATTCTCCAGTAGGGCAGGTGTATTTATTTAACAACTCTGGCAGTGAGACGGGTTTTTTTGTTTGTTTGCCATAAAAGAGTGCTTGAGTCTACAATTGTCTTTAATGAATGCTGACTTTTTCTTAAGTTAGAGGGGCCTCACTGTATCTCCAAGTAGCACATGCCGAACCTGAAAAATCTATTTTCATACCACTACACTGCTATTGCCCACTAGAACTTACGGTAACATAGCAGAGGATGAATTCAGTGAAACATTGTCTTCTTTCTTCTCCACTCTTTTGGGCAATTCCTGCTCAGCAAGTTCTAAACTGGCTTGGTAATATTTAATTGTTCTATAATGCTTTTCTCTGCCAATTAAAAGAGATAGCATACTGCCAACACCAATATTTTACAGCAGCCAACAAAATACGCTGCAGTAAATGACTGCCTAGGCTCACAAATACAAGGATGCGAGCCTTCACCTTTCCACTCAGCTTTAGTGCCCGAAAGCGAAACCAACTTTCAGCTTCCCAAAAGTTTGTTCCAAAACCCAAAATGCTCTCATTGAGTCATTTTGTTGTCATATTATTCAGAGATTCTGAGTAATCCCAGTTTGATCTCTTTGTCCAGAGGCAATAGGGCTCTAATTTCTAGGGGGATTGATAGTCTAGCCAAGGATCACCTTAGTACATATTCACCTGTCTGTGTTATTTTTTTCTGGCTGCATCAGGATGGCTCTATTTCAAAGTGAAGAGAGGCAGTCCCAGAATTCTAGGATAAAAACCTATCAGCCCGGACATTAGCACGGAACTGGAGGTGGGCCTATCTTACCAAGGTTTCTACATAAGTTTAAGACAGAATGAATTTCTTAGTACAAATAGAGAGAAGGAGACACTTACATCAAGCTTTTTATGCAATACATTAACAGGAAAAATAGAGTACAAATCGATCTCCTCAGAAGGAAAGAATTTTATAGACTCTAACTATATATAAATGAAAGCCAGGCAGAGGCACTTCATCCATTAGGCTTCCTACTAACTCATCATCCTTAGTCTCTCCCTACTCCCACCTTGACCCCTTCTGGTGATGGACACTCTTTCCTGTGCACTGTAAAATTGCTATATCCATCTTGAGAAAACAAGATCTAAACATGCACTAAAATTAAACTAAGTATACATATGTAATGTGCTACAATAGACTGGATGGAATAAGATAGAAGTCAGAGATGATATTTTAATAGAGACATTGAATCTGTGTATAAAATATTAAATAATCATGTCTACAAGGAAAGCTGAAGAGCGAAGAGGTGACTTCAGCATTTCAGACCTATAGAGAGGCTCTAAACAGAAGAAGGAAAAGAAACAAACCAAACCCAAACAAAACAAAAGAAAACAGGGCTTTCTTGACCACTTTGTGAGGTGATCAGGTGGGAGTAATGAAAGTTGCATGAAGGTTAATGGAGCACCAGCAAAGAAGTCCCAGGCAGCCTGCCATTCTAGATGTAAGGAAATATACCATCTGCATTCAAGTACTGGCTCGTCTGTGAGCACCTGCCAACACTTCTGCTTTTATATGACTCACACTGCAAGATTAGACTAAGGTAGGGAAAATCTCAATGTCAGTGGTCAAGAAGTTAGCAATATATGGTGGCCTTGAGAAGGTGAACTGTCTCTTGCTATTCCTTGCTACAATCAGATAGACAAGGGGAAAGGCGGACACATCCCTTATTTCAAAAACACTCCACTTCCGTATAGAACAAGTCTAGAAAGGTGCCTCACTTATACAATAAGCAAAATATCTGTGAGTACAAAAAGACTTTATTGTCATCTATTACTTCAGGCCTGACTTCCTGCCAACATAAGCAAAGTGAGTTATAGGTGCACTCAGTAAAGTCACGAAAAGACAGAGAGGGATTGGAGGAGGAACAAAACACAGTGGCAGAAGAATGGTCATTTGTTTCACTACTGACTTGGATGCAAAAACAAAGATACTGAGCAGGCATGTTCTATAAGATACATGGCTTTGGGAAATATTTTTATCCCTCTGAGCCATGGCTTATTATAATAGAGATTCCCCTGCTCTATTCAAATAGTACTGTTACAAGGATTGTTTACGGTTCTTTGGGAAAACACTGCTCCTGCAAAATGTAGGGTACTTTTGTTCTTTCTGGAATCTATCAAGTTGTACTTCAAGCTATTTCTGTAATTATAAAGGAGGGAAGCAGGTAATTCTGAAGCAAGTAATTCTGATTCTCCCTTTTGACATCTCCTCTCCACAAACATACACAAACATATGCACATACACATAGACACACACATGCACACACACAGAGCCATGCTGGAGGAGGAAGTAGTTACCAGGCACACAAACCACAAACTTTGCAGGGGCATGCCATGCCCAAGTTTGGTTCTGGCACCTTCTATTCAGTTGCCATCTTTTACTCTTTGTGCTGTGTTTATACTATGACTGAATGTAGTTTCAAGGTGACTGATAAGTAATTAAAGGTTTTTTGGCTCAGTTACCTGGAAAGCATGGATCTAAGAAAGGCCCAAAAGATAAAAATAAAATCTGAGGGGAAATAATACCCAGAAGAAAGAAATGTCTTCACAATGACATAGGCAAGAGTCCATCTAGACTCCTGCTTTTGCCCCCACTCTCCGTTTCTCCTTTCCTAATGCCTTGGACACTCTTGACATCTGTGCAAGACCTGGAGAAAAGGTCAAAAAAGCCTACCTGCATGCTGGATGAGGAGGCAATAGGTGAAATAGTCACACAAATTATACCTTCCTTTTGCAATCTCTCTCAAAAAAAATTTGATGATTGCAAGTGGTAGAAGCAACAGTGTAAACAAAATTATGTTTAAGTTAATTATTTACAACCTTCAGCAATGTAAAAATTATTGGTAATAAATGACTTGTAGAAATCAGAGCTACAGCATGCTATAATTGTTGCTTCCAAGTTGTGTAGGGGTCTTTTATTAGTAGCACATTTAAAATTGAATTTTATGTTTTGTTGAGAGTATTAAGACTGAAAATGCTACATAAATTTAGCTAATTTTTTTTAAATCTAGTGAAGCTCCATAGATATTTTCCACCAATTAAAGTATAAATTGATACCATGATTATCAGTTTAAGTTCCCCTTGAGGGTGGCTGTAACTGTGAAAGTAAAAAAACAAAAACAAAAACAAAAACCAAAAAACAAAAAAACTCTATATTTATAAAAATGCTTTCCTATTTTGAAAATAATTCTAACACTAACCATCATGTTTCAGGAAAATGGGATATTTTTAGAAGGATTTAGATACATACAAAGATGTACTTTTTTTCATTAAGTTAATACATTTCTTTTTACTACAGCTGATGATTCATAGACAAAAACAATAAGGAAGAAGCTTCCTTGGAAATTTTTCATCACATTTCAGTTAGGCTAGATCCATCAGGATATAGTAACAGTAGGGATGGAAAAAGGGGGTGGTACAGAGTGCAGATTGGTGACATTAACAGGAGAATTCCAATCAAAACAAACACCAACATGAGTTGATAACTGAGGTAAATCTGTTACATGTGGATTACCTCATTTGAGAAGGAGGAATAGAAACTTGGATAGACCCACTTCTTTGAGAGCAAACTCCAGAGATGAAAATAGAAACTAACCAACTTAACAAGATTTATGTTCTTCATACCTACACTAGAAGAATAATTTATCTGGTATTTACCAAATTAATTTTCTAATTAACAATTGTTTCATTCTTTCAGGCATAACTTACAGTGATTGATGGAAATTATCTGTTTCTCATCTACCAGTTCTTTAGGTAATGAACACTAATACCTATAGCATGGAATCAATTGAACTAATTGGCATCCCCTAGAAACTATTTCCTTTCAACATTTGAGCACCTATTGTATGTGTGCACTGTGGTAGGCACTGAGGATGCCCTCTTCCTCCATATGTGTAAGTGAGAATGAGATTACATTGGGAGGAAGTGAGAGAGGAAGTGCAAGAAAAAATTCAAGATGCCCAGTTAAATTTGAATTTCAGATGAGCAACAAATAATATTTTAGTATAAGTGTGTCTCATACAGTATTTACTAAATCTGGCAATGCTAAAATTTGCTCAGATATCTAAACATTCAAATAGAAGCAAGAAAAAATATAGTGAGAGCAATGAGAAGGAAGCTTCAAACTCTTCATGGGTTGACAAGTGTGCAGTCCATTGAGGAAAAATTATCTGCTTTCTTGCAAGCAGAACTAAAAGAGCACAAGGTTGGAGGAAAGGCATTGAGATAATTCAAAGTAAACCCATATGCAAAATCAACCACCAGCATAGAGTGAGCTAGTCAAGAGCCCTAGAAAGAATAGTATTTGTGTGGCAACAAAGGTCAGTAAAACACCTCCATAAACAAGAGATCAAGAAGAAGAATGCACACATGAAAACAGTTACAAAAATCTTGTTCCTGTGTATATATTTGTAGCAGCAAGGGTCGGGGCAGATAAAAATTCATTACAGAGTTGAACTGATAAGATTAGCCTCTCAGAGGCATTCCCTGAACTGGCACATTATTTTTAAGTAATGTCAGAATTGCTGGCATCATTGACTAGAACAAGATGGAAGTCCTGTTCTTTCTTATAGTAATATATAAGTTTTTTAGAAATAATTACATGTGCCCATCTAAAGACCTGAACTGAAATCCTGGTTCCAACATCACACAATATCCATGATTGTATGATGCATAAAACAATAGTCATATGAACTTGAAAAATTTACTCACCTTTTCATTCTCAGATTCCTTACCTATAAAAGTTGACTAGTAATTGGAATATGATACTGTATATGAAAGCACCTACCAGAAGGCTTAACACATAGTAAATTTCAATGAATACTAATAACTTTTATTACCACCACTCCCCCTCCCTCTCCCGCACAACCTGTCATATGGCTGGGACAAGACACAGTCCAGGAGACAATACTGGACTTGCATTCAAGAGAGCTGCTTACATCACAGAATAACAGACCTCACCTTTAGAGAGCAGGGCTCTCCATATCAACAGGAGGTAATGCACCAACTTAATAAGTCCCAATATGTAATGGAGAAAAGCTGGAAGCACTCCCTGTGAAAACCATCACAAGACAAGGATGCCCTCTCTCACCACCTCTACTCAGCATAGTATTGGAAGTCCCAGCCAGAGCAATCAGGCAACAGAGATAAAGGGCATTCATATATGAAGAGAAGAAGTCAAACTAGCTCTATTTTTAGACTATAAATGATTTATGATTCTATATCTAGAAAACCCCATAGTTTTGGCCCCAAAGTTTCTTCAGCTAATAAAAAGCTTCAGCAAAATTTCAGAATACAAAATCAATGTACAAAAACAACTAGTATTTCTATACACCAAACAGCCAAGCTGAGAGCCAAATAAGAAAGGCAATCCCACTCAAAATTACCACAAAAAGTATAAAATACCTAGGAATACAGCTAACCAGTGAGGCAAAAGATCTCTACAATGAGAATTACAAAACACTGCTCAAAGAAATCAAAGAAGCCACAAACAAATGGAAAATCATCCTATGCTCATGGATAGATAGAGTCAATATTATTAAAATGGTCATACTGCCCAAAGCAATTTACAAATTCAATGCTATTCCTGTCAAACTACCAATGACATTCTTCATAAAATAAGAAAAAAACTATTTTGAAATTCATATGGAACCAGAAAAGAGTTCAAAAGCCAAAGCAATCCTAAGCAAAAGGAATAAAGCTGGAAGCATCATGCTATCCAACTTCAAACTATATTATAGGGCTACAGTAACCAAAACAGCATGGTACTGATACAAAAACAGGCACAAAGATCTATGGAACAGAAAAGAGAGTCCAGAAATAAGGATGCACACGTACAACTATCTGATCTTCAACAAAGTTGACAAAAGCAATGGGAAAAAAATCACTTTGCAATAAATGGTGCTGGGATAACTAGCTAGTCATATGCAGACGATTGAGACTGGACACCTTCCTTAGACCGTATACAAAAATCAACTTAAGATGGATTAAAGACTTAAATCTAAAACCTAAAACTATAAAAACCCTGGAAGACAGCCTAGGCAATACCATCCTGAACATAGGAACTGGAGATTTTATGAAAAAGATACTGAAAGCAATTGCAACAAAAGCAAAAGTTGACAAATGAGATCTAACTAAACTTAAGAGCTTTTGCACAGCAAAAGAGACTCTCAACAGAGTAAACATAGCCTACAGAATTGGAGAAAATATTTGCAAACTCTCCAAATGACAAAAGTCTAATACCCAGCATATACAAAGAACTTAAACAAATTTCCAAGAGAAAATCAACCCCATTAAAAAGTGGGCAAAGAACATGAAACAGATACTTTTCAAAAGAAGACATTAATGTGGCCAAGA
Source organism: Macaca mulatta (assembly GCF_049350105.2). NCBI lineage: Eukaryota > Metazoa > Chordata > Mammalia > Primates > Cercopithecidae > Macaca > Macaca mulatta. The sequence goes on along the minus strand of NC_133426.1, from coordinate 122,789,075 downwards.
AGTATATGAAAAAAAAATTAAAAACTCAATATCACTGATCATTATAGAACAGCAAGTCAAACCGCAATGAGATACCATCTCATGCCAATCAGAATGACTATGACTAGAAAGTCAAAAATAATATGCTGGGAAGGTTGTGGAGAAAAGGGAACACTTATACACTGTTGGTAGGAGTATAAATTAGTTCAACCATTATGGAAAGCAGTATGGCAATACCTCAAAGAGCTAAAAGCAGAACTCCCAATCCTCCCAGTAATCCCTTTACTGAGTACCTAGCCAGAGTAATATAAATCATTCTACCATAAAGACACATGCACACAAATGTTCATTGCAGCACTATTCACAATAGCAGAGACATGGAATCAACCTAAATTCCCATCAATGACAGATTGGATAAAGAAAATGTGGTACTATACACCATGGAGTCCTTTGCAGCCATAAAAAAAAAAACAAGATTTTGTCTTTTGTGGGAACATGGATGGAGCTGGAGGCTATTATCCTTAGCAAACTAATGCAGGAATAGATAATCAAATACGGCATGTTCTCACTTATAAGTGGGGACTAAATGATGAGAACTCATGAACACAAAGAAGGGAACAACAGACACTGGGGCCTATTCGAGGGTGGAGGCTGGGAGGAGGAAGATGAGAAGAACTATAACTGTTGGGTACTGGGCTAATTTCCTGGGTGATGAAATAACCTGCACAACAAACCCCTGTGACATGAGTTTACCTATGTAACAAACCTTCACATATACCCCAAACCTAAAATAAAAGTTTAAAAAAAACAAGAAGAAAAAAAGAAAAGAGAAAAATCTCAGTATTGAGAAAACTTCCTTCCAGGAAGTATGATAGAAGAAACTCTTCCTCAGAGAACTGGATGTAGGACTTTTAGGTACTTATGACTAATGTTTTTCTCCCTCTTAAGGAAACATCATTCATCAAGATTGTGGACAGAGGACTTACTAGTAGAGAGCAGTTGATTTCCCAGTAACCGGTTAACTCACTCTACAAAGAGGCAGTCCAGGCATGTCATATTAGAGGTCCCTCCAACACATGAATCATTGATATCAATTACTAATAAAGAACTTACTTTGCACCGGGTACCACATTAAACTTTTTACTTATTTTAACTGTTAACCACTTTACATTTGAGAAAATTAAGACTCTAAGAGTTATATAACTTACATAAAGCAACACAGAGATGAGTATAAATCAATGTAATATGGCTCCAGTGTCTATACTCTTAACTACTACACTATAATGTCCATGCTAGTATGACCATTCTGTAGCTGAGCACTGTGCTAACTGAACTACAGGTTTTGCAAAAAGGTGAAATACAAGTCTTTCACCTTTTAATCTAATTTTTTAAATGAACATACAAAAAATGCAGACTACAAGATAGGTCCAGGCAGAGATGAGCTTAAAGGAACAATGCCTGAAAGACGTTTATAAAATTGCTTTTTAAAAACTTTTTGAGATGCCATCTCTGTCTATCCCCAGGCTGGAGTGCAGTGGCCTGATCCCAGCTCACTGCAACCTCCAGCTCCTGGGTTCAAACAATTCTCCTGCCTCAGCCTTCCGAGTAGCTGGGATTAGAGGCACCTGCCACCATGCCCGGCTAATTTTTGTATTTTTAGTAAAGATTCGGTTTCACGATATTGGCCAGGCTGGTCTTGATCTCCTGACCACAAGTGATCCACCTGCCTTGGCCTCCCAAAGTGCTGGGATTACAGATGTGAGCCACCATGTCTGACCTCTAGAAGAGCTTTTGTTTTATGGTTTGTCTTTCTTAATGATTCATGCAATTTCCTGAACTGTTGATTCAACAACCAGATTGAGTGACATCGCTGGAATGATCAATCGGCTGTAATGAAGCCTGGTTCTCTCATCCAAACTGCCCATTTCTATTCTCCCCAAGACCCTGGCACATCTTCTTTAAATAATTTGTGTTTTAATTGTTTAATCCGACTTTCATGATTGTTATCCAGTTTTTGGGGGGGCTAGCAATCAATACCATCTTCCCAATGGGTTCTACAAACTCCGAAAAATCTTGACAGTCTGTATATTTGATAGTGTCCTATGTACGATGATCTTTATAAATTTGTATATTGTTAGAAGCAAATTTTTAGTTTCAGGTTGTGCTTCATAAAAGAAAATATTTCTACACAAAATCTCCTACCTACCTTTGCTATACTGAAATGAAAATTGCTTAGCTGCCATCTTGTGGCAAATAACACATGCTGAAAAAAAAAATCAACATTTCATGGTAAGTCTCAAGATTTCCATTTTAATTTCCTCTTAATGGATGATTCTGTATCCATTTCACCTGCCTTTAAGGTAAGAACCATTACTATTTTTGTTCTGAGATTTTTTGGATAGCAGAGTAATGTCAGCGTTTACACTACAGTAGTTCTTTTAGAACACCTATTTTACTTTACATAAAAAAAAACATTCCACAGATTAGATGAATATAAATGCATGGGAATTTATCATTGCCCTAATTTGAGACAAATTATGAAGAAGTGGTTGAATGTGGCCCACTAAAGTGTTTCTTAAAGTCTCAGCACTGTCTACTTCATTCTGAAAGACAACCAGTTAGAGACAGTGAAATGAAATCTACCTTCACATTTTTTCCAGTGAGCTCACTCACTATTCCTAAAGCTGATGAATTCCATTTTTGAGTCCTATTTATCTGTGTTGAGAACAACTTGGTACTGTCCTCTCACCCAATTTGATTTACACTTGGGTATGCTTACTTATTCCAATATTTAAGTTAGGTCTCACACCTTCAGGCCTTAAATATAACTCTGGCCGAAGAATGTATAAAGGAGATTTTGCTTCAGAATCAAGTTTGTTTTGCTAACTTTGTTGCACTGCAATCAAGGTAGGCAGTATGCATAGTGATTAAGTGCACTGTGTGTGAACTCAGACTACCTGAATCCTGGCTTTCCGTTTTACTAGCTGTCTTTGAACAAACCACTTAACATTTTCATGCTACATCTTCCACAAATTTAAAATGAGGATCATAATAGCATCTTCCTAATAGTATTGAGTTAACAAGTAAATTTCTTTGAACAGTGCTGAACAAAGAATAAGTATTCAACAATATGAGTCAATAATTGTTTTGTCTCTTCTTAATGCCAGGTCACTCTGCTGATATCTAATTCTCAACGTTCAATCATCCTACCCTTTCAAAACTGATTTAGCAAATGTTTACTGAGTCCATGGTATGTGCCACACCTAATCCAAGGTACTGAAGCTACAAGAGTTCAAAGGACAGGCAATGTCAACTATTGTGCAGTTTACAACAGAGAGGGTAGTAGACTACAAACAGATACATGCACAAACAGCATAATTTCAGAAAGTGAGGGAAACAGGAAAATGTAAATGCCTAAAATAGTTGGTCGAACTTGTAAAGTTAGAGAGGGAAAAATTAGTTGTAGAAAATGAGATTGGAGAGGTAGGAAGAGATCTGAGAATGTAGGGCTTTGTGGGATATGTTAAGGACTTTAAATCTCATTCTAAGTGCAGTTAGAATCCTTTGGAGGGTTTTGAAGCAGGGAGTTACATAGTCAAGTGTTGTTTGTTTTTAAAAGATCATATTCTGTATTGCATCACCCTAAAAGCTAAGAAAACTTATCTTCAGAGAATGAAGCACATGTGTCAATAGAAACAAATGTAAGAGATCACAAGAAAGTCTCTCCCCCAAGATGAATTCCATTTATACTCAAGTTCCATGGGGTAATTCTTTAAAAGAACTTCTCCCTTTTTTATTTAAGGTATTTCTGATTGTTTTCTGTTGATTTCCAACTGACCGAAATATATCTAACTATCTTACTCTTCTACCTCCAAACTTGAAAAATTCATTTTATCTACCTTTATCATACTACGGATTTTTCTCTATCTTCGTGTTATGAACATCTTCTCAGTGAAAAAAACTAGGGTCTTCTTATGTCTTACAAGTTCAAATGGTCTGAATGTGCACTTTTTTATTATGCTCCTGAATGACATTTTGTCTTTTCCTGCAACAGAATTAGGAGTCAAAGGATTAACAAAAGTAAGACATATTTGGAGTGCTGCAAATTCTGGGGAACTGACTAAGTGTCAAGTTATGGAAATAGACCCTGTCAGGCCAAAAACAAACATGGATTTCAAGACAATATAACAGCCACATGGTATAGATAAGCTGTTGACATAGTGATGGCAATGAATAAAATTGTCTCTCAACAAGTGTACAAAGCAGAACCATGGACAATTCAGTAACACGGTTCAGAGATCTAAACAGGCAGGCTGCACCAAGGAAAGTCTGGTAGCTGGTAATAAGGCCTTAGTTATAGGAATTCCATTTGGGATCAGAACTAGCAAGAAAAAGGCAGGATCCCCATCTCTTCATGACTTTGTAGCTTATCAGTACAGAAAAGTTTCAATGACAAGGTAGAGACTCAGTTACCTGACCTGAGATTAAAAGTTTGAAAAAAACTAGAATCGAATTTGCCTTGATGTTGAATTCCTTGTGTCTGATGTTGCAGCTCCAATTATTTGTCCAAAAGCAGGAGAAAGAGATGAACTTTCAGTTGGTAGAGGGCTGAGATCAAAGACCCCAAATTTGGGACAAGCTTACTACATTGTTCATTTATGAATTACATATTGATACAAAGAGTAGCTTAAAGAAGTGACTACTCCACTTATCTGACTTTTCAACTATTGTTCTCCTTAGAAAATGTCATATCTTTCAGATGCAGGCCTATTCTCAACTTATGTGAAATCAACAAATTGCTTCTCAGAGGTGCTAGACACTTCCCAATTGATAATGTTTTCAGTCTTTTCTTCATTTTTATAAATGTTTTAAAAGTCAAAAGTAGATAATACATTGTTTAGGAATACATTCTCTTTTTATTTTTATTTTTTATTTTTTGAACAATAATTAGAGATTTTAATAACACACTTTCAATAATGGATAGAAGAACTAGACATAAGAACAACAAGGAAATAAAAAATTATAATTAGACCTAAAAGATATTTATAGACTACACCAAACAACAGAATACACATTCTTCTCAAGTTTACATGGAACATCCTTCAGAATAGACGACAGAATACGCATTCTTCTCAAGTTTACGTGGTACATTCTTCAGAATAGACTATATGTTGGGCCACCAAACAAATCTCAGCAAATGTAAAAAGAATAAAATCATACAAAGTTTGTTTTCCCACCACAATGAAATGAAATTAGAAATCAGTAACAGAAGGAAATTTGGAAAATTCACAAATATGTGAAAATTAAGCAACATACTCCTAAATAATCAATGAACTGAAGAAGAATCACAAAGGATATTAAAAACTACTTTGAGATGAATGAAAGTAAACATAACATACTCAAATATATAAAATGGCATAGGCACAAAACTCAGAGGAACATTTATGGATGTAAATGCTTATATTAAAACAGAAAAAAATCTCAAATCAATAACCTAATATTCCACCTTAAGACACTAGACAAAAAGAACAAAGTAAACCCAAAGCAAACAGAGGAAAGAAAATAATAAAGATGAGAGCAAAAATAAGTGATATAGAGAATAGAAAAAAATCAATAAAGCCAAAATTTGTTTAAAAATTTTTTTAATGACAGATCTTTGGCTAGTCTGATCAAGAATAAAAAGAGAGAAGAGTCTCAGGAATTAAAGTGGACAATACTACCAACTTTATAGAAATTATAAAAAGATTATAAACGAATACTATGAACAATTGTATACCAGCAAATTAGTTAATTTAGATGAAATGGACACATTTTTTAAACTTTTATTTTAGTTTTGAAGGTACATGTGCAGGTTTATAATATAGGTAAACTCATGTCACAAGGGTTTGTTTTACAAATTATTTCGTCACCCAGGTACTGAGCCTAGTACCTAATAGTTATTTTTTTCTAATCCTCTGTCTCCTCCCAACCTCAACCCTTATGTAGGCCCCAAGGTCTGTTGTTCACTTCTTTTTGTTCTTGAGTTCTCATCATTTAGCTCCCACTTACAAGTGAGAAGATGCAGTATTTGGTTTTTCTGTTCCTGCATTAGTTTTCTAAGGATAATAGTCTCCAACTTCATCCATGTTCCTGCAAAAGTCATGGTCTCATTCTTTTTATGCCTGCGTAGTATTCCATGGTGTATATGTACCACATTTTCTTTATGCAGTCTATCATTGATGAGCATTTAGGTTGAGCCCATATCTTTGCTATTGTGAATAGTACTGCAATGAATATTCATGTGCATGTGTCCTTATGGAAGAAATATTTATATTCCTCTCCATATGTATCTCATAAACAGATTGCTGGGTGGAATGGTAGTTCTGCTTTTTAGCTTTTGAGGAGTCACCATGCTCATTGCAATGGTTGAACTAATTTATACTCCTACCAACAGTGCTTAAGTGTTCACTTTTCTCCACAACATTGCCAGCATCTGCTATTTTTGACTTTTTAATAATAGCCATTCTGACTGGTGTGAGGTAAGATGGTATCTCATTGGGGTTTTGATTTGCAGTTCTCTAATGATCAGTGATATTGATGTTTTCTTCCTGTGCTCATTGGTCACATGTATGACTTCTTTTGAAAAGTGTCTGTTCATGTCCTTTGCCCACTTTTTAACAGGGTTGTTTGTTTTTCTCTTGTAAATTTGTTTAATTTCTTTGTAGATGCTGAATATTAGGCTATCATCATATGTATAGTTGGCAAATATTTTCTACATTCTATAGGTTGTCTGTTTACTCTGTCGATAGTTTCTTTTGCTGTGCAGAAGATCTTAAGTTTAATTAGGTCCCATTTGTCCATTTTTGCTTTTACTGTAATTGCTTTTGGTGTTTTCATCGTGAAAACTTCACCAGTTCCTATGTTCAGGATGGTATTGCCTTTGTTGTCTTCCAGGGTTTTCACAGTTTTGGGTTTTACCTTTAAGTCTTTAATCCATCTTGAGTTGATTTTTGTATATGATGTAAGGAAGGGGTCCACTTTCAATCTTCCACATATGGCTAGTCAGTTATCCCCACACCATTTATTGAACAGGGAGTCCTTTTCCCATTGCTTTTGCCAGCTTTGTTGAAAGTCAGATGGTCATGGGTGTGCAGCCTTATTCCTGGGCTCTCTTTACCATTCCAGTGGCTTATGTGCCTGTTTTTGTACTGGTACCATGCTTGTTTGGTTATTCTCACCCTGTAGTGTTTTTAGTCTTGAATCATAGAAACTAATGCCATAGAAAAGAAAGAAAGAAGGCATATGTGCACAGAGAATCAAGCAGATCACTGAACACATTGCTGGCCAAAGAGCTAACTGCTTAATAATGTAGCTCAGACTAACATTACTGAGAAATTACACTTTGTACCCCTGTCTTCTCCAATACATACTTCTTCACACATATTATGGGTGAAATGAAAACAATACATGGCCTGAAACAAAAAGCAAAGGCTGATGTTAGCTTGCAAGACCTAAATTAATGTTTATACTTAAATCTTCTCAAAATGCTGCTGCTTCAGTCAAGCAAAAAAATGTTTGTGGTCTTAGTGGAGGTTAAAAGAAAAATACATGTTTCAAATGAGTCATTGAGTTTCTGAAACTGGGATATTTCTGATCTAAAGATGACTGAACTTCTACTTTGGGTCTTTGAGAATGAGGCTGAAATTTACTATGAAATGCTGTTTTTTCAAATTTTAAACTATGCCTAGAGCAAAATCATTAATAATATCTGAACAATCACAAAAGACAAAAAAATCTACATCCTCCATTTCACTGTAATTGGGGACAGTTGATACAGAGATAATGAAGTGTCCAAATAGCCTTGATAAGCTAAATGCTAAATATTTTCTGCATGAATACTGCAGAAGTTTGAGGACTCTCTTGGTGTTAGGGTTAACGCTTTCAAAGAATCATTCCTTAGCAGCTCTTCCATTCAAAAGCCTTGTTAATCACATAAAGACTGCTTTCTTGATTTCATTATTGTATTTCTATTACACTTGTTCTGAAATCTCTAGTAACAGATAAATTGATACTAAATGTTTCTAGACAGATGACCTATAACAATATAAATTAATGTCAGTCCAAGATCATGAACAGTGTTAAGAGGTCCTATTACATACTCCATCACCCATTTTCCTGAGGCATTATTCTAAAGCTTTACTGTCCTCCTCAGGAGCTTAATCAAGGCCCATTACATAATTTACAGGTCTCAGTGTAAAATGAAAATGCAGGACCTCTTGTTCAAAAAGAAAAATTAAAATAAAGTAAACTAAAATAAAAAGCATGTTTTCCTTCACAGTCTCTGTCTAAATGTGATGTTCTTTTTTTGTCTTTTTTATTTTTTAATTGAGAAATAGAATTGTACATATTTATATTGTAAAACATTCTATACACATACACACATTGTGATATGGCTAAATTAAGCTAATTAACACATTTATTACTTCATATACTTATTTTTTTGTATGTATTGAGAACATTTAAAATATACTCTTGGTAATTTTGAAGTAAGTGATACATTGTTACTAACTACAGCTTTCATGTTATACAGTAGGTATCCTGAACTTATTCCCCTTGTGTAACTGAAATGATGTATCCTTTCACCAACATCTCTCCAATTCCTCCACCCCCAGCTCCTGGCAACCACCATTTACTTTCTGCTTCTATGAATTTGAATTTCTTCTTTTTTTTTCATTTTTTAAAATTATTATTATACATTAAGTTCTAGGGTACATGTGCATAATGTGCAGGTTTGTTACATATGTATACTTGTGCCATGTTGGTGTGCTGCACCCATCAACTTGTCAGCACCCATCAACTCGTCATTTACATCAGGTATAACTCCCAATGCAATCCCTCCTCCCTCCCCATGATAGGCCCCGGTGTGTGATGTTCCCCTTCCCGAGTCCAAGTGATCTCATTGTTCAGTTCCCACCTATGAGTGAGAACATGCGGTGTTTGGTTTTCTGTTCCTGCAATAGTTTGCTGAGAATGATGGTTTCCAGCTGCATCCATGTCCCTACAAAGGACACAAACTCATCCTTTTATATGGCTGCATAGTATTCCATGGTGTATATGTGCCACATTTTCTTAATCCAGTCTGTCACTGATGGACATTTGGGTTTATTCAAAGTCCTTGCTATTGTGAATAGTGCCGCAATAAACATACGTGTGCATGTGTCTTTATAGCAGCATGATTTATAATCCTTTGGGTATATACCCAGTAAAGTGATGGCTGGGTCATATGGTACTTCCAGTTCTAGATCCTTGAGGAATCGCCATACTGTTTTCCATAATGGTTGAACTAGTTTACAATCCCACCAACAGTGTAAAAGTGTTCCTATTTCTCCACATCCTCTCCAGCACCTGTTGTTTCCTGACTTTTTAATGATTGCCATTCTAACTGGTGTGAGATGGTATCTCATTGTGGTTTTGATTTGCATTTCTCTGATGGCCAGTGATGATGAGCATTTTTTCATGTGTCTGTTGGCTGTATGAATGTCTTCTTTTGAGAAATGTCTGTTCATATCCTTTGCCCACTTTTTGATGGGGTTGTTTGTTTTTTTCTTGTAAATTTGTTTGAGTTCTTTGTAGGTTCTGGATATTAGTGCTTTGTCCAATGAGTAGGTTGAAAAAATTTTCTCCCATTCTGTAGGTTGCCTGTTCACTCTAATGGTAGTTTCCTTTGCTGTGCAGAAGCTCTTTAGTTTAATTAGATCCCATTTGTCAATTTTGGCTTTTGTTGCCATTGCTTTTGGTGTTTTAGACATGAAGTCCTTGCCCATGCCTATGTCCTGAATGGTATTACCTAGGTTTTCTTCTAGAGTTTTTATGGTATTAGGTCTAACATTTAAGTCTCTAATCCATCTTGAATTAATTTTCATATAAGGAGTAAGAAAAGGATCCAATTTCAGCTTTCTACTTATGGCTAGCCAATTTCCCAGCACCATTTATTAAGTAGGGAATCTTTTCCCCATTTCTTGTTTTTCTCAGGTTTGTCAAAGATCAGATGGCTGTAGATGTGTGGTATTATTTCTGAGGACTCTGTTCTGTTCCATCAGTCTATATCTCTGTTTTGGTACCAGTACCATGCTGTTTTGGTTACTGTAGCCTTGCAGTATAGTTTGAAGTCAGGTATTGTGATGCCTCCAGCTTTGTTCTTTTGACTGAGGATTGTCTTGGAGATGCGGGCTCTTTTTTGGTTCCATATGAACTTTAAAGCAGTTTTTTCCATTTCTGTGAAGAAATTCATTGGTAGCTTGATGGGGATGGCATTGAATCTATAAATTACCTTGGGCAGTATGGCCATTTTCATGATATTGATTCTTCCTATCCATGAGCATGGTGTGTTCTTCCATTTGTTTGTGTCCTCTTTTATTTCACTGAGCAGTGGTTTGTAGTTCTCCTTGAAGAGGTCCTTTACATCCCTTGTAAGTTGGATTCCTAGGTATTTTATTGTCTTTGAAGCAATTGTGAATGGAAGTTCATTCATGATTTGGCTCTCTGTTTGTCTTACTGGTGTATAAGAATGCTTGTGATTTTTGCACATTAATTTTGTATCCTGAGACTTTACTGATGTTGCTTATCAGCTTAAGGAGATTTTGGGCTGAGACAATGGGGTTTTCTAAATATACAATCATGTCATCTGCAAAGAGGGACAATTTGACTTCTTCTTTTCCTAACTGAATACCCTTGATTTCTTTCCCTTGCCTGATTGCCCTAGCCAGAACTTCCAACACTATGTTGAATAGGATTGGTGAGAGAGGGAATCCCTGTCTTGTACTCGTTTTCAAGGGGAATTTTTCCAGTTTTTGCCCATTCAGTATGATATTAGCTGTGGGTTTGTCATAAATAGCTTTTATTATTTTGAGATACGTTCCATCAATACTGAATTTATTGAGCGTTTTTAGCATGAAGGGCTGTTGAATTTCGTCAAAGGCCTTTTCTGCATCTATTGAGATAATCATGTGGCTTTTGTCTTTCGTTCTGTTTATATGCTGGATTACGTTTATTGATTTGCATATGTTGAACCAGACTTGCATCCCAGGGATGAAGCCCACTTGATCGTGGTAGATATCAACACACACATGAGATCATGAAATGTTTGTCTTTTTGTGACCAGCTTATTTTACTTACAATAATGTCCTCCAGGTTCATCTATATTATCTCAAATGACAGAATTTCTTTTTTTATGGTTGAATATTATTCCATTTTGTATATGTACCACATTTCCCTTGTCCCTTCATTCATTGATGGACCCTTATTATAAATAATGCTACAACAAACATGGGAGTGCAGATACCTGCTGAAGATACTGATTTCATTTCATTTGAATATATACCCAGAGGCAGTATTTTGAAAAAGTTCTATTTTTAATTTGAGGACACTCCATACTGTTTTCCATAATGATTGTACCAATATACATCTCCACAAGCAGTGTACAGGCATTTCCTTTTCTTCACATTTTCGCCAACATATGTTATGAGGACCAAGCTCCGATTTTCTCTTATTTTGCCAAAATATCTAAGGTGGTCTGGAGAGTCATGCCCTAAAAACCATACATTCTCATCAGGCAGGTTTTATTTAACTCTATATATTGTAACTTACTTTCCAACCTGACTCTGGCATAACTTTATGTGACCAAGAAGAAAAATCAAAATATTTTATCCTATAACACGTTTCTTTGCCTTATTTTGAAATGGCCTTTTAAAGTCATCCTTTGTAGGGGGAAATTTGCATCTGTAAAGAATCTCTATTAACACAGCTATATCTTTTCCTTCCAGGAGCTCCCAATCCTGAAGATATTAACTGAGAGTCCTTTAAAGGTCTGAATAGGAAACTTTTATCATCTATTGTCTCTAAGGGCAGTCACTATGAGTCTTCAAAAGAACCATGGTCTTCACATTCTATCTTAACCTGAACATTTCCTTTCTATTAATCCCAGGCCTTTAGAAAACCTCAACGAATTGTCAATTGGAAAATGTTTAAATTTATCTATAGTCTGGAAACCTGCCCACCGCTTTGAATTGTCTTGCCTTTCTGGACGAAGCCAATGTCTTTCTTAAATGTATTTGCTTGATTACTCATGCCTCCCTAAAATGTATAAAACCAAGCTGTACCCCAACCATCTTGGGCACATGTTCTCAGAACCTCCTGAGGGCAGTGTCATGGGCCATGGTCACTCATATTTGGCTTAGAATGAATCTCTTTGAATATTTTACTGAGTTTAACTTTTCGTCGACAGTTATGTTTTGCCTCCTTTTGATGATAGCCATTCTAATTGGAGTAAGGTAATATCTCATTGTTGTTTTAATTGGCATTACCCTGATAATTAATGATGTCAAGCATTTTTTCATATATACCTTCTGATTATCTCTATGTCTTCTTTTGAGAAAAGTCTACTCAATTTCTTCACCTATTTTTAACTGGGCTGTTTGTTTTCTTGCTATTGAGTAGTTTGAGTTCATTATATATTTTGGATATTAAACCCTTATCAGATGTTTGGTTTGCCAGTATTTTCTCCCATCCCATAGGTTTTCTCTTCACTCTGTCAATTATCTGCTGTGTGGAAGATTTCCAGTTTAATACAATCCCATTTATCTATTTTTAATTTTGTTGACTATGCTTTTGATCTCAAAATCTATTAGAAAGAGTAGTAACTGAAAGAGCATGGCACAAAAAGAGACATATAGACCATGGAAGAGAATAGAGAGCCCATAAATAAACTCACACATTTAAGGTCAATTGATCTTTCACCAAGGCATCAAGAACACACAATGGGGAGAGAACAATCTCTTCAATAAATGGTATTGGGAAAATTGGATATCTACATGCAGAAGAATGAAAATGGACCTTCATCTTACACCATGTGCAAAAATCAATTCAAATGGATTAAAGACTTAAAATAAAATCTGAAACTTTAAAACTATTAGAAGGAAGCGTAAGGAAAAAGCTTCTTTCCATTGGTCTAGGCAAAGATATTTTTTGACATAATGCTTTTCTAATTACAATATAAAACTCTACTCCCTCAGGTGTAGAGATCCTCATGAGACAAATGCAGAAACTCACAATTAGGGCCTTACCCCATGACTTAGTAAATGGGACATGCACACCTATCTCTGACCTTCATCATGTCCATGCCCAAGCCTCTTTCAGGGATGCAGGGTGGCAGCAGAAATTGTGTGTGTGAAGGGCAATGGCAGCAAACAATCAGTCCTGAAGAAGTAGGGAGGAAGTAGCAGGCTGAGGAACACCTGAGCCAATGCTCCAAATCCCAGCACATGCTCCACTTTCCCACTGGACTTTACTTAGAAATGCAAAGGAAAAATTATTAATAATTCAATTATATGACACAAATATGTATCTAAATATCAAGTTATACCTTATAAATATGTATAATTATAAAACGTTTATTTAAAAATAAATACATGCTTTTTTTAGAAAGAATTTCCAGAAGGCAGCCATAGAGAATTAAACCCCAAATGCAGGATCCCCTTCTGAATGTGAGGCCCTGTGTGACTCTATAGGTCACTGTCCCATGAAGCTATCTCTGCCTCTAGTGCCCATTTGCACCACTGTGAAGAAAATAGAGGTATTTAGTTATGAATTTATTCATCTTCTTGGTTTACCATCTGCAGACAGCAATATCTTCTACCTATCCTTTTATTTTTTTCACCATTTTATAAAATATAATATGCTTCCTTCTTATCAAAGCTAATTCATTCACATGTGTTCCATGTCCCATGTCCTTATGACATCCTCTAATGATTTCCTCTATCAAGTGTATTTACTCTTTTCTGATCTTCAACATCTTTCTCTTTATTGGCTCTTTCTCTTCAGGCTACAAATATATTCAAATTGTTATCAATTGTTAACAACCCTCCACTGACCCTGAATACTCCTTTAACTTTTATCCTATTTTCCTAATTATCTGCACAGCCAAGGTTCTAGAAATAGCAATCTAGAAATAGTAATAGTAATTCAAAATGTTCCCCAATCTGACCTCTTTTAACCATCTCCATTATCTCCATAATCCACGCTAGATTCAATTGAACAATTTTCATATTCCACTAAATAGTCAATCTGCTTCCACTCCTGCCATTCTAGACTCCATTCTCCACAAGGCAGTCACAATGATTCTTAAAAACACCAGTTGGGCCTGGCATGGTGGCTCCCACCTATAATCCCAGCATGTTGGGAGGCCAAAACAGGAGGATTACTTGAGCCAAGTAGTTTGAGGCTCCAGTGAGCTGTGATCAACGGTCAGACACTGATGAGCATCTGAAAGCATCGAGGCCCACCAGGAAAACATGACCTCACCAAATGAACTAAATAAGGCACCAGGGACCAATCCTGGAGAAACAGATATGTGACATTTAAGAAAGATAATTAAAAAACTCTGTGTCGAGGAAACTCAGATAAATTCAAGATAACACAGAAAATGAATTCAGAATTCTATTGGATAAAATTAACAAAGTTATTACAATAATTAAAAAGAATCAAACAGAAATTTTGGAGTTAATGCAATTTTTATACTTAAAGTTGCATCAGAATCTCTTAATAGCAGAACTGATCAAACAGAAAAAAACAATTAGTGAATTTCAAGATAGACTATTTGAAAATACACAGAGGAAACAAAAAATAATAAAAAAAGAATGAAGTACACCTGTTAGTTCTAAAAACAGCCTCAATTGGGCAAATCTAAGAGTTATTGACCTTAAAGAGGAGGTAGATAAAGAGATAGGGGTAGAAAGTTTATTTAAAGGGACAATAATGGAAAATTTCCCACGACTATGGAAACATATCAATATTCCAGTACAAGAAGATCACAGAAGGACAAGCAGATTTTACTCAGATTACCTCAAGGCTTTTAGTAATCAAACTGTCAAAGGTCAAGGGTAAATAAAGAATATTAAAAATACACAAGACAAAAGAAAAAAACAACATGCAATGTAGCTTCAATATGTCTGGAAGTAAGCTTTTCAGTAGAACGTTTAGAGGCCAGAAGAGAGATGCATGAAATATTAAAGTGCTGGAAAAAAAAAAACTTTAATTTTAGAATAGTATGCCCGCAAAAATATGCTTCAAACACAAAGAAGAAACAAAGACTTTCTAAGACAAATACAACTTGAGGGATTTCATCAACGTCAGGCCTGTCCCATAAGAAATGCCAAAACGAGTACTACAATCAGAAAGAAATTGATGTTAGTGAGCAATAAGAAATCATCTGCAGATACAAAACTCACTAGCAATAGTAAGTACACAGAAAACAGAATATTATAACTCTGTAACTGTTTTCTGTAAACTACTCTTAAGTAGAAAGACTTAAAGATGAACAAATCAAAAATATAACTACAATACTTTTTAAGACATGGCAGTACCATAAGATGTAAATAGAAACAACAAAATGTTAAAAAGATAAGAGATGAAGTAAAAGTGTAGAGTTTTTGTTTTCCTTTTGCTTGCTTGCTTGTATGTGCAATCAGTGTTAAGTTGTCCTCACTTTAAAATAATGAGCTATAAGATTGTAGTTGCAAGCTGCATGGTAACGTCAAATCAAAAAAATACAAGAGTTGTACAAAAAACAAAAGTAAGAAATTGGATCATACCACCAAAGAAAATTGTCTTCACTAAAATGAAGACAACAAGAAAGGAAAGAAACAAGAGAAGACCACAAAACAACCATGAAACAAATTGCAATACAGCAGGGGTAAATGCTCATTTATGAATAATAACATTGAATGTAAATGGACTAAACTTTCCAATCAAAAGACATACAGTGGCTGAATGGATTTTTAAAAAGACCCAATGATCTGTTGCCTACAGGAAAAATACTTAACCTATAAGACCTATGAGGATACACATAGACTAAAAATAAAAGATAAAAATGTTTCATACCAATGGAAATCAAAAAAGAGCAAAAGTAGCTAAACTTATATCAGACAAAATAGATTTCAAGACAAAAACTATAAGAGAGACAAGGTCACTATTGAATGATAAGTGAGTCAATTTAGCAAGACAATATAACAATTTTAAACATCTATGCACCTAACACTGGAGCACCCAGATATATAAAGCAAATATTAGGGCTAAAGAGAGAGAGTGAGAGATCCCAATACAATAATAGCTGGAGACTTCAACACCCCACTTTCAGCATTGGATAGATAATCATGACAGAAAACCAACAAGGAAACATTGAACTTAATTTGTGCTATAGACCAAGTGTATCTTATAGATACTTAGAGAACATTTCATCCAACAGCTGCAGAATACACATTATTTTTCTCTGCACATGAATCATTCTAAAAGATAAGCCATATGTAAAGCCACAAAACAAGTCTTAAGGAATCGGAAACATTGAAGTAATATCAAGTACATTCTCTGATCACAATGAAATAAAACCAGAAATTATTAACAAGAGAAACATTGGAAAATATACAAACACATGGAAATTAAACAATACGCTCCTTCGTGACAACTAGGCCATTGAAAAAATTAACAAGAAAATGCAAAAATTTATGGAAACAAATGAAGATGGAAACACAATGTATCAAAATCTATGGGATCCTTTGCCCACTTTTTGATGGGGTTGTTTGTTTTTTTCTTGTAAATTTGTTTGAGTTCTTTGTAGGTTCTGGATATTAGCCCTTTGTCAGATGAGTAGATTGCAAAAATTTTCTCCCATTCTGTAGGTTGCCTGTTCACTCTGATGGTAGTTTCTTTTGCTGTGCAGAAGCTCTTTAGTTTAATGAGATCCCATTTGTCAATTTTGGCTTTTGCTGCCGTTGCTTTTGGTGTTTTAGACATGAAGTCTTTGCCCATGCCTATGTCCTGAATGGTACTACCTAGGTTTTCCTCTAGGGTTTTTATGAACAGACATTTCTCAAAAGAAGACATTCATACAGCCAACAGACACATGAAAAAATGCTCATCATCACTGGCCATCAGATAAATGCAAATCAAAACCACAATGAGATACCATCTCACACCAGTTAGACTGGTGATCATTAAAAAGTCAGGAAACAACAGGTGCTGGAGAGGATGTGGAGAAATAGGAACACTTTTACACTGTTGGTGGGATTGTAAACTAGTTCAACCATTATGGAAAACAGTATGGCGATTCCTCAAGGAGCTAGAACTAGATGTACCATTTGACCCAGCCATCCCATTACTGGGTATATACCCAAAGGATTATAAATCATGCTGCTATAAAGACACATGCACACGTATGTTTATTGTGGCACTATTCACAATAGCAAAGACTTGGAATCAACCCAAATGTCCATCAGTGACAGACTGGATTAAGAAAATGTGGCACATATACACCATGGAATACTATGCAGCCATAAAAAAGGATGAGTTTGTGTCCTTTGTGGGGACATGGATGCAGCTGGAAACCATCATTCTCAGCAAACTATCACAAGAACAGAAAACCAAACACCACATGTTCTCACTCATAGGTGGGAACTGAACAATAAAATCACTTGGACTCAGGAAGGGGAACACACACACTGGGGCCTATCATGGGGAGGGAGGAGGGAGGAGGGATTGCATTGGGAGTTATACCTGATGTAAATGACGAGTTGATGGGTGCTGACGAGTTGATGGGTGCAGCACAGCAACATGGCACAAGTATACATATGTAACAAACCTGCACGTTATGCACATGTACCCTAGAACTTAAAGTATAATAATAATAAAAAATAAAAAATAAAAAATAAAAAAAATATTTGCTAAAACAAAACATAAAAAAGGAAATCAATCTGAAAATCTCTAAGCTTGTTGAAATTCAGGGTGGGCCTCCCATTGTGTTTTTAGAATAAGATTAACTGGAGGAGGAGGAAATAAATTTATACGATGAAAACTAAAAAAAAAAAAAAAAAAAAAAAAAAAATCTATGGGATACAGCAAAAGCAGTACTAAGAAAAGTTTAAAGCAAAAAGTACCTACATCAAAAAAGCAGCAAAACATGAAATAAACTATCTAATCATGCATCTTAAAGAAGAATAAAAGCAAGAAAAGAGCAAACCCAAAATTAGTAGAAGGAAAGAAATAATGAAGATTAGAGCAGAAATAATTGCAATTAAAACAAAAAATACAGGAGATCAACAAAACAAAAAGTTTAGTTTTTAAAAATTTATTTACAGTATGGTTTCCAAATTTATTCCTTTAAATTATTTTCCTGTTTGGGTATAGTAGAAATATACACATGCTGTAATTTTATGGAAAAGCAACATTTAGTTCAGGACCAGTTACTGTGCAAGTGCTAGAAAAATGCAAAGTAGATATTTGAATACATAAAAATTAAAAATGTTTGAAACACAATTATATCTATTCTAAAAAATTTATTTTATTATTTATTCAATGGTTAGGGGTTTTTTTGTTGCTAATTGTACTCATAAAAATGTACACCCTGCTATGTATTCAAGATAATATCGTAAGAAATTTTCCATTTTATTATTTTTCTGTATTAAAAGTAAATTTGAGCGCTAAAGAAAACAAAAGAAAATATTAACTGTTGAGAGTTTTGGGAAGATTTTTAAAAGGTTGAGGCATGTATCACCAAAATTCTTTCAATGTATACAAATAATAATTATAACGAAGCAAGGTTATATTGTTCTCCATATTTAATCGACTATGTTACTTTACACTTTTAAATGTTTATGTGTGTGTCTAAAACTTCATAGCTGTGTTATTTTGTGTTATTCTTTTGAAGTTTTAGTTTCAGGGAATACATGTACAGGTTTGTTACAGAGGTAAATTGTGTGTTGCAGTGGTTTAGTATGCAGATAATTTTGTTACCTAGGTAATCAGCATAACTCCTCACCCACCTCCCACACTTCACCCTCAAAGAGGTCCCAGTGTCTATTGTTCCCTTACTTGTGTGCATGTATACTCAATGTTTAGCTCCCAATTACAAGTGAGAACAGGTGGTATATGGTTTTCTATTCCTGTGATAATTCACTTAAGATTGTGGCCTCTGGCTCCATCCATGCTGCCGCAAAGGACATGATATCTTTTTTTTTTAAGCTGCACAGTATTCCATGGTGTATATGTACCACATTTTCTTTATCCTGTCTACTATTGATGGGCATCTATGTTAATTACATGTCTTTACTATTGTGAATAGGGGTTCAGTGAACATACACGTGCATGTGTCTTTATGGTAGAATAATTATATTTCTTTGGGTATATGCCAGTAATGGGATTGCTGGGTCGAATAGTACTTCTACTTTAAGTTCACTGAGAAATCTCCAAAATGCTTTCCATAGTGGCTGAACTAATTTACATTATCTCCAGCAGTTTATAAGCGTTCCTTTTGTTGCAATTGTTTTGGTGCCTTTGTCATGAAGTCTTTGCCTAGGCCAATGTCCAAAATAGTATTTTTTAGATTTTCTTCTAGGGTCTTTTATATTTAGGTTTTAGGTTTTATATATCTTTAATCCATCTTGAGTTGATTTTTGTATTTGGTGAAAGGTAGGGGTCCAGTTTCTCATGCTCAAGCAATCCTCTCACCTCAGCCTCAGATTAGCTGGGACTACAGGCACACATCACTATGCCCGGCTAAGTTTTGTATTTCATTGTTTGCTTTTGTTGGTCTTGGCAACAGATGGTTGTAGGTATGAAGCTTTAATTCTGTATTGTCTAAGCTATCCCATTGGTCTATGTGTCTGTTCTTATACCAGTGCTATGCTGTTTTAGTTACTGTAATCTTGTAGTATTGTTTGAAGTTGAGTAATATGATGCCTCTGACTTTATTCTTTTTTTATATACACTTTATATTCTAGGGAACATGTGCACAATGTGTGGATTCGTTACATATGTATACACGTGCCATGTTGGTGTGCTGCACCCATTAACTCGCCATTTACATTAGGTATATCTCCTAATGCTATCACGCCCCCCTCCCCCAACCCACAACAGGTCCCAGTGTGTGATGTTCTCCTTCCTGTGTCCAAGTGTTCTCATTGTTCAATTCCCACCTATTAGTGAGAACATGCAGTGTTGGCTTTATTCTTTTGGCTTAGGATTGCTTTGGCTATTTGGGCTCTTTGGGGATCCAAATGAATTATTTTGTTTTTCTAATTCTGTTGAAAAATGTCATTGTTAGTTTCATAAGAATAGCATTAAATCTGTAAATAGCTTTGGGCAATATGTCCGTTTTAGAAAAATTGATTCTTGCCATCGAGGGACATGAATTGTTTTTTTTTTTTTTTCCCATTTGTTTGTGTTGTCTCTGATTTCTTGCAGCAGTGTTTTGTAATTCTCATAGTGTATATATTTTACCTCCCTGGATTGCTGTATTCCTAGATATTTCATTCTCTTTGTGGCTATTGTGAATAGGATTGTGTTCTTTATTTGGTTCTCAGCTTCAATGTTATTGGTGTATAAAAATGTTATGGATGTTTGTACCTTGATTTTGCATCCTGAAATTTTGCTGAAATTGTTTATCAGGTCCAGAAGTCTTTGGGCAGAGCCCATGGAAATTTCCAGGTATAGAATCACATTATCTGCAAACAAGGATAGTTTGACTTCCTCTCTTCCTATACAGATGCCTTTTATTTCTTTCTCTTACCCAACTGGTCTGGCTAGGACTCCGGTAATATGTTGAAGAGAACGGGTGAGAGTGGACATCCTTGTCTTGTTCTGATTGTCAAAGGGAAGGCTTTCAGCTTTTGCCCGTTCAATATGATGTTGACTGTGGGTTTCTCATAGATGGCTCTTATTATATTGAGGTATGTACCTTTGATGCTTAGGGTTTTGTTTTTGTTTTTGTTTTTCAAGGAAACACATCTCCATCTGTAAGCTTATATGGGACCATTGAAAACCAGAGTGTGAAAAGAAGTTTTTGTTGTTGTTGTTTATTTATTTATTTTATTTAACTTTTATTTTAACTTCAGGGGTACATGTGCAGATTTGTTACATAGGTAAACTTGTGTCATGGGCGTTTGTTTTACAGATTAATTCATCACCCAGGTGTTAAGCCTAGTATCCAATAGTTGTTTTTCTGATCCTCTTCCTCTTCCCACCTTCCACCCTCTGATATGCCCCATTGTGTATTGTTCCCTCTATGTTTCCCTGTATTCTCCTCATTTTGCTCCCTCTTATACGTGACAACATGCAGTATTTGCTTTTCTGTTCCTGCATTGGTTTGCTAAGTATAATGGCCTCCAGCTCCATCCATGTTCCTGCAAAAGACATGATTTCATTTTTAATGGCTGTATAATATTCCATGGTGTAATACTATGGAGCCATTAAAAAAAAAAAAAAGGATGAGTTAATGTCTTTTGCAGGGACATAAACGAAGCTGGAAAGCATCATTCTCAGCAAACTAACACAAGAACAGAAAACCAAACACCACATGTTCTCACTCATAAGTGGGAGTTGACCAATGAGAACACATGGACACATGGAGGGGAATATCACATACCAGGTCCTGTCGGGGAGTGGGGGGCTAGGGGAGGGATAGCATTAGGAAAAATACCTAATGTAGATGACGTGTTGATGGGTGCAGCAAACCACCATGGCACATGTATGCCTATGTAAAATCCTGCACATGTACCCCAGAACTTAAAGTATAATTTAAAAATATATTCCATGGTGTACATATACTGCATTTTCTTTATCCAGTCTATCATTGATGAGCATTTGGATTGATTCCATGTCTTTGTTATTGTGAAAAGTACTGCAATGAACATATGCATGTATGTGTTTTTATGATAGCATGGTTTATATTCCTTTGGGTATATACCCAGTGATGGGATTGCTAGGTAGAATGGTATTTCTGTTCTTAGGTCTTTGAAGAATTGCCACAGTGTCTTCCACAATAGTTGAACTAATTTACACTCCCAACAGTGTATAAGCATTCCTTTTTCTCCACAACCTCGCCAGCATGTTATTTTTTGACTTTTTAGTAATAGCCATTCTGACTGATGTGAGATGGCATCTCATTGCAGTGTTGATTTGCATTTCTCTAATGATCAGTGATGTTGAGCTTTTTTATATGCTTGCTGGCCACAAGTATGTCTTCTTTTGAAAATTATCTGTTGATATCCTTTGCCCATTTTGTAATGGGGTTGTTCATTTTTCTCATGTAAATTTGTTTAAATTTCTTATAGATGCTGGATATTAGAACTTTGTCAGATGCATGCTTTGCAAAATTTTTCTCCCATTCTGTAGGTTACCTGTTCACTCTATTGATATTTTCAGATCCTACAGACATACAAAGAACCATCAGAGAAGATTATGAACACCTCTATACACATAAACTAGAAAATCTAAAAGAAATGGCTAAATTCCTGGACACATACATCCTGCCAAGATTGAACCAGGAAGAAATTGAATCCCTGAACAGACCAGTAATGAGCTCTGAAATTGAATCAGTAATAAATAGTCTACCAACAACAACAACAACAACAAAAAAGCCCAGGACCAGATGTGTTTATGGCTGAATTCTACCAGATGTACACAGAAGAGCTGATACCATTTTTGCTGAAACTGTTTCAAAGAATTGAGGAGGGGGGAACCCTCCCTATCTTATTCTATTGGGTCAGCATCATCCTAATACCAAAACCTGGAACAGACACAACAGCAGCAACATAAAACTTCAGACTGATACCCTTGATAAGCAACAATCCAAAAATCCTCAACAAAATATTGTGAAACCAAATCAGCAGCACATCAAAAAACTTATCTACTATGATTGAGTAGGTTTTATCCCTTGGATGTGAGTTTAGTTCAACATATGCAAATCAGTAAATATTGAGGATTTTTTAACATGAAATAATATTGAGTTTTATTGAAAGCCTTTTCTGTGTCAATTGAGATGATGATGTGGTTTTTGTTTTTATTTCTATTTATGTAATGAATCACATTTATTCATTTGCATATGTTGAAACAACCTTGCATCCCAAGAATAAAGCCTACTTGATTATTGTGGATTAATTCTACATTTAAAAATTACTAAAAGAGTATAATTGCATTGCTTATAACAAAAAAAACAAGTGCATGAGGTAATGGATACCTCATTAACCCTGATGTGACTATTTCATACCATATGCCTGTATCAAAATATCCCATATATCCCATAAACATATAAGCCTACTATGTACCCACAAATATTAAAAATATGTTTAAAAAATCTACAACAAACATATATGAATGTTTTTCACAGAATTTTTAATTTCTTGTGTATGTATATCTATACACACATACACATATATACATACATAGACATATATACACATATATATACACATATCTACACATATACACACATACACGTCTTTTTTCTTTTTTATAAATTTAGAAGGTACAATTGCAGTTTTGATATATGGATATATCGTGAAGTGGTAAGGTCTGGGTTTTTTAATCTAACAATCACCCAAATAGTGTACCAGTTAAGAAATTCTCACATGTAAGTATTTCTGTAGGACAGACTCCTAAATGTAAATTTTTGTGTCAATGGGTCACAAATTGCTCTCCAGTAACGTGTTTTACCAATTTACTCTCTTTCACACAGGACTGATATTCCACTGGTATATACTGATGGAGTGCACTGAGCAGTGTCCATTATTGATCAGAGCCAGTATCATACCAATTATTAAATTTTTTTAGTGCCTTACCAATTATTAAATTTTTATAGAATCATGCCTGTTCCCCACAAGCAATATATAATACAGCTCCTTTCTCCTACATCCTCATCTATGCTGTATATTAACAATCTTTTTGATTTTCAAATCCAATATGTAAAACAAATTCATCATGCATGTAATTTGCATTTCCCTGATTACTAATGCAGGTAAGCATCTTTTATGTGTTCATTGGTTATTTGTATTACTTTTTCTTGGAAATGGCTTTTCCTGTTTTTCTACTGGATTATTGAACATTTTCTAATATAATTGGTCATTTCCAAATCTAAACAATATAGAATTTATTTAGATGATATAGACTTTAATCAGTTTTATTTTATAAGCATTATAAATATTTTTATCACTTTGTTATTGATTTTCTTGCAATATATAAATTTTTATGATTTAGGGGATTTTTGTCCTGTTGGGAGTCTCTTCACCATGCCACAATCATAACACAGAACTCAAAAACTTTGCATTAAATTCATATATATATTCATTGTTTCCATATAAACCTAAAAGTTTCAAATAGTTTCCTTTGAAACTTTGATCTTGATTAACTATCTCCTAGTATTTAATGTTTCAGCTGTCTATCTGAATTTTGTTCTTTTGTGAGTATCATACTTGTTTCTCTTTGGAACTTTTTAGTATTGACATCCAGAAATTGTGCTAATGTGTGTTTTAATACCTCAATGTCTTCTTTAATGACTCCTCCTCTGCATTTTGTTGGCCCTTTCAAGGCGAATCCTCCAGGCTTTATTCATCTCATAAAATTATCTTCTATTATGTCATTGGTCATTCTTTTCATTCTGGCATTTCTTTGTAATAGATGTTGGAACTTCCAAGTTGAACCTCAATGTGTTTAACTTTTTCTATAACTTTTCTTTTCCTTGACCTTTTGTACCTACTTCTGAGAGACTCCAAATGCTAATTCTTCTAAGCCATTAATTCATTTTCAACTGTATTTATTTTGTAATTCAATTTATTAATTGTGGGATTATTTTATTTATTTGCATAATAATTTTGAATATATAGTACACAAACTGTTTTAAAATATAAACTGTAAAAATTAAAAGGCTATACTATAAATTTAAGTCAACCTCTCATGCCACTGAGATATCCAATTACTCTCCACAGAGTAAATATTATGACCAGTTCCCTGCATCAATTTCCAGTGATATTCCTTCTACATTATATATATATAACGTTATTTAGTGTGTTCACATATATGTGTGTGTATGTATTTGTGTGTGTATATATGTGTGTGTATATATATCTTTATAAACATGGTAAGAAACTATACACACTGTTCATGAACTTCAGTTTTGTAGGGTTTTTATTTGTTTATTTTACTTAATTTATACAGAAGGTCATCCCTCCCATATTAGCTTGTAAAAAGCTGCCTCATTCTTTGTAACAGATACAATGTCTTACATTGTAAAAAATATTGCATAATTTATTATAACATTCCTTTTAAAATAAGTATGTGGGTTGTTTTCTGTCTTTTGCTGTAATAAATAATGCTGAAATAGACACCCTTTCATAAATAATGTTGATCACATATGCCAGCGTAAGCTTAGAATGAACTCCTAGAACTGAAATGAATAAAGAAAAGATTATGTATATTATTGCTAAGTTGTTGTTCAAAAGAATCGCACTGACTTACTTTCCTTTGCTTCTGTATGAGAATACCTATTTCCACAAATTTTGCTAATAAATAAGCTACCAATATACTCATCTAGGCCAATTTGATAGGTTAAACTTTATATAAACTTCATATTGTAGCTTAAATTTACATTTCTCTTAGGAGTAGATTCAATTTTTTATTGCTGTTACCAACATATGTCCTCTCTGCATATTACCATCCCCAATATATCAGTTTCTATCACCATTTTAAACACAGTATAAAAGTATGATAGATTTCAAGAAACTGAATATATCATAAGTGTACAGCTCAACATTTTTAGTAAATTCGACATTTTCATGAATCTAGCATTCAGATCAATAATCATAACATTGCCAGTGGCCCAGAAGCACCATTCATGCTCCCTCTCAGTCACTACCCACCACAAAGGGTAATTACCCTTCTGACCTCTAACATAATACTTTTTTGCACTTTATATAAATGGAAACATAAATTATATACTCTTTTGTAACTGGCTAGTTGGGCAAATTTATACTTCCATCAGAAGAACATGAGAGTTTCAGTTGTTACAAATTCTTGACAACACTGTGTTTCTGTCTTTTTCTTTTTACTCATTTGGTGGGTAGGTATGTGTATGTGTTTGTGTGTATATGTGTGCGTGTGTGTGTTTGTGTGTGCATATGTATATCCATTTATAAACAGATAGTAGCCAACTATACAAATCATTCATCAGCTTAGGTTTTGAGGAGGATTTTGTTTATTTGTTTTACTTAACAATTTATACAAAAGGTTGTCCTATTTGTATAAATTATATCACATTGTCTTTTATTTTGCATTTTTCTAATGGCTAATAAACTTGGAGAGCTTTTCATCTATTTATTGACCATTGCTTATCCTCTATTGTGAAGTGTCCATTTAAAGTGTTTTGCACATTTTTAAATTAAATTAAATATCTTTATTTCTTGATTTCCAGGAATTTTTAATATCTTCTACATACAAATACACTCAGATGTATGTAAAAGTTGCTGTATGTACCAAATAATGTCTCCCACTGTGGCTTACTTTTTCACCTTCTTGATGGCATCTTTCTGTGAATAAATTTTCTCAGTTAAAATAGGGTTCAATTTGTTGTTTGACTTTTTTTATAGATAACGTTTTATATTTTATGTCCTATTAACAAATATTTATCAACTCCAAGGTTTCAAAGATTCCCTATGTCTTTCTCTACACAAAATATTTTAATACTTCTCACTTTTAGGTCTGCAACTGATCTGCAATTGATATTTTATATTTACGTGTAATGTCAGGGAGGATTCAAAATACACTATTGTCATGGGGATATCCAATTTATCTAGTACTGTCTGTTGAAGAATGTTCATCTTTTAATATTTTAAAAAGACATTTGTATTTCCTTTTCTTTCAACTGCCTACCTAAGTCTTCCAGTATTCCTGTTAGGTTATCTACCTTTTACTTATTTATTTGTAAAACCTTTTTGTGTGTTAACAAAAATTAACTTTTGACTGCTGTAAGTTTAATATTTTAAACAGTTTATGCAGATTATAATTTTTTTATTTCATTTGTGGTGAGTATTTACAGCCATGCATATTTTTGTAGTATTTATGTTAGTTAAATTTATTTAGCTTTTTAAAAAATGGTTTCTAGAATTTGTGACATGCTTAGAAATATCATCCCCACACTAAGATTATGAGACTATTCTTTCATGTGTTCTAATGCCTTTGGGTTTTTATTTTTGTGTTTAAACCCTTTATTATTTTGTAATACATTATTTTCTAAGGAGCAAGTTGTCAGAATCTAACTTTATTTTCTTTATGAGGACTATCCATTTGTTCCAAACCACTTGTAAATAATTCATTTTTCTCTGTTTCTATGAATGACAGATTTTAATATATTATATTTCTGTATGTATTTGACTGCTTCCATATTCTATTTTGTTCCAGTGTCAAGCCTACCATTTCATTGGCCAATACCACTTTGTCTTAGATTTATGTTTATTTTCCCCTTATTATTATACTTTTCCTGTATATTTATGAATACTTTTGCACATGCATTTTCTAAAGATTTTATAATCAGTTTGTTTTGAGTGAATAAAAATCATGCTGATGTATTTGTATTTGTTTGTTTTATTGAGTGTTTACTATGTGCCATGTACTAACAGTTTTACTTGTTTTTCATTGTCTCTCAAGTTTTTTTGTGGTAGAAACCATATACTATAATTTTACCCTCTTAACAACTTTTAGGTGTACATTACAGGATTTTTAACTATTTACAAATTGTTGTACAGCAAATTTCTAAAATTTTTTCATCTCACATGATGAAAACTCTATACTTACTGAACAGCCCCCATTTCTCTCTCCCTCTGGCCCATGGCAATCATCTTGGAAACTACTCTCTGTTTCTATAACTTTGATAAATTTAGATACCTCATAAAGTGGAGGCATGAGGTATTTGTCTTTTGTGATTGGCTTATTTCATATAATATGATGTTGTCCTCAAGCTTCATCTGTGTTGTAAAATATGATAGAAAGTCCTTCTTTTTAAGGCTGAATAGTATTCCATTGTATGTATATTGTATATACCACATTTTTTATCCATTCATCTATGAATAGACATTTAGGCCCATCAATGGACATTTAGGTTGCTTCAACATCTCAGCTACTATGAGTAATGCTGTAATGAACACAAGTTTGCAAAGTGACTTTGAGATTCTGTTTTCAGTTTTTTTGGAAAGATTACAAGAAGTAGAATTTCTTGATCACATGGTAGTTCTATTTTAATTTTTTGAGGAACCTTCATACTGTACTCCATGATTTTACAATGCTACCAAGAGTGCACAAGGTTTCTAATTTCTCCACAACCTTACCAACGCTTGCTACCTTCTGGGTTTTTTTTTTTTTTTTTTTTTTTTAAATACTAACTACCTTAACAGATGTGAGATAATATCTCATTGTAGTTTTGATTTACATTTCACTGATAATTAATGATGTTGAGTATCTTTTCATGTACTCGTTGACCATTTATATCTCATCTTTGGAAAAGTATCTACTCCAGTTCTTTGCCCATTTTTAATAAGGTTATTTTGTTGTTGAGCTATGAGAATTCTTTTTATACTCTGATTATTAACCCCTAATACAATACACAGTTGGCAAACATTTACTTCCATTCTGTAGGTTGTCTTTTTACTTGTTTCTTTTTCTGCACATAAATTTTTAAGTGAGAGTTATCTCTATTTGTCTATTTTTGCTTTTGTTACTCTGCTTTTGTTGTCATATTGAAGTCATTGCCAATTCCAATGTCTTAAATCTTTTCCTAATTTTTTTTTGTCTTATAGTTTCAGGTCTTATACTTAGGTCTTTAATCTATTTTGAGTTCACTTTTTATATAATGTAAGAAAAAGGTCAAATTTTATTCTTTTGAATGTGGATATAGTTTTCCCAATGCTATTTGTTGAAGAGACTATCCTTTCCTCATTGGGTATTGGCATTCCTGTTGAAGATCAGTTGCCCATATATGTGTGGGTTTATTTCTGGTCTTTCTATGCTGTAGCATGAATTTTTATGTCTGTCTTTATGCCAGTAACATACTCTTGATTAGTGTAACTTTGTAATATGTTTTGAAATAAGGAAGTGTGTAACCTCAGCTCTGGCTTTGTTCTTTTTTCCCAAGATTGCTTTGGTTATTTTAAGTCATTTGAGAATGCATACGAATTTTAGGATGACTATTTCTGCAAAATGAAATACCATTGTGATTTTACAAGTATTGCGTTGAATGAATAGATTGCTATAGGTAAGATGGACATTTTAACAATATTAAGTTATCTAATCCATGAATACAGGATGTCTTTTTATTTATTTGTGTCTTCTGTAAATTCTTTCAGCAATGTTTTGTAGTTTTTCATGTATAAGTCTTTTGCTTCTTAGTTAAGTTTATTTCTAAATACAGTGTTTTCTTTGAGGCTATTGTAAGTGAAATTATTTTCTGAATTTTTTATTTGGATTGCTTATTGTTAGTATAGAGAAACACAATTGATTTTTCAATGTTGATTTTTCCCTGCAACTTTGCTGAATTTGTTTATTAGTTCTAACAGAGCACTTTGTGGAATATTTAAGTTTTCTACATGTAAGAGTATGTTATATGCAAAACAGATAATCTTATTTCTGTCATTTAAATTTTTATGCCTTTTATGTCTATTTGCTGCATAATTACTCTGGCTATGGCTTCCAGTATTATGTTGAATGGAAGTGGTAAGAAAAGACATAATTGCCTTTTTCCCCAACTTGGAGAAAAAGCTTTCCGTTTTTCACCATTGAGTATGATGTTAACTGTCGGCTTTTTGTATATGATCATTATTATGTTTAGGTAATTTTCTTCTATTCCTAGCTGGTTCTGTTTTTTAAAATCATTAAAGAGTGTTGAATTTTGTTGAATGCTTTTTCGGCATCAATTGAGATGATCATTTTTTAAATCCCATTAATGTGGTCAGTACTTTGATTGATTTTCATATGTTAAAACATCCATGCCTGTCATCCAAGTACTAACCAGAAACCATCATTCTCGGCAAACTATCACAAGGACTGAAAACCAAACACCGCATGTTCTCACTCATAGGTGGGAGTTGAACAATGAGAACACATGGACACAGGATGGGAAACATCATGCACCGGGGCCTGTCGGGGTAGGGGACTAGGGGAGGCATAGCATTAGGAGAAATACCTAATGTAAACGACGAGTTGATGGGTGCAGCAAACAAACATGGCACATGTATACCTATGTAACAAATCTGCACGTTGTGCACATGTATCCTAGAACTTAAAGTATAATAATAACTAAAAAAACCCATGTATCCCAGAGGTAAATCCCATTCAATCACAGAATGTAATCCTTTAAATTTCAGTTGAAGTCAATTTGCTAACATTTTCATGAGGTTTTTGGTATCAGAAATATTGGTCAGAAATTTTCTTTCTTTTTAGCATTTTTCAATTGTATTCATTTTTTTATAATTGGCAAATAATAATTATGTATATTTATGAAGTACAATATGATGTACATTATAGAAAGATTCAGTCAAGGTAATCTTTCCACCTCACTAATTTTTCATTCTTTTGTGGTGAGAACATTAAAATTCTATTCTAGACATTTTAAAATTACAATCCATTATTATCCTGTGGTTTCTTTGCCTGGCTTTTGTATCAGGGTAATGTTGGTCTCGTAAAATGATCTTGAAAATATGCTTTCTGCTTAAATATTTTGGAAGAGTTTAAAGGATTGGCATTAATTCATTTTTACAATGTTTTTATTTTAATAGATTTAGGTTTATGAGGAGGTTTTGGTTAGACTGATGAATTGTATAGTGGTGAACTCAGATTTTAGTGCACCTATCATTATCTAAGTACTATACATTGTACCCAATAAGTAGTTTTTCATCCCTCACCCTCCTCCCATCCTCCCCACTTCTGATTATCCAGTCTCCATTATATCACTCTGTATGATTTTTCCATACCCATAACTGAGCTCCCCTTTATAACCAAGAACATGCAGAATTTGATTTTCCATTCCTGAGTTACTTAGAATAAAGGCCTCCAGTTCCATCCAAGTTGCTGCAAAAGACACTGTTTCATTCTCTTTTTTCTGGCTGAGTAATATTTCATGGTGTATATACATTTTCTTTATTCACTTATCAGTTGATGAGCACTTAGGTTGATTCTATATCTTTGCAATTGTAAATTGTACTGTGATAAACATACAAATGCTGGTGTCTTTGTGATATGACTTCTTTTTCTTTGGGCGTATAAGAAGTAGTGGGATTGCTTGATTGAATGTAGATCTACTAGTGTTGGAAGTTCTGGCTAGGGCAATCAGGCAAGAGAAAGAAATCAAGGGTATTCAGTTAGGAAAAGAAGAAGTCAAATTGTCCCTGTTTGCAGATGACATGATTGTATATTTAGAAAACCCCATTGTCTCAGCCCAAAATCTCCTTAAGCTGATAAGCAACTTCAGCAAAGTCTCAGGATACAAAATTAATGTGTAAAAATCACAAGCATTCTTATACACCAGTAACAGACAAACAGAGAGCCAAATCATGAATGAATTTCCATTCACAATTGCTTCAAAGAGAATAAAATACCTAGGAATCCAACTTACAAGGGATGTAAAGGACCTCTTCAAGGAGAACTACAAACCACTGCTCAGTGAAATAAAAGAGGACACAAACCAATGGAAGAACATACCATGCTCATGGATAGGAAGAATCAATATCATGAAAATGGCCATACTGCCCAAGGTAATTTATAGATTCAATGCCATCCCCATCAAGCTACCAATGAGTTTCTTCACAGAATTGGAAAAAACTGCTTTAAAGTTCATATGGAACCAAAAAAGAGCCCGCATCTCCAAGACAATCCTAAGTCAAAAGAACAAAGCTGGAGGCATCACGCTACCTGACTTCAAACTATACTACAAGGCTACAGTAACCAAAACAGCATGGTACTGGTACCAAAACAGAGATATAGACCAATGGAACCGAACAGAGTCCTCAGAAATAATACCACACATCTACAGCCATCTGATCTTTGACAAACCTGAGAGAAACAAGAAATGGGGAAAGGATTCCCTATTTAATAAATGGTGCTGGGAAAATTGGCTAGTCATAAGTAGAAAGCTGAAACTGGATCCTTTCCTTACTCCTTATACGAAAATTAATTCAAGATGGATTAGAGACTTAAATGTTAGACCTAACACCATAAAAATCCTAGAGGAAAACCTAGGTAGTACCATTCAGGACATAGGCATGGGCAAAGACTTCATGTCTAAAACACCAAAAGCAACGGCAGCAAAAGCCAAAATTGACAAATGGGATCTCATTAAATTAAAGAGCTTCTGCACAGCAAAAGAAACTACCATCAGAGTGAACAGGCAACCTACAGAATGGGAGAAAATTTTTGCAATCTACTCATCTGACAAAGGGCTAATATCCAGAACCTACAAAGAACTCAAACAAATTTACAAGAAAAAAACAAACAACCCCATCAAAAAGTGGGCAAAGGATATGAACAGACATTTCTCAAAAGAAGACATTCATACAGCCAACAGACACATGAAAAAATGCTCATTATCACTGGCCATCAGAGAAATGCAAATCAAAACCACAATGAGACACCATCTCACACCAGTTAGAATGACGATCATTAAAAAGTCAGGAAACAACAGGTGCTGGAGAGGATGAGGAGAAATAGGAACACTTTTACACTGTTGGTGGGATTGTAAACTAGTTCAACCATTATGGAAAACAGTATGGCGATTCCTCAAGGATCTAGAACTAGATGTACCATATGACCCAGCCATCCCATTACTGGGTATATACCCAAAGGATTATAAATTATGCTGCTATAAAGACATATGCACACGTATGTTTATTGCAGCACTATTCACAATAGCAAAGACTTGGAATCAACCCAAATGTCCATCAGTGACAGATTGGATTAAGAAAATGTGGCACATATACACCATGGAATACTATGCAGCCATCAAAAAGGATGAGTTTGCGTCCTTTGTAGGGACATGGATGCAGCTGGAAACCACCATTCTTAGCAAACTATCACAAGAACAGAAAACCAAACACCGCATGTTCTCACTCATAGGTGGGAACTGAACAATGAGATCACTTGGACTCAGGAAGGGGAACATCACACACAGGGGCCTATCATGGGGAGGGGGAGGGGGAGGGATTGCATTGGGAGTTATACCTGATGTAAATGATGAGTTGATGGGTGCAGCACACCAACATGGCACAAGTATACATATGTAACAAACCTGCACGTTATGCACATGTACCCTACAACTTAAAGTATAATAATAATAAATAAAAATAAAATAAAATAAAATAAAATCGTAGTTTTATTAATTTTTTCCTTTTTTATTTATTACTTCTCCAATGTTAATTATTACCTTCCTTTTGCTAGCTTTAGGCTTTGTGTTCCTTTTTCTAGTTTTTGAGGTGTAAAGTTAGGTTGTTGATTTGAAATCATCTTTTTAAATCTAGGCATTTATCAGTATAATCTTTACTCTTCATACTGCTTTTGTTGCATTCTGTAAATTTTCGTATGTTCTGTTTTAGTTTTCATTTTTTTCAAGTTATTTTATAATGTTCCTCGTGATTTTCTCCTTGACCATTGGTGTTCAACACTGTTTTTACATTTGCACATATTTGTGAATGTTTCAGTATCCCATTTGCTATTGCTTTCCAGTTTCATTCCAATGCGATCAAAAAGATACTTGGTATAATTTTTACCTTCTTATATTTGTTATGACTCATTTTTTGGCCTCAAGTGTGTCTACCCTGAAGAAAGTCCCATGTGTGCTTCAGAAAAATGTATATTCTACTGCTATAGGATGAATGTTCTATATATGTCTGTTATATGTCTGTAAGGTGAAATTGGTCTACAGTGTTTTTCAAATCCTGTTTTCTTATTGATATTCTGATTGTTTTTTCTATTCATTATTGAATGTTGGGTATTAAAATGTTCTACTATTTTTGTGTTATTTTCTATTTTTTCTTTCAATTATGTCAATGTTTGCCTCTTATATTTGAGTGCTGTGACTTTAGATACATATATATTTATAGTTGCTATATCTTCCTGGTAAAATGACCTTTGTATTAGTATATAAAGTCCTCTTTTGTCTCTTGTGAAGGTTTTTTGACTTAACATCTATCTTGTCAGATATAAGTATGGCCACACTTGTTGTCTTTCAATTACCATTTACATAGAATATATTTTTCCAATCTTCCCATTTCAACCAATGTGTTTCTTTATATCTATGATGAGTCTCCTATAGGAATCATATAATACGATCTTGTTTTTTTAATATAGTCAGCCAGTCTATGACTTTTGATTTGGAAGTTTAATTCATTTACATTTTAAAGTAATTACAGATAGAAAATGGCTGACTATTGCCATTTTGTTTATTGATTACTGCCTGTTTTGTACTATTTTGTCCTTCTTTTGCTCTCTTGATGCCTTCTTCTGTGTTTTGGTAATGTCTCATATTGACATGCTTTGATTATTTTCTCATTTCTTGCATATCTTCTATAAGTTTTTTGTGTGTTTGCCAAAGGACTTACATAAAATATACTCATAACAATCTATTTTAAGCTGACAATTTTATCTATATTAAAAACTCTACTCTTTCGCATTAGCCTACCTTTATATTGTTATTGAAACTACAAATTATATCTTTATATGCTGTCTATCCTTTAACATAAATTTATATTTATAGTTATTTTCTGCTTTTGTCTTTTAAATTCTACATCAGAATTAAAAGTATTTGTTGCACTGCCATTACCAGAGTACAATATTCTATATATTTTTATATCTTTACCTTTACCAATGACCTTTATATTTTTATATGAATTTGTGTTGCTATTTTGTATTCTTTCATCTCAATTTTCAGAATTCCCTTTAGCATTTCTTGTAAGATAAGCCCAATGGCTAAGAACTCCCTCAGCTGTCATTTATATGAAAAAGAAAAAGTTATGACTTTTCTTTATTTTTGAAGATCAGTTTTGCAAGATATAGTACTTCTAGTTGTCATGTTTTGTTTTGTTTTTCTTTGCTTTGAATATATCATGATACTTCCTTCTGGCATGTAAAGTTTCCACTGAGAAATCTGCTGATTAACTTATGGGAGCTTCTATAAAAATGACAAATTGCTTTCTCTTGCTTCCTTCAAGATTCTTTCTTTTGGGTTTTTTGTTTGTTTGTTTGTTTGGGGTTTCTTTGGGTTCATCTTTGTAAAAGCCTTTAGACCTTCTTATATGTGGATAACCAATTTCTGCCTCAGATTTGGGAAGTTCAAGGCCATTATTTCATCAAATAAGCTCTCTGTACCTTTCTCTCTTCTCCTTCTTGAACTCTCATGATGCATATATTGGTATGCTTGATGGTGTCACCCATAAGACCCTTAGGCTTTTTCTATTTGTATTCATTCTTTTTTTTTTTCTGTTCTGACTAGATAATCAAAATTGACTGCTCCTCAAGTTTACTGATTCTTTCTTATGCTTGATCAAGTCTGATGTTGAGCTTTTATAGTAAATTTTTTAATCCAGTTATTGCATTCTTCAGCTCCAGAATTTCTATTTGATTTTTTTGTAGTTTCTACCTCTTTTGATATTCTCATTTTGTACATTCATTGTTTTCCCAATTTTCTTTTATTATCTACCTGTGTTATCTTATAGATCATTGAACTACTTTAAGACAATTATTTTGAATATTTTCAGGGAATCCATAGCTCTCCATTGCGAAGGGGGATATCTAGTGATTTATTGTTTCCTTTCACTGAGGCATACTTCTATTTTTAATGTGCCTTATAATTTTTTCCTGAGTTTTGTGCATTTGTTAAAAAATCATCTTTTAGTATCTACAGACTGGCTTAATACAGGAGAATATTTTCACCAATCACCTGGCTAGAGATTCTGAATGCCTATGAAACTTTTTGGAGGGATACAATTTTTCTGGGTTTATGCATGTAATTTCCCAATTAGAGAGGCTTCCTAATTTCTTTTTTCACTGTTTATAAATCTCTTACTCCCTCTGGTGTCTGTATGCAACACTACAATTACTGCCCCACTACTTTCCTTTGTTCTAAGTGGAACCCAGGCATCCAAGGTATGCCAGTTCCACATCTGTGCCCCAAATATAGTGAGACAGATACCAGTCCTTTAGGCTTCTCGGAAAAAACTGGAACTTGAGATGCATGCTTCACTCTTCTCTCTCCCTCTTGTGGGGAATATCATGGCTAAGAAATATTTTTATAATTGTGCCAAGCTCTGACAGGCTCTTTCTGTAGTATTGCAGACCCTCTGGTGCTAGAGAGAATTACTTCCATGCTCCCTTTCTGTTAATGACTCCTAGCCATCCAAATCATGACAGTTCCATTAGCACTCCAAGTCATGCAAGAAAAAAAAGTATACTGGGTAGTCCCACAAAAGCCAGAATACTGAATGCACGTTCCACTTTTCTCACGACTTATGCCTCCAAAGGAAAAGAAAGCCATGAGCTAAGCTGAGGTATGTCACCTTGGGGAGAAACAATTATGGTAAAGCAAAATGACTCTTGTTACCCATCTCAACATTTCTAGGCTTTGTGTTAACCTGGGATACAGTTATTCTATATATTGTTGTTAAGTCAGTATCTCTAAAAGAATGATGGCTGCGACTTTCCATTCTGACATCTAGCTGATGTCCCCATCATCATGTTAGCATCTACTGTTAGACTATATTAAAAGTATAATTAGGAGAGTAAAGCAAGATGGCAGAATAGAAGCCTATATCATTCGTACCTTCCACTGTAAAACTAAATTTTTACAACTATCTGCACACAAGAAAGCACTGTCACAGGAGCCAAAAATTAAGTGAGCAATCATAGTACCTGGTTTTAACTTTATATTACTGAAAGAGACAATAAGGAGGGCAGGAGAGATGGTTGAATTGCCAATGGCATTACAATCCCTCAGAAGTGGTTATGTGGCAGGGAGAATCTATGCACTTTGGGGAGGGAAAGCGCAGCAACTGGGTGATTTTACACAGAATTTAGTGCTGCTCAGTCACAGTGAAGAATAAAGCCGTGCCAGACTCAGCTAGGGCCCATGCATGAAGGGAACATTTGTACCAGACCTAGCCAGCGGGGAATAGCCCATGCCCGTGGCCAGAACTTGAGTTTCTTGGCAAGCCTTGCCACTACAGGCTGAAGTGGTCTGTGGCCCTAGTTAAACTTGAAAGATAGTCTAGGACACAAGGACTACAATATGTAAGCAACTCCTAGTGCTAAGCTAGGCCTAGAGCCAATGAACTAGAGTGGCCCATGATTAGTGACATACCAGCTAGTATGGATAAAGGATTGAGCCATTCTTCCCCCCAAACCAGGCAATAAAGCATGCAGCAATGAAAGTGACTCCATCCTTCTGATTAAGGAGAGGGGAGTGAAGAGTAAAGAGGACTTTGTCTTGCCTTAAATGCCAGCTCAGCCACAGTAGGATAAGTCACCAGGCAGAGTTTTGAGGACACATTCCAGGCCCTAGATGGCAGACATTTCTAGACAAATACTGGGCCAAAAGGGAACTTACTCCCCTAAAGAAAAGGACATAGTCCTGGCAGGATTTATTACCTGATGACCAAGGAGCCCTTGGGACTTGAATAACCAGTAGCAAAACCCAGGGAATATAACATGGGCCTTGGGCTTTAGATGTGCTGGCTTCAGGTGTGACCATCCACATTCCCAGATCTGGTGGTGACAGTGAAAGACTTCTGTTTGAGAAAAATAGGGAAAAGTAAAGGGGACTTTTTGTCTTATACCTTAGGTACCAGCTGAGCCACAGTGGGGAAGAACAGCAAGCAGGATCCTTGGGTCCCCAAGTCCAGGCATAGGCACTTGGGCAGCATTTCTGGGCATGACCTTGGCTATGCGGGAGCTCATTTGCTTACAGGTTGAGTCCAAGGCCTGGCAGCACTCACCACAAGCTGACAGAAGGGCCTTGGGGATTTTAGTGAATACCAATGGAGGCCTGGCACAACAACCTGTGGATGAGTGATGGTGGTGGCCACAGAAAGAAGCTACTATGCCTTTGGAAAGGGGAAAAAAGAGTAGGAAGGACTTTGTATTATGGTTTCAGTGCCAGCTTAACTATAGTAGAATAGGACATAGAGTGCATTTCTAAGGTTTTTCTACTACAATTTCTGGCTCCCAGCAGCATCTCTGGACATGCCTGTGGCCTGGGGAAACTCACCACCATGAAAGGAAGGGCCTTGTGCAAGAAACAGTGCTGTACTAGCTTCAGGTCTGGTCCAGCAAAGTCCCAGCTGATGGCCACAGGTATCTTGCATCACTATACCTCCAGTTCCAGGTGGTTCAACACAGAGAGAAAGACTGTTTCCTTGGGAGAAAGCAAGAAAAAAGAATAAGAGTCACTGCCTGGTAATCTAGAGAATTCTTCTGGTTCTTATACAATACCACCAAAGTGGTACCTCTACGAGTCTGCAAAAACCACAGCGTTATTGAACATGGGTCCCAAGTGTCTTTGAATACCTGGAAAGCCTTCACAAGAAGGACAGGCACAAACTAGCCCAAATGTTGAAGGCTACAATAAATACCTAACTCTTCAATACCCAGACACTGATGAACATCTACAAGCACCAACACCATCCAAGAAAACATGACCTTACCAAATGAACAAATAAGGCACCAAGGACCAATTCTGGAGAAATAGAAATATATGACCTATCAGAAAAAGAATACAAGATAGCTGTTTTGAGTAAACTCAGAGAAATTCAAGATAACACAGAGAAGCAATTCAGAATTCTATCAGTTAAATTTACATAGAGATCAAAATAATTAAAAATAATCAAGTAGAAAATATAGAGTTAAAAATGCAATTGGCACATTGAAGAATGCATCAGGTCTCATTAACAGAACTGATCAAGCAGATGAAAGAATTAGCTTGAAGACAGGCTAT
This sequence comes from Macaca mulatta, assembly GCF_049350105.2. Classification (NCBI taxonomy): domain Eukaryota; kingdom Metazoa; phylum Chordata; class Mammalia; order Primates; family Cercopithecidae; genus Macaca; species Macaca mulatta. The sequence continues at coordinate 122,750,281 of NC_133426.1, read as the reverse complement.
TTGAAAACACATAGTAAGAGGAGGTGAAAAAGAATACAAAGAATGAAACATGCCTACAAAGTCAAGAAAATACCCTCAATATGGCAAATCTAAGAGTCGTTGGCCTTAAAAAGGAGGCAGAGAAAGAGAGGAGTAGAAAGTTTACACAGAGGAATAATATCAGAGAATTTTGCAAACTTAGAGGAAGATATCAATATCCAACTATAAGAAAGTTATGGAACACTGAGCAGTTTTAACTAAAAGAAGAGTACCTTAAGGCATTTAATAATAAAATTCACAAAGGTCAAGGATTAAAAAAGGATCTTCAGCAAGAGAAAAGGAAAAAATAACACAAATTGGAGCTCTAATGTCTGGCAGCAGACTTTTCAGTGGAAAATTTATGGGCCAGGAGAGAGTGGCTGACATATTTAAAGCACTGAGGGGAAAAAACCTTTTTATCCAAGAATAGTATATTTGGTGAGAATAGTTTTTCGGCATAAAGAAGAAATAAAGACCTTCCCAGGCAAACAAAACCTGAGGGAATTTATGAACATCAAACCTGTCTTACAAGAAATGCTAAAGAGAGTTCTGCAATCAAAAAAAAAAAAAAAAAAAAAGAAAGAAGTTATTGGGTAATAAGAAATCCTCTGAAAGTAAAAAACTCACAGGGAATTGTAAGCACATAGAAAAACACAGAATAGTATAACACTGTAATTATGGTGTTTAAACTACTCTTAAGTAGAAAGACTAAATGATAAACCAATCAAAAGTAGTAACTACGATTTTTCAAGAAATAGGCAGCACAAAAAGAGAAACAACCATAAGTTTTAAAGTGGAGGGACAAAGTTTAATTCTTGCTTTTTCACCGGTTTACTTTTTGCATGTTTGTTTCTTTGTTTATGCAATCAGTGTTAAGTTATCATCAGTGGATAATGGGTTTTAAGATAGTATTTACAAGCCTCAAGATAAACTCAAATTGAAAAACATACAATGGATACACAAAAAATAAAAAGCAAAAAATGAAGGCATGCCTCCAGAGAATATAACCTTCACTAAAAGGAAGACAGGAAGTAAAGAAGAAAGAGAAGGCTGCAAGACAAACAAAATAATAAGATGGCATGAGTAAGTCCTTTATTTTTCATAGTAACATTGAATGTAAATAGATTAAACTCTCCAATCAAAAGACAGTGGCTGAATTGATTCACAAATGATATGTTGCCTAAAAGAAATATACTTCAACTATAAAGATATATATAGACTAAAAATAAATGGATGGACAAAGATATTCCATACAATGGAAACCAAAAAAGACCAGGAGCAGCCACACTTACATCAGACAAAATAGATTTCAAGACAAAAACTGTAAGAAGAGAAAAAGAAGGTCACTATATAATGATAAAGAGGTCAATCCAGCAAATGGACATAACAATTTTAAATATGTGTGCACCCAACAATGGAACTCCTACATTATATAAAGGAAATATTATCAGAGATAGAAAGAGATAGACCCTGATACAATAATAGCTGGAGACTTTAACACCCCACTTTTGGCATTGGACAGATCTTCCACACAAAAGAAATCAATGAAGAAATATCAACATATAGGAACTGACTTAACCAAAGATGTGGAAGATTTTTATAATGAAAAGTATACAACACTGATGAAAGAAATTGAAGAGAGCAACAAAAAAGTGGAAAGATAGTCCATGTTTCTGAATTAGAAGGGTCAATATTCTTAAAATGTCTACTCAAAGCAGTCTACAGATTCAGTGCAATCCCTATCAAAAAATGAATGATATTTTATACAGAAATATAAAAAAAAAATCCCAAATGTATTTATAATCACAAAAGACCCAGAATAACCAAAGCTATCCTGAGCAAAAAGGGCAAAACTGGAGGAATCACATTACCTGACCTCAAATTATACTACATAGCTACAGCAACAAAAACAGCATGGTACTGGCATAGAAACAGATACACAGACAAATTGAACAGTATAGAGAACCCAGAAACAAATATATACACCTACAGTGAACACACACCTTTTTGACAAAGGTGCCAAGAATATACATTGGGAAAAGGCAGTCTCTTCAATAAATGGTGCTAGGAAAGCTGGATATCTATATGGAGAAGAATAATACTTGACCCTTATGTCTTGCCTTATACAAAAATCAAATCAAAATGGATCATCAAATGAAATTTAAAGCCTCAAACTATGAAACTGCTACAAGAAAACATTGGAGAAACTCTCCAGGACATCAATGTGGGCCAAGATTTATTGAGTAATTCCCCACAAGCACAGGTAACCAAGGCAACAATGGACGAATGATTTCATACCAAGTTAAAAAGCTTCTGCACAGCAGAGGAAACAAGCAACACAGTGTAAAGACAACCCACAGAATGAGAATAAAAATTTGCAAACCACCCATTAAGAAAGATATTAATAACCAGAATATATGAGTAGTTCAAACCAATCTATAAGAAAAAATCTAATAATCTGCTTTAAAAATGGAGAAAATATTTAAATAGACATTTCTCAAGAAAAGACATACAAATGGCAACAGGCATATGAAAGGGTACTCAACATCATTGATCATCAGAGAAATGTGAATAAAAACTAAAACTAGATTTTTATCTCACCTCTATTAAAATCACTTTTATCCAAAAGACAGGTAATAACAAATGCTGATGAAGATATGGAAAAAAGGGAATTCTTATACACTGTTGATGGGAATGTAAATTAGTACAACCACTATGGAAAACAGTTTGGAAGTTCCTTGAAATATAAAAATAGAGCTACCATATGACCCTGCAATCCTACTGCTGGCATATACCCAAAAGAAAGGAAATCATTATATCAAAGGGATATCTGCACTCCCGTGTGTGTTTACAACGCTGTTCACAATAGCCAATATTTGAAAGCAACCTAAGTGTTCATCAACAGATTAAGAGATAAGGAAAATGTAATACTTATATGCAATGAAGTACTATTCAACCATGAGATTCTTTTGCAACAAGATAGATGGAACTGAAGGTCATTATGTTAAATGAAGTAACCAGTTCTGAAAGAATAACATCACATGTTCTACCTTAATTGCACAATCTAAAAATCAAAACATCAAAACAATCTAAAATAAAAAACAATCTAAAAAAATACTTAAAAATCAAAACAATCTAAAAATCAAAACAATTGAACTCACGGAGATAGAGAATAGCAGGATGGTTACCAGAATCCCTGAAATAACACACTCAAATGAGGTATATATTGCCTCCAGAATCCAGACCATCCTGCTAGGTGGCCTCTTTTTTGGTTTTTAGAGGAACCAGATGCAACAATTCATTCTTCACCTTAAATAGAATATCTTACCAAACACCACATGTTCTCACTCATAGGTGGGAACTGAACAATGAGATCACTTGGACTCGGGAAGGGGAACATCACACACCGGGGCCTATCATGGGGAGGGGGGAGGGGGAAGGATTGCATTGGGAGTTATACCTGATGTAAATGACGAGTTGATGGGTGCTGACGAGTTGATGGGTGCAGCACAGCAACATGGCACAAGTATACATATGTAACAAACCTGCACGTTATGCACATGTACCCTAGAACTTAAAGTATAATAATAATAATAAATATTAAAAAAAATAGAATATCTTGACATGCCCAACACCATTAGACCCTTAGAAATTTCACTTAAGGAAAAGGCCCCTAAATGTTCATCGGATTTATTTTCTATCTTCTGACACACAAATATCTTACCAATAAGACATAAGTCTAGAGTGGTTGCTACTTCTTGCTCACTAGGTCCAATCAGCATGATGTCATCAATACAATAGACCAGTGTGATATTTTGTAAAAGGAAAAGGCGATTAGATCCCTGCAAACGAAACTGTTACATAGGGCTGGAGAATAGCTATACCACTGAGGAGAGTAAAAGTATTATTTCTGGCCTTGTCAGCTAAAAACAAACCACTCCTGGTGGGTCTTATTCAGAGAGATGGTGAAAAAGGGATTTTTCACATCAATAGCTCCATACCAGGTAACAGTGGATGTGTTAATTTGCTCAAGCAATGAAACCACATCTGGTGCAGTACTGTGATTGAGGTGACTTTCTGGCTAAGCTTTCAACAATCCACTGTTATTGTTCAAGATGCAACTGTCTTCTGCACAGGCCAAATAGAAGAGTTGAATGAGGATGTACTGGGAATTACCACCCCTGCATATTTTAGTTATTTAATGGCATTAATCCCTGCAATCACTACAAGAATGCAGTATTGCTTTTGGTTTACTATTTTTCTAAATACAAGCAGTTCTGTTGGCTTTCATTTGGCCTTTCAACCATAAAAACCCTCACTCCACAAATAAGGGAACCAATGTGGGGATTCTGCTACAGCTGAGTATATCTATTCCAATTGTTCACTCTGGAAGTGCATAAATAACCACAGCATGGTCTCAGGGACCCACTGTCCTGAATGTGAGATGCACTAGAGTGAAAAATCCACTTATCACCTGAACTCCATAAGCCCTTAGTTTCACTGGTAGACCAGAGTGGCATTTTGTATATCCTGGAATTATTGCCAGTTCAGAGTCATAGTTGAAGAGTTCCCCAAAGGTCTCATTATTCCCTTTTCCCCAATACACAGTTACCTGGTAAAAGGCCATAGGTCACTTGGGGAAAGCTGGAAGAAAGACTAACAATATGCATTTTTGTCAGTGTACCAGAGTCCTTTCTCAAGGAGACCTGGTTTCCCCTTCATTAAAAGAGTTCTGGGACTATACACTGGCTCAATTATTGGAATTGAAACTATTTTTATAGTTCAGATTAGGCTTTTATTCAATTGACCTAAAACTTTTCTGCTTATACAAATGAAGTAAAAAATTACTAGATTCTCTATGTATTTCACTTCTAGGAACACCATAATTAAGTATCCAATACCATAGTTCTTCATGAGTCAGAATAGTCTGATTGTTGCTTTGATTCTGCTATCCACTATGACAATCATACTGACCTTACCTTTGGTAGTTGAGAGCCACAACTTGGCCGCTACCATCCTGGGATACAATTACTCCTACTGCATTTAGGTTTTACAATTCAGTGATTGCAGTTCCCACAGTAAAGTATGGACCACAGAGAAGAACAATCACAGAGCTCATCAAAATTGCCAGGGCCCTCCTCACAGTTTATTTCTCACAGTATTGGTAAAATGTCCTGTCTTCCAAACGTTTCTATTGTGAGTCTTAAATGACAAATTCTCTTTAACATTTCAATCCTCCTAAACTTTTGAATCACTTTGTCTCCATTAAACAAAGACAAGTCTGGTATTTCCAGCTTATTCACTGTAGGCCACTTTTCAGCCCACCAACAAAGCTGTTAGAGACCCTTTCTAACTCCCCAAGCTTCAACATTAAATGCAAATTTTCTGCTTAGTGAGCCCATATAAATCAATGTGGCCTGATCCAAGTTGATGTTTATTCCACCATTACCCCACAACCCTAATATCAATTCCCAAATGTTTCCCTATTTCTGCTTGTATAAATCAGAAATCTCAGGTAGTTGTTTTGGAGAGTAGTGCATCTCCCCAGGGGTCACACTTTGTATCTCACCTTTAGGGATCTTTTGAGACTTGAGTCTAGTTTTATGTACGTCTAGAGACAAAAAGATAAAATAAAGCTGGGTCCTGTAGAGACTTGATAGTGTCTCTCATACAGCAACTGCCTCAGGGAAGACCATTACAATTTTCTCTAGCAATTAGAGGTTAGTTTCTTCAGAAAAGGTAGAGAGGCTGATGCCACTGAGAATGGAGGAGTTTCTACCATTGAGTATAGGTAAGCAACTTCTACTGGGGATGGGGAAACCTCTTCCAGTGAGAATGGGAAGGCCACATCTCCTGGGGAGAGTGAGAACTCTTCCACTCACTAAGACTGACTTAGAATTTAGGGCCGGACATGGTGGCTCACGCCTCTAATCCCAGCACTTTTGGAGGCTGGGGTAGGCAGATCACGAGGCCAGGAGTTTGAGACCAGCCTGGCCAATATGGAGAAACCCCATCTCTACTGAAAATACAAAAATTAGCTGGGCATGGTGGCACATGCCTGTAGTCCCAGCTACTCAGGAGGCTGAGACAGGAGAATCGCTTGAACCCAGGAGGCAGAGGTTGCAGTGAGCTGAGATCACGCCACTGCACTCCAGCCTGGGTGACAGAGTGAGACTCCATCTAAAAAAAAAAAAAAAAAAAAAGAATTTAGGGGCTAAATTTTCCCAGATTTATCAGGGTCTTCTCACACATCTCCATTCTGACTTACAGTATCCCATTCTTTTCTAATCAATGCCATCATTTTAAAAGTAGATGCCCTTTGAAACTTGAAATTCAACATGGGTTGTGATTCAGACAGTCAGGGAATGAGATTCTGGGTTTAATTTTCAGTACTCTCACCCTCACAAGAGATAAGTGTCTTCATCAGGGAACACATAGAAGTTTTCAGGTCATTTTTATGGTACTTCACCTGGGAATTCTAATCCCAAAGCTTATCCTTTTCTTCCTCACTTTGTCCAGTGAGATTAGAAGCAACCAGCCAATATTATTATCTGTGCTACTACAGAAAAAAAAAAAAAAATTAAAATTATTATATACACAATCATTCCACTTTGTGATATTTATAAGTGGTTGATTAGGAGCATTCGATGCTAGTATTATTGTTTTCAAAAGAATTTTATGGGCTGTAAGTGCAATTTTGTTTTATGCATACATTGCACAGCACTGTAGCCAGTGCTTTTAGGATATCCATCACCCAAATAATGTATATTGTGCCCATTAAGTAATTTATTCATCATCCACACCCCTCCTACTTGCTCACCCTTCCAAGACTCCATTGTCTCATGCATGCATATACATTACCTATCTCCCAATTATGAGTGAGAACATGTGATATTTATCTTTCTATGTCTGACTTGTTTTACTTAAGAACATGGCTTTCGGTTCCATCAATGTTACTGCAAAAACATTGTTTTATTCTTTTTTATGGCTAGATATTTCATTGTGTATATACACCACATTTTCTTTATTATATTATTCATTGATAGACACAGGTTGATTCCACATTTTTGTTACTGTGAATGGTCTGCAATAAACACATGAGTACTGGTGTCTTTCTGATATAATGACTTTTTTTTCCTTTGGATAGATACATAGTAGTGGACTGTTAGATCAAACGGAAGTTATATTTTAGCACTTTGAAAAATCTGCTTACTGTTTTCCTAGAAGTTGTACTAATTTACACTCCCATGAACAGTGTATGAATTCCCCTATCTCTGCATCCTCACCAACATCTGTAATTTTTTTACTTTTTCATAATAGCCATTCTGACTGGGGTAATATGAGATCTCATTGTACCTTTAATTTGGATTACTAATGATTAGTACAGTTGAGCGTTTTTTCATATACACATTGACCATTTGTATGTCTTCCTTTGTAAAAAAAAAATGTCTATTTCTCTCTTTTGCTCACCTTTTTAAGAAACTATTTTGAAGTTTTGTGGTTAAGTTCCTTGTATATTCTAGATATTAGACCCTTGATGGATGCATATTTTGTAAATAGTTTCTCCCATTCTGTAGGTTTTCTGTTCACTCTGTTGGTTAATTTTGTTGCTGTGCATAAGCTTTTTGTTTAATTAAGTCACATTTGTCTATTTTTACTTTGTTGCTCTTGCTTTTTAGGTCTTAGTCATTAATTCTTTGCCTAGACCAATGTCCAAAAGCATTTTCCATAGGTTTTATTCCAGTATACACTTACAGTTTCAAGTCTTAAAAATTTCTTTATCTATTTTGAGTTGATACTATATACGGTGAAAGGCAGGGATCCAGTTTTATCCTTTTGCACATGGCTGGCCAGTTATCCCAGCACCATTTATTGGATAGAGATTCCTTTCTCCATTACTTATTATTGTCAACTTTGTCAAAGATCAGAGGGTTGTAGGTGTGCGGCTTTATTCCCAGATTATCTATTTTGTTCTATTTGCCTATGAATCTATTTTTATACCAGTACCAATGCTGTTTTGGTTACCACATTCCTATAGTATAATTTGAAGTCTTGTAGTACGGTATGTTTTGGTTACTGTAGTCTCGTAGGATAAAAGTTTTGTAGTATAATTTGAAATCAGGTAATGTTATGTCTTCAGCTCTGTTCTTTTTGCTTAAGATTGCTTTGGCCATACAGGTTTTTTGTTTTGTTTTGTTTTGTTTCATATATAATTTTGGGCATTTTTTTCTAACTCTGTAAAACTGATACTGATATTTTGATAGAGATTGCATTGAATCTTTAGATGGCTTTGGGTAATGTGGTTATTTTAGCTATGTTAATTCTTTTATTCCATGAGCATGAGATATTTTTCTATCTGTTTGTGTCATCTACAATTTATTTTATCAATGTTTTGTAGTTCTCCTTGTAGAGATATTTTACTTCCTTAGTTTCATGTATTCCTAGTTATTTCATATATTTGTAGCTATTGTGAATGGGCTTGCCTTCTTTCTTTTGTTCTGAGCTAGATCATTATTGGTGTATAAACACACTACTCATTTTTGTACATTGATATTTTATTTTGCAACTTTACTGAATTCATTTATAAAATCTAAGAGATTTTTGATATAGTCTTTAAGTTTTTGTAGATATAAGATCATACCATCAGGGAACAGGGTTGATTTGACTTCCTGATTTCCAATTAGAATGCTTTTTTTCCCCTCTCTTCCCTGTTAGTTGTGGCTAGGACTTCCAGTATTATGTTGAATAGTAGTGGTGAAAGTGGGAATTCTTGTGCTGTTCCAGGTGTCAGGGAAAATGCTTTCAACTTTTCCCCATTTAGTATGATGTTGACTCTGGGTTAGTAGTATATGACCTTTATTATTTTGAGATATGTTTCTTCTATACTTAGTTTGTTGAGAGTTTTCATTATGAAGGGATGCTGAATTATATCAAATGCCTTTTATTCACCGACTGAGATAATTATATGATTTTTATCCTTCATTATATTGATGTGATGTGTCACATGTATTTATTTGTGTATGTTGAAACATCCTTGCATCCCTAATATAGAACACTCTTGATTATGGTATATAATCTTTTAAATGTGGTGTTGGAGTCTGTTTCTTAGGATTTTGTTAAAACCTTTTGTTTCTTAAGACCTTTGAATTAATCCAATCTGACAAAGACAAAGAATAAAGAGTAAAAGAAATGAACAAAGGCTCCAAGAAAATTAGAATTATGTAAAATGACCAAACATAAAAATAATTTGTGTTCCCAAGGAAGAAGAGAAATCTAGAAGTCTAGAAACTTATTTTAGGGAATGATTGAGGAAAATTTCCCTGGACTTGCTAGAGATCTAGACATCCAAATTAAAGAAGTTCAAAAAAACCCTAGGAAATTTATCACAAAGAGATTATCACCTAAGCACAAAGTCGTCAGGTTATCTAAAGTCAAGATAGGGAAAAAATTTTAAGAGCTGTGAGGCTAAAGCATTAGGTAACCTATAAAAGAAAACCCGTCAGATTAACTGTAGATTTCTCAGCAGAAACCCTACAAGTCAGAAAGGATTAGGGTTCTATCTTTAGCCTCATTATACAAAATAATTATTACACAAGAATTTTGTACCCAGTGAAGCTAAGCTTCATAAATGGAGAAGAAATAATGTTGTTTTCAGACAAACAAATGCTGAGAGAATTCACCACTATCAAGCCAGCATTACAAGAAATGACAAAGGAGTTCTAAATCTTGAAACAAAAGCTCAAAATACACCAAAATAGAACTTAGTTCAAGCATAAATCTCACAGGGCCTATAAAACAATAACACAATGAAAATAAAGCAAAGTATTCAGGCAACAGCTAGCACAATGAATGGGATAGTATCTCACATCTCAATCCTAACGCTGAATGTATTAGGTTGCTGCAAAATTAATTGCAGTTTCTGCCATTACTAATGGCAAAAAAGAAAAAAAAAAAAAAACCCTGCAATTTATTTTGGACCAACCAAATAAATGGCCTAAGTGCTTCACTTAAAAGACAAAGAATGTCAAAATGGAAAAAAAAAAAAAATCCACCAATCAATTATCTGCTGTCCTCAAGAGACTCACCTAACACATAAAGACACACATAAACTTAAGGTGAAGGGGTAGAAAAAGATATCTTATGCAAAGGAAAACCAAAAGTTAGCAGGAATAGCTCTTCATATATCAGACAAAGCAAATTTTAATGCAACAACAGTTAAATAAAAAAGACAAAGAGAGACATTATATAATAATAAAAGGACAAGTCCAACAGGAAAATATCACAATCCCAAATATACATGCACCTAACACTAGAGCTCCCAAATTTATAAAACAATTATTACTAGACATACTAAATAAGATAGCAACACAATAATAATTGGGGAATTCAATGCTCCACTGACAGCAATAGACAGGTCATCAAGACATAATGTCAAGAAAGAAACAATGGGCTTAAACTTTAACCTAGAAAAAACAAATTTAACAGATATTTACAGAACATTCTACCCAACAACTGCAGAATATGCATTCTTTTCATCAGCACATAGAACAATCTTCAAGATAGACCATATGATAGGCCACAAAAGAAGACTCAGTAAATTTAAGAAAATTAAAATTATATCAAGTACTCTCTCAGACCAGAGTGAAATAAAATTGGAAATTAACTCCAAAAAATCTTCAAAACTATACAAATACCTGGTAATTAAATAGTCTACTTCTGAATGATTATTGCATCAACAATGAAATCAAGATGGAAATTTAAAAGTTCTTTGAAATGAAAAATAATAGTGAAACAACCTATCAAAACCTCTGAGATACAGCTAAAGTGGTACTAAGAGGAAAGTTGATAGCATTGAATGTCTACATCAAAAAGTCTAAAAGAGAAAAAGGAAACAATCTAAACTCACACATCAAGGAACAAGGGAAATAAGAGAAAAAAAAACCCAAACCCAGCAGAAGAAAAGAAATAACAAAGATCAGATCAGAACTAGAAGAAATTGAAATGAAAAAATTACAAAACATAAATGAAATAAAAAGCTGGTTCTTTGTCATGAAGTCTTTGTCCATTCCTATGTCCTGAATGATATTGCCCAGGTTTTCTTCTAGGGTTTTTATGGTTTTAGGTCTTACATTTAAGTCTTTAATCCATCTGGAGTTAATTTTTGTATACAGTGTAAGGAAGGGGTCCAGTTTCAGTTTTCTGCATATGGCTAGCCAGTTTTTCCAAAACCACTTATTAAATAGGGAATCCTTTCCCTAATGTGTGTTTTTGGCAAGTTTGTCAAAGATCAGAAGGTTGTAGATGTGTGGCATTATTTTTAAGGCCCCCGTTCTGTTCCATTGCTCTATATATCTGTTCTGGTACCAGTACCATGCTGTTTTGGTTACTGTAAACTTGTAGTATAGTTTGGAGTCAGGTAGCGAGTAGGAGTGGGCAAAGACTTCATGACTAAAACACCAAAAGCTATGGCAACAAAAGCCAAAATTGACAAATGGGATCTAAGTAAACTAAAGAGATTCTGCACAGCAAAAAACAAAACAAAACAAAACAAAACAAAAATACCTATCATCAGAGTGAACAGGCAACCTACAGAATGAGAGAAAATATTTGCAATCTACCCATCTGACAAATGGCTAATATCTAGAATCTACAAATAACTTAATCAAATTTACAAAAATATATACAACCCCATCAAAAAGTGGGTGACGGATATGAAAAGATACTTCTCAAAAGAAGACATTTATATGGCCAACAAATGTAAGAAAAAAAGCTCATTATCACTGGTCATTAGTCAAATGCAAATCAAAACCACAATGAGATACCATCTCATGCCAGTTAGAATGTCAATCATTAAAAAGTCAGGAAACAACAGATGCTGGAGAAGATGTGGAGAAACAGGAATGGTTTCACACTGTTTGTGGAAGTGTAAATTAGTTCAACCATTGTGGAAGACAGTGTGGCAATTCCTCAAGGATCTAGAACTAGAAATACCATTTGACCCAGCCATCCCATTACTGGGGATATACCCAAAGGATTATAAGTCATGCTGCTATAAAGACACATGCACATGTATTTTTATTGCAGCACTATTCACAATAGCAAAGACTTGGAATCAACCCAAATGTCCATCAGTGACAGACTGGATTAAGAAAATGTGGCACATATACATCATGGAATACTATGCAGCCATAAAAAAGGATGAGTTCGTGTCCTTTGTAGGGACATGGATGCAGCTGGAAACCATCATTCTCAGCAAACTATTGCAAGAACAGAAAACCAAATACCACACGTTCTCACTCATAGGTGTCAATTGAACAATGAGATCACTTGGACACAGGAAGGGGATCAGCACACTCCAGGTCCTATTGGGAGGGGCAGGGGAAGGGATAGCATTAGGAGATATACCTAATGTAAATGACGAGTTAATGGGTGCAGCACACCAACATGGCACATGTATACATATGTACCAAACCTGCACATTGTGCACATGTACCCTAGAACTTAAAGTATAAAAAAAAAAGTCAGGAAACAACAGATGCTGGAGAAGATGTGGAGAAACAGGAATGGTTTCACGCTGTTGGTGGAAGTGTAAATTAATTCAACCATTGTGGAAGACAGTGTGGAAATTCCTCAAGGATCTAGAACCAGAAATATCATTTGACCCAGCAATCCCTTTATTGGGCAAATACCCAAAGGATTATAAATCATTCTACTATAAAGACACATGCACATGTAAGTTTATTGCAGCACTATTCAAAATAACAAAGACTTGCAACCAACCCAAATGCCCATCAATGATAGACTGGATAAAAAAAATGTGGAAAATATATGCCATGGAATACTATGCAACCATAAAAAAGGATAAGTTCATGTCTTTTGCAGGGGCATGAATGAAGCTGGAAATCGTCATTCTCAGAAAACTAACACAGTAACCAAAAACCAAACACCGCATGTTCTCACTCATAAGTAGGAGTTGAACAATGAGAACACATGGGCACAGTGAGGGGAACATCACACACTGGGGCCTGCTGGGGGGTGGGGGGCTAGGGGAGGGATAGTATTAGGAGAAATACCTAATGTAGATGATGGGTTGATGGGTGCAGCAAACCACCATGACACGTGTATACCTATGTAGCAAACCTGCACTTTCTGCACATGTATCTCAGAACTAAAAGTATAATTTTTAGAAAGCAGGTTATTTGAAAATATAAACAAAGTTGATGGACCATTTGCGAGATTAATCAAGTAAAGAGAGAAGATCCGAATAAGCTCAATTAGAAACAAAATGGGAGATACTACAACTAACACCACAGAAATCCAAAACGATCATTCAAAGCTACTATGAACACCCCTATGTGCACAAACTAAAAAATATAGAGGAGATGGATAAATTCCTGGAAATATACAATCCTCCTAGATTAAACCTGGAATAAACTCTGAACAGATTAATAACAAGTAGCAAGATTGAAACAGTAATAAAAAAATTGTCAACATAAAAGTCCAGAACCGGATGGATTCACAGCTGAATTCTATCAGACATTCAAAGAAGAATTGGTACCAATCCTACTGAAACTGTTCCATTAGCTGGAGAAAGAGGAAAGTTTCCCTAAATCATTCTATAAAGCCAATATCACCCTAATACCCAAATCAGAAAAGGACATAACAAAAAAAGAAAACCACAGACCAATATACCCAGTGAACATAGATGCAAAAATCCTCAACAAAATACTAGCTAAATAAATCCAACAACATGTCAAAAAGATAATACACAATAATCAAGTGGGTTTCATCCCACAGATGCAGGGATGGTTTAACATACACCACACACAAGTTATTAAATGTGATACACCACATAAACAGAAATAAAAATCCTATGATCATCTCAATAGATGCAGAAAAACATTTGACAAAATACATCATTGCTTTATGATTAAACTCCTCTGCAAAATCAGCAGAGAAGGAACATACCTTAAAGTAATAAAAGCCATCTATGGCAAACTAATAGTCAACATTACACTGAATGGGGAAAAGTTAAAAGCATTCCCTCTGAGAACTGGAACAAGACAAGGATGCCCATTTTCACCACTTCTATTCAACATAGTACTGGAAGTCCTTAGCCAAAGCAATTAGACAAGAGAAAGAAATAGAGGGCATCCAAATCAGTAAAGAGGAAGTCAAATAGTCACTGTTTGCTTATAATATGATCATATACCTAGAAAACCATAAAGACTCATCCAAAAGTCTCCTAGATTTGATAAATTAATTCAGTAAAATTTCAGGATACAAAATCAATGTACATAAATCAATAGCAGTGCTATACACCAACAGCAACCAAGCTGAGAATCAAATCAAAAACTGAACCCCTTTTACAAACTTGCAAAAAAATAAAATAAAATACTTAATAAAACACCTAATGAAAGAGGTAAAAGATCTCTATAAGGAAACCTACAAAACACTACTGCAAGAAATCATAGATAAACAAATTGAAACATATCCCATGCTCATGGATGGGTAGAATCAATATTGTGAAAATGACCATACTGTCAAAAGCAATCTATAAATTCAATGCAATTTCCATTAAAATACCATCATTATTCTTCACAGAACTAGAAAACAAAATCTTAAAATTTATATGGAGACAAAAAAGAGCTGCATGACCAAAACAAGACTAAGTAAAAAGAACAAATTGGGAAGCATCTCATTACTCGAATTTAAACAATACTACAAGGTCATAGTTACTAAAACAGCATGGTACTTGTTTAAAAATAGGCACATGGATCAATGGAACAGTATAAAAATAAAGCCAAATACTTACAGTCAATGGATCTTTGACAAGGCAAAGAAAAACATAAAGTGGGGAACAGATACCCTATTCAACAAATGGTGCTGGGATAATTGGCAAGCCACATGTCGAAGAATGAAACTGGATTCTCATCTCTCACCTTATACAAAAATCAACTCACAATGGATCAAAGACTTAAATCTAAGACTGGAAACCATAAAAATGCTAGAAGTATTAACATCAGAAAAACTTTTCGACATTGGCTGAGGCATAGAGTTTATGACCAAGAACCCAAAAGCAAATGCAACAAAAACAAAAATAAATAGATGGGACTTAATTAAACTAAAAATCTTCTGCACAGCAAAAAAAATAATCAGCAGAGTAAACAGACAACCCATAGAGTGGGAGAAAATATTCTCAAACTGTGCATCTGACAAAGGACTAATATCTATAATCTACAAGGAACTGAAACAAATTAAGAAGAAAAACACAAATAATATCATCAAAAAGTAGGCTAAGAACATGAATAGACAGTTCTCAAAAGAAGGTATACACATGGCCAACAAATGTCTTAAGAAATGCTCAACATCACTAATTATCAGGGACATGCTAGACAAAACCACAATGCAATACCACCTTACTCCACAAAAATAGCCCATAATAAAAGAAAAATAAAAAAAAATTTGTGTGTTGGTGTGGATGTGGTGAAAAGGGAACACTTTTACACTGATAGTGTGAAAGTAAACTAGTACAACCCCTATGGAAAACAGTATGGAGACTCACTAAAAAACTAAAAAGAGAACTTCCATTTAATCCAGCAATCCGACTACTGGGTATCTACCCAGAGGGGGGGAAAAGGCATTATATGAAATAGACACTGACAAAAGCATGTTTATAGCAGCACAATTCACAATTGGGAAAGTATGGAACCAGCCTAAATGCCCATCAACCAATCAGTGGATAAATAAAATGTGTAAAATACACACACACACACACCATGAAATACTACTCAGCTATAAAAAGAAATGAAATAATGGCATTTGCAGCAACCTGAATGGAGTTGGAGACCATTATTCTAAGTGAAGTAACTCGGGAATAAAAAACCAAACATATATTCTCACTTATAAGTGGGAGCTAAGCTATGAGGATGCAAAAACATAATGAGGATGCAAAAACATAAGACTGATATAATGGACTCTGGGAACTCAAGGGGAGGGGTATGAGGAAAAAAGACTACACATTGGGTACAGTGTACACTGCTCGGGTGATGGGTGCACCAAAATTTTAGGAATCACCAGTAAAGAATTTATTTATGTAACCAAACATTACCTGTTTCCCCAACCCTATTGAAATAATAATAAGAAGAAAGAAGTTCTGGAAAAAAATTTTGTGTCTTTGTTCATCAAGAAGTTTGCTCTGTAGTTTTCTTTTATTTTTTCATTATTGTCTGATATTGGTATCACAGTAATACCCGTCTCATAGAATCAGTTAGAGAAATTTCTCTCCTTCTTAATTTTTTGAAACAGTTTCAGGAAGATTAATATTAGTTCTTCTTTATATGGTTGTTAGAATTCAGCTGTGAATATATCTAATCCTGGGCTTTCCTTTATTGAACAATGTTTTTCTTACTGATTCATTCTTGCTATTTATTATCAGTATGTTCAAGTTTTCTACTTCTTTCTGGTTCAGTTTTGGGAGGTTTCATGTTTCTAGCAATTTCGTCATTTTCTCTAGGTCTTCTAGCTTCAGTGTATAGTTGTGCAGAATAGTCTTTGATGGCCTTTTGTATTTCTGTAGTATCAGTCGTAATGTCTCCTTTTTCATTTCTGATTTTGTTTGTTTAGATTTTTTCTTTTCTTGGTTAGTCTAGCTATTGGTTTATAAATTCTTTACCTTTTTAAAGAAGCAAGTTTTTGTATTATTCATCCTTTGTAAATTTTTGGTCTCAATTTTATTTAGATCTGTTCTGGCCTTTGTTATATCCTTTCTTCTGCTAACTTTGGGATTTGTTTGTTTTTGTTTTACTAGTTCCTTGAGGTGTGACATTAGGTTAATTTGTAATCTTTCTACTCTTTTGATGTTGAATTTAATGCTATAAAGTAGCTTTTTACCACTGCTTTTGCTGTATCTCACAAGTTTTGGTATGTTGTGCTTGCATTTTTATTTGTTTAATTAAAATTTTGTAAATTTCTTTCTTAATTTTCTTGTTAACTCAATGATTGCTCAGGAGCAGGTTAATTTCCATGTATTTTTATAGTTTCTTAAATTTCTGTAAATATTGATTTCTAGTTTTATTCCACTGTGATCTGAGAAGATACTTGATGTGATTTTGATTTTATAAAATTTGTTGACTGGTTTTTATTATCTAACATATGGTTTGTCCTGAAGACTGTTTATAAGCTGATGAAAAGAATGTATATTCTACCTTTGTTAGTAATAATATTTTGTAAATATTTGTTAGGTCTATTTGGTCTAAAGTCCAGTTAAAGTCCAAAGTTGCTTTATTGATTTTCTGTCCCAATGATCTGTCTAATAATGTGAGTGGTGTGTTTAGATCCCCCACTATTATTATATCACCATCTGTCTATCTCTTTAGGTCCAATAATATTTGTTTTATGAATCTGGATACTCTGTTCTTAGGTGCATATATATTTATAATTATTCTATCCCAATGAATAATCAATCCCTTTATCATTATATAATGTCTTTCTTTGACATTTTTTCTGTTTTTTTGTTTTTTGTTTGTTTGTTTGTTTAAAGTCTGTTTTATCTTATATAAGTATAGCTACTCTTGCTTAATTTTGGTTTCTGTTTATGTGAATATCTTTTTTCACCCTTCATTTTAAGTCTCCATTTGCCTTTATAGGTAATATGAGCTTCTGCAAGCAGCATATATTTGGATCTTTTAAAAATCAGTTACAACAATCTATATCTTTTAAGTGGAGCTTTTAATCCTTTTAGGTTTAAGATTATGATTGATATGCAAGATTTTGCTTCTGTCATTTGTTAATTCTTTTCTAGTTGTTTTATAAATTATTTGTTTCTTTCTTTGTCTATTAGTCTTTGTGATTTGATTAAATTCTGCACTGTTGCCACTTGATTCCTTTCTCCTTCTCCTTTCTGTGATTCATTACTATGCATTTTATAGTTTAACATGTTTTCATGATGGTGAATATTACATTTTCATCTCCAAGTTTAAGACTCCTTTGAGCATTTCTTGTAGAATGAGTCTTGTGGTGATAAAGTCCCTCAGCATTTACTTGTCTGGAAAATTGTTATTTCTCATTCATTTATGAAGCTTAATTTTGCTGTGTCCATAACTCTTATCTAGCAGTTTCTTCTTCCAGCACTTTGAGTATGTCATTCTATTCTCTTCTGGCCTGTAAGGCTTGAGAAGTTCACTGTTAGTCTGATGGTGTTTCCTTTACAGGTGACTAGAGGCTTTTCTCTTGCTGATTTTAGAATTCTTTCTTTTACTTTGACTTTAGACAGTCTGATAATAATATGCCATGGTGAAGTACTTTTTACAATGTCTTTATCTAGGGATCACTTATATTACAGGATATCTGAATCTCTTGCTAGACTTAGAAAGTTTTATCAATTATTTTGTTAAATAGGTTTACTAAACGTTTTGATCTTTATTCCCTACCATGAATACCAATATTCTTGTTTGGTCATGTTATGCAGTTCCAAATGTCTTGAACTTTGTTCATTCTTTTAAAATCTTTTTTTCTATAATTTGTCTGGGCAGATTATTTTAAAAGATCCATCTTCAATTCTGAGATTCTTTCTTCTTCTTGGTCTAGTCTATTGTTGAAGTTTTCAAAAGTATTTTGTAATTCCTTTAATTCCAGAATTTCTGACTGACTTTTAAAAATATATATATCTTGGTAAATTTCTCATTAATGTCCTGAATTTATTTTCTGCTTTAGTTTTATTTTTTTCAGGTTTCTCTTGCATCTCATTGAGGTTCTTTAAAATTAATAGTTTGAATTTTGTACCTGAAATTTTGATTATTTCTTTTTGGTAAGGATCTATTACTTGAGAATTATTGCTTTCTTCTGAGGGTGTCATATTACTTTGCTTTTTTGTTTCCTCTGTCTTTACATCGATTTCTGCACATCTGAAGCAACAGTAGCTTCTTCTTATTTTCTTTTGTTTGAGGGAAATTTTTCTTGAAGATGTGGCTGTGATGTTGGTAGGGTAGGGCCATTTGGCTTTGCTTCTGGGTCCATGTAATGGTGAAGACTGTGTATGATTTCCTTGGCTATAAACAGCCTTAGTAGTATCTGTCTATTCCTCTGTGTGGTATTGTGAGGTTATTGGTAGAAACTGGTGAATTTGTGCTGGAGACTGGAATGCTTGATGGGTTCTTTTTCAAGTTTCAGTGGTAGTAAGGGTAAACTAAGCATGTGTATCCTTGGGATCTGGTACAGCATATAGTGGCAATTCTGTTGGTTCCAGACAGGGAAATTCTTATTCCTTTGGGTGGCTTTCTCAGATGTCAGTTGTAGTAGCAGCTACCAGATAGGTGACTGGGCTTTTAAGCTCTTGGGCATCCATGACAATGTGGGTAATGGCAGTAGCAGTTGTAGTGAGATGCTTTCCCAGTTCTCAACTGCTGTGCTTTTGTGTTGGGAGTGTTTGAAATGGGCTATGTGGGCCAGCCTCTAAGCCAGTAGATGGTGCTTGCAGGTACATTCCAGCTGAGGTAGTAGCAGCAATATGTTTATGCACAACCTCTGACCTGGATAAAGTGCTTTGGTTCCTCAGGCAGTGGGCTGGAGTGTGGAACCTCCGGAAGCCTCAATTTTGCACCCTGTCTCGGTAGTTGGGGAAAAGCTGGCTGGAGCTGGACCAGGCAAACCT
Source organism: Macaca mulatta (assembly GCF_049350105.2). Taxonomy (NCBI): domain Eukaryota; kingdom Metazoa; phylum Chordata; class Mammalia; order Primates; family Cercopithecidae; genus Macaca; species Macaca mulatta. The sequence goes on along the minus strand of NC_133426.1, from coordinate 122,730,612 downwards.
GTCCTCAGCTTCCCAAGCCCCAACGAATGGTGATAGCATACTCCAGCTATGACGGGGATGGTAGGAAAGTCCTCAGTTCCCTAGTGAAATGCTTGGGTTAGGGGTAACCCTAACCCTGTCAAAGTTGTGGGAAGCACGTTGAACCACTGGTTCTTGCAGTTGTAGCCTTGGCCAGTGAGTGTAGAACCCATATCTCCTCCACACCCCAGTACAGGTGGGGCTCCCTGCCCTGTCCTGGCTCTCACAGCCCACACTGTAGTTCAGTCAGTGTAGATAGTTCACATCTAGCTTATAACTCAGCCCTGGGCCATAGAAGCACCCATCTAGCTCAGAACCTACCCTTTGCAGCAACTCTTGTCCTGCTCAGGACCCAGGGAGGTTGTCTGGCTCCAGCACTGGCAGCTGAAGCCCTCTTTAGGCTGGCTTTTCAGTCCTGGTTGCAGGGGCCCAAGTTTCCCTAATGTTCAGGACTAGGGCCGCTCTTCCCTGGAGCATACCCAGATTGTTAAAAACTCGGATTGATAATAACATTTTATTGTAGCCACTTAAGTCTTAAGGAGAACATAGGACACAGAATATGCAACCTCCCTGAAGCAGTTCCTTCTCATAGTCTCCTGGCCATCTTCCAACTTAGATTCAGGGCTTGGGAGGATCAAGGTGCACTCCCATGGACTACATTGTATGATTTCCCCAGTGATAAGATAAACCACAGAAAGACATTTTCTTACACTCTTCTATACTGGGGATTTACTTCCAGATTCTGGCTGGTGTCAACCACACAAGCTGACTATCCTCCTTCACCTCTACTAATTTTTGAGTTTCTCCTTGCATTTCCACTGAACTCTCATGCACTCTCTTGAATAATTCACTCAAAATGTGTCTTCCTACACACTATGCTGATTCCTTCAAGTGGATGAGGCATGTGTGAAATACTTCTAGGCAGCTATCTCAGAAAAAATAAACCACTTTAATGCTCATATTCCATATGTCTCCATTGCTAGTTCCTATCATGCCTTATCAGTGCTCTCTTTACTACTGGAAATAATCATTAACACCTTTAAATGTAATCAGATTAGAGAAACAACTTCAGAAACTCCAGAACCAATCTAGAAAACTCACCCTTAAAATTATGTTTTCTAGTACCACACTCAATATCAAAATTTTTCTTAATATACTTGAGCTGTGTACTAGTCCATTTTCACCCTGCTAATAAAGACATTATAATAATATAATAAATATCACAATACTGTAATAAAGACAGGGAAGATAAATAGGTTTAATGGACTTATAGCTGCACATGACTGGGGAGGCCTCACAATCATGGTGGAAGGTGAAAGGCACTTCTCACATGGCAGTGGCAAGACAGAATGAGAACCAAGCAAAAGGGGAAACCTCTAATTAAACCATCAGATCAAATACAGTCATTACAAATGGGAGAAATTGGCCAAAACAAAGGGGCTACCAGCCCTATGCAAGACCAAAATCCAGTGGAGCAGTCAAATCGTAAAACTCCAAAATGATTTCCTTTGACTCCAGATCTGATGCAAGCAGTGGGTTCCCATGGTCTTGGGAAGCTTCCCACTGTGGCTTTGCAGGGTACATCCTCCTTCCCAACTGCCTTCACAGGCTGTCGTTGAATATCTGTGGCTTTCCAGGAGCATGGTACAAGCTGTCAGTGGATTTATCATTCTGGGGTCTAGAGGATGGTGGCTCTCTTCTCACAGCTCCACTAGGCAGTGCCCTAGTAGGGACTCTGTGTGGGGGCTCTGACCCCACATTTCCCTTCCACACTGCCTGAGTGGAGGTTCTCCATGAAGGCCCCACCCCTGCAGCAAACTTCTGCCTAGGCATCCAGGTGTTTCAATACATCTTTTGAAATCTAGGCAGAGGTTACAAAACCCCAGTTCTTGACTTACGTGCACTCACAGGCTCAATACCATGTAGAAGCTGCCAAGGCTTAGGGATTGCACCTTCTGAAGCTATGGCCTGAGCTGTATCTTGGTCCCTTTTAGTCATGACTGGAGAGGCTGAGATGCAGGGCACAAAGTCCCTAGACTGCACTCAGCACAGGGACCAGAGGCCTAGCCCTCTTAACCATTTTTCCATCCTGGGCCTCCGGGCCTGTGATGGGAGTGCTGCCATGAAGACCTCTGACATGCCCTGGAGAAATTTCTTCCATTGCCTTGGGGATTAATATTCAGCCCCTTGTTACTTATGCAGATTTCTGCAGCAGGCTTGAATTTCTCCTTGGAAAATGGGATTTTATTTTTATCACATTGTCAGGCTGTAAATTTTCAGAATGTTTATGCTCTGCTTCCCTTATAAAACCCAATGTCTTTAACAGCACCCACCTCACCTCTTGAATGCTTTGCTGCTTAGAAATTTCTTCTGCCAGATAACCTAAATCATATCTCTCAAGTTCAAAGTTTCACAAATCTCTAGGGCAGGGGCAAAATTCTGCCAGCCTCTTTGCTAAAACACAACAGGAATCCCCTTTGCTCCAGTTTCCAACAAGTTCCTCATTTCCATCTGAGACCACCTTAGCCTGGACTTTATTGTTCATGTCACTATCAGCATTTTTGTCAAAGCCATTCAACAGGTCTCTAGGGAGTTTCCAACTTTCCCACATTTTCCTGCCTTTTCTGAGCCCTCCAGACTGTTCCAACCTCTGCCTGTTACCCAGTTTTGAAGTCACTTCCACTTTTGGGTATTTTTTCACCAGCGCCCTACCCTACTTGTACCAATTTACTGTATTAGTCCATTTTCATGTTGCTGATAAAGACATACCCAAGCTAAGAAGAAAAATAGGTTTAATGAACTTACAGTTGCATGTGACTGGGGAGGCCTCACAATTGTGGCGGAAAGAGAAATGCACTTCTTACATGATGGTGGCAAGAGAGAATGAAAGCCAAGCAAAAGAGGAAATCCTTGTCAAACCATCAGCTATCAAGAACAGTATGGGGAAAACCACCCCCATAAGTCAATTATCTCCCACCCGGTCCCTCCCACAACACATAGTAATTATGGGAGTACAATTCAAGACGAGATTTGGGTGGGGACACAGAGCCAAACCATATCAGGGTGCTATAACAAAATACCACAGACTGAGTCACTTAAACAACAGAATACATTTTCTCACAGTTTTGGAGACTGAAAGTTTAAAATGAGCATGCCAGCATGTTTGGAGGGTTCTCTGTCTGTCTTGCAGATGGCTTCTTTCTTGCTATATACTCACATGACCTTTTCTCATTGTGAATGTGTGAAGAGAGAGACAGAGGTATCTGTTTTTTTCTTACGAGATTACTATCCTATCAGATGAAGACTTCACCTCTATGACATCATTTAACCTTAATTACCTCAAAAAGTTTCCAAATATCATTCCATTGGAGTTTGAGGATTGAATATATGAATTTTGGGTGTGAAGGAAGGTTGTAATTCAGTCCATAAGAATAGATAACAGCATACACAATGAGGCATAGTTTTGTTTTTTTCTAGGAGACAGAAAAAGTGTCATTTCAAATCTGTTATTCACAAATGTTTCAAGCTGTTAGGACATCACAAATAGTTGGAGTAGAAGATTTTTTTTTGTAATTTTTTTGTAATCACTTCCATGTACCTTTTTGTTATATGAATGTAAATAGGTGAAGGAAGGCTATAGCTGGAAATATCAGGGCTTCACAACAGTTTGATGGTTCCAATTTTTCAGGCAAATGGGTTTGTGCCAACTGTATTCTGTACACATCGGTGTATTGAGCTTAGGTTTCCTTTTGGAGAGGAAAGGAATCAAGAATGAGACGCCTTTTTTAAAAGAAGTTCAAAGTTATTTCAGTATATCTTATGCACTAACATGGCCTCTACTGATGTCATGGAGAAGCAACAACAGCTCAACTACCCACTTCCTCTCCCAATCAGGGATACTCCTTTTTACTGAGGAAAAGTTTGAAATGTGACTCCGGCTGCACTGGAGATGTTTACTTAAGGAAAGAGAAGACTGGTTCCTTGTATGGAATGTTCCACTAGCTGGGTTTCTGCTGATTGCTCCTGGCTCCATGGAGGTGGCAAAACAGAAATATGTGTTTGGGCCCAGGTCTACTTTGACACGCATCAGATATCGGTGAGTGTAGCACTGGAGAAAGGAAGAGCCTTCCTTTTTCCCCCTCTTATATCCTTATCAGGTGGCTTGTGCATAGATCACTTCAAAACTACTTAAGTGGACAGAAGTCTGCATGAGACTATTCAGACATCTGTTCTCATGCAGACCAACTGATAAATAATGTAGCAACAACAGCTGCAGAGAATGGGCTAGCAGACTTATCAGATTTTCCAGTATTTTCTTTCACTGGAAAATTATAACCAGGTGTGATCTCTTGGATTGCTTAAAGCTCTCGGGATTTGGGGCTTATAGGAAAGCAGGACCAAGTGAGTAAAGAAAGAAAAATGTCTAGTACACCAGATGGGAGTTTAGGGTCAAAATATTTTAAACATTTAAATAAAGGTATGACACAGTGATAAAGAACATATCTGATAGATAATAAACAAAAAAGAGAAAGAAATATGAATGCAGACATACAGATAAAAATAAAGTTTATCCATTTATATGTACTGTGTGTGTGTGTGTATATATATATAATAATTTTACTCCATGCTATTAGTGGTGATTATAGCTATTTTTTGTCTGTATAGTTAAATTTTTCAAGAATAAGTATTGATTCTATAATAAGAAATATATATCAATTATTTTTAAATTTAGATAGAATTATCTTATTCCAAAAAAGTGTTCAAAAAGAAAGAATTTATTTTTGAAAGTGCTAACCCTTTGTAGGTATTTGTATGGAGTGAGCTAACTAATCTCTGGGCCACTGGTCTTCTGCAGGTGAAATAATTATTTTTAGTGATAATTTATGAATTTCTGTTATTTTGTATAAATTATCACTGCTGTTATAGTTTATGTAAGAATTAACAAAATAAGCGTTCTATTATCCTTATGGCCTCAACCCTTAATGCTTTCTTGCCTGAGACATCTCATTTGTTAACTCAACTTGTCAAGTTTGGAGTTTTCTCTTGTTGATATGTGAGGACATCAGACAGTTTCCCAGCCTCAGATTCCTGTGGGGGAACAAAAGAAAGAAAAAAAGTCAAAACAGAATTTGCTTACTTTCAGATTTTCTTCTGATTTTGATGCATGCCTCAAAGAATCAGAAAAAAAAGTATATATTATAAAATAACCTATTTAGTAGATCTGATTTAGGGCTATAAAATGTGGAAATAATTAACATTTACTTTTCCATAATAATAATACACATTACTTCTGCAAGATGCAAGAGATAAGTTTCTCTGGTAACCCTATATAATCTCATTTCAAAGAGCTAAAGTTCATATCAACATGCTTGTTCCTTAAAGGAAACACTTAAGATATCTGCCTTGCTTTGTGTACAGGGTAGAGGGGGCAGCAGGGGAGAGTGGTGACTTTATGTAGTTCCATACAGTATGGAGTACAAGGAAAGGGCAGTGAAGAACAAGGGAGAAAGCCTCATCCATCTGCCTCCTATCTTTTCCTTCATAAGTGAAATATACCTACCGCCTTCCCAGAAGCACTTGTATTACTGAGGTTATGGATGATGAAGTACTAACTTTAAGGTGAAGGTTGAAGGAGTGTGTAAGACTGTCTGAAATATCTGCTTAGTGGCCTAGGATTTATATTTAAAGTACCAAATCGCATAATTGATACTACCCGATTCCTCTGTCAGAGCCAAATTTAAAGATTAGTCAGAACTCATCTGTGCTTCAGTTTCCTTATTTGTAAAATAATAATCACTGAGTAATTTTTAGAATAAAATGGAACAATGCATATATAATATTTCTTAGCACATAATGCTCATCTAATAATACCTGTTGTTGTTGTTATATGCTTCCCAGGCATTGTGTTCGGTGAGTTGAGAAAAGGTGGGGTCATGAAAAGGAAAGGATATTGCATAATACCTTGAAAAGTGGCCAAATGAGAAGAAAAACATTTTCATTTGTTATCTGAGAAGCTTACCTGAAATTTACATTTTCAAAGAGAAAAGCGGACAAGTACACCTTTGTACATACATTCCTAAAGCAAGAGTTCACACATTCTTGTACCATCCTCTCAACTGGCATTTCTTCTTAGTCCCAAGAAAAACCACTTGGAGGCTACTACTCAGGGTTCAACATTGGGCTTCTATAAAAGCAGAAGTCAGGCTTAACATCCCAATAACTAGAGAAGTAATTCTGTTCATTAAGGGAAATTCTAGGGGTGTAGTGTTATAATTAGTATAATAATTATTATTATGGTAGAGGAAATAGCATGAGCTGAATGTTGAAAGTTGAGCAGGTTTTCATCAGTTGAATGTGAAGCCCTGAAGAGGTGAGAATTATTGGAGGGGTGTTTAGGAAGACAGAGCTGTGTGAACAACAGCAGAGAGGCATGAAAGGGCATTAGGCTTTAAAAAGCATTAAGTCACTTTTTGGTGCTTAAACATAGGGTTTGAAGAAGGGTGACAGAGAGAAAAAGTCCAGAAAGACTAGGAAGAGTCACATCTCACAAGGTCTTCCAGACTCAAGGAAAGTTGGATTTTGCTTTCATAGCTAATGGGAAATTATGGCAGAATACTCAAGAGAAGAAGACTTGAACAGTATGGCAAGAAGCCAAGTGAGTAATAATCAGAGCTGAAACTAAGTAGTATCAGTGGAGATAAAATGGAGGATACAAATACAAGTGAAGGTAAGAATATATACTTAGAAGTAGTTTAAAAAATTTTTAAAAAGCACGGATTTCTTCCAATTAAAAATTTTATTTATATGAGATGTTTTACAAAATTATTTAAAACATGACATCATAGTTGGTTATACATTTAGTTATTTGTTTTTACTGAAAATAAAAGGATTACATGAAATTAGGACTTTTTCAGAAAGTGGTATGACAGGATTCTTCTGTCTATAATCCTGGAACCTGGCAGAGATGCTGAGCCCCCAAAACATCAGTTCCAACTCAGAGATCACTATTTAGACCTACCTCAGAGGAAGGTCCTAGATAACCTGTTATTATACAGGGCTGGTACAGAATGAAGTCTCAAATTTCTAAAATTAATATGCATACTTTAATGTAAGTAAACTTTAGGTAACTCAGTTTTAGGCACTCCTCTAATTTAGGAGCTTTAATAGTGTTGAGAAGGAGATATCTAGACCTGCAATTGGTTTAAAACAACTCTACACAATCATACAGATTCTGAAACAAATAGTGTTTACAGATATAGGGTAAAATTACCCCCATGGTGTATATTTTCAAAGTCACATTGCACTGCCCTGACAGGTTCCTTTCTTGGTACCAAACATGTAATTGACTGGGTCCCTTCGCCCCCCCACCCAGACCCCATGTAGCAAAATTCCATTCTGGATACCATTTCCTATGCCAGTTAAGGGTTTGTTACAAGTTAAAGAGTTTTTTTTTTAAAGCCACCCAGATATTTTAGGAAACAACCCAGAACGAAAGCATTAATAATAAAAATCAAATCAGTGTCCTGTATATCAAAGCACCACATCTAAAAAGTCAAGGATGTAAAAAGTGACCTTTACATTTTATAACAATACACAGTGTTTATTGATTTCAAAAAAGTATCAGAGAAAATAGCAACCTTTAAACATTCATTAAAATGAATAGAAAGATTTTTTTTTAGAAAAAGTGCTTATTCAGAGTTTAGTGAACACACAAATATCATTGATTGCAATTCTATGTTACAGTACATTTTACTTTCTATAACTGTAAAAATAAGCTAAAACATAGGAGTATGATTTAATCTATATTTCTAGCCCTACTCAATATGTAATTATAGATTAGCTATAAATTTCCACTCAAGTGAAATGCAAGAGGAATATAATTTATAGCCTTTTTAAAGAAGTACATGCCTAAAGCCTGAATAATCCAGTATTAATCTATTATAATATACTCAACTTAGAAGTACTCATCTCTCTTACAATGTTGTCTTGTAAATGATGCAATGAGTTGAAAGACTGGTCCTGGTTCAAGAGGAAATCCTGATAAAAATGGATATAAAACCCCACTAAGAAACACAAGCATGTTTCAAAGAGAAACCTGAAACCCCAAATCATTATTCACAATCTATTATTAATTACAATTTGAGATATATCACCAGTTACTTCTAGGTTGTAAATATGTCTCACCAATGACAATCTTGTACAAACATATCAGAAAAACAATGGGCAACTCCTGAAAGTCACTGGACGATAAAACATAGTTACATTTGGTTTCAAAAGATTCAGAAAAGATTAGATTAGGGGAAAATGTATTATTTAATTAAAACCACTTAAAATAATTCTGGTGGGCCTCAAAGCAAGTAGCCATGTTGGTTACATGCATTTTGCTCTCAGGTTTAAGACACAAAGGTCTCCATTTCTCTAAGAGAACTGCTTTTCCGGCAAGACATACTCTCTCTTTTCCCTTGGAGCCAAGTAATTGGAGCCCTAAACACACTGCGGAGCTTCTGTTGGAACCGGTTTCCAACAAAACAATAGAGAAATGGATTAACGCAGCTGTTGGTGAATCCCAGGAGGATGGCAAAAGGAAGTGCCAGGTCAATGACTGCTATAACTTCACAGCTATTAATGACACCCATCCAGGCCAGAGCATCCAGGAAGGTCAGAACATGGAAGGGAAGCCAGCAAATGATGAAGGCCAGAACAACAGCAGCTGCCATCTTCAGGACTTGGTCTCGGGTTATCCTGTTCTTCCCATAGCTATTCGTCTTCAGTAAGTGTTTTCTAATTCCAAAATAGCATGTTGCTATGAATATTAAAGGGATAATAAAACCAAGGATATTTTTCATTAAGGCAATCCCAGCTGACCATTGGGCATATTTCTCAGGTGGGAAAGCCATAATGCAAGCATTCACTCCTAAGTATTCAATGGTTCTGACATCTCGAAAATAAAATGTTGGCAATGAGGACAAACAGGCCATACACCAAACAAGGGGAACTATATAAGATGCTTGCCAGGGATTTCTTCTTTGAGACAGAAAGGGGTAGATAACGGATTGGTACCTATCAACACTCATACAGGTGATAAAAAAAATGCTTGCAAACATGTTCAGAGTAAGAAAAGAACCAAAAACTTTGCACATCACAGGTCCGAAGAGCCAGTCATATCTATAAGAATAATAGGTTGCCCAGAGAGGAAGAGTAGCCAAAAGGAGTAAGTCAGCCACAGCAAGGTTGAAGATGTAAATGCTAGAAACCTTTTTAGGACCCTTTTGACAACAAAACAGTGTAACCACAACAATATTGACCAGAAATCCAATTACAAATATAATGTAGTAGAGAATAGGAATTGCATCTAAATGCTTATCTGATGGTTTCTGTGAACAGTTCAAGGTAGACTCATTGTTGCCAGAGATGTTCACAAGCCCGAAGTGAAGACTGCTAGTAATGCTTTTGCTACTAGTGGCAAGGGTGGAGTTGCCCTTCATATTGAAATGTCAGCAGCTCCTAGTTCTTATGCCTTCTGTGGAGGAAAAAAAATAGAACTCTTAGAACACATACAGAGCTGAGGACATCCTTGAATCCTTAGCATTTTGAAAGTTTGTCAAAAGCAAAAAGAAGTGAGTGATTATAGAAAACATTATGAAACAGAGCCATGCCTTGTAAAATAAGAATGGATTTTACCGCTTGAAAAAGGAGAAATACTTTTCTTAATAGTAGAAAAAAGTAAATCATTTCAGAGATCGAAAGTTCTGAACAAAACTACCTTTTGCCCATCTTTTCTATGATGTTTTTGAAAGGTTTAAAGAAAATTAATATTTCAAAAGATTAGTCAGGGCAGGAAATATGTGAAACAAATAAGAAACCTAGAGGTAAGAAAAGTTAATCTTTCAAAAAACACTTGAGCATATATCTCTGTTTGTATACTTTCTAGAAACTACACTGCTGCCTGCTATTGCATAGAGAAATGCTCTATTTAAGTAACTAATTACATACAAATCACTACAACTATGGAAAACATAAGTAACGTAAGCAAAGGAAAACATAAGTATATAAAAAACTAAAAGAGAATATGCCAAAGGAACATATTGTGATGAGGAATCATGGTTTTTCTTTAATAATTAAAAATAATTCCTTTAGTTTTACTTTTCTATTGTTTTCACAATAATAAAATAGTTAAGAAGTTATGAAATATATTTCTATTTCTAAGTCTTCTCCTTTTAATAGAGAATATTAGTTTTAGAGATAGATATCTAATTTTGGTCTATTTCATATATAAACAATCCATTTTCAATTAAAGCAGATAAAGAAAAAAACAGTCAAACCTATTTTAGGTTCAAGTAGAAGTAATTTATATTGCTCAATGAAATGAGAATTGAACATCAATGATTAATCATGAGATAGTCTTATCATTTTTCTTTTGCTCTCTTCTCAGTTTAACAAAACTGAATAGCCGTGGCTCTCAAATGTTGCAGTGTTCAGGTTCTTGTGACTTTTTTCACTAGAAACATTATTTTAAAAGCAAAAAAACACACATTAGCTAAAGGTAAGCATACTAAGGAAACACTATTTACTTTAGATAGTTTCAAAATACATGCAAATAAACTACCCAATTAAAAGTATAATCTCCAAAGAACCTCCTAATAAAGAGCAAAACTTTTATTTTGGACTAAAGCTTTTTCTTTTGACCTAACAAATTAACATAAAAGAATCAATAATAAATTCCACTTGAAGACTTACTGGTTGTTGAAGTTTAAAGCAGTAATCATAAATCAGCTTGCTTAGTGCCTAAACACACTCCTGTAAGAGAAACAGCAGCTAAATAATTCAGGAGTTTTACAAAATACAGTGTTAAAACACAGGAAAAACAGAAGTTCATCCATAAAAAATACTTTCATTTAATGTATGTTCTACTTTCCAAGTAAATTATATACAAATTGTTCATACTTACCTTAAAAATTAAGGCTGCAGAATGCTTTGAATTCTGTGCTTACTCGTTCTCTCAGACGCTGGGACGTAATAGCACCAGATCTCTGGTTTCCTTCTTATATGTTTGGTCTGTCCACTGGGAGCCTTCAACCTACATAATTCTAGGGCTGACTTATGAACACTTGCCAGCTTTCCAGAGAGGTTTTTTTTTGTCTGCAAAACATTAATCTGAAATTCTCACTGTCTCCAATCATAACAGCTCATTGAAATAAATCTCAAACAAAAAAATGAAGTTTCCACAAATGTGTTAGATAATTTTGAAGTCAGTGGCTTACTTTAAGAGAAGAACATAATAATTATTTATAGAATTTTCTCTTTCTTTTTTCCTAATATTGGCATTCTAATAGAAATTAATGAGTAGAGACTAGGAAATTTATTATAGTAGCAAAGTCTTTGTTCATCATCTTTTACAACCTTCATTACTTTCTGAAAATTTTATCCATGTTTATTAAAGAATGGTAGCAATTTTACTTGAAGTCTACAACTTCTAAAATTTCTCCTTTGCTTTATGCGGTTTTTATTGGCTTCTTGCTGGAGGGTTGGAGATTGCAGGAATATAATTTTTACGTGATGGAGAAGAGGTTTGGTCCTCCTTGCATAGGTCTCTGTCATATTTGTAGTTTAAATACAAAGCACAAAAAGTGAAGAAGGATTAGGTGACTAATTCAACATAGATCACTGTTGCTGCTGTTTCTTGTGGCAGTAGTTTCTTGGGGGCAATAAACTACACAACCAATCCAACAGAAGCAAGAGTGACAAAATGAAGAAAGATAAGAACAGGTGATGGTAGTGATAATACTAGCTGACAATACATGTTATGTGCCAAACACTGTGATGAGTTATTTATCATCAATAATTTAATAGAGAGGCAGTATAACACACTGGTTAGTAAATAGCCTCTGGGATCCAACTACCTGGCTTTACAAACCCAGCTCTACCACTTACTAATTCTGACCTTGGCCAAGTTACTTTATTTCTCCATGTCTCAGTTTCTCATCTGAGAAATGAGAATGATATAAATTACCTACATCATAGAGTAGGAATTTTAAATAAGCTAATGGAAAATTAAATGAGCTAATATGTTTAAAGTGCCTAAAATCATGCCTAGCATATGGTAGGTGCTATTACAAGCTATTCATTTTAGCCCCCACTTTACAAATCAGGAAACTAGGACTCATAGAGTTTAATAACTTTTCTGAGATCATACAGCTATTAAATGAAGACACTTGCATTTAAATCAAAAGAAACTAATATCAGAACTCATTCTGTTTAGCCTCTATACCACAAGAGGAAGCACTAGATGGTCCTTTAATCTCACTCTTTGTCTTGGCAAAAAGGAAATGTAGCATTTACAGAAAATCACTGATGACCATTCATAATCTATCACAAAATCATCAAAGAAGGGGAAAAGAATTGGAAGAACTGTTATGTGGGGAAAAGTATTTTTCTTAATTGTATTGCCCAATTGGAGACCATAGGAAGGAGAAACTTGTGACTAGATAGCTTTCTGTAGTTAGTACAGAAAACCAGAGAACCTAGAACACATTTTAAATGGGCAAAAAGATTCAAGTTATTCCTGTGGATCGTATTTTTCAGATAAGCAGTAAGGGCGCGCCTGTCCATGCTGCAGGCCACAGGTAAAGGATGAGGGCAGGCTCTGAGGAAGTAGCTGGGCACCTAAGTATGGAGTTCAGCAGAACAAGGAAGGAAAAGTCAGTGTTGATGACAGAAAACAAAATTGCAAATGGCATGAGACAAAGCACATGACTTTTGATATTTGTCTGTTTCTCCATTAATATTGAAGTCAATACTGTAGCACACAGGCAGATGAGATCAGTGAGAAGTCATCGTTGTGTGAAAAATACAGTAGGATTCAAAGGTTTCATAGACCATCTTAAAGTTCCTTTTGGTGAACAGTTTGAACGTAGTCAAAATTCCCCTAATAAATGTATGCACCATTTTACTAAATCTCAAAATATTTGTGTCCTATGCTCTGGACAGATTCAGTTGAGGCTGAGGCTCTGTTAAAATGATAGAAAACTTATGTTTTGGAAACAAGTGAGGGGGCACATATGTTTATCAGCAGGAAAGCTGACATGGAAACTGTTTTCTCTCATTGTTTAAACCTGGTTTCTCCCTCCATTTCAAATGTTTGTTTTTGCCACATAAAGGGGAATTTTCCAGGCCAGGGCCTCCCAAGTGGTCAAAATGGGTCAGATTCTCACCCTGCTCTTTTTCTCGTCCCCTCTTATGCCCCTTGCAAAGAAACAGCCAGGAGGTGAGCTATAAAATTATGAGAACAAACTACAGGCTTGTCTCCAGAAGACCTAGCCTTGAACACCCACAAGGAACAGGGGATCTTGTCTAGAGCTTTTGTCCTTCATTAGAGTAAGTTCTGACGTAAATAAAGTTTAAAGAGGTACATATTTCCCAGAAGATTAAAGGGCCATTTACTCTGCGTCTTCATACTCTTAGGAGTAAATTTTTTCACAAGTCAAAGAAAAATTTTGTAACTGTAGAGAATTAACAAAAAAAAGTTTATAAAAGGAATAGCAATAATATTGACACCACTTGAAGAAAGAAATACTGTATATTATTGATTCAGCAAAGAACTCCCAGTTAAACCAACAATGTAAATACGCTTGAGAGTCAAATAAATGTCAGTCCTGGGAAGCAGTACAACACAAAAAGTTCATTCTCCTGGGAGTAGGGAATACTTTTTCTGCTGGTAGACTTACTTAAAAAAGTTTCAGGTCATTTGAATAAATTATGCAGCTCTGCAGGACAAGTGTAGCTGAGCTAGCAGAATTAAATAGTAAATCACATTAAATTAATTTTTTTCTAATGAATACCTGTTGTTTATTGTGAGATTACTTAACAGTAAATTTGAAAGGACTAAGCTAAAAAAGTAAATGTTCTTGGGAGGAATTCTTCCTCTGCTAGAAGGTTACAGAGTTCAGAACAAATTTTATTTGCCCCCTCACCTCCACCCACACACACAGATGAAACTTCAAAGGAGAAAAGAAATACATAAATGCAAAAATTAGCAAAAATTCTAGACATAAGTGCCCTGGTTATAGAGGTAAAGATTAGAGGTACAGATTATGGAATGATTTTAATACATATGGGTCTTCCTTTTTAATCTAGGTCTTTCAGAGTCAATTTAACTTTCCCCAACCACAGCCACCACACTGAGTGCCAATATCATTACCACTTCTCTCAACTTCAACACACACACGCATCACTCACACCCATAGACCCACACACGTACTTTATACCAACCTTTCTTTAATTCACTTACCTATTGAGTAGCCATGCTTTAATTGTCACTGGACTTTTCCTAACCTGGGGGTCTATAAAAGGAGGGTAGTTAAGACGATTGCCCATTATTGATGAATCTTTGCATATTATTTTTGTGCCTCTCGGTGAAATGTCACAATGAAAGCAAATGGAAAAAAATAAGGCCTTTTATTCAGAAATAACAATCAGATTGGCCATTTTTAGAAACCAGCTTAAAATTCAGTGAAATGCCCAACATGAGTGATTATTTGCATTCCACTACCTCTTTGTCTACGTATCACATGAAAAGTGACAGAGAGGAATGCTAAGTAAGTTAAGGTGGAACCGATGTAGTGAGATGAATGGATGTCAGACTCAGTACATTTTTTTAAAATTTTTTTATTATTATTTATTTTTTATTATACTTTAAGTTCTAGGGTACATGTGCACAACGTGCAGATTTGTTACATATGTATACATGTGCCATGTTGGTGTGCCTAATGTAACTTGTCATTTACATTAGGTATATCTCCTAATGCTATACCTCCCCCTATCCCCGTCCCCCAATAGGCCCTGGTGTGTGATGTTCCTTTTCCTGTGTCCAAGTGACCTCATTGTTCATTTCCCACCTATGAGTGAGAACATGCGGTGTTTGGTTTTCTGTTCTTGTGATAGTTTGCTGAGAATGATGGTTTCCAGCTGCATCCGTGTCCCTACAAAGGACACAAACTCATCCTTTTTTATGGCTGTATAGTATTCCATGGTATATATGTGCCACATTTTCTTAATCCAGTCTGTCACTGATGGACATTTGGGTTGATTCCAAGTCTTTGCTATTGTGAATGAACATACGTGTGCATATGTCTTTATAGCAGCATGATTTATAATCCTTTGCATATATGCCCAGTAATGGGATGGCTGGGTCAAATGGTACTTCTAGTTCTAGATCTTTGAGGAATCACCATGCTGTTTTCCACAATGGTTGAACTAGTTTACAGTCCCACCAACAGTGTAAAAGTGTTCCTATTTCTCCACATCCTCCCCAGCACCTGTTGATTCCTGATTTTTTAATGATTGCCATTCTAATTGGTGTGAGATGATATCTCATTGTGGTTTTGATTTGCATTTCTCTGATGACGAGTGATGATGAGCATTTTCTCATGTGTCTGTTGGCTGTATGAATGTCTTCTTTTGAGAAGTATCTGTTCATATCCTTTGCCCACTTTTTGATAGGGTTCTTTGATTTTTTCTTGTAAATTTGTTTGAGTTCTTTGTAGGTTCTGGATATTAGCCCTTTGTCAGATGAGTAGATTGCAAAAATTTTCTCCCATTCTGTAGGTTGTCTGTTCACTCTGATGGTAGTTTCTTTTGCTGTTAAGAAGCTTTTTAGTTTAAATAGATCCCATTTGTCAATTTTGGCTTTTGTTGCCATTGCTTTTGGTGTTTTAGACATGAAGTCCTTGCCCATGCCTATGTCCTGAATGGTATTACCTAGGTTTTCCTCTAGGGTTTTTATGGTTTTAGGTCTAACATTTAAGTCTCTAATCCATCTTGAATTAATTTTCGTATAAGGAGTAAGGAAAGGACCCAGTTTCAGCTTTCTACTTATGACTAGCCAATTTTCCCAGCACCATTTATTAAATAGGGAATCCTTTCCCCATTTCTTGTTTTTGTCAGGTTTGTCAAAGATCAGATGGCTGTAGATGTGTGGTATTATTTCTGAGTGCTCTGTTCTGTTCCATCAGTCTATATCTCTGTTTTGGTACCAGTACCATGCTGTTTTGGTTACTGTAGCCTTGTAATATAGTTTGTAGTCAGGTATTGTGATGCCTCTAGCTTTGTTCTTTTGACATAGGATTGTCTTGGCAATGCGGGCTCTTTTTTGGTTCCATATGAACTTTAAAGCAGTTTTTTCCAATTCTATGAAGAAAGTCATTGGTAGCTTAATGGAGATGGCATTGAATCTATAAATTACACTGGGCAGTATGGCCATTTTCACAAAACTGATTCTTCCTATCAATGAGTATGGTATGTTCTTCCATTTGTTTGTGTCCTCTTTCATTTCACTGAGCAGTGGTTTGTAGTTCTCCTTGAAGAGGTCCTTTACATCCCTTGTAAGTTGGATTTCTAGCCATTTTATTCTCTTTGAAGCTATTGTAATGGGAGTTCATTCATGATTTGGCTCTCTGTTTGTCTGTTACTGGTGTATAAGAATGCTTGTGATTTTTACACATTAATTTTGTATCCTGACACTTTGCTGAAGTTGCTTATCAGCTTAAGGAGATTTTGGGCTGAGGCAAAGGGGTTTTCTAAATATACAATAATGTCATCTGCAAACAGGGACAATTTGACTTCTTCTTTTCCTAACTGAATACCCTTTATTTCTTTCTCTTGCCTGATTGCCCTAGCCAGAACTTCCAACACTATGTTGAATAGGAGTGGTGAGAGAGGGCATCCCTGTCTTGTATCAGTTTTCAAAGGGAATGCTTCCAGTTTTTGTGCATTCAGTATGATATTGGCTGTGGATTTGTCATAAATAGCTCTTATTATTTTGAGGTACATTCCATCAATACAGAATTTATTGAGAGTTTTTAGCATGAAGGGCGGTTGAATTTTGTCAAAGGTCTTTTCTGCATCTATTGAGATAATCATGTGGTTTTTGTCTTTGGTTCTGTTTACACGCTGGATTACATTTATTGATTTCTGTATGTTGAACCAACCTTGCATCCCAGGGATGAAGCCCACTTGATCATGGTGGATAAGCTTTTTGATGTGTTGCTGGATTCGGTTGGCCAGTATTTTATTGAGGATTTTTGCATCGATGTTCATCAGGAATATTGGTCTAAAATTCTCTTTTTTTGTTTTGTCTCTGCCAGGCTTTGGTATCAGGATGATGTTGGCCTCATAAAATGAGTTAGGGAGGATTCCCCCTTTTTCTATTGATTGGAATAGTTTCAGAAGGAATGGTACCAGCTCCTCCTTGTACCTCTGGTAGAATTCAACTGTGAATCCATCTGGTCCTGGACTTTTTTTGGTTGGTAGGCTATTAATTTTTGCCTCAATTTCAGAGCCTGCTATTGGTCTATTCAGGGATTCAAATTCTTACTGGTTTAGTCTTGGGAGAGTGTAAGTGTCCAGGATATTATCCATTTCTTCTAGGTTTTCTAGTTCATTTGTGTAGAGGTGTTTATAGTATTCTCTGATGGTAGTTTGTATTTCTGTGGGGTCAGTGGTGATATCCCCTTTATCATTTTTCATTGCGTCTATTTGATTCTTCTCTCTTTTCTTCTTTATGAGTCTTACTAGCGGTCTATCAATTTTGTTGATCTTTTCAAAAAACCAACTCCTGGATTCATTGATTTTTTGGAGGGTTTTTTTGTGTCTCTATCTCCTTCAGTTCTGCTCTGATCTTAGTTATTTCTTGCCTTCTGCTAGCTTTTGAATGTGTTTGCTCTTGCTTCTCTAGTTCTTTTAATTGTAATGTTAGAGTGTCAATTTTAGATCTTTCCAGCTTTCTCTTGTGGGCATTTAGTGCTATAAATTTCCCTCTACACACTGCTTTAAATGTGTGCCAGAGATTCTGGTAGGTTGCATCTTTGTTCTCATTGGTTTCAAAGAACATCTTTATTTCTGCCTTCATTTCATTATGTACCCAGTAGTCTTTCAGGAGCAGGTTGTTCAGTTTCCATGTAGTTGAGCGGTATTGATTGAGTTTCTTAGTCCTGAGTTCTAGTTTGATTGCACTGTGGTCTGAGAGACAGTTTGTTATAATTTCTGTTCTTGTACATTTCCTGAGGAGTGCTTTACTTCCAATTATGTGGTCAATTTTGGAATAAATGTGATGTGGTGCTAAGAAGAATGTATATTCTGTTGATTTGGGGTGGAGAGTTCTGTAGATGTCTATTAGGTCCGCTTGGTGCAGAGATGAGTTCAATTCCTGGATATCCTTGTTAACTTTCTGTCTCGTTGATCTGTCTAATGTTGACAGTGGGGTGTTGTAGTCTCCCATTATTATTGTATGGGAGTCTAAGTCTCTTTGTAAGTCTCTAAGGACTTGTTTTGTGAATCTGGGTGCTCCTGTATTGGGTGCATATATATTTAGGATAGTTAGCTCTTCCTGATGAATTGATCCCTTTGCCATTATGTAATGGCCTTCTTTGTCTCTTTTGATCTTTAATGGTTTAAAGTCTGTTTTATTAGAGGCTAGGATTGCAACCCCTGCTTTTTTTTTGTTCTTCGTTTGCTTGGTAGATCTTCCTCTATCCCTTTATTTTGAGCTGATATGTGTCTCTGCATGTGAGATGGGTCTTCTGAATACAGCAAACTGATGGGTCTTGACTCTTTATCCAGTTTGCCAGTCTTTGTCTTTTAATTGGTCAATTTAGTCCATTTACATTTAAGGTTAATATTGTTATGTGTGAACTTGATCCTGTCATTATGATATTAACTGGTTATTTTGCTCGTTAGTTGATGCAGTTTCTTCCTAGCCTCGATGGTCTTTACATTTTGGCATGTTTTTGCAATGACTGGTACCGGTTGTTCTTTTCCATGTTGAGTGCTTCCTTCAGGGTCTCTTGTAAGGAAGGCCTGGTGGTGACAAAATCTCTAAGCATTTGCTTATCTATAAAGGATTTTATTTCTCCTTCACTTATGAAACTTAGTTTGGCTGGATATGAAATTCTGGGTTGAAAATTCTATTCTTTAAGAATGTTGAAGATTGGCCCCCACTCTCTTCTGGCTTGTAGAGTTTCTGCCGAGAGATCTGCTGTTAGTCTGATGGGCTTCCCTTTGTGAGTAACCCGACCTTTCTCTCTGGCTGCCCTTAACAGATTTTCCTTCATTTCAACTTTGGTGAATCTGACAATTATGTGTCTTGGAGTTGCTCTTCTTGAGGAGCATCTTTGTGGCGTTCTCTGTATTTCCTGAATTTGAATGTTGGCCTGCCTTAGTAGGTTGGGGAAGTTCTCCTGGATGATATCCTGAAGAGTGTTTTCCAACTGTTTACATTTCCCCCTCACTTTCATGCACACCAATCAGACATAGATTTGGTCTTTTCACATAATCCCATACTTCTTGAAGGCTTTGTTCATTTCTTTTTCCTCTTTTTTCTTTACACTTCTCTTCTTGCTTCATTTCATTCATTTGATCCTCAATCGCTGGTACTCTTTCTTCCAGTTGATCAAGTTAGTTGAAGCTTGTGCATTTGTCATGTATTTCTGTTTCATGGTTTTTATCTCTGTCAGTTCGTTTATGGCCTTCTCTGCATGGATTATTCTAGTTATCCATTCTTCCATTCTTTTTTCAAGATTTTTAATTTCTTTGCACTGGGTACATTATTCCTCCTTTAGCTCTGAGAAGTTTGATGGACTGAAGCCTTCTTCTCTCATCTCGTCAAAGTCATTCTCCGTCCAGCTTTGATTCGTTGCTGGCACTGAGCTGCGTTCCTTTGGAGGGGGAGATGCGCTCTTATTTTTTGAATTTCCAACTTTTCTGCCCTGCTTTTTCCCCATCTTTGTGGTTTTGTCTGCCTTTGGTCTTTGATGATGGTGACGTACTGATGGGGCTTTGGTGTGGGTGTCCTTTCTGTTTGTTAGTTTTCCTTCTAACAGTCAGGACCCTCAACTGTAGATCTGTTGGAGATTGCTTGAGGTCCACTCCAGACCCTGTTTGCCTGGGTATCGGCAGCAGAGACTGTAGAAGATATAATATTGCTGAATAGCAAATGTACCTGTCTGATTCTTGCTTTGGAAGCTTCGTCTTGGGGTGTACCCAGCCGTGTGAGGTAAGAGGTGTCGGTCTGCCCCTAGTGGGGGATGTCTCCCTGTTAGGCTACTCAGGGGTCAGGGTCCCACTTGAGCAGGCAGTCTGTCCATTCTCAGATCTCAACCTCCGTGTTGGGAGATCCACTGCTCTCTTCAAAGCTGTCAGACAGGGTCGTTTGTGCCTGCAGAGGTTTCTGCTGCTTTTTGTTTGTTTGTTTGTTTGTTTAGCTGTGTCCTGTCCCCAGAGGTGGAGTCTACAGTGACAGGCAGGCCTCCTTGAGCTGCTGTGGGCTCCACCCAGTTCGAGCTTCCCAGCAGCTTTGTTTACCTACTTAAGCCTCAGCCATGGCGGGCGCCCCTCTCCCAGCTTTGCTGCAGCCTTGCCCGTAGATCGCAGACTGCAGTGCTAGCAATGAGAGAGGCTCCGCACTCATGGGACCTTCCCAGCCAGGTGTGGGATATAATTTCCTGGTGTGCCGTTTGCTAAGACTCTTGGTAAAGTGCAGTATTGGGGTGGGAGTTACCCGATTTTCCAGGTGTTGTGTGTCTCAGTTCCCCTGGCTAGGAATAAGGATTTCCTTCCCCCTTGCACTTCCCAGTTGAGGCGATGCCTCGCCCTGCTTCAGCTCTCACTGGTCGGGCTGCAGCAGCTGACCAGCACTGAATGTCCAGCACTCCCTAGTGAGATGAACCCGGTATCTCAGTTGAAAATGCAGAAATCCCCCGTCTTCTGTGTTGTTCATGCTGGGAGCTGGAGACTGGAGCTGTTCCTATTCGGCCATCTTGCTCCGCCCTCCTGAAATTATTCTTCTTTTATTTGTTTTTTTAAACTGAGATATAATTTACATATTATGAAATTCACCTTTTTAAAAATATACAATTCAGTGGTTTTTAGTATACTCATGAAGTTGTGCAGCTATCACCACTATATAATTCCAAAACCTTTTTATCACTTCTAACAGAAACCTGATATCCATTAGCAGTCACTCTCTATTTGCCCTTTTCCCTTGTCTCTATTCTCCTTTTATTTTAAGATTAAAATACAAGCTGTAGCCTAGAAATTACAGAAGACATTGTCTAGAGAAATAGATAACAAATCAATACATAAATGAATGAACTTTAAGAATAGTGTGGCTTTACTATTTTCATTGTTCTTTAGTTATTTTCAGTGGCATATATCTGTAGCCCCACAGATTGAAGTAAACTTAACACTTTCATTCAGTGAACAGTACTGTTAGCAGAAATCTATGTCCCCTCTAACTGTATAAATTCTTGTTTGGTTATTTGTGCTAAACTCACAGTCAGAAGGTTTCTCTGGAATTAATACAGAAAAGTAAATGTTGTATAAATAGCCTATAGGGTTGATTCCATCTGAAGGTCCCCAGACTTTTTGTGAAGAGAAGCCACTTTTCATTTCCCTAGATATGAAGTCCCCCGGAGTTGTTAGGGAGGTGCAGACATTAATGAATGTGAACAGGATATGGGAGAGGGCACCAAGCACTGTGCTGGGCACTTGACACATATTTCATGTATACTTTGCAATAATTCTGAAAGACATATATCATCCATGCCTTATAAATAAAGAGAAATGAGGATATTGAAGCACAAAGAGGTTAAATAACTTGCCCAATCTCAAACAGCTAGTAAATTATAGAACTGAGACTCAAACCTCAGGCATTATTTCTTCTACACCATTCTGATAAACATGAGGCACATTAATTAATTTTCCTGATGAAAAGGGGATATCTATGTATTCTGGGAATCTCCAGATAAAAGTAAATCAGAAAAATGTTTTAAAATATTAGTAGGTATATTAGCCCATTTTTGCATTGCTATAAAGAAATGCCTGAGCCTGGGTAATTTATAAAGAAAAGAAGTTTAATTGGTTCATGGTTCCACATGCTGTACAGGAAGCATAATTTTGGAGGCCTTAGGGAGGCTTTACTCATGGCAGAAGGCAAAACCAGAGCAGACGTCTTCACATGGCCAGAGCAGGAGAAAGGGAGGGGGAGGTGCCTCACACTTTTAAACAACTGGATCTCATGAGAACTCACTGTGCAGTACCAAGTAGGGGATGGTGCTAAACCATTCCTGAAGGATTCACCCTCATGATCCAATCACCTCCCACCAGGCCACATCCCAAACATTGGTGATTACATTGGTGATTATCATTTAACATGAGATTCGAGTGTGGCCACATATCTAACCGTATCAGTAGGATAGCTCAGCAAATGAGAGCACTCCATAAATATAATACACTTAGAGCAAATCTCACAAGTCAATGCTGTTGTAAAAGTAATGTTTTTATTTGCTGACTCTTAATTCAAAGGTAAATGCCCATAGCTAAGGTGAAGTCAATAAGGTGAAAAGAGCTTTCATTGAAGCAGTTTTTGTTTTCATAATTTAGTTGACTGTGAAATTCTCTTCAAAGAACTGGGACAGCTCTTCATAAAAACCTAAAAACTGTATTAATATATAAAGTAAGAGAACGATGCATGTATAACTTGACTTACAATTTCAAAATAAATTCATTTTTTTCTGTAAGATTGTGAATTTCTAAAAATGTCTGGGTTTGCCCTTGAAATTTTTCAAATACTTTGAGAAGTTCCAGGCACTTCTATGTAAGACCTATGGGGAAAACAAGAGTAAAAGGGAAATGTAAACTCCCTTAGGTATCCAGCTAGCTAATAAGGCCTTCCCGCTGTGTAAGACAGCAAACCTGAGGCAGGAAGGAGAGTAGAGGAGACAAACAAGGAAGATCCAAGTTCATTGTTTCAGTTGTGAAAAAGTAAATCTTCTGGAATGATTAATTGATTGGGGCCAGTACGTTAATTATGGGTGTTCTGAGCTTGTTTGGAGTTTGAAGCATGGAAGCTGGAGAGGAAAATGGTCCTCCTCTTTCTGGGGAAGAGGAGTATGCAACTTTGAGAAGGATGCACTTGGAGAATGAGTGAATGAAGGGATAAAATAAGCACCCCCTTCAGCAACCAACTGGTACAAATGTGATCAAGACTGAAAAAGTTGGTTTCAACATTTTATAATGCTAGCTCTCAGCATGCTCATGCAGGATTTTGTTGATATTATTTATACCATCTTTATAGTTCAAGTTTCTTTCAAGTATTCATTCTTTCAATAACAATTACCTCAAGGACTACCACGTACCAAGCCTTGAACCAGGTCTTGGGAATACAAGGTAAATTAAGCTTGCCCTCTGGTCTCCAGTAGCTTACAGTCTTATTTATTTTAAATAATAGATGTTTCATAACAATTGCTTTCTCTTTTTGGCTTCATGAGTATAAGAAAGCCTTAGGAGGGTACGTATAATAAGGAGACAAATGAATCTTTCAGAATCCACGGTAGACTGGCAACTATTGAGAGACTGGTGCTGGTAAAATATTTCCATTTTGTCACTGAAAGTTTTTTTTTCTCTCTCTCTCTCTCTCTCCCCCCCTCCCTCCCCCCTCCTTTTCCCTCTCCCTCTCCCCCACCCCCACCCTTCTCCACACCTCCCTTCTCATTTCACTTCTCTTAACCCTCCTCCTTATTTCTTTTTCAGCAATCCATCCTTGCATTTTTTGTCCTTGTTGCTGTTTTTGTAACTTGGGTTGAACATATTGAAATGACAAATGTATTTTTCCACATGTTACATATCCAAAGTGATAGGCATGCCATGGTCATCACTGGTCTCAAGGATCAGACAGTTCAAATGATTAGATAAACAACATATGGGACATGTGGACAGATCAAGGTAATAATGTGGCTAATTGTCACAGAGGCTGACCTAGAAGAAACAGTGCAATTGTGCTACAGATTTATAGAAACTTAGAGTATATTGTCAATCCAAATGGACTTAGGGATCCAACTACTTATGACTCTATATTCACAGATGAAAAATAAGATGAATAAGTGGCTTTTAAAATGTTCCACCAGATACACTTTTAAAGATTTTGAATGCATCAATCTATTTTCACCCACATTTGCTCATATAGCACAGTGATTAAAACCACAAGCCTGGAGAGAGGCCAAGGTTTGATCCTTGTTTACTAGGCTGTATGACCTTGGATAAGTTACTTCTCGTCTCTGAGCTTCAGTTTCTTTGTCTAGGTTATTGTAAGCATTAAATGAGATAATACATGTAAAGCATTTAGCAATGTGCCTGGAATATAGTATAGTCAATGAATATTTGAGATTTTGATTGAATCACTATCATTATAAACAACTCAAATCAAAGTAATCCAAATAAATCAGTCACACACTATATTATTCTGTGTTGTCTCTTTATACTAAAACAAGATAAATGCAGTTTTGCATAATGTACTGGCAGGATAAATAAAATATTTTCTCTGGATCAAGTGGTTCATGTTCACATTTCTGCAAATGTAAAATAGGAAGAATAACTATACCTCCTTACAGGTATTTGTGAAAATTGTATGAAAATACATGTATGTAGAGTGCACAGAACAGACACCAAGTAAGGGCCAGCAATTGTGCACATTGTTGCTGCAGTTGTTTTTCTTATTATGGAGATGTTTCAAGTTAATAATATTAACTATTATTAAAAATCATCATTATTAATAATTATCCAAAACTACCTAAGTTTTTCTGATCAAGTTTTTGGCTTCTAAACAAAGAAATGAACTGAAATGTGGCCTTGTAAAAACTTGTAAAAACAAAGACAGAGTGAGACTCCATCTCAAAAAAAAAAAAAAAAAAAAAAAAAAGAATTTGGAATGAAGGGCACAGACTATATAGACAATCTATAAAGAACTAAATGTCAGATCATGTCATTCCCCCCCCCCGTTCAAAAGCCCCCAGTGGCTGCTTCTCTTAATATAGCTTACAAGGCCTTACATGATCTGTTGACTCCCTTCCCACATGACTCCAAGCTGACCCACACTCTCGCCGACATCTCCACTACTTCTGAGACCTCCATCTACCACCTCTTTCATCTGGTTTGCTTCACTTAAATCACACTGGCATCCTTGGTATGCCTCCTGTTCCTTAAGCACACTCTGCCCTCAAGGCCTTCAAAAATGCTATCCCCACTATGTGGAATAGTCTTTTCTCAAATGGCCACATGGCCAACTCCCTCACTTCTTTTATATCTCTGCTCAAACATCATCTTATTAAAGAGGATTTCTCACCCCTAACTAAAATAACACCCATATTCTGCTTTTTCACCATAGCCCTTATCACCACCTAACATAGCACACACACACACACACACACACACACACACACAGACATATAATCATATTTTGTTTACTGACTTTCCCCTCATAAAACAAAGTAATCTTTATTAACAGCAATTTTGCCTCTTTGGTTCACTGAGGTATTCTTAAGTTCTAGGGCCAAATCTGACACAAAATAGGAGCTCAATAAATATTTGTTGAATGAATGACTGTCACTTAAAACAAATTTGTCATTTAATTGGAAGTGTTTTTTATTAGACTGAAACAAAGGACCAGACAAAATATTCCCATATTAGTTACACTTGAATTTTTAACAACTTTTGCTTTCAAAAATTTAACTTAAATGGGTAGTTTTAAACTAGTATGGTGCTAAAGTTTTTTTTTCTATTTGTTTTCATTGTTATTATTGTTCATAGTTTGAAAATAATACCACCTGTTATGGCAAACATTTGTCATCATTGGACTTTGATATATTAACATTTCAAAGTCTATTTAAAGTCATGTAATGAAATGCAATCTGAGGCTCCCTTTGGCTTAATAAATTTATCAGCTGTGGAGCAAGAGTTCTATTTGTAGTGTTTGAATTTTAGAATATTTCATACCAAGTAAAATATTAAAAGTGGATTTTAATTATTCAACTACTGTTACTAGAGTTAAAACCTTATATTATAACTATTTGTCAAAATTTCTAATTGTCCATAGTAAGGAAAATTGTCTGATATCTGTTCCACAAGCTGGAATACAACCAAATAAATTTTTTTGAAATACTTTTGCAGAGACACAGTCTTGCTATGTTGCCCAGGCTGATGTTGAATTCCTGGCCTCAAGCAATCTTCCCACTTTGGCCTCTCAAAGTGTTAGGATTATAGATGTGAGTCACTACATCTGACCTTACCAAATTATTTCTAAGCTACAATTTTCATTTCATTTGATGTTGGGTTTGGAAGCTTAGAACCTCCACCAACTCATCTACTCATTCACTAAAAAACATTTCTTGGGCATCTATTTTTATGTGTTAGGCAATGGCCAAGCTCTGAAGTGTGACACGACAATGACCAAGAACATTTCCGCTCATAGAAGAAAGTCTAACTCTATTGAGGGAGATGAATACAAATATCAATGTTGGACATGCATGCACAATGGGGAAGGAACTCCGACCCTTTTTGGGAAGAGATTTCAGAGGGGAAATAGTTTCTAGTCAGGTCATGGGATTAATACAAGGTCTAGCAGGCAGAAAAATAAGAAAGAAATTTAAGCAGAAGAATGCAAAGGTGAGGAAGCACAAACTGATAGGAACTTTTAAGGAAATGAGAAGACATTTGGTTTGACAGGGCTTGGGCTACTGTTTCTCAAATGGAGAACTGTTTATCAACTGTCATCGAATTACCTTACTTCATAATATCTCCAATTCCTGGAAGCTCCTGCCAGACTTCGAAAGATAAGGCCCAAGGACCAGCAAGTTTATTTTCATTTTTAATTTTATTTTTCATGGGTACACAGTCGGTGTATATATTAATGGGGTACTTGAGACGTTTCAAAACAGGCATGCAATGAGTAATAATATCATGATGTAAAATGAAATATTCATCCCCTCAAATACCTATGCCCCATATTTTAATTGAATTATACTCTCAGTTTTAATAAAATGTACAATTAAATTATTATTGAATACAATCACCAGACTGTGCTATCAAATACTAGGTTTTATTCATTTTTTTCTGTCTTTTGTACCCATGAACCATTCTCATATTCCTCCCACCCCCCACCATTACCCTGCCAAACCTCTGGTAACCATCCTTCTATTCTCTCTCTGTGGGATTAATTGTTTTGATTTTTAGATCACACAAAGAAGTGAGAAGATGCAATGTTTGTCTTCTATGTCTGGCTTATTTCATTTGTCATAAGGACTTCTGGTTCCATCCGTGTTGTTGCAAATGACAGGATCTCATTCTTTATGGCTGAATAGTCCTCCATTGTGTATCTGCACCACATTTTCTTTATTCATTCATCTGTTGATGAACACTTAGGTTGCTTCTAAATCTTGTCCATTGTGAACAGTGCTTCAATAAACATGGGAGTGCAGATATCTCTTTGATATACTGATTTCCTTTCTTTTGGGTATATACCCAGCAGTGGGGATTGCTGGATCATATGGAGCTCTATTTTTGGTTTTTTGACAAAACTCCAAACTGTTTTTTATAGTGATTGTCTAATTTACATTCCCACCAACAGTGGACAGTGTTCCCTTTTCTCCACATCCTCACCAGATTTGTTATTGCTTGTCTTTTGGATTAAAAGCCATTTTTACTGGGGCTAGGTGATATCTCATTGTAGTTTTGATTTTCATTTCTATAATGATTAATAATGCTGAGCATCTTTTCATATGCCTATTTGCCATTTGTATGCTTTCTTTTGAGAAATATCTATTGAAATCTTTTGCCTATCTTTAGATCGAATTATTAGGTTTTTTTTTTTTCCTATAGAGTTGTTTGATCTCCTTACATATTCTGGTTATTAATCCCTTGTCAGATAGGTAGTTTGAAAATATTCTCTCCCATTCTGTGGGTTGTCTCCTCACTTTGGTGAATTTTTTTCTTTGTTGTGCAGAAGCTTTTAAATTTGGTGTAATATTAGTCTATTTTTGCTTTGGTTGCCTGTGCTTGTGGGGTATTGCTCAAGAAATCTGTGCCCAGAACAGTGTCCTGGAGATTTTCCCCAATGTTTTCTTGTAGTAGTTTCATGGTATGAGGTCTTAGCTTTAAGTCTTTAATCCATTTAATTTGATTTTTGCATGTGGCTGGAGATATGAGTATGGATTCATTCTTCTACATATGGATATCCAGTTTTCACAGCACCATTTATTGAAGAGACTGTCTTTCCCCCAATGTATGTTCTTGTCATCTTTGTCAAAAATGAGTTTACTATAGTTGTGTGGATTTGTTTCCATATTCTCTATTCTGTTCCATTAGTTTCTGCATCTGTTTTTATGCCAGTATCATGCTGTTTTGGTTACTATTGTTCTGTTGAATAAGTTGAAGTCAGGTAATGTGAATCCTCCAATTTTGTTCTTTTTTGCTTAGGATAGCTTTGATTATTCTGGATCTTTTGTGGTTCTACATAAATTTTAATATTGTTTTTCTTATTTCTGTGAAGAATGTGATAGGTATATTGATAAGGATTGCATTTAATCTGTAGATTCCTTAGAATAGTATGGACATTTTAATAATATTGATTCTTCCAGTCAATGTACATAGAATATCTTTCCATTTCATGGTGACCTCTTCAATTTCTTTTATCAGTATTTTATAGTTTTCATTATAGAGGTCTTTCACTTCTTTTATTAACTTAATACCGAGCTGTTTAATTTTATCTGTGGCTATTCTACATGTGATTTTTTAAATTTCTTTTTCATATTCTTCACTGTTGTCATATAGGAATGCTACTGGTTTTTGTGTATTGATTTCTATCCTGCAAATTTACTGAATTTGTTTATTAATTCTAATAGTTTTTGAGGAGTCTTTAGATTTGTTAAAATATAAGGCAATATCATATTCAAGGAAGGATAATTTGACTTCATCTATTCCAATTCATATGCCCTTTATTTCTTTCTCTTGTCTGGTTGCTCTAGCGAGGATATCCAGTACTATCCTGAATAACTGTGGTGAAAGTGGGCATCCTTGTTGTGTTTTAGATCTAAAAGGAAGGCCAGGCATGGTGGCTCACGCCTGTGATCCCAGCACTTTGGGAGGCTGAGGCGGGTAGATTGCCTGGGGTCAGGAGTTTGAGACCAACCTGGCCAACATGGTGAAATCCCGTCTCTACTAAAAATACAAAGTTAGCTGGGTGTGGTGGCGTGCACCTGTAGTCCCAGCTACTGGAGAGGCTGAGGCAGGAGAATCGCTTAGAACATAGGAGGCAGAGGTTACAGTGAGCCGAGATCACACCACTGCACTCTAGCCTGGGCGAGAGAGTCAGACTCGGTCCCAAAAAAAAAATATTCAATTAAATTAAAATTTAAAATTTAAAAAGATCTAAAAGGAAAGGCTTTCAGTTTTTCCCCATTAAGTATGGTACTAACTGTTGGTCTGTCATACATGGCTTTTATTATGCTGAGTTGTTTCCTCTATCTCGTTTTTGAAGGCTTTTTTATTGTGAAACGAGGTTGGAATTTTTCAAATGCTTTTTCAACATATTGAAATGATCATGTTGTTTTTGTCCTTCATTCTGTATCAGATTGATTGATTTGTGTATGTTGAATGATCCTTGCATCCTGGGGATAAATCTCACTGAATGATGTTTTATGTATGTTGAATTCAGTTTGCTAGTAATGTCTCATTTTTCATCTCTGACTTCATTTATTGGATCTTCTCTTTTTCTCTTAGTCCAGTTAAAGGTTTGTCAATTTTGTTTAACTTTTTGAAAAATAAACTATTTTTTTCATTTATGTTTTGTGTTTTTTATTTCTTTTTTTATTTTATTATTTTTTTTTTTGAGACGGAGTCTCACTCTGTCGGCTCAGGCTGGAGTGCAGTGGCCGGATCTCAGCTCACTGCAAGCTCCGCTTCCTGGGTTTAGCCATTCTCCTGCCTCAGCCTCCCGAGTAGCTGGGACTACAGGCACCCGCCACCTCACCCAGCTAGTTTTTTGTATTTTTTAGTAAAGACGGGGTTTCACCGTGTTAACCAGGCTGGTCTCAATCTCCTGACCTCGTGATCCTCCCATCTCGGCCTCCCAAAGTGCTGGGATTACAGGCTTGAGCCACCGCGCCCAGCCGCTTTTTTTTTTTTTTTTTTTTTTTTTTTGAGTGTTTTAAATATGTTTTTTGACTTACTGTGTGGTCTATTCTTGAGAATGACCCATATGCTGAGGAAAAGAATATTTATTCTGCAGCCATTGGATGAAATGTTCTGCAAATATCCCTTTGGTTCATTTGATCTGTAATACAAAACCTGAAGTTTTAACGAGTTTCTGAATTGATTTGCACACTAAATTTAAGAACCAGATGCCTTTTGGAAGTGGTGGTGAGAGGAAAAAGAAAGCAGAATTGCTGAACAGTAAGACTGGAAATATATACATTGAAGCATTATTATAAAGGCCCTTTATAATCCTACTATGGAGCATATTTTAATCTACTGACAATGGAGAAGTTTTAGCCAGAAAATTCACACAATTAGGTTTTATCTTAAAAGAAATAATCAGTCAACAATGGACAGGATGGGTGGGTATGATAGAAATTAGGGTTATGCCGACAAATTAGGATGAATGTTTTAGAAGTTCACACTCTATGCTTCTCACCAACCTCTAATGTGACTGAAAATATGTTAGAAAAGAAGACTTTGGAAAAATAACTATGGTCATGGTATGTACAGAATGTATTGTTTGGTTTGAAGGAAAGACTCGTTAGTTTAATAATCCACTTACTGTCACTTCCAATAAAATGTCTGTCATTTTCTACTTATGCTGTAATATATACAAAAACAGTGTGAATCTGTGGAAATAAACTGATTTTAGTTTTCACATACATTTATTTTGCAAAACAATCATCCAGAAATAACTTCTGATTTACATTTTCTATTGGTACTTCTTTAAGGCTAATCTCTTTAATAGGCTCTAATTCACTCATAATTGTTGTGAATCACCTCAAGCTTATCATATTTCTAACAAGATGCCATTTTGTAACTACCTTCCATTCCTCCTGAATTTCTGAGCTTTATGTTTTCTACCTGTGTGAAATTATCTCTGTGAAATTTGAGAGTAAAAGTTTATTATTATCTTTTCCTCTCTAGAACAATCCAATTCTACCAGCTAAAGTTCTTAGAAACTTTGTGTTTATGAGGATCTTTTTAAGGAGTATGTCTCAGGGCAATATAACTCAATAAAAAAGGTAACCATCATAAGTATTTCTATTCACACATGCATACACATATACATATGTGTATATGATTGCTAATATTTCAATTATTACTTGAGATATTAATACTATTACTAATAACTGTATTAATAATAGCTGCCATTTCTTAGGTTCTTCCTATGTGTTAGGAATTGTAATATATAAGCATTTTGCAAGCACCACTGTGTATAATATAACCCTTATAACAACACTTTGAGGTAGAAATTTTTATGAGTCTCAAAATTTACAGAAATCTGGGGAAATTTGACAAATATCACTCAGTTGATAAGTGACAGAGACAGGATTGGAATTCAGATCTGCTTGCCTTGGGAGATAACATTCTTGATCTCTATTCTCCACTGTCTTGACTCAATTTAACTAGAACCACTTTCCTTTGTGAGTATATATATATTGCTATGATAATGATTCATTAACATGCCCCTTCCATTCCATTATTTTAAGATATCAAAGTTTCCAATAATACTGAATTTCAAAGGTCCAGAGATTGGGGATTCTCCTTGAGACTACCTTAACCTACTATGAGTTATTCTTCATAAATAAATGCGAACATTAATTTCTTATAAGTGTCCTAAACTTTTTCATACATGTGTTCTTTCCATAGGGATAAGTTATCACAAATGTACAAACCTGCTTCCCTCCTCCCTTGGCAATTATTGCTGACATAGAAAGTTCTCAAAGGGAACTGCAGTCCACACTGATACCCCTTCAGAATTCAGAATATTAACATAAGGAATAGCAGACTTGGATGAATATCTTGTTATATGAATTTGAGCATACACTTTACTTCATCAAACAGTAATAGTACAAATATTTTACATTAATATTTTCAAGTTCTTTCGCATTTAAAATCTTGTTCAATCTTCACAAAAACAAAGCCAGCAAGATAGAAATTATCTTGATTTTCACATGGAAATTAGCGCTCAAAACAGTTAAGTGATTTAATCAAAATATCATGGCTAGTTAATATCCTATACCCAATCTTAGTTTTCATCTGGCCTCTCGTGTATTTTTGCAAAATGAATTTTTTACAAAGTATATGATAATTCACAAGAAGATGAATAATAATAACCGGCATTATTTGTTATATCAGTCCCAAAGTTAGAATTTTTACATGACATATTTATGATTATCAAAACAACCTTATAGAGCAGGTATTATTATACACACATTTCAGCTGAGATACCAAGGTAGTACAGCTAAGAAGTGGCAAAGCTGGAATTTAAACCAGATATCTTTGGTCCCAAAGCCCATGGTCTTTACACTAAGTGGAAAGAGTAAATTAACATAGAAAAAAGTTCATATTCTCTAATAATCAAATAAATACCAGTGAAAACAAACTTTGATTTTTAATTTTTAAGCTTAATATAATAGTAAAACATTATACCACAAACTGATGGTATTTTATTAATCAATGATGGGATTACCAACTGCTACACTTTTGGAAAGTAATGTGATAATACTTTAAAAACTCAATTATTTCACTCCTTAATAATGTATCCCAGGGAAATAATTCAACAGAAATAAGAAAACATAGATGAAAAAGGTCATTATAGTATAAAACACAATAACAAAAATTGAAAACTACTAACAGTTTTTCAATATGATATTACTGTTACAATATTGAGACAATAAAATGTGATTCTTGAAAAGTAATGTAACAAATAAGAAAATGTTTAAGCTTTCAGTTGAAATGCCATAACTCAAAATTGGGCCTACTGGGTACACACCAAAATATAAGTAATGCTAAATCAAGTTGGACCTTCAATTTACAATTTAGTCCAAAGAAAATTCTAGATGAATCTAAAATTTAAACATAAAAAGCAAATATATAAAAATAGTAAGGAAAAGCCTTCATAAGCATAATGCAAACCTCAGAATTTACAATCCAAAGACATAAATTTAATCACCTAAATGTTTTAAAAATTCTATGTGGCGGGGGCGGAGCAAGATGGCCGAATAGGAACAGTTCCAGTCTCCAACTCCCAGCCCGAGCAACACAGAAGAGAGGTGATTTCTGCATTTTCAACTGAGGTATTGGGTTCATCTCACCAGGGAGTGCGAGACAATCAGTGCTGGTCAGCTGCTGCAGCCCATCCAGCAAGAGCTGAAGCACGGGGAGGCATCGCCTCACCTGGGAAGCGCAAGGGGGAAGGTAATCCCTCTTCCTAACCAGGGGAACTGAGACACACAACACACGGAAAATCAGGTAACTCCCACCCCAATACTGCACTTTACCAAGGATCTTAGCAAACGGGCACACTAGGAGACTATATCCCACACCTGACCGGGAGGGTCCCACACCCACGGAGCCTCCCTCATTGCTAGCACAGCAGTCTGTGATCTACGAGCAAAGCAGCAGTGAGGCTGGGGGAGGGGTGCCCACCATTGCTGAGGCTTAAGTAGGTAAACAAAGCTGCTGGGAAGCTCGAACTGGGTGGAGCTCACAGCAGCTCAAGGAGTCCTGCCTGTCTCTGTAGAATCCACCTCTGGGGACAAGGCACAGCTAAACAACAACAACAACAACAACAAAGCAGCTGAAACATCTGCAGACGCAAAGGACTCTGTCTGACAGCTTTGAAGAGAGCAGTGGATCTCCCAACACGGAGGTTGAGATCTGAGAACGGACAGACTGCCTGCTCAAGTGGGTCCTTGACCCCTGAGTAACCTAACTGGGGGACATCCCCCACTAGGGGCAGACCGACACCCCACACCTCAGACGGTGGAGTACACCACTGAGAGGAAGCTTCCAAGGTAAGAATCAGAAAGGTACATTCGCTGTTCAGCAATATTCTATCTTCTGCAGCCTCTGCTGCTGATACCCAGGCAAACAGGGTCTGGAGTGGACCTCAAGCAATCTCCAACAGACCTACAGCTGAGGGTCCTGACTGTTAGAAGGAAAACTAACAAACAGAAAGGACACCCACACCAAAACCCCCTCAGTATGTCACCATCATCAAAGACCAGAGGCAGATAAAACCACAAAGATGGGGAAAAAGCAGGGCAGAAAAGCTGGAAATTCAAAAAATAAGAGTGCATCTCCCCCTGCAAAGGAACGCAGCTCATCGGCAGCAATGGATCAAAGCTGGATGGAGAATGACTTTGACGAGATGAGAGAAGAATCCTCTAGTCCATCAAACTTCTCAGAGCTAAAGGAGGAATTACGTACCCAGCGCAAAGAAACTAAAAATCTTGAAAAAAGAGTGAAAGAATGGATAACTAGAATAATTAATGCAGAGAAGGCCATAAACGAACTGACAGAGACGAAAACCATGACACGAGAAATACGTGACAAATGCACAAGCTTCAGTAACCGACTCAATCAACTGGAAGAAAGAGTATCAGCAATTGAGGATCAAATGAATGAAATGAAGCGAGAAGAGAAATCTAAAGAAAAAAGAAGAAAAAGAAATGAACAAAGCCTTCAAGAAGTATGGGATTATGTGAAAAGACCAAATCTACGTCTGATTGGGGTGCCTGAAAGTGAGGGGGAAAATGGAACCAAGTTGGAAAACACTCTTCAGGGTATCATCCAGGAGAACTTCCCCAACCTAGTAGGGAAGGCCAACATTCAAATCAGGAAATACAGAGAACGCCACAAAGATACTCCTCGAGAAGAGCAACTGCAAGACACATCATTGCCAGATTCACCAAAGTTAAAATGATGGAAAAAATCTTAAGGGCAGCCAGAGAGAAAGGACGGGTTACCCACAAAGGGAAGCCCATCAGACTAACAGCAGATCTCTCGGCAGAAACTCTCCAAGCCAGAAGAGAGTGGGGGCCAATATTCAACATTCTTAAAGAAAAGAATTTTAAACCCAGAATTTCATATTCAGCCAAACTAAGTTTCATAAGTGAAGGAGAAATAAAATCGTTTACAGATAAGCAAATACTTAGAGATTTTGTCACCATCAGGCCTGCCTTACAAGAGATCCTGAAGGAAGCACTAAACATAGAAAGGAACAACCGGTACCAGCCATTGCAAAAACATGCCAAAATGTAAAGACCATCGAGGCTAGGAAGAAACTGCATCAACTAACCAGCAAAATAAGGAGTTAATATCATAATGGCAGGATCAAGTTCACACATAACAATCTTAACCTTAAATGTAAATGGACTAAATTGTCCAATTAAAAGACACAGACTGCCAAACTGTATAAAGAGTCAAGACCCATCAGTTTGCTGTATTCAGGAGACCCATCTCACATGCAGAGACATATATAGACTCAAAATAAAGGGATGGAGGAAGATCTACCAAGCAAATGGAGAACAAAAAAAAGCAGGGGTTGCAATACTAGTCTCTGATAAAATAGACTTTAAACCATCAAAGATCAAAGGAGACAAAAAAGGCCATTACATAATGGTAAAGGGATCAATTCAACAGGAAGAGCTAACTATCCTAAATATATATGCACCCAATACAGGAGCATCCAGATTCATCAAGCAAGTCCTTAGAGACTTACAAAGAGACTTAGACTCCCATACAATAATAATGGGAGACTTCAACACCCCACTGTCAACATTAGACAGATCAATGAGACAGAAAGTTAACAAGGATATCCAGGAATTGAACTCATCTCTGCAGCAAGCAGACCTAATAGACATCTACAGAACTCTCCACCCCAAATCAACAGAATATACATTCTACTCAGCACCACATCACACTTATTCCAAAATTGACCACATAATTGGAAGTAAAGCACTCCTCAGCAAATGTACAAGAACAGAAATTATAACAAACTGTCTCTCAGACCACAGTGCAATCAAATTAGAACTCAGGACTAAGAAACTCAATCAAAACCGCTCAACTACATGGAAACTGAATAACCTGCTCCTGAATGACTACTGGGTACATAACGAAATGAAGGCAGAAATAAAGATGTTCTTTGAAACCAATGAGAACAAAGATACAACATACCAGAATCTCTGGGACACATTTAAAGCAGTGTGTAGAGGGAAATTTATAGCACTAAATGCCCACAAGAGAAAGCTGGAAAGATCTAAAATTGACACTCTAACATCACAATTAAAAGAACTAGAGAAGCAAGAACAAACCCATTCAAAAGCTGGCAGAAGGCAAGAAATAACTAAGATCGAGCAGAACTGAAGGAGATAGAGACATAAAAAACCCTCCAAAAAATCAATGAATCCAAGAGTTGGTTGTTTGAAAAGATCAACAAAATTGATAGACTGCTAGCAAGACTAATGAGGAAGAAAAGAGAGAAGAATCAAATCAATGCAATAAAAAATGATAAAGGGGATATCACCACTGACCCCACAGAAATACAAACTACCATCAGAGAATACTATAAACACCTCTACACAAATAAACTAGAAAACCTAGAAGAAATGGATAATTTCCTGGACACTTACACTCTCCCAAGACTAAACCAGGAAGAAGCTGAATTCCTGAATAGACCAATAGCAGGCTCTGAAATTGAGGCAATAATTAAGAGCCTACCAATAAAAATAAGTCCAGAACCAGGTGGATTCACAGT
Source organism: Macaca mulatta (assembly GCF_049350105.2). Lineage (NCBI taxonomy): Eukaryota > Metazoa > Chordata > Mammalia > Primates > Cercopithecidae > Macaca > Macaca mulatta. The sequence goes on along the minus strand of NC_133426.1, from coordinate 122,693,969 downwards.
TGAATTCTACCAGAGGTACAAGGAGGACCTGGTACCATTCCTTCTGAAACTATTCCAATCATTAGAAAAAGAGGGAATCCTCCCTAACTCATTTTATGAGGCCAACATCATCCTGATACCAAAGCCTGGCAGAGACACAACAAAAAAAGAGAATTTTAGACCAATATTCCTGATGAACATTGATGCAAAAATCCTCAATAAATACTGGCAAACTGGATCCAGCAGCATATCAAAAACCTTATTCACCATGATCAAGTGGGCTTCATCTCTGGGATGCAGGGCTGGTTCAACATATGCAAATCAACAAACGTAATCCAGCATATAAACAGAACCAAGGACAAAACCCACATGATTATCTCAATAGATGCAGAAAAGGCCTTTGACAAAATTCAACAGCCCTTCATGCTAAAAACTCTCAATAAATTCGGTATTGATGGAACGTATCTCAAAATAATAGGAGCTATTTACGACAAACCACAGCCAATATCATACTGAATGGGCAAAAACTGGAAAAATTCCCTTTGAAAACTGGCACAAGACAGGGATGCCCCCTCTCACCACTCTTATTCAACATAGTGTTGGAAGTTCTGTCTAGGGCAATTAGGCAAGAGAAAGAAATCAAGGGTATTTAGTTAGGAAAAGAAGAAGTCAAATTGTCCCTGTTTGCAGATGACTTGATTGTATATTTAGAAAACCCCATTGTCTCAGCCCAAAATCTCCTTAAGCTGATAAGCAACTTCAGCAAAGTCTCAGGATACAAAATAAATGTGCAAAAATCACAAGCATTCTTTTTTTTTTTTTTTTTTTTTTTTTGAGACAGAGTCTCACTCTGTCGCCCGGGCTGGAGTAGAGTGGCCGGATCTCAGCTCACTGCAAGCTCCGCCTCCTGGGTTTACGCCATTCTCCTGCCTCAGCCTCCCAAGTACCTGGGACTACAGGCGCCCGTCACCTCGCCCGGCTAGTTTTTTGTATTGTCTTAGTAGAGACGGGGTTTCACTGTGTTAGCCAGGATGGTCTCGATCTCCTGACCTCATGATCTGCCTGTCTCAGCCTCCCAAAGTGCTGGGATTACAGGCTTGAGCCACCGCGCCCGGCCTCACAAGCATTCTTATACACCAGTAACAGACAAACAGAGAGCCAAATCATGAATGAACTTCCATTCACAATTGCTTCAAAGAGAATAAAATACCTAGGAATCCAACTTGCAAGCGATGTAAAGGACCTCTTCAAGGAGAACTACAAACCACTGCTCAGTAAAATAAAAGAGGACACAAACAAATGGAAGAACATACCATGCTCATGGATAGGAAGAATCAATATCGTGAAAATGGCCATACTGTCCAAGGTTATTTATAGATTCAATGCCATCCTCATAAAGCTACCAATGAGTTTCTTCACAGAATTGGAAAAAACTGCTTTAAAGTTCATATGGAACCAAAAAAGAGCCCGCATTGCCAAGACAATCCTAAGTCAAAAGAACAAAGCTGGAGGCATCACGCTACCTGACTTCAAACTATACTACAAGGCTACAGTAACCAAAACAGCGTGGTACTGGTACTAAAACAGAGATATAGACCAATGGAACAGAACGGAGTCCTCAGAAATAATACCACACATCTACAGCCATCTGATCTTTGACAAACCTGAGAAAAACAAGAAACGGGGAAAGGATTCCCTATTTAATAAATAGTGCTGGGAAAATTGGCTAGCCATAAGTAGAAAGCTGAAACTGGATCCTTTTCTTACTCCTTATACGAAAATTAATTCAAGATGGATTAGAGACTTAAATGTTAGACCTAACACTATAAAAACCCTAGAAGAAAACCTAGGTAATACCATTCAGGACATAGGCTTGGGCAAAGACTTCGTGTCTAAAACACCAAAAGCAATGGCAGCAAAAGCCAAAATTGACAAATGGGATCTCATTAAACTAAAGAGCTTCTGCACAGCAAAAGAAACTGCCATCAGAGTGAACAGACAACCTACAGAATGGGAGAAAATTTTTACAATCTACTCATCTGACAAAGGGCTAATATCCAGAACCTACAAAGAACTCAAACAAATTTACAAGAAAAAAACAAACAACCCCATCAAAAAGTGGGCAAAGCATATGAACAGACATTTCTCAAAAGAAGACATTCATACAGCCAACAGACACATGAAAAAATGCTCATCATCACTTGCCATCAGAGAAATGCAAATCAAAACCACAATGAGATATCATCTCACACCAGTTAGAATGGCAATCATTAAAAAGTCAGGAAACAGCAGGTGCTGGAGAGGATGTGGAGAAATAGGAACACTTTTACACTGTTGGTGGGATTGTAAACTAGTTCAACCATTATGGAAAACAGTATGGCGATTCCTCAAGGAGCTAGAACTAGAAGTACCATATGACCCAGCCATCCCATTACTGGATATATACCCAAAGGATTATAAATCATGCTGCTATAAAGACACATGCACACGTATGTTTATTGTGGCACTATTCACAATAGCAAAGACTTGGAATCAACCCAAATGTCCATCAGTGACAGACTGGATTAAGAAAATGTGGCACATATACACCATGGAATACTATGCAGCCATCAAAAAGGATGAGTTTATGTCCTTTGTAGGGGTATGGATGCAGCTGGAAACCATAATTCTCAGCAAACTATCACAAGAACAGAAAACCAAACACCGCATGTTCTCACTCATATGTGGGAACTGAACAATGAGATCACTTGTACTTGGGAAGGGGAACATCATACACCGGGGCCTATCATGGGGAAGGGGGAGGGGAGAGAGATTGCATTGGGAGTTATACCTGATGTAAATGACGAGTTAATGGGTGCTGACGAGTTGATGCATACAGCACACCAACATGGCACAAGTATACATATGTAACAAACCTGCACGTTGTGCCCATGTACCTTAGAACTTAAAGTATAATAATAATTTAAAAAATTATAAATGGCAATAAAATATCATTAAAAAGTCAAAAGAAAACAGATTGGAAAAAATGAATATATGCATATGAATACATATGACAAAGAACTAACTGCCTTAACATGTACAGAGGTCCTATAAATTATTAGGAAAAAGATAAAACAACAGAAACATGGGGGAAAGACATAATAAACAGAGTTAATAGAAAAACGAAATATGGCAATTAAATAAATGAAAATGACCAAATTCACTCGCTACCAGAGAATCACAAAACTACAATGAGATATTATTTTTCAAGTATTACATTAATAAAGTTTTTTAATGTTTGATAATATGCTACATTGGTGAGAGTATATGGAAATCAGCACTTGCATACACTGTTGATGAGAGTGTAGATTGGTATAATTTCTATTGATGAAGATTTGGCAATGACGTCTATATCCTTTGAACTAACGATGTATCCTACAGATATATTTGCATATAAGTGCAAATAAATATGTAACAAGGATATTCATTACAACATTGTTTATAACAAAAAATTTAAATAACCTAAGTATAATACTTCTCCATAGAGGAGTGTTAAAATATCTACATAATGGAATTCTATGGACCTGTTAAAATGAACAAAGTTGGGCTGTATGTTCTGATATGAAACAATCTCCAAGATAAACAATTAACTTAAAAATACACAATGCAGACATTTTCAGTTTCCAGTCCAGCATGTAAGGAGCTTGGAAGTCATCACCCCATCCTAACAAGTAAAAAGCTTTTTAAAAATGAAAAAATCAGCAACTTTTCTTAGATCCATTCAAGAAGTAAGGTCATAGGGCAAACCACTACCCCCAAAATTGGAGACAGACAGGGAGATAAAGAGAAACATAACTTACTGGAGTAGAAACCTGTAAGCAGAAATTTCCATGGAAACCAGTAACAGGATATGAAAGCCAGAACTGTACTTGTTAAATTACTGGAACTCAGTGTAGACAATTCTGAGAGGTAAAACCTTCAGGGAGGCTCAATCATGAGCCACCCCACACTTTCGTGAGTTTTACCTCTAGGAGCCTGCAAGGCTCTCTCAGTAAATATTGGGGGAAAAATCCCCTTACGCTTCTGGCATGGGGAGGGAAAATATAAGAATTTTGAAACACATAAGAACATTCTGTTCTTAATAAAGCTGGCCCTCAAGGGAAACTATTTTACCAGAGCCTCAGTGCTTAACTAACCCTAAGGGAAAGGAAATATCCAACTCTATCCCCCTGTAACCATCCAGCCCTACTTAGAGAAGGGAGATAAAACTGAGAAGCACTTGTAAAATTCACAGCCCAGGGACATAGGTTCACTGAAAGACTGAGACCTCACCATAGGACTATAGAGAACTTCCCCTCCTCCAACACCTTACCACCTCATTAATAAGGTCTATTGCCACAATTCCTTTTACTCACTACATCATGTCCAACTTCAGCAACAACAACAAAATACAAGGCCATACTGTCCGGGAATGGGTGGCTCATGTCTGTAATCCCAGCACTTTGGGAGGCCAAGGTGGGAGGATCACTTGAGCTCAGGAGTTTGAGACCAGCATGGGCAACACAATGAGACCCCATTTCTACAAAAAAATTACAAGCCACACTAAAAGGAAAAATATACAGGTTGAAGAGACAGAGCACATATCACAACCAGACTCAGGTATGACAATGATGTTGGAATGATCAGATCAGGAATTTAAACAACTATCATTAATATGCTAAGGGCTTTAATACAAAATGTAACAACACGCAAGGACATATGTGTAATATAAGCAGAGAGATGAAATTTTTAAGAAAGAATAAAAAAAGAAATGCTAGAGACCAAAAATACCGTATGACCAATCCTTTTGATGGGCTCATTAGTAGACTGGACATCACTGAGGAAAGAATCTCTGAGTTTGAGAATATGATGAAAGAAACTTCCAAAATTTTAAAGCAAAGAAAAAACAGACTGGAACAAAAACAGAATTCTACAAGAAGAAGAAAGAGAAATGAACAGAAAAAAGTATTTGAAGCAGTAAGGACTAGGAATTTACCCCAAATTAATGTCAGACACCAAACCACAGATCCAGGAAACTCAGAAAATAAGAAGCAGGATGAATACTAAAAATACTACCACACCTATGCATATCATGTTAAAGCTTCAGAAAGTCAAATACAACATTCTTGAAAGAAGCAAGAGAAAGAAAATTAAAGCTTTACTTACAGAAGAACAAAGCTGGGAATTACATTCTCCTCAGAAACCATGCTAGCAACACAAGAATAGAATAAAATATTTGAAGTGATGAGAGGAAAAAATACCTCACCAACCTAAAATTTTGAGCCCTTCAAAATTATCTTTCAAAAATAAAGGAGAAATAAAGACTTTCTCAAGCAAAAATTGAAGAAATTAGTTGCCAGTAGACCTGCTTTTCAAGAAATGTTAAAAGAAGTTCTTTAGAAGAAAAATGATGGAGGTCAGAAACTCAGATCTACATAAAGGAAAAAAAAGAGCATTTGAGAAGAAATAAATGAAGGTAAAATGAAGTTTAATTTTTATCATTCTTAATTGAGCTAACAAGTCACAATTTCAAAATAATAGAAACTAATTGCATATACTTAACTGAAATAAATTACAGCATTGATACAAGGGATAAGAGGGAGAAATTAGTAACATTTTGTTATTGCAACAACATTTTGTTGTTACTGTACAAGTATACAATCCAAAGAATCTTATAGTGTTATTTGAAAGTGGACTTGGAATAGGTGAAAATGTATGTATATAGAAAACTTTGGGACAATCACTAAAACCAGAGAAAAGAAAAAAAATGTGTAATTGACATGCTAAGAAAGGTGAAAAAATGAAATTACATAAATTGTTCAGTTAAAACCACAAAGGCAGAAAAAGAGTAGAAGACACAAGTAGAAACAAAACACAAGGGCAACTAATAGAGAAGAGTAGCAAATATGGTAGCTATTAATTTAACTATATCAATAATTCACATACTATACAATTAACCCATTTTAAATGCACAATTTAATGGTTTGGGTATAGAATTAATTTTTAAAAATTGTAGTAAAAATATATATATAACAAAATTTGCCATTAAAAATATGTGGTGCAGAAAATACATGTATTATGCTACAATTAGTATAAAATGTAAGTATTTATACAGAAATGTCCTTGAAAGCACAGAATATCTCTGACAGAAACTTACAACAATAGTTACGTCTAAGGAGTGCCACTTGGGGATGGAGAAAGAAAAATAAAAGGGAAATAATTTTTAATTAATATTCTTCTGTATCATTTTCATGGTTTGCTATGTTAGTATATTACCTACTCAAAAAACCAAAACCATTAAAAACTTTCTCAAGCATGTTTAAAACAGGGCATTTTTTCACTGCTCTTTCTTTTCACATTAACACCAGACATTACTAATCAGTCAGGGTACCCTTTTCCACTGAGAGCACCGATTAAATTTCAGAATTCTTCTCACCACAGTGCTCCAGGCTTTCACTACCAGTAAACCAAAGCAATACACAATGGATAATATCATTGCAATTATGTAATGAGATTCACATACTGAAAATATATTCTAGTTAGAGATTTCTATCTATATGAAATTTTCCAAGCAACTTGGCTATAACATTAAACAATGTACCTTTTAACTAGTACTTTCCCAGAAAATAAAAGTAAAGATGAATAAATATGCTAAATATGTACTATGTTACTACAGTTTCTGATTGTATGTTTAGAATATACACACCTCTCTGCCAGATTCAGGACAAAAAACACAGCATTTAAGGCTTTATATACTCACCCATATGTGGAATATTCCAAACTATGTACCATTTCAAAATATCCTGGCAGGTTATCTAACAATGCTGCAACATTTTTAAAGCAGTCAGACTGCCAAGTCTCAGTGTGGGATTCAGATGTGGAAGATATTTGGAAGCGTATATTTTCTTCTAGGCAAATCCAGAATATGTCACTGTGAGAGAATTCCAGCCTCCTACCCCCAGAATTGTAGGTTAGTAACTGTGACTGCAACACATCGTTGGTGGCTCCAAAACAAGAATGACTGCATCTTGCATTTGCCACTGGCCAAAAATTTGTAGAGTCCTTGGCAGAAAGTCATTTCAAATCTAAGTCAAATGCTTAAGTCCACAGCATTTTTTAAATCAAAGCCAGTAGCAGTCAGAGTTTTACAATCTCCAACACATATGCAGGTGTGCAGGTGTATGTGTATGCACATGCACACACATACACACACACACAAAAAACACACACATATCCTTTTTGCTATAACCCCATCCTCCTCTTAAGCAGAAAGGGAACACTTTCAGATTTTAAGAGCTAGAGTTGACATTTTCTTGATAGAATTTTAACCTAAACTGCCCGTATTATACCCAAAAGGAAAACTCCTATAGCATAATTCAACAATAGGTATGACCTTACATAAATTATTTCATTTCCCTGGGTGTATTAGTCCATTTTCACACTGGTGATAAAGACATACCCAACACTGGGAAGAAAAGGAGGTTTAATTTGACTTTCAGTTCCACATGGCTGGAGAGGTCTCACAGTCATGGTAGAGGGTGAAAGGCACTTCTTACATGGCAGTGGCAAGAGACAATGAGGAAGAAGCAAAAGCGGAGACCCCTGATAAACCCATCAGATCTAATGAGACTTATTCACTGTCACAAGAATTGTGCAGGAAAGACCAGCCCCCATGATTCAACTACCTCCCACTGGGTCCCTCCCACAACCCTTGGGAATTCTGGGAGATACAATCCAAGTTGAGATTTGGATGGGGACACAGCCAAACCACATCATTCTGACCCTGGCCCCTCTCAAATCTCAAATCCTCACATTTCAAAACCAATCATGCCTTCCCAACAATCTCCCAAAGTCTTAACTCATTTCAGCATCACCTCAAAAGTCCACAGTCCATTGTTTCATCTGAGACAAGAAAAGTCCCTTCCGTATATGAGCCTATAAAATAAAATGCAAGTTAGTTACTTCCTAGATACTATGAGGGTACAGGCATTGGGTAAACACAGACATTCCAAATGGGAGAAATTTGCCAAAACAAAGGGGCCACAGGCCCCGTGCAAGTCTGAAATCCAGTGGAGCAATTAAATTGTAAAGTTCCAAGATGATCTCTTTTGACTCCATGTCTAACATACAGGTCACACTGATGCAAGAGGTGGGTTCCCATGGTTTTGGGCAGTTCAACCCCTGTGGCATTGCAGGGCACAGCCTCCCTCCCAGCTGCTTTCACAGGCTGGTGTTGAGTGCCTGTGGCTTTTCCAGGTGCATGGCACAAGCTGCCAGTGAATCTACCACTGTGGGGTCTGGAGGACAGTGTCTGTCTTCTCACAGCTCCGCTAGGCAGTGCCCCAGTAGGGACTCTGTGTCGGGGCTCTGACCCCATATTTTCCTTCCACACTGTCCTAACAGAGGTTCTCCAGGAGGGGCCTGCCCCTCCAGCAAACTTTTGCCTGGGCATCCAGTCATTTCCATATATCTTCTGAAATCTAGGTGGAAGTTCCCAAAGCTCAGTTCCTGACTTCTGTGCACCTGCAGGCTCAACACCACATGGAAGCTGCCAAGATTTAGGGCTTCCACCTTCTGAAGCAACAGTTTGACCTGTACCTTGGCCCTCTGGAGTGGCTGGACACAGGGCACCAAGTCTCTAGACTACACAGCATGGGGTCCCTGGGCTCAGCCCATGAAACTACTTTTTCCTCCTTGGCCTCTGGGCCTGTGACTGGGGTGTGCTGCCGTGTAGGTCTCTGACATGGCCTGGAGGCATTTTCCCCATGGTCTTGGGGATTAAAATTAGACTCCTTGCTACTTATGCAAATTTCTGCAGCCAGCTTGAATTTCTCCCCAGAAAATGGGTTTTTCTTTTCCATTGCATAGACAGGCTGCACATTTTCCAAATTTTTATGCTTTGCTTCCCTTATAAAACTAAATGCTTTTAACAGCACTCAAGTCATGTCTTGAATGTTTTGTTGTTTAGAAATTTATTCTGCCAGCTGGGCATGGTGGCTCATGCCTGTAATCCCAGCACTTTGAGAGGCCGAGGTGAGCAGATCATCTGAGGTCAGGAGTTTGAGACGAGCCTGGTCAACATGGCAAAAACCTTATCTCTACTAAAAATACAAAAAGTTAGCAGAGTGTGGAGGTGGGTGCCTGTAATCCCAGCTACTCAGAAGGCTAAGGCAGGAAGAATTGCTAGAGCCTGGGAGGCGGAGGTTGCAGTGAGCCAGGATCTCACCACAGCACTCCAGCCTGGGCAACAGAGTGAGACTCCATCTCAAAGGAAAAAAAAGAATAAAGAAAAATTTCTTCCACCAGATACCCTAAATTATCTCACTCAAGTTCAAAGTTCCACAAATCTCTAGGACAGCGGCAAAATGCCGCAAGTTGCTTTGCTAAAACATAACAAGAGTCACCTTTACTCCCATTCCCAACAAATTCCTCATTTTCATCTGGGATCACCTCAACCTGGAGTTTATTGTCCATATCACTATCAACATTTTGGACAAAGCTATTCAACAAGTCTCTAGGAAGTTCCAAACTTTCCCACATTTTCCTCTCTTCTTCTGAGCCCTCCAAACTGTTCCAGCCTCTGCCTGTTACCCAGTTCCAAAGTCGCTTCCACATTTTTGGGTATCTTTTCAGCAACGCGCCACTCTACTGGTACCAATTTACTGTATTAGTTCGTTTTCACACTGCTGACAAAGACATACCTGAGACTGGGAAGAAAAGGAGATTTAATGTGACTTTCAATTCCATGTGGCTGGGGAGGTCTCACAATCATGGCAGAGGGTGAAAAGCACTTCTTACACGGCAGTGGCAAGAGACAATGAGGAAGAAACAAAAGTAGAAACCCCTGATAAACTCATTGGATCTAATGAGACTTATTCACTATCCCAAGAATAGCACAGAAAAGACCAGCCTCAATGATTCAATTATGTCCCACCGGGTCCCTCCCACAACCCTTGGGAATTCTGGGAGATACAATCCAAGTTGAGATTTGGGTGGGGACAGTCACTGGGTTTCCATTTCCTCAACTGTAACATGAAATAATTTCACTTGGCAACCTCTTAGATCTGTCAAGTTTGAAGATTCCTAAAAAATAAGAATCATTTTAATATAAATAGCTTTACATGAAGAATAGGAGCAGTATTCAACCCCCATTAAAAATTAATATGTCTTAAGGATAGGTTGCAAGACTTAAACTGGATCATCTTTCATCTTTTGAAGTCTCTTTTAGGTTCAAGATTCTATTAGTACTCTGGACATTAGTTTTCTAAACTAATATGTCTGCATTTTTTTAGAACACCTGAAAAGAAACAACTCATTGAAGTTAAACACTTCAGCCTTTGCAATATTCAACAAAACATGAATGGAAATCTAAGATTTTTATATTAATGGTGGTAAACATTGAAACTGTCTACTGACAGGAATGTACCTGTACATTCCTAATAAAACACACTGAGCTTTACCATGAGGTAATCCCAAAATGTCTATCCCTGATTCATCTGGGTTAGGATTTTCCTGGAGACCATTGGCCTCTTTCATAGTCAATCAACACCAGCTTACCTAGGACCACTTATACGCAGAAAGTAATATAAAGTAGGACAGAGAACAAATAGTTTGATGGGATCAAAATTTACAAATCCTGATTATTATTGGCAGGGGGGAGGGGTGCAATTAATGGCTTTAAGGGAAGAAAGATGAAGTTAAGATTTCAGATCTACCACTCATTAGCTGTATCATCCTGGATAAGGTATCTAAGCCTATATATTTCAATTTCCTCAATTCAGTGAGGATAATGATACCGAATTCTTAAGGCTAATATTCCTGCAATACTGAAGGTATTCAAGAAGTAGCTATTAAAATTAGCATGTCCTCCTGGACACTATATATTCTGTCCTACCATACCTAGTCTTTTGTTTCCACTCAGTCTCACTCCCCCCACCTTCGTTTCTTCCCCCATCTCTTTCTCTGTATCTGAGCTTTTGCAGTCTACCCAGCTAGGGAATATTTCGGATATCTCTTCTGCTTAGCTAAGTCTAGTCCCTTCTGGCTAGTTCATGGGCCAGACTCACTAATAAAGAAGTACAAAATGTCCGTTGGTCCATTGAACCACTTCTTCTATCTGAGATGAGTGTATGCTATTTTATTTGCAGTCAGTATTATGGTTCTTGGTCCTTAAGCAATGTAAAAAATCACCAGTCAGAATACAAACATTTATGGAAGAAACCTAAGAATCGACAGGGCGTTTATCCTGATGACTCAGGCTATCAAGAAAGTCAATACAAACCAGACATGATGCCTAGAACAAAGATTATAACTTACAAACTGTGTGTTAGAGAACATCTGCCTTCCCTCCAGCATCAGCTTCTCTTGTGGCAAAAGAGGTATTTATAGACCTAGATTTTATAGTTTTATTTGGAATTGTAGACTTTGGTCTTGGAAAGTAGGAAAAATGTGAATTTGTGTAAGCTTTGAAAGTGCAACCTTTGTCCAGAGGAGAAAATAATCCTCTTGTAAAAGATTGCCTATTTCAAAGAATCCCTGGACAAGTTCTAAAAGTCAAGTTAATACAGCAAACTCTTACTTTTAGAAATAAACATGAAAATGATGACAGGAATTTAAACTGGGTGTGATGCAGAAACTATCTGACAACTCCAATTCTCTCTCTCCATGACTCTGTCATAACTTTACAAGGAGAATACTGAGGGTTGGTTGGGGCCTCTACTCTAGTTGACAGGGTAATGGTTAATATCAGCCATAACTACAACTCCATGTAAGCTGTATAATCTATAATGAGAAATTTTTAAATCACGGGACCCTGAGTAATCATCCTCCATTACAGACTACAACTGAAGAATTATTGTTATATGAGACTACAGAAGTTTAATAATTTTACAAAATGTTTTTATACATTGTACAAACATTGAGAGAGCTACTTTGAAGTAGAAAGTATTGAAAATAAGATAGCTTTTACCTTCAAAATAAAACTACTGTCTTAAAAGTTTCAAAAATAAAAACAAGCAACTGATTGGTAAACCTAAAGATTCTTCTCTAGCCACAGAGCAGTTACTTCTCTAGTGTTCTCTGAACGACCCCTTGAAATTTTGGATATTCAATACCACTCTATTATTATAGTATCTCTCTGTCTTGTGTTGTTTCTTTTTTTTCTTCTAAGTATGCTTTTCTTTTCTAACCTTCTAAGAATAAGAAATTCCTAAGACGTAATTCTTGACTATTTTTTTCATTACACCTTCCACGGCACAGATTCTATCTTTTTCTTTCACTGATGCCCCCAACTCTTAGAAGTCATTTATTTAAAAAACAGTTATTATGCACTTGTTTTAGCTCTAACCTTTTTTAAAAACTTCCAAAATCATATGTAACTTTGCATCACTTAACATGTAGCTCATTAATAAAAATATATGAGACACATAAAGAAAATAATCTGACCATTTCCTGTATTACAAAGGTGACTTGTCTAACACATATGAACTTCATATTTTTTCTTTTTTTACCTACTTTTTGAGATATAAGTTACATAAAATAAACTGTGTCCTTCTTAAGTGTATACTGTGATTATTTCTGACAAATATATGTACCCTACACTCACTACCTTTATCAAGATATAGAACATTTCTATCACCCAAGTTTCCTCCTGCCACTTTGCAATCAATTCGCTACTCACCACTGTTAATTCCAGGCAACCATTATGTCTTTCTGGCACTATAGACAAGGTTTGATTAATTTAGAATTTTAGATAAGTGGAATCACACAGATTTACTTGCTTTGTCACTGTAATCTTAACTAACCATAATATTTTTCAGAATTATTCATGTTGTTCCATCAGTCAGTACTTAAATTCTTTTTTCTTTCTGAGCAACATTCCATTATACAGATGTACCACTATTTGTTTATTCACTCATTGGTTGAAAAACAATTGTATTGTTTCTAGTTGTTGACTATCAAAAAGACTCACGTCCAAACTTTTTTCTGGAAACGTCTTTTCATTTCTACTGGGTAAATAATTAGAAGTCAAATTGTTGGGCCCTAGAAGAAGTACATGATTAAATTTATTTTTAAAAAAACTAACAAATTGAAGGAAGGGCAGAGGAACATGGCCAATAGAAGCCTTAAGTAATCTTCCCCACTTCAGATATGCTAATTTAACAACTATCTACACACAAAAATCTACCTTTCTAAGAGGCAAAAATCAGGTGAGCAATCACAGTACCTGGTTTTAAATTCATATCACTGAAAGAGGTACTGAAGAGAGTAGAAAAGACAGTATTGAACTGCTGACACCACTTTTTCCCCATACCTCTGGCAGTGGCCACATGGTATAGAAAATCTGTGTGCTTGAGAGTGGGAGAATGTATTTCTAGGACTCTTCATCAAACTCAGTGTTTCCAGTCACAGCAAAAAAACCTAGATCTGGAGTAAACTCAGCCAATACCTACCTACAAAGACAGCATTTAGATCAGCCCTAGTCAAAGGGAACTAACCCAGCTCAATGGTTGAAAGTTGAGTTTCAGCAAGCTGTGCCACTATGGGCTAAAATGCTCTGGGTTGCTAAATAAGCTTAAAAGGCATTCTAGGCAACAAGGACTGCAAATCCTAGGCAAGTCATAGTCCTGTGTTGAGATTAGAGGTAGTGAACGTAGGGCACCAGGACATCAGCCAGGGAGACTACGGAAGTGTTTACGTTACCCTTCACCCAACTCCAGGCAAAGCAGTTCTGGGGCACAGCACCAAAAGTGACACCTTCCTTCTGCTGAAAGAGAAGACAGTGAAGAGTACAGAGGACTTTGTCTTGCATCGTGGATACCAGCTCAGCCACAGTAGGATAAGCCACTGGGCAGACTCATGAGGCCCCTTTCCAGGCCCTACCTCACAGATGATATATCTAGATACAACCTGGGCCAGAAGGGGAGTTGCTGCCTTAAAGAAAAAGACCGAGTCCTGTCAGGATCCATTACTTTTTGGCTGAAGAGCTACTTGACCCTAAAAAACAAGCATCAACAACCAGGTAGTAAGTCATAGAACTTGGGTGAAATTCTGAGACCTGCTGGTTTCACTAACCAGCTGGGGAACAGTAGAGAAAAGCACCAAGTGGGCTCTTGGTATCCTCAATTCCAGGCCTTGGCTCTTGGACAGCATTTAAGTACCAACCCTGGGCCAGAGGGGAGCCCACTGCTCTTAACATTCCCAGGCCTGGCAGCATTCACCACAAGCTGACTGAAAAGCTCTTGGCTTTAAATGAACATTGACAGTAGTCTGAAAGTACCCTCCATGGTTCTATGGTGGTGGTGCCAATGGGGAGAGGCTTCCTTGCTTATAAAAGGGGAGAGAAGAATGCCAAAAACTTTGTCTCCTGGTTTGAGCATAGGATTAGCCACAATAGAATGGAGCACCAGGTAGATTTCTAAGGTATTTGATTCCAGTTCCTTCCTTCTGGATAGCATCTCTGGAATTGCACAGGGCCTGGAGGACCTTGCCACCTTGATGGGAAGGACACAAGTCTGGCTGGCTTTTCTACCTACTGAGTGCAGAGCCCTGGGGTCTTGAGCAAATATTGGTGGTAACCAGGTAGTGGTTACACTAGGCCTTGAGAAATACCCAGTGCTGTGCTCGTTTCAGGTCTGATCCAGCACAGCGCCAGTGGTGATGCCCATAGGGTTGCTTATGTCCTATCACCCACAGCTCTGGAGAGCTCAGCAAAGATAGTGAGACTGCTTGTTTGGGAGAAAGTAAGGGAAAGTAACAAGAGCCTCTGACTGGTAATCAAAATAACTCTTTTGCCTCTTATTCAAGACCAAAATGGCAGTATCTCTATGAGTCTACAAAAACCACAGCCTTACTAGGCTTTAGGTGTCCCCGAATGCAGATATGGCTTAGACAACAACACCCAAGTCATTTTGAATACCTGGAAAGCCTTCCTGAGAAGGACAGGTACAAAAAAAAAAAAAAAAAGACTGTGAAGACCACAATAAAAAACTAACTCTTCAATGCCCAGACACTAATGAATATTCACAAGCATAAAGACTATCCAGGAAAACATGACCTAACCAAACAAACTAAATAAAACAACAGAGACTAATAATGGAGAAACATGGAGAAACAGAGATATGAGAATTTTCAAACAAGGAATTCAAAATAGCTGTTTTGAGAAAACTTTAAAAAATTAAGATAGCATAAGAAATAGAAATGTATTAGATAAATTTAACAAAGATAATAAAATTTTTAAAAAATAAAGCAGATATTCTGGAATAGAAAAATGAAATTAACAAATGAATAATGTTTCTGAGTTTTCCAATAGCTGAATTTATCAAGAAGGCAGAATTTGTGAGCTTGAAGACAGGTTATTTGAAAATACACAGTCAGAGGAAACAAAAGAAAAAAAGAATAAAAAACAAAGAAGCATGTCTATGAAACAGCCTCAAAAAGGTAAATCCAAGAGTTATTGGAATTAAATGGCAGGTGGAGAAAGACATCAAGGTAGAAATGTTGTTCAAAGAGATAATATCAGAGAATTTCCCAAATCTAGGGAAAATATCAATATTCAGCTTCAAGAAGATTATACAACACCAAACAGATTTACCTCAAATATTACTACTTCAGTTGATTTCTTGAAAAGTTAAACAAGGCCGGGCACGGTGGCTCAAGCCTGTAATCCCAGCACTTTGGGAGGCTGAGATGGGTGGATCACGAGGTCAGGAGATCGAGACCTTCCTGGCTAACACAGTGAAACCCCGTCTCTACTAAAAAGAATACAAAAAAACTAGCCGGGCAAGGTGGCAGGCGCCTGTAGTCCCAGCTACTCGGGAGGCTGAGGCAGGAGAATGGTGTGAACCCGGGAGGCGGAGCTTGCAGTGAGCCCAGATCACGCCACTGCACTCCAGCCTGGGCGACTGAGCGAAACTCCATCTCAAAAAAAAGAAAAAAAAAAAAAAAAAGAAAAGAAAAGTTAAACAAAATCGGAAATCCTTTAGCCAGAATATCTAAGATAAAAAGAAAGTAGATCCAAATAAATAAGAGATTAAAAATAAGACATTACAAATGATTCCACACAAATTCAAAGGGCCATGAGTGGCCACTATGGGCAACTATATACCAATAAGTTAAAAAATCTGGAAGAAATGGATAAATTCCTAGACACATACAACTTACAAATATTAAATCATGAAGAAATCCAAGACAGGAACAGACCAATAACAAGTAATGAGATAGAAACCATAATAAAATGTCTCCCAGTAAAGAAAAGCCTGAGAGCAGATGGCTTCACTGCTGAATTCTACTAAACACATAAAAAAGAATTAATACGATCCTACTCAAAGTATTCTGAAAAATAAAGAAGGAAAGACTTCCAGAAGTATGAAGCCAGTATGACCTTAATATCAAAGCCAGACACAGACATATCAAAAAGTGAAAACTACGGGTCAATATTCCTGATGAATTTTGACACAAAAATTCTCAATAAAATACTAGCAAACAAAATTCAACAATAAGGTCATTTATCATGATCAAGTGAGATTCATCCCAAGGATGCAAGGAATGTTTGACATATGTAAATCAATCAAGGTGATACATCATATAAACATAATAAAGGACAGAATCCATATGATCATCTCAAGCAATGCTGGAAAAGCATTTGATAACATTAAGCATTGCTTCATGATAAAAACCCTTAAAAAACTGAGTATAGAAAAAACATTCCTCAACATAATAAAAGGCATGTGTAGCAGACCAACAACTAGTATCACATTGAATGGGGAAAAACTAACAAACCTTCTTCTAAGATCTGGAATGCCGCAAGGCTGCCTACTGTCACCACTGTTATTTAACATAGTACTGGAAGTCCTAGCTAGAGCAATTAGAAAAGAGAAAGAAATAAAGACATCCAAATTGGAAAGGAAGAAGTCAAATTATCCCCGTTTATTGATAACATGATCTTATATTTGGAAATTCTAAGGACTCCACAAAAAACTACTAGAACTAATAAACACATTCAGTAAAGTTGCTGAATACAATACTATTTTACAAAATTTAGTACCATTTGTATATGCCAACAGTGAACAATCTTAAAAACAAACAAGATAGTAATTCTATTTACAATAGCCACACATAAATACCTCAAAATTAACTTAAGAAAGTAAAAGAAAATCTACAATTAAAACAAGAAAACTTTGATGCAGAACATTGAAAAGGATACCAAAAAAAATGAAAATATATTCCATGTTTATGGATTGGAAGAATTAATGTTGTTAAAACGTTCGTAATACCCAAAACAATCTACTGATTTAATGCAATCCTTATTGAAATACCAATGGAATTCTTCAAAAAAAAAATAACAAAAACAATCCTAAACTTTATATGGAACCACAAAAGACCCATAATAGCCAAAACTATCCTGAGTAAAAAGAATAAAACTAGAAGAATCAAATTACCTGACTTCAAATTACACTGCAGGGCTATAGTAACCAAACCACAACAATACTAGCATAAAAACAGAGACATAGATCAATGGAATAGAATAGGCAACCCAGAAACAAATGGATACATGTGCAGTGAACTCATCTTCTACAAAGTTGCCAAGAACATACATTGGAAATAGTCTTTTCAATAAATGGTGTTGGGATAACTAGATATCCATATACAGAAGAATAAAACTAGAACAGTACCTCTAGCCATATACAAAAATAAAATCAAAATGGATTAAATACTTAAAATTGAAGGCCTCAAACTATAAAATAACAATAAGGAAATATTGGGGAAACTCTCCAGGACATTGGTCTGGGCAAAATTTCTTGAGTAATATCCCACAAACCCGGGTAACCAAAGCAAAATTGAACAAATGGGACCAACTCACATTAAAAAAAACTTCTGTATAGCAAAGGAAATGATCAACAGAATGAAGGTACAACACATAGAATGACAAAAAAAATTGCAAACTACCCATCCTACCCATCTGAAAAGATATTAATAAACAGATTATATGAGAAGTTCAAACTACTCTCTAGAAAAAAAAAATCTAACAATTTGAATCAAAAATTGGCAAAAGATCTGAATAGACATTTCTCAAAAGAAGACATACAAATGGCAAATAGGCAAATGAAAAGGTGCTTGACATCATTGATCATCAGAGAAATGCAAATAAAAACTACAATGAGATATCATCTCACCTCAGTTAAAATGGGTTTAACCAAAAGGCAATAACAAATGCTGATGGCAATGGGGAGAAAAGCGAGCCTTCATACACTATTGGTGGGATTGTAAATTAGTACAACCACTATGAAAAGCAGTTTGGAGACTCCTCAAAGAACTAAAAATAGAGCTACCCTAAGATCTATCCATCCTACTGATGGGTTTATATTCAAGAGAAAATAAATCAGTATATGGAAGAGATATCTGCACTCCCATGTTCATTGCAGCACTGTTCACAATAGCCAACATTTGGAAGCAACCTAAGTGTACATCGACAGATGAATGGATTTTAAAAATGTGGTACAGATACACAATGGAGGACTATTCACCCATAGAAAAATAAGATTCTGTCATTTACAATAACATAGATAGAACTGGAGGTCATTATGCTAGTTGAAATAAGCCAGATACAGAAAGACAAACATTGCATGTTCTCACTTATTTGTGAGATATAAAATTCATAACAATTAAACTCACAGAGATAGCAAAAGGATGGTTACCAGAAGCTGGGAAAGGTATTGGGAAAGTGGAAGTGACCTGGGGTTGGTTAATAGTTACAAAAAAAAATAGAAAGATTAAATAAGACCTAATATGTGATAGCACAACAGGGTGGCTATAGTAAATAGTAATTTAATTGTACATGTTAAAATAATTATACATGTACAATTATAATTGTAATTGGATTGTTTGTAACACAAATGATAAATATACGTTGGGATGGATCCCCCATTTTACATTATGTAACTATTACACATTTTCTGCCTGTATCAAAACATTTCATGTACCCCATAAATATATACACCTACTATGTACTCACAAAAATTAAACATTTTTCTGATAATTAAATTGTTTAATAGGCTAAATACATCAATCTGAGATTTCAAACTATAAAACTACTAAAAGAAACCATTCATAAAATAGTCCAGGACATTGAACTGAGCAAACATTTCTTGATTAATATCTTACAAGCACAGGCAGCCAAAGCAAAAATGGACAACCGGTTCACTTAAAAGTTAGAAAAACTTCTGCACAGCAAATAAAACAAGCAACAAAATGAAGAGACAACCCACAAAATGGGAGAAAATATTTTCAAACTAACCATCTGACAGGGGATTAATATCCAGAATATATAAGAACCTCAAACAACTTTATAAGAAAAAATATAATAATCTGATCAAAAATTGGACAAAAGATCAGAATAGACATTTCTCAAAAAACAAAAAAAGACAAAGAAATTTAAAACAGGTGAATGAAAAGGTTCTCAACATAATTGATCATTAGAGAAGTGAAAATCAAAACTACAATGAAATTTCCTCTTACCTCAGTTAAAATGGCTTTTATCCAAAAGATAGGCAATAACAAATGTTGGCAAGGATGTGAAGGAAAGGGAATTCTCCTACACTCTTTGTGGAAATGTAAATTAGTACAACGACCATGGAGAGCAGTTTGGAGGTCACTCAAAAAAAACCTAAAAAATAGAGTTACCATACAATCCATCAATCTTACTGCTTGGGTATATATCCAAAGAAAGGAAATCAGTATATTGAAGAGATATCTGCACTCCCATGTTTGTTGCAGCACTGTTCAAAACAGCCAAGGTTTGGAAGCCACCTAAGTGTCCATCAACAGATGAATGGATAAAGAAAATGTGACACTTGCACACAATGAAGAGGAAGGACTATTTAGCCCTAGAAAAGAATGAGATCCTGTCATTTGCAACAACGGGGATGAAACTGGAGATTGTTATATTCAGTGAGATAAGCCAGGAACAGAAAGACAGGCTTCCATGTACTCAGTTATTTGTAAGAGCTAAAATTTAAAATAAGTGAACTCATGGAGATGGAGAACAGAAGAATGGTTTCCAGAGGTTGGAAAGAGGGTAGTGGGGGATAAGAGAGATGTAAGGTTGTTTACTGGGTACAAAAAAATAGAAAGTATACCTCCATGAACGCTGATGTGATTATTACGTATCACATGCCTGTATCAATATATCTCACTTGACCCCTAAATACATATCTACTATATACCACAAAAATTAAAAGCAAAAAAAATTAGATAAAATTGTTAGAAAACTAACAAATGTTTTTGGTTGTATAGTTTTACACTCACGCATCAATATTAAGAGTGACAGTTTTTCCACTTTCATATCAACACTTGGTACTTTCAGTATTTTTAATTTTAGCCATTCCCATAGATACAAGTAGTATAATATTGTGCTTTCAGTTTCCATTTCTTTAATATCTAATTATGTGAAGAATCTTTTTGTATCTTCATTTGCTATTCTTTTTATATATATATACTTTAAGTTCTAGGGTACATGTGCACAACGTGCAGGTTTGTTACATATGTATACATGTGCCACTATTCCCATTAGACATTTATCTCCTGAAGTGTTTGGTCAATTTTTTTTACTCATTTTTCAGTGTTTTTTTTTTTTTTGCCTGCTTATAAATGCATGGCAAATGAAAGAGTTTTTAAAATATTTTTGTAGATTTGCTTTTAAACAGATTTATTGAGATATAATTCACATACCATGTAATTTACCCATTTAAAGTCAATTTCAGGAGAGTTGACATCTTAACAACATGAACTCTTAATAAATAGCTTCTATTCTTTGGGGTTTAAAAAATAATTTTTCTCAACAATGTTTTGTTGTTTTAGTGTACAGGGCTGGAACATTTTAAAAATTTATCTTAAGTATATCATAGTTTTTTATGCCATTGTAAATGGCTATTCAAAATTTCATTTTTCGGTTGTTTCTTTGTATTATAGAAAAACAACTGATTTTTGTGCACTGAGCTTATATTCTACTTCTTTGCTAAATTTACTTTTGATTTCCGGTAAGTTTTTAGAGAAACATATTCTATGATTCTATGGTAGTCTCTACATATATGTCTTGTTTTCTGTGAATAATAATTGTATACTTTCTAAAAGTTTGTGTTTTGTATTTGATTTTCTCACCTTATCATACTGGCTAGGACAAAAAAGTACAAAATTGAATAGGAGTGGTAAGAACACATATGTTTGCCTTGTTTCCAATTTTAAGCAGAAAATATTTAGTGTTTCAAGATTAGGCATAATGTTATTTATAAGTTTCTGGTTTTTCTTGTTTTTCTGTACATGCCTTTTACCATGTTAAGGAAGATCCCTTCTTGTCCTAGATAAATTAGAGTATTTTTCATGAAAGTTCACTGTATATTTAAAATGCCTTTTTTTACACCCCTTTGAATATAAATTTTTACTTTTTTGTTATTTTTATATGGTGGACTAAGTTGATTGATTTTTAATTGTGGTAAAATACATGTAACATATAATTTTTTATTCAAAAAATTTTAAGGATACAATTTGGTGGTATTAAGTACGTTCACATATTATTGTGCAACCATCACCAACAACCAGCTCTAGAATTCTTTTTATCTTTCCAAACTGAAATCTTCTACACAATAAACAGTAACTCTCCACCTTCCTTTTCCCCAGCTCTAGAATTCTTTTCATCTTTCCAAACTGAAATCCTCTACACAATAAACAGTAACACTCCACTTTCCCTTTCCCCAGCTCCTTGCAACCACCATTCTACTCTGTGTATCTATGAATTGCGCTATTCTAGGTAACTCATGTAAGTGAGATTACACCTTTCTCCTTTTGTGTCTTGTTCATTTCACATAGCATAATATCTTCTTGGTTCATCCATGCTGTAGCATTTGTACAACTTTTTCTTTCTTTTCAAGGCTGTATAATATTCCATTGTATAAACATACAACAATTTGTTCATCCATCCTTCTATTAATGGACATTTACATTGTTTCCATTTTCTGCTATTGTGAATGACGTTACCATGAATATTGGTGTACAAATATCTGTTCAAGTAACTGCTTTTAATTATTTGTGGTATATTCACAGAAGTGAAATCATCGGATCACATGGCAATTTAATTTTTAATTGTTTTACCACATTCTTACCAACACTTGCTATTTTCTAGATTTGTCATTTTGTTTGTTTTTTTAATAGCTGTCCTAATGGGTGGGAATTAAATACATATTTTGGCTTTTATTTTTATTTTCCTAATGATTAGTTGTGTTTGTCATCTTTTTATAGGCTCATTGGCATAAATATATATTTCTTTTTCAGCTAAATTTATGTACAAGTACTTCATCCATTTTAACATTGGATTGTTTGATTTTTTGTTGTTGAGTTGTAAGATTTTTAAATATATTATTGATATTAACTGCATATCACATATATGATTTGCAAATACTTTCTCCCACTCCATGGGTTGTCTTTTCACTGCTGACACTGTACTTTGATACACAAAAGTCTTTAATTTTGACAAAGTCTAATTTATTAACTTTTTTTCTCTTACCTGTGCTTTGAAGGTCATATCTAAAACAACTTTTACCAAATCCAATGTCATAAAGATATCCCTATGTTTATGTTTTTGTCTAAGAATTTTATAGTTTTAGCTCTTATGTTCAGATTTTTGCTCCATTTTCAATTAATTTTTGTATGTAATGTAAGGTAAGGGTCCAATTTCCTTCTATTGCTTGGCATATAAGGTTTCTCACCACCGTTTGTTGAAAAGATTATGTTTTTTATTGAATGGTCTTGGCAAACATCAAAAATCATTTGATCACACATGTTAGGATTTATTTCTGTGTTCTCTATTCTATTCCATTGATCTATGTTTATGGCTTTGTACCATTACCACAATATTTTGTTTAGTCTAGCATAATAGACAGTTTTGAATTCAAGAAGTGTAAGAATTTCGATTTTATTTACAGAGTGTTTGGCTATTCAAAGACTTTTGAGATTTCATATACATTTTAAAATTGATTTTTTTCTTTTAATGCAAAAAAATTATTATAATATTGATACAGATTTCCTTGTGTGTGGAGGACTTTAGGTAGAGTAGACATCTTAACACATTATCTTGCAATATATGAATACATAATGTCTTTCCATTTATTTGTGTCTTCTCTAATTGCTTTTGGCAACATTTTGTAGTTTTCATGTACAAGTCTTTTGCATGTTTATAAGTTTATTCCTATTTGGTATTTTCATGCTACTGTAAATGGAATTCTTTTCTAAATTTCCTTTTTGAATTACTGATTATTAGTGTATAGAAATGCAACTGAATTGTGTGGGTTGATTTTTTATCCTGTAATCCTGCTAAAATTGATTATTAGTTCTAACAGGGGTGTGTGTATGTGTGTGTGTGTGTAATACTTAAGGTGTTCTACACATAGGATTATGTCATTTGTAAACAGAGCTAATTCTACTTCTCCCTTTTTTTAATTATACTTTAAGTTCTGGGGTCCATGTCCACAACGTGCAGGTTTGCTGCATATGTACACATGTGCCATGTTGGTATGCTGTACCCATTAACTCGTCATTTACATTAGGTATATCTCCTAATGCTATTCCTCCCCCTCCCCCCTCCCCACAACAGGACCCAGTGTGTGATGATCCACTTCCTTCATCCAAGTGATCTCATTGTTCAATTCCCACCTATGAGTGAGAACATGCAGTATTTGGTTTCCTGTTCTTGCGGTAGTTTGCTGAGAATGATGGTTTCCAGCTGCATCCATGTCCCTACAAAGGACACGAACTCATCCTTTTTTATGGCTGCATAGTATTCCATGGTGTATATGTGCCACATTTTCTTAATCCAGTCTGTCACTGATGGACATTTGGGTTGATTCCAAGTCCTTGCTATTGTGAATAGTGCCACAATAAACATACGTGTGCATGTGTCTTTATAGCAGCATGACTTATAATCCTTTGGGTATATCCCTAGTAATGGGATGGCTGGGTCAAATGGTATTCCTAGTTCTAGATATTTAAGGAATCGCCACACTGTTTTCCACAATGGTTGAACTAGTTTACAGTCCCACCAACAGTGTAAAAGCCTGATACCTTTTTCTCCACATCCCCTACAGCACCTGCTGTTTCCTGACTTTTTAATGATTGCCATTCTAACTGGTGTGAGATGGTATCTCACTGTGGTTTTGATTTGAATTTCTCTGATGGTGAGTGATGATGAGCATTTTTTCATGTGTCTGTTGGCTGTATGAATGTCTTCTTTTGAGAAGTATCTGTTCATATCCTTTGCCCACTTTTGATGGGGTTGTTTGTTTTTTCCTTGTAAATTTCATTGAGATCTTTATAGGTTCTGGAAATTAGCGCTTTGTCAGATGAGTAGAATGCAAAAATGTTCTCCCATTCTGTAGGTTGCCTGTTCACTCTGATGGTAGTTTCTTTGCTGTGCAGAAGCTCTTTAGTCTACTTAGATCCCATTTGTCAATTTTGGCTTTTTTTGCCGTTGCTTTTGGTGTTTTAGACATGAAGTCTAACATTTAAGTCTCTAATCCATCTTCAATTAATTTTTGTATAAGGCATAAGGATCCAGTTTCAGCTTTCTACTTATGGCTAGCCAATTTTCCCAGTACTATTTATGAAATAGGGAATCCTTTCCCCATTTCTTGTTTTTGTCAGGTTTGTCAAAGATTAGATGGCTGTAGATGTGTGGTATTATTTCTGAGGGCTCTGTTCTGTTCCATTGGTCTATATCTCTGTTTTGGTACCAGTACCATGCATTTTGGTTACTGTAGCCTTGCAGTATACTTTGAAGTCAGGTATGCCTCTAGTTTTGTTGTTTTGGCTTTGGATTGTCTTGGCAATGAGGGGTCTTTTTTGGTTCCCTATGAACTTTAAAGCAGTTTTTTCCAATTCTATGAAGAAAGTCATTGGTAGCTTAATGAGGATGGCATTGAATCTATAAATTACCTAGGGCAGTATGGCCATTTTCACAATATTGATTCTTCCTATCCATGAGCATGGTATGTTCTTCTATTTTTTTGTGTCCTCTTTTATTTCACTGAGCAGTGGTTTATAGTTCTCCTTGAAGAGGTCCCTTACATCTCTTGTAAGTTGGATTCCTAGATATTTAATTCTCTTTGAAGCTATTGTGAATGGGAGTTCATTCATGATTTGACTCTCTATTTGTCTGTTACTGGTGTATAAGAATGCTTGTGATTTTTGCACATTTATTTTGTATCCTGAGACTTTGCTGAAGTTGCTTATCAGCTTAAGGAGATTTTGGGGTGAGACAATGGGGTTTTCTAAATATACAATCATGTTATCTGCGAACAGGGACAATTTGACTTCATCTTTTCCTAACTGAATACCGTTGATTTCTTTCTCTTGCCTGATTGCCCTAGTCAGAATTTCCAACACTATGTTGAATAGGAGTGGTGAGAGAGGGCATCCCTGTCTTGTGCCAGACTTCAAAGGGAATGCTTCCAGTTTTAGCCCATTCAGTATGATATTGGCTGTGGGTTTGTCATAAAAAGCCCTTATTATTTTCTGATGCGTTCCATCAATACCGAACTTATTGAATGAGTTTTTTGCATGAAGGGCTATCGAATTTTGTCGAGGCCTTTTCTGCATCTATTGAGATAATCATGTGAGTTTTGTCTTTGGTTCTGTTTATATGCTGGATTACGTTTATTGATTTGCATATGTTGAACCAGCCTTGCATCCCAGGAATGAAGCCCACTTGATCATGGTGGATAAGCTTTTTCATGTGCTGCTGGATTTGGTTTGCCAGTATCTTTTGAGATTTTTACATCAATGTTCATCAGGGATATTGGTCTGAAATTCTCTTTTTTTGTTGTATCTCTGTCAGGCTTTGGTATCAGTATGATGTTGGCCTCATAAAATGAGTTAGGGAGAATTCCCTCTTTTTCTATTGATTGGAATAATTTCAGAAGAAATGGTACCAACTCCTCCTTGTACCTCTGGTAGAATTCAGCTGTGAATCCATCTGGTCCTGGACTTGTTTTGGTTGGTAGGCTATTAATTATTGCCTCAATTTCAGAGCCTGCTATTGGTCTATTCCGAGATTCAACTTCTTCCTGGTTTAGTCTTGGGAGGGTGTAAGTGCCCAGGAAATTATCCATTTCTTCTAGGTTTTCTAGTTTATTTGCGTAGAGGTGTTCTTAGTATTCTCTGATGGTAGTTTATATTTCACGTTGGTGGTAATATCCCCTATATCATTTCTTATTGAGTCTATTTGATTCTTCTCTCTTTTCTTCTTTATTAGTCTTGCTAGTGGTCTATCAATTTTGTTGATTTTTCAAAAAACCCGTTCCTGGATTCATTGATTTTTGGAGGGTGTTTTGTGTCTCTATCTCCTTCAGTTCTGCTCTGATCTTAGTTATTTCTTGCCTTCTGCTAGCTTTTGAATGTGTTTGCTCTTGCTTCTCTAGTTCTTTTAATTGTGATGTTAGGGTGTAAATTTTAGATCTTTCCTGCTTTCTCTTGAGGGCATTTAGTGCTATAAATTTCCCTCTACACACTGCTTTAAATGTGTCCCAGAGATTCTGGAATGTGGTGTCTTTGTTCTCATTAGTTTCAAAGAACATCTTTATTTCTGCCTTCATTTTGCTATGTACTCAGTAGTCATTCCGGAGCAGGTTGTTCAATTTCCATGTAGTTGAGTAGTTTTGATTGAGTTTCTTAGTCCTGAGTTCTAGTTTGATTGCACTGTGGTCTGAAAGACAGTTTGTTATAATTTCTGTTCTCTTACATTTGCTGAGGAGTGCTTTACTTCCAACTATGTGGTCAATTTTGGAATAAGTGTGATGTGGTGCTGAGAAGAATGTATATTCTGTTGATTTGCGGTGGAGAGTTCTGTAGATGTCTATTAGGTCCTCTTGCTGCAGAGTTGAGTTCAATTCCTGGATATCCTTGTTAACTTTCTGTCTCGTTGATCTGTCTAATGTTGACAGTGGGGTGTTAAAGTCTCCCATTATTATTGTATGAGAGTCTAAGTCTCTTTGTAAGTCTCTAAGGACTTGCTTTATGAATCTGGGTGCTCCTTTATTGGGTGCATGTATATTTAGGATAGTTAGCTCTTCCTGATGAATTGATCCCTTTACCATTATGTAGTGGCCTTCTTTGTCTCTTTAAACTTTGAGGGTTTAAAGTCTGTTTTGTCAGAGACTAGGATTGCAACCCCTGCTTTTTTTTTTTTTGTTTTCCATTTGCTTGGTAGATCTTCCTCCATCCCTTTATTTTGAGCCTACGTGTGTCTGTGCATGTGAGATGGGTCTTCTGAATACAGCAAACTGATGGGTCTTGACTCTTTATCCAATTTGCCAGTCTGTGTCTTTTAATTGGATCATTTAGTCTATTTACATTTAAGGTTAATATTGTTATGTGTGAACTTGATCCTGTCATTATGATATTAGCTGGTTATTTTGTTCGCTAGTTGATACAGTTTCTTCTAGCATCGATGGACTTTACATTTTGACATGTTTTTGCAATGGCTGGTACCTGTTGTTCCTTTCCATGTTTAGTGCTTCCTTCAGGATCTCTTGTAGGACAGGCCTAGTGGTGACAAAATCTCTAAGCATTTGCTCATCTGGAAAGGATTTTATTTCTCTACTTATGAAACTTAGTTTAGCTGGATATGAAATTCTGGGTTTAAAATTCTTTTCTTTAAGAATGTTGAATATTGGCCCCTACTCTCTTATGGTTTGGAGAGTTTCTGCCGAGAGATCTGCTGTTAGTCTAATGGCCTTCCCTTTGTGTGTATCCCAACATTTCTCTTTGGCTGCCGTTAACATTTTTTCCTTCATTTCAACTTTGGTGAATCTGAAAATTATGTGTCTTGGAGTTGCTCTTCTCGAGGAGTACCTTTGTGGCGTTCTCTGTATTTCCTGAATTTGAATGTTGGCCTGCCTTACTAGGTTGGGGAAGTTCTCCTGGATGATATTCTGTAGAGTGTTTTCCAACTTGGTTCCATTTTCCCCGTCACTTTCAGGCACACCAATCAGATGTAGATTTGGTCTTTTCACATAATCCCATACTTCTTGAAGGCTTTGGTCATTTCTTTTTACTATTTTTTCTCCACACTTCTCTTTTCGCTTCATTTCATTCATTTGATCTTCAGTCGCTATACTCTTTCTTCCAGTTGATTGAGTCAGTTACTGAAGCTTGTGCATTTGTCACGTAGTTCTCATGTTATGGTTTTCATCTCTATCAGTTCCTTTAAGGTCTTCTCTGCATTGATTATTCTAGTTATCCATTCATCCATTCTTTTTTCAAGGTTTTTAGTTTCTTTGCTCTGGTTACGTGGTTCCTCCTTTAGCTCTGAGATGTTTGATCGACTGAAGCCTTCTTCTCTCAACTCATCAAAGTCATTCTCCATCCAGCTTTGTTCCGTTGCAGGCGATGAGCTGCATTCCTTTGGAGGGGGAGATGTGCTCTGATTTTTTGAATCTCCAACTTTTCTGCACTGCTTTTTCCCCATCTTTGTGGTTTTATCTTCCTTTGGTCTTTGATCATGGTGACATACTGATGTGGTTTTGGTTTTGGTGTCCTTTCTGTTTGTTAGTTTTTCTTCTAACAGTCAGGACCCTCAGCTGTAGGTCTGTTGGAGTTGGCTTGAGGTCCACTCCAGACCCTGTTTGCCTGGGTATCAGCAGCGGAGGCTGCAGAAGAGAGAATATTGCTAAGCAGTGAGTGTTGCTGTCTGATTTTTGCTCTGGAAAATTCGTCTCAGGGGTGTACCCCACCATTCGAGGTGTGAGGTGTCAGTCTGCACCTAGTGGGGTTGTCTCCCAGTTAGGCTACTCAGGGGTCAGGGACCCACTTGAGCAGGCAGTCTGTCCATTCTCAGATCTCAACCTCCGTGCTGGGAGATCCACTGTCCTCTTCAAATGTGTCTGAAGGGGCATTTACCTCTGCAGAGGTTTCTGCTGCTTTACTTTAGCTATGCCCTGTCCCCAGAGGAGGAGTCTACAGAGGCAGGCGGGACTCCTTGAGCTGCATTGGGCCCCACCTCATTTGAGCTTCCCTACGGCTTCGTTTACCCACTTAATCCTCAGCAATGGTGGGCACCCCTCCCCCAGCCTCACTGCCGCTTTGCCGGTAGATCGCAGACTGCTGTGCTAGCAATGAGGGAGGCTCCGTGAGCCTGGGACCCTCCCGGCCAGGTGTGGGATATAATCTCCTGGTGTGCCCTTTGCTAAGACCCTTGGTAAAGTGCAGTATTAGGGTGGGAGTTACCCGATTTTCCAGGTGTTGTGTGTCTCAGTTTCCCTTGGCTAGGAAAAAGGATTCCCTTCCCCCTTGTGCTTCCCAGGTGAGGCAAAGCCTCACCCTGCTTCAGCTTTCTCTGGTCGGGTTGCACCAGCTGACCAGCACCCATTGTCCGGCACTCCCGAGTGAGATGAACCCGGTACCTCAGTTCAAAATGCAGAAATCACCTGTCTTCTGTGTCACTCACGCTTGGACCTGGAGGCTGGAACTGTTCCTATTCTGCCATCTTGGGTGCAGCCCCCCATGCTTGTGATTTTTGCACATTGATTTTGTGTCTTGAGACTTTGCTGAAGTTGCTTATCAGCTTAAGGAGATTTTGGGCTGAGACAATGGGGTTTTCTAAATATACAATCATGTCATCTGCAAACAGGGACAATTTGACTTCTTCTTTTCCTTACCAAATACCTTTATTTCTTTCTCTTGCCTGATTGCCCTAGCCAGAACTTCCAACACTATGTTGAATAGGAGTGGTGAGAGAGGGCATCCCTGTCTTGTGCCAGTTTTCAAAGGGAATGCTCCCAGTTTTTGCCCATTCCATATGATATTGACTGTGGGTTTGTCATAAATAGCCCTTATTATTTTGAGATACATTCCATCAATACCAAACTTATTGAATGAGTTTTTAGCATGAAGGGCTGTCGAATTTTGTCGAGGCCTTTTCTGCATCTATTGAGATAATCATGTGGGTTTTGTCTTTGGTTCTGTTTATATGCTGGATTACGTTTATTGATTTGCATATGTTGAACGAGCCTTGCATCCCAGGAATGAAGCCCACTTGATCATGGTGGATAAGCTTTTTCATGTGCTGCTGGATTCGGTTTGCCAGTATCTTATTGAGGATTTTTGCATCAATGTTCATCAGGGATATTGGTCTAAAATTCTCTTTTTTTGTTGTATCTCTGTCAGGCTTTGGTATCAGGATGATGTTGGCTTCGTAAAATGAGTTAGGGAGGATTTCCTCTTTTTGTATTGATTGGAATAGTTTCAGAAGGAATGGTACCAACTCCTCCTTGTACCTCTGGTGGAATTCGGCTGTGAATCCGTCTGGTCCTGGACTTTTTTTCATTGGTAGGCTATTAACTATTGCCTCATTTTCAGAGCCTCATATTGGTCTATTCCGGGATTCAACTTCTTCCTGGTTTAGTCTTGGGAGAGTGTAAGTGTCCAGGAAATTATCCATTTCTTCTAGGTTTTCTAGTTTATTTGCATAGAGGTGTTTATAGTATTCTCTGATGGTAGTTTGTATTTCTGTGGGATCGGTGATGATATCCCCTTTATCATTTTTTATTGCGTCTATTTGATTCTTCTCTCTTTTCTTCTTTATTAGTCTTGCTAGTGGTCTGTCAATTTTGTTGATCTTTTCAAAAAACCAACGCCTGGATTCATTGATTTTTTGGAGAGTTTTTTGTGTCTCTATCTCCTTCAGTTCTGCTCTGATCTTAGTTATTTCTAGCCTTCTGCTAGCTTTCAAATGTGTTTGCTCTTGCTTCTCTAGTTCTTTTAATTGTGATGTTAGAGTGTCAATTTTAGATCTTTCCTGCTTTCTCTTGTGGGCATTTAGTGCTATAAATTTCCCTCTACACACTGCTTTAAATGTGTCCCAGAGATTCTGGTATGTTGTATGTTTGTTCTCATTGGTTTCAAAGAACATCTTTATTTCTGCCTTCATTTCATTATGTACCCAGTAGTCATTCAGGAGCAGGTTGTTCAGCTTCCATGTAATTTAGCGGTTTTGATTGAATTTCTTCGTCCTGAGTTCTAGTTTGATTGCACTGTGGTCTGAAAGACAGTTTGTTATAATTTCTATTCTCTTACATTTGCTGAGGAGTGCTTTACTTCCAACTATGTGGTCAATTTTGGAATAAGTGACAAGTGGTACTGAGAAGAATGTATATTCTGTTGATTTGGGGTGGAGAGTTCCGTAGATGTCTATTAGGTCCGCTTGCTGCAGAGATGAGTTCAATTCCTGGATATCCTTGTTAACTTTCTGTCTCGTTGATCTGTCTAATGTTGACAGTGGGGTGTTAAAGGCTCCCATTGTTATTATATGAGAGTCTAAGTCTCTTTGTAAGTCTCTAAGGACTTGCTTTATGAATCTGGGTGCTCCTGTATTGGGTGCATATATATTTAGGATAGTTAGCTCTTCCTGATGAATTGATCCCTTTACCATTATGTAATGGCCTTCTTTGTCTCTTTTGATCTTTGATGGTTTAAAGTCTGTTTTATCAGACTAGGATTGCAACCCCTGCTTTTTTTTGTTTTCCATTTGCTTGGTAGATCTTCCTCCATCCCTTTATTTTGAGCCTATGTGTGTCTGTGCATGTGAGATGGGTCTTCTGAATACAGCAAACTGATGGGTCTTGACTCTTTATCCAATTTGCCAGTCTGTGTCTTTAATTGGAGCATTTAGTCCATTTACATTTAAGGTTAATATTGTTATGTGTGAACTTATCCTGTTATTGTGATTTTAGCTGGTTATTTTGTTCGCTAGTTGCAGTTTCTTCATGGCATCAATAGACTTTACATTTTGACATGTTTTTGCAATGGCTGGTACCTGTTTTTCCTTTCCATGTTTAGTGCATCCTTCAGGATCTCTTGTAGGGCAGGCCTGGTGGTGACAAAATCTCTAAGCATTTGCTTGTCTGTAAAGGATTTTATTTCTCCTTCACTTATGAAACTTAGTTTAGCTGGATATGAAATTCTGGATTGAAAATTCTTTTCTTTAAGAATGTTGAATATTGGCCCCTACTCTCCTCTGGCTTGGAGAGTTTCTGCCGAGAGATCTGTGACACTACTCACAATAGCGAAGACTTGGAATCAGCCCAAATGTCCATCAGTGACAGACTGGATTAAGATAATGTGGCACATATACACCATGGAATACTATGCAGCCATAAAAAAGTATGAGTTCGTGTCCTTTGTAGAGACATGGATGAAGTTGGAAACCATCTTTCTGAGCAAACCATCACAAGGACAGAAAACCAAACACCACATGTTCTAACTCATAGGTGGGAATTGAACAATGAGGACACTTTGACACAGGGTGTGGAACGTCACACACCGGGGCCTGTCATGGAGTGAGGGAAAGGAGGAGGGGTAGCATTAGGAGATATACCTAATGTAAATGATGAGTTAACAGGTGCAGAACACCAATATGGCACATGTATATATATGTAACAAACCTGTATGTTGTATACATGTACCCTAGAACTTAAAGTATAATTTTTAAAATAATAAATAAATAAATTTTCTTATCCCAATATCACAGAGGAAGAAACTCTAGTAAGAGATAAGATCATAATTTGAACTGAGATGTGCTTGACCCCAAAGCACTTGTTCCTAAATACTATGCCTTTGTCTTTAGAAAGATGTCCATGTCTGTTAGAAAGGGGAGTAGAAAGGGAGGTGATGAAATCACATGGTGATTACCTGTCTTTGGAAGGATTGGTATAAAAAAGAGAAAGAACATCACATAGCCAAGGACAAAAACAAAAGAATGGCATAAACATGCACAACGATTATCAACAAACCTAAATTTCTGTGAGTTTCGGCTCTGAAATATGTTAAAGACCAAGTAATTCTTTAATTTTTGAGCTACATTTGGGACAAAAAGAACAAAATTTGGCAGAATGCTTGCCTGGGTCAAATGGAGTAATAAGACCATATGACAAAAAGCAAGTAAAATTACTCAATTCCAATTTTTTCTTCCTTTTCTATCAAAGGGGGTGGCCTTCAACTTCCAAAAGTAAGAGAAATGCGGATTAAAAGGCCATCTAAAATAGTTGAATAGTAAGAGAGTTCTGTGCCACTTTAAATTAAATAAAACATATAGGCTCAAATGAACTCAGCCTCAGTATAACAAAAAATCTTATGGATGTAAACGTAAGACTATTCTGGAAATCTCTCATGTCAACTAAACAAACATATATGTACCAAGCATGGTAATGGAATCTCTTTGGCCAAGGGTAAAGATTAATGAGTCCCTACCTTCTAGGGCCCATAGCCTGGATGAAATATTTTCAAAGCTAAGTTAGAAAGCAATTTATGATTAAAAAAAAAATTGCTAGTTGGGCGTATGAGATCTCAAGAGAACTTACAGTGAATTAACTCTGTAAGTTCGCCTTTGAAAATGTATGAGACTTCAACTGGTAGAAATTTGGTGGAAAAATGCCCTAAGTCAATGAGAATTCCCCAGTCATGTCATTAGAATATTATAGTGGAAAAGTGCAGAGTTTACTTGGAGAAGTGTAAATGGTTTAGTTTTGGGAAAAATCAAGAACATTGAAAAAGTATACAGGTCACTAGACAGTAGGATAAGATTGTCTCATTATTTATCACTGTATACCCAGTATATTCCTTGCAAATATTAGTATCCAATGAAAACAATATTGAACAGGAAATATGAATTTAAATATAGGTATAGGCAAATGCTGCCTCAATTTCCAAAACTGGAAAAAGCTATATCTCAGAACATTTACAACGGATTGACTTTCAGAGATGTCTAAAGAAAAGTAGGGTTCATGAGCAAGTGGCAGAGTTATCAGTAGCTAAGCTTACTAGATTTTCTTTTTCCCCACATTTTTATTGTGAAAATTATAAAGTTATAGAAATGTTGAAAGAATAATTCAATGAACATGCATTTATACTTCCCCTAGATTCTCCAAATGTTAACATTTTGCTCCATTTACTCGACCTCTGTGTGTGTGTGTCTGTCTGTGTGTGTGTGTGTCCTTTTTCTGAATCATTTGAAAGTAAGTTTCAGATATCATTACTTCCTTTTTAAACAAGGTTATTAAACTTATATCAACAAGTATAATGTATCTAGGCTTTCTCAAAGTATACGGCAAATTTTTTTCTTGATATTGTACTAACAAAATGGACAAAGTGTAAGTTAAATAATATGACTAGGTGAGTTCATGCTTAGTTAAATTAACATACTGAAGAGTGTTGATTAATGGAGCAATTGCACCCTGGAGGGAGGTCACTGGTACTCCACCACACAACTCTGCACTTATTTTAGTTGGCATAAATGTTTTATCTTCTGCTGAGAGTTTATCCCTGAATAATGTCTGATTTCACACTTTCCAGCTGTAGTTTACAGAAAGTCACCTTTAGGGTTTTAAAAAATATATTCTTAGCCACTCTGAGCGATTCTGACTCAATAGGCCTCGGAAAGGGCCCTTGGCATTTGTGGCAATTATCTATGACTGAGAATCACTGATTTAGGATAACTTTTTATTTAGTTGAATCTCTTGTCGAACCTACCCCATTGCAAATAATGTAGTCTTAAAAACCTTCATACTCATACCACAAAGAATTGAGTTACTGAGTACTTCTACCTGAAAGAAATTATTTGCCAATTTTAGGTCATCTCATTCAACCAGCAGCTACAGTTTCAGTTAAGCTTTATAAAACTCATAGTTGTAACTTCTAAACGTGGTAGAAAATTTCTTGTATGTTCTAAATGCTAACATTTTGCCTGTGGAATGTGGCTAAATTGAGCCTTAAAACATAAAAATTCTAACATGCAAGCTCTGAATTTTAGTATCAGATGTTTGGAATAAACCTATGTTTTATGAAGTAAAGCTTTATAATTTCAAAGTTTTTAGGCTTCATACTTTCTACACATAAGATGAAAATTCATTAGTAGAGGGTCAGACACTCAGTTCAGTCAACTACAGGAGGAACATTATGAACTCATAGCAAGAACTTCTTCCTTCTGTGTCATGATTTATCTCCTTAATAATTTACAGTTTTATCTTCTCCTAAGGACCATGCTGTTTTGAAAAATATGACTACAATTTGAAAATCCTTTATTCTCTATGAACTCATTGTACATAATAAGATAATCATCAAATGACTTCAATGTTGTGGTAGATGAGAGGTTATTAAGACCTTCAACATGGGCTCTCTATGGACTAGAAGGTTGATTCCCCTATAAATCAGTCATGTAGGGCTAGCAGGATAAATCAGAATGGGACAAGAAAAAAAAAAAACCTTCTGAATTTAGTACTTTTAAAAGATAGATGCCTTATGAAATAAATCTGGAACACGTTGCACACTTGTCTGCATTCATCAGGTCAATGTTATTGTATTACAACTTGCCTCTCCCTGCCAGAGTAAAAAAGAAAGTGGTCTACAGTGGAAATAAGTTGTATAAATGAAACAAAACAATCTTAAGTTGATTATATCATTGAGAATAGGAAATTATGTTACCAAGAATATGTGAAAAGCAATAGCTATTCACACATGGCTTTCCAATATTATGTTTTTTGAATTAAGAAACCTATCATCTTAATATCGCAACCTTAAAATAATGACACCTACCAAGTGCTTAATATTTCCCAGGTGCTCTTATAATTACTTTAAATCACAGGATTTTAACTTTGGATGCAAATTAGAATCATCTGGGGAACTATAAAATTCTAGATGACCTGGCCTCACTGGAAACCAATTAAATCAGAATATCTATGCGTGGCATCAGTCCAAGCATTGGTATTATTTAAACTCACCAGGTGATTGCAATGTGCAGCTGAGGTTAAGAATTGTTTTTTGGATGCAATAATTTCTTTAATCTTCACAACAGCCTTTTGATAAAGGATACTTTTTGTCATCACCATCATCATCTTTAATTCACAAGGACAAAACCATGACAGAGAGATGTGAAGTCCATTTACCAGGGCCACCAGCTCACAAGTGACAACTGGGATTTGAATCCTGGGAGTTTAGCTCTAATGCTATTATTATGTCACTGCCAACTATATTAAAAATCAAAGATTAACAAAATTCTTGTCAGACTTGAATTACCCATCATAAATGTTGCCCTAGTAGCCCTTAAATAATTTTAATTTGTTTGCTTCAAAGATGAAGAAAAAAATAACACCTGCTGAGAAAAATTAATTTCCCTTTGTTAATATTATAATGTAAGTAATCTGGTTTCTACAGTGTATCTACTGCCATCAAGCAATGTAAAATACTAGCACTTCCAGCCATAATTTTTTTTTAGTTTATATCTTTTTTATTGTTTTTTTTTTCCCATAGGTTTTTGAGAAACAGGTGGTGTTTGGTAACATAAGTAAGTTCTTCAGTGGTGATTTGTGAGATTTTGGTGCACCCATCACCCAAGCAGTATGCACTGTACCCAATTTGTGGTCTTTTATCCTTCACCCTCCTCCTACCCTTTCCCCCAAGTTCAAAAATTTGAAGCCTGACAATGTGATAGAAAAGGAAAACACATTTTCTGAGGATAAATTCCAACTGGCTATAGAAATTTGCATAAGTAGGGGGCGGAGCAAGATGGCCAAATAGGAACAGCTCCAGTCTCCAACTCCCAGCGCGAGCGACACAGAAGACTGGTGATTTCTGCATTTTCAACTGAGGTACTGGGTTCATCTCACTGGGGAGTGCCGGACGATCGGTGCTGGTCAGCTGCTGCAGCCCGACCAGCGAGAGCTGAAGCAGGGCGAGGCATTGCCTCACCTAGGAAGCGCAATGGGGAAGGGAATCCCTTTTCCTAGCCAGGGGAACTGAGACACACAACACCTGGAAAATCGGGTAACTCCCACCCCAATACTGCGCTTTAAGCAAACAGGCACACCAGGAGATCATATCCCACACCTGGCCGGGAGGGTCCCACACCCACGGAGCCTCCCTCATTGCTAGCACAGCAGTCTGTGATCTACCGGCAAGGCAGCAGCGAGGCTGCGGGAGGGGCGCCCGCCATTGCTGAGGCTTAAGTAGGTAAACAAAGCTGCTGGGAAGCTCGAACTGGGTGGAGCTCACAGCAGCTCAAGGAAACCTGCCTGTCTCTGTAGACTCCACCTCTGGGGACAGGGCAATAACAAACACAGCCGAAACCTCTGCAGACGCAAACGACTCTGTCTGACAGCTTTGAAGAGAGCAGTGGATCTCCCAACACGGAGGTTGAGATCTGAGAAGGGACAGACTCCCTGCTCAAGTGGGGTCCCTGACACATGAGTAGCCTAACTGGGAGACATCCCCCACTAGGGGCAGTCTGACACCCCACACCTCACAGGGTGGAGTACACCCCTGAGAGGAAGCTTCCAAAGCAAGAATCAGACAGGTACACTGGCTGTTCAGAAATATTCTATCTTCTGCAGCCTCTGCTGCTGATACCCAGGCAAACAGGGTCTGGAGTGGACCTCAAGCAATCTCCAACAGACCTACAGCTGAGGGTCCTGACTGTTAGAAGGAAAACTATCAAACAGGAATGACACCTACACCAAAACCCCATCAGTACATCACCATCATCAAAGACCAGAGGCAGATAAAACCACAAAGATGGGGAAAAAGCAGGGCAGAAAAGCTGGAAATTCAAAAAATAAGAGCGCATCTCCCCCGGCAAAGGAGCGCAGCTCATCGCCAGCAACGGATCAAAGCTGGATGGAGAATGACTTTGACGAGATGAGAGAAGAAGGCTTCAGTCCATCAAATTTCTCAGAACTAAAGGAGGAATTACGTACCCAGTGCAAAGAAACTAAAAATCTTAAAAAAAAGTGGAAGAATTGATGGCTAGAGTAATTAATGCAGAGAAGGTCATAAACGAAATGAAAGAGATGAAAACCATGACACGAGAAATACGTGACAAATGCACAAGCTTCAGTAACCAACTCAATCAATTGGAAGAAAGAGTATCTGCGATTGAGGATCAAATGAATGAAATGAAGCAAGAAGAGAAACCAAAAGAAAAAAGAAGAAAAAGAAATGAACAAAGCCTGCAAGAAGTATGGGATTATGTAAAAAGACCAAATCTACGTCTGATTGGGGTGCCTGAAAGTGAGGGGGAAAATGGAACCAAGTTGGAAAACACTCTTCAGGATATCATCCAGGAGAACTTCCACAACCTAGTAGGGCAGGCCAACATTCAAATCCAGGAAATACAGAGAACGCCACAAAGATACTCCTCGAGAAGAGCAACTCCAAGACACATAATTGCCAGATTCACCAAAGTTGAAATGAAGGAAAAAATCTTAAGGGCAGCCAGAGAGAAAGGTCGGGTTACTCACAAAGGGAAGCCCAGCAGACTAACAGCAGATCTCTCGGCAGAAACTCTCCAAGCCAGAAGAGAGTGGGGGCCAATATTCAACATTCTTAAAGAAAAGAATTTTAAACCCAGAATTTCATATCCAGCCAAACTAAGTTTCATAAGTGAAGGAGAAATAAAATCCTTTACAGATGAGCAAATGCTTAGAGATTTTGTCACCACTAGGCCTGCCTTACAAGAG
This sequence comes from Macaca mulatta, assembly GCF_049350105.2. Taxonomy (NCBI): domain Eukaryota; kingdom Metazoa; phylum Chordata; class Mammalia; order Primates; family Cercopithecidae; genus Macaca; species Macaca mulatta. The sequence continues at coordinate 122,655,426 of NC_133426.1, read as the reverse complement.
ACCCTGAAGGAAGCACTAAACATAGAAAGGAACAACCGGTACCAGCCATTGCAAAAACATGCCAAAATGTAAAGACCATCGAGGCTAGGAAGAAACTGCATCAACTAACGAGCAAAATAACCAGTTAATATCATAATGGCAGGATCAAGTTCACACATAACAATCTTAACCTTAAATGTAAATGGACTAAATGCTCCAATTAAAAGACACAGACTGGCAAACTGGATAAAGAGTCAAGACCCATCAATTTGCTGCATTCAGGAGACCCATCTCACACGCAGAGACATACATAGGCTCAAAATAAAGGGATGGAGGAAGATTTACCAAGCAAATGGAGAACAAAAAAAAGCGGGGGTTGCAATACTAGTCTCTGATAAAACAGACTTTAAACCATCAAAGATCAAAAGAGACAAAGAAGGCCATTACATAATGGTAAAGGGATCAATTCAACAGGAAGAGCTAACTATCCTAAATATATATGCACCCAATACAGGAGCACCCAGATTCATAAAGCAAGTCCTTAGAGACTTACAAAGAGACTTAGACTCCCATACAATAATGATGGGAGACTTCAACACTCCACTGTCAACATTAGACAGATCAACGAGACAGAAAGTTAACAAGGATATCCAGGAATTGAACTCATCTCTGCAGCAAGCAGACCTAATAGACATCTATAGAACTCTCCACCCCAAATCAACAGAATATACATTCTTCTCAGCACCACATCGTACTTACTCCAAAATCGACCACGTAATTGGAAGTAAAGCACTCCTCAGCAAATGTACAAGAACAGAAATTATAACAAACTGTCTCTCAGACCACAGTGCAATCAAACTAGAACTCAGGACAAAGAAACTCAATCAAAACCACTCAACTACATGGAAACTGAACAACCTGCTCCTGAATGACTACTGGGTACATAACGAAATGAAGGCAGAAATAAAGATGTTTTTTGAAACCAATGAGAACAAACATACAACATACCAGAATCTCTGGGACACATTTAAAGCAGTGTGTAGAGGGAAATTTATAGCACTAAATGCCCACAAGAGAAAGCAGGAAAGATCTAAAATTGACACTCTAACATCACAATTAAAAGAACTAGAGAAACAAGAGCAAACACATTTGAAAGCTAGCAGAAGGCTAGAAATAACTAAGATCAGAGCAGAACTGAAGGAGATAGAGACACAAAAAACTCTCCAAAAAATCAATGAATCCAGGAGTTGGTTTTTTGAAAAGATCAACAAAATTGACAGACCACTAGCAAGACTAATAAAAAAGCAAAGAGAGAAGAATCAAATCGACGCAATTAAAAATGATAAAGGGGATATCACCACCGACCCCACAGAAATACAAACTACCATCAGAGAATACTATAAACACCTCTATGCAAATAAACTGGAAAATCTAGAAGAAATGGATAATTTCCTGGACACTTACCCTCTTCCAAGACTAAACCAGGAAGAAGTTGAATCCCTGAATAGACCAATAGCAGGCTCTGAAATTGAGGCAATAATTAAGAGCCTACCAACCAAAAAAAGTCCAGGACCAGATGGATTCACAGCTGAATTCTACCAGAGGTACAAGGAGGAGCTGGTACCATTCCTTCTGAAACTATTCCAATCAATAGAAAAAGAGGGAATCCTTCCTAACTCATTTTATGAGGCCAACATCATCCTGATACCAAAGCCTGGCAGAGACACAACAAAAAAAGAGAATTTTAGACCAATATCCCTGATGAACATCGATGCAAAAATCCTCAATAAAATACTGGCAAACCGGATTCAGCAACACATCAAAAAGCTTATCCACCATGATCAAGTGGGCTTCATCCCTGGGATGCAAGGCTGGTTCAACATTCGCAAATCAATAAACATAATCCAGCATATAAACAGAACCAAAGACAAGAACCACATGATTATCTCAATAGATGCAGAAAAGGCTTTTGACAAAATTCAACAGCCCTTCATGCTAAAAACGCTCAATAAATTCGGTATTGATGGAACGTATCTCAAAATAATAAGAGCTATTTATGACAAACCCACAGCCAATATCATACTGAATGGGCAAAAACTGGAAGCATTCCCTTTGAAAACTGGCACAAGACAGGGATGCCCTCTCTCACCACTCCTATTCAACATAGTGTTGGAAGTTCTGGCTAGGGCAATTAGGCAAGAGAAAGAAATCAAGGGTATTCAGTTAGGAAAAGAAGAAGTCAAACTGTCCCTGTTTGCAGATGACATGATTGTATATTTAGAAAACCCCATTGTCTCAGCCCAAAATCTCCTTAATCTGATAAGCAACTTCAGCAAATCCTCAGGATACAAAATTAATGTGCAAAAATCACAAGCATTCTTATACACCAGTAACAGACAAACAGAGAGCCAAATCAGGAATGAACTTCCATTCACAATTGCTTCAAAGAGAATAAAATACCTAGGAATCCAACTTACAAGGCATCTAAAGGACCTCTTCAAGGAGAACTACAAACCACTGCTCAGTGAAATAAAAGAGGACACAAACAAATGGAAGAATATACAATGCTCATGGATAGGAAGAATCAATATCGTGAAAATGGCCATACTGCCCAAGGTAATTTATAGATTCAATGCCATCCCCATCAAGCTACCAATGAGTTTCTTCACAGAAATGGAAAAAACTGCTTTAAAGTTCATATGGAACCAAAAAAGAGCCCGCATCTCCAAGACAATCCTCAGTCAAAAGAACAAAGCTGGAGGCATCACGCTACCTGACTTCAAACTATACTACAAGGCTACAGTAACCAAAACAGCATGGTACTGGTACCAAAACAGAGACATAGACTGATGGAACAGAACAGAGTCCTCAGAAATAATACCACACATCTACAGCCATCTGATCTTTGACAAACCTGAGAGAAACAAGAAATGGGGAAAGGATTCCCTATTTAATAAATGGTGCTGGGAAAATTGGCTAGCCATAAGTAGAAAGCTGAAACTGGATCCTTTCCTTACTCCTTATATGAAAATTAATTCAAGATGGATTAGAGACTTAAATGTTAGACCTAATACCATAAAAATCCTAGAGGAAAACCTAAGTAGTACCATTCAGGACATAGGCATGGGCAAAGACTTCATATCTAAAACACCAAAAGCAACGGCAGCAAAAGCCAAAATTGACAAATGGGATCTCATTAAACTAAAGAGCTTCTGCACAGCAAAAGAAACTAGCATCAGAGTGAACAGGCAACCTACAGAATGGGAGAAAATTTTTACAATCTACTCATCTGACAAAGGGCTAATATCCAGAACCTACAAAGAACTCAAATTTACAAGAAAAAAACAAACAACCCCATCAAAAAGTGGGCAAAGGATATGAACAGACATTTCTCAAAAGAAGACATTCATACAGCCAACAGACACATGAAAAAATGCTCATCATCACTGGCCATCAGAGAAATGCAAATCAAAACTACAATGAGATACCATCTCACACCAGTTAGAATGGCGATCATTAAAAAGTCAGGAAACAACAGGTGCTGGAGAGGATGTGGAGAAATAGGAACACTTTTACACAGTTGGTGGGATTGTAAACTAGTTCAACCATTATGGAAAACAGTATGGCGATTCCTCAAGGATCTAGAACTAGATGTACCATATGACCCAGCCATCCCATTACTGGGTATATACCCAAAGGATTATAAATTATGCTGCTATAAAGACACATGCACACGTATGTTTATTGCAGCACTATTCACAATAGCAAAGACTTGGAATCAACCCAAATGTCCATCAGTGACAGATTGGATTAAGAAAATGTGGCACATATACACCATGGAATACTATGCAGCCATAAAAAAGGATGAGTTTGTGTCCTTTGTAGGGACATGGATGCAGCTGGAAACCATCATTCTTAGCAAACTATCACAAGAACAGAAAACCAAACACCGCATGTTCTCACTCATAGGTGGGAACTGAACAATGAGAACACTTGGACTCAGGAAGGGGAACATCACACACAGGGGCCTATCATGGGGAGGGGGTTGGGGGGAGGGATTGCATTGGGAGTTATACCTGATGTAAATGACGAGTTGATGGGTGCAGCACAGCAACATGGCACAAGTATACATATGTAACAAACCTGCACGTTATGCACATGTACCCTACAACTTAAAGTATAATAATAATAAATAAATTTTTTAAAAAAGAAATTTGCATAAGTAACAGGGAGCCAAAAGATAATTGCCAGGACAATGGGGAAAATGTCTCCTGAGCATGCCAGAGAGCTTTGTGGCAGCCTCTCCCATTACAGGCCCAGAAGCCTAAGAGGAAAAAAATGGTTTCCTGGGTGAGGCCTAGGGCCTCCTTGCCCTATGCAGCATAGGGACTTGTTGTCCTGTATTTCAGCTGCTTCAGCCATAGCTAAAACTGGCCAAGGTACAGCTCAGGCCATGGCTTCAGGGGGTGCAAACTCCAAGCCATGAGAGCTTCCATATGGTGTTGGGTGTGAAGGTGCACAAAAGTCAGAAACTGAGGTTTGGGAGTATCTGCCTAGATTTCAGAGGATTCTTGGAAATGCCTGGATGCTCAGGCAGAGATGTGTCACAGGAGCAAAGCACTCGTGGAAAACCTCTGCTAGGGCAATGAACAAGGAAAATGTAGGGTGTGAGCTCTCACACAGAGTATGCACTGGGCCACTGCCTAGTGGAGCTGTGAGAAGAGGGTCACCCTCCTCCATATTCCAGAATGGTAGATTCACGACAGCTTGCACCGTGGACTTGGAAAAGTCACAGATACACAATGCCAGCCCACGAATGCAGCTGGGAGGGAGACTGTACCCTGCAAAGCCATAGGGGCAGAGCTGCAAAGGACCATGGGATGTGAGATGTGATGTGATGTGAGAAATGGAGTCAAAGGGGATCATTTAGGAGCTTCAAGATTTGATTGCTCCACTGGATCTTGGACTTGCATGGGGCCTCTAGCCCCTTTGTTTTGGCCATTTTCTCCTATTTGGAATTGGGGTATTTATCTAATGCCTGTATCCTCATTGTATCTAGGAAGTAGTTAACTTGCTTTTGATTTTACAGGCTCCTAGGCAGAAAAGACTTGCCTTGCCTCAGATGAGACTTTGGACTGTGGACTTTTTAGTTAATACTGAAATGAGTTAAGACTTTGGGGGAATGTTTGGAAGGCATGATTGGTTTTGAAATGTGAGGACATGAGAATTGGGAGGGGCCAGAGATGGAATGATATGGTTTGGTTGTGACTCCACTCAAATCTTATCTTGCATTGTAGCTCCCATAATTCCCACGTTTTGTAGGAGGGAACAAGTGGGAGGTAATTGAATCATGGAGGCAGATCTTTATGGTGCTGCTCTCCTAGTAGTAAATAAGTCTCACAAGATCTGATGATTTTATAAATGGGAGTTTTCTGCACAAGTTCTTCTTGCCTGCTGGCATGTAAGAAGTCCCTTTGTTCTTTCTTTGTTTTCTGCCATAATTGTGAGGCCTCCCCAGCCTCAATTTGGAACTGTGACTCAATTAAACATCTTGACTTTATAAATTACCCGGTCTAGAGTATGTCTTTATCAGCAGCATGAGAACAGACTAATACACTGATCATTAATGATGTTGAAAACTTTTTTCATATGTTCGTTGGCTGTTTGTATATCCTCTTTTGAGAATTGTCTGTTTATGTCTTTAGCCCGTTTTTAGATGTGATTGTTTTTTTCTTGCTAATTTGTTTGAGTTCCTTGGTCAATAAATGTAATACACCATATAAACAGAATTAAAAACAAAAGTCACATAATCATCACAATAGATGTAGAAAAAGCATTTGACAAAATCCAGCATCCCTTTATAATTAAAACTTTCAGCAAATTGGCATACAAGGGACATACCTCAATGTGATAAAGGCCATCTTTGACATACTCACAGCCAACGTAATACCGAATGGGGAAAATTTGAAAGCATTCTCTCTGAGAACTGGAACAAGACAAGGATGCCCACTCTCACCACTTCTCTTCAACATAGTACTGGAAGTTGTAGACAGAGCAATCAGACAAGAGAAAGAAATAACGAGCATCCAAATTGGTAAAGAGGAAGTCAAACTATTGCTGTTTGCAGATGATATGATAGTGTACCTAGAAAACCCTAAAGACTCCTAATAAAAGCTCCCAGAACTGATAAATGAATTAAGCAAATTTTCAACCTCCTAGGTTGCAAGCCTCCAGCCATGGCAGCTTCCATATGGTTTTGGGCCTGCAGGTCCACAGAAGTCAGAAATTCGTGTACAAAATTAATGTATGTAAATTACTAGCTCTTCTATACACCAACAATGACCGAGTTGAGAATCAAAACAAGAACTCAACCCCTTTTACAATAACTGAAAAAAATAAATAAATAAAATAATTAGGAATATACCAAATCAAGGAGGTGAAAGACCTCTACAAGAAAACCACAAAACACTTCTGAAAGAAATCATAGATGACACAAACAAATGGAAACACACCCCATGCTCATGGATGGGTAGAAGCAATATTGTGAAAATGATCATACAGCCAAAAGCAATCTAAAAATTCAGTGCAATTCTCATCAAAATTCCACCGTCATTCTTCACAGAACTAGAAAAAACAATCCTTAAATTTATATGGAACAAAAAAGAGTCTGCATATCCAAAGCAAGACTAAGCAAAAAGAATAAATCTGGATGCATCATATTACCTGACTTTATACTATAAGGCCATAGTCACCAAAACAACATGGTACTGATATAAAAATAGGCACATAGACCAAGGAAACAGAATAGAGAACCCAGAAACAAAGCCAAATACTTACAGCCAACTGATCTTTGAAAAACCAACCAACTTTTAATTTTTAATATAGTTGCAAACTAATTGCTACAGAGTTTGACTTTAAAACATTCAAGAAAAGTAATATTTATAGAAGACATAAGAAAGGCCTATTCTTCCAGATATTCTATGTTTTAGCCTCCAACTAAGTGAAAAGAGAAGAAAAACTAATATTTGCACTGTTATTTTGCTTCCTTTCAGAATGACCTTCATTGTAGTATTTAAAGATTCCAAAATTATGCATTAACATTACAGTATTGTAAGTTTTGTCTTTGCAAGATAGTTCAACTTTTTTGTGTTGATTTTTAATTTTTTATGTATATACTAGGTGTGTATATTTTTGGGGTACATGAAATGTTTTATACACACAAGTAATGCATAATTATCACAACATGGAACATGGGATATCTATCCCTTCAAGAATTTATTCTCTGTGTTATGAACAATCCAACCATACTCCTTCAGGTATTTCAAAATGTACAATTAAATTATTATTGACTTTAGTCCTCTTGTTGTACTATCAAATACTAGGCCTTATTGATTCTTTCTAAATATTTTTTTTTCTACCAATTAACTATCCCAATCTCCCCCTCAACCCCTACTACCCTTCCAGCCTCTGGTAACCATCCTTCTACTCTCTATCTTTATGAGTTAAATGTTTTGATTTTTAGAGCCCACAAAGAAGTGAGAACATGTGATGTTTGTCTTTCTGTGCCTGGCATATTTCACTTAATATAATGATATCCGATATTATTTATGTTATTGCAAATAACTAAATTATGCTTTTTAAATGCCTGAATAATGCCCAAAGTTATACATCCTAGATTTTTTTTTATCCATTTAGCTGTTGATGAATACTTAGATTGTTTCAAAATCTTCACTATTGTAAACAGAACTGCAACAAACATGGGAATGCAGATATCTGTTTAATATACTAATTTTCTTTCTTTTGGGTATATACCCAGAGGTGGGATTGCTGGATCATATGGGAGCTCTATTTTTAGTTTTTTGAGAAACCTCCAAATTGTTCTTCATAGTGGTTTTACAGAGTTACATTCCCATCAGCAGTGTACAAGGATTTCATTTTCTCCACATTCTTATCAGCATTTGTTATTACCTATCTTTTGGATATAAGCCATTTTAACTGGAGTAAGTGAGATGATATCTCATTGTAGTTTTGATTTGCATTTCTCTGACAATAATAATGAGCACTTTTTCATATGTCTCTTCACTATTTGTATGTCTTTTGAGAAATGTTTATTCAAATCTTTTGCCAATTTTTCCATGGGATTATTAGCCTTTTTCTTATAGAGTTGTTTGAACTCCTTGTATATTCTGGTTATTAGTCCCTTATCAGATGGGTTGTTTGCAAATATTTTCTCCCAGTCTGTAGGTTGTCTCTTCACTTTGTTGATTGTTTCCTTTGCTGTGCAGAAGCTTTTTAATTTGATGAAATCCCATTTGTTTATTTCTTGTTTGGTACCCTGTGATTGTGAGATATTACTCAAGAAATCTGGATAATTTCCTCAATCGCTTCTTGTAGGAGTATTATAGTTTGAGGACTTAGATTTTATTATATAATCCATTTTGACTTAAATTTTGTATATGGTGAGAGATAGGGGTCTACTTTCAGTCTGCTGCATATAAAACTTCCCTCTTAGCACTGCTTCCATAGGTTTTGGTATGTTGTGTTTTCATACGCATTCATTCCAAGAAATTGTTCAGATTTTATGAGAAAATGGCAGATAGGAGGCAGGACTAAATTGCAGCTTCCAATTGGAAGACAGAGCAGCAGGTAGACTGACACTGTAAATTTTTGCTCTAAGAACTACCGCAGAAATATACCAGGAAAGCCAAGAGAATCTACAGACCCTTTGAAGGAGGCAGATTGCTATTGTAGGCCCTGAGAGACAGCCCAAAAACTGTAAGTGTTCAAAGTATGAAAGCATAAAAGGGGAATCATCCACCCTCAAACACACACACTTACTGGGGAACCTAAAGGTCCAGATCACGAGAGAAGAATTTGACCTTACTGGGAGTTAATACAAATTTAGAGAGCCAAGTGAAATACAAGGGTAGAAGAAGCAACAGGAAGGACTCTGTCAGCTCTGTTGGTCCCCAGGGAAGCCATTTCTGACTTTCACTTGCAGAGGTCCTTGGGGGGGGCTTCCAGGGGAACTAGGAAAAGACCACAGAGAGAAGAAAACTTCCAGCAAAACTTTGTAACAATTTTGACTGCACATTAATTTTCCTGGACAGATCCCAGGGGAAGGAGTGAATCAGGAGTGCAGGCACACCACAGAAGGCACAGCAGGTGGGGAGGCAGGAAACATGAAAGCCCAGCTTGCTTTCAAAGTGGGGAAGCTGGTAACCTGGGGCAAGTTCCCAGCCTTGCTCACCTACTGCCTGGAAATAAACTCAGTGCTGTTGTAGGGGCACGGCTGAAGTGAGACCAGCCTTTTGAACTGCATGGGAGCTGGGTGATACTTGTAACTGCCAGCTTTCCTCCACTTCCCTGGTGACCAGCATGACACAGCAGAGGCAGCCATGATCCCCCAGGGAACATAACTCCATTGGCCTGAGAACCACAGCCAATTCCCCACAACTGCTGGAGCAAGACCCAACCAAAGAGAGTCTGGGTTCAGACATATGTAATGCTGCACACACCTGATGGTCTTTCTCTACCAACCCTGTGCCCTGGTAGCTGAAAACAAAGGACTTATCTCTTAGGAGCTGTAGGGCTCAGCCCACCACCTGATCTTCTCTATACTATTACAGCTGATGTTCTCTTGAAAGCACCACCTCCTGGCTAGAGACCAGCCAGCACAAAACCAGTTCAGTAAACAAAACTACAACTAAGGACCTTCACAGGGTCCACTTCACTCCTCTGCCACATCCATGAGGGCAGTTGCTAGTATTCACAGCTGAGAGACCTAAATATGGTTGGTTCACATCACAAGACTCTGTGCAGACACACCCCAGTACCCCAACCTGGAGCCCAGCAGCTCTGCTGGATGGTTAGATCCAGAAGTAAAATAATAATCACTGCAGTTTGACTCTCAGGGAGCCACATCCCTAGGAGAAGGGAGAGAGCACCACATCAAAAGAGGACCCCATGGGACAAAATAATCTGAACAGCAGTACTTGAGCCCAAAATCTTCCCTCTTAGATACTCTACCCAAAAGAGAAGAAACCAGAAAAACAATTATGGTAACACAACAAAACAAAGTTTTTTAACACACTCAAAAGATGACACTAGCTCACCAGCAAAATATCCAAACAAAAAAGGAATTCTTGAATTTCCAGGAAAAGAATTTGGAAGGTCAATTATTAAGCCAATCAAGAAGGCACCAGAAAAAGGTGAGGTCCAACGTAATGAAAAAAAAAAATGATACTACATATGAAGGGAAAAATCTACAGTGAAATAGATAGCATAAATTAAAAAAAATCACGACTTCTCTAAGTGAAGAAAACATATAGAGAAATGCAAAATGCACTAGCAACTCTCAGCAATAGAATCAAGTAAGTAGAAGAAAGTACTTCAGAACTCAAAGACAAGGTTTTCAAATTAACCCAATCTAACAAAAAAAGGAAAAAAGACTCAAGAAAAATAAAGCTTCCAAAAAGTTGAGATAAATGACAAAACTAATTTCTAATAATTAAATAATTAAATAAATCTAAACAATAATCTAATATGTTAAAAAACATATTTGAGGAAATAATTGAGGAAAACTTCCTCAGCCCTGCTAGAGATCTAGACATTTAAATACAAGAAGCTCAAAGAACACCTGGGAAATTTACCACAAAAAGATCATCTAGGCACATCATCATCACGTTATCTAAAGTGAAGATGAAGGAAAGAATTTTAGAAGTTGTGAGGCAAAAGCACTAGGTAACCTATAAAGAAAAACTCATCAGATTAACAGCAGATTTCTCAGCAGAAACCCTACAAACTTGAAGAGATTGGGGCCTTATCTTTATCCTCCTTAAACAAAGCAATTATCCGCCAAGAAGTTTGGATCCAGTGAAACTAAGCTTCTAAATGAAGGAAAGATATAGTCTTTTTAAGGAAACAAATGCTGAGAGAATTCTCCACTACCAAGCCAGCACTAAAAGAAATGCTAAAAGCACCTCTAAATCTTGAAACGAATCCTCAAAATACACCAAAATAGAACCTCCTTAGAGCATAAATCTCACAGGACCTACAAAACAAAAATATAATATATTTTTAAATAACACAAGGTATTCAGGCAACAAATAGCATAATGAATAAAATAGTGCCTCACATCTCAATATTAACACTAAATGTAAATGGCCTAAATGCTCCAATTAGAAGATACAGAATGACAGAGTGGGTAAGAATTCACCAACCAAGTACCTGCTGTTTTCAAGAGACTTGCTTAACATATAAGGACTCACACAAACTTAAGGTAAAGGGATGGAAAATAAATATTCCTTGAAAATGGACACCAAAAGTGAGCAGGAACAGCTATTCTTATATCAGATGAAACAAACTTTAAAGCAACAGCTGTTAAAAAATGACAAAGAAGAAAGTGAAATAATTATAAAATGATTTGTCAAATAGAAAAATATCACAATGCGAAGTATAAATGTACCTAACATTGGAGCTCCCAAATTTATAAAACAATTACTACTAGACCTAAGAAATAAAATAAACAGCAACATAATAATAGCGGGGGACATCAATACTCCACTGACAGCACTAGATTGTTCAGGAAGATGAAAAGTCAACAAAAAAAAAATGGACTTAAACTACGCCCTAGAACAAATGGAGTTTACAAGGATTTACAGAACATTTTACCCAACAACTGCAGAATATTCATTCTATTCATCAGCACCTGGAACATTTTCCAAGATAGACCATATGATTGATAGGCCACAAAACAAGTCTCAATAAATTCAAGAAAATGGAAATTATATCAAGTACTCTCTCAGGTTACAGTGGAATAAAATTGGAAATCAACTCCAAAATGAACGTTTAAAGCCACACAAATGTATGAAAATTAAATAACCAGCTCCCCAATGATTGTTGGATTGACAATGAAATCAAGATAGACATTTTAAAAAATTATTTGAACTGAACAATAATAGTGACACAACCCATCAAAACCTCTGGGATACAGCAAAGGTAGAGCTCAGAGGAAAGTTCATAGCCTTAAATGCCTACATCAAAAAGTCAGAAAGAGCACAAATAGACAATTTAAGGTTATACCTTAGGGAACTAGAGAAACAAGAACAAACCAAACCCAAACCCAGGAGAAGAAAAGAAATAAGAAAGATCAGAGCAGAACTAAATGAAATAAAAATGAAAAAAAATAAGATAAATTAAACAAAAGCTAGTTTTCAAAAAGATAAATAAAATCAATAGATCATTAGCAAGATTAACTAAGAAGAGAAGAGAAAAGATCCAAATAAGTTCAATTAGAAACAAAATGGGAGATATTACAACTGACACCACAGAAATACAAAAGATCATTCAAGGCGATTAGGAACACCTTCATGTGCATAAACTAGAAAACCTAGAGAAAGTGGATAAATTCCTGGAAACATACAACCCTCCCAGATTAAACCAGGAAGAAATAGAAACTCTGAAGAGATCAATAACAAGCAACCAGATGGCAAAGGTAATTGAAAAATTACCAACAAAAAAAGTTCAGGACTAGACAAATTCACAGTTGAATTTTATCAGACTTTCAAAAATGAATTGGTACCAATCTTATTGAAACTATTCCAAAAGATAGAGAAAGAGGGAATTCTCCCTACATCATTCTCTCTGGTATCCCCTTAACGCCAAAACCAAGAAGGGACAAAAGAAGGAGGAGGAGGAGGGGAGGAGGAGAAGGAGGAGGTGGAGAAGAAGGAAAAGGAGGGGGGCAGGAGGGGGAGGAGGAGGAGAAGAAGGAGGAGGAGGAGCCTACAGACCAATATCCCTGATGAATCTGGATGCAAAAATTCTTAAGAAAATACTAGCTAACCAAATCCAACAGCATATCAAAAAGGTAATCCACCATTTTCAAATGGGTTTCATACCAGGGATGCAGAAATGGTTTAACATACACAAGTCAATAAATGTGATACACGACATAAACGGAATTAAAAACAAAAATCACATAATCATCTCAAGAGACACACAAAAAAGCATTTGACAAAATCCAGCATTCCTTTATGATTAAAACCCTCAGTAAATTTGGCATACAAGGGATATACCTCAATGTATACAACATAATACTGAATGGGGAAAAGTTGAAAGCATTCCCTCTGAGAACTGGAACTAGACAAAAATGCCCACTTTCACCACTTCTATTCAACATAATACTGGAAGTCCTAGCCAGAGCAACCAGAAAAGAGAAAAAAATAAAGGGCATCCAAATTGGTAAAAAGGAAGTCAAACTGTCGCTTTTTGCTTATGACATGATAGTATACCTAGAAAACCCTAAAGACTTCTCATAGAAACTCCCAAAACTGATAAATGAATTCAGCAAAGTTTCAGGATACAACATTAGTGTATGCAAATCAGTAACTCTGTTATAAACCAATAGCGACAAAGCTGAAAATCAAATCAAGAATTCATCCACTTTTACAATAGCGACAAGAAAATAAAATCCTCAGGAATACACCTAACCAAGGAGGTTAGTTCATCATCACCTTTCAAAGAACTTAAAACAAAATTCTAAAATTCATATGGAATTTTAAAAAGCACACATAACCAAAGCAAGACTAAGCAAAAAGAACAAATCTAAAGGAATTATATTACCTGACTTCAAACTGTATTATAAGGCCATAGTCACCAAAACAGCATGACACTGTTATAAAAATAGGCACAAAGGCCAATAAAACAGAATAGAGAACACAGAACTAAACACAAATAATTACAGCCAACTGATCTTTGACAAAGAAAACAAAAGCATAAAGTGGGGAAAGACACCCTATTCACAAATGGTGCCGGGATAATTGGCAAGTTACACATAGAAGAATGAAACTGGATCTTCGTCTCTCACCTTATACAAAAATCAACTCAAGATGGATTTAAAAAAGACTTAAATGTAAGACCTGAAACCATAAAAATTCTAGAAGATAACATTTTTTTAAAACCCTTCTAAACACTGGCTTTGGTGAAGACTTCATGACCAAAAACCCAAAAGCAAATGCAACAAATACAAAGATAAATAGATGGGACTTAATTAAGCTAAAAAGCTTCTACAAAGCAAAAGAAGCAGCAGAGCAAACAGACAACACACACAGTGGGAGAAAATCTTCACTGTCTATACATCTGACAAAAGATTAATATTCAGAATCTACAAGGAACTCAAATCAGCAAGAAAAAGCAAACAATCCCATCAAAAAGCAGACTAAAGGCATGAATAGACAACTCTGAAAAGAAAATATACAAATGGTCGGCAAACATATGAAAAAATTCTCAACATTACTAATGATCATGGAAATGTGAATCAAAACCACAATGCAATACCACCTTATGCCTGCAAGAATGGGCAAAATCAAAAAAATAAATAAAATCAAAAATCAAATAACAATAGATGTTGGCATAGACATGGTGAAAAGGGAACACTTTTACGCTGCTGGTGGGAATGGAAACTGGTACAACTACTATGGAAAACAGTGTGAAGATACCTTAAAGAACTAAAAGTAGAACTGCATTTGATCCAGCAATCTCACTACTGTGTATCTACCCAGAGGAGAAGTCATTATATGAAGAAGATACTTACACATGTTTATAGCAGCACAATTTGCAAAAATGTGCACCAATCAATGAGTGGATAAATTGTTTTATATATATATATATGTAAAACACTGTATAATATATTATATACATAATATATATATTATATATATATATAATACACACACAAACACACACCCCATGGAATAGTACTCAGTCATTGAAATGAACAAAATAATGGCATTCGCATTGACCTGAATTGAATTGGGGGAAAGGGTAGGGGGCGGGGTGGCAAGGAATTAAACACTACACATTGGGTACAGTGTACACTGCTCAAGTGATGGATGCACCAAAATCTCAGAAATCACCAACAAAGATCTTATTTATATAACCAAACACCACCTCTTCCCCAATAAACTATTGAAATAAAAAGGGCCATTTATATAAAATTTATTTATTAATCATAAAAAAGAAATTCTTCAATTTTCTTTTTAATTTATTCATTGACACACTGGTAATTCAGGAACATATTGTTTAATTTCCATGTATTTTTATAGTTTACAAAATTCTTCTTGTTATTAATTTCTAGTTTTATTCCCTCATGATCAGAGAAGAAGCTTGATATAATTTTAATTTTTCTGAATGTTTTAAGACTTGTTTTGTGTCCTAACATATGTTCTATCCTTAAGAATAATCCATATGCTGAGAAAAACAATGTGTGTTCTGCAGCCATTGGATATAATGTTCTAAAAATATCCATTACATCCATTTGGCCTATACGGTAGATTATATCTGGTGATCCTTTTTTGATATTCTGTCTGGAAAATGTCTAATGCTGTAAGTGGGTGTTGAAGTCTCCAGCTATGATTGTATTGGGGTCTCTCTATTTAGCTCTAATAATATTAGTGTTATTTATCTGGGTGCTCCAGTGTTGAGTGCATGTATATTTAAAATAGTTACATTCTCTCACTGAATTGATCCCTTTATCATTATACAGTGACCTTTGTCTCTTCTTACGCTTTTTGTCTTGAAATCTATTTTGTCTGATATAAGTTTGGATACTGTCACTCTTCTTTGGTTTCCATTGGCATAAAATACCTTTTTCCATCCATGTACTTTCAGTCTATTTATTTTTATGAGTGAAGTGTGGTTCGGGGGCGGTGGCTAACGCCTGTAACCCCAGCACTTTAGGAGGCCAAGGAGGGTAGATCACCTGAGGTCGGGAGTTCGAGACCACCCTGGCCAACATGGTGAAACCCCGACTCTACTAAAAATACAAAAATTAGCCAGGCATGGTGACAGGCGCCTGTAATCTCAGCTCCTTGGGAGGCTGAGGCAGGAGAATCACTTGAACTCGGGAGGTGGAGGTTACAGTGAGCCGAGATCACACCAGTGCACTCCAGCCTGGGGGACAAGAGCGAGACTTCGTCTCGAAAAAAAAGAAAAAGAAAAGAAAAAGTGAAGTGTGTTTCTCGTGGGTAGTAGATCATTGTTGTTTTTTTTTTTTTTTTTTTAATGCATTTGTTCATTCTGTCTTTTGATTAGAGAGTTTAATCTATTTACATTCAATGCCTTCTCCTCTTCCTTCTTTCCTTCCTGCCTGTCTTCCTTTTAGTGAAGGTGATTTTCTCTGATGGTATACTTTAAGTCAATTTCTATATGTTGATGTTTCTTTGTTGATTTTCTGTCTGGAAGATGTGTTCAATGCTGAAAGTTGGATTTTGAAGTCTCCAGTTATTTTTGTGTTGAGGTCTGTTTCTCTCTTTAATATTTGTGTTACATATCTGGGTGTTCCAGTGTTTGGTGCATGTATTTGTAAAATTGTTAAATTCTCTTGTTGGATTGAGCCTTTTATTATTATATAGTAACCTTCTTTGTCTTTTCTTATCATTTTTTTCTTGAAATATATTTCATCTTATGTAAGTATAGTGGCTCCTGCTCTCTCTGGTTTCCATTTGGCATGAAATATCATTTTCCAACCTTTTATTTTAAATATATGTGTGTGTTTTAGGTAACGTGTGTCTGTATTATTCAAAGCCATCTATGGTTTCAGTGCAATCCCTATCAAAATATCAATGATATTTTTCACAGAAATAAAAATAAACAATCCTAAAATTTATATGTAATTATGAAAGACCCAGAATAGGTAAAGTTATCCCAAGCAAAAGAACCAAACTAGATAAATCACATTAACTGACTTCAAATTATAGTACAGAATTATAGTAACCAAAAATCATGGTACTGGCATAAAAACAGATAACTCAGAAACAAACCTACACACCTACAGTTAACTAATTTTCAACAAATGTGCAAAGAACATACACTGGGGAAAAGACAACTTCTTCAACAAATGGTGCTTTAAAAACTGGATATCCAAAGGCAAAAGAATGAAACCGGACCCCTATCTCTCACTGTATAAAATAAACCAAATCAAATGAATAATAGAATGAAATCTAAGAATTCAAACTATGAAACGACTACAAGAAAACTTTGGTGAAAATATCCAAAACGTTGGTCTGGGCCAAAAAAAAAAAAAAAAAAGCAATACATCACAAGCAAAGGCAACCAAAGTAAACATAAACAAATGGGATCACATCAACTTAAAAAGCTTCTGCCCAACAAAGGATACAATCAACAAACAGACAACCCACAGAATGGGAGAAAATATTTGACAACTTTTCATCTGACAAAGAATTAATAATCAGAATATATAAGGAGCTCAAACAACTCTGTTTTTAAAAATTTAGTTATACATTCAAAATGAGCAAAAGATTTGAATAGACACTTCTCAAAAAAAAGTAAAACATGCAAATGGTGAAGAGAAGGTGAAAAGATGCCCAACATTGTTGATCATCAGAAAATGCAAATCAAAACTACAATGTGATATCACCTCACTCTGGTTAAAATGACTTACATTCACAGGCAGTAACAAATGCTGGCAAGGATGTGGAGAAAAGAGAACACTTACACACTGTTGGTGGGAATGTAAATTAGTACAACCACTATGGATAACAGTTTGGAGGTTTCTCAAATAGCTAAAAATAGAGCTACTATATTATCCAGCAATCTCACTGCTAGGCATATGCCCATAAGAAAGAAAATCAGAATATTGAAGAGATATCTGGGCTCCTACATTTCTTGCTGTACTGTTTACAATATCTAAGATTTTGAAGCAAACTAAGTGTCCATTAAGAGATGAATGTATAAAGAAAATGTGACACATATACACAATGGGGTACTATTCACCATAAAAAAGAATGAGATTCAGTCATTTGCAAAAACATGGATAAAACTGGAAATTTTTACATTGAGTGAAATAAGCCAGGCACAGAGAGACAAATACCACATGTTCTCACTTATTTGTGAATCTAAAAATCAAAATAATTTAACTCATGGACATAGAGTAGAAAGATGGTTATCAGAGGCTGAGAAGGGTAGTTGGGGATGAGAGGGATGTCAGGATGGTTAACGAGTACAACAAAAGTTAGAAAAAATGTATAAGACCTACTATTTGATAGCACAATAGGGTGACTATAGTCAGCCATAGTTAACTGTATATTTTAAATAACTTAAAGAGTGTAATTGGATTGTTTATTGTACAAAGGATAATGAGGAGGTGAGTGCCCCACTCTCTGTAACGTGGTTATTTAACATTACATGCCTAAATAAAAGCATCACAGGCACTCCATAAATATATCAACCTACTATGTACCCACCAAAAAAGAAATTAGAATGGAAATTATAAAATATTTTGAATAGAAGGATAAAAACATTATGAAAAGCTTATGATATGCAGCTGAAAGCATTGTTTAGAAAGAAACGTATAGCTGTATAGCTTTAAATGTGTACATTAGATAAGAAAAAAATTAATCTTTGGTTATCTACATTACCATGTCAGAAATGTAGAAAAACAGCACATCAAACAGAAAAAAAAATAAAAGGGAATAAATAATAAAGATAAGACTAGAGGTGAATAAAATAGAAAAAAGTATATGCAATAGGGAAAATCAACAAAGCCTTTCAATATTTAAAGTCTGCTAAGATCTTTAAAAAATTTAATTCTTAAAGGACTACTAAATTGAAGACACAATAAGGGGACATGCCTACTTCCAGAATCCTAGCATGAGAAAAAAGTAAAACATAACTGGTGAAAAATATTCTTTAAAATTCAAAAAACACAATTATTGGCCAGGTGTGGTGGCTCACACCTGTAATCCCAGCACTTTCAGAGGTGAAGGTAAGAGAATCCTTTGAGCCCAGGAGTCTGAGGCAAGCCTGGGCAACATGGCAAGATCCCATCTCTACATACACAAACAAATTAAAATCAGTTAGCCAGGCATGGTGGCACACCTGCAGTCCCAGTGACTCAGGACACTGAGATGAGAGGATCACTTGAACCCAAGAGGTTGAGACTACACTGAGTTGTGGTCATACCATTACACTCCAGCTTGGACAACAGAGCAAGGTTCTGTCTAGAAAAAAAAAAATTCAGTCTCTGGAGATTGCCAAAAGGATATATATCAGTGAAGACACATTTATTCATAAACATCTACTACATCTCCATAAGAACAGTGACAGTCTGTGGCATTTGAGCCACAACTCAATTCCTTCATCTCCATCCCTAGATCTTCTTGACAGATTTATGGATGGAAGGTGAGGTCAAGAAGATAGAGCTCCATCTCCCAACAGCACCCATTCAAGGGCTCACAGTACCTCCCTGGGAGGGGTAGGGCATCAAAATTTTTATACCCTCCCACTCTAAGTTAAGGAGGTTCAATCTGCTAAGTGTAGCTGAAAGATTGAGGGCTTTGGTACTCTAAGAAGCCCACATTCATTGGGCAGAATACCTAACCGTGGCACACCAGGTCAATGATACTGGGTCAAAGTAGAAAGAACTTGGTTAAGATGTTCATATTTCCAAAAGTGAACAAATTCAACAAAATCCCTATCAAACTTTCAACAGCCTTTTTTGTAGAAATAAAAAAGCTAGTAATCAAATTTATAGAGGATTCCTAGGGCCCTTCAAAAAGCAAACCAATCTTGAAAAAAAAAAAAAAAGTCAGAGGGCTAACATTTCTCCATTCAAAACTTACCATAAAGCTGCAGTAATCAAAACCATGTGATACTAGCATAAGAATAGATATATAGTCAAATTGAATCAAATAAAGAGTGCAGATATACACATACAGATATGGCCAATTTTTGACAAGATTGCCAAGTACATTCAATGGGGAAAAGGACAGTCTTTTCAACAAATGGTGCCAGCACAACTGAATATCCAAATGCAAAAGAATGAAGTTGGATTCCTACCTCACGTAATACAGTTGACTCTTGAACAACACGAGATTGAACTGTATGGCTCCACTTATGCACCGCTTTTATTCAACCAAACATAGATTGAAACTACAGTATTTGTGGGATGCAAAACCCACGTATAGGAAAGGCTGACTTTTTATATATGAGGGCTTCACAGGGCCAACTTCAGTACTTGAGTATGTATAGATTTGGTTATATGTAGGCAGCCCTGCAACAAATCTCCCTCATATTGTGAGGGACAACTGTACACAAAACTTAACTTAAAATAGATCAAAATCCTTAATATAAAACTGAAACTTTAAAAATGTTAAAAGAAAACACAGCATATAGTGTAATAAATTGGATTTGGCAAATAATTATTGGATATAGCACCAAAACATAAAGAACAAAATAATTGATAAATCAAACTTCATCAAGATTAAAAATTTATGTGACTCAATGGCATTTTAGAGTAAAAAGACAGCATGTAGAATGAAAAGATATATACAAATCATATGTCTGCTGATAATTTAATATCCAGAAACTTTAAAAACTACTAGAAATCAAAAGCAAAAGAAGACAAATTACCCCCAATATAAAATGGGAAAAAATAAATAGGTATTTCTTCAGAGAAGATACTCAAATAGCCAATAAGCACACAAAATGATAGTAGTTGAAAACAAGATATCCACAAAACGATGACATTGGACCCTTACCTTATGCAAAAGTCAACTCAAAATAGATTAAAGGCTTAAAGTTAAGAGCAACTACTATGAAACTCCTAGGAAAAAAAAATACAGTGAAAGAGCTTTTTTGAAATTGGCCCTGACAAAGATTTTCTTGATGTGGCATCAAAAGCACAAGCAATGAAAGCAAAAATAAACAACTGGAGGTACATCAAGCTAAAAACTGTCTGCACAGCAAAGAAAACAAACAAAATCAAAAGGCAATCTATGGAATGGGAGAAAATATTTGCAGAAAACATATCAGAAAAGGAGTTAGTATTCAAAATATGTAAGGAACTCTTACAACTCGACAGCAACTAAATAAGCTTATTTTTAAAATGGACAAAGGACTTAAATAGACATTTTTCTAAAGAAGACATACAAATTACCAAGAGTTATATGAAAAGATGTTCAATATTGCTAATCTTCAGGGAAATGAAAATCAAAATCACAATGAGATATCACCTCATATCTGTCAAAATGGCTACTATCAAAAAAAAAGAAAAGAAAAGACACTAAGTGTTGGAAAGGAGGAAACGAAATTGGAACACAAGCACACTGTTAGTAGGAATGCAAAATAGTGCAACTGCTATAGAAAACATGGTGCTGGTGACAGCAATCCCACTTCTAAATATTTATTCAGGATAATTTAAATCAAAATTCTAAAGAGATAACAGAACTCGTATTTTCATTGCAGCAGAAAGGACTAAACTGAAGAACTCATATTACCTGACTTCAAATTATACTACAGACCTATAGTAACCAAAACAGCATGGTACCAGCATAGAAACAGACACATAGACCAGTGGAACAGAATAGACAATCCAAAAACAAAATCACACATATAAAGTGAACTTATTTTTTACAAAGTTGCCAACAAGAACATACACTGAGAAAAACATAGTGAATAAATTATGCTGGGAAAACAGGATATCTATATGCACAAGAATGAATTTAGATCCCTCTCACCATATATAAAAATCAAATCAAAATATATTTTAAAAAATAAATCTAAGAATTCAAGCTATAAAATTACCACAAGAAAACATCAGGGAACTCTCCAAGATATTGGGGTAGGCAAAGATTTCTTGAGTAATACCTCACAAACACAGGCAACCAAAGCAAAAATGGACAAATGGGATGACATTGAGTAAAAAAACTTTTGCCCAGCAAAGGAAACAATCAACAAAGTGAAGAGACAACCCACAGAATGGGAGAAAATATTTGCAAACTATCCATCTGGCCAGGGATTAATAACCAGAATATATAAGAAGCTCAAACAACTCTATAGGTAAGGAACCAAAACTATAAAATTCTTAGTAAAAAAAAACATAGATTATATATTTGTGACTATGGATTTGGCAAGACTTTTCAAAATATGACACCAAAGCTGAAGCTGACTGAGAAAAAATAGTTAAGTTAGATTTCATCAAAACTGAAAATTTTAGGGCTTCAATGGTCACCAGTATTACCCACAGGATACAAGAAAATATTTTCAAATTATATTTCTAATAAGGTTCTCAAAACTAGAAGAACAAAGAATTTTCACAATTCCATAAAAAGACAAATAACTCATTAAAAATTACCAAAGTATCTGAATAAACATTTATTCAAAGAAGGACCAATAAGGATATGAAAAGATGATCTGCATTATTAACCATCAAGAAATGTAAATCTTATTCACAATGAGATACAACTTTACCTGCAGTATGATAGCTATAAACAAAAAGATAGATAATACCATGTGTTGGCAAAAATTAGAGAAGTTGTAATTCTCATATACTGCTTGCGGGATTTTAAAATAGTACAATTACCTTGGAATACAGCTAGCCAGTTTCTAAAAATATTAAACAGCATTACCATATGACCCAGAAATATCAATCCTAAGTATATATCCAAAGAACATAAAAACATGTGTCCATGCAAAAAAAGGTATTTATTAATTTTTATAGCAGAATTAGTCATAATAGCCAAAAACTGGAAATTATGCCAATGTTCATGAATTAATGAATATGTAAATAAATGTGGTGAACACATACAATGGGATATAATTTGGCAATAAAAGGAAATGAAGTACTGATATATGTTATAACATAGATGAACCTTTAGTTCCTGAGGCTAAGTAAATAAAACTAGTCACAAATCCATACATGGCAATTATTTGTTTATATAAAATGCCCATAATGGGCAAATAGAGAAAGACAAAAAGTAGATTTGTAGTTGTATAGGACTGAGGGTTATGAGGAAATATAAGGATTAATTTCCAATGAATATAGAGTTTCTTTTGGGAGTGTTGAAATGTTCTACAATTGTTTGGAGTTATGTTTGCACAACTATGTGAATATGCTATAATCTATTGAATTGTATAATTTAAATTGCTAAATTGTATTGTATGTGAATTGTGTCTCAGTAAAGCTGTTATTTTAATAATGCATAATAACAAAATATTATTAACAACATTATTCCAATAATTATACAATTTATATGAAATAGATAATCCTAGGAAAGTGCAACATGCCAAAATATGCAATCACTAACACAGGAATGAATAGAAAATATAAATGGTTCCATATTTATCAAAGAAATTGAATCCAATATTAATTAGGGAGAACAGATGGAAGTTAAAAAAAGGAACTATCCAACAAAAAGAAAGCTGGAGAAATTACATTACCAGACACTAAGAGTTATTATATTGTTATATCAATTAGGAAAATCTGATATTGGTGCAAGAATAGTCAAATGGGCCAGTGGAGCAGAACAGAGAGTCCTTAAACAGATTGTGTTTGTTTTCTTTGTATAATGTAACAAATTACCACAAACATGGTAGCTTACAATCATATATATTTATTCTCTTATAGTTCTGGGGGACAGAAATCCATGATGAGTCTTATGGGACAAAATCAAAGGGTCAGCAAGTCCAATTCCTTCTGAAAACTCAAGGGTAAATCAATTTCCTTACCTTTTCTAGCTCCTGGAGGCTGCCTGAATCCCTTGGCTCATGACCACTTCCTCACCTCTTGCTTCTGTGGTCACATATTCTTCTTCTTCCTTTGAACTTTCTGCCTCCCTCTTATAATGACCATTGTGGTAACATTTAGGGCGTATCCGGACAATCCAGGAAAATCTCTCCATCTCAAGATCTTTAACTTAATCACATCAGTAAATACTCTTTTGCCATATAAGGTAACAGGTTCTAAAGAATAAGATGTGGATATCATTGAAAGGCCATTATACAGCCCACGACACAGACTAATACAGATATATTTTATATTATTTATGAAAAATGGAATACAATAGAGCAATGTGGAAAGATTGTCCTTTTCATGAAATGGTGCTCTATCATTTGATAATTCATATAGGGAAAAAAGAAAACTAATCTTTACCATACATCATGTTGAAAAAATAAATTCCATTTGATTATAAATCTTAAAGTGAAAATAAAATTATTGTGTACTTGGAATAAAGCCTTTAGAAGAAAACATTGGAGACTATGCTTATGACCCTCATTTCTCAAATAGGATACAAGAATTACCAATCACTAAAAGATACTTTGGACTACATTAAAAATTTTAAATTTCTTACAACAAACAAAATCATCAATAGAGTGAAAAAGCAAACCAGAGCAGAAAAACTTGTTTACTATACATAAATCTAAACAAAATATATGTATTCAGGTTATTAAAGGAGCTGTTACAAAATAAGAAAAACACACATCACCAAGTAAAAATATGGGCAAAAGACTTGAATAGGTACTTCACTAAAGACATTAACCAAGATGGCCGAATAGGAACAGCTTAGGTCTGCAGCTGGCAGTGAGACCAATGCAGAAGGTGGTTAATTTCTGCTTTTCCAACTGAGATACCCATTTCATTGCATTGGCAGTTGTTAGGCAGTGGGTCCATCCCACGGAGGGTGAGCAGAAGCAGGGTGAAGTGTCACCTCACTTGGGAAGCACGAGGAGCTGGGCACCTCCCTCCCCAAGCCAAAGGAAGCCTTGAAGGACTCTGCTATTAGGCTGAGTTACTATGTTTTCCCATGGTTTTTGCAATCTGCAGATCAGTTTCCCTTGTGTGCCCACACCACTAGGACCCTGGGTTTCAAGCACAAAACTGGGTGGCTGTTTGGGCAGACACCAAGCTAGTGGCAGGAGTATTTTTTTCATATGTCAGTGGCACCTGGAACCCCAGCAAGACAGAACCATTCACTTCCCTGGAAAGGGGGCTGAAGCCAGGGAGCCAAGTGGTCTTGCTCAACAGGTCCCAGTCCCATGAAGCCCACCAAGCTAAGAAACACTGGCTTGAAATTCTTGCTGCAAGCACAGCTGTCTGAGGTCAACCTGGAACAATTGAGCTTGGTATGAGGATGGGCATCTGCCATTAATGAGGCTTTAGTAGGCAGTTTTCCCCTGATAGTGCAAAGGAGGCTGGGAGATCTAGGCTGGGTGCAAAAAAGAGGCTCTGGCCAGAGTGCTTCTCTAGATTCCTCCTCACTGGGCAGTGCATCTCTGAAGGAACTGTAATAGCCCCAGTCAGCGTCTTACAGACAAAACCCCCATCTCCCTGGAACAGAGCACCTGGGGGGAAGGGGTGGCTGTGGGCACAGCTTCAGCAGATTTAATCATTCCTGCTTGCCAGCTCTGAAGAGAGCAGCTGATCCTGACAAGAAGGATTCTCCCAGCACAGCATACCATCTCTGGTAAGGGACATACTGCCTCCTCAAGTGGGTCCCTGATCCCTGTGCCTCCTGACTGGGAGAAACCTCCCAACAGGGGTAGACAGATACCTAACACAGGATAGCTCTAGCTAGCATAAGGCCAATGCCCCCCAGGGATGAAGATTCCAGAGGAAGGAGCAGGCAGCAATCTTTGCTGTTCTGCAGCATCCACTGGCAATACCCAAGAGAACAGGGTCTAGAAAGGACCTCTAGCAAACTGCAGCAGACCTGCAGAAGAGGGGCCAGTCAGCAGTCCGTTAGAAGAATAACAAACAGAAAGCAGCAACATCCACATCAACATAAGGGACTCCCCACACAAAAACTCCATCCAAAGGTTATCAGCCTCAAAGATCAAAGGTAGATAAATCCATGAAATGAGTAAAAAGCAGGGCAAAAATGCTGAAAATTCCGAAAACGAAAATGCCTCTTCTCCTCCAAATGATCACAACTCCTCTCCAGGAAGGGCACAAAACTGGACAGAGAATGAGATTGATGAAATGAAATAAGTAGGCTTAAGAAGGTGGGTAATAGCAAACTCCTCTGAGCTAAAGGAGCATGTTCTAATCCAATGCAAGGAAGCTAAGAACATTGATAAAACGTTACAGGAACTGCTAATTAGAATAACCAAAATAGAGAGGAACATGAGTGACATGGTGGAACTGAAAAACACAGCACAAGAACTTCGTGAAGCATACACAAGCATCAATAGCTGAATTGATCAAGCAGAAGAACAGATGTCAGAGACTGAAGCTCAATTTACTAAAATAGGATGTGGAGACAAGATTAGAGAAAAAAGAAAAAAAAGAAACAAACAAAGCCTCCAATAAATATGGGACTATGTGAAAAGACCAAACTTGCAATTAATTGGTGTACCTGAAAGTGATGGAGAGAATGGAAGCAAGTTGGAAAACACACTTCAGGATATTATCCAGGAGAATTTCCCCAACCTAGCAAGACAGGCAAACATTCAAATTCAGGAAATACAGAGAACACCACTAAGATACTCCTTGAGTAGAGCAATCCCAAGACACATAATTATCAGATGCTCCAAGGTTGAAATGAAAGAAAGAATGTTAAGGGCAGCCAGAGAGAAATGTCAGGTAACCTACAAAAGGAAGCCCATCAGACTAACAGTGGATCTGTCTGCAGAAACCCTACAAGCCAGAAGAGAGTGAGGACCAATATTCAACACTCTTAAAGAAAAGAATTTTCAACCCAGAATGTCATATCCAGCCAAACTAAGCTTCGTAAGTGAAGGAGAAATAAAATCCTTTTCAGACAAGCAAATGCTGAGGAATTTTGTCAGCACTAGGCCTGCCTTACAAGAGCTCCTGAAGAAAGCACTAAAGATAAAAAGGAAAAATTGGTATCAGCCACCGTAAAAACACAGCAAAATACAAAGACTGACACCATGAAGAAACTGCATCAACTCTAATGTGCAAAATTACCAGCTAGCATCATGATGACAGAATCAAATGCACACATAACAATATTAACCTTAAATGTAAATGGGCTAAGTGCCACAATTAAAAGACACAGACTTGCAAATTGGATAAAGATTCAAGACCCATAAGTGTGCTGTATTCAGGAGATCATCTCACATACAAAGACACACATAGGCTCAAAATACAAAACTACCAACCACTGATCAAGGAAATAAAAGAAGACACAAATGAAAAAATATTCCGTGCTCATGGATAGGAAAAATCAATATTGTGAAAATGGCCATACTGTCCAAAGCAATTTGTAGATTCAATGCTATTCCCAACAAACTACCGGTAATTTTCTTTATGAAATTAGAAAAAAAACTACTTTAAATTTCATAAGTAACCAAAAAAGAGCCCCTATAGCCAGACAACCCTAAGCAAAAAGAACAAAGCTGGAGGCATCACAGTACCCAACTTCAAACTATACTACAAGGTTACAGTAACCAAAAAACCATGGAACTGGTACCAAAACAGATATATAGACCAATGGAACAGAACAGAGACCTCAGAAATAACACCACACATCTACAACCATCTGATCTTCGACAAACCTGACAAAAACAAGCAATGGGGAAAGGAATCCCTATTAAATAAACGGTGTTGGGAAAACTGGCTAGTCATATGCAGAAAACTGAAACTGGACCCCTTCCTTACACCTTATGCAAAAATTAACTTGAGATGGATTAATGACTTAAATGTAAATCCAAAATCCTAAAAACTCTAGAAGAAAACCTAGGCACTACCATTCAGGACATAGGCATGGGCAATGACTTCATGACTAAAACACCAAAAGCAATTGCAACAAAAGCCAAAATTGACAAACAGGATTTAATCACACTAAAGAGCTTCTGCACAGTGAAAGAAACTATCATCAGAGTGAACAGGCAACCCACAGAATGGGAGAAAATTTTTGCAAGCTACTCATCTGACAAAAGTCTAATATCCAGAATCTACAAGGAACTTAAACAAATTTACAAGAAAAAAATCAAACAACCTCATCAAGAAGTGGGTGAAGTATGTGAACAGACACATCTCAAAAGAAGACATTCATGCAGCCAACAAGCATATGAAAAAAAGTTTATCATCAGTGATCATTAGAGAAATGCATATCAAAACCACAATGAGATACCATCTCACACCAGTTAGAATGGTGATTATTTAAAAGTCAGGAAACAATAGATGCTGACAAGGCCCTGGAAAAAATAGGAATGCTTTTACACCAGTGGTGGGAGTGTAAATTAGTTCAACCATTGTGGAAGACAGTGTGGTGATTCCACAAGGATCTAGAACCAGAAATACCATGTGACCCAGCAATCCCATTACTGGGTGTATACCCAAAGGATTATAGATTATTCTACTGTAAAGACACATGTGCACATATGTTTATTCCAGCACTGTTTACGATAGCAAATACTTGTAACCAACCCAAATGCCCATCAATGATAGACTGGATAAAGAAAATGTGGCACATATACACCATGGAATACTGTGCAACCATAAAAAGAATGAGTTCATGTCCTTTGCAGGGACATAGATGAAGCTTGAAGCCATCATCCTCAGCAAACTAACACAGGAGCAGAAAACAAAACACCACATGTTCTCACTCATAAGTGGGAGTTGAAGAATGAAAACACATGTACACAAGGAGGGGAACATCACACATCGGGGCCTGTTGGGGGTTGGGGGCCTGGGGAGGGATAGCATTAGGACAAATACCTAACATGTGTGAGGCTTAAAACCTAGATGATGGGTTGATAGGTGCAACAAACCACCACGGCACATGTATACCTGTGTAACAAACCTGCACGTTCTGCACATGTATCCCAGAATTTAAAGTAAATTTTTAAAAAAGGCAATAACCAAGTGGCAAATAAACATAGAAAATGGGAAATATCTTCAGGGAAATACAAAGCAACAACTAAACCACAATTTACACTCATGACATATCCATCACATCTTATTTTAGTCATATCCAAGAAAATGACTAAAATTGAAAAAATTGACAATATCAAGTGTTAGCCAAGATTTGAAGTAACTAGAATTCTCATACAAAGGGAGCACAAATTGGTACAAGCACTTTAAATAACTGTTTGGCAGAACCCACTAAACTGAATATATATGTATATACACATAAACAGAATTACACACACACACAAGGAAAAAGTATACTCCTAGATATATGCTCAAAAGAAATGTATGTATGTGTCCACTGAAAGGCATGTACAAGAATGAAACAGCAGTAACTAAATAGTAGCCAAAACCCAGAAACAACTCAAATATCTATTATCAGAAAAATGAATAAATAAATTGGGCCATAAAATAAAATACTACTCAACGATGAGAATGAATAAAATTACATGCAACCATGTGGAAGAATCTCAAAAACATTGCATTCAGTGAAAAAAGCCAGACACAAAAGAATACATACTATATATTATTCTACTTGTTAGGAAGTTCAGGAACTTCGTTAGGAGAGGATAGTTATTGGAAGGTGACACACAAAGAGGCTCTTGTGATCATATGCTATTTCTTTATTTGTGGGATGGTTGTATTTTGTTCATTAATGATGTCTGCACTTTCTTGAGTGTATTTTATAATATGAGAAAATTAGAAATAATAGGAAGTGAATGATTATCCTGGGATTAAAGAGCTTTAAATAAATATGTTAAAACTGTAAGAGGCAGTTTTGTCTCAAAACTAAAAGACAATATATGACAGCGATATCTGTGGAAGAAAAATAGAAGTCTTCAGCAGAAGATGAAAGATCATCTTTCAGGGCTATTTTAACAAATATTTTTGGACTAAGTGAAAGTTTGGACTGAAGGATTAGTTCTTAATGACACAAAAAGTAAGATAAATAAATGTCTCAGTACCTCTGAGTAAAGAATTTAAGGTTGGTAACAGTTTATCTGGATAGTTGTATATCTTCACTGATATCATTCTATCTTCAATCCTCCTTTTCTCTTGGTACCCTTTAATAGGCTAGGCTAGGAATTTGAGTTCCAGTTCTGATACTAGTTATCTTAGACAAGGCACAAATTCCTTCTGAATCTCAGTTTCTTCATTTAAAAAATGAGAATAAAATACTTCCCTTATCTGCCTCAAAGTGTTATTTTGAACATCAAATGCAAATGTATATGACAATGTTTTTAAATTCTAAGGAAAGACACAGACTTATCATTACCAAATGTAAAAATTTTACTAACAATAATGTAGAAATGAAACATATTTTTATCATTGGCAATACTAATTATATAGAAAAGTGTATTCTCTGTTATTGTTAGGTTAATGCTTAATTTTATCATTTTCTGCTTAAAAGGAAGCACATTAAGTTGTATTTTGATGTATGCATTCATCAATTCATGTTTTTTCTACCTGTAAGTCAGTGAACTATAATAGATAAATCATTTCTTCCTCCAAATTTTAAAAGATGTCTATTATCTTTCTGGAAAGTGATTTCTTTAGCTACTTCATAGTCCAAAAGGATTCTACTGAAATTTTCTGCCCATTCAGTGAGTTTATATATGTACTCTTCCTGTGTTACCAAAACATGTAAATTAAAAGGTTCAAAGACCAGTGAGCAAGAACTTTTCTGCTCATAGCATCAGAGCAAAGGAAGAACAATGACCTATCTTCAGGAGAGCTAAAGAGGAAAAAAGACCCCAAGTGCATACACTTTTAGTAGTCTTTGGCATTAATTTCTGCCTAGCAAAGTATTGTCATATTTTACAATTGATGTCCGTGGATGGTGTTCAAGATGAAACAACATAAGAGAGTTGAAATGTGCATAAGAAGTGTGAAATGTGCACTTTCCAATTTGGGATCAATGATCTGATTTAGCAGAGATTAAGGGAAAGAGACTGTGGCAATTCTGGGCTCTGTTTGTAGAGAAACAAAGACTGTAACAAACTGATTTTTAAGTAGTGGGAAAAAACAATTATATCTATTTGGGCCTTGAAGATCCAATAAAAGACATAAGAAAAATATTGACATGATTTAAGATTAGGAGAAAAATTTTTTAAACAAGACACAAAAGTACAAAAGATTGATAAAATTTGACATTTTAAAAAATGCACTTCAAAAAAGAACTATAATACCGTAAAACAAGCAAACAGAGTGGAAAATGATATTTGCTATAAACATGTTTGAAAAGCTGGAATACAGAATATATTAAGAGCACCTAGAAATGAATCAGAGAAAGTCTCACAATCAAAGGGAAAAGTAGTCAACAATTGCAGACAGGCAATTCACACAGGAGGAATATTAAATAGAAACTAAGCATATGAAAAAATGCTTCATTTTACTATCAGAGAAATACTATGTTTCATGAAAAATGCCTGTTGTAAAATAATAAATGTATGTCTTTTCCTTAGTGTGTGTTTCATTGTTATTATTATTATTATTGTTGTATGGCCTATGTATTTTTGTTAATTCTCTATTACTATATTAATAATAGCTTTATTGAGACATAATTCACATATGAAAAAATTCACCATTTTAAAGTGTATAATACAGTGAGTTTTTGTATATCCACAGACCTATGCCAGCATCATCACTATCTAAATTTATATTATTTTCATCACCTCAAAAAGAAATCCCACAGACATTACAGTAATTCTCTATCCTGTGGCCACACCCAGCCCATGGCAAACACTGTCTCTAGGACTTTTCCTGTTCAGGACATATCTCTCTCTATTTTCTGTCTCTATGGATGTGTGTATTCTGAACATTTCAAAAAAATTGAATCACAAATTATTTGGCGTTTTGTGCCTAACTATTTCACACAGAACAATGTATGCAGTGTTAACATTTGTGGTGGCATGTATTATTATTTAATTCATTTTCATTGACAACCAACAGTCAATTTATAGATGTACCACATTTTAATGATTTACTCATTTGTTGATGGACATTTGGCTACTTTCCAGTTTTTCTATTTAGGGTAATGCTTCTATGAACATTAGTGCACAGTTTTTGGTGTGAACATATGTTTTTATTTCTCTTGCTTTCATACCTAGGAGTGGAATTGCTTGTTCATATGATAACTCAATGCTTAAACATTTGACAAACTTCCAGACTGACTTCCAATGGATCTGCACCAATTTATATTCCCATCAGAATAGTATAAATGTTCCAATCTCTCCACATCCTACCCACCACTTGTTATAGTTTGTCTTTTCGTAGCTGTCCTCAGCATCTTCAGTGTCACTGAATCTTTCTTGTGCCCATCCACAACTACTGTTGAGGCCCTCTAGTAGATTTTTTATTTTAGTTTATTGTATGTTTGAATTCCAGAAATTCTATTTGGTTCTTTTTTTAAAAAATAAACTCTACCTTTTCCTTGTTGTTTTCTCTTTGGTGAACTATTGTTGTCTGATGTTTCTATTGTTCTTTAAACCCAATTTCCTTTATTGTCTTACAGATATTTGTGAGAACTGCTTTAAGATATCTTTTTTCTAGTAGGTCTAACATCTGAGTTTCCTCAAGGACAATTTCTGTTGATTTAATTTTTCCTGTGTATGGGTCACATTCTTCTGTTTCTTTGCATGTCAAACACTTTGGTTTAAAACTAGACAATTCAAATAATATAATGTGACCACTGTGGAAATCAGCTCCCCTCCTCCCTGAATTAGTTGTTAATATTTGTTTGTTTTCTTTTGAAAAATGTATGTTCATGTCCTTTACCCACTTTTTAATGAGGTTATTTGTTTTCTTCTTGAGCTGTTTGAATTCCTTGTAGATTCTAGATATTAGCCCTTTTATAGATGCATAGTTTGCAAAAGTGTCTTCCCGTTCTGTAGATTGTCCGTTTATTCTGTTGATTATTTTACTGTGTGAAAGGTTTTTAGTTTAATTAAGCCACACTTTCCTATTTTTGTTGTGTTTGCTTTTAAGAACTTGGTCATAAATTAAGTGCCTAGACCAATGTCCAGAAGAATTTTCCGAGACTGTTTTGTAAGATTTTCATAGTTTCAGCTCCTATATTTAGGTCTTTAGTCCATCTTGAGTTAATTTTTGCATATGGTGAGTTGTACGAGCCTAGGTTCATTCTTTTGCATATGGCAATCCAATTTTCCCAGAACCATTTATTGGCGAGTTCCTGTCACCAGTGTATATTTTTGTTGACTTTGTTGAAGATCAGTTGGTTACAGGTTTGTGACTTCATTTCTGCATTTTCTATTCTGTTCCACTGATCTATTGTCTGTTTGTTATTCCAGTACCATGCTGTTTTGGTTACTATAGTCTCATAGTATAATTTGAAGTCAGGCAATGTCATGCCTTCAGCTTTGTTCTGTTTGCTTAGGATTGCTTTGGTTATTTGGACCCTTTTTGGTTTCATATTAATTTTACCATCATTTTTTTCTGATTTTGTGAAAAACAAGGTGGGTAATTTGATAGGGATTGCATTGAACATGTAGATTGCTTTGAAGAGTATGGTTACTTTAGTGATATTGATTCTTCCAGTCCATGAGCATGGATGTTTTTCCATTTGTTTGTGTCATCTACAACTTTTTTCCTCTGTGTTTTTAGTTCTGTTTTTAGAGATCTTTTACCACATTGGTTGAATATATACCTAGATATTTTTATAGTTATTGTTAATGAGGTTGTCTTCTTCATTTGGTCCTCAGCTAGATAATTATTGGTGTATAGATATGCTACTGATTTATTTAACTTTTATTTTAGGTTTAGAGGTACATGTGCAAGTTTGTTACATAGGCAAACTCATGTCATTGGGGTTTGTTGTGCAGATCATTTCATCACCCAGGTAGAAAGCCTAGTACCCAATAGCTGTTTTTTCTGGTCCTTCTCCTCACAAACTCCATTCTCAAGTTGGCCCCAGTGTCTGTTGTTTTACTCTCTGTGTCCATGAGTTAACATCATTTACCTACAACGTATAAGTGAGTTTTCACTTAGAAGTGAGAACATGCAGTATTTGGTTTTCTCTTTCTGTGTTAGTTTGCTAAGAATCATGGCCTCCAGTCCCATCCATGTTCCTGAAAAAGACATAATCTTGTTCTTCTTATGGCTACATAGTATTCCATGGTACATATGTACCACATTTTATTTATCCAGTCTATCATTGATCAACATTTAGGTTGATTCCATGGCTTTACTATTGTGAATAGTGCTGCAATGAATAGTGCATGTGTCTTTATGGTAGAGTGATTTATATTCCAGCCTATCATTGATCACTATTTAAGTTGATTCTATGTCTTGACTATTGTGAATAGTGATGCAATGAATAGTGCACGTGTCTTTATGGTAGAACAATTTACATTCCTTTGGGTATATACCCAGTAATGGGATTGCTGGGTCAAATGGTAGTTCTGTTTCTAGCTCTTTGAGAAATTGCCAGGCTGCTTTCTGCAATGGTTGAACTAACTTAGACTCCCACAGTGTATAGGTGTTCCTTTTTCTCCACAATCTTGTTAGCATCTGTTAGTTTTTGATTTTTTAGTAATAATAGCCATTCTGACTGGTGTCAGATGGTATCTCATTGTGGTTTTGATTTGCATTTCTCTAATGATTAGTGACATGGAGCTTCTTATCATATGCCTGTTGGCTACATGTATGTCTTATTTTGAAAAATGATGGTTCATGTTCTTTGCCCACTTTGTAATAGGGTTACTTGTTTTTTTCTTGTAAATTTGCTGAAGTTCTTTATGCTGGATATTAGGCTTTTGTCAGATGTATAATTTGCAGAAAATGTCTCCCATTCTGTAGGTTGTCTGTTTATTGATAGCTTCTTTTGCTATGCACAAGCTCTTAAATTTAATTAGATCCTATTTGTCAATTTTTTCTTTTTTCATGATCGCTTTTGGTGTCTTCCTCATGAAACCTTCATTCACTCCTACATCCAGAGTGGTTTTACCTAGGTTCTCTTCTGTATATTAATTTTGTCACCTGCAACTGCTGAATTTATTTGTCAAAGTTAAGAGTTTTTGGTGGAGTCTTTAGGGGTTTCTTAAGATTATATCATCATCAAACAGAAATTATTTGACTTCCTCTTTTCTAATTTGGATGCCTTTTATTTCTTTCTCTTGCCTCACTGTTCAGGCAAAGACATCCAGTAATATGTTTAATAAAAGCGGTAAAAGTAAACATCCTTGTCTTGTTCCAGTTCTTATAGAAAATGCTTGCAAATTTTCTCTGCTATGTATTATATTGGCTGGGCATTTGTCATATACTGCCTTTATTTTGTTGAGGTATATTCCTTCTATGCCTAATTTGTTGAGAGTTTTTATCCATGAATGGGTACCAAATTTTACTGAATGTTTCTTTCTGTGTCTATTAAGATGATCATGTGATTTTTCTCCCCCATTTTGTTGATGTGTTATATAACACGTGTTGGTTTTTGTATACTGCACCATTCTTGCATCTCTGGGATAAATTCCAACTGATTGTGGTGTATTGTCTTTTGATGTGCTTTTGGATTCAATTTACTAATATTTCATTGAGGATTTTTGCATCTGTATTCATCAGAGATATAGGTCGGTAGTTTGTTGCTGTTATTGTGTCTTCATCTGGTTTTGGTATTGGGGTCATACTGACCTTGTGGAATGAGATAGAACAAATTCCCTTCTCTTCAATTTTTTGAAACAATTTGAGAATTGATGTCTGTTCTTCTTTAAAAGTTTGGTAGAATTCAGCAGTAAAACAATCCAGTCTTGAACTTTTCTTTGTTGGGAGACTTTTTAATCACTGATTAAATGTCATTTATTGCTATTCATCTGTTTGAGTTTTCTATTTCTTCCTAGTCCAATCTTGATAGGTTATATGTTCAGGAATTTATCCATTTCCTCCAGCCTTTCTAGTTTGAGTGTATAGTGGTGCATATAAGTCTCTAATTATTCTTTGTGTTTCTGTGGTATCAGTTGCAATGTCTTTTTTTTTTTTTTACTTCTGATTTTATTTGTTTGGATTTTTTCTCTTTTTCTTAGTTAGTTTAGCTAGAGGTTCATCAATTTTATGTTTTCAAAAACCAATTTTTTGTTTTGTTTATCCTTTGTGTATTTTTGGCTCTATATTTCATTTAGTTCTGCTCTGATCTTTGCTACAGTGAGCTATGATCATGCCACTGCACTCCAGTCTGGGTGACAAAATGAGACTCTCTATCAAAAACAATCAATCTTTTAAAATCTTTTTTTGGCATTTCAAGGATCTCTTTTTCATTGGAATTTATTGCTGGACAATTATCATGGTCCTTTTGGGGCATCATATTTCCCTGCTTTTTCATGTTTCCTGTGTCTTTCCATTAATATATGTTAATGGTATAGCAGTCACTTGCGCCAATTTTTAAAAATTGCTTTGTAGGGAGGAATGTTTTTTTGAATGTGTTTGTTTGTTGTTAATTTTTTTTTTTTTTTTTTTTTTTTGAGACAGAGTCTCGCTCTGTCGCCCAGGCTGGAGTGCAGTGGCCAGATCTCAGCTCACTGCAAGCTCCACCTCCCGGGTTCACGCCATTCTCCTGCCTCAGCCTCCCAAGTAGGTGGGACTACAGGCACCCGCTACCTCGCCCGGCTAGTTTTTTGTATTTTTTAGTAGAGACGGAGTTTCACCGTGTTAGCCAGGATGGTCTCGATCTCCTGACCTCGTGATCCACCCGTCTCGGCCTCCCAAAGTGCTGGGATTACAGGCTTGAGCCACCGCGCCTGGCCCCCTGTTTGTTGTTAATTGAGTCAGATACTTAGACTTTGATTTGGGGTAACTGAGGTAGTGTGATTTCTGTATGACATCTTCAGCAGTGCACAGGGTCAATGATCTCTGTGATTTCCTCGATGACTGAAGATACAGTTATTAGTTGAGGTTGTGATCATGTTTAGCAGAGAAATTTGACAGCAACCGAGCCATTCTTCAGGTCCTGGTTGTGGTAACAGTGGGATTAGTGTGCCTGTTTTTAGGACCCAGAGCAGATTACACTGGCTCCAGTGTTTTGGAGGTACTGAAGGGCTGATTTTTAGGCCTCCCGGTGACTTGTTTGGCAACTAGTTGTGGGAGCAGTGGGCCAGGTGTATGGGCAGGTTCTCAGGTCCCTGGGAAGCTTGTGTGGTGTGGGTGATGGCAGTAGCAGTGGAAGGCAAGCAGTCTGTCTTTGTTGTTGGAAGTTGTATCTAGTTGGATGGGCTAGTCCCCAGTCACCCACCTGAGCAGGTGGGTGACTAGCAGTGGCTCTTGCCCTATGTGTGCTTAAGAGAGCTTAGTCTTCCCTCTTCCTCCCCCAGCTAGGTGGTAGCAGCAGCCATGTTGCCTCAAACTCAGCATGAAAATGGGGCACAGTTCAGTTTTAAACTCTCAAAATGGTGCCTAATGTAAGCTTCTGATGAGAATAGGTGGGGCCTCTTTCAGGTAAACAGCATAGACCACTATAGGAAGTGTGGTGTGCTTGATTCTTTGTCTCACAGAAGTTCTTTGCAAGGAAATGGGTCTTGTTTTAGATATGTTTAGTATAACACGGTTTCCTTGTCCTTCCTTGAGTGGGTGGTGTCTGCAGCAACATCCAATTAAATTAAGATACGTCTATTTTCAACTATCTCCTAGCAGTATTAAATATCTTTAGAAAAGATATATTTGGCTGCAATGAGAAATAGCTGTTATTTCTGTAAAGTCTTCTTATAATCAAAGGACATTTTGTCAACATCCTGAGCATCATACTCATCTGCTACATATTGTGACCAGGAATGCTATTCAGTTCTCAAATGAAGACTTCAGTTTATTTTTTGTCAGAATCAAGATGTATATACAGGCAGACTTCATTAAACGCCACATCACCAGTCAAAATACAGTCTCACCAGCAGGTTATCCCTGTTGATGGCT
The DNA here is from genome assembly GCF_049350105.2 of Macaca mulatta. NCBI lineage: Eukaryota > Metazoa > Chordata > Mammalia > Primates > Cercopithecidae > Macaca > Macaca mulatta. Next base: position 122,617,862 of record NC_133426.1, on the reverse strand, counting down.
TAGGTCCATCCTAGCCTGGCACCTAAAGCCAGGGAAATTAAAAATTGAAGTTTCAGCTGATGTTGTAAATGTAATTCTCACTCCCATTGAGACAAGATTTCATCAACTATGGAGTGTATAGTTCTTCCCTGTTGTAAACGCTTGACAAGAAACAGTTTATTTTAAAGGCACACATTGCAAAATCTCCACAACTTATAAATCAGAGCAGTATTCTGCACCATTAAGGAGGGGCCACTCCATTAAAAAAAAAGTAAGTTTAGAATGACCTAGCATTGATTTTTAGGGCATCAGTCTATGTTAAATTATCAATTAATTAAGAGTCAAACATGTTTGGTACACTGTTCATTGTTCATGATATAGAACATGTTATCAACAAAGACAGTCTAACTTTGACAAAATTTGGTGTGCTATTTAGTAATATAAATACTGGAGTTGTGGTGTGCTTTTGGGGTATGGCTATACTCTTCTGGCCTGCAAGGAAAAGAAAGCATTCCTTCAGGTAAGGGACTACTTTTCAAGAGAAAATGTATCCTGGTGCCAGTCTTACGGGCAACATGTGAATGTAGGCCCTAGGTGGGTAAAAAAACATAACCCAGCTGGGCATGGGAGCTCAAGTCTGTAATCCCAGCACTTTGGGAGGCTGAGGTGGGGGGATCATGTCAGGTCAAAAGTTCGAGACCAGCCTGGCCAACATGGCAAAACCCCATCTCTACTAAAAATACAAAAATTAGCTAGGCGTGGTGACGGACTCCTGTAATCCCAGCTACTCAGGAAGCTGAGACAAGAGAATCGCTCAAACCTGGGAGGCAGAGGTTGCAGTAAGCCGAGATCGCGCCATTGCACTCCAGCCTGAGCAACAGAGCGAGACTCCACCAAAAAAAAAAAAAAAAAAAAAAAAAAAAACCCATCTTCTCCTCATCTGAATTTTTATTGTATTCTATCCAAGAAGCACTCAAGATGCTGTCTGATGTATGAGGAAAGTTCGGGAGCTAGGCAAGAAGGAACTAAGTACTACTGTTACTCTCATATAACAAATGGAAAAAGAGACACAAAGAGATTAAACTGTCCCAAGTCACAAAGCTTATAAATGTTAAAGTTGGGAATAAAATCCAGACAGATAGGTCCTAGGTGATGATTTTTCACCGTGATGTCATACTTCCTTTCAGTGGAGCAAGCTATTTCTTAACACAGACTTTCCGGCTTTATGGTACCCTATTTTCATCTTTTGTTACTCTAGGACCTTAAATAAAGTCGTGTATTTTTAGGCCAAACCAAGTTGAATCACATAATTGAAGAAGTAGAATCCAATTGTATGCATGGTGGGGGCAGAAGTGATTTTTTAAAAATCCCCCCAAAAAAGAAAACTCCCAGAAAGATTTTCAGGAGACTGCACTTTTTCTGCAAACATAGAGGTCCTAAGGAAGTATAATTTTATTTTATAAAATTATATTTTATATATGTTATATTGTTATATATAACAATATAACAATATATAACAATATTGTTATGTGTTATATATAAAATCATATTTTATATATGTTATTTTTTATATGTGTGTTATATATAACATATGTATGTTATATTTTTATATGCTATATATGCTATACATATAACATATATATAAAATATATGTTACATTTTATATTTCCATTTCTTGCAACATTTTCCATAGGAATCCAATACATACATGTGGAAATAATGTATCTAATATATTTATTCCAGCTAAACTTTTGATGATGTACTCTCATACCATTTTAAAAGAAGGTAGAGAATGGGAAAGGGAGCAATCCTTAACAGAAAGCAATAAATAATTTTGAAGCACAGATAAATGTACAGTCTTTGCTCGGTGGCTGTGGAAGTTGGTTTCTGGACCCCCTCCCTCAACCTATACAATCCCCTTAGAAACCAAAATCGGTAGATGCTTAAGTCCTTTATAAAAAATGGTGTGGTGTGTTTGCGTATAACCTATGGACATACTCTCATATATGTTTTTAACTATATAACACATTTTATTTTTTAAGTTTTTTAACTTTTATTTTCATTTCAGAGAACCATGTCCAAGTTTGTTATATTGGTAAATTGCAAGTCATGAGTGTTTGGTGTAAAGGTAATTTCATCATCCAGGTAATAAGTATAGTACCCAATAGGTCGATTTTTTATTTTCACCCTCCTCTCACCCTCCACTCTTAAATAGTCCGTGGTATCCATTGTTTCCTTCTCTGTGCCCGTGTGTACTCAATATTTCACTCCCACTTATAAATGAGAACATACAGTGTTTGGTGTTCTATTCCTGCATTAGTTAACTTGGAATAATGACCTCCAACTCCATCCATGTTACTGCAAAGGACATGATCTCATTCTTTTTATAGCTGCATAGTATTCCATGGTATATATGTACCACATTTTCTTTATCCATTCTACAGGATAGACTTAGAGTGATTCCATGTCTTTGTTACAGTGAACAGTGCTGCAATGAACATACACATGAATGTGCCTTTATGATCAAATTATTTTTATTCCTTTGGGTATATACTCAATAATGGGATTTCTGAGCCAAATGGTAGTTTTGTTTTAAGTTGTTTGAGAAATTTCCAAACTGCTTTCCACAGTGGCTGAACACATTTACATCCTTACTAGCAGTATACAAGCATTCTTTTTTCTCTGCAACTTTTCATCTGTTATTTTTTTGCTTTTTATTAATAGCCTTTCTGACAAGTGTGAGATGGTATCTCATGGGTTAATTTCATTTCTCTGATAATTTGTGGTGTTGAGCATTTTTTCATATTTGTTGACTGCTTATCTATATTCTTTTGATAAGTGTCTGTTCATGCTACTTGTCAACTTTTTAATGGGGTTATTTGTTTTTTGCTTGTTGAGTCATTACAAATTCTGGACACAAGACCTTTGTTGGATGCATAGGTTGCAAATATTTTCTCCCTTTCTGTAGGCTGTCTGTTTAATCTGTTGATAATTTAATAGCTGTGCAGAAGCTTTTTAGTTTAATTAGGTCTCATTTATCATTTTTTGTTGTTGTTGAAATTGCTTTTTGTGTCTTCATCACAATATTTTTGGTAAGGCCTATGTATAGAATTGTATTTCCTAGGTAATCTTCAAGGATTTTTATAGTTTTAGGTTTTACATTTAAGTCTTTAATCCATCTCGACTTGATTGTGTATACAGTGGAAGGGAGGGGTTTAGTTTCAATCTTCTGCAAATGACCAGCCAGTTATTAAAACACCATTTATTGAATGGACAGTGCCTTCCCCACTGGTTTTGTCAATTTTCTTGATGAACAGATAGTTGTAGATGTGCAGCTGTATTTCTGGGAACTCTATTCTGTTCCATCGGTCTATGTAACTGTTTTTGTACCAGTGTCATATTGTTTTTGGTTACTATAGTCTTGTAGCATAGTTTGAAGTGGAATAATGTGATGCCACTATCTTTGTTCTTTTTGCCTAGGATTACTTTGGCCATTGGGCTTTTTTTGTTGTTGTTGTTCCTTATGTATTTTAGAATATTTTTTTCTAATTCTATGCAGAATGTCATTGGTGTTTTGATAGGTATAGCATTTAATCTATAAATTGCTTTGGACAGCATGCCATTTTAACAAACTGATTCCTCCTATCCACGAGCAAGAAACGTTTTGCCATTGTTTCTGTTGTCTCTGATTTCTTTCAGCAGTGTTTTGTAATTCTTATGGTAGAAACCTTCACATCTCTGGATAGCTATAATCCTATGTATTTTTGTAGCTATTGTGAATGTGATTATGTTCTTGATTCGGCACTCAGCTTGAACACAGTTGGTTCATAAGGATGCTACTAATTTTTTTATATCCACTTTGTATTCTGAAACTGTGCTGAAGTTGTTTAACATATCGAGGAGTTTTGGGGCACAAACTATAGGGTTTCCCAGGTATAAAATTATATCGATTACAAACAGAGATAGTTTGACTTCCCCTCTTGTTATTTAAATGCCTTTTATTTCTTTATCTTGCCAAAATTGTTCTAGGCAGGACGTTCAGTACAATGCTGAATAGAAGTGGTAAGAGTGGGGCATCCTTGTCTTATTCTGGTTCTCAAAGGAAATGATTTCAGCTTTTGTATGTTCAGTATTATATTAAGTGTGGATTTGTCATAGATGGCTCTTATTATTTTGAAATATGTTCCTTCAGTGACTAATTTGTCAAGGTTTTTCTAACATGAAGGAATGTTGGATTTTATTGAAAGCCTTTTCTATATCTGTTGAGATAATCATATGGTTTTTGTTTTTACTTCTGTTTATGTGATGAATTACATTTATTGATATGCTTATGTTGAACCAATATTGCATGCCAGAAATAAAGCCTACTTGATTGTGGTGGTTGAGATTTTTGATCTGCTGTGAGATTCGATTTGCTAGTATTTTGTTGAGGAATGTTTTGATATGCTTATGTTGAACCAATATTGCATGCCAGAAATAAAGCCTACTTGATTGTGATGGATGAGTTTTGGATCAGCTGCGAGATTTGGTTTGCTAGTATTTTGTTGAGGAATTTTTCATCTAAGTTCTTCAAGGATATTTGCATAGGGTTTTCCTTTCTTCTTGTGTTTCTGCCTGGTTTAAATATCAGAAATATGCTGACCTCATAGAATGGATTAGGGAAGAGTATCTCCTCCATTTTTTGCAATAGTTTCAGTTGGAATGGTATCGGCTCCTCCTTATACATGTGATAGAATTTGGCTGTGAATCTTTCTGGTCCTGGGCTTTTTATCATTGGTAGAGTTTTTGTCCCTGATTCAATTTCATATTATTAGTAATCTGTTCAGGGTTTCAGTTTCTTCCTGGTTCATTCTTGAAATATTCTACGGTTTCAGAAATTTCTCCATTTCTTGTAGGTTCTCTAGTTTATGTGCGCAGAGGTGTTTTTAATAGTCTCTGAGGGATTTCTGTATTCCTGTGGGGTTAATGGCAATATCTCCTTTGTCATTTCTGATTGTGTTTATTTGGATCTTCTCTCTTTTTTCCTTATTGAACTAGATAGTGGTCTATTAATCTTATTTATTCTTAAAAAAAACACCTTTTCATTGTGTTGATCTTCTGTATGGTTTTTTGCATCTCAGTTTTATTCAGTTCAGCTCTGATTTTGGCTATTTCTTTTCTTCTGCTAGCTTTGGTGTTGGTTTGCTCATTTCTATACTTTCTCAAGCTGTGATGTTAGGTTGTTAATTTGAGATTTCTCTAGCTTTTTGACATGGGCAACTAAAAAAAAAGGAATAGATATAATGAAGATTAGAGTAGAAATAAATGAAACAGGAAATAGAAAAACAGCTAAAAAATCAACAAAACCAATAGTTGATTCTTTGAGAAGTACAACAAAAATAACAAACTCTAAGCTAGACTACATTGTCTTAATTTCCTAGGGCTGCCATAAGAAAGTATCCCAAACTGTGTAGCTTAAAACAATAGAAATTTATTTGTGCAGTGCTGGAGGCTAGAAATCTGAAATCAAGGCATTAGCAGAATTGGTTCCCTTTATGGATTCTGAGGGAATCTATTCCATGCCTCCTGGCTTCTGTGAATATAAGCAATTCTTAGCATCCTTATCTTACATATGCATTACTCTATTATCTGCTTCTGTTTTCATGTGGAGTCCTCCTTGTTTCTAAGTGTCTTCCCAAGGCTGGCTAAGATATTTTAAAAATCAGTCATATGGGATTGGGGGCCCACCCTACTTCAGTATGACTGCATTTTAAGTTAATTACATCTGCAATGACCCTTTTCCCTGTGAGGTTAGTCTGAGGTACTGGCAGGTAACACTTCAATGTATATTTGAGGAGACATAATTCACCCATTAGCACTGACCAAAAAAGGGAGAAGCCTCAAATTCTTAAAATCAGGAATGCAACTGAGGATTTTACTGTGACCAAACAGAAATAAAAATTATTATAAAAGAATACTATTAAAAGTCTTATGCCAACAAATTAAATGACTTATATTCATGAAATTGACAAAGTACTAGGAAAACAAAGACTACCAAACTGACAAAATAAGAAAATTTAAAACTGGACAAACTTATAACAAGTAATGAGATATAACCAGTAATCAACACTTTCCCAAAACAGGAAAGCCCCAAGACAAATGACTTTACTGGAGAATAATATCAATTATTTAAAAAAGAATTAACATCAATCTTTCTCAAATTCCTTCAAAACCAGAAGAAAAAAGATCACCTCCTAGTTCATTTATGAGTCTGGCATACCACTGATTCAAAAGCCAGAAAAAGCCAAAGATGTCACAAGAATAGAAAACTACCGATTATTATACCTTAAGAATATAGAAACAAAAATGCTCAACAAAATACTAGGAAACCAAAACTGGGAGCATATTAAAAATATTATACAGATTGACAAATTGGAATTTATTCTAGACATGCAGGAGTGGACTCAGCATACCAAAATAAATCAATGTAATGCACAACATCAATAAGACAAAAGGGGAAAACACATGAATGTCTCAATTGATTTGAGAAAAAAATATTTGGAAAAAAATACTTTTTTCTAATAATGTTGAAGTATTCAACATATTATTGATATCAATATATGTTGAAGTCCTAACTGCCAGTACCCCAGAATGTAACTTCTTAGGAAAAAAGGGTCATTGCAGATGTAATTTATTAAGTTAAAATGAAGTCATACTGGAGTAGGGTAGGCCCCTAATCCCATATGACTGATGTTTTTATATCTTAGTCAATAAATGTGATACAGAAGGAAACTTCTTCAACATAATAAAAAGTTCGATTTAAAAATTTACAGATTCATACTCAAGGATAAAAAACTGAAATGGTTCCCCCTAAGATCAGGAATAGACAAGTGTGATTCTTTTGACTATTTCTACTCAACATTATATGAAAAGTTTTAACCAAAGAAATTAGTCAAAAAAAGAAATAAAACACATTCAAATGGGAAAGAAAGAACTAAAGCCATTTCTGTTTTCATATGACATAATCTTATATATAAAAAGCGTTAAGAATCCATACCAAAAAATTAAAGCAAATAAACAAAATCAGCAAAATTGCAGGATCCAAGAGCAGCATGTAAAACAGTTGTATTTCTATGTAAAAGCAATAAAAATTCTGAAAAAGAAAACAAGAAAACAATGCCATTTAAAATAGCATATATATGAACAGACACTTCTCAAAAGAAGACATTTATGCAGCTAACAGATGCATGAAAAAATGCTCATCATCACTTGCCATCAGAGAAATGCAAATCAAAACCACAATGAGATACCATCTCACACCAGTTAGAATGGCAATCATTAAAAAGTCAGGAAACAACAGGTGCTGGAGAGGATGTGGAGAAATGGCAACACTTTTACACTGTTGGTGGGACTGTAAACTAGTTCAAACATTGTGGAAGACAGTGTGGTGATTCCTCAAAGATCTAGAACTAGAAATACCATTTGGCCCAGCCATCCCATTACTGGGCATATATGCAAAGGATTATAAATCATTCTGCTATAAAGACACGTGCACATGCATGTTTATTGCGGCACTACTCACAATAGCAAAGATTTGGAACCAACCCAAATGTCCATCAATGATAGACTGGATTAAGAAAATATGGCACATATACACCATGGAATACTGTGCAGCCATAAAAAAGGATGAGTTCCTGTCCTCTGTAGGGACATGGATGCAGCTGGAAACCATAATTCTCAGCAAACTATCACAAGAACAGAAAACCAAACACTGCATGTTCTCACTCATAGGTGAGAATTGAACAATGAGAACACTTGCACACAGGAAGGGGAACATCACACACCGGGGCTTGTCATGGAGTGGGGGAAGGGGGAATGGATAGCATTAGGAGATATACCTAATGTCAATGACGAGTTAATGGGTGCAGCACACCAACATGGCACATGTATACATATGTAACAAACCTGCACAATGTGCACATTTAGCCTAGAACTTAAAATATAATAATGAATAAAATAAATAAATAAATGAAATTAAATAAAAATAAAGTCAGGTAAAAAATAAAAAATAATAAAATAGCATCATAAATAGTAAAGTAGTAAGAATAAATTATTTAGAAACAAATTCAACCAATGGGATGAGACTTGTAAACTGAAAGTTACAATATGTTGCTGAAAGACATTACAGATTACCTAGATAAATGGACAGACAGTTCATGTTAATGGATTGAAGTATTTAATATTGTTAAAATGACACACTCGCCCAGACAAATCAACAGATTTAATATCATCTTCATCAAAATCCCAAGGTCCCTTTTTGCAGAAATGATGATGCTAAAATTTATATGGAAATGTAAGGAAGATAAAATAGCCAAAATAATCTTAAAGAAAAATACAAAGTTGGAGGACTCACATTCCAAATTTCAAAATATAATAAAAAGCTATGGTAACAAAAGCAGCATGGTACTGACATAATGATACACAGATAGATCAATGGAATAGAATTGAAAATCTAGAAATAAATCCACAAATTATGGCTAATTGATTTAGCCATACATGGACACAAACATTTGCAACTAGTTGGGCAAGGGTGCTCAAATTATTCAATGTAGAAAAAAGAATATATTTTAAAATAATGCTCAGGCAACAGGATATGAATATGCAAGAGAATGAAGTGGATCTCTTTTTCAAACCATACACAAAAATTAACTCAGGCAACAAAAGCAAAAATAGACCAATGGAATTACAACTAACCAAAAAGCTTCTGCACAGCAAAGAAAGCAATTAATAGAGTGAAGAGAAAACCTACAAAATGTGAGAAAATATTTGTAAACTACACATATCATAAAGAGTTAATATCTGAAAGATAAAATGAATGAAAAAAGCAATAGCAAGAAAGCAAATAACTTGATTGAAAAATGTTCAAAAGGCTTGAATACACATTCCTCAGAAGTAGACTGTAATAACCAACAGATAAATTTTTTAAATGCTCACCATCACTAATCATTAGGGAAACATAAATGAAAACCACAGTGGGATACCACCTCACTACTGTTAGAATGGTTATTATCAAAAAGTCAAAAGACAACATATGTTTGCAAGGATGTTAAGAAAAGAGAACCCTTATGTACTATTGATGGGAATGTAAATTAATACAGCCATTATGGAAAGCAGCATGAAAGTTTCTAAAACAATAAATTAGAAACACCATATGATCCAGCAATTCCATTAATGAATAAGTATCCAACAGAAATAAAATCACTATGTCAAAGAGATATCTGTGTTCCCATATTGATGGCAGCAATATTCGTAGTAGCAAAGAAACGGAATCAACCTAAGTGTCTATCGATTGATGAATATGTAAAGAAAATGTGCTACATATAATGGAGGGAATTTTATTCAGCCCTAAAAATGAATAAAATCTTGTTATGTGCAAAAACATGGATAAACCAGGAGGTCATTAAGTGAAATATGCAAAGTACAGAAAGACGAAAACCACATAATTTCACACAAATAGAATCTTTAAAAGTTGACCTCATAGAAGTATACAATAGAATGGTGGTCACCATAGTCTGGGATGGTTAGGGTGGAGGGAACAATGGGGAGATGTTGGTTAAGGGTATGTAATTACAGCTAGATGGGAGAAGTAAGTTCAAAAGATCTATTATACAGCATGGTGACTATATTCTTAATGAAGATGTATTAGTAATATATTTTTAATGCAGAGGGAGTAGATGTTAAGTATTTTCACCACAAAACGATAACTGTATGAGGTAATGCTTATTAATTAACTAAATTTAATCATTCCATAATATATATGTATCTCAAAAAATTATTTTGTAGGATGTCAGCACTCATATTCCCTCACAGCATGAATTCTGTACCCATTCACAGACAAAAGTGTCATTTTGAGAATGAAGACCTGCACCCAGGAGTTTGATCCATTGATCTTGCTCCTGCAGTTGAGGCCAGAGATAACCCCATTCCCCAGAAGGCTTGACTACAGCCAGGTTTGGTGTTCAGCCTGCAACCAAATCCATCTACCAAGGGGTCCAGGCAGAATCATACATACTAGTGTCCTGGCAAAGAGGCCCCCCTGCCCACTGACATTGGTCTTGGCAGTAAACCTGAAAGTTGCTCTGTGGCTTGACTGTAGACCCCTCAGCTAAGGTTCCAGTTCAAGACTGCTTATACAAGGACCCAGAGAGAGACTCACCCATATCTTGCAGCTCAAGAGTCTGAGCCTTTACAATAGACTTGCCAACCTTCATGTCATGCCAGATCCCAAAAAGGGTCAGTCTCAGATGCAAACCTCCTCCCCCATACCCACCCTCTGCTGTAGTCAGAGAACTATCCTGTTTGTGCAGGGACCCACTGGGAGACATGCAGACATCTGAACCAATAAAAAAGGGTCACCAGCCACCATCACATAGCATATCTCAAGGGGGATACGTATCAGATCCAGTCCCACCTGCTGCAGTTGAAGAACTACCCAACCTGTGCAATTACCAGTTGGAGATATACACCCCTCTGAGCTAATGAAAAAGTATCTCCAGCCTCCATTCAACAGCAGATTCTCAGAAGTTGTATCTCAGCCCCAGTCCCTCTTACTACAGTCGGGGACCTATCCCACCTGTGCAGGGACTTGTTGAGAGGCAAACCTGTCTGGGCCACTGTGACAGTCTTCTAGGCTAAAATCTCTTGTCAACTTTTCCTCAAAGCCTGGGTACTATCTTTTGCACCTTCTCCAGAACCTACCAGGCTGGCAGCTGGCCCTACTTGTAGGCCTCATGAGACTCAAAGAAAACTGAGGCTTAGAGAGTCCTCTAGTGCTAACATGGCTGTATTGGTCAAGAGCTCAGAGAACTCAACAGTCAGTCTGCGTAGAATCTTTGGAAGGCTCTCTGAAGAATGGTAACAAACAATATCACGTTTTTAAGACTGGAATAAATACCTAATCTTTCAATGTATAGATATTGTTGCACGTTCACAAGCATCAAAAACATTTAGTGTAATACCTGATCAAATGAACAAAATAAGGGTCCATAGACTGACCTTAAAGTGATAGATATGTGCTATCTTGCAGAGAAAGAATTTAAAATAGCTGTTTGAAGGCAGCTCAATGGAATTCAATGAAGCACAGAAAATCAATTTGGAAATTTATTTTTTTAAAAGTTTTAAAAATATTTATTTAAAACAGAGAAATTGACATAACAATAATAAATCAGACAGAAATCCTGGAGCTGAAAAATACAATAGATGAAAGAAAAATTGCAACAGGTAGCATCAAAAAAAGAATTGAGCAAAGATTTAAAAGAATAATTATACTCTGGCCGTGCGTGGTGGCTCAAGCCTGTAATCCCAGCACTTTGGGAGGCCGAAACGGGTGGATCATGAGGTCAGGAGATCGAGACCAGCCTGGCTAACACGGTGAAACCCCATCTCTACTAAAAAAAATACAAAAAACTAGCCAGGCGAGATAGCAGGTGCCTGTAGTCCCAGCTACTCGGGAGGCTGAGGCAGGAGAATGGTGTAAACCCGGGAGGTGGAGCTTGCAGTGAGCTGAGATCCGGCCACTGCACTCCAGGCTGGGCCACAGAGCGAGACTCCATCTGAAAAAAAAAAAAAAAAGAATAATTATACTCAAAAAGGTAGTGTGGAGGGTGGAGAGATTGGTCAACAGGTAGAAAGTTGCAGTTAGAAGAAATATGTTCTGATGCTCTATTGCACAGTAGGGTAATGATTGTTAGCAATATTGTATTCTATATTTCAAAATAGTTAGCTGAGAGGACTTTAAATGATCTTGCCACAAAGAAATAAAAACTTTTTAGGTGATGGACATGTTAACTAGCTCTGATCTGATTATTATTCTCACTCTCTCTATATATATTTATATATATAGAAGCATTACACTATATCCCATAAATATGTACAATTATTATGTGACAATAAAAAATGAAATAAAACTTTTTAAACATCATGTTGTACACAAAAAATACATAAAACTTTATCTGTCAATTTTTTAAAATATCTATTTTTTTAATTTCTGCTTTTGTCCTTGTAGTTCTGTTCCTTCTATTTTCCATGGGTTTATTCTGGTGTTTATTTTATTTCTGGTTTCTCGAGTTGAAAATTATGGTCATGTATTTTTAAATTATTTTGTTTTTATTTTCTAAGAAAATAAATGTATATGACTGTAAGTATAAAATAACCTAAACAAAAGAACTAGAACTATAAAAAGTGTTTAAGAAAACATAGTGGTATATTCATGACCTTGAATTTGAAATTGTATTATTAGGGTATTAAAAGTATAAGCAATAAAAAATAGATCAATTGGACTTTATCAAAATCAAAAACTTTTGTGTATCAAATAGTATTATCTAGAAAGTCAGAAAACCACCTGTAGAATTAAAAAAATATTTGTAATTATATTTTTAATAATGGTCTAATGTCCAGAATTTATTTTTTAAAAAAAACTATGTACAAGGCAACAGCAAAAAGATGAAGAACACAGGTTAAAAATGCATAAAGATTTCTGACCCAATAGGGCCAACTAGATACAGCCAGGAGGAAGATCTCCCACTGAGAGACCAGGACATCATGAAAACTGGTGCAGTTCTATCAGACATTCAGAGGGAAGGCATTGAGTGCATACAGAAGGAAGACACAGAGGCTGTGCTGTAGGGGGAGAAATCTGGGAACCCTGCATGGGACTACCATGCACTAGGACTTGTTCCTGGCCCTTCTAGACACCTGCAAGGGTTAGGCAATGAGTTAAACAGCCAAGTAGCAAGCCACTCTCACCAAGGGCCTCTGGAATCTCAGTAGGTGGAGACCCCTCAACCATCATGAACACCTCAGTTAGCAGGAAAGCTACTTAGATAAATAGTAGGAGCAGAACTCCAGCCTATACAGAACCCAGAGGGTTCAGTGTGGAAGCACCTGTAGTGGAGCACAGCCAGAGATGCCCTTCCTCCTAGGCTCAATGTGTTCTCATAGGAGACTTTAGCCCTAGAAGAATTGTCAGACTTGAAATCTTCAGTGTAATCTTGCCCATAAGATGGGACTGGTACAACCTGAGCACCTCTTGCTCTGCTGGCTTCTACTAGGGTGCAAGCCTGATTGCACCTACTTCCAGTGCAGCCCCTAGGTACCTCCTGGGAACTACATTATAACTCCTGTGCTGGTGGACCACTACTGACCAGCAGAGTGCTCCAGCAGAGTGGCCCCTGTAGACACACATCAGCCTGCCCACACCTTTCCCACTGCAGTCTCCCCCATGCCACTTTTCCTGCAGGCACTTGCCCATGGACAACCCCAACATTACTATGCCAGTGCGTGTCTAGGAGGGGCAGACATAGCCTTCCCTTCCTCACCAGCACATGTGTGTGCATGCACCCTGCCATGCAACCACTGCCAGCATTAGTGCACCTCATCCCCATCCCTTCTGCCACACCATAATTTGTACTGAAGCATTTCTGAGCATGAATCCCACCAGGCCCACACCTGGCAGTGTCCCACACCTGTACTGGAGCAGCTGGTGTGAAACTGAGCACAGAACAAAGCAGACCTGCTCCCATCTCTGAGCAGCCAGTGTCACCAGTATGAATGTGCACAAATTTTACACAGAATCCTGTGCCCACCAGCACCCCACCACTGGCATGAACAAGTGGACAGTTGCCAGTGGGGTCTCCCTGTAACCTTGAGCAATACTGCCAATGCTGCTTCTACACAGAGCCTGGCACTCCAGCACCCACTAGAATCCTGCCATAGTCAATAAGCATGCAACCAGCCATGCTGCTGCTGCTGCCACTGCAGCTGGAACATGTGGCTGAAAACACTTCTCACTGTACCTGAACTATGAAGTGCTTTGGCTGGCAACACCCATCGGAGTGTGTGACTAATTGGTCGGGGAGAAGCTCAGCCCTTTCACAACTCCTTCCTAGTCTCAAGAGCCAGAGATCAAAGCTGGGGCTTGGTACCAGTCCTCTAAATTTGGAGTACACAGTCCAGGAATTCTGAGATGAGTCTTGGCCCCCTAAAATCTTCCAGTAAAAAAGCCAGCAAACTTAACATACTTTATACTATAGTCAAACCCCCAAGGTTATCAAATAGAATAAAATGAAAAACGAATCCACAGAACAGCAACTTCAAAGATTGAAGGAATATTAACCAACAAAGATGAAGAAAGAACCAGATCAAGATCTTTGATCACTCAAAAAGCCAGAGTGCCTTATTTCCTCCAAATGACCACACTAGATCTCCAACAATGGTTCTTAACTGGGCTGAGATGACTGAAATGACAGAAATAGAATTCAGAATATGGATGACAATAAAAATCATTTAAATTCAGGATGATGTTGAAACCTAATCTAAGCAAGCTAAGAATCATAAAATGGTACAGCAGGTGATAGACAAAATAGCCAGTATAAAAAATCCATAACCAACCTGATAGAGCTGAAAAACATAATTCAATCACAAGTATTAACAGCAGAATAGACCAAGCTGAAAAAAAGAATCTCAAAACGTGAAGACTGAGGTATTAGTCCATTTGTACACTGCTATAAAGAACCACGTGAGACTGGGTAATTTGTGAAGAAAACGGGTTGAATTGACTCACAGTTCCCCGTGGCTGGGGAGGCCTCAGGAAATTTACAATCATGGTGGAAGGCAAAGAGGAAGCAAGGCACATCTTCCTATGGTGGAGCAGGAGAAAGAGAAAAGAAGGGAAGTGCCACACTTTAAAACCATCAGATCTCATGAGAACTCACTATCATAAGAACAGCAAGGGGAAAATCTGCCACCATGATCCAATCACCTGCCACCAGGCCCTTCCTCTGATACGTGGGAATTACAATTTGAGATGAGATTTGGGTGGGGACACAGAGTCAAACCATACCAACTGTTTTTCTGAAATAAGACATTAAGACAATAATTTTAAATAAAGAATGAAAAGAAATGAACAGAACCTCTGAGAAATATGGGATTCTGTAAAGGAATTGAATCTACAAAACATTGGCACCCCTGAAAGAGATGCAGAGAATGAAAGCAACTTGGAAAACTCATTTCAGAATGTCATCCATGAGAACTTCTTCAACATAGCTGGAGAGGCCAACATTCAAATTCAGGAAATACAGAGAACCCACACAACATACTAAACAGGAAGATCATCTCCAAAACCAATAATCATCCGATTCTCCAAGATTGAAATGAAATTTTAAAATGTTAAGGGCAACTAGAAAATTCAAGTCACCTACAAAGGGAAGCCCATCATACTAACAGCATACCTCTCAGTAGAAACCCTTCATGGCAAAAGAGATTGGGAGCCTATATTCAACATTCTTAAAGAAAAGAAATTCCAACCAAGAGTTTTCTATTTGGCAAAACTAAGCTTCAAAAGCAGAGAAATAACATTATTTTTCAGAAGACCAAATGCTGAGGGGATTCATTACCACCAGACTTCTCTTACCAGAACTTCTGAAGAAAAGCACTAAATGTGGAAAAGAATGACTGTTACCAGCCACTGCAAAAACACACTTAAGTACACAGACCTGTGACACCATAAAGCAAATACACAAACAAGTAAGAATAATAAACAACTAACAACACGATTGCAGAATTGAATTTACACATAAATAGTCACCTTGAGTGTAAATGAGCCAAATGCCCCCAATTTAAAGGCACAGAGTGGCAATCTGGATAGAAAACAGACCCAATGGTATACTGTCTTCAAGAGATCCATCTCACATGCAATGACACACATAGGCTCAAAATACAGGGATGGAGAAAAATTTACAAAGCACACACACAAAAACAGGGATTGCAATAGTAATTTTAGAAAATACAGACTTCGAATCAACAAAGATCAAAAAAAGACAAAGAAGGGCGTTATATGATGCTAAAGTATTCCATTCAACAAGAAGACTTAACTATCCTAAATATTTATGCACTCAACACAGAAGCGCCCAGATTTATAAACCAAGTTCTTAGAGACCTACAGAGAGACTTAGACTCCAACACAGTAAAAGTGGGAGACTTCAACACTCCAGTGACAGTGTTAGACAGATAATTGGGGCAGAAAATAAACAAAAATATTCAGAACCTGAACAGAATACTGGACTAAATGGATCTGATAGACATCTACAGAACTCTCCACTCCAAAAATAAAAAAAAAGTATACATTATTCTCATTGCTACATGGCATATATGCTAAAATCAACCACACAATAGAACATGAAGTAATTCTCAGCAAATGCAAAAGAACAGAAATCATGCCAACTAATCTCTCACACCACAGTACAATAAAAAACAGAACTCAAGACTAAGAAATTGCCCAAAACCAAACAAAACCATGGAAATTAAGCAACATGCTTCTGAATGACTTTTGAGCAATTAATGAAACTAAGGCAGAGATCAAAAAGTTCTTTGAAACTAATGAGAACAAAAATACAACACACCAGTATTGCTGGAACACAGCTAAAACAGAGTTAAGAGGGAAGTGTATATACTAAACATCAGTAACAAAAAGTTAGAAAATCTCAATTTAACAAACAAACATCACAACTGAAAGAACTAGAAAAGCAAGAGCAAACTAACCTCAAAGCTAACAGAACACAGGAAATAATAAAAATCAGAGCTGAAATGAAAGAAACTGAGATGCAAAATAAACGATTTAAAAGATCAATGAATCAAGGTGGTTTTTTGAAGATATTAATAAGATAAATAAACCAATAGCTAGACTAATAAAGAAGAAAAGAGAGAAGAACCAAATAAATGCAATCAGAAATCACAAAGAGGATATCGCCACTGACTCAACAGAAATACAAATAACTATCAGAATATTATGAAAATGTACTAGAAAATCTAGAAAAGAAAAAGAATAAATTTCTAAACATATATATGCTCCCAAGACTGAACTAGGAAAAAATTAAATCCCTGAACAGACCAATAATAATCTCTGGAATTCAATAAGTAAAAAGTAACCTACAAAACAAAAACAGCCCTGGAACAGATGAATTTAGAGCCAAATTCTACCAGATGTACAGAGAAGAGCTGGTACCATTTCTACTGAAATTATTTGAAAAAAATTGAGGAGGAGGGACTCTTCGTCAACTCACTTCATAAAGCCACCATCATCCTGATTCTGAAACCTGGCAGAGAAATAACAACAAAAATGTCAGGCCAACATCCTTGATAAACATTGATGCAAAAAATCCTCAACAAAATGTTAGCAAACCAAATCCAGAAGCATATCAGAAAGCTTATCCACCATGATCAAATAGGTTTTATCCCTGAGATGCAAGGTTGGTTCAATATATGCAAATCAATAAATGTAATTTATCATTTTAACAGAACTAAAGACAAAAAACATGATTATTTGAATAGATGCAAAAACGACTTTCAATAAAATTCAATATCCCTTCATGGTTAAAAAAAATCCCCATAAACTAGGCATTAAAGGAAGATACCTCAAAATAATAACACCCACCATCATACTGAATGCGCAAAAGCTGGAAGCATTCCTTTTGAAAACTGGCACAAGACAAGGATGCCATCTCTCACCACATCTGTTCAACGAAGTATTGGAAGTTCTGGCCAGAGCAACCAAGCAAGAGAAAGCAATAAAGTGTATTCAAATAGAATGAGAGGAACTCAAACTATTCCTGTTTGCAGATGACAGTATTCTATATCTAGAAAACCGCATAGTCTCAGCCCAAAAACTCTTTAAGCTGATAAGCAACTTCAGCAAAGTTTCAGGATACAAAATCAATGTACAATAATCCGTAGTATTCCTATACATCAACAGCAGCCAAACCGAGAGCAAAATCAGAAATGTAACACCATTCATGATGGCCAGAAATAAAATAAAATACTGAGAAATACAGCTAAGCAGAAAGGAAAAAAAATCCACAACAAGAATTTAGAAACACTGCTCAAAGAAATTAGAAATGACACAAATAAATGGAAAAATACTCTATGCTCATGGATTGGAAGGCTCAATATTGTTAAAATGGTCATACTGCCCAAAGCAATTTACAGTTTCAACGCGATTCCTATCAAACTACCAATGATATATTTCACAGAACTAGAAAAAAGTTACGTTAAAATTTATATAAAACCACAAAAGAGCCTGAATAATTAAGGTAATCCTAAGCAAAAAAAGAGCAAAGAAGGAGAAATTATGCTACTTGACATACAACTATATGACAAAGCTATAGTGACCAAAAAAGCATGGTGCAAATACAAAAACAGACACATAGACAAGTGGAACAGAATAGAGAGCCCAGTCCTTAGGCTACACAACTGCAATCATTTGATCTACAATAAATTGAGAAAAATAAGCAATGGGGAAAGGACTTTCTATTCAATAAATGGTGTTGGAATAACTGCCTGGACATGTGTGGAAGATGGAAACTAAACCTCTTTTTTACAATATAAAAAATCAACTCAAGATGGATTAAATACTTAAATGTAAAGCCCAAAACTATAAAATCCCTGAATGATAATGTAGGCAATACCATACTGAACATAGGCTCTGGCAAATATTTCATAACGAAGATGCCAAAAGCAGTTGCAACAAAAGCAAAAATTGACACATGGGATCTAATTGAACTAAAGAGCTACTGCACAGCAAAAGAAACTATCATCAGAGTAAACAGACAATCTACAGAATGGGGGAAAATGTTCACAAACTGTGCATCTGACAAAGGACTAATATCCAGAATCTATAAGGAACTTAAACAAACCAACAAGCAAAAACAAATAATCCCATTAAAAATGGGGGAAAAAAACATAGACAGACAATTCTTAAAAGAATACGTACATATGGCAAACAAACATGAAAAAATGTTCAACATCAATAATTATCACAAAAATGCAAATCACAACCACAATGAGATACCATCTCAGTCAGAATAACTACTATTAAAAAGTAAAATATAACAGATGCTGTTGAGGTTGTGGAGAAAAAGGAATGATTAGAGCCTTTTGGTCAGAGTGTAAATTAGCTTAACCACTGAAGAAAGCAGTGTGGCAATTCCTCGAAGAGCCAAAAACAGAACTACTTTTCAACCCAGCAATTTATTACTGTATGTATACCCAAAGGAATATAAATAATTCTATCATAAGGGCACATGCACACATATGTTTACTGCAGCACTATTCACAATAACAAAGGCATGGGATCAACCTAAATGCCCATCAATGGAAGACTGGATTTAAAAAATGTGGTACATATACAACATGGAATACCATGCAGCCATAAAAAAGAATAAGGCTATGCCCTTTTTAGGAAAATAGATGAAGCTGGAGGCCATTATTCTTAACAAACTAACACAGGAACAGAAAACCGAATACTACGTGTTCTCACTTGTAAGTGGAAGCTAAACAATAAGACCACATGGATACATATGGGGGAATAGCAGACACTGGGGCCTTTCAGAGGATGGAGGATGGGGGAGGTTGAGGAAAGAAAAGGGAAGAGTTGGGAGGACTTTGTCTTGTATCTAGGATGCTAGCTCAGCCAAAGCAGGATAGGGCAGCAGACAGAGTCATGAGGCCTCTGTTCTAGTTCCTAGCTCCCAGAAGGCATTTCTAAACAAAACCTAAGCCAGAGCGAAAGCTGCTGCCTTGAAAGAAAAGGCCTAGTAATGGAAGCTTTCATCAACTGCTACATGAAGAGCACTTAGGCTCTAAATAACCAACAATGATACTCAGTTACTATGTCCAGGGTGTTGGTGAGCCTCTAAGACTTGCTAACTTCGGATACCAGAAGGGCAACTAGGGGTTAAAGCAATAAACATGCCCTTCAGGTCCCTGATTCCAGCACTAACCACTTGGGTAGCATTTCCGGAACCTGCTCTGGGGCAGAGAAGAGCCACTACCCTGAAAGGTAAATCTCAATCCAGAAAGCATTTCTGAAAATCTGACTTAAGAGACCTTTGAACTTAAGGAAATATCAGCAGTAGTCTGACAGTACTCCACATGGCCTGGGGTGGCGATGGCTATGAGGTGAGTCTTTTTTGCCTTTGGAAAAAAAAAATGGAAAGGACTGCTTCGTAGTGTCAGTGCCAGCACACTCCTAATACAATAGAATACCAGGTAGACTTCTAAGATTTTTGGCTCTAGTCCCTGACTCCCAGATGGCATTTCTGGACCCATCAGGGTCTGAAGGGCCTCGCCACCCTGAAGGGAAGGACACTTTGGCTGGCTTTGCTACCTGCTGATTGTGCAGCCCCTATAGCCTTAACCAAGCATAGGCAGTAGTCAGGGAATGTATAGCATTCCTTGGGCAAGAACCAGTGTTGTGCTGGGTTCAGATCTGACCCAGCACAGTCATAGTGGCCGTGGCCACATGAGTGCTTGTGTTACTCTACCTCCAGATTTAAGTAGCCCAGAACAGAGACAGAGCCTCTGTATGTTTGGGAGAATGTGAAAGAAGGTAACAAAGATATCTGTCTCATAATCCAGAGAATTCTCCCGGACCTTGTCCAAGACCATCAAGGTGGTACATGTATGAGTCTTCAAGAACCACAGCATTACTGAGCTTGAGGTGCACCTTAAAGCAGACACAACTTAGATCACAATGCCCAGGTCCTTTGAAATATCCGAAAGGCCTTCCCAAAAAAGGATGGCTAAAAATAAGTCCAGACGGTAAAGACTAATGTAAATACCTAAAGTTTCAATGCCCAGACACTGAAGAACATTTAGTACCATCAGTACCATCCAGGAAAACATGACCTCACCAAATGAACTAAATAAGGCACCAGGAATCCATCCTGAGAAACAGAGATATGTGACCTTTCAAAAAAGAATTTGAACTAGCTGTGTTTGAGAAATTCAAAGAAATTCAAGAAAACACAGAGAAGTAATTCATAATTCTGTCAGATATATTTAAGGAAAAGATTGAAATAATTTAAAAGATTTGAGCAGAAATTCTGAGCTGAAAATGCAATAATAGTGAGGAATGTATCAGTCACTTAATAGCAAAATTAACCAACCAAAGGAAGAACTGGTGAACTTGAAGACAGCCTGTTGAAAATACACAATCAGAGGAGACAAAAAAAGAATAAACAATGAAGCACAGCAACAGGATCTAGAATATAGCCTCAGAAGGGGATATCTAATAGTTATTGGCTTTGAAGAGGAAGTAAAGAAAGAGATAGGGTAGAAAGTTTATTCAAAGAGATAATAACAGAGAACTTTCCAAACCTAGAGAAAGATATCAACATTCAAGTACAAGGATGTTATAGAACACCAAGCAGATTTAACCAAAAGAAGACTATCTCAAGGCAATTAATAACCAAACTCCCAAAGGTCAATAATAAAAAAAGAACTCTAGAAACAGCAAGATAAAAGAAAAAAATAACATAAAATAGAGTACTAATACATCTGGCAGCAGACATTACAGTTGAAAACTCACAGGCCAGGAAAGAGTGGCATAACATATTTAAAGTGTTGAAGGGAAAAACTTTTACCCTAAAATAGTATATCTTGCAAAAATATTATTAAAACTTGAAGAAGAAATACTTTCCCAAACAAACAAAACCTGAGGGATTTTATCAATACCAGACCTGTCTTACAAGAAATGCTACAGGAAGCAAATCAATAAGAAAGAAAAGGACATAAATGAGCAATGTGTAATCACCTGAAAGTGCAAACTCACTGGTAATATTAAGTGCACAGAAAAACACAAAATATTGTAACACTGTAACTGTAATGTGTAAACTATTCTTATCCTAAGTAGAAAGAAAAAATGATAAGCCAATAAAAAAAACTATGAAAAAATTTCAAAACTCAGGAAGTACAATAAGACATAAACAGAAACAACCAAAGGTTAAAAAGTGGAGAGACACAGTTAAAGAGTTGAACTTTTATTACTTTTCTTTGTGTGTTTGTTTGTTTATGCAATAAATGTTAAGTTGTCATTAGTTTAAAATAACGGGTTATAACAGTATTTGCAAGCCCCATGGTTACCTCAAATCAAAAAATACACAATGAATACACAAAAATAAAAAGCAAGAAATGAAAGCATACCACCAGAGAAAATAACCTTCACAAAAGTGAAGACAAGAAGAAAGAAAAGAAGGAAGAAAAGACTGCAAAACAGCCATAAAACAATTTTAAAATTATCAATAATAAAATTAAATGTAAATGAATTACATTCTCCAATCAAAAGACATAGAGTGGTTAAATGGACTTAAAAAAACAAGACCCATTGATCTGTTATTAAACACAGATGAGATCAAAACCATAAACTCAATGAAGGAATTTGTAAAAGAGACATGCATGAAACAAAGTGAATTAGAAAGGATAAAACTGTAACTACGTCTACATCTTTATCTACAACTATCCATAAATAAAACAAACAGGAATGTGCAAATAAGCCAAATAAATTTTTATTATATATTAAATATTAAATGTTTAAAGTAAATAAAGGGGTTTTCTTTTCTTTACCATTTATATAGCCATTTATTCTAGCACTAGAAACATATTTTACATACCATTGTAGCTCTGGAATTTTATTGGAATTGTATTACAGGTATGCATATATATTCTCTGGGAGAGAATAGGCATCAGTACAATATAGTTTTCCAATCCAGAAAAAGGAATCTCCACTTAATCACTTTTCTTTTCTGAGATAGAGTCCTACTCTGTCACCCAGGCTGGAGTGCCATGGCGTGACCTCAGCTCACCAGGACCTCCACCTCCCAGGTTCAAGCGATTCTCATGCCTCAGCCTCCCGAGTAGCTAAGATTACAGATGTGTACCACCACAACCAGCTAATTTCTGTATTTTTTGTAGAGAGAGGGTTTCTCCATGTTGGTCAGGCTGGTCTCGAACTCCTGGCCTCATGTGATCTGCCCACCTTGGACTCCCAAAGTGCTGGAATTACAGTCGTGAACCACTGCGCCCAGCCAATCATTTTTTCATGTACATCCATAAGGCCTAATAATTTTCCCATAAAGGTCTCTGCACATTGATGCATACATTGATCTTATTTTAAATAAGATTTTCTCCATTATATGTGCTAATTTCTTATTGTAGGTATACAATAAAACTGAAATTTTGCCTTGTATTTTGCAACTGGAAATGTTATCGAATTTTTATTTTCCCCAATGAGTTTTTTACATGATTCTCTGAATTTTACTAAGAAGCAATCTTATGATTGTAAATAGTGATAATTTTGTGTCCTCCTTTCTAATATACATACTTTATTCTCCTTTTGTCACATTAAGTAGAATATCTAGAAAAAATATTGAAATCATGGTAGTAGAAACAGATTTTATTGAAATATCTCCAATTTTTTACCATCAGACATAAACTTATGTATTGACTGGAGAATATTTTATCATATTATGGAAATTATTTTTGGTTTTCTTTATATATATATATATATTTAGGGGTTATAAGTGCAGATTTTTTACATGTATATATTGTGTAATGGTGAAGTATGACCTTTTAGTCTATGCATCACTTGAATAGTGAAAGTTGTACCCAATAGGTAATTATTCAACCTTCATCCCCAACCCACACTTTTACCTTTTGTAGTCTCCAGTGTCTATTTTTCCACTCTGTACATTCTTGTGTAGATATTATGTAAATTTATTTATATTCCTAGTTAAGAGTTTGGTTTCTTGCTTTTTAAAATTTAGGACACATGTAGAATTTTAATTAACTATCTATTTAATCCTCTTTTTAAAATTGCTTTTCTTGTATCTATTTATGGTATATTTATGGTATATAACATATGCACTGCAGAATAATTAAATCAAGCTAATTAACATACACATTACCTCATTTTTTTGTTGTTAGAACATTTAAAATCTATTCTCTTAGCAATTTTCAAGTATATAATATATTGTCATTAACTATAGTCAACATGGTGTGCAACCAACGTCTTGCACATTAACTTATTCCTCCTGTCTAACTGAAATTTTGTATCTTTCAAGCAACATCTCTTCAATCCCCCTACCTCTTAGTCTCTATTAACCACCATTTTACTCTCTCATTCTGTGAGTTTGACATTTTCAGATTCCACATATCAGCGAGATCATAAAGTCTCTCTGTTCCTGGCCTATTGCATTTAACATAATGTCCTTGAGATTCATTAATGTCATCCCAAATGACATGATTTCTGTTTTTATGGCTGAATACTATTCCATAATGTATATTTATCACATTTTCTTTCATCCATTTATCTGTTTGGGTTTTTTCCCAAGCTCACAAAAACACTTTTTCTTTGAGGCAAAAAGAAGTCTTGCTGAAAGGATTACAATTCCAAGCAGTCAAATCCCAACTGTTAGTTGCACTATTTTGACCTTGTAGATTTTGTTTCTCCTTAGTCATAAAAGGACATTCAGGTTGTACTTTCCCCAGCTGGGCAAAAAAGGGGGCAAAGAAAACTGGAAGAAACTTCTACTCTATGGGTACTGCTCTTCAGACCCAACATCAAGCCAGGCAAGCCCTCGCTATTCAATCAATAGATTGCTGTCTCACCATTGAGTGTCACAGGCTATATTACATTGGCAAGAAAAAAAATGAGGCAGGAAAAACAGATGTAGGTCAATTGGAGATCAGCAGGCATCCACAGCTTCAAAATTCATCCTAAAAGTGGTAATCCTTGCGGAAGGCCCAGATTACCAAGGCACAGTTTCTGTTGTAGCTAAGTAAGGTGGTCATATCCTTGCTGCTCAGTTCAAAGTAAAAGACCTTAAAGTTCTCTGCAATGCATTTTTGTGTCACAGACTTGGGATTCACTACCGAGTTTCTCTGAATTGGAAATCAAATCAGAACCTGAGCTGTAATTTTAATGTGCTTGACTGTGATCACCTTGATCCTGTCATCCTCCAGGATGGAAGGGTCCTTGAGCTTTCCGAGGCCCTGTCCGGAGAGTCAAGGGGGTTATAGGCAGTCACCATGATGCCTTTGGACTGGCAGTACTGGATTAACTTCTTTTGAGTTAGGGATGTGTAGAGCTTAATCTGTTTAACCACTAGCTGATACTTTAAACCACGTTTGTTTAAGATCCTCCTGACGTGAAAATAGTTGAAGTTGGAGATGCCAATAGCTTTCACCAACCCTTCATTCACCTAGGTTGATTCCATATCTTGTTCCATATCTTGGCTACTGGGAATAATGCTGCATTGATCACGGGAGTGCAGTTATCTCTTTGCGTTTCTGATTTCTTTTTGATATATACACAGTAATGGTGTTGCTGGATCATATAGTAGTTCTATTACTAATTTTTTGAGTAAATTTCATTCTCTTTTCTATAATGACTGTACTAATTTACAGTATTTCTACCAACAAGGCACCATGACTCCTTTTTCCCCATGTTTTCACCAACACTTGTTATCTTTCCTATTTTCTATAATAGTCATTTTAATAGGCATGAAATTTTTCTTATGGTTTTGATGTGTTTTTCCCTGATGATCAGTCATGTTAAGAATTTGTTGATATACCTGTTGAGCATTTGTCTTATTTTGAGAAATGTCTGTTCAGGTTCCTTTCCCATTTTTAATCAAGTTGCTTTATTACTGTTGAGTTCCTTATGTATTTCAAATGTTATTAGCCCTTTATCAAATGTGTAGTTTGCAAATATATTATCTCATTCAGTAGATTGTCTCTTTATCCTGTTCATTGTTTTCTTCTGTGGAGAAGCTTTTTAGTTTAATGTAATCCCATTTTTCTATTTTTACTTTTGTTGCCTGTGCTTTCAGAGTTACATCCAAAAAATCATAGCCCAGAACAATTTCATAGAGGTTTCTTTCTCCTTTTTAAAAAACAACTTTTATTTTTGGTTCAGGGGTACATGTGAATATTTGTTACAAAGGTAACCTTGTGTCATGGGGGTCTGTTGTACAGATTATTTCATCACCAAGGAATTAAGCCCAGTAACTAATAGTTACCTTTTCTGCTCCACTTCCTCCTCCCACCCTCCACCTTCAAGTAGATCCCAGTGTGTTGTTCCTTTCATTGTATTCATGAGTTCCCATCATTTAGCTCCCAGTTAAAAGAGAGAATGTGTGGTATTTGGTTTTCTGTTCCTGTGGTAGTTTGCTGAGGATAATAGCCTCTGGCTCCATCCATGCTCCTGCAAAAGACATGATCTCATTCTTTTTATGACTGCATAGTATTCCATGGTGTATATGTACCATGAACTCTGTCTTGATGGCCATTTAGATTGATTCAATTTTTTACTATTTTGAATAGTGTTGCAATGAACATTTGCAAGATTATGTCTTTATGGTAAAATGATTTCTATTCCTCTGGGTATATACCCAGTGATGGGATTGCTGGGGTTGAATGGTAGTTCTGTTTTTAGCTCTTTGAGGAATCACTGTACTGCTTTCCACATGACTGAACTAATTTGCACTCCCATCAACAGTGTATAAGTGTTTTCTTTGAAACCTTGAACTAGCTCTTTGATTCCATAAAGAGACTAATTTTCAAGGATGTGCTCCCCCTTCTTTTTATAATTATCAAAGAAAATTGCATATATTATTGCATATTCTAGTGTATTGATGACAAAAATCAAAGAGCTTCAGTGGAAGAAGAAGTACTTCAGTTGAAAATAGTTTATTATTTTATTAAAAGTGGCCATTGGAGTTCAGCATTTTGACAGCCTATAGGATGAGATTATAGCAGATGCCAGGCTCTTATAGTATGAAATATTTAGTCAATTCTGACCAAACATTATCAAAAATTAGGTTATTTCAGAGAAAAATCATCCTAACAACATGTTCATTTTACACCATGAAGACAAAATAAATGGGATTTTGATTTTATATGAAAATAGGAAGTTACTAGTTGATTTTCTCTGCAAATTAATTTATCTCTCTTTTTCTTGACCTGAAATCTTTATTTTCCTTTAAGAAATTATCTCTTCCTCCTCCTACCACCTCCGTTCATATGATTTTTTTAAATTTTTGATTTACATACATTATTGGGGGAATAGGTGGTGTTTGATTACATGAGTAAGTATTTTAGTGGTAATTTCTGGGATGTTGGTGCACCCATCACTTGAGCAGTATATACTGCACACAATTTATACTCTTTTATCCCTCATCCCTGCTGAGAACAGCTCAGTCATGGAGACCCTAACCCAGCAGTGCTTGAGGAAATAAAGACACACACAGAAATATGGAGTGTGGAGTGGGAAATCAGGGGGCTGACAGCCTTCAGAGCTGAGAGCCATGAACAGAGTTTTACCCACATACTCATTGATAGCAAGCCAGTGATAAGCATTGTTTCTATACATTATAGATTAACTAAAACAGGAAACAAAGGGATGGGTCAAAACAAAGGGATGGGCTCTGGCTAGTTATCAGCAGCAGGAACATGTCCTTAAGGCACAGATTGCTTGTGCTATTGTTTATGGCTTAGGAATGCCTTAAGCAGTTTTCCACCCTGAGTGGGCCAGGCGTTCCTTGCCCTCATTCCGGTAAACCTACAGCCTTCAGCGTGGGTGTCATGGCCATCATGAACCTGTCACAGTGCTGCAGAGATTTTGTTTATGGCCAGTTTTGGGGCCTGTTCCAAACACGTTCCCCCTTTTTGTTTTTGAAAGACAATAAAAGCAAAGGCAGCTTTATCACAGTGAGTTACTTCTTGCAGGAGTCGGGATCCACATCTGCAGACTATACGAAGAAAAAAACACACGTTAAAAGCACAATCATCATTGAAATTACAGAGCTTCCAAGTGTTTTTATGTATTTTAATGGGTTACTAGCTGCTAATCTGTCTACAGCTCCTTCAAGCACTCCAGTTCCTGGCATTAAGCTCAGGTGTGTCTGGGATGCTTTAAATATTTGTTCTTTTAATTTTGCAATATCCAAAGACAAGGCAAGTTTATAGAGTGTGCTTCTAGATCCTTTTTTATTCTTTCACAAATATTGATCTTATTAAGAGCCACTAATAGTTTCCACAAATCCTTACATTTAGCTTCTACAGCAGACCACATCATTTGAGGTTGAGCTGCCACTATACCGCAATGTTTCCAGAAAATAGGAACTCTTGCCGTACACCTTACAAGTTCTACCATCTGACTATTTTGTTCAGACCAGCTGAACATAGTGTGGCCATGGCACATAGACTGAGAGGTACAATTCAAGCTAACTGTCCCCTTAGGGGACCAACCAATAATGATTCCATAGGAATCATTGTGCAGCACCTCTGCCTGTTATGCAAAGCAATATTCCCAAACAAGTACGTTCATTATTTCTGGCCAGGTCCAATTCTGTTTACAAATAGGTTTTTGAGGGTGGTATGCCTCAATTATAGGAGCAGATTTATTATGGTAAATACTGAGATCAGAAAGCATGTGTTACTGTGTCATAAAGTGATTACATCCAGGCATTATTGCCAGTCAAGATTGACAGCGAAGGGGTAGGCAACTAGTGGCTTTTCCCAAACAGATAGGTGGATGTTCAAATCCTAAAGAAATATTCATAACAGTTCCTTCCTCATGTGGGTGAGATGGGCCTCTATCATCTGTAGGACCAAGCATCCAAGAGCTATCATTAGTGTGTACCTCCACTGGGGGATCCAGCCAAGTTACAGGCCATAGAAGTGGTGGAAAAGGTAAATATGCCCAATAGGTGTAATTGTTCTCTGTGTCAGCCATTGCTAAAGGAATACTTATGGCAATGGTGATGCCTGCTATCATAGCTATCATTAAATTATTCATTGTGACTGGTTGTTCCGTTTTCCTCAGGTTTTCTTCCACCATCTGTGACAGCTTCTTGATCTGTCACCAGGTAGGTGGCTGTGTTTAATGGGTGTTGCTCATGACACTTGGGGTTCTCCTCAGCATCAGTCTCAACATGGCTGCAACCAGGGGGTCCTTGGGATCCTTCCAGAATCTCTTCCTCGGCATCTGGCTCATCATAAGGTTTCAGGTGTCTTGATGGTATCCAAATCAGCTGCTGTTTCTGGCCTGGAGAAACACAAGCATAACCTCTACCCTAAGTTATTATTTTACTTATTGCCCAACTTTTTGTTATCAGATCTGTCCACCAAACTAGTTTTTCTGCTCTGTCTTTGCAGCTGGTTTCTGTAAATGCTGTTTAGCTGCTGATAGCATCTGGCCTTTAGTCAGGCTTAAAAAATTTAAAGTCAATAATGCTAGATTCAATTGCATATGGGGTGTCCCATAGTCCTTGTTTCCCCCTTTTTGCTTTTGCAACTGCTGTATCAGGAAGAGATTCGTTCTTTCCACTATGGCTTTTCATTGAAAATTATATGGCATACCAGTAATGTATTTAATATTCCATATAGGGAAAAATGTAGCTAGAGCTTGGTTAGTATAGCCTGGGGCATTGTCCGTTTTGATAGAAGTTGTAATGCCCATCACTGCAAAACACTGCAAGAGGTGATGTTTAACACAGGCAGAAGACTCTCCTGATTGGGATGTAGCCCAGACAAAGTCAGAAAACTGTCCACACATACATGTAAATAAGCTAGTATCCCAAATGAGGGGACATGGGTGACATCCATTTGCCAAAGAGAATTAGGTTCCAATTCCCGAGGATTAACTCCTCATGTAAAAGACGAGGAAAGCACCATTTGGCAAGTTGGGCATCACTGGATAATATCTTTAGCTTCTTTCCACGTAATACTGTATCTGCGTTTGAGACCAGAGGCATTAACACAGGTTAAATTGTGAAAGTGTCTGGCATTAGATATTGCAGTAGCAACTAGGCAATCAGCCATTTGACTCCCTGCAGTGGAAGGTCCTGGAACAGGTGTATGAGCTCTAATATGAGTAATGTAAAAATGGTGCACTCTGCTCTTAACTGCTGTTTGCAATTGGGTAAATAAAGTCTTTAGTTGTTCATCCATATGAAATTGTAACTGAGCATTTCAATTAATTGTGTGGAATGAATCATGTATGAAGAATCAGAAATCATATTAATAGGCATATCAAATGCAGTCCATACCTCAATTACAGCTACAAGCTCTGCTTTATGAGCTGAGGTTTAGAACTTCTGAAAAACTTTACCTTTCAATACAGAATAAGAAGCTTTACAACTACTAGACCCATCTGTGAAGATATTCTCAGCACCTTAAATTGGTTTAAATTTATTTATTTTAGGGAGATTCCAATTAGTTAATTTCAAAATTTGAAATAATTTTGTTTTAGGAAAATGATTGTCGAGAATACCCACAAAGTCAGCTAAATGGGTTTGCTAAGTAAGACTATTTATAAAAGCTTGCTGTTTGTGTGCCTTTGTGAGAGGGACAATAATTTTTCCAAGATCATATCCATGTAATTTAACAATCCAAGTTCTCTCACTTCCTATCATACTAGCCAGTTGATCCAAATAAGAAGTTAGAGTCCATGAATTAGTATGTGGAAGAAAAAGCCATTCTACTAAGTCCTGCTCTTGGACAATAACATCAGTAGGTGAAGGCCAAATTGGAAAAATTAGCAAAACTAGAGTCTTCTCTGGATATATTCTATTTATTTGAGCTTTATGGACTTCCTTTTCAATCAGCTGTAACTCTGCCTCAGCATCCTTTGTTAAATGCAGAGGCTTGTGAGACTAGGATCTCCTCTAAGGATAGAAAATAGATTACTCATGGCATAGGTAGGAATGCCTAGAGCAGATTGTTTCCAATTAATGGCCCCTATTAATTTTTGAAAGTCATTTAATGTTTTCAATTGATTCCTATGTACACTTACCTTCTTGGCACTATTGTAGTGTCATTTACTAAGGTCCCCAAGTAAGAGGAAGAAGTAATAGTCTGAATTTTGTCAGGAGCTATAATTAAACCAGCATGAGAAATCGAGTTTTGGAAATGATCATAACATTAGAGTAATATTACTCAGGAGGGGGCAGAACAAAGTATATCATCCATATAATGAATAATGTAACACTGTGAAAATTTTTTACGAGTAGGTTCAATTGCTTGCCCTACATACACCTGGCAAATTGTTGGACAGTTTAATATGCTTTATGGCAACTCTTTCCAATGAAAATGCTTAGCAGGATGCAGGTTGTTTACTTCAGGAATTATAAATGCAAACCGTTGACAGTCTTGCTCAGCTAAGGGGATAGTAAAGAAAGAGTCTTTTAAATCTATGACTATTAAAGGCAAGTTTTTGGAACCTGAGCAGGAGGAGTCAATCCTGTCTGTAATGTACACATGGGTTGTATAACTGAATTAATGACTCTAAGGTCTGTCAACATTCTCCATTTACCTGATATTTTCTTAATTACAAAAACTGGAGAATTCCAGGGGGAAAATGTTGGAGCAATGTGTCCTTTTCCTAATTGTTCAGTAACAAAGTCCTCTAAAGGCTCCAGTTTCTCTTTACTTAGTGGTCATTGTTCTACCCAAATTAGCTTATCTGTTAACCATTTTATTTTATTTTATTTTATTTTATTTTATTTTATTTTATTTTATTTTATTATTATACTTTAAGTTCTAGGGTACATATGCACAACATGCAGATTTGTTACATATGTGCAATGTGCCATGTTGGTCTGCTGCACCCATTAACTCGTCATTTACATTAGGTATATCTCCTAATGCTATCCCTTCCGCCAACCCCCTTGCCACAATAGGCCCCGGTGTGTAATGTTCCCCTTCCTGTGTCCAAGTGATCACATTGTTCAATTCCCACCTATGAGTAAGAGCAGGTGGTGGTAGGTTTTCTGTTCCTGCGATAGTTTGCTGAGAAGGATGGTTTCCAGCTGCATCCATGTCCCTACAAAGGACACGAACGCATCCTTTTTTATGGTTGCATAGTATTCCATGGTGTATATGTGACACATTTTCTTTTTTTTTTTTTTATTTTTATACTTTAAGTTCTAGGGTACATGTGCATAACGTGCAGGTTTGTTACATATGTATACTTGTGCCATGTTGCTGTGCTGCACCCATCAACTCGTCAGCACCCATCAACTCGTCATTTACATCAGGTATAACTCCCAATGCAATCCCTCCCCCCTCCCCCCTCCCCCCTCCCCATGATAGGCCCCGGTGTGTGATGTTCCCATTCCTGAGTCCAAGTGATCTCATTGTCAGTTCCCACCTATGAGTGAGAACATGCGGTGTTTGGTTTTCTGTTCTTGTGATAGTTTGCTAAGAATGATGGTTTCCAGCTGCATCCATGTCCCTACAAAGGACACAAACTCATCCTTTTTTATGGCTGCATAGTATTCCATGGTGTATATGTGCCACATTTTCTTAATCCAGTCTGTCACTGATGGACATTTGGGCTGATTCCAAGTCTTTGCTATAGTGAATAGTGCCGCAATAAACATACGTGTGCATGTGTCTTTTTAGCAGCATGATTTATAATCCTTTGGGTATATATCGAGTAATGGGATGGCTGAGTCATATGGTACTTCTAGTTCTAGATCCTTGAGGAATCGCCATACTGTTTTCCATAATGGTTGAACTAGTTTACAATCCCACCAACAGTGTAAAAGTGTTCCTATTTCTCCACATCCTCTCCAGCACCTGTTGGTTCCTGACTTTTTAATGATCGCCATTCTAACTGGTGTGAGATGGTATCTCATTGTGGTTTTGATTTGCATTTCTCTGATGGCCAGTGATGATGAGCATTTTTTCATGTGTCTGTTGGCTGTATGAATGTCTTCTTTTGAGAAATGTCTGTTCATATCCTTTGCCCACTTTTTGATGGGGCTGTTTGTTTTTTTCTTGTAAATTTGTTTGAGTTCTTTGTAGGTTCTGGATATTAGCCCTTTGTCAGATGAGTAGACTGCAAAAATTTTCTCCCATTCTGTAGGTTGCCTGTTCACTCTGATGGTAGTTTATTTTGCTGTGCAGAAGCTCTTTAGTTTAATGAGATCCCATTTGTCAATTTTGGCTTTTGCTGCCGTTGCTTTTGGTGTTTTAGACTTGAAGTCTTCGCCCATGCCTATGTCCTGAATGGTACTACCTAGGTTTTCCTCTAGGGTTTTTATGGTATTAGGTCTAACATTTAAGTCTCTAATCCATCTTGAATTAATTTTCATATAAGGAGTATGGAAAGGATCCAGTTTCAGCTTTCTACTTATGGCTAGCCAATTTTCCCAGCACCATTTATTAAATAGGGAATCCTTTCCCCATTTCTTGGTTTTCTCAGGTTTGTCAAAGATCAGATGGCTGTAGATGTGTGGTTTATTTCTGAGGACTCTGTTCTGTTCCATTGGTCTATATCTCTGTTTTGGTACCAGTACCATGCTGTTTTGGTTACTGTAGCCTTGTAGTATAGTTTGAAATCAGGTAGCGTGATGCCTCCAGCTTTGTTCTTTTGACTTAGGATTGTCTTGGAGATGAGGGCTCCTTTTTGGTTCCATATGAACTTTAAAGCAGTTTTCCCCGATTTTGTGAAGAAAGTCACTGGTAGCTTAATGGGGATGGCACTGAATCTATAAATTACCTTGGGCAGAATGGCCATTTTCACAATATTGATTCTTAATATCCATGAGCATGGTATGTTCTTCTATTTGCTTCGATCCTCTATATTTCACTGAGCAGTAGTTTGTAGTTCTCCTTGAAGACGTCCTTTACATTGCTTGTAAGTTGGATTCCTAGGTATTTTATTCTCTTTAAAGCTATTGTGAATGGAAGTTCATTCATGATTTGGCTCTCTGTTTGTTTGTTACTGGTGTAGAAGAATGTTTGTGATTTTTGCACATTTATTTTGTATCCTGAGACTTTGCTGAAGTTGCTAATTAGCTTAAGGAAATTTGGGGCTGAGACCATGGGGTTTTCTAAATATACAATCATGTCATCAGCAAACTGGGACAATTTGACTTCTTCTTTTCCTAACCGAATACACTGTATTTCTCTCTCTTGCCTGATTGCCCTAGCCAGAACTTCCAACACTATGTTGAATAGAAGTGGTGAGAGAGGGCATCCCTGTCTTGTGCCAGTTTTCAAAGGGAATGCTCCCATTTTTGCCCACTCATATGATATTGACTGTGGGTTTGTCATAACTAGCTCTTCTTATTTGGAGATACAATCCATTAATACCAAATTTACTGAGAGCTTTCAGCATGAAGGGCTGTTGAATTTTCACAAAGGCCTTTTTGGCATCTATTGAGATAATCATGTGGTTTTTGTCTTTAGTTCTGTTTATATGCTGGATTACATTTATGGATTTGCATATGTTGAACCAGCCTTGCATCCCAGGGATGAAGCCCACTTGATCGTGGTGGATAAGCTTTTTGATGTGCTGCTGGATTCAGCTTGCCAGTATTTTATTGAGGATTTTTGCATCGATGTTCATCAGGGATATTGGTCTAAAATTCTCTTTTTTTGTTGTATCTTGCCAGGCTTTGGTATCAGGATGATGTTGGTCTCATAAAATGAGTTAGGGAGGATTCCCTCTTTTTCTATTGATTGGAATAGTTTCAGAAGGAATGGTACCAGCTCCTCCTTGTACCTCTGGTAGAATTCGGCTGTGAATCCGTCTGGCCCTGGACTTTTTTTGGTTGGTAGGCCATTAATTATTGCCTCAATTTCAGAGCCTGTTACTGGTCTATTCAGGGATTCAACTTCTTCCTGGTTTAGTCTTGGGAGGGTGTATGTGTCTAGGAATGTATTCATTTTTTTCTAGATTTTCTGGTTTACTTGCATAGGGATGTTTATAGTATTCTCTAATGGTAGTTTGTATTTCTGTGGGGTCAGTGGTGATATCTTCTTTATCATTTTTTATTGCATCTGTTTGATTCTTCTCTCTTTTCTTCTTTATTAGTCTTGCTAGCAGTCTATCAATTTTGTTGATCTTTTCAAAAAACCAGCTCCTGGATTCACGGATTTTTTGGAGGGTTTTTTGTGTCTCTATCTCCTTCAGTTCTGCTCTGATCTTAATTATTTCTTGTCTTCTGCTAGCTTTTGAATGTGTTTGCTCTTGCTTCTCTAGTTCTTTTAATTGTGATCTTAGGGTGTCAATTTTTGATCTTTCCAGCTTTCTCTTGTGGGCATTTAGTGCTATAAATTTCCCTCTACACACTGCTTTAAATGTGTCCCAGAGATTCTGGTATGTTGTGTCTTTGTTCTCATTGGTTTCAAAGAACATCTTTATTTCTACCTTCATTTCGTTATGTACCTAGTAGTCATTCAGGAGCAGGTTGTTCAGTTTCCATGTACTTTAGCAGTTTTGATTGAGTTTCATAGTCCTGAGTTCTAGTTTGATTGCACTGTAGTCTGAAAGACAGTTTGATATAATTTCTGTTCTTTTACGTTTGCTGAGGAGTGCTTTACTTCCAACTATGTGGTCAATTTTGGAATAAGTGTGATGTGGCATTGAGAAGAATGTATATTCTGTTGATTTGGGGTGGAGAGTTCTGTAGATGTCTACTAGGTTGGCTTGGTGCAGAGTTGAGTTCAATTCCTGGATATCCTTGTTAACTTTCTGTCTCCTTGATCTGTCTAATGCTGACAATGTGGTGTTAAAATATCCCATTATTATTGTATTGGAGTCTAAGTCTCTTTGTAAGTCTCTAAGGACTTGCTCTATGAATCTGGGTGCTCCTGTATTGGGTCCATATATATTTAGGATAGTTATCTCTTCCTGATGTATTGATCCCTTTACCATTATCTAATGGCTTTCTTTGTCTTCTTTGGTCTTTGATGGTTTAAACTGTTTTACCATAGACTAGCATTGCAACCCCTGCTTTTTTTTGGTTTTCCATTTTCTTGATAGATCTTCCTCCATCCCTTTATTTTCAGTCTATGTGTGTCTGTGCATGTGAGATGGGTCTCCTGAATACAGCAGACTGATGGGTCTTGACTGTTTATCCAATTTGGCAGTCTGTGTCTTTTAATTGGACAATTTATTCCATTTATATCTAAGGTTAATATTGTTATGTGTGAAAATGATCCTGTCATTATTATATTAGCTGGTTATTTTGCTCATTAGTTGATGCAGTTTCTTCCTAGCATCGATGGTCTTTACATTTTGGCATGGTTTTGCAGTGGCTGGTACCGTTTGTTCCTTTCCGTGTTTAGTGCTTCCTTCAGGATCTCTTGTAGGGGAGGCCTGGTGATGACAAAATATCTAAGGATTTACTTCTTTGTAAAGGATTTTATTTCTCCTTCACTTATGAAACTTAGTTTGGCTAGATATGAAATTCTGGGTTTAAAATTCTTTTCTTTAAGAATGTTGAATATTGGCCCCCACTCTCTTCTGGCTTGCAGAGATGCTGCTGAGAGATCTGCCGTTATTCTGATGGGCTTCCCTTTGTGGGTAACCCGATCTTTCTCTCTGGCTGCCCTTAACATTTTTTCCTTCATTTCAACTTTGGTGAATCTGACAATTATGTGTCTTGGAGTTGCTCTTCTTGAGGAGTATCTTTGTGGCATTCTCTGTATTTCCTCAATTTGAATGTTGGCCTGCCTTACTAGGTTGGGGAAGTTCTCCTGGATGATATCCTGCAGAGTGTTTTCTAACTTGGTTCCTTTTTCCCCGTCACTTTCAGGCACACCAATCAGATGCAGATTTGCTCTTTTCACATAATCCCATATTTCTTGTAGGCTTTGTTCATTTCTTATTACTCTTTTTTTCTCTACACTTCTCTTCTCACTTCATTTCATTCATTTGATCTTCATTCACTGATGCTCTTTCTTCTAATTGATCAAGTCGGTTACTGAAGCTTGTGCATCTGTCACGTAGTTCTCGTGTCATTGTTTTCATCTCTATCAGTTCTTTTAAAGTCTTCTCTGTATTGATTATTCTAGTTATCCATTCATCCATTCTTTCTTCATGGTTTTTAGTTTCTTTGCGCTGGTTACGTAATTCCTCCTTTAGCTCTGAGAAGTTTGATCGACTGAAGCCTTCTTCTCTCAACTCGTTAAAGTCATTCTCCATCCAGATTTGTTCCGTTGCTGGCAATGAGCTGCATTCCTTTGGAGGGGGAGATGTGCTCTGATTTTTTGAATTTCCAGCTTTTCAGCACTGCTTTTTCCCCATCTTTGTGGTTTTATCTTCCTTTGGTCTTTGATGATGGTGACATACTGATGGGGTTTTGGTGTGGGGTTTTGGTCCTTTCTGTTTGTTAGTTTTCCTTCTAACAGTCAGGACCCTCAGCTGCAGGTCTGTTGGAGTTTGCTTGAGGTCTTCTCCAGACCCTGTTTGCCTGGGTATCAGCAGTGGAGGCTGCAGAAGATAGAATATTGCTGAACAGTGAGTCTTGCTGTCTGATTCTTGCTCTGGAAGCTTCACCTCAGTGGTATACCTAGCCATGTGAGGTGTGAGGTGTCGGTCTGTACCTAGTGAGGGATGTCTGCCAGTTAGGCTACTCAGGGGTCATAGACCCACTTGAGTAGGCAATCTGTCTGTTCTCAGATCTCAACCTCCGTGCTTGGAGAACCACTGCTCTCTTCAAAGCTGTCAGACAGAGACTTTTACATCTGCAGAGGTTTCTGCTGCTTTTTGTTTAGCTATGTCCTGTCCTCAGAGGTGGAGTCTACAGAGGCAGGCAGGCCTCCTTGAGCTGTGTTGGGCTCCACCCAATTCGAGCTTCCTGTTGGCTTTGTTTACCTACTTAAGCCTCAGCAATGGTGGGCGCCCCTCCCCCAGCCTCACTGCTGCCTTGCAGTTAGATCTCAGACTGCTGTGCTAGCAATGAGGGAGGCTCCGTGGGCATGGGACCCTCCCAGCCAGGTGTGGGATATAATCTCCTGGTGTGCCATTTGCTAAGACCCTTGGTAAAGCACAGTATTAGGGTGACAGTTGCCGGAGTTTTCAGGTGTTGTGTGTCTCAATTTCCCTTGACTAGGGAAAGGAATTCCCTTCCCCCTTGCCCTTCCCAGGTGAGGTGATGCCTCGCCCTGCTTCAGCTCTTGCTGGTCGGGCTGCACCTGCAGACCAGCATTGACTGTCCAACATGCTCCAGTGAGATGAACTTGGTACATCAGTTGAAAATGCAGAAATCACCCATCTTCTTTGTCACTCATGCTGGGAGCTGAAGGCTGGAGCTCTTCCTTTTCAGCCATCTTGGGTGCCCCCCAACCATTTTAAATGTATAGGTTCTGGAGGCTTAACAATGGCCGCCATTGGGAGTGGATCCAAGATGGCCGAATAGGAGCAATTTCAGTCTACAGCTCCCAGGATGAGTGATGCAGAAGGTGGATGATTTCTGCATTTCCAAATGAGGTGCTGGGTTCATCTCACTGGGGTGTTTCGGACAGTGGGTGCAGAACAGTAGGTGTAGCCCAACGAGCGTGAGCCAAAGCAAGGCGAGGCATGACCTCACCTGGGAAGTTCAAGGGGTCAGGGAATTCCCTTTCCTAGCCAAGGAAAGCTGTGACAGATGGCATCTGGAAAATCGGGGCACTCCCACCCTAATACTGCACTTTTCCAATGACCTTAGCAAACTGCACACCAGGAGATTATACCCTGCTCATGGCTCGGAGGGTCCCATGCCCACAGAGTCTCACTCATTGCTAGCACAGCAGTCTGAGATCAAACTGCAAGGCGGCAGTGAGGCTGGGGGAGGGGTGCCCACTGTTGCTGAGGCTTGAGTAGGTAAACAAAGCAGCCAGGAAGCTCAAACTGGGTGGAGCCCAACACAGCTCAAGGAGGCCTGCCTGCCTCTGTAGACTCCACCTCTGGGGTCAGGGAAGAGCCAAAAAAAAAAGCAGCAGAAATCTCTGCAGACTTAAATGTCTCTGTCTGACAGCTTTGAAGAGAGTAGTGGTTCTCACAGCAGGTAGTTTGAGATCTGAGATCAGAGAGGCTGCCGCCTCAAGTGGGTCCCTGACCCCCACATAGCCTAACTGGGAGGCACCCCAAGGAGGGGCAGACTGACACCTCACACAGCCAGGTACCCCTCTGAGATGAAGCTTCCAGAGAAACAATCAGGCAGCAACACTCGCTGTTCAGCAATATTCTATCTTCTGCAGCCTCCGCTGCTGATACCCAGGCAAACAGGGTCTGAAGTGGACCTCCAGCAAACTCCAACAGACCTGCAGCTGAGGGTCCTGGCTGTTAGAAGGAAAACTAACAAACAGAAAGGACATCCACACCAAAACCCCATCTGTATGTCACCATCATCAAAGACCAAAGGTGGATAAAACCACAAAGAAGGGGAAAAAACAGAGCAGAAAAGCTGAAATTCAAAAAAATCAGAGCACCCCTCCCCCTCCAAAGGAATGCGGATCCTTGCCAGCAATGGAATAAAACTAGATGGAGAATGACTTTGATGAGTTGAGAGAAGAAGACTTCAGTCGATCAAACTTCTCAGAGCTAAAGGAGGAAGTTCGAATCCATTGGAAAGAAGCTAAAAACCTAGAAAAGAGATTAGAAGAATGGCTGACTAGAATAACCAGTGTAGAGAAGTCCTTAAATGACCTGAAGGAGCTGAAACCATGGCACGAGAACTACATGACAAATGCACAAGATTTAGTAGCTGATTTGATCAAGTGAAAGAAAGGACATCAGTGATTGAAGATCAAATGAATGAAATGAAGCAAGAAAAGTAGTTTAGGAAAAAAAGAGTTAAGAGAAACTAACAAAGCTTCCAAGAAATGTGGGACTATGTGAAAAGACCAAATCTATATCTGTTTGGTGTACCTGAAAGTGACAGGGAGAAAGGAACAAAGTTGGAAAACGCTCTTCAGGATATGATCCAGGAGAGCTTCCCCAACCTAGGGAGGCAGGCCAACATTCAAAATCAGGAAATACAGAGAACGCCAGAGATACTCCTCGAGAAGAGCAACTCCAAGACATATAATTGTCAGATTCACCAAAGCTGAAATGAAGGAAAAAATGTTAACGGCAGCCGGAGAGAAAGGTCGGGTTACCAACAAAGAGAAGCCCATTAGACTAACAGCAGATCTCTCAGCAGCATCTCTGCAAGCCAGAAGAGAGTGGGGGCCAATATTTAACATTCTTAAAGAAAAGAATTTTAAACCCAGAATTTCATATCCAATCAAACTAAGATTCATAAGTGAAGGAGAAATAAAATCCTTTACAGACAAGCAAATGCTTAGAGATTTTATCAACACCGGGCCTACCCTACGAGAGATCCTGGTGGAGGACTAAACATGGAAAGGAACAACTGGTACCAGCCACTACAAAAGTATGCCAAATTGTAAAGACCATTGATGCTAGAAAGAAGCTGCATCAACTAATGAGCAAAATAACCAACTAACATCATGACAGCATCAAATTCACACATAAAAATATTAACCTTAAATGTAAATGGATTAAATTCTCCAATTAAAAGACACAGACTGGCAAATTGAATAGAGTCAAGACCCACGAGTGTGCTGTATTCAGGAGACACATCTCACATGCAGAGACACACATAGACTCAAAATAAAGGGATGGAGGAAGATCTACCAAGAAAATGGAGAAAAAAAAAAGCAGGGAGTGCAATCCTAGTCTCTGATAAAACAGACTTTAAACTATCAAAGATCATAGGAGACAAAGAAGGTCATTACATAATGGTAAAGGGATCAATTCATCAGGAAGAGCTAACTATCCTAAATATATATGGACCCAATACAGGAGCACCCAGATTCATAAAGCAAGTCCTTAGAGACTTACAAAGAGACCTAGACTCCCACACAATAATAATGGGAGACTTTAACACCACATTGTCAGTATTAGACAGATCAAGGAGACAGAAGTTTAACAAGGATATCCAGGAATTGAACTCAGCTCTGCACCAAGCAGACATAATAGACATCTACAGAACTCTCCACCCCAAATCAACAGAATATACATTCTTCTCAGCACCACATTGCACTTATTCCAAAATTGACCACATAGTTGGAAGTAAAGCACTCCTCAGCAAATATGAAAGAACAGAAATTATAACAAACTGTCTCTCAGACCACAATGCAATCAAACTAGAACTCAGGATCAAAAAACTCAGTCAAAACCACTCAACTATATGGAAACTGAACAACCTACTCCTGAATGACTACTGGGTACATAACGAAATGAAGGTAGGAATAAAGATGTTCTTTGAAACCAATGAGAACAAAGACACAACATACCAGAATCTCTGGGACACATTTAAAGCAATGTGTAGAGGGAAATTTATAGCACTAAATGCCCACAAGAGAAGGCAGGAAAGATCTAAAATTGACACCCTAACATCACAATTAAAAGAACTAGAGAAGCAAGAGCAAACACATTCAAAAGCTAGCAGAAGACAAGAAATAATTAAGATCAGAGCAGAACTGAAGGTGATAGAGACACAAAAAAAACCTTCAAAAAATCAATGAATACAGGAGCTGGTTTTTTGAAAAGATCAACAAAATTGATAGACCGCTAGCAAGACTAATAAAGAAGAAAAGAGAGAAGAATCAAATAGATGCAATAAAAAATGATAAAGGGGTTGTCACCACTGATACTACAGAAATACAAACTACCATTAGAGAATACTATAAACATCCCTATGCAAGTAAACCAGAAAATCTAGAAAAAAAATGAATACATTCCTAGACACATACACCCTCCCAAGACTAAACCAGGAAGAAGTTGAATCCCTGAATAGACCAGTAACAGGCTCTGAAATTGAGGCAATAATTAATGGCCTACCAACCAAAAAAAGTCCAGGACCAGACGGATTCACAGCCGAATTCTACCAGAGGTGCAAGGAGGAGCTGGTACCATTCCTTCTGAAACTATTCCAATCAATAGAAAAAGAGGGAATCCTCCCTAACTCATTTTATGAGACCAACATCATCCTGATACCAAAGCCTGGCAGAGACACACACAAAAAAAGCGAATTTTAGACCAATATCCCTGATTAACATCGACGCAAAAATCCTCAATAAAATACTGGCAAACTGAATCCAGCAGCGCATCAAAAAGCTTATCCGCCATGATCAAGTGGACTTCATCCCTGGGATGCAAGACTGGTTCAACATATGCAAATCCATAAATGTAATCCAGCATATAAACAGAACTAAAGACAAAAACCACATGATTATCTCAATAGATGCAGAAAAGGCCTTCGACAAAATTCAACAGCCCTTCATGCCAAAAACTCTCAATAAATTAGATATTGATGAGATGTATCTCAAAATAATAAGAGCTATTTATGACAAACCCACAGCCAATATCATACTGAATGGGCAAAAACTGGAAGCATTCCCTTTGAAAACCGGCACAAGACAGGGATGCCATTTATTCAGTTAGGAAAAGAGGAAGTCAAATTGTCCCTGTTTGCAGATAACATGATTGTACATTTAAAAAACCCCATCATCTCAGCCCAAAATCTCCTTAAGCTC
Source organism: Macaca mulatta (assembly GCF_049350105.2). Lineage (NCBI taxonomy): Eukaryota > Metazoa > Chordata > Mammalia > Primates > Cercopithecidae > Macaca > Macaca mulatta. Next base: position 122,575,688 of record NC_133426.1, on the reverse strand, counting down.
ATAAGCTGTTTCAGCAATGTCTCAGGATACAAAATCAATATGCAAAAATCACAAGCATTCTTGTACACCAATAACAGACAAAAAGACAGCCAAATCATGAGTGAACTCCCATTCACAGTTGCTTTAAAGAGGATAAAATACCTAGAAATCCAACTTACAAGCTATGTGAAGGACCTCTTCAAGGAGAACTACAAAGCACTGCTCAATGAAATAAAAGAGGACACAAGCAAATGGAGAACATTCCATGCTTATGGATAGAAAGAATCAATATCATGAAAATGGCCATATTGCCCAAGGTAATTTATAGATTCAATGCCATCCCCATCAAGCTACCAATGAATTTCTTCACAGAATTGGAAAAAACTGCTTTAAAGTTCATATGGAATCAAAAAAAGACCCCAAATTGCCAATACAATCCTAAGCCAAAAGAACAAAGCTGGAGGCATCATGCTACCTGACTTCAAACTATACTACAAGACTACAGTAATCAAAATAGCGTGGTACTGGTACCAAAACAGAGATGTAGGCCAATGGAAGAGAACAGAGTCTTCAGAAATAATGGCACACATCTACAGCCATCTGATCTTTGACAAACCTGACAAAAACAAGAAATGGGGAAAGGATTCCCTATTTAATAAATGGTGCTGGGAAAACTGTCTAGCCATATGTAGAAAGGTGAAACTGGATCCCTTCCTTACACCTTATACAAAAATTAATTCAAGATGGATTAAAGACTTAAATGTGAGACCTAAAACCATAGAAGACCTAGTAGAAGACCTAGCCAATACCATTCAGGACATAGGCATGGGCAAGGACTTCATGTCCAAAACACCAAAAGCAATGGTAACAAAGCTAAAATTGACAAATGGGATCTAATTAAACTAAAGAGCTTCTGCACTGCAAAAGAAACTACCATCAGAGTAAACAGGCAACCTACAGAATGGGAGAAAATGTTTGCAATATGCTCATCTGACAAAGGGCTAATATCCGAAATCTACAAAGAACTCAAACAAATTTACAAGAAAAAAACAACCCCATCAAAAAGTGGGCAAAGGATATGAAGAGACACTTCTCAAAAGAAGACATTTATGTGGCCAACAGACACATGAAAAAATGCTCATCATCACTGGCCATCAGAGAAATGCAAATCAAAACCACAATGAGATACCATCTCACACCAGTTTGAAGGGTAATCATTAAAAAATCAGGAAACAACAGGTGCTGGAGAGGATGTGGAGAAATAGGAACACTTTTACACTGTTGGTGGGACTGTAAACTAGTTCAACCATTGTGGAAGACAGTGTGGCGATTCCTCAAGGATCTACAACTAGAAATACCATTTGATCCATCTATCCCATTACTGGGCATATACCCAAAGGATTATAAATCATGCTGCTATAAAGACACATGCACACCTATGTTTATTGTGGCACTGTTCACAATAGCAAAGACTTAGATCCAACCCAAATGTCCATCAATGTTAGACTGGATTAAGAAATTGTGGCACATGTGCACCAAGGAATACTATGCAGCCATAAAAAAGGATGTGTTCATGTCCTTTGTAGGGACATGAATGAAGCTGGAAAGCATCATTCTCAGCAAACTATCTCAAGGACAAAATACAAACACTGCATGTTCTCACTCATAGGTGGAAATTGAACAATGAGAACACTGGACACAGGAAGGGAAACATCACACACCGGGGCCTGTCATGTGGTTGGGGCAGGGGAGGGATAGCATTAGATGTACCTAATGTAAATGTCGAGTTAATGGGTGCAGCACACCAACATGGCACATATATACATATGTAAAAAACCTGCATGTTGTGTACATGTATCCTAGAACTTAAAGTATGATAAAAAATATATATACATAATTTAAAAAAAAAAAAAAAAAAAAAAACAATGGCCAACATCAAAAATGATATCCTAAACCTTGGTAGGAACTTTGTCGTTCCACTTCAAGTGATTCCTTTAAACCTTGCAAATTTTTTCCTAGTCCCATACCAGGGATATACCCCATTTCATGCATCATATATTGACTTTGAGGGCTTATATAATTGCTCAGGAATTAGAACTTGCACTCCCCTTTGTTGTAATAAATCTCCCCTCCCATAAATTTATAGGTACAGAAGTTATAATTGGTTTAATAGTCCTAGGTTGTCCATCGGGCCCTTCACAATGCAAAATATAACTATTTTGATATACTTCAGGGGCTTTACCAACTCCAACCATGTTAAATTGAGCTGGTTGAATTTGCCATCCAGACGGCCAGGGCTGTAGAGAAAAGATTGAAATGTTTGCTCCTGTGTCTACCAAACCTTTTAATTTCTTTTCCTGAAAAGTTATTTCACAGGCAGGACATTTATCAGTAATTTGATTCACCCAATAAGCTGCTTTGTCTTGTTTATTTGTGCTTCTAAATCCTCCTGTTTGTTTAGTTTCACTTTTCCCCATTTTCACATACGGCACAATAAGGATTTGTGCTATATTCTCTCCTGGCTTTGCTTTCCAGGGAACATAAGTAGATATAACAATTTGAATTTCCCCATTGTAATCTGAATCAATGACTCCTGTATGTACTTCCACTCCTTTAAAATTAAATTAGATCTACTTAGAAGTAACCCTACCATCACCACTGGCATCATCTGACTGGAAACAGCAACATTCTTTAACAGTCCCATTACAAAAGGAGAACCTGGTGTATATTGATTAATAGCTTGCTTAAATTCTTTGAGTAATTTCAAAGGAAAGGCTCAAATGTAGCTATAATATTTCCCTGTTGATCTGGGGGGTGTATCCTAACAAGAAACTGCCAAGCCTTTTTACTACCCTCTCGCCTAGCTTGCTGGATTCCTGCCTGAATAGAACTGAGAGTGGTCACTTGAGGTGCTGCCCGAACAGTCACTAACACAACTACTTTTTGCCCAGTGTCTTCTGGAAAAGAAAGATCTGGAGTGTGAGGCAACTCTTTTTCTTCAAAATAATGAGGGGGTGTAGAAGGGTGGGGATGAACCTCTCCCTCCTTTGCCACTTTAACTTTCCCTGGCAAAGAAACCTGCTCTGTCACCTCTTCTGTTACTTCATTATACTCTCCTTCCTCCTCATCATCAATGTGAAAAGGTTCCAAGGTGGAACAAACCAGAGCCCACACTTGTCCCATTGTTACCCTGATGCTTCCAAGCTCCCCTTCTTACTCACCATGGGAATTGCCTCAGAGTACTCGGGTGTCCTGCAGCTTAGTTCCATGTTCTCCAACCATCACTTCAATGTCCCTTCAACCCGGGTTCGACCCCCCCATGTATGGGCACCACCTGCTGAGACCAGCTTGGTCGTGAAGACTCTAACCCAGTGGTGCTAGGAGAATTAAAGACACACACACAGAGAAATATAGAGTGTGGAGTGGGAAATCAGGGGGCTGACAGCCTTCAGAGCTGAGAGCCACGAACAGAGTTTTACCCACATATTTATTTACAGTAAGCCAGTGATAAGCATTGTTTCTATAGACTATAGATTAACTAAAATGGGAAACAAAGGGATGGGCTTAAAGAGAGGGATGGGCTGTAGCTAGTTATCTGCAACAAGAACATGTTCTTAAGGCATAGATCACTCATGCTATTGTTTGTGGCTTAGGAATGCCTTAAGCAGTTTGCCACCCTGGGTGGGCCAGGTTTTCCTTGCCCTCATTCTGGTAAACCCACAACCTTCAGCGTGGGTGTCATGGCCATCACGAACATGTCACAGTGCTGCAGAGATTTTGTTTATGGCCAGTTTTGGGGCCTGCTCCCAACACTTCCCACCCTTTCCCCCTGAGTCCCAAAACTCCATTGTGTCATTCCTATGCCTTTGCATCCTCATTCTTTAGCTCCAACACATGAGTGAGAACATACAAAGTGTGATTTTCCATTCTTGAGTTACTTCACTTAGAATAATGGTCTTCAATCTCATCCAGGTTGCTGCTAATGTCATTAATTCATTTCTTTTTTGTGGCTGAGTAATATTCCATTGTGTATATATACCACAGTCTCTTTATACCTTGGTTGATGGGCATTTGGAATAGTTCCACATGTCTGCAACTGCAAATTGTGCTGTTATAAATATGCGGGTTCAAGTATGTTTTTCATGTGACTTCTTTTCCTCTGGGTAGATACCCAGTAGTGGTATTGCTGGATCAAATGGTAGTTCTACTTTTAGTTATTTAAGGAATCTTCACACTGCTTTCCATAATGGTTTTACTAGTTTACATTTCCACCAGCAGTGTAAAAGTGTTCCCTGTTCACCACATCCACATCAAGATCTTTTTTTTTTTTAATTTAGTTTATCACTGTGGCCATTCTTGCAGGAGTGAGGTAGTATTGCATTGTGATTTGGATTTGCATTGCTCTGATTATTAGTGATGTTGGGCACTTTTTCATATGTTTTTTGGCCATTTGTACATCTTTTTTTGAGAATTTTCTATTCATGTCCTTATCCCACTTTTTGATGGGATTGTTTGTTTCTTTCTTACTAATTTATTTGAGTTAATTGTAGATTCTGGATATTAGTCCTTTGTTAGATGTATAGATTATGAAGATTTTTATCCTACTCTGTGGGTTTTCTTTTTACTCTGCTGACTGTTCCTTGGGACACGCAAAAGCTCTTTAATTAAGTTTCAGCTATTTATCTTTGTTGTTATTGCATTTGCTTTTTGGGTTTTTGGTCATGAAATCCTTGCCTAAGCTGATGTCTAGAAAACATTTTTCCAATGTTATCTTCTAGAATTTTTATAGTTTCAGGTCTTGGATAAAAGTCCTTGATACATCTTGAGTTGATTTTTTTATAAGGTGAGGGAAGAGGATCCAGTTTCATCCTGCTACATGTGGCTTGCTAATTATCCCAGCAACATTTGTTGAATAGGGTGTCATTTCCCCACTTTATGTTTTGGTTTGCTTTGTCGAAGATCAGTTGGCTGTAAATATTTGGGTTTATTTCTGAGTTCTCTATTCTGATCCCTTAGTCTATGTGCCTATTTTTATACCAGTAGCATGCTGTTTTGGTGACTATAGCCTCATAGTATAGTTTGAAATCAGGTAATGTGATGTCTCCAGATTTGTTCTTTTTGCTTCTTCTTGCTTTAGATATGCAGGCTCTTTTTTGGTTCTACGTGAATTTTATAATTGTTTTTCTAACTCTGTGAATAATTAGAAAAGGTGGTATTTTAATGGGGATTGCATTGAATTTGTAGATTCATTTTGGCAGTATGGTGATTTTTTACAATATTGATTCTACCCATCCATGAGCATGGGATGTGTTTCCATTTGTTCGTGTCATCTATGATTTCTTTCAGCAGTGTTTTGCAGTATTCCTTGTAGAGATTTTTCACCTCCTTTTTTAGGTATATTCCTAAGGGTTTTTTTTTTTCTTGCAGCTATTGTAAAACAAATTGAGTTCTTGATTTGATTCTCTGCTTGGTCATTTTTGGTGTATAGGAGAGCTACTGATTTGTGTACATTAACTTTCTTTTTTATTACACTTTAAGTTCTAGGGTACAGGTGCACAATGTGCAGGTTTGTTACCTATGTATACATGTGCCATGTAGGTGTGTTGCACCCATTAACTCATCATTTACACTACATATATCTCTTAATGCTATCCCTTCCCCCTCCCCCCACCCCACGACAGGCCCCGGTGTGTGAAGTTCCCCACCCTGTGTCCAAGTGCTCTCATTGTTCAATTCCCACCTATGAGTGAGAACATGTGGTGTTTGGTTTTCTGTCCTTGTGATAGTTTGCTCAGAATGATGGTTTTCAGCTTCATCCATGTCCCTACAAAGGACATGAACTCATCCTTTATTATGGCTGCATAGTATTCCATGGTGTATATGTGCCACATTTTCTTAATCCCATCTATCATTGATGGACATTTGGGTTGGTTCCAAGTCTTTGTTATTGGGAATAGTGCCACAATAACACTTCTCAAAAGAAGAGATTTATGCAGCCAACAGACACATGAAAAAATGCTCATTATCACTGGCCATCAGAGAAATGCAAATCAAAACCACAATGAGATACCATCTCACACCAGTTAGAAGGGCAATCATTAAAAAGTCAGGAAACAACAGGTGCTGGAGAGGATGTGGAGAAATAGGAACACTTTTACACTGTTGGTGGGAGTGTAAACTAGTTCAGCCATTGTGGAAGACAGTATGGTGATTTCTCAAGGATCTAGAACTAGAAATACCACTTGACCCAGCCATCCCATTACCATGTATATACCAAAGGATTATGAATCATGCTGCTTTAAAGACACATGCACACGTATGTTTATTGTGGCACTATTCACAATAGCAAAGACTTGGAACCAACCCAAATGTCCATCAATGATAGGCTGGATTAAGAAAATGTGGCACATATACACCATGGAATACTATGCAGCCATAAAAAAGGATGAGTTCGTGTCCTTTGTAGGGACATGGATGAAGCTGAAAACCATCATTCTGAGCAAACTATCACAAGGACAGAAAACCAAACACCGCATATTCTCACTCATAGGTGGAAAGTGAACAATGAGAACACTTGGACACAGGGTGGGGAACATCACACACCGGGGCCTGTCCAGGGGTAGAGGTGGTAGAATTAGGAGATATACCTAATGTAAATGATGAGTTAATGGGTGCAGCACACCAACATGGCACATGTATACATATATAACAAACCCGCACATTGTGTACATGTACCCTATAACTTAAAGTATAATTTTAAAAATAAATAAAAGTTGTTGTAGTTATTATTTACAATTCCTCTATCATGTATCCTTTCTACTTAAAAAAATGAGTAGTTTACACACCACAGTTACAGTGCTATTATATTCTATGTTTTTCTTTTTACTTACTATTATCAGTGAGTTTCGTACCTTGAGATGATTTCTTACTGCTCATTAACGTCCTTTTCTTTCTTATTGAAGTACTCCTTTTAGCATTTCTTGTAGAATAGATCTCGTGTTGATGAAATCCCTCAGCGTCTGTTTGTCTGGGAAAGCCTTTATTTCTCCTTTATGTGTGAAAGATATTTTCGTTGGATATATTATTCTAGGGTAAAAGTTTCTTTCCTTCCGTACTTTAAATATGACATGCCACTCTCTCCTGGCCTGTAAAGTTTCCACTGAAAAGTCTACTGCCATATGAACTGGAGCTCCATTGTATGTTATTTGTTTCTTTTCTCTTGCTGCTTTTTGGATCCTTTCTTTATCTTTGACCTTTGGAAGTTTGATGACTAAGTGCCTTGAGATAGTCTTCTTTGGGTTAAATCTGCTTGATGTTCTATACTTCTTGTACTTGGATATTGACAAATTTCTCTAGGTTCAGGAACTTCTCTGTTATTATCCTTTGAATAAACTTTCTACCCCTATCTCTTTCTCTACTTCCTCTTTATGGCTAATAACTGATTTAACATTTTAATGCTATTTTCTAGATCCTTTAGGCATGCTTTCTGGTTTTTCACTCTTTTTTTTTTTTTTTGTACCCACTGACTGTGGATTTTCAAATAGCCTTTCTTAAAGCTCACTAAATCTTTCTTCTGCTTAATAAAATCTGCTATTAACTCTAATTCAGTTATGAATTAAACTATATGATTCTTCAGTATGTCAATTGTATCTTTCACCTGCAGAATTTTTGTTTGATTATTTTTAATTGTTTCAGTATCTGTTAAATTTATCTGATAGAATTCTGAATTCTTCCTCTGTGTTTTCTTGAATTCATTTCAGTTTCCTCAAAATAGCTATTTGAGGAATATCCTTCTGAACTTTCACATATGTCTGTTTCTCCAAAATTGCTCCCTGGTGCCTTATTCAGTCCATTTTGTAAGTTCATGTTTTTCTGCGTGGTGCTGATGCTAGCAGATGTTCTTTGGTGTCTGCGAATTGAAGCATTAGGTATTGATTTTAGTGTTAACTATCTGAGCTTATTTGTAGCAGTCCTTCTTAGGAAATCTTTCCAGATACTTGAAAGAACATGAGTGTTGTGATCTAAGCTCTATCTGCTTTAAGGAGCACCCCAAGCCCAATAATGCTGTGGTTCTTACAGACTCATAGAGGCACTGCCTTGATGGTCTTGGGCAAGATCTGAGAGAAATCTTTGGATTACCAGGCAAAGACTCTTGTTCTCTTTCCTTACTTTCTTCCAAACATACAGAGCCTCTCTATCTATTCTGAGCCACCTAAATCTGGGGATGCAGTTACACAAGCACCCCTGTGGCCACCACCACTATGACTTTGCTGGCTTAGGCCTGAACCCAGCACAGCACTGGGTCCTACCCAAGGACTGCTGTAACTACTCCCTGGCTACTGCCTATGTTTTCTCAAGTGCCTAGGGGCTCTACAATCAGCAAGTACAAAAGCTAACCAGAACTGTGTCCTTCTCTTCAGGTCAATTAGATCCCAAGGCTCCCTGTGGGTCCAGGGGTGTCATCTGGGAGTCAGCAACGAGAGTCAAAAACCTTAGAATTCTACCTGGTATTCTGTTAGACTGCAGCTGAGCTGGCATTCAAACCACAAGATGCCATCCTTTCCGTTCTTTCCTCCCCTTTCTAAGGGCAGAGGAGCCTCACCCCATACTTACCACCACTCCAGGCCGTGAGTACTTCCAGACTACTGGTGATGTTTCCTTAAGGCTCAAGGGCTCTTCAGTCAGTTTGTGGTAAATGCTGCCTGGCCTGGAACTCACCCTTCATGGAAGTGGGGTTCCCTTTGGCCAAGACCAAGTTACAGAAATGCCATCCAAAAATCAAGTCCTGGAATATCAGGCACCACCAAGAGCTCAGTTGGTTCTTTACCCACCTGTGGCTGTGCTGGTACCTAAGGTGTAAGACATAGTTCCTTTTACTTTTTTTCTGCTTTTCTTAAGCAGAAGTTTTGCCCCATAGTCACCACAGTTGGTAATGTGCTGAGTCTCATCTGAAGTCGGCAAGTCACAGATTCTCTGCCAAAGCCTTCAATGTAGTACCTGGGTATCACTGATGGTCATTCCGGTCCCAGGAGCTCTTGAGTTAGCATGTGACAAATGTTGCCAAAACTGGATCCTTTTCTTCAAGGCCCAGGGTATGTCTAGAAATGTAATCTGGTAGCTAGGGCCTGGAAAGAAGACCTCGTAACTCTAACTGGTTGTGGCTGAATTGGTATCCATAATGCAAGACAACATCCTCCCCACTCTTCCCTCTTCTCTCCTCAAGTGGAAGGAAGGGTTTTCTTTTGGAGCTGTGAGCTGTGCAGCCTGGGATTAGATGATAGAGTGATGCCAGCAGTCTTTTTGCTGCCCCTGCTGGTGTCCCATTATGTCACATTCCCCTCCAGTCACTGTCTTTGGGCCTAATTCCGCACTAGGTTGTGCCTAATAGTTGCAGTTCTCATGGCCTAGACTGCCTTTCAAGTTTACTTGGAGACAGAGAGCACCATAATCCTTGATGGTGAGGTTTGCAGAAACTCTAGTTCAGACTGCTGAGATCTATGGTTCCCCTCTGGCTAGGGCTAGTTTAAATGCTCCCTATATGGGTAAGCATTATCTGAGTTTGGTCTGGTTTTCCTTTCTGTTCTCACAGGACAATACTGAGTTAAATGCCTTACAATTGTGTTCTCCCTCCCCCAGTGCCCAGAGATGTTCTCTGCAGCACACTGCTGCTGCCAGGGGAGTTGGGGGGGGGTGTGGTTCTTATTAATTCACAACTATGTTTTCTGTCTCTTCAGTGCATCCTTCAGTGATATAAAGTTAAAACCAAGTACTGTGCATGCTCACCTGATTTTCAGTTTTTAGATTGATCAATAGAAATTATCCAGCCTGAACAGTAGAGGAGGACAAAAGCAAGAGGCCTAACATTTGTGTCTCTTAAGTTAAAGAAGAAGATAAAGGATGTAGTGCTAGTAAAATAGGTGAAGGAATAATGACTGAAAATTTCCTGAAGTTGACCAAATAAATTGAATTTATTATTAAACATCTTCTGAAATAAAAAAAAAAAGTTTTGTTTTTGTTTTTGTTTTTTCTGTATTGATAGTTTTTAACATGGTGTCATTGTGGGTGGTCAATCAGTAGAGCATTCTACTCCAACATCTTGCTCTGCCTCCAAAGCACAAAATTGTATGTTAATTTTATTTTATTCTCTTGTTCTGTTTTTTTCCAAATTTTCTACAGTGAATATGTATTAACTTTCCAAAGAGAAACTAACATGTTAGTTCTAAAAAATCAATTTCACCTAGAAGAAGGAGAACAGGGAAAACAAAAAAGGCTTGAAAATATTCATATTATTTTACCCAATAGTTCATGTAAGAATGTGGCCCAATCAGAATTTCCATTCTGTTTATCTAATCAGAGATAACCACAATGAGTTATGTACAAGGTTAATTGTTATAGCATAGTGTATTACAGGAAAATTTATAACTTAAGGTCTAAAAGTACAGTAGTAAATAAATTAATTATCGTTTATCTTCTTGATACTTACCAAGGAATTTTTATTTTTTTTTGAGACAGAGTCTCACTCTGTCACCTTGACTGGAGTGCAGTGTGTGTTCTTAGCTCACTGTAAACTTCATCTCCTATGTGGAAGTGATTCTCCTGCCTCAACCTCTTGAGTAGCCCCTTGGTGTAGAAAACATTTAATGTTATTAAAAAATATTCACCTCATATTATTAAGTGAAAAACTAGGTTTTAAACAACACGTAGAGAACAAAACTATCCTTGTTTTAAAAAAAGTTTATATTCAATAAAGTTAGATGGCTAAGTACATATAATTGTGGAATGTCTTCAATGTAAAACCACATTGGGTTGCAAAAAAAGGAAAAAGTCCATTTTACTTGCAGACATGTCTGGCACACAATAAGCAGTGCATAACATTTGATGTTTTTGTCCATTTGTGCTGCTATAACAAAATAACTAAGACTGGGTTCTTTGTTATCAAAAAAAAGAGAGAAATTTATTTCCCACAGTTCTGATGGCTAGAAAGTTCAAAATCAAGGTGCTGACAGGTGTAGTGTCTGGTAAGGGCCTGGTCTCTGCTTCCAAGATGGCACTTTGTTGTTGCATGTTGCATCCTCTGGAGAAGATAAATGCTGTGTCTTCACATGTGGAAAGTATGGAAAGGAGCAAACCCACGCTCTCAAATTATTTTATGAATACCCAAATCCTATCCATAATGGCTTCAGTCTTGATTTAATCACCTCCTTAAGTCCTACTTAATATTATCACATTGGTGATTAAATATCAACATATTAAGTTTGAAAGACAATTTAGACCATAGCTTTTTAAAATTAGATTTTCTTTCATTTTTCTCTTTTATCCTCATATGCTATTCCTTAGCGACAACTATTGTTTAAAGTTTCTTGTCTATTTCTTCAGTAGATTTAAGGCCAAGAGTTAGGAGCATTACTGCTTGAAAAGGATTAACATGGAAAAAATTCATTCATCAGGGGATAAGAATTTCAGAGAGCCAGTTTTAAAAAGATTGTAGTGAGGTCAGCAATGAAAAGTAGAATGCAGGGATAAAAAGGCAGCATAATGAGAAGAGAGCTTGAAATTTATTTGCATTTGGAATAATGGTGAATAATGACAAGGATGAAACTCAAGGCCGGGCTGATCCATCTAAGGTGTAAGTCTCACCAGGATGAGGGCTATAAGAGACCTGATGAGGTTGATATATTGTCATCTTTGAACACCTTTTAAATAAAATGTTGCAAACATTCTGGGTTTTTCTCATGGTTAGGTGGCAGGAAGGATCAGCTAATTCCATGAGATGATAAATTTAATGGCAACTTTAGCATATAGGAAGCCACATTTATGACCTAGTGGAACTGTAGATTCTTAGAACACTTGAAAAAGAGACTGAAGGTGAGATAAAGAAACATGAGAAGATAAATAAAAGAAGATAGTTTCACAAAGAACAAGGAAGAAGAATTTTAGAAAGAGTGGTCAGTTTTGGCAAAAACTACAGTACTTAAATTTAGTCTTAAAATAGGCCAGTGAAATAAAGACAACAAACTACGTAGGTATATCAAACAAAAATTTACATCTCTCTTTAAAAACCCATTGCATTCATAAATCTGCTAAAATGGTACAACAAATGAAGTTAGAAAGCTGTGTTGTGTGTTGTTTTATGATTATCCTATCTTACTGAACTAAAATCCTATCCAAAAAAAAAAAATACTATTGTCAACCATTTTTAGAATGTTGAAATCATTTGTATTTTTAAGTATCTTTTTTTCACTGAAGGTCAAACAAATAAAAATCAGGCACTGACAAGGTTGAATTGTCCCATCTTGTAAGCAAATCTTTTACTGGAATTTTGCTTTGGCAGGCCAGGTCTTTTATTTTTCAGTACTTAGTGCTCTTTCTGAAGAAGAGAGGGTCATCCTGAGCATGTTCCTCCCACGGTCATTTATTTTCTCTCAAGCCAACTGGATGCTTCTCTGTCAGAAGGCTTCATATTTCTATCCAAAGAAATTATAAACACATTTTAGGGGTAACACAGATGTTTCTTTGCATAAATGCAGATGTTACATAAATCAATGTGCTTGTAATAATTACTTTAATCTTAATTCTTAAATTCTGCATTACAATTATTGAGTTTCATCAGATATTAATTTTTTATCATCCCCTATCTTTTACTATTAATTTGAATATACCTTATCAAATACTAAAATTTGAACTAATAGAGTTTTAAAAGGAAAAAAGTATAACTCTTTAATCTTTGGCTAACAAAGTTTAGTGTTAAGTGCACAAGGATATTAAGGGTATAAATTAAACCTTAGTCCTCACACTTCTTATATTATTTCCAAAGAGATCAATTTTTGATTCTTCAACAACTCCAATAATTTTTGCATGACATAAAATGTCTATCTTGATATAGCCATTTAGTCTTTATCTTACTCTACAGTCTCATCCTGGCCTCTACTGCTCTAGCATCATTGTCCCTATCAAATCAAGCTACTTAAAGCTATCTAAATCTCCTTAAATGTGATATTTCTCTCATGCCTGCAACTTTCAATAAACTATTTTCCCTACCACGATGCCCTTTCCTTAGATCCTCAACTGACTAAACTGACTAATCCCTAATGTTTTATTAAATGTTAGTCAAGAAATCATTTTCCAAAAAATTTCTCTATCTCTCTCTCATCTCTTTCTCCCTAAGATTGAGTTATGTGTCTCTAACTTGTGTCCTCATGTCTCCATGTGCTCCTATTGCAAGTATCATCTTAAATTAGAATTTTTTAACTAACCTTATTGAGATACACTTTACAGAAAATAAAATACACACTTTAAATATACAGATTGGTGTGTTTTGGCAAGTGTATATATTTGTGTAATAACCACCCCACTTAAGGTGTAAAGTATTTCTATCACCAACATGAAAAAAAAAATCTTCCATACACATGCTCCTTGGAGTCAGTCACACCCACATAGGGAGACACTAATCTTATTTCTACAAATATAAATTAGTTTTTCTTATTCTAAAACTTCATTTAAATAAATCACACAACATGTGCTTTTTTGAGGTCAGCTTCTTTTGCTTAACACAACGCTTTTCACACATCTGTGTTATTGCATGTATCTACAGTTTACTCCTTATTACTGAGGGGTATTCCATTGTATGGATATACCACATTTTGTTTAACCACATACCTGTTGAAGGAAATTTGAGTGGTTTCCAGTTTGTCACTATTATGGAAAAAATGCTATTGACATTTGTATGCATATCTTTGTGTGGACATATGTTTTTATTTCTCTGAGTGATATGGTTTGGTTGTGTTCCCACCCAAATCTCATTTTGAATTGTAGCTTCCATAATTCCCAAGTGTTGCGGGAGGGACCCAGTCAGAGATACATGGCACGTGGTGGCAGTTTCCCCCATACTGTTTTCATGGTAGTGAATATGTCTCACAAGACCTGATGGTTTTATAAGGGGTTTCCCCTTTTGCTTGGCTCTCATCCTCTCTTGTCTGCCACCTGTAAGACATTCCTTTCACATTCCACCATGAATGTGAGGCATCCACAGCCACGTGTAACTGTGAGTCCATTAAATCTCTTTTTCTTTATAAATTACCCAGTCTCAGGTATGTCTTTATCAGCAGTATAAAAATGAACTAATACATGTAAATGAAATCACACAGCACGTGCTTTTTTGAGGTTAGCTTCTTTTGCTTAACACAATGCTTTTCATGTATCTGTGTTGTTGCTTGTATCTACATTTCACTCCTTCTTATTGCTGAGGGGTATTCCATTGTATGGATATGCCACATTTTGTTTAACCACATACCTGTTGAAAAAAATGTGAGTGGTTTCCAGTTTGGCACTATTGTGGAAAAAAATGCTATCAACATTTGTATGTACATCTTTGTGTGGACATGTATTTTATTTATCCTGGGTAAATAACTCAGAGTAGAATTCCTAGGTTATATGGTAAGTGTATTTTTAATTTTGTAAGAAACTACCAAACTGTTTTTACAAAATGGTTGTGACATTGTACACATTTACCAGTAGTATATGAGTGCTCCAATTGCTCCAAAACTCCAAAGATACTTGGTATGGTCAGGTTTTTAATTTTTGCCATTCTAATGAGTCTGAAGTATTATGTCTTAGTCCATTTTGTGCTTCTAAAACACAATACTTGAGACAGTGTCTAAAGAAAATAAATGTGTTTCTTACAGTTCTAGAAGCTGAGGAGTCCAATGTCAAAGCATAGTCAGGTTTGGTGTTTAAATAAGAGCCTGGTATCCACTTCTAAAATGGTGCCTTGAGCATTGCATCCTCCAGTAGGGAGGAACACTGTTTCTCACATGGAAGTAGAAGAACTAAGACAGGGTGAGAGAGGGCAAGACTCACTCTTTTATACCATCACCAATTGTACTCATGAGGATGGAGCCCTCATGACTTAATCACCTCTTAAAGGTCCAACCTCTTAATACTGTTAAAATAGCCATTAAATTTCAACATGAGTTTTGGAGGGGACAAACATTCAAACCATAGCAAGTTATCTCATTGTGATTTTTATTTTCATTTATTTGATGACTAAAGTGTTCAGTATATTTTCACCTGCATTGGAATTTATTTATTTACATGTTTTTTGAGTCATCACATCATTTCTAAAATAATCTGATTTTGAAGTAAAAATCCATGTTTGAATCCCATATCTGCCATTTGCAGCTGATTGATCTAGAGCCACTATTCAGCCAGTCTGAGCCATAGTTAATTTCTCTGTAAAATTGAAATAATACATTTTCACAGGTAGATCTCACAGATAGATCATGTATGTGAGATACCTAGCAAAATGCCTCCTACATATAGATCTTAATAAATGGTAACTATGATTATTACTGTTGAAACTCATTTGTAATCCTTGCCAGTTTTCCTTCCAAGGCCATAGTCAAAGAAGCATGACCTATAAGCCTTATCTGTAATCATAGCGCTGTTAACTCAAGTATTTGCTTTACACTTTCTCACCTACTGCTTTCCTCTATGCTTTTCAAGCTTCAAATGTTTAATGATTTTCCCAGTTTCTGTCTCAATCTCTCACAAAAGTGTAAGTACATGAAGTAAGCAACTATATCTGTATTATATATCTCTGTATCCTCTGCAACTAGACAAGTGTGATAAATATTTACCGAGTAAAAGAAGAAATACTTGTATCCTCTCTCTATCTCATTCTATGCATTGATGCACACACTGGTTGGCCTACCTGTTTTTCAGTTTTAATTTCTCCAGGAGATATAATGTGCTTTCTTTTGTAATTGTCCATGGATAAATCCTGCCTCACCCCCACTCGACCTAGACACTCAAAACACTACCGTAGACTCATTCACCCTTCTAGGATTATGCTTGTCTAGAAAGAGGCAAGATTTGGAGCCACAATTTTTAAATCAAACAATTCACAGTGACTTTTGATCATTCTTATCACTAGGATCCTGACCTAGAGAATTCCATACACAAGCTGTTGTAAACTCATAAGTGTAATTGACTCTGGTGCAATGTAGCATTCTTAAATATTCTCAGAATAAGCAGATGTTATTGTTGTTTTGCCCTGCAGAAAGTCAACAAGCAAAATGCCTTAAGCATCCCAAAAAAACTGTTTTCATAATCTTTGCTCTTGACCAATCCACTTTTGCTTTGAATGAATCCCTTCCACCTTTTGGTAGCTATCACTTTGATTGTGTTTTGTCTTCAGGATTATACTGGCAAAAGCCATGCTTTATCTCCTGTTATAATTCTTTGAATTCTGCTTCAGGATATTGACCCCACTTTAAAATTTTCACTAAAAGCTTTGCTCTTATGTGAAGCTGATCTAGTCACAATGGTTTTGACATCCATCAAGTAGAAAGATTACTCAATTTTAATCTTTCTGTCAGAATTGTGTGAGCTGAATCAATTGTGATGCTTATGGTATTGGCCATTTTTTCTGCTGTTAATTGTCAGTTCTTCAACAAGGGCAGGAATAAAATGAATTTTTTCTTCACAAATTGAAGTGGATGGTCTATGTGGTGGACTTCATTTTCAACGTTGTCTTGTCCCTTTTTAAAACAAGTTATCTCCTTGAGACATTGTCTCCATAAACTTTTTGTGAAGCATCAATGACTTCACCATTTATTCATCAAGATTCACTATAAATTTGATGTTTGTTCTTGCTTTAATTTTCACAGAATTCGTGGTGCTCTGATAAGAGCTGTTTTCAAACTGATGTCTTAGGCTTCTTAGTGCCTCAAACTAAATCTTGTTCAGACATGATGCAATAAGATAGTATGAGTTTATGTTGGTGCAAAAAAAATTGAAATCAATGTGTAGTTTTTTCCTAATATGCATTTTCCATGAAAGTTTTGAAGACCCCTCATATACCACCTACTGTGTGCTAAATGTTGAGTATAAGAAGTGAACAAAACAGATATAATTCCTCTCTCCATGGCACTTTCAGTTTAGTTAGTTGTCCTATCTGATGAAGAAAAACATTGAACAACCAAATACATAATTATCAAATTGTATCAATTATGCCATCTATTTAGAAATTAACTTTTAATTTTTCTAGAATCAGCTCAAGCATTACTTCACCCGATAAACCATTTCTAACCTCCAGGGTAGAAGGGACCACTCTTGACCTTGATACCCTACCCTATACAGTCTTCTCTCATAGCTTCAACATTTTACTTATTTATGTACTTGTCAATTTCCCATTAGTACATAAAAGCATGTATCTCAATCAGTAATCAAACAATATCAATTGAAGTCCTTCTATATAGTAGGGACTGTGTAAGACATTGGACATATACTGATTAGTAAAACATTGATGAACAAAATCTACTGTTTTATAAATTAAAATCTAATAGATGAGTCACATAATTAAAGGAACAAATATATTACTACAAAATTCAATGCATTCTATAAAGAAAAGGAACAGGATTATAAAAACAATAATGAGAGACATAAGTTTGATTGAGGAATCAGGAAGGATTTCTCTGAAAAATAAATGCTTGAGCCAAGATTTGAAAGATCACGGCTGAGTGCGGTCACTCATGCCTGTAATCCTAGCACTTTGGAAGGCCAAAGCGGCTGGATCACTTGGGCTCAGGAGTTTAAGACCAGCCTGGGAAACATGCTGAAACTCTGTTTCTACAAAAAAATACAAAAATTAGCCAGGCATGGTGGTGCATACCTGTAGTCCCAGCTACTTGGGAGGCTGTGGTAGGAAATCACCTAAGCCTAGGGTGTTCAACGCTGCAGTGGGCCATGACAGTGCCACTCCAGCCTGGATGACCAAACAAGACCCTGTCTCAAAAAAGAAAGGAAGGAAGGAAGGAAGGAAGGAAGGAAGGAAGGAAGGAAGGAAGGAAGGAAGGAAGGAAGGATCAGTAGGAGTTGGCCAAAAAAATGAGTGAGGAAGAGAACGACTGGCAGAGGTTGCAGTATGTGCAACAGTGAATTTGGGCTTGCTCCTAACCAACATCACCTTCCACTAGTGCAAAGTAATTTTTGACAGTAGGTGATCATATTATATGTCTGCTATACAATGAATGTTTGTGCCCTTCTCCAAGTTTTTATGTTGAAATCTTAACCCCCAGTGTGATGGTATTAAGAGGTGGGGCTTTTGGGAAGTGGCTGATAGGACTAGTACACATATAAAAGAGATGACAAAGAGGTCTTTTGCCCCTCTGCTATTTGAGGATGCAGGTAGAAGCTTCCATCTATGAACCAGGAAGTGGGCCATCACCAAACACCAAATCTCTAATGCCTTGATCTTGAACTTCTCAGTCTCCAGAACTGTGAGAGATAAATTTCTGTTGTTTATAAGCCATTTTGTCTATGACATTCTGTTACAGTATCCCAGACAGACTCATATAATACCCTAGTAGAATTTCTTCAAATTGAAATAATAATAGTCATAGAGGTATCTGGCAACTTTGTGTAATAAGCCCTAATACAGCACACCTGAACCCATCCAACTGTGAGTGTTAGACATTGACAGCAATGTCAGTGAAAACCAGTCTCATGAGAACACCACAAGAGAGCCCTCCTTGGTAGTACTTTAAAGAAGCTAAAGCTATTTGTTGCAAATTGCTTTTATTTCCTCTTCAGTCTTAGCATCACTTGGCCAGAGGCTCACAATTTTATTCTAAAAAACCCACACTCTCTGCTTTACATCAGAAATCTGCTACTAGCACAAATAATATCTCCCAGTAGACCCCAACATTTTGCCACCACTGGGCCAGGGTTCCTGGGATCTTGGTAATATATTATTACATGTAAATGCAGAAGAGTTTATCTAAATCCATGTATGACCACAACATTAGTCTGATGACAGAGCCCACATGTTTGAAAAGTAGGCCTACTTCAGAGGGCTAATTCCATGGTCAGGGACCCTCACTCGTATATACACACCAACAATTCATAAGAACATTTACCATCCCATTAGAAGGTCATCTTCTTCCAATATTATCCAGATCATAATGAAGCTACAATTTAAGAATGATAGCACTTGAGTTGACTGTTTACCTCTTGCATAGCATTTTTAGTGTTATTCATAAAATTAGACCTTTGAAGTGTCTACAACTTTGCCAGTATCTAGAAAGGTGGCAAGTGAAAAATTGTCTTCTACGTATACCTTTGTAATTTGAATGTCCTATGTTGCTGTTTGACCTGTGCAATGTCCTAATCTTCCAGAAGTTAATCAAAATCTTTCTTGTTCAAAATCTTGCTCTAAGCAAGAATTCCACTAAACGAAGGGGACTCTAGAAGTTTTTACAGAGTTTAACACCATAGATGGGAAATACTTGCTGAGTGCTCAACATGGGTTTGCAAAATGAATTAGTGAACACATGAATGAATGAATACAAATATATAGATAGATAGATAGATAAATGAATGGAAACAAAGGAAAAATAATCAGGCTATAACATAGAACTTTTAAGGTATCTATAAATTATATGTTAAGCTATTTTTCAGCACATGGTATATGAAGGCACTATTGCAAGTAATTTATATGTGTTATCTCACTTAATCCTCACAAACTCCAAATGAACTAAATTCTAGCACTAGTTATGTAATTAAGAAAACTGAAGTTCAGAGAGTGATGTAGTTTGGATGCGTGTCCCCTCCAAACTTCACGTTGAAATGTGATCCCCAATGTTGCAGGTGGGACCTAGTAGAAGATGTTTGGATCATGTGGCAGATCCCTCATGAATGGCTTGCTACCCTCCCCACGATTATGAGTTCATGTGTAATCTGACTGTTTAAAAGTGTTTGGGACCCCCCTCCTCACTCTCTCATTCCCTCTCTTGCCATGTGACATGCCTGCTTCCACTTTACCTTTCACCATGATTGTAAGCTTCCTGAGGCTTCACCAGAAGCAGATACTGGCACCATGCTACTTGTACAGCCTGCAGAATCATTAGCCAAATAAACCTATTTTCTTTATATATTACCCAGTCCCTGCTATTCCTTTATAGGAATCCAAAATTAACTAATACAGAGAGAAAAAGTAATTTTTGAAAGTCACAGAAAATAAGTGGCAGAATTAAAATATGATCCCAGGCATTTTGGTTCAATATGTTACTATTTAAACCTCTAGTGCAACCTCCTCTAATAAATAATACATTTGCATGAATGTATTATTTTAGTAAGAAGAGATAGTATATCTAAATATGACTACATGACATTGTAAAAGAGGTATTTAAATTTGAAAGGAAGTGTAGAAGAAAAGAACAGATTTTAAACATAAATTATTGCTATGAGAAATGGTGCTCATTGATGCTCAGAGGCTCAGACTTTGGGATGCCTACAAACCTGGGCTCAAATTTCAGCTATGGTATTAATTTAGCTTTGTGGCCTTGAACACATTACCAAACTTCTGTGCATTTTAGTTTTCCCCGCTGTAAAATGTGGGTAACATTAGAACCCATTAAATGGCGGTTGATGGAATTAGATAGTACAAATAAAGCCCTTAGTGCAATGTCCAGCACATAGCAAAAGCTCAATCATATTGACAACTATTATTATATTATTATTACTATACTAATTTCCCAGATGTATAATAAAAATTTAAATGGTAAATTATTTTCACATTTCAAGATATATATAATACTTGGCATAGTGAGAACATATTCTAAGATCAGATCAAATGAGAATGAATTCAACTTCAAGGAAGACAAAAAGCAAATTAATCAAGATGATCTAATGAGAGTGGTAATATTTTAATTCTTAGACTAATAGACAATAACATGTGTCACTTCGGGAAACAAAAATATGACAGATTAAAATTAAGAAGCATGTTTATTCAATTTGTTAAGTAGTCATTATTCCTTAAAAATTTTTTTTCCAGATGGAGTCTCCCTCTGTCACCCAGCCTGGATGGCAATGGTGCAATCTCGGCTCACTGCAACCTCCGCCTCCCAGGTTCAAGCGATTCTCCCACCTCAGGCTCCCAAGTAGCTGGGATTACAGATGTGAGCCACCATGCCCTGCTAATTTTTGTATTTTTAGTAGAAACTGGGTTTTACCATGTTGACCAGGCTGGTCTCAAACTCCTGACCTCAGGTGATCTGCCTGCCTCAGACTCCCAAAGTGCTGGGATTACAAGTGTGAGCCACCGTGCCCAGCCTAAAGATCAATTTTTTCATCATAAAATCCCAATTCAGAAGGCTAGAATGCAAGATATTATCTATGGCAACACACATACATACATACCTACATACATACATACTACTTCCAACCTAATAAATGGCTTCTCATGTGGAAATCATCATAAACAAGATTGGCCACTATGTCTAGGCAAGTGTTACTGTATTGTAACTTTTACTGATCTTAACCCTGACTCTGACATTTAGCTAAAGTACCAGTTGCTCAATGCTATGTACCCAGCAACCTGTGTCAAGTGCGTCCATGTGAAGAGACCAACAAACAGGCTTTGTGTGAGCAATAAAGCTATTTATTCACTTGGGTGCAAGTGGGCTGAGTCCTAAAAGAGAGTCAGCGAAGGGAGATGGGGAAGGCGTTGCTTTATAGGAGTTGGGTAGGTAATGGAAAATTACAGTAAAAGGTGATTACCTATTGTTAGCAGAGGAGGGGGTCACAAGCTACATGGTGGGGAGATCATAAGATTCATTGTCTAGAAGACGAATGTCACAAAGTTGATTGATCAGCTAAGGTAGGGCAGGCCCAAGTCACAATAGTAAAATGTTGTAATTTTGGTTAATCAGTTAAGGCAGGAACTGGCTCTTCTACTTCTTTGTGGTTTTTTGGCTGCTCCAGACTTCTTGGCTCCTGCAGGCCACCTGGATGTGTATGTGCAGGTCACAGAAGTTATAATGGCTGAGTTTCGGCTCAGAGTCCTGACATTCCTGTCTTTTTATTTATAAAATATAAAGTTATAAGAAAATTTAAAGAAAATGTAACTTTTTACTGAGGGTTATTGGGGTAGGGTCAGTGTTTCTCAGGACTGCTTCAAGTGTGACCAGGAACTGTGTGGACACCTTAAAGAAAATTCAAGGGTAGAGGGCAGCATAAGAATGGGAATGAGGTTAAAAGTAAGTAAAAATGTAAAGAATAGGACTTCATCAAGGTGAAAGTATTGGAGTGTGCCCTGCCAGCAAAGATCATCTATCCACTCCAAGAGGGAGTCAAGAGTGGTGGTTTGGGGATATCTCACTCCAGGAGATATCAGTTGTGATGGTTTGGAGAAAAAATGTAAACCAGCAATGTAAACAAGAGTGGGGCATTTATGAGTAGATGAGAAAGGTGAATAGGAAAATAGCAGGAATGAAAAAGTTTGTGAGGTGCAGTGCAAAAAGGAGGGGGTGACTGCATAAGGCCCTGTTGTAAAAAGTAGAGTAAGGAAGAAGAGACTTAATAAAAATGCACAACAGGATGGATGGGAAGGACAATCTGATTTATGAGGTGAAGGTCTTGAATTAGCCTGTAGGACTTGTCTCGTTTCTGGAAGGGTAGGATAGGGGAGTCGTAAGGAGAATTTGTAGGCTTTTAAAGGCCGTGTTGTACCAGGCAAGTGATAACAGGCGTCAGTTCTTTTAAAGCCTGCTGTGAGATGGGATATTGGCATTGAGTGGGGTAAGCGTGATTAGGTTATAATGGGATAGTAATGGGCATGTGATCAGTTGCCAGGGAGGGAGTAGAAGTGTCCCATACCTGGGGGTTAAGGTGGGGGATACAAAAGGAAGACACAAAGGAGGCTTTGGGTTAGGAATAAGGGCGGCAATGAGATGTAGCTGTAGTCCATGAATAGTCAGGGAAGCAGATAATTTGGTTAAAATGTCTCAACCTAATATGAGAACTGGGCATGTGGGGATAACTAAAAAGGAATGCATAAAAGAATGTTGCCCAAGTTGGCACCAAAGTTGGGGAGTTTTAAGAGGTTTAGAGGCCTAGCCATCAATACCCACAACAGTTATGGGGGCAAGGGAAACAGGCCCTTGAAAAGAAGGTAATGTGGAGTTGGTAGCCCTCATATCTATTAAAAAGGGGACTTACCCTCCAACGTGAGAGTTACCTGAAGCTCGGCATCTATGATAGTCCAGAGGGCTTCCGAGGCAATTGGGCAGTGTCAGTCTTCAGCCGCTAAGCCAAGCTGATCTGGAAAGGAGTCAGTCAGAGAGCCTTGGGCCAGAGATTTATGGTCTCTGGGAGTAGTTGCCCAGTGAGCTTGGCAGTCTGATTTCCAGTGGGTCCCTGCACAGATGGGACACAGCTTGGGAGGAATCCTGGGCTTCGAGCATTCCTTGGCCCAGTGGCCAGATTTCTGGCACTTGAAGCAAGATCCTGAGGGAGGAGGTCCTGTAGGAATGCCTGACCACTGCGGCTCAGGCGTTTTGAAGTTCTTGTGTGCTGGAGATGTGGCTGGGTTTTGTCTCACAGCAGAGGCAAGTAATTGTAACTCAGAAATGCGTTGTCACTTGGCTGCTTCGTCTCTATTATTGTACTACTTGAAGGAAGGTTGATTAATTCCTGTTGTGGGGTTTGAGTGCTGGATTCCAATTTTTGAAGCTTTTTTCTAATGTCAGGAGTTGACTGGGTGATAAAATGCATATTGAGAATAAGACAGCCTTCAGGCCCTTCAGCGTCTAAGGCTGTAAAGTGTCTCAGGGTTGCTGCCAAAGGAGCCATGAACTGGGCTGGATTTTCATCTTTACCTTGGATAGTTTCTTTAATTTTGTCATAATTAACAGCTTTGTATGCTGCCTTTTTAAGCCCTTCAACTAGGCAGGAAATCATGTAATCTCATCTAGCTATATCTGGGGAACCTTCCTGATATTCCATCGGGGATCCTCTCGGGGAACTGCCGTGATACCTTCTTGAAGGACCTTTGTGAAGGTCCGGCTCATGACTCCGGCAGGTGGGCTAGAGAAAAAACTCTTTCTCATTCATCTGGGGAGAGGGTAGAAGTTAGGATGACATTTAAGTCCCTCCAGGCTAAATTGTAGGACTGAGTTAAATATTGGAATTCCTGTATATATTTGGTGGGGTCTGATGAGAAGGAGTCTAAGCATTGATTAATTTGAGAAAGGTCTGATAGAGAAAATGGTACATGCACTCTGACAATGCCTTCAGCCCAAGCCACCTCTTGAAGAGGAAATTTTGGGGCAGGTTGGGGAGTATTTGCCACAGAATGAAATTGTAAACCAGACCGGGTATGGGGAGGGGAGGTGACAGAAGGGTTATAAGGTGGAGGAGCAGAGGCTGAGGAAGAATTGGGACTTGATTCAGCCTATTGAGGAGTGGCCTGGGGAAGGGGAGAGAGGTCAGAGGGGTCTGCAAAAAAGGAGGATTCAGAAGACTCAGTGCACTTGGGATTGGGACTGAAGGGACAGGCAGGAGGGAAAGAAGAAAGATTTGGGATGAGTTGCATTGAGAACAGAGATTAGGGAAGGAAAAAAGTGTAAAACATGCCTGGACATAAGGCACCTCAGACCATTTGCCCATTTTATGACAAAAATTATCTAGATATTGTAGGATGAAGAAATCAAAACTGCTTTTTTCTGGCCATTTAGAGCCACTATCAAGTTTGTATTGGGGCCAAGTGGTGTTGCAGAAGAAAATAAGATGCTAGGTTTTAGGTCAGGTGAGAGTTGAAGAGGTTTTAAGTTTTTAAGAATACAGGCTAATGGGGAAGAAGGAGGAATGGAGGGCAGAAGGTTGCCCATAGTAAAAAGGTAAATTTAGAGAAAATAGGGGTAGAGACACGGAGAAAAAAGAGGGGGTAGCACTTGCCACTGAGGTGGAGGATCAAGGCAGGCATCTCTGCAGCGATCAAACACCTCTGGAATGCGGGTGAATAATCAGGCAGGCATCTCCACAGTGATTAGACACCAAAGGAAAACTGTCTTCCTGAGTCCGTGACCAGCACCAGAGTTTTGGATCCATGGAAAAAACGCATTTCCACTGTCTCTACCACAAAGGAAAAGGAAATGAAAGGAAGGGAGGGATTGAAGGGGGTGCCAAAATTGAAAGAAGAAAGAGATTGAGAGATAGTGAGAGAGATTGGAGAAGAGAATAAAAAGAGGCTGCTTACCTGATTTAAAATTGGTGAGGTGTTTCTTGGGCTGGTGTGAGAACCCAAACTCATAGGTGGATTTTATCACAGCAAAGAGCAGGAGGACAGGGGATTAATCTCCCCAGTGCAAGTCATGGCACCAAATGTCAAGCACGTCCATGTGAAGAGACCAACAAACAGGCTTTGTGTGAGCAATAAAGCTATTTATTCACTTGGGTGCAAGTGGGCTGAGTCCTAAAAGAGAGTCAGAGAAGGGAGATGGGGAAGGCATTGCTTTATAGGAGTTGGGTAGGTAATGGAAAATTACAGTAAAAGGTGATTACCTATTGTTAGCAGAGAAGGGGGTCACAAGACACATGATAGGGAGATCATAAGACTCATTGTCCAGAAGACGAATGTCACAAAGTTGATTGATCAGCTAAGGTAGGGCAGGGACAAGTCACAATGGTAAAATGTTATAATTTTGGTTAATCACTTAAGGCAGGAACTGGCCGTTTTACTTCTTTGTGGTGTTTTGGCTGCTCCAGACTTCTTGGCTCCTGGAGGCCACCTGGATGTGTATGTGCAGGTCACAGAAGTTATAATGATTGAGCTTCAGCTCAGAGGTCTGACACCTGTACTTAAAGAGTTTAGTTTCAGATTTTTGATCATGTAATGTCTAATAAGGAAACTGGGAAGAAGCACAGTTAAACAGAAGTCATGGATTTTTCAGCTTCTATTGTTTCAGGTGCCACAGCAAATCAGCAGATCCATGACACACCACAGGCAGCAAGGCAGTTTGTGTTAGGCAGGTAACTAGAGACAGACAACAGGACCCAGAGCCAGAGACAGGAATAGGTAGAGAGCAAGCAGCTCACGAGAAGAGCCAGAGGCATTTTAGAAGCAAGTGTGAGCATGATGGGGAGAAACAGTACATCATGATAAAATAGGCAAATTGGAAGCCCTGCAGGGTCAACCAAATAGTCTATTTTTCAGAAACCTAAAAGGTGAAAGGGTGGGTAGAGGCTGGAGAGTGAGGGGATAGTGGCAGAGACTGAAAACCAAAAGCAGAACAGGAACAAATTAAAAACGGAGAATGCAGTTGCATTGCGTCAGAATCAAGTGGACTTTGGCAGCTAAGGCAGCTCGCTGCTCCAGCTTCAGCTGTTCTTCTTCCCCTCCTGCCACGTGAATCGGCCCGGGGGCTTACAGTATTGGCCATGGAAACAGCTGGCTAAGTGCAGAGTTTTGAGAGGTTGGGGCGGGGCTGAAAACAGTTCCTGCAAAGAGAGTATGTTTTGCTTTTAAAGGAAATGAGAAATGTGTTAAATGAGGTATTTGAATATGAATGAGTTATTTGAGTATTTAAATACCGAAAAGAAAAATCACTCAATAGCAAACATGCCTAAGCATAAAAAGATTTAATAGAAATCAAGCACACACTTCAGCAAATGAGTTAATAAACCATATAGCTAAACATGCATGATATTTTCAATTTATGCCTCAGTCTAGAAGCCTCCCAATCATCTCCCACTCTTTTTAAAAGGCAGAGAGCTGTTTAACAACCCTTCAGTGTTCCAGGCGGCAAACAGGCTCTCAACTATTAATGGCAAAGCTGCCAGAAGCCAGACATACCTGGGAACAGATGAAAGGTTTTGTTTGTTCACCTTGAACGTTACACTAGTTCCCACTCAGGACCTCTGAGCACATTACTGGAAATTTTTAAGACACAGTTACTGGTGTGAAGAGGTTTCTGAAAACATACAAAGCACACATTCAACAAGAAAGCCCACCTGAAAATCCTGCGAGGGCAAAACTGAATTGAAACATTACAGCATGCCTGTTCTTTTTCAAAGACCAACGAAAGTTCAAAGATTCAGAAACTTTCTTGAAAATTATAGAAACATTATGGCAAATAAGGTTTCACCTTGTGTGCCAAATACAACTGATTCGTACTTGCCTCCTGAAGCTCTGCATACCTGATCAAATTAGTGATGTCTGCCATAGCCTAGAGAAGAAAGAGTGAAGATACTACTGTTTAAGTCTTTCCTGCTTTGTGTCTCAGGCCATTTGGGCATACTACTTTTTATCCTAGAGGTTGCCAACTGGCACCTCATGAGCTTCATTCACACTTAAGAGATGCATTATTTGGTCCTCACAGTATTTTTAAAAATCAATTACCAATATTTCAAAATGAAAAAATTCACATATTTAAAAGGCATTTGCCATTTATCTTAAAAGTGTAAATTTCTAGCAATTTTAGACTCATCTTTCCAAATAGTAATTGTCATTTGAAGCTGAGTGGTGGTTGCCTCCATTAGGTGGGGTATCTTCTCTTAAAATTGACTTCTTTCCCTCACCTGTAGGTTTCTGTAGGATTTGCATTTGTGAACCCCTGCTCTATTCCTCCTTGTTACTGTTACCCAAACAGTAACAGTACCTTGTTACTGTTACTTCCCGCTCCTCTACATTAATAAGGACATTGAGGTTCACTGTTTTTCAATATCAATTCTGTCATTAACCAGAATGACTTTGACTCCTTGGCCTTACAGTTGCTGGATATGCTCCACTTCAATAATGTCTCACCTCCACTTTGGCAACCCACTCTTCAGCAACAAAAATGTTCTACCTTCAAAATTGTAAATTCCACTATCTTAGTTTTATGTTTTTGTTTTGTTTCGTCATATTAATACAGCTGTCTCTACCTTTATTGGCAATAAATCTACTATTACTTCTCAACAAAGTGTTTAGTCTCTTTTCCTTTTCCATACTTTCTGAATTTATCAGCCCCTTTCGGGGTCTACTTTGTTCTTATGGCTCATTATGCGCTTCTTCCCTTGAAATGATTTTTATTTATTTTGTTCCTTTGTCCTTCCTTCACACCTGCTCACCAAACCTCATTCCTGGATCAATCCAATCATTCAGCTTCTCCAGGGTGATGGACACTGCTGGTTAAGATTATGCTACAAATTCATCAACTCTAGTTTCACTGAGCCTGACATCCCTAAATATCACCCTCTCCTATTCCTCCAGTGGTTACTTCAAAGAATTATCACTTTCTTCAAACAATACAATGTACCTTTTCTTGCCTTACTTTCAGGGACAATGTTCCTTTCTAATCTATGAAAAACATCAAGGCCATGAGATGAGAGAAGTTCCTCAGCCTGCTCCTACACCACTAACAAACTTACTTAAATTTCCATGCATTCTTGCTTAATCTTTTGGTGGGACAAATGTCCCTTCTCCAGCCAAGACTAAGTCTTCCCACCTAAGCACACTTGATATTGCCCAGCCCATCCTCCTATCCCTGAGCCTTGAATTTGTTTCATCACCCATATCCCATCTCTCATATCTCCAATATTTTTCTGTGCTTACTTGCTTTTTCCTCTCAAAATATGAACATGCTCAAGTCTCTTCCATAGAAAATCAATCTTCCCTCAACCTCAAGTACTGGCTACAATCTTATTTACTGCCACTCTCACTGATAAATTGCTTGAAGAGCAGTCTACACTCCCCCGTCCACTTCCCTGCATTCCAGTGACTCCTCTGTCTACTGATTTGTAACGTATATCATTACCTCTTTATTGAAACTTTTTGTAAGGTTATGACCCCCACATTTCTAAATTCAGCAAGCATTGTTTACCCTTGTCTTGCTTGATGGCTGTAACATTTGCCCAATGTTAAAAGTTTCCTATGACTCCAAACTCTCTTCCCTTGCCACCCTGATTTATATCCTATCCTTATGGCTGTCTTTTTCTGACACAAGTGTCTCAGCATGTTGCTCAGGCTGGTCTTGAATGCCTGGACTCAAGCAATCCTCCCACCTCAACCTCCTATGCAGCTAGGATTACAAGCATGTGCCACAGCACCTGGCTATGGCTGTGTCTTTAGCCACTTTTCAAAACATTGCTTTTAAGCCACTTTTCAAAACATTGATTTTGCCTATCAACTAAATGTTATTATTACCCAGGACTCCAAACTCAGCTCTATGCTCTTCTCATATTATACATTCTCCCTTGTAATCCCATGCACTTACATAAAACTTCAACTACAGACAGTCCTTGACTTACAATGGTTCAACATTACAATGGTGCCAAAATGATACGCATTCAGTAGAAACCATACTTTGAGTACCCATACAACCATTCTGTTTTTCACTTCCAGAACAATATTCAATACATTATATGAGATACTCAACACTTCATTAGAAAATAGGCTTTATGTTAGATGATTTTGCCCAACTGTAGGCTAATCTAAGTGTTCTGAGCACATTTCAGGTAGGCTAAGCTAAGCTATGATATTTGGTAGATTAGAAGTATTAAATGTATTTTTGACTTATGATATTTTCAACTTACGATGCATTGACTTAGACATAACCCCATCATAAGTCAGGGAGCATCTGCATTACCCCCAGGCCTCTCTCTCAAGCTTAAAACCCTCATATCCAAGTGTGTACAGGATGTGCCTATTTGGATAATCTAAAGACAATGTGAATTCCGCACATCTCAGACTGAATTCACCCTCCCAATTCTATGATTTCCCACTTCATTAATAACATTAACATCTACCCTGACTCTCAAGCCAGAGATTTATGAGATATTCTGAGGTCCATCTCCCTCTTCCTCAGCCAAGTCCTATAATTCCAGATCTTAAATGTAAGAAGTACAAAAAAGAAAAGATTGAAGACATTACCTTTTCAATAAAATAAACAAGATCACTTCACCAGATCATGTCACAGTTTGGCCCTGGGCAATCCATTCTCCCACAGAGATCCCACTTAAAATTTCTGAAGTGCAAATCTGACCATATCACTTCTCTTCAATGACTATCTATTGATTTCACAATAAAAGTAAAAGATAAATTTAGCATACAGGTCCTTAACATTGCCAGGTTCATTTCCTGCTTCTCCGCTATTTGCCTTCTATATGCCCTACAAAATGAACTGCTTGCATTTTCCTGAATGTGTCACACCATTTCATTCTGTACTTTTATTCATGCTGCTTCTTCTAGCTGGAATTATTCCACATTTTTAATCTTTTTTCATTTCCTTAACTGCTTAGCTCTTAACCTTTAAGACTTAACTTAAACATGAACTCTTCCAGGAAGCTTTCCCTGACTCTCCTTTTTCTGTACCCCCAGTAATCTACATATATCTTTATCATAATGCTAATCACACTAACTTATGAATATTAACGTATTTGTATGACTCTTCTATCAGGGCGAAGTTCCAAAGGCCAAACTTGATTGATTGATACTTCTTTCTGTATTCCTAATGCCTAATACATTTTTAGTACATGGCAGATGCTTAATTAATATTTGATAAATCAAATAATGAAAAAACAAATTAATGAAAAGTGAATTAGGGAATAAGAAAGACAAAAATTCAAGTTACTGTCATTTCTTTTTCATGCTAACCTAACTCATGTTTTAGAGGCTTTATTTCATGTATGTGCCTAGGGGAGGTAATTGAGGATTTATAAGAATTCATACCACTAGTCACCTTTGTGCTATTTTATCATGAATAAGTTAGACTATAATTTGCATAATTGAAGTGCTACCTTAATAGATGCTGGTGAGTCCTTGTAGGACAACTAGACTCCATTGTGTCACCAAGGGTTTCTCTTTCATTTGTCACATCTCTACCATCTTAAAAAGTATGTCTATACAAGCTGCCCCAGCCACGATGTCTCTGGGACTCTGTCTACTACCACAGCTCTGCCTGCCTTGCCTCATCTTGCCCATACATGCTGCTCTTTATAACTGCTACTTTAGTAAAATCAGCCAACCGGGCTCCTTTAGCAAGGCAAGAAAAGTTTCCCAGAAGAGCAAAATAATTGTTAAATCACAAGTTTTGCACATTAAAACTGCTTCTAACCTCACTCAAAGCTTCCTTTTGTGCCTGAAACAAATTTTAATAGTTGTGATTCTGCTCCTTTTGCTACACACTCCCACCATACCCCACCTCCAAAATCAACACCTTCTTGCCAATGAATAGCCTGATTCAGACTTCTCCTTTCCTTTTCAATGGATGGGTCTGGAAGTACACTCCGCTGCCTTCCTGCCTATTCCAAGGCTGACATGCCCTGCCCAATTATGCTATATCTCTTACCACCTTCCCCATATGAGAATGTGGTGTGTGTTTAGGGAGGGAAACTTGCCAGTATTATCCAGCCAGTAATGCTTGTATAAAAAGGGCCCTAGACCATCCATCTAAGCTATTCCTTGCAGCACAAGTGAACCTCACAGGCCCACAGCAGGCACAAGCTATATGTTGCACACTGACAAAAATGTAGTCTAAAGGAAGGGGTGGAGGACAGGGTAACTAGAGGGTGGTTAACAGATACAAAAGTACAGCTAGATAGGACAAATACATTCTAGTGCTCTATAGCACTATAGGGTGACTATAATAAACAACAATGTATTGTAGACTTTCAAATAACTAGAAAAGTGGATTTCTAATACGCTCAACACAAAGAAATGCCCTTCAGATGTTCTAGCTTATCATTTCTGCATTGTCTTGGATACGGCCGGTCTCCTTCCTTTACTTATTTATGTGTTCCTAAATGTAACACAAGTGATGTTCAGAAGGTGTTGCTCTCTGTTTAAAAAAAAAGTTGGCATCGTGATGCCAAAATAGTAATATCTACTATTTCCATACCTCACATGAACACTTTTGCCAGTATGTTTTAACACTAGTATGTTCCACCTGACTTCCCTTCACAATCTTTGGTTAGACCACATTGTGTTGACTTACTTTTACTCTGGATTATTTAATGCCTCAAGATTTCAAGAGTTGTTCTTTCCAGCCAGCGCCGAGCGATGGGCATTTCTCGGGACAACTGGCACAAGCGCCGCAAAACCGGGGGCAAGAGAAAGCCCTACCACAAGAAGCGGAAATATGAGTTGGGGCGCCCGGCTGCCAACACCAAGATTGGCCCCCGCCGCATCCACACAGTCCGTGTGCGGGGAGGTAACAAGAAATACCGTGCCCTGAGGCTGGACGTAGGGAATTTCTCCTGGGGCTCAGAGTGTTGTACTCGTAAAACAAGGATCATTGATGTTGTCTACAATGCATCTAATAATGAGCTGGTCCGTACCAAGACTCTGGTGAAGAATTGCATCGTGCTTATCGACAGCACACCGTACCGACAGTGGTACGAGTCACACTACGCGCTGCCCCTGGGCCGCAAGAAGGGAGCCAAGCTGACTCCTGAAGAAGAAGAGATTTTAAACAAAAAAAGATCTAAAAAAATTCAGAAGAAATATGATGAAAGGAAAAAGAATGCCAAAATCAGCAGTCTCCTGGAGGAGCAGTTCCAGCAGGGCAAGCTTCTTGCGTGCATTGCTTCCAGGCCGGGACAGTGTGGCCGAGCAGATGGTTATGTGCTAGAGGGCAAAGAGTTGGAGTTCTATCTTAGGAAAATCAAAGCCCGGAAAGGCAAATAAATCCTCGTTTTGTCTTCACCCGTGTAATAAAGGTGTTTATTGTTCTGTTAAAAAAAAAAAATAAAAAAAAAAAAAAAAAAAGATTTCAAGAGTTGTATCTTAGCAAAAATTTCCTCTTAACATATCATTATTAATATAAATATACTTTGGTCTTTTTTTATATAACAGGGTATCACTCTATTGCCCTGGCTAGTCTTAAACTCCTGGCCTTAAGCACTCCTCTTATCTTGACCTCCCAAAGTGCTAGGATTACAGGCATATGCCACCACACCTGGCCTATTTTTGTCTTTTTAAACACATCAAATTAATTACTCTAGTGATCATGAAATTTTTCTTTTTTGCATTTTCATATCTCTTTTCTTCCAAAAAATTTTTTTAATTATTTTTTATTATTATTATACTTTAAGTTCTAGGGTACATGTGCGTAACGTGCAGGTTTGTTACATATGTATACTTGTGCCATGTTGCTGTGCTGCACCCATCAACTCGTCAGCACCCATCAACTCGTCATTTACATCAGGTATAACTCCCAATGCAATCCCTCCCCCTCCCCCCTACCCCCTCCCCATGATAGGCCCGGTGTGTGATATTCCCCTTCCCGAGTCCAAGTGATCTCATTGTTCAGTATCCCACCTATGAGTGAGAACATGTGGTGTTTGGTTTTCTGTTCTTGTGATAGTTTGCTAAGAATGATGGTTTCCAGCTGCATCCATGTCCCTACAAAGGACACAAACTCATCCTTTTTTAATCTCTTCTCAGATATTATATATCCCCATGAGTCTTCAGAATTCTCAAATATCACCACTTTCTTCACAAAGCCAATCAATTACACTGATGTTATAGGGGAAAATAAGTATTTGTAAATATTTTCTCAAATGTTCCTAAAAATCTTTAGATCTAGGTAACTCCATGCAACCTATGAAAGCCTAATGTTTTTCATGTTAAATTTAGGCTAGGCTACAACCAAATCACCAAGCTTGCTAATGAAATTTTCTGTGACTGGATCAAGCAAGAGAGTTTAAATCTTAATATGAAGGAAATTATCAGAATTAGTTCCTTTTTTAACAATTTGATGTGATAAGTTTAAATCTAAACAAAAAAATAAAATGAGTTCTGAAACTCTCCCATTTTCTGTTTCTTCATCTAATAAAAATCACATCTCCTCTTCAGGCATAAATAACTGACATAGCTTCCTAAGTCATCTGGCCCCCAGGTCTACCTAAGCAGAGGTATGTGCTTTTCACAGTTCCAGTTCCTGGAACTGTGTCTGTGCATTGGCTGAACTGTGTCAACAGAGGAAAGGTATAGGATAGGGATACTCCTAAGCTGTTCTACATCAACCAACACCACTGGATGTTGCTCAGGACTTCATCAGTACCTTGTTGCCTTTCTGAGTGGCAAATTAAAATGAATAGAAGGACATCCCCACAGCCATGGTCTCCATTCTATCTGCTGCTGCTGAGAGATGATTATTGCCTTTATCTGGCATGTTTGGCATGAGGACTGAGGTTCGACAAGCTATTTCCTGAGTGCTGATGACCAACTTCAGTTGAGTGTGTCAAATATTTTATGAGTTATCTGTTGTCTATTTATTTCAAGAATCACTAAGAAAATAAAATACTCTCCCTCTCATTTCTTTTATGATATGATAATAAGATGCTTGACTGGGTGAGCAAATTTAAATTATTTAAAAACAATGAAAGAGTAATTTAGCCACTCTTAATAAATGTTGGCTTCCAAGACTCAGTCACATCATACAGAATCAATCTGGAGCAGGATACATTTGAATGGATCCAAAGAAAATGGTGTATAATTTAACCCTGAGTTCATTTCTGTGGTGCTAAAAACCAAGAATTGCATAAAGCATTAATCAAGAGAGATATTTCTCTCTAGACAATTATTAATACAAGCACTTCTAGAGAAGCACTAAGAACACGTGCCACTCCAGATGCAGGTCCAAAGGCCATGTTTTAAGTAGCATTACCCCAGAGTATAATAAAACCATCATAATAATAGAACCCAAGAGCTGGAAGGCCCCAAGAAACTAAGTCACTTCCAGCAGCCAAAGCCATACAAAAAATGATAAGGGCCACTGTGAGGAAGTAGTGAACTACTTACTTATCACTGAAGGTAGGTCAGCAAAAACTCAGTAACTACTTATCAGGAATATTATAGCAGAATTCCATATAGCACATAGAGAGATTAAACTAGGTGATCTTTAAGAAAATTTCAAGTCTAAGATTATATTATCTCTGTATCTGGAAATGAACAGAAACCTCATTTGTGACAAATGTTTTATCTTGAAGGAATTTTTCATAACTGTTCATCTTTACAGAAAGATAATCCCAATATCAAGAATATTTATCCCTGTTTATTATATCAAAGCTATCCTAGAATATTTAGTCTTACTAAGAGAACCAGAAATTAAAATAATATGGTTCTCTCTCTTCAAAAGTCACATTTGAATACTGATCTCTTTAGGTATGGTGCTTTAATTGTTGAAAACAATTAAAATAGCTGTAGTTGCTTGTCTCTATGTATAATCCAGTATCATTATAAAATTTAAATGGAAATAAGAATATAAAAAAAGAAAATCACCAGAAGTTTTACATGAAATACCAGTGTTATTATTATACTAATGATTTAAATGAATTTTAGATATATGTATATATACAATTTTATGCAAATCAAACTATGTTATACATCGCATCTTTGCTTGGGACAACTTCCCTTTTTTTATGTTTTTAGAGGTGGATTGGTGAAAATATACCCTGTTTTCTCCATTCCTAACCACTACCACCAAAACAAGGAAAAATAATTAGTGAACTACTGGTCATTCTTTCATAAATTTCTCCTGGTTCACGTTATCATAGGCAAATGAACATACACATATATATATTTGTGTTTACAAAATGTTCTATAAATATGTTATCATTTTATAATCTATTCTCTATTTTTAAAACTCTCATGACTTCCTCTTGGAAATATGTCTAAGTAAACTGCTATAAATTTAGATTGCTGTTTTTATAACAGCTTTATATCTCATATGTATGAATGTGCCATACTTTTTTCAATAATTCTCCTGTTAAAGAGATTTAAGGATGTTTCCAATATTTTATCATTACAAACTATAAAATAATTCACATACTTTTCAATCTACTATTTGTTACTCAAATTTTTTCTATTTGATGCATTTCCAGAAGTATGTTTAACAAGTTAAATTACATTATTTTAACAGAATTGTTATACTAGAGAGTTTAGAAAATAGTATTTCCACCAGCAATGTATAAATCCACGTCTATCTCTGACAGCAGTAAAAGTTAACTTAATTTTATTATTTTCTAAAGTGTAAGATTAGAAGTATTATTTTACTTCATTTTGCATTTCCTGGACAACTAAAGTAGCTTAGCATCTTTGCATTGATTTGTTGACCATTTTGATTTCCTATTTCATTATTTGCTTATTCATATCCTTTTTTCTTTTATTTATTGTACTTTCTTGTTATCATTTTAAAAATGTATAGCAAATTAGAGCTATTAATAATTTTTTCATAAACATTGCAACATTTTCCTATTTAATATAAGCCCTCTAATTTTTATCTAACTTTAGATTAATTTTAATCTAACTTTAGGTTTAGATTACTTCCCGGTTTTAACTTTTTTTAAAAGTTCTCTATGTAACACACAGAAAGAGGTGATGAAATATTACACAGGCAACTTCAATTACTTAAATAACTTTGTTTCCCCTGAATTGTTCAGCACTCTTAGTTACTGAACCTTGAGCACCACATGAAGCCAATAGCCTCATAGTCAACAAAAAATATTTTCCACCATGAACATATTTTCCCTTGTTCCTTTCCACTGTGGCTGTATATTACATCTATCTTTTTTTTTACATGCCCTCATGCAAACACACACTCTCTCATTCTAAAGATCACAATTTGTTTCCAGCCTTCAACTCCCCAAAACAAGCAACAACCCAAACGCCACTCAACAATACAATGGATAAATTAGTCGTAATACATTTAAACAACGGAATGCTATATATGAGTAAAAATGAGCAAACTGTAGCTACACATAAAAACATGGATGAAACTGATAACCCAATAATGACTGAGAGAATCCAGACACAAAAGATGTATAGAATGTAAGATTCAACTCATTGAACATTAAAATCTGAGCAAAATAAAGTAAAAAGGAAGAAAAGGAGAAAGAAAAAAATCTCATTCCCAGAAGTAGAAATATAATATTAAGATATGTTCCAACTTATCAGATCATGGATGTGATGTTAAAAAGGAAAAAACATGATTTAATGTGAACTAAAGTAATACCAAATGTTCTGAGAAACAAAATCACGTGCTGAGAGTCTGGAGAGAGGCCAGAGGGAAGAAATTACTATGTGACTCAGTGTAAGGCAAAGGAAGCTGTAAGAAGTTAGAGAAAATGAAGAGAGTCAAAGATATGCTTCTATAAGCACCAGCTAATATAACTAGAGAGAGCAAGAGAAGAAAAGCTACTATGGAATACTTATGACCTACATGTGACAGTTTTTAAGTTCTTGATACCTGTCCTCCCCAGCATTTATCATGAAAAGGAAGTTAGAAAACAGGATGGCAACGATATACAGAACAAATAGAGATGGAAGGAGGTGGGAATAACACTGGCCCACAGTGGGAATCACTAATGAAGATAATCCATATACAATATTTGTTAGGAGACAGACTTCAGCACAACACTCAAATTTAACCATTCAGTAAATTATGTATGCATAAAAATAGATGTAACTTAGCATAAGATTCCTGGGTGCCATGACTGTTGCCACAGTGGTTAATTTCTACCTATTGCCTACAGTGGTGGAATAAAGGAAAGTGGTTGAAAACTAGCATTTACAGAACACTACCTGTATTCTGGGGCTTCTACTTTGATAGGCAATTTAATCTACCCAACAGCCCAATGAAATAAAGTAGTATCCTTATCACATTTTTATCTATGAGAAAACTGTCTCAGAGACACAAAATTAGTAAGTAGCAGAGACATAATCTGAACCCACAATGCTTATTCTAAAACCAATGTTCCTTCTACCATATTATGTGGTGTCTCTCACATTTAATGTGCACATTAATATCATTTGAGTTTTTGAAAAATTATCATTACCCAAGCCCCACTCCCAGAGATTCTGATTCAACTATCTAGTTTCAGGGGGATGGAAAAAATGAGATAGACATAAATATATGTTTAATAATATACAGTGAAAAATTTACAAAACAATTACATAGTTGTATGAATCTGTGGTCTACTTCTTTTTCTTGCTGCATAGTATTTTAATTGTGTAAATAGACCCCAATATATTTAAACATTCACCAGTTGTTGCAGAGTTGGGTGGTTTTCACTCAGAAACAAATATGAATATAACTCCCAATAAAATTCATATACATAGTCTTTTGATGGACAGAGGCTTTCATTTCTCGGCTTTAAATAATGCATTATCAAGGAGGGCAATAAAGCCCTCAGGGGTATAAAAATTGGTACTTGAGAAATAAAAAAAAAACTTAGATGTCACAATGATTCGTGTTCCTCCAAAAGGCTACAATACATAAACAGCATAAAGAGGTATATAGTACAGTATAATTGAAGTATTTAAATTTCATGAGGGGCAGACATAATAAGGAAAACATGTATAGAAAGGATCTGGATGCTGGGGTTGGGGAGTAGGGTGATACTAAAAAAGAAACAATGCTGAAAAATACTGTTTTATAACTAGGAGTAAAATTGCAGTTTTTATATATGTTCATCTTTAATATGTACTGCAA
The DNA here is from genome assembly GCF_049350105.2 of Macaca mulatta. Lineage (NCBI taxonomy): Eukaryota > Metazoa > Chordata > Mammalia > Primates > Cercopithecidae > Macaca > Macaca mulatta. The sequence goes on along the minus strand of NC_133426.1, from coordinate 122,537,457 downwards.
AAAAATCTTCCAGAATGCTTATGTTTTAAATGAACCAGAGATGATTCTAATGTATATCAAGAATAAGGACTACAGCACTCTACCATGCTGTTCACAATAAGCAGAACAAGTAGCATCACCAGTTTGTGGGTAGACAAGGTCCTGTCTTCCTGCCTCCCATATTTCTTGCTCAGCACCACAACCTCTAACCAGCAGTCTCTTCTCCAGGCTTTGGAATTAATTCTGCCAATAGAATATAAAGAGCTCTAGGTGATTTCATCAAGAAATCAATATCAGGTCATCCTAAACACAAATTTTAACTCTGACTCTGTGCCCCAGTTTTTAACAGCAGCTCCAAGTTTTTCTATAGTTTTTCTCTATTCATCTTTGGTACACATATTGCTGAATCCAAGTTTTTCATGTCAACAACCTGCCTTTACTATACTTTGTTTTCTATCACTGCCTGTAATGAATACCACACTCATAGAAGCTTAGCTAAGGAAAGAACAAAATAAAAACATCCTCCAAAAATGTGCATATCTTTAAGGATAAACATAACAAGTAATAATATTTTTTCTTTTTTTATATTTTTAATTTTTGAGTATACATAGTAGTTGTATATATTTATGAGATAATGCATGAGATTTTTGATACAGGCATGCAAAGTGAAATAAGCACATCATGAAAAATGTGGTATTCATCCCCTCAAACTTTTATCTTTTGAGTTACAAACAATTTAATTACACTGAAGTTCTTTTTAAATGTACAATTAAATTATTATTGACAACAGTCACCCTGTTGCACATAAACTAGAAAATCTAGAAGAAATGGATACATTCCTGCACACATACAACCTCCCAAGACTGAACCAGGAAAAAATTGAATGCCTGAACAGAACAATAACAAGTTATAAAATTGAGGCAGTAATAAATAGCCTACAAACCAATCAAAAACATAAAAGCCAAGGACCAAACAGATTCACAGCTGAATTATACCATATGTACAAGGAAGATCTTGTACCTTTCCTACTGAAACTATTCCAAAGAAATGAGGAGGAGGGACTCCTCCCAAACTCATTCTGTGAGGCCAGCATCGTCCGGATACCAAAACCTGGAAGAGAGAAAACAATTAAAGAAAACTTCAGGCCAATATCCTTGATGAACATCAATGGAAAAATTCTCAACAAAATACTGGCAAACTGAATCCAACAACACATCCAAAAGCTTATCCACCAAGATAAAGTAGGCTTCATCCCCAGGATGCAAGTTTGGTCCAACATACACAAATTAATAAATGTGATTCATCACAAACAAAACTAAATACAAAAACCACATGATTATCTCAATAGATGCAGAAAAGGCTTCAATAAAATTCAACATCCCTTCATGTTAAAAACTCTCAATAAACTAGGTGTTGAAGGAATATACCTCAAAATAACAAAAGCCATCTGTGTCAAACCCACAGCCAACATCATAATGAATGGGCAAAAGCTGGAAGAATTCTCCTTGAAAACTTGCACAATATAAGGATGCCTTCTCTCACCACTCCTATTCAACATAGTATTGGAAGTCCTGGCCAGGGTAATCAGGCAAGAGAGAGAAAGAAAGGCACTCAAATAGACATTCAAATAGGAAGACAGGATGTCAAACTATTCCTGTTGGCAAATGACATGATCCTATATCTAGAAAGCCCCATCATCTCAGCCCAAAAGCTTCTTAAGCTGATAAGCAACTTCAGCAATGTCTCAGGATACAAAATCAATATATAAAACTCACTAGCATTCCTATACAGCAACAACAGTCAAGGCAAGGCCAAATCACAAAACAACACCCATTCACAATTGCCACAAAAAGAATAAAATACCTAGGAATACAGCTAAATAGCAAGGTGAGAGATCTTTACAAAGAGAACTACAAATCACTACTCAAAGAAATCAGAGATGACACAAACAAATGGAAAAACATTCCATGCTCATGGATAGGAAGAATCAATATTGTGAAAGTGTCCATAGTGTCCAGAGTAATTTACAGATTCAGTGCTACTCCCATTGTACAATTGCTGACATTCTTCACAGAACTAGGAAAAAAAAACTATTTTAAAATTCATGTGGAACCCAAAAAGAGTTATTTTAAAATCATATGGAACCAAAAAACAGCGTGAATAGCCAAGACAATCCTAAGCAAAAAGAACAAAGTTCTACCCGACTTCAAACTATTCTACAAAAAATAACAAATGCTGAAGAGGTTGTAAAGAAAAAGGAATGCTAATACACTGTTGGTGGGAGAGTAAATTAGTTCAACTATTGTGGAAGACAGTGTTGCAATTCATCAAAGACCTAAAGTCAGAAATACTATTCAACCCAGCAATCTCACTACTGGGTATATAGCCAAAAGAATTTAAATCATTCTGCTATAAAGATACATGCATGTGTATTCACAATAGCAAAGACACGGAGTAAACCTAATTGCCCATCAATAATAGACCAGATAAAGAAAATGTGATAGATATACACCATGGAATATTATGCAGCCATAAAATATGAGATTATATCCTTTGCAGGGACATGGATGGAGCTGGAGGCTATTATCATTAGCAAACTAACACAGAAACAGAAAACCAAATACCGCATGTTCTCACTTATAAGTGGGAACCAAATGATGAGAACATATGAACACATAAAGGTGAACAGCACACACACTGGGGCCTATGAGAGGGTGGAGAATGAGAATGGGGAGAAGATCAGGAAAAATAACTAATGGGTAATAGGCTTAATACCTGGGTGATGAAATAATCTGCACAACAAAACCCCATGACTCACATTTACCTATGTAACAAACTTGTACGTGTACGCCTGAACTTAAAATAAAAGTTAAAAAAAATAATAATAATGTTGAATGTTGACCCCAATGTCTTCTGGCTTGAAGGGTTTCCACTGAGAGGTCTGCTGTTAGTCTGATAGCCGTCCCTCTGTAGGTGACCTGGCCGTTTTGTCTAGCTGCATTTAATATTTTATCTTTCATTTTGACCTTGGAGAATCTCATGATTATGTGTTTTGGGGATAATCTTTCTGTGAAGTATTTTGTGTGGGTTCTTTGCATTTCCTGAATGTGAATGTTGGCCTCTCTAGCTAGGTTGGGGAAGTTCTCATGGATGATATCCTGAAACATTTTTTCCAAGTTGCTTACACTCTCCCCATCTCTTTCAGAGACACCAAGGAGTTGTAGATTTGATCTCTTTACATAATCACATATTTCTCTGAGGTTTTGTTTATTTCTTTTTGTTCTTTTTTCTCTACTCTTGTCTGACCATCTTATTTCAGAAAGCCAGTCTTCAAGGTTTGAGATTCTTCTGCTTGGTCTATTCAGCTATTCATACTTGTGATTGCATTATAAAATTCTTCTAGTGTGTTTTTCAGCTCTATCAGGTTGGTTACATTCATTTCTATAATGGCTATTTGTCTGTCAGCTCCTGCATCATTTATTGTGATTCTTAACTTCCTTGGGTTGAGTTTCAACATACTTCTGCATCTCAATGATCTTTATTCCTTTCCATATTCTGAATTCTATTTCTGTCATTTTAGTCACCTCAGCCAGGTTTAGAACCCTTGCTAGAGAGGTGGTGTAGTCATTTGGAGGAAAGAAGGCACTCTGGCTTTTTGAGTCATCAGGTTTCTGGCACTAGTTTTTGTCATCTTTGTGGATGTATGCTACTTCAATCTTTGAAGTTGCTTACCTTTGGGCATTTTTTTTTCTTTTATACTATTTGATGACTTTGAGGGTTTGGTTGTGGTATAAAGTGGATTCAGTCAACTGGCTTCGTTTCTTAGGGGGGTCAATGCTCAGCTCTCAATTTCTGGACTGACTGCTATAACTCTGAGGGGCTTGTATTGGGCTCTGGCTTCATTCTCTGTCTCCTCAAGGTTAAGAATCCACTCCATTTGGAGGACCAAGGTGCTCTCGAACCACTACAATTCAGTGAGTAGTGTCAGGAAAAACATTTTGTAGTGAGATGACAACAGTAACTGTCTTCGTTCACTCATGCCAGCAGCAGCAACACAGCAGGTTCCACGTTCCTCAGTTGCCACAGGGTGCTATCAGGTGCCTGCCTGCCTGCCTCCATGCAGGCATTCACCACAGTGGTAGAGGTAAGCCAGTTCAAGGGGGCAGGGATAAGGGGCCTGCTGGAGACTGTGCTTGTGGTCACACTGGAGGTTGTGCTGACAAAGGGGGCAGGGAACTGGTGGGTGCAGGTCTTTGTGCGTTCTCTGTGTGCTGCAGGCAGGGGTAGTCGCTCAGGGTGGGTAAGGGTCCGCTGTTTTCTGTTCCTAGTTTCACTCCTGCAGCAGTGTTTGTGCAGGAGTGGGGTGCTGTGAGATGTGGGGCTGGTTGGCTCTGTTCTCACCAAACTCTGACTGCAATGGTAGTTAGCAGGGGGAGGCAGAATAAACAGCACACCTGACACAGCAGTGGCAAAGTAATATGGGGGGTTGCCATGGGCCTGGAGGAAGCTCCAGTGTGGGAAGGGAAGGAGTGGGCTGGCATGTGGCTCTGAGGGCCACCCTACTGGAGCTCTCCACCAGCCAAACATGGTTCACCAGTCCAGAAGCCATGATGCGGGCTCCCAGGGCACTTGAGTCTGCCCTGCAAGCAGGTGCTGCCAGGCTTGGGCCCTGGGAGAGGCCAGTAGACCAAGGTTTGCTCATGTAAAATCAGCCCCTTCTGATGAGCAAGACAACCCTGCAGAGTTCAGGCCCTAAAGGTTCCCTAGGGCTAAATCTCCTATGGCAGCAAGTCAAGTCTAAGAGAATGGCCATCCCTGGCAATGCTCCACTACAGATACTCCTGCACCAAACCATTTAGGTTCCACATCAGCTGGCTTTCTACTCCTACCACTTCCCTAAGCAATTCTCCTTGCAAACTCAAGTGTCCATGGTGGTAAAGGGGTTTCCCTCAGCAGGGATTCCAGAGGCCAGTGGCGAGAGCAAGTTGTCCCTTGCCACTTCAACTCACCCATTCCCCCATAGTCATTGAGGGCCAGGAATGAGTCCTGGTGTGCAGTAGCCCTGTGCAGGGTTCCCAGATTTCTCCCTCTTCAGCCCACCTTCCACATCTTCCCTTTGTCCACTCTAGGCACTTTCCTTCTAAAGATATGTTAGAAATGCACCAGTCTTCTCTGTCCCTCATAGCAACTGTTCCACCTGGTTGTGTCTAGTTGGCCATCTTGCTCGATCCTCTTTAACCTTTTGAATAAACTTTCTACCCCTAGCTTTTTCTCTACCTCCTCTTTAAAACCAATAACTTTTAGACTTGACCTTTTGAGGCTGTTTTCTACATTCTGTAGGTGTGCTTTGTTGCTTTTCATTCCCTTTTCTCTTGTTTCCTCTGACCGTGTATTTCCAAATAGCATGTCTTCAAGCTCACTAATTCTTTCTTCTGCTTGATTAATTCTGCAATTAAAGGGCTCATGCATGGGGCGCAGTGGTGCATGCCTGTAGTCTCAGCTACTTGGGAGGCTGAGGCAGAAGGATTGCTTGAGACCAAGAGTTCTAGGCTATAGTGTACTATGCTGATCAGGTGTATGTGCTAAGCTTGGCATCAGTATGGTGACCTCCCAGGAGTGGGGGGCCACCAGCTTGCCTAATGATGGGTGAACTGGTCCAGGTCAGAAATGGAACAAGTCAAAACTACCATGCTGATCAGCAGTGGAATCATGCCTGTAAATAGCCACTGCACTCCCGCCTGGGCAAATGTAGTGAGACCCCACCTCTAAAAAATAAAGGACTCTGATGCATTCTTCAGTATGCCAATTACATTTTTCACCTCCAGAACTTTCACTTGATTCTAACTTTTTCAATCTCTTTGTTAAATCATTCTGATAGAATTCTGAATTCTGTTATCTTGAATTTCTCTGAGTTTGTTGAACACAGTTATTTGGAGTTCTCTGTCTGAACATTCCCATATCTCTGTTTCTCCAGGATTGGTCCCTGGTGCATTATTTAGTTCATCTGATGACATCATGTTTTCCTGGATGGTATTGATGCTAGTTGATATTCTTTGGTGTCTGAGTATGAGAGAATTATTTATTTATTTCAGTATTCACTGTCTGGGCTTATTTGTACCTGTCCTTCTTAGCAAGACTTTCCAGATATTTGAAAGGACCTGAGTGTTGTGATCTAAGCTCTACCTTCTTTAGGGAGTACCCCAAGCTCAGTAACACTGTGGTTCTTGCAGATTCGTGGAGGTACCGCCTCGATGGTCATGGACCAAATCAAGGAGAATTATCTGGATTACCAGGCAGCGACTCTTGTTTTCTCTCTTTCCTTTCTCCCAAACAAACAGAATTTCTCTCTCTGTTCTGAGCCACCTAAAGCTGGAGGCAGTGTTATACAAGCACCTCTATAGCCACCACCACTATGACTATGCTGGGTCAGACCTGAAGTCAGCACAGCGCTGGGTCTTGCCCAAGGCCTGCTGTAACCACTCCCTGGCTACTGCCTATATTTTCTCAAGGCCCTGGGGCCCCACAATCAACAGGTGGTAAAGCCAGTCAGGCCTGTGTCCTTCCCTTTGGGGAAGAGAGATCCACCAGACCCTAGGTGGGTCCAGAGGTGCTGTTCATGAGTCAGAAACTAGAGTCAAAACCTTAAAAGTCTAATTGGTGTTCTATTAAATTGTATTATATTGCAGCTGAGCTGACACTTAAACCACAAGATGCAGCCTTTTCCTCTCTTCCCTTCCCTTTCCAGTGACAGACGATCCTCAACCATAGCCATCACCAGCCCAGGTCACATGGAGTACTGCCAGACAACCAGCCAATGTTCCCTTAAGACCCAAGGGCTTTTAAGTCAGCGTGTGGTGACTGCTGCCTGTCCTGGGACTCAGCTTTCAGGTCAATAGGCTCCCTTCTGGTCCAGATCATGTCCAGAAATGCCATTGAAGAATCATGTCCTGGAATCAGGGACCCCCAAGAACTAACTTCGTACTCTGCCCACCTTTGGCCATGCTAGTACCTAAGCTGCAAGACAAGGTCCCCTTTACTTTTCCCTCTGCTTTTCTCAAGAAAAATGAGTTTTGCTCCATAGCCACCTCAGCTGGTAATGTGTTGAGTCTTACCTCAAGCCAGTAAGTCTCAGAGGGTCACCAGGGCCCACAATGGAGTACCCGAATATAGTTGCTGGTTTTTCAGGGTCCAGGGACTCCTTAGTTAGCAGGTGATGAATGCTGCCAGGACTGGGTCCTTTTCTTTAAGGCAGTAGGCACCCTTCTGGTTCAGATGTGCCCAGAAATGTCATCTGGAAGCTGTGGCCTAGAGTGGGAGCCTCGTAACTTTGTCCAGTGCCCTATTCTACCGTGGCTAAGCTGGTATCCAAGATGCAAGACAGAGTCTTCCCCCACTCTTCCCTCTCTTTTAGTCATGTGGAAGAAAGAGGTCTGTTTTGGAGCTATGAAGCTGTGTGGCCTGAAGTTAGAGGAGGTGTGATGGCCAGCACTTCCTTGGCTGCCCCAGCTGGTGCCTCAGTGTGTCAAATGCCCTATCGAGTTCGCTGTCTCTGAGTCCAATTTAGCACTAGGTCTCACCTAAGAGTTGCAGTTTTTATAGCCTAGACTGCCTTTCAAATCTACTTGAGGACACAGAGCACTGTAGCCCTCTATGGTTAGGTTTGCAGGCACTCAAGTTCAGACCACCGGGATCTGTGATTCCCCTCTGGCTATGACTGGTTTAAATACTCCCTCCATTAACAGATTTCGGCTGAGTTTGGTTTGGTTTTCCTTTCTGCTCTAACAGGACAGCACCAAATTCAATGCCACACAATTGCTGTGTTTTCTCTCCCCCAGAACTCAGAGATGCTTTATATACCACGCCGCTGCTGCTGGGGGTGGCGGGTGGGGAAGGGTAGCCTCAGAGATTGAGGACTGTTTTTTCCATCTCTTCAGTGCATGTTTTAGTGATATAAAATTAAAACCAGGTACTATGAGTGCTCACCTGATATTTGGGTTTTATGCAGGTGTTTTTTCTGTGTAGATGGTTGTTAATTTGATGTCGTCGCTGGTGGTGGAGTAATATAATTGGCAGAGCCTTCTATTCTACCATCTTGCTCCACCTCCTGAGAACTCAAATATATTTTTAAGATGATATGTTGACATAATTATTTTGGCTGAGACACAGAGAAGCTAGTCAACGTAGTCAAAGAGTTTTGTCTTATTTTTTAACCTGCTTACCTCCCTACGAGCCAATACCATGCCCACTCATATACCATTCCACCCTTTTGTACCCTCACTCTGTACTTTCTGCCTTCCGAGCTGGGCTTATTTTTATCACTGGAAGCTGAGTCTCTCCTCTAGTATGGCCCCATTACAGATATCTCACCTAACTGCAGTTAAACTTTTATGGGCCCCAAGGTGACTTATCAGTAAAAGGAGCAAAGGCTCCTTGTACCTTCCTGAGAGCAGTTTTATTGTATGAAGTGATATACCCAAACTGAATTATAATTTATATTTTTAATTTGAAAGTTATGAATGTTTCTTTTTGGCTTTCTGATGTTCTTTATTTTCTACACATGGCTACATTTAGATGATCAAATTATACACTCAATTAGGGATAAAATCATTTTACAATTATAAAATCCTTATTTAAATAAAAAGAATTATTCATTGCTTTTCTGGGTTTTTTTGAATATTGTTAAAATCAGACAGGTGTTGGTGAAACAGCATATTTTGGGCAGTAACTGGGAAAACCAAATCTTCATTTACTACTTGGCTGTCTCACTAAATCCAGGCTCAACAACCAACAGCAATAATTTTGTACGTTTGTGTTTGTGTGTGTGTATGTGTGTCTGCATTTATGTGTGTCTCTGTGTGTGTAAATCTGTATTTATACATGTGTGTGCCTGTCTGGGTGTATGCGGGTACTGAGTAGGTGGTCTGTGTAGCTCAAGTAGTCAGATAGCACTTCCATTGCTATAAGTTTAGCAGGACTATAGCTAGAGTATAGTAATTTAGCATCTCTGGTGCCTAATCAACATATGAAAAAATGTTAACTTTGTTAGCTTCTATTATATCCTCAGACACAGATTAATCCTCTCAACCATACCTAGACTTTCAGAGCCTCTGAACTAAGTAAAAGGACAGCAATTCCTTTGAAAGAAAATATTGGTTCAGAGTTTGAAGAACGGAAAATAAGTGTACTATTTTTTTAAAATTGCACTAATTTTCAGTTGAGTAAAAGTGAATCGTGGTCTCCCTCTGGTGTCCAAAACGGGGGTAGCTGAAAGATTATCTTAAGGCTTTTTTTTCTTTCTTTTCAGCAAGCTGACTTTAAGTATTAAAATTCTATTCATCTTTGTTAAGTCCACAAACAAACACACAAAACATGGCATATGTATATATCTCTTTGTGTATATGTGACCAGACCATAACACACTGCTTGGAGCAGGATCAAAATACAGACAAATTATGGGTGCTATAATTTGGATACCAGCTGATTATACACTAAAATTGTTTTATTGCAGAGCACAAAGGGTTCAATAAAATATTAAGCTCTTGGTATTGAACAATTCTGCGTATGGTAAACTAGTGTCTGAAAGAAGAGGTAATTTAATTTTTTTGGAGTTGGACAAAATCTAATAAATTTACACTGATGGATGAGCATCTGCGAAATGTCTAAAATCAGATTATACTATAGATTTTCTTTGATTTTTACTGTCTCCATTAGGTGCTTTCCATTGGACAGTGTTTTCCTCTCTATATTGTTTTAAAAGTTATAATTCTTTTAATGTTCTATAGTTTTTTACAATAATTATTCTCATGTTTATTTGCTCTTTTTTGGATCTTAAAGATATTCATATTTATAATTTCTCCAGAATAAAAGAAGCTCAGCATGCTCTATAGTTAATTTAGTCTCCTCTCATCTCCATTATGTTAATGCAGGCTATAAGCTTAGTTATGGGTTATGATGAATATAATTTAACTTTTTATTTCCTTTATTCATAAAATTATATTTAATTTTACTGTGAAGACATCAATACATTTAGGAAAGAAACTTGATCATTTGAGCTTGCTATATTCTTAGCATCCTTGTTTGGATTTGCTTCTCTTCTAATTTGAGTACTCCTTGTTGAGTTTTCAATGTAGATTCTTATGTAGCAAACCCCCTAAGGCCTAATATTTTGGAAAATATTTTTATCATTCCCTCATATTTGAATAAAAAGTTGGCTAAAAATTCTAGGTTCAAAGTTCTTTTTAGTATTATTATTATACATTAAGCTCTGGGATACATGTACAGAATGTGCAGGTTTGTTACAAAGGTATACAGGTGCCATGATGGTTTGCTGCACCGATCAACCCATCATCTACATTAGGTATTTCTCTTAATGCTATCCCTCCCCCAGCCCCTCACCCCCTAACAGGCCCTAGTCAGTTCTGCTCTGATCTTAGTTATTTCTTGTCTTCTGCTAGATTTTCAATTTAATTGCTCTTACTTCCCTAGTTCTTTCAACCGTGATGTTAGGGTATTGATTTTAGATCTTTCCCACTTTCTCCTGTGGGCATTTAGTGCTATAAATTTCCCTCTAAACACTGCTTTAGCTGTGTCTCAGAGATTCTGGTACGTTGTGTCTTTGTTCTCGTTGGTTTCTAAGAACTTATTTATTTCTGCCTTAATTCATTATGTACCAGTAGTCATTCAGGAGCAGGTTGTTCAGTTTCCATGTAGTTGTGTGGTTTTGAGTGAGTTCCTTAATCCTGAATTTCAATTTGATTTTACTGTAGTCTGAGAGACCGTTTGTTATGATTTCTGTTCCTTTGCATTCGCTGAGGAGTGTTTTACTTCCAATTATGTGGTGTTAAGAAGAATGTATATTCTGTTGATTTGGGGTGGAGAGTTCTGTAAATGTCTATTAGGTCCACTTGGTGCAGAGCTGAGTTCAAGTCCTGAATATTCTTGTTAATTTTCTGTCTCATTGATCTAATGTTGACAGTGGGGTGTTAAAGTCTCCCACTATTATTGTGTGGGAGTCTATGTCTCATTGTAGGTCTCTAAGAACTTGCTTTATGAATCTGGGTGCTCCTGTACTGGATGCATATACTTTTGGGATAATTAGCTCTTCTTGTTGCATTGATCCCTTCACCATTATGTAATGCCCTTGTCTTTTTTGATCTTTGTTGGTTTAAAGTCTGTTTTATCAGAGACTAGGATTTCAACCTGTACTTTTTTTTGTTTTGTTTTCCATTTCCTTGGTGTATATTCCTCCATCCTCTTATTTTGAGCCTATGTGTGTCTTTACACATAAGATGGGTCTCCTGAATACAGCACACCAATGGGTCTTGACTCTGTATCTAATTTGCCAGTCTGTGTCTTTTAATTGGGGCATTTAGCCCATTGACATTTAAGGTTAATATTGTTATGAGTGAATTTGATCCTGTCATTGTGATGCTAGCTGGTTATTTTGACCTATTAGTTGATACAGTTTCTTCACAGTGTCGATGGTCTCTACAATTTGATATGTTTTTGCAGTGACTGCTGCTGGTTTTTCCTTTCCATGTTTAGTGTTTCCTTCAGGAGCTCTTATAAAACAGGCCTGGTGGTGACAAAAATTCTCAGCATTTGCTTCTCTGTAAAAGATATTATTTTTCCTTCGCTTATGAAGCTTAGTTTGGCTGAATATGAAATTCTTGGTTGAAAATTATTTTAAGAATGCTGAATATTGGCCCACCCTCTCTTCTGGCTCGTAGGGTTTCTGCAGAGAGATCTGCTGTTAGTCTGATGGGATTCCCTTTGTGGGTAACCTGACCTTTCTCTCTGGCTGCCCTTAACATTTTTTCCTTCATTTCAACCTTGGCGAATCTGAAGACTATGTGTCTTGGGGTTGCTCTTCTCGAGGAGTATCTTTGTGGTGTTCTCTGTACTTCCTGAATTTGAATGTTGGCCTGTCTTGCTAAGTTGGGGAAGTTCTCCTGGATAATATCCTGAAGAGTGTTTTCCAACTTGATTCCATTCTCCCCATCACTTTCAGGTACACCTATCAAATGTAGGTTTGGTCTTTTCACATAGTCCCATATTTCTTGGAGGCTTTGTTCATTTCTTTTCATTCTTTTTTCTCTAATCTTGTTTTCTCACTTTATTTCATTAATTTGATCTTCTATCTCTGATATCCTTCTTTCTGCTTGAGTGATTCGGCTATTGATGCTTGTGTATGCTTCAGAAAGTTTTCATGCTGTGTTTTTCAGCTCCATCAGGTCATTTATGTTCTTCTCTAAATTGGTTATTCTAGTTAGCAGTTCCTGAAACCTGTTTTCAAGGATCCTAGCTTCCTTGCATTGGGTTAGGACATGCTCCTTTAGCTTGAAGGAGTTTGTTATTACCCACCTTCTGAAGCCTACTTCTGTCAATTCATAAAACTCTTTCTCCATCCAGTTTTGTTCTCTTGCTGGAGAGGAGTTGTGATCCTTTGATGAGAAGAGGCATTCTGGTTTTTGAAATTTTAAGCCTTTTTGCACTGGTTTTTCCTCGTCTTCATGGATTTATCTATCTTTGATCTTTGATATTGGTGACCTTCAGACAGGTTTTCTGTGTGTATGTCCTTTTAGTTGATGTTGATGTTATTGTCTTCTGTTTGTTAGTTTTCCTTCTAACAGTCAGGCCCCTCTGCGGTAAGTCTACTGGAGTTTGCTGGAGGTCCACTCCACACCCTGTTTGCCTGGGTATCACCAGTGGAAGCTGCAGAACAGCAAAGATTGCTGCCTGTTGCTTCCTCTGGAAGCTTTGTCCCAGAGGGGCACCTGCCAGATGCCAGCCAGAGCTCTCCTGTATGGGATGTCTGTCAACCCCTGCTGGGAGGTGTCTCCCAATCAGGAGGCATGGGGGTCAGGGACCCACTTGAGGAGGTAGTCTGTCCCTTATCAGAGCTCAAGCACTGTGCTGGGAGATCTGTTGCTCTCTTCAGAGCCAGCAGGCAGGGAATTAAAAGTCTGCTGAAGCTGAGCCCTCAGCTGCCCCTTCCCCCAGGTGCTTTGTAGCAGGGACATGGGAGTTTTATCTATAAGCCCCTGAGTGGGGCTGCTGCCTTTCTTTCAGAGATACCCTGCCCAGAGAGGAGGAATCTAGAGAGGCAGTCTGGCTAAAGTGGATTGCCAAGCTGCTGTGGGCTCCACCCAGTTCAAACTTTCTGGTGGCTTTGTTTACACAGTGAGGGGAAAACCCCCTACTCGAGCCTCAGTAATGGTGGATGCCCCTCTCCCCACCAAGCTCAAGCATCTTAGGTCAACTTCAGACTGCTGTGCTGGCAGCGAGAATTTCAAGCCAGTACATCTTAGCTTGCTGGGCTCTGTGGGGGGTGGGATCTACTGAGCTAGACCACTTGACTCCCTGGCTTCGGCCCCCTTTTCAGAGGAGTGAACAGTTCTGTCTCGCTGGTGTTCCAGGCACCACTGGGGTAAAAAATGAAAAAATGAAAAAACTCCTGCAGCTAGCTTGGTGTTTGCCCAAACAGCCACCCAGTTTTGTGCTTGAAATCCAGGGCCCTGGTGGTTAGGCATCCAAGGGAATCTTATGGTTTGCGGGTTGCAAAGACCATGGGAAAATTGTAGTATCTGGGTTGGAGTTCACTGTTCCACACGGCAAAGTCCCTCAAGGCTTCCTTTGGCTAGGGGAGGGAGTTCCCCAACCCCTTGAGCTTCCTTGGTGAGGCAATGCCCCACCCTTCTTTGACTTGCTCTCCATGGGCTGCACCCACTGTCTAACCAGTCCCAATGAGATGAACCATGTATGTTAGTTGGAAATGCAGAAATCACAAACCTTCTGTGTTGATCTTGCTGGGAGCTGCAGATCAGAGCTGTTCCTATTTGGTCATCTTTCCAGCCACACCTACTTGTTCTCTTTGTTTATACATGAGTCCCTAGAAAATGTGTCACTATGGCTGATATAAGTATTTTCTACTCTCTGTAAATTTCAAACCTACCCCAGAACCTTTACAGTCAGTCAATAACCTTGTTTCCCAGTTCACTGAGAAGATGAAAGTCCTCCAATGTGAGCTTGACTTCACTAATATCCATGTTAAGATTTCTCTGAATCCACACACCCAGTGCCCCTCCCAAAGTTAGTTTCTTATGTACTTTTAGAGTTTGGCGCCTACACTAGAACACTGTCCACAATCTCCTTCCATAAATGGTTCCTTTGTACATCTACAAATAGACATGCAATCCTTTTGCTTGTATTTTAAAATTAGCTAAACAATCTGTAACCACACATAGAATCAGAATTACATGTCTGAAGTATATGAACTGGAAAAGGCCTTCTTAGAAGTCCTGCACTCTTATCTCCCCTTATAATGATGAATAATCTATGATATGCAAGGGGTTGTAAGTGACTGACTTAAGGCCACAGTTAACTAGCAGCAAGGCTGAGATCAGATCTCATAATGAGTGTCTATCATTCTATGACCTGTTTTTACTACTTTGTATGCCTCTTTAAATGACCAGGAAAAGAGAAGACATGCTTTCATTCTAAGTGTTGGTGATGAGAAAAAGCATTAAATACTGAAATCTGTCTATTACTTTTAGGGCTACTTTTCCCAAAATACATGCTTGCAGAAATCTTTGGCAGATAAATAATTACAATTTTCTCCACATTGCCAGCCCCAAATTAAGTGGATTCTAATATCCTGAAATAAAGTTTTGGATATGCTACTTAAGAACATTAAATACATAAAGGACTATTAAAAAGACACTTTTCCCACCAATAAAACTGACAGTAAATTTACACATTTTTTGTTCAAGCTCTTATAATCTATTCTAGAAGCAGAAAGACCTAAGACATTTCTTCAGAAGTCCTCAAGTAACTTATGTGATATTATAAAACTTCTGGAAAGTAATCTGATCTCCAATAAAGGTCAATATTAATGAGACAGCAACATATAAGCACTTTAGTTTCCTGTCAGAGTTTTTGCCTTGTTCTTCAATTCTTCTTGCTTCCACCAGTAGGAGAGAAATACTATCCTAAGGTTTCATACAGCCTGGAAGAAAAATAAAGAAAACTTTGGATAGAGCCTAATATAATTGCAGATATGCTTTCATAAAATAAGACAGTGTATATACATATAACATTAAAATATTCATAAAGCTGTCATTAGCTCAAAGTCATTTATGTAAATTATTAACACGAAAAAGGCAACCTCAAATTTCACCAAACCTCTATGCAGTAGTAGTATCATTTTAAAATTATAAAGTAGAAAATTCCAAGAAGTTAATGGGCTCACTCTAAGCAAAGAAGGTGGGGATTACTGTTTGTTATTTGTTGCTATCAACAAGACTGACCTTAAAGACTATAGCTGATAGAACTAGATAACTATTCCCACGGTTCTACAAAGGAACTATCTATAATAAAGAAGTGAAAGCTGAAGGAATGCAATGGAGATTTATTTACGTTGATTGTTTCTAAAGATAACTTTCAGCAACCTAATATTATTTCATATCATTTCCCACTTTAATATAATAAGACAAGTGTTTTTCTTTCATATCTATTAAAGGTGATCCAAAAAGAAATATTAGATTACCATATGCTGACCTTATCAGGACAAGCAAATCAATATGTGGTGATTATGTTTTAGATCTAGAAATATAAAGTACTCTATGTTAAAACAATATCTACAAGGTCTTGCAAAAGAGAAGGGAAAGGATGTGTGACACAATTAAATAAATAAAACAACTATATCAAATACTCAATAATCTTACATTTTTGGAATTTTCTACTGCTTTTTTTTTTTAACTTTTTCAACTTTTGCCTAGTCCCCAAAAAATCTATTAAGATTGAACAAAAGCAATAATTAGAAATTATCAGATCCCTCAGGCATAAGGTGGCTTCCAGCCTCTAATTCTATGCAGATTATTACTTTCATTGGGCTGGGCATGGTGACTCATGCCTGTAATCATAGCACTTTGGGAGGCTGAGGCAGGTAGATCATGAGCTCAGGAGCTCGAGGCCAGCCTGGCCAATATGGTGAAATCCCGTCTCTACTAAAACTATAAAAATTAGCTGGGCGTGGTGGCACACACCTGTAATCTCAGCTACTCGGGAGGCTGAGGCAGGAGAATTGCTGGAACCGAGTTTGCAGTGAGCTGAGTTTTCACCACTGCACTCCAGCCTGGGCTACAGACCGAGACTCTGTCAAAAAAATACTTTAAAAATACAGAGCATGGGGCGGAGCAAGATGGCCGAATAGGAACAGTTCCAGTCTCCAACTCCCAGCGCGAGCAACACAGAAGACAGGTGATTTCTGCATTTTCAAATGAGGTACTGGGTTCATCTCACTAGGGAGTGTGGGATAATCGGTGCTGGTCAGCTGCTGCAGCCCGTCCAGCGAGAGCTGAAGCAGGGCAAGGCATCGCCTCACCTGGGAAGCACAAGGGAGAAGGGAATCCCTTTTCCTAGCCAGGGGAACTGAGACACACAACACCTGGAAAATCGGGTAACTCCCACCCCAATACTGTGCTTTACCAAGGATCTTAGCAAATGGGCACACCAGGAGATTATATCCCACACCTGGCCTGGAGGGTCCCACTCCTACAGAGCCTCCCTCATTGCTAGCACAGCAGTCTGCAATCTACCGGCAAGGCAGCAGTGAGGGTGGGGGAGGAGCACCCGCAATTGCTGAGGCTTAAGTAGGCAAACAAAGTGGCTGGGAAGCTCGAACTGGGTGGAGTTCACAGCAGCTCACACAGCAGCTCAAGGAGGCCTGCCTGTCTCTCTAGACTCCACCTCTGGGGACAGGGCACAGCTAAACAACAACAACAAAAAAAAAGCAGCTGAAACCTCTGCAGATGCAAACGACTCTGTCTGACAGCTTTGAAGAGAGCAGTGGATCTCCCAACATGGAGGTTGAGATCTGAGAATGGACAGACTGCCTGCTCAAGTGGGTCCCTGACCCCTGAGTAGCCTAACTGGGAGACATCCCCCACTAGGGGCAGACCAACACCCCACACCTCACACGGTGGAGTACACCCCTGAGAGGAAGCCTCCAAAGCAAGAATCAGACAGGTACACTCGCCGTTCAGCAATATTCTATCTTCTGCAGCCTCCGCTTCTGATACCCAGGCAAACAGGGTCTGGAGTGGACCTCAAGCAATCTCCAACAGACCTACAGCTGAGGGTCCTGACTGTTAGAAGGAAAACTATCAAACAGGAAGGACACCTACACCAAAACCCCATCAGTACGTCACCATCATCAAAGACCAGAGGCAGATAAAACCACAAAGATGGGGAAAAAGCAGGGCAGAAAAGCTGGAAATTCAAAAAATAAGAGCGCATCTCCCTCTGCAAAGGAACGCAGCAAATCGCCAGCAACGGATCAAAGCTGGACAGAGAATGAAATTGACGAGATGAGAGAAGCCTCCAGTCCATCAAATTTCTCAGAACTAAAGGAGGAATTACGTACCCAGCGCAAAGAAACTAAAAATCTTGAAAAAAGAGTGGAAGAATTGATAACTAGAATAATTAATGCAGAGAAGGCCATAAACGAACTGACAGAGATGAAAACCATGACACGAGAAATACGTGACAAATGCACAAGCTTCAGTAACCAACTCAATCAACTGGAAGAAAGAGTATCAGCAATTGAGGATCAAATGAATGAAATGAAGCGAGAAGAGAAATCTAAAGAAAAAAGAAGAAAAAGAAATGAACAAAGCCTGCAAGAAGTATGGGATTATGTAAAAAGACCAAATTACATCTGATTGGGGTACCTGAAAGTGAGAGGGAAAATGGAACCAAGTTGGAAAACATTCTTCAGGATATCATCCAGGAGAACTTCCACAACCTAGTAGGGCAGGCCATCATTCAAATTCAGGAAATACAGAGAATGCCACAAAGATACTCCTCAAGAAGAGCAAATCCAAGACATATAATTGCCAGATTCACCAAAGTTGAAATGAAGGAAAAAATCTTAAGGGCAGTCAGAGAGAAAGGTTGGCTTACCCACAAAGGGAAGCCCATCAGACTAACAGCAGATCTCTCAGCAGAAACTCTACAAACCAGAGAGAGTGGGGGCCAATATTCAACATTCTTAAAGAAAAGAATTTTAAACCCAGAATTTCATATCCAGCCAAACTGAGTTTCACAAGTGAAGGAGAAATAAAATCCTTTACAGATAAGCAAATGCTTAGAGATTTTCTCACCACCAGGCCTGCCTTACAAGAGATCCTGAAGGAAGCACTAAACATGGAAAGGAACAACCGGTCCCAGCCATTGCAAAAACATGCCAAAATGTAAAGACCATCAAGGCTAGGAAGAAACTGCATCAACTAACGAGCAAAATAACCCAGTTAATATCATAATGGCAGGATCAAGTTCACACATAACAATATTAACCTTAAATGTAAATGGACTAAATTGTCCAATTAAAAGACACAGACTGGCAAACTGGATAAAGAGTCAAGACCCATCAGTTTGCTGTATTCAGGAGACCCATCTCACATGCAGAGACATACATAGGCTCAAAATAAAGGGATGGAGGAAGATCTACCAAGCAAATGGAGAACAAAAAAAAGCAGGGGTTGCAATACTAGTCTCTGATAAAACAGACTTTAAACCATCAAAGATCAAAAGAGACAAAGAAGGCCATTACATAATGGTAAAGGGATCAATTCAACAGGAAGAGCTAACTATCCTAAATATATATGCACCCAATACAGGAGCACCCAGATTCATAAAGCAAGTCCTTAGAGACTTACAAAGAGACTTAGACTCCAATACAATAATAATGAGAGACTTCAACATCCCACTGTCAACATTAGACAGATCAACGAGACAGAAAGTTAACAAGGATATCCAGGAATTGAACTCATCTCTGCAGCAAGCAGACCTAATAGACATCTACAGAACTCTCCACCCCAAATCAACAGAACATACATTCTACTCAGCACCACATCACACTTATTCCAAAATTGACAACATAATTGGAAGTAAAGCACTCCTCAGGAAATGTACAAGAACAGAAATTATAACAAACTGTCTCTCAGACCACAGTGCAATCAAACTAGAATTCAGGACTAAGAAACTCAATCAAAACCGCTCAACTACATGGAAACTGAATAACCTGCTCCTGAATGACTACTGGGTACATAACGAAATGAAGGCAGAAATAAAGATGTTCTTTGAAACCAATGAGAACAAAGATACAACATACCAGAATCTCTGGGACACATTTAAAGCAGTGTGTAGAGGGAAATTTATAGCACTAAATGCCCACAAGAGAAAGCTGGAAAGATCTAAAATTGACACTCTAACATCACAATTAAAAGAACTAGAGAAGCAAGAGCAAACACATTCAAAAGCTAGCAGAAGGCAAGAAATAACTAAGATCAGAGCAGAACTGAAGGAGATAGAGAAAAAAAACACCCTCCAAAAAATCAATGAATCCAAGAGTTGGTTTTTTGAAAAGATCAACAAAATTGATAGACCGCTAGCAAGACTAATAAAGAAGAAAAGAGAGAAGAATCAAATACATGCAATAAAAAATGATAAAGGGGATATCACCACTGACCCCACAGAAATACAAGCTACCATCAGAGAATACTATAAACACCTCTACGCAAATAAACTAGAAAATCTAGAAGAAATGGATAATTTCCTGGACCCTTACCCTCTCCCAAGACTAAACCAGGAAGAAGCTGAATTCCTGAATAGACCAATAGCAGGCTCTGAAATTGAGGCAATAATTAATAGCCTACCAACTAAAAAAAGTCCAGGACCAGATGGATTCACAGCTGAATTCTGCCAGAGGTACAAGGAGGATCTGGTACCATTCCTTCTGAAACTATTCCAATCAATAGAAAAAGAAGGAA
The DNA here is from genome assembly GCF_049350105.2 of Macaca mulatta. NCBI lineage: Eukaryota > Metazoa > Chordata > Mammalia > Primates > Cercopithecidae > Macaca > Macaca mulatta. The sequence continues at coordinate 122,517,646 of NC_133426.1, read as the reverse complement.
TCCTTCCCTAACTCATTTTATGAGGCCAACATCATCCTGATACCAAAGTCTGGCAGAAACACAACAAAAAAAGAGAATTTTAGACCAATATTCTTGATGAACATTGATGCAAAAATTCTCAATAAAATACTGGCAAACCGGATCCAGCAGCACATCAAAAAGCTTATCCACCATGATCAAGTGGGCTTCATCCCTGGGATGCAAGGCTGGTTCAACATATGCAAATCAATAAATGTAATCCAGCATATCAACAGAACCAAAGACAAAAACCACATGATTATCTCAATAGATGCAGAAAAGGCCTTTGACAAAATTCAACAGCCCTTCATGCTAAAAACGCTCAATAAATTCGGTATTGATGGAACGTACCTCAAAATAATAAGAGCTATTTATGACAAACCCACAGCCAATATCATACTGAATGGGCAAAAACTGGAAAAATTCCCTTTGAAAACTGGCACAAGACAGGGATGCCCTCTCTCACCACTCTTATTCAATATAGTGTTGGAAGTTCTGGCTAGGGCAATTAGGCAAGAGAAAGAAATCAAGGGTATTCAGTTAGGAAAAGAAGAAGTCAAATTGTCCCTCTTTGCAGATGACATGATTGTATATTTAGAAAACCCCATTGTCTCAGCCCAAAATCTCCTTAAGCTGATAAGAAACTTCAGCAAAGTCTCAGAATACAAAATAAATGTGCAAAAATCACAAGCATTCTTATACACCAGTAACAGACAAACAGAGAGCCAAATCATGAATGAACTTCCATTCACAATAGCTTCAAAGAGAATAAAATACCTAGGAATCCAACTTACAAGGGATGTAAAGGACCTCTTCAAGGAGAACTACAAACCACTGCTCAGTGAAATAAAAGAGGACACAAACCAATGGAAGAACATACCATGCTCATGGATAGGAAGAATCAATATCATGAAAATGGCCATATTGCCCAAGGTAATTTATAGATTCAATGCCATCCCCATCAAGCTACCAATGAATTTCTTCACAGAATTGGAAAAAACTGCTTTAAAGTTCATATGGAACATAAAAAGAGCCCGCATTGCCAAGACAATCCTAAGTCAAAAGAACAAAGCTGGAGGCATCACAATACCTGACTTCAAACTATATTACAAGGCTACAGTAACCAAAACAGCATGGTACTGGTACCAAAACAGAGATATAGACCAATGGAACAGAACAGAGTCCTCAGAAATAATACCACACATCTAAGCCATCTGATCTTTGACAAACCTGACAAAAACAAGAAATGGGGAAAGGATTCCCTATTTAATAAATGGTGCTGGGAAAATTGGCTAGCCATAAGTAGAAAGCTGAAACTGGATCCTTTCCTTACTCCTTATACAAAAATTAATTCAAGATGGATTAGAGACTTAAGTGCTATACCTAATACCATAAAAACCTTAGAAGAAAACCTAGGTAATACCATTCAGGACATAGGCATGGGCAAGGACTTCATGTCTAAAACACCAAAAGCAATGGCAACAAAAGCCAAAATTGACAAATGGGATCTAATTAAACTAAAGAGCTTCTGCACAGCAAAGGAAACTACCATCAGAGTGAACAGGCAACCTAGAGAATGGGAGAAAATTTTTGCAATCTACTCATCTGACAAAGGACTAATATCCAGAACCTACAAAGAATTCAAACAAATTTACAAGAAAAAAACAAACAACCCCATCAAAAAGTGGGCAAAGCATATGAACAGACATTTCTCAAAAGAAGACATTCATACAGCCAACAGACACATGAAAAAATGCTCATCATCACTGGCCATCAGAGAAATGCAAATCAAAACCACAATGAGATACTATCTCACACCAGTTAGACTGGCGATCATTAAAAAGTCAGGAAACAACAGGTGCTGGAGAGGATGTGGAGAAATAGGAACACTTTTACACTGTTGGTGGGATTGTAAACTAGTTCAACCATTATGGAAAACAATATGGCGATTCCTCAAGGATCTAGAACTAGAAGTACCATATGACTCAGCCATCCCATTACTGGGGATATACCCAAAGGATTATAAGTCATGCTGCTATAAAGACACATGCACATGTATGTTTATTGCGGCACTATTCACAATAGCACAGACTTGGTATCAACCCAAATGACCATCAGTGACAGACTGGATTAAGAAAATGTGGCACATATACACCATGGAATACTATGCAGCCATAAAAAAGAATGAGTTTATGTCCTTTGTAGGGACATGGATGCAGCTGGAAACCATCATTCTCAGCAAACTATCACAAAAACAGAAAACCAAACACTGCATGTTCTCACTCATAGGCGGGAACTGAACAATGAGATCACTTGGACTCGGGAATGGGAACATCACGCACCAGGGCCTATCATGGGGACGGCGGAGTGGGGAGGGATTGCACTGGGAGTTATGCCTGATGTAAATGACGAGTTGATGGGTGCTGACGAGTTGATGGGTGCAGCACACCAACATGGCACAAGTATACATATGTAACAAACCTGCACGTTATGCACATGTACCCTAGAACTTAAAGTATAATAATAATAAAAAAAATACAGAGCATGTAATTTACAATTTTTCATGTTAAAAACTTTTATCAATTGCATTAAGAGCAACTGACTTACACCATACATAAATCATTATCTACCACATGTTCTTTCCTTAGCTAACTTACTGTTTTCAATGCTGGGCTTATCAGGGCCCATAACCAAGTACACATTAATATATTTGACCACATTCCCATGATTTTTAAAAGGATTTGAAATATTTTCAACTTTTATGGTTATATAATTTTTAAATTTTCTTTCATGACTTATTATGCATAGAGGTGTGCCAAAGACCCCATTTTAAAAACAATTGCAACTCAAAATTACTCTAAAACCAAAAGCTGCAAGAAAATAATATGTAATAAGACTCTTTAATTCTGGATTTCTAGTAAAATATTTTATTTAAGTAACATTGGATTTGGAGTGGGAAGTACAAATACATAGTAAAGGAAATTCTCAGGAACATTCAAATACTCCAAGTGCATGCTTTTAAAACACATATGTAATTGTCTGAATACTAAATTACTCCTAGTTAAGCACAACATAAATAACTAAAAAATTCTCTTCGGAGCAACAACGTAGGTCTCATTATTGTTCATACAAAGGGATTTGTAACTTTAGATTGTGATGAATATGTCTGCTCTCTTCATTGTGCTGATACTTTCACAACTGTCACATATGGCAATATTTATCAAATCATACACTTTAAGGGCAGACTATCATCTGTGAATTATACCTGTACTACCACAGCTTAAAAAAAGGAAAACTTGTGTGACTAGGACAAAGCAACTAAGGAGAAAAATAGTAAGTGATGAGGGCAGAGTAACAAGATCTTGTTGACTGCTGACTATGACTGGTCATTGTTTTAGTTCAAATTTAAAGGAAAAACATTGGAGATTAATTTGGCAGATCTGATATAATTTGAATGATGAAAGACACAGGAATCAAAAATGTGTGAAACTGGAAGAGACACTGAGCTCTTCAAGTCTGGGTGCTCTCTAGAGAGAGTGCCATAGGTTTCCTTGACGTTTCTGAATTTTTTTTTTTTTGTATGTGCATGTATTTTTAAAAATAAAATGTCCAGGCTGGGAGTGGTGGCTCATGCCTGCAATCCCAGTGCTTTAGGAGGCCGAGGTGGGTGGATCACCTGAGGTCAGGAGTTTGAGAAGAGACTGGTCAACATGGTGAAAACCCGTCTCTGCTAAAAATACAAAAATTAGCCAGGCACGGTGGTTTGTGCCTATAATCCCAGCTACTTGGGAGGCTGAGGCAGGAGAATCACTTGAAACCAGGAGGTAGAGGTTGCAGTGAGCTGAGATCACGCCATTGCACTCCAGCCAGGTGACAGAGCAAGACTTTGTCTCAAAAAAAAAATAAATAATAAATAAAATAAAATTTCTACACCATTCACCAGCTTCCCAAAAAGGTCCTTAATCATAATATTTTAAGAACCATTTATTTATTTGACCCTTATTTTAGTTGAGGAAATTCAAATCTGGAGCAGTAAAATGATCTGGTCAAAATCAGAGATGACAAGTTAATGAGTCATAATGAGTTTGTGATGCTGACTATCCTCTTTTACCTAGTCCCATTATCTTTCTCTGCCCCAATACTTTTGGTTAACAGAACATAATCACAAGGATACAGCACAGGAAGCTGTCTGTTGAACCCTGAACTAGCCAGTTCAGGTCACTGGGAGACTGTGTGTGCTATGTGATCCATAAGAGATTAGAAGCCAATAGAAAGACTGGGAAGTAGTCCCTTATGACTCCCTGATCAAATTTTTTATAACATTTTAAATCAACTACGGTGTGTATTACTAAAATCACAAAAGAACAATACATCATAAATAATATTCACCTATGAATGTCACTGTGAGCCTGCCCTATGTTATGGAGGAAAGAATGTTATGCAGCTGGTATTTGATAGTGGTAGTTTTCTTCCTTAAAAGGCACCACAAATTAGTCCATGCCAAATCCTTTCCAACAGCGGTTTCAGTAAAGTCAACTGCTTAACTACAAGGCCACATAGCAGAGTACACTTCACATGGGAAGGCTCACAGCGCCTTCAGAGATTCCATTGTAAGATGCTAGAGGGTCCTTTTCTCAGTAATCCAAGGAGACAAACAGGGTCACCTCAAATTCTTTCCCAGCTCTAAGGTTTATAGAAATATCAGGCTATTCTGATAGCCTTGCAAGGTGCCAGGTTACTGAAATAACCCTGCCTATCTTTGCTCAATGTTGAGCACTGAGAATGTAGCTATGATGCAGGTCAAAGCCTAACGAACACAGTTTCTACCAAATCTCCATGATACCAGTAAAAACTAGGTGAAAACATTATAGAAAGTCATGCTTCTAAATACCAAGGCGTTCTGTTCTAGTTAAATAGTGACCTTTTCTGGGGCTTTGAGTCTAAACTGAGTTCAGCAATATTGGAATTTACCAAATAGGTTATTTTCAATCACACAAGGGAAATGCTCATGATCATCATAATTAACTCTAGCCATGGGCTATACATGGACACAGTGCCTAACCAGATTTAAGAGAGGAAGTTCAGTGAGATACTTACATTTAAAAATAAGCCTATTGTACAGAATGGGGTAAAACACAATCAAAGTACAATTTGATGTCACATACCTATCTGATGTGGTAAATCAGTGTATGATCTTAATCTGTGCTTGAAGTCTGGGTCCACACCCACAGGGCCACACCAACTGTAAATCACACTCTTCTATTTTCTTACAATACTGTAACCTGAGAAGAAAAGAAAGTGTTGTTGAATTCCTTAGCCATAGATACAACCCAATTTTCCTAAGAATTCAGCTTAAAAAAAGAAAACCCAGTCTGTTTAACTGTTTAAAAATACAGCAAGAACAACAATTTTAAAAACCCTTCAAGCCATTATACACTCTTAGGAGAAATAAGCCTAAGCCTGAAGATGGTCTGAACTTTATAGGGAAAAACAAATTGTGATGTAATCAACTATGGCCAATTAGTGACTTCACACAGTAATGTGCTGAAATTCAGGCTTGTGGTCAAAAATACTGACCCACATTTTCTGCTTACTTAAGCTATTGTCTCTGAATTTAATGAAATATTAATAAATAGCTTGTTAGCTTTACATCTTGGGATACAGAAATGTTCTCCCACTTGTAGCTTTTTGATTCCAGTCATGGCTGAGTATCCTGACATTGGGTGTGAAGTAACAGTTTGAAATTCATACAGCACTGCTACTCAAGTAGCTACAAATGCCTTGCAAAACTGGCCTGAACCACTTGAGAGGTTATTGCAAGGACCTGTTTATACATATTACCAAAAGATCTATTTTATAGAAGCATACACAGTTACTATGCATAGCTACACCCTGAATTTGTTCTAAGCATCAAAAGTCTGAAACCATGTACTAATTGTGTGAACCTTGAAGGTAACTGTGGCCTTAATGCTGACCAAGTCACACTACCAAACAACAATGCAGCAATGCAGCACCCCTTGCATCAAAATTGGGGAAACATTACTGTTTGTCGGTGATGAATACATTGACAGGGAAAAATCCATGGGAAGCTCAGGATACTCTCTCTCATTGCAACCCCCGTCCCCAGATATCCACTGAGCGCTCTCATCTCCTCCCTCAGATCTTTTCTCCCATGTCTCCTTCTTAGCAAGACCTTAGCTACACAATCTACCCAGAGGTGAAAATCCCACACCCACCCCACAGTGTTCCCCTTCCCTGCTCAGTTTGCTGTGCAGCACATATGACTATTATGATACATACATATCTTATTGATCCTGTTTTATCAGTCTCCTCTACTAGAATGTGAACTCTATGTGAATAGGAACTTTTTTGTGTTTATTTCATGGCTGTACTTGTAGCATTAAGAACATGATCAGTATATACTAGGTGTTCAACAAATGTTTGCTGAAGGAATTAACAAAAGTCACCTTTGTTCAACAATTCTAATCTGTGTGTCATTTCCAGAGGTGACCTTGTCATCAATAGAGGGAACTTCTTTCAGAATTTCCTTCCTCATGTTACATTCTGATATAAAGGTCCATTAAAAATTGATATTTTGTACCTCCATTAAACTGTTGAATATTTTGACAATACTTAAAACAAAAATTATGTTTTTCCAATTCTACCTTGAAATTCAAGCAATTATAGTTCTGTAAACGTGACCATAACCAACTCTTATTTTTGGTATTTTTACTCATATTTCTTAATACACTCAAATGCTGATTTGGTTGCTCTTGTTTACTCTTTATCATGATCATTTTCAAACAAAGGTGATAGAACAATGCATAAAAAATTCCATGTACTCAGCAACCAGTTTAACAATAATCAACATTTACAAATTATGTTTTATTTGCACTTTTACTGAAATATCTCAAAGTATATTTCAACTATTGTATGCCTTAATATATGAATCCTAACAAGCTATTCAATCCATGCAGTTTACAATAATATGCACTCTAACCAATAAGGATTTTAGGAAAAAATAACCAAAATGTCATCCTTGCCTCTAAGAAAAATTAGAATTATTCTCTAATGGCACACAAAATATCCATGTTCAATTTCCCTGATTGACCTAAATATGGCTCTTAACTTGTACTTGTTCTACTTAGGATCAAAAGAAGTATTACACGTGACTTTTTAAAAATATTTTAACATTCCTTTATTGATGGAAATGCAGGTCATTCCATTTTGTTATTTGTGTTCTGGTTGTTTTGAGATCTTCTTTATTTCCTTTCTGTCTTCCTTTAGTGAAGGTGATTTTCTCTGGTGATATGGTTTAGTTTCTTGCTTTTTATTTTTGGGTATCCATTATATGTTTTTTGATTTGAGGTTACTATGAGGTTTGCAAATACTATCTTATAACCCATTTTAAGCTTATAACAACTTAACACTGTTTGCATAAAGAAACAAACAAAAATAAAACTAATAGAAACTCTACACCTTATCTCCATCCCCTTGCTTTTTCACTTTTTTGTTGTTTCTATTTTATTGTACTGATTATGTCTTAGACATATTGGACCTCCATTATATGTTGTTTGTTTCTTTTCTCTTGCTGTTTTAGGATCCTTTCTTTATCCTTGAATTTCAGGAGCCAGACTATTAAATGCTTTGAGGTGACCTTTGAATTAAATCTGGTTGGTGTTCTATAACCTTCTTGTACTTGAATGTTGATATCTTTCTATAGGCTTGGGAAGTTCTCTGTTATTATCCCTTTATAAGAACTTTCTACCCCTATTAATTTCTACCTCCTCTTTAAAGCCAATAACTCTTAGATTTGCATTTTTGAGGCTATTTTCTAGGTCCCGTGGGCATGCTTTATTTTGTTTAATTTTTTCTTTTGTCTCCTCTATTTTTAAGTAGCCTATCTTCAAGCTCACTAATACTTTCTTCTGTTTGATCAATTCTGCTGTAAAAAAAAACTCTGATGCATTCTTTAGTGTGTCAATTGCATTTTTCAGCTCCAGAATTTCTGCTTTATTCTTTATAATTGTTTTAATCTCTTTGTTAAATGTATCTGATAGAACTTTAAATTTCTTCTCTGTTATCTTGAATCTTTTTTGAGTTTCCTCAACACAGCTCTTTTTAATTCTCTGTCTGAAAGGCCATATATCTCTGTTTTTCCAGGATTGGTCCCTGGTGTCTGGTTTAGTTCATTGGATGAGGTTAGGTTTTCCGAGATTGTCTTGATACTCGTAGATATCTGTCTGTGTCTGGGCATAGAAGGGTTAGGTATTTATTGTCTTTACAGTCTGGTCTTGTTTGTACCTGTCCTTCTTGAGAAGGCTTTCCAGATATTCAAAAGGACTTGGGTGTTGTGATCTAAGCTGTGTCTGCTTTACAGGGCATCCCAAGCCCAGTAACGTTGTGGGTCTGATAGACTCATACAGGTACCACCTTGATGGTTCTGGACAAGTTCTAACAGAATTCTCTGGATTACCAGGCAGAGACTCTTGTTCTTTTCCCTTACTTTCTCACAAACAAACAAAGTGTCTTTCTGCTCTGAGCCACCTGAAGCTGAGGGTGGAGTGACACAAGCACCCCTGCAGCCAACACCACTATGACTGTGCTGGATCAACCCTGAAGCCAGCACAATGCTGGGTTTTGCCCAAGGCCTACTGTAACCACTACCTGGCTACTGCCTATGTTCACACAAGGCCCTGGGGCTTTACAGTCAGTAGGTGGTGAGGCCAGCCAGGCCTATGTCTTTTCCTTCAGGGTGGTGAGTTACCCATGTCCCCATGAGGGTCCAGAGTGCTATCAGGGAGCCAGGGACTAGAGTCAAAAACCTTAAAAGTCTACCTGGTTTTCTGTTGTGCTGCTGCAGCACTGGAACTCAAACTGCAAGTTGTGTTCCTTCCCACTCTTTCCACCCCTTTCCAAAAGCAGAGGAGCCTTACTCCATGGCCACTGCCACCACAGGTTTACATGAAGTACTGTGAGACTACCACCAATGTCCCCTTAAGGACCAAGTGATCTTGAGTCAGCTTGTAGTGAATGTTGCCTGGCCTGGGAGTCACCCTTCAGGGCAGTGGGTTCCCCTCTGATGCAGGGCAGATCCAAAAATGCCATCCAAAAGCCAAGTTCTGGAATCAGGGACTCCAAGAGTCCACTTGGTGCTCTACGCTTCAGTGGCAAAGCTGGTACCTGTAGCTAGCAAGTCTCAGAGCCTCACTCAAGGCCCTCAACATAGTACCTAGGTATCTCTGCTGGTTGTTCAGGGCCCAATGGCTCTTCAGTTAGCAGATGATGAATGCTACCAGGACTGGGTTCTTACCTTCAAAGCAGCAGGTTCCCTTCTGGCCCAGAGGATGTCTGGAAATGTCATCCTGGAACTAGGGCCTGGAAAGTGGGAGTCATTACTCTTACTGCTGCCCTATCCTGCTGTTGCTGAGCTGTTATCCAAGCTGCAAGACAGTGTCCTCCCTACTCTTCCATCTCCTCAAGTGGAAGGAAAGGGTCTCTGTTGGAGCCATGAGCTGTGCAGCCTGGGGTTAGTAGAGGGATGATGCCAGCACTCACTTAGCTGCCCAGGCTGCTGTGTCAGTAGGTCACGTGTCCCCCTAGACTACTGTCTCTGCTCCCAGTTCAGCACTAGGACTAATAAAAGTTGCAATACTTTTGGCCTAAACTGCCTTTCAAGGGCCCCAAGGCATTTTAGCCTGCATTGGAGATTCCCCTCTGGTGAAGGCTAATTTAAATACTCCCTGTGTTAGGGTGGCAGGGAGCATCAGCTGCGTTTGGTCTGGTTTTCCTTTCTGACAGGACAGCACTGAGTTCAATGACTCACAATTGCTGCACTCTCCTTCTGCCAGCACACAGAAACACTCACTGCCAGGGGTTGGGGAAAGGGTGACGTGACAATTCAAAACTGTTTTTTTCTGCCTCTTCAGGGCCTCTTTCAGTGATATAAAGTTAAAACCAGGTCCTGTGAGTACTCACCTAATTTTTGGTTCTTATCACAGTGTTTTCCTTGTATAGATAGTTGTTAAATTGGTCTCCTTGCAAGGGGTGGGGACAATAGGTAGAACCTTCTATTCTGTTATCTTGTTCTGCCTCCTTCTACATAACACTGATTCAAATATTTCTTCCTTTCCTCTCTCTTTCTTTCTTTCCTTTTACCTGTTTTTTGTTTTTGTTTTTGTTTTTGTTTTTTGAGACAGAGTTTTTCTCTTGTTGCCCACGCTGGAGTGCAATGGCATAATCTCAGCATCTCGGCTCACTGCAACCTCCACCTCCTGGGTTCAAGTGATTCTCCTGCCTCAGCCTCCTGAGTAGCTGGGATTACAGACACTCACTACCACGTCTGGCTAATTTTTGGTATTTTTAGTAGAGATGGGGATTTGCCATGTTGGCCAGGCTGATCTCGAATGCCTGACCTCAGGTGCTCTGCGCACCTTGGCCTCCCAAAGTGCTGGGATTACAGGCGTGAGCCACCATGCCCAGCCTCCTATTTCTTCTTTAATCTATAACACCACCCTCCCTCTTTCCTTTGCTATTCCTTTGGTGAGAGACTGGTTTATAATTTGTCCTGTAGAATTATTCATTTTTTACATTTTACTGTATCCATCCCAATGCAAAGCCTATTCCTTTATAAGCAAAATATCTTGTAGTTAGATCTATGGATGTGGTTAGATTCAGGTACAATTTTTTTTGGCAGGAACATTCATAGTTGATGCTTTGTACTCTGATTGCATGATATCAGCATTCACATAATATGTTTCTCATACGTTTGATGTAAAAGATCATATCAGTGAGTTGTAGCATTCTCACCTTGATTTACCCATGATATAAAATTTCCCACAAATCTTGTACCTAAATTTTATTAAATCTATGTGTTGGTTTACTTTTTATTATTGACATATTCACATACCATGTAACTCACCATTTAAAAGTATACAAGTCATTGCTTTTTAGTATATTCACAAAATTATGTATACATTACCACAACAAATTTTCGAGAATTTTTCTAAACTGAAAGCTCCATTTCTATTAGCAGTCATTTATTCTGCCTTCCCCAGCCCCTGGCAACTACTAATCCACTTTGTCTCTGTATAGATTTGCCTGTTCTGGCCATTTCATATAAATGGAATCATGCAATATGCATTCTTGTCTGGTTTCTTTAATGTATTATAATATTTTCAAAGTTAAATCCATGTAGTATCATGTATCTGTGCTTCATTCCCTGTTATGGCTAAATAATAATCCATGGTATGGATATAGCACATTTGTTTAAACATTCACTGGTTCATAGGCATTTGAGTTGTTTCTCCTTTTGGGTTTTATGAATTATGCTGCCACAAATATTCATGCATAACTTTTGTTTAAATACCTATTTTCAGTTATCTTGGGTATATACTTAAGAGTGGAATTCCTGGATCACGTGGTAATTACATGTTTAACTTTTTGTGGAAGTGCCAAACTCCTTTCCATAATGTCTACATCATTTTACTTTCCCACCAGCAATGTATGACAGTTTCAATTTCTCTACATCTTCATAACACTTATTTTCAATTTTGTTTTTATTCCAGCCATTCTAGTAAGTGTGAAGTGTATCTATCTCCTCGTGATTTTGCTTTGTATTTGCCTAAATGAATGATATTGAGCATCCTTTATGGAGCTGCTTGCCCATTTGCATGAAGAGAGCAAAGGATTTGCAGCCTAGCATGTTTAGATTCATCCTGTGACACGCCGGTTCACCTTGGCAAAGCTTTAGCCTCTGTGGACCTTGGTTTCCTGGCACAATGAATGCTTACTGAATCTGTGTCGGTTCAGATAATGTAGGCAGAAAAAAGGCTATGACTTGATTCTGTGTCCGGCAATGGCCATTCCTACATTAAATAAAGGAGGAGAAAAACAGGGAGGCATCCAGAGAGGTACAGCTGAGATTCATAGCCCAGTTCTTTTTCAGCTAATTCCACCTGGGAAAGAGAGGGAAGCTCTTTTCACTTTCCATTTTCTACAACGTGGAATTGTGACAGAGTCTTAACCCCTCCCTCAACTGTCTCCTAAACAGGTGAAGGCACTGTCTGACCAGAACAAAGTATCACCTGTGCCCATTTATTCTCCTCCCCCTACCTTCTGGTAATTCCCACCCACATCTGCCCAAACAGCAGGGGAATGAGTAAGAGAAAAGGTTTGGGAGTATCTGGCCAGCAGGTGGTCTTGGGGTGGGGTGGGGTGGGGATGGGGGACTGAGAGAGTGAAGGTCAGTTGGTGAGGAACGAAATGGAGGCAGAAAATTCTGAGGAGTTGGAGGCGGTAAAAGTCCAGTTGCACTCTCCTCAGGTTGGTGCAGAGGCCTTGGATTTCTTTTTAAAGTGTTTCTTTTAAGGTGGGTATAGTGGTGAGTGGACCTGGGCAGCGGTGACTTCAGTTCTCACTTGAAACACTTGTTTATTTGCAGGGAAAATAATTCCTTAAGAGTTTTCTTCAGAAATTTTTTTTTTTTTTTGAAGTCCATCAGGTCCTAAACCATTGAGTTTGTGAAACAAAAAAAAAAAAAAAGTAAAAATCCATCAAAGACTATATTATGAATAGAAATTAAATGGGTCCACAAAAATATCTTCACAATCAATAGGTTGGCAACTGAATAGCCTGCATGCTTGCTTCCCATGGGTCTTGGGAGCTCACCAGACTATTATTTTAAAAGGATCTTTATTTGCATCCCTCCCTCCCACTTAAGAAATCAGGTGCTAGAAGGATGTACGCCCCACAAACAGTCCTCTTCTCTGAGTGGTGTCATCACGGGTTATCCTCGTTTTTCTTTATACACTACAGGTGTCTTCATTCTGCGACTATTATTTTGCAAGAGAAAAGTGTTCCTTTTTATTCAAAAGGAGGAAGGTATCAGGGCACTGGTCAGACACGGGAAAGCTTCGAGTCGCTGTCACTCTTTCAGAGGTAGCATTTCATCACCCACCTAGGCAGTGTGTGCGCCAACCAGCAGCATCCCCTGGAAGGCCGCAGAAGCAGCACTGGGCCCCCTAACAGTTCCAGACAAAAATCAGGGGGTGATAGGGCACCGGCAGTGTCTGGTCTTGGGAACCAGACATTTCACTCCCCACCAGCTGACCCTCATACTCTCAGCCCCACGCCCCCACCCCAAGACCACCTGCTGTCCAGATACTCCCAGACCTTTTCTCTTACTCATTCCCTCTCACCTGGGGAGGGAGCAATTGAGGCTTTTAATAACCTCAGGCAAAATAATGATACAAACTGACCGTTTGAAAATATACATATTTAAATTTCTTTTACATCTAAATGTTTTGCGAATATTGAACTAGAGATATTCCATTTTATTGTTCTGTCTCAAACATCGTTTGCCCTCTAGCAACAAGGACCTTACTCTAAGGGAAAGAAATAGATTCTACCGAGCAATTGGCCAAGATGAAAGATTTCCCATCTGACTTTCCCAAGCCCACCTCTCCCGACCTATCAAGTACCTGGTACTGGCGTAAGACGTCCCACTCCTCCCCTGGGCGGAGCCGACACCACACAACCCGGATTCCCAACACCTCCTCTTCCTCTGACCTTCAGCTCCCACCCGCTCCGAGGAAGAGGAGACACACAAGATGGAGGGAGGAATGGCATCCTACCCTGTTGCAACGCCGAAGTCGCGCTGCCGCAGGGGGCGCATTGGGGTCCAGCCGTCCCCACCGTCCCCACAGCGCAGATCACAGGTAGTCGGACCTTTCCCGCTGGCGCGCGGCCTCAGCCAGGTAGGTCTCCTTCCTTCGTCTTTCCTTTCTTTGCCTTTCCTTTCCCTGACGCTGGGGGAAGTAGGGCCGGGGTCTGTGCCGCAGGCGACCTTTCTGGTGCAGAGGACCTTCCCCACCCTCCATCGTGTGAGCAGCCAGAGCCGGGCGCTCGACCTTGAGCAATGGTGGCTGCCTCACCACGGGCTCGGGCGTTCGGCTGATATCTGGGAGTTCCAGAGGGCCGAGTCGGGGGCCGCGTGAGCGGGTCGGGGTCTTGCGTTTTGGAGCACTGGGTTTTTACCTCTGCCTGAGTTTTTAGTTCTAGCAAGTGTAGGAAGAGCCTCCTAGCAGAGTCCCTCTAGCCTTCCTCGTAGGTTAGCCTGGAAGCTTTTCTGTGGGGCCAAAGGCCGGGGCGAACAGGAGGAGAAGGGTGCTCCCACGGATTCCTTCGCCCCACTAAGGTGCTCCCCACCTACGAGGCTGGAGGAGGGTACTCGTGCTGTGTCGGTTTGGACTGAGTGATGGTTAAACTGCGTGGCCGCCGTGCGTGCTGACAAGTGCTGGGCTTCCCTGAATGTACCCCTAAAGAGGGGACATTTCCTCTGATGAAATTTTGATCTAAAAGCAATACAGCTCCATTTTCACCTACGCATTTAAAGACATGGAAAGACAACTCCCAGATTTTCAGGGACTCCCTCACATTTTCATATTTTTTCAGTTCTGTGAAATGGGAGGATCTGAAACGGCCATGATTATTAAGAAAAAGAAAGAATGAAGCTTCTTAAAGTATCAAAAATTACAAAAAATAGTGGTAATAATGCAAAATATAATCTCAACAAATTATACGTAGACAAAAAAAGTTCAAAAGGAAAGAAGACACAGTTGTGACAGTTATACTGGTTATTTTTAGGTGAAGATGTTAAGAGTGTTTGTGTGTTCGCTCTTGTGCTTTGTGTTTCTTGTTACTGATACTAAGGCAAAAGTTTGGCCTTATTTCCAAGATTAGAAAAACTGAACAAAGGTCTATGGAGATTTGATTGCATAAGAGGCCGTTTCACATAAGGGACTGCACTGTGTTTTAAGTGGGATTATAACCATTTTAACAGTAAAGAAAACAAAGCAATTGCCACCAGAACATGTGGTTTTTACATTCCTTGTGAGATGGCATTTGGCTATCTGCATGTGTAGGACAAATTCTAGCAAGAAAATAGTGTGATGACTTGAGAACACTTGATAGAAGCCAGAACCAAGATGGGTCAGGAAATGGTAGGTAATACGGGTTCCTCAGAGGGGGACAGGTCATGGTTGGATATTGATAATATGTGAAAAAATATACAACAGTGTAGTTTTTGTTTTTATTTCCTTTATGAGTCGCTAAAATATATTTTTGTATACTTTAAGATCCTTATTTTTTTTTCTTCTGTGGACTCTTAATGTCTATTTCTGTTGGGGTAAGGGGAATTGAACATGCACTGTTACACATTCTGAGACCTGGCTCTACAGAAAAGGATGTTCAGGGGACCATTGGCATTCAGTGAGGCATGCATGTGGGTGCGCACGCGCACCCACACACAGTAGAAATACAGTGCTAGAGACACACATACAAACACACAGTAGAAGCACAATGCTAGAGCCAGACACACACACACACAGTAGAAACACGGTGTTAGAGCCAAACACACAGATGGAACACAATTCTAGAGCCAGAGACAGGCAGACAGACAGACACACGGAACACAATGCTAGAGCCAGACACACACACGGTAGAAACACAGCGCTAGAGCCACACACACATACACACACACACACGGAACACAATGCTAGAGTCAGAGCTGCCAGGTTGTGGTCACTGACTGAAGGCAGACACCAGGCTGTCTAGTGGGGTCCTTGCAAGAGCTCGGGTCTCCCATTTTCTACACTGATGGGAGATGTAGGAACTGTGAACTGTGGCAGTTCAGCTGCACAACACATCAGCATCTGGAAAACCTCATGCAAGCGGTCTTTGGCCCTGGCTGAGCCATGACTCTGTGTGCCTGGATTCCTGATTTATGCAGCTCAGGACTAGGCAGAGTGCAGGGATTTTTTCTTGGCCACCGGGATGATAGGCACATTCAATCAAAAGTGTCTGGGAGGTATCCCAGGCTGTTGGTTGTTTTGTGTCTCCATTTTCATTGATTTCAATTTTTTAAGTGTTTATTGGCAACAGACTATTTTAAAAATGTTTTCCGTGAGTTATTGGGGTACAGGTAGTATTTGGTTACATGGTAAGTTATTTAGTGGTGATTTGTGAGATTTTGGTACACCCATCGCCCAAGCAGTATATACTGCACCATATTTGTAGTCTTTTATTCCTCGCCCCACTCCCACTCTTCTGCACAAGTCCCCAAAGTCCACTATATCATTCTTATGCTTTTGTGTCCTCATAGCTTAGCACCCACATATCAGTGAAAACATGATGTTTGGTTTTCCATTCCTGAGTTACATCACTTAGAATAATAGTCTCCAATCTCATCCAGGTTACTGCAATTGCTGTTAATTCATTCCTTCTTATGGCTGCATAGTATTCCATCAAATATAACACAGTTTCTTTATCCACCTGTTGATTGATGGGCATTTAGGTTGGTTCCACGAATTTGCAATTGTGAATTGTGCTGCTATAAACATGTGTGTGCAAGTATCATTTTCAAATAATGAGTTCTTTTCCTCTGGGTAGATACAAGTATCATTTTCAAATAATGAGTTCTTTTCCTCTGGATCAAATGGTAATTCTATTTTTAGTTCTTTAAGAAATCTCCATACTGTTTTCCATAGTGGCTGTACTAGTTTACATTCTCACAAGCAGTGTAGAAATGTTCATTGTTCACCGCATCCATGCCAACATCTACTGTTTTTTTATTATGGCCATTCTTGCAGGAGTAAGTTGGTATTGCATTGTGATTTCGATTTGCATTTCCCTGAGCATTAGTGATGTTGAACATTTTTTCATATGTTTGGCCATTTGTATATCTCTTAAGAATTGTCTATTCATGTCCTTAGCCGACTTTTTGATGGGATTGTTTTTTTCTTGCTGATTTGAGTTCATTGTAGTTTCTGGATATTAGTCCTTTGTCAGATGTATAGATTGTGAAGATTTTCTCTCACTCTGTGGGTTTTGTGTATAGGCTGCTGGCTGTTCCTTTTGCTGTGCAAAAGCTCTTTAGTTTAATTAGGTCCCAGCTATTTGTCTTTGTTTTTGTTGCATTTGCTTTTGGGTTCTTGGTCATGAAATCCTTGCTTAAGCCAATGTCTAGAAGGGATTTTCCAATGTTATCTTCTAGAATTTTTATAGTTTCGGTCGTAGGTTTAAGTTCTTAATCCATCTTGAGTTGATTTTTGTATAAGGTGAGAGATGAGGATCCAGTTTCATTCCCCTACATGTGGCTAGCCAATTATCCCAGCACCATTTGTTGAAAAGTGTGTCCTTTCCCACTTTGTTTTTATTTGCTTTGTCGAAGATCAGTTGGCTGTAAGTATTCTGGTTTATTTCTGGGTTCTCTATTCTGTTCCATTGGTCTATGTGCCTATTTTTATACCAGTATCACGCTGTTTTGGTGACTATGTTCTCATAGTATAGTTTGAAATCAGGTAGTGTGATAACTCTAGATTTGTTCTTTTTGCTTAGTCTTGCTTTGGCTATGTGGGCTCTTTTTTTGGTTCCATGTGCATTTTAGGATTGTTTTTTCTAGAGTATTCCAGAGGTTTTGATAGATTGGGTCATTATTGTCATTTAATTCAAAGAATTTTTAAATTTCCATCTTGATTTCATTTTTGACCCAATGCTTATTCAGGAGCAGGTTATGTAATTTCCATGTAATTGGATGGTTTTGAAGGTTTATTTTGGAGTTGATTTCCAGTTTTATTCCACTGTGATCTGAGAGAGTGCTTGATATAATCTCAATTTTTAAAGTTTATTGAGGCTTGTTTTAAGGCCTATCATATGGCCTATCTTGGAGAAAGTTCCACGTGCTGTTGAATAAAATGTGTATTCTGTGGTTGTTGGAGAAAATGTTCTGTATGTAGCTGTTAAGTCCATTTGTTTCAAGGTATAGCTTAAATCCATTGTTTCTTTGTTGACTTTCTGTTTTGATGACCTGTCTAGTGCTGTCAATGAAGTATTGATGTCCTCCACTATTATTGTGTTGCTGTCTATCTCATTTCTTAGATCTATTAGTAATTGTTGTATAAATTTGGGAGCTCCAGTGTTAGGTGCATATATGTTTAGGATTGTGATATTTTCCTGTTCGACAAGGCCTTTTACCATTATATGCTGTCCCTCTTTGTCTCTTTTAACCGCTGTTGCTTTAAAGTTTGTTTTGCCTGATATAAGAATAGCTACCCTAGGTGGCTCAAGCCTGTAATCCCAGCACTTTGGGAGGCTGAGATGGGCGGATCACGAGGTCAGGAGATCAAGACCATCCTGGCTAACCCGGTGAAACCCCATCTCTACTAAAAAATGCAAAAAACTAGCCGGGCGAGGTGGCGGGCGCCTGTAGTCCCAGCTACTCGGGAGGCTGAGGCAGGAGAATGGCTAAACCCGGGAGGCGGAGCTTGCAGTGAGCTGAGATCCGGCCACTGCATTCCAGCCTGGGCAACAGAGAGAGACTCCGTCTCAAAAAAAAAAAAAAAAGAATAGCTACCCTTGCTCACTTTTGGTGTCCATTTGCATGAAATGCCTTTTTCCACCACTTTAAGTTTATGTGAGTCCTTATATGTTAGGTGGGTCTCCTGAAGGCAGCAGATGGTTGGTGAGTTCTTTCCGTTCTGCAGTTCTGTATCTTTTAAGTGGAGCATTTAGGCCATTTGCATTCAATGTTAGTATTGAAATGTGAGGTACCATTACTTTTATTGTGCTTTTTGCTGTCTGTGTACTTGGTGTTTTGTGTTTTTTGTTTTCTCTTTTTTTTTTCTTTCACAGAAAAGTCAGAACTAAATTTTATTTCACATTGATAGAAACCATGAAAAACGTTTACATTTTCCCACATTACAGTACAACATTTCAATGGAATATTTCCTGCTATAAATAATATCTTGCTGATTTGTAGAACTGAAACAACAGTTTATGTTCTTCAAGGTAAAGAAAAATGACATAGTAAATGATTGTTTAAACTTGTATTTTTGTTTTATAGGTCCTGTGTGATTTATGCTTGAAAGAGGTTCTGTTTTGATGTGTTTCCAGAATTTCTTTCAAGAGTTAGAGCTCCTCTTAGCAGTTCTTGTAGTGGTGATTTGGTAATGGCAAGTGTTCTCAGCATTTGTTTGTCTGAAAACGACTATATCTTTCCTTCATATATACCTCATATATGATGTTTAGTTTTGCTGGATACAAAATGCTTGGCTGATAATTGTTTGTTTGAGTAGGCTGAAGATAGGGCCCCAATCCCTTCTAGTTTGTAAGGTTTCTGCTGAGAAATCTGCTGTTAATCTGATAGGTTTTCCTTGATAGGTTACCTGGTGCTTCTGTCTCACAGCTCTTAAGATTCTTTCCTTCATCTTAACTTTGAATAATTTGATGACAATGTGCCTAGGCAAAGATCTTTTTGTGATGAATTTCCCAGGTGTTTTTTGTGCTGCTTGTATTTGGATGTCTAGGTCTCTAGCAAGGCTGGGGAAGTTTTCCTTGATTATTCCCCAAGATATGTTTTCCAGGCTTTTAGAATTCTCTTCTTCCTCAGGTACACCAATTATTCTTAGGTTCAGTCATTTAACATAATCCCAGACTTCTTGGAGACTGTTTATATTTTATTATTCTTTTTACTTTGTCTTTGCTGGATTGGGTTAATTCGAGGACCTTGTCTTTGAGCTCTAAATTTCTTTCTTCTACTTGTTCAATTTATATTGCTGAGACTTTCCAGAGCATTTCACATTTCTAAAAGTGTGTCCAAAGTTTCCTGAATTTTTTATTGTTTTTTCTTTAAGCTATCTGTTTCCATGAATATTTCTCCCTTCACTTCTTGTATCATTTTTTGGATTTCCTTGCATTGGGCTTCGCCTTTCTCTGGTCCCTTCCTGATTAGCTTAATAACTAACCTCCTGAATTTTTTTCAAGTAAATCAGGGATTTCATCTTGATTTGGATCCATTGCTGGGGAACTAGTGTGATTTTGGGGGTGGTGTTGAACAGCCTTGTTTTGTCATATTGCCAGGGTTGGTTTTCTGGTTTCTTCTCATTTGGGTAGCCTCTGTCAGAATGAAGGTCAAGGGCTGAAGGCTGTTGTTCAGATTCCTTGGTCGCACTGGGTGTTTCATGATGTATTACTCTCCCCCTTCTCCTATGAATGTGGCTTCCTGTGAGCCAAACTGCAGTGATCATTGTCTCTCTTCTGGGTCTAGCCATCCAGTGAGTCTACCCAGCTCCAGGCTGGTACTGGGGGTTGTCTGCACAGAGTCCTGTGATGTGAACATTAACCCATTGGTGGGTTAATGCTCTATTTTTGTGCTGGTTGACCTCTTGCCAGAAGGTGGTGCTTTCCAGAAATCATCAACTATAGTAGTGTGGAGAGGGACTGGTAGTGGACAGGGCCCTAGAACTCCCAGGATTATATACCCTTTGTCTTCCACTACCAGGGTGGATAGGGAAGGACCAGCAAGTAGGGGCAGGGCTACGCATCTTTGAGCTCATACTCTCCTTGGGTGGGTCTTGCTGCAGCTGCTGTGGAGGATGGGGGTGAGATTCCCACGTCATTGGAGTTGTGTACCTAGGAAGATTATGGCTGTCTCTGCTGAGTCATGCAGGTTGTCAGGAAAGTGGGGGAAAGCTGGCAGTCACAGGCCTCACTCAGCTCCCACAGAAACGGTAGGGCCAGTCTCACTCCCATTGTGCCCCAGCAAACAGCCCTGAGTCTATTTCCAGGTGGTGGGCAAGTTGGGCTTGAAAACTTGCCCAAGGCCATCTGCCTCCCAGCTGCAAGAGAAAAGTTCTTCCCCCCGCCCCCCCCCCCCCCCCCCCCCCCCGTGAAGTCTGCAAGCCCAATTCACACCCTCCTCCGAGTTCTGGTCAGGAGGCCTCTCGCCCCATTCAAATTGTTACAAAGTTCAGCTAGAGAATTCCTTCTCTCTATGGAGTTTTACCCCCTGCTCCTCTGGCCACCCTTCTGATGGATCCCTGTGGTGCCAGGCAGGAATGGGCTGCTTGGGGACCCATTGAGCTCTCAGGGCCTTTCTGCTGCTTCCTTTACCCCTATATTTTACTCGTCTCTCTAACTTGACTCAGCTTCAGGTAAAGTCAGAAACTTCTCCTGCAAACTGACCTTTGGCTTGTCCAGTGGGGGTGTGCTCAGGAGAGGAGGGTTTCCCTTTCCCACTTCTACAGATGGGGCACTCACAGTATTCAGGGTATCTCCCGGGTCCTGCAGGCACAGTCTGTTTCCTTTAGAGAGTCTGTGGATCCTCTTGGGATTGCTGGTTTCTTCTTGCAGTTGATCTGGAGCTAAAATTCACAGTGCAAGATGCCGCATGCTGCTCTGTCCGGAGCTGCAATCTAGTCCTGCCTCCTGTCTGCCGTGATGCTGCCTCTCTCCTGATTTCAATTTTTTTTTAATTCTGTCTTAATTTCATCAATGACCCAAAGATCTCTTTTTAGGAAATTGTAAGCTCTTTTTAGGAGTGCTCTAAGAAAGGAAGTTTAAATATTATCAAGTATGTGTTAGCTAGAAAAAAAAACTACATTTTTTCTCAACTGTGAGAATTTTGTGGTAAACATGATAAGTAGGGCTGGGCCACCCTAGGAACACTGCTAGAAGACATTCTAGCTTTTGATAAATCCTTTAGTGCAGAGGTTTTAACAGAGTTTTCGTGTGCCAAGTATTCTGAGATCTTATATCTAAGTGACCTAAAAATAGGACCATCATAGCCTGAAGACAAGAGGACAGCATTGTGAGTAGAGCTGGGTCCACAGGCCCTGTTGTCTTCGGATGGCAGTTTTGCATCATACTTCATGCCAGTCCTGATGCCTTGGGGCTGCCATTCTTTGTGTCTAGCTGCCTGAGACTTCAAGGTTAAATTATATTATAGTAAGAATGCCCAAGACAGAATGTTCCCACTGGTCCTAAGTAGATTTGACTTCAACTCTGTGCTCAGACTAAAGACATTTCCTATAGTCTTGACTAGATCCAGTGTTAAAGATAGAGCCATGGGTAGATATGTTTGGATCCATTCCTAGAGTTACATGATGGGGACAAATTTATTCTCTGAGAAGAAGCTAGAGACCATTCTACCAGAAAGATGCCCTGCACACTGGAGGACCAACTGTGAGAGCCTGGAGTCACTTAGTGACAATCACTTTAATGCTGGTTGGCTTTTTTTCAGTGGCAAATGATGGAGGAAGAGGTAACTGAGTGGGTGGCACCAAAGGGCATGTTAACATTTCTGGTAAAATACTGCCATGTAAAGGAAACTCTTTCCCAAACCAGTCACTCTTCTTCCCCGCTTCCATCTTCCCCTGACTTCTTATTTTTTCCCACACCGACTCACCTCTCCACTCCTCACCCTTCCCTATCAAACCTTACTGTGGTGCACTGGAAATGGAAAATAAAGTGCTAGGCAGAACTGTAGGGGGACACGCAGCAGAACCACACTCCAAAATGCATATACAAAGCATCTCCTGGGAACAGCTCAGACTTTGGAACCTCCAAACAGGCACCAGGAAGAGACAACCAGCCAGGGAGCCTGAGCTGAAAGGCATAGGAAGCCTAGGCTAGGGACTCTGCTTACCACCATGTTTATTCAAAACTGCAGTAGCATATCTCAAAATTGTATGTTCACCTGAAGTTTGAGTCCCAACCTCCAGGGGACAGTGGGACACTGGTCACCTTTGACCTCATGGTCAAGTTGCCCTTGCAGTGGCCTGTGAGAATGCCCAAGTGCAAATGTCTCCTGGAGAGCAGGGGTTGGGCTCAGATCCTGCTGCCTGCCCAATTTTCTTCTCTTCTGTGAGGGCTTCACCATCCTCCCATGTTAAAGGCACAGTTAGGGATGTGTTTAGGTTGGGTCCATCCCTTGGACGGTTCAAGGGGACCGCTTCCCTGTTTGTCAGGAAGGCAGGCTAAGAGGACCCTGCCAAGGCCAGTCTTCCCAGGACAGGGTTCCTCAGGTGGGCCAGAGCTGGCCCAAAGTGGCTGAGATGGTGATCTGCCATGTTCGGAGCATGGTTGGCGTTTTTTTCCTCAGCAAAGGGCGGAGGGAGTTGACCTCGGGGAAGGGCAGGTGGGCGTTTCTGGAGCAATACTGCCATCAAGAGGAATGTTTGGCAATCCCACACACCCTTCCCTGTGCTTGCCTGGGGAGGAGTGGTTTGGGAGTGCTGTGAGGGACCAGGCAGGAGTACGGCCAGTGCCCAGATGGATCTAGGCTCTCTGGAGGCCCAAGGGAAATGGGACCCGTGGCTGGATCGGACTGTGGAAGCCCCAGAGATAGGCACTGAGGATGAGCTGGCCAGCCAGGACACCTGGCAGGTTCTATACAGGAAACCATGGCTCAGGAACCTGGTGGCGGCCATGATCTGGGTGAGACTAATGGGGGCCTCAGCCAAGGAGCTTTTGCTCGAGGCCGCAGGCAATTTGCCTGGTGCCCCTTTTCTTGGGAGCAATGGGCGTGATGGCCTAACTGGGTCCTCAGCCCCAGGAGGCTCTCTTGGCCACAGTGCACAGCAGTGAGGATGGGCCACTCCCAGTGTTACCAGTGGAGGGTGTCCAGGTTTTTAGTATCTTGAAAAATGAATTGGACAAAATGCACAAACCAAGCAAGGAAAGAAGGAAACAATAAAAGCAGAGATTTATTGAAAATGAAAGTACACTCTACAGGGTGGGAGCAGGCTTGAGCATAGGGGCTCAAGAGCCCCATTACAGAAATTTCTAGGGTTTAAATACCCTCTAGAGGTTTCTGTTGGCTACCTGGGGTATGCCCTATGTAAATGAAAAGGATGAAGTAACATTACAAAGTTATTTACTAGGTTTATACCCTATGTAAATAGGATATTACCTGTCATAGCTGAAGTGTTTACATGTGATTTAGTTCTAGGAAGTCAGCATGAATTGGCCTTTTGTTTCTTGCCTCCAGACCCTATTCTCCTACCTCATTTCCCCCCGAGAGGTGTGATCCTCATAAATCTTTATCGGAGGTGGAGGAACTGATGGTCTTTCTTCTGTAACTGCTTTCTGATGGCCTGGGGGGTAGTCCCTACCTATTGGAAATTATGGAATTCTCACCCTGCTCTGTCTAGTGGAGGCAGGGTGCCTCCTTAGTGGCTAGGGGTGATGTCTTCACCTGGAACTGCCTGGAACCTTTGTTGCATGATCATCTGAAGCTTGAAGGTCTCTATGTGAGAAGAAATGAATTTGGTTAAAAGATTTAATGGGAACTTCAGGGGGTGTCTACATATGCTGTCAGGAATGTTCATTCTAGTGATTTGCAGGAGAAAAACAAATACTGGTCTGTTTTAGAATCTGTGTTTCCTTAAAGTTTTAGCACAAGTGACTCCATTTTGGTTTGGTTTGGTCTGTTGAGGCCTAGTGCATAAGCTCAATCCAAAACAATGGCCTCCCACAATTTTGTTTTTTTAAAAATTCCCTTTTTGGTCAGGTTCTCACTTAGATGAGAGTATGACCAAAACTTAGGTCCTTAGCAACACTCTCAGTTACCATAATTTTAGGTATCTGGTCTCAGCATGTCATTCATAGGTTACAGTGGTCTCATAGTCACACATTTTTTTCAGCTCTTGTCATTCCAGTTGAAGAGAAACCATTTGACATTCTAGAGATGGCTGCATGCAAGCATTTAAAATCTCTGGGAGAAGACGGTGCACCGGGGAAACTATTGCTATGAGTATCTGGAAGATTATATCAAGAGGTTGGAGTATGTTCCTTACCCAGGCTCTGCATAAACCAAACCTCCAAAAATCAAATAGATATAAGAATGAGCTAGATAGAGTCTATTCCCTTAACTAGGCAGTTTCTTCATTAATCCGCTACACCTGAATCTCTATAATACCCGATGTTTTCTCCATAGGCCATAAGTGCCAGCAGCCGCACAGATACTTCTCTGTTCAGCCAATTCTATCATAACTTTGACAAGAGAATTTAAAGTCTGTTGTGTAACTGTAGCCTTTACAGTGGAATTTGCTGTAGAACCTATCATGAGGGATACATTTCTCCTTTTACGTTGCTTCTTTTACTCCAAACAATGGAAAAAGGACCTAACAAATGATGCCTTTCTAGAAGAGTGAAGGCCTCCTGGCAATGTTCTCTTTAACCCATGATGTGGGTGAAGAAGAGTGAACCAATGTTCTGTTTCCAACTGATTACTAGGCAACGTATTTACCATTAAAGTTTCTCACCTACATTGGGCCTTCATCTTTTATCTTTCAAAGTATAAGGTTATCCATGTATAAGGCTAGTTCCAAACTCCTTCACAAATAAAAGTATACCCTATAAGTGCACATAACAGACCCCTTTTCTACTTCTATTGTACATAGAGGCATAAGCAAGAAAACGTATTCAAAGATAAGAGTCTTGTGATAGTAGAAGTCTTAATCTGTGAACTCTTGAAAAGCTATTTACATCAAGGATACCATCTTCTTCTAGGGAGAAAATTCCCTCGTTACTTTTACCTTAAGGGTTCCAGTGGGTGTACAGTTCCAAGACTGTGGATGGACCCTTCTCAATTGTGAGATTATGAACCCAAAGTTCAAGGTTCTAAAGTTTTGATGCAATGTGGATGGCAAGTATACTCTTTCTCTGATGTTCTCAGAAGATCCAGTCTTTGGGTCTGGCGCAGTGGCTCATGCCTGTAAATCCAGCACTTTAGGAAGCCAAGGCAGGCAGATCATTTGAGGTTAGGAGTTCAAGACCAGCCTGGCCAACTTAGCAAAACCCCATCTCTACTAAAATAATAATAATAATAATAATACAGAAATTAGCCAGGCACAGTGGTACACGCCTGTAATCCCAGCTACTTGGGAAGCTGAGGCAGGAAAATTGCTTGAACCTGGGAGGCAGAGGTTACAGTGAGCCGAGACTGCACCACTGCACTCCAGCCTGGGAGACAGAGCAAAACTTTGTCTCAAAAAAAAAAAAAAAAAAAAAAAAAAAGGTCCAATCTTCGGGTTCTAGATTGTATTCTTTCAGTGAACCATAAAAAGCTTTCTTTACCTTGTGAAAATACACGGTGGCATAATAACTTAGTATTATAACAACCCTTTTGCATGGGAGAGCTTCTACACAACCAGAAAACATGCATTGAAAATAACAATTGAATGAAATCCTTTTATAAAATGTTTAAGTGGCCCATCAGGTTACCACATGTGCCTGAAGCTTTGATTGTTTTCCCAGGAATATGGAAACATTGGTTATAAACTACTTTAGCAATTTATAAGTCACCACACCAATATATTCAATTTGGGTTATTTTATCTTTTCCATGATGAGTCATGGAATACAGAACTTTTAACAATAAAAGCTTTAAGGACTCAGGAAGGACAAGGTGGTCATCCTGGTTCTCCATGAGTCCATGCTTAATTAACATTAGACTTATATCTTCTTTAATATCAGTTGTTTCTCCAAATTAGGTGCATACCACTGATAACAGATGGGTTATCATAGGTAATTTGACTTAGACAGTGGAGTTCATTAATTGTACTTCTAAACAATTTCAGTATCAGCTGGTTTAACAAGAAAATCTGACAAAGTATTTTTTTTTTTTTTTTTTGGTGTCCAATTAATTTTTGGTTCTACTTGGGTTAGTAGCTTTATACAAGCAAATTTGATTATTTCTGTGGTCTACAATAACAACCTAATAACCATAATTATGATTGATAGCATATACTCAGACATATTCAAATTTTAGAAATTCCATACAATTTTGGAACATTTATTAATATTATTCACTAAAATATAACCTGAAGATGATTAAACATTTTTTTTTTTGACAATGCTTCCCATGTAACTAAACATGTCAAAGAGATAAAAGACAATTTTAAAGCTGAAATTCAGTTTTGGGAAACCTATTAAATATGTTAAAGGTTTTAAAAAATTTACATTCTCATGCCTCTTTATAATCTTTTACCAAAAACACATTTCACTTTTCTTACACACCTTGCATGTAAAACTGTTTCTAGTAGCCTCAATTATGTGCTATAATAGTGACTCTTAGCAATTTTAATTTTAATTTTAATGTAAACCCTAGTAAGTTATGTTAATTAGGTACTAGGTGCTGGTAAAGTTTGACTGTTTCCAGCATAGCTAGGGGTGTAGCCAACTCTACATGTTCCCAGGCCTTACCTTGCTGTAAAGGAGGAAAATCAAACAAATTTCAAAATTCAAAGAAGGAGTTTATGACCTTAAAGTATTTAGCAAACCTAATATTTGAACATAATTTAGACCACATGTTTACATTTTGAAGACATTTGCATTTTACCAATTAGCTTTAAAGCTGTTTTTTTATTACCCCAAGATGAATCAAGTCACATGAAATAAAAGGTATTTAGGGTCCATACCCTGAATTTCCTTAATGATAAGTAGCAGATTGAAGGTAGTGTATTTCTTCTGTTTCTTCTGTCTTGAGAGCAGTGTTCAGTATCACTGTGTTCCTGCAGCACAAGTTAGGCATTTGCCCATGCCTTGACTTCCCTAACATGGTCATCATAGGGTTTCTGTTACAGAATACATGTGGGGAGTTACATCAGAACACGTGAGTCTTGCGAATTCACTGCTCTGATTCCTCAATGGAATGCATGCCTCTGTGTGTTTTGTACATCAAGGTTTCTGGGCAGACCTGTCTAGATGTTGACGTAGGCCAGGTGTGAGGAGGACAAGTGTGTTCGGGGTGGCACCTGGCTCCCCTCCTGTCTGACCTAGGCTGGTGTGAGCTCTCTACCCATCGCCCTGCCAGGGCTGCCACGTGAGAAAGGCCAGGGACCCAGTCCCGCTATCTGGGAATTGCAGGTTCACCTGAAGTTTGAGTCCCAACCCCAAAGACAGGCTCCCACAGGTGGGCCAGAGCTGGCCCCAAATGGCTGAGATGGTGATCAGCCATTTTTGCAGTGCAGTTGGCATTTTTTCCTCATCAAAGGGTGGACGGAGTACCTGGGGCAAGGGCAGGTGGGCATTTCTGGAGCAATACTGCCATGAAGAGAAACTTATTTGGCAAACCCGCACACCCTTCCCTGTGTTTGCCTGGGGAGGAGTAGCTAGGGAGTGCTGTGGGGGACCAGGCAGGACTAGGGCTGGGCAGATGGATCTGAGCTCTCTGGAGACCTGAGGGAAGCAGGGCCCATGTCCAATTGGGGCCATGCAAGCCCCAGAGATAGGCTCCAGGAGGAGCTGTACAACCAGGATGCCTGGCGGTTCCCGTACAGTAAGCCATAGCTCGGGAGCCTGGTGGCAGCCATGATCTGGGCGGGACTGGCAGAGGCCTTGGCCAAAGAGCCTTAGTTTGAGGCTATGGGCAGTTTGCCTGGTGCCCCTTCCCTTGGAAGCAAAGAGGGTGATAGCCTAGCTGGGTTCTTGCCCCAGGAGGCTCCCTCAGCCGCACTGCATGCCAGTGAGGAGGGGCCACTCCCAGAGCTGAGTCCTGCCACCATTGTTGCCAGTGCTGGCCAGCACCAGGGCGTTCCTCAGTGCGTCCTAGGGAGGAAGGTGGGCCATGGGGGATCCTACGGGGTCCGTAACCACACTGTCTTTGATTAGGTGGATGTGAAGCCAGGCCAGGCCCAGCCACCCTGAGACACCACTCCCCCGCCTTGTTGAGACATGTGACCCTGTCTTGCTGTGTCCATGTCCCCGAGGTTGTCTTGGAGCTGGGCCATTCACTATGGTCCTCATTTTTGCATGGGGGCCTTTAATGGACCCCGGTTGTCTTTGAGGGTGCACAGGACCTGGCCCTGTGATCAGAGACGCGCCGACCAATGGATTCGGTTGCAAATCTTGTGAAATGGAGACTCTGGGCATCAGCTAAGGGGGACCAGGACCTTCCAAGGCCTGCTGGAGTCCGGGAAGCCAAGAGCACCTAGAAGGAAGGACCTGTCAGACAGGCCTGGATACAGCCTGTTCCATGCCAGAAGGGTCTGCTGCTCAGGCAGCATCTCCGTGCCTCTCCTCAAGTGGGTCTCTGAGGTAGAATAGGGCCAGGCCCAACGTGGTGTGCAGGGTGGAGGCTTGGCAGATGCCTCTCTTTGCAGGACCCAGTCTGGTACAGCAGTGGACTGGGTCATCTCCTGCGGCTAACTTGCCCTTCCGAGGGTGTTCAGGTATCTCCCAAGTGAACAGAGACTCGTGTCCAAAAGATAGAGATCAGCACCACTTCACAGAATTCAGGAATGGAAAAGGAACCTGGAGGACCCTCTTGAGGTGACAGGTGGAATGTCCTATTTTGGGTTTTGTTTTGTTTTGTTTTGTTTTGTTTTGTTTTCTTTGTGGAAGAACTGAAAGAAGGCATAAGGAGGTGATGGGCCTGAAACCTTGGAAGCACAGGACCAGAGCAGAAAAGGTCCAGAGGGTTCATGGTCCTCCATTCCACCTGAATCCAGCTAGAGAGTGAGCCAGGTGGATACATGTGCCCCTCCTTGCCCATGTGAAGAGACACTGCCATCCAAACAGACATTCACCTTCCACCTCAAAGCACATTTAATGTTAGCACGATGACATTCAACTGGGACTTGCCTCACCTTGGCTTGGGGGACCCAGAAAGCAGGTCGCTGGGGTGGTGTTGCTGATGGTGGTAGAAGCAGAGGGGGTAGCCAGGGTCTTGATTTCTTGGGCGTTTCTCTTGTGGCCTTTCAGCCTATGTGCACAATATCTCACACATTCAGTTGCATCTCTTATCATTTTAAAGGCACACATTGACGGGAATTCCCAGAGACTCAAAGAAACCCAATCACGTAGAGACAGAGAGAGCAGGAGAGGAAGCGGGCTCCAGTAGAAGTGGGTGAGAAAGTGTTGGTGCTGAAGGTGGCGAGAGAGAGAGAGTTAGTGAGTTAGTTAGTTACAGAGAGAACTCTAGAAAGAAAAAGGTACAGAAAAATAAAATATGTTATGGAAAATCCCAAAAGGAAGTGCATAGGGGTCAAGGAGTCCGGAAGGGGTCAGGGAGGTAGCAGCTTGGGGTAGTGCGTTCCTTCTGTTTCCTCTGTCTTGAGAACAGCGTTCAATGTCACTGTGTTCATACAGCAGATGTTAGGCATTTGTCCACACCTTGACTGCCCGACGAGGTCAAAATAGGGTTTCTGTCACAGAATACGTATGGGGAGGAAGTTCAGAACACTTGAATCTTGCCCATCTACTGCTCCCCCATGGCACACATGAGTCCTCAACACCATGCACGCCTCTGTATGTTTTCTATTTCAAGCCTTCTGGGCAGAGCTGTCAAGAGGTTGACGTAGGCCAAGTGTGAGGAGAGCAGGTGTGTTTGGGGTGGCACCTGGCTCCCCTCCTGTCTGACGTACGCTGGCATGTGCTTTCCCCCCAGCCCGTTGCCAGTGCTGCCACGGGAGAAGGGCCAGGGGCCGCTATTCCAGAATTGTAGGTTCACCTCAAGTTTGAGTCCCAACCCCCAGTAGCCAGTGGGATACCAGTTGTCTTTGACCTCGTGGTCAAGCTGGCCTTGCAGTGACCCGTGAGTATACCCAAGGGCAAATGTGTCCCAGAGGGTAGAACTAGGGCTTGCATCCTACTATGTGTCCAGTCTCCTTCTCTTCCCTGCGGGTTTCACCATCCTCCCATGCTGAAGGCATGGTTAGGGATGCGGTTAGTTCGGCTCCATCCCCAGGGTGGTCCAAGGGGACCGCTTTCTGGTTTGTCAGGAAGGCAGGCTAGTAGAAGGACCCTGCCCTGCAGTAGAAGGACAGGACCCTGCAGGTGGGTCAGAACTGGCCCAAAATGGCTGAGATGGTGATTGGTTGTGTTCGGAGCATGGTTGGTGTTTCTTCCTCAGCAAAGGGCGGAGGGAGTGGACCTGGGGGAAGGGCAGGTGGGCATTTCTGGAACAATACTGCCATCAAGAGGAACTCACTTGGCAATCCTGCGTACCCTTCCCTGTGCTTGCCTGGGGAACAGTGGCTTGGAGTGCTGTGGGGAACCAGGCAGGACTGTGGCCTTTGCCTGCAGGAATCCGAGCTCTCTGGAGGCCTGAATGAAGTGGGGCCATGGAAGCTTCAGAGATAGGTGCCAGGATAAGCTGGCCAGCCAGGATGCCTGGCATTTCTTATACAGGAAGCCATGGCTCGGGAGCCTGGTCGTGGACTAGCAGCTCAGGACTTTTCATGAAGCCTGTGGCCATTGTTCTTCTTGCCTCTTTGCTGCCTGCAGTACCAAGTCTTATGGTTGCTGTCACTGTAGCAGAGACCTGTCCTCTGTGTTGCAGGTTCTATCTCCCATGAGGAATATGTGCTTAGTTGGCTGCCTTTGCAGACTTCTTTTTTACAGACTGACTTTTCCAAGAGTCGGGGACATTTAAGCCATCAGCAAGAATGGAAGTTACTTTCCTTTAACCCCTGCCTTTTGAACTCTCCATGTGTGCTTGCTCTGGTCGCTGAGACTCAAGGTTTAAGACCCCCTTTATGTACCTCTCCATTTTTGGGTTCAGTCGCCTCCCGTTTTCCAACTGCAATTTTTTGTGTGTGTGCCCAGCCCCAGTCTTCTTCCCCATTTTACCCAGATCCACCCACCCCCACCTATCCTCCAAACCCGTCAATCAGGCGTGCCTTGCTAGGAAGGAGGTGCGTACTCATTGGCACATAGCCTTTTTCTGTAGTTTCTGCCCCTCTCCAGAGGCCATTTCTAGAAAACCTGTAGGGTGGATTGTGCCCTTTTTTAGCGCCTGCCTTCCTAGGGATTTGCTCTCAGGTCAGCACTTTCCCAAAGGTCAGGTAGGACATCTCAAAGCCCAGCCATTCACCCTTTTTATTTGAAACCTACCAGGTGGGTGCTGAAATCCTCTGCTTGCTACACTTTATTTTTCATTTGTGAATTTTCCTAAGTGTATGTAGGCAGAATATTTGGGGGCCAACCAGCCTTATCTTTGCCAAGCCCTGAGGTTGAATCCAGACCTAGAAAATCTTCTGGGTCCCCAGCCCAAAGCTTTGAGATTGGTTGTCTGAGCATGCTCCTTCAGCCTTAGTCAACACCATAGGAAAGCTAAGCCCACAGACCATGCCACCCCATGTGTGTTGATTTAAGTATCTTCCAAGAGGAGCCAAGATGGATATTACCCCTGGAGACCAAAAAATCAGGCAGCCCTGGAATATTACCAAACTGAAATGAATTCTCATTATAGACTCAGTTCTACTCACTATAGGATAATGTCCTGCTCAATTGATGTATAACCAGTGGTTACTGGCACTGTCTGCACTAGTGAGAAGATGGACAGAATGGCATCCTGTGGCGTGCTTAACCCAGCCTTTCTTTGAGGGGAGAGATAAGAAACCAGAAAAAAAACTTGCAATGCACCACACCTGAGTTACTCTTTCTTATCTTATCGTAGTACCCAACAATCAGGAAATTATTTTCTTTATGGGCTGCACCTGGCAATGTGACTGTTCGTTCCTTCCCTTTTTTGTTTGTCTGGGTCTTCCAGATGGGACAGTGGTTCTCAGGTTTCCCACATACCTGAGACCTTCAGGGCAGTTCTCCCTTTCTTCCACTGAACTTACATCTACACCAAGAGCAAAGATTCATAGTCTGAATGCCCTCCAGTATCTTCAGGTGTCTAAACATGGCAGCCACTGAGACCTGGCTTCTACCTACCAAGCTTGGCAGGCCTGACAAGCCAAGGTTCCTTAGTTGGCAAGCCTGGCTCCCTTACTTTCACACTGACTCTGGAGGCAACCAGTCAGGTGCCCACATCCAGACCCAGAATTTTCTGAATGTCCCAAACCCACCCTTTCTCCTATAAGAAACCTTACTCTCCAGATACACAGAGAAGGGCTGGAAGCAATGCTCAAAGAGCTTCCACTTGATGGCACTGTTGCTCCAGAAATGCCAATCAACTTGGCCTGCCATACCTTGCCCTCCACACTTTGTGGATGAAAAAATGCCAAGGAAGGCCCAAAACTAATCCAGTCACTGGAAGTGGGGCTTAATTTTTTGGGAGAAGGGGTTATCTTCTTCTCAGGCCCTCAGTGAGAAATATGTCTGTGTGAAAACATTCATCAAAAAGAATAGATGTATTTATTTTTCTCTTTCTATATCATCTCCTTATGAGCTTTAAGTTCGAATTTTTTATAAAGGGGTTCCTAGTTTCCTGAGCACATTTGTGAGTATTATAAGGATCATCTTGAGTAGATTTTTGTTTTTATATTTAGAGACATGTCTTGCTGTGTTGCCCAGGCTGGTCTCAAATTCCTGAGCTCAACTGATCCTCCCACCTCAGTCTCTCAAAGTGCTGGGATTACAGGAATGGGCCACCACACCAAACTTTTGGGTAAAATTCTTTCATGGGGGTACTGACTCATAGCTTGAGGTGGGCTTAGTACCTAGATTTTCCCTCTTATTCTGGAGTCACTGGCTCTCTTCTATACTGATGGAGCCATGCCAAGCCCAAGGGAGCCCAGCAAAACAACCTCATCCAGTACACTGGCTCAGGAGGCCCAAGAGGGAGTAGTAAGCCATTGTGGGAGCAGCAGAAATTGGCAGGGACCATGTAAATTGTGAAGACTGGGGAAATGATGCCCTAGCTTACCTCCAGGGGTCTCAGGTAGGCACTCCCCCATTGGGTGTTCCAGGTTGGGGTTTCATGGGTCAGAAGGAAGGCCCAGTGGTTCCATACAGGCAGGTGACCATGGTGGGGGCCTTTGGTTCTGCAGCCCCTTCAAGGAAGCTCTACATGAAAGTGTGGCTCTTCTCTCCATGCAGCACCCCCTACATTCACTCATTTGTGCATTCATACATGCATGTATACATATATACATGCAAATACATATGGCTCTACTTTCTTCCTAATTTTGTATGTGTATCTGTGTGTGTTTTCTTCTTTTTCTCTTCCTTTCTCCCATAGCCACCTTGGAGATGCCACTGTGGATAGAGATTCCTCCCAGTTAAAGTGGTAACCCTTAAAACTGTGTGATGGCCACTCCTAAGTTGCCCCTCTGCTTTCTATTCCTCCTCCTGACTCTGCCTACAGTGAGAATTAGATGCCATTTTTCCTTGTGTATGTGTTTTTAGTATCCAGTGTGAATGAAGGCAAATGCAGAGGTATGTCTGCTTTTGACTTTCTCTTTGACACCAAGGTACTTATATGTGATAGACTCTCTTATACTTTGTAGCTTTCACAAAACACCTCCACTGGACTTTGCATCTCTGTGCAGAGTCAACATATTCCCAGATTCTTTCCATTTCCCCTCTGTTATTTTATTTATGCACAGTGGAGAAATCATGCTTGTGAAGAAATTTATTTCTCCATACCCACACAAGTACACAGACCAGGAAGGAAGGTCTGTGAGTATAGATGCCAAGATATGATGGTTATGATTCCCCCACAGAAATGAGAGCAGTCAGAGGTATCCTCTAGTTTCACATGGGACTGTTCATGGAAAGCTGCCTCTTTATGACAGCCTCGAATTACATTTGTGGGATTTTCAATAGATAATTAGGGTTGATTTTAATGTTATACTTTCTTCAGAAATCATGATTGATCCAAGAGCTGATATCCTAGCCTGAAAGCACTCTCTCAGTTGGCTGGGTAGGTTGAATATATACATTGCCACCTTTTGGCTATCACTTTGACCATCAGCCCAAAATCCAGTGAAGGACAGTTGACTATCTTGTTGCAGGACACACAGAGTGGACAGAAAAAGAGGATACCTCCACGATCCCAGGTCATCTCTAGATTCTAGGGTTATGGTTGAGTGCTCTTTATCCTTCTGAATCCTCTTCCTTATCCTTTTCAAAAAGTCTGTTTTGGCTGGGCATGGTGGCTCATGCCTGTGGTCCTGGCACTTCGGGAGGCCGAGGCGGGCGGATCCCATGAGGTCAGGAGTTCCAGACCAGCCTGGTCAGCACGCAGAGACCCCATCTCTGCTGGAAATACAAAAATTGGCTGGGTGTGGTGCCAAGTGCCTGTGGTCCCAGCTGCTTGGGAGGCTGAGGCAGGAGAAGCGCTTGAACCCAGGAGGCGGAGGTTGCAGTGAGCCAAGATCGTGCCACTGCGCCTCAGCCTGGGCGACAGAGCAAGGCTCTGTCTAAAATAAAATAAAATAAAATAAAATAAATAAAATATCATAACATATAGAAAAAAATTACAAACAATACAAATTGACACTTCACTAATTCCCAGAGAGTGAAGGCAGCGTGGCATAGCAGAATGAGCGAGGTCTGAAGTCAAATTGTATGGGTTTAAATCTTAGCTTTGCCTGCTATGAACTGCAAATCTGATGATACACCGAGACCCAAATCTTCTTTGGGTCTCGGTGTATCATCTACAAAATAGGCTTAACAATTCTTTTCATGATTGCTGGGAGGACTAGATAGGATGATATATGTGAAAGTTCTTAGTAGGTACAGAAATTTACTAAAAAAGACAAATCCACATGCTGTGATGCAATGTGGACTATCTTTGGTCACCTTCATGTCAAAGATGGTCTTAAACTGCTCTGGTTTGGTAAATGTAGGAGTAAACTAGAAGTCAGAGAATATGGGATCCACCCTTATCTGCTCTCAGACTTTGGTTTACAATGAGCTCAAGTGTGGGGATTGTGTCAAATGATTCCTGGAATCCCTTACATTTGTAAAATCCTATGAATTTGTGAAGTCTACAAAATGTGAATCTGAGGTGTATGTACTGTAGAGCAACTATTAGACAATTTATCACTATATATATATATAGCCTCCCAAGTGGCTGGGATTGCAGGTGCCTGCCACCATGCCTGGCTAATTTTTGTATTTTTAGTGAAGATGGGGTTTCACGGTGTTGGTCAGGCTGGTCTTGAGCTCCTGACCTCAGGTGGTTCACCTGCCTCGGCCTCTGAAGGTACTGGGATTGCAGGAGTGAGCCACCATGCCCGACCCTGTCACATATTTTACAGAAGCCATCATCTCATACCTTTGAGTCCAACCCCAGAAAGAGCGGTCCCTTGCATACCATTCAACATGGCCTTGGGCATCCTTTCCCCACTCCCCAGCCATAGCTGTTTGGGCTAGGATTGGAAACCTGTCTACGGTGGGCCCCTTGGAGTCTCTTGCTGGCCACTTGGGATTAGAATGGAGAGAGTCAAGTTAACAGACAGTAATGCTGGACTTGGACAGTCGCCAGCATGTGTTGGAGGCCGAGGGTACCATCCAATGTAAGCCATGGTGGATGGTGTAATAGGAGAGCAAAGGAAGGAAATCTGGGAATGGGTCGGATGGGGAGGGAGAAAAGGTGGGGGAAAGAGAAATGTAAAATGAGGGAAGCAGAGGAAGAGATAACATGGTAACGAGGAAAGTAACACCTTTGGTCATTTTCTGTTTCAACCACTCAGAGCAGGCCTGTTGGTTCTCTTTTACCTTCTGTTGTCTTTTACCTAAGTAGATTTTAGTGGCTTTTCTATTCTTGATCTCCAACCATGCCCTAAGACATATGGTAACACACACAGGATTCTCTCATGGCAGGGCTTTGTCTCATTCCTTTTTGCAACAAGCACAAAGTAGATGCTCAATGAATTTATGCTGAAATGACATGAAAATCATATGTTTGTGTATGAAGTGTCACTGATGGCACTTATATTAAAAAGGTTAAGTAAAATAGATAATTACATTTCAAAAAAAAAAAAGTCTGCTTTGTCCTGTGAAATGGACAGTGGTCCTGGGATTTCAGCACATTTACAGTAGGAGACACTGCTGAGGCATATAGATAACTGGCATGGGGCAATGGTGACCTATTCTGTAGCTTTCCACCATGCTTAGTAGGTAAGGCTTTTTGAATGAGGTCCTGATGGTGGGGCCCAAAGTAGGAAGTGCATGGATGAGCACCTAGGCAAGATATGTTTCCCTCAGGGGATTTAGGTCATTTCTTGGAACTTGAGGTCAGTGTCCTGTGGTGTATGACAGAGGGGAAATGGGTTGGGACTGGGACTCTGGGAGGCCGGCCATCTGCCAGTTATGGGACCTTTAGGCTCCCATATTTACTTCTAAGAAGTGGTCCTGGCCCCACTTAGGCAGAAAAAGTCCATTGGAGACCCAGGGAAGACAGACAGGTCTTTTGGACCTTCACCTTATTGGTGTTGAGTACAGCTCTGTCTTCCTGTCCTGCCCGTTATCTCCCAATCCCTCTTGGGCCCAACTCACTGCACAATAGCCCTCCTGACTGGTGAGGACATGGAGTACACTCTGCCTTAACTGTAAGAGGGTGATTGGGCTAAAAGGGGTGGGAGGCCACACTCACACAGCCTGGTGCCAATCGCTCAATGTCCCTTATGTCTGTCTCTTGACATACTGAGGAGAAATGTTGGGGAAATGTGGTATCTTGAAGAGGTGTTATTCCACACAAACCATCAGAAGTACACCTACCACAAGCCTGCTTGTAAGAATTGTCCTGCCATTGACCCTGCATCACATATGAGGATGGGTATCTCTAGATTGGCTCCTGCCTCCCCTCCTCACTGACCCAAGTGTGCAACCTTCCTTGTCTGGAGACCATTCCTTGTCTGGAGGGTACAGCCATTTGAAAGGAGTGGGGTACTCAGGCCACATTGTGTTGTGATGGCAGTTTTTCCTCATTGTTCACCCCAGTTCTGGTGCCGCTGGGCCACCACTTTGTGGGTATTGAATCCTGAGACCTCTGGGTCAGCCTGACCTTTTAGTGGCTTATGTCAATGCCCAAATCAAAATGTTACCTGGTAAGCAGAGTTTAAGTCTGGCTCCAACTCTCTGCCCAGGCTCAAGGTATTTTCCTATGGCCTCAACCAGCTCCATTGCTAAAGATTCAGCCATGGCTTTTAGGTATGATTATAAGATAATGATCAAAGCCATTTCTCCTTGCCAAGAGGAAAGTTCAAGACCACCCTACTGGGAAGAAGCCCTGCAAGATAGAGGACCAGTAATGAGAACTGGGAGCCCCAAGGATTCAGCCAGGATAGATATTGGCTGGCTTTGTCTTCAGTAGCAAATGGCAGAGGGACAGGATATTGGGGAGGAAAGAAGGGAAGGAATGCTGGCATTTCTTGCATAATACTGCCATCTAGAAGA
This sequence comes from Macaca mulatta, assembly GCF_049350105.2. Classification (NCBI taxonomy): domain Eukaryota; kingdom Metazoa; phylum Chordata; class Mammalia; order Primates; family Cercopithecidae; genus Macaca; species Macaca mulatta. The sequence continues at coordinate 122,479,709 of NC_133426.1, read as the reverse complement.
ACTTGTTTAACAATCCCATGAACCCTTGCTCGTGATTGTCTGAGGAGTGGCTTGGGAGTGAAGTGGAGTTTCAGGAGGGAACAGAGCTATCTGGATGCATGGGAGAAGCATGGCCAATGGCCATTTGCGGCTGTCAAGCTTCAGAGACAAGCACCAGGTCAAGAAACCCAGAGCGCGTGATGGGACCTGTACTGGAAGTCCTGGCTCATGATTCTGTTGGTAGCCATTTCTGGGTAGGGCTACCGTAAATCTCTGCAAAGGAGCCCCACCCTGAGGTTACAGTCATTTTACCACCTGCCCCTTTATTGGCTGCAGTGCCTGCTCCTGAGGTTGCTATACATCTGGCAGAGCCTGTTTTTAGTGCTGTATGTCCCACATCAAAGAGAACCAGTGCCTAGATCCCTGCCTTTGCAGAGTTCTCCTTCTTGGCCACCTTCCTTCAAAGTCCCAGGAGCCTCAGGGCAATGAGCAGTAATTGACCTTGCTTCCCATTCACCCCTGGCTCTCCAAGTCTGAACCTGTGTTTGTCCTGGTAGCTGGGAATCAAGAAGGGCCAAGAGTCCATGCCAGAATCTAACTACTGTTGGATTCTGTCATCATCCTTCCTTTCTCCATGCCCATTTCTCTCTGTGCATCCAGCCCTAGCCTCCTCCCCATTTCTCTCAGATCTACTCCTCATCAAGCAACCCTGCCGAGCCAAGAACGAGGTACATACTCCTGGGTACATGGCCTATTTTATACACTCCATCTTCCTAATTGCCTACTCCTGGAAAACATCTGGGGTAGGTCGTGCTTTTGCCAGCTGTTAATTGACTGAGGCTATGCTCCCTGGTCAGTGCTTGCCCACGGGCCTAGTAGGAAGACTCAAGGCCCAACTCTCCACCTTTTCTTTTTCTCACCTCCCAAATGGGTGCCAAACACTGCTCCAGGCCTTTCTTAATTTCATACTTGTGAGTTTCCTACAGTGTTGCCCAGTGGTCTTATGTGGGCAGAGCCTTTTAGGGTCAATCAGCCTTCTTTTTTCCAAGCCTCAGGGCAAGACCTGGACCTACAGGATCTGATTGATCCTAAGCTCAAGGCTGTGAGCATGATGCTGTAAGAGTGATCCTTAGGTTTGAGCCAATGCTGTGATACAAGCAGATACAAAGAACATAGATCTTCATGTTTGAACCCAGTTTTCTTCCACGAGGTGAGGAACCAGATCATACTAAGGAACTAGAGCCTAAAAAACTGCACTTCTGGATTGTTCTTGAGCTGAAGTACAGCACAATACAGACCTGGGTCCTCTGACACCAGAGCTCAATGTTAGTGTCAACTTGATCCCCAGTGAGTGTCAGCACCCTCTGCCCCATGGGACAAAATGTGTGGAATGGCACCCTGTGAGGCCTTTGACCCAGACTTTCTTCGACAGGAGCAACAATTAACCAGACAGAATTTGAAGTGCAATGTACCTCAACTACTCTTTCTTGTTTCATTGTAGTACCCCCAAATTAGGAAATTTTCTTTCTCTTTATGGGCTACACCTAGCAATGTGGCTACTGCCACCTCCCCTTTATTTGGCTCACCCTAAGCCCTGCAGATGGGACATCAGTTCCCGGGTTTTCCACAGCCCTGGGGCCTCCAGGGCAGTGCCCCCTTTCTTCGCTCGAACTTACCTCTGCACCAAGAGCAAAGATCCATAGTCAAAATGCCCTGTGGTAGCTCCAGGTTCCCAAACATGGCTGCCACTAAGGCCTAGCCTCTGCTGACTCGCGAGCCTGGCAGACCTGGCAGCCCAGGGTTCCTTGGTGGGTGAGCTTGACTCCCTCGCTTTTACACTGACTCTGGACGCACCCAGTCAGGTGCCCACATCCAGCCCCAGAATTCCCTGAGTGCCCCAAACCTACCCTTTGTTCTACTAGAAACCTTCCCCTCTGGATACACCGTGAAGGGCTGGAAGCCATGCTCAAAAAGCTTCCTCTTGATGGCACTGTTGTTCCAGAAATGCCAACCACCCTGGCCTACCAGGCCTCTCCCTCCACCCTTTGTGGATGAAAAACCACCAAGGCAGGCCCACAGCCAGTATTAACCTTAGAAGCAGAGTTTATTCTGCTATAGTGCTACAAGGTGGGGCTGAGTATACCTTTCTCTGGGGCTCTTGATTTTAATATAAATGTCTCTGTGAAAGTGATCATCAGAAAGAATAGATGTATCCATGTATCTGTTGCTGTTAATACATTGTCCATTTATGAGCTTTAAGTCTGAATATCATGTAAATGGGTCAATGGCTTCTGGGCTCACTTGTGATATAGGATTTCTTAGATAGAATTGTTGCTCTTATGAGGACATTGACTTGCAGCTTGAGGTGGGCTGAGTAACTGGATTTCCCCTCTTATCCTGGAGTCATTGCTTCTCTTCTGTCCTCATGGAGCCAGGCCAATCTTACCCAAGGCAGTCCAGCAGCCTCTTGTAGTTTAAGGTCTCAGCAGCAGGCCCTAGAGGGAATGGCAGGCTATTGTGGGGCCTGTAGGAATTGACAGGTGCTATATCAGGTGAGAAGACTTTTTCAAAGTCAAAATAGAAATCTAGAGATGAATATCTAAATTTAACATTTTATTAGGGAAGGAAAAATTGCAGTTTGGTGCATACACACAGATTCGGTGGCCTTTAGTATTTCTGAAGAAGGAAGAGGAAATTGCAGGTTTTATAAAAGGAGAAATGTTACATAGAGTTTTTCCAGAAAGTTCATTGGCACTGGTAACGTATTTTGGAGCTAGCAAGCTCTGATGGATGAGTGATAGTCTTGGGTAAAAGTGGTCTTAGAGTTGAGCAGGTTGTTTCAGTAGCTGTTAGATAAAAGTGTTTTCAGGATATAACGGGCAGTTTTTATCATCCAGGCTGGTAGAGAATTACATTCTTAGAGCAACGTAATAATGCCGTGAGTGCTTCCCCCCCGAACTCTTGATTCTGTTATAGTTTTATATCATAAGAATGACCCAATGTGTATGATTAACTTTCACACTCCCCTCTTTGATCAAGATCCTTCTAGAATGCATGACTGATCAACCATTTTGAAGTTAGGCTTAATTGTCCCTCGGTGCTGGGATGGAGCTGTCATGTTGTCTATTCCTTATTGAGGGTAAGTCATAGGGGTGTATGTCAGTGACCTGAGTCATATTGGAGTAACAAGGAGGCCAGAAGGAAAAATTTTGTCAGAGTAGATTCGTCTGGAGTCCAGCATCGAGTTTCATCTTACAGTTCCATAGGCATCAGCAGTCACGTTGAAACAATGGGCTAATTTTCTCCCCTTCAGAGAGCTGGCTTTACAAAGATTAGACAGGTAATAAGGGCAACACTTAAAAATCATAATAAATATATATATATATAAAATAAAATTAGTTTGTACAATGGTTTTGATCTAAGAGCACAAACTTAAGGGCAGCAACTAAACAAATCAAAAGACCATAGAGGAAACTAGGTGAGACTTGTTACAGCCACTGAGTAGCATTTTCTGACTTGGTAAAATTAAAACAGAGAATGCCAATTTTACAAAAGGAACCACCATTATAATTTGAACAAAATTGTAAAAGTTGCCCACTAGGTGAACTAAAAGGATTTCTTTGGTCAGGTTTTGTCAAGTTATCTATAGCAGTTACTGATTGCAAAAAAAAATTAATTATGTCAACTTCCTGCCAAGTGAAAAAAACGTATCATTAAGGGAAGCAAGACCTTCATTCTGATATGCCATTCTGATGTCTTAGGAAAGGTCGTTTATGGCATGAAAAATGTCAACTACTTGTCCTGGTTTACAGTTTGAATGTCTCTGGTTTTGGTATGAGGGAGTTTGGTGACCTTTCTGTGTGGTTCATATATCAGGCACAAGATATGTTCCTTAAAATTTATCTAGTTTTAGCTTACAGGGCCTTAGAAACAAAGCAGTTCCTGCCTTAGGAGTTTTATGGAAAAAAATTTGGACTGGAGGAACCTAGAATAATTTAGGACTGCATGTAGTGTATAAGTAGATAATAAGAGCTTGAAAACAATGTGCAGAGTTAAAATCTAATAACAGGTGTAGTATAGCTCTTTTTTAGAAACAACCTTTTCTTTCTACGTTGATCATATAGGAAATCTCAGATTTTAAAACCTCATGAGGCTAGAAAGCAAAACGGAAACCAACTTAGATTTTATTACAATCTTAGTATTCCTGGACCTGCCTGGAAGTGACAGTTTTTATTTACTCACTATAAGGCTGGGAACCCTTAAAGTCAGGCATTTTATGCATATTTTCAAATATGTCATTTCAGTCAAAGCCTTGGTAATAACCATGATTTTAAATTGTATTCTGCTATAAAGAAGACAGATTTTTATTGGGCTTATGCAAATAATCATATTGCCATAAGAATACTAACAAATACTTTTTGAATTCTGGAGGAATCAAGGAGAAAAATAATCCAAATGATTTTCCTTTTTTTTCTTTTACAAAAGTATATCTTACCAAATTGCTATAAATGATAGCTCAAGAGAGAAAATGTTCCTAAATCTGAAAAACACAACATTAAGAACCATGTGTATCAAGTAAAAAATCATAAAAACATTGTCTTCATTAGTTATTCAGTCTCATAATCAACTTTTGTTCTGTTTGATCTCCACTAGTAGTTTTCTGAATCCATCAGTTTATTAGAGTTCTGGAAGTTTTTATTTAGTCCATTGATATTAAAGTTATCAGAAACCTGTATTTAAGAGTACTTGTGGGCCAGGCACGGTGGTTCATACCCGTAATTCCGGCACTTTGAGAGCCCAAGGCGGGCGGAGCACCTGAGTTCAGGAGTTCAAGACCAGCCTCATCTTGAACTAAAAAACCCCGTCTCTACTAAGCCCCGTCTCTACTAAAAATACAAAAAATTACCTGGGCATGGTGGCAGGCGCCTGCAATCCCAACTACTTGGGAGGCTGAGACAGGGGAATCGCTTGAACCCAAAAGGCGGACGTTGCAGTGAGCCAAGATCACGCCATTGCACTCCAGCCTGGGCAACAAGAGCAAAACTCCGTCTCAAAAAAAAAGAGTACTTGTTGGAGTCTTTTCCATTAATTTGATTTTAAATTTTATTAATTCGTTTATTTCAGCTCTGTCATCCAGGCTGGAGTGCAGTGACAGGATCATAGTTCGCTGCAGCCTCTAACTCTGGGGCTCGAGTGATCCTCCTCTCTCACCGTCCCAAGTAATTAGGACTACAGACAAGTACTGCCAAAGCCAGCTAATTTTTTTTTTTTTTTTTTTTTTTGTAGAGACAAGGTCTCGTGATGGTTCCCAGGCTGGCCTTGAACCCCTGAGCTCAAGCAATCCTCCCACCTCAGCCTCTCAAAATGATGAGTTTTCAAGTGTGAGCCACCATGACCAGCCCTTGTCCATGAATTTGGTTTTAGAATTTCGATTTTAGAGAATAATTCAAAACGATAACTGTGGATTCTAAAAACTTAGAATGGCCATGGTTAAAAATCTGATGAAAAGTTGTAATTGATGAGGAAATTTAGTTAGTTCTATTACATATAGCATTTTTAGGTAACAACCAGAATTATGATTGATAACATATTTCTATGAATTTATATAATTTTTGAAACATTTGTATCAATAGTACATTTATAAATGCAACTAAGATCTAATATTGCTTATCCTTCAGTAACATTTCTTACATAGTTTTCCAAATAACCTTAATCATTTAATATCTCTACAAAATGAAAGATATATCTTTTGTTGCTTTCCAGGAGTCTGAATGGAAAATCCTGAAGTTAATTCTAGGTCAACAAGACTTAATTAAGGATTTGATCTTCAGTAAGTTTGTCAAAGATGTTAAAGTGCTCAAAGCACTTGATCCAAACAGAATCGCAGGCCACTATAAGATAATACTCATTTAACCAAGGTGATCATCAAAAGACTTCAAATGCAACACAGAAAGTTACATGGATGTAAAAGCCTTAATCCTTTTAAACCTCAATTATCCTCAGTAATCAAAAACCGAATAAAGGCAACACAGCAAATTTTCTTGATAAAACAAAAGGCTTTGATTCTTAGGCCAACTAACAAAAAGACAAAGAAAAACCTTCAGCCCTGTGACTTTTTCTCCTTAACGGAAGCTCATGTAGATAAACTGGAAGTTGAACCTGATGAATTTAATTAGACACAGGGATAATGTTTCCAAGGTTATGAGTGGAATAATTCAGATAAATCAAGAAAAGCCAAGAATACAGAGGCAAGTTTTATGGGAGGGAAACAATGCTTTTCTAGGCCTGCAAGGTAAACATTTTAGTGTTAGGCCATAACAGCGGGTTAGAACTAGAGAAAAAAGAGGAGCTGACAAAGAAGTTGAAGGAGAGTTTTCATAACAGGCATTCTCAAGGGGAGAAAAGGCTGAATGTCATGATGTATGACGTGCAAATCACATGCAGTGAGGTACAGCAAAAGTTGTACCTTTGAGGTATAAATCTGAGAAATTTGAAAAGTAAAACTTTAACAAATGAAATTAGGGGGCAAAGCAAGATGGTGGAATAAGAGGCTCCACCTATCATTTTCCTCTCCCAAGGACATAAATTTAACAACTATATACACACAAAGAATAACACCTTGATAAGAATAAAAAATCAGGTGAGCACTCACAATACCTGGTTTTACCTTTCAATCACTGAAAGAGGCACTGAAGAGATAGAAAGAAGTCTTGAATTGCTAATGTCACCCCTCCCTCACACCCTGGCAGCAGCAGCATGGTGCTGAGAGAGTTTCCATGTTCTGGGGAATGGAGAGCACAGCAATTGTGAGGTGTTGAACTCAGTGCTGTCATGTTAGAGCAGAAAGGAAAGCCAGACCAAACTCATCTGATGCCCGCCATAGTGGGAGTATTTAAACCAGACCTAGCCAGAATGGAATCACCACTTGAGTTCCTCTAAACCTCACTACCATGTTCTAAAGTGCTCAGAGACTCTAAATGAACTTGAAAGGTAGGCTAGGCCACAAGGATTTCAACCTTTAGATGAGTTATAATGCTGAAATGGGCCCAGAGACAGTGGACTGGTGGGGCACATAACCTACTGAAACATCAGCTGGGATGGCTAAGAAAGTGTGGGCATTACCTCTCAACCCCAAGCTACATAGCTCACAGCTCCAAAAGAGACCCCTTCCTTCTGCTTGATGAGAGAAGAGGGAAGAGTGAAGAGGACTTTTTATTGCATCTTGAACACCAGCTCAGCCACAGCAGGATAGGGCACTGGTCAGAATCCTGAGGCCCCTATTCCAGGCCCTACCTCCCAGGTAACATTTCTAGACACAACCCAGGCCGGAAAGGAACTTGCTGCATTGAAGGGAAGGACCAAGTCCTTGCAGCATTTATTACCTACTAATGGAAGGGCCCTTAGACGCTGAATAACAAGCAGAAATATCCAGGTACTACTTTGAAGGACTTCAGTGGGACTCTGAGACTTACTGGCTTCAAACATGACTCAGCACATTTCCAACTGTGGTGGCTACAGGGCGAGACTCCTTCTGCTTGAGAAGAGCAGAGGAAAGAGTAAAGGGGACTTTGTCTTGAACCTTAGGAACCAGGTCAACCACAGGGTGCTGTACCAAGTGGGCTCTTGGAGTCCACAATTCCAGGACTTGGCTCTTTGATGATATTCCTGGACCTGTCCTGGGCCAAAGGGAAGCCCACTGCCCTGAAAGGTGAGTCCCAAGTCAGGCAGCATTCATCACAAGCTGACATAAGAGCCCTTGAACCTAAAGGGAACATTGGCAGTGGTCTGGCAATACTCCCCATGGGCCTATGGTGGTGAAGACCACAGGGTGAGGCTCCTCTACATTTGGAAAAGGGAGGGGAGAGTGGGAACGACTGCATTTTGTGCTTTCACTGACAGCTCAGCCACAATACAATAGAACACCAGCAAGACTTCTAAGGTTTTGAACTCTAGTTCCTGGCTCCAGCATGGCACTCCTGGACCCACATGGGGCCTGGGAGAACTCACTGCCCTGAAGAGAAGGGTGCAGGCCTAGCTTTGCCACCTGCTGATTTTAGAGTCCCAGGGCCTTGAGTAAATATAGGCAGTAGCCAGGGAGTGGTTACTGCAGGCCTTGGAAAAGATGCAATGCTGTGCCGGCTTCAGGTCTGACCCAGCATAGTCATAGTGGTGGTGGCCACAGGGTTGCTTATATGATTGCATCCTCAGTTTCAAGTCGCTCAGAACAGAGAGAGATACTATATTTGTTTGAAAGAACATTAAAAAAAAAGGGAACAAGAATTCTCTGCCTGGGAATCCAGAGAAATCTCCCAGATGTTGTCCAAGACCATCAAGGTAGTACATCTGTGAATCTGCAAGAACCACAGTGTTACTGGGCTCATGGTTCCTCATAAAGCAGATAGAGCTTAGATGACAACACCCAAGTCCTCTCAAATATCTGGGAAGCCTTCACAAGAAGGATAGGTATAAACAAGCCCAGACTGAATACTAACATAAATACCTAACTCCTCAATGCCCAGACACAAACATCTATAAGTATAAAAGACAGTCCATGGAAACATGACCTCACCAAATGAACTAAATAAGGCACCAGGGAACAATCCTGGAGAAACCGAGATACGTGACCTTTCAGACAATTCAGAAGAGCTTTTGAGGAAACTGAAAGAAATTCAAGATAACACAGAACAGGAATTTAGAATTCTATTAGATAAATTTGATAAAGAAATCAAAATAGTTAAAAAGTATCAAGCAGAAATTTGGGAGCTGAAAAATACAATTGGCATATTGAAGAATGCATCAGTGTCTTTTACTAGCAGAATTGATCAAGCAGAAGAAAACTAGTGAGCAAGGTATTGAAAATAGGGGCAGGCTATTTGAAAATACATAGAGGAGACAAGAAATAAAAAACAATGGAGAACACCTACAGGATCTAGAAAATAAGTGGAAAAAGGCAAATCTAAAAGTTATTGACCTTAAAAAGGAGGTAGAGAAACAGATAGGGGTAGAAAATTTATTCAAAGAGATAATAACAGATAACTTCTCAAACCTAGAAAAGGATAGAAAATAGTAATGTCCAAGTACAAGAAGGTTATACAACACCAAGCTGATTTAACCAAAAGAAGACCACCTCAAGGAATTTAATACTACAACTCCCAAGAAACAGGGATAAAGAAATTATCATGAAAACAGCAAGAGAAGAGAAACAAACAACGTGTAATGGAACTCCAATACATCTGGTAGCAGACTTTTCAGTGGAAACTTCACAGGCAAGGAGAGTGGCATGGCATATTTAAAGTACTGAAGGAAAGAGACTTTTACCCTAGAATAGTATATCCAGCAAAAATAACCTTCAGACATGAGGGAGAAATAAAGACATTCCCAGACAAACAAACGCTGAGACATTTTATTAACACTAGACCTGTCATACAAGAAATGCTAAAGGGAGTACTTCAATCAGAAAGAAAAGGATGTTAGTGAGCAACAAATAATCACGTGAAGGTTTAAAAAAAAAAAAACTCACTATAATAGTAAGTGTAAATAAAAACACAGAATATTATAACACTGTAACTGTGATGCGTCAAATACTCTTATTCTAAGTATAAAGGTAAAATGATGAACCAATCAAAAACAGTTAACTACACACTGTACACCGTATTAATATGTTATCAGATAAAATAATGGGTTTTAAAATAGTATTTGCAAGCCTCGTGGTAACCTCAAACCAAGATGCATACAATGGGGAGACAAAAAATTAAAAGCAAGAAACTAAATCATAACACCAGAGAAAATCATCTCACTAAAGGAAGACAGGGAGGAAAAAGAAGGAAAACAGACCACAAAAAAACCCAGAAAACAAATAATAAAATGGCAGGAGTAAAATCTTAATTACCAATAATACCATTGAATATAATGGATTCAACTCTCCAATCAAAAGTCATAGAGTGGCTGGGTGAATTTTAAAAACAAACCCATTGACTTGTTTCCTACAAGAAACATACTTCCCCTATAAAGACACATGTACACTGAAAAGGATGCAAAAATATATTCCATGTCAGGGGAAACCAAACAAGAGCAAAAGTTGCTGCACTTATATCAGACAAAATATATTTCAAGACAAAAACTATAACAAGAGACAAGGTCACTATATAATGATAAAAGGGTCAATTTAGCAAGAATATATAACAATTTTAAGTATATATGCAGTCAACCTTGCAGCACCTAGATATATAAAGCAAATATTATTAGAGCTAAAGAAAGAAAGAGACCCTAATACAATAATAGCTGGAGACTTCACCCCACTTTCAGCATTAGGCAAATCTTGTAGAAAGATACTAACAAAAAAAAACTCAATCTGCACTATAGAACAAATGGATCTAATAGATATTTACAAAACTTTTCACCCAATGGCTATGGAATATAAACTCTTCAGCACATAGATCATTCTCAAAGATAGACCATATGTTAGGTCACAAAACAAGTTTTAAAATATCCAAAAAATGGAAATAATATCAAGCATCTACTCTGACCACAATGGAATAAAACTAGAAATCAATAACAAGGAATTCTGGAAAACAAATACATTAAAATTAAACAATATGCTTCTGAAGAATCAGTGGGTCAATGAAGAAACTGAGAAAAAAGTTGAAGAATTTCTTGAAACAGATGATAAGGAAAACACAATATAGCAAAACCTATGGAATACAGCAAAAGCAGTATTATGAAAGAAGTTTATAGCTGTAAGTGTCTGTATTAGAAGAAAATTTTCAAATAAAAAAATCTAACAGTGTGCTTGAACTAGAAAAGCAAGAGTAAACCAAAACCAAAATCAGTAAAGGAAATACTAAAGATGACTGCAGAAATAAATTTGAAATGAAGAAAACAATACAAAAGATTAATGAAATAAAAAGTTTGTTGTTTGAGAAGTTAAACAAAATTGACTAACCTTTAGCCGGACTAAGAAAAAAGAGAGAAGATCCAAATATATAAAATCAGAGATTAAAAGGGAGACATTGTGACTACTGCAGAAATTAAAAGGATTACTAGTGGCTACTATGAGTAACTGTATGCCAATAAATTGGAAAATCTAGAAGAAATGGACAATTTCCTAGACACATACAACCTTCCAGTATTAAACCAGTAAGAAATCCAAATCCTGAACAGACCAATAACAAGTAGCGAGATGGAAGCCATAGTAAAGTCTCTCAGTAAAGAAAAGCTTGGGAACTGATTACTTCACTATAGAGCTGTACCAAACATTTAAAGAAGAATTAATGCCAATCCTACTTAAACAATTCCAAAAAAATAAAGGAGGAGGGAATACTTCCAAACTTATTCTACAAGACCAGTATTACATTGATAGCAAAACCAGACAAAGATACATCAAAAAAAGAAAACCACAGGCCAATATCTCTAATCAATATTGATGCAAAAATCCTCAACAAACTACTAGCAAAGTAAAGTCAACAATACATTAGAAAGCTCATTCATCATGACCAAGTGGGATTTATTCCAGGGATGCAAGGGTGATTCAACATATGCAAATCAATCATTGTGATGCATCATATCAACAGAAGAAAGGACAAAATCCATATCATTTCAATTGATGTCCAAATGACATTTTTATCCCTTCATGATAAAAACCCTTAAAAAAACCTGAGGATAGAAGGATCATACCTCAACATAATACAAGCCATATATGACAGACCCCAGCTAGTATCATACTGAATGAGGAAAAACTGAAAGCCTTTCCTCTAGGACCTGGTACACAACAGGGATGCCCACTGTCACCACTGTTATTCGACATAGTACTGGAAGACTTAGAGCAATCAGAGAAGAGAAAGAAATAAAGGACATCCAAATTGGAAAAGAAGAAGTCAGATTATCCTTGTTTGCAGATGATATTATCTTTTATTTGGAAAAACCTGAAGACTCGTAGCCAAGCATGGTGACATGTGCCTGTAGTCCCAGCTACTTGAGAGCCTGAGACAGAAGGATCATGTGAGCCCAGGAGGCCGAGGCTACAGTGATGAGCTGAGATCATGTCACTGCATTCCAGCCTGGGCAACAGAGTGAGACCTTGTCTCAAAAAAGGAAAAAAAGAAAGAAAAAACTCCACACAAAAAAATCAGAACTTATAAACAAATTCAGTAAAGTTGCAGGATACAAAATTAATATCCAGAAATCAGTAGCATTTCTTTATGCCAATGTGAACAATGTAAAAAAGAAATAAAGTAACCCTATTTACAATAGCCACACATAAAATTAAATACCGAGGGATTAATTTAAAGAAATCAACAATCTCTATAATGAGAACTATAAAACAATGATGAAAGAAGTTGAAAAGGACACCAGAAAATGGAAAGATAGTCTATGAATTGGAAGAATCAATATTGTTTAAAATTCCATACTACCCAAAGCAATCTACAGATTCAATGCAATCCCTATCAAAATACCAATGACATTTTTCAATGAAATAGATAAAACAATCTTGAAATGTATATGGAACCACAAAAGACCCAGAATAGCCAAAACTATCCTAGGCAAAAAGAACAAACCTGGAAAATTCACATTGCCTGACTTCAAATTGTACTACAGAGTTATACTAACCAAACCAGCTTAATGCTGGTATAAAAACAGACACATAGAACAATGGAACAGAATAGAGAACCTAGAAACAAATTCACACTCCTATAGTGAACTCATTTTCGACAGTAGCGCCAAGAACATACACTGGGGAAAAGACAGTCTCTTCTTTAATAAATGGTGCTGTAAAAACTGGATATCCATATGCAGAAGAATGAAACTAGATCCCTATCTCTCATTGTATACAAATATCAAAATGGATTTAAAACTTAAAGACCTCAAACTATGAAACTACTACAAGAAGTCATTGGGGAAAATCTCCAGGACATTGGTCTCAGCAAAAATTTCTTGAATAATACTCCACAAGGATAGGCAACCAAAGCACAAATGGACAAATGGGATCTCACCGAGTTAAAAAGCTTCTGCACAGCCCAGGAAACAAACAAAAAATTGAAGAGATAACCCACAGAATGAGAGAAAATACTTACAAGCTACCCATTTGACAAAGTATTAATAACCAGAATATATGAAAAGCTCCAACAACTCTATAGGAAAAAAATCCAATAACCTAACCAAAAAATGGGCAAAATATCTGAATAAACATTTCTTAGAAGAAGACATACAAATGACAAACATGAAAAGGTGTTCAACATCATTCATCATTATAGAGAAATGCAAATCAAAACTTTAGTGGGTTATCTTACCCCTGTTAAAATGGCTTATATTCAAAAGACAGGTAATAACAAGTGCCAGTGAAGATCTGGAGAAAATGGAGCCCTGCATACTGTTGGTGAGAAATTAATACCACCACTATGGAGAACAGTTTGGAGGTTCCTCAGAAAAACTGAAAATGGAGCTACCATATGATCCAGCAATTTCACTGCTGGGTATATACACCAAAGAAAGAAAATGAAGATATCAAAGAGATATCTGCAATCTTGTGCTTGTTGCAGCACTGTTCACAATAGCCAAGATTTGGGAGCAACCTTAGTGTCTATCACCAGATGAGTGGATTAAAAAAATGGGGTACATATACAAAATGGAATACTATTCAGCCACAAAAAGAATGAGGTGCAGTCATTTGCAGCAACAAGGAAGGAACTGGAGATCACTATTTGAAGTGAATAAGCAAAGCACAGAAAGACAAACGTCACATGTTCTCACTTATTTGTGAGATCTAAAAATCAAAACAATTGAACTCATAGACATAGAGAGTAGAAGAATGATTACCAGAGGCTAGGAAGGGCACTTGTTGGATTGGGGAGGAAATTGAAATGGGTAATGAGTACCAAAAAAAAAAAAAAAAAAAAAAAAAAAAAGAATGATTAAGATCTAGTGTTTGATTGCATAACAGGGTGATTATAGTAAATAATAATTGACCATTTAAAAATAACTAAAAGAGTATAATTGGATTGTTTGCAACACACAGGATAAATGCTTGAGAGGGTGTATACATCCTTTTTTATGATTTGCTCATTGCACATTGCATGCTTGTATCAAAAGTTTTCATGTACCCCATAAATACATATACCTACTATGTACTGCTCACAAAAATTAAAAATACCATTTTAAATAAGATAGCTTTTTGGGGGGCGGGAACAGGGTCTCACTCTCCATCTCTCACTCAGACTGCAATGGTGAGAACATGATTCATTGGGAAATAAACACAACTTCCTGGGCTCAAGTTATCCTCCCACCTCAGTCTGCCATGTAGCCGGGACCACAGACGCACAACACCATGCCTGGCTAATTTTTTTGTTTTTTTGTTTTTTTTTTTTTTTTAATTTGAGACAAGATCTCACTATGTTGCCCAGGCTGGTCTTGAACTCCCGGGCTCAGGCAATCTTCCTTCTTTGGCCTCCCAAAGTGCTGGTATTACAGGCATGAGCCACTGCACCCAGCAGCAGTCTTACTTTCTTTAAACCAGAAACTAGGGATATTAAATAGATCTCAGGAAAAAGTGGCAGGAACAGAATCTGTCTGTCATGTACAAAATGGCTGTTAAACAGATTTTTGAATTAAACTTAAAGCCTCTTGCAATTTTTAAAAGCGTGTATCAACACTTTAAGAAAACTTTGTTGTTTACACAGACTCTCGTCCTGTATCATGTCATCCCTGACAGCAACATTTAATTTTTAGAATATCGCATAAACAATTTATTTTCAATCTCAGTGGACCCAATCACACACGAAACTTTTTTCATAAGACCAATCTTTTAGAAATCCTCGTCTACTTGTTTAGTTCTTTCATCACTTTTCAACCCCTGCCCCCCAAGTCTTATTTCTGTAATTTTTCTTTTTAAAAAAATTATGAAACAATTTTAAATTAGGTAAAATATTTACCACATACAATTTTTTACACAAAATTATTTCTTTCTAAATTCATGTTTTGATTAATAGACACAAATGTATTTAGTCTTTCCATAAAATTTAAAAAGCCAAGAATGAGTTTATATGTACTTAACAATTTGTTTCTTTTTTTTTTTTTTTTTTTTTCTTATTTGGATATGGCTCAGACATTTAATGAGTATTATTTAATTTAACATAACTTTAAGATTTTAAATTACATGAAAATGTATTTGTAAACGCTTACTCTATTTGCAATTACCTAATTTATTTTTTAACAATTATACCTTGATTACCTATGAAAATTGAGATACTAAACATAGCTACTTATTAGGTTTTTATTAGCCAATTTTATTGCCTGTTAATATCAGGAATTTACCTAAGTAAGAACCTTAAGGTTAAATACGTAGGTATTCTGTCAGTAAGTCAGGAGACACAGCTGATTTTATTAAAGCAACAATATTAAATTAATCTTAATTATCAAAAGGTAAAATAAAGATTATGTTGTTTTAGGGTTTATCATCTTATTACCTTAAAAGATCTAACAGAGGCGTATATAAAACTGTGTGACCAGTAGACTCAAGTGAGAATGTATGTTGACAGTTTTGAAGATATTTCTAATTTTATTTTTTCAACCATTTTTAAACCAATTTATCAAGATTTACTTGTGAACTAAAAAAAAAAAAAAAAAAAAAAAAAAAAAAAAAAAAGGTGGGGGGGTGGCAGGTGCCTATAATCCTAGCTACTTGGGAGGCTGTGGCAGAAAGATTACTTGGGCCCAGAATTTCAAGGTTGCAGTGAGCTATGATTATGCCACTGTACTCCATTCTACATGAAAGAGCAAGACTGTTTCTATAATTTTTTTTGAATGGGATAATTAGTATACTATTGATTTTATATATGCACCCATTGTATCTAAATAAAATATTTTGAGTGGTGTCAAGCTAATTATACCAGATGTTATTATATACACATAACATATAACAGTATATGTACCTATGTGTAAACACCTCTAAATGTATATATACACATATAAAAATGTTTTCATATATATACACATATAAAAATACTTTCAACTTTTAGAACTTTGGTCATGAGATAGTAAAACATATAGACTCACTGATTTTTTTTTTTAAATACATTTATCAGTCACATTTGCTATTTTGTTACATACATAGATTGCATGGTGGTCAAGTCAGGGCTTTTAGGGTATTTGTCACCTAAATAATATATGCTGTAGCCATTAAATAATTTCTCATCATTCTCCCCTCTCCCACTCCCTCACCCTTTCAAGTCTCCATTATCATTCCACTGTCTACGTCCATGTGAATACATTTTGTAGCACCCACTTATGGATGATAACAGGCAATATTTGTCTTTCTGTGCCTGGATCGTTTCACTTAAGATAATGATTTCCAGGATGAGTGTGGTGGCTTGTGCCTGTAATTCCAGGACTTTAGAAGGCCAAGACAGCCAGATTTCTTGATGCCAAAATTTCAAGACCAGGCTGCGCATCATTTCAAGACCTTCTCTTTATAAATAAAAATAAAAATAAATAGCTGGAGCTGTGGCATGCACCTGTAGTCCCAACTAGTTGGAAGGCTGAGGAGGAGGGATTACTTGAGCCCAGGATTTCAAGGCTGCAGTGTGCTATAATTGTGCCAAGACACTCCAGCCTGGGTAACATAGTGAGACCTTATATCTAGAAGATAACAAAGATAATGACCTTCAGTTTCATCTTCATGGCTGCAAAATTCATTACTGTATTCTTTTTTATGGTTGAATAGGATTCCATTATGTATATATACCACATTTCCATATGCATTTATCTATTGATAGACACTTAGGTTGATTCCCCTTTACTATGAATAGTGGTGTGATAAACATGCAAGAGCAAGTATGTTTTTGATATATTGATTTTTTTTTTTCCTTTCAGTAGATATCTAGCAGTGGTATTGCTGGATTGAATGATAGTTTTTTTAGTTCTTTGAAAAACCATACTGTTTTCCATAAAGGCTGTACTAATATCCATTCTGAGCAAAAGTGTATGAATTCTTTTTTCTCCATATCCTCACCAACATCTGCTCTTTTTTGTATTTTTGATAATGGCCATTCTAACTGGGGTAAAATGAAATATCATTGTGGTTTTGATTTGCATTTCCCTGATGATTAATGATGAGCATTTTTTCATATACCTGTTGGCCATTTGTATGTCTCTTTTGAAAAATATCTGTTCATGTCTTTTGTCCCACATGGGATTATTTGATATTATTGTTGGAGTTCCTTGTATATTCTGGATGTTAGTCCTCTGATGGATTGATAGTTTGCAAATATTTTCTCCCATATAACAGGTTGTCTCTTCTCTATGTTGATTGTTTCCTTTGCTGTGAGGAAGCTTTTTAGTTAATTAAGTCCCATTTGTCTATTTTTGCTTCCATTGCCTGTACTTTTGAGGTCTTAATCATTAATTTGGTGCCTAGATCAATGTCCAGAAGAGTTTACCCTAGGTTTTCTTCTAACATTTTTAAAGTTTTGGGTTTTACATGTAAGTTTTTAGTCCATCTTGAGATGGTTTTTGTATGTGGTGAGAGATAAGGATTCGGTTTCATTTTTCTGCGATAGATATTCAATTTTTAAGCCATTTATTAAAGTGGGTCTTCTTTCCCCCACTGTATGTTCTGTTGGTTTTGTCAAAAATCAGTTGGCTGTAAATATGTGGCTTTATTTCTGGATTCTCTGTTCTTCTATGTTAATCTATATACTACTTTTATATCACAATCATGTTATTTTGCTTACTAAAGCCTTGTAATATTATTTGAAGGAAGATAAAGTGATGCTTCCAGCTTTGATCTTTTTACTTAAGATTGCTTTGGCTACTTGGGCTCTGTTTTGGTTCCATATGAATCTTAGGGTTGATTTTTTCTAATTCTGTGAAAAATGACACTGGTATTTTGATAGGGATTGCATTGAATCTGTGGATTAGTCAGTTATGGTCGTTGTATTAGTCTGTTCTCACACAGCTATAAAGAACTACCTGAGACTGGGTAATTTATAAAGAAAAGAGGTTTAATTACTCAGAGTTCCACTTTACAGGAAGCATGACTGGGAGGCCTCAGGAACAATCATGGCAGAAGGTGAAGGGGAAGCAAGCACGTCTCTACTATGGTGGAATGAGAGAGCAGGGGCAAGGGGGAATTGCCACACACTTTTAAACCATCAGATCTCCTGAAAACTCACTCGTAGTCACAAGAACAGCAGGGGGAAAATCCACCCCCCTGATCCAATTACCTCCCACCAGGTCCCTCCCCCAACACTGGGAATTACAAATCAACATGAGATTTGGGTGGGGATGTGGAACCAAACCATATGAGTCACTTTATATTAATTATTTCAATTTATGAACGTGATAGTCTCCCATTTGTTTGTGTCATCTACAATTTATTCCAGCAGTGTTTTGTAGTTTTCCTTGTAGAAATCTATCACCTCCTTGGTTAAATTTATTGCTAGGGTTTTTTTTATAGCTATTGTAAATGGGATTGCCTTCTTGATTTCTTTCTTTGCAAGGTCATTGGTATATGGAAACACTGATTTTTGTACAATAATATTTTTGTATTCTTCAACTTTATTGAATTTGTTCATCAAATCAGTTCTTTGGTGGAGTCTGGGTTTTTCTCGATATATGATTATATCATCAGCAAACAGGGATAATTCTACTTCCTCTTTTTAAATTTTGATTCCTTTTATTTCTTTTTCTTTCCTGATTGCTCTAGGACATAATATATTAGGACATACCCTAATATATTAAATAAGAGTGGAAAAATTGGGCATCCTTGTGTTGTTTCTGTTTTAGAGAAAATGCTTTCCAAGATTCCCCCATTTACTATGAAGTTAAGGGAGGAGACCACCCCTCATATTGTCTTATGCCCAATTTCTGCCTCCAAAGAAAGAAGTAAAAACTAAAAGGCAGAAGTGAAATCCACAAGCAGACAGCCCAGTGCCACACCCTGGGCCTTGTAGTTAAAGATCCACCCCTGACCTAATCAGTTATTTGCATAAGAAAAGCACTCTAAAGATCCCTGTCCTGTTCTGTTCCATTCTAATTACAGGTGCATGCAGCCCCCAGTCATGTACCTCCTGCTTGCGCAATCAATCACAACCCTCTCATGTGGACCCCCTTAGAGTTGTGAGCCCTTAAAAGGGACAGGAATTGCTCACTCGGGGAGCTCAGTTGTTGGAGATGTGAGTCTTGCTAAGGCTTCTGGCCGAATAAAGCCCTTCTTTCTTTAACTTGATGTCTGAGGGGTTTTGTCTTTGACTTGTCCTGCTACATTTCTTGGTTCCCGGACTAGGAAGCAAGGTGATTAACAGACGGATGAGGCAGCCCCTTAGGTGGCTTAGGCCTACTGTGTGAAGCATCCCTGCAGGGGACTCCAGCCAGCTTGAGCAACGCGGATCCTGAGAGCGCTCCCGGGTAGGCAATTGCCCTGGTGGAATGCCTCACCAGAGCAGTGCATGGCAGGCCCGTGTGGAGGATCAACGCAGTGGCTGAACACCGGGAAGGAACTGGCACTTGGAGTCCAGACATCTGAAACTTGGTAAGACTAGTCTTTGCAACTTGCCTACTCCATTTGAGTGGAAGCGTGGCCTGATCACCCATGGCATTTCCATGCCACCAGTTTGGTTTTTTGTTTTTTGACTTGACTTGGATTGCTTGATACTTTGGTTTTAGTTTTGACCTGGCTTGGATTTCTTGACACTCTGATTTTGGTTTTGATTCTGGTTTGGTGTAAACTGTAAAAGTGTATGTGTGCCCTTTTTACCTGTCCTTTTTGTAGTGTGCATATGGTGTAAGCGTGGTGTTTTGTCTCTAGGAAGCATGAGTCAGGTACAAAGTAAACCCACCCCACTAGGAACTATGTTGAAAAATTTTAAGAAAAGATTTAAGGGAGATTACGGTGTTACTATGACACCAGGAAAACTTAGAACTTTGTGTGAAATAGACTGGCCAGCATTAGACGTAGGTTGGCCATCAGAAGGAAGCCTGGACAGGTCCCTTGTTTCAAAGGTATGGCACAAGGTAACCTGTAAGCCAGGGCACCCAGACCAGTTCCTGTACACAGACACTTGGCTACAGTTGGTTTTAGACACCCCCCCCAACCCCACCCCAACAGTGGTTGAGAGAACAGCAGCATAAGCGGCTTGCAGAGGCAAGGAAAGACCAGCAGAGAGACAAAGAGGAAAGAGACAGAGAGAAAAAGAGGCAAAGAGAGAGAGGAAGAGACAGAGAGACAAAGCAGGAGTCAAGGAGAAAGAGAGAGAGAGGAAGAGACAGAGGCAAAAGGAAAGTCAAAAAGAGAGAGAGACAGAAAGTCAAAGAAAGAGAGAAATATACAAGTAGTTAAAAAAAAAAAAGTGTATTCTATTCCTTTAAAAGCCAGGGTAAATTTAAAACCTATAATTGATAACTGAAGGTACTCTCTGTAACCCTATAACACTCCAATACCACTTTGTTGTCAGTGTAAACAAGGGCGTATCCCGAAAGCACTGAGGCCACTGATAACCCGTAGCCTTCCTATCAAAAATCCTTAACCCAGTAACCCACGGATGGCCCAGATGCATTCAATCTGTAGCAACAACTGCTTTGCTAACAGAAGAAAGTAAAAAAAATAACTTTTAGAGGAAACCTTAGTATGAGCACACCTCACCAATTCAGAAGTATCCTAAGAAAAAAAAAAAAGGATGATTTAACGTTAACCACTGAGAATTCCCTTAACCCAGAAGTTTTCCTAACAGGGCATCTAAATCTTAATTACTATACAAAGGTCTGACCAGACCTAGGAGAAACTCCCTTCAGGACAGGATGATGGATGGTTTTTCCTGGGTAATTGAAGGGGAAAAAAGAGCCATTTATACCAATTCTAAGTTAATTTGGATAAAATAAGGTCTTATTAATAGCAAAGGATAATTAAAATCCCAAACTTGGAAGGTTTTCAACAAAAGTAAAGTTTGCTAAAAGTTAACAGTGTAATGTGTATTGTAGTAACTTCTAATCTTGTGGCCTTAGTCTAGTCCACAGACATAAAGGAAGTTTGCTTTGGAAAAGAATGGTTATCATCCCTGAAAAAAAAAGAGAGAGAGAGAGAGAGAGAATAAAGGGGAGGGGGCAGAATTTATGTAAAAAGAGTGTTATATGGTAAATTCTTGTCTTGAAATAAATTAACTGGTTGTTTAAAGAAAGAAATGTTTGTAATAAGTCAGAAAGTTGAGGCATGTCGAAGAATTGTCTGCGAAAGTTGTGAAAGAGAAAAATATATAAAAAAAAATTTATGAAAGAAATGTTGTATAATTTAAAAGCAACTCGGTCTCCTGCATGTAAAACTATTGAAAAAAACAGTTTATGTGCAAGATGTATAAGGAAAGTAAAATATGCCTTTGGTAAAAGGACTATAAGGAGGCATAAGAATATAAATTTTTACCTACATTAAAAGGTTAAAAAATAACTGTTTTGAAGGTTTTAGCAAGTTTTAAAACATTAATTGTAAAGGAAATTCTGTGTGTAAACATATTAGCTAAAGTTAAAGGGGTATCATCCAGTTTTTCTGTGAATTGGACGTTAAAGTAAAAACACAACGGGTTTTTCTTAAAGCACTAACCTGCTCTTTAACAAAGATTATAAAAGCTTAAAAGGAGTCTATAAAAATCTTACCTTATGGTCTGACATTAAAAATTCAATAAATATGTAGACAAAGTTTTATTAAAACTAAGTTTAATATTAATAACACACTAATATAAAGGTGAAATTTAGCTTATCTGGTATAAAAATCATACAGGAAGCATTGTTAAATATAAAATGGTGTTTGTCTTCTTTGGTCTAAAAACTAATAAAAATAGGTGCTAAAGGAAATTTCTCAGTAGAAAGGCACCAAGGACTATAAAGTCCACTGCTGATGTCCCCACATTTAAAACAAAAGGTCAGTTTCTTAGAAATTATATACTTGGTTTATCTTCCACTTTCATTTCCCTCAAAACTAAAAGTATTTTAGCACATGTACCACCCCTAGAATTTCTGGTAAACCAGCACCAGCCTGAAGATCACATTCTCATCAAAGGGTGAAAAGAAAGGAAACTTGATCCAGCGTAGGAAAGACCCTACGTTGTGCTGCTAACCACTGAGACTGCTGTTCATACAGCGAAAAAAGGAGGGACTCATCACAACCGAGTCAAGAAAGTGCCACCCCCTCCAGAGTCATGGGCCATAGTCCCAGGGGAAAACCCTACCAAACTAAAGCTAAGAAAAATTTAACTATTTCATCTATTACTCTTTCTTCTTTCCTTGCTCTGTTGCTGACCATCTAGTTATTAACATAACCAAGTCAATTTTGCCTCAAACTATTGCATTTAATGCTTGCCTTGTTATACCCTGTGGGGACTTGCCAAGTCAAAGACAGCTCTCTACTTCAGAAAAGTACCTCTGTCCCTCCTGACTCTTCTCAGACTGGGCATTAGTAAATTAGGATCATTTAATCTGGGGAAATTTTGATAAAGACTCCAGTGTCAACCGGGAGTCTTGCTCCCCAATGTACAGCTTTTATGCCGTAGATGGTCCAACATTCTGTGGACCATGAAAGAGCAAGGATGAACTGCCCCAACCAGTTTTTGTAACTTCCTAAAATCATACATTCATTTTACTAGAGGATCATAGAAGTTAAAGACTTAAAACAAACTTTGGCAATTAAGACAGGATATCAAGATGCAAATGCCTGGTTGGAATAGATCAAATATTCCACCCACACGTTAAACAAAAGCAATTGTTATGCTTGTGCACATGGCAGCCCAGAGACCCAGATTGTCCCCTTTCCACTAAGGTGGTCCTCCAGTCAACCAGACGTGGCCTGCATGGTAGCTCTTTTCCAGGATTCTACAGCCTGCAGTAATAAGTCATGCCAAACTCTCTCTGCTATATCCCAAAGTCCGGTACCCTGTGGATCAGCCCCTGAGGGCCATCCAGCCTCTGTCTCCCAACACTAAGTTCACTTCGTGTCTCTCATGACAGGGAGGAAACTTAGTGTTCCTTGGACACCTGAAGGGATGCAGTGAGCTTAAGAATTTTCAAGAGCTTATCAATCAGTCAGCCCTTGTTCATCCCAGAGCAGATGTGTGGTGGTATTGTGGTGGACCTTTACTGGGCACCCTGCCAAATAACTGGAGTGGCACTTGTACTTTAGTCTAATTGGCTGTCCTTTTCACCCTGGCTTTTCATCAACCAGAGGGGGAGGAAAAATAAGACATCATAAAGCGAGAGAAGCCCCTTATGGGTTTTTGAACTCTCACATCTATTTAGACACAATTGGAGTCCCATGGGGAATACCAGATCAATTTAAAGCTTGAAATCAAGTAACTGCAGGATTTGAGTCAATATTTTGGTGGGTGGCAGTTAATAAAAATGTAAATTGGATAAACTACATTGATTACAACCAATGGCAATGAGCTTTTCATGAGTTAAAAGAAAAACTCATGTCGGCCCCAGCCCTGGGGCTGCCTGACCTGAAAAACCCTTTACACTCTATATGTCAGATAAAGAAAACATAGCAGTTGGAGTTTTAACCCAGACTGTGGGGTCCTGGCCAAGGTCAGTGGCCTATCTCTCAAAACAACTAGACAGACTTTCCAAAGGCTGGCCCCCAGGTCTAAGGGCCCTGGCAGCAACAGTGCTGTTAGCACAAGAAGCAGATAAACTAACCCTTGGGTAACACCTGAATATAAAGGCCCCCCATGCTGTGGTAACTTTGATGAATACCAAAGGACATCATTGGCTAACAAATGCTAGATTAACCAAGTACCAAAGCTTGCTATGTGAAAATCCCCTCACAACCATTGAAGTTTGCAACACCCTAAACCCCACCACCTTGCTCCTGGTATCAGAAAGCCCAGTTGAACATCACTGTGTAGAGATATTGGACTCAGTTTATTCTAGTGGGCCCAACCTCCGAGAGCATCCTTGAACATTAGTAGATTGTGAGCTGTATGTGGGTGGGAGCAGCTTCGCCAACCCCTGCAAAGTGACTCTGAAGAAGGTGACAAGCCCTGCTCCAGTCACACCTGGAAGCTGACTGGTCCACGCACAGCCGAAGCATGAGAAAACACATCGCAGGATTTTCCTTAAAATTTGAACTTGTACAGTAAGGACTTCAACTGACCTTCCTCAGACTGAGGACTATTCCCAGTGTATACATCAAGTCCCTGAGGTAGGAAAAAAGGTGCTACAGTCCTATTATTTTATGGTCATTATAAGTGTACCAAGACTCTAAAAAGAACTTGTATATATAATGCTATGCTATACAAGGTGTGTAGCCCAGGAAATGACCAACCTGATGTGTGTTATGACCTATCCGAGCCTCCCATGACCACAGTTTTTAAAATAAGATTAAGGACTGAGAACTGGTGGGGGCTCATAAGTGACATGAGTAAAGTATTAGCCAAAACAAAAGAAAAAGGGGTGCCCAAACTGAAGGGGTGGCCTGCCCCTCCACACCTGTGGGCGTTTCTTTTTAGGTGGAATGAAAGACTTGAGAAAAGAAATGAGACACAGAGACAAAGTATAGAGAAAGAAAAAGTGGGCCCAGGGGACCAGCGCTCAGCATACAGAGGACCCACACCGGCACTGGTCTCTGAGTTCCCTCAGTATTTATTGATCATTATCTTTACCATCTCAGAAAAAAGGGAAGTGGCAGGATAATAGGATCATAGTAGGGAGAAGGTCAGCAGTAAGACATATGAATAAAGATCTCTGTGACATGAATAAGTTTAAGGAAAAGTGCTGTGCCTTGATATGCATATGTAAACATCTCCATAAACCTTTTTAGTGCATAAAGAGCAGCATTGCTGCTAGCAAGTCCCACCTTCAGTCCTAAGGCGGTTTTCTCCTTTCTCAGTAAATAGAACATACAATCGGGTTTTACACCAAGACGTTCCATTGCCCAGGGACGGGCAGGAGACAGATGCTTTTCTCTGTCTCAACTGGCAAGAGGCCTTCTTTCCTCTTATACTAATCCTCCTCAGCACACACCATTCATGGGTGTCAGGCTGGGGGACGATCAGGTGTTTCCCTTCCCAGGAGGCCATATTTCAGACTATCACATGGGGAGAAACCTTGGACAATACCTAGCTTTCCTAGGCAGAGGTCCCTGCGACCTTCCACAGTGTATGTTTCCCTGGGTACTTGAGATTAAGAGAATGGTGATGACTTTCTGTAAGCATACTGCCTTCAGGCACTTGTTTAACAAAGCACACCCTGCACAGCCCCAAATCCATTAAACCTTGAGTCACCACAGCACATGTCTCTTGCAAGAACAGGGTTAGGGATAGGGTCACAGATTAACAGCATGTCAAATACAGAACAAAATGGAGTCTCTTAAGTCTACTTCTTTCTTTATAGACACAGTAACAGTCTGATCTCTCTTTTCCCCACACAAACAAATCACTTTGAAATTTGATGCCTGTGCTGTCATTAATAGTAACAAGTTAGGAATAGGATGTGGTTTTCTTTTTTTTTTTTTTTTTTTTTTTTTTTTTTTTTTTTTTTTTGAGACGGAGTCTGGCTCTGTCACCCAGGCTGGAGTGTGGTTTTCTTAATTAGGAAAAAGGCTATACATCCAAAAAAAAAAAAAAAGTACATTTGTCATAAATTAGGACTGTGTGGAAATTAATGTGGATACTGGCCTTGTGTCATTTAGGCTACTTGGGTAAAAAATGAAAAAGGATCCCATCCACCTTCAGAAAGGGAAAAGTGGCCCTTCCTGTACCAGTGGTCAGTGTAACCCCTTAGAACTAGTAATAACCAACCCCCTTGATCCTTGCTGGAAAAAAGGGGAATGTGTAACCCTAGGAATTGAGGGGGCTGGACTGGATCCTCCAGTAAATACCGTGGTTTGAGAAGTTTATAAACACTCTCCTGAGCCAGTATTTCAAACCTTCTATGATGAACTGAATGTGCCAGTACCAGAAATTCCAGGAAAAACAAGAATTTGTTTTTGCAATTAGCTGAGCATGTAGCCTAGTCTCTCAATGTCACTTCATGTTATGTATGTGGAGGAACTGTAATGGGAGATAAATGGCCATGGGAAGCCCGAGAATTAGTACCTACAGACCCAGTACCTGATGAATTCCTGGCTCAAAAGAATCACCCTGATAACTTCTGGGTCCTAAAAGCCTCAATCGTTAGACAATACTGTATAGCAAGAGTGGGGAAGGACTTCACCCTTCCTGTGGGAAGACTCAACTGCCTTGAGCAAAAACTGTATAATAATACTACAAAAACAGCCAGCTAGTGGGGTTCAAACCTCACTAAGAAAATTCCATTTAGTAAATTCCCAAAGTTATAAACTGTGTGGACCCACACACAGTCCCACCAGGACTGGACAGCCCCCACTGGATTATACTGGATATGTGGGCATAGAGCTTATGCCAAATTACCCGACCAGTGGGCAGGTAGTTGTGTTATTGGCAGTATTAAACCATCTTTCTTCCTACTGCCCATAAAGACAGGCAAACTCCTGGGCTTCCCTGTCTATGCTTCCCACGAAAAGAGAAGCATAGCTATAGGAAATTGGAAAGATAATGAATGGCCCCCTGAGAGAATCATACAATATTATGGGCCTGCTACTTGGGCACAAGATGGCTCATGGGGAAACCGGACCCCCATTTACATGCTCAACTGAATCATACGGTTGCAAGCTGTCTTAGAAATAATCACTAATAAGACTGGCAGAGCCTTGACTGTTCTGGCCCGGCAAGAAACTGAGATTAGAAATGCTATCTATCAAAATAGACTGGCTTTCAACTACTTGCTAGCAGCTGAAGGAAGGGTCTCTGGGAAATTTAACCTTACTAATTGCTGTCTACACATAGATGATCAAGGGCAAGTAGTTGAAGACATAGTTAGAGATATGACAAAACTGGCATATGTGCCCTTGCAAGTGTGGCATGGATTTGATCCTGGAGCCATGTTTGGAAAATGGTTCCCAGTGCTAGGAGGATTTAAAACTCTTTTAATAGGAGTCATAATAGTAATAGCAACCTGCTTACTGCTCCCTTGTTTGCTACCTGTACTTCTTCAAATGATAAAATGCTTCATCGCTACCTTAGTTCACCAAAATGCTTTAGCACAAGTGTACTATAATCTGTCTTGAATGAATCACTATTGATCTGTCTTGCAAGAAGACATGGGTAGTGAGAATGAAAGTGAGAACTCCCATTATTGAGTGAGATTCTCAAAGGTGGGGAATAAGGGAGGAGACCACTCCTCATATTGTCTTATGCCCAATTTCTGCCTCCAAAGAAAGAAGTAAAAACTAAAAGGCAGAAATGAAATCCACAAGCGGACAGCCCAGCGCCACACCCTGGGGGCCTGGTAAAGATCAACTCCTGACCTAATCAGTTATTTGCATAAGAAAAGCACTTTAAAGATCCCTGTCCTGTTCTGTTCCATTCTAATTACTGGTACATGCAGCCCCCAGCCATGTCCCCTCTGCTTGCTCAATAGATCACGACCCTATCACATGGACCCCCTTCGAATTATGAGCCCTTAAAAGGGACAGGAATTGCTCACTCAGGGAGCTCAGTTGTTGGAGACTTGAGTCTTGCCAAAGCTCCCAGCCAGATAAAGCCCTTCCTTCTTTAACTCGATGTCTGAGGGGTTTTGTCTGTTGCTTGTCCTTCTACAATGTTAGCTGTGAGTTTGTATATATGGCCTTTATTATTTTGAGGCATGTTTCTTCTGTGCTTAGTTCTTTGAGAGTTTTTATTACAAAGGGATGCTGAATTTTATGAAATTTTTTTCTGGGTCCATTGAGATGGTCATGTGGTTTTTGTTCTTGAGTCTCTTAATGCAAAATATCGTATTTGTTGATTTGCATATGTTGAGCTGTCCTTCCATCCCTGGTATAAAACCCACTTGATTGTGGTGTATTATCTTTTCTATGCACTGTTTTATTTGGTTTGATAGTATTAATATTGCAATTTTTGCATCTATGTCCATCAGGGATATTGGTCTAGAGTTTTTCTTTTTTGTTGTGTCTTTCTCTGATTTTGGTATTAGGGTGATACTGCCTCATAGAATGAGTTAGAGATAATTTTCTCCTCTTTGATTTGTTTGAATACTTTGAGGAGGATTGGCATTAGTTCTTTGTATATTGGTAGAATTTGACTTTAAATTTATCTGGTCCTGGGCTTTTCTTGTTTGGAGGTTTTAAAAATTACGATTAAATCTTATTTGTTCTTATTTGGAAATTTTTTTAATTATTGATTCAATCTTGCAATTTTTTATTGCTCTATTCAGGTTTTCTGTTTTTTTCTTGTCTAATCTTGGGAAGTTGTATGTTTCCAGGAGTTTACCTGATTCCTCTAGGTTTCCTAATTTGTGAGCATACAGTTCTTCATAATCATCTCTGATCATTTGCGTTTCTGTTGTGTCAGTTGTATTGTCATATTTCTCATTTCTGATTTTGTTTATGTGGGTATTTTCTTGGTTAGTCTAGCTAGTGATTTTTAAATGTTTTTAATCTTTTTGAGGAACCAACTTTTGTTGATTCATTGTATTGTGTTTTTAGTTTTCATTTTTTTAGTTCTGCTCTAATGTTTGTAATTTTTTCTGCTGCTAATTTTCAGTTTGGTTTGTTCTTCCTTTTCTAGTTATTAGGGCATATTAGTAGATTGTTATTTTGTAATCTATTTTATTATATAGGCCTTTAATGACGTGAGGTTTTGTTTTGTCATATTGTTAATTATTTCCTAGCTGTTTTATAAATTTTTTGTTTCCTTTTAGTCTTGGTGTTTGTCATTGTGGTTTGGTGGATGCTGCAGTGGTGCCCTTTGATTCCTTTCTCTTCCTCCTTTTTGTGATTACCAGTGCATTTTATATTTTCTTGTGTTTTTATGGTGGTAAATGTCATCCTTTCACTTCTATTGTAGGACTCCCTTGAGCATTTCTTATGCTGTTAGTCTGATGGGATTTCCTTTATAGGTGAATAGATACTTTTCTTCTGCTAATTTTAGAATTCACTCTTTCACTTTGACTTAAGACATTCTTATTATAATGTGTTGTGACAAGGTTCTTTTTGTGTTGTATTTTCTTGGGGATTGCTGAGCCTCCTGTATCTGGATGTCTACAATTCCCATTAGAATTGGAAAGTTTTCATATATTGTTTTGTTAAATTGGTTTTCTAACCTTTTTGATGGCTCTTCTCCCTCAGGGATACAAATAGTTTCTAAATTTAGCCTCTTTATGTTGTCCCAAGTGTCTCAAAGATTTGTTTATTCTTTTAAAATGTTTTTTAATTTTTGTCTTAGCAGATTATTTTTAAAAGACTGTCTACAATTTCTAAAATTCTTTCTTCTACTTGGTCTAGTGTATTATTGAAGCTATTGGATGTATTTTATATTTTCTTTAATAGTTTCTTCTGTTCTTGGATTTCTGGGTTTTTTAATCTTTTTAATAAATTTCTCATTTGTATCCTGAATTTTTTTTTTTTGGAGCTGTTTGTATTGGTTTTCCAATTTCTCTTGCATCTCATTGACCTTCAAAATTAATATTGTGAATTCTTTATCCAAGATTTTGAGAATTGAGAATTTCTTTTTGGTTAAGAGTTATTGCTGGATAGTTATTGTGTTCCTTTGAGGGTGTCATATTCCCTTTTTTATGTTTCCTGTATCATTACATTAATTTCTGGACATCTGGTGTAATTGTTGCTTTTTCCTATTTTTGGATTTACTTTCACTGGATGGGATTTCTTTTTTCTGAAGGTGTGTCAGTGGTGTTGATTAGGTAGGGCCTTTTAGCTTTCCTTCTGGATGTGTGCTGCAGGGAAGCCTCTGTATGATTTCTTTGACTATGAAAGGCATTAGTGGTGTCTGTGATTTCCTCAGTGTGTTGAGGTGCAGTTATTAGCGGAGACTATGGTAAAGTTGTCATTTGAACTGGAATGCCAGATGGGCTCATCTTCAGGCTTCAGAGGTAGCAGTGGTTGGTCAAGCATGTCTATCCTTATATCATGGTGTTACATATGCTGGCACCTGTGTTAGTGGTTCCAAGTGGGCTGATTCACACACTTCTGCATGACTTTCTCAGATGCTTATTATAGGCTGTTAAGTCCTTAGGCAGCCGCTGTGATGTGGGTCATGGCAGTAGCAGTGGCAAGATGCTCTTCTGGGTCACAAGAACTATGTACTTGTGCTGGCAATGGTTGCAATGGGCTATGCAGGCCAGCAGGTGGCATTTGCAGGTGAGAAGCAGCAGAGGTAGAATATGTAAGTTGGTTAGGCCCAACTTTAGGAGGGGTGCTCTGGTGTCCCATATAGTGGATTGGGCTGTACAGTTTCCCAGGCCGTGGGCCCCATACTCTGTCTTGGGAGGTGATGGGGAAAAGCCTGTTGGAGCTGAATGAGGTAGGCTTGCTCTCAGGCCCTCCAATAACAGGTGCATGCACCTGCTGTGATGGGCAGGGCAGTGTTTAGGTCCTAGCAGAATTATTGGGTTAGGGGCAGCAGCTGCCATGCTGAGGTCTTACCCTGGGGAAGATGAGGCTGGCCCCAGTGGCCATAGCCTTGGCCAGTGAATGGGGGACATGTATCCCTCTCATACCCCCATCCCACCAGAGCTTGCTCCCCAGTTCCAGTTGTTGCAGCTAATCCAGCTGATCTATCACACCTCACAGTCTGTACCCAGCCCACAATTCAGCTCCAGGCTGTAGGAGCCCCTGTACAGCTCTATAGCAAGACTTCATGGTAACTTGCTTCTCGCTGCAAGGTTACAACACCCATTTCCCCCATGCCCAATGTGAAAGGCGGCAACCTACCCCACCCTTGCTTCTTAGTCCTAGCTGTAGGAGCCCGCCCTCTGCTTGTGCCTCAACTCTAATAAACAGCTCAATTTTCCATACCTAGGATTAGTGCCACTGGTTTTCAGGACAGTACCTGAAAACAGATCTTAGTCTGTTAAAAGCTAGGTTTGAAAATGGCATTTTTCTGCAGCTGCTTAGACTTTTAAAAGGGTATGAGACCCAGGGTAAGTTCCCTACTTGCAGTGTTTTTTTGTTTTTTGTTTTTCTCACAGTCTTCCAGGGGTTCCCAAGTTACATTTAGAGCTTGGGAGGTTCAGAGTGCACTTTGGTAGTTTGGATTGTATGATTCCCCAGTGGGAAAGTGGGCCACAGTAAGACTCTCACTCACCCTCTCCACATATTGGGGAGTCACTGTCCATTTCCAGCCACCCTTGGGCCAGCAGGGTGCCTGTTTTTTGGTTTTTGGTTTTTGTTTATTTGTTTTACTTCCTTTTTGTTTTTTCCTGTTACTTTTCTGTGAAGCTTTCATGTTCCCTCTTGAATAATGTATTCAAAGTGTGATTGTCTACACCCTTTTCGTTCTAAGCCAATGAGGTATGCTGAAAATGCTGTTAGTCAACCATCTTGAAAAAAACAATAAACAAAAACAAGCCAAACTCACAGATTTATAAGATAGTTGGGTCTCAATTTTTTTAATGAGATAAGGCTAAACTTAAATTTATAATAGGTAATCTTTGATATACTTTGTATATTTATGCCCACCCAAATATGTTGAATTGTAATCCCCAATTCTGGAGGTGGAGCCTGGTGGGAGGTGTTTGGGTCATAGGGGTAAATCCCTCATGGCTTGGTGCTGTCATCATGATATTGAGTTCCCATGAGATCTGGTCATTTAAAAGTGTGTGGCGCCTCCCCACATTTTGCTCTCAGCATGTGATGTGCTTGCTTCCCCTGTGCCTTCTGCCATGATTGTAAGCTTCCTGAGGCCTCTCCAAAGGCCAACCAGATGCCAGCACCATGCTTCCTACAAAGACTGCAGAACTATGATGCATTTCAACCTTTTTTTCTTTATAAATTGTCCAGTCTAGCTATTCCTTTATAGCAGTACAAGAATGGCCTAATACACTTGTATTTACTCAACCTGTGAGTAAAACAGTTTAATTCAGCTAGATTTCACAAAAAATACTTAACTGTTAAAATGTGACCCAATTATATGAGGAGGCCTAAAAGATGGGAGTTATTCTAACAAAGACTGTAGGGCATTTTCTTGGACTTCATTTTTTTTTCTTGAAGATAAGAATGTTGCCATTCCTTTTCGCATAGGGATGATGTC
This sequence comes from Macaca mulatta, assembly GCF_049350105.2. NCBI lineage: Eukaryota > Metazoa > Chordata > Mammalia > Primates > Cercopithecidae > Macaca > Macaca mulatta. Next base: position 122,447,634 of record NC_133426.1, on the reverse strand, counting down.
TTTTACATGAAAAATTTATATTTTACTTTTAAGAAATAGCATCAAGGTCAAAATTTTTTTCTTTCATTTCTGCTGGTTTTTAAGTGATTTTTACTTAACTAGTATATCAGAATAGCTGAAAAGTTGCAGAAAAAAAGAGTTTAGCTTAGAGAAAGATAAAAAGGAGGAATTGCAAGATGGGGAGAGGAAAGCCCCAGGAGCAAAGTGTTTCCATTAGCTTTGAGAAAGATTGCCTTGCCAGAAAATATTACTATTAGTCCTGAATTGTTTTGTTGTTTTTTTTTTAAACCTCAAGATATCAATTGAGATAAGAGTTTAGAGTATAACTTTTATGGACACAATCTTTTAGTTTAGTTTTAAGAACAACAGATTAAATGATCCCTATAGCATTTTAACATGTTGTCAGCTAGACTCCCAGAAAATATTGTGGCATGGCTTTGAGATTTGAGAGCTCATTTTTAATTAAATATGCCTTGATGATTTGGTTTAATGCCAAGTACACAAAAGCCAGTTAAATGCAAGTGCTGAATATACAAAGGCCAAATAAAGGAAAGTGCCAATGGAAAATATAGTTCTTACTTACCAAGGAAGGACAGTAAGCCTTCTCCATATGAAGGAGTAAATCCCCTAAACCAAACCTTGAAGCCAAACCTCCAGCTGAGGTTCAAACTTCCAGCTGAGGTCAACAGGAGGAAAATAACCCTCCTCCACAGGAAATCTAGCCAGGAGGAGAAAGATCTCTCTTCAAACAGGAGGGGGAAAGACCCCTCCTCAGTCAAATCTGAAACAAAACAGAGCTCAATCAAAATCAAGACTTTGTTCCAAAACAGACTCATGAAGGGAGGCAGATCATGTATTGTGGGCTGGGGAGCTTACTGGGCCCCAGTGTGAGTACCTCATACCTTACATCCAAGGGCTGGTGATTCTCCCCAAGATGAGTCACCTTTGGAATCCTGCTTCTGGCATCAAGTATGTTGAAGTCAAAATGTAGAGGCAAACCTCTAAATTTAATGTTTTATTTGGGAAACAAGAATTGAAATTGGGGATATACTCACAGACTAGGTAGACTTTGGTATTTTCAAAGAACAGACAGGAAGTTGGAGGTTTTAGAAAAAGGTGAAATGTTATGTATTGTTTTCCAGAAAGTTCGTTGGCACTAGCAAAGTTTCAAAGAGCTGGCAAGCTTTGATGGGTGAGTGACGGCCATGTGTAAAACAAGTCTTAGAGTTGAGCAGGTTGTTTCAGTAGCTATTAGATAAAACTGTTTTCAGGTTAGAACTGGTCATTACAGAGGTCAGGATTGCAAAAAAATTACATCATTAAAGCAATGTTATATGCCCTAAGTGCTTTTGCCCCTGGTCACTTGCCTCTGTTTTAGTTGCGTATGATAAGATGACCCAATTTGTATGATAAACTTTACAGCTGGGAGGATAATACTCTGGCTTACCTCCAAGGTTCTCAAGTAGGCACTCCTAATCCAGATTAGTGTACCATGGGTCAGAAAAGTGGGCCCAGTGGCTCCACACAGACAGGTGATCTTGGTGGGGACCTTTGGTTCTGCAGCCCCTTCAAGGAAGCTCTACATGAAAGTGTGGCTCTTCTCTCCATGCAGCACCCCCACATTCACTCATTTGTGCATTCATACATGCATGTATGCATGCAAACACACATGCCTCTACTTTCTTCCTTAATTGTGTATGTGTATCTATGTGTATTTTCTTCTTTTTCTCTTTCTCCCGTAACCACCTTGGAGATGCCACTGTGGATAGAGATTCCTCCCAATTAAGTAGTAGCCCTTAACACTGCATGATGGACACTCCCGTTTCCCCTCTGCCTTCTATTCCTTCTCCTGACTCTGTCTACAGTGAGAATTATATGTCATTTTTCCTTGTGTATGTGTTTTTAGTCTCCAGTGTGAATGAAGGCAAATGCAGAGGTATGTGTGCTTTGACACCAAGATGCTTACATGTGATAGACTCTCTTATACTTTGTAGCTTTCACAAAACACATCCCCTGAACTTTGCATCTCTGTTCAGAGTCAACATACTCCCAGATTCTTTTTTTTTTTTTTTTTTTTTTGAGGTGGCAAGAACATTATTTATTTACCATGTCCCTTCTCTTTGAACATGAGGCTTGTGGTTTTTTTCCCCCTACTGATTTCTTGAAACAGAAGTAGCTTTGAGACTATGCTCTTTTCTTGAAACAGAAGTAGCTTTGAGGCTATGTAAAGACGTACTTCCTATAGGAGGTGTGTGGGTGAGAGAGAAAGAGAGACAAGTACATCATATGGTGTTAATGTCCACCCAGAAGAAAGAGGCTTGGTAGATTAAAAGGTAGCCACATCCAAGAATGATTTGTCCTTATGCCCAGAACATCAATATGACATAGCTGTGTGCAGCCAGAATGGAGGTACCTGGTTGTCATTTTTTCATCAGCCAGATGAGCTTCAGGTCACTAGGGGGTCTATTATTTTATTCTTGTATGGTGGAGGAAACAGCCTTGTGAACATACTTGGAAATTTATTCTTCCATACTCATACAAGTAAAGAGACCAGGAAAGAAACACTGTGAGGGGAGACACCAAGGTGAGAAAGTCAGGGTACCCACAGAAAAGAGAACTGAGGGGCAGGTATCCTCTGGTTTTACACAAGAGAATTCCAGGACAGGCGCCTCTTTATGACAGCCTCAAGTAGCATTTGTGTGATTTCCAGGAGATACGTAGAGTTGATTTTCATGCTAGGCTTTCTCCATAGATGACAGGAAACTAGAGAGCTGATGTCCTAACCTAAAAGCCCTCACACAGTTGCTTTCATGGGGTATATGTACACTGCTCTGTTTTGAATGTCACTTTAGCAGTGCATCCCACATACAGTGAAGGACAGTTGGCTATCTTGTTTCCGGGAACATAGAATAGACAGAAAGAGAGGAAAACTGTGCAAGCCTGGGTTGTCTGTAGGCGCTGGGGTTATGGGTGAGTGGTTTTGTCTTCTTTTTTCTTCTTCTTTTTGAAGAGTCTGTTTTATGTTATAAATGGGGCAGTGATTCTGGGATTTCAGCACTCCTCCAAGAGAGACTACTAGAGCATGTAGGTAGCTGGCATGGGGCATTTGTATCCACTTCTATAGCTTTCTACCATGCTTGGTAGGAAGGGCTCTTGAGTAGATTCCTGATGGTGGGCTCAAAGTAGGGAAGCATCTGAATGAGCACCTAAGTATGATGTGTGCCCTTAAGGGGATAGGACTACTTCATGAAACTCAAGGTCTCTGTCCTAAAGAGCAGGGGAGGGTGGAAATGGGTTGGGCCTAGGACTTTGTGAGGCCATCTGCCAGTGATAGGACTTTTGGGCTCCCTTTATTGCCCATGAGAAGAAATGATCTCAGCCCCACTGGGGCAGAAAAAGTCTGATTGGGACCCAGGGAAGAGAGCCAGATCTTTTGGACTTTTGCCTTGCATTAAATTATGTGCTCACTTTTCTGCCTGATGTCACCTGATCTCTCCTGGGCCTGGCTTGCTGCACCATGGCCCTTCTCCTGACTAATGAGGATTTGTGTGCTTAGGCTAAACTCTTAAAAGGGTGCTCCTGCAGAAGGGAGTGGGGATGCATGTTCATGCCCACAGCCTGGTACCAATCTTCCCATGATCTTTAAATCTGTCTTTTAACACTGTTAGGAGGAACATAGAGGAAATGTGGTATCATAAAGACCTGTCAATCTCTTCCAAGCTAAAACTCAAGAGACTTAAAAGTATACCTGTATCTACAAATTTTTCACTACAAGCCTTCTATGGAGAATTGTTCAGTCACTGACCCTGGGTCATGTGCAAGGAGGTGGGTATTCCTGTTGTGGCATCTGTGTCCTCTCCTGACTAGCCCAGGTGTGGGATCTTTATTGTTTGAAGACAAGTAGATGGCATATGAAAGCCACAGACCACCAGACTGGGAAGAGGTTATGAAGGAAGTACCAGTTTTGAGAACTAGGCACCCAGTAATCAGCTACAATGAATACTCCTTGGCTGTTTCTTTAATAACAGATGGTACAGGGACAGGATCTTAAGGGAGGGGAGGAATTTTGCTGGTAATTCTGTTGCAATACTGCCATCAAGAGGAACAGGTATGGCAATCAAATCACAATCACCCTTCCCTGTGGTTGCCTGGGGAGGAGTGGCTTCGTAGTATTGTCAGGATTCAGGCAAGACTGTGCCCAAATAAGCTATCCAGAGTCATGAGGGAAGCATGGCTTATAACCTGTTCATGTTCTGGAAACTCCAGGGACAGGTGCCAAAAAAAGCTGGACATCCAGGACACCTGGCGGGTCCCATACAGAAAGCTGTGGCTCAGGAAGCTGGTGACAGCCATGTCTGGGCAAGAGTAGCAGAGGCCTCCACCAGGGAGCCCCAACTCAAGGCCATGGGCATTTTGCCTGGTGCCCTTTCCCCTGGGAGCAATGGGTGGGAAGGCCTAGGTGGGTCCCAGGCCCTGAGAGGCTCCCTTGGCCATAGTGCACCGTAGTGAAAGATCACTCCCAGCACTGCAATTATTTGGCTATTGGTGCCTGAGATGGCCAGTGCTGGGATGGTCCACCATCCTAAAGAAGATGTACTGTCTGGGGCCCTGCGGGGCCTAAACCCAGAATATACTAGATGAGATTGAGGCAACACCAGACCCAGCCACCATGAGATGCTATGCACCCCTGAAAACCTCATTTGTTGTGTCTCAAAGGATCAGATGATTGTCTTGGAACTTGTGCATTCCCTGTGGTGCTCATTTGTGCTTTGGAACCTTCCAAGGCTCCCTCCTGTTCTTTGGGGGGTGCCCAGGTCCTTGCCATGTTTAGGTTTAAACTGGGAGGGAAGAGGGTCCTCGTTGGCCTTTTGAAGTCCAGGAAGCCAAGAGCGTGCAGAAGGAAGAACCAGTTGGGCTTCTTGTGGAGAGAGCCTGCTACATGCCAGACAGGACTGCTGGGGTACACTCAGAAAACATCGTCGTAAATGGTGCTATGACCTGACACATTAACCCAGACATCTCCATGCCTGCTCTGTAGTGGAGGTGGAATTGGGCCAGATCCAACATGGCATGTGAGGTTGAAGCTTGGAGGACATGTCCCCTTGCAGGAACAATCTGGTAAAGCAGAGGACCTGGCCATTTATTGGTGGGTTCTGGCGCTTTCAAGAATGTGAAGAATGAGAGGCAAAAGTTAACAAAGGAGCATGCACAGGAATGGGGTCACACCTACTTTGTAGAACTTAAGAATAGTAAGGGACCTACAGGACCCTCTCAACGTAATAGGTGGCATGTCTTGTTTCCTTGGGGTGACACAGAATGTAAAGATAATGGAAGGATGAACCTCCAAGGCTGGAACTTTGGGAGAAGCTTGTCCTCTTGGAAGTACCAGTAGCAGAAAAGTTCCCGAATAGAACAGGTTCCTTCATTCCACCTGGATTCAGAGAGAGATCCACGTGGATACATGTGCCTCTCCATGCCCATGCCCAGACTGCTATCCAGACATTCATCTTCCACCTAAAAATGCACTTATGCTGTTGACTGCTGGCCAATGTTCCCAAGACAAACAGGGTGACATCCAACTGTTACTTGCCTCAGCTTGCCTTTGGCGATCAAGAAGGAAACTCCCCCGGGTGGGTGGTAGAAGTGGAAGTGGTGGCACAGGCCATGGGCTCTTTTGCATTTCTCTTACTGTCTTTCAGTTGGCCTGAATGATTTATCACACAATCAATTGCAACTGCCAAAGTTTGGGAGCAGTACATTGATGTGAAGTACTGGAGACAAAAAGCAACACAAACAGATAAAGGTAGAGAAAACAAAAGGGTAAAAGAGAGGGCTAACGACTGGGAGAAAGAGCAGAAAAAGAAAGAAAAAATTGTCATAAAAACCCTAAAGACAAGTACGTAGAAGTCAAAAGAAATGGAAAGGAGCCAGGGAGGTAGCAGCTTGGGTGTAATCCACTTTTGCTGTGTCCTCTGTCTTATCTTCATAGCAGTGTTTCTGGGCAGTGTGTTCCTGCAGCACATGTTGGGGGTATGCCCACATCTAATCTGCCCAAACATGGTTGCAATACGGTTTCTAGCACAGAACATGTATGTGGAGGACGATCAGAACCCTTGCTTCTTGCCCATCTACCACTCCACAATAGCACACAAGAGTCCTTAACAGCATGCACACTTCTGTGTGTGTTCCACCCCAAGTGTTCTGGAAAAAGCTATCCAGAGATTGTCATAGGTGAGGTGTGACTAGGACCCAAGTGTTGGGGGTGACACATGGCTCCCCTCCTGTCTGACTGCCAGGGCTAACACATGAGAACACCCAGGGTTACCACATGAGAAGAGCCCAGGACTCAGTCCCCCTATCCTGGAACTGTATATTCACCTGACTCTTTACTCCCAACCCCCAGGAGCCAGTAGGACACTGGTGGTCTTTGATCTTGTGGTCAAGCTGGCCTTGGAGTGACCCGTGGTAATGCCCAAGTGGGAATGTCTCCTGGGAGGTAAGGGGTGGGCTCAGATCATACTCTGTGCCGAGTCTCCATCTATTCCCTGGAAACTCCATCTTCCCATACTACAGACATAGTTAGGGATGTGGTTAGCTCGGATTCATCCCTAGAGCTGTCAAAGAGGACCAAATCCCTGTTTGTCAGGAAGGCGGGCTAAGAGGACCCCACCAAAGCCAGTCTCCTCAGGACAGGGCAGGGACCCACAGGTAAGCCACAGCTTACACAAAGTGGACAAGATGGTGAACAGTCACGTTTAGAGCATGGTTAGCATTTTTTCTTCAGCAAAGGGCAGAGTGAGTGGACCTGGGGGAATGGCAGGTGGGCATTTCTGTAGCAATATTGCCATTAAGAGAAAGCTGTTTGGCAATCATACTCACCCTTCCTGTGGTTGCTTGGGGAGGATTGGCTTGAGAGTGTTATGGGGGACCAGACAGGATGAGGGGCCAGTGCCTGGATGGATCTGAGCTCTCTGGAAGCCTGAGGAAAGAGGGGCCCATGGCCAGATAGGGCCGTGAAAGGCCCAGAGATAGGCGCCAGAATTAGATGGACAGGCAGGACATCTGGCAGGTCCCCTAAAGGACTTCGTGTCTCAGGAGCCTGGTGGTGGCCATGATCTGGGTGGGACTAGCAGAGGCCTTGGCCAAGGAGTATCAGCTCGGGGCTGGGGTAGTTTGCCTGGTGCCTCTTCCTATGGGAGCAATGGGGGTGATGGCCTAGCTGGGTCCTTGGCCCCAGGAGGCTCCCTTGGCTGCAGTGCACCCCAGTGCTGAGGGGCAACTCCCAGTGCTGGAGTTCGGTGGTCATTGGCACCAGTGGTGGCCAGTGCTGGGGGGTTCCTCCATCCTAGGAATGAAGATGGGCCACGTGAGATCCTGGCTCATACGCAGAGTGTCCTTGACGAGATGTACGCAAGGCCAAGCCCAACCGCCCCGATACACCATGCGCCCCTCCCATGCAACACTCTCTTGTTGTATCCATGTCCCAGAATTTCTCTTGGAGCCAGGTCATTCCCTGTGGTGCTCATTTCTGCCTGGGGGTCTTCCGTCAACCCTGTATGTCTTGGGGTTGTGAAGGCCTTGCCCTGTGATCAGAAGCATATAAAACCAATGCGTTCAGTGGCAAACGTGGCAAAATGGAGACTTTCTGGGCATCAGCTGGGTAGCACCAAGGCCTTCCTAAGCCTGCTAAAGTCTGGGAAGCCAAGGGCATCCAGATGGAAGGACCTGTTGGGCTCAGCCTCAGGACAGCCTGCTGTATGCCAGAAGGGTCTACTGGGGTGCTCAGGCAGCAACCCCCTGCCCTCCTCAGGGTCTCTGAGGTAGAATTGGGCCGGGACCAACATTGGGTGCAGGGATGAGGCTTGGAGGATGCACCCCTTTGCAGGATATGGTCAGGTAAAACAGAGGATCGAGTCATTTCCTGGGTCATTCTGGCCCTTTTGAGTGTGTTCAGGAGTCTCCCAAGTGAACAGGGGCTTGTGTCCAAAGGTGGGGATCTGCACTGCTTCGCAGAATTCAAGAGTGGAAAGGGACCTAGAGGACCCTCTTGAGGAGACAGGTGGGATGTACTGTTTCTTTGGTAGGACTGAAAAGGGCATAAGGAGATGATGGGCCTCTGAGGCCTGAATTCCTGGAAGCAGAGGACCAAAAGTGGAAAACGGTCCTGAAAGATACCTAGTCCTCCCTTCCACATGAATTCAGCGAGAGAGCAAGCCATGTGGATCGGTGTGCCCCTCCCTGTCCATGTACACAGAGACTGCCATCCAGACAGACATTCAAATTCTACCTCTATGCTCTCTTGCTGTTGAGTAGGGGCCTATGTTCCCAGCACCGACCGGATGTCGTTCAACTATGACTTGACTCACCTTGGCTTTGGGGACCAAGAAGCAAGGTTCACCAAGGTGGTGGTGGTAGAAGTGGAGGCGGTGGCACAGGCCTTGGGCTCTTGGGCATTTCTTTGGCCACCTCTCAACCTACCTGCATGATTTCTCACACATTTAGTTGCATCTCTTACAGTTTTAAAGGCACACGTTGACAGGAAGTCCTGGATAGTAAAGGAAACACAAACACAGAGACAGTAGGGGAGGAGGCACGCCCCAGTGGGAGTGGACGAGAGAGAGAGAGAATGCAGTAGAAAAGAGACAGAGATAGAGAAAGAAAAGTGCAAAATCTCAGAGAAGTGCGTGGGGATCAAGGAGTCCAGAAGGGGCCAGAGGGGTAGCAGTTTGGGGTTACTGTGTTTTTTCTGTTTCCTCTGGCTTCAGAGCAACATTCAATGTCACTGTGTTCCTGCAGCACATGTTAGGCATTTGCCTGCGCCTTCACTGCCCCAACATGACCATAAGGTCTCTGTCACAGAATTTTTGTGGGGAGGAAGATCAGAACACTTGGGTTTTGCCCATCTACCACTCCCCCATAGCACATGAGTCCTCAACAACTTGCACTCCTCTGTAAACGAGCCTTCTGGGGCTCTCCAGAGGTTGACATAGGCCAGGTGTTAGGACGACAGGTGTGTTTGGAGTGGCTCCTGGCTTTCACGTTGGTCCCGTCTGACTGATTCTGGCTTGGGCTCTCCCCCACCCCCTTACCAGGGCTGCTGTGTGAGAAAAGCCAGGGGCTCAGTCCCTCTATACTGGGATTGTATGTTCACCTGAAGTTTTAGTGTCACACCCCAGGGGCCAGTGGGACGCTGGTCGCCTTTGACCATGTGGTAGGTTCCAGGATGAGCTGGACAGCCAGGATGCCTGGCGCGACTCATACAGGAAGCCATGGCTGGGGAGCCTGGTGGTGGTCATTATCTGGGCAGGCCTAGCAAGGCCTCAGCCAAGGAGCATTGGCTCGGAGCCCTGGACAGTTTATCTTCTTCCCCTTCCCCTGGGAGCAACGGGGGTGATGCCTAGCTGGGTCTGCAGCCCTGGAAGGCTCTCTTGGCCACACTGCATGCCAGTGAGGAGGGGCCACTACTAGCACTGAGTTCTGTGGCCATTGGCGATGGTGCTGAACTACACCCAGACATTTCTCCATCCTAGGGAAGAAGGTGGTTGGTGTGGGATCCTGTGGGTCCCATACCCAAACTGTCCTTGACAAGGTGGATGCAAGGCAAGGCCCAACCACCCTGAGACACTGCACTCCCCATGTGACCCTCTCTTGTTTTGTCCATGTCCCAGAGTTTGTCCTGGAGTGGGCCATTTGCCAATGTGTTCATTTCTGCCTGGGAGACTTCTTTTGACCCCACCTGTCTTTGGGGGTACACAGGCCCATTGACTGTGACCAGAAGTTGACCAACCAGTGACAAACGTGGCAAAATGAAGACTATCTAGGTGACAGCTGGGTGGGACCAGGGCCTTCCTAGGCCTGCTTCAGTATGGGAAGCCAAGAGCACCCAGAAGGAAGGACCCTTCAGACTCGGTGTGGGGACAGCCTACTAGTGGCAGAAGGGTCTGCTGAGGTGCGCCCAGGAAGCATCACCCTGCCCCTCCTCAAGTGGAGGGCCAAGCCCAACATGGACTGTAGGGATGAGGCTTGGAGGATGTGTCCTTTTGCAGAACACAGTCTGGTACAGCAGGGGACTGGGCCATCTCCCAGGGAATTCTGGCCCTTCCGAGTGGGTTCAGGAGTCTCCCAAGTGAACAGGGTCTTGTGTCCAAAGGGTAAGGATCGGCACCCTTTCACAGAATTCAAGAATGCAAGGGGACCTAGAGGATGCTATCGAAGTTACAGGTGGCATATGCTGTTCTCTGGTAGGACTCAATGAAGGCATAAGGAGGTAATGGGCCTCCGAGGTCTGAATTCTTGGAAGCATAGCACCCACTTTGGAGTACCAAAAGTAGAAAAGGTCACAGGGTATATGGTCCTCCATTCCTCCTGAATCCAACAAGAGAGCAAGCCACGTGTATAAGCATGCCCCTCCATGCCCGTGTGCAAAGAGACTGCCAACAAACACTCACCTTCCACTGCAATGCACTATTGCTGTTTAGTCGGACTGGTGTTCCCAGGACAAAGGGGTGACATTCAACTTAAACATGCTTCACCTTGGCTTCAGGGACCAAGAAGGAAGGTCCCTGGGCTGGTGGTGGTGGTAGAAACGGAGGGAATGGACCAGGTCTTGGGTTCTTGAGCATTTCTCTTGCCACCTCTCAGCCTACCTGCATGATTTCTCACACGTTCAGTTGCATCTCTTATCATCTTAAAGACACGTTGACAGGAAGTCCTGGACAGTCAAAAAAACACAAACACATAGAGACAGAGAACAGGAGAGGAAGCAGGCCGCAGTAGAAGTGGGTGAGAGAGCATTGGGCCTGGGGGTGGTTCTAAAGAAAGAGGGAGAGAGCACACAGTAAAAAAAGGAAGAGACAGAGAAGGAAAAACCTGTCATGGAAAACCCCAAAGGGAAGCGCATAGGGGTCAAGGAGTCCAGAAGGGGCCAGAGAGGTAGAAGCTTGGGGTAGTGTGTTCCTTCTGTTTCCTGTCTTGAGAACAGTGTTCAGTGTCACTGTGTTCCTGCAGCAGACATCAGGCGTTTGCCTCTACCTTGACTGCTCCGATGAGGTCAACATAGGGTTTTCGTCACAGAATATGTGTAGGGAGGAAGATCGAAAGACTTGGGTCTTCCCCATCTACCACTCCCCCATAGCACACATGAGTCCTCAATGGCATGCACACCTCTGTGTGTTTTCTATGTCCAGCCTACTGGGCAGAGCTGTCCGGAGGTTGACGTAGGCCAAGTGTGAGGAGGACAGGTGTGTTTGGGATGGAACCTAGCTCCCCTTCTGTCTGATGGCTAGCTTGGGCTCTCCCACCCCACCCCCTTGCCAGGGCTGCCATGTGAGAAGGGCCATGGGTCTGCTGCCACTATCCTAGAATTATATGTTCACCTGAAGTTTGAGTCCCAACTTCCAGGACCCAGTGGTACACTGGTCACCTTTGACCTCGTGGTCAAGCTGGTTTTAGAGTGACCCATGAGAATGCCCAAGTGCAAATGTCTCCTGTAGGGAAGGGGCTGGGCTCGTATCCTACTGTGTGCCCAGTCTCCTGTTCCCTGAGGACTCCACCAACCTTCCATGCTAAAGGAGTACTTAGGGATGGGGTTAGGTTGTGACCACCCCCAGGGTGTTCCAAGGGGGCTGCTTTCCTGTTTGTCAGGAAGGCAGGCTAAGAGGTCCCCACTGAAGCCAGTCTCCCCAGGACAGGGTCCCGCGGGTGACTCAGAGCTGTTTGAAAGTTGCTAAGATGGTAATCAGCCATGTTTGGAGCGTTTTTTGTTTGTTTGTTTTTGTTTTTGTTTTTCCCTCAGCAAAGGGCGGAGGGAGTGGATGGAGGAAGGTCAGTGGTATTTCTGGAGCAATACTGCCATCAAGAGGAACTTGTGTGGCAATCCCATGCATCTTCCCCTGTGTTTGCTGGGGAGGACCAGGCAGGACTAGGGCCAGTGCCCAGACAGATCCTAGCTCTCTAGAGGCCTGTGGGAAATTGGGCCTGTGTCCAATTCAGGCCGTGGAGACCCCTGAGTTAGGCCAGCGTGACCTGGACATCCAGGATGCCTGGGAGATCCCGTACAGAAAAACATGTCTTGGGAGCCTGGTGGCGGCCATGTCTGGGCGGGACTAGTGGAGGCCTCAGTCAAGGAGCTTGGGCTCCAGGCATGGGCAGTTTGCCTGGTGTCCCTACCCTTGGGAGCAAGAATCCTGATGGCCTCGCTGGGTTCTGAGCCCCGGGAGGATCCCTTGGCTGCAGTGCATACCATTGAGAAGGAGCCACTCTTAGCTCTGGAGTTCTGCAGCCATTGGTGCCAGTGGTCAGAGGGTGCTGGGGTGCTCCTCCGTCCTAGGGAAGAAAATGGGCTGCGATCCTGCGGCGCCGGTACCCAGACTGTCATTGACAAGGTGGACGCAAGGCAATGCCCAGCTACCTTGAGACACTGTGCCCCGTACCCCCCACCCCCGTGACTCTCCCTTCATGTTCCCATGCCCCAAAGATTCCCTTGGAGGTGGGCTATTCTCCATGGTGCTCATTTTTGCTTGAAAGCCTTCTGCCGACTCAGCCTGTGCTTTGAGCATATGCAGTCCCTTGCTCTGTGATCAGAAGTGGACCAATGTGTTCTGTGGCAAGCGTTTCAAAATGGAGACTCTCTGGGTATAAACTGGTTAGGAATAGGGTGGTCCCAAGCCTGCTAAAATTCCGGAAGCTAAGATGACACAAAAAGACAGACCCATCGGGCTTGGCCTCAGGAGATCCTACCAGGTGCCAGAAAGAACTTCTGGGGCACGCTCAGGCAAATGTAGTGAATGGTGCTTGGCCCTGGCTCATTCACCTGGACATACCACTGCCTCTATTCAAGTATGTCTGCAGAGTAGATTATGGCCATGTGCAACGTGGTGTTCTTCACTAGAGCTTGGAAGACATGTTCCTTTGCAGTAAGGGATCTGGTGATGCAGCGGACTGGACCTTTTTTCCATGGTGGGTGAGTTCTGGCACTTTCGAGAATGTTGAGAAAATCTGACAAATGAACAGGGGTGCATGTCCATGGTGGTGAGGCTCAGCCCACTGCAGAATTCAAAAGAGGGAAGAAACCTAGAGGACCCTTTCGAAGTGACAGGTGGAATGTGGTGTTTCCTTAGGGTGGGACATAATGTAGTAAGCATAAGGTGATAAGCCTCTGATGCCTGAATCCATAGGAGAACGGCCTTCTTCAGAGCACTGATAGTAGAAAATGTCCCAAAGAATACATGGTCCTCTTTTCTATCGCAATCAAGAGAAAGACTCACGTAAATACCTGTGCCCACAGAGACTGCAATTCAAACAGACATTTCCTTCCACCTAAATACCTTGTAGTCAAGCTGTCCTTGGAGTGACCCATGAGAATGTCCAAGTGGAAATGTCTCATAGATGGCAGAAGGCGGGCTTGGAACCTACTGTGTGCCCAGTCTCCATCTCTTCCCTGCAGGCTCCACCATCCTCTCAAGCTAAAGACATAGTTAGGGAGGCAATTAGGCCTGGTCCATCTCTAGAGCTGTCCAAGGGAACCGCTTTCTTGTTTGTCAGAAAGGCAGGCTAGGAGGACCCCACCAAGGCCAGTCTCCCAAGGGAAAAGTTCCCACCTGTGGGCCAGAGCTGACCCAAAAGGGCCGAGATGGTGATTAGCCATGTTTGGAGTGCGGTTGGCGTTTTCTCCTTAGCAAAGTGTGGAGGGAGTGGACCTGGAGGAAGGGCAGATGGGCATTTCTGCAGCAATACTGCCATCAAGAGGAACTTGTTTACTGGGCATTTCTCTTGCTGCCTCTTAGCCTACTGGCATGACCTCTCACACATTCAGTTGCATCTCTTACAGTTCAGGAGAAATACATTGATATGATATACCTGGAGAAAGACAGAAACACAAACAGACAGAGAGAGAGAGAGAAAAAAAATAGTTTGGTTCAAAGTGTTGGGAATGACCTAGGGAGGCAACAGCTTGGATGTTGTCTGCTTTTTCTGTTTTCTTTGTCTTATCTTCACAGCAGTGTTCATGGTCAGTGTGTTTCTGCAGCACACGTTGAGGGTATTCCCATATCTACTCTGCCCCAACACAGTCACAATAAGATTTTTCTCACAGAACATGTGTGGGGAGGAAGATCAGAAAAATTGTGTCTTGCCCATCTATTGCTCCCCTGTGACACACAGGAGTCCACAACAGCACTCACAACTGTGTGTTTTTTCCCACCTCAAACATTCTGGGGTGAGCTGGCCAGAGACTGATGTAGGCCAGGTGTGTTTGGGGTGGCACCTGGCACTCTTCGTGTCTGATCTATCTTTGCCTGTACCCCCTGGGGCTGCCCCAGGAGACAAGCTGGGGGCTCAATCTTGCTGTTCTAAAATTGTACGTTCACCTTACTCTTTAGTCCACCCCAGTGGCCTGTGAGATGCTGGTTGCCTTTGACCTTGTGGTCAAGCTGGTCTTGTAGTGACTCGTGGGAACACCCAAGTGGAAATGTCTCGCGGTGGGCAGGGGGTGGCTTAGATACAACTCTGTGCCCAGTCTCTTTTTCCTGAGGGCTCCACCGTCCTCCCATTCTAAAGGCATAGTTAGGGATGTGGTTAGGTCAAGTCCATCCCTAGGGTGGTCCAAGGGGACCACTTTGCTGTTTGTCAGGAAGGCAGGAGAGGAGGACTCCAACAAGGCCAGTCTCCCAAGGGAAAGGGTCCCACAGGTGGGCTAGAGCTGGCCCAAAGTGGCCGAGATGGTGATCGGCCATGTGTGGGGCGCTGTTGGTGTTTTTTCCTCAGCAAAGGATGGAGGGAGTGGACCTGGGGGAAGGGCAGGTGGGCATCTCTGGAGCAATACTGCCATCAAGAGGAACTCATTTGGCAATCCTGCGCACCCTTCCCTGTGCTTGCCTGGGAAGGAGTGGCTTGGAAGTGCTGTGGGGGACCAGGCAGGACTAGGGCTGGTGTCCGGACAGATTTGAGCTCTCTGGAAGCCTGAGAGAAGTGAGCCTGTGGTCAATTCAGGCCATGAAAGCCCCAAAGATAGGCACCAGGATGCCTGGCTGGTCCTGCACAGGAAGCCTTGGTTGGGGAGCGTGGTGGCAGCCATGTCTGGGAGGGACTAGCGGAGGTCTGGGCCAGGAAGTGTCAGCTCGTGTCAGCTCAGGGCCATCGGCCCTTTTCCTTGTGCCCCTTGGGAGCAAGGGGCAGGATACCCTAGAGGTGTACCTGGCCTGGGAGGTTTTCTTGGCTACCGGGCACCCCCAGTGAAGGTCCACTCCCAGTGCTGGAGTTCTGTGGCCATTGGTGCTTGTGGTGGCTGGCATTGGAGTGTTCTTCCTATCTCTGGGAGAAGACAGGCTGCCTGAGACCCTGTGGGCCCATACTCAGACCTTTTTTTTTTTTTTTTTTTTTTTTGACATGATTGAAGCAATGCTATGCCCAGCCACCTTGAGAAGCCACCCACCTTTGCAACCCTGTTTTTCTGGTGTCCCTGTTCCAAAGGATGGGACCATTGTCTTGGAGCAGGCCCATCTCCCTTGCGTTCATTTCTGTTTCACATTCTTCTACCATCTTCACTGCCACTCCAACATGATTGCTCATACAGCTATACACAGGAATGGCCTTTGCTTCCTTCTCCACCTGTGCTCAGGGAGCTGCAACTCAGAGAGTCAGGAGTCCTTGCCAAATTAACTAGTGTTGCATTTAGTCGTTCCTCATCTTCCCCACTGTGCTCCTCTCTGTACACCCAACCCTATCCACATTTTTAAAATAATATTATTTCATATCCCGCCCCCCCCATTAAGAAGGTGTGCCTTGCCAAGAAACAGGGGCATGCTCACTGACACATAGCTCTTTTCTGTTGTCTCTGCCTCTCCCTAGAGGCGATTTCTAGAAAACCTGTAGGATGGGTCATGTCATTTGCCAGCTTCTGCCTTCCTTGGTTTGTGCTCCCTGGTCTGCACTTTCCCAAAGACCAAATAGGACATCTCAAACAAAGCCCAGACCTTCATTCCTTTATTTTTATTTTTTACACCTACTAGATGAAAACTGCTCCTTTTTACCCTGTGTTTTTCATGTGTGAGTTTCCCTACATGTTACACTGTTGTATTATTTGGGCAAAACCTCTTGGATCCAACCGATTTTATACTTGTCAAGCTCCAAGGCAGCATCCAGACCTAGAATATCTGATCATTCCCTAGCCCAAGGCTGTGAGATTAGTGGTTTGAGTGTGCTCCTTTGGCGTGGGCCATCACCATAGGACAGCTGAACCCACAGAACATACAACAACTTGAGTGTGAATCCAAGTGTTCCCAAGAGACAAACCAGGTCATACCCCTAGAGATCAGGGAACAGGGAAACCCTGGAATATTCCCAAACTGAAGTGAATTTTCAATGTAGTCCCAGGTCTCTTGACTCCTCAGGATGATGTACTACTCGACATCAACAACCAGTGGATACTCTGTGCCCTAAGGAAAAGATTGACAGAATAGTATCCTGTGGCACCCTTGACCCAGCCTTTCTTTGAGGGGAGCAAGAGGAAACCAGACAAAATTTGAAATGCAATGCACACAGGTTACCATTTCTTTTCTCAGTGTGGTACCCAATAATCAGTAAGTTCTCTGTCTTCTTTATAAAAGATAATACTGATGATGTGGCCACTGCCACCTCCCCATTATTTGGCTGGGCCGGGGTCCTCCAGATGAGACATTAGTTCTCAGGATTTACACAGCCCCAAGACCTCCAGGGCAAGGACCCCTCTCTTCCCCTAACCTTTCTTCTGCACCAAGAGCAAAGATCCATAGTCTCAATACCCTGCAGTAGCTTCAGCTCCCGGTTTCCAAACACGGTGGCCACCAAGGCCTGGCCTCCATTTTGTGAATAATGCCAAGGGAGTCCTAAAACCAGTCCAAGACCTTGAAGTGGGGTTTACTCTGTTTAGGTTCTTGGGATAAACTGCAATTCCTTTCTCTCATGCCCTCAGTGGGGAATATAAATGCCTGTGAAATAATTCATCAAAAGGACTAGCTCTATTGAGCTATTCCTGGGCAGACTTTTGAGTTTACACAGGTTATCTTAGGTAAAATTGTTTCACGAAAACAAAGACTCATAACTTGAAATGGGCCAAGTACCTGGATTACTCTTATCCTGGAATTACTGACACTTTCCTTTACACACAGATACAGACCAACCCAGTTCAGCAGGCTAATCTACCTTAAAGGCTAAGGAACAGGTATGAAAGGGAATGATAGTTGATTCTAGGGAAAGCAGGAATTGGCAGGTAGAATTAAGTAGCTGTGAAGCAGACTTTGCTTGTTTTTATGTTTTGTTTTGTTTTTAACGACAACCTATCTGTGCTGCAGTAATTGTGTTGGCCTAGCAGCCTACATGATCCTCTTGGCGATGCTGGACACAAGGGCCCAATCAAAATGCTAGGAAATTTCCGTTTTTAAAAATTTCTAATGATCAAGGACAATGCCGTTTTACATACATGTCAACTTACAGCATGAGATTTTCAAAATTACAGGGGCTCAGATTAGGAATACCAGTCATACGAAATACCATATGCCTCGCCGTTTACTATCTCCTTGACCCCAACGAATTTCCTTTGAAATTTCAACAACATGCTTTCTTCTACCTCTCAGTCTCTATCACTCTCCCTGTCGCCACGACCAGATTCCAACACGCTTAGGAAGACAGCGGTCCCCCTCGGCTGATGCCCAGAGAGTCTCCATTACGCAAGCTTTGCTACCAAACCCATCGGTCGGTGCGCCTCTGATCACAGGCCAAGGCCTGCGCACCCCCAAAGACAACCGGGGTCCCCGGAAGGCCCCCAGGCTGAAATGAGCACCACCGGGAATGGCCGGCCTCCAAGACAACTTGGGGGCATGGACACCACAAGACAGGGTCACAGGTCTCAACGACGCGGATGCCTGGTGTCTGAGGGGGGCCGGGCCGGGCCTGGCCTCACCTTGGCGTCCACCTCGTCTGGAAGCGTCTGGGTACGGGCCCTGCAGGATGCCCCGCGGCCCACCTTCCTCCCTAGGCCGCAAGGAGCAACACCCTGGCGCCGGCCAGTCCCGGCGGGCACCGGCGCCACTGGCCACGGAACTCAGCTCTGGCAGTGGCCCCTCCTCACTGGCGTGCAGTGCGGCCGAGGGAGCCTCCCGGGGCCGAGGACCCAACTAGGCCGTCACCCCGGGTGCTCCCACGGAAACGGGCACCAGGCAAACTGCCCACGGCCCCGAGCCCAGGCTCCTTGGCGGAGGCCTCCGCTAGTCCCGCCCAGATCATGGCCGCCACCAGCCTCCCGGGCCTTGGCTTCCTGTACGGCAACCGCCAGGCGTCCCGGCTGTCCAGCTAGACCTGGCGCCTGTGTCTGGGGCTTCCAGGGCGCGAACTGGCGGCGGACCCTGCTTCCCTCGGGCCTCCAGAGACCTCGGATCCGTCCGGGCACCGGTCCTAGTCCTGCCTGCTCCCCCAGGGCAGTCCCAAGCCACTCCTCCGCAGGCGAGCACAGGGACCGGTGCTCGATTGCCAAGCGGGTTCCTCTTGATGGCAGTATTGCTCCAGAAATGCCCACCTGCCCTTCCCCCATGTCCACTCCCTCCGCCCTCTGCGGAGGAAAAAACGCCAAGAGCGCTCCGCACATGGCCCTTCAGCATCTCGGCCGCTTTGGGCCAGCTCTGGCCCACCTGCCGGACCCTGTCCTTGGCAGACGGGACTTGGCAGGGTCCTTCTACTAGCCTGCCTTCCTGACAAACCAGAAAGCGGTCCCCTTGGGCCGCCCTGGGGATGCAGCCCAACTAACCGCATCCCTAACCATGCCTTTGGGATGGGGAGGATGGTGGAACCCGCAGGGAAGAGAAGGAGACTGGGCACATAGTAGGCTGCCAGCCCTAGCTCTGCCCTCCGGGACACAATTGCACTTGGGCGTACTCACGGGTCACTGCAAAGCCAGCTTGACCAAGAGGTCAAAGGCGACCGGCGTCCCACTGACCCCTGGGGTTTTGGCCTCAGACTTGAGGTGAACCTACAATTCCGGAAGAGCGGGACCGGGTCCCGGGCCCTTCCCTTGTGGCAGCAGCGGCAAGGTGCTGGTGGAAGAGCCCTGGCCAGCATAGGTCAGACAGGAGGGGAGCCAGCTGCCACCCCAAACACACCTGTCCTCCTCACACCTGGCCTACGTCCAACTCTCCACGGCCCTGCCCGGAAGGCTGGACGTAGAAATCCCACAGAGGCGTGCATGCCGTTGAGGGCTCGTGGGTGCCATGGAGGGGCGGTAGATGGCCCAGCCCCAAGTGTACCGATCTTCCTCCCCAAACCTATTCTGTGACGGAAACCCGATGTTCACCTCGTCAAGCAGTCAAGGCGTGGGCAGAGGCCTGACGTCTGCTGCAGGAACACAGTGACATTGAATGCTCTTCCCAAGACAGACAAATCACTAGGGACACACTATGCCAAGCTGCTACCTCCCTGGCCCTTTCCGGACTCTTTGACCCCCACGGACTTTCCCTAGGGATTTTCCACGACACACTTTCTTCTCTCTCTCTCTCTCTCTCTCTCTCTCTCTCTCTCTGTCTGTCTGTCTCTCGCTCTCTCTGTCTCTCTCAATCCCATAATCACTCTCTCTCTCGTGCCAGGTTCGCGCCCAGCGCTCTCTCGCCCACTTCTACTGGGGCCTGCTTCCTCTCCTGCTCTCTCTGTCTCAACGTCATTGATTTTCTCGTACAGCCCGGGACGTCTTGCCCACGTGTGCCTTTAAAACGCTAAGAGATGCAACTGAACGTGTGAGACATGGCGCAGATAGGCCGAGAGGCGGCAAGAGAACTCAAGAACCCGGCCACGCCCTCCGCTTCTACCACCACCAGCAACACCAACCCAGGGGCCTGCTTTCGCGGTCCCCCTAGCCAAGGTGAGGCAAGTCCCACTTGAATGTCATCCCGTTCCTCTTGGGAACGCTGGACCGCGCTCAACCTTAACTGTGCGTTGAGGTGGAAGTTGGATTTCTCTTTGCATGACAGTGTCTCTGCACAAGGCCGTGGAGGGGCACACGGATCCACCTGGCTCGCTCTCTAGCTGGATTCAGGTGGAACGGAGGACCATGAACACTCAGGACTTTTTCTGCTTGGGTCCTGTGCTTTTCAGGTTTCGGGCCTAAGAGGCCCATCACCTCCTTATACCTTTTTTCTGAGTATTAAAAAAAAAAAAAAAAGAAACCTGGACATTCCACCTGTCACCTCAGAAGGGTCCTCGGTGTTCCTTTTCTACTCCTGAATTCAGCGACATAGTGCTGATCTCCATCCATTGGACGCGAGTCCCCGTTCTCTTGGGGACTCCTGGACACTCTGGGAAATGCCAGAAAGCCTCGGGGAATGGCCCCGTCCGCTGCTGTACCAGACCGGGTCCTGCGAAAGATGCATCTTCCGAGCCTCCTCCCTGCACGTCCCGTTGGACCTGCCCCGATTCTACCTCAGGGACCCACTGGAGGAGAGGCACAGGGATGCTGCCTCAGCAGCAGACCCTTCTAGCGCTGAGCAGGCTGTCCCCAGGCAGGCAGAGTCCGACGGGTCCTTCCTCCTGGGACTCCAGCAGGCCTAGGAAAGCAGCGGTCCCCCTCGGCTG
The DNA here is from genome assembly GCF_049350105.2 of Macaca mulatta. NCBI lineage: Eukaryota > Metazoa > Chordata > Mammalia > Primates > Cercopithecidae > Macaca > Macaca mulatta. The sequence goes on along the minus strand of NC_133426.1, from coordinate 122,427,045 downwards.
ATGCCCAGAGAGACTCCATTACGCAAGCTTTGCCACCCAACCCATCGGTCGGTGCGCCTCTGATCACAGGCCAAGGGCCTGCGCACCCCCAAAGACAACCGGGGTCCCCGGAAGGCCCCCAGGCTGAAATGAGCACCACCGGGAATGGCCGGCCTCCAAGACAACTTGGGGGCATGGACACCACAAGACAGGGTCGCAGGTCTCAACGAGGCGGATGCCTGGTGTCTGAGGGGGGCCGGGCCGGGCCTGGCCTCGCCTTGGCGTCCACCTCGTCTGGAAGCGTCTGGGTACGGGCCCCGCAGGATGCCCCGCGGCCCACCTTCCTCCCTAGGCCGCAAGGAGCAACACCCCGGCGCCGGCCAGTCCCGGCGGGCACCGGCGCCACTGGCCACGGAACTCAGCTCTGGCAGTGGCCCCTCCTCACTGGCGTGCAGTGCGGCCGAGGGAGCCTCCCGGGGCCGAGGACCCAACTAGGCCGTCACCCCGGGTGCTCCCACGGAAACGGGCACCAGGCAAACTGCCCACGGCCCCGAGCCCAGGCTCCTTGGCGGAGGCCTCCGCTAGTCCCGCCCAGATCATGGCCGCCACCAGCCTCCCGGGCCTTGGCTTCCTGTACGGCAACCGCCAGGCGTCCCGGCTGTCCAGCTCGACCTGGCGCCTGTGTCTGGGGCTTCCAGGGCGCGAACTGGCGGCGGACCCTGCTTCCCTCGGGCCTCCAGAGACCTCGGATCCGTCCGGGCACCGGTCCTAGTCCTGCCTGCTCCCCCAGGGCAGTCCCAAGCCACTCCTCCCCAGGCGAGCACAGGGACCGGTGCTCGATTGCCAAGCGGGTTCCTCTTGATGGCAGTATTGCTCCAGAAATGCCCACCTGCCCTTCCCCCATGTCCACTCCCTCCGCCCTCTGCGGAGGAAAAAACGCCAAGAGCGCTCCGCACATGGCCCTTCAGCATCTCGGCCGCTTTGGGCCAGCTCTGGCCCACCTGCCGGACCCTGTCCTTGGCAGACGGGACTCGGCAGGGTCCTTCTACTAGCCTGCCTTCCTGACAAACCAGAAAGCGGTCCCCTTGGGCCGCCCTGGGGATGCAGCCCAACTAACCGCATCCCTAACCATGCCTTTGGGATGGGGAGGATGGTGGAACCCGCAGGGAAGAGAAGGAGACTGGGCACATAGTAGGATGCCAGCCCTAGCTCTGCCCTCCGGGACACAATTGCACTTGGGCGTACTCACGGGTCACTGCAAAGCCAGCTTGACCAAGAGGTCAAAGGCGACCGGCGTCCCACTGACCCCTGGGGTTTTGGCCTCAGACTTGAGGTGAACCTACAATTCCGGAAGAGCGGGACCGGGTCCCGGGCCCTTCCCTTGTGGCAGCAGCGGCAAGGTGCTGGTGGAAGAGCCCTGGCCAGCATAGGTCAGACAGGAGGGGAGCCAGCTGCCACCCCAAACACACCTGTCCTCCTCACACCTGGCCTACGTCCAACTCTCCACGGCCCTGCCCGGAAGGCTGGACGTAGAAATCCCACAGAGGCGTGCGTGCCGTTGAGGGCTCATGGGTGCCATGGAGGGGCGGTAGATGGCCCAGCCCCAAGTGTACCGATCTTCCTCCCCAAACCTATTCTGTGACGGAAACCCGATGTTCACCTCGTCAAGCAGTCAAGGCGTGGGCAGAGGCCTGACGTCTGCTGCAGGAACACAGTGACATTGAATGCTCTTCCCAAGACAGACAAATCACTAGGGACACACTATGCCAAGCTGCTACCTCCCTGGCCCTTTCCGGACTCTTTGACCCCCACGGACTTTCCCTAGGGATTTTCCACGACACACTTTCTTCTCTCTCTCTCTCTCTCTCTCTCTCTCTCTCTCTGTCTGTCTGTCTCTCGCTCTCTCTGTCTCTCTCAATCCCATAATCACTCTCTCTCTCGTGCCAGGTTCGCGCCCAGCGCTCTCTCGCCCACTTCTACTGGGGCCTGCTTCCTCTCCTGCTCTCTCTGTCTCAACGTCATTGATTTTCTCGTACTGCCCGGGACGTCTTGCCCACGTGTGCCTTTAAAACGCTAAGAGATGCAACTGAACGTGTGAGACATGGCGCAGATAGGCCGAGAGGCGGCAAGAGAAATGCCCCAGAACTCAAGAACCCGGCCACGCCCTCCGCTTCTACCACCACCAGCAACACCAACCCAGGGGCCTGCTTTCGCGGTCCCCCTAGCCAAGGTGAGGCAAGTCCCACTTGAATGTCATCCCGTTCCTCTTGGGAACGCTGGACCGCGCTCAACCTTAACTGTGCGTTGAGGTGGAAGTTGGATTTCTCTTTGCATGACAGTGTCTCTGCACAAGGCCGTGGAGGGGCACACGGATCCACCTGGCTCGCTCTCTAGCTGGATTCAGGTGGAACGGAGGACCATGAACACTCAGGACTTTTTCTGCTTGGGTCCTGTGCTTTTCAGGTTTCGGGCCTAAGAGGCCCATCACCTCCTTATACCTTTTTTCTGAGTATTAAAAAAAAAAAAAAAAAAAAAAAGACACCTGGACATTCCACCTGTCACCTCAGAAGGGTCCTCGGTGTTCCTTTTCTACTCCTGAATTCAGCGACATAGTGCTGATCTCCATCCATTGGACGCGAGTCCCCGTTCTCTTGGGGACTCCTGGACACTCTGGGAAATGCCAGAAAGCCTCGGGGAATGGCCCCGTCCGCTGCTGTACCAGACCGGGTCCTGCGAAAGATGCATCTTCCGAGCCTCCTCCCTGCACGTCCCGTTGGACCTGCCCCGATTCTACCTCAGGGACCCACTGGAGGAGAGGCACAGGGATGCTGCCTCAGCAGCAGACCCTTCTAGCGCTGAGCAGGCTGTCCCCAGGCAGGCAGAGTCCGACGGGTCCTTCCTCCTGGGACTCCAGCAGGCCTAGGAAAGCAGCGGTCCCCCTCGGCTGATGCCCAGAGAGACTCCATTACGCAAGCTTTGCCACCGAACCCATCGGTCGGTGCGCCTCTGATCACAGGCCAAGGGCCTGCGTACCCCCAAAGACAACCGGGGTCCCCGGAAGGCCCCCAGGCTGAAATGAGCACCACCGGGAATGGCCGGCCTCCAAGACAACTTGGGGGCATGGACACCACAAGACAGGGTCGCAGGTCTCAACGACGCGGATGCCTGGTGTCTGAGGGGGGCCGGGCCGGGCCTGGCCTCGCCTTGGCGTCCACCTCGTCTGGAAGCGTCTGGGTACGGGCCCCGCAGGATGCCCCGCGGCCCACCTTCCTCCCTAGGCCGCAAGGAGCAACACCCCGGCGCCGGCCAGTCCCGGCGGGCACCGGCGCCACTGGCCACGGAACTCAGCTCTGGCAGTGGCCCCTCCTCACTGGCGTGCAGTGCGGCCGAGGGAGCCTCCCGGGGCCGAGGACCCAACTAGGCCGTCACCCCGGGTGCTCCCACGGAAACGGGCACCAGGCAAACTGCCCACGGCCCCGAGCCCAGGCTCCTTGGCGGAGGCCTCCGCTAGTCCCGCCCAGATCATGGCCGCCACCAGCCTCCCGGGCCTTGGCTTCCTGTACGGCAACCGCCAGGCGTCCCGGCTGTCCAGCTCGACCTGGCGCCTGTGTCTGGGGCTTCCAGGGCGCGAACTGGCGGCGGACCCTGCTTCCCTCGGGCCTCCAGAGACCTCGGATCCGTCCGGGCACCGGTCCTAGTCCTGCCTGCTCCCCCAGGGCAGTCCCAAGCCACTCCTCCCCAGGCGAGCACAGGGACCGGTGCTCGATTGCCAAGCGGGTTCCTCTTGATGGCAGTATTGCTCCAGAAATGCCCACCTGCCCTTCCCCCATGTCCACTCCCTCCGCCCTCTGCGGAGGAAAAAACGCCAAGAGCGCTCCGCACATGGCCCTTCAGCATCTCGGCCGCTTTGGGCCAGCTCTGGCCCACCTGCCGGACCCTGTCCTTGGCAGACGGGACTCGGCAGGGTCCTTCTACTAGCCTGCCTTCCTGACAAACCAGAAAGCGGTCCCCTTGGGCCGCCCTGGGGATGCAGCCCAACTAACCGCATCCCTAACCATGCCTTTGGGATGGGGAGGATGGTGGAACCCGCAGGGAAGAGAAGGAGACTGGGCACATAGTAGGATGCCAGCCCTAGCTCTGCCCTCCGGGACACAATTGCACTTGGGCGTACTCACGGGTCACTGCAAAGCCAGCTTGACCAAGAGGTCAAAGGCGACCGGCGTCCCACTGACCCCTGGGGTTTTGGCCTCAGACTTGAGGTGAACCTACAATTCCGGAAGAGCGGGACCGGGTCCCGGGCCCTTCCCTTGTGGCAGCAGCGGCAAGGTGCTGGTGGAAGAGCCCTGGCCAGCATAGGTCAGACAGGAGGGGAGCCAGCTGCCACCCCAAACACACCTGTCCTCCTCACACCTGGCCTACGTCCAACTCTCCACGGCCCTGCCCGGAAGGCTGGACGTAGAAATCCCACAGAGGCGTGCATGCCGTTGAGGGCTCGTGGGTGCCATGGAGGGGCGGTAGATGGCCCAGCCCCAAGTGTACCGATCTTCCTCCCCAAACCTATTCTGTGACGGAAACCCGATGTTCACCTCGTCAAGCAGTCAAGGCGTGGGCAGAGGCCTGACGTCTGCTGCAGGAACACAGTGACATTGAATGCTCTTCCCAAGACAGACAAATCACTAGGGACACACTATGCCAAGCTGCTACCTCCCTGGCCCTTTCCGGACTCTTTGACCCCCACGGACTTTCCCTAGGGATTTTCCACGACACACTTTCTTCTCTCTCTCTCTCTCTCTCTCTCTCTCTCTCTCTCTCTCTCTCTCTCTCTGTCTGTCTGTCTCTCGCTCTCTCTGTCTCTCTCAATCCCATAATCACTCTCTCTCTCGTGCCAGGTTCGCGCCCAGCGCTCTCTCGCCCACTTCTACTGGGGCCTGCTTCCTCTCCTGCTCTCTCTGTCTCAACGTCATTGATTTTCTCGTACTGCCCGGGACGTCTTGCCCACGTGTGCCTTTAAAACGCTAAGAGATGCAACTGAACGTGTGAGACATGGCGCAGATAGGCCGAGAGGCGGCAAGAGAAATGCCCCAGAACTCAAGAACCCGGCCACGCCCTCCGCTTCTACCACCACCAGCAACACCAACCCAGGGGCCTGCTTTCGCGGTCCCCCTAGCCAAGGTGAGGCAAGTCCCACTTGAATGTCATCCCGTTCCTCTTGGGAACGCTGGACCGCGCTCAACCTTAACTGTGCGTTGAGGTGGAAGTTGGATTTCTCTTTGCATGACAGTGTCTCTGCACAAGGCCGTGGAGGGGCACACGGATCCACCTGGCTCGCTCTCTAGCTGGATTCAGGTGGAACGGAGGACCATGAACACTCAGGACTTTTTCTGCTTGGGTCCTGTGCTTTTCAGGTTTCGGGCCTAAGAGGCCCATCACCTCCTTATACCTTTTTTCTGAGTATTAAAAAAAAAAAAAAAAGAAACCTGGACATTCCACCTGTCACCTCAGAAGGGTCCTCGGTGTTCCTTTTCTACTCCTGAATTCAGCGACATAGTGCTGATCTCCATCCATTGGACGCGAGTCCCCGTTCTCTTGGGGACTCCTGGACACTCTGGGAAATGCCAGAAAGCCTCGGGGAATGGCCCCGTCCGCTGCTGTACCAGACCGGGTCCTGCGAAAGATGCATCTTCCGAGCCTCCTCCCTGCACGTCCCGTTGGACCTGCCCCGATTCTACCTCAGGGACCCACTGGAGGAGAGGCACAGGGATGCTGCCTCAGCAGCAGACCCTTCTAGCGCTGAGCAGGCTGTCCCCAGGCAGGCAGAGTCCGACGGGTCCTTCCTCCTGGGACTCCAGCAGGCCTAGGAAAGCAGCGGTCCCCCTCGGCTGATGCCCAGAGAGACTCCATTACGCAAGCTTTGCCACCGAACCCATCGGTCGGTGCGCCTCTGATCACAGGCCAAGGGCCTGCGCACCCCCAAAGACAACCGGGGTCCCCGGAAGGCCCCCAGGCTGAAATGAGCACCACCGGGAATGGCCGGCCTCCAAGACAACTTGGGGGCATGGACACCACAAGACAGGGTCGCAGGTCTCAACGACGCGGATGCCTGGTGTCTGAGGGGGGCCGGGCCGGGCCTGGCCTCGCCTTGGCGTCCACCTCGTCTGGAAGCGTCTGGGTACGGGCCCCGCAGGATGCCCCGCGGCCCACCTTCCTCCCTAGGCCGCAAGGAGCAACACCCCGGCGCCGGCCAGTCCCGGCGGGCACCGGCGCCACTGGCCACGGAACTCAGCTCTGGCAGTGGCCCCTCCTCACTGGCGTGCAGTGCGGCCGAGGGAGCCTCCCGGGGCCGAGGACCCAACTAGGCCGTCACCCCGGGTGCTCCCACGGAAACGGGCACCAGGCAAACTGCCCACGGCCCCGAGCCCAGGCTCCTTGGCGGAGGCCTCCGCTAGTCCCGCCCAGATCATGGCCGCCACCAGCCTCCCGGGCCTTGGCTTCCTGTACGGCAACCGCCAGGCGTCCCGGCTGTCCAGCTCGACCTGGCGCCTGTGTCTGGGGCTTCCAGGGCGCGAACTGGCGGCGGACCCTGCTTCCCTCGGGCCTCCAGAGACCTCGGATCCGTCCGGGCACCGGTCCTAGTCCTGCCTGCTCCCCCAGGGCAGTCCCAAGCCACTCCTCCCCAGGCGAGCACAGGGACCGGTGCTCGATTGCCAAGCGGGTTCCTCTTGATGGCAGTATTGCTCCAGAAATGCCCACCTGCCCTTCCCCCATGTCCACTCCCTCCGCCCTCTGCGGAGGAAAAAACGCCAAGAGCGCTCCGCACATGGCCCTTCAGCATCTCGGCCGCTTTGGGCCAGCTCTGGCCCACCTGCCGGACCCTGTCCTTGGCAGACGGGACTCGGCAGGGTCCTTCTACTAGCCTGCCTTCCTGACAAACCAGAAAGCGGTCCCCTTGGGCCGCCCTGGGGATGCAGCCCAACTAACCGCATCCCTAACCATGCCTTTGGGATGGGGAGGATGGTGGAACCCGCAGGGAAGAGAAGGAGACTGGGCACATAGTAGGATGCCAGCCCTAGCTCTGCCCTCCGGGACACAATTGCACTTGGGCGTACTCACGGGTCACTGCAAAGCCAGCTTGACCAAGAGGTCAAAGGCGACCGGCGTCCCACTGACCCCTGGGGTTTTGGCCTCAGACTTGAGGTGAACCTACAATTCCGGAAGAGCGGGACCGGGTCCCGGGCCCTTCCCTTGTGGCAGCAGCGGCAAGGTGCTGGTGGAAGAGCCCTGGCCAGCATAGGTCAGACAGGAGGGGAGCCAGCTGCCACCCCAAACACACCTGTCCTCCTCACACCTGGCCTACGTCCAACTCTCCACGGCCCTGCCCGGAAGGCTGGACGTAGAAATCCCACAGAGGCGTGCATGCCGTTGAGGGCTCGTGGGTGCCATGGAGGGGCGGTAGATGGCCCAGCCCCAAGTGTACCGATCTTCCTCCCCAAACCTATTCTGTGACGGAAACCCGATGTTCACCTCGTCAAGCAGTCAAGGCGTGGGCAGAGGCCTGACGTCTGCTGCAGGAACACAGTGACATTGAATGCTCTTCCCAAGACAGACAAATCACTAGGGACACACTATGCCAAGCTGCTACCTCCCTGGCCCTTTCCGGACTCTTTGACCCCCACGGACTTTCCCTAGGGATTTTCCACGACACACTTTCTTCTCTCTCTCTCTCTCTCTCTCTCTCTCTCTCTCTCTGTCTGTCTCTCGCTCTCTCTGTCTCTCTCAATCCCATAATCACTCTCTCTCTCGTGCCAGGTTCGCGCCCAGCGCTCTCTCGCCCACTTCTACTGGGGCCTGCTTCCTCTCCTGCTCTCTCTGTCTCAACGTCATTGATTTTCTCGTACTGCCCGGGACGTCTTGCCCACGTGTGCCTTTAAAACGCTAAGAGATGCAACTGAACGTGTGAGACATGGCGCAGATAGGCCGAGAGGCGGCAAGAGAAATGCCCCAGAACTCAAGAACCCGGCCACGCCCTCCGCTTCTACCACCACCAGCAACACCAACCCAGGGGCCTGCTTTCGCGGTCCCCCTAGCCAAGGTGAGGCAAGTCCCACTTGAATGTCATCCCGTTCCTCTTGGGAACGCTGGACCGCGCTCAACCTTAACTGTGCGTTGAGGTGGAAGTTGGATTTCTCTTTGCATGACAGTGTCTCTGCACAAGGCCGTGGAGGGGCACACGGATCCACCTGGCTCGCTCTCTAGCTGGATTCAGGTGGAACGGAGGACCATGAACACTCAGGACTTTTTCTGCTTGGGTCCTGTGCTTTTCAGGTTTCGGGCCTAAGAGGCCCATCACCTCCTTATACCTTTTTTCTGAGTATTAAAAAAAAAAAAAAAAAAAAAAAGAAACCTGGACATTCCACCTGTCACCTCAGAAGGGTCCTCGGTGTTCCTTTTCTACTCCTGAATTCAGCGACATAGTGCTGATCTCCATCCATTGGACGCGAGTCCCCGTTCTCTTGGGGACTCCTGGACACTCTGGGAAATGCCAGAAAACCTCGGGGAATGGCCCCGTCCGCTGCTGTACCAGACCGGGTCCTGCGAAAGATGCATCTTCCGAGCCTCCTCCCTGCACGTCCCGTTGGACCTGCCCCGATTCTACCTCAGGGACCCACTGGAGGAGAGGCACAGGGATGCTGCCTCAGCAGCAGACCCTTCTAGCGCTGAGCAGGCTGTCCCCAGGCAGGCAGAGTCCGACGGGTCCTTCCTCCTGGGACTCCAGCAGGCCTAGGAAAGCAGCGGTCCCCCTCGGCTGATGCCCAGAGAGACTCCATTACGCAAGCTTTGCCACCGAACCCATCGGTCGGTGCGCCTCTGATCACAGGCCAAGGGCCTGCGCACCCCCAAAGACAACCGGGGTCCCCGGAAGGCCCCCAGGCTGAAATGAGCACCACCGGGAATGGCCGGCCTCCAAGACAACTTGGGGGCATGGACACCACAAGACAGGGTCGCAGGTCTCAACGACGCGGATGCCTGGTGTCTGAGGGGGGCCGGGCCGGGCCTGGCCTCGCCTTGGCGTCCACCTCGTCTGGAAGCGTCTGGGTACGGGCCCCGCAGGATGCCCCGCGGCCCACCTTCCTCCCTAGGCCGCAAGGAGCAACACCCCGGCGCCGGCCAGTCCCGGCGGGCACCGGCGCCACTGGCCACGGAACTCAGCTCTGGCAGTGGCCCCTCCTCACTGGCGTGCAGTGCGGCCGAGGGAGCCTCCCGGGGCCGAGGACCCAACTAGGCCGTCACCCCGGGTGCTCCCACGGAAACGGGCACCAGGCAAACTGCCCACGGCCCCGAGCCCAGGCTCCTTGGCGGAGGCCTCCGCTAGTCCCGCCCAGATCATGGCCGCCACCAGCCTCCCGGGCCTTGGCTTCCTGTACGGCAACCGCCAGGCGTCCCGGCTGTCCAGCTCGACCTGGCGCCTGTGTCTGGGGCTTCCAGGGCGCGAACTGGCGGCGGACCCTGCTTCCCTCGGGCCTCCAGAGACCTCGGATCCGTCCGGGCACCGGTCCTAGTCCTGCCTGCTCCCCCAGGGCAGTCCCAAGCCACTCCTCCCCAGGCGAGCACAGGGACCGGTGCTCGATTGCCAAGCGGGTTCCTCTTGATGGCAGTATTGCTCCAGAAATGCCCACCTGCCCTTCCCCCATGTCCACTCCCTCCGCCCTCTGCGGAGGAAAAAACGCCAAGAGCGCTCCGCACATGGCCCTTCAGCATCTCGGCCGCTTTGGGCCAGCTCTGGCCCACCTGCCGGACCCTGTCCTTGGCAGACGGGACTCGGCAGGGTCCTTCTACTAGCCTGCCTTCCTGACAAACCAGAAAGCGGTCCCCTTGGGCCGCCCTGGGGATGCAGCCCAACTAACCGCATCCCTAACCATGCCTTTGGGATGGGGAGGATGGTGGAACCCGCAGGGAAGAGAAGGAGACTGGGCACATAGTAGGATGCCAGCCCTAGCTCTGCCCTCCGGGACACAATTGCACTTGGGCGTACTCACGGGTCACTGCAAAGCCAGCTTGACCAAGAGGTCAAAGGCGACCGGCGTCCCACTGACCCCTGGGGTTTTGGCCTCAGACTTGAGGTGAACCTACAATTCCGGAAGAGCGGGACCGGGTCCCGGGCCCTTCCCTTGTGGCAGCAGCGGCAAGGTGCTGGTGGAAGAGCCCTGGCCAGCATAGGTCAGACAGGAGGGGAGCCAGCTGCCACCCCAAACACACCTGTCCTCCTCACACCTGGCCTACGTCCAACTCTCCACGGCCCTGCCCGGAAGGCTGGACGTAGAAATCCCACAGAGGCGTGCATGCCGTTGAGGGCTCGTGGGTGCCATGGAGGGGCGGTAGATGGCCCAGCCCCAAGTGTACCGATCTTCCTCCCCAAACCTATTCTGTGACGGAAACCCGATGTTCACCTCGTCAAGCAGTCAAGGCGTGGGCAGAGGCCTGACGTCTGCTGCAGGAACACAGTGACATTGAATGCTCTTCCCAAGACAGACAAATCACTAGGGACACACTATGCCAAGCTGCTACCTCCCTGGCCCTTTCCGGACTCTTTGACCCCCACGGACTTTCCCTAGGGATTTTCCACGACACACTTTCTTCTCTCTCTCTCTCTCTCTCTCTCTCTCTCTCTCTCTCTCTCTCTCTCTTTGTCTGTCTGTCTCTCGCTCTCTCTGTCTCTCTCAATCCCATAATCACTCTCTCTCTCGTGCCAGGTTCGCGCCCAGCGCTCTCTCGCCCACTTCTACTGGGGCCTGCTTCCTCTCCTGCTCTCTCTGTCTCAACGTCATTGATTTTCTCGTACTGCCCGGGACGTCTTGCCCACGTGTGCCTTTAAAACGCTAAGAGATGCAACTGAACGTGTGAGACATGGCGCAGATAGGCCGAGAGGCGGCAAGAGAAATGCCCCAGAACTCAAGAACCCGGCCACGCCCTCCGCTTCTACCACCACCAGCAACACCAACCCAGGGGCCTGCTTTCGCGGTCCCCCTAGCCAAGGTGAGGCAAGTCCCACTTGAATGTCATCCCGTTCCTCTTGGGAACGCTGGACCGCGCTCAACCTTAACTGTGCGTTGAGGTGGAAGTTGGATTTCTCTTTGCATGACAGTGTCTCTGCACAAGGCCGTGGAGGGGCACACGGATCCACCTGGCTCGCTCTCTAGCTGGATTCAGGTGGAACGGAGGACCATGAACACTCAGGACTTTTTCTGCTTGGGTCCTGTGCTTTTCAGGTTTCGGGCCTAAGAGGCCCATCACCTCCTTATACCTTTTTTCTGAGTATTAAAAAAAAAAAAAAAAAAAAAAGAAACCTGGACATTCCACCTGTCACCTCAGAAGGGTCCTCGGTGTTCCTTTTCTACTCCTGAATTCAGCGACATAGTGCTGATCTCCATCCATTGGACGCGAGTCCCCGTTCTCTTGGGGACTCCTGGACACTCTGGGAAATGCCAGAAAACCTCGGGGAATGGCCCCGTCCGCTGCTGTACCAGACCGGGTCCTGCGAAAGATGCATCTTCCGAGCCTCCTCCCTGCACGTCCCGTTGGACCTGCCCCGATTCTACCTCAGGGACCCACTGGAGGAGAGGCACAGGGATGCTGCCTCAGCAGCAGACCCTTCTAGCGCTGAGCAGGCTGTCCCCAGGCAGGCAGAGTCCGACGGGTCCTTCCTCCTGGGACTCCAGCAGGCCTAGGAAAGCAGCGGTCCCCCTCGGCTGATGCCCAGAGAGACTCCATTACGCAAGCTTTGCCACCGAACCCATCGGTCGGTGCGCCTCTGATCACAGGCCAAGGGCCTGCGCACCCCCAAAGACAACCGGGGTCCCCGGAAGGCCCCCAGGCTGAAATGAGCACCACCGGGAATGGCCGGCCTCCAAGACAACTTGGGGGCATGGACACCACAAGACAGGGTCGCAGGTCTCAACGAGGCGGATGCCTGGTGTCTGAGGGGGGCCGGGCCGGGCCTGGCCTCGCCTTGGCGTCCACCTCGTCTGGAAGCGTCTGGGTACGGGCCCCGCAGGATGCCCCGCGGCCCACCTTCCTCCCTAGGCCGCAAGGAGCAACACCCCGGCGCCGGCCAGTCCCGGCGGGCACCGGCGCCACTGGCCACGGAACTCAGCTCTGGCAGTGGCCCCTCCTCACTGGCGTGCAGTGCGGCCGAGGGAGCCTCCCGGGGCCGAGGACCCAACTAGGCCGTCACCCCGGGTGCTCCCACGGAAACGGGCACCAGGCAAACTGCCCACGGCCCCGAGCCCAGGCTCCTTGGCGGAGGCCTCCGCTAGTCCCGCCCAGATCATGGCCGCCACCAGCCTCCCGGGCCTTGGCTTCCTGTACGGCAACCGCCAGGCGTCCCGGCTGTCCAGCTCGACCTGGCGCCTGTGTCTGGGGCTTCCAGGGCGCGAACTGGCGGCGGACCCTGCTTCCCTCGGGCCTCCAGAGACCTCGGATCCGTCCGGGCACCGGTCCTAGTCCTGCCTGCTCCCCCAGGGCAGTCCCAAGCCACTCCTCCCCAGGCGAGCACAGGGACCGGTGCTCGATTGCCAAGCGGGTTCCTCTTGATGGCAGTATTGCTCCAGAAATGCCCACCTGCCCTTCCCCCATGTCCACTCCCTCCGCCCTCTGCGGAGGAAAAAACGCCAAGAGCGCTCCGCACATGGCCCTTCAGCATCTCGGCCGCTTTGGGCCAGCTCTGGCCCACCTGCCGGACCCTGTCCTTGGCAGACGGGACTCGGCAGGGTCCTTCTACTAGCCTGCCTTCCTGACAAACCAGAAAGCGGTCCCCTTGGGCCGCCCTGGGGATGCAGCCCAACTAACCGCATCCCTAACCATGCCTTTGGGATGGGGAGGATGGTGGAACCCGCAGGGAAGAGAAGGAGACTGGGCACATAGTAGGATGCCAGCCCTAGCTCTGCCCTCCGGGACACAATTGCACTTGGGCGTACTCACGGGTCACTGCAAAGCCAGCTTGACCAAGAGGTCAAAGGCGACCGGCGTCCCACTGACCCCTGGGGTTTTGGCCTCAGACTTGAGGTGAACCTACAATTCCGGAAGAGCGGGACCGGGTCCCGGGCCCTTCCCTTGTGGCAGCAGCGGCAAGGTGCTGGTGGAAGAGCCCTGGCCAGCATAGGTCAGACAGGAGGGGAGCCAGCTGCCACCCCAAACACACCTGTCCTCCTCACACCTGGCCTACGTCCAACTCTCCACGGCCCTGCCCGGAAGGCTGGACGTAGAAATCCCACAGAGGCGTGCATGCCGTTGAGGGCTCGTGGGTGCCATGGAGGGGCGGTAGATGGCCCAGCCCCAAGTGTACCGATCTTCCTCCCCAAACCTATTCTGTGACGGAAACCCGATGTTCACCTCGTCAAGCAGTCAAGGCGTGGGCAGAGGCCTGACGTCTGCTGCAGGAACACAGTGACATTGAATGCTCTTCCCAAGACAGACAAATCACTAGGGACACACTATGCCAAGCTGCTACCTCCCTGGCCCTTTACGGACTCTTTGACCCCCACGGACTTTCCCTAGGGATTTTCCACGAAACACTTTCTTCTCTCTCTCTCTCTCTCTCTCTCTCTCTCTCTCTCTCTCTCTCTCTGTCTCTCGCTCTCTCTGTCTCTCTCAATCCCATAATCACTCTCTCTCTCGTGCCAGGTTCGCGCCCAGCGCTCTCTCGCCCACTTCTACTGGGGCCTGCTTCCTCTCCTGCTCTCTCTGTCTCAACGTCATTGATTTTCTCGTACTGCCCGGGACGTCTTGCCCACGTGTGCCTTTAAAACGCTAAGAGATGCAACTGAACGTGTGAGACATGGCGCAGATAGGCCGAGAGGCGGCAAGAGAAATGCCCCAGAACTCAAGAACCCGGCCACGCCCTCCGCTTCTACCACCACCAGCAACACCAACCCAGGGGCCTGCTTTCGCGGTCCCCCTAGCCAAGGTGAGGCAAGTCCCACTTGAATGTCATCCCGTTCCTCTTGGGAACGCTGGACCGCGCTCAACCTTAACTGTGCGTTGAGGTGGAAGTTGGATTTCTCTTTGCATGACAGTGTCTCTGCACAAGGCCGTGGAGGGGCACACGGATCCACCTGGCTCGCTCTCTAGCTGGATTCAGGTGGAACGGAGGACCATGAACACTCAGGACTTTTTCTGCTTGGGTCCTGTGCTTTTCAGGTTTCGGGCCTAAGAGGCCCATCACCTCCTTATACTTTTTTTCTGAGTATTAAAAAAAAAAAAAAAAAGAAAGAAACCTGGACATTCCACCTGTCACCTCAGAAGGGTCCTCGGTGTTCCTTTTCTACTCCTGAATTCAGCGACATAGTGCTGATCTCCATCCATTGGACGCGAGTCCCCGTTCTCTTGGGGACTCCTGGACACTCTGGGAAATGCCAGAAAGCCTCGGGGAATGGCCCCGTCCGCTGCTGTACCAGACCGGGTCCTGCGAAAGATGCATCTTCCGAGCCTCCTCCCTGCACGTCCCGTTGGACCTGCCCCGATTCTACCTCAGGGACCCACTGGAGGAGAGGCACAGGGATGCTGCCTCAGCAGCAGACCCTTCTAGCGCTGAGCAGGCTGTCCCCAGGCAGGCAGAGTCCGACGGGTCCTTCCTCCTGGGACTCCAGCAGGCCTAGGAAAGCAGCGGTCCCCCTCGGCTGATGCCCAGAGAGACTCCATTACGCAAGCTTTGCCACCGAACCCATCGGTCGGTGCGCCTCTGATCACAGGCCAAGGGCCTGCGCACCCCCAAAGACAACCGGGGTCCCCGGAAGGCCCCCAGGCTGAAATGAGCACCACCGGGAATGGCCGGCCTCCAAGACAACTTGGGGGCATGGACACCACAAGACAGGGTCGCAGGTCTCAACGAGGCGGATGCCTGGTGTCTGAGGGGGGCCGGGCCGGGCCTGGCCTCGCCTTGGCGTCCACCTCGTCTGGAAGCGTCTGGGTACGGGCCCCGCAGGATGCCCCGCGGCCCACCTTCCTCCCTAGGCCGCAAGGAGCAACACCCCGGCGCCGGCCAGTCCCGGCGGGCACCGGCGCCACTGGCCACGGAACTCAGCTCTGGCAGTGGCCCCTCCTCACTGGCGTGCAGTGCGGCCGAGGGAGCCTCCCGGGGCCGAGGACCCAACTAGGCCGTCACCCCGGGTGCTCCCACGGAAACGGGCACCAGGCAAACTGCCCACGGCCCCGAGCCCAGGCTCCTTGGCGGAGGCCTCCGCTAGTCCCGCCCAGATCATGGCCGCCACCAGCCTCCCGGGCCTTGGCTTCCTGTACGGCAACCGCCAGGCGTCCCGGCTGTCCAGCTCGACCTGGCGCCTGTGTCTGGGGCTTCCAGGGCGCGAACTGGCGGCGGACCCTGCTTCCCTCGGGCCTCCAGAGACCTCGGATCCGTCCGGGCACCGGTCCTAGTCCTGCCTGCTCCCCCAGGGCAGTCCCAAGCCACTCCTCCGCAGGCGAGCACAGGGACCGGTGCTCGATTGCCAAGCGGGTTCCTCTTGATGGCAGTATTGCTCCAGAAATGCCCACCTGCCCTTCCCCCATGTCCACTCCCTCCGCCCTCTGCGGAGGAAAAAACGCCAAGAGCGCTCCGCACATGGCCCTTCAGCATCTCGGCCGCTTTGGGCCAGCTCTGGCCCACCTGCCGGACCCTGTCCTTGGCAGACGGGACTCGGCAGGGTCCTTCTACTAGCCTGCCTTCCTGACAAACCAGAAAGCGGTCCCCTTGGGCCGCCCTGGGGATGCAGCCCAACTAACCGCATCCCTAACCATGCCTTTGGGATGGGGAGGATGGTGGAACCCGCAGGGAAGAGAAGGAGACTGGGCACATAGTAGGATGCCAGCCCTAGCTCTGCCCTCCGGGACACAATTGCACTTGGGCGTACTCACGGGTCACTGCAAAGCCAGCTTGACCAAGAGGTCAAAGGCGACCGGCGTCCCACTGACCCCTGGGGTTTTGGCCTCAGACTTGAGGTGAACCTACAATTCCGGAAGAGCGGGACCGGGTCCCGGGCCCTTCCCTTGTGGCAGCAGCGGCAAGGTGCTGGTGGAAGAGCCCTGGCCAGCATAGGTCAGACAGGAGGGGAGCCAGCTGCCACCCCAAACACACCTGTCCTCCTCACACCTGGCCTACGTCCAACTCTCCACGGCCCTGCCCGGAAGGCTGGACGTAGAAATCCCGCAGAGGCGTGCATGCCGTTGAGGGCTCGTGGGTGCCATGGAGGGGCGGTAGATGGCCCAGCCCCAAGTGTACCGATCTTCCTCCCCAAACCTATTCTGTGACGGAAACCCGATGTTCACCTCGTCAAGCAGTCAAGGCGTGGGCAGAGGCCTGACGTCTGCTGCAGGAACACAGTGACATTGAATGCTCTTCCCAAGACAGACAAATCACTAGGGACACACTATGCCAAGCTGCTACCTCCCTGGCCCTTTCCGGACTCTTTGACCCCCACGGACTTTCCCTAGGGATTTTCCACGACACACTTTCTTCTCTCTCTCTCTCTCTCTCTCTCACTCTCTCTCTCTCTCTCTCTGTCTCTCGCTCTCTCTGTCTCTCTCAATCCCATAATCACTCTCTCTCTCGTGCCAGGTTCGCGCCCAGCGCTCTCTCGCCCACTTCTACTGGGGCCTGCTTCCTCTCCTGCTCTCTCTGTCTCAACGTCATTGATTTTCTCGTACTGCCCGGGACGTCTTGCCCACGTGTGCCTTTAAAACTCTAAGAGATGCAACTGAACGTGTGAGACATGGCGCAGATAGGCCGAGAGGCGGCAAGAGAAATGCCCCAGAACTCAAGAACCCGGCCACGCCCTCCGCTTCTACCACCACCAGCAACACCAACCCAGGGGCCTGCTTTCGCGGTCCCCCTAGCCAAGGTGAGGCAAGTCCCACTTGAATCTCATCCCGTTCCTCTTGGGAACGCTGGACCGCGCTCAACCTTAACTGTGCGTTGAGGTGGAAGTTGGATTTCTCTTTGCATGACAGTGTCTCTGCACAAGGCCGTGGAGGGGCACACGGATCCACCTGGCTCGCTCTCTAGCTGGATTCAGGTGGAACGGAGGACCATGAACACTCAGGACTTTTTCTGCTTGGGTCCTGTGCTTTTCAGGTTTCGGGCCTAAGAGGCCCATCACCTCCTTATACCTTTTTTCTGAGTATTAAAAAAAAAAAAAAAAGAAACCTGGACATTCCACCTGTCACCTCAGAAGGGTCCTCGGTGTTCCTTTTCTACTCCTGAATTCAGCGACATAGTGCTGATCTCCATCCATTGGACGCGAGTCCCCGTTCTCTTGGGGACTCCTGGACACTCTGGGAAATGCCAGAAAGCCTCGGGGAATGGCCCCGTCCGCTGCTGTACCAGACCGGGTCCTGCGAAAGATGCATCTTCCGAGCCTCCTCTCTGCACGTCCCGTTGGACCTGCCCCGATTCTACCTCAGGGACCCACTGGAGGAGAGGCACAGGGATGCTGCCTCAGCAGCAGACCCTTCTAGCGCTGAGCAGGCTGTCCCCAGGCAGGCAGAGTCCGACGGGTCCTTCCTCCTGGGACTCCAGCAGGCCTAGGAAAGCAGCGGTCCCCCTCGGCTGATGCCCAGAGAGACTCCATTACGCAAGCTTTGCCACCGAACCCATCGGTCGGTGCGCCTCTGATCACAGGCCAAGGGCCTGCGCACCCCCAAAGACAACCGGGGTCCCCGGAAGGCCCCCAGGCTGAAATGAGCACCACCGGGAATGGCCGGCCTCCAAGACAACTTGGGGGCATGGACACCACAAGACAGGGTCGCAGGTCTCAACGACGCGGATGCCTGGTGTCTGAGGGGGGCCGGGCCGGGCCTGGCCTCGCCTTGGCGTCCACCTCGTCTGGAAGCGTCTGGGTACGGGCCCCGCAGGATGCCCCGCGGCCCACCTTCCTCCCTAGGCCGCAAGGAGCAACACCCCGGCGCCGGCCAGTCCCGGCGGGCACCGGCGCCACTGGCCACGGAACTCAGTTCTGGCAGTGGCCCCTCCTCACTGGCGTGCAGTGCGGCCGAGGGAGCCTCCCGGGGCCGAGGACCCAACTAGGCCGTCACCCCGGGTGCTCCCACGGAAACGGGCACCAGGCAAACTGCCCACGGCCCCGAGCCCAGGCTCCTTGGCGGAGGCCTCCGCTAGTCCCGCCCAGATCATGGCCGCCACCAGCCTCCCGGGCCTTGGCTTCCTGTACGGCAACCGCCAGGCGTCCCGGCTGTCCAGCTCGACCTGGCGCCTGTGTCTGGGGCTTCCAGGGCGCGAACTGGCGGCGGACCCTGCTTCCCTCGGGCCTCCAGAGACCTCGGATCCGTCCGGGCACCGGTCCTAGTCCTGCCTGCTCCCCCAGGGCAGTCCCAAGCCACTCCTCCCCAGGCGAGCACAGGGACCGGTGCTCGATTGCCAAGCGGGTTCCTCTTGATGGCAGTATTGCTCCAGAAATGCCCACCTGCCCTTCCCCCATGTCCACTCCCTCCGCCCTCTGCGGAGGAAAAAACGCCAAGAGCGCTCCACACATGGCCCTTCAGCATCTCGGCCGCTTTGGGCCAGCTCTGGCCCACCTGCCGGACCCTGTCCTTGGCAGACGGGACTCGGCAGGGTCCTTCTACTAGCCTGCCTTCCTGACAAACCAGAAAGCGGTCCCCTTGGGCCGCCCTGGGGATGCAGCCCAACTAACCGCATCCCTAACCATGCCTTTGGGATGGGGAGGACGGTGGAACCCGCAGGGAAGAGAAGGAGACTGGGCACATAGTAGGATGCCAGCCCTAGCTCTGCCCTCCGGGACACAATTGCACTTGGGCGTACTCACGGGTCACTGCAAAGCCAGCTTGACCAAGAGGTCAAAGGCGACCGGCGTCCCACTGACCCCTGGGGTTTTGGCCTCAGACTTGAGGTGAACCTACAATTCCGGAAGAGCGGGACCGGGTCCCGGGCCCTTCCCTTGTGGCAGCAGCGGCAAGGTGCTGGTGGAAGAGCCCTGGCCAGCATAGGTCAGACAGGAGGGGAGCCAGCTGCCACCCCAAACACACCTGTCCTCCTCACACCTGGCCTACGTCCAACTCTCCACGGCCCTGCCCGGAAGGCTGGACGTAGAAATCCCACAGAGGCGTGCATGCCGTTGAGGGCTCGTGGGTGCCATGGAGGGGCGGTAGATGGCCCAGCCCCAAGTGTACCGATCTTCCTCCCCAAACCTATTCTGTGACGGAAACCCGATGTTCACCTCGTCAAGCAGTCAAGGCGTGGGCAGAGGCCTGACGTCTGCTGCAGGAACACAGTGACATTGAATGCTCTTCCCAAGACAGACAAATCACTAGGGACACACTATGCCAAGCTGCTACCTCCCTGGCCCTTTACGGACTCTTTGACCCCCTCGGACTTTCCCTAGGGATTTTCCACGACACACTTTCTTCTCTCTCTCTCTCTCTCTCTCACTCTCTCTCTCTCTCTCTCTGTCTCTCGCTCTCTCTGTCTCTCTCAATCCCATAATCACTCTCTCTCTCGTGCCAGGTTCGCGCCCAGCGCTCTCTCGCCCACTTCTACTGGGCCTGCTTCCTCTCCTGCTCTCTCTGTCTCAACGTCATTGATTTTCTCGTACTGCCCGGGACGTCTTGCCCACGTGTGCCTTTAAAACTCTAAGAGATGCAACTGAACGTGTGAGACATGGCGCAGATAGGCCGAGAGGCGGCAAGAGAAATGCCCCAGAACTCAAGAACCCGGCCACGCCCTCCGCTTCTACCACCACCAGCAACACCAACCCAGGGGCCTGCTTTCGCGGTCCCCCTAGCCAAGGTGAGGCAAGTCCCACTTGAATGTCATCCCGTTCCTCTTGGGAATGCTGGACCGCGCTCAACCTTAACTGTGCGTTGAGGTGGAAGTTGGATTTCTCTTTGCATGACAGTGTCTCTGCACAAGGCCGTGGAGGGGCACACGGATCCACCTGGCTCGCTCTCTAGCTGGATTCAGGTGGAACGGAGGACCATGAACACTCAGGACTTTTTCTGCTTGGGTCCTGTGCTTTTCAGGTTTCGGGCCTAAGAGGCCCATCACCTCCTTATACCTTTTTTCTGAGTATTAAAAAAAAAAAAAAAAAAAAAAAAAAAAAAAAAAGAAACCTGGACATTCCACCTGTCACCTCAGAAGGGTCCTCGGTGTTCCTTTTCTACTCCTGAATTCAGCGACATAGTGCTGATCTCCATCCATTGGACGCGAGTCCCCGTTCTCTTGGGGACTCCTGGACACTCTGGGAAATGCCAGAAAGCCTCGGGGAATGGCCCCGTCCGCTGCTGTACCAGACCGGGTCCTGCGAAAGATGCATCTTCCGAGCCTCCTCCCTGCACGTCCCGTTGGACCTGCCCCGATTCTACCTCAGGGACCCACTGGAGGAGAGGCACAGGGATGCTGCCTCAGCAGCAGACCCTTCTAGCGCTGAGCAGGCTGTCCCCAGGCAGGCAGAGTCCGACGGGTCCTTCCTCCTGGGACTCCAGCAGGCCTAGGAAAGCAGCGGTCCCCCTCGGCTGATGCCCAGAGAGACTCCATTACGCAAGCTTTGCCACCGAACCCATCGGTCGGTGCGCCTCTGATCACAGGCCAAGGGCCTGCGTACCCCCAAAGACAACCGGGGTCCCCGGAAGGCCCCCAGGCTGAAATGAGCACCACCGGGAATGGCCGGCCTCCAAGACAACTTGGGGGCATGGACACCACAAGACAGGGTCGCAGGTCTCAACGAGGCGGATGCCTGGTGTCTGAGGGGGGCCGGGCCGGGCCTGGCCTCGCCTTGGCGTCCACCTCGTCTGGAAGCGTCTGGGTACGGGCCCCGCAGGATGCCCCGCGGCCCACCTTCCTCCCTAGGCCGCAAGGAGCAACACCCCGGCGCCGGCCAGTCCCGGCGGGCACCGGCGCCACTGGCCACGGAACTCAGCTCTGGCAGTGGCCCCTCCTCACTGGCGTGCAGTGCGGCCGAGGGAGCCTCCCGGGGCCGAGGACCCAACTAGGCCGTCACCCCGGGTGCTCCCACGGAAACGGGCACCAGGCAAACTGCCCACGGCCCCGAGCCCAGGCTCCTTGGCGGAGGCCTCCGCTAGTCCCGCCCAGATCATGGCCGCCACCAGCCTCCCGGGCCTTGGCTTCCTGTACGGCAACCGCCAGGCGTCCCGGCTGTCCAGCTCGACCTGGCGCCTGTGTCTGGGGCTTCCAGGGCGCGAACTGGCGGCGGACCCTGCTTCCCTCGGGCCTCCAGAGACCTCGGATCCGTCCGGGCACCGGTCCTAGTCCTGCCTGCTCCCCCAGGGCAGTCCCAAGCCACTCCTCCCCAGGCGAGCACAGGGACCGGTGCTCGATTGCCAAGCGGGTTCCTCTTGATGGCAGTATTGCTCCAGAAATGCCCACCTGCCCTTCCCCCATGTCCACTCCCTCCGCCCTCTGCGGAGGAAAAAACGCCAAGAGCGCTCCGCACATGGCCCTTCAGCATCTCGGCCGCTTTGGGCCAGCTCTGGCCCACCTGCCGGACCCTGTCCTTGGCAGACGGGACTCGGCAGGGTCCTTCTACTAGCCTGCCTTCCTGACAAACCAGAAAGCGGTCCCCTTGGGCCGCCCTGGGGATGCAGCCCAACTAACCGCATCCCTAACCATGCCTTTGGGATGGGGAGGATGGTGGAACCCGCAGGGAAGAGAAGGAGACTGGGCACATAGTAGGATGCCAGCCCTAGCTCTGCCCTCCGGGACACAATTGCACTTGGGCGTACTCACGGGTCACTGCAAAGCCAGCTTGACCAAGAGGTCAAAGGCGACCGGCGTCCCACTGACCCCTGGGGTTTTGGCCTCAGACTTGAGGTGAACCTACAATTCCGGAAGAGCGGGACCGGGTCCCGGGCCCTTCCCTTGTGGCAGCAGCGGCAAGGTGCTGGTGGAAGAGCCCTGGCCAGCATAGGTCAGACAGGAGGGGAGCCAGCTGCCACCCCAAACACACCTGTCCTCCTCACACCTGGCCTACGTCCAACTCTCCACGGCCCTGCCCGGAAGGCTGGACGTAGAAATCCCACAGAGGCGTGCATGCCGTTGAGGGCTCGTGGGTGCCATGGAGGGGCGGTAGATGGCCCAGCCCCAAGTGTACCGATCTTCCTCCCCAAACCTATTCTGTGACGGAAACCCGATGTTCACCTCGTCAAGCAGTCAAGGCGTGGGCAGAGGCCTGACGTCTGCTGCAGGAACACAGTGACATTGAATGCTCTTCCCAAGACAGACAAATCACTAGGGACACACTATGCCAAGCTGCTACCTCCCTGGCCCTTTCCGGACTCTTTGACCCCCACGGACTTTCCCTAGGGATTTTCCACGACACACTTTCTTCTCTCTCTCTCTCTCTCTCTCACTCTCTCTCTCTCTCTCTCTGTCTCTCGCTCTCTCTGTCTCTCTCAATCCCATAATCACTCTCTCTCTCGTGCCAGGTTCGCGCCCAGCGCTCTCTCGCCCACTTCTACTGGGGCCTGCTTCCTCTCCTGCTCTCTCTGTCTCAACGTCATTGATTTTCTCGTACTGCCCGGGACGTCTTACCCACGTGTGCCTTTAAAACGCTAAGAGATGCAACTGAACGTGTGAGACATGGCGCAGATAGGCCGAGAGGCGGCAAGAGAAATGCCCCAGAACTCAAGAACCCGGCCACGCCCTCCGCTTCTACCGCCACCAGCAACACCAACCCAGGGGCCTGCTTTCGCGGTCCCCCTAGCCAAGGTGAGGCAAGTCCCACTTGAATGTCATCCCGTTCCTCTTGGGAACGCTGGACCGCGCTCAACCTTAACTGTGCGTTGAGGTGGAAGTTGGATTTCTCTTTGCATGACAGTGTCTCTGCACAAGGCCGTGGAGGGGCACACGGATCCACCTGGCTCGCTCTCTAGCTGGATTCAGGTGGAACGGAGGACCATGAACACTCAGGACTTTTTCTGCTTGGGTCCTGTGCTTTTCAGGTTTCGGGCCTAAGAGGCCCATCACCTCCTTATACCTTTTTTCTGAGTATTAAAAAAAAAAAAAAAGAAAAAAAAAAAAAAAAAAGAAACCTGGACATTCCACCTGTCACCTCAGAAGGGTCCTCGGTGTTCCTTTTCTACTCCTGAATTCAGCGACATAGTGCTGATCTCCATCCATTGGACGCGAGTCCCCGTTCTCTTGGGGACTCCTGGACACTCTGGGAAATGCCAGAAAGCCTCGGGGAATGGCCCCGTCCGCTGCTGTACCAGACCGGGTCCTGCGAAAGATGCATCTTCCGAGCCTCCTCTCTGCACGTCCCGTTGGACCTGCCCCGATTCTACCTCAGGGACCCACTGGAGGAGAGGCACAGGGATGCTGCCTCAGCAGCAGACCCTTCTAGCGCTGAGCAGGCTGTCCCCAGGCAGGCAGAGTCCGACGGGTCCTTCCTCCTGGGACTCCAGCAGGCCTAGGAAAGCAGCGGTCCCCCTCGGCTGATGCCCAGAGAGACTCCATTACGCAAGCTTTGCCACCGAACCCATCGGTCGGTGCGCCTCTGATCACAGGCCAAGGGCCTGCGCACCCCCAAAGACAACCGGGGTCCCCGGAAGGCCCCCAGGCTGAAATGAGCACCACCGGGAATGGCCGGCCTCCAAGACAACTTGGGGGCATGGACACCACAAGACAGGGTCGCAGGTCTCAACGACGCGGATGCCTGGTGTCTGAGGGGGGCCGGGCCGGGCCTGGCCTCGCCTTGGCGTCCACCTCGTCTGGAAGCGTCTGGGTACGGGCCCCGCAGGATGCCCCGCGGCCCACCTTCCTCCCTAGGCCGCAAGGAGCAACACCCCGGCGCCGGCCAGTCCCGGCGGGCACCGGCGCCACTGGCCACGGAACTCAGCTCTGGCAGTGGCCCCTCCTCACTGGCGTGCAGTGCGGCCGAGGGAGCCTCCCGGGGCCGAGGACCCAACTAGGCCGTCACCCCGGGTGCTCCCACGGAAACGGGCACCAGGCAAACTGCCCACGGCCCCGAGCCCAGGCTCCTTGGCGGAGGCCTCCGCTAGTCCCGCCCAGATCATGGCCGCCACCAGCCTCCCGGGCCTTGGCTTCCTGTACGGCAACCGCCAGGCGTCCCGGCTGTCCAGCTCGACCTGGCGCCTGTGTCTGGGGCTTCCAGGGCGCGAACTGGCGGCGGACCCTGCTTCCCTCGGGCCTCCAGAGACCTCGGATCCGTCCGGGCACCGGTCCTAGTCCTGCCTGCTCCCCCAGGGCAGTCCCAAGCCACTCCTCCCCAGGCGAGCACAGGGACCGGTGCTCGATTGCCAAGCGGGTTCCTCTTGATGGCAGTATTGCTCCAGAAATGCCCACCTGCCCTTCCCCCATGTCCACTCCCTCCGCCCTCTGCGGAGGAAAAAACGCCAAGAGCGCTCCGCACATGGCCCTTCAGCATCTCGGCCGCTTTGGGCCAGCTCTGGCCCACCTGCCGGACCCTGTCCTTGGCAGACGGGACTCGGCAGGGTCCTTCTACTAGCCTGCCTTCCTGACAAACCAGAAAGCGGTCCCCTTGGGCCGCCCTGGGGATGCAGCCCAACTAACCGCATCCCTAACCATGCCTTTGGGATGGGGAGGATGGTGGAACCCGCAGGGAAGAGAAGGAGACTGGGCACATAGTAGGATGCCAGCCCTAGCTCTGCCCTCCGGGACACAATTGCACTTGGGCGTACTCACGGGTCACTGCAAAGCCAGCTTGACCAAGAGGTCAAAGGCGACCGGCGTCCCACTGACCCCTGGGGTTTTGGCCTCAGACTTGAGGTGAACCTACAATTCCGGAAGAGCGGGACCGGGTCCCGGGCCCTTCCCTTGTGGCAGCAGCGGCAAGGTGCTGGTGGAAGAGCCCTGGCCAGCATAGGTCAGACAGGAGGGGAGCCAGCTGCCACCCCAAACACACCTGTCCTCCTCACACCTGGCCTACGTCCAACTCTCCACGGCCCTGCCCGGAAGGCTGGACGTAGAAATCCCACAGAGGCGTGCATGCCGTTGAGGGCTCGTGGGTGCCATGGAGGGGCGGTAGATGGCCCAGCCCCAAGTGTACCGATCTTCCTCCCCAAACCTATTCTGTGACGGAAACCCGATGTTCACCTCGTCAAGCAGTCAAGGCGTGGGCAGAGGCCTGACGTCTGCTGCAGGAACACAGTGACATTGAATGCTCTTCCCAAGACAGACAAATCACTAGGGACACACTATGCCAAGCTGCTACCTCCCTGGCCCTTTCCGGACTCTTTGACCCCCACGGACTTTCCCTAGGGATTTTCCACGACACACTTTCTTCTCTCTCTCTCTCTCTCTCTCACTCTCTCTCTCTCTCTCTCTGTCTCTCGCTCTCTCTGTCTCTCTCAATCCCATAATCACTCTCTCTCTCGTGCCAGGTTCGCGCCCAGCGCTCTCTCGCCCACTTCTACTGGGGCCTGCTTCCTCTCCTGCTCTCTCTGTCTCAACGTCATTGATTTTCTCGTACAGCCCGGGACGTCTTACCCACGTGTGCCTTTAAAACGCTAAGAGATGCAACTGAACGTGTGAGACATGGCGCAGATAGGCCGAGAGGCGGCAAGAGAAATGCCCCAGAACTCAAGAACCCGGCCACGCCCTCCGCTTCTACCGCCACCAGCAACACCAACCCAGGGGCCTGCTTTCGCGGTCCCCCTAGCCAAGGTGAGGCAAGTCCCACTTGAATGTCATCCCGTTCCTCTTGGGAACGCTGGACCGCGCTCAACCTTAACTGTGCGTTGAGGTGGAAGTTGGATTTCTCTTTGCATGACAGTGTCTCTGCACAAGGCCGTGGAGGGGCACACGGATCCACCTGGCTCGCTCTCTAGCTGGATTCAGGTGGAACGGAGGACCATGAACACTCAGGACTTTTTCTGCTTGGGTCCTGTGCTTTTCAGGTTTCGGGCCTAAGAGGCCCATCACCTCCTTATACCTTTTTTCTGAGTATTAAAAAAAAAAAAAAAGAAAAAAAAAAAAAAAAAAGAAACCTGGACATTCCACCTGTCACCTCAGAAGGGTCCTCGGTGTTCCTTTTCTACTCCTGAATTCAGCGACATAGTGCTGATCTCCATCCATTGGACGCGAGTCCCCGTTCTCTTGGGGACTCCTGGACACTCTGGGAAATGCCAGAAAGCCTCGGGGAATGGCCCCGTCCGCTGCTGTACCAGACCGGGTCCTGCGAAAGATGCATCTTCCGAGCCTCCTCTCTGCACGTCCCGTTGGACCTGCCCCGATTCTACCTCAGGGACCCACTGGAGGAGAGGCACAGGGATGCTGCCTCAGCAGCAGACCCTTCTAGCGCTGAGCAGGCTGTCCCCAGGCAGGCAGAGTCCGACGGGTCCTTCCTCCTGGGACTCCAGCAGGCCTAGGAAAGCAGCGGTCCCCCTCGGCTGATGCCCAGAGAGACTCCATTACGCAAGCTTTGCCACCGAACCCATCGGTCGGTGCGCCTCTGATCACAGGCCAAGGGCCTGCGCACCCCCAAAGACAACCGGGGTCCCCGGAAGGCCCCCAGGCTGAAATGAGCACCACCGGGAATGGCCGGCCTCCAAGACAACTTGGGGGCATGGACACCACAAGACAGGGTCGCAGGTCTCAACGACGCGGATGCCTGGTGTCTGAGGGGGGCCGGGCCGGGCCTGGCCTCGCCTTGGCGTCCACCTCGTCTGGAAGCGTCTGGGTACGGGCCCCGCAGGATGCCCCGCGGCCCACCTTCCTCCCTAGGCCGCAAGGAGCAACACCCCGGCGCCGGCCAGTCCCGGCGGGCACCGGCGCCACTGGCCACGGAACTCAGCTCTGGCAGTGGCCCCTCCTCACTGGCGTGCAGTGCGGCCGAGGGAGCCTCCCGGGGCCGAGGACCCAACTAGGCCGTCACCCCGGGTGCTCCCACGGAAACGGGCACCAGGCAAACTGCCCACGGCCCCGAGCCCAGGCTCCTTGGCGGAGGCCTCCGCTAGTCCCGCCCAGATCATGGCCGCCACCAGCCTCCCGGGCCTTGGCTTCCTGTACGGCAACCGCCAGGCGTCCCGGCTGTCCAGCTCGACCTGGCGCCTGTGTCTGGGGCTTCCAGGGCGCGAACTGGCGGCGGACCCTGCTTCCCTCGGGCCTCCAGAGACCTCGGATCCGTCCGGGCACCGGTCCTAGTCCTGCCTGCTCCCCCAGGGCAGTCCCAAGCCACTCCTCCCCAGGCGAGCACAGGGACCGGTGCTCGATTGCCAAGCGGGTTCCTCTTGATGGCAGTATTGCTCCAGAAATGCCCACCTGCCCTTCCCCCATGTCCACTCCCTCCGCCCTCTGCGGAGGAAAAAACCCCAAGAGCGCTCCGCACATGGCCCTTCAGCATCTCGGCCGCTTTGGGCCAGCTCTGGCCCACCTGCCGGACCCTGTCCTTTGCAGACGGGACTCGGCAGGGTCCTTCTACTAGCCTGCCTTCCTGACAAACCAGAAAGCGGTCCCCTTGGGCCTCCCTGGGGATGCAGCCCAACTAACCGCATCCCTAACCATGCCTTTGGGATGGGGAGGATGGTGGAACCCGCAGGGAAGAGAAGGAGACTGGGCACATAGTAGGATGCCAGCCCTAGCTCTGCCCTCCGGGACACAATTGCACTTGGGCGTACTCACGGGTCACTGCAAAGCCAGCTTGACCAAGAGGTCAAAGGCGACCGGCGTCCCACTGACCCCTGGGGTTTTGGCCTCAGACTTGAGGTGAACCTACAATTCCGGAAGAGCGGGACCGGGTCCCGGGCCCTTCCCTTGTGGCAGCAGCGGCAAGGTGCTGGTGGAAGAGCCCTGGCCAGCATAGGTCAGACAGGAGGGGAGCCAGCTGCCACCCCAAACACACCTGTCCTCCTCACACCTGGCCTACGTCCAACTCTCCACGGCCCTGCCCGGAAGGCTGGACGTAGAAATCCCACAGAGGCGTGCATGCCGTTGAGGGCTCGTGGGTGCCATGGAGGGGCGGTAGATGGCCCAGCCCCAAGTGTACCGATCTTCCTCCCCAAACCTATTCTGTGACGGAAACCCGATGTTCACCTCGTCAAGCAGTCAAGGCGTGGGCAGAGGCCTGACGTCTGCTGCAGGAACACAGTGACATTGAATGCTCTTCCCAAGACAGACAAATCACTAGGGACACACTATGCCAAGCTGCTACCTCCCTGGCCCTTTCCGGACTCTTTGACCCCCACGGACTTTCCCTAGGGATTTTCCACGACACACTTTCTTCTCTCTCTCTCTCTCTCTCTCACTCTCTCTCTCTCTCTCTGTCTCTCTCAATCCCATAATCACTCTCTCTCTCGTGCCAGGTTCGCGCCCAGCGCTCTCTCGCCCACTTCTACTGGGGCCTGCTTCCTCTCCTGCTCTCTCTGTCTCAACGTCATTGATTTTCTCGTACTGCCCGGGACGTCTTGCCCACGTGTGCCTTTAAAACTCTAAGAGATGCAACTGAACGTGTGAGACATGGCGCAGATAGGCCGAGAGGCGGCAAGAGAAATGCCCCAGAACTCAAGAACCCGGCCACGCCCTCCGCTTCTACCACCACCAGCAACACCAACCCAGGGGCCTGCTTTCGCGGTCCCCCTAGCCAAGGTGAGGCAAGTCCCACTTGAATGTCATCCCGTTCCTCTTGGGAACGCTGGACCGCGCTCAACCTTAACTGTGCGTTGAGGTGGAAGTTGGATTTCTCTTTGCATGACAGTGTCTCTGCACAAGGCCGTGGAGGGGCACACGGATCCACCTGGCTCGCTCTCTAGCTGGATTCAGGTGGAACGGAGGACCATGAACACTCAGGACTTTTTCTGCTTGGGTCCTGTGCTTTTCAGGTTTCGGGCCTAAGAGGCCCATCACCTCCTTATACCTTTTTTCTGAGTATTAAAAAAAAAAAAAAAAAAGAAACCTGGACATTCCACCTGTCACCTCAGAAGGGTCCTCGGTGTTCCTTTTCTACTCCTGAATTCAGCGACATAGTGCTGATCTCCATCCATTGGACGCGAGTCCCCGTTCTCTTGGGGACTCCTGGACACTCTGGGAAATGCCAGAAAGCCTCGGGGAATGGCCCCGTCCGCTGCTGTACCAGACCGGGTCCTGCGAAAGATGCATCTTCCGAGCCTCCTCCCTGCACGTCCCGTTGGACCTGCCCCGATTCTACCTCAGGGACCCACTGGAGGAGAGGCACAGGGATGCTGCCTCAGCAGCAGACCCTTCTAGCGCTGAGCAGGCTGTCCCCAGGCAGGCAGAGTCCGACGGGTCCTTCCTCCTGGGACTCCAGCAGGCCTAGGAAAGCAGCGGTCCCCCTCGGCTGATGCCCAGAGAGACTCCATTACGCAAGCTTTGCCACCGAACCCATCGGTCGGTGCGCCTCTGATCACAGGCCAAGGGCCTGCGCACCCCCAAAGACAACCGGGGTCCCCGGAAGGCCCCCAGGCTGAAATGAGCACCACCGGGAATGGCCGGCCTCCAAGACAACTTGGGGGCATGGACACCACAAGACAGGGTCGCAGGTCTCAACGACGCGGATGCCTGGTGTCTGAGGGGGGCCGGGCCGGGCCTGGCCTCGCCTTGGCGTCCACCTCGTCTGGAAGCGTCTGGGTACGGGCCCCGCAGGATGCCCCGCGGCCCACCTTCCTCCCTAGGCCGCAAGGAGCAACACCCCGGCGCCGGCCAGTCCCGGCGGGCACCGGCGCCACTGGCCACGGAACTCAGCTCTGGCAGTGGCCCCTCCTCACTGGCGTGCAGTGCGGCCGAGGGAGCCTCCCGGGGCCGAGGACCCAACTAGGCCGTCACCCCCGGTGCTCCCACGGAAACGGGCACCAGGCAAACTGCCCACGGCCCCGAGCCCAGGCTCCTTGGCGGAGGCCTCCGCTAGTCCCGCCCAGATCATGGCCGCCACCAGCCTCCCGGGCCTTGGCTTCCTGTACGGCAACCGCCAGGCGTCCCGGCTGTCCAGCTCGACCTGGCGCCTGTGTCTGGGGCTTCCAGGGCGCGAACTGGCGGCGGACCCTGCTTCCCTCGGGCCTCCAGAGACCTCGGATCCGTCCGGGCACCGGTCCTAGTCCTGCCTGCTCCCCCAGGGCAGTCCCAAGCCACTCCTCCCCAGGCGAGCACAGGGACCGGTGCTCGATTGCCAAGCGGGTTCCTCTTGATGGCAGTATTGCTCCAGAAATGCCCACCTGCCCTTCCCCCATGTCCACTCCCTCCGCCCTCTGCGGAGGAAAAAACGCCAAGAGCGCTCCGCACATGGCCCTTCAGCATCTCGGCCGCTTTGGGCCAGCTCTGGCCCACCTGCCGGACCCTGTCCTTGGCAGACGGGACTCGGCAGGGTCCTTCTACTAGCCTGCCTTCCTGACAAACCAGAAAGCGGTCCCCTTGGGCCGCCCTGGGGATGCAGCCCAACTAACCGCATCCCTAACCATGCCTTTGGGATGGGGAGGATGGTGGAACCCGCAGGGAAGAGAAGGAGACTGGGCACATAGTAGGCTGCCAGCCCTAGCTCTGCCCTCCGGGACACAATTGCACTTGGGCGTACTCACGGGTCACTGCAAAGCCAGCTTGACCAAGAGGTCAAAGGCGACCGGCGTCCCACTGACCCCTGGGGTTTTGGCCTCAGACTTGAGGTGAACCTACAATTCCGGAAGAGCGGGACCGGGTCCCGGGCCCTTCCCTTGTGGCAGCAGCGGCAAGGTGCTGGTGGAAGAGCCCTGGCCAGCATAGGTCAGACAGGAGGGGAGCCAGCTGCCACCCCAAACACACCTGTCCTCCTCACACCTGGCCTACGTCCAACTCTCCACGGCCCTGCCCGGAAGGCTGGACGTAGAAATCCCGCAGAGGCGTGCATGCCGTTGAGGGCTCGTGGGTGCCATGGAGGGGCGGTAGATGGCCCAGCCCCAAGTGTACCGATCTTCCTCCCCAAACCTATTCTGTGACGGAAACCCGATGTTCACCTCGTCAAGCAGTCAAGGCGTGGGCAGAGGCCTGACGTCTGCTGCAGGAACACAGTGACATTGAATGCTCTTCCCAAGACAGACAAATCACTAGGGACACACTATGCCAAGCTGCTACCTCCCTGGCCCTTTCCGGACTCTTTGACCCCCACGGACTTTCCCTAGGGATTTTCCACGACACACTTTCTTCTCTCTCTCTCTCTCTCTCTCTCTCTCTCTCTCTCTCTCTCTCTCTGTCTGTCTGTCTCTCGCTCTCTCTGTCTCTCTCAATCCCATAATCACTCTCTCTCTCGTGCCAGGTTCGCGCCCAGCGCTCTCTCGCCCACTTCTACTGGGGCCTGCTTCCTCTCCTGCTCTCTCTGTCTCAACGTCATTGATTTTCTCGTACTGCCCGGGACGTCTTGCCCACGTGTGCCTTTAAAACTCTAAGAGATGCAACTGAACGTGTGAGACATGGCGCAGATAGGCCGAGAGGCGGCAAGAGAAATGCCCCAGAACTCAAGAACCCGGCCACGCCCTCCGCTTCTACCACCACCAGCAACACCAACCCAGGGGCCTGCTTTCGCGGTCCCCCTAGCCAAGGTGAGGCAAGTCCCACTTGAATGTCATCCCGTTCCTCTTGGGAACGCTGGACCGCGCTCAACCTTAACTGTGCGTTGAGGTGGAAGTTGGATTTCTCTTTGCATGACAGTGTCTCTGCACAAGGCCGTGGAGGGGCACACGGATCCACCTGGCTCGCTCTCTAGCTGGATTCAGGTGGAACGGAGGACCATGAACACTCAGGACTTTTTCTGCTTGGGTCCTGTGCTTTTCAGGTTTCGGGCCTAAGAGGCCCATCACCTCCTTATACCTTTTTTCTGAGTATTAAAAAAAAAAAAAAAAAAGAAACCTGGACATTCCACCTGTCACCTCAGAAGGGTCCTCGGTGTTCCTTTTCTACTCCTGAATTCAGCGACATAGTGCTGATCTCCATCCATTGGACGCGAGTCCCCGTTCTCTTGGGGACTCCTGGACACTCTGGGAAATGCCAGAAAGCCTCGGGGAATGGCCCCGTCCGCTGCTGTACCAGACCGGGTCCTGCGAAAGATGCATCTTCCGAGCCTCCTCCCTGCACGTCCCGTTGGACCTGCCCCGATTCTACCTCAGGGACCCACTGGAGGAGAGGCACAGGGATGCTGCCTCAGCAGCAGACCCTTCTAGCGCTGAGCAGGCTGTCCCCAGGCAGGCAGAGTCCGACGGGTCCTTCCTCCTGGGACTCCAGCAGGCCTAGGAAAGCAGCGGTCCCCCTCGGCTGATGCCCAGAGAGACTCCATTACGCAAGCTTTGCCACCGAACCCATCGGTCGGTGCGCCTCTGATCACAGGCCAAGGGCCTGCGCACCCCCAAAGACAACCGGGGTCCCCGGAAGGCCCCCAGGCTGAAATGAGCACCACCGGGAATGGCCGGCCTCCAAGACAACTTGGGGGCATGGACACCACAAGACAGGGTCGCAGGTCTCAACGACGCGGATGCCTGGTGTCTGAGGGGGGCCGGGCCGGGCCTGGCCTCGCCTTGGCGTCCACCTCGTCTGGAAGCGTCTGGGTACGGGCCCCGCAGGATGCCCCGCGGCCCACCTTCCTCCCTAGGCCGCAAGGAGCAACACCCCGGCGCCGGCCAGTCCCGGCGGGCACCGGCGCCACTGGCCACGGAACTCAGCTCTGGCAGTGGCCCCTCCTCACTGGCGTGCAGTGCGGCCGAGGGAGCCTCCCGGGGCCGAGGACCCAACTAGGCCGTCACCCCCGGTGCTCCCACGGAAACGGGCACCAGGCAAACTGCCCACGGCCCCGAGCCCAGGCTCCTTGGCGGAGGCCTCCGCTAGTCCCGCCCAGATCATGGCCGCCACCAGCCTCCCGGGCCTTGGCTTCCTGTACGGCAACCGCCAGGCGTCCCGGCTGTCCAGCTCGACCTGGCGCCTGTGTCTGGGGCTTCCAGGGCGCGAACTGGCGGCGGACCCTGCTTCCCTCGGGCCTCCAGAGACCTCGGATCCGTCCGGGCACCGGTCCTAGTCCTGCCTGCTCCCCCAGGGCAGTCCCAAGCCACTCCTCCCCAGGCGAGCACAGGGACCGGTGCTCGATTGCCAAGCGGGTTCCTCTTGATGGCAGTATTGCTCCAGAAATGCCCACCTGCCCTTCCCCCATGTCCACTCCCTCCGCCCTCTGCGGAGGAAAAAACGCCAAGAGCGCTCCGCACATGGCCCTTCAGCATCTCGGCCGCTTTGGGCCAGCTCTGGCCCACCTGCCGGACCCTGTCCTTGGCAGACGGGACTCGGCAGGGTCCTTCTACTAGCCTGCCTTCCTGACAAACCAGAAAGCGGTCCCCTTGGGCCGCCCTGGGGATGCAGCCCAACTAACCGCATCCCTAACCATGCCTTTGGGATGGGGAGGATGGTGGAACCCGCAGGGAAGAGAAGGAGACTGGGCACATAGTAGGCTGCCAGCCCTAGCTCTGCCCTCCGGGACACAATTGCACTTGGGCGTACTCACGGGTCACTGCAAAGCCAGCTTGACCAAGAGGTCAAAGGCGACCGGCGTCCCACTGACCCCTGGGGTTTTGGCCTCAGACTTGAGGTGAACCTACAATTCCGGAAGAGCGGGACCGGGTCCCGGGCCCTTCCCTTGTGGCAGCAGCGGCAAGGTGCTGGTGGAAGAGCCCTGGCCAGCATAGGTCAGACAGGAGGGGAGCCAGCTGCCACCCCAAACACACCTGTCCTCCTCACACCTGGCCTACGTCCAACTCTCCACGGCCCTGCCCGGAAGGCTGGACGTAGAAATCCCGCAGAGGCGTGCATGCCGTTGAGGGCTCGTGGGTGCCATGGAGGGGCGGTAGATGGCCCAGCCCCAAGTGTACCGATCTTCCTCCCCAAACCTATTCTGTGACGGAAACCCGATGTTCACCTCGTCAAGCAGTCAAGGCGTGGGCAGAGGCCTGACGTCTGCTGCAGGAACACAGTGACATTGAATGCTCTTCCCAAGACAGACAAATCACTAGGGACACACTATGCCAAGCTGCTACCTCCCTGGCCCTTTCCGGACTCTTTGACCCCCACGGACTTTCCCTAGGGATTTTCCACGACACACTTTCTTCTCTCTCTCTCTCTCTCTCTCTCTCTCTCTCTCTCTCTCTCTGTCTGTCTGTCTCTCGCTCTCTCTGTCTCTCTCAATCCCATAATCACTCTCTCTCTCGTGCCAGGTTCGCGCCCAGCGCTCTCTCGCCCACTTCTACTGGGGCCTGCTTCCTCTCCTGCTCTCTCTGTCTCAACGTCATTGATTTTCTCGTACTGCCCGGGACGTCTTGCCCACGTGTGCCTTTAAAACTCTAAGAGATGCAACTGAACGTGTGAGACATGGCGCAGATAGGCCGAGAGGCGGCAAGAGAAATGCCCCAGAACTCAAGAACCCGGCCACGCCCTCCGCTTCTACCACCACCAGCAACACCAACCCAGGGGCCTGCTTTCGCGGTCCCCCTAGCCAAGGTGAGGCAAGTCCCACTTGAATGTCATCCCGTTCCTCTTGGGAACGCTGGACCGCGCTCAACCTTAACTGTGCGTTGAGGTGGAAGTTGGATTTCTCTTTGCATGACAGTGTCTCTGCACAAGGCCGTGGAGGGGCACACGGATCCACCTGGCTCGCTCTCTAGCTGGATTCAGGTGGAACGGAGGACCATGAACACTCAGGACTTTTTCTGCTTGGGTCCTGTGCTTTTCAGGTTTCGGGCCTAAGAGGCCCATCACCTCCTTATACCTTTTTTCTGAGTATTTAAAAAAAAAAAAAAAGAAACCTGGACATTCCACCTGTCACCTCAGAAGGGTCCTCGGTGTTCCTTTTCTACTCCTGAATTCAGCGACATAGTGCTGATCTCCATCCATTGGACGCGAGTCCCCGTTCTCTTGGGGACTCCTGGACACTCTGGGAAATGCCAGAAAGCCTCGGGGAATGGCCCCGTCCGCTGCTGTACCAGACCGGGTCCTGCGAAAGATGCATCTTCCGAGCCTCCTCCCTGCACGTCCCGTTGGACCTGCCCCGATTCTACCTCAGGGACCCACTGGAGGAGAGGCACAGGGATGCTGCCTCAGCAGCAGACCCTTCTAGCTCTGAGCAGGCTGTCCCCAGGCAGGCAGAGTCCGACGGGTCCTTCCTCCTGGGACTCCAGCAGGCCTAGGAAAGCAGCGGTCCCCCTCGGCTGATGCCCAGAGAGACTCCATTACGCAAGCTTTGCCACCGAACCCATCGGTCGGTGCGCCTCTGATCACAGGCCAAGGGCCTGCGCACCCCCAAAGACAACCGGGGTCCCCGGAAGGCCCCCAGGCTGAAATGAGCACCACCGGGAATGGCCGGCCTCCAAGACAACTTGGGGGCATGGACACCACAAGACAGGGTCGCAGGTCTCAACGAGGCGGATGCCTGG
The DNA here is from genome assembly GCF_049350105.2 of Macaca mulatta. Classification (NCBI taxonomy): domain Eukaryota; kingdom Metazoa; phylum Chordata; class Mammalia; order Primates; family Cercopithecidae; genus Macaca; species Macaca mulatta. The sequence goes on along the minus strand of NC_133426.1, from coordinate 122,391,675 downwards.
TGTCTGAGGGGGGCCGGGCCGGGCCTGGCCTCGCCTTGGCGTCCACCTCGTCTGGAAGCGTCTGGGTACGGGCCCCGCAGGATGCCCCGCGGCCCACCTTCCTCCCTAGGCCGCAAGGAGCAACACCCCGGCGCCGGCCAGTCCCGGCGGGCACCGGCGCCACTGGCCACGGAACTCAGCTCTGGCAGTGGCCCCTCCTCACTGGCGTGCAGTGCGGCCGAGGGAGCCTCCCGGGGCCGAGGACCCAACTAGGCCGTCACCCCGGGTGCTCCCACGGAAACGGGCACCAGGCAAACTGCCCACGGCCCCGAGCCCAGGCTCCTTGGCGGAGGCCTCCGCTAGTCCCGCCCAGATCATGGCCGCCACCAGCCTCCCGGGCCTTGGCTTCCTGTACGGCAACCGCCAGGCGTCCCGGCTGTCCAGCTCGACCTGGCGCCTGTGTCTGGGGCTTCCAGGGCGCGAACTGGCGGCGGACCCTGCTTCCCTCGGGCCTCCAGAGACCTCGGATCCGTCCGGGCACCGGTCCTAGTCCTGCCTGCTCCCCCAGGGCAGTCCCAAGCCACTCCTCCCCAGGCGAGCACAGGGACCGGTGCTCGATTGCCAAGCGGGTTCCTCTTGATGGCAGTATTGCTCCAGAAATGCCCACCTGCCCTTCCCCCATGTCCACTCCCTCCGCCCTCTGCGGAGGAAAAAACGCCAAGAGCGCTCCGCACATGGCCCTTCAGCATCTCGGCCGCTTTGGGCCAGCTCTGGCCCACCTGCCGGACCCTGTCCTTGGCAGACGGGACTCGGCAGGGTCCTTCTACTAGCCTGCCTTCCTGACAAACCAGAAAGCGGTCCCCTTGGGCCGCCCTGGGGATGCAGCCCAACTAACCGCATCCCTAACCATGCCTTTGGGATGGGGAGGATGGTGGAACCCGCAGGGAAGAGAAGGAGACTGGGCACATAGTAGGATGCCAGCCCTAGCTCTGCCCTCCGGGACACAATTGCACTTGGGCGTACTCACGGGTCACTGCAAAGCCAGCTTGACCAAGAGGTCAAAGGCGACCGGCGTCCCACTGACCCCTGGGGTTTTGGCCTCAGACTTGAGGTGAACCTACAATTCCGGAAGAGCGGGACCGGGTCCCGGGCCCTTCCCTTGTGGCAGCAGCGGCAAGGTGCTGGTGGAAGAGCCCTGGCCAGCATAGGTCAGACAGGAGGGGAGCCAGCTGCCACCCCAAACACACCTGTCCTCCTCACACCTGGCCTACGTCCAACTCTCCACGGCCCTGCCCGGAAGGCTGGACGTAGAAATCCCACAGAGGCGTGCATGCCGTTGAGGGCTCGTGGGTGCCATGGAGGGGCGGTAGATGGCCCAGCCCCAAGTGTACCGATCTTCCTCCCCAAACCTATTCTGTGACGGAAACCCGATGTTCACCTCGTCAAGCAGTCAAGGCGTGGGCAGAGGCCTGACGTCTGCTGCAGGAACACAGTGACATTGAATGCTCTTCCCAAGACAGACAAATCACTAGGGACACACTATGCCAAGCTGCTACCTCCCTGGCCCTTTCCGGACTCTTTGACCCCCACGGACTTTCCCTAGGGATTTTCCACGACACACTTTCTTCTCTCTCTCTCTCTCTCTCTCACTCTCTCTCTCTCTCTCTCTGTCTCTCGCTCTCTCTGTCTCTCTCAATCCCATAATCACTCTCTCTCTCGTGCCAGGTTCGCGCCCAGCGCTCTCTCGCCCACTTCTACTGGGGCCTGCTTCCTCTCCTGCTCTCTCTGTCTCAACGTCATTGATTTTCTCGTACTGCCCGGGACGTCTTGCCCACGTGTGCCTTTAAAACGCTAAGAGATGCAACTGAACGTGTGAGACATGGCGCAGATAGGCCGAGAGGCGGCAAGAGAAATGCCCCAGAACTCAAGAACCCGGCCACGCCCTCCGCTTCTACCACCACCAGCAACACCAACCCAGGGGCCTGCTTTCGCGGTTCCCCTAGCCAAGGTGAGGCAAGTCCCACTTGAATGTCATCCCGTTCCTCTTGGGAACGCTGGACCGCGCTCAACCTTAACTGTGCGTTGAGGTGGAAGTTGGATTTCTCTTTGCATGACAGTGTCTCTGCACAAGGCCGTGGAGGGGCACACGGATCCACCTGGCTCGCTCTCTAGCTGGATTCAGGTGGAACGGAGGACCATGAACACTCAGGACTTTTTCTGCTTGGGTCCTGTGCTTTTCAGGTTTCGGGCCTAAGAGGCCCATCACCTCCTTATACCTTTTTTCTGAGTATTAAAAAAAAAAAAAAAAGAAACCTGGACATTCCACCTGTCACCTCAGAAGGGTCCTCGGTGTTCCTTTTCTACTCCTGAATTCAGCGACATAGTGCTGATCTCCATCCATTGGACGCGAGTCCCCGTTCTCTTGGGGACTCCTGGACACTCTGGGAAATGCCAGAAAGCCTCGGGGAATGGCCCCGTCCGCTGCTGTACCAGACCGGGTCCTGCGAAAGATGCATCTTCCGAGCCTCCTCCCTGCACGTCCCGTTGGACCTGCCCCGATTCTACCTCAGGGACCCACTGGAGGAGAGGCACAGGGATGCTGCCTCAGCAGCAGACCCTTCTAGCGCTGAGCAGGCTGTCCCCAGGCAGGCAGAGTCCGACGGGTCCTTCCTCCTGGGACTCCAGCAGGCCTAGGAAAGCAGCGGTCCCCCTCGGCTGATGCCCAGAGAGACTCCATTACGCAAGCTTTGCCACCGAACCCATCGGTCGGTGCGCCTCTGATCACAGGCCAAGGGCCTGCGTACCCCCAAAGACAACCGGGGTCCCCGGAAGGCCCCCAGGCTGAAATGAGCACCACCGGGAATGGCCGGCCTCCAAGACAACTTGGGGGCATGGACACCACAAGACAGGGTCGTAGGTCTCAACGAGGCGGATGCCTGGTGTCTGAGGGGGGCCGGGCCGGGCCTGGCCTCGCCTTGGCGTCCACCTCGTCTGGAAGCGTCTGGGTACGGGCCCCGCAGGATGCCCCGCGGCCCACCTTCCTCCCTAGGCCGCAAGGAGCAACACCCCGGCGCCGGCCAGTCCCGGCGGGCACCGGCGCCACTGGCCACGGAACTCAGCTCTGGCAGTGGCCCCTCCTCACTGGCGTGCAGTGCGGCCGAGGGAGCCTCCCGGGGCCGAGGACCCAACTAGGCCGTCACCCCGGGTGCTCCCACGGAAACGGGCACCAGGCAAACTGCCCACGGCCCCGAGCCCAGGCTCCTTGGCGGAGGCCTCCGCTAGTCCCGCCCAGATCATGGCCGCCACCAGCCTCCCGGGCCTTGGCTTCCTGTACGGCAACCGCCAGGCGTCCCGGCTGTCCAGCTCGACCTGGCGCCTGTGTCTGGGGCTTCCAGGGCGCGAACTGGCGGCGGACCCTGCTTCCCTCGGGCCTCCAGAGACCTCGGATCCGTCCGGGCACCGGTCCTAGTCCTGCCTGCTCCCCCAGGGCAGTCCCAAGCCACTCCTCCCCAGGCGAGCACAGGGACCGGTGCTCGATTGCCAAGCGGGTTCCTCTTGATGGCAGTATTGCTCCAGAAATGCCCACCTGCCCTTCCCCCATGTCCACTCCCTCCGCCCTCTGCGGAGGAAAAAACGCCAAGAGCGCTCCGCACATGGCCCTTCAGCATCTCGGCCGCTTTGGGCCAGCTCTGGCCCACCTGCCGGACCCTGTCCTTGGCAGACGGGACTCGGCAGGGTCCTTCTACTAGCCTGCCTTCCTGACAAACCAGAAAGCGGTCCCCTTGGGCCGCCCTGGGGATGCAGCCCAACTAACCGCATCCCTAACCATGCCTTTGGGATGGGGAGGATGGTGGAACCCGCAGGGAAGAGAAGGAGACTGGGCACATAGTAGGATGCCAGCCCTAGCTCTGCCCTCCGGGACACAATTGCACTTGGGCGTACTCACGGGTCACTGCAAAGCCAGCTTGACCAAGAGGTCAAAGGCGACCGGCGTCCCACTGACCCCTGGGGTTTTGGCCTCAGACTTGAGGTGAACCTACAATTCCGGAAGAGCGGGACCGGGTCCCGGGCCCTTCCCTTGTGGCAGCAGCGGCAAGGTGCTGGTGGAAGAGCCCTGGCCAGCATAGGTCAGACAGGAGGGGAGCCAGCTGCCACCCCAAACACACCTGTCCTCCTCACACCTGGCCTACGTCCAACTCTCCACGGCCCTGCCCGGAAGGCTGGACGTAGAAATCCCACAGAGGCGTGCATGCCGTTGAGGGCTCGTGGGTGCCATGGAGGGGCGGTAGATGGCCCAGCCCCAAGTGTACCGATCTTCCTCCCCAAACCTATTCTGTGACGGAAACCCGATGTTCACCTCGTCAAGCAGTCAAGGCGTGGGCAGAGGCCTGACGTCTGCTGCAGGAACACAGTGACATTGAATGCTCTTCCCAAGACAGACAAATCACTAGGGACACACTATGCCAAGCTGCTACCTCCCTGGCCCTTTCCGGACTCTTTGACCCCCACGGACTTTCCCTAGGGATTTTCCACGACACACTTTCTTCTCTCTCTCTCTCTCTCTCTCACTCTCTCTCTCTCTCTCTCTGTCTCTCGCTCTCTCTGTCTCTCTCAATCCCATAATCACTCTCTCTCTCGTGCCAGGTTCGCGCCCAGCGCTCTCTCGCCCACTTCTACTGGGGCCTGCTTCCTCTCCTGCTCTCTCTGTCTCAACGTCATTGATTTTCTCGTACTGCCCGGGACGTCTTGCCCACGTGTGCCTTTAAAACGCTAAGAGATGCAACTGAACGTGTGAGACATGGCGCAGATAGGCCGAGAGGCGGCAAGAGAAATGCCCCAGAACTCAAGAACCCGGCCACGCCCTCCGCTTCTACCACCACCAGCAACACCAACCCAGGGGCCTGCTTTCGCGGTTCCCCTAGCCAAGGTGAGGCAAGTCCCACTTGAATGTCATCCCGTTCCTCTTGGGAACGCTGGACCGCGCTCAACCTTAACTGTGCGTTGAGGTGGAAGTTGGATTTCTCTTTGCATGACAGTGTCTCTGCACAAGGCCGTGGAGGGGCACACGGATCCACCTGGCTCGCTCTCTAGCTGGATTCAGGTGGAACGGAGGACCATGAACACTCAGGACTTTTTCTGCTTGGGTCCTGTGCTTTTCAGGTTTCGGGCCTAAGAGGCCCATCACCTCCTTATACCTTTTTTCTGAGTATTAAAAAAAAAAAAAAAAGAAACCTGGACATTCCACCTGTCACCTCAGAAGGGTCCTCGGTGTTCCTTTTCTACTCCTGAATTCAGCGACATAGTGCTGATCTCCATCCATTGGACGCGAGTCCCCGTTCTCTTGGGGACTCCTGGACACTCTGGGAAATGCCAGAAAGCCTCGGGGAATGGCCCCGTCCGCTGCTGTACCAGACCGGGTCCTGCGAAAGATGCATCTTCCGAGCCTCCTCCCTGCACGTCCCGTTGGACCTGCCCCGATTCTACCTCAGGGACCCACTGGAGGAGAGGCACAGGGATGCTGCCTCAGCAGCAGACCCTTCTAGCGCTGAGCAGGCTGTCCCCAGGCAGGCAGAGTCCGACGGGTCCTTCCTCCTGGGACTCCAGCAGGCCTAGGAAAGCAGCGGTCCCCCTCGGCTGATGCCCAGAGAGACTCCATTACGCAAGCTTTGCCACCGAACCCATCGGTCGGTGCGCCTCTGATCACAGGCCAAGGGCCTGCGTACCCCCAAAGACAACCGGGGTCCCCGGAAGGCCCCCAGGCTGAAATGAGCACCACCGGGAATGGCCGGCCTCCAAGACAACTTGGGGGCATGGACACCACAAGACAGGGTCGTAGGTCTCAACGACGCGGATGCCTGGTGTCTGAGGGGGGCCGGGCCGGGCCTGGCCTCGCCTTGGCGTCCACCTCGTCTGGAAGCGTCTGGGTACGGGCCCCGCAGGATGCCCCGCGGCCCACCTTCCTCCCTAGGCCGCAAGGAGCAACACCCCGGCGCCGGCCAGTCCCGGCGGGCACCGGCGCCACTGGCCACGGAACTCAGCTCTGGCAGTGGCCCCTCCTCACTGGCGTGCAGTGCGGCCGAGGGAGCCTCCCGGGGCCGAGGACCCAACTAGGCCGTCACCCCGGGTGCTCCCACGGAAACGGGCACCAGGCAAACTGCCCACGGCCCCGAGCCCAGGCTCCTTGGCGGAGGCCTCCGCTAGTCCCGCCCAGATCATGGCCGCCACCAGCCTCCCGGGCCTTGGCTTCCTGTACGGCAACCGCCAGGCGTCCCGGCTGTCCAGCTCGACCTGGCGCCTGTGTCTGGGGCTTCCAGGGCGCGAACTGGCGGCGGACCCTGCTTCCCTCGGGCCTCCAGAGACCTCGGATCCGTCCGGGCACCGGTCCTAGTCCTGCCTGCTCCCCCAGGGCAGTCCCAAGCCACTCCTCCCCAGGCGAGCACAGGGACCGGTGCTCGATTGCCAAGCGGGTTCCTCTTGATGGCAGTATTGCTCCAGAAATGCCCACCTGCCCTTCCCCCATGTCCACTCCCTCCGCCCTCTGCGGAGGAAAAAACGCCAAGAGCGCTCCGCACATGGCCCTTCAGCATCTCGGCCGCTTTGGGCCAGCTCTGGCCCACCTGCCGGACCCTGTCCTTGGCAGACGGGACTCGGCAGGGTCCTTCTACTAGCCTGCCTTCCTGACAAACCAGAAAGCGGTCCCCTTGGGCCGCCCTGGGGATGCAGCCCAACTAACCGCATCCCTAACCATGCCTTTGGGATGGGGAGGATGGTGGAACCCGCAGGGAAGAGAAGGAGACTGGGCACATAGTAGGATGCCAGCCCTAGCTCTGCCCTCCGGGACACAATTGCACTTGGGCGTACTCACGGGTCACTGCAAAGCCAGCTTGACCAAGAGGTCAAAGGCGACCGGCGTCCCACTGACCCCTGGGGTTTTGGCCTCAGACTTGAGGTGAACCTACAATTCCGGAAGAGCGGGACCGGGTCCCGGGCCCTTCCCTTGTGGCAGCAGCGGCAAGGTGCTGGTGGAAGAGCCCTGGCCAGCATAGGTCAGACAGGAGGGGAGCCAGCTGCCACCCCAAACACACCTGTCCTCCTCACACCTGGCCTACGTCCAACTCTCCACGGCCCTGCCCGGAAGGCTGGACGTAGAAATCCCACAGAGGCGTGCATGCCGTTGAGGGCTCGTGGGTGCCATGGAGGGGCGGTAGATGGCCCAGCCCCAAGTGTACCGATCTTCCTCCCCAAACCTATTCTGTGACGGAAACCCGATGTTCACCTCGTCAAGCAGTCAAGGCGTGGGCAGAGGCCTGACGTCTGCTGCAGGAACACAGTGACATTGAATGCTCTTCCCAAGACAGACAAATCACTAGGGACACACTATGCCAAGCTGCTACCTCCCTGGCCCTTTCCGGACTCTTTGACCCCCACGGACTTTCCCTAGGGATTTTCCACGACACACTTTCTTCTCTCTCTCTCTCTCTCTCTCTCTCTCTCTCTCTCTCTCTCTCTGTCTGTCTGTCTCTCGCTCTCTCTGTCTCTCTCAATCCCATAATCACTCTCTCTCTCGTGCCAGGTTCGCGCCCAGCGCTCTCTCGCCCACTTCTACTGGGGCCTGCTTCCTCTCCTGCTCTCTCTGTCTCAACGTCATTGATTTTCTCGTACTGCCCGGGACGTCTTGCCCACGTGTGCCTTTAAAACTCTAAGAGATGCAACTGAACGTGTGAGACATGGCGCAGATAGGCCGAGAGGCGGCAAGAGAAATGCCCCAGAACTCAAGAACCCGGCCACGCCCTCCGCTTCTACCACCACCAGCAACACCAACCCAGGGGCCTGCTTTCGCGGTCCCCCTAGCCAAGGTGAGGCAAGTCCCACTTGAATGTCATCCCGTTCCTCTTGGGAACGCTGGACCGCGCTCAACCTTAACTGTGCGTTGAGGTGGAAGTTGGATTTCTCTTTGCATGACAGTGTCTCTGCACAAGGCCGTGGAGGGGCACACGGATCCACCTGGCTCGCTCTCTAGCTGGATTCAGGTGGAACGGAGGACCATGAACACTCAGGACTTTTTCTGCTTGGGTCCTGTGCTTTTCAGGTTTCGGGCCTAAGAGGCCCATCACCTCCTTATACCTTTTTTCTGAGTATTTAAAAAAAAAAAAAAAGAAACCTGGACATTCCACCTGTCACCTCAGAAGGGTCCTCGGTGTTCCTTTTCTACTCCTGAATTCAGCGACATAGTGCTGATCTCCATCCATTGGACGCGAGTCCCCGTTCTCTTGGGGACTCCTGGACACTCTGGGAAATGCCAGAAAGCCTCGGGGAATGGCCCCGTCCGCTGCTGTACCAGACCGGGTCCTGCGAAAGATGCATCTTCCGAGCCTCCTCCCTGCACGTCCCGTTGGACCTGCCCCGATTCTACCTCAGGGACCCACTGGAGGAGAGGCACAGGGATGCTGCCTCAGCAGCAGACCCTTCTAGCGCTGAGCAGGCTGTCCCCAGGCAGGCAGAGTCCGACGGGTCCTTCCTCCTGGGACTCCAGCAGGCCTAGGAAAGCAGCGGTCCCCCTCGGCTGATGCCCAGAGAGACTCCATTACGCAAGCTTTGCCACCGAACCCATCGGTCGGTGCGCCTCTGATCACAGGCCAAGGGCCTGCGCACCCCCAAAGACAACCGGGGTCCCCGGAAGGCCCCCAGGCTGAAATGAGCACCACCGGGAATGGCCGGCCTCCAAGACAACTTGGGGGCATGGACACCACAAGACAGGGTCGCAGGTCTCAACGACGCGGATGCCTGGTGTCTGAGGGGGGCCGGGCCGGGCCTGGCCTCGCCTTGGCGTCCACCTCGTCTGGAAGCGTCTGGGTACGGGCCCCGCAGGATGCCCCGCGGCCCACCTTCCTCCCTAGGCCGCAAGGAGCAACACCCCGGCGCCGGCCAGTCCCGGCGGGCACCGGCGCCACTGGCCACGGAACTCAGCTCTGGCAGTGGCCCCTCCTCACTGGCGTGCAGTGCGGCCGAGGGAGCCTCCCGGGGCCGAGGACCCAACTAGGCCGTCACCCCGGGTGCTCCCACGGAAACGGGCACCAGGCAAACTGCCCACGGCCCCGAGCCCAGGCTCCTTGGCGGAGGCCTCCGCTAGTCCCGCCCAGATCATGGCCGCCACCAGCCTCCCGGGCCTTGGCTTCCTGTACGGCAACCGCCAGGCGTCCCGGCTGTCCAGCTCGACCTGGCGCCTGTGTCTGGGGCTTCCAGGGCGCGAACTGGCGGCGGACCCTGCTTCCCTCGGGCCTCCAGAGACCTCGGATCCGTCCGGGCACCGGTCCTAGTCCTGCCTGCTCCCCCAGGGCAGTCCCAAGCCACTCCTCCCCAGGCGAGCACAGGGACCGGTGCTCGATTGCCAAGCGGGTTCCTCTTGATGGCAGTATTGCTCCAGAAATGCCCACCTGCCCTTCCCCCATGTCCACTCCCTCCGCCCTCTGCGGAGGAAAAAACGCCAAGAGCGCTCCGCACATGGCCCTTCAGCATCTCGGCCGCTTTGGGCCAGCTCTGGCCCACCTGCCGGACCCTGTCCTTGGCAGACGGGACTCGGCAGGGTCCTTCTACTAGCCTGCCTTCCTGACAAACCAGAAAGCGGTCCCCTTGGGCCGCCCTGGGGATGCAGCCCAACTAACCGCATCCCTAACCATGCCTTTGGGATGGGGAGGATGGTGGAACCCGCAGGGAAGAGAAGGAGACTGGGCACATAGTAGGATGCCAGCCCTAGCTCTGCCCTCCGGGACACAATTGCACTTGGGCGTACTCACGGGTCACTGCAAAGCCAGCTTGACCAAGAGGTCAAAGGCGACCGGCGTCCCACTGACCCCTGGGGTTTTGGCCTCAGACTTGAGGTGAACCTACAATTCCGGAAGAGCGGGACCGGGTCCCGGGCCCTTCCCTTGTGGCAGCAGCGGCAAGGTGCTGGTGGAAGAGCCCTGGCCAGCATAGGTCAGACAGGAGGGGAGCCAGCTGCCACCCCAAACACACCTGTCCTCCTCACACCTGGCCTACGTCCAACTCTCCACGGCCCTGCCCGGAAGGCTGGACGTAGAAATCCCACAGAGGCGTGCATGCCGTTGAGGGCTCGTGGGTGCCATGGAGGGGCGGTAGATGGCCCAGCCCCAAGTGTACCGATCTTCCTCCCCAAACCTATTCTGTGACGGAAACCCGATGTTCACCTCGTCAAGCAGTCAAGGCGTGGGCAGAGGCCTGACGTCTGCTGCAGGAACACAGTGACATTGAATGCTCTTCCCAAGACAGACAAATCACTAGGGACACACTATGCCAAGCTGCTACCTCCCTGGCCCTTTCCGGACTCTTTGACCCCCACGGACTTTCCCTAGGGATTTTCCACGACACACTTTCTTCTCTCTCTCTCTCTCTCTCTCACTCTCTCTCTCTCGCTCTCTCTGTCTCTCTCAATCCCATAATCACTCTCTCTCTCGTGCCAGGTTCGCGCCCAGCGCTCTCTCGCCCACTTCTACTGGGGCCTGCTTCCTCTCCTGCTCTCTCTGTCTCAACGTCATTGATTTTCTCGTACTGCCCGGGACGTCTTGCCCACGTGTGCCTTTAAAACGCTAAGAGATGCAACTGAACGTGTGAGACATGGCGCAGATAGGCCGAGAGGCGGCAAGAGAAATGCCCCAGAACTCAAGAACCCGGCCACGCCCTCCGCTTCTACCACCACCAGCAACACCAACCCAGGGGCCTGCTTTCGCGGTTCCCCTAGCCAAGGTGAGGCAAGTCCCACTTGAATGTCATCCCGTTCCTCTTGGGAACGCTGGACCGCGCTCAACCTTAACTGTGCGTTGAGGTGGAAGTTGGATTTCTCTTTGCATGACAGTGTCTCTGCACAAGGCCGTGGAGGGGCACACGGATCCACCTGGCTCGCTCTCTAGCTGGATTCAGGTGGAACGGAGGACCATGAACACTCAGGACTTTTTCTGCTTGGGTCCTGTGCTTTTCAGGTTTCGGGCCTAAGAGGCCCATCACCTCCTTATACCTTTTTTCTGAGTATTAAAAAAAAAAAAAAAAGAAACCTGGACATTCCACCTGTCACCTCAGAAGGGTCCTCGGTGTTCCTTTTCTACTCCTGAATTCAGCGACATAGTGCTGATCTCCATCCATTGGACGCGAGTCCCCGTTCTCTTGGGGACTCCTGGACACTCTGGGAAATGCCAGAAAGCCTCGGGGAATGGCCCCGTCCGCTGCTGTACCAGACCGGGTCCTGCGAAAGATGCATCTTCCGAGCCTCCTCCCTGCACGTCCCGTTGGACCTGCCCCGATTCTACCTCAGGGACCCACTGGAGGAGAGGCACAGGGATGCTGCCTCAGCAGCAGACCCTTCTAGCGCTGAGCAGGCTGTCCCCAGGCAGGCAGAGTCCGACGGGTCCTTCCTCCTGGGACTCCAGCAGGCCTAGGAAAGCAGCGGTCCCCCTCGGCTGATGCCCAGAGAGACTCCATTACGCAAGCTTTGCCACCGAACCCATCGGTCGGTGCGCCTCTGATCACAGGCCAAGGGCCTGCGCACCCCCAAAGACAACCGGGGTCCCCGGAAGGCCCCCAGGCTGAAATGAGCACCACCGGGAATGGCCGGCCTCCAAGACAACTTGGGGGCATGGACACCACAAGACAGGGTCGCAGGTCTCAACGAGGCGGATGCCTGGTGTCTGAGGGGGGCCGGGCCGGGCCTGGCCTCGCCTTGGCGTCCACCTCGTCTGGAAGCGTCTGGGTACGGGCCCCGCAGGATGCCCCGCGGCCCACCTTCCTCCCTAGGCCGCAAGGAGCAACACCCCGGCGCCGGCCAGTCCCGGCGGGCACCGGCGCCACTGGCCACGGAACTCAGCTCTGGCAGTGGCCCCTCCTCTGGCGTGCAGTGCGGCCGAGGGAGCCTCCCGGGGCCGAGGACCCAACTAGGCCGTCACCCCGGGTGCTCCCACGGAAACGGGCACCAGGCAAACTGCCCACGGCCCCGAGCCCAGGCTCCTTGGCGGAGGCCTCCGCTAGTCCCGCCCAGATCATGGCCGCCACCAGCCTCCCGGGCCTTGGCTTCCTGTACGGCAACCGCCAGGCGTCCCGGCTGTCCAGCTCGACCTGGCGCCTGTGTCTGGGGCTTCCAGGGCGCGAACTGGCGGCGGACCCTGCTTCCCTCGGGCCTCCAGAGACCTCGGATCCGTCCGGGCACCGGTCCTAGTCCTGCCTGCTCCCCCAGGGCAGTCCCAAGCCACTCCTCCCCAGGCGAGCACAGGGACCGGTGCTCGATTGCCAAGCGGGTTCCTCTTGATGGCAGTATTGCTCCAGAAATGCCCACCTGCCCTTCCCCCATGTCCACTCCCTCCGCCCTCTGCGGAGGAAAAAACGCCAAGAGCGCTCCGCACATGGCCCTTCAGCATCTCGGCCGCTTTGGGCCAGCTCTGGCCCACCTGCCGGACCCTGTCCTTGGCAGACGGGACTCGGCAGGGTCCTTCTACTAGCCTGCCTTCCTGACAAACCAGAAAGCGGTCCCCTTGGGCCGCCCTGGGGATGCAGCCCAACTAACCGCATCCCTAACCATGCCTTTGGGATGGGGAGGATGGTGGAACCCGCAGGGAAGAGAAGGAGACTGGGCACATAGTAGGATGCCAGCCCTAGCTCTGCCCTCCGGGACACAATTGCACTTGGGCGTACTCACGGGTCACTGCAAAGCCAGCTTGACCAAGAGGTCAAAGGCGACCGGCGTCCCACTGACCCCTGGGGTTTTGGCCTCAGACTTGAGGTGAACCTACAATTCCGGAAGAGCGGGACCGGGTCCCGGGCCCTTCCCTTGTGGCAGCAGCGGCAAGGTGCTGGTGGAAGAGCCCTGGCCAGCATAGGTCAGACAGGAGGGGAGCCAGCTGCCACCCCAAACACACCTGTCCTCCTCACACCTGGCCTACGTCCAACTCTCCACGGCCCTGCCCGGAAGGCTGGACGTAGAAATCCCACAGAGGCGTGCATGCCGTTGAGGGCTCGTGGGTGCCATGGAGGGGCGGTAGATGGCCCAGCCCCAAGTGTACCGATCTTCCTCCCCAAACCTATTCTGTGACGGAAACCCGATGTTCACCTCGTCAAGCAGTCAAGGCGTGGGCAGAGGCCTGACGTCTGCTGCAGGAACACAGTGACATTGAATGCTCTTCCCAAGACAGACAAATCACTAGGGACACACTATGCCAAGCTGCTACCTCCCTGGCCCTTTCCGGACTCTTTGACCCCCACGGACTTTCCCTAGGGATTTTCCACGACACACTTTCTTCTCTCTCTCTCTCTCTCTCTCTCTCTCTCTCTCTCTGTCTGTCTGTCTCTCGCTCTCTCTGTCTCTCTCAATCCCATAATCACTCCCTCTCTCGTGCCAGGTTCGCGCCCAGCGCTCTCTCGCCCACTTCTACTGGGGCCTGCTTCCTCTCCTGCTCTCTCTGTCTCAACGTCATTGATTTTCTCGTACTGCCCGGGACGTCTTGCCCACGTGTGCCTTTAAAACGCTAAGAGATGCAACTGAACGTGTGAGACATGGCGCAGATAGGCCGAGAGGCGGCAAGAGAAATGCCCCAGAACTCAAGAACCCGGCCACGCCCTCCGCTTCTACCACCACCAGCAACACCAACCCAGGGGCCTGCTTTCGCGGTCCCCCTAGCCAAGGTGAGGCAAGTCCCACTTGAATGTCATCCCGTTCCTCTTGGGAACGCTGGACCGCGCTCAACCTTAACTGTGCGTTGAGGTGGAAGTTGGATTTCTCTTTGCATGACAGTGTCTCTGCACAAGGCCGTGGAGGGGCACACGGATCCACCTGGCTCGCTCTCTAGCTGGATTCAGGTGGAACGGAGGACCATGAACACTCAGGACTTTTTCTGCTTGGGTCCTGTGCTTTTCAGGTTTCGGGCCTAAGAGGCCCATCACCTCCTTATACCTTTTTTCTGAGTATTAAAAAAAAAAAAAAAAGACACCTGGACATTCCACCTGTCACCTCAGAAGGGTCCTCGGTGTTCCTTTTCTACTCCTGAATTCAGCGACATAGTGCTGATCTCCATCCATTGGACGCGAGTCCCCGTTCTCTTGGGGACTCCTGGACACTCTGGGAAATGCCAGAAAGCCTCGGGGAATGGCCCCGTCCGCTGCTGTACCAGACCGGGTCCTGCGAAAGATGCATCTTCCGAGCCTCCTCCCTGCACGTCCCGTTGGACCTGCCCCGATTCTACCTCAGGGACCCACTGGAGGAGAGGCACAGGGATGCTGCCTCAGCAGCAGACCCTTCTAGCGCTGAGCAGGCTGTCCCCAGGCAGGCAGAGTCCGACGGGTCCTTCCTCCTGGGACTCCAGCAGGCCTAGGAAAGCAGCGGTCCCCCTCGGCTGATGCCCAGAGAGACTCCATTACGCAAGCTTTGCCACCGAACCCATCGGTCGGTGCGCCTCTGATCACAGGCCAAGGGCCTGCGCACCCCCAAAGACAACCGGGGTCCCCGGAAGGCCCCCAGGCTGAAATGAGCACCACCGGGAATGGCCGGCCTCCAAGACAACTTGGGGGCATGGACACCACAAGACAGGGTCGCAGGTCTCAACGAGGCGGATGCCTGGTGTCTGAGGGGGGCCGGGCCGGGCCTGGCCTCGCCTTGGCGTCCACCTCGTCTGGAAGCGTCTGGGTACGGGCCCCGCAGGATGCCCCGCGGCCCACCTTCCTCCCTAGGCCGCAAGGAGCAACACCCCGGCGCCGGCCAGTCCCGGCGGGCACCGGCGCCACTGGCCACGGAACTCAGCTCTGGCAGTGGCCCCTCCTCACTGGCGTGCAGTGCGGCCGAGGGAGCCTCCCGGGGCCGAGGACCCAACTAGGCCGTCACCCCGGGTGCTCCCACGGAAACGGGCACCAGGCAAACTGCCCACGGCCCCGAGCCCAGGCTCCTTGGCGGAGGCCTCCGCTAGTCCCGCCCAGATCATGGCCGCCACCAGCCTCCCGGGCCTTGGCTTCCTGTACGGCAACCGCCAGGCGTCCCGGCTGTCCAGCTCGACCTGGCGCCTGTGTCTGGGGCTTCCAGGGCGCGAACTGGCGGCGGACCCTGCTTCCCTCGGGCCTCCAGAGACCTCGGATCCGTCCGGGCACCGGTCCTAGTCCTGCCTGCTCCCCCAGGGCAGTCCCAAGCCACTCCTCCCCAGGCGAGCACAGGGACCGGTGCTCGATTGCCAAGCGGGTTCCTCTTGATGGCAGTATTGCTCCAGAAATGCCCACCTGCCCTTCCCCCATGTCCACTCCCTCCGCCCTCTGCGGAGGAAAAAACGCCAAGAGCGCTCCGCACATGGCCCTTCAGCATCTCGGCCGCTTTGGGCCAGCTCTGGCCCACCTGCCGGACCCTGTCCTTGGCAGACGGGACTCGGCAGGGTCCTTCTACTAGCCTGCCTTCCTGACAAACCAGAAAGCGGTCCCCTTGGGCCGCCCTGGGGATGCAGCCCAACTAACCGCATCCCTAACCATGCCTTTGGGATGGGGAGGATGGTGGAACCCGCAGGGAAGAGAAGGAGACTGGGCACATAGTAGGATGCCAGCCCTAGCTCTGCCCTCCGGGACACAATTGCACTTGGGCGTACTCACGGGTCACTGCAAAGCCAGCTTGACCAAGAGGTCAAAGGCGACCGGCGTCCCACTGACCCCTGGGGTTTTGGCCTCAGACTTGAGGTGAACCTACAATTCCGGAAGAGCGGGACCGGGTCCCGGGCCCTTCCCTTGTGGCAGCAGCGGCAAGGTGCTGGTGGAAGAGCCCTGGCCAGCATAGGTCAGACAGGAGGGGAGCCAGCTGCCACCCCAAACACACCTGTCCTCCTCACACCTGGCCTACGTCCAACTCTCCACGGCCCTGCCCGGAAGGCTGGACGTAGAAATCCCACAGAGGCGTGCATGCCGTTGAGGGCTCGTGGGTGCCATGGAGGGGCGGTAGATGGCCCAGCCCCAAGTGTACCGATCTTCCTCCCCAAACCTATTCTGTGACGGAAACCCGATGTTCACCTCGTCAAGCAGTCAAGGCGTGGGCAGAGGCCTGACGTCTGCTGCAGGAACACAGTGACATTGAATGCTCTTCCCAAGACAGACAAATCACTAGGGACACACTATGCCAAGCTGCTACCTCCCTGGCCCTTTCCGGACTCTTTGACCCCCACGGACTTTCCCTAGGGATTTTCCACGACACACTTTCTTCTCTCTCTCTCTCTCTCTCTCTCTCTCTCTCTCTGTCTCTCGCTCTCTCTGTCTCTCTCAATCCCATAATCACTCTCTCTCTCGTGCCAGGTTCGCGCCCAGCGCTCTCTCGCCCACTTCTACTGGGGCCTGCTTCCTCTCCTGCTCTCTCTGTCTCAACGTCATTGATTTTCTCGTACTGCCCGGGACGTCTTGCCCACGTGTGCCTTTAAAACGCTAAGAGATGCAACTGAACGTGTGAGACATGGCGCAGATAGGCCGAGAGGCGGCAAGAGAAATGCCCCAGAACTCAAGAACCCGGCCACGCCCTCCGCTTCTACCACCACCAGCAACACCAACCCAGGGGCCTGCTTTCGCGGTCCCCCTAGCCAAGGTGAGGCAAGTCCCACTTGAATGTCATCCCGTTCCTCTTGGGAACGCTGGACCGCGCTCAACCTTAACTGTGCGTTGAGGTGGAAGTTGGATTTCTCTTTGCATGACAGTGTCTCTGCACA
Source organism: Macaca mulatta (assembly GCF_049350105.2). Classification (NCBI taxonomy): domain Eukaryota; kingdom Metazoa; phylum Chordata; class Mammalia; order Primates; family Cercopithecidae; genus Macaca; species Macaca mulatta. The sequence continues at coordinate 122,374,984 of NC_133426.1, read as the reverse complement.
AGGCCGTGGAGGGGCACACGGATCCACCTGGCTCGCTCTCTAGCTGGATTCAGGTGGAACGGAGGACCATGAACACTCAGGACTTTTTCTGCTTGGGTCCTGTGCTTTTCAGGTTTCGGGCCTAAGAGGCCCATCACCTCCTTATACCTTTTTTCTGAGTATTAAAAAAAAAAAAAAAAAAAAAAGAAACCTGCACATTCCACCTGTCACCTCAGAAGGGTCCTCGGTGTTCCTTTTCTACTCCTGAATTCAGCGACATAGTGCTGATCTCCATCCATTGGACGCGAGTCCCCGTTCTCTTGGGGACTCCTGGACACTCTGGGAAATGCCAGAAAGCCTCGGGGAATGGCCCCGTCCGCTGCTGTACCAGACCGGGTCCTGCGAAAGATGCATCTTCCGAGCCTCCTCCCTGCACGTCCCGTTGGACCTGCCCCGATTCTACCTCAGGGACCCACTGGAGGAGAGGCACAGGGATGCTGCCTCAGCAGCAGACCCTTCTAGCGCTGAGCAGGCTGTCCCCAGGCAGGCAGAGTCCGACGGGTCCTTCCTCCTGGGACTCCAGCAGGCCTAGGAAAGCAGCGGTCCCCCTCGGCTGATGCCCAGAGAGACTCCATTACGCAAGCTTTGCCACCGAACCCATCGGTCGGTGCGCCTCTGATCACAGGCCAAGGGCCTGCGCACCCCCAAAGACAACCGGGGTCCCCGGAAGGCCCCCAGGCTGAAATGAGCACCACCGGGAATGGCCGGCCTCCAAGACAACTTGGGGGCATGGACACCACAAGACGGGGTCGCAGGTCTCAACGAGGCGGATGCCTGGTGTCTGAGGGGGGCCGGGCCGGGCCTGGCCTCGCCTTGGCGTCCACCTCGTCTGGAAGCGTCTGGGTACGGGCCCCGCAGGATGCCCCGCGGCCCACCTTCCTCCCTAGGCCGCAAGGAGCAACACCCCCGCGCCGGCCAGTCCCGGCGGGCACCGGCGCCACTGGCCACGGAACTCAGCTCTGGCAGTGGCCCCTCCTCACTGGCGTGCAGTGCGGCCGAGGGAGCCTCCCGGGGCCGAGGACCCAACTAGGCCGTCACCCCGGGTGCTCCCACGGAAACGGGCACCAGGCAAACTGCCCACGGCCCCGAGCCCAGGCTCCTTGGCGGAGGCCTCCGCTAGTCCCGCCCAGATCATGGCCGCCACCAGCCTCCCGGGCCTTGGCTTCCTGTACGGCAACCGCCAGGCGTCCCGGCTGTCCAGCTCGACCTGGCGCCTGTGTCTGGGGCTTCCAGGGCGCGAACTGGCGGCGGACCCTGCTTCCCTCGGGCCTCCAGAGACCTCGGATCCGTCCGGGCACCGGTCCTAGTCCTGCCTGCTCCCCCAGGGCAGTCCCAAGCCACTCCTCCCCAGGCGAGCACAGGGACCGGTGCTCGATTGCCAAGCGGGTTCCTCTTGATGGCAGTATTGCTCCAGAAATGCCCACCTGCCCTTCCCCCATGTCCACTCCCTCCGCCCTCTGCGGAGGAAAAAACGCCAAGAGCGCTCCGCACATGGCCCTTCAGCATCTCGGCCGCTTTGGGCCAGCTCTGGCCCACCTGCCGGACCCTGTCCTTGGCAGACGGGACTCGGCAGGGTCCTTCTACTAGCCTGCCTTCCTGACAAACCAGAAAGCGGTCCCCTTGGGCCGCCCTGGGGATGCAGCCCAACTAACCGCATCCCTAACCATGCCTTTGGGATGGGGAGGATGGTGGAACCCGCAGGGAAGAGAAGGAGACTGGGCACATAGTAGGATGCCAGCCCTAGCTCTGCCCTCCGGGACACAATTGCACTTGGGCGTACTCACGGGTCACTGCAAAGCCAGCTTGACCAAGAGGTCAAAGGCGACCGGCGTCCCACTGACCCCTGGGGTTTTGGCCTCAGACTTGAGGTGAACCTACAATTCCGGAAGAGCGGGACCGGGTCCCGGGCCCTTCCCTTGTGGCAGCAGCGGCAAGGTGCTGGTGGAAGAGCCCTGGCCAGCATAGGTCAGACAGGAGGGGAGCCAGCTGCCACCCCAAACACACCTGTCCTCCTCACACCTGGCCTATGTCCAACTCTCCACGGCCCTGCCCGGAAGGCTGGACGTAGAAATCCCACAGAGGCGTGCATGCCGTTGAGGGCTCGTGGGTGCCATGGAGGGGCGGTAGATGGCCCAGCCCCAAGTGTACCGATCTTCCTCCCCAAACCTATTCTGTGACGGAAACCCGATGTTCACCTCGTCAAGCAGTCAAGGCGTGGGCAGAGGCCTGACGTCTGCTGCAGGAACACAGTGACATTGAATGCTCTTCCCAAGACAGACAAATCACTAGGGACACACTATGCCAAGCTGCTACCTCCCTGGCCCTTTCCGGACTCTTTGACCCCCACGGACTTTCCCTAGGGATTTTCCACGACACACTTTCTTCTCTCTCTCTCTCTCTCTCTCTCTCTCTGTCTGTCTGTCTCTCGCTCTCTCTGTCTCTCTCAATCCCATAATCACTCTCTCTCTCGTGCCAGGTTCGCGCCCAGCGCTCTCTCGCCCACTTCTACTGGGGCCTGCTTCCTCTCCTGCTCTCTCTGTCTCAACGTCATTGATTTTCTCGTACTGCCCGGGACGTCTTGCCCACGTGTGCCTTTAAAACGCTAAGAGATGCAACTGAACGTGTGAGACATGGCGCAGATAGGCCGAGAGGCGGCAAGAGAAATGCCCCAGAACTCAAGAACCCGGCCACGCCCTCCGCTTCTACCACCACCAGCAACACCAACCCAGGGGCCTGCTTTCGCGGTCCCCCTAGCCAAGGTGAGGCAAGTCCCACTTGAATGTCATCCCGTTCCTCTTGGGAACGCTGGACCGCGCTCAACCTTAACTGTGCGTTGAGGTGGAAGTTGGATTTCTCTTTGCATGACAGTGTCTCTGCACAAGGCCGTGGAGGGGCACACGGATCCACCTGGCTCGCTCTCTAGCTGGATTCAGGTGGAACGGAGGACCATGAACACTCAGGACTTTTTCTGCTTGGGTCCTGTGCTTTTCAGGTTTCGGGCCTAAGAGGCCCATCACCTCCTTATACCTTTTTTCTGAGTATTAAAAAAAAAAAGAAACCTGGACATTCCACCTGTCACCTCAGAAGGGTCCTCGGTGTTCCTTTTCTACTCCTGAATTCAGCGACATAGTGCTGATCTCCATCCATTGGACGCGAGTCCCCGTTCTCTTGGGGACTTCTGGACACTCTGGGAAATGCCAGAAAGCCTCGGGGAATGGCCCCGTCCGCTGCTGTACCAGACCGGGTCCTGCGAAAGATGCATCTTCCGAGCCTCCTCCCTGCACGTCCCGTTGGACCTGCCCCGATTCTACCTCAGGGACCCACTGGAGGAGAGGCACAGGGATGCTGCCTCAGCAGCAGACCCTTCTAGCGCTGAGCAGGCTGTCCCCAGGCAGGCAGAGTCCGACGGGTCCTTCCTCCTGGGACTCCAGCAGGCCTAGGAAAGCAGCGGTCCCCCTCGGCTGATGCCCAGAGAGACTCCATTACGCAAGCTTTGCCACCGAACCCATCGGTCGGTGCGCCTCTGATCACAGGCCAAGGGCCTGCGCACCCCCAAAGACAACCGGGGTCCCCGGAAGGCCCCCAGGCTGAAATGAGCACCACCGGGAATGGCCGGCCTCCAAGACAACTTGGGGGCATGGACACCACAAGACAGGGTCGCAGGTCTCAACGAGGCGGATGCCTGGTGTCTGAGGGGGGCCGGGCCGGGCCTGGCCTCGCCTTGGCGTCCACCTCGTCTGGAAGCGTCTGGGTACGGGCCCCGCAGGATGCCCCGCGGCCCACCTTCCTCCCTAGGCCGCAAGGAGCAACACCCCGGCGCCGGCCAGTCCCGGCGGGCACCGGCGCCACTGGCCACGGAACTCAGCTCTGGCAGTGGCCCCTCCTCACTGGCGTGCAGTGCGGCCGAGGGAGCCTCCCGGGGCCGAGGACCCAACTAGGCCGTCACCCCGGGTGCTCCCACGGAAACGGGCACCAGGCAAACTGCCCACGGCCCCGAGCCCAGGCTCCTTGGCGGAGGCCTCCGCTAGTCCCGCCCAGATCATGGCCGCCACCAGCCTCCCGGGCCTTGGCTTCCTGTACGGCAACCGCCAGGCGTCCCGGCTGTCCAGCTAGACCTGGCGCCTGTGTCTGGGGCTTCCAGGGCGCGAACTGGCGGCGGACCCTGCTTCCCTCGGGCCTCCAGAGACCTCGGATCCGTCCGGGCACCGGTCCTAGTCCTGCCTGCTCCCCCAGGGCAGTCCCAAGCCACACCTCCCCAGGCGAGCACAGGGACCGGTGCTCGATTGCCAAGCGGGTTCCTCTTGATGGCAGTATTGCTCCAGAAATGCCCACCTGCCCTTCCCCCATGTCCACTCCCTCCGCCCTCTGCGGAGGAAAAAACGCCAAGAGCGCTCCGCACATGGCCCTTCAGCATCTCGGCCGCTTTGGGCCAGCTCTGGCCCACCTGCCGGACCCTGTCCTTGGCAGACGGGACGCGGCAGGGTCCTTCTACTAGCCTGCCTTCCTGACAAACCAGAAAGCGGTCCCCTTGGGCCGCCCTGGGGATGCAGCCCAACTAACCGCATCCCTAACCATGCCTTTGGGATGGGGAGGATGGTGGAACCCGCAGGGAAGAGAAGGAGACTGGGCACATAGTAGGATGCCAGCCCTAGCTCTGCCCTCCGGGACACAATTGCACTTGGGCGTACTCACGGGTCACTGCAAAGCCAGCTTGACCAAGAGGTCAAAGGCGACCGGCGTCCCACTGACCCCTGGGGTTTTGGCCTCAGACTTGAGGTGAACCTACAATTCCGGAAGAGCGGGACCGGGTCCCGGGCCCTTCCCTTGTGGCAGCAGCGGCAAGGTGCTGGTGGAAGAGCCCTGGCCAGCATAGGTCAGACAGGAGGGGAGCCAGCTGCCACCCCAAACACACCTGTCCTCCTCACACCTGGCCTACGTCCAACTCTCCACGGCCCTGCCCGGAAGGCTGGACGTAGAAATCCCACAGAGGCGTGCATGCCGTTGAGGGCTCGTGGGTGCCATGGAGGGGCGGTAGATGGCCCAGCCCCAAGTGTACCGATCTTCCTCCCCAAACCTATTCTGTGACGGAAACCCGATGTTCACCTCGTCAAGCAGTCAAGGCGTGGGCAGAGGCCTGACGTCTGCTGCAGGAACACAGTGACATTGAATGCTCTTCCCAAGACAGACAAATCACTAGGGACACACTATGCCAAGCTGCTACCTCCCTGGCCCTTTCCGGACTCTTTGACCCCCACGGACTTTCCCTAGGGATTTTCCACGACACACTTTCTTCTCTCTCTCTCTCTCTCTCTCTCTCTCTCTCTCTCGCTCTCTCTCTCTCTGTCTCTCTCAATCCCATAATCACTCTCTCTCTCGTGCCAGGTTCGCGCCCAGCGCTCTCTCGCCCACTTCTACTGGGGCCTGCTTCCTCTCCTGCTCTCTCTGTCTCAACGTCATTGATTTTCTCGTACTGCCCGGGACGTCTTGCCCACGTGTGCCTTTAAAACGCTAAGAGATGCAACTGAACGTGTGAGACATGGCGCAGATAGGCCGAGAGGCGGCAAGAGAAATGCCCCAGAACTCAAGAACCCGGCCACGCCCTCCGCTTCTACCACCACCAGCAACACCAACCCAGGGGCCTGCTTTCGCGGTCCCCCTAGCCAAGGTGAGGCAAGTCCCACTTGAATGTCATCCCGTTCCTCTTGGGAACGCTGGACCGCGCTCAACCTTAACTGTGCGTTGAGGTGGAAGTTGGATTTCTCTTTGCATGACAGTGTCTCTGCACAAGGCCGTGGAGGGGCACACGGATCCACCTGGCTCGCTCTTTAGCTGGATTCAGGTGGAACGGAGGACCATGAACACTCAGGACTTTTTCTGCTTGGGTCCTGTGCTTTTCAGGTTTCGGGCCTAAGAGGCCCATCACCTCCTTATACCTTTTTTCTGAGTATTAAAAAAAAAAAAAAAAAAAAGAAACCTGGACATTCCACCTGTCACCTCAGAAGAGTCCTCGGTGTTCCTTTTCTACTCCTGAATTCAGCGACATAGTGCTGATCTCCATCCATTGGACGCGAGTCCCCGTTCTCTTGGGGACTCCTGGACACTCTGGGAAATGCCAGAAAGCCTCGGGGAATGGCCCCGTCCGCTGCTGTACCAGACCGGGTCCTGCGAAAGATGCATCTTCCGAGCCTCCTCCCTGCACGTCCCGTTGGACCTGCCCCGATTCTACCTCAGGGACCCACTGGAGGAGAGGCACAGGGATGCTGCCTCAGCAGCAGACCCTTCTAGCGCTGAGCAGGCTGTCCCCAGGCAGGCAGAGTCCGACGGGTCCTTCCTCCTGGGACTCCAGCAGGCCTAGGAAAGCAGCGGTCCCCCTCGGCTGATGCCCAGAGAGACTCCATTACGCAAGCTTTGCCACCGAACCCATCGGTCGGTGCGCCTCTGATCACAGGCCAAGGGCCTGCGCACCCCCAAAGACAACCGGGGTCCCCGGAAGGCCCCCAGGCTGAAATGAGCACCACCGGGAATGGCCGGCCTCCAAGACAACTTGGGGGCATGGACACCACAAGACAGGGTCGCAGGTCTCAACGAGGCGGATGCCTGGTGTCTGAGGGGGGCCGGGCCGTGCCGGGCCTGGCCTCGCCTTGGCGTCCACCTCGTCTGGAAGCGTCTGGGTACGGGCCCCGCAGGATGCCCCGCGGCCCACCTTCCTCCCTAGGCCGCAAGGAGCAACACCCCGGCGCCGGCCAGTCCCGGCGGGCACCGGCGCCACTGGCCACGGAACTCAGCTCTGGCAGTGGCCCCTCCTCACTGGCGTGCAGTGCGGCCGAGGGAGCCTCCCGGGCCCGAGGACCCAACTAGGCCGTCACCCCGGGTGCTCCCACGGAAACGGGCACCAGGCAAACTGCCCACGGCCCCGAGCCCAGGCTCCTTGGCGGAGGCCTCCGCTAGTCCCGCCCAGATCATGGCCGCCACCAGCCTCCCGGGCCTTGGCTTCCTGTACGGCAACCGCCAGGCGTCCCGGCTGTCCAGCTCGACCTGGCGCCTGTGTCTGGGGCTTCCAGGGCGCGAACTGGCGGCGGACCCTGCTTCCCTCGGGCCTCCAGAGACCTCGGATCCGTCCGGGCACCGGTCCTAGTCCTGCCTGCTCCCCCAGGGCAGTCCCAAGCCACTCCTCCGCAGGCGAGCACAGGGACCGGTGCTCGATTGCCAAGCGGGTTCCTCTTGATGGCAGTATTGCTCCAGAAATGCCCACCTGCCCTTCCCCCATGTCCACTCCCTCCGCCCTCTGCGGAGGAAAAAACGCCAAGAGCGCTCCGCACATGGCCCTTCAGCATCTCGGCCGCTTTGGGCCAGCTCTGGCCCACCTGCCGGACCCTGTCCTTGGCAGACGGGACTCGGCAGGGTCCTTCTACTAGCCTGCCTTCCTGACAAACCAGAAAGCGGTCCCCTTGGGCCGCCCTGGGGATGCAGCCCAAATAACCGCATCCCTAACCATGCCTTTGGGATGGGGAGGATGGTGGAACCCGCAGGGAAGAGAAGGAGACTGGGCACATAGTAGGATGCCAGCCCTAGCTCTGCCCTCCGGGACACAATTGCACTTGGGCGTACTCACGGGTCACTGCAAAGCCAGCTTGACCAAGAGGTCAAAGGCGACCGGCGTCCCACTGACCCCTGGGGTTTTGGCCTCAGACTTGAGGTGAACCTACAATTCCGGAAGAGCGGGACCGGGTCCCGGGCCCTTCCCTTGTGGCAGCAGCGGCAAGGTGCTGGTGGAAGAGCCCTGGCCAGCATAGGTCAGACAGGAGGGGAGCCAGCTGCCACCCCAAACACACCTGTCCTCCTCACACCTGGCCTACGTCCAACTCTCCACGGCCCTGCCCGGAAGGCTGGACGTAGAAATCCCACAGAGGCGTGCATGCCGTTGAGGGCTCGTGGGTGCCATGGAGGGGCGGTAGATGGCCCAGCCCCAAGTGTACCGATCTTCCTCCCCAAACCTATTCTGTGACGGAAACCCGATGTTCACCTCGTCAAGCAGTCAAGGCGTGGGCAGAGGCCTGACGTCTGCTGCAGGAACACAGTGACATTGAATGCTCTTCCCAAGACAGACAAATCACTAGGGACACACTATGCCAAGCTGCTACCTCCCTGGCCCTTTCCGGACTCTTTGACCCCCACGGACTTTCCCTAGGGATTTTCCACGACACACTTTCTTCTCTCTCTCTCTCTCTCTCTCTCTCTCTCTCTGTCTGTCTGTCTCTCGCTCTCTCTGTCTCTCTCAATCCCATAATCACTCTCTCTCTCGTGCCAGGTTCGCGCCCAGCGCTCTCTCGCCCACTTCTACTGGGGCCTGCTTCCTCTCCTGCTCTCTCTGTCTCAACGTCATTGATTTTCTCGTACTGCCCGGGACGTCTTGCCCACGTGTGCCTTTAAAACGCTAAGAGATGCAACTGAACGTGTGAGACATGGCGCAGATAGGCCGAGAGGCGGCAAGAGAAATGCCCCAGAACTCAAGAACCCGGCCACGCCCTCCGCTTCTACCACCACCAGCAACACCAACCCAGGGGCCTGCTTTCGCGGTCCCCCTAGCCAAGGTGAGGCAAGTCCCACTTGAATGTCATCCCGTTCCTCTTGGGAACGCTGGACCGCGCTCAACCTTAACTGTGCGTTGAGGTGGAAGTTGGATTTCTCTTTGCATGACAGTGTCTCTGCACAAGGCCGTGGAGGGGCACACGGATCCACCTGGCTCGCTCTCTAGCTGGATTCAGGTGGAACGGAGGACCATGAACACTCAGGACTTTTTCTGCTTGGGTCCTGTGCTTTTCAGGTTTCGGGCCTAAGAGGCCCATCACCTCCTTATACCTTTTTTCTGAGTATTAAAAAAAAAAAGAAACCTGGACATTCCACCTGTCACCTCAGAAGGGTCCTCGGTGTTCCTTTTCTACTCCTGAATTCAGCGACATAGTGCTGATCTCCATCCATTGGACGCGAGTCCCCGTTCTCTTGGGGACTTCTGGACACTCTGGGAAATGCCAGAAAGCCTCGGGGAATGGCCCCGTCCGCTGCTGTACCAGACCGGGTCCTGCGAAAGATGCATCTTCCGAGCCTCCTCCCTGCACGTCCCGTTGGACCTGCCCCGATTCTACCTCAGGGACCCACTGGAGGAGAGGCACAGGGATGCTGCCTCAGCAGCAGACCCTTCTAGCGCTGAGCAGGCTGTCCCCAGGCAGGCAGAGTCCGACGGGTCCTTCCTCCTGGGACTCCAGCAGGCCTAGGAAAGCAGCGGTCCCCCTCGGCTGATGCCCAGAGAGACTCCATTACGCAAGCTTTGCCACCGAACCCATCGGTCGGTGCGCCTCTGATCACAGGCCAAGGGCCTGCGCACCCCCAAAGACAACCGGGGTCCCCGGAAGGCCCCCAGGCTGAAATGAGCACCACCGGGAATGGCCGGCCTCCAAGACAACTTGGGGGCATGGACACCACAAGACAGGGTCGCAGGTCTCAACGAGGCGGATGCCTGGTGTCTGAGGGGGGCCGGGCCGGGCCTGGCCTCGCCTTGGCGTCCACCTCGTCTGGAAGCGTCTGGGTACGGGCCCCGCAGGATGCCCCGCGGCCCACCTTCCTCCCTAGGCCGCAAGGAGCAACACCCCGGCGCCGGCCAGTCCCGGCGGGCACCGGCGCCACTGGCCACGGAACTCAGCTCTGGCAGTGGCCCCTCCTCACTGGCGTGCAGTGCGGCCGAGGGAGCCTCCCGGGGCCGAGGACCCAACTAGGCCGTCACCCCGGGTGCTCCCACGGAAACGGGCACCAGGCAAACTGCCCACGGCCCCGAGCCCAGGCTCCTTGGCGGAGGCCTCCGCTAGTCCCGCCCAGATCATGGCCGCCACCAGCCTCCCGGGCCTTGGCTTCCTGTACGGCAACCGCCAGGCGTCCCGGCTGTCCAGCTCGACCTGGCGCCTGTGTCTGGGGCTTCCAGGGCGCGAACTGGCGGCGGACCCTGCTTCCCTCGGGCCTCCAGAGACCTCGGATCCGTCCGGGCACCGGTCCTAGTCCTGCCTGCTCCCCCAGGGCAGTCCCAAGCCACTCCTCCCCAGGCGAGCACAGGGACCGGTGCTCGATTGCCAAGCGGGTTCCTCTTGATGGCAGTATTGCTCCAGAAATGCCCACCTGCCCTTCCCCCATGTCCACTCCCTCCGCCCTCTGCGGAGGAAAAAACGCCAAGAGCGCTCCGCACATGGCCCTTCAGCATCTCGGCCGCTTTGGGCCAGCTCTGGCCCACCTGCCGGACCCTGTCCTTGGCAGACGGGACTCGGCAGGGTCCTTCTACTAGCCTGCCTTCCTGACAAACCAGAAAGCGGTCCCCTTGGGCCGCCCTGGGGATGCAGCCCAACTAACCGCATCCCTAACCATGCCTTTGGGATGGGGAGGATGGTGGAACCCGCAGGGAAGAGAAGGAGACTGGGCACATAGTAGGCTGCCAGCCCTAGCTCTGCCCTCCGGGACACAATTGCACTTGGGCGTACTCACGGGTCACTGCAAAGCCAGCTTGACCAAGAGGTCAAAGGCGACCGGCGTCCCACTGACCCCTGGGGTTTTGGCCTCAGACTTGAGGTGAACCTACAATTCCGGAAGAGCGGGACCGGGTCCCGGGCCCTTCCCTTGTGGCAGCAGCGGCAAGGTGCTGGTGGAAGAGCCCTGGCCAGCATAGGTCAGACAGGAGGGGAGCCAGCTGCCACCCCAAACACACCTGTCCTCCTCACACCTGGCCTACGTCCAACTCTCCACGGCCCTGCCCGGAAGGCTGGACGTAGAAATCCCACAGAGGCGTGCATGCCGTTGAGGGCTCGTGGGTGCCATGGAGGGGCGGTAGATGGCCCAGCCCCAAGTGTACCGATCTTCCTCCCCAAACCTATTCTGTGACGGAAACCCGATGTTCACCTCGTCAAGCAGTCAAGGCGTGGGCAGAGGCCTGACGTCTGCTGCAGGAACACAGTGACATTGAATGCTCTTCCCAAGACAGACAAATCACTAGGGACACACTATGCCAAGCTGCTACCTCCCTGGCCCTTTCCGGACTCTTTGACCCCCACGGACTTTCCCTAGGGATTTTCCACGACACACTTTCTTCTCTCTCTCTCTCTCTCTCTCTCTCTCTGTCTGTCTGTCTCTCGCTCTCTCTGTCTCTCTCAATCCCATAATCACTCTCTCTCTCGTGCCAGGTTCGCGCCCAGCGCTCTCTCGCCCACTTCTACTGGGGCCTGCTTCCTCTCCTGCTCTCTCTGTCTCAACGTCATTGATTTTCTCGTACTGCCCGGGACGTCTTGCCCACGTGTGCCTTTAAAACGCTAAGAGATGCAACTGAACGTGTGAGACATGGCGCAGATAGGCCGAGAGGCGGCAAGAGAAATGCCCCAGAACTCAAGAACCCGGCCACGCCCTCCGCTTCTACCACCACCAGCAACACCAACCCAGGGGCCTGCTTTCGCGGTCCCCCTAGCCAAGGTGAGGCAAGTCCCACTTGAATGTCATCCCGTTCCTCTTGGGAACGCTGGACCGCGCTCAACCTTAACTGTGCGTTGAGGTGGAAGTTGGATTTCTCTTTGCATGACAGTGTCTCTGCACAAGGCCGTGGAGGGGCACACGGATCCACCTGGCTCGCTCTCTAGCTGGATTCAGGTGGAACGGAGGACCATGAACACTCAGGACTTTTTCTGCTTGGGTCCTGTGCTTTTCAGGTTTCGGGCCTAAGAGGCCCATCACCTCCTTATACCTTTTTTCTGAGTATTAAAAAAAAAAAGAAACCTGGACATTCCACCTGTCACCTCAGAAGGGTCCTCGGTGTTCCTTTTCTACTCCTGAATTCAGCGACATAGTGCTGATCTCCATCCATTGGACGCGAGTCCCCGTTCTCTTGGGGACTTCTGGACACTCTGGGAAATGCCAGAAAGCCTCGGGGAATGGCCCCGTCCGCTGCTGTACCAGACCGGGTCCTGCGAAAGATGCATCTTCCGAGCCTCCTCCCTGCACGTCCCGTTGGACCTGCCCCGATTCTACCTCAGGGACCCACTGGAGGAGAGGCACAGGGATGCTGCCTCAGCAGCAGACCCTTCTAGCGCTGAGCAGGCTGTCCCCAGGCAGGCAGAGTCCGACGGGTCCTTCCTCCTGGGACTCCAGCAGGCCTAGGAAAGCAGCGGTCCCCCTCGGCTGATGCCCAGAGAGACTCCATTACGCAAGCTTTGCCACCGAACCCATCGGTCGGTGCGCCTCTGATCACAGGCCAAGGGCCTGCGCACCCCCAAAGACAACCGGGGTCCCCGGAAGGCCCCCAGGCTGAAATGAGCACCACCGGGAATGGCCGGCCTCCAAGACAACTTGGGGGCATGGACACCACAAGACAGGGTCGCAGGTCTCAACGAGGCGGATGCCTGGTGTCTGAGGGGGGCCGGGCCGGGCCTGGCCTCGCCTTGGCGTCCACCTCGTCTGGAAGCGTCTGGGTACGGGCCCCGCAGGATGCCCCGCGGCCCACCTTCCTCCCTAGGCCGCAAGGAGCAACACCCCGGCGCCGGCCAGTCCCGGCGGGCACCGGCGCCACTGGCCACGGAACTCAGCTCTGGCAGTGGCCCCTCCTCACTGGCGTGCAGTGCGGCCGAGGGAGCCTCCCGGGGCCGAGGACCCAACTAGGCCGTCACCCCGGGTGCTCCCACGGAAACGGGCACCAGGCAAACTGCCCACGGCCCCGAGCCCAGGCTCCTTGGCGGAGGCCTCCGCTAGTCCCGCCCAGATCATGGCCGCCACCAGCCTCCCGGGCCTTGGCTTCCTGTACGGCAACCGCCAGGCGTCCCGGCTGTCCAGCTCGACCTGGCGCCTGTGTCTGGGGCTTCCAGGGCGCGAACTGGCGGCGGACCCTGCTTCCCTCGGGCCTCCAGAGACCTCGGATCCGTCCGGGCACCGGTCCTAGTCCTGCCTGCTCCCCCAGGGCAGTCCCAAGCCACTCCTCCCCAGGCGAGCACAGGGACCGGTGCTCGATTGCCAAGCGGGTTCCTCTTGATGGCAGTATTGCTCCAGAAATGCCCACCTGCCCTTCCCCCATGTCCACTCCCTCCGCCCTCTGCGGAGGAAAAAACGCCAAGAGCGCTCCGCACATGGCCCTTCAGCATCTCGGCCGCTTTGGGCCAGCTCTGGCCCACCTGCCGGACCCTGTCCTTGGCAGACGGGACTCGGCAGGGTCCTTCTACTAGCCTGCCTTCCTGACAAACCAGAAAGCGGTCCCCTTGGGCCGCCCTGGGGATGCAGCCCAACTAACCGCATCCCTAACCATGCCTTTGGGATGGGGAGGATGGTGGAACCCGCAGGGAAGAGAAGGAGACTGGGCACATAGTAGGCTGCCAGCCCTAGCTCTGCCCTCCGGGACACAATTGCACTTGGGCGTACTCACGGGTCACTGCAAAGCCAGCTTGACCAAGAGGTCAAAGGCGACCGGCGTCCCACTGACCCCTGGGGTTTTGGCCTCAGACTTGAGGTGAACCTACAATTCCGGAAGAGCGGGACCGGGTCCCGGGCCCTTCCCTTGTGGCAGCAGCGGCAAGGTGCTGGTGGAAGAGCCCTGGCCAGCATAGGTCAGACAGGAGGGGAGCCAGCTGCCACCCCAAACACACCTGTCCTCCTCACACCTGGCCTACGTCCAACTCTCCACGGCCCTGCCCGGAAGGCTGGACGTAGAAATCCCACAGAGGCGTGCATGCCGTTGAGGGCTCGTGGGTGCCATGGAGGGGCGGTAGATGGCCCAGCCCCAAGTGTACCGATCTTCCTCCCCAAACCTATTCTGTGACGGAAACCCGATGTTCACCTCGTCAAGCAGTCAAGGCGTGGGCAGAGGCCTGACGTCTGCTGCAGGAACACAGTGACATTGAATGCTCTTCCCAAGACAGACAAATCACTAGGGACACACTATGCCAAGCTGCTACCTCCCTGGCCCTTTCCGGACTCTTTGACCCCCACGGACTTTCCCTAGGGATTTTCCACGACACACTTTCTTCTCTCTCTCTCTCTCTCTCTCTCTCTCTGTCTGTCTGTCTCTCGCTCTCTCTGTCTCTCTCAATCCCATAATCACTCTCTCTCTCGTGCCAGGTTCGCGCCCAGCGCTCTCTCGCCCACTTCTACTGGGGCCTGCTTCCTCTCCTGCTCTCTCTGTCTCAACGTCATTGATTTTCTCGTACTGCCCGGGACGTCTTGCCCACGTGTGCCTTTAAAACGCTAAGAGATGCAACTGAACGTGTGAGACATGGCGCAGATAGGCCGAGAGGCGGCAAGAGAAATGCCCCAGAACTCAAGAACCCGGCCACGCCCTCCGCTTCTACCACCACCAGCAACACCAACCCAGGGGCCTGCTTTCGCGGTCCCCCTAGCCAAGGTGAGGCAAGTCCCACTTGAATGTCATCCCGTTCCTCTTGGGAACGCTGGACCGCGCTCAACCTTAACTGTGCGTTGAGGTGGAAGTTGGATTTCTCTTTGCATGACAGTGTCTCTGCACAAGGCCGTGGAGGGGCACACGGATCCACCTGGCTCGCTCTCTAGCTGGATTCAGGTGGAACGGAGGACCATGAACACTCAGGACTTTTTCTGCTTGGGTCCTGTGCTTTTCAGGTTTCGGGCCTAAGAGGCCCATCACCTCCTTATACCTTTTTTCTGAGTATTAAAAAAAAAAAGAAACCTGGACATTCCACCTGTCACCTCAGAAGGGTCCTCGGTGTTCCTTTTCTACTCCTGAATTCAGCGACATAGTGCTGATCTCCATCCATTGGACGCGAGTCCCCGTTCTCTTGGGGACTTCTGGACACTCTGGGAAATGCCAGAAAGCCTCGGGGAATGGCCCCGTCCGCTGCTGTACCAGACCGGGTCCTGCGAAAGATGCATCTTCCGAGCCTCCTCCCTGCACGTCCCGTTGGACCTGCCCCGATTCTACCTCAGGGACCCACTGGAGGAGAGGCACAGGGATGCTGCCTCAGCAGCAGACCCTTCTAGCGCTGAGCAGGCTGTCCCCAGGCAGGCAGAGTCCGACGGGTCCTTCCTCCTGGGACTCCAGCAGGCCTAGGAAAGCAGCGGTCCCCCTCGGCTGATGCCCAGAGAGACTCCATTACGCAAGCTTTGCCACCGAACCCATCGGTCGGTGCGCCTCTGATCACAGGCCAAGGGCCTGCGCACCCCCAAAGACAACCGGGGTCCCCGGAAGGCCCCCAGGCTGAAATGAGCACCACCGGGAATGGCCGGCCTCCAAGACAACTTGGGGGCATGGACACCACAAGACAGGGTCGCAGGTCTCAACGAGGCGGATGCCTGGTGTCTGAGGGGGGCCGGGCCGGGCCTGGCCTCGCCTTGGCGTCCACCTCGTCTGGAAGCGTCTGGGTACGGGCCCCGCAGGATGCCCCGCGGCCCACCTTCCTCCCTAGGCCGCAAGGAGCAACACCCCGGCGCCGGCCAGTCCCGGCGGGCACCGGCGCCACTGGCCACGGAACTCAGCTCTGGCAGTGGCCCCTCCTCACTGGCGTGCAGTGCGGCCGAGGGAGCCTCCCGGGGCCGAGGACCCAACTAGGCCGTCACCCCGGGTGCTCCCACGGAAACGGGCACCAGGCAAACTGCCCACGGCCCCGAGCCCAGGCTCCTTGGCGGAGGCCTCCGCTAGTCCCGCCCAGATCATGGCCGCCACCAGCCTCCCGGGCCTTGGCTTCCTGTACGGCAACCGCCAGGCGTCCCGGCTGTCCAGCTCGACCTGGCGCCTGTGTCTGGGGCTTCCAGGGCGCGAACTGGCGGCGGACCCTGCTTCCCTCGGGCCTCCAGAGACCTCGGATCCGTCCGGGCACCGGTCCTAGTCCTGCCTGCTCCCCCAGGGCAGTCCCAAGCCACTCCTCCCCAGGCGAGCACAGGGACCGGTGCTCGATTGCCAAGCGGGTTCCTCTTGATGGCAGTATTGCTCCAGAAATGCCCACCTGCCCTTCCCCCATGTCCACTCCCTCCGCCCTCTGCGGAGGAAAAAACGCCAAGAGCGCTCCGCACATGGCCCTTCAGCATCTCGGCCGCTTTGGGCCAGCTCTGGCCCACCTGCCGGACCCTGTCCTTGGCAGACGGGACTCGGCAGGGTCCTTCTACTAGCCTGCCTTCCTGACAAACCAGAAAGCGGTCCCCTTGGGCCGCCCTGGGGATGCAGCCCAACTAACCGCATCCCTAACCATGCCTTTGGGATGGGGAGGATGGTGGAACCCGCAGGGAAGAGAAGGAGACTGGGCACATAGTAGGCTGCCAGCCCTAGCTCTGCCCTCCGGGACACAATTGCACTTGGGCGTACTCACGGGTCACTGCAAAGCCAGCTTGACCAAGAGGTCAAAGGCGACCGGCGTCCCACTGACCCCTGGGGTTTTGGCCTCAGACTTGAGGTGAACCTACAATTCCGGAAGAGCGGGACCGGGTCCCGGGCCCTTCCCTTGTGGCAGCAGCGGCAAGGTGCTGGTGGAAGAGCCCTGGCCAGCATAGGTCAGACAGGAGGGGAGCCAGCTGCCACCCCAAACACACCTGTCCTCCTCACACCTGGCCTACGTCCAACTCTCCACGGCCCTGCCCGGAAGGCTGGACGTAGAAATCCCACAGAGGCGTGCATGCCGTTGAGGGCTCGTGGGTGCCATGGAGGGGCGGTAGATGGCCCAGCCCCAAGTGTACCGATCTTCCTCCCCAAACCTATTCTGTGACGGAAACCCGATGTTCACCTCGTCAAGCAGTCAAGGCGTGGGCAGAGGCCTGACGTCTGCTGCAGGAACACAGTGACATTGAATGCTCTTCCCAAGACAGACAAATCACTAGGGACACACTATGCCAAGCTGCTACCTCCCTGGCCCTTTCCGGACTCTTTGACCCCCACGGACTTTCCCTAGGGATTTTCCACGACACACTTTCTTCTCTCTCTCTCTCTCTCTCTCTCTCTCTGTCTGTCTGTCTCTCGCTCTCTCTGTCTCTCTCAATCCCATAATCACTCTCTCTCTCGTGCCAGGTTCGCGCCCAGCGCTCTCTCGCCCACTTCTACTGGGGCCTGCTTCCTCTCCTGCTCTCTCTGTCTCAACGTCATTGATTTTCTCGTACTGCCCGGGACGTCTTGCCCACGTGTGCCTTTAAAACGCTAAGAGATGCAACTGAACGTGTGAGACATGGCGCAGATAGGCCGAGAGGCGGCAAGAGAAATGCCCCAGAACTCAAGAACCCGGCCACGCCCTCCGCTTCTACCACCACCAGCAACACCAACCCAGGGGCCTGCTTTCGCGGTCCCCCTAGCCAAGGTGAGGCAAGTCCCACTTGAATGTCATCCCGTTCCTCTTGGGAACGCTGGACCGCGCTCAACCTTAACTGTGCGTTGAGGTGGAAGTTGGATTTCTCTTTGCATGACAGTGTCTCTGCACAAGGCCGTGGAGGGGCACACGGATCCACCTGGCTCGCTCTTTAGCTGGATTCAGGTGGAACGGAGGACCATGAACACTCAGGACTTTTTCTGCTTGGGTCCTGTGCTTTTCAGGTTTCGGGCCTAAGAGGCCCATCACCTCCTTATACCTTTTTTCTGAGTATTAAAAAAAAAAAAAAAAAAAGAAACCTGGACATTCCAACTGTCACCTCAGAAGGGTCCTCGGTGTTCCTTTTCTACTCCTGAATTCAGCGACATAGTGCTGATCTCCATCCATTGGACGCGAGTCCCCGTTCTCTTGGGGACTCCTGGACACTCTGGGAAATGCCAGAAAGCCTCGGGGAATGGCCCCGTCCGCTGCTGTACCAGACCGGGTCCTGCGAAAGATGCATCTTCCGAGCCTCCTCCCTGCACGTCCCGTTGGACCTGCCCCGATTCTACCTCAGGGACCCACTGGAGGAGAGGCACAGGGATGCTGCCTCAGCAGCAGACCCTTCTAGCGCTGAGCAGGCTGTCCCCAGGCAGGCAGAGTCCGACGGGTCCTTCCTCCTGGGACTCCAGCAGGCCTAGGAAAGCAGCGGTCCCCCTCGGCTGATGCCCAGAGAGACTCCATTACGCAAGCTTTGCCACCGAACCCATCGGTCGGTGCGCCTCTGATCACAGGCCAAGGGCCTGCGCACCCCCAAAGACAACCGGGGTCCCCGGAAGGCCCCCAGGCTGAAATGAGCACCACCGGGAATGGCCGGCCTCCAAGACAACTTGGGGGCATGGACACCACAAGACAGGGTCGCAGGTCTCAACGAGGCGGATGCCTGGTGTCTGAGGGGGGCCGGGCCGTGCCGGGCCTGGCCTCGCCTTGGCGTCCACCTCGTCTGGAAGCGTCTGGGTACGGGCCCCGCAGGATGCCCCGCGGCCCACCTTCCTCCCTAGGCCGCAAGGAGCAACACCCCGGCGCCGGCCAGTCCCGGCGGGCACCGGCGCCACTGGCCACGGAACTCAGCTCTGGCAGTGGCCCCTCCTCACTGGCGTGCAGTGCGGCCGAGGGAGCCTCCCGGGCCCGAGGACCCAACTAGGCCGTCACCCCGGGTGCTCCCACGGAAACGGGCACCAGGCAAACTGCCCACGGCCCCGAGCCCAGGCTCCTTGGCGGAGGCCTCCGCTAGTCCCGCCCAGATCATGGCCGCCACCAGCCTCCCGGGCCTTGGCTTCCTGTACGGCAACCGCCAGGCGTCCCGGCTGTCCAGCTCGACCTGGCGCCTGTGTCTGGGGCTTCCAGGGCGCGAACTGGCGGCGGACCCTGCTTCCCTCGGGCCTCCAGAGACCTCGGATCCGTCCGGGCACCGGTCCTAGTCCTGCCTGCTCCCCCAGGGCAGTCCCAAGCCACTCCTCCCCAGGCGAGCACAGGGACCGGTGCTCGATTGCCAAGCGGGTTCCTCTTGATGGCAGTATTGCTCCAGAAATGCCCACCTGCCCTTCCCCCATGTCCACTCCCTCCGCCCTCTGCGGAGGAAAAAACGCCAAGAGCGCTCCGCACATGGCCCTTCAGCATCTCGGCCGCTTTGGGCCAGCTCTGGCCCACCTGCCGGACCCTGTCCTTGGCAGACGGGACTCGGCAGGGTCCTTCTACTAGCCTGCCTTCCTGACAAACCAGAAAGCGGTCCCCTTGGGCCGCCCTGGGGATGCAGCCCAACTAACCGCATCCCTAACCATGCCTTTGGGATGGGGAGGATGGTGGAACCCGCAGGGAAGAGAAGGAGACTGGGCACATAGTAGGCTGCCAGCCCTAGCTCTGCCCTCCGGGACACAATTGCACTTGGGCGTACTCACGGGTCACTGCAAAGCCAGCTTGACCAAGAGGTCAAAGGCGACCGGCGTCCCACTGACCCCTGGGGTTTTGGCCTCAGACTTGAGGTGAACCTACAATTCCGGAAGAGCGGGACCGGGTCCCGGGCCCTTCCCTTGTGGCAGCAGCGGCAAGGTGCTGGTGGAAGAGCCCTGGCCAGCATAGGTCAGACAGGAGGGGAGCCAGCTGCCACCCCAAACACACCTGTCCTCCTCACACCTGGCCTACGTCCAACTCTCCACGGCCCTGCCCGGAAGGCTGGACGTAGAAATCCCACAGAGGCGTGCATGCCGTTGAGGGCTCGTGGGTGCCATGGAGGGGCGGTAGATGGCCCAGCCCCAAGTGTACCGATCTTCCTCCCCAAACCTATTCTGTGACGGAAACCCGATGTTCACCTCGTCAAGCAGTCAAGGCGTGGGCAGA
This sequence comes from Macaca mulatta, assembly GCF_049350105.2. Classification (NCBI taxonomy): domain Eukaryota; kingdom Metazoa; phylum Chordata; class Mammalia; order Primates; family Cercopithecidae; genus Macaca; species Macaca mulatta. Next base: position 122,355,245 of record NC_133426.1, on the reverse strand, counting down.
GGCCTGACGTCTGCTGCAGGAACACAGTGACATTGAATGCTCTTCCCAAGACAGACAAATCACTAGGGACACACTATGCCAAGCTGCTACCTCCCTGGCCCTTTCCGGACTCTTTGACCCCCACGGACTTTCCCTAGGGATTTTCCACGACACACTTTTCTCTCTCTCTCTCTCTCTCTCTCTCTCTCTGTCTCTCGCTCTCTCTGTCTCTCTCAATCCCATAATCACTCTCTCTCTCGTGCCAGGTTCGCGCCCAGCGCTCTCTCGCCCACTTCTACTGGGGCCTGCTTCCTCTCCTGCTCTCTCTGTCTCAACGTCATTGACTTTCTCGTACTGCCCGGGACGTCTTGCCCACGTGTGCCTTTAAAACGCTAAGAGATGCAACTGAACGTGTGAGACATGGCACAGATAGGCCGAGAGGCGGCAAGAGAAATGCCCCAGAACTCAAGAACCCGTTCACGCCCTCGGCTTCTACCACCACCAGCAACACCAACCCAGGGGCCTGCTTTCGCGGTCCCCCTAGCCAAGGTGAGGCAAGTCCCACTTGAATGTCATCCCGTTCCTCTTGGGAACGCTGGACCGCGCTCAACCTTAACTGTGCGTTGAGGTGGAAGTTGGATTTCTCTTTGCATGACAGTGTCTCTGCACAAGGCCGTGGAGGGGCACACGGATCCACCTGGCTCGCTCTTTAGCTGGATTCAGGTGGAACGGAGGACCATGAACACTCAGGACTTTTTCTGCTTGGGTCCTGTGCTTTTCAGGTTTCGGGCCTAAGAGGCCCATCACCTCCTTATACCTTTTTTCTGAGTATTAAAAAAAAAAAAAAAAAGAATCCTGGACATTCCACCTGTCACCTCAGAAGGGTCCTCGGTGTTCCTTTTCTACTCCTGAATTCAGCGACATAGTGCTGATCTCCATCCATTGGACGCGAGTCCCCGTTCTCTTGGGGACTCCTGGACACTCTGGGAAATGCCAGAAAGCCTCGGGGAATGGCCCCGTCCGCTGCTGTACCAGACCGGGTCCTGCGAAAGATGAATCTTCCGAGCCTCCTCCCTGCACGTCCCGTTGGACCTGCCCCGATTCTACCTCAGGGACCCACTGGAGGAGAGGCACAGGGATGCTGCCTCAGCAGCAGACCCTTCTAGCGCTGAGCAGGCTGTCCCCAGGCAGGCAGAGTCCGACGGGTCCTTCCTCCTGGGACTCCAGCAGGCCTAGGAAAGCAGCGGTCCCCCTCGGCTGATGCCCAGAGAGACTCCATTACGCAAGCTTTGCCACCGAACCCATCGGTCGGTGCGCCTCTGATCACAGGCCAAGGGCCTGCGCACCCCCAAAGACAACCGGGGTCCCCGGAAGGCCCCCAGGCTGAAATGCGCACCACCGGGAATGGCCGGCCTCCAAGACAACTTGGGGGCATGGACACCACAAGACAGGGTCGCAGGTCTCAACGAGGCGGATGCCTGGTGTCTGAGGGGGGCCGGGCCGGGCCGGGCCTGGCCTCGCCTTGGCGTCCACCTCGTCTGGAAGCGTCTGGGTAGGGGCCCCGCAGGATGCCCCGCGGCCCACCTTCCTCCCTAGGCCGCAAGGAGCAACACCCCGGCGCCGGCCAGTCCCGGCGGGCACCGGCGCCACTGGCCACGGAACTCAGCTCTGGCAGTGGCCCCTCCTCACTGGCGTGCAGTGCGGCCGAGGGAGCCTCCCGGGGCCGAGGACCCAACTAGGCCGTCACCCCGGGTGCTCCCACGGAAACGGGCACCAGGCAAACTGCCCACGGCCCCGAGCCCAGGCTCCTTGGCGGAGGCCTCCGCTAGTCCCGCCCAGATCATGGCCGCCACCAGCCTCCCGGGCCTTGGCTTCCTGTACGGCAACCGCCAGGCGTCCCGGCTGTCCAGCTCGACCTGGCGCCTGTGTCTGGGGCTTCCAGGGCGCGAACTGGCGGCGGACCCTGCTTCCCTCGGGCCTCCAGAGACCTCGGATCCGTCCGGGCACCGGTCCTAGTCCTGCCTGCTCCCCCAGGGCAGTCCCAAGCCACTCCTCCCCAGGCGAGCACAGGGACCGGTGCTCGATTGCCAAGCGGGTTCCTCTTGATGGCAGTATTGCTCCAGAAATGCCCACCTGCCCTTCCCCCATGTCCACTCCCTCCGCCCTCTGCGGAGGAAAAAACGCCAAGAGCGCTCCGCACATGGCCCTTCAGCATCTCGGCCGCTTTGGGCCAGCTCTGGCCCACCTGCCGGACCCTGTCCTTGGCAGACGGGACTCGGCAGGGTCCTTCTACTAGCCTGCCTTCCTGACAAACCAGAAAGCGGTCCCCTTGGGCCGCCCTGGGGATGCAGCCCAACTAACCGCATCCCTAACCATGCCTTTGGGATGGGGAGGATGGTGGAACCCGCAGGGAAGAGAAGGAGACTGGGCACATAGTAGGCTGCCAGCCCTAGCTCTGCCCTCCGGGACACAATTGCACTTGGGCGTACTCACGGGTCACTGCAAAGCCAGCTTGACCAAGAGGTCAAAGGCGACCGGCGTCCCACTGACCCCTGGGGTTTTGGCCTCAGACTTGAGGTGAACCTACAATTCCGGAAGAGCGGGACCGGGTCCCGGGCCCTTCCCTTGTGGCAGCAGCGGCAAGGTGCTGGTGGAAGAGCCCTGGCCAGCATAGGTCAGACAGGAGGGGAGCCAGCTGCCACCCCAAACACACCTGTCCTCCTCACACCTGGCCTACGTCCAACTCTCCACGGCCCTGCCCGGAAGGCTGGACGTAGAAATCCCACAGAGGCGTGCATGCCGTTGAGGGCTCGTGGGTGCCATGGAGGGGCGGTAGATGGCCCAGCCCCAAGTGTACCGATCTTCCTCCCCAAACCTATTCTGTGACGGAAACCCGATGTTCACCTCGTCAAGCAGTCAAGGCGTGGGCAGAGGCCTGACGTCTGCTGCAGGAACACAGTGACATTGAATGCTCTTCCCAAGACAGACAAATCACTAGGGACACACTATGCCAAGCTGCTACCTCCCTGGCCCTTTCCGGACTCTTTGACCCCCACGGACTTTCCCTAGGGATTTTCCACGACACACTTTCTTCTCTCTCTCTCTCTCTCTCTCTCTCTCTGTCTGTCTGTCTCTCGCTCTCTCTGTCTCTCTCAATCCCATAATCACTCTCTCTCTCGTGCCAGGTTCGCGCCCAGCGCTCTCTCGCCCACTTCTACTGGGGCCTGCTTCCTCTCCTGCTCTCTCTGTCTCAACGTCATTGATTTTCTCGTACTGCCCGGGACGTCTTGCCCACGTGTGCCTTTAAAACGCTAAGAGATGCAACTGAACGTGTGAGACATGGCGCAGATAGGCCGAGAGGCGGCAAGAGAAATGCCCCAGAACTCAAGAACCCGGCCACGCCCTCCGCTTCTACCACCACCAGCAACACCAACCCAGGGGCCTGCTTTCGCGGTCCCCCTAGCCAAGGTGAGGCAAGTCCCACTTGAATGTCATCCCGTTCCTCTTGGGAACGCTGGACCGCGCTCAACCTTAACTGTGCGTTGAGGTGGAAGTTGGATTTCTCTTTGCATGACAGTGTCTCTGCACAAGGCCGTGGAGGGGCACACGGATCCACCTGGCTCGCTCTTTAGCTGGATTCAGGTGGAACGGAGGACCATGAACACTCAGGACTTTTTCTGCTTGGGTCCTGTGCTTTTCAGGTTTCGGGCCTAAGAGGCCCATCACCTCCTTATACCTTTTTTCTGAGTATTAAAAAAAAAAAAAAAAAAAAGAAACCTGGACATTCCACCTGTCACCTCAGAAGGGTCCTCGGTGTTCCTTTTCTACTCCTGAATTCAGCGACATAGTGCTGATCTCCATCCATTGGACGCGAGTCCCCGTTCTCTTGGGGACTCCTGGACACTCTGGGAAATGCCAGAAAGCCTCGGGGAATGGCCCCGTCCGCTGCTGTACCAGACCGGGTCCTGCGAAAGATGCATCTTCCGAGCCTCCTCCCTGCACGTCCCGTTGGACCTGCCCCGATTCTACCTCAGGGACCCACTGGAGGAGAGGCACAGGGATGCTGCCTCAGCAGCAGACCCTTCTAGCGCTGAGCAGGCTGTCCCCAGGCAGGCAGAGTCCGACGGGTCCTTCCTCCTGGGACTCCAGCAGGCCTAGGAAAGCAGCGGTCCCCCTCGGCTGATGCCCAGAGAGACTCCATTACGCAAGCTTTGCCACCGAACCCATCGGTCGGTGCGCCTCTGATCACAGGCCAAGGGCCTGCGCACCCCCAAAGACAACCGGGGTCCCCGGAAGGCCCCCAGGCTGAAATGAGCACCACCGGGAATGGCCGGCCTCCAAGACAACTTGGGGGCATGGACACCACAAGACAGGGTCGCAGGTCTCAACGAGGCGGATGCCTGGTGTCTGAGGGGGGCCGGGCCGTGCCGGGCCTGGCCTCGCCTTGGCGTCCACCTCGTCTGGAAGCGTCTGGGTACGGGCCCCGCAGGATGCCCCGCGGCCCACCTTCCTCCCTAGGCCGCAAGGAGCAACACCCCGGCGCCGGCCAGTCCCGGCGGGCACCGGCGCCACTGGCCACGGAACTCAGCTCTGGCAGTGGCCCCTCCTCACTGGCGTGCAGTGCGGCCGAGGGAGCCTCCCGGGCCCGAGGACCCAACTAGGCCGTCACCCCGGGTGCTCCCACGGAAACGGGCACCAGGCAAACTGCCCACGGCCCCGAGCCCAGGCTCCTTGGCGGAGGCCTCCGCTAGTCCCGCCCAGATCATGGCCGCCACCAGCCTCCCGGGCCTTGGCTTCCTGTACGGCAACCGCCAGGCGTCCCGGCTGTCCAGCTCGACCTGGCGCCTGTGTCTGGGGCTTCCAGGGCGCGAACTGGCGGCGGACCCTGCTTCCCTCGGGCCTCCAGAGACCTCGGATCCGTCCGGGCACCGGTCCTAGTCCTGCCTGCTCCCCCAGGGCAGTCCCAAGCCACTCCTCCCCAGGCGAGCACAGGGACCGGTGCTCGATTGCCAAGCGGGTTCCTCTTGATGGCAGTATTGCTCCAGAAATGCCCACCTGCCCTTCCCCCATGTCCACTCCCTCCGCCCTCTGCGGAGGAAAAAACGCCAAGAGCGCTCCGCACATGGCCCTTCAGCATCTCGGCCGCTTTGGGCCAGCTCTGGCCCACCTGCCGGACCCTGTCCTTGGCAGACGGGACTCGGCAGGGTCCTTCTACTAGCCTGCCTTCCTGACAAACCAGAAAGCGGTCCCCTTGGGCCGCCCTGGGGATGCAGCCCAACTAACCGCATCCCTAACCATGCCTTTGGGATGGGGAGGATGGTGGAACCCGCAGGGAAGAGAAGGAGACTGGGCACATAGTAGGCTGCCAGCCCTAGCTCTGCCCTCCGGGACACAATTGCACTTGGGCGTACTCACGGGTCACTGCAAAGCCAGCTTGACCAAGAGGTCAAAGGCGACCGGCGTCCCACTGACCCCTGGGGTTTTGGCCTCAGACTTGAGGTGAACCTACAATTCCGGAAGAGCGGGACCGGGTCCCGGGCCCTTCCCTTGTGGCAGCAGCGGCAAGGTGCTGGTGGAAGAGCCCTGGCCAGCATAGGTCAGACAGGAGGGGAGCCAGCTGCCACCCCAAACACACCTGTCCTCCTCACACCTGGCCTACGTCCAACTCTCCACGGCCCTGCCCGGAAGGCTGGACGTAGAAATCCCACAGAGGCGTGCATGCCGTTGAGGGCTCGTGGGTGCCATGGAGGGGCGGTAGATGGCCCAGCCCCAAGTGTACCGATCTTCCTCCCCAAACCTATTCTGTGACGGAAACCCGATGTTCACCTCGTCAAGCAGTCAAGGCGTGGGCAGAGGCCTGACGTCTGCTGCAGGAACACAGTGACATTGAATGCTCTTCCCAAGACAGACAAATCACTAGGGACACACTATGCCAAGCTGCTACCTCCCTGGCCCTTTCCGGACTCTTTGACCCCCACGGACTTTCCCTAGGGATTTTCCACGACACACTTTTCTCTCTCTCTCTCTCTCTCTCTCTCTCTCTGTCTCTCGCTCTCTCTGTCTCTCTCAATCCCATAATCACTCTCTCTCTCGTGCCAGGTTCGCGCCCAGCGCTCTCTCGCCCACTTCTACTGGGGCCTGCTTCCTCTCCTGCTCTCTCTGTCTCAACGTCATTGACTTTCTCGTACTGCCCGGGACGTCTTGCCCACGTGTGCCTTTAAAACGCTAAGAGATGCAACTGAACGTGTGAGACATGGCACAGATAGGCCGAGAGGCGGCAAGAGAAATGCCCCAGAACTCAAGAACCCGTTCACGCCCTCGGCTTCTACCACCACCAGCAACACCAACCCAGGGGCCTGCTTTCGCGGTCCCCCTAGCCAAGGTGAGGCAAGTCCCACTTGAATGTCATCCCGTTCCTCTTGGGAACGCTGGACCGCGCTCAACCTTAACTGTGCGTTGAGGTGGAAGTTGGATTTCTCTTTGCATGACAGTGTCTCTGCACAAGGCCGTGGAGGGGCACACGGATCCACCTGGCTCGCTCTTTAGCTGGATTCAGGTGGAACGGAGGACCATGAACACTCAGGACTTTTTCTGCTTGGGTCCTGTGCTTTTCAGGTTTCGGGCCTAAGAGGCCCATCACCTCCTTATACCTTTTTTCTGAGTATTAAAAAAAAAAAAAAAAAGAATCCTGGACATTCCACCTGTCACCTCAGAAGGGTCCTCGGTGTTCCTTTTCTACTCCTGAATTCAGCGACATAGTGCTGATCTCCATCCATTGGACGCGAGTCCCCGTTCTCTTGGGGACTTCTGGACACTCTGGGAAATGCCAGAAAGCCTCGGGGAATGGCCCCGTCCGCTGCTGTACCAGACCGGGTCCTGCGAAAGATGAATCTTCCGAGCCTCCTCCCTGCACGTCCCGTTGGACCTGCCCCGATTCTACCTCAGGGACCCACTGGAGGAGAGGCACAGGGATGCTGCCTCAGCAGCAGACCCTTCTAGGGCTGAGCAGGCTGTCCCCAGGCAGGCAGAGTCCGACGGGTCCTTCCTCCTGGGACTCCAGCAGGCCTAGGAAAGCAGCGGTCCCCCTCGGCTGATGCCCAGAGAGACTCCATTACGCAAGCTTTGCCACCGAACCCATCGGTCGGTGCGCCTCTGATCACAGGCCAAGGGCCTGCGCACCCCCAAAGACAACCGGGGTCCCCGGAAGGCCCCCAGGCTGAAATGCGCACCACCGGGAATGGCCGGCCTCCAAGACAACTTGGGGGCATGGACACCACAAGACAGGGTCGCAGGTCTCAACGAGGCGGATGCCTGGTGTCTGAGGGGGGCCGGGCCGGGCCGGGCCTGGCCTCGCCTTGGCGTCCACCTCGTCTGGAAGCGTCTGGGTAGGGGCCCCGCAGGATGCCCCGCGGCCCACCTTCCTCCCTAGGCCGCAAGGAGCAACACCCCGGCGCCGGCCAGTCCCGGCGGGCACCGGCGCCACTGGCCACGGAACTCAGCTCTGGCAGTGGCCCCTCCTCACTGGCGTGCAGTGCGGCCGAGGGAGCCTCCCGGGGCCGAGGACCCAACTAGGCCGTCACCCCGGGTGCTCCCACGGAAACGGGCACCAGGCAAACTGCCCACGGCCCCGAGCCCAGGCTCCTTGGCGGAGGCCTCCGCTAGTCCCGCCCAGATCATGGCCGCCACCAGCCTCCCGGGCCTTGGCTTCCTGTACGGCAACCGCCAGGCGTCCCGGCTGTCCAGCTCGACCTGGCGCCTGTGTCTGGGGCTTCCAGGGCGCGAACTGGCGGCGGACCCTGCTTCCCTCGGGCCTCCAGAGACCTCGGATCCGTCCGGGCACCGGTCCTAGTCCTGCCTGCTCCCCCAGGGCAGTCCCAAGCCACTCCTCCCCAGGCGAGCACAGGGACCGGTGCTCGATTGCCAAGCGGGTTCCTCTTGATGGCAGTATTGCTCCAGAAATGCCCACCTGCCCTTCCCCCATGTCCACTCCCTCCGCCCTCTGCGGAGGAAAAAACGCCAAGAGCGCTCCGCACATGGCCCTTCAGCATCTCGGCCGCTTTGGGCCAGCTCTGGCCCACCTGCCGGACCCTGTCCTTGGCAGACGGGACTCGGCAGGGTCCTTCTACTAGCCTGCCTTCCTGACAAACCAGAAAGCGGTCCCCTTGGGCCGCCCTGGGGATGCAGCCCAACTAACCGCATCCCTAACCATGCCTTTGGGATGGGGAGGATGGTGGAACCCGCAGGGAAGAGAAGGAGACTGGGCACATAGTAGGCTGCCAGCCCTAGCTCTGCCCTCCGGGACACAATTGCACTTGGGCGTACTCACGGGTCACTGCAAAGCCAGCTTGACCAAGAGGTCAAAGGCGACCGGCGTCCCACTGACCCCTGGGGTTTTGGCCTCAGACTTGAGGTGAACCTACAATTCCGGAAGAGCGGGACCGGGTCCCGGGCCCTTCCCTTGTGGCAGCAGCGGCAAGGTGCTGGTGGAAGAGCCCTGGCCAGCATAGGTCAGACAGGAGGGGAGCCAGCTGCCACCCCAAACACACCTGTCCTCCTCACACCTGGCCTACGTCCAACTCTCCACGGCCCTGCCCGGAAGGCTGGACGTAGAAATCCCACAGAGGCGTGCATGCCGTTGAGGGCTCGTGGGTGCCATGGAGGGGCGGTAGATGGCCCAGCCCCAAGTGTACCGATCTTCCTCCCCAAACCTATTCTGTGACGGAAACCCGATGTTCACCTCGTCAAGCAGTCAAGGCGTGGGCAGAGGCCTGACGTCTGCTGCAGGAACACAGTGACATTGAATGCTCTTCCCAAGACAGACAAATCACTAGGGACACACTATGCCAAGCTGCTACCTCCCTGGCCCTTTCCGGACTCTTTGACCCCCACGGACTTTTCCTAGGGATTTTCCACGACACACTTTTCTCTCTCTCTCTCTCTCTCTCTCTCTCTCTGTCTGTCTCTCGCTCTCTCTGTCTCTCTCAATCCCATAATCACTCTCTCTCTCGTGCCAGGTTCGCGCCCAGCGCTCTCTCGCCCACTTCTACTGGGGCCTGCTTCCTCTCCTGCTCTCTCTGTCTCAACGTCATTGACTTTCTCGTACTGCCCGGGACGTCTTGCCCACGTGTGCCTTTAAAACGCTAAGAGATGCAACTGAACGTGTGAGACATGGCACAGATAGGCCGAGAGGCGGCAAGAGAAATGCCCCAGAACTCAAGAACCCGTTCACGCCCTCGGCTTCTACCACCACCAGCAACACCAACCCAGGGGCCTGCTTTCGCGGTCCCCCTAGCCAAGGTGAGGCAAGTCCCACTTGAATGTCATCCCGTTCCTCTTGGGAACGCTGGACCGCGCTCAACCTTAACTGTGCGTTGAGGTGGAAGTTGGATTTCTCTTTGCATGACAGTGTCTCTGCACAAGGCCGTGGAGGGGCACACGGATCCACCTGGCTCGCTCTCTAGCTGGATTCAGGTGGAACGGAGGACCATGAACACTCAGGACTTTTTCTGCTTGGGTCCTGTGCTTTTCAGGTTTCGGGCCTAAGAGGCCCATCACCTCCTTATACCTTTTTTCTGAGTATTAAAAAAAAAAAAAAAAAGAATCCTGGACATTCCACCTGTCACCTCAGAAGGGTCCTCGGTGTTCCTTTTCTACTCCTGAATTCAGCGACATAGTGCTGATCTCCATCCATTGGACGCGAGTCCCCGTTCTCTTGGGGACTTCTGGACACTCTGGGAAATGCCAGAAAGCCTCGGGGAATGGCCCCGTCCGCTGCTGTACCAGACCGGGTCCTGCGAAAGATGCATCTTCCGAGCCTCCTCCCTGCACGTCCCGTTGGACCTGCCCCGATTCTACCTCAGGGACCCACTGGAGGAGAGGCACAGGGATGCTGCCTCAGCAGCAGACCCTTCTAGCGCTGAGCAGGCTGTCCCCAGGCAGGCAGAGTCCGACGGGTCCTTCCTCCTGGGACTCCAGCAGGCCTAGGAAAGCAGCGGTCCCCCTCGGCTGATGCCCAGAGAGACTCCATTACGCAAGCTTTGCCACCGAACCCATCGGTCGGTGCGCCTCTGATCACAGGCCAAGGGCCTGCGCACCCCCAAAGACAACCGGGGTCCCCGGAAGGCCCCCAGGCTGAAATGCGCACCACCGGGAATGGCCGGCCTCCAAGACAACTTGGGGGCATGGACACCACAAGACAGGGTCGCAGGTCTCAACGAGGCGGATGCCTGGTGTCTGAGGGGGGCCGGGCCGGGCCGGGCCTGGCCTCGCCTTGGCGTCCACCTCGTCTGGAAGCGTCTGGGTAGGGGCCCCGCAGGATGCCCCGCGGCCCACCTTCCTCCCTAGGCCGCAAGGAGCAACACCCCGGCGCCGGCCAGTCCCGGCGGGCACCGGCGCCACTGGCCACGGAACTCAGCTCTGGCAGTGGCCCCTCCTCACTGGCGTGCAGTGCGGCCGAGGGAGCCTCCCGGGGCCGAGGACCCAACTAGGCCGTCACCCCGGGTGCTCCCACGGAAACGGGCACCAGGCAAACTGCCCACGGCCCCGAGCCCAGGCTCCTTGGCGGAGGCCTCCGCTAGTCCCGCCCAGATCATGGCCGCCACCAGCCTCCCGGGCCTTGGCTTCCTGTACGGCAACCGCCAGGCGTCCCGGCTGTCCAGCTCGACCTGGCGCCTGTGTCTGGGGCTTCCAGGGCGCGAACTGGCGGCGGACCCTGCTTCCCTCGGGCCTCCAGAGACCTCGGATACGTCCGGGCACCGGTCCTAGTCCTGCCTGCTCCCCCAGGGCAGTCCCAAGCCACTCCTCCCCAGGCGAGCACAGGGACCGGTGCTCGATTGCCAAGCGGGTTCCTCTTGATGGCAGTATTGCTCCAGAAATGCCCACCTGCCCTTCCCCCATGTCCACTCCCTCCGCCCTCTGCGGAGGAAAAAACGCCAAGAGCGCTCCACACATGGCCCTTCAGCATCTCGGCCGCTTTGGGCCAGCTCTGGCCCACCTGCCGGACCCTGTCCTTGGCAGACGGGACTCGGCAGGGTCCTTCTACTAGCCTGCCTTCCTGACAAACCAGAAAGCGGTCCCCTTGGGCCGCCCTGGGGATGCAGCCCAACTAACCGCATCCCTAACCATGCCTTTGGGATGGGGAGGATGGTGGAACCCGCAGGGAAGAGAAGGAGACTGGGCACATAGTAGGCTGCCAGCCCTAGCTCTGCCCTCCGGGACACAATTGCACTTGGGCGTACTCACGGGTCACTGCAAAGCCAGCTTGACCAAGAGGTCAAAGGCGACCGGCGTCCCACTGACCCCTGGGGTTTTGGCCTCAGACTTGAGGTGAACCTACAATTCCGGAAGAGCGGGACCGGGTCCCGGGCCCTTCCCTTGTGGCAGCAGCGGCAAGGTGCTGGTGGAAGAGCCCTGGCCAGCATAGGTCAGACAGGAGGGGAGCCAGCTGCCACCCCAAACACACCTGTCCTCCTCACACCTGGCCTACGTCCAACTCTCCACGGCCCTGCCCGGAAGGCTGGACGTAGAAATCCCACAGAGGCGTGCATGCCGTTGAGGGCTCGTGGGTGCCATGGAGGGGCGGTAGATGGCCCAGCCCCAAGTGTACCGATCTTCCTCCCCAAACCTATTCTGTGACGGAAACCCGATGTTCACCTCGTCAAGCAGTCAAGGCGTGGGCAGAGGCCTGACGTCTGCTGCAGGAACACAGTGACATTGAATGCTCTTCCCAAGACAGACAAATCACTAGGGACACACTATGCCAAGCTGCTACCTCCCTGGCCCTTTCCGGACTCTTTGACCCCCACGGACTTTCCCTAGGGATTTTCCACGACACACTTTCTTCTCTCTCTCTCTCTCTCTCTCTCTCGCTCTCTCTCTCTCGCTCTCTCTGTCTCTCTCAATCCCATAATCACTCTCTCTCTCGTGCCAGGTTCGCGCCCAGCGCTCTCTCGCCCACTTCTACTGGGGCCTGCTTCCTCTCCTGCTCTCTCTGTCTCAACGTCATTGATTTTCTCGTACTGCCCGGGACGTCTTGCCCACGTGTGCCTTTAAAACGCTAAGAGATGCAACTGAACGTGTGAGACATGGCGCAGATAGGCCGAGAGGCAGCAATAGAAATGCCCCAGAACTCAAGAACCCGGCCACGCCCTCCGCTTCTACCACCACCAGCAACACCAACCCAGGGGCCTGCTTTCGCGGTCCCCCTAGCCAAGGTGAGGCAAGTCCCACTTGAATGTCATCCCGTTCCTCTTGGGAACGCTGGACCGCGCTCAACCTTAACTGTGCGTTGAGGTGGAAGTTGGATTTCTCTTTGCATGACAGTGTCTCTGCACAAGGCCGTGGAGGGGCACACGGATCCACCTGGCTCACTCTCTAGCTGGATTCAGGTGGAACGGAGGACCATGAACACTCAGGACTTTTTCTGCTTGGGTCCTGTGCTTTTCAGGTTTCGGGCCTAAGAGGCCCATCACCTCCTTATACCTTTTTTCTGAGTATTAAAAAAAAAAAAAAAAAGAATCCTGGACATTCCACCTGTCACCTCAGAAGGGTCCTCGGTGTTCCTTTTCTACTCCTGAATTCAGCGACATAGTGCTGATCTCCATCCATTGGACGCGAGTCCCCGTTCTCTTGGGGACTTCTGGACACTCTGGGAAATGCCAGAAAGCCTCGGGGAATGGCCCCGTCCGCTGCTGTACCAGACCGGGTCCTGCGAAAGATGCATCTTCCGAGCCTCCTCCCTGCACGTCCCGTTGGACCTGCCCCGATTCTACCTCAGGGACCCACTGGAGGAGAGGCACAGGGATGCTGCCTCAGCAGCAGACCCTTCTAGCGCTGAGCAGGCTGTCCCCAGGCAGGCAGAGTCCGACGGGTCCTTCCTCCTGGGACTCCAGCAGGCCTAGGAAAGCAGCGGTCCCCCTCGGCTGATGCCCAGAGAGACTCCATTACGCAAGCTTTGCCACCGAACCCATCGGTCGGTGCGCCTCTGATCACAGGCCAAGGGCCTGCGCACCCCCAAAGACAACCGGGGTCCCCGGAAGGCCCCCAGGCTGAAATGCGCACCACCGGGAATGGCCGGCCTCCAAGACAACTTGGGGGCATGGACACCACAAGACAGGGTCGCAGGTCTCAACGAGGCGGATGCCTGGTGTCTGAGGGGGGCCGGGCCGGGCCGGGCCTGGCCTCGCCTTGGCGTCCACCTCGTCTGGAAGCGTCTGGGTAGGGGCCCCGCAGGATGCCCCGCGGCCCACCTTCCTCCCTAGGCCGCAAGGAGCAACACCCCGGCGCCGGCCAGTCCCGGCGGGCACCGGCGCCACTGGCCACGGAACTCAGCTCTGGCAGTGGCCCCTCCTCACTGGCGTGCAGTGCGGCCGAGGGAGCCTCCCGGGGCCGAGGACCCAACTAGGCCGTCACCCCGGGTGCTCCCACGGAAACGGGCACCAGGCAAACTGCCCACGGCCCCGAGCCCAGGCTCCTTGGCGGAGGCCTCCGCTAGTCCCGCCCAGATCATGGCCGCCACCAGCCTCCCGGGCCTTGGCTTCCTGTACGGCAACCGCCAGGCGTCCCGGCTGTCCAGCTCGACCTGGCGCCTGTGTCTGGGGCTTCCAGGGCGCGAACTGGCGGCGGACCCTGCTTCCCTCGGGCCTCCAGAGACCTCGGATACGTCCGGGCACCGGTCCTAGTCCTGCCTGCTCCCCCAGGGCAGTCCCAAGCCACTCCTCCCCAGGCGAGCACAGGGACCGGTGCTCGATTGCCAAGCGGGTTCCTCTTGATGGCAGTATTGCTCCAGAAATGCCCACCTGCCCTTCCCCCATGTCCACTCCCTCCGCCCTCTGCGGAGGAAAAAACGCCAAGAGCGCTCCACACATGGCCCTTCAGCATCTCGGCCGCTTTGGGCCAGCTCTGGCCCACCTGCCGGACCCTGTCCTTGGCAGACGGGACTCGGCAGGGTCCTTCTACTAGCCTGCCTTCCTGACAAACCAGAAAGCGGTCCCCTTGGGCCGCCCTGGGGATGCAGCCCAACTAACCGCATCCCTAACCATGCCTTTGGGATGGGGAGGATGGTGGAACCCGCAGGGAAGAGAAGGAGACTGGGCACATAGTAGGCTGCCAGCCCTAGCTCTGCCCTCCGGGACACAATTGCACTTGGGCGTACTCACGGGTCACTGCAAAGCCAGCTTGACCAAGAGGTCAAAGGCGACCGGCGTCCCACTGACCCCTGGGGTTTTGGCCTCAGACTTGAGGTGAACCTACAATTCCGGAAGAGCGGGACCGGGTCCCGGGCCCTTCCCTTGTGGCAGCAGCGGCAAGGTGCTGGTGGAAGAGCCCTGGCCAGCATAGGTCAGACAGGAGGGGAGCCAGCTGCCACCCCAAACACACCTGTCCTCCTCACACCTGGCCTACGTCCAACTCTCCACGGCCCTGCCCGGAAGGCTGGACGTAGAAATCCCACAGAGGCGTGCATGCCGTTGAGGGCTCGTGGGTGCCATGGAGGGGCGGTAGATGGCCCAGCCCCAAGTGTACCGATCTTCCTCCCCAAACCTATTCTGTGACGGAAACCCGATGTTCACCTCGTCAAGCAGTCAAGGCGTGGGCAGAGGCCTGACGTCTGCTGCAGGAACACAGTGACATTGAATGCTCTTCCCAAGACAGACAAATCACTAGGGACACACTATGCCAAGCTGCTACCTCCCTGGCCCTTTCCGGACTCTTTGACCCCCACGGACTTTCCCTAGGGATTTTCCACGACACACTTTCTTCTCTCTCTCTCTCTCTCTCTCTCTCGCTCTCTCTCTCTCGCTCTCTCTGTCTCTCTCAATCCCATAATCACTCTCTCTCTCGTGCCAGGTTCGCGCCCAGCGCTCTCTCGCCCACTTCTACTGGGGCCTGCTTCCTCTCCTGCTCTCTCTGTCTCAACGTCATTGATTTTCTCGTACTGCCCGGGACGTCTTGCCCACGTGTGCCTTTAAAACGCTAAGAGATGCAACTGAACGTGTGAGACATGGCGCAGATAGGCCGAGAGGCAGCAATAGAAATGCCCCAGAACTCAAGAACCCGGCCACGCCCTCCGCTTCTACCACCACCAGCAACACCAACCCAGGGGCCTGCTTTCGCGGTCCCCCTAGCCAAGGTGAGGCAAGTCCCACTTGAATGTCATCCCGTTCCTCTTGGGAACGCTGGACCGCGCTCAACCTTAACTGTGCGTTGAGGTGGAAGTTGGATTTCTCTTTGCATGACAGTGTCTCTGCACAAGGCCGTGGAGGGGCACACGGATCCACCTGGCTCACTCTCTAGCTGGATTCAGGTGGAACGGAGGACCATGAACACTCAGGACTTTTTCTGCTTGGGTCCTGTGCTTTTCAGGTTTCGGGCCTAAGAGGCCCATCACCTCCTTATACCTTTTTTCTGAGTATTAAAAAAAAAAAAAAAAGAAAGAAACCTGGACCTTCCACCTGTCACCTCAGAAGGGTCCTCGGTGTTCCTTTTCTACTCCTGAATTCAGCGACATAGTGCTGATCTCCATCCATTGGACGCGAGTCCCCGTTCTCTTGGGGACTCCTGGACACTCTGGGAAATGCCAGAAAGCCTTGGGGAATGGCCTCGTCCGCTGCTGTACCAGACCGGGTCCTGCGAAAGATGCATCTTCCGAGCCTCCTCCCTGCACGTCCCGTTGGACCTGCCCCGATTCTACCTCAGGGACCCACTGGAGGAGAGGCACAGGGATGCTGCCTCAGCAGCAGACCCTTCTAGCGCTGAGCAGGCTGTCCCCAGGCAGGCAGAGTCCGACGGGTCCTTCCTCCTGGGACTCCAGCAGGCCTAGGAAAGCAGCGGTCCCCCTCGGCTGATGCCCAGAGAGACTCCATTACGCAAGCTTTGCCACCGAACCCATCGGTCGGTGCGCCTCTGATCACAGGCCTGCGCACCCCCAAAGACAACCGGGGTCCCCGGAAGGCCCCCAGGCTGAAATGAGCACCACCGGGAATGGCCGGCCTCCAAGACAACTTGGGGGCATGGACACCACAAGACAGGGTCGCAGGTCTCAACGAGGCGGATGCCTGGTGTCTGAGGGGGGCCGGGCCGGGCCTGGCCTCGCCTTGGCGTCCACCTCGTCTGGAAGCGTCTGGGTACGGGCCCCGCAGGATGCCCCGCGGCCCACCTTCCTCCCTAGGCCGCAAGGAGCAACACCCCGGCGCCGGCCAGTCCCGGCGGGCACCGGCGCCACTGGCCACGGAACTCAGCTCTGGCAGTGGCCCCTCCTCACTGGCGTGCAGTGCGGCCGAGGGAGCCTCCCGGGGCCGAGGACCCAACTAGGCCTTCACCCCGGGTGCTCCCACGGAAACGGGCACCAGGCAAACTGCCCACGGCCCCGAGCCCAGGCTCCTTGGCGGAGGCCTCCGCTAGTCCCGCCCAGATCATGGCCGCCACCAGCCTCCCGGGCCTTGGCTTCCTGTACGGCAACCGCCAGGCGTCCCGGCTGTCCAGCTAGACCTGGCGCCTGTGTCTGGGGCTTCCAGGGCGCGAACTGGCGGCGGACCCTGCTTCCCTCGGGCCTCCAGAGACCTCGGATCCGTCCGGGCACCGGTCCTAGTCCTGCCTGCTCCCCCAGGGCAGTCCCAAGCCACTCCTCCCCAGGCGAGCACAGGGACCGGTGCTCGATTGCCAAGCGGGTTCCTCTTGATGGCAGTATTGCTCCAGAAATGCCCACCTGCCCTTCCCCCATGTCCACTCCCTCCGCCCTCTGCGGAGGAAAAAACGCCAAGAGCGCTCCGCACATGGCCCTTCAGCATCTCGGCCGCTTTGGGCCAGCTCTGGCCCACCTGCCGGACCCTGTCCTTGGCAGACGGGACTCGGCAGGGTCCTTCTACTAGCCTGCCTTCCTGACAAACCAGAAAGCGGTCCCCTTGGGCCGCCCTGGGGATGCAGCCCAACTAACCGCATCCCTAACCATGCCTTTGGGATGGGGAGGATGGTGGAACCCGCAGGGAAGAGAAGGAGACTGGGCACATAGTAGGATGCCAGCCCTAGCTCTGCCCTCCGGGACACAATTGCACTTGGGCATACTCACGGGTCACTGCAAAGCCAGCTTGACCAAGAGGTCAAAGGCGACCGGCGTCCCACTGACCCCTGGGGTTTTGGCCTCAGACTTGAGGTGAACCTACAATTCCGGAAGAGCGGGACCGGGTCCCGGGCCCTTCCCTTGTGGCAGCAGCGGCAAGGTGCTGGTGGAAGAGCCCTGGCCAGCATAGGTCAGACAGGAGGGGAGCCAGCTGCCACCCCAAACACACCTGTCCTCACACCTGGCCTACGTCCAACTCTCCACGGCCCTGCCCGGAAGGCTGGACGTAGAAATCCCACAGAGGCGTGCATGCCGTTGAGGGCTCGTGGGTGCCATGGAGGGGCGGTAGATGGCCCAGCCCCAAGTGTACCGATCTTCCTCCCCAAACCTATTCTGTGACGGAAACCCGATGTTCACCTCGTCAAGCAGTCAAGGCGTGGGCAGAGGCCTGACGTCTGCTGCAGGAACACAGTGACATTGAATGCTCTTCCCAAGACAGACAAATCACTAGGGACACACTATGCCAAGCTGCTACCTCCCTGGCCCTTTCCGGACTCTTTGACCCCCACGGACTTTCCCTAGGGATTTTCCACGACACACTTTCTTCTCTCTCTCTCTCTCTCTCTCTCTCTCTCTCTGTCTCTCGCTCTCTCTGTCTCTCTCAATCCCATAATCACTCTCTCTCTCGTGCCAGGTTCGCGCCCAGCGCTCTCTCGCCCACTTCTACTGGGGCCTGCTTCCTCTCCTGCTCTCTCTGTCTCAACGTCATTGATTTTCTCGTACTGCCCGGGACGTCTTGCCCACGTGTGCCTTTAAAACGCTAAGAGATGCAACTGAACGTGTGAGACATGGCGCAGATAGGCCGAGAGGCGGCAAGAGAAATGCCCCAGAACTCAAGAACCCGGCCACGCCCTCGGCTTCTACCACCACCAGCAACACCAACCCAGGGGCCTGCTTTCGCGGTCCCCCTAGCCAAGGTGAGGCAAGTCCCACTTGAATGTCATCCCGTTCCTCTTGGGAACGCTGGACCGCGCTCAACCTTAACTGTGCGTTGAGGTGGAAGTTGGATTTCTCTTTGCATGACAGTGTCTCTGCACAAGGCCGTGGAGGGGCACACGGATCCACCTGGCTCGCTCTCTAGCTGGATTCAGGTGGAACGGAGGACCATGAACACTCAGGACTTTTTCTGCTTGGGTCCTGTGCTTTTCAGGTTTCGGGCCTAAGAGGCCCATCACCTCCTTATACCTTTTTTCTGAGTATTAAAAAAAAAAAGAAACCTGGACATTCCACCTGTCACCTCAGAAGGGTCCTCGGTGTTCCTTTTCTACTCCTGAATTCAGCGACATAGTGCTGATCTCCATCCATTGGACGCGAGTCCCCGTTCTCTTGGGGACTCCTGGACACTCTGGGAAATGCCAGAAAGCCTCGGGGAATGGCCCCGTTCGCTGCTGTACCAGACCGGGTCCTGCGAAAGATGCATCTTCCGAGCCTCCTCCCTGCACGTCCCGTTGGACCTGCCCCGATTCTACCTCAGGGACCCACTGGAGGAGAGGCACAGGGATGCTGCCTCAGCAGCAGACCCTTCTAGCGCTGAGCAGGCTGTCCCCAGGCAGGCAGAGTCCGACGGGTCCTTCCTCCTGGGACTCCAGCAGGCCTAGGAAAGCAGCGGTCCCCCTCGGCTGATGCCCAGAGAGACTCCATTACGCAAGCTTTGCCACCGAACCCATCGGTCGGTGCGCCTCTGATCACAGGCCAAGGGCCTGCGCACCCCCAAAGACAACCGGGGTCCCCGGAAGGCCCCCAGGCTGAAATGAGCACCACCGGGAATGGCCGGCCTCCAAGACAACTTGGGGGCATGGACACCACAAGACAGGGTCGCAGGTCTCAACGAGGCGGATGCCTGGTGTCTGAGGGGGGCCGGGCCGGGCCTGGCCTCGCCTTGGCGTCCACCTCGTCTGGAAGCGTCTGGGTACGGGCCCCGCAGGATGCCCCGCGGCCCACCTTCCTCCCTAGGCCGCAAGGAGCAACACCCCGGCGCCGGCCAGTCCCGGCGGGCACCGGCGCCACTGGCCACGGAACTCAGCTCTGGCAGTGGCCCCTCCTCACTGGCGTGCAGTGCGGCCGAGGGAGCCTCCCGGGGCCGAGGACCCAACTAGGCCGTCACCCCGGGTGCTCCCACGGAAACGGGCACCAGGCAAACTGCCCACGGCCCCGAGCCCAGGCTCCTTGGCGGAGGCCTCCGCTAGTCCCGCCCAGATCATGGCCGCCACCAGCCTCCCGGGCCTTGGCTTCCTGTACGGCAACCGCCAGGCGTCCCGGCTGTCCAGCTCGACCTGGCGCCTGTGTCTGGGGCTTCCAGGGCGCGAACTGGCGGCGGACCCTGCTTCCCTCGGGCCTCCAGAGACCTCGGATCCGTCCGGGCACCGGTCCTAGTCCTGCCTGCTCCCCCAGGGCAGTCCCAAGCCACTCCTCCCCAGGCGAGCACAGGGACCGGTGCTCGATTGCCAAGCGGGTTCCTCTTGATGGCAGTATTGCTCCAGAAATGCCCACCTGCCCTTCCCCCATGTCCACTCCCTCCGCCCTCTGCGGAGGAAAAAACGCCAAGAGCGCTCCGCACATGGCCCTTCAGCATCTCGGCCGCTTTGGGCCAGCTCTGGCCCACCTGCCGGACCCTGTCCTTGGCAGACGGGACTCGGCAGGGTCCTTCTACTAGCCTGCCTTCCTGACAAACCAGAAAGCGGTCCCCTTGGGCCGCCCTGGGGATGCAGCCCAACTAACCGCATCCCTAACCATGCCTTTGGGATGGGGAAGATGGTGGAACCCGCAGGGAAGAGAAGGAGACTGGGCACATAGTAGGCTGCCAGCCCTAGCTCTGCCCTCCGGGACACAATTGCACTTGGGCGTACTCACGGGTCACTGCAAAGCCAGCTTGACCAAGAGGTCAAAGGCGACCGGCGTCCCACTGACCCCTGGGGTTTTGGCCTCAGACTTGAGGTGAACCTACAATTCCGGAAGAGCGGGACCGGGTCCCGGGCCCTTCCCTTGTGGCAGCAGCGGCAAGGTGCTGGTGGAAGAGCCCTGGCCAGCATAGGTCAGACAGGAGGGGAGCCAGCTGCCACCCCAAACACACCTGTCCTCCTCACACCTGGCCTACGTCCAACTCTCCACGGCCCTGCCCGGAAGGCTGGACGTAGAAATCCCACAGAGGCGTGCATGCCGTTGAGGGCTCGTGGGTGCCATGGAGGGGCGGTAGATGGCCCAGCCCCAAGTGTACCGATCTTCCTCCCCAAACCTATTCTGTGACGGAAACCCGATGTTCACCTCGTCAAGCAGTCAAGGCGTGGGCAGAGGCCTGACGTCTGCTGCAGGAACACAGTGACATTGAATGCTCTTCCCAAGACAGACAAATCACTAGGGACACACTATGCCAAGCTGCTACCTCCCTGGCCCTTTCCGGACTCTTTGACCCCCACGGACTTTCCCTAGGGATTTTCCACGACACACTTTCTTCTCTCTCTCTCTCTCTCTCTCTCTCTCTCTCTCTCTGTCTCTCGCTCTCTCTGTCTCTCTCAATCCCATAATCACTCTCTCTCTCGTGCCAGGTTCGCGCCCAGCGCTCTCTCGCCCACTTCTACTGGGGCCTGCTTCCTCTCCTGCTCTCTCTGTCTCAACGTCATTGATTTTCTCGTACTGCCCGGGACGTCTTGCCCACGTGTGCCTTTAAAACGCTAAGAGATGCAACTGAACGTGTGAGACATGGCGCAGATAGGCCGAGAGGCGGCAAGAGAAATGCCCCAGAACTCAAGAACCCGGCCACGCCCTCCGCTTCTACCACCACCAGCAACACCAACCCAGGGGCCTACTTTCGCGGTCCCCCTAGCCAAGGTGAGGCAAGTCCCACTTGAATGTCATCCCGTTCCTCTTGGGAACGCTGGACCGCGCTCAACCTTAACTGTGCGTTGAGGTGGAAGTTGGATTTCTCTTTGCATGACAGTGTCTCTGCACAAGGCCGTGGAGGGGCACACGGATCCACCTGGCTCGCTCTCTAGCTGGATTCAGGTGGAACGGAGGACCACGAACACTCAGGACTTTTTCTGCTTGGGTCCTGTGCTTTTCAGGTTTCGGGCCTAAGAGGCCCATCACCTCCTTATACCTTTTTTCTGAGTATTAAAAAAAAAAAAAAGAAACCTGGACATTCCACCTGTCACCTCAGAAGGGTCCTCGGTGTTCCTTTTCTACTCCTGAATTCAGCGACATAGTGCTGATCTCCATCCATTGGACGCGAGTCCCCGTTCTCTTGGGGACTCCTGGACACTCTGGGAAATGCCAGAAAGCCTCGGGGAATGGCCCCGTCCGCTGCTGTACCAGACCGGGTCCTGCGAAAGATGCATCTTCCGAGCCTCCTCCCTGCACGTCCCGTTGGACCTGCCCCGATTCTACCTCAGGGACCCACTGGAGGAGAGGCACAGGGATGCTGCCTCAGCAGCAGACCCTTCTAGCGCTGAGCAGGCTGTCCCCAGGCAGGCAGAGTCCGACGGGTCCTTCCTCCTGGGACTCCAGCAGGCCTAGGAAAGCAGCGGTCCCCCTCGGCTGATGCCCAGAGAGACTCCATTACGCAAGCTTTGCCACCGAACCCATCGGTCGGTGCGCCTCTGATCACAGGCCAAGGGCCTGCGCACCCCCAAAGACAACCGGGGTCCCCGGAAGGCCCCCAGGCTGAAATGAGCACCACCGGGAATGGCCGGCCTCCAAGACAACTTGGGGGCATGGACACCACAAGACAGGGTCGCAGGTCTCAACGAGGCGGATGCCTGGTGTCTGAGGGGGGCCGGGCCGGGCCTGGCCTCGCCTTGGCGTCCACCTCGTCTGGAAGCGTCTGGGTACGGGCCCCGCAGGATGCCCCGCGGCCCACCTTCCTCCCTAGGCCGCAAGGAGCAACACCCCGGCGCCGGCCAGTCCCGGCGGGCACCGGCGCCACTGGCCACGGAACTCAGCTCTGGCAGTGGCCCCTCCTCACTGGCGTGCAGTGCGGCCGAGGGAGCCTCCCGGGCCCGAGGACCCAACTAGGCCGTCACCCCGGGTGCTCCCACGGAAACGGGCACCAGGCAAACTGCCCACGGCCCCGAGCCCAGGCTCCTTGGCGGAGGCCTCCGCTAGTCCCGCCCAGATCATGGCCGCCACCAGCCTCCCGGGCCTTGGCTTCCTGTACGGCAACCGCCAGGCGTCCCGGCTGTCCAGCTAGACCTGGCGCCTGTGTCTGGGGCTTCCAGGGCGCGAACTGGCGGCGGACCCTGCTTCCCTCGGGCCTCCAGAGACCTCGGATCCGTCCGGGCACCGGTCCTAGTCCTGCCTGCTCCCCCAGGGCAGTCCCAAGCCACTCCTCCCCAGGCGAGCACAGGGACCGGTGCTCGATTGCCAAGCGGGTTCCTCTTGATGGCAGTATTGCTCCAGAAATGCCCACCTGCCCTTCCCCCATGTCCACTCCCTCCGCCCTCTGCGGAGGAAAAAACGCCAAGAGCGCTCCGCACATGGCCCTTCAGCATCTCGGCCGCTTTGGGCCAGCTCTGGCCCACCTGCCGGACCCTGTCCTTGGCAGACGGGACTCGGCAGGGTCCTTCTACTAGCCTGCCTTCCTGACAAACCAGAAAGCGGTCCCCTTGGGCCGCCCTGGGGATGCAGCCCAACTAACCGCATCCCTAACCATGCCTTTGGGATGGGGAAGATGGTGGAACCCGCAGGGAAGAGAAGGAGACTGGGCACATAGTAGGCTGCCAGCCCTAGCTCTGCCCTCCGGGACACAATTGCACTTGGGCGTACTCACGGGTCACTGCAAAGCCAGCTTGACCAAGAGGTCAAAGGCGACCGGCGTCCCACTGACCCCTGGGGTTTTGGCCTCAGACTTGAGGTGAACCTACAATTCCGGAAGAGCGGGACCGGGTCCCGGGCCCTTCCCTTGTGGCAGCAGCGGCAAGGTGCTGGTGGAAGAGCCCTGGCCAGCATAGGTCAGACAGGAGGGGAGCCAGCTGCCACCCCAAACACACCTGTCCTCCTCACACCTGGCCTACGTCCAACTCTCCACGGCCCTGCCCGGAAGGCTGGACGTAGAAATCCCACAGAGGCGTGCATGCCGTTGAGGGCTCGTGGGTGCCATGGAGGGGCGGTAGATGGCCCAGCCCCAAGTGTACCGATCTTCCTCCCCAAACCTATTCTGTGACGGAAACCCGATGTTCACCTCGTCAAGCAGTCAAGGCGTGGGCAGAGGCCTGACGTCTGCTGCAGGAACACAGTGACATTGAATGCTCTTCCCAAGACAGACAAATCACTAGGGACACACTATGCCAAGCTGCTACCTCCCTGGCCCTTTCCGGACTCTTTGACCCCCACGGACTTTCCCTAGGGATTTTCCACGACACACTTTCTTCTCTCTCTCTCTCTCTCTCTCTCTCTCTGTCTGTCTCTCGCTCTCTCTGTCTCTCTCAATCCCATAATCACTCTCTCTCTCGTGCCAGGTTCGCGCCCAGCGCTCTCTCGCCCACTTCTACTGGGGCCTGCTTCCTCTCCTGCTCTCTCTGTCTCAACGTCATTGATTTTCTCGTACTGCCCGGGACGTCTTGCCCACGTGTGCCTTTAAAACGCTAAGAGATGCAACTGAACGTGTGAGACATGGCGCAGATAGGCCGAGAGGCGGCAAGAGAAATGCCCCAGAACTCAATAACCCGGCCACGCCCTCCGCTTCTACCACCACCAGCAACACCAACCCAGGGGCCTGCTTTCGCGGTCCCCCTAGCCAAGGTGAGGCAAGTCCCACTTGAATGTCATCCCGTTCCTCTTGGGAACGCTGGACCGCGCTCAACCTTAACTGTGCGTTGAGGTGGAAGTTGGATTTCTCTTTGCATGACAGTGTCTCTGCACAAGGCCGTGGAGGGGCACACGGATCCACCTGGCTCGCTCTCTAGCTGGATTCAGGTGGAACGGAGGACCATGAACACTCAGGACTTTTTCTGCTTGGGTCCTGTGCTTTTCAGGTTTCGGGCCTAAGAGGCCCATCACCTCCTTATACCTTTTTTCTGAGTATTAAAAAAAAAAAGAAACCTGGACATTCCACCTGTCACCTCAGAAGGGTCCTCGGTGTTCCTTTTCTACTCCTGAATTCAGCGACATAGTGCTGATCTCCATCCATTGGACGCGAGTCCCCGTTCTCTTGGGGACTCCTGGACACTCTGGGAAATGCCAGAAAGCCTCGGGGAATGGCCCCGTCCGCTGCTGTACCAGACCGGGTCCTGCGAAAGATGCATCTTCCGAGCCTCCTCCCTGCACGTCCCGTTGGACCTGCCCCGATTCTACCTCAGGGACCCACTGGAGGAGAGGCACAGGGATGCTGCCTCAGCAGCAGACCCTTCTAGCGCTGAGCAGGCTGTCCCCAGGCAGGCAGAGTCCGACGGGTCCTTCCTCCTGGGACTCCAGCAGGCCTAGGAAAGCAGCGGTCCCCCTCGGCTGATGCCCAGAGAGACTCCATTACGCAAGCTTTGCCACCGAACCCATCGGTCGGTGCGCCTCTGATCACAGGCCAAGGGCCTGCGCACCCCCAAAGACAACCGGGGTCCCCGGAAGGCCCCCAGGCTGAAATGAGCACCACTGGGAATGGCCGGCCTCCAAGACAACTTGGGGGCATGGACACCACAAGACAGGGTCGCAGGTCTCAACGAGGCGGATGCCTGGTGTCTGAGGGGGGCCGGGCCGGGCCGGGCCTCGCCTTGGCGTCCACCTCGTCTGGAAGCGTCTGGGTACGGGCCCCGCAGGATGCCCCGCGGCCCACCTTCCTCCCTAGGCCGCAAGGAGCAACACCCCGGCGCCGGCCAGTCCCGGCGGGCACCGGCGCCACTGGCCACGGAACTCAGCTCTGGCAGTGGCCCCTCCTCACTGGCGTGCAGTGCGGCCGAGGGAGCCTCCCGGGCCCGAGGACCCAACTAGGCCGTCACCCCGGGTGCTCCCACGGAAACGGGCACCAGGCAAACTGCCCACGGCCCCGAGCCCAGGCTCCTTGGCGGAGGCCTCCGCTAGTCCCGCCCAGATCATGGCCGCCACCAGCCTCCCGGGCCTTGGCTTCCTGTACGGCAACCGCCAGGCGTCCCGGCTGTCCAGCTAGACCTGGCGCCTGTGTCTGGGGCTTCCAGGGCGCGAACTGGCGGCGGACCCTGCTTCCCTCGGGCCTCCAGAGACCTCGGATCCGTCCGGGCACCGGTCCTAGTCCTGCCTGCTCCCCCAGGGCAGTCCCAAGCCACTCCTCCCCAGGCGAGCACAGGGACCGGTGCTCGATTGCCAAGCGGGTTCCTCTTGATGGCAGTATTGCTCCAGAAATGCCCACCTGCCCTTCCCCCATGTCCACTCCCTCCGCCCTCTGCGGAGGAAAAAACGCCAAGAGCGCTCCGCACATGGCCCTTCAGCATCTCGGCCGCTTTGGGCCAGCTCTGGCCCACCTGCCGGACCCTGTCCTTGGCAGACGGGACTCGGCAGGGTCCTTCTACTAGCCTGCCTTCCTGACAAACCAGAAAGCGGTCCCCTTGGGCCGCCCTGGGGATGCAGCCCAACTAACCGCATCCCTAACCATGCCTTTGGGATGGGGAGGATGGTGGAACCCGCAGGGAAGAGAAGGAGACTGGGCACATAGTAGGCTGCCAGCCCTAGCTCTGCCCTCCGGGACACAATTGCACTTGGGCGTACTCACGGGTCACTGCAAAGCCAGCTTGACCAAGAGGTCAAAGGCGACCGGCGTCCCACTGACCCCTGGGGTTTTGGCCTCAGACTTGAGGTGAACCTACAATTCCGGAAGAGCGGGACCGGGTCCCGGGCCCTTCCCTTGTGGCAGCAGCGGCAAGGTGCTGGTGGAAGAGCCCTGGCCAGCATAGGTCAGACAGGAGGGGAGCCAGCTGCCACCCCAAACACACCTGTCCTCCTCACACCTGGCCTACGTCCAACTCTCCACGGCCCTGCCCGGAAGGCTGGACGTAGAAATCCCACAGAGGCGTGCATGCCGTTGAGGGCTCGTGGGTGCCATGGAGGGGCGGTAGATGGCCCAGCCCCAAGTGTACCGATCTTCCTCCCCAAACCTATTCTGTGACGGAAACCCGATGTTCACCTCGTCAAGCAGTCAAGGCGTGGGCAGAGGCCTGACGTCTGCTGCAGGAACACAGTGACATTGAATGCTCTTCCCAAGACAGACAAATCACTAGGGACACACTATGCCAAGCTGCTACCTCCCTGGCCCTTTCCGGACTCTTTGACCCCCACGGACTTTCCCTAGGGATTTTCCACGACACACTTTCTTCTCTCTCTCTCTCTCTCTCTCTCTCTCTCTGTCTGTCTCTCGCTCTCTCTGTCTCTCTCAATCCCATAATCACTCTCTCTCTCGTGCCAGGTTCGCGCCCAGCGCTCTCTCGCCCACTTCTACTGGGGCCTGCTTCCTCTCCTGCTCTCTCTGTCTCAACGTCATTGATTTTCTCGTACTGCCCGGGACGTCTTGCCCACGTGTGCCTTTAAAACGCTAAGAGATGCAACTGAACGTGTGAGACATGGCGCAGATAGGCCGAGAGGCGGCAAGAGAAATGCCCCAGAACTCAATAACCCGGCCACGCCCTCCGCTTCTACCACCACCAGCAACACCAACCCAGGGGCCTGCTTTCGCGGTCCCCCTAGCCAAGGTGAGGCAAGTCCCACTTGAATGTCATCCCGTTCCTCTTGGGAACGCTGGACCGCGCTCAACCTTAACTGTGCGTTGAGGTGGAAGTTGGATTTCTCTTTGCATGACAGTGTCTCTGCACAAGGCCGTGGAGGGGCACACGGATCCACCTGGCTCGCTCTCTAGCTGGATTCAGGTGGAACGGAGGACCATGAACACTCAGGACTTTTTCTGCTTGGGTCCTGTGCTTTTCAGGTTTCGGGCCTAAGAGGCCCATCACCTCCTTATACCTTTTTTCTGAGTATTAAAAAAAAAAAGAAACCTGGACATTCCACCTGTCACCTCAGAAGGGTCCTCGGTGTTCCTTTTCTACTCCTGAATTCAGCGACATAGTGCTGATCTCCATCCATTGGACGCGAGTCCCCGTTCTCTTGGGGACTCCTGGACACTCTGGGAAATGCCAGAAAGCCTCGGGGAATGGCCCCGTCCGCTGCTGTACCAGACCGGGTCCTGCGAAAGATGCATCTTCCGAGCCTCCTCCCTGCACGTCCCGTTGGACCTGCCCCGATTCTACCTCAGGGACCCACTGGAGGAGAGGCACAGGGATGCTGCCTCAGCAGCAGACCCTTCTAGCGCTGAGCAGGCTGTCCCCAGGCAGGCAGAGTCCGACGGGTCCTTCCTCCTGGGACTCCAGCAGGCCTAGGAAAGCAGCGGTCCCCCTCGGCTGATGCCCAGAGAGACTCCATTACGCAAGCTTTGCCACCGAACCCATCGGTCGGTGCGCCTCTGATCACAGGCCAAGGGCCTGCGCACCCCCAAAGACAACCGGGGTCCCCGGAAGGCCCCCAGGCTGAAATGAGCACCACCGGGAATGGCCGGCCTCCAAGACAACTTGGGGGCATGGACACCACAAGACAGGGTCGCAGGTCTCAACGAGGCGGATGCCTGGTGTCTGAGGGGGGCCGGGCCGGGCCTGGCCTCGCCTTGGCGTCCACCTCGTCTGGAAGCGTCTGGGTACGGGCCCCGCAGGATGCCCCGCGGCCCACCTTCCTCCCTAGGCCGCAAGGAGCAACACCCCGGCGCCGGCCAGTCCCGGCGGGCACCGGCGCCACTGGCCACGGAACTCAGCTCTGGCAGTGGCCCCTCCTCACTGGCGTGCAGTGCGGCCGAGGGAGCCTCCCGGGCCCGAGGACCCAACTAGGCCGTCACCCCGGGTGCTCCCACGGAAACGGGCACCAGGCAAACTGCCCACGGCCCCGAGCCCAGGCTCCTTGGCGGAGGCCTCCGCTAGTCCCGCCCAGATCATGGCCGCCACCAGCCTCCCGGGCCTTGGCTTCCTGTACGGCAACCGCCAGGCGTCCCGGCTGTCCAGCTAGACCTGGCGCCTGTGTCTGGGGCTTCCAGGGCGCGAACTGGCGGCGGACCCTGCTTCCCTCGGGCCTCCAGAGACCTCGGATCCGTCCGGGCACCGGTCCTAGTCCTGCCTGCTCCCCCAGGGCAGTCCCAAGCCACTCCTCCCCAGGCGAGCACAGGGACCGGTGCTCGATTGCCAAGCGGGTTCCTCTTGATGGCAGTATTGCTCCAGAAATGCCCACCTGCCCTTCCCCCATGTCCACTCCCTCCGCCCTCTGCGGAGGAAAAAACGCCAAGAGCGCTCCGCACATGGCCCTTCAGCATCTCGGCCGCTTTGGGCCAGCTCTGGCCCACCTGCCGGACCCTGTCCTTGGCAGACGGGACTCGGCAGGGTCCTTCTACTAGCCTGCCTTCCTGACAAACCAGAAAGCGGTCCCCTTGGGCCGCCCTGGGGATGCAGCCCAACTAACCGCATCCCTAACCATGCCTTTGGGATGGGGAGGATGGTGGAACCCGCAGGGAAGAGAAGGAGACTGGGCACATAGTAGGCTGCCAGCCCTAGCTCTGCCCTCCGGGACACAATTGCACTTGGGCGTACTCACGGGTCACTGCAAAGCCAGCTTGACCAAGAGGTCAAAGGCGACCGGCGTCCCACTGACCCCTGGGGTTTTGGCCTCAGACTTGAGGTGAACCTACAATTCCGGAAGAGCGGGACCGGGTCCCGGGCCCTTCCCTTGTGGCAGCAGCGGCAAGGTGCTGGTGGAAGAGCCCTGGCCAGCATAGGTCAGACAGGAGGGGAGCCAGCTGCCACCCCAAACACACCTGTCCTCCTCACACCTGGCCTACGTCCAACTCTCCACGGCCCTGCCCGGAAGGCTGGACGTAGAAATCCCACAGAGGCGTGCATGCCGTTGAGGGCTCGTGGGTGCCATGGAGGGGCGGTAGATGGCCCAGCCCCAAGTGTACCGATCTTCCTCCCCAAACCTATTCTGTGACGGAAACCCGATGTTCACCTCGTCAAGCAGTCAAGGCGTGGGCAGAGGCCTGACGTCTGCTGCAGGAACACAGTGACATTGAATGCTCTTCCCAAGACAGACAAATCACTAGGGACACACTATGCCAAGCTGCTACCTCCCTGGCCCTTTCCGGACTCTTTGACCCCCACGGACTTTCCCTAGGGATTTTCCACGACACACTTTCTTCTCTCTCTCTCTCTCTCTCTCTCTCTCTCTCTCTCTCTGTCTGTCTCTCGCTCTCTCTGTCTCTCTCAATCCCATAATCACTCTCTCTCTCGTGCCAGGTTCGCGCCCAGCGCTCTCTCGCCCACTTCTACTGGGGCCTGCTTCCTCTCCTGCTCTCTCTGTCTCAACGTCATTGATTTTCTCGTACTGCCCGGGACGTCTTGCCCACGTGTGCCTTTAAAACGCTAAGAGATGCAACTGAACGTGTGAGACATGGCGCAGATAGGCCGAGAGGCGGCAAGAGAAATGCCCCAGAACTCAAGAACCCGGCCACGCCCTCCGCTTCTACCACCACCAGCAACACCAACCCAGGGGCCTGCTTTCGCGGTCCCCCTAGCCAAGGTGAGGCAAGTCCCACTTGAATGTCATCCCGTTCCTCTTGGGAACGCTGGACCGCGCTCAACCTTAACTGTGCGTTGAGGTGGAAGTTGGATTTCTCTTTGCATGACAGTGTCTCTGCACAAGGCCGTGGAGGGGCACACGGATCCACCTGGCTCGCTCTCTAGCTGGATTCAGGTGGAACGGAGGACCATGAACACTCAGGACTTTTTCTGCTTGGGTCCTGTGCTTTTCAGGTTTCGGGCCTAAGAGGCCCATCACCTCCTTATACCTTTTTTCTGAGTATTAAAAAAAAAAAAAAAAAAAAAAGAAACCTGGACATTCCACCTGTCACCTCAGAAGGGTCCTCGGTGTTCCTTTTCTACTCCTGAATTCAGCGACATAGTGCTGATCTCCATCCATTGGACGCGAGTCCCCGTTCTCTTGGGGACTCCTGGACACTCTGGGAAATGCCAGAAAGCCTCGGGGAATGGCCCCGTCCGCTGCTGTACCAGACCGGGTCCTGCGAAAGATGCATCTTCCGAGCCTCCTCCCTGCACGTCCCGTTGGACCTGCCCCGATTCTACCTCAGGGACCCACTGGAGGAGAGGCACAGGGATGCTGCCTCAGCAGCAGACCCTTCTAGCGCTGAGCAGGCTGTCCCCAGGCAGGCAGAGTCCGACGGGTCCTTCCTCCTGGGACTCCAGCAGGCCTAGGAAAGCAGCGGTCCCCCTCGGCTGATGCCCAGAGAGACTCCATTACGCAAGCTTTGCCACCGAACCCATCGGTCGGTGCGCCTCTGATCACAGGCCAAGGGCCTGCGCACCCCCAAAGACAACCGGGGTCCCCGGAAGGCCCCCAGGCTGAAATGAGCACCACCGGGAATGGCCGGCCTCCAAGACAACTTGGGGGCATGGACACCACAAGACAGGGTCGCAGGTCTCAACGAGGCGGATGCCTGGTGTCTGAGGGGGGCCGGGCCGGGCCGGGCCTCGCCTTGGCGTCCACCTCGTCTGGAAGCGTCTGGGTACGGGCCCCGCAGGATGCCCCGCGGCCCACCTTCCTCCCTAGGCCGCAAGGAGCAACACCCCGGCGCCGGCCAGTCCCGGCGGGCACCGGCGCCACTGGCCACGGAACTCAGCTCTGGCAGTGGCCCCTCCTCACTGGCGTGCAGTGCGGCCGAGGGAGCCTCCCGGGCCCGAGGACCCAACTAGGCCGTCACCCCGGGTGCTCCCACGGAAACGGGCACCAGGCAAACTGCCCACGGCCCCGAGCCCAGGCTCCTTGGCGGAGGCCTCCGCTAGTCCCGCCCAGATCATGGCCGCCACCAGCCTCCCGGGCCTTGGCTTCCTGTACGGCAACCGCCAGGCGTCCCGGCTGTCCAGCTCGACCTGGCGCCTGTGTCTGGGGCTTCCAGGGCGCGAACTGGCGGCGGACCCTGCTTCCCTCGGGCCTCCAGAGACCTCGGATCCGTCCGGGCACCGGTCCTAGTCCTGCCTGCTCCCCCAGGGCAGTCCCAAGCCACTCCTCCCCAGGCGAGCACAGGGACCGGTGCTCGATTGCCAAGCGGGTTCCTCTTGATGGCAGTATTGCTCCAGAAATGCCCACCTGCCCTTCCCCCATGTCCACTCCCTCCGCCCTCTGCGGAGGAAAAAACGCCAAGAGCGCTCCGCACATGGCCCTTCAGCATCTCGGCCGCTTTGGGCCAGCTCTGGCCCACCTGCCGGACCCTGTCCTTGGCAGACGGGACTCGGCAGGGTCCTTCTACTAGCCTGCCTTCCTGACAAACCAGAAAGCGGTCCCCTTGGGCCGCCCTGGGGATGCAGCCCAACTAACCGCATCCCTAACCATGCCTTTGGGATGGGGAGGATGGTGGAACCCGCAGGGAAGAGAAGGAGACTGGGCACATAGTAGGCTGCCAGCCCTAGCTCTGCCCTCCGGGACACAATTGCACTTGGGCGTACTCACGGGTCACTGCAAAGCCAGCTTGACCAAGAGGTCAAAGGCGACCGGCGTCCCACTGACCCCTGGGGTTTTGGCCTCAGACTTGAGGTGAACCTACAATTCCGGAAGAGCGGGACCGGGTCCCGGGCCCTTCCCTTGTGGCAGCAGCGGCAAGGTGCTGGTGGAAGAGCCCTGGCCAGCATAGGTCAGACAGGAGGGGAGCCAGCTGCCACCCCAAACACACCTGTCCTCCTCACACCTGGCCTACGTCCAACTCTCCACGGCCCTGCCCGGAAGGCTGGACGTAGAAATCCCACAGAGGCGTGCATGCCGTTGAGGGCTCGTGGGTGCCATGGAGGGGCGGTAGATGGCCCAGCCCCAAGTGTACCGATCTTCCTCCCCAAACCTATTCTGTGACGGAAACCCGATGTTCACCTCGTCAAGCAGTCAAGGCGTGGGCAGAGGCCTGACGTCTGCTGCAGGAACACAGTGACATTGAATGCTCTTCCCAAGACAGACAAATCACTAGGGACACACTATGCCAAGCTGCTACCTCCCTGGCCCTTTCCGGACTCTTTGACCCCCACGGACTTTCCCTAGGGATTTTCCACGACACACTTTCTTCTCTCTCTCTCTCTCTCTCTCTCTCTGTCTCTCGCTCTCTCTGTCTCTCTCAATCCCATAATCACTCTCTCTCTCGTGCCAGGTTCGCGCCCAGCGCTCTCTCGCCCACTTCTACTGGGGCCTGCTTCCTCTCCTGCTCTCTCTGTCTCAACGTCATTGATTTTCTCGTACTGCCCGGGACGTCTTGCCCACGTGTGCCTTTAAAACGCTAAGAGATGCAACTGAACGTGTGAGACATGGCGCAGATAGGCCGAGAGGCGGCAAGAGAAATGCCCCAGAACTCAAGAACCCGGCCACGCCCTCCGCTTCTACCACCACCAGCAACACCAACCCAGGGGCCTGCTTTCGCGGTCCCCCTAGCCAAGGTGAGGCAAGTCCCACTTGAATGTCATCCCGTTCCTCTTGGGAACGCTGGACCGCGCTCAACCTTAACTGTGCGTTGAGGTGGAAGTTGGATTTCTCTTTGCATGACAGTGTCTCTGCACAAGGCCGTGGAGGGGCACACGGATCCACCTGGCTCGCTCTCTAGCTGGATTCAGGTGGAACGGAGGACCATGAACACTCAGGACTTTTTCTGCTTGGGTCCTGTGCTTTTCAGGTTTCGGGCCTAAGAGGCCCATCACCTCCTTATACCTTTTTTCTGAGTATTAAAAAAAAAAAAAAAAAAAAAAGAATCCTGGACATTCCACCTGTCACCTCAGAAGGGTCCTCGGTGTTCCTTTTCTACTCCTGAATTCAGCGACATAGTGCTGATCTCCATCCATTGGACGCGAGTCCCCGTTCTCTTGGGGACTCCTGGACACTCTGGGAAATGCCAGAAAGCCTCGGGGAATGGCCCCGTCCGCTGCTGTACCAGACCGGGTCCTGCGAAAGATGCATCTTCCGAGCCTCCTCCCTGCACGTCCCGTTGGACCTGCCCCGATTCTACCTCAGGGACCCACTGGAGGAGAGGCACAGGGATGCTGCCTCAGCAGCAGACCCTTCTAGCGCTGAGCAGGCTGTCCCCAGGCAGGCAGAGTCCGACGGGTCCTTCCTCCTGGGACTCCAGCAGGCCTAGGAAAGCAGCGGTCCCCCTCGGCTGATGCCCAGAGAGACTCCATTACGCAAGCTTTGCCACCGAACCCATCGGTCGGTGCGCCTCTGATCACAGGCCAAGGGCCTGCGCACCCCCAAAGACAACCGGGGTCCCCGGAAGGCCCCCAGGCTGAAATGAGCACCACCGGGAATGGCCGGCCTCCAAGACAACTTGGGGGCATGGACACCACAAGACAGGGTCGCAGGTCTCAACGAGGCGGATGCCTGGTGTCTGAGGGTGGCCGGGCTGGGCCGGACCAGGCCTCGCCTTGGCGTCCACCTCGTCTGGAAGTGTCTGGGTACGGGCCCCGCAGGATGCCCCGCGGCCCACCTTCCTCCCTAGGCCGCAAGGAGCAACACCCCCGCGCCGGCCAGTCCCGGCGGGCACCGGCGCCACTGGCCACGGAACTCAGCTCTGGCAGTGGCCCCTCCTCACTGGCGTGCAGTGCGGCCGAGGGAGCCTCCCGGGGCCGAGGACCCAACTAGGCCGTCACCCAGGGTGCTCCCACGGAAACGGGCACCAGGCAAACTGCCCACGGCCCCGAGCCCAGGCTCCTTGGCGGAGGCCTCCGCTAGTCCCGCCCAGATCATGGCCGCCACCAGCCTCCCGGGCCTTGGCTTCCTGTACGGCAACCGCCAGGCGTCCCGGCTGTCCAGCTCGACCTGGCGCCTGTGTCTGGGGCTTCCAGGGCGCGAACTGGCGGCGGACCCTGCTTCCCTCGGGCCTCCAGAGACCTCGGATCCGTCCGGGCACCGGTCCTAGTCCTGCCTGCTCCCCCAGGGCAGTCCCAAGCCACTCCTCCCCAGGCGAGCACAGGGACCGGTGCTCGATTGCCAAGCGGGTTCCTCTTGATGGCAGTATTGCTCCAGAAATGCCCACCTGCCCTTCCCCCATGTCCACTCCCTCCGCCCTCTGCGGAGGAAAAAACGCCAAGAGCGCTCCGCACATGGCCCTTCAGCATCTCGGCCGCTTTGGGCCAGCTCTGGCCCACCTGCCGGACCCTGTCCTTGGCAGACGGGACTCGGCAGGGTCCTTCTACTAGCCTGCCTTCCTGACAAACCAGAAAGCGGTCCCCTTGGGCCGCCCTGGGGATGCAGCCCAACTAACCGCATCCCTAACCATGCCTTTGGGATGGGGAGGATGGTGGAACCCGCAGGGAAGAGAAGGAGACTGGGCACATAGTAGGCTGCCAGCCCTAGCTCTGCCCTCCGGGACACAATTGCACTTGGGCGTACTCACGGGTCACTGCAAAGCCAGCTTGACCAAGAGGTCAAAGGCGACCGGCGTCCCACTGACCCCTGGGGTTTTGGCCTCAGACTTGAGGTGAACCTACAATTCCGGAAGAGCGGGACCGGGTCCCGGGCCCTTCCCTTGTGGCAGCAGCGGCAAGGTGCTGGTGGAAGAGCCCTGGCCAGCATAGGTCAGACAGGAGGGGAGCCAGCTGCCACCCCAAACACACCTGTCCTCCTCACACCTGGCCTACGTCCAACTCTCCACGGCCCTGCCCGGAAGGCTGGACGTAGAAATCCCACAGAGGCGTGCATGCCGTTGAGGGCTCGTGGGTGCCATGGAGGGGCGGTAGATGGCCCAGCCCCAAGTGTACCGATCTTCCTCCCCAAACCTATTCTGTGACGGAAACCCGATGTTCACCTCGTCAAGCAGTCAAGGCGTGGGCAGAGGCCTGACGTCTGCTGCAGGAACACAGTGACATTGAATGCTCTTCCCAAGACAGACAAATCACTAGGGACACACTATGCCAAGCTGCTACCTCCCTGGCCCTTTCCGGACTCTTTGACCCCCACGGACTTTCCCTAGGGATTTTCCACGACACACTTTTCTCTCTCTCTCTCTCTCTCTCTCTCTCTCTCTCTGTCTGTCTCTCGCTCTCTCTGTCTCTCTCAATCCCATAATCACTCTCTCTCTCGTGCCAGGTTCGCGCCCAGCGCTCTCTCGCCCACTTCTACTGGGGCCTGCTTCCTCTCCTGCTCTCTCTGTCTCAACGTCATTGACTTTCTCGTACTGCCCGGGACGTCTTGCCCACGTGTGCCTTTAAAACGCTAAGAGATGCAACTGAACGTGTGAGACATGGCGCAGATAGGCCGAGAGGCGGCAAGAGAAATGCCCCAGAACTCAAGAACCCGTTCACGCCCTCGGCTTCTACCACCACCAGCAACACCAACCGAGGGGCCTGCTTTCGCGGTCCCCCTAGCCAAGGTGAGGCAAGTCCCACTTGAATGTCATCCCGTTCCTCTTGGGAACGCTGGACCGCGCTCAACCTTAACTGTGCGTTGAGGTGGAAGTTGGATTTCTCTTTGCATGACAGTGTCTCTGCACAAGGCCGTGGAGGGGCACACGGATCCACCTGGCTCGCTCTCTAGCTGGATTCAGGTGGAACGGAGGACCATGAACACTCAGGACTTTTTCTGCTTGGGTCCTGTGCTTTTCAGGTTTCGGGCCTAAGAGGCCCATCACCTCCTTATACCTTTTTTCTGAGTATTAAAAAAAAAAAAAAAAGAATCCTGGACATTCCACCTGTCACCTCAGAAGGGTCCTCGGTGTTCCTTTTCTACTCCTGAATTCAGCGACATAGTGCTGATCTCCATCCATTGGACGCGAGTCCCCGTTCTCTTGGGGACTTCTGGACACTCTGGGAAATGCCAGAAAGCCTCGGGGAATGGCCCCGTCCGCTGCTGTACCAGACCGGGTCCTGCGAAAGATGCATCTTCCGAGCCTCCTCCCTGCACGTCCCGTTGGACCTGCCCCGATTCTACCTCAGGGACCCACTGGAGGAGAGGCACAGGGATGCTGCCTCAGCAGCAGACCCTTCTAGCGCTGAGCAGGCTGTCCCCAGGCAGGCAGAGTCCGACGGGTCCTTCCTCCTGGGACTCCAGCAGGCCTAGGAAAGCAGCGGTCCCCCTCGGCTGATGCCCAGAGAGACTCCATTACGCAAGCTTTGCCACCGAACCCATCGGTCGGTGCGCCTCTGATCACAGGCCAAGGGCCTGCGCACCCCCAAAGACAACCGGGGTCCCCGGAAGGCCCCCAGGCTGAAATGCGCACCACCGGGAATGGCCGGCCTCCAAGACAACTTGGGGGCATGGACACCACAAGACAGGGTCGCAGGTCTCAACGAGGCGGATGCCTGGTGTCTGAGGGGGGCCGGGCCGGGCCGGGCCTGGCCTCGCCTTGGCGTCCACCTCGTCTGGAAGCGTCTGGGTAGGGGCCCCGCAGGATGCCCCGCGGCCCACCTTCCTCCCTAGGCCGCAAGGAGCAACACCCCGGCGCCGGCCAGTCCCGGCGGGCACCGGCGCCACTGGCCACGGAACTCAGCTCTGGCAGTGGCCCCTCCTCACTGGCGTGCAGTGCGGCCGAGGGAGCCTCCCGGGGCCGAGGACCCAACTAGGCCGTCACCCCGGGTGCTCCCACGGAAACGGGCACCAGGCAAACTGCCCACGGCCCCGAGCCCAGGCTC
Source organism: Macaca mulatta (assembly GCF_049350105.2). Lineage (NCBI taxonomy): Eukaryota > Metazoa > Chordata > Mammalia > Primates > Cercopithecidae > Macaca > Macaca mulatta. The sequence goes on along the minus strand of NC_133426.1, from coordinate 122,318,510 downwards.
CTTGGCGGAGGCCTCCGCTAGTCCCGCCCAGATCATGGCCGCCACCAGCCTCCCGGGCCTTGGCTTCCTGTACGGCAACCGCCAGGCGTCCCGGCTGTCCAGCTAGACCTGGCGCCTGTGTCTGGGGCTTCCAGGGCGCGAACTGGCGGCGGACCCTGCTTCCCTCGGGCCTCCAGAGACCTCGGATCCGTCCGGGCACCGGTCCTAGTCCTGCCTGCTCCCCCAGGGCAGTCCCAAGCCACTCCTCCCCAGGCGAGCACAGGGACCGGTGCTCGATTGCCAAGCGGGTTCCTCTTGATGGCAGTATTGCTCCAGAAATGCCCACCTGCCCTTCCCCCATGTCCACTCCCTCCGCCCTCTGCGGAGGAAAAAACGCCAAGAGCGCTCCGCACATGGCCCTTCAGCATCTCGGCCGCTTTGGGCCAGCTCTGGCCCACCTGCCGGACCCTGTCCTTGGCAGACGGGACTCGGCAGGGTCCTTCTACTAGCCTGCCTTCCTGACAAACCAGAAAGCGGTCCCCTTGGGCCGCCCTGGGGATGCAGCCCAACTAACCGCATCCCTAACCATGCCTTTGGGATGGGGAGGATGGTGGAACCCGCAGGGAAGAGAAGGAGACTGGGCACATAGTAGGCTGCCAGCCCTAGCTCTGCCCTCCGGGACACAATTGCACTTGGGCGTACTCACGGGTCACTGCAAAGCCAGCTTGACCAAGAGGTCAAAGGCGACCGGCGTCCCACTGACCCCTGGGGTTTTGGCCTCAGACTTGAGGTGAACCTACAATTCCGGAAGAGCGGGACCGGGTCCCGGGCCCTTCCCTTGTGGCAGCAGCGGCAAGGTGCTGGTGGAAGAGCCCTGGCCAGCATAGGTCAGACAGGAGGGGAGCCAGCTGCCACCCCAAACACACCTGTCCTCCTCACACCTGGCCTACGTCCAACTCTCCACGGCCCTGCCCGGAAGGCTGGACGTAGAAATCCCACAGAGGCGTGCATGCCGTTGAGGGCTCGTGGGTGCCATGGAGGGGCGGTAGATGGCCCAGCCCCAAGTGTACCGATCTTCCTCCCCAAACCTATTCTGTGACGGAAACCCGATGTTCACCTCGTCAAGCAGTCAAGGCGTGGGCAGACGCCTGATGTCTGCTGCAGGAACACAGTGACATTGAATGCTCTTCCCAAGACAGACAAATCACTAGGGACACACTATGCCAAGCTGCTACCTCCCTGGCCCTTTCCGGACTCTTTGACCCCCACGGACTTTCCCTAGGGATTTTCCACGACACACTTTCTTCTCTCTCTCTCTCTCTCTCTCTCTCTCTCTCTGTCTGTCTCTCGCTCTCTCTGTCTCTCTCAATCCCATAATCACTCTCTCTCTCGTGCCAGGTTCGCGCCCAGCGCTCTCTCGCCCACTTCTACTGGGGCCTGCTTCCTCTCCTGCTCTCTCTGTCTCAACGTCATTGATTTTCTCGTACTGCCCGGGACGTCTTGCCCACGTGTGCCTTTAAAACGCTAAGAGATGCAACTGAACGTGTGAGACATGGCGCAGATAGGCCGAGAGGCGGCAAGAGAAATGCCCCAGAACTCAAGAACCCGGCCACGCCATCCGCTTCTACCACCACCAGCAACACCAACCCAGGGGCCTGCTTTCGCGGTCCCCCTAGCCAAGGTGAGGCAAGTCCCACTTGAATGTCATCCCGTTCCTCTTGGGAACGCTGGACCGCGCTCAACCTTAACTGTGCGTTGAGGTGGAAGTTGGATTTCTCTTTGCATGACAGTGTCTCTGCACAAGGCCGTGGAGGGGCACACGGATCCACCTGGCTCGCTCTCTAGCTGGATTCAGGTGGAACGGAGGACCATGAACACTCAGGACTTTTTCTGCTTGGGTCCTGTGCTTTTCAGGTTTCGGGCCTAAGAGGCCCATCACCTCCTTAGACCTTTTTTCTGAGTATTAAAAAAAAAAAGAAACCTGGACATTCCACCTGTCACCTCAGAAGGGTCCTCGGTGTTCCTTTTCTACTCCTGAATTCAGCGACATAGTGCTGATCTCCATCCATTGGACGCGAGTCCCCGTTCTCTTGGGGACTCCTGGACACTCTGGGAAATGCCAGAAAGCCTCGGGGAATGGCCCCGTCCGCTGCTGTACCAGACCGGGTCCTGCGAAAGATGCATCTTCCGAGCCTCCTCCCTGCACGTCCCGTTGGACCTGCCCCGATTCTACCTCAGGGACCCACTGGAGGAGAGGCACAGGGATGCTGCCTCAGCAGCAGACCCTTCTAGCGCTGAGCAGGCTGTCCCCAGGCAGGCAGAGTCCGACGGGTCCTTCCTCCTGGGACTCCAGCAGGCCTAGGAAAGCAGCGGTCCCCCTCGGCTGATGCCCAGAGAGACTCCATTACGCAAGCTTTGCCACCAAACCCATCGGTCGGTGCGCCTCTGATCACAGGCCAAGGGCCTGCGCACCCCCAAAGACAACCGGGGTCCCCGGAAGGCCCCCAGGCTGAAATGAGCACCACCGGGAATGGCCGGCCTCCAAGACAACTTGGGGGCATGGACACCACAAGACAGGGTCGCAGGTCTCAACGAGGCGGATGCCTGGTGTCTGAGGGGGGCCGGGCCGGGCCTGGCCTCGCCTTGGCGTCCACCTCGTCTGGAAGCGTCTGGGTACGGGCCCCGCAGGATGCCCCGCGGCCCACCTTCCTCCCTAGGCCGCAAGGAGCAACACCCCGGCGCCGGCCAGTCCCGGCGGGCACCGGCGCCACTGGCCACGGAACTCAGCTCTGGCAGTGGCCCCTCCTCACTGGCGTGCAGTGCGGCCGAGGGAGCCTCCGGGGCCGAGGACCCAACTAGGCCGTCACCCCGGGTGCTCCCACGGAAACGGGCACCAGGCAAACTGCCCACGGCCCCGAGCCCAGGCTCCTTGGCGGAGGCCTCCGCTAGTCCCGCCCAGATCATGGCCGCCACCAGCCTCCCGGGCCTTGGCTTCCTGTACGGCAACCGCCAGGCGTCCCGGCTGTCCAGCTCGACCTGGCGCCTGTGTCTGGGGCTTCCAGGGCGCGAACTGGCGGCGGACCCTGCTTCCCTCGGGCCTCCAGAGACCTCGGATCCGTCCGGGCACCGGTCCTAGTCCTGCCTGCTCCCCCAGGGCAGTCCCAAGCCACTCCTCCCCAGGCGAGCACAGGGACCGGTGCTCGATTGCCAAGCGGGTTCCTCTTGATGGCAGTATTGCTCCAGAAATGCCCACCTGCCCTTCCCCCATGTCCACTCCCTCCGCCCTCTGCGGAGGAAAAAACGCCAAGAGCGCTCCGCACATGGCCCTTCAGCATCTCGGCCGCTTTGGGCCAGCTCTGGCCCACCTGCCGGACCCTGTCCTTGGCAGACGGGACTCGGCAGGGTCCTTCTACTAGCCTGCCTTCCTGACAAACCAGAAAGCGGTCCCCTTGGGCCGCCCTGGGGATGCAGCCCAACTAACCGCATCCCTAACCATGCCTTTGGGATGGGGAGGATGGTGGAACCCGCAGGGAAGAGAAGGAGACTGGGCACATAGTAGGCTGCCAGCCCTAGCTCTGCCCTCCGGGACACAATTGCACTTGGGCGTACTCACGGGTCACTGCAAAGCCAGCTTGACCAAGAGGTCAAAGGCGACCGGCGTCCCACTGACCCCGGGGGTTTTGGCCTCAGACTTGAGGTGAACCTACAATTCCGGAAGAGCGGGACCGGGTCCCGGGCCCTTCCCTTGTGGCAGCAGCGGCAAGGTGCTGGTGGAAGAGCCCTGGCCAGCATAGGTCAGACAGGAGGGGAGCCAGCTGCCACCCCAAACACACCTGTCCTCCTCACACCTGGCCTACGTCCAACTCTCCACGGCCCTGCCCGGAAGGCTGGACGTAGAAATCCCACAGAGGCGTGCATGCCGTTGAGGGCTCGTGGGTGCCATGGAGGGGCGGTAGATGGCCCAGCCCCAAGTGTACCGATCTTCCTCCCCAAACCTATTCTGTGACGGAAACCCGATGTTCACCTCGTCAAGCAGTCAAGGCGTGGGCAGAGGCCTGACGTCTGCTGCAGGAACACAGTGACATTGAATGCTCTTCCCAAGACAGACAAATCACTAGGGACACACTATGCCAAGCTGCTACCTCCCTGGCCCTTTCCGGACTCTTTGACCCCCACGGACTTTCCCTAGGGATTTTCCACGACACACTTTTCTCTCTCTCTCTCTCTCTCTCTCTCGCTCTCTCTGTCTCTCTCAATCCCATAATCACTCTCTCTCTCGTGCCAGGTTCGCGCCCAGCGCTCTCTCGCCCACCTCTACTGGGGCCTGCTTCCTCTCCTGCTCTCTCTGTCTCAACGTCATTGATTTTCTCGTACTGCCCGGGACGTCTTGCCCACGTGTGCCTTTAAAACGCTAAGAGATGCAACTGAACGTGTGAGACATGGCGCAGATAGGCCGAGAGGCGGCAAGAGAAATGCCCCAGAACTCAAGAACCCGGCCACGCCCTCCGCTTCTACCACCACCAGCAACACCAACCCAGGGGCCTGCTTTCGCGGTCCCCCTAGCCAAGGTGAGGCAAGTCCCACTTGAATGTCATCCCGTTCCTCTTGGGAACGCTGGACCGCGCTCAACCTTAACTGTGCGTTGAGGTGGAAGTTGGATTTCTCTTTGCATGACAGTGTCTCTGCACAAGGCCGTGGAGGGGCACACGGATCCACCTGGCTCGCTCTCTAGCTGGATTCAGGTGGAACGGAGGACCATGAACACTCAGGACTTTTTCTGCTTGGGTCCTGTGCTTTTCAGGTTTCGGGCCTAAGAGGCCCATCACCTCCTTAGACCTTTTTTCTGAGTATTAAAAAAAAAAAGAAACCTGGACATTCCACCTGTCACCTCAGAAGGGTCCTCGGTGTTCCTTTTCTACTCCTGAATTCAGCGACATAGTGCTGATCTCCATCCATTGGACGCGAGTCCCCGTTCTCTTGGGGACTCCTGGACACTCTGGGAAATGCCAGAAAGCCTCGGGGAATGGCCCCGTCCGCTGCTGTACCAGACCGGGTCCTGCGAAAGATGCATCTTCCGAGCCTCCTCCCTGCACGTCCCGTTGGACCTGCCCCGATTCTACCTCAGGGACCCACTGGAGGAGAGGCACAGGGATGCTGCCTCAGCAGCAGACCCTTCTAGCGCTGAGCAGGCTGTCCCCAGGCAGGCAGAGTCCGACGGGTCCTTCCTCCTGGGACTCCAGCAGGCCTAGGAAAGCAGCGGTCCCCCTCGGCTGATGCCCAGAGAGACTCCATTACGCAAGCTTTGCCACCCAACCCATCGGTCGGTGCGCCTCTGATCACAGGCCAAGGGCCTGCGCACCCCCAAAGACAACCGGGGTCCCCGGAAGGCCCCCAGGCTGAAATGAGCACCACCGGGAATGGCCGGCCTCCAAGACAACTTGGGGGCATGGACACCACAAGACAGGGTCGCAGGTCTCAACGAGGCGGATGCCTGGTGTCTGAGGGGGGCCGGGCCGGGCCTGGCCTCGCCTTGGCGTCCACCTCGTCTGGAAGCGTCTGGGTACGGGCCCCGCAGGATGCCCCGCGGCCCACCTTCCTCCCTAGGCCGCAAGGAGCAACACCCCGGCGCGGCGCCGGCCAGTCCCGGCGGGCACCGGCGCCACTGGCCACGGAACTCAGCTCTGGCAGTGGCCCCTCCTCACTGGCGTGCAGTGCGGCCGAGGGAGCCTCCCGGGGCCGAGGACCCAACTAGGCCGTCACCCCGGGTGCTCCCACGGAAACGGGCACCAGGCAAACTGCCCACGGCCCCGAGCCCAGGCTCCTTGGCGGAGGCCTCCGCTAGTCCCGCCCAGATCATGGCCGCCACCAGCCTCCCGGGCCTTGGCTTCCTGTACGGCAACCGCCAGGCGTCCCGGCTGTCCAGCTCGACCTGGCGCCTGTGTCTGGGGCTTCCAGGGCGCGAACTGGCGGCGGACCCTGCTTCCCTCGGGCCTCCAGAGACCTCGGATCCGTCCGGGCACCGGTCCTAGTCCTGCCTGCTCCCCCAGGGCAGTCCCAAGCCACTCCTCCCCAGGCGAGCACAGGGACCGGTGCTCGATTGCCAAGCGGGTTCCTCTTGATGGCAGTATTGCTCCAGAAATGCCCACCTGCCCTTCCCCCATGTCCACTCCCTCCGCCCTCTGCGGAGGAAAAAACGCCAAGAGCGCTCCGCACATGGCCCTTCAGCATCTCGGCCGCTTTGGGCCAGCTCTGGCCCACCTGCCGGACCCTGTCCTTGGCAGACGGGACTCGGCAGGGTCCTTCTACTAGCCTGCCTTCCTGACAAACCAGAAAGCGGTCCCCTTGGGCCGCCCTGGGGATGCAGCCCAACTAACCGCATCCCTAACCATGCCTTTGGGATGGGGAGGATGGTGGAACCCGCAGGGAAGAGAAGGAGACTGGGCACATAGTAGGCTGCCAGCCCTAGCTCTGCCCTCCGGGACACAATTGCACTTGGGCGTACTCACGGGTCACTGCAAAGCCAGCTTGACCAAGAGGTCAAAGGCGACCGGCGTCCCACTGACCCCTGGGGTTTTGGCCTCAGACTTGAGGTGAACCTACAATTCCGGAAGAGCGGGACCGGGTCCCGGGCCCTTCCCTTGTGGCAGCAGCGGCAAGGTGCTGGTGGAAGAGCCCTGGCCAGCATAGGTCAGACAGGAGGGGAGCCAGCTGCCACCCCAAACACACCTGTCCTCCTCACACCTGGCCTACGTCCAACTCTCCACGGCCCTGCCCGGAAGGCTGGACGTAGAAATCCCACAGAGGCGTGCATGCCGTTGAGGGCTCGTGGGTGCCATGGAGGGGCGGTAGATGGCCCAGCCCCAAGTGTACCGATCTTCCTCCCCAAACCTATTCTGTGACGGAAACCCGATGTTCACCTCGTCAAGCAGTCAAGGCGTGGGCAGAGGCCTGACGTCTGCTGCAGGAACACAGTGACATTGAATGCTCTTCCCAAGACAGACAAATCACTAGGGACACACTATGCCAAGCTGCTACCTCCCTGGCCCTTTCCGGACTCTTTGACCCCCACGGACTTTCCCTAGGGATTTTCCACGACACACTTTTCTCTCTCTCTCTCTCTCTCTCTCTCTCTCTCTCTCTGTCTGTCTCTCTCAATCCCATAATCACTCTCTCTCTCGTGCCAGGTTCGCGCCCAGCGCTCTCTCGCCCACTTCTACTGGGGCCTGCTTCCTCTCCTGCTCTCTCTGTCTCAACGTCATTGATTTTCTCGTACTGCCCGGGACGTCTTGCCCACGTGTGCCTTTAAAACGCTAAGAGATGCAACTGAACGTGTGAGACATGGCGCAGATAGGCCGAGAGGCGGCAAGAGAAATGCCCCAGAACTCAAGAACCCGGCCACGCCCTCCGCTTCTACCACCACCAGCAACACCAACCCAGGGGCCTGCTTTCGCGGTCCCCCTAGCCAAGGTGAGGCAAGTCCCACTTGAATGTCATCCCGTTCCTCTTGGGAACGCTGGACCGCGCTCAACCTTAACTGTGCGTTGAGGTGGAAGTTGGATTTCTCTTTGCATGACAGTGTCTCTGCACAAGGCCGTGGAGGGGCACACGGATCCACCTGGCTCGCTCTCTAGCTGGATTCAGGTGGAACGGAGGACCATGAACACTCAGGACTTTTTCTGCTTGGGTCCTGTGCTTTTCAGGTTTCGGGCCTAAGAGGCCCATCACCTCCTTATACCTTTTTTCTGAGTATTAAAAAAAAAAAGAAACCTGGACATTCCACCTGTCACCTCAGAAGGGTCCTCGGTGTTCCTTTTCTACTCCTGAATTCAGCGACATAGTGCTGATCTCCATCCATTGGACGCGAGTCCCCGTTCTCTTGGGGACTCCTGGACACTCTGGGAAATGCCAGAAAGCCTCGGGGAATGGCCCCGTCCGCTGCTGTACCAGACCGGGTCCTGCGAAAGATGCATCTTCCGAGCCTCCTCCCTGCACGTCCCGTTGGACCTGCCCCGATTCTACCTCAGGGACCCACTGGAGGAGAGGCACAGGGATGCTGCCTCAGCAGCAGACCCTTCTAGCGCTGAGCAGGCTGTCCCCAGGCAGGCAGAGTCCGACGGGTCCTTCCTCCTGGGACTCCAGCAGGCCTAGGAAAGCAGCGGTCCCCCTCGGCTGATGCCCAGAGAGACTCCATTACGCAAGCTTTGCCACCGAACCCATCGGTCGGTGCGCCTCTGATCACAGGCCAAGGGCCTGCGCACCCCCAAAGACAACCGGGGTCCCCGGAAGGCCCCCAGGCTGAAATGAGCACCACCGGGAATGGCCGGCCTCCAAGACAACTTGGGGGCATGGACACCACAAGACAGGGTCGCAGGTCTCAACGAGGCGGATGCCTGGTGTCTGAGGGGGGCCGGGCCGGGCCGGGCCTGGCCTCGCCTTGGCGTCCACCTCGTCTGGAAGCGTCTGGGTACGGGCCCCGCAGGATGCCCCGCGGCCCACCTTCCTCCCTAGGCCGCAAGGAGCAACACCCCGGCGCGGCGCCGGCCAGTCCCGGCGGGCACCGGCGCCACTGGCCACGGAACTCAGCTCTGGCAGTGGCCCCTCCTCACTGGCGTGCAGTGCGGCCGAGGGAGCCTCCCGGGGCCGAGGACCCAACTAGGCCGTCACCCCGGGTGCTCCCACGGAAACGGGCACCAGGCAAACTGCCCACGGCCCCGAGCCCAGGCTCCTTGGCGGAGGCCTCCGCTAGTCCCGCCCAGATCATGGCCGCCACCAGCCTCCCGGGCCTTGGCTTCCTGTACGGCAACCGCCAGGCGTCCCGGCTGTCCAGCTCGACCTGGCGCCTGTGTCTGGGGCTTCCAGGGCGCGAACTGGCGGCGGACCCTGCTTCCCTCGGGCCTCCAGAGACCTCGGATCCGTCCGGGCACCGGTCCTAGTCCTGCCTGCTCCCCCAGGGCAGTCCCAAGCCACTCCTCCCCAGGCGAGCACAGGGACCGGTGCTCGATTGCCAAGCGGGTTCCTCTTGATGGCAGTATTGCTCCAGAAATGCCCACCTGCCCTTCCCCCATGTCCACTCCCTCCGCCCTCTGCGGAGGAAAAAACGCCAAGAGCGCTCCGCACATGGCCCTTCAGCATCTCGGCCGCTTTGGGCCAGCTCTGGCCCACCTGCCGGACCCTGTCCTTGGCAGACGGGACTCGGCAGGGTCCTTCTACTAGCCTGCCTTCCTGACAAACCAGAAAGCGGTCCCCTTGGGCCGCCCTGGGGATGCAGCCCAACTAACCGCATCCCTAACCATGCCTTTGGGATGGGGAGGATGGTGGAACGCGCAGGGAAGAGAAGGAGACTGGGCACATAGTAGGCTGCCAGCCCTAGCTCTGCCCTCCGGGACACAATTGCACTTGGGCGTACTCACGGGTCACTGCAAAGCCAGCTTGACCAAGAGGTCAAAGGCGACCGGCGTCCCACTGACCCCGGGGGTTTTGGCCTCAGACTTGAGGTGAACCTACAATTCCGGAAGAGCGGGACCGGGTCCCAGGCCCTTCCCTTGTGGCAGCAGCGGCAAGGTGCTGGTGGAAGAGCCCTGGCCAGCATAGGTCAGACAGGAGGGGAGCCAGCTGCCACCCCAAACACACCTGTCCTCCTCACACCTGGCCTACGTCCAACTCTCCACGGCCCTGCCCGGAAGGCTGGACGTAGAAATCCCACAGAGGCGTGCATGCCGTTGAGGGCTCGTGGGTGCCATGGAGGGGCGGTAGATGGCCCAGCCCCAAGTGTACCGATCTTCCTCCCCAAACCTATTCTGTGACGGAAACCCGATGTTCACCTCGTCAAGCAGTCAAGGCGTGGGCAGAGGCCTGACGTCTGCTGCAGGAACACAGTGACATTGAATGCTCTTCCCAAGACAGACAAATCACTAGGGACACACTATGCCAAGCTGCTACCTCCCTGGCCCTTTCCGGACTCTTTGACCCCCACGGACTTTCCCTAGGGATTTTCCACGACACACTTTCTTCTCTCTCTCTCTCTCTCTCTCTCTCTCTCTCTCTCTGTCTGTCTCTCGCTCTCTCTGTCTCTCTCAATCCCATAATCACTCTCTCTCTCGTGCCAGGTTCGCGCCCAGCGCTCTCTCGCCCACTTCTACTGGGGCCTGCTTCCTCTCCTGCTCTCTCTGTCTCAACGTCATTGATTTTCTCGTACTGCCCGGGACGTCTTGCCCACGTGTGCCTTTAAAACGCTAAGAGATGCAACTGAACGTGTGAGACATGGCGCAGATAGGCCGAGAGGCGGCAAGAGAAATGCCCCAGAACTCAAGAACCCGGCCACGCCCTCCGCTTCTACCACCACCAGCAACACCAACCCAGGGGCCTGCTTTCGCGGTCCCCCTAGCCAAGGTGAGGCAAGTCCCACTTGAATGTCATCCCGTTCCTCTTGGGAACGCTGGACCGCGCTCAACCTTAACTGTGCGTTGAGGTGGAAGTTGGATTTCTCTTTGCATGACAGTGTCTCTGCACAAGGCCGTGGAGGGGCACACGGATCCACCTGGCTCGCTCTCTAGCTGGATTCAGGTGGAACGGAGGACCATGAACACTCAGGACTTTTTCTGCTTGGGTCCTGTGCTTTTCAGGTTTCGGGCCTAAGAGGCCCATCACCTCCTTATACCTTTTTTCTGAGTATTAAAAAAAAAAAGAAACCTGGACATTCCACCTGTCACCTCAGAAGGGTCCTCGGTGTTCCTTTTCTACTCCTGAATTCAGCGACATAGTGCTGATCTCCATCCATTGGACGCGAGTCCCCGTTCTCTTGGGGACTCCTGGACACTCTGGGAAATGCCAGAAAGCCTCGGGGAATGGCCCCGTCCGCTGCTGTACCAGACCGGGTCCTGCGAAAGATGCATCTTCCGAGCCTCCTCCCTGCACGTCCCGTTGGACCTGCCCCGATTCTACCTCAGGAACCCACTGGAGGAGAGGCACAGGGATGCTGCCTCAGCAGCAGACCCTTCTAGCGCTGAGCAGGCTGTCCCCAGGCAGGCAGAGTCCGACGGGTCCTTCCTCCTGGGACTCCAGCAGGCCTAGGAAAGCAGCGGTCCCCCTCGGCTGATGCCCAGAGAGACTCCATTACGCAAGCTTTGCCACCCAACCCATCGGTCGGTGCGCCTCTGATCACAGGCCAAGGGCCTGCGCACCCCCAAAGACAACCGGGGTCCCCGGAAGGCCCCCAGGCTGAAATGAGCACCACCGGGAATGGCCGGCCTCCAAGACAACTTGGGGGCATGGACACCACAAGACAGGGTCGCAGGTCTCAACGAGGCGGATGCCTGGTGTCTGAGGGGGGCCGGGCCGGGCCGGGCCTGGCCTCGCCTTGGCGTCCACCTCGTCTGGAAGCGTCTGGGTACGGGCCCCGCAGGATGCCCCGCGGCCCACCTTCCTCCCTAGGCCGCAAGGAGCAACACCCCGGCGCGGCGCCGGCCAGTCCCGGCGGGCACCGGCGCCACTGGCCACGGAACTCAGCTCTGGCAGTGGCCCCTCCTCACTGGCGTGCAGTGCGGCCGAGGGAGCCTCCCGGGGCCGAGGACCCAACTAGGCCGTCACCCCGGGTGCTCCCACGGAAACGGGCACCAGGCAAACTGCCCACGGCCCCGAGCCCAGGCTCCTTGGCGGAGGCCTCCGCTAGTCCCGCCCAGATCATGGCCGCCACCAGCCTCCCGGGCCTTGGCTTCCTGTACGGCAACCGCCAGGCGTCCCGGCTGTCCAGCTCGACCTGGCGCCTGTGTCTGGGGCTTCCAGGGCGCGAACTGGCGGCGGACCCTGCTTCCCTCGGGCCTCCAGAGACCTCGGATCCGTCCGGGCACCGGTCCTAGTCCTGCCTGCTCCCCCAGGGCAGTCCCAAGCCACTCCTCCCCAGGCGAGCACAGGGACCGGTGCTCGATTGCCAAGCGGGTTCCTCTTGATGGCAGTATTGCTCCAGAAATGCCCACCTGCCCTTCCCCCATGTCCACTCCCTCCGCCCTCTGCGGAGGAAAAAACGCCAAGAGCGCTCCGCACATGGCCCTTCAGCATCTCGGCCGCTTTGGGCCAGCTCTGGCCCACCTGCCGGACCCTGTCCTTGGCAGACGGGACTCGGCAGGGTCCTTCTACTAGCCTGCCTTCCTGACAAACCAGAAAGCGGTCCCCTTGGGCCGCCCTGGGGATGCAGCCCAACTAACCGCATCCCTAACCATGCCTTTGGGATGGGGAGGATGGTGGAACGCGCAGGGAAGAGAAGGAGACTGGGCACATAGTAGGCTGCCAGCCCTAGCTCTGCCCTCCGGGACACAATTGCACTTGGGCGTACTCACGGGTCACTGCAAAGCCAGCTTGACCAAGAGGTCAAAGGCGACCGGCGTCCCACTGACCCCGGGGGTTTTGGCCTCAGACTTGAGGTGAACCTACAATTCCGGAAGAGCGGGACCGGGTCCCGGGCCCTTCCCTTGTGGCAGCAGCGGCAAGGTGCTGGTGGAAGAGCCCTGGCCAGCATAGGTCAGACAGGAGGGGAGCCAGCTGCCACCCCAAACACACCTGTCCTCCTCACACCTGGCCTACGTCCAACTCTCCACGGCCCTGCCCGGAAGGCTGGACGTAGAAATCCCACAGAGGCGTGCATGCCGTTGAGGGCTCGTGGGTGCCATGGAGGGGCGGTAGATGGCCCAGCCCCAAGTGTACCGATCTTCCTCCCCAAACCTATTCTGTGACGGAAACCCGATGTTCACCTCGTCAAGCAGTCAAGGCGTGGGCAGAGGCCTGACGTCTGCTGCAGGAACACAGTGACATTGAATGCTCTTCCCAAGACAGACAAATCACTAGGGACACACTATGCCAAGCTGCTACCTCCCTGGCCCTTTCCGGACTCTTTGACCCCCACGGACTTTCCCTAGGGATTTTCCACGACACACTTTCTTCTCTCTCTCTCTCTCTCTCTCTCTCTCTCTCTCTGTCTGTCTCTCGCTCTCTCTGTCTCTCTCAATCCCATAATCACTCTCTCTCTCGTGCCAGGTTCGCGCCCAGCGCTCTCTCGCCCACCTCTACTGGGGCCTGCTTCCTCTCCTGCTCTCTCTGTCTCAACGTCATTGATTTTCTCGTACTGCCCGGGACGTCTTGCCCACGTGTGCCTTTAAAACGCTAAGAGATGCAACTGAACGTGTGAGACATGGCGCAGATAGGCCGAGAGGCGGCAAGAGAAATGCCCCAGAACTCAAGAACCCGGCCACGCCCTCCGCTTCTACCACCACCAGCAACACCAACCCAGGGGCCTGCTTTCGCGGTCCCCCTAGCCAAGGTGAGGCAAGTCCCACTTGAATGTCATCCCGTTCCTCTTGGGAACGCTGGACCGCGCTCAACCTTAACTGTGCGTTGAGGTGGAAGTTGGATTTCTCTTTGCATGACAGTGTCTCTGCACAAGGCCGTGGAGGGGCACACGGATCCACCTGGCTCGCTCTCTAGCTGGATTCAGGTGGAACGGAGGACCATGAACACTCAGGACTTTTTCTGCTTGGGTCCTGTGCTTTTCAGGTTTCGGGCCTAAGAGGCCCATCACCTCCTTAGACCTTTTTTCTGAGTATTAAAAAAAAAAAGAAACCTGGACATTCCACCTGTCACCTCAGAAGGGTCCTCGGTGTTCCTTTTCTACTCCTGAATTCAGCGACATAGTGCTGATCTCCATCCATTGGACGCGAGTCCCCGTTCTCTTGGGGACTCCTGGACACTCTGGGAAATGCCAGAAAGCCTCGGGGAATGGCCCCGTCCGCTGCTGTACCAGACCGGGTCCTGCGAAAGATGCATCTTCCGAGCCTCCTCCCTGCACGTCCCGTTGGACCTGCCCCGATTCTACCTCAGGGACCCACTGGAGGAGAGGCACAGGGATGCTGCCTCAGCAGCAGACCCTTCTAGCGCTGAGCAGGCTGTCCCCAGGCAGGCAGAGTCCGACGGGTCCTTCCTCCTGGGACTCCAGCAGGCCTAGGAAAGCAGCGGTCCCCCTCGGCTGATGCCCAGAGAGACTCCATTACGCAAGCTTTGCCACCCAACCCATCGGTCGGTGCGCCTCTGATCACAGGCCAAGGGCCTGCGCACCCCCAAAGACAACCGGGGTCCCCGGAAGGCCCCCAGGCTGAAATGAGCACCACCGGGAATGGCCGGCCTCCAAGACAACTTGGGGGCATGGACACCACAAGACAGGGTCGCAGGTCTCAACGAGGCGGATGCCTGGTGTCTGAGGGGGGCCGGGCCGGGCCTGGCCTCGCCTTGGCGTCCACCTCGTCTGGAAGCGTCTGGGTAGGGGCCCCGCAGGATGCCCCGCGGCCCACCTTCCTCCCTAGGCCGCAAGGAGCAACACCCCGGCGCCGGCCAGTCCCGGCGGGCACCGGCGCCACTGGCCACGGAACTCAGCTCTGGCAGTGGCCCCTCCTCACTGGCGTGCAGTGCGGCCGAGGGAGCCTCCCGGGGCCGAGGACCCAACTAGGCCGTCACCCCGGGTGCTCCCACGGAAACGGGCACCAGGCAAACTGCCCACGGCCCCGAGCCCAGGCTCCTTGGCGGAGGCCTCCGCTAGTCCCGCCCAGATCATGGCCGCCACCAGCCTCCCGGGCCTTGGCTTCCTGTACGGCAACCGCCAGGCGTCCCGGCTGTCCAGCTCGACCTGGCGCCTGTGTCTGGGGCTTCCAGGGCGCGAACTGGCGGCGGACCCTGCTTCCCTCGGGCCTCCAGAGACCTCGGATCCGTCCGGGCACCGGTCCTAGTCCTGCCTGCTCCCCCAGGGCAGTCCCAAGCCACTCCTCCCCAGGCGAGCACAGGGACCGGTGCTCGATTGCCAAGCGGGTTCCTCTTGATGGCAGTATTGCTCCAGAAATGCCCACCTGCCCTTCCCCCATGTCCACTCCCTCCGCCCTCTGCGGAGGAAAAAACGCCAAGAGCGCTCCGCACATGGCCCTTCAGCATCTCGGCCGCTTTGGGCCAGCTCTGGCCCACCTGCCGGACCCTGTCCTTGGCAGACGGGACTCGGCAGGGTCCTTCTACTAGCCTGCCTTCCTGACAAACCAGAAAGCGGTCCCCTTGGGCCGCCCTGGGGATGCAGCCCAACTAACCGCATCCCTAACCATGCCTTTGGGATGGGGAGGATGGTGGAACCCGCAGGGAAGAGAAGGAGACTGGGCACATAGTAGGCTGCCAGCCCTAGCTCTGCCCTCCGGGACACAATTGCACTTGGGCGTACTCACGGGTCACTGCAAAGCCAGCTTGACCAAGAGGTCAAAGGCGACCGGCGTCCCACTGACCCCGGGGGTTTTGGCCTCAGACTTGAGGTGAACCTACAATTCCGGAAGAGCGGGACCGGGTCCCGGGCCCTTCCCTTGTGGCAGCAGCGGCAAGGTGCTGGTGGAAGAGCCCTGGCCAGCATAGGTCAGACAGGAGGGGAGCCAGCTGCCACCCCAAACACACCTGTCCTCCTCACACCTGGCCTACGTCCAACTCTCCACGGCCCTGCCCGGAAGGCTGGACGTAGAAATCCCACAGAGGCGTGCATGCCGTTGAGGGCTCGTGGGTGCCATGGAGGGGCGGTAGATGGCCCAGCCCCAAGTGTACCGATCTTCCTCCCCAAACCTATTCTGTGACGGAAACCCGATGTTCACCTCGTCAAGCAGTCAAGGCGTGGGCAGAGGCCTGACGTCTGCTGCAGGAACACAGTGACATTGAATGCTCTTCCCAAGACAGACAAATCACTAGGGACACACTATGCCAAGCTGCTACCTCCCTGGCCCTTTCCGGACTCTTTGACCCCCACGGACTTTCCCTAGGGATTTTCCACGACACACTTTCTTCTCTCTCTCTCTCTCTCTCTCTCTCTCTCTCTCTCTCTCTCTCTGTCTGTCTGTCTCTCGCTCTCTCTGTCTCTCTCAATCCCATAATCACTCTCTCTCTCGTGCCAGGTTCGCGCCCAGCGCTCTCTCGCCCACTTCTACTGGGGCCTGCTTCCTCTCCTGCTCTCTCTGTCTCAACGTCATTGATTTTCTCGTACTGCCCGGGACGTCTTGCCCACGTGTGCCTTTAAAACGCTAAGAGATGCAACTGAACGTGTGAGACATGGCGCAGATAGGCCGAGAGGCGGCAAGAGAAATGCCCCAGAACTCAAGAACCCGGCCACGCCCTCCGCTTCTACCACCACCAGCAACACCAACCCAGGGGCCTGCTTTCGCGGTCCCCCTAGCCAAGGTGAGGCAAGTCCCACTTGAATGTCATCCCGTTCCTCTTGGGAACGCTGGACCGTGCTCAACCTTAACTGTGCGTTGAGGTGGAAGTTGGATTTCTCTTTGCATGACAGTGTCTCTGCACAAGGCCGTGGAGGGGCACACGGATCCACCTGGCTCGCTCTCTAGCTGGATTCAGGTGGAACGGAGGACCATGAACACTCAGGACTTTTTCTGCTTGGGTCCTGTGCTTTTCAGGTTTCGGGCCTAAGAGGCCCATCACCTCCTTATACCTTTTTTCTGAGTATTAAAAAAAAAAAGAAACCTGGACATTCCACCTGTCACCTCAGAAGGGTCCTCGGTGTTCCTTTTCTACTCCTGAATTCAGCGACATAGTGCTGATCTCCATCCATTGGACGCGAGTCCCCGTTCTCTTGGGGACTCCTGGACACTCTGGGAAATGCCAGAAAGCCTCGGGGAATGGCCCCGTCCGCTGCTGTACCAGACCGGGTCCTGCGAAAGATGCATCTTCCGAGCCTCCTCCCTGCACGTCCCGTTGGACCTGCCCCGATTCTACCTCAGGGACCCACTGGAGGAGAGGCACAGGGATGCTGCCTCAGCAGCAGACCCTTCTAGCGCTGAGCAGGCTGTCCCCAGGCAGGCAGAGTCCGACGGGTCCTTCCTCCTGGGACTCCAGCAGGCCTAGGAAAGCAGCGGTCCCCCTCGGCTGATGCCCAGAGAGACTCCATTACGCAAGCTTTGCCACCGAACCCATCGGACGGTGCGCCTCTGATCACAGGCCAAGGGCCTGCGCACCCCCAAAGACAACCGGGGTCCCCGGAAGGCCCCCAGGCTGAAATGCGCACCACCGGGAATGGCCGGCCTCCAAGACAACTTGGGGGCATGGACACCACAAGACAGGGTCGCAGGTCTCAACGAGGCGGATGCCTGGTGTCTGAGGGGGGCCGGGCCGGGCCTGGCCTCGCCTTGGCGTCCACCTCGTCTGGAAGCGTCTGGGTACGGGCCTCGCAGGATGCCCCGCGGCCCACCTTCCTCCCTAGGCCGCAAGGAGCAACACCCCGGCGCCGGCCAGTCCCGGCGGGCACCGGCGCCACTGGCCACGGAACTCAGCACTGGCAGTGGCCCCTCCTCACTGGCGTGCAGTGCGGCCAAGGGAGCCTCCCGGGGCCGAGGACCCAACTAGGCCGTCACCCCGGGTGCTCCCACGGAAACGGGCACCAGGCAAACTGCCCACGGCCCCGAGCCCAGGCTCCTTGGCGGAGGCCTCCGCTAGTCCCGCCCAGATCATGGCCGCCACCAGCCTCCCGGGCCTTGGCTTCCTGTACGGCAACCGCCAGGCGTCCCGGCTGTCCAGCTAGACCTGGCGCCTGTGTCTGGGGCTTCCAGGGCGCGAACTGGCGGCGGACCCTGCTTCCCTCGGGCCTCCAGAGACCTCGGATCCGTCCGGGCACCGGTCCTAGTCCTGCCTGCTCCCCCAGGGCAGTCCCAAGCCACTCCTCCCCAGGCGAGCACAGGGACCGGTGCTCGATTGCCAAGCGGGTTCCTCTTGATGGCAGTATTGCTCCAGAAATGCCCACCTGCCCTTCCCCCATGTCCACTCCCTCCGCCCTCTGCGGAGGAAAAAACGCCAAGAGCGCTCCGCACATGGCCCTTCAGCATCTCGGCCGCTTTGGGCCAGCTCTGGCCCACCTGCCGGACCCTGTCCTTGGCAGACGGGACTCGGCAGGGTCCTTCTACTAGCCTGCCTTCCTGACAAACCAGAAAGCGGTCCCCTTGGGCCGCCCTGGGGATGCAGCCCAACTAACCGCATCCCTAACCATGCCTTTGGGATGGGGAGGATGGTGGAACCCGCAGGGAAGAGAAGGAGACTGGGCACATAGTAGGCTGCCAGCCCTAGCTCTGCCCTCCGGGACACAATTGCACTTGGGCGTACTCACGGGTCACTGCAAAGCCAGCTTGACCAAGAGGTCAAAGGCGACCGGCGTCCCACTGACCCCGGGGGTTTTGGCCTCAGACTTGAGGTGAACCTACAATTCCGGAAGAGCGGGACCGGGTCCCGGGCCCTTCCCTTGTGGCAGCAGCGGCAAGGTGCTGGTGGAAGAGCCCTGGCCAGCATAGGTCAGACAGGAGGGGAGCCAGCTGCCACCCCAAACACACCTGTCCTCCTCACACCTGGCCTACGTCCAACTCTCCACGGCCCTGCCCGGAAGGCTGGACGTAGAAATCCCACAGAGGCGTGCATGCCGTTGAGGGCTCGTGGGTGCCATGGAGGGGCGGTAGATGGCCCAGCCCCAAGTGTACCGATCTTCCTCCCCAAACCTATTCTGTGACGGAAACCCGATGTTCACCTCGTCAAGCAGTCAAGGCGTGGGCAGAGGCCTGACGTCTGCTGCAGGAACACAGTGACATTGAATGCTCTTCCCAAGACAGACAAATCACTAGGGACACACTATGCCAAGCTGCTACCTCCCTGGCCCTTTCCGGACTCTTTGACCCCCACGGACTTTCCCTAGGGATTTTCCACGACACACTTTCTTCTCTCTCTCTCTCTCTCTCTCTCTCTCTCTCTCTCTCTCTCTGTCTGTCTGTCTCTCGCTCTCTCTGTCTCTCTCAATCCCATAATCACTCTCTCTCTCGTGCCAGGTTCGCGCCCAGCGCTCTCTCGCCCACTTCTACTGGGGCCTGCTTCCTCTCCTGCTCTCTCTGTCTCAACGTCATTGATTTTCTCGTACTGCCCGGGACGTCTTGCCCACGTGAGCCTTTAAAACGCTAAGAGATGCAACTGAACGTGTGAGACATGGCGCAGATAGGCCGAGAGGCGGCAAGAGAAATGCCCCAGAACTCAAGAACCCGGCCACGCCCTCGGCTTCTACCACCACCAGCAACACCAACCCAGGGGCCTGCTTTCGCGGTCCCCCTAGCCAAGGTGAGGCAAGTCCCACTTGAATGTCATCCCGTTCCTCTTGGGAACGCTGGACCGCGCTCAACCTTAACTGTGCGTTGAGGTGGAAGTTGGATTTCTCTTTGCATGACAGTGTCTCTGCACAAGGCCGTGGAGGGGCACACGGATCCACCTGGCTCGCTCTCTAGCTGGATTCAGGTGGAACGGAGGACCATGAACACTCAGGACTTTTTCTGCTTGGGTCCTGTGCTTTTCAGGTTTCGGGCCTAAGAGGCCCATCACCTCCTTATACCTTTTTTCTGAGTATTAAAAAAAAAAAGAAACCTGGACATTCCACCTGTCACCTCAGAAGGGTCCTCGGTGTTCCTTTTCTACTCCTGAATTCAGCGACATAGTGCTGATCTCCATCCATTGGACGCGAGTCCCCGTTCTCTTGGGGACTCCTGGACACTCTGGGAAATGCCAGAAAGCCTCGGGGAATGGCCCCGTCCGCTGCTGTACCAGACCGGGTCCTGCGAAAGATGCATCTTCCGAGCCTCCTCCCTGCACGTCCCGTTGGACCTGCCCCGATTCTACCTCAGGGACCCACTGGAGGAGAGGCACAGGGATGCTGCCTCAGCAGCAGACCCTTCTAGCGCTGAGCAGGCTGTCCCCAGGCAGGCAGAGTCCGACGGGTCCTTCCTCCTGGGACTCCAGCAGGCCTAGGAAAGCAGCGGTCCCCCTCGGCTGATGCCCAGAGAGACTCCATTACGCAAGCTTTGCCACCGAACCCATCGGTCGGTGCGCCTCTGATCACAGGCCAAGGGCCTGCGCACCCCCAAAGACAACCGGGGTCCCCGGAAGGCCCCCAGGCTGAAATGCGCACCACCGGGAATGGCCGGCCTCCAAGACAACTTGGGGGCATGGACACCACAAGACAGGGTCGCAGGTCTCAACGAGGCGGATGCCTGGTGTCTGAGGGGGGCCGGGCCGGGCCGGGCCTGGCCTCGCCTTGGCGTCCACCTCGTCTGGAAGCGTCTGGGTAGGGGCCCCGCAGGATGCCCCGCGGCCCACCTTCCTCCCTAGGCCGCAAGGAGCAACACCCCGGCGCCGGCCAGTCCCGGCGGGCACCGGCGCCACTGGCCACGGAACTCAGCTCTGGCAGTGGCCCCTCCTCACTGGCGTGCAGTGCGGCCGAGGGAGCCTCCCGGGGCCGAGGACCCAACTAGGCCGTCACCCCGGGTGCTCCCACGGAAACGGGCACCAGGCAAACTGCCCACGGCCCCGAGCCCAGGCTCCTTGGCGGAGGCCTCCGCTAGTCCCGCCCAGATCATGGCCGCCACCAGCCTCCCGGGCCTTGGCTTCCTGTACGGCAACCGCCAGGCGTCCCGGCTGTCCAGCTAGACCTGGCGCCTGTGTCTGGGGCTTCCAGGGCGCGAACTGGCGGCGGACCCTGCTTCCCTCGGGCCTCCAGAGACCTCGGATCCGTCCGGGCACCGGTCCTAGTCCTGCCTGCTCCCCCAGGGCAGTCCCAAGCCACTCCTCCCCAGGCGAGCACAGGGACCGGTGCTCGATTGCCAAGCGGGTTCCTCTTGATGGCAGTATTGCTCCAGAAATGCCCACCTGCCCTTCCCCCATGTCCACTCCCTCCGCCCTCTGCGGAGGAAAAAACGCCAAGAGCGCTCCGCACATGGCCCTTCAGCATCTCGGCCGCTTTGGGCCAGCTCTGGCCCACCTGCCGGACCCTGTCCTTGGCAGACGGGACTCGGCAGGGTCCTTCTACTAGCCTGCCTTCCTGACAAACCAGAAAGCGGTCCCCTTGGGCCGCCCTGGGGATGCAGCCCAACTAACCGCATCCCTAACCATGCCTTTGGGATGGGGAGGATGGTGGAACCCGCAGGGAAGAGAAGGAGACTGGGCACATAGTAGGCTGCCAGCCCTAGCTCTGCCCTCCGGGACACAATTGCACTTGGGCGTACTCACGGGTCACTGCAAAGCCAGCTTGACCAAGAGGTCAAAGGCGACCGGCGTCCCACTGACCCCTGGGGTTTTGGCCTCAGACTTGAGGTGAACCTACAATTCCGGAAGAGCGGGACCGGGTCCCGGGCCCTTCCCTTGTGGCAGCAGCGGCAAGGTGCTGGTGGAAGAGCCCTGGCCAGCATAGGTCAGACAGGAGGGGAGCCAGCTGCCACCCCAAACACACCTGTCCTCCTCACACCTGGCCTACGTCCAACTCTCCACGGCCCTGCCCGGAAGGCTGGACGTAGAAATCCCACAGAGGCGTGCATGCCGTTGAGGGCTCGTGGGTGCCATGGAGGGGCGGTAGATGGCCCAGCCCCAAGTGTACCGATCTTCCTCCCCAAACCTATTCTGTGACGGAAACCCGATGTTCACCTCGTCAAGCAGTCAAGGCGTGGGCAGAGGCCTGACGTCTGCTGCAGGAACACAGTGACATTGAATGCTCTTCCCAAGACAGACAAATCACTAGGGACACACTATGCCAAGCTGCTACCTCCCTGGCCCTTTCCGGACTCTTTGACCCCCACGGACTTTCCCTAGGGATTTTCCACGACACACTTTTCTCTCTCTCTCTCTCTCTCTCTCTCGCTCTCTCTGTCTCTCTCAATCCCATAATCACTCTCTCTCTCGTGCCAGGTTCGCGCCCAGCGCTCTCTCGCCCACTTCTACTGGGGCCTGCTTCCTCTCCTGCTCTCTCTGTCTCAACGTCATTGATTTTCTCGTACTGCCCGGGACGTCTTGCCCACGTGTGCCTTTAAAACGCTAAGAGATGCAACTGAACGTGTGAGACATGGCGCAGATAGGCCGAGAGGCGGCAAGAGAAATGCCCCAGAACTCAAGAACCCGGCCACGCCCTCCGCTTCTACCACCACCAGCAACACCAACCCAGGGGCCTGCTTTCGCGGTCCCCCTAGCCAAGGTGAGGCAAGTCCCACTTGAATGTCATCCCGTTCCTCTTGGGAACGCTGGACCGCGCTCAACCTTAACTGTGCGTTGAGGTGGAAGTTGGATTTCTCTTTGCATGACAGTGTCTCTGCACAAGGCCGTGGAGGGGCACACGGATCCACCTGGCTCGCTCTCTAGCTGGATTCAGGTGGAACGGAGGACCATGAACACTCAGGACTTTTTCTGCTTGGGTCCTGTGCTTTTCAGGTTTCGGGCCTAAGAGGCCCATCACCTCCTTATACCTTTTTTCTGAGTATTAAAAAAAAAAAAAAAAAAAAAAGAAACCTGGACATTCCACCTGTCACCTCAGAAGGGTCCTCGGTGTTCCTTTTCTACTCCTGAATTCAGCGACATAGTGCTGATCTCCATCCATTGGACGCGAGTCCCCGTTCTCTTGGGGACTCCTGGACACTCTGGGAAATGCCAGAAAGCCTCGGGGAATGGCCCCGTCCGCTGCTGTACCAGACCGGGTCCTGCGAAAGATGCATCTTCCGAGCCTCCTCCCTGCACGTCCCGTTGGACCTGCCCCGATTCTACCTCAGGGACCCACTGGAGGAGAGGCACAGGGATGCTGCCTCAGCAGCAGACCCTTCTAGCGCTGAGCAGGCTGTCCCCAGGCAGGCAGAGTCCGACGGGTCCTTCCTCCTGGGACTCCAGCAGGCCTAGGAAAGCAGCGGTCCCCCTCGGCTGATGCCCAGAGAGACTCCATTACGCAAGCTTTGCCACCGAACCCATCGGTCGGTGCGCCTCTGATCACAGGCCAAGGGCCTGCGCACCCCCAAAGACAACCGGGGTCCCCGGAAGGCCCCCAGGCTGAAATGAGCACCACCGGGAATGGCCGGCCTCCAAGACAACTTGGGGGCATGGACACCACAAGACAGGGTCGCAGGTCTCAACGAGGCGGATGCCTGGTGTCTGAGGGGGGCCGGGCCGGGCCTGGCCTCGCCTTGGCGTCCACCTCGTCTGGAAGCGTCTGGGTACGGGCCTCGCAGGATGCCCCGCGGCCCACCTTCCTCCCTAGGCCGCAAGGAGCAACACCCCGGCGCCGGCCAGTCCCGGCGGGCACCGGCGCCACTGGCCACGGAACTCAGCACTGGCAGTGGCCCCTCCTCACTGGCGTGCAGTGCGGCCAAGGGAGCCTCCCGGGGCCGAGGACCCAACTAGGCCGTCACCCCGGGTGCTCCCACGGAAACGGGCACCAGGCAAACTGCCCACGGCCCCGAGCCCAGGCTCCTTGGCGGAGGCCTCCGCTAGTCCCGCCCAGATCATGGCCGCCACCAGCCTCCCGGGCCTTGGCTTCCTGTACGGCAACCGCCAGGCGTCCCGGCTGTCCAGCTAGACCTGGCGCCTGTGTCTGGGGCTTCCAGGGCGCGAACTGGCGGCGGACCCTGCTTCCCTCGGGCCTCCAGAGACCTCGGATCCGTCCGGGCACCGGTCCTAGTCCTGCCTGCTCCCCCAGGGCAGTCCCAAGCCACTCCTCCCCAGGCGAGCACAGGGACCGGTGCTCGATTGCCAAGCGGGTTCCTCTTGATGGCAGTATTGCTCCAGAAATGCCCACCTGCCCTTCCCCCATGTCCACTCCCTCCGCCCTCTGCGGAGGAAAAAACGCCAAGAGCGCTCCGCACATGGCCCTTCAGCATCTCGGCCGCTTTGGGCCAGCTCTGGCCCACCTGCCGGACCCTGTCCTTGGCAGACGGGACTCGGCAGGGTCCTTCTACTAGCCTGCCTTCCTGACAAACCAGAAAGCGGTCCCCTTGGGCCGCCCTGGGGATGCAGCCCAACTAACCGCATCCCTAACCATGCCTTTGGGATGGGGAGGATGGTGGAACCCGCAGGGAAGAGAAGGAGACTGGGCACATAGTAGGCTGCCAGCCCTAGCTCTGCCCTCCGGGACACAATTGCACTTGGGCGTACTCACGGGTCACTGCAAAGCCAGCTTGACCAAGAGGTCAAAGGCGACCGGCGTCCCACTGACCCCGGGGGTTTTGGCCTCAGACTTGAGGTGAACCTACAATTCCGGAAGAGCGGGACCGGGTCCCGGGCCCTTCCCTTGTGGCAGCAGCGGCAAGGTGCTGGTGGAAGAGCCCTGGCCAGCATAGGTCAGACAGGAGGGGAGCCAGCTGCCACCCCAAACACACCTGTCCTCCTCACACCTGGCCTACGTCCAACTCTCCACGGCCCTGCCCGGAAGGCTGGACGTAGAAATCCCACAGAGGCGTGCATGCCGTTGAGGGCTCGTGGGTGCCATGGAGGGGCGGTAGATGGCCCAGCCCCAAGTGTACCGATCTTCCTCCCCAAACCTATTCTGTGACGGAAACCCGATGTTCACCTCGTCAAGCAGTCAAGGCGTGGGCAGAGGCCTGACGTCTGCTGCAGGAACACAGTGACATTGAATGCTCTTCCCAAGACAGACAAATCACTAGGGACACACTATGCCAAGCTGCTACCTCCCTGGCCCTTTCCGGACTCTTTGACCCCCACGGACTTTCCCTAGGGATTTTCCACGACACACTTTCTTCTCTCTCTCTCTCTCTCTCTCTCTCTCTCTGTCTGTCTCTCGCTCTCTCTGTCTCTCTCAATCCCATAATCACTCTCTCTCTCGTGCCAGGTTCGCGCCCAGCGCTCTCTCGCCCACTTCTACTGGGGCCTGCTTCCTCTCCTGCTCTCTCTGTCTCAACGTCATTGATTTTCTCGTACTGCCCGGGACGTCTTGCCCACGTGTGCCTTTAAAACGCTAAGAGATGCAACTGAACGTGTGAGACATGGCGCAGATAGGCCGAGAGGCGGCAAGAGAAATGCCCCAGAACTCAAGAACCCGGCCACGCCATCCGCTTCTACCACCACCAGCAACACCAACCCAGGGGCCTGCTTTCGCGGTCCCCCTAGCCAAGGTGAGGCAAGTCCCACTTGAATGTCATCCCGTTCCTCTTGGGAACGCTGGACCGCGCTCAACCTTAACTGTGCGTTGAGGTGGAAGTTGGATTTCTCTTTGCATGACAGTGTCTCTGCACAAGGCCGTGGAGGGGCACACGGATCCACCTGGCTCGCTCTCTAGCTGGATTCAGGTGGAACGGAGGACCATGAACACTCAGGACTTTTTCTGCTTGGGTCCTGTGCTTTTCAGGTTTCGGGCCTAAGAGGCCCATCACCTCCTTAGACCTTTTTTCTGAGTATTAAAAAAAAAAAGAAACCTGGACATTCCACCTGTCACCTCAGAAGGGTCCTCGGTGTTCCTTTTCTACTCCTGAATTCAGCGACATAGTGCTGATCTCCATCCATTGGACGCGAGTCCCCGTTCTCTTGGGGACTCCTGGACACTCTGGGAAATGCCAGAAAGCCTCGGGGAATGGCCCCGTCCGCTGCTGTACCAGACCGGGTCCTGCGAAAGATGCATCTTCCGAGCCTCCTCCCTGCACGTCCCGTTGGACCTGCCCCGATTCTACCTCAGGGACCCACTGGAGGAGAGGCACAGGGATGCTGCCTCAGCAGCAGACCCTTCTAGCGCTGAGCAGGCTGTCCCCAGGCAGGCAGAGTCCGACGGGTCCTTCCTCCTGGGACTCCAGCAGGCCTAGGAAAGCAGCGGTCCCCCTCGGCTGATGCCCAGAGAGACTCCATTACGCAAGCTTTGCCACCGAACCCATCGGTCGGTGCGCCTCTGATCACAGGCCAAGGGCCTGCGCACCCCCAAAGACAACCGGGGTCCCCGGAAGGCCCCCAGGCTGAAATGCGCACCACCGGGAATGGCCGGCCTCCAAGACAACTTGGGGGCATGGACACCACAAGACAGGGTCGCAGGTCTCAACGAGGCGGATGCCTGGTGTCTGAGGGGGGCCGGGCCGGGCCGGGCCTGGCCTCGCCTTGGCGTCCACCTCGTCTGGAAGCGTCTGGGTAGGCGCCCCGCAGGATGCCCCGCGGCCCACCTTCCTCCCTAGGCCGCAAGGAGCAACACCCCGGCGCCGGCCAGTCCCGGCGGGCACCGGCGCCACTGGCCACGGAACTCAGCTCTGGCAGTGGCCCCTCCTCACTGGCGTGCAGTGCGGCCGAGGGAGCCTCCCGGGGCCGAGGACCCAACTAGGCCGTCACCCCGGGTGCTCCCACGGAAACGGGCACCAGGCAAACTGCCCACGGCCCCGAGCCCAGGCTCCTTGGCGGAGGCCTCCGCTAGTCCCGCCCAGATCATGGCCGCCACCAGCCTCCCGGGCCTTGGCTTCCTGTACGGCAACCGCCAGGCGTCCCGGCTGTCCAGCTAGACCTGGCGCCTGTGTCTGGGGCTTCCAGGGCGCGAACTGGCGGCGGACCCTGCTTCCCTCGGGCCTCCAGAGACCTCGGATCCGTCCGGGCACCGGTCCTAGTCCTGCCTGCTCCCCCAGGGCAGTCCCAAGCCACTCCTCCCCAGGCGAGCACAGGGACCGGTGCTCGATTGCCAAGCGGGTTCCTCTTGATGGCAGTATTGCTCCAGAAATGCCCACCTGCCCTTCCCCCATGTCCACTCCCTCCGCCCTCTGCGGAGGAAAAAACGCCAAGAGCGCTCCGCACATGGCCCTTCAGCATCTCGGCCGCTTTGGGCCAGCTCTGGCCCACCTGCCGGACCCTGTCCTTGGCAGACGGGACTCGGCAGGGTCCTTCTACTAGCCTGCCTTCCTGACAAACCAGAAAGCGGTCCCCTTGGGCCGCCCTGGGGATGCAGCCCAACTAACCGCATCCCTAACCATGCCTTTGGGATGGGGAGGATGGTGGAACCCGCAGGGAAGAGAAGGAGACTGGGCACATAGTAGGCTGCCAGCCCTAGCTCTGCCCTCCGGGACACAATTGCACTTGGGCGTACTCACGGGTCACTGCAAAGCCAGCTTGACCAAGAGGTCAAAGGCGACCGGCGTCCCACTGACCCCGGGGGTTTTGGCCTCAGACTTGAGGTGAACCTACAATTCCGGAAGAGCGGGACCGGGTCCCGGGCCCTTCCCTTGTGGCAGCAGCGGCAAGGTGCTGGTGGAAGAGCCCTGGCCAGCATAGGTCAGACAGGAGGGGAGCCAGCTGCCACCCCAAACACACCTGTCCTCCTCACACCTGGCCTACGTCCAACTCTCCACGGCCCTGCCCGGAAGGCTGGACGTAGAAATCCCACAGAGGCGTGCATGCCGTTGAGGGCTCGTGGGTGCCATGGAGGGGCGGTAGATGGCCCAGCCCCAAGTGTACCGATCTTCCTCCCCAAACCTATTCTGTGACGGAAACCCGATGTTCACCTCGTCAAGCAGTCAAGGCGTGGGCAGAGGCCTGACGTCTGCTGCAGGAACACAGTGACATTGAATGCTCTTCCCAAGACAGACAAATCACTAGGGACACACTATGCCAAGCTGCTACCTCCCTGGCCCTTTCCGGACTCTTTGACCCCCACGGACTTTCCCTAGGGATTTTCCACGACACACTTTCTTCTCTCTCTCTCTCTCTCTCTCTCTCTCTCTCTCTCTCTCTGTCTGTCTCTCGCTCTCTCTGTCTCTCTCAATCCCATAATCACTCTCTCTCTCGTGCCAGGTTCGCGCCCAGCGCTCTCTCGCCCACCTCTACTGGGGCCTGCTTCCTCTCCTGCTCTCTCTGTCTCAACGTCATTGATTTTCTCGTACTGCCCGGGACGTCTTGCCCACGTGTGCCTTTAAAACGCTAAGAGATGCAACTGAACGTGTGAGACATGGCGCAGATAGGCCGAGAGGCGGCAAGAGAAATGCCCCAGAACTCAAGAACCCGGCCACGCCCTCCGCTTCTACCACCACCAGCAACACCAACCCAGGGGCCTGCTTTCGCGGTCCCCCTAGCCAAGGTGAGGCAAGTCCCACTTGAATGTCATCCCGTTCCTCTTGGGAACGCTGGACCGCGCTCAACCTTAACTGTGCGTTGAGGTGGAAGTTGGATTTCTCTTTGCATGACAGTGTCTCTGCACAAGGCCGTGGAGGGGCACACGGATCCACCTGGCTCGCTCTCTAGCTGGATTCAGGTGGAACGGAGGACCATGAACACTCAGGACTTTTTCTGCTTGGGTCCTGTGCTTTTCAGGTTTCGGGCCTAAGAGGCCCATCACCTCCTTAGACCTTTTTTCTGAGTATTAAAAAAAAAAAGAAACCTGGACATTCCACCTGTCACCTCAGAAGGGTCCTCGGTGTTCCTTTTCTACTCCTGAATTCAGCGACATAGTGCTGATCTCCATCCATTGGACGCGAGTCCCCGTTCTCTTGGGGACTCCTGGACACTCTGGGAAATGCCAGAAAGCCTCGGGGAATGGCCCCGTCCGCTGCTGTACCAGACCGGGTCCTGCGAAAGATGCATCTTCCGAGCCTCCTCCCTGCACGTCCCGTTGGACCTGCCCCGATTCTACCTCAGGGACCCACTGGAGGAGAGGCACAGGGATGCTGCCTCAGCAGCAGACCCTTCTAGCGCTGAGCAGGCTGTCCCCAGGCAGGCAGAGTCCGACGGGTCCTTCCTCCTGGGACTCCAGCAGGCCTAGGAAAGCAGCGGTCCCCCTCGGCTGATGCCCAGAGAGACTCCATTACGCAAGCTTTGCCACCGAACCCATCGGTCGGTGCGCCTCTGATCACAGGCCAAGGGCCTGCGCACCCCCAAAGACAACCGGGGTCCCCGGAAGGCCCCCAGGCTGAAATGAGCACCACCGGGAATGGCCGGCCTCCAAGACAACTTGGGGGCATGGACACCACAAGACAGGGTCGCAGGTCTCAACGAGGCGGATGCCTGGTGTCTGAGGGGGGCCGGGCCGGGCCTGGCCTGGCCTCGCCTTGGCGTCCACCTCGTCTGGAAGCGTCTGGGTACGGGCCCCGCAGGATGCCCCGCGGCCCACCTTCCTCCCTAGGCCGCAAGGAGCAACACCCCGGCGCCGGCCAGTCCCGGCGGGCACCGGCGCCACTGGCCACGGAACTCAGCTCTGGCAGTGGCCCCTCCTCACTGGCGTGCAGTGCGGCCGAGGGAACCTCCCGGGGCCGAGGACCCAACTAGGCCGTCACCCCGGGTGCTCCCACGGAAACGGGCACCAGGCAAACTGCCCACGGCCCCGAGCCCAGGCTCCTTGGCGGAGGCCTCCGCTAGTCCCGCCCAGATCATGGCCGCCACCAGCCTCCCGGGCCTTGGCTTCCTGTACGGCAACCGCCAGGCGTCCCGGCTGTCCAGCTCGACCTGGCGCCTGTGTCTGGGGCTTCCAGGGCGCGAACTGGCGGCGGACCCTGCTTCCCTCGGGCCTCCAGAGACCTCGGATCCGTCCGGGCACCGGTCCTAGTCCTGCCTGCTCCCCCAGGGCAGTCCCAAGCCACTCCTCCCCAGGCGAGCACAGGGACCGGTGCTCGATTGCCAAGCGGGTTCCTCTTGATGGCAGTATTGCTCCAGAAATGCCCACCTGCCCTTCCCCCATGTCCACTCCCTCCGCCCTCTGCGGAGGAAAAAACGCCAAGAGCGCTCCGCACATGGCCCTTCAGCATCTCGGCCGCTTTGGGCCAGCTCTGGCCCACCTGCCGGACCCTGTCCTTGGCAGACGGGACTCGGCAGGGTCCTTCTACTAGCCTGCCTTCCTGACAAACCAGAAAGCGGTCCCCTTGGGCCGCCCTGGGGATGCAGCCCAACTAACCGCATCCCTAACCATGCCTTTGGGATGGGGAGGATGGTGGAACCCGCAGGGAAGAGAAGGAGACTGGGCACATAGTAGGCTGCCAGCCCTAGCTCTGCCCTCCGGGACACAATTGCACTTGGGCGTACTCACGGGTCACTGCAAAGCCAGCTTGACCAAGAGGTCAAAGGCGACCGGCGTCCCACTGACCCCTGGGGTTTTGGCCTCAGACTTGAGGTGAACCTACAATTCCGGAAGAGCGGGACCGGGTCCCGGGCCCTTCCCTTGTGGCAGCAGCGGCAAGGTGCTGGTGGAAGAGCCCTGGCCAGCATAGGTCAGACAGGAGGGGAGCCAGCTGCCACCCCAAACACACCTGTCCTCCTCACACCTGGCCTACGTCCAACTCTCCACGGCCCTGCCCGGAAGGCTGGACGTAGAAATCCCACAGAGGCGTGCATGCCGTTGAGGGCTCGTGGGTGCCATGGAGGGGCGGTAGATGGCCCAGCCCCAAGTGTACCGATCTTCCTCCCCAAACCTATTCTGTGACGGAAACCCGATGTTCACCTCGTCAAGCAGTCAAGGCGTGGGCAGAGGCCTGACGTCTGCTGCAGGAACACAGTGACATTGAATGCTCTTCCCAAGACAGACAAATCACTAGGGACACACTATGCCAAGCTGCTACCTCCCTGGCCCTTTCCGGACTCTTTGACCCCCACGGACTTTCCCTAGGGATTTTCCACGACACACTTTTCTCTCTCTCTCTCTCTCTCTCTCTCGCTCTCTCTGTCTCTCTCAATCCCATAATCACTCTCTCTCTCGTGCCAGGTTCGCGCCCAGCGCTCTCTCGCCCACTTCTACTGGGGCCTGCTTCCTCTCCTGCTCTCTCTGTCTCAACGTCATTGATTTTCTCGTACTGCCCGGGACGTCTTGCCCACGTGTGCCTTTAAAACGCTAAGAGATGCAACTGAACGTGTGAGACATGGCGCAGATAGGCCGAGAGGCGGCAAGAGAAATGCCCCAGAACTCAAGAACCCGGCCACGCCCTCCGCTTCTACCACCACCAGCAACACCAACCCAGGGGCCTGCTTTCGCGGTCCCCCTAGCCAAGGTGAGGCAAGTCCCACTTGAATGTCATCCCGTTCCTCTTGGGAACGCTGGACCGCGCTCAACCTTAACTGTGCGTTGAGGTGGAAGTTGGATTTCTCTTTGCATGACAGTGTCTCTGCACAAGGCCGTGGAGGGGCACACGGATCCACCTGGCTCGCTCTCTAGCTGGATTCAGGTGGAACGGAGGACCATGAACACTCAGGACTTTTTCTGCTTGGGTCCTGTGCTTTTCAGGTTTCGGGCCTAAGAGGCCCATCACCTCCTTATACCTTTTTTCTGAGTATTAAAAAAAAAAAAAAAAAAAAAAGAAACCTGGACATTCCACCTGTCACCTCAGAAGGGTCCTCGGTGTTCCTTTTCTACTCCTGAATTCAGCGACATAGTGCTGATCTCCATCCATTGGACGCGAGTCCCCGTTCTCTTGGGGACTCCTGGACACTCTGGGAAATGCCAGAAAGCCTCGGGGAATGGCCCCGTCCGCTGCTGTACCAGACCGGGTCCTGCGAAAGATGCATCTTCCGAGCCTCCTCCCTGCACGTCCCGTTGGACCTGCCCCGATTCTACCTCAGGGACCCACTGGAGGAGAGGCACAGGGATGCTGCCTCAGCAGCAGACCCTTCTAGCGCTGAGCAGGCTGTCCCCAGGCAGGCAGAGTCCGACGGGTCCTTCCTCCTGGGACTCCAGCAGGCCTAGGAAAGCAGCGGTCCCCCTCGGCTGATGCCCAGAGAGACTCCATTACGCAAGCTTTGCCACCGAACCCATCGGTCGGTGCGCCTCTGATCACAGGCCAAGGGCCTGCGCACCCCCAAAGACAACCGGGGTCCCCGGAAGGCCCCCAGGCTGAAATGAGCACCACCGGGAATGGCCGGCCTCCAAGACAACTTGGGGGCATGGACACCACAAGACAGGGTCGCAGGTCTCAACGAGGCGGATGCCTGGTGTCTGAGGGGGGCCGGGCCGGGCCTGGCCTCGCCTTGGCGTCCACCTCGTCTGGAAGCGTCTGGGTACGGGCCTCGCAGGATGCCCCGCGGCCCACCTTCCTCCCTAGGCCGCAAGGAGCAACACCCCGGCGCCGGCCAGTCCCGGCGGGCACCGGCGCCACTGGCCACGGAACTCAGCACTGGCAGTGGCCCCTCCTCACTGGCGTGCAGTGCGGCCAAGGGAGCCTCCCGGGGCCGAGGACCCAACTAGGCCGTCACCCCGGGTGCTCCCACGGAAACGGGCACCAGGCAAACTGCCCACGGCCCCGAGCCCAGGCTCCTTGGCGGAGGCCTCCGCTAGTCCCGCCCAGATCATGGCCGCCACCAGCCTCCCGGGCCTTGGCTTCCTGTACGGCAACCGCCAGGCGTCCCGGCTGTCCAGCTCGACCTGGCGCCTGTGTCTGGGGCTTCCAGGGCGCGAACTGGCGGCGGACCCTGCTTCCCTCGGGCCTCCAGAGACCTCGGATCCGTCCGGGCACCGGTCCTAGTCCTGCCTGCTCCCCCAGGGCAGTCCCAAGCCACTCCTCCCCAGGCGAGCACAGGGACCGGTGCTCGATTGCCAAGCGGGTTCCTCTTGATGGCAGTATTGCTCCAGAAATGCCCACCTGCCCTTCCCCCATGTCCACTCCCTCCGCCCTCTGCGGAGGAAAAAACGCCAAGAGCGCTCCGCACATGGCCCTTCAGCATCTCGGCCGCTTTGGGCCAGCTCTGGCCCACCTGCCGGACCCTGTCCTTGGCAGACGGGACTCGGCAGGGTCCTTCTACTAGCCTGCCTTCCTGACAAACCAGAAAGCGGTCCCCTTGGGCCGCCCTGGGGATGCAGCCCAACTAACCGCATCCCTAACCATGCCTTTGGGATGGGGAGGATGGTGGAACCCGCAGGGAAGAGAAGGAGACTGGGCACATAGTAGGCTGCCAGCCCTAGCTCTGCCCTCCGGGACACAATTGCACTTGGGCGTACTCACGGGTCACTGCAAAGCCAGCTTGACCAAGAGGTCAAAGGCGACCGGCGTCCCACTGACCCCGGGGGTTTTGGCCTCAGACTTGAGGTGAACCTACAATTCCGGAAGAGCGGGACCGGGTCCCGGGCCCTTCCCTTGTGGCAGCAGCGGCAAGGTGCTGGTGGAAGAGCCCTGGCCAGCATAGGTCAGACAGGAGGGGAGCCAGCTGCCACCCCAAACACACCTGTCCTCCTCACACCTGGCCTACGTCCAACTCTCCACGGCCCTGCCCGGAAGGCTGGACGTAGAAATCCCACAGAGGCGTGCATGCCGTTGAGGGCTCGTGGGTGCCATGGAGGGGCGGTAGATGGCCCAGCCCCAAGTGTACCGATCTTCCTCCCCAAACCTATTCTGTGACGGAAACCCGATGTTCACCTCGTCAAGCAGTCAAGGCGTGGGCAGAGGCCTGACGTCTGCTGCAGGAACACAGTGACATTGAATGCTCTTCCCAAGACAGACAAATCACTAGGGACACACTATGCCAAGCTGCTACCTCCCTGGCCCTTTCCGGACTCTTTGACCCCCACGGACTTTCCCTAGGGATTTTCCACGACACACTTTCTTCTCTCTCTCTCTCTCTCTCTCTCTCTCTCTCTCTCTCTCTCTGTCTGTCTCTCGCTCTCTCTGTCTCTCTCAATCCCATAATCACTCTCTCTCTCGTGCCAGGTTCGCGCCCAGCGCTCTCTCGCCCACTTCTACTGGGGCCTGCTTCCTCTCCTGCTCTCTCTGTCTCAACGTCATTGATTTTCTCGTACTGCCCGGGACGTCTTGCCCACGTGTGCCTTTAAAACGCTAAGAGATGCAACTGAACGTGTGAGACATGGCGCAGATAGGCCGAGAGGCGGCAAGAGAAATGCCCCAGAACTCAAGAACCCGGCCACGCCCTCCGCTTCTACCACCACCAGCAACACCAACCCAGGGGCCTGCTTTCGCGGTCCCCCTAGCCAAGGTGAGGCAAGTCCCACTTGAATGTCATCCCGTTCCTCTTGGGAACGCTGGACCGCGCTCAACCTTAACTGTGCGTTGAGGTGGAAGTTGGATTTCTCTTTGCATGACAGTGTCTCTGCACAAGGCCGTGGAGGGGCACACGGATCCACCTGGCTCGCTCTCTAGCTGGATTCAGGTGGAACGGAGGACCATGAACACTCAGGACTTTTTCTGCTTGGGTCCTGTGCTTTTCAGGTTTCGGGCCTAAGAGGCCCATCACCTCCTTATACCTTTTTTCTGAGTATTAAAAAAAAAAAGAAACCTGGACATTCCACCTGTCACCTCAGAAGGGTCCTCGGTGTTCCTTTTCTACTCCTGAATTCAGCGACATAGTGCTGATCTCCATCCATTGGACGCGAGTCCCCGTTCTCTTGGGGACTCCTGGACACTCTGGGAAATGCCAGAAAGCCTCGGGGAATGGCCCCGTCCGCTGCTGTACCAGACCGGGTCCTGCGAAAGATGCATCTTCCGAGCCTCCTCCCTGCACGTCCCGTTGGACCTGCCCCGATTCTACCTCAGGGACCCACTGGAGGAGAGGCACAGGGATGCTGCCTCAGCAGCAGACCCTTCTAGCGCTGAGCAGGCTGTCCCCAGGCAGGCAGAGTCCGACGGGTCCTTCCTCCTGGGACTCCAGCAGGCCTAGGAAAGCAGCGGTCCCCCTCGGCTGATGCCCAGAGAGACTCCATTACGCAAGCTTTGCCACCCAACCCATCGGTCGGTGCGCCTCTGATCACAGGCCAAGGGCCTGCGCACCCCCAAAGACAACCGGGGTCCCCGGAAGGCCCCCAGGCTGAAATGAGCACCACCGGGAATGGCCGGCCTCCAAGACAACTTGGGGGCATGGACACCACAAGACAGGGTCGCAGGTCTCAACGAGGCGGATGCCTGGTGTCTGAGGGGGGCCGGGCCGGGCCTGGCCTCGCCTTGGCGTCCACCTCGTCTGGAAGCGTCTGGGTACGGGCCCCGCAGGATGCCCCGCGGCCCACCTTCCTCCCTAGGCCGCAAGGAGCAACACCCCGGCGCCGGCCAGTCCCGGCGGGCACCGGCGCCACTGGCCACGGAACTCAGCTCTGGCAGTGGCCCCTCCTCACTGGCGTGCAGTGCGGCCGAGGGAGCCTCCCGGGGCCGAGGACCCAACTAGGCCGTCACCCCGGGTGCTCCCACGGAAACGGGCACCAGGCAAACTGCCCACGGCCCCGAGCCCAGGCTCCTTGGCGGAGGCCTCCGCTAGTCCCGCCCAGATCATGGCCGCCACCAGCCTCCCGGGCCTTGGCTTCCTGTACGGCAACCGCCAGGCGTCCCGGCTGTCCAGCTCGACCTGGCGCCTGTGTCTGGGGCTTCCAGGGCGCGAACTGGCGGCGGACCCTGCTTCCCTCGGGCCTCCAGAGACCTCGGATCCGTCCGGGCACCGGTCCTAGTCCTGCCTGCTCCCCCAGGGCAGTCCCAAGCCACTCCTCCCCAGGCGAGCACAGGGACCGGTGCTCGATTGCCAAGCGGGTTCCTCTTGATGGCAGTATTGCTCCAGAAATGCCCACCTGCCCTTCCCCCATGTCCACTCCCTCCGCCCTCTGCGGAGGAAAAAACGCCAAGAGCGCTCCGCACATGGCCCTTCAGCATCTCGGCCGCTTTGGGCCAGCTCTGGCCCACCTGCCGGACCCTGTCCTTGGCAGACGGGACTCGGCAGGGTCCTTCTACTAGCCTGCCTTCCTGACAAACCAGAAAGCGGTCCCCTTGGGCCGCCCTGGGGATGCAGCCCAACTAACCGCATCCCTAACCATGCCTTTGGGATGGGGAGGATGGTGGAACCCGCAGGGAAGAGAAGGAGACTGGGCACATAGTAGGCTGCCAGCCCTAGCTCTGCCCTCCGGGACACAATTGCACTTGGGCGTACTCACGGGTCACTGCAAAGCCAGCTTGACCAAGAGGTCAAAGGCGACCGGCGTCCCACTGACCCCTGGGGTTTTGGCCTCAGACTTGAGGTGAACCTACAATTCCGGAAGAGCGGGACCGGGTCCCGGGCCCTTCCCTTGTGGCAGCAGCGGCAAGGTGCTGGTGGAAGAGCCCTGGCCAGCATAGGTCAGACAGGAGGGGAGCCAGCTGCCACCCCAAACACACCTGTCCTCCTCACACCTGGCCTACGTCCAACTCTCCACGGCCCTGCCCGGAAGGCTGGACGTAGAAATCCCACAGAGGCGTGCATGCCGTTGAGGGCTCGTGGGTGCCATGGAGGGGCGGTAGATGGCCCAGCCCCAAGTGTACCGATCTTCCTCCCCAAACCTATTCTGTGACGGAAACCCGATGTTCACCTCGTCAAGCAGTCAAGGCGTGGGCAGAGGCCTGACGTCTGCTGCAGGAACACAGTGACATTGAATGCTCTTCCCAAGACAGACAAATCACTAGGGACACACTATGCCAAGCTGCTACCTCCCTGGCCCTTTCCGGACTCTTTGACCCCCACGGACTTTCCCTAGGGATTTTCCACGACACACTTTCTTCTCTCTCTCTCTCTCTCTCTCTCTCTCTCTCTCTGTCTGTCTCTCGCTCTCTCTGTCTCTCTCAATCCCATAATCACTCTCTCTCTCGTGCCAGGTTCGCGCCCAGCGCTCTCTCGCCCACTTCTACTGGGGCCTGCTTCCTCTCCTGCTCTCTCTGTCTCAACGTCATTGATTTTCTCGTACTGCCCGGGACGTCTTGCCCACGTGTGCCTTTAAAACGCTAAGAGATGCAACTGAACGTGTGAGACATGGCGCAGATAGGCCGAGAGGCGGCAAGAGAAATGCCCCAGAACTCAAGAACCCGGCCACGCCCTCCGCTTCTACCACCACCAGCAACACCAACCCAGGGGCCTGCTTTCGCGGTCCCCCTAGCCAAGGTGAGGCAAGTCCCACTTGAATGTCATCCCGTTCCTCTTGGGAACGCTGGACCGCGCTCAACCTTAACTGTGCGTTGAGGTGGAAGTTGGATTTCTCTTTGCATGACAGTGTCTCTGCACAAGGCCGTGGAGGGGCACACGGATCCACCTGGCTCGCTCTCTAGCTGGATTCAGGTGGAACGGAGGACCATGAACACTCAGGACTTTTTCTGCTTGGGTCCTGTGCTTTTCAGGTTTCGGGCCTAAGAGGCCCATCACCTCCTTATACCTTTTTTCTGAGTATTAAAAAAAAAAAGAAACCTGGACATTCCACCTGTCACCTCAGAAGGGTCCTCGGTGTTCCTTTTCTACTCCTGAATTCAGCGACATAGTGCTGATCTCCATCCATTGGACGCGAGTCCCCGTTCTCTTGGGGACTCCTGGACACTCTGGGAAATGCCAGAAAGCCTCGGGGAATGGCCCCGTCCGCTGCTGTACCAGACCGGGTCCTGCGAAAGATGCATCTTCCGAGCCTCCTCCCTGCACGTCCCGTTGGACCTGCCCCGATTCTACCTCAGGGACCCACTGGAGGAGAGGCACAGGGATGCTGCCTCAGCAGCAGACCCTTCTAGCGCTGAGCAGGCTGTCCCCAGGCAGGCAGAGTCCGACGGGTCCTTCCTCCTGGGACTCCAGCAGGCCTAGGAAAGCAGCGGTCCCCCTCGGCTGATGCCCAGAGAGACTCCATTACGCAAGCTTTGCCACCCAACCCATCGGTCGGTGCGCCTCTGATCACAGGCCAAGGGCCTGCGCACCCCCAAAGACAACCGGGGTCCCCGGAAGGCCCCCAGGCTGAAATGAGCACCACCGGGAATGGCCGGCCTCCAAGACAACTTGGGGGCATGGACACCACAAGACAGGGTCGCAGGTCTCAACGAGGCGGATGCCTGGTGTCTGAGGGGGGCCGGGCCGTGTCGGGCCTGGCCTCGCCTTGGCGTCCACCTCGTCTGGAAGCGTCTGGGTACGGGCCCCGCAGGATGCCCCGCGGCCCACCTTCCTCCCTAGGCCGCAAGGAGCAACACCCCGGCGCGGCGCCGGCCAGTCCCGGCGGGCACCGGCGCCACTGGCCACGGAACTCAGCTCTGGCAGTGGCCCCTCCTCACTGGCGTGCAGTGCGGCCGAGGGAGCCTCCCGGGGCCGAGGACCCAACTAGGCCGTCACCCCGGGTGCTCCCACGGAAACGGGCACCAGGCAAACTGCCCACGGCCCCGAGCCCAGGCTCCTTGGCGGAGGCCTCCGCTAGTCCCGCCCAGATCATGGCCGCCACCAGCCTCCCGGGCCTTGGCTTCCTGTACGGCAACCGCCAGGCGTCCCGGCTGTCCAGCTCGACCTGGCGCCTGTGTCTGGGGCTTCCAGGGCGCGAACTGGCGGCGGACCCTGCTTCCCTCGGGCCTCCAGAGACCTCGGATCCGTCCGGGCACCGGTCCTAGTCCTGCCTGCTCCCCCAGGGCAGTCCCAAGCCACTCCTCCCCAGGCGAGCACAGGGACCGGTGCTCGATTGCCAAGCGGGTTCCTCTTGATGGCAGTATTGCTCCAGAAATGCCCACCTGCCCTTCCCCCATGTCCACTCCCTCCGCCCTCTGCGGAGGAAAAAACGCCAAGAGCGCTCCGCACATGGCCCTTCAGCATCTCGGCCGCTTTGGGCCAGCTCTGGCCCACCTGCCGGACCCTGTCCTTGGCAGACGGGACTCGGCAGGGTCCTTCTACTAGCCTGCCTTCCTGACAAACCAGAAAGCGGTCCCCTTGGGCCGCCCTGGGGATGCAGCCCAACTAACCGCATCCCTAACCATGCCTTTGGGATGGGGAGGATGGTGGAACCCGCAGGGAAGAGAAGGAGACTGGGCACATAGTAGGCTGCCAGCCCTAGCTCTGCCCTCCGGGACACAATTGCACTTG
The DNA here is from genome assembly GCF_049350105.2 of Macaca mulatta. Taxonomy (NCBI): domain Eukaryota; kingdom Metazoa; phylum Chordata; class Mammalia; order Primates; family Cercopithecidae; genus Macaca; species Macaca mulatta. The sequence goes on along the minus strand of NC_133426.1, from coordinate 122,279,981 downwards.
GGCGTACTCACGGGTCACTGCAAAGCCAGCTTGACCAAGAGGTCAAAGGCGACCGGCGTCCCACTGACCCCTGGGGTTTTGGCCTCAGACTTGAGGTGAACCTACAATTCCGGAAGAGCGGGACCGGGTCCCGGGCCCTTCCCTTGTGGCAGCAGCGGCAAGGTGCTGGTGGAAGAGCCCTGGCCAGCATAGGTCAGACAGGAGGGGAGCCAGCTGCCACCCCAAACACACCTGTCCTCCTCACACCTGGCCTACGTCCAACTCTCCACGGCCCTGCCCGGAAGGCTGGACGTAGAAATCCCACAGAGGCGTGCATGCCGTTGAGGGCTCGTGGGTGCCATGGAGGGGCGGTAGATGGCCCAGCCCCAAGTGTACCGATCTTCCTCCCCAAACCTATTCTGTGACGGAAACCCGATGTTCACTTCGTCAAGCAGTCAAGGCGTGGGCAGAGGCCTGACGTCTGCTGCAGGAACACAGTGACATTGAATGCTCTTCCCAAGACAGACAAATCACTAGGGACACACTATGCCAAGCTGCTACCTCCCTGGCCCTTTCCGGACTCTTTGACCCCCACGGACTTTCCCTAGGGATTTTCCACGACACACTTTCTTCTCTCTCTCTCTCTCTCTCTCTCTCTCTCTCTCTCTCTGTCTGTCTCTCGCTCTCTCTGTCTCTCTCAATCCCATAATCACTCTCTCTCTCGTGCCAGGTTCGCGCCCAGCGCTCTCTCGCCCACTTCTACTGGGGCCTGCTTCCTCTCCTGCTCTCTCTGTCTCAACGTCATTGATTTTCTCGTACTGCCCGGGACGTCTTGCCCACGTGTGCCTTTAAAACGCTAAGAGATGCAACTGAACGTGTGAGACATGGCGCAGATAGGCCGAGAGGCGGCAAGAGAAATGCCCCAGAACTCAAGAACCCGGCCACGCCCTCCGCTTCTACCACCACCAGCAACACCAACCCAGGGGCCTGCTTTCGCGGTCCCCCTAGCCAAGGTGAGGCAAGTCCCACTTGAATGTCATCCCGTTCCTCTTGGGAACGCTGGACCGCGCTCAACCTTAACTGTGCGTTGAGGTGGAAGTTGGATTTCTCTTTGCATGACAGTGTCTCTGCACAAGGCCGTGGAGGGGCACACGGATCCACCTGGCTCGCTCTCTAGCTGGATTCAGGTGGAACGGAGGACCATGAACACTCAGGACTTTTTCTGCTTGGGTCCTGTGCTTTTCAGGTTTCGGGCCTAAGAGGCCCATCACCTCCTTATACCTTTTTTCTGAGTATTAAAAAAAAAAAGAAACCTGGACATTCCACCTGTCACCTCAGAAGGGTCCTCGGTGTTCCTTTTCTACTCCTGAATTCAGCGACATAGTGCTGATCTCCATCCATTGGACGCGAGTCCCCGTTCTCTTGGGGACTCCTGGACACTCTGGGAAATGCCAGAAAGCCTCGGGGAATGGCCCCGTCCGCTGCTGTACCAGACCGGGTCCTGCGAAAGATGCATCTTCCGAGCCTCCTCCCTGCACGTCCCGTTGGACCTGCCCCGATTCTACCTCAGGGACCCACTGGAGGAGAGGCACAGGGATGCTGCCTCAGCAGCAGACCCTTCTAGCGCTGAGCAGGCTGTCCCCAGGCAGGCAGAGTCCGACGGGTCCTTCCTCCTGGGACTCCAGCAGGCCTAGGAAAGCAGCGGTCCCCCTCGGCTGATGCCCAGAGAGACTCCATTACGCAAGCTTTGCCACCGAACCCATCGGTCGGTGCGCCTCTGATCACAGGCCAAGGGCCTGCGCACCCCCAAAGACAACCGGGGTCCCCGGAAGGCCCCCAGGCTGAAATGAGCACCACCGGGAATGGCCGGCCTCCAAGACAACTTGGGGGCATGGACACCACAAGACAGGGTCGCAGGTCTCAACGAGGCGGATGCCTGGTGTCTGAGGGGGGCCGGGCCGGGCCTGGCCTCGCCTTGGCGTCCACCTCGTCTGGAAGCGTCTGGGTACGGGCCCCGCAGGATGCCCCGCGGCCCACCTTCCTCCCTAGGCCGCAAGGAGCAACACCCCGGCGCGGCGCCGGCCAGTCCCGGCGGGCACCGGCGCCACTGGCCACGGAACTCAGCTCTGGCAGTGGCCCCTCCTCACTGGCGTGCAGTGCGGCCGAGGGAGCCTCCCGGGGCCGAGGACCCAACTAGGCCGTCACCCCGGGTGCTCCCACGGAAACGGGCACCAGGCAAACTGCCCACGGCCCCGAGCCCAGGCTCCTTGGCGGAGGCCTCCGCTAGTCCCGCCCAGATCATGGCCGCCACCAGCCTCCCGGGCCTTGGCTTCCTGTACGGCAACCGCCAGGCGTCCCGGCTGTCCAGCTCGACCTGGCGCCTGTGTCTGGGGCTTCCAGGGCGCGAACTGGCGGCGGACCCTGCTTCCCTCGGGCCTCCAGAGACCTCGGATCCGTCCGGGCACCGGTCCTAGTCCTGCCTGCTCCCCCAGGGCAGTCCCAAGCCACTCCTCCCCAGGCGAGCACAGGGACCGGTGCTCGATTGCCAAGCGGGTTCCTCTTGATGGCAGTATTGCTCCAGAAATGCCCACCTGCCCTTCCCCCATGTCCACTCCCTCCGCCCTCTGCGGAGGAAAAAACGCCAAGAGCGCTCCGCACATGGCCCTTCAGCATCTCGGCCGCTTTGGGCCAGCTCTGGCCCACCTGCCGGACCCTGTCCTTGGCAGACGGGACTCGGCAGGGTCCTTCTACTAGCCTGCCTTCCTGACAAACCAGAAAGCGGTCCCCTTGGGCCGCCCTGGGGATGCAGCCCAACTAACCGCATCCCTAACCATGCCTTTGGGATGGGGAGGATGGTGGAACCCGCAGGGAAGAGAAGGAGACTGGGCACATAGTAGGCTGCCAGCCCTAGCTCTGCCCTCCGGGACACAATTGCACTTGGGCGTACTCACGGGTCACTGCAAAGCCAGCTTGACCAAGAGGTCAAAGGCGACCGGCGTCCCACTGACCCCTGGGGTTTTGGCCTCAGACTTGAGGTGAACCTACAATTCCGGAAGAGCGGGACCGGGTCCCGGGCCCTTCCCTTGTGGCAGCAGCGGCAAGGTGCTGGTGGAAGAGCCCTGGCCAGCATAGGTCAGACAGGAGGGGAGCCAGCTGCCACCCCAAACACACCTGTCCTCCTCACACCTGGCCTACGTCCAACTCTCCACGGCCCTGCCCGGAAGGCTGGACGTAGAAATCCCACAGAGGCGTGCATGCCGTTGAGGGCTCGTGGGTGCCATGGAGGGGCGGTAGATGGCCCAGCCCCAAGTGTACCGATCTTCCTCCCCAAACCTATTCTGTGACGGAAACCCGATGTTCACCTCGTCAAGCAGTCAAGGCGTGGGCAGAGGCCTGACGTCTGCTGCAGGAACACAGTGACATTGAATGCTCTTCCCAAGACAGACAAATCACTAGGGACACACTATGCCAAGCTGCTACCTCCCTGGCCCTTTCCGGACTCTTTGACCCCCACGGACTTTCCCTAGGGATTTTCCACGACACACTTTCTTCTCTCTCTCTCTCTCTCTCTCTCTCTCTCTCTCTCTCTCTCTCTGTCTGTCTCTCGCTCTCTCTGTCTCTCTCAATCCCATAATCACTCTCTCTCTCGTGCCAGGTTCGCGCCCAGCGCTCTCTCGCCCACTTCTACTGGGGCCTGCTTCCTCTCCTGCTCTCTCTGTCTCAACGTCATTGATTTTCTCGTACTGCCCGGGACGTCTTGCCCACGTGTGCCTTTAAAACGCTAAGAGATGCAACTGAACGTGTGAGACATGGCGCAGATAGGCCGAGAGGCGGCAAGAGAAATGCCCCAGAACTCAAGAACCCGGCCACGCCCTCCGCTTCTACCACCACCAGCAACACCAACCCAGGGGCCTGCTTTCGCGGTCCCCCTAGCCAAGGTGAGGCAAGTCCCACTTGAATGTCATCCCGTTCCTCTTGGGAACGCTGGACCGCGCTCAACCTTAACTGTGCGTTGAGGTGGAAGTTGGATTTCTCTTTGCATGACAGTGTCTCTGCACAAGGCCGTGGAGGGGCACACGGATCCACCTGGCTCGCTCTCTAGCTGGATTCAGGTGGAACGGAGGACCATGAACACTCAGGACTTTTTCTGCTTGGGTCCTGTGCTTTTCAGGTTTCGGGCCTAAGAGGCCCATCACCTCCTTATACCTTTTTTCTGAGTATTAAAAAAAAAAAGAAACCTGGACATTCCACCTGTCACCTCAGAAGGGTCCTCGGTGTTCCTTTTCTACTCCTGAATTCAGCGACATAGTGCTGATCTCCATCCATTGGACGCGAGTCCCCGTTCTCTTGGGGACTCCTGGACACTCTGGGAAATGCCAGAAAGCCTCGGGGAATGGCCCCGTCCGCTGCTGTACCAGACCGGGTCCTGCGAAAGATGCATCTTCCGAGCCTCCTCCCTGCACGTCCCGTTGGACCTGCCCCGATTCTACCTCAGGGACCCACTGGAGGAGAGGCACAGGGATGCTGCCTCAGCAGCAGACCCTTCTAGCGCTGAGCAGGCTGTCCCCAGGCAGGCAGAGTCCGACGGGTCCTTCCTCCTGGGACTCCAGCAGGCCTAGGAAAGCAGCGGTCCCCCTCGGCTGATGCCCAGAGAGACTCCATTACGCAAGCTTTGCCACCGAACCCATCGGTCGGTGCGCCTCTGATCACAGGCCAAGGGCCTGCGCACCCCCAAAGACAACCGGGGTCCCCGGAAGGCCCCCAGGCTGAAATGCGCACCACCGGGAATGGCCGGCCTCCAAGACAACTTGGGGGCATGGACACCACAAGACAGGGTCGCAGGTCTCAACGAGGCGGATGCCTGGTGTCTGAGGGGGGCCGGGCCGGGCCTGGCCTCGCCTTGGCGTCCACCTCGTCTGGAAGCGTCTGGGTACGGGCCCCGCAGGATGCCCCGCGGCCCACCTTCCTCCCTAGGCCGCAAGGAGCAACACCCCGGCGCGGCGCCGGCCAGTCCCGGCGGGCACCGGCGCCACTGGCCACGGAACTCAGCTCTGGCAGTGGCCCCTCCTCACTGGCGTGCAGTGCGGCCGAGGGAGCCTCCCGGGGCCGAGGACCCAACTAGGCCGTCACCCCGGGTGCTCCCACGGAAACGGGCACCAGGCAAACTGCCCACGGCCCCGAGCCCAGGCTCCTTGGCGGAGGCCTCCGCTAGTCCCGCCCAGATCATGGCCGCCACCAGCCTCCCGGGCCTTGGCTTCCTGTACGGCAACCGCCAGGCGTCCCGGCTGTCCAGCTCGACCTGGCGCCTGTGTCTGGGGCTTCCAGGGCGCGAACTGGCGGCGGACCCTGCTTCCCTCGGGCCTCCAGAGACCTCGGATCCGTCCGGGCACCGGTCCTAGTCCTGCCTGCTCCCCCAGGGCAGTCCCAAGCCACTCCTCCCCAGGCGAGCACAGGGACCGGTGCTCGATTGCCAAGCGGGTTCCTCTTGATGGCAGTATTGCTCCAGAAATGCCCACCTGCCCTTCCCCCATGTCCACTCCCTCCGCCCTCTGCGGAGGAAAAAACGCCAAGAGCGCTCCGCACATGGCCCTTCAGCATCTCGGCCGCTTTGGGCCAGCTCTGGCCCACCTGCCGGACCCTGTCCTTGGCAGACGGGACTCGGCAGGGTCCTTCTACTAGCCTGCCTTCCTGACAAACCAGAAAGCGGTCCCCTTGGGCCGCCCTGGGGATGCAGCCCAACTAACCGCATCCCTAACCATGCCTTTGGGATGGGGAGGATGGTGGAACCCGCAGGGAAGAGAAGGAGACTGGGCACATAGTAGGCTGCCAGCCCTAGCTCTGCCCTCCGGGACACAATTGCACTTGGGCGTACTCACGGGTCACTGCAAAGCCAGCTTGACCAAGAGGTCAAAGGCGACCGGCGTCCCACTGACCCCTGGGGTTTTGGCCTCAGACTTGAGGTGAACCTACAATTCCGGAAGAGCGGGACCGGGTCCCGGGCCCTTCCCTTGTGGCAGCAGCGGCAAGGTGCTGGTGGAAGAGCCCTGGCCAGCATAGGTCAGACAGGAGGGGAGCCAGCTGCCACCCCAAACACACCTGTCCTCCTCACACCTGGCCTACGTCCAACTCTCCACGGCCCTGCCCGGAAGGCTGGACGTAGAAATCCCACAGAGGCGTGCATGCCGTTGAGGGCTCGTGGGTGCCATGGAGGGGCGGTAGATGGCCCAGCCCCAAGTGTACCGATCTTCCTCCCCAAACCTATTCTGTGACGGAAACCCGATGTTCACCTCGTCAAGCAGTCAAGGCGTGGGCAGAGGCCTGACGTCTGCTGCAGGAACACAGTGACATTGAATGCTCTTCCCAAGACAGACAAATCACTAGGGACACACTATGCCAAGCTGCTACCTCCCTGGCCCTTTCCGGACTCTTTGACCCCCACGGACTTTCCCTAGGGATTTTCCACGACACACTTTCTTCTCTCTCTCTCTCTCTCTCTCTCTCTCTCTCTCTCTGTCTGTCTCTCGCTCTCTCTGTCTCTCGCTCTCTCTGTCTCTCTCAATCCCATAATCACTCTCTCTCTCGTGCCAGGTTCGCGCCCAGCGCTCTCTCGCCCACTTCTACTGGGGCCTGCTTCCTCTCCTGCTCTCTCTGTCTCAACGTCATTGATTTTCTCGTACTGCCCGGGACGTCTTGCCCACGTGTGCCTTTAAAACGCTAAGAGATGCAACTGAACGTGTGAGACATGGCGCAGATAGGCCGAGAGGCGGCAAGAGAAATGCCCCAGAACTCAAGAACCCGGCCACGCCCTCGGCTTCTACCACCACCAGCAACACCAACCCAGGGGCCTGCTTTCGCGGTCCCCCTAGCAAGGTGAGGCAAGTCCCACTTGAATGTCATCCCGTTCCTCTTGGGAACGCTGGACCGCGCTCAACCTTAACTGTGCGTTGAGGTGGAAGTTGGATTTCTCTTTGCATGACAGTGTCTCTGCACAAGGCCGTGGAGGGGCACACGGATCCACCTGGCTCGCTCTCTAGCTGGATTCAGGTGGAACGGAGGACCATGAACACTCAGGACTTTTTCTGCTTGGGTCCTGTGCTTTTCAGGTTTCGGGCCTAAGAGGCCCATCACCTCCTTATACCTTTTTTCTGAGTATTAAAAAAAAAAAGAAACCTGGACATTCCACCTGTCACCTCAGAAGGGTCCTCGGTGTTCCTTTTCTACTCCTGAATTCAGCGACATAGTGCTGATCTCCATCCATTGGACGCGAGTCCCCGTTCTCTTGGGGACTCCTGGACACTCTGGGAAATGCCAGAAAGCCTCGGGGAATGGCCCCGTCCGCTGCTGTACCAGACCGGGTCCTGCGAAAGATGCATCTTCCGAGCCTCCTCCCTGCACGTCCCGTTGGACCTGCCCCGATTCTACCTCAGGGACCCACTGGAGGAGAGGCACAGGGATGCTGCCTCAGCAGCAGACCCTTCTAGCGCTGAGCAGGCTGTCCCCAGGCAGGCAGAGTCCGACGGGTCCTTCCTCCTGGGACTCCAGCAGGCCTAGGAAAGCAGCGGTCCCCCTCGGCTGATGCCCAGAGAGACTCCATTACGCAAGCTTTGCCACCGAACCCATCGGTCGGTGCGCCTCTGATCACAGGCCAAGGGCCTGCGCACCCCCAAAGACAACCGGGGTCCCCGGAAGGCCCCCAGGCTGAAATGAGCACCACCGGGAATGGCCGGCCTCCAAGACAACTTGGGGGCATGGACACCACAAGACAGGGTCGCAGGTCTCAACGAGGCGGATGCCTGGTGTCTGAGGGGGGCCGGGCCGGGCCTGGCCTCGCCTTGGCGTCCACCTCCTCTGGAAGCGTCTGGGTACGGGCCCCGCAGGATGCCCCGCGGCCCACCTTCCTCCCTAGGCCGCAAGGAGCAACACCCCGGCGCCGGCCAGTCCCGGCGGGCACCGGCGCCACTGGCCACGGAACTCAGCTCTGGCAGTGGCCCCTCCTCACTGGCGTGCAGTGCGGCCGAGGGAGCCTCCCGGGGCCGAGGACCCAACTAGGCCGTCACCCCGGGTGCTCCCACGGAAATGGGCACCAGGCAAACTGCCCACGGCCCGGAGCCCAGGCTCCTTGGCGGAGGCCTCCGCTAGTCCCGCCCAGATCATGGCCGCCACCAGCCTCCCGGGCCTTGGCTTCCTGTACGGCAACCGCCAGGCGTCCCGGCTGTCCAGCTCGACCTGGCGCCTGTGTCTGGGGCTTCCAGGGCGCGAACTGGCGGCGGACCCTGCTTCCCTCGGGCCTCCAGAGACCTCGGATCCGTCCGGGCACCGGTCCTAGTCCTGCCTGCTCCCCCAGGGCAGTCCCAAGCCACTCCTCCCCAGGCGAGCACAGGGACCGGTGCTCGATTGCCAAGCGGGTTCCTCTTGATGGCAGTATTGCTCCAGAAATGCCCACCTGCCCTTCCCCCATGTCCACTCCCTCCGCCCTCTGCGGAGGAAAAAACGCCAAGAGCGCTCCGCACATGGCCCTTCAGCATCTCGGCCGCTTTGGGCCAGCTCTGGCCCACCTGCCGGACCCTGTCCTTGGCAGACGGGACTCGGCAGGGTCCTTCTACTAGCCTGCCTTCCTGACAAACCAGAAAGCGGTCCCCTTGGGCCGCCCTGGGGATGCAGCCCAACTAACCGCATCCCTAACCATGCCTTTGGGATGGGGAAGATGGTGGAACCCGCAGGGAAGAGAAGGAGACTGGGCACATGTAGGCTGCCAGCCCTAGCTCTGCCCTCCGGGACACAATTGCACTTGGGCGTACTCACGGGTCACTGCAAAGCCAGCTTGACCAAGAGGTCAAAGGCGACCGGCGTCCCACTGACCCCTGGGGTTTTGGCCTCAGACTTGAGGTGAACCTACAATTCCGGAAGAGCGGGACTGGGTCCCGGGCCCTTCCCTTGTGGCAGCAGCGGCAAGGTGCTGGTGGAAGAGCCCTGGCCAGCATAGGTCAGACAGGAGGGGAGCCAGCTGCCACCCCAAACACACCTGTCCTCCTCACACCTGGCCTACGTCCAACTCTCCACGGCCCTGCCCGGAAGGCTGGACGTAGAAATCCCACAGAGGCGTGCATGCCGTTGAGGGCTCGTGGGTGCCATGGAGGGGCGGTAGATGGCCCAGCCCCAAGTGTACCGATCTTCCTCCCCAAACCTATTCTGTGACGGAAACCCGATGTTCACCTCGTCAAGCAGTCAAGGCGTGGGCAGAGGCCTGACGTCTGCTGCAGGAACACAGTGACATTGAATGCTCTTCCCAAGACAGACAAATCACTAGGGACACACTATGCCAAGCTGCTACCTCCCTGGCCCTTTCCGGACTCTTTGACCCCCACGGACTTTCCCTAGGGATTTTCCACGACACACTTTCTTCTCTCTCTCTCTCTCTCTCTCTCTGTCTGTCTCTCGCTCTCTCTGTCTCTCGCTCTCTCTGTCTCTCTCAATCCCATAATCACTCTCTCTCTCGTGCCAGGTTCGCGCCCAGCGCTCTCTCGCCCACTTCTACTGGGGCCTGCTTCCTCTCCTGCTCTCTCTGTCTCAACGTCATTGATTTTCTCGTACTGCCCGGGACGTCTTGCCCACGTGTGCCTTTAAAACGCTAAGAGATGCAACTGAACGTGTGAGACATGGCGCAGATAGGCCGAGAGGCGGCAAGAGAAATGCCCCAGAACTCAAGAACCCGGCCACGCCCTCGGCTTCTACCACCACCAGCAACACCAACCCAGGGGCCTGCTTTCGCGGTCCCCCTAGCCAAGGTGAGGCAAGTCCCACTTGAATGTCATCCCGTTCCTCTTGGGAACGCTGGACCGCGCTCAACCTTAACTGTGCGTTGAGGTGGAAGTTGGATTTCTCTTTGCATGACAGTGTCTCTGCACAAGGCCGTGGAGGGGCACACGGATCCACCTGGCTCGCTCTCTAGCTGGATTCAGGTGGAACGGAGGACCATGAACACTCAGGACTTTTTCTGCTTGGGTCCTGTGCTTTTCAGGTTTCGGGCCTAAGAGGCCCATCACCTCCTTAGACCTTTTTTCTGAGTATTAAAAAAAAAAAGAAACCTGGACATTCCACCTGTCACCTCAGAAGGGTCCTCGGTGTTCCTTTTCTACTCCTGAATTCAGCGACATAGTGCTGATCTCCATCCATTGGACGCGAGTCCCCGTTCTCTTGGGGACTCCTGGACACTCTGGGAAATGCCAGAAAGCCTCGGGGAATGGCCCCGTCCGCTGCTGTACCAGACCGGGTCCTGCGAAAGATGCATCTTCCGAGCCTCCTCCCTGCACGTCCCGTTGGACCTGCCCCGATTCTACCTCAGGGACCCACTGGAGGAGAGGCACAGGGATGCTGCCTCAGCAGCAGACCCTTCTAGCGCTGAGCAGGCTGTCCCCAGGCAGGCAGAGTCCGACGGGTCCTTCCTCCTGGGACTCCAGCAGGCCTAGGAAAGCAGCGGTCCCCCTCGGCTGATGCCCAGAGAGACTCCATTACGCAAGCTTTGCCACCCAACCCATCGGTCGGTGCGCCTCTGATCACAGGCCAAGGGCCTGCGCACCCCCAAAGACAACCGGGGTCCCCGGAAGGCCCCCAGGCTGAAATGAGCACCACCGGGAATGGCCGGCCTCCAAGACAACTTGGGGGCATGGACACCACAAGACAGGGTCGCAGGTCTCAACGAGGCGGATGCCTGGTGTCTGAGGGGGGCCGGGCCGGGCCTGGCCTCGCCTTGGCGTCCACCTCGTCTGGAAGCGTCTGGGTACGGGCCCCGCAGGATGCCCCGCGGCCCACCTTCCTCCCTAGGCCGCAAGGAGCAACACCCCGGCGCCGGCCAGTCCCGGCGGGCACCGGCGCCACTGGCCACGGAACTCAGCTCTGGCAGTGGCCCCTCCTCACTGGCGTGCAGTGCGGCCGAGGGAGCCTCCCGGGGCCGAGGACCCAACTAGGCCGTCACCCCGGGTGCTCCCACGGAAACGGGCACCAGGCAAACTGCCCACGGCCCCGAGCCCAGGCTCCTTGGCGGAGGCCTCCGCTAGTCCCGCCCAGATCATGGCCGCCACCAGCCTCCCGGGCCTTGGCTTCCTGTACGGCAACCGCCAGGCGTCCCGGCTGTCCAGCTAGACCTGGCGCCTGTGTCTGGGGCTTCCAGGGCGCGAACTGGCGGCGGACCCTGCTTCCCTCGGGCCTCCAGAGACCTCGGATCCGTCCGGGCACCGGTCCTAGTCCTGCCTGCTCCCCCAGGGCAGTCCCAAGCCACTCCTCCCCAGGCGAGCACAGGGACCGGTGCTCGATTGCCAAGCGGGTTCCTCTTGATGGCAGTATTGCTCCAGAAATGCCCACCTGCCCTTCCCCCATGTCCACTCCCTCCGCCCTCTGCGGAGGAAAAAACGCCAAGAGCGCTCCGCACATGGCCCTTCAGCATCTCGGCCGCTTTGGGCCAGCTCTGGCCCACCTGCCGGACCCTGTCCTTGGCAGACGGGACTCGGCAGGGTCCTTCTACTAGCCTGCCTTCCTGACAAACCAGAAAGCGGTCCCCTTGGGCCGCCCTGGGGATGCAGCCCAACTAACCGCATCCCTAACCATGCCTTTGGGATGGGGAAGATGGTGGAACCCGCAGGGAAGAGAAGGAGACTGGGCACATGTAGGCTGCCAGCCCTAGCTCTGCCCTCCGGGACACAATTGCACTTGGGCGTACTCACGGGTCACTGCAAAGCCAGCTTGACCAAGAGGTCAAAGGCGACCGGCGTCCCACTGACCCCTGGGGTTTTGGCCTCAGACTTGAGGTGAACCTACAATTCCGGAAGAGCGGGACCGGGTCCCGGGCCCTTCCCTTGTGGCAGCAGCGGCAAGGTGCTGGTGGAAGAGCCCTGGCCAGCATAGGTCAGACAGGAGGGGAGCCAGCTGCCACCCCAAACACACCTGTCCTCCTCACACCTGGCCTACGTCCAACTCTCCACGGCCCTGCCCGGAAGGCTGGACGTAGAAATCCCACAGAGGCGTGCATGCCGTTGAGGGCTCGTGGGTGCCATGGAGGGGCGGTAGATGGCCCAGCCCCAAGTGTACCGATCTTCCTCCCCAAACCTATTCTGTGACGGAAACCCGATGTTCACCTCGTCAAGCAGTCAAGGCGTGGGCAGAGGCCTGACGTCTGCTGCAGGAACACAGTGACATTGAATGCTCTTCCCAAGACAGACAAATCACTAGGGACACACTATGCCAAGCTGCTACCTCCCTGGCCCTTTCCGGACTCTTTGACCCCCACGGACTTTCCCTAGGGATTTTCCACGACACACTTTCTTCTCTCTCTCTCTCTCTCTCTCTCTCTCTCTCTCTCGCTCTCTCTCTCTCGCTCTCTCTGTCTCTCTCAATCCCATAATCACTCTCTCTCTCGTGCCAGGTTCGCGCCCAGCGCTCTCTCGCCCACTTCTACTGGGGCCTGCTTCCTCTCCTGCTCTCTCTGTCTCAACGTCATTGATTTTCTCGTACTGCCCGGGACGTCTTGCCCACGTGTGCCTTTAAAACGCTAAGAGATGCAACTGAACGTGTGAGACATGGCGCAGATAGGCCGAGAGGCGGCAAGAGAAATGCCCCAGAACTCAAGAACCCGGCCACGCCCTCCGCTTCTACCACCACCAGCAACACCAACCCAGGGGCCTGCTTTCGCGGTCCCCCTAGCCAAGGTGAGGCAAGTCCCACTTGAATGTCATCCCGTTCCTCTTGGGAACGCTGGACCGCGCTCAACCTTAACTGTGCGTTGAGGTGGAAGTTGGATTTCTCTTTGCATGACAGTGTCTCTGCACAAGGCCGTGGAGGGGCACACGGATCCACCTGGCTCGCTCTCTAGCTGGATTCAGGTGGAACGGAGGACCATGAACACTCAGGACTTTTTCTGCTTGGGTCCTGTGCTTTTCAGGTTTCGGGCCTAAGAGGCCCATCACCTCCTTATACCTTTTTTCTGAGTATTAAAAAAAAAAAGAAACCTGGACATTCCACCTGTCACCTCAGAAGGGTCCTCGGTGTTCCTTTTCTACTCCTGAATTCAGCGACATAGTGCTGATCTCCATCCATTGGACGCGAGTCCCCGTTCTCTTGGGGACTCCTGGACACTCTGGGAAATGCCAGAAAGCCTCGGGGAATGGCCCCGTCCGCTGCTGTACCAGACCGGGTCCTGCGAAAGATGCATCTTCCGAGCCTCCTCCCTGCACGTCCCGTTGGACCTGCCCCGATTCTACCTCAGGGACCCACTGGAGGAGAGGCACAGGGATGCTGCCTCAGCAGCAGACCCTTCTAGCGCTGAGCAGGCTGTCCCCAGGCAGGCAGAGTCCGACGGGTCCTTCCTCCTGGGACTCCAGCAGGCCTAGGAAAGCAGCGGTCCCCCTCGGCTGATGCCCAGAGAGACTCCATTACGCAAGCTTTGCCACCGAACCCATCGGTCGGTGCGCCTCTGATCACAGGCCAAGGGCCTGCGCACCCCCAAAGACAACCGGGGTCCCCGGAAGGCCCCCAGGCTGAAATGCGCACCACCGGGAATGGCCGGCCTCCAAGACAACTTGGGGGCATGGACACCACAAGACAGGGTCGCAGGTCTCAACGAGGCGGATGCCTGGTGTCTGAGGGGGGCCGGGCCGGGCCTGGCCTCGCCTTGGCGTCCACCTCGTCTGGAAGCGTCTGGGTACGGGCCCCGCAGGATGCCCCGCGGCCCACCTTCCTCCCTAGGCCGCAAGGAGCAACACCCCGGCGCGGCGCCGGCCAGTCCCGGCGGGCACCGGCGCCACTGGCCACGGAACTCAGCTCTGGCAGTGGCCCCTCCTCACTGGCGTGCAGTGCGGCCGAGGGAGCCTCCCGGGGCCGAGGACCCAACTAGGCCGTCACCCCGGGTGCTCCCACGGAAACGGGCACCAGGCAAACTGCCCACGGCCCCGAGCCCAGGCTCCTTGGCGGAGGCCTCCGCTAGTCCCGCCCAGATCATGGCCGCCACCAGCCTCCCGGGCCTTGGCTTCCTGTACGGCAACCGCCAGGCGTCCCGGCTGTCCAGCTCGACCTGGCGCCTGTGTCTGGGGCTTCCAGGGCGCGAACTGGCGGCGGACCCTGCTTCCCTCGGGCCTCCAGAGACCTCGGATCCGTCCGGGCACCGGTCCTAGTCCTGCCTGCTCCCCCAGGGCAGTCCCAAGCCACTCCTCCCCAGGCGAGCACAGGGACCGGTGCTCGATTGCCAAGCGGGTTCCTCTTGATGGCAGTATTGCTCCAGAAATGCCCACCTGCCCTTCCCCCATGTCCACTCCCTCCGCCCTCTGCGGAGGAAAAAACGCCAAGAGCGCTCCGCACATGGCCCTTCAGCATCTCGGCCGCTTTGGGCCAGCTCTGGCCCACCTGCCGGACCCTGTCCTTGGCAGACGGGACTCGGCAGGGTCCTTCTACTAGCCTGCCTTCCTGACAAACCAGAAAGCGGTCCCCTTGGGCCGCCCTGGGGATGCAGCCCAACTAACCGCATCCCTAACCATGCCTTTGGGATGGGGAGGATGGTGGAACCCGCAGGGAAGAGAAGGAGACTGGGCACATAGTAGGCTGCCAGCCCTAGCTCTGCCCTCCGGGACACAATTGCACTTGGGCGTACTCACGGGTCACTGCAAAGCCAGCTTGACCAAGAGGTCAAAGGCGACCGGCGTCCCACTGACCCCTGGGGTTTTGGCCTCAGACTTGAGGTGAACCTACAATTCCGGAAGAGCGGGACCGGGTCCCGGGCCCTTCCCTTGTGGCAGCAGCGGCAAGGTGCTGGTGGAAGAGCCCTGGCCAGCATAGGTCAGACAGGAGGGGAGCCAGCTGCCACCCCAAACACACCTGTCCTCCTCACACCTGGCCTACGTCCAACTCTCCACGGCCCTGCCCGGAAGGCTGGACGTAGAAATCCCACAGAGGCGTGCATGCCGTTGAGGGCTCGTGGGTGCCATGGAGGGGCGGTAGATGGCCCAGCCCCAAGTGTACCGATCTTCCTCCCCAAACCTATTCTGTGACGGAAACCCGATGTTCACCTCGTCAAGCAGTCAAGGCGTGGGCAGAGGCCTGACGTCTGCTGCAGGAACACAGTGACATTGAATGCTCTTCCCAAGACAGACAAATCACTAGGGACACACTATGCCAAGCTGCTACCTCCCTGGCCCTTTCCGGACTCTTTGACCCCCACGGACTTTCCCTAGGGATTTTCCACGACACACTTTTCTCTCTCTCTCTCTCTCTCTCTCTATCTCTCTCTCTCTCTCTCTCTCTCGCTCTCTCTGTCTCTCGCTCTCTCTGTCTCTCTCAATCCCATAATCACTCTCTCTCTCGTGCCAGGTTCGCGCCCAGCGCTCTCTCGCCCACTTCTACTGGGGCCTGCTTCCTCTCCTGCTCTCTCTGTCTCGACGTCATTGACTTTCTCGTACTGCCCGGGACGTCTTGCCCACGTGTGCCTTTAAAACGCTAAGAGATGCAACTGAACGTGTGAGACATGGCACAGATAGGCCGAGAGGCGGCAAGAGAAATGCCCCAGAACTCAAGAACCCGGCCACGCCCTCCGCTTCTACCACCACCAGCAACACCAACCCAGGGGCCTGCTTTCGCGGTCCCCCTAGCCAAGGTGAGGCAAGTCCCACTTGAATGTCATCCCGTTCCTCTTGGGAACGCTGGACCGCGCTCAACCTTAACTGTGCGTTGAGGTGGAAGTTGGATTTCTCTTTGCATGACAGTGTCTCTGCACAAGGCCGTGGAGGGGCACACGGATCCACCTGGCTCGCTCTCTAGCTGGATTCAGGTGGAACGGAGGACCATGAACACTCAGGACTTTTTCTGCTTGGGTCCTGTGCTTTTCAGGTTTCGGGCCTAAGAGGCCCATCACCTCCTTATACCTTTTTTCTGAGTATTAAAAAAAAAAAGAAACCTGGACATTCCACCTGTCACCTCAGAAGGGTCCTCGGTGTTCCTTTTCTACTCCTGAATTCAGCGACATAGTGCTGATCTCCATCCATTGGACGCGAGTCCCCGTTCTCTTGGGGACTCCTGGACACTCTGGGAAATGCCAGAAAGCCTCGGGGAATGGCCCCGTCCGCTGCTGTACCAGACCGGGTCCTGCGAAAGATGCATCTTCCGAGCCTCCTCCCTGCACGTCCCGTTGGACCTGCCCCGATTCTACCTCAGGGACCCACTGGAGGAGAGGCACAGGGATGCTGCCTCAGCAGCAGACCCTTCTAGCGCTGAGCAGGCTGTCCCCAGGCAGGCAGAGTCCGACGGGTCCTTCCTCCTGGGACTCCAGCAGGCCTAGGAAAGCAGCGGTCCCCCTCGGCTGATGCCCAGAGAGTCTCCATTACGGAAGCTTTGCCAGCGAACCCATCGGTCGGTGCGCCTCTGATCACAGGCCAAGGGCCTGCGCACCCCCAAAGACAACCGGGGTCCCCGGAAGGCCCCCAGGCTGAAACGAGCACCACCGGGAATGACCGGCCTCCAAGACAACTTGGGGGCATGGACACCACAAGACAGGGTCGCAGGTCTCAACGAGGCGGATGCCTGGTTTCTGAGGGGGGCCGGGCCGGGCCTGGCCTCGCCTTGGCGTCCACCTCGTCAGGAAGAGTCTGGGTATGGGCCCCGCAGGATGCCCCGCGCCCCACCTTCCTCCCTAGGCCACAAGGAGCAACACCCCGGCGCCGGCCAGTCCCGGCGGGCACGGGCGCCACTGGCCACGGAACTCAGCTCCGGCAGTGGCCCCTCCTCACTGGCTTGCACTGTGGCCGAGGGAGCCTCCCCGGGCCGAGGACCCAACTAGGCCGTCACCCAAGTGTTCCCACCGAAACGGGCACCTGGCAAACTGCCCACGGCCCGGAGCCCAGGCTCCTTGGCGGAGGCCTCCGCTAGTCCCGCCCAGATTATGGCCGCCACCAGCCTCCCGGGCCTTGGCTTCCTGTACGGCAACCGCCAGGCGTCCTGGCTGTCCAGCTACACCTGACTCCTGTCTCTGGGGCTTACAGGGTGCGAACTGGCGGCGGAACCTGCTTCCCTCGGGCCTCCAGAGACCTCGGATCCGTCCGGGCACCGGTCCTAGTCCTGCCTGCTCCCCCAGGGCAGTCCCAAGCCACTCCTCCCCAGGCGAGCACAGGGACCGGTGCTCGATTGCCAAGCGGGTTCCTCTTGATGGCAGTATTGCTCCACAAATGCCCAGCTGCCCTTTCCCCATGTCCACTCCCTCCGCCCTCTGTGGAGGAAAAAACGCCAAGAGCGCTCCGCACATGGCCCTTCAGCATCTCGGCGCTTTGGGCCAGCTCTGGCCCACCTGCTGGACCCTGTCCTTGGCAGACAGGTCTCGGCAGGGTCCTTCTACTAGCCTGCCTTCCTGACAAACCAGAAAGCGGTCCCCTTGGGCCGCCCTGGGGATGCAGCCGAACTAACCGCATCCCTAACCATGCCTTTGGGGTGGGGAGGATGGTGGAACCCGCAGGGAAGAGAAGGAGACTGGGCACATAGTAGGATGCCAGCCCTAGCTCTGCCCTCGGGACACATTTGCACTTGGGCGTACTCACGGGTCACTGCAAGGCCAGCTTGACCAAGAGGTCAAAGGCGATCGGCGTCCCACTGACCCCTGGGGTTTTGGCCTCAGACTTGAGGTGAACCTGGAATTCCGTTATAGCCGGACATGTCCCAGGCCCTTCTGCCATGGAGGTAGCTGCCATGGACTGTGTAAAGATCCCACACCACCTTTGGTCACACACGAGGGGAGCTTACTACCCCGAACCCACCTGTCATCCTCACATCTGGCCTATTTCCTACTATCCTCAGCTCTTCCTAAAAGACTTGTCCTAGATAACCTAGAGAGGCATCCATGTCCTTGAGGAGTTGTGTGGGCGATGGGGAAGCGGGTAGATTGTCCCGGCCCCAAGTGTACGGATCTTCCTTCCCAAACATATTCTGTGAGAGAAACCCTTTGTTGACCTCTTCGGGCAATGAATTCGTGGGCAGAGGCCTGCTGTCTGCTTCAGGAACACAGTGACATTGAATGCTCTTCTGAAGACAGATTTAACAGTAGCAACACACCAAGCAAGCTGCTAGCTTCCTGGCCCTTTCCAGTATTCTTGTTCCCCACGGACTTTCCTTTGGATTTTTCTACAACATTGTTCTCTCTCTGTCTGTCTGTCTCTGTCTATCTCTCTGTCTCTCTTCTGCCACATTCCGGCCCAACGGCATCTCAACCACTTCTTCTGGGCCTGCTTCCTTTTCTGCTCTCCATGTCTCTACATGATTGGGTTTCTTGGAGTGTCTTGAACTTCTTGCCCACGTGTGCCTTTAAAGGGAATATGGACATATAAGAACACGCAATATTCATCACGGAAAAAAAAAAAATCAAAGTTGGAAAAGCTCTAACAGGAATTGTGTTTTTACATGTCACCGCACAACTTATGTGAGTTATTTCATTTTGTTAATAAGGCCGGGGCCAGCCAGGCACTTCAGTTCCAGAACTTTGGGAAGTCAAGGTGAGTGGATTGTTTGAGCTCAGCAGTTCTAGTCCAGCATGAGCAATATGGCGGAACCTCATCTCTGTAAAAATAAGAATAATTTAAAAAAAAAAAAAACCCATCAAAGGCCGGGCGCAGTGGCTCATGCCTGTAATCCCAGCACTTTGGGAGGTCGAGACGGGCGGATCACGAGGTCAGGAGATGGAGACCATCCCTGCTAACATGGTGAAACCTCGTCTCTACTAAAAATATTTTAAAAATTAGCTGGGCGTGGTGGCGGGCGCCTGTAGTCCCAGGTACTTCGGAGGCTGAGGCAGGAGAATGGCGTGAACCCAGGAGGCGGAGCTTGCAGTGAGCCGAGATCAAGCCACTGCACTCCAGCCTGGGCGACAGAGCGAGACTTCCTCTCCAAAAAAAAAAAAAAACAAAAAACAAAACAAAGCCATCCAAACAATGACCAAAACTAGCCCGGTGTGGTAGTACGCACTTGTTATCACAGCTACTTGGGAGGATGTGGTTGGGGGTTTGCTGGAGGTGAGAAAGTTGAGGCTGCACTGAGTCTTGAAGGTGCCACAGCATTCCAGCCTGGGCAACAGAGGAAGACTCTGTCTCAAGAAAGGAGGAAAGAATCAGAGAAGGAAAGAGAAAAGAAAGCCAAACTTTTGCCTCAGTATCAGTAACAAGAAACATGTGCACATACAGGACAGATACACACACACTGAGCACTGTCATCTAGAATAACCAATGTAATTGTGTTTTCTTTCCTTTTTGACTTTTTGTCTACATAATTTGTCCAACTTGTATTGATATTTTGTATTATTACCACTATCTTCTATTATCGTTGATACCTTAAATTATTTCTTTATAATCTTCTTTTTATTTCATAAATAATCATGGCCATTTCAAATCCTATTTTACAGAACGGTAGAAAGATGAAAATGCGAAAGCCCGGAAATTTTCTTATTGTTGTTGTTTCAGACGGAATCTCACACTGTCCCTAGGGCTGGAGTGCAGTGGCACGGTATCAGCTCACTGCAACCTCCCCCTCCCGGGTTCAAGCGATTTTCCTGCCTCAGTCTCCCGAGTAGCTGGGATTACAGGCACCCGCCACTAAACCCAGCTAATTTTTTGTATTTTTAGTAGAGACGGGGTTTCACCATGTTGGCCAGGCTGGTCTTGAACTCCTGACCCCGTGATTCGCCCGCCTTGGCCTCCCAAAGTTTAGGGATTACAGGCGTGAGCCACCTCACCTGGGCAAGTCCAGGAAAATTTTGAGGGCTTGTCCTTCCATGTTGTTAAGTGCATACATGGAAATGTACTATAATGCCTTTTTTCTTTCTTTTTTTAAAAGAAAGGTTCTTGCTCTGATGCCCAAGATGGAGTGCAGTGGAGCAATCCCAGCTCACTGCAGCCGCAACGTCCTGGGCACAAGCAATCCTCCCGCCTCAGCCTCCCAAGTAGCTGGAACTACAGGCCCACGCCATCATGCCTGGCTAATTTTTGTGTAGAGACGGGGTTTCGCCAGGTTGGCCAGGTTGGTCTCGAACCCCTTGCCTCAAGTGATTTTCCCACCTCAGCCTTCCAAGGTGCTGGGATTACAGGCGTGAGCCACTGCGCCCAGCCTGAAGCTGTATTTCTTTTTGGTCAAATATTCGTTAGAGGAAATGTTTCTTCTTCAGTTTTACATTGCGGGGAGTCCAGCCCCTGTGGGCAGGGCGGCCATGAAGTTTAACAACCACTCAATCTAAACCGAACGAGAGCGCACACCTCCTCAGCCATGTAGGTGGGAACACGAGTGGGACGAAGGAATCTGAGGTCGCACCCTTCTCCCTCTGCCCGCCCTGCCACAGGAGACGCTTCCAGGCTCCCGACGGGGAGGGCCAGAAAGGCTCTACTAGGAGGACCTCCCTACACTTGCCAGAACTAAAACTGAGGCAGCGGCAAAAACTCGGCGTCCAAAACGCTCCCTAAAGCCCTCCGATGCCCGCAGGACGCTGGAGCCAGCCCGGCTGCAGCCGCCATTGCGCAAGGTCGCGCGCCCGGCACTGGCTGCCCAGAAGCGGGAGGGCAGGGAAGGTCCTCTGTACCAGAAAGGCTGACCACGGCACAAACACTGATCCCATGTCCTGTGTCAGGGAAAGGGAAGGCAAAGAAAAGAAAGAGAAGGCCAAGGAGACCTACCTGATTGAGGTCACGCGCCAGCGGGAAAGGCCCAGTCCGCTCTACGTCCCGCAGTTGCAACTCAGATACGGGGTAGGATGCCCCCTCCCCATTCCTGGGAGGTGAGGGCTGAAAGAATCCTGGGAGGGGAAGGGAGAGGAATCCGGTCTTCCTAGAGCCGGCTCCGCCCAGGATAGGAGTGGGGGGCGGGGGGGGGGGGTCCTCAGGCTGTCCAGGTGCAAGAAGGGGCGGAGAGAGGCAGCCTTGGGAAAGTTGGGTGGGAAACCTCTCGTCTTAGCTAATTGCTGAGGAGTACCTATCTCTACCATTTGTTTCCTTTGAGTAAGGTCCTCGTTGGCAAGAGGGCAAAGGAGACTGATATATCGAGAAAACGCAAAGTTTGCCTTTTAACATTTACAAAACTGTTTAGAGGAAAAAGAAGCTTAAGCAAGTACACTTTCAAGCGATGTTATAAGTTTATATCATCTGTATGCCTGACATTATTGAAAGCTTCAATTGCTCCCTCCCCAGGTGAGAGGCGTGTTCTCAAGACCAGACACTGCCGGTGCCCTATCACCTCCCACTTTTTTTCTGAAACTGCTAGGGGCCCAGCGCTGCTTCTGCAGCCTCCCAGGGGATGCTGCTGGTGGCGGGTACGCCGCCTAGGTGGGTGGGGATGTGCTGAGGCCGAAGGAGTGACAGCGACTCGCAGGTTTCCCCTGCCTAACCAGTCCTCCGATTGATATTTTCTTTTGAAAAAAAGGATTTAAACGGCCGGGCGCAGTGGTTCACGCTTGTAATCCCAGCACTTTGGGAGGCCAAGGAGGGTGGATCACCTGAGGTCGGGAGTTCGAGACCAGCCTGACCAACATGGAGAAACCCTGTCTCTATTGAAATGAAAATACAAAATTAGCCGGGATTGGTGGCGAATACCTGTAATCCCAGCTAGTCAGGAGGCTGAGGCAGGATAATCGCTTGAACCCGGGAGGTGGAGGTTGCGGTGAGTGGAGATCGCACTATTGCACTCCAGCTTGGGCAACAAGAGCAAAACTCCGTCTAAAAAAAAAAAAAAAAAAAAAAGGACTTGCTCCTCTTGCAGAATGGAGACACCTGTAGTGTATTAAGGAAAATGAAGATAATCTGTTGATGACAGTACTCTGAGGAGTGTTAACTTGGGGCGTGCATCCTCCCAGCACCTGGTTCCCACCTTGTTCCCTAAGGGGAGGGGAGATGCAAATAAAGGTCCTTTAAAAATAATAGCCTGGTGAGTTCCCAAGGCCCATGGGAATCATGCAAGCTATTCGGGTTGCTTAAAAACTTGACTGTGAAGATGTGGATGCTTTTTTTGTTGTTGTTTTTTCCTATTCACAATGTAGTCGTTGATTGGTTTTGGGGAGAATTTTTTTTTTTTCACTAATACAAACGTATTTTCAGTGGAAACCAAAGTCATTCCTGCCCAGATACATTCTCCAGTGAAGTCATCTTAAAAGAGACACTTCAAAAAGAAATCCAAGGCTTCTGAGGGCACTACAACTGGCCTTTGACCGGCTCCAACTTCTCAATTTCCTGGCTCCATTTCACTCCTCACCAACTGACGTTCACACTCTCAGTCCGCCACCCCCACCCCAAGACCACCTGCTGCCAGATACTCCCAGACCTTTTCTCTTACTCATTCCCTTGCGGTTTGGGCAGAGGTGGGTAGGAATCACCAGGAGATGGGGGGAGGAGGAGAATAAATGGGCACAGGTGATGTTTCGTTCCTGTCATGCAGCTGCCTTCACCTGCTGAGGGGAGAGCTGGGGGAGGGGTTAAGGCTCTGCCACAACTCCACGCTGTGGAAAATGGAAACTGAAGAGCGTCCCCTCACCCCAGGTGGAATTACTCAAAAAAGAACTGAGCTATGAATCTCAGCTGCCCCTCTCTGGATACTTCCCTGTCTTTCTCCTCCGTTATTTAAGGGAGGAATGTCCATCGCCTGATACAGTGAACCAAGTCATAGCCTTTTTTCTGTCTACATTCCCTGAACGGACACAGATTCAATAAGCACTCATTGTGCCCGGAAACCAAGGTCTACAGAGGTTAAATGACTTTGCCAAGGTAAATTAAGGTGGCAGGATGGATACAAACATGCCAGGCTCTCATGCTGCAAATCCTTTGCTTTCTCCATGCAAACCGCCAAGCAGCTCAGTACAGGATGCTTGCCTGGGCAACAAGAGCGAAACTCCATCTCAAAAAAAAAAAAACAAAAAACAAAAAAAAAACAAAACTGCTGCTCAATATCATTCATTTAGGCAAATAGGCAAATACAAAGGAAACTCACAAGGAGATACACCTCGCACTTATTAGGATGGCTAGAATAAAAAGAAAATTGAAAATAACAAGTGTGTGAGGCCGGGCGCGGTGACTCACGCCTGTAATCCCAGCACTTTGGGAGGCCGAGACGCGCAGATCACGACTTCAGGAGATCGAGACCATCCTGGCTAATACTAAAAATACAAAAAATTAGCCGGGCGTGGTGGCGGGCGCCTGTAGTCCCAGCTACTCCCTACTCGGGAGGCTGAGGCAGGAGAATGGCGTGAACCTGGGAGGCGGAGCTTGCAGTCAGCCGAGATCGTGCCACTGCACTCAAGCCTGGGCGTCAGAGCAAGACTAGGTCTCAAAACAAAACAAAGCAAATGTGTGAAGATGTAGAGAAATTGAAACTGTCATACACTGCTGGTGGGAAAGTAAAATGATGTAGATAGATATTTAATATTATCGAAAGCAACTTGGCACATACATATATATATATATGTATATATATACACACACACACACGCACACACCATGGACTACTACTTAGTCATAAAAGGAATTAGATAATGGCATTCACAGCAACCTGGGTGGAATTGGAGATTATTATTCTAAGTGAAGTAACTCAGGAATGGAAAACCAAACATCGTTTGTTCTCACTAATAAGTGGGAGCTAAGCTGTGAGGACACAAAGACATAAGAATGATACAATGGCCGGGCGCGGTGGCTCAAGCCTGTAATCCCAGCACTTTGGGAGGCCGAGACGGGCGGATCACGAGGTCAGGAGATCGAGACCATCCTGGCTAACACGGTGAAACCCCGTCTCTACTAAAAAATACAAAAAACTAACCGGGCGAGGTGGTGGGCGTCTGTAATCCCAGCTACTCGGGAGGCTGAGGCAGGAGAATGGCGTAAACACGGGAGGCGGAGCTTGCAGTGAGCTGAGATCCGGCCACTACACTCCAGCCTGGGCGACAGATACAATGGGTCAGGGGGCTGGCTCATACCTGTAATTCCAGCACTTTCGGCGGCCGAGGCAGATGGATTACTTGAGGTCAGGAGTTCAAGACCGGCCTGGCCAACATAGTGAAACCCCACCTTTACTAAAAATACAAAAATTAGCTGGGCGTGATGGCACGCGCCTGTAATCCCAGCTACTCCGGAGGGTGAGGCAGGAGAATCGCTTGAGCCCAGGAGGCGGAGGTTGCAGTGAGCCGAGATTGCTCCACTGTACTCCAGCCTGGGTGACAGAGCGAGACTCCGTCTAAAAAATATATATATATACACAATGGACTTTGGGGATGTGGGTGGGGGGAAGGGTGGGAAGGAGACAAAGGATAAAAGACTACACATTGGGTACAGTGTACACTGCTCGGGTAATGGGTGCACCAAAATCTCAAAAATCGCCACTAAAGAACTTATCCATGTAATCAAACACCACCTATTTCCCCAAAACCTATTGAAATAATAAAAAAGTTAAACATAGGGTTACCATGTGATCCAGCAATTCCCCTCCTAAGTATATACCCAAGAGAGCTAAAAACAGATATTCAAACAAAAGTTAGGCATGAATGTTTGTGGCAGCATTATTCATAAAACCCAAAAGGAGAAACAATCCAAATGTCCGTGAACTGGTGAAGGTTTAAACAAATGTGCTATATCCATACCATGGATTATTTTAGACATAACATGGAATGAAGCTCAGATACATAACACAATGTGAATTTAACCGTAAAAAATATGATAATACACTAAAGAACCAGACACAAAAGAATGCAGATTGCATGATCTCATTTATATGAAATGGCCAGAATAGGCAAATCTAAACAGACACAAAGTGGATTAGTAGATGCCAGGGGCTGGAGAAGGGGGAATAAGGAATGACTCCTAACAGAAATGGAGCTTTTGGCCGGGCGCGGTGGCTCACACCTGTAATCCCACCACTTTGGGAGGCTGAGGTGGTCGGATCACCTGAGGTCAGGAGTTCGAGACAAGCCTGACCAACATGGAGAAACCCCATCTCGACTAAAAATACAAAATTAGCCAGGCATGGTGGTGTACACCTGTAATCGCAGTTACTCAGGAGGCTGAGACAGGAGGATTGCTTGAACCTGGGATGCGGAGGTTATGGTGATCCAAGACTGTGCCATTGCACTCTAGCCTAGGAAACAAGCAAAACTCCGTCTCAAAAAAAAAAAAAAAAAAAAAAAAGAAAAAGAAAAAGAAAAGAAATGGAGCTTTCATTTTAGAAAAATGTTCTAAAATTGGTTGTGCTAATGGATGAACAATTTTCTGAATGCGCTGAAAAGTAGTGACTTGTATATTTTTATATGGTGAATGTATATGGTACATGAACTGCTTATCAAAAATAAAAAATAAACCAGCAGATAGATTTAGTAAAATTCAGGTACAAGATTGGTGGGAAATTTTATAATATGGGTGAATCAAGGTGAGAATACTGCAACTCACTGATCTTTTACATCAAATATGTGCAAAGCATATGTGAGTGTGGCCAGGTGTGGTGGCTCATGCCTGTAATCCCAGCACTTTGGGAGGCTGAGGCAGGTGGATCACCTGAGGTCAGGAGTTCAAGACCAACCTGGCCAACATGGCGAAACCCCGTCTCTACTAAAAATACAAAAATTAGCCAGGTGTGGTGATACGTGCCTGTAGTTCCAGCTACTCTACTCGGAAGGCTGAGGCAGGAGAATTGCTTGAACCCAGGAGGCAGAGGTGGCAGTGAGCAATTGCACCACCGTACTCTAGCTTGGGCAACAGAGCGAGACTCCATCTCAAAAAATAATAATAATATGTGAGTGCTGATATCATGCAATCAAAGTACAAAGCATCAACTATGAATGTTCCTGCCAAAAAAAATTGTACCTAAATCTAACCAAATCCATAGATCTAACTACAAGATATTCTCCTTAAAAAGGACTATGTTTTGCACTGGAATGGATACAGTGAAATGTAGAAGGTGAATAATTCTACAGGACAAATAATAAACTAGTCTCTCGCCAAAGGAATAGCAAAGAAATAAATGGGAAGAGTTGTTACAGATTAGAAGATGAAGAGGAAATATTTGAATCAATGTTATCTTCAATACTTCTTCTTCTTCTCCTTCTCCTTCTTCTTCTTCTTCATTTTCTTTTTTTTTTTTTTTTTTTTTTGAGACAGAGTCCCACTCTGTAGCCCAGGCTGGGGTGCAGTTCCAGTGGCACCGTGTCGGCTCACTGCAACTTCCGTCTCCTAGGTTCAAGCAATTCTCCTGCCTCAGCCTCTGAGTAGCTAGGATTACAGTCGCCCACCACCATGCCTCGCTAATTGTTTTATATTTTTAGCAGAGATGGGGTTTCACCATGTTGGCCAGGCTGGTCTCAAACTCCTGACCTCAGGTGATCCTCTCGCCTCAGCCTCCCAAAGTGCTGAGATTACCGGCGTGAGCCACCGCGCCCGGCCCTGTAATAGTTATTTTATTTTAAGTTCCACGATACATGTGCAGAAATTGCAAGTTTGTTACATAGGTAAACGTGTGCCATGGTAGTTTGCTGCATCTATCAACCCATCACCTAGATATTCAGCCCCACATATATTAGTTATTTATCCTGATGCTTCTTTAGATACTAATAAGAACAAGTAAAATTTAAAAGGCATATTTAGGTCAAACAGGGGAATTGGACATGATATTTTCATGTGCCGTTAAATAATTATAATTTGTTAAAATCAGTGATGGCATCTTGATTACTTTTCCCTAACGTCCTTATTGTTTACATTGTATATTTTTGTAGACTGCATGGATTATATAGCTTGTTATAATTCATGTGTGAATTCATATGATAGTTGGAATATACTTTGACGTATTTCGGCCCAAAAAAATAGAACATAATTGGTAAATTGTGATTTTTTTTGTTTGTTTTTTAGGGTTTGTTTTTGTTTTTGCTTTTGTTTTCAGACACTGTCTTGCTCTGATGCCCAGGCCGGAGTACAGTGGTGCAATATCTGCTCAAGAAAATGGTGATTATTAGGCCGAGTGCAGTTGCTCACACCTGTAATCCTAGCACTCTGGGAGGCCGAAGCAGGTGGATCATCTGAGGTCAGGACTTCAAGACCATCCTGGCCAATATGGTGAAACCCCGTCTCCACTAAAAATACAAAAATTAGCCGGGCATGGGGGCAGACGCCTATAATCCCAGCTACTTGGGAGGCTGAGGCAGGAGAATTGTTTGAACCCAGGGGTGGAGGTTGCAGTGAGCCAAGATCGCACCACTGCACTCCAGCCTGGGCGACAGAGCAAGACTCTGTCTCAAAAAAAAAAAAAAAAAAAAAAAAAAAAGAGCGAAAACGATGATTATTGTTGAAGCTGGTTGGTGGGTACATGAAATTTTTGATACATTCTTCTATCAGCTTTGAAATTGTCCATAATAAAGAGTAAACAAGAACAACCAAATTGGAGTTTGAGTATATTATTGAGAACTGTGAGTGAAAATATCACAAATAAAAGAGTTGGGCTGGGTATAGTGGCACAGGCCTGTAATCTCAGCACTTTGGGAGGCTGAGGTGGGCCGATTGCTTGAGCTCAGGAGTTGGAGACCAGCCTGGACAACATGGCAAAACCTCATCTTTATAAAAATTAGGTGGGTATGGTGGTGTGTACCTGTAATCCCCACTACTCATCAGGCTGAGGTGCGAGGATCATTTGAGCCTGGGAGGTCAAGGCTACAGTGAGCCAAGATTGCACCACTGCACTCCAGTCTGGGCAACGAAATGAGACCCTGTCTTAAAAATATAAAAATACCCCCAGGCACTCACGTCTGTAATCCCAGCACTTTGGGAGGCCAAGGTGGGTGGATCACGAGATCAGGAGTTCAAGACCAGCCTGTCCAACATGGTAAAACCCCGTCCCTACTAAAAATACAAAAATTAGCTGGGCGTGGTGGTGGGCACCTGTAATCCCAGCTACTCAGGAGGCTGAGGAGGCAGAGAATTGCTTGAACTCAGGAGGCAGAGGTTGCAATGAGGTAAGGCCATGCCACTGCATTCCAGCCTGGGCGACAGAGTGAGACTCTGTCTCAAAATAAATAAATAAATAAATAAATAAATAAATATAAAGAGTTGATTATGGTCACATTCACAGAGCTATAATTTCTTGGGTTTCTAGAGAGGATTGAAGAAATGTGATTTTTGTTTAAAGTATTTTAAAAATATTCAGCAGCTTAATTGAGGTACAAGGTATTGATTTTTATTGGGCCTTTGAATCGGAATGTAATAAGTAGAAGGAAGTTCTGAAAGAAGTGCACTATACTGTTTACAAGGTCATTTCTGGGAATGGCATAAAGATTAGGACTGGTGAACAAAGGTGACCTTCATTAATTTATTCAGCAAACATTTGTTGAACACCTAGTATAAGTTCATCATGTTCTTAATGTAGAAAGTACAGTCAGGACATAGACCAAAAAAACCAAAAAAGTCCCAATTCACGTGGCGCTCACATTCTAGTAGAGGAGACTGATAAAATAGGATCAATAAGATGCATATGTATCATTATAGTCATATGTGCTACACAGTAAACTGAGCGGGGAAGGGGAACACTGTGGGGTGGGTGGGGGATTTGCACTTCTGGATAGATTGTGCTGTTAAGGCCTCGCTGAGAAGGAGACACCAGAGGAAAGATCTGAGGGAGGAGATGTAGGAGCTCTGTGGATATCTGGGGATGGGGGTTGCAATGAGAGAGAGTATCCTAAGCTTCCCATGGATTTTTCCCTGTCAATGTATTCATCACTGACAAATAGTAATGTTCCCCCAATTTTGATGCAAGGGATGCTGCGTTGTTGTTTGGCAATGTGAATTGTTCAGGATTAAAGGCCACAGTTACCTTCATGGTTCACACAATTAGGACATGGTTTCAGACCTTTGATGCTTTGAACAAATTGAGGCTATAGCCACAAATAGTAACTGTGTATGCTTCTATAAAATGGATGTTTTGGGAATACTTATAAACAGGTCCTTGCAATAACCTCTCACTTCTTAAGTGATACAGTCCAGTTTTGTAAGGTGTTTATAGCTACTTGAGTA
Source organism: Macaca mulatta (assembly GCF_049350105.2). Taxonomy (NCBI): domain Eukaryota; kingdom Metazoa; phylum Chordata; class Mammalia; order Primates; family Cercopithecidae; genus Macaca; species Macaca mulatta. The sequence continues at coordinate 122,250,987 of NC_133426.1, read as the reverse complement.
ACAATGCTGTATGAATTGCAAACTGTTGCTTCGCACCCAACGTCAGGATACTCAACCATGATTGGAATCAATAAGCTACAGGTGAGAACACATTTCCGTGTGTTTGGATGTGGACCTAAGAGATTATTTATTTCATTAACTTCAGAAAAGGAACAATGCCTTAAGTAAGCAGAAAAGCCTGTTCAGTATCTTTGACCACAAGTCTGAATCCCAGACATTACCATACGAGGTTACTAATTGGTCATAGTTGATTACATCACAATAGGTGTGGCCCTATAAAGGCCAGACCAGCTTCAGCCTTAGGCTAATTTCTCCTAAGGGTGTGTAGTGGTTTTGAGGGTTTTTAAAATTGTTGTTGTTATGTTTTTATTTTATTTTACTTTATTTTTAAATAGAGATGAGGTCTTGCTATGTTGTCCAGGCTGGTCTCAAACTCCTGGGCTCAAGCAATTTGCCTGTCTTGGCCTCCCAAAGTGCTGGGATTGCAGACGTGAGCCATTGCTATATGTTGGCCCTTGCTATATTTTAAATAGTTAAAAATACTGTTTTTTTTTTTTTCTTGCTGAATACTTACTTAGGGAAATTGGTTTGTGTCTGTGGCAAAGGAATTCAACAATGTTTTCTTTCATTTTCAGGTCACACGATTTTAAGAAAATAGAAGACTATCATTTACAGCTGGTGTGGCCCTGTGGCGGTGTGGACCCAGATTTCAAGCACAGAGGAAGATCAGACACTGATGTCCCGCATCTGATATGTATATAACACAATTCTCAATTATCCTTTGATTGTGTTTTACTCCCTTCTGTACAATAGACTCATTTTTAAAGGTACATCCCTCACTGAACTTCCTCTCTTAATATCTGGTTAGGCACTGTGTCCGTGTATATCCTATGGTTAGAGCTGTTAATTATGATGATGATGAGAGTTCTCCCTGTGTAGTTGAAAATAACCTATTTGATAAGTTCTAACACTGCTGAACTCAGATTAAACTGAAAGCCCCAGAAAAGGTCAATATTTAACTAGAGCTAAATGCCTTTATATTTGGAAGTGTAACTTTCTGAAATATTTTCATCCAGTTTGTACTGGTACCATGGAGGTTTGGTAGAAACCGTATATTCATTAGGCTTTGACTTGCATCATAGCCATGTTCTCAATGCTCAACATTGAGCAATGAAAGGCAGGGTTATTTTAGTAACCTGGGACCTTGCAAGGCTATCAAAATAGCCTGATATTTCTATAAACTGTAGAGCTGGGAAACAATTCGAGGTGATCCTGTTTGTCTCCTTGGATTGCTGAAAAAAGGACCCTCCTGGCATTCTACCCTGGGATCTCTGAAGGCTGTGTGAACCTTCCCATATGAGGTGCATTCTGCTGTGTGGCCTTCTGGTTAAGCAGTTTTATTTACAACTTACTGAAATTGCTGTTGGTAATGATCCAGCATAAACTTATTTGTGGTGCATTTCAAGAAAGAAAACTACAGCTGTAGCATGCCAATTATATATTATTCTTTTCTCCATAGCACAGAGTAGGTTCACAGTAACAATCAAAGGTAAATAGTTTATTATTTATGATGTATTCTTCTTTGTGGTTTTAATAATACATGCTTATTGTAGGCAATTTAGAAAGTTATACACATTTCATGTGAAAGTCATTAGAGTACTTTCAAACCTTTCTGTTGGCTTCCAATCTCGAATGGATCAGCACACACACTCTCTTGATGACTTGGGCAAACCCTGAAGCCAAGGTTCAGCAGACATTGGCTTGTTGGGCTGTGTGCCAGGTCTTTATGATTGTGTTTTATTTATCAAAAGTATTCTGTAATCTCAGCACTTTGGGAGGCCGAGGCGGGCAGATCACAAGGTCAGAAGATGGAGACCATCCTGGCTAACATGGTGAAACCCCGTCTCTACTAAAAACACAAAAAAATTAGCCAGGCGTGGTGGCGGGCGCCTGTAGTCCCAGCTACTCGGGAGGCTGAGGCAGGAGAATGGCGTGAACCCAGGAGGCGGAACTTGCAGTGAGCCGAGATCGCGCCACTGCACTCCAGCCTGGGTGACAGAGCGAGACTCTGTCTCAAAAGAAAAAAAAAAGAAAAAAAAAAAAGCACTGGGGGCAGGAAGAGATAAGGGGACCAGGTGAGAGAGGGTAGTCAGCGTCATAAACCCATTATGACTTCATCAACTTGTCACCCTGGTTTTGAACCAATCATTTTACTTCTCTAGGTTTCAATTACCTCAACTAAAATGATGGTCCAATAAATGAGTGTTTCTTAGTGTTTTCTTTCTCTCTCTCTCTTTTTTTTTTTTCGGACATAGTCTCACTCTGTTGCCCAGGCTAAAGTGCAGTGGCACAATCTCGGCTCACTGCAACCTCCACCTCCTGGATTCAAGTGATTCTCTGCCTCAGCCTCCCGAGGTAGCTGGGATCACAGGTGCCTGCCACCACGCCCCGCTAATTTTTTTTTTTTTTTTTTTTTTGAGACGGAGTCTCGCTCTGTCACCCAGGCTGGAGTGCAGTGGCGCACAGTCTCTGCTAACTGCAAGCTCCGCCTCCCGGGTTCACGCAATTCTCCTGCCTCAGCCTCCCAAGTGGCTGGGACTACAGGCGCCCGCCACCACGCCCAGCTAATTTTTTGTACCTTTTTTAGTAGAGACGGGTTTTCACCATGTTAGCCAGGATGCTCTTGATCTCCTGACCTCAGGCAATCTGCCCGTCTTGGCCTCCCAAAGTGCTAGGATTACAGGCGTGAGTCATCGTGCCTGGCCGATATTTTATTTTCAAGGAGCTTTTTGAGAAGCTGGTGAATGGTGTGGGAATTTTTATAAAAAGCAGATGTGCACATACACACAAATTCAGGAACCTCAAGGACACCTATGGACCTCTCCAAAGAGTTCAGTGTTTTCCAATTTCATACATATATATGATTCTTGTGTCTTCCATCATTTGAATCATATCAGTCCCCTGCCTAAAACTCTCCAGTGCTTTCCCTTAAAATTAGAATTAAAATAAGAACCAGCGACAACTGGTTGTCAGATATGGTTACTCTGCCCTCATCACTTACTGCTTTTCTACTTAGTTGTTTGCCCCAGCCACACAGATTTTCTTTTTTTGTAAGCTGTAGTAGTGCAGGTATAATTGACAGACAAGGCCGGGCATGGTGGCTCACGCCTGTAATCCCAGCACTTTGGGAGGCCGAGGCGGGCGGATCACGAGGTCAGATCGAGACCATCCTGGCTAACACGGTGAAACCCCGTCTCTACTGAAAATACAAAAAAATTAGCCTGGTGTGGTGGCGGGCGCCTGTAGTCCCAGCTATTCGGGAGGCTGAGGCAGGAGAATGGCGTGAACCCGGGAGGCGGAGCTTGCAGTGAGCCGAGATCGCACCACTGCACTCCAGCCTGGGCGACAGAGCGAGATTACGTCTCAAAAAAAAAAAAAAAAAAAAATTGACAGACAAGAAGCTGCCCTTATTTAAAGTGTACCATTTGATAAATATTGCCATAGGTGACAGCTGTGAAAGAATCAGTGCAATAAAGATAGCAGACATATCCATGACATTCCAATGTTCCGTATCCCTATGTATGCACAGTGATGAAACCTACATTATTGCTCCAAAGAGATTAGTTATTTATGTCATACTATGTCATGTTTATGTTTAACTAGGACTATATTATTATTAAGGCAATTATAGATGTATTGAAAGAAAAAACATTCACCTGGACGATTTGAATGTTCCTGAGTTCCTTTCGTTATATGCGTATACTTCCTACCACGATCCAATGTTATGTAAGCAAAATCTTTCACTAGGAATCCTGAGTTAATGAGTGTTATTGTGTATCCTTTTCTCATTGCTTTTAGTTTCAGGGTCATTTGAGTCTTAACCATTTTAAACATGGAGTCTTTGACACATTTAACCCGTAATAAATTATAAAAGAAATTTTAAAGAATTCTATAATCATAAAAGTTTAACATATGTTAAATCATTTTAAAATAGTAAAAATGTGGTCAAATATATTCATGGATGTGTGGTCTTGACAATCTCTATTCAGTAAGTTATCTAAGAAAGAATATATGGTAGCTTATGTTTTATATGTGGTATAGGTCAATTTCTCTTTATTGGCAATTACATAAAAATAATAGCCTGCATAGTAGAGTTATCAGCTAGCAGCCACCTTGCCTAAGGAAGGTGACATAATTTCTAATTGCTTTTGTTTAATCTTAATAATTCTTGCATGGACTTAGCAAAAGTTGAAGAAAGTGAACAAAAACAGCAGTGGAAAGTTCATAAAAGGTAAAGCATACTATATATTAGATATTATTGTTTTACTTAATAATCTACTCTTACCACATATTTTACTCTTTCTCTTTTGTAGGAGTTTTCAATATTGTTTCAGTTATATAGTACTTTATATTTCTGGACCTAAAACATAACCACAGGATATTTTTTTGTAGCATTATAGTGAAGCACTGTAAACAAGTGAAATATCTATCAGTTGATAAGTAGTTCAAGAAATATGTTGGACCGGGCACAGTGGATCACGCCTGTAATCCCAGCACTTTGGGAGGCTGAGGCAGGTGGATCGCTTGAGCCCAGGAGTTACAGACCAGCCTGAACAACAGGGCAAAACCCTGTCTTTAAATAAAATAATATAAACGTGTGTATATATATTTTGTATGATATAATCATACATACTGTAAAATACAATGAAGTTATTTATAAGTAACTCTATAAAAATAAATTTATAAATAATAGAATGACATGTATAATTTGATACTTTTTTGTTTTTGTTTTTTGGTTTTTTTTGAGACTGAGTTTTGATCTTGTTGCCCAGGCTGGAGTGCAATGGTGCAATCTCGGCTCACTGCAACCTCCGCCTCCTGGGTTCAAGCAATTCTCCTGCCTCAGCCTCCGGAATAGCTGGGATTACAGCCATGCACCACCACGGCTGGCTAATTTTGTATGTTTCTAGTAGAGATGGGGTTTCTCTGTGTTGGTTAGGCTGGTCTTGAACTCCCAACCTCAGGTGATCTGTCCTCCTCGGCCTCCCAAAGTGCTGGGATTACAGGTGTAAACCACCATGCCCAGCTCTAATTTGATACATTTTTATGTATGTATACATCTGTGATACTGTCACCATGTCAAGATACTCAAAATATCCAACACCTCAGAAACTACTCTTTCCCCTTTGCAATCCTCCCCTCATACCATTCCCTGCCCTGCCTTCCCCTGGCAGTCATTGATCTGTTGTATATCACTATAAAAAATTTAATAGGTTTTTGGAGTTTCAAATAAACAGAATGATAGAGTGTGCTCTTTTTTTTGTCTGGCCTGTTTCTCTTGGAATGGTTATTCTGTTATTCATCCAAGAGTGCATCAATGATTCATTTCTTTCGTTGCTGAGTGGTGTTCCATTATATAGATACCCCACAGTTTGTCTGTTTTCCTGTCAATGGACATTTGAGATATTTCCAGTTTTTGATCATTACAAATAAAGCTGTTAGGTACCTTTGTGTGTGGGAACACATGTTGTGTGAACATATGCTTTTATTTCTGTTGAGGTATAATTCACCTATTGTCAAATTCACTTTCAAGGTGTACAGAGTTGTATGAATTTTGACAAATACATGTAGTCATTTATCTACCGTTACAATCAAGATATGGAATCTTTCTATGACGCCCAGAAAATTCCCTTGGGTTTCTTTGTATTTCAATGCCTTCAACCTACTTCCAGCCCCTGGCAACCACTGATCTAATTTCTATGCATATAGTGTTGGTTTTTTATAGTATCATATACTTGGGATCGTCGAATAATGATCCATTTGTTTCTAATTTCTTTCACTCAGCACCATGCTTCTGAGACTCATCCATGTTGTTGTATGTATGAGTGGTTCATTTTTGTTGTTGATGAGTATTATATTGTATGGATATGTGACAGTTTGCTAATTCATTCATCAGTTCCTGGACATTTCGGTTGTTTCCAGGACTTTGTGTATGTACGGCATAAAACATGTAAAAACCATGTTTATTTCTAAGATCTGAATTTCAACATAAAACAGTTAAAATGTCCATGATAAATGCAGAAAAATGTTTGGTCCACCCATGCTTTTCTTTTTCCTTTTTTTTTGTGTGTGTGTGTGAGTGTGTGTGTGTGTGTGTGTGTGTGCGTGTGACAGGGTCTCATTCTGTCTTCCAGGCTGGAGTGCAGTGGCATGATCTTGACTCACTGCAGCCTCAACCCCCACCCAGGCTCAAGGGATCTTCCTACCTTAGCCTCCTGAATAGCTGGGACCACAGGTGCACACCACCCCACCTGGCTAATTTATTTTTCGTTTTTTTTTCTCTTCTTCTTCTTTTTTTTTATTATTCATAGAGACAGGTTTTCACCATGTTACCAAGGCTGATTTTTTTTTTCTAGGAATGAAAACATGACGGTTTGCCTTTAGTTGGGAATCTGTTTCCTCATTACTGCCACTTCTACCACTAGCACTAGCCCCACCCCTACATGAGTACTTAATTGTCATGAAAATAGTCAATAAGTGAGGGTGTGAAAATTCAAGGAGCGGCTGGGCAAGGTGGCTCACGCCTGTAATCCCAGCACTTTGGGAAGCTGAGGCAGGCAGATCACCTGAGCTGAGGAGTTCAAGACCAGCCTGGCCAACATGGTGAAACCCCATTTCTACTAAAAATACAAAAACTAGCCGGGCGTGGTGGTGGATGCCTGTAATCCCAGCTACTCAGGAGACTGAGGCAGGAGAATTGCTTGAACCCAGGAGACGGAGGTTGCAGTGAGCCGACACAGTGCCACTGCACTCCAGCCTCGGTGACAGAGTGAGACTCCGTCTCAAAAAAAAAAAAAACGAAAATTATTTATTTTATTTTTTTTTGAGACGGAGTCTTGCTCTGTAGCCCGGGCTGGAGTGCAGTGGCCGGATCTCAGCTCACTGCAAGCTCCGCCTCCCGGGTTTAGGCCATTCTCCTGCCTCAGCCTCCGGAGTAGCTGGGACTACAGGCGCCCACCACCTCGCCCGGCTAGTTTTTTGTATTTTTAGTAGAGACGGGGTTTCACGGTGTTAGCCAGGATGGTCTCGATCTCCTGACCTCGTGATCCGCCCGTCTCGGCCTCCCAAAGTGCTGGGATTACAGGCTTGAGCCACCGCGCCCGGCCAAAAACGAAAATTAAAGGAGCAAAAAATGCTCTATGTATTTCATATGTAATATTGCTTAGAGATTTCCTGAAAATACATTATTAAGTGTATGTTTATGGTGGTGATCATTGCAGACAAATGAAGAATTCAGAGCCCAATCCTAACCTCAAGCCAAGAAGTAAGAAAAGGAAGAAAAAATCAAGAAACTCAGAACAGAACCCCAGCAACATTGAACCAAGGTAATGAAACTAGATATGTATTGTGTCATGTCACATTGAGATCTATGGTAGGAAATTATCTTGTTAGATGGAAGTAAAATATGACTAGTAGCAGACTTTTTGGCAAATTCTCATTTTCTTTTAAATAACTCTATAGGAAAAAAAACAACTCTATGGATTTTATTTTTTAAGACAATCAACCATTTTCATGTGTGGAAAAGACCCAGGCATTACTAAACTGTCCTGAATGTTTTCTGGCAACATATTAAACAAGCAAAATTGTTTGTTTGTTTGTTTGTTTGTTTTTAGACAGAACTTCACTCTGTTGCCCAAGCCAGAGGGCAGTGGCATGATCAAGGCTCACTGCAGCCTCAACCTCCTAGGCGCAAGTGATCCTCCCTCCTCAGCCTCCAGTATGTTCTGCAAGAACATAGAACCCCACACCTGGCTAATTTGAAAATATTTTGTAGAGACAGGGTCTCACTATGTTGCCCAGGCTGGTCTCAAACTCCTGGCCTTAAGTGATCCTCCTGCCTCAGCCTCCCAAAGTGCTGGAATTATAGGCATGAACCATCACACCTAGCCACAAAACTTGTTTAGAGAAAAAATTGTTATGATGATGTGAATAATTGGGTCCACAATATTTCCTTTTAGAAAGAAAATTGGCTGGGCACGGTGGCTCACGCCTGTAATCCTAGCACTTTGGGAGGTAGAGGCGGGAGGATCACCTGAGGTCGGGAGTTTGAGACCAGCCTGACCGACATGGAGAAACCCCGTCTCTACTAAAAATACAAAAAAATTAGCCAGGCGTGGTGGCACATGCCTGTAATCCCAGATACTCGGGAGGCAGAGGCAGGAGAATCGCTTGAACCCAGGAGGCAGAGGTTGCAGTGAGCTGAGATCGCGCCATTGCACTCCAGTCTGGGTGACAAGAGTGAAACTCCGTCTCAAAAAAAAAAAAAAAAAAAAAAGAAAGAAAAAAGAAAAGAAAAGAAAGAAAATTGGAAAATTGGAGCTGGGCACGGTGGCTTATGCCTGTTATCCCAGCACTTTGGGAGGCCGTGGTGGGGTGGATTACCTGAGGTCAGGAGTTTGAGAGCAGCCTGGCTAACATGGTGAAACTCCATCTCTACAGAAATACAAAAAAAATTAGCCAGGCATGATGGCGGGTGCCTGTAATCCCAGTTACTCGAGGGGCTCAGGTGGGAGAATCGCTTCACCCTGGAAGGCGGAGGTTGCAGTGAGCCGAGATTGCGCCATTGCACTCCAACCTGGGCAACAGAGTGAGACTCCATCTCAGGAGAAGAAAGAAAGAGAAAGAAAGAGAGAGAGAAGAAAGAAGGAAGGAAGGAAGGAAGGAAGGAAGGAAGGAAGGAAGGAAGGAAGGAAGGAAGGAAGGAAGGAAGGAGGAAGGAGGGAGGGAGGGAGGGAAGGAAGGAAGGAAGGAAGGAAGGAAAGAAAAGAAGAAGAAGAAGGAAGGAAGGAAGGAAAGAAAGAAAATTGGGCCATATGCAAGACCTCATCTCAAAAAGAAAAGAAAATCCTTACATTTTAATAATCCCAAAGCCCTCTGTATACCTGTGTGAATCTCAAATACTATATTTTATATTTTAAAAACCTTTAAACTTTATACATCCAGCTACTTTCTCTTTGAGGAAAGGTACCATGCATGCTAAAAATCTTCACTAGGTAGTCTTCACTTTTAGAGATGCTGAAACATTCTCCTCAAGACACTCTCCTTTGCAGGGAATATGCAGAAAGTGAAGATTGCATTTTAACATAGTGGATGCTCACTAGGTGTTTGTTGATTGAATTAGTTTGTTTCTACCATTTTATTGAAAAGTAAGTTAAGCAAAAGTCAGCATTGAACTCCAAATGACACAATCCAGTGGCCTTTTCCTAGCCTCACTCTAGTTCACTTCATAGTATCTGATCATTTCTTTACAATGAAGTTTTTTTTTCCTATCCTCCAACTTACTTTTTTACTTTTTTTTTTTTTTTTTTTTTTGAGACAGAGTCTCGCTCTGTCACCCAGGCTGGAGCACAGTGGTGAGATGTCAGCTCACTGCAACCTGTGCTACCCAGGTTCAAGTGATTCTTATGCCTTAACTGGAATTACAGGTGCCCCCCACCATGCCCGGCTAATTTTTATATTTTTAGTAGAAATGGGATTTCACCATATTAGTCAGGCTGGTCTCGAACTCCTGACCTCAGGTGATCTGCCCACCTCAACCTCCCAAAGTGCTGGGGTTACAGACGTGAGCCACGGCACCTGGCCCCTTTTTTATTTCTGAGAATTCAGTTACTCTTCCTCATTTTACCCCTCAATAGGACATTCTTGAAGGTTCTGTCCTCAGCTCATGACAAATTACATGCATTTATGATGAGGTAGTCTTTTATAGTAGAAAGGGAACTGAATTAGATGTGTGAGGAATTGCATTCAAATTTTGATCATGTTTCACACTGTGTGACCTTTGTCCATTTACTCAAACTTGGAATTCGTTTCCTCATCTACAAGCAGTGAAATGAAACTATTTGCCCAACCTACATTACAGGGTTATAATGAGGATCAAAACAGATGATAGATCTAAAAGCTTTGACAAGTATATATTACCATGCAAATGGATATTACTTTCTATTCATTGTTACTATTATTAGACAGCTAGGTCACTGACACTATGAGACAGAATCTTTGTATAAACTTATTTGGCTCCCAAGGGTATCAGACTAATGACCTTGTATTATATTAATTATCCATATTTGAACCAACTATTCTAACAGGTCCAAGCCATATAGAGTATTTTTTTGCATATGTTTATCATGAAATCTAATTTGTCATTATTTTGTAGTAATATTTCACAGGGCCTTTGATGAGGATACCAACTTTCCTAGCATTCGAGTGTTAGCAGGAATAGTCATTATGTTGAGTTTAAAATGCTTATTATATGTCTACACAAGTCTTTTCCATATACTGATACTGTTAGGTCCTTGAAAGTTAATAAATTAAAGTTTAGTGTATAATCTCTTTAAAAGCCCACAAACATCTACTGTTATATATTCTGGCCTGCATATTGTATTGCAAGCATTTAAACATTTGGCTATTTGTATTACAGGAGCATGGACTCTCAGGCTGTTCATAGATTTCAGGATCTTTTCCACTACTTCCACAGGCAGATAGAGGGCCATCCCCACCACCGTCTCTACCACCACCGTCTCTTCCCAGAGGAGTTTTTACTCTTCCTCCAACTCCTTTACCTGAGCTAAGTGGTAAACCATCATCATCACCATCACCTTTGGAGACCTCCTCTACCACCACCTTTGTTGAGAGACCTACTCTCCAGGATCCCCACCTGCTCTGTCTTATGGAGTGAAACAGAAATAAATGTGTAAGACTCAATTACATATGTTGATTCTTGAACTACATGAGAATTCTCCTTGAAGAGAATCAACTCATCAAGGCAAAACTTTAAATAGTTTTTGATGACTTTGGTCCACTGGTGATCATTAATGAGTGAAAAGTGATTAGCTGGCTGGGCATGGTGGCTCACACCTATAATCTCAGCACTTTGGGAGGCCACAGTGGGTGGATCACTTGAGGCCAGGATTTTGAGACCAGCCTGGGCAACATGGTAAAACACCATCTCTACTAAAAAATACACAAATTAGCCAGGCATGGTGGAAGGTGCCTGTAATCCCAGCTACTCAGGAGGCTGAGGCAGGAGAATCACTTGAACCCAGGAGGCGGAGGTTGCAGTGAGCCAAGATCATGCCACTGCACTCCAGCCTGGGCAACAGAGCAAGATTCTATCTCAGAAAAAAAAAAAAGCATAAAAGAAAGCTGATTAGCCATGTGTAAGTATTGTATAATGTTAGAGAATATGACTGCTCATTTTTTATTTCCTTTGTGAGCTCACATGTTATCAATACAATATCTCAATAAATAGAAAGTCTATAGAGAATATTAAATTCATGTAGAAGGCAAAGATAAATTATTAAAGTGGTGTAATGATAATTGTATTCGTTTTTCAGGGCTTTCATACAAAATTCCTATAAACTAGGTGGCTCCAAGCAACAAAAATTTATCTCTCACAGTTTTGGAGTCCAGAAGTTCAAAGTCAAAGTGTTGGCAGGGCGACACTTTCTTTGGACGTCCTAGCAGAGTAATTGTTCCTTGTCTCTTCCAGCTTCTGGGTAGTTGTTGGCATTAATTGGTTTGTGGCCACCTCTCTCTCTACTCCGTGTTCTCATAGCCTTCCCCTCTGTATGTCTGTAAATTCCCCTACCTCTCATAAGTGTCAAAAAGTCTACTGAAAAAGATTTTCTTTTAAGAAAACCAAAAGAGACTTTATTCCAGTAAACAGTTTGCAAACCAGGGAGACACAGTCTTCTGTATAAAACAAAGATGCATTCAGAGAGAAGGGAGGGTTATTTTATTTTATTTTTTTGCCTTCCTTTAACTGAGAGTGCCCTGAGTGGAAGAGTGATTATCCTTTATAGACAAAGTTCCACCCAAGTTTCCCATTCTGGTCCACTTATGTAAATAAAGAAAGCAAACTTGCTCAGTTCTAATTCCTTGACTTGCTCAGTTCTGATTGGTCCACACAGGTCACAGTCTATTGGCTGATTCTGGCAACATAAACAGGAACAGACAGTTATGAAAGTCCCAAAGTTAAGCGAGCATGGAGTTTTCCAGGACTGCAAATTATGTGCGTGACCTCTAGTAAGCAAATGGCCTGTTGGCTCTGTTTTTAATTTAGGCCCAGTTAGCCACTCAGCGTCCATCTTAGAGGACTGGCTCTTTCAGGGTTCACATTTGAATGCATTTAGGGTCCACCCAAATAATCCAGGATAAGCTCCTTCTCTTAATATCCTTAACATAATCATGTATTTTGCCATGTAAAGTAATACTCACAGGTTCTAGGAATTAGGACATGGGCATTTCCTGTTGGGGACTACCATCCATTCCACTACAATAACATAGGAAATACATTCTCAAAAGCAATTTTGATTATTTTACCATCTTTAAGTAGTGTTACACACAGGGATGATCCAGCGGCAGCAGGCTAGACAGGAGAACCACACAGCCTAGTGGTGGTGGATTGGGCAGGAGAACCACAAAGGCTGCAAACAGCATGTAGTTCATATAGCATTTTCACCTAGTATCGTCCCCCTACGAACCTCCAAAACAAAAGGCCCCCATACAGCCTGCATTCCACAGGAGAGGGTAGTGGGAGGCTCAGATGTTCCTTATAGATAAGTAATGAATCTCCGTGTTGGCCCCTACCAGATTTATAAGCTCAGAACTCTAAACATGCATTCAGGTGCATCTGCCATACAGGGTCATTCTCACAGTATGCTTAAGTTATTGCTGTCAGGCATGTTTACCATACACAGATGTATCTACCATACAACTGCATATGAATAAACTTCTGGATAAAACAGGCAGCAGTGGAACACATGAACAGGGAAAGGAAAGGAAGTATAGGGCAAATAAATTACAGGTGAGCACAACATCTAACATGATGTCATGTTAGGCTCGGTTAAGTCAGAAATGAAAACTATCATGATGGTGTCTTTGGCAGATGGAATCATTGGTCCCACTTCTTCACCGCCTCATTGTATCCACACATTTTGTCATGTATCTTTGTATGTCTCTCAGTAGAATTGGAGTGTATTTCCCTAACTATTTATTTGTTTTTGACACAAGGTCTCTGTCACTCAGGCTGGAGGGCAGTGGCGCAATCACAGCTCACTGCAGCCTCGATCTTCTAGGCTTAAGTGATCCTCCCACCTCAGTCTACCAAAGTAATGGCATTAGAGATGTGAGCCACTCCACTTGGTCCTGTCTCTTTCATATTAGGCTCAGACATATGATTGTCACTGGCCAAAGGGATATAAGCAAAAATGACAGCATGTCAATTCTGAACTTAGGACACAGGAGGCATTGTAGTTTTTCTACTTGCTCTCTTTTTCCCTCTGTCATCACCATCCCTTGGCTAGCCTACTGATTCGAAAAAGATGAGAGATATGTAGAGCACACCCAGACCCAGCCTTGCAGCCATCTAGCTGAACCTGGCTCAAATCAGCCAACCAACTACCAGGCAATCTGCAGATGTGTGAGCAAAAAAGATGTTTACTGTCACATACCACTGAGATTTAATGATTTTCTCTAGGCCACAATAACAACCTAATAAAATATCACAGGGGTGCTCAGAAATACAGAGATTAAGAGGCACCGCACAGAATGGATAGGAGTTCATACTTTGGGAGTCAAAGTCCAGCTCTGCCACTTAACTACCTGTGGAAATGTTAGGAAATCACTAAGCTCCCTATACCTAAATTTCCTTATTTGTGAAATAGGGATGACAGTTTATGTACCTTGTCATACTTTATAGAGTTATTGCGGTAACTAAATTAATATATATATATATAAAGTGCCAAGGATATTAGCTTGCACACAGGAAACACTAGATAAGTATTTGTTTATGATTATGATTATGATCATTGTCATCCACTAGGACCTATAACTAGTCTTTGAACCAATAATAAATGTCATAGAGAATTGCCAAAAAGTAGTACAAATATTCAGTAGCAATATGCATTCTCCCCAAAACCATATGAAAGTCACCCTTTCTATACAACCTCAAAATAATAAGAATTATAAATCAGTTTTTTTGTTTTTGTTTTTGTTTGTTTGTTTCTTTGGAGAAAGAGTTTTGCTCTTGTTGCCCAGGTTGGAGTCCAGTGGCATACTCTTGGCTCACTGCAACCTCTGCCTCCCGGGTTCAAGCGATTCTCCTGCCTCAGCCTCCCGAGTAGCTGGGATTACAGGCACCTGGCTAATTTTTTGTGTTTTTAGTAGAGACGGGATTTCACCATGTTGACCATCCTAGCCAGGCTGGTCTCGAACTCCTCAACTAAGGTGACCCACCCACCTCAGCCTCCCAAATGCTGGAATTACAGGTGTGAGCCACCGTGCCCAGCCTTATAAATCTGTTTTTAACCTTTGCCAATGTGGAACACGAACAACCATATTTCAGTAGTATTTTTAAAAGACATAGCCCCCTGGCTGGGCACATTGGCTCACACCTGTAATCCCAGCACTTTGAGAGGCCAAGGTGGGTGGATCACTTGAAGCAAGGAATTGGAGAGCAGCCTGGCCAACATGGCAAAACCCCGTCTCTACTAGAAATAAAAAAATTAGCCAGGCATGGTGGCGCACACCCACAGTCTCAACTACTTGGAAGGCTGAGGCACGAGAATGGCTTGAACCTGGGAGTCAGAGGTTGCAGTGAGCCAAGATCACCGTTGCACTCCAGTCTGGACAACAGGGTGAGACCCTGTCTCAAAAAAATAAAAATAAAAATAAAAATAAAAAATAAAAAGAAAGAAAAAAAAGGCATATCCATAAGCATTAGCCAGATAAAGTATCTGTTTACATATTTATAGCTTGTTTTATTTCCTGTGTGTTTCCTGATCATATCAATGACCCATTTGGATCAATGGCCTATTGACAAACCAACAATCAATGGTGGTTTGTCATTGAATATTTTATTTTTTGGGAGCCACTATTATATTATGTAAATCCAGACTTTGTCTGGTTTTATAATGCAAATGTTTTTCAGAGTTTAGTATTTTGTTTACGGTGTCTTTCATCACACAGAGTTTTTTTTTTTTCCCATTTAATCAGCTCTGCCAAACTTTTATTATATAAATATGGATTTTCTATCAGGTTTAGAAAATAATTTCTTATATTTTATTGTGAGAATTTTATTTTATTTTATTTTAATTTTTTGAGAGGGAGTTTCACTCTTGTTGCCCAGGCTGGAGTGCAATGGTGCGATCTCGGCTCACCGCAACCTCCACCTCCCAGGTTCAAGCAATTCTCCTGCCTCAGCCTCCAGAATAGCTGGGATTACAGGCATGCACCACCATGCCCGGCTAATTTTGTATTTTTAGTAGAGATGGGGTTTCTCCATGTTGAGGCTGGTCTTGAACTCCTGACCTCAGATGATCCACCCGCCTTGGCTTCCCAAAGTGCTAGGATTACAGGCGTGAGCCACCGCCTCCAGCTGAGAATTTTAAAACATTGTTTTTTTATATTTCTGATTTAAAAGTATTACATGCTCATTATAAAAATGCAGAAAATTATGCTGAAGGAGAAAAAGGGTGAATCCTATGACTCATGATATTCACTTTGAAGATTTGCATTTGACTCTGACAGAAATTCCCTATGCATGAGATACATTCAGTTAAGTTTTTGTTTTTGTTTTTTGTTTTGTTTTTTGTTGTTTTTTTTGTTTGTTTTTGTTTTTGTTTCTATTTTTTTGTTGTTGTTTTTGTTGTTGTTGTTGTTGAGACGGTGTCTTACTCTGTCACCCAGGCTGGAGTGCAGT
Organism: Macaca mulatta; assembly: GCF_049350105.2. Lineage (NCBI taxonomy): Eukaryota > Metazoa > Chordata > Mammalia > Primates > Cercopithecidae > Macaca > Macaca mulatta. The sequence continues at coordinate 122,235,227 of NC_133426.1, read as the reverse complement.
GGCATGATCTCGGCTCACTGCAACCTCTGCCTCTCGGGTTCAAGCGATTCTTCCACCTCAGCCTCCCGAGTCGCTGGGACTACAGGCACACACTACCACGCCCAGCTAATTTTTGTATTTTTAGTAGAGATGGGATTTCACCATGTTAGCCAGGCTGGTCTCAAACTCCTGACCTCATGATCTGGCCACCTCAGCCTCCCAAAGTGCTGGGATTACAGGTGTGAGCCACCGCGCCTGGCCCCAGTTAGGAATATTTTAATGGGAGTGTCTTATTCATGCAGTTACGTAAGCTATTTTGTTCATTTTTATAAATATCATTAACATCTATCCATATCATAAATAAATATTTATATCCTACTTTTTTTTTTTTTTAAGTAAAGATGAGGTCTTGCTATGTTGCTCAGGCTGGTCCTGAACCCCTAAGCTTAAGCAATCCTACTGCCTCCGCCTCCCAAAGTGCTGGGATTACAGGTTAAGCCACCATGCCGAGCCTACATTCTACTTTTTTTCTTATAATTTTATCACATTATATAATTCAACTACGGAATCATATATTGGTTGGCACTTAAGTTGGCAGGATGAGCACTATATCTATTCTAAGAAACTGTATGCTTGATTCACAGAGGCTTCTGGGTAACTGCTTACAGTTCAGAAACTTACTTGGACCAGGCTGAGTTGGCCTAGGGAAGGCTGGAAGTGATAAATGAAGATTTTGTTCAACCTGAGTATAATGTGCTACACTGCAGTTTGTAGTCATAATGCATACAGTACACACATAGAGTGCAACCCTATGATTGAGGAGAGGCACTCCACTTTGATGCAGAGGTTGCTGGTACATATCCAGCCTATCCTATTCTGTTTGTAATGTGACTCATTAGCTTCCAGAAGGTCTGGTATGGCTCTCACTCACTAAAGTATTACATCTGCAAAATTGTGTCTCCACCTTCCATCATTCCACCATCACTACCCTTGCTGCCTGATGAGGATCAGAAGTTCAGATGCTTATATCTCTGCACTCAAGAGCACAGCTTATCTTTGAGTTGTGTATCCCGACTACAATGCCTTTCTTCTATGTCATTTGCAGAAGTAAACCTTAGTTGATTTACTTAGATGGTGTCTGTCTGAGCTTTCTGTCCATACAATCCTACTATGGTTATTTGTCAATCAGTGGATGTATAGGCGTTTAAAGAACATCTCCATAGATAATTAAACAATGTGTACACATCTGAACATTTCACATAGATGAAGTGTCATGTATGGAATTACCTGGTGAGGCAGGATTATCAAATAAGCCAACTGCCTTCAAGAAAACTTGTACCAAGGGATTCACTTGCTGTGGATGAGACTAAGTACTTTGCTGCTCCCTGGCCAGAACTGAGTAAAATTAAGATTTTACACTTGGCCAGTTTGACAGGCCAGAAGTAATAGTAGTTCACTCTTGTCCTTTGCATCATCATGACAGCTATTGAGTTAAAAAATAGCCAGTTGACACAGACGTTACAAATACAAACTTAGAATTGAACAGACCCAAGGAGGAACCCAGTTCCACCTCTTGATTTGGGCACGATTTTAGGCCGGTTTCTTACTCATTCCATGCATAGGTTATTTCCTTTGTAAAATGGGCATAACACTTAGGTCACAGAGGAGAGGTCAGAACTAGCAAATCTCACTCACAAATTAAGCACTCAAACATGCTTCTTGTGCTCACTTCAGCAGCACATATACTAAAATTGGAAAGATAAAGAGAAGATACTTGGATAACATGCAAATTTGTGAAGTGTTCTATATTTTTCATGTTTATGGTTTGGAAGAATCAATATTGTTAAACTTTTCATACTACCCAAAGCAATCTACAGATTAGATGCAATCCCTATTAAAATACTAATAACATTCATCACAGAAATAGAAAAAACAATTATAAAATTTATGTGGAACTACAGAAGACCCAGAATAACCAAAGTTATCCTAAGCAAGAAGAACAAAGTTGGAGGAATCACATTAGCTGACTTCAAATTATACTACAGAGCTACAATAATCAAAACAGCATAGTACCAGCACAAAAACAGACACATAGACCAGTGGAACAGAATAGAGAACTCAGAAACAAATTCACACACCTATAGTGAACTCATTTTTGACAAGGTGCCAAGAACATATGCTGGGGAAAGACAGTCTCTTCAATTAATGGTGCTGGGAAAACTGGATGTCCATATGCAGAAGAATGAAATTAGACTCCTATGTCTCACCATATACAAAAATCAAATCAAAATGAATTAAAGACTTAAATCTAACACCTCCAACTATGAAACTACTACAAGAAAACATATGGAAAACTCTCCAGGACATTGGTCTGGGCAGAGATTTCTTGAGCAATACCCCACAAGCACAGTCAATCGAAGCAAACATGGACAAATGGAATCACACCAAGTTAGAAAGCTTGTGCACAGCAAAGGATACAATCAAAGTGAAGAGACAATCCATAGGATGAGAGAAATATTTGCAAACTACCCCTCTGACAAGCAATTAATCACCAGAATATGTAAGGAACTCAGACAACTCTATAGGAAAAAATATCATAATATGATCCAGAAATGGGCAAAAGATTCGAATAGACATTTCTCAAAAGAAGACATACAAATGACAACAGCATTTAAAAGATGCTCAACATCACTGATCATCAGAGAAATGCAAATTAAAACTACAATGAGATATCATCCCATCCAGCTAAAATGGCTTCTGTCCCAAAGACAGACAATAATGAATGCTGGTGCGGATATGGAGAAAAGGTGGGAATGTAAATTAGTACACTCTTGGTGGGAATATAAATTAGTACAACCACTATGGAGAACAGCTTGGAGGTTCCTCAAAATATAAAAATTGAGCTACCATAAGATCCAGCAACCCCGCTGCTGGGTAAATAACCAAAAGGAGGAAAATCAGTAGATATCTGTACTCTTATATTTGTTGCAGCACTGTTCACAATAGCTAAGATTTGGAGGGAAGCTAAGTGTTCATCAGCAGATGAAGGGATAAAGAAAATGTGGTACATACACACAACAGAGTACTATGCAGCCATAAAAAAAAAAAATGAGATCCACTCATTTGCAACAACATGGATAGAACCAGAGATCATGTTAAGTGAAATAATTGAGGCCCTGAAAGACTAACATCACATGTTCTTACTTATTTGGGGATCTAAAAATAAAATCAATTGAATTAATGGACATGGAGAGTAGAAGAATGATTACCAGAGGCTGGGAAGGATAGTGGGGGGTTTGTGGCAGAGGTGAGGATGGTTAATGGATACAAAAAAAAAAAAAAAAAAATAGAAAGAATGAATAAGACCTACTATTTGATATCACAATAGAGTGACTATCGCCAATAATAACTTAATTGTAGCCAGGCACAGTGGCTCACGCCTGTAATCCCAGCACTTTGGGAGGCCAAGGCAGGCAGATCACCTGAGGTCCAGAGTTTGAGACCAGCCTGGCCAACATGGTGAAACCCCGTCTCTACTAAAAATATAAAAACTAGCCGGGTGTGGTGGTATGTGCCTGTAATCCAAGCTACTTGGGAGGCTGAGGCAGGAGAATCACTTGAAACTGGGAGGTGGATGTGGCGGTGCGCCAAGATCACGCCACTGCACTCCAGCTTTGGAGATAGAGTGAGACTCCGTCTCAAATAAATAAATAAATAAATAAAAATAACTTAATTGTAAATTTTTAAATAACTTATAGAGTATAATTGGATTGTATATAACTCAAAGGATAAATTCTTGAAGGAATGGATACCCTGTTATCCATGATGTGCTTATTTCACATTGCATTCCTATATCAAATCATCTCATGTAACCCATAAATATATACACCTACAATGTATATAAAAGTTATGTACCCATAACTTTTTTTCTTTTGAGATGGAGTTTTGCTCTTGTTGCTCAGGCTGGAGTGCAATGGCATGAGCTCGGCTCATGGCAACCTCCGCCTCCTGGGTTCAAGCGATTCTCCTGCCTCAGCCTCCCAAGTAGCTTGGATTACAGGCATGTGCCACCACACCTGGCTAATTTTGTATTTTTAGTAGAGATGGGGTTTCTCCATGTTGGTCAGGTTGGTCTCGATCTCCTGACCTCGTGATCCACCCGCCTTGGCCTCCCAAAGTACTGGGATTACAGGCGTGAGCCACTGCGCCTGGCCTACTTTTTTTTTTGAGACGGAGTCTCACTGTGTTGTCCAGGCTGGAGTGCAGTGGTGTGATCTCAACTCACTGCAGCCTCTGCCTCTTGCATTCAAGTGATTCTCCTGCCTCAGCCTCCTGAGTAGCTGGAACTACAGGCACCCTCCACCATGCCCGACTAATTTTTATATTTTTAATAGAGACACGGTTTCGCCACGTTGGCCAGGATGGCCTCAAACTCCTGAGCTCAAGTGTCCCACACACCTTGGTCTCCCAAAGTGCTGGGATTATAGGCATGAGCCACTATGCCCAGCTTTAGCTTTGGGTTTTTCCCAGATGCCCTTTATGAGGATGAGGAAGTTATCTCTATTCCTAGTTTATTGAATATTTTTATATGAAGGGGTGTTAGATTTTCTCAATTTTTTTTTCTGCAACTATTGGGATAATCATGTGATTTTTGTGGTTTTTCTTGATATAGTGTATTATATAATTTCATTTTTGGATGTTAAAAGAACATTGTATTCCTGGGATAGATCACACTTGGTTATATTGTATAATTATTTTTACATGCTACTGTAGTCAACTTTCTAGTATTTTGTTGATAGTTTGTGCATCCACATTAATAGGAAATATTGGTTTGTAGTTTTCTTTTTATTTTTTCTTTTCCTTTTTTTTTCTTTTTTTTTTGACAGTGTCTTGCTCTGTTGCCCAGGCTGAAGTGCAGTGGTGTTATCATAGCTCACTCCAGCCTCAACCTCCTGGACTCAAGTGATCCTTCTGTCTCAGACTCTCAAGTAGGCGGACTACACGTGCGTGCCACCACACCTGGCTAGTTTTTGTTTATTTTTTGTAGAGACGAAGTCTGGCTGTATTGCCCAGGCTGGGGCTGTCTTTTAAAAACCGCACTGAAATATGTTTGTTCCTGTATCACGTTGGCAAATGTTAAAAAGGTTTTTTTCACTGGGTGCAGTGGCTCACGTCTGTAATCCCAGCACTTTGGGAGGCCAAGCTGGGCAGATTACCTGAGGTCAGGGGTTCGAGACCAGCCTGTCCAACATGGTGAAACCCCATCTCTACTAAAAATATAAAAATTAGCCAGGCGTGGTGGTGGGCGCCTGTAATCCCAGCTACTTGGGAGGCTGAGGCAGGAGAACTGCTTGAACCTGGGAGGCGGAGGTTGCAGTGAGCCAAGATTGTGCCACTGAACTGGGCGACAAGAGTGAGACTCCATCTCAAAATAAAATAAAATAAAATAAAATAAAATAAAATAAAATAAAATAGGCCAGGTGCAGTGGCTCACGCCTGTAATCCTAGCACTTTGGGAGGCCGAGGCGGGCAGATCACGAGGTCAGGAGATCGAGACCACCTGGCTAACACGGTGAAACCCCATCTCTAGTAAAAAATACAAAAAATTAGCTGGGTGTGGCAGTGGGTGCCTGTAGTCCCAGCTACTCAGGAGGCTGAGGCAGGAGAATTGCTTGAACCCGGGAGGCAGAGGTTGCAGTGAGCCGAGATCGTGCCATTGCACTCTGGCCTGGGAGACAGAGCGAGACTCTGTCTCAAAAAAATAAAATGAAATAAAAATAAAAATAAATAAATAAATAAAAACAATAACAACCCCAAAAAAGTTTTTTTTTTTCAATGTTCAGTTTTCTTTAATGACCTCCATCTCCCTGAAGGGCAGGTTCAGGCAGCTAGGTGATGGCAAGAGATGTTCATTTGAAGATCTTGCCCTGATTGAAGGCTTTGTGCACATGCTGGAAGGCTGTCTCCCAGGAAAAGTACTCTCAAACCAGTATCTGGGTCTCCTCGCTGCCAGGATCCAGTTTCTGCCATGTGTATGACTCGTAGTCCACCTGCCAATCTGGACTCAGTGGAAAGGCAAGCTCCTGGCCTCGGAAGACCCAGATTCCAGAAATGGAGCTGCTTATTGTTGGTTCCAAAGAGGATGACACTGGCAATGGTATTCTTACTCAGCTTGTCCAGTCACTGGAACATTCCAGTGATGAGATTGCAGCTCATGAAGGTCTGAGTGAGTTCTTCAGGGAAGTGATACTCTGAGTACCACAGGGACCAGCCGTCCTTATCAAAGTGCTCCCAGAAATATGACAGTGCCACAGAGAATGTATCCTCGTTGGAGAACTTGAGCTTCAATTCATCCAACACCAAGGTACTCTTGGGCAGGTGAGCAAAGAGGTCCTTGGCCTTGGACTCAGCGGCCAGCGCCTGCTCACATTCATCCATCTCCTCCTCAGGAGTAGGGGCAGCCACCTTTTTCTCCTCCCGCTCAGCCTGGAGCTTCTGCTTCTCTTCCTGTGACCCCTTCTCTTTCCGTGGTGTGTCCTTTTTAGGCTGGCTCTCTACAAACTTCTTAGCATCAAACTGGGCCATCTTCTCACATAGTTTCGCTTTCCCCAAGACAGTGCAGAACTGAGGCTGGTTAATGCAGGTGAGGAACAGCGGTTGGTATTGGGAAAGGCCTGGCAGAAAGAAGGTTCTAGGATCTGCTTATAGAGCCACAACAGGGTGCAGACAACTGTGATGTCAGACAATGTCCTCCAGAAAAGTCCTTGTCTTCAAGTGAGCATCCAACAGCCCCAGAATTCGCCTCACTTCCTCCTTTGCATTCTCAGTGGCCTGTTTGTTGTGCTGCATGATGCTCAAGGTGGGGAACACCCAGGTACTGGTTGGGGACACTATATCGCTATCAGCAAAGCTCACTCACTGCGCCACCTGAGCTGCTGCCTCTGGAGTACTTCCCTGCAGCTCCTCATTGCTCACATAGTAGGCAATGGTATTGCTCTCAAACACACAGAATTTATCGTCACCCTCAAATGCTGGAATCTTGCCGGCAGGAAATTTGCGGAGAAATTCAGGGGTGAGGTTGGTTTGGCCAAAGTGGAAATGGTGTGGTGTGGAGACCACACGGACCTGAGCCCCACTATACTGAGCAGCAATGAGGGCCTTGAAGGTCCTTCAGTTTTCAGGATATGTGCGCAGGGTCCCAGCCGCCATGGTGATTCCACAAAGAAAGGCTTTTTTGTTTGTTTTTTAAGATAGAGTCTCACTCTCTCACCCAAGCTGGAGTGCAGTGGTGTGATCTCGGCTCACTGTAACCTCTGCCTTTCAGGTTCAAGCAATTCTCCTGTCTCAGCCCCCCCGAGTACCTGGGATTACAGGCATGCACCACAACGCCCAGCTTTTTTTTTTTTTTTTTTTTTTTTTTGTATTTTTAGTAGAGACGGGGTTTCACCATGTTGCCCAGGCTGGTCTTGAACTCCTGAGCTCAAGCAATCTGCTCACCTCAGCCTTCCAAAGTGCTGGAATTACAGGTGTGAGTCACCATGTTAGACCTGTAGTTCCCTTATTTGTGATATTTTACCTGGTTTTGATAAGAGGGTTATACTGGCCTGATAGAATGGCTCACAAAACTCAGGAAAACACTTTACTTACATTTACTCATTTATTAGAAAGCATTTTACAAAGGATACTGATGAACAGCCAGATGGAAAAGATGCACAGGTGAGGTATGTGAAAAGGGGTGTGGAGCTTCCGTGCCTTATCCTGGCACCCTCCAGGAACCTAGATGTGTTAGGCTATCTGGAAATGCTCCCAAACTTCGTCCTTTTAGGCTTTTATAGAAGCTTCATTTCATAGGCATGATTGACGAAATCACCAGCCATTGGTTATTAAGTCAACCTTTAACCCCTGTTACCTCCCTGGAGTTTGGGAAGTGGGGCTGAAAGTCCCAACCCTCTAATCATGCTTGGTCTTTCCAGTGACCAGCTCCCATTCTGCAGCTACCTACAGGCTGCCACCAGTCATCTCATTAGCATACAAAAGACATTCTTATCACTCTGGAGATTTGAAGAGTTTTAGGTGCCTTTTAGGAAACCAGGACTTGAAGACTAATTTTTAAAAATTATTTATTTATTTATTTATTTTGAGATGCAGTCTTGCTCTGTTGCCCAGGCTGGAGTGCAGCAGCGTGATCTCGGCTCACTGCAACCTCTGCCTCCCGGGTTCAAGTGATTCTCCTGGCTCGGCCTCCTGAGTAGCTGGGACTACAGGTGCCCGCCACCATGCCCAGCTAATTTTGCATATTTTTAGCAGAGACGGGGTTTCACTGTGTTAGCCAGGATGGTCTTGATCTCCTGACTTCATGATCTGCCTACCTCGGCCTCCCAAAGTGCTGGGATTATAGGCATGAGCCACCATGCCTGGCGAAGACTAAATATTTATATTTCACAATATAATACCCTTTTGCTATTGCCCCCTACTGCCACCCTCAACAGCCCTAGACAACCATTAATTTCCTTGTGTCTCTACAGATTTGCCTATTCTGGATTTTTTTTTTTTTTTTGAGAGGGAGTCTTGCTCTGTCACCCAAGCTGGAGTGCCATTGCACGATCTCAGCTCACTGCAAGCTCTGCCTGCTGAGTTCAAGGGATTCTCCAGCCTCAGCCTCCCATGTAGCTGGCCACCATGTCTGGCTAATTTTTGCACTTTCAGTAGAGACGAGGTTTCACCATGTTGCCCAGTCTGGTCTCAAACTCCAGGGCTCAAAGTGATCCGCCCACCTTGGCCTCCCAAAGTGCTGGGATTACAGGCATAAGCCATCACGCCCAGCCAGGATCTTTTTTTTGCAGACAGGGTCTCACTCTGTCACCTAGGCTGGAGTGTAGTGACATCATCTCAGCTCACTGCAACCTCCACCACCGCTGGGGCTCTAGCGATCCTCACCTAGACTTCCCGAGTACCTGAGAATACAGATGCATGCCCTGGCTAATTTTCTTTATTTTTTGTACAGACAGAGTCTCCCTATGTTGCCAAGGCTGGACTCGAACACCTGGGCTCAAGTGATCCTCCCGCCTCAGTTTCCCAAACTGCTGAGATTATAGGCATGAGCCACCAAGCCCGGCTTGGACATTTTTTTGTAGATGGAATAATACAATAAGTACCACAATTTCTTTATCCCTTCACCTTTTGCTAGACACTAGGGATGCACTCAGTGCTTACCTATGAAGCTGTTATGATTATGTATATTTTTTTGTACGGACGTATGATTTCATTTCTCCTTAGGTACCTACCTAGGAATGAAATTGGTGGGTCATGGAATTTTTATGTTTAACTGTGTCAAGATCTGCCAGATTTATGTGCAAGGTGGTTGTAACACTTTACATTCAGGAGAAGGGGGAAGAGGAGAGAGAGAAAAAAAATTCACGTTCTTACCAGCAGTGTATGAGAGTTCCCATTTCTCTAATGCTCACCAAAAATTTGTTTTCTTTCTTTCTTTTTTTTTTTTTGAGATGGAGTCTCACTCTTGTCGTTCAGGCTGGAGTGCAGTGACGTGATCTCGGCTCACTGCAACCTCTGCCTCCTGGATTCAAGCGATTATCCTGCCTCAGCCTCCCAAGTAGCTGGGACTACAGGTGCCCACCACCACACCAGGCTAATTTTTGTATTTTTAGTCGAGACGGGGTTTCACCATGTTGGCCAGGCTGGTCTTGAACTCCTGAACTCAAGTGATCCACCTGCCTCAGCCTCTCAAAATGCTAGGATTACAGGCGTGAGCCAGTGCTCCCAGCCTGATTTTAATTATAATCATCCCAGTGGATTTGAAGTGGTATCTCTTTTTGATTTTGATTTACATTTCCCTGATGGCTAATAATGGTGAGTATATTTCCAAGTGCTTATTGGCCATTTGTATATCTTCTTTGGAGAATGTCCATTCAAAGGTCTTACCCATTTTTAAATCTAGTTATTTGTTTATTGAGTTGCAATTGTTCATCGTATGTTCTCGGTACAAGTCTCTTATTAGATACAGGATTTACAAAAATGTCCTCCCATTGTGTGAATTTTGTTTTTCACTTTCTTGATAGTGTCCTTTGAAGCATAGGAGTTTTAAATTTTGATATTATTCAGTATATATATTTTATCTTTTATTGATTGTGCTTTTGGTATTTGTGATATTTTTTTTTGTGATATATTTTTACGTTTGATTTCGTAGGAGTCACCCCTAGTCAGAGCAGCTTATTGTTCAGTGTTTGGTCAGAGTTTTGTGTTTAAACCCCTCATGCCAATGAAGCTTCTGTTCTGTGTTGATGAGTCTGTGTGTGGCTTGGAAAATGCATTTATGTCTCGCCTATGTCTTGCTCTAAGGTTCACTCTTTTTTTTTTTTTTTTTTTCTTGAGACAGTTTCACTCCTGTTGCCCAGGCTGGAGTGCAGTGACGTGATCTCGGCTCACCGCAACCTCTGCCTTCCGGGTCCCAGTTCAAGCAGTTCTCCTGCCTCAGCCTCCTAAGTAGCTGGGATTACAGGCACGTGCCACCATGCCCAGCTAATTTTTGTATTTTTAGTAGAGACAGGGTTTCATCATGTTGGCCAGGCTGGTCTCTAACTCCTGACCTCGTGATCCGCCTGCCTCAGCCTCCCAAAGTGCTGGGATTACAGGCGTGAGCCACTGCTCCCAGCTAAGGTTCACTCTTGATTGGCTACAGCCATCCCTATTGCACAAAGAGTTCCCCAAACCTCTGGACTGTGATCCAGAGGCCTCTTTTTGGCTATCTCTTTCCTTGGCTTTCTCTAAGTATTCTCCAAGGCCTCCACTGGTCACGGATTTCACCATTCTCTATTCTAAATAAGGTTAGTTGTGGCGGCTCATGCCTGTAACCCTAGCACTTTGGGGACTAAAGCAGGAAGATGGCTTGAGCAGTAGGCTGTGAGCCGTGATCATGCCACTGCACTCCAGCCTGGATGACAGAGGGAGACCCTGTCTCTAAATAAATAAATAAACAAATAAAGTTAGTCCCTTCAGGCCAAACAGCAGAACTCTTAGAAATCACAGCCAATCTTCCCCCTGGAAAATCCCCTGTGCCACTATTCTTGACTAGGGACAGAGAGCCACTTTTCACAAAATGACATCCTGTTCTATTCTTAGAAAAGGACACTGGAAGCCGGGCGCGGTGGCTCAAGCCTGTAATCCCAGCACTTTGGGAGGCCGAGACGGGCGGATCACGAAGTCAGGAGATCGAGACCATCCTAACATGGGCTAACATGGTGAAACCCCGTCTCCACTAAAAAATACAAAAAACTAGCCAGGCAAGGTGGTGGGCGCTGGTAGTCCCAGCTACTCGGGAGGCTGAGACAGGAGAATGGCATAAACCCGGGAAGCGGAGCTTGCAGTGAGCTGAGATCCGGCCACTGCACTCCAGCCTGGGCGACAGAGCGAGACTCCGTCTCAAAAAAAAAAAAAAAAAAAAAGGAAAAAAAAAGAAAAGGACACTGGAAGGCTATAGTAACCCCTACTCTTCATGGTTTGCCCATTCTGCCACAGGACTAGGAGGTTTGTTGATAGTGTCCCATTATTCTGGGCTGCCACCACCTCTCATGCTCCCTCTTCTCTTTCTCCTGGCCTCCAGGCTAGGAGTAAGCCCAAAAGTATTAGTAGTAGGGTTTTGGGATGACAATCTATTGTATGTGTCGTGTCCCTGATGGGCTATCTCTGTTGCCTGAAGAGGCAGGGAGGAGGCATGGGCTTCAGAAAGCTAGAGAAGAAGCTTCTCATCCTTTGCCACTTGCCCAGGGAGAACCTATTTGTCTCTTTAAGTGACCTAACTGCTGGCAAGTGCACAAAGGATGATTGAGACTAACAACAGGCTGGGCACAGTGGCTCACGCCTGTAATCCCAGCACTTTGGGAGGCTGAGGCGGGCGGATCACCTGAGGTCAGGAATTCGAGACCGGCCTGGCCTACATGGTGAAACCTCATGTCTACTAAAAATACAAAAAATAGCCGGGCGTGGTGGTGCATACCTGTAATCCCAGCTACTCGGGAGGCTGAGGCAGGACAATTGCTTGAACCTGGGATCAGAGGTTGCAATGAGCTGAGATCATGCCATTGCACTCCAGCCTGGGCAACAAGAGCAAAACTCTATCTCTAAAAAAAAAGAAGAAAAAAAAATCGAGACCTAACAACAAAACAGAAAGTTCATTCACAACCCTATTGAGAGGTAAAAAAAAATTTAAATAAATACATGTTCAAATGATAACGTTGCCTGTTGTATCATTCATATGCCGTAATTGCTCCCTCCCCAGGTGAGAGGCAGGTTCCCAAGACCAGACACTGCCTGCGTCCTGTCACCTCTCACTCTTTGTCATGGAACTGCTAGAGGGCCAGCACCTTAAGGGCTGCTGCTTGGTGGCGCCCATGCTGCCTAGGTGGGCAGCAATGTGTCGGGGCCAAAGGAGTGACAGCAGCTGGCAGGTTTCCTCTACCTGACTAGTGCCCTGATTTGTATGTTCTTTGTTTTGAGGAAACAAACACACTCCTCTTGCAAAATAATATTCACCTAAGGAGACATGTACAGGGTAAAGACGAAAATGAAAATAGCCAGTGATGAGAGATGAGGAGCATTAAATGGGGCCGTGTATCCTCCCAGCACCTTGTTCCCTAAGGACAGAGAGAGATACAAATAAAAATAGTTTTAAAACAATAATCTAGTGAGCTCTATAGGTCCATGGGTAACCTGCTGGTCATTTAGTTAGTAAACAATAACAATGAAAAGATTTCTGTGGACCTACCTTTTTGATTTCTATTGACAGATGTAATCCTTTTATTTTTTCAGGAAAAATGTCTTCACAAATACAAAAATGTTTCAAGGAAAAATTGAAGTCACTCCTGCCCACATCCACTGCCCAGTGTAACCACCCTTAAAGATCGCTGTGTATTTGTGTACTAATTTTTCTGTTTATAAAATCATTCATGTATTTATTAAGAACATGTTTAGAAGAAATCTCTGCATTAACCTCAGGGCACACAGCTGGTCTTTGATCACCCCCAACTCCTCAGAATGTCCTGTCTCCATTTCACTCTCCCACAGCCGACTTTCTCCCATGCTCGGGTGCCCCAAGACCACCTGCTGAAAAGCTACTTCCAACCTTAAGCTCAGGCCCCGACTCACAGCCCTTTATTCTAACAGAGGCCCTAGGTGTTTGGGCAGAGGTAGGTGGGTATTACCAGGGAAGGAGGAAGAGGACAATGAGGCCCCTTAAGTTCTTTGTCCTGGCTAGGCAGCTGTCCTCCTGCATCACAGGTCTCCACAGGATAGTTCCCAATTCCCAGCTGCTTTCAATTGGTGGGGTGTGGATTGGCAGGATGGGTTAATGCCCTGCCACAACTTTCTCACTTTGTAATGGGAGCTGTATGGTAAATTCACCTGATAGTAATAACTTAAGCATGTCCTGAGAATGATCCTGTATGGCAGACACACCTGAATCCTGAATGTGTGTTTGAAGTTCTGAGCTAAGAAATCTGGGGGTGGCCAACACAGAGATTCATTTCTTATTTATGAAGAACCTGTGAACCCCCAGCCATCCTGTCCCATGGATTGTGGGCTATACAGGGGTTCAAGGTCCTGTGTTTTGGGTTAAATGAAGGCTGCCAGGTGGAGGTTGTTAGGGGGAGGGTGTGAAGTGAAAATACTATATAATTAGTATATTGGTATTAACAGGTGAGAGCTGCTGGGCGCGGTGGCTCACACCTGTAATCCCAGCACTTTGGGAGGCCGAGGCGGGCAGATCATGGGGTCAAGAGATCGAGACCATCCTGGCCAACATGGTGAAACCCCATCTCTACTAAAAGTAAAAAAAAGTTAGCTGGGCATGGTAGCACACGCCTGTAGTCCCAGCTGGAGGCTGAGGCAGAAGAATTGCTTGAACCCAGGAGGTGGAGGTTGCAGTGAGCCGAGATGGCGCCACTGCACTCCAGCCTGGTGACAGATTGAGACTGTCTCACAAACAAACAAACAAACAAAAAACCCTCTATAAATTGCGTGACTTTATTTTGCAAGAGGTTGTGGGTCTCTTGTCCAGCCCACTGCCGTTGGGCCCCGTCCCCCAACTGTAAGTCCCCAGTAAAACCCCATGTCTCATTCACTGACTCTGGGTCTCTTCTTCAGCCTCTTGAACCTGATATTCATTCCCATTGGAGTGTACAGGGGCTCGGCACAACATGATCATATGACAAAGACCTGGGCTATGAATTTTAACTACCTCTGTCTGGATTCCTCCTTGTTTTTTCTCCTTCACTTTAGGGAGGAATGGCCATTTCCCCACGTAAAGAACCAAGTCATCACCTTTTTTTGGTCCTATTTCCTGGGTGGGCAGATTCAGTAACTACTTGTACCAGGAAACAAAAGTCCATAGAGGCCACATGGCTTTGCCAAGGGGAACAAGCAGGGTGGCGCAGGATAGTTTGACACAAGCGAGGCTCTCATGCTGCAAATCCTTTGCTCGCTCCATGTTATATAAATGAATTTTTAAATTTCACCTGAGGGTGTTGTCGTACTCCATGTGCTCCTGCTAAAACAGGTGTGACCAACCCGGAGATTCGTTCCTTGTCTATGAGGAACATCTGAGCCGCCATCCTGTCCCATGGAACACGAGCCATATAGGGGTTTGAGGCCCTGAGTTTTGGGCTAGATGAAGGCTACCAGGTGGAGGATGTTAAGAGGGAGAGTGTTAAGTGAAAATGCCATAGAAACTTCTGAAACAAAGAGAAAAATATGCAACCCCAATTCACTCTGCTAAAAGGAAAAAATTAAGCTGAAATCTGAGTGCTGCAAGCAGCTGTGTTTTTTTGTTTGTTTGTTTGTTTTTGAGACGGAGTCTCGCTCTGTCGCCCAGGCTAGAGTGCAGTGGCGCTCACTGCAAGCTTCGCCTCCTGGGTTCTAAGCAGATAGCTAAAGATAAAAGGTTAAATGTCTCCACAGGTAGCTAATCAGTGTTCACCTTTTCTTATGTAAAGTGCCGATTTACTGACTCTGAGATGAATACGTGATTGACTATTCCCTTACCAGCTCCTTTTCTCTTGCAACATGTGGATTCACTAATGTGACTATACCGTCCCCTTTTCCCCTCCATCCTGCTTCCCCCACCTGTCTCCCCCGCCTGTTTTTAAGATAAAGTCTCGCTCTGTCACCCAGGCTGGAGTGCAGTCCCGGGTTAAAGCAATTATCCTGCCTTAGCCTCCTGAGTAGCTGGGACTACAGGTGTGTTCCACCACGCCCGGCTAAGTTTTGTATTTTTAGTAGAGATGGGGTTTCACTGTGTTGGCCAGGCTGGTCTTGAACTCCTGACCTCAAATGATCCACCTGCCTCAGCCTCCCAAAGTGCTGGGATTACAGGTCTGACCACCATGCCAGGCCTGCTTTTCTCCCTTTAAATAATGAAGCCATTAAAATTCTCTTTGTAGAAAGGCACAGACCACAGACTGTTTCTGTGATTCCATGTTCTTTCTCCCAGGACGTTGTCCTTAACCTTGGCAAAATAAACTTCTGAGTTGATTGAGACCTGTCTCAGATACTTTTGGTTTACAAACTGCATGGTCTTTGCAAGCAGTTGTAATTATCCTGTCCAGCTCACTGCCATTGGACTCTCTTCCCTTTATGTAAGCCCCTAATAAAATCCCAGGTCTCACTTGCTGGCTCTGGGTTCTTTGGCCTCTTGAACCTGGTGGCTTCCCCACTGAGGTTTGTAGGGGTTTAGCACAGCATCCATTCTTGAAAGCAGAGCCTCATCACCTCTTAAAGGTCTCACCTCTTTTTTTTTTTTTTTTTTTTTTTAGATGGTGTCTCGCTCTGTCACCCAGGTTGGAGTGCAGTGGCGCGATTTTGGCTCACTGAAACCTCTGCCTCCCGGGCTCAAGCGATTCTCCTGCCTCAGCCTCCCAAGTAGCTGGGATTACAGGCGTACACCACTACACCTGGCTAATTTTTGTATTTTTAGTAGAGACAGGGTTTCACCATGTTGGCCAGGGTGGTCTTGAACTCCTGACCTCAAATGATCCACCTGCCTTGGCCTCCCAAAGTGCTGGGATTACAGGCGTGAGACACCATGCCCAGCAGGTCTCACCTATTAATACCATCACAATGGCAATTAAATTTCAACATGGGCCAGGTGCAGTGGCTCACACCTGTAATCCCAGCACTTTGGGAGGCCAAGGCGGGTGGATCACTAAAGGCCAGGAGTTTGAGTCCAGCCTGGGCAACATGGCAAAAACCCATCTGTACTGAAAATACAAAACTTAGCTGGGCGTGCTGGTGCATGCCTGTAATCTCAGCTACTAGGGAGGCTGAGGCAGGAAAGTCATTTGAATCCAAGAGGTGGAGGTTGCAGTGAGCCAAGATCAGGCCACTGCACTCAGCCTGGGTGACACAGCGAGACTCTGTCGCAAAAAAAAAAAAAAAAAAAAAAAAAAAAATTTGGCCGGTCACGGTAACTCACGCCTATAATCCCAGCACTTTGGGAGGCAGGTGAATCACCTGAGGTCAGGAGTTCGAGACCAGCCTGGTCAACTGTGTGAAACCCCCATCTCTACTAAAAATACAAAAAATTAGAGATGGAGTTTTGCTCTGTCGCCCAGTCTGGAGTGCAGTGGCGTGATCTTGGCTCACTGCAACCTCTGCCTCCCAGGTTCAAGCAATTCTCATGCCTCAGCCTCCTGAGTAGCTGGGATTACAGGTGCCACCACCACGCCTGGCTAATTTTTGTATTTTTAGTAGAGAGAGGGTTTCACCATGTTGGCCAGGCTGGTCTCGGACTCCTGACCTCAAGTGATCCAACCACCTCAGCCTCCCAAAGTGCTAGGATTACAGGTGTAAGCCACCAGGCCCGGCCACCTGTCCAGTTTCAAGGTCAATAAAGGCAAGCTCAGTATACTCCAATTCTTTTCTCAGCTAGAGGCCAGGACCATCCTGACCTGGTTTATAATTTGCTCCTGTTCTCTCCAATTTAGCTCCTGTTCAGGGCCCTGAGGATTAGTTTCCCTCATGGCCCCAGCTCCTGGTCTGCTGACACATTTTGATCTTCCTAGCCCTAAGCTTAGTCATCAAGCTCACCTCTCTGGGTCCTGCATCCCCTGGAATTCCACAATTATCTCTGGCCCTCTGGAACACAAACCCTAACCGCTTCAAATTCAGTTGCACCTTTGCAGGGTGTATTGGAAACCCAGGCTGGCAAGGACTGTTCCTAAAATCCACATTCTCATCTGTTGTGCTCCCAGAATCCCGCTGCCTAAATATATCCCCTCTTGGTTTCAGATCAGAGACTCACAAACATATATAGATAGGGTCAAAGGGACCTCAGCTTCAAGGTCAAATCAGTCCTTCCCAAATGAAGACTTTGTTTTCCCACAAAAGACAGACTGCTTCCCAAAAGTTTAAAGCATTCCTTGCATCTGGAAATAGCTGAGACTTTGTTCGTATTTCATGGAAGCCCAAAGAGTGCGCTGTACCTGCTGGGCTCCTTGAACACTGGGTTCAATTTTAAATAAGCTAGTAGCACTATGCAATTTGGCCACTAGATGGCAGGACCTCTTCACCATGAGTATAACATGAAGCTAACTCAGCAAACCCCCGAGTAGTAACACCAGCCAGCCAAAGCAAAAGGAATTTATCAAGTTTGGTGAAAGGTCCTCTTCATGTATGAATCTTTTCAAATTTATCCTTATTTTGATAATGATGTTAGCAAATACAATTATGATTTGTTTCCATAGTGATGTCTGTCCTTATTTTACCTTCTTTCTTCTAAGGAAAACCACTCTAATCAGGAAAGAAATCTGAGACTTTTTATGGAAATACAGGGCAAATACAGAGACTCCACTTTTACAGGAAAACGTTTTTCAAAGGAAGTCTCTAGGAATCCTCAGCAAGCTTCCTGAACACAGGTCATTTCAAACAGAAGAAGTAATCCAAACTTCATTTAGGGCAATTACTCACAGTTAAACCTTTACAATAATTAATTTCATGCTAAGCACTTTGAACTCCTTCCAGTAGTGAAGTGGGTATACTGCAAAGTTCTTTTCCTCTTTTGAGAAGACAAAGTCAGAAGAGACAAAATAGAGAGGAGGAGACTACTTCTGGGCATGTAAGTTGGGGTGAAATTCCAGTGTATTTTCTCATTGCTCTCCACGCGAACAATCTGGAGATGAAGTCAGTTGTTTCCAGAGTCAAAGAATACCAGGAACATTCCTGCAGCGAAACAAGCGGGATTTGTTGTTCACTGAAGGAACCATGGAGCATCTTCAGAAAAGGATGTAAGAAGGATTTATTTTAGGATTTGAGTTTGTATTAGGTGGTTTTAGAGAGGATATAAGGAATTAGTGCTATGCTCTGAATTGGATGCTATGAGGGAGTGAGGGTAATTCTATTATTGGGAATCCTAATAAGTTTATCTAGGATGAAGCAAGAATACAGAGTGAGGCTAACGCTGTAATTTGGTTAAAAAAACAAAAACAGCTGGGCATGGTGGCTCAGTCCTGTAATCCCAGGCTTTGGGAGGCCAAGGCTGGAGGATTTTTTGGGGCCAGGAGTTCGAGACCAGCCTGAGCAACATAGCAAGATCCTGTCTCTACAAAAACTAAAAATAAAGCTGGGCATGGTGGCTCACGCCTGTAATCCCAACACTTTGGGAGGCCAAGGCAGGCGGATCACCTGAGGTCAGAAGTTCGACACCAGCCTGGCCAACATGGTGAAACCCCATCTCTATTAAAAATACAAAAATTAGCTGGGCGTGGTGGCATACACCTGTAATCCCAGCTACTCAGGAGGCTGAGGCGGGAGACTCGCTTGAACCTGGGAAGCGGAGGTTGCAGTGAGCTGAGATCGCACCACTGCACTCCAGTCTGGGCAACAGAGCAAGACTCCATCTCAAAAAAATAAATTAAAATAAAAACAAAATAGTCAGGTGTGCTCGTGCACACCTTTAGTCCCAGCTACTCCAGAGGCTGAGGCAGAAGGATTGTTTGAGCCTGGGAAACTGAGAATTGAGACTGCAGTGAGCTATTATCATGCCATTGTACTCCGGCTTGGGTAGCAGAGTCAGATTGTCTCTGGAAAAAAAAAAAAAAAAAGCAGTAGTCACTCATATTAGCCAGTCTAGGGGAATATTGGTCATTTCTGTAGCTGAGACAATGTTCATGTTTAGTTTGGTTTTTGTTAAAACATAACAGTTTGGTCTTGTTTTTGCCTTGATTGATCATTGTCACGGAGTGGCCTTGTCTGATGTTGCTGTTTTGTGAGATTTCTCATGTTCAACAGCAGATCAACATGGCCCAGGTGTAAATGCAGGGACAGCAACACTAAGGCTGATGCCTTGCTCTGTTTTCATTTTGGCCAAGGGCAGATGCAGTCAGCCTACAGAAACTTCATCCTTGATATCAAGATTTTCACCATAGCCAAGACTTTGCTTTAGAAACTGTTTGCA
The DNA here is from genome assembly GCF_049350105.2 of Macaca mulatta. Classification (NCBI taxonomy): domain Eukaryota; kingdom Metazoa; phylum Chordata; class Mammalia; order Primates; family Cercopithecidae; genus Macaca; species Macaca mulatta. The sequence goes on along the minus strand of NC_133426.1, from coordinate 122,215,789 downwards.
GAGAATGTAATCTAAATTTGGAGTAGTGATAGTTTCTCCTGCTCCTTTTGTTGCAGGGTAAATTGTTGAATCCTCTGATTTGTTAATGGTCACAGAATATAATTTAAAACTGATTGGGGATTAGGGGTGATGGCTCAGGCCTGTAGTCCTAGCACTTTGGGGGGCCAAGGCAGGAGGATTGCTTGAGTACAGGAGTTTGAGACCACCCTGGGCAACACAGTGAGACCCCTGCTGTCTCTACAAAATAAAAATAAAATTACGCAGGCATGGTGGTGTGCACTGGTACTCCCAGCTTTTCAGGAAGCTGAGATGGAAGGATCACTTGATCCTGGGTGGCTGAGGCTGCAATGAGCTGTGATCGCACTATTGTATTCTAGCCTGGGCGACAGAGTGAGACCCAGTCTCAAAAATAAAAATAGGGCCGGGCACGGTGACTCACACCTGTAATCCCAGTACTTTGGGAGGCCCAGGCAGGTTGATCACTTGAGGTCAGGAGTTCGAGACCAGTCTGGTTAACATGGTGAAACCCTGTCTCTACTAAAAATACAAAAATTAGTCGGATGTGGTAGCACACGCCTGTAATCCCAGCTACTGTGGAGGCTGAGGCATGAGAATCGCTTGAACCTGAGAGATGGAGGTTGCAGTGAGCCGAGATCAGGCCGCTGCAGTCCAGCCTGGCAACAGAGCGTCTCAAAAAAAGTCAAACCAAAATAAAACAAAAAAACTGATGGAGTTCAAGACATGACACCTCTCCCCAAAATATGAGTGTAGACTACCAGATTATGCCACCCCATATTATGCCTGTTGGGCATAATAATTATTTTGAGAAACAAGAGACAAAGGAGAAACTCTGAAAGAAAGAGTAGAAGTTACCCCCCACATACATTTTTTTAGCCCAAAACCTTAGAAGACAGAAGTCACCCTTTTGTAGGAGAAATTTACATGCATATAAAAAAATCTCCATTTGTAAGGGTTTCTCCCTCTCTGCACCAGAATAAGAATGGTGACTCTAAATTACTGGAGACTCTTATCAATGGAGAAGGCATGGACTTAAATCTGCATTTTTGTTTTTTGCTTACTATGAGTCTATTTGTTTTGTAGTACATGGATACAGCCTGGAGTGTTTAGTATAGCATAAATTCCCCCTTGGCTACTTAGGAGGTAATCAACCACAATGTGATTTCCCATTACAATCGGGGCTAATGAGTTTAAACTAGTTTCTCTTTCAGAGTGAAGTTTTGTTTGTTATGACTTTTGTTAGGGTATGAGGCAAGTTTTGAACCATGTTTACCAGTGATATTATTGTAGCAGGACGAGCGCAGACAAAACTCTTCAGACACCGAGTTACAGAAGGAAGGGGTTTATTCGGCCGGGGGCATCGGCAAGACTTCAGTCTCAAGAGCCGAGCTCCCCGAGTGAGCAATTCCTGTCCCTTTTAAGGGCTCACAACTCTAAGGGGGTGCATGTGAGAGGGTCGTGACTGATTGAGCAAGCAGGCGGTACGTGACTGGGGGCTGCATGCACCGGTAATTAGATTGGAACAAAACAAGATAGGGATTTTCACAGTGCACTTCCATACAATGTCTGTAATCTATAGATAACAGAACCAATTAGGTCAGGGGTCCATCTTTAACTACCAGGCCCAGGGTGCAGCGCCGGGCTGTCTGCCTGTGGATTTCATTTCTGCCTTTTAGTTTTTACTTCTTCTTTCTTTGGAGGCAGAAATTGGGCATAAAACAATATGAGGGGTGGTCTCCTCTCTCATTATCTTTAATGAGGGAATTGCAACTTACATAGTATCCATGAAAAGGGAGTCAGTTATATCTTTTGGGAGTTTGTTTGATTGTAAATAAGCTTTTGTGTTCTGTATTTTGGAGGTTTCCGAGTAGAATTTTTCCAGGGAAACATGATCCACCAGGGGGATGATACTTTTAAAGATCTGAAAGTGTCTCACAATTATATTAAATACACAAGATAAATTAGGATGTAGCAGACCACTGTAAGCCCAATGTCCGTATAAAGTGTAGTACCCTAATCAGGAGCTAGACTGTTTGGGAGGTATAAATATTATGTATGACAGTAGGAGTAAGCCAGTTTCGTGTCCTTTGAGGTAGACAGATTTTTGAGTGGGGTTAAACAGCTCAGCAAAGCAGAACGACATGTTTCTGGAGAATAAACTGACTATTGTGGTCGGGAGGGCCTAACTAATATTGTCTACTTCTGATTGGCTAGGTCTCGCTGATAGTATTATAATAACCTTAGCAGAGGCATTCTGATAATCTGAGATCAGAGTCCATTTTATACAAGACTGTGAGATTAATGATATGAGGGAAGGTTAAATGACAGAAGGGGCCTATAAAATGGAATCTGCCTTTTTTTTTTTTTTTTTTTTTTTTGAGACAGAGTTTTGCTCTTGTTGCCCAGTTGGAGTGCAATAGCACAATCTCGGCTCACCACAATGTCTGCTTCCTGGGTTCAAGCGATTCTCCTACCTCAGCCTCCCGACCAGTTGGGATTATAAGCATGTACCACCACACTCCGCTAATTTTGTGTATTTTTAGTAGAGACGGTGTTTCACTGTGTTAGCCAGGCTGGTCTCGATCTCCTGACCTTGTGATCCACCCGCCTCAACATACCAAAGTGTTGGGATTACAGGCGTGAGCCACCGTGCCCAGCAGTGCCTTCTTAAGTGTTCAAAGGGGCCGGGCACGGTGGCTCGACGAAGCCAAAATGCTTCATGATTTCACTCTCAGTAGTAGAGATAGATTGGCCACAATACTGAACCAACAATTGTTCAGTTAGGGTGAACTGAACAATTCACAAAATGGTGGGGGCATTTTGAGAGATATTGTCCAAGATGTTTTCAAGGAAACGTCCTACCTGCAGTTGCACAATCTTGCAAGACTATTAGGGTGGGAAATGGGCAGGAACTACAGCCTTGAGGCCCATTTTAAACCTCTCCAAATAGGTTGTGAGTGTGTTCTGGTTATCATGGTCTATTCTTACGGTTGGTTGAGGCCTCACCTTGCTATAGAACTGAATGTAGTGATTTTTCAAATTGCTTGCTTTTGTGCTCCTGATGTGGGAAATCTCGAGGTATCTCCCTAGTAACAGGGACACATATCTTGTTGGTATCGTTATTTTGAAATCCCTTAACATACTACATTTTACTCCCTTAACATATTACATTTTACTCAGAAATTCAACAACATCGAGAAACTCCATCTCTACTAAAAATACAAAATTAGCCAGGCGTGGTGGCGCATGCCTGTAATCCCAGGTACTCGGGAGGCTGAGGCAGGAGAACTGCTTGAACCTGGGAGATGGAGGTTGCGGTGAGCCAAGATCGCACCATTGCACTCCAGCCTGGGCAACAAAAGCAAAAATTCCGTCTCAAAAAAAAAAAAAAAAAAAAAAGAAAAGAAAAAAAGAAGAGGAATGTGGCCTCCTGGGGTATCTGGGCCAAACAGAGGAGATATGGCTCTGGATTGGTTAGTTTGCATGTTAAAGATGCTCCTGGCTGGGCCTTTGTTATTTTTAAGACTTGGCTAGCCCCAGGAGGGGCAGTCTCCCCCTAGCCAGAAAGGTTTTTTAAAATGTCAACACATCATAATAAGCAGAAAATGTAAAAATATTGATTTATTTTATTATTATTATTTTTTGAGATGGAGTTTCCCTCTTGTTGCCCAGGCTGGAGTGCAATGGCACAATCTCAGCTCACTGCAACCTCTGCCTCCTGGGTTCAAGCGATTTTCCTGCCTCAGCCTCCCAAGTAGCTGGGATTGCAGGCGCCTGCCACCACGCCCAGTTAATTTTTGTATTTTTAGTAGAGACAGGGGCTCGCCATGTTGGCCAGGCTGGTCTTGAACTCCTGACTTCGGGTGATCCACCTGCCTTGGCCTCCCAAACTGCTGGAATTACAGGCATGAGCCACCGCGCCCTGCCCAAAAATATTTATAATGCACAATGTGAACTGATTTAGTTTCTATAAGAATTTTATATTTTAAGGACAAACTTAAGTCTGTGATAGGTTATCCTATTTAGCAATTTTTAGTTTTACTTTTTATGTTTGAACCATTAATGAGTACAGTTAAATCAGGGTTATTTAAGATAGTCTCTAGATCAATCTTCTCCAACCCTTGGCCCATGGGTTGCGTGAGGCCTGGAACGGCTTTTTTTTTTTTTTTTTTTTTTTTTTTGAGACGGAGTCTCGCTCTGTCACCCAGGCTGGAGTGCAGTGGCCGGATCTCAGCTCACTCCAAGCTCCGCCTCCCGGGTTCATACCATTCTCCTGCCTCAGCCTCCCAAGTAGCTGGGACTACAGGCTCCCGCCACCTCGCCCGGCTAGTTTTTTGTATTTTTTTAGTAGAGACGGGGTTTCACCATGTTAGCCAGGATGGTCTCGATCTCCTGACCTCGTGATCCGCCCGTCTCAGTCTCCCAAAGTGCTGGGATTACAGGCTTGAGCCACTGCGCCCGGCCCTGGAACGGCTTTGAATGCGGCCCAACACAAATTCGTAAACTTTCTTAAAACATTATGAGATTTTTTTTTTTTTTGCTTTTTTAAAAGCTCATCAGCTATCATTAGTGTTAGTGTATTTTATGTGTGGCCCGTGACAATTCTTCTTCCAGTGTGGCCCAGGGAATCCAAAAGATTGGACACCCCTGATCTAGAAGATCTGTCCAGGGCTCAGATACTCAGATAATCTCCTAAAAGAGGTAAGCCACCATGCAGTTTTACTTTTTCAGGTAAAAGAAGGAATATTTAATTACCATATTTTCTTTTCTTTTTTTTTTTTTGAGATGGGGTCTGGCTCTGTTGCCCAGGCTGGAGTGCAGTGGCGCAATCTCAGCTCACTTCATCCTCTGCCTTCAGGCTCAAGTGATTCTCATGTCTCAGCCTGCCGAGTAGCTGGGACCACAGGTGCATGCCACCTTGCCTGGCTAATTTTTTTGCATTTTTGGTAGAAATGGGGTTTCACCATGTTGCCCAGGCTGGTCTCGAACTCCTGAGACAAGTGATCCACCTGCCTCAGCCTCCCAAAGTGCTGGGATTACAGGCCTGAGACACAGCGCCTGGCCATATTCTCTTTATGTATGATTAACTTAAGAAGTTAAACTCTTTAGATTTGTAAAGTTTACTATTATCATTATTATCATCACCATTATTACTAAGTTTGGCAGAGAAAAGCTCTCAACAGTTTTTACTTAATAATTGGAGAAATTTGCTCTTATTGTCTTTTCTTTTGTAGGATTGAGGAACAAATCTTTGTGTTACTTAGAGCTGCTATAACAAAGTATCACAGAGTGGTGGCTTATAAACAACAGAAATTTATTTCTCACAGTGCTAGAGACTGAAAGTCCCAGATCAGGGTACCGGCTTGGTTGGAAGACAGGGTCTTGCTTTGTTGCTCTGGCTGGAGTGCAGTGTCAAGATCATGGCTCACTGCAGCCTCCACCTCCCGGGCCCAAGCAAGCGTCCCACCTCAGCCTCTCAAGTAGCTGGGACTACAGGTGTGTGCCACAATGGCTGGCTAACTTTTTTTTCTTTTTTTTTTTGTAGAGACAGGGTCTCCCTATATTGCCAAGGTTGGTATCCAACTCCTGGGCTCAAGGGAATCCTCCTGCCTCAACTTCCCAAAGTGCTGGGAATACATGCATGAGCCACTGCAACCAGCTGGTATGGTTGGTTATTGTTAGGACTCTCTTCCAGGTTGCATATTGCTGACTTCTTGTGTCACATGGCAGAAAGAGGGAGAGTGAGCTCTCTGGGAGTCCCTCTGATAAGTGACTAATCCCATTCGTGAGGTCTCCACCATCATGGCCTAACTGCCTCCCAATGGCTCCACCTCCTAATACCACCATGTTGGTGGTTCAGAGTTCAACATATGAATTTTGGGGAGACATAAACATTCAGTCTATTATTATTACCTGATGAACATTTTAGGAACCCAAAATATGATTTAGGTAGAAAAGACATCTTAAGTGTTTTATAATTTTGAATTTAGGTCATGAATTCAGGAAAGGCAAACTCAAGAATAATTTTTTTTTTTTTTTTTTTTTTTTTGAGATGGAGTCTCGCTCTGTCGCCCAGGCTGGAGTGCAGTGGCCAGATCTCAGCTCACTGCAAGCTCCGCCTCCCGGGTTCCCGCCATTCTCCTGCCTCAGCCTCCCGAGTAGCTGGGACCACAGGCGCCGCCACCTCGCCCGGCTAATTTTTTTTTGTGTTTTTAGTAGAGACGGGGTTTCACCGTGTTAGCCAGGATGGTCTCGATCTCCTGACCTTGTGATCCGCCCGTCTCGGCCTCCCAAAGTGCTGGGATTACAGGCTTGAGCCACCGCGCCCGGCCAAGAATAATTGTTAAAGGAGAAAAGGTGAAAGTCATAAATATCTAAAAACAAGAAATATTTACAGTCAATGATATAAAACCATGCCAGATTATACTAAGGCTAAAGCTGTAATTCGCCCCCCACCTCCTAATAAAAGCAAAAAGCAGTAGCAATCACTCATATTAGCCAGGAGAGGGCGATATTTGTTAATTTCTGTGGCTTGGACGTGTTTTGTCTGTGTTCACACATGATTATGCAGTGGTCCTCCTCTTTGTCTCACTTCATTACCATCACCGAGGGACCTTGCCGGATGTTGGTACTCTTTGAAATTGTTTATATTCACAGGAGAACAACAAAGTCTAGCTGTGAGTGCCACACCAGCTCCTACATGTCTGGGATTATTTTTCTCTTTCTCATCACTGTGATAGAAAAAATTGGTGATGCTGTTTTATTGATAATATGTGTTACATATATTTTAAGTATAAGCTGTCAAGCCTTACAAGGAGCCCCTTTTGTGAAATCTAATGAACATATCATGGTTTGTTTGTATTTTTTGGGAGGCGGGGTGGGGTGAGTATGTGCTGTCGAAATGAGCACAAACATATCATGGTGTTGAAACAGGATTTTAAGCCAGAGAGCAAACCCGGGTCAAATCTGGACAAGCAAAAATCTGTGGAATTTTGTTTTAACTTCTCTGGGCCTCATTAACTCCAGTCAAACTTGTAATAAACTAAAGCTAAAGCGTCACTTTCACATCGAGGACCTTGCTGACCATCACCTACCCACCCCACGCTCATTCCACCACTGTCAAAGTGTACCCTATCTGACTTTGTGCTCCTACCTGCTATACACTTCCATCAAAACACTTTATTTCATGGTGTTTGTGTCCTACACTACTCTAGAACTCAAAGAAAATAACATGTCTCATTCATCTTATTCAGGCCTTAGACAAAAGCCTGGGCCAAGAAAGTACTCAATATTATTTAATTAATTAACTATTAATAAAACATGTTTTAACAGAAGACTTGACAGAAAATATGACTTTGAAAACTTCATCCACATGATGTACTTTCTTTGTTTTCTTTTTTAGACAGGATCTTGCTCTGGTGCTCAGGCTGGACTGCAGTGGCGTGATCATAGGCCAGTGCAGCCTTGAACTCCTAGGCTCAAGTGATCCTCTCTCCTCAGTCTCCCAAGTAGGTAGAACTACAGTTGTGCACCACCATGTCTGACTAATTAAAAAAAATTTTTTTAGAGATGGGGTCTCACTGTGTTGCCTAGGTTGGTCTTGAACTCCGGGACTCAAGTAATCCTCCCACCTCAGCCTGCCAAAGCCCTGGGATCACATGTGTGAGCCACCATGCCCAGTCTACATGAGGAATGTTGACTAAAAAGTGACAAGAGAGGAAGAAGACTGAAGTTACAAGTTCTTCACTTAGGGACATTTTGCAAAACGAACGAAATCTGATAAATTCCTCATGAGTCACTACAAGCCACTATATCTGGTATTTAATGGTTTACTATAAAATTTTTTATACAAATGCTATTTGTTTTCCAGTAAGGAGTTGCCATTTCCACCTTATTGGTCCTTTTTGTGTACCTTTCCATGCAGTGTTCCCAAGAAGATATATATAGGTATATGAAGAGCAGAGGACCAATTTCCATTAAATAAGCAATGATTGCTTTTATCTTATTACTAACATGATGCATATATATGCAAATATATGTATTTGTTTTTTTTTTTGTTTTTTTTTTTTTTTTTTGAGACGGAGTCTTGCTCTGTCACCCAGGCTGGAGTGCAGTGGTGCAATCTCAGCTCACTGCAAGCACCACCTCCCGGGTTCACGCCATTCTCCTGCCTCAGCCTCCCGAGTAGCTGGCACCACAGGCGCCCACTACCACGCCTGGCTAATTGTATTTTTAGTAGAGACGGGGTTTCACCGTGTTAGCCAGGATGGTCTCGATCTCCTGACCTTGTGATGCACCCACCTCGCCCTCCCAAAGTGCTGGGATTACAGGCGTGAGCCACCACGCCTGGCCTGTTCTTGTTTTTGAGACAGAGTCTCACTTCATTGCTCATCCTGGAGTGCAGTGGCACAATCACAACTCACTGCAGCTTCAAACTCCTAGGATCAACCGATCCTCCTGCTTCAGTCTCTTGATTAGCTGGGACCATAGGTGTGTACAACCACACCCAGCTAATTTTTTTTTTCTTCTTCTTCTTTTTTTTTTTTTTACGAGTCCCAGATACTGTTTAATAACCAAGATACAAACTAATTTTGTTGTAACAAGCCTAGGCCAATTTTATCAAACATGTCCTTGGTTAGATATCCAGTTTCATTTAATGTTTTGAAAGCTCATTTGACAGCCAGTCAAGTCCTTCATACAGACCAGTTCCTTGTGTTGCACAAGTGGCTTGAACATACCATGTTCTGTTACGAAGAGACTGAAGCCCTAGTTTATCTGTCATTTCACTGATGGCCATAGCATTTGGCAAATCTTGTTTGTTTGCAAAAAGCAGTAGCACTGCATCTCTCAACTCATCTACCAGAAGCATTTTCTGCAGCTCATCTGCTACTTCCTGAATTCTTTCACGATCATTGCTGTCCACCACAAAAATAAGACCCTGGGTATTCTGGAAGTAATGCTTCCAGAGAGGCCTAATTCTATCTTGACCACCAACATCCCATACTGTGAAACAAATGTTCTTATATTCTACTGTTTCCACGTTAAAACCAATAGTAGGAATGGTGGTGACTATCTCCCCTAACTTCAGTTTATACAGAATGGTTGTCTTGCCAGCAGCAATCAATCCAACCATCAAAATGCACATCTGCTTCTTGCCAAATAGTCGGGAGAAGAGGGAGGAGATGGTGAGGCCCATGGCGGTAGTGGCACTTGTGATGGGCAGAAGCAGAAGGGGTTTGGGGCGACCCCGTGCTTTCTCCTTTCAAGCTCCCAGGCAAACTAAAAGAGAGGGAAGAGAAAGAGCGGAGGAAGAAAGGGGGAGGCAGGCCCGTCTCGCTGGCCGCTGTGCTGATGAAGCTCCGGCACAGGAATAAGCCGGTAGAGGACCTGCTAGGCGACTGGCGCGGCAGCTCCGGCTCTAGCCTTTAGAATCTGGCTGTGCCACGTCACGCGGCGGCCGCGGCGACTCCAGCAGCGGCCCGGCACCCAGCTAATTTTTACATTTTTTGTAGAGATGAGGTCTTGCTTTGTTGCCCAGGCTGGTCTTGAACTCCTTGGATCAAGTGATCCTCCCACATCAGTCTCCTAAATTGCTGGGATTACATGTATGAACCACTGTGCCTGGCCCATATATTAATAATATAATAAAATATATTATGAAAAATGAGATCTAAACCTATCACCTGGAGGTAACCATTAGCAATATGTTGGTTTATCTTCTTCTTGGCCTTTTTGTACTATGTGTGTGTATCCACAGACATACACACCAAAACCTCCTTCCTTATTCAGTTGGCCTCGGCCATAATGACACTCTTCTATACAGAACTCTCATCCTTTACCTTGAATGCCAGGGAAGTATTTCCTTAGCAGTTTCTTCTCTGATTCCATCCACAGAGGCATAATGAAGAGGAATATAGAGACCAAATCCACCTCAGGAGTACAGGAATACTGAAAGCAACGGAGAGAAGATGGAAATTCTGGTCAGCTGATAACTAGGCCAACATCAAATCAAGGTCACCACCACACAAAATACAAGAAAACTAGTAGTGAGAAGCCATTTTCTTTTCCTTTTAAAACTAAAACAACAGAATCATTATAACACGCAATTATGAGCCTTTTGCAGGGTCTTCTCCTTTATTTTTTTATTTTTTATTTTTTATTTTTGACACAGAGTCTTGCTCTGTCACCCAGGCTGGAGTACAGTGGCATGATCTGGGCTCACTGCAATCTCTGCCTCCCGGGTTCAAGGGATTCTCCCTCCTCAGCCTCCCGAGTAGCTAGGACCACAGGCATGTACCACCACACCTGGCTGACTTTCGTATTTTCATTAGAGACAAGGTTTCATCATGTTGGCCAGGCTGCTCTTGAACTCCTGACCTCAAGGGATCCACCCGCCTCAGCCTCCCAAAGTGCTGGAATTATAGGCGTGAGCCACCATACCCAGCCTTCTTTATTTTTGTTTGGAAACTATTTAGTTTATATAAGAATTCTTAGAGGTTATAAGGCTTTCTGGACTAACTGAAGAGAACAAAATGCCCAAGAGACTCCTGAGGTGTACACCAGACACTATTTGATTCCTTGCTACTGTGGCATGTAGTTCCAGGCACTACTAACAGCCACTCATGCCATGGTGGCTCTGGAAAGTCCAGATATACATTGAAGGCCAGAGAGTTGGGTATTGTCCATCCAGGGTATTGTGAGCCTTCAAACCACTTCTGTCACATAGCTGAAAATATATGCCTTTAGGGTCTTCTCTTCTGCACCTCCTAGGCACTTTTCTCAAACCTATCCAAGGATTAGAATTTGACTTTTCTTTTATTTCTTTCTTTTTTTTCTTTTTTTTTGAGACAGAGTCTTCCTCTATCACCCAGGCTGGAGTGCGGTGGCGCGAACTCAGCTCACTGCAACCTCTGTCTCCCAGGTTCATGCGATTCTTGTGCCTCAGCTTCCCGAGTAGCTGGGATTACAGTTGTGCCACCATGCCCAGCTAATTTTTTTTTTTTTTAATTTTTAGTGTAGACAGAGTTTCGCCATGTTGGTCAGACTGGTCTGGTACTCCTGACCTCAGGTGATCCACCTGCCTCGGCCTCCCAAGGTGCTGGGATGACAGGCATGAGCCACCGTATCTGACCTGAATTTGGCTTTTCTATATGAGACCATGTCTTAGCTTAGGCTGCTATAATAACGTACCATGGACTGGGTGGCTTAAATAACAGAAATTTATTTCTTACAGTTCTGGAGGCTGGAAAAATTCAAGAACAAAGTGTTAGTCAGGCTGGGCATGGTGTCTCATGCCTGTAATCCCAAAACTTTGGGAGGTTGAGGCAGGAAGATCACTTGAGGCCGGGAGTTTGAGACTAGCCAGGACAACATCAAGAGACCCCATATCTACAACAACAAAAATGTATTAACCAATTTGGGTCCTAGTGAGGGCCCCCTCTTGGCTTTCAGAAGGTCATCTTCTTGCTGAATTCTCACATGGTAGATGTAGAAAGAGCAGAGAGGGAGAAAGAGAGAGACAGAGAGAGGGAGAGATCTCATATCTTATCCTTTTAAGGGCATTAATCCCAGGATGGGGGCTCCACCCTCATGTTCTCATCTAAACCTAATTACCTGCCAAGGTCCTACCTCCTAATACCATCACATGGCAGGGAAGTGTTTCAGGCTTTAACTTATAAATTTTGAGGGGACACAAATATTTAGTCCGTAACAGATCTCTAAGTAAAATTTCACTGGAAAATTGATTCTATGGCCGGGCGCGGTGGCTCATGCCTGTAATCCCAGCACTTTGGGAGGCCAAGGCAGATGGGTCGCGAGGTCAGGAGATCGAGACCATCCTGGTCAACATGGTGAAACCCCATCTCTACTAAAATGTAAATAATAATAATAATAATAATAATATAAATAAAAATTAGCCAGGTGTGGTGGCGTGAGCCTGTAATCCCAGCTACTCAGGAGGCTGAGACAGGGGAATCGCTTGAACCTGGGAGTCAGAGGTTGTGGTGAGCCAAGATTGCATCACTGCACTCCAGCCTGGTGACAGAGTGAGACGACATCTCAAAAAAAAAAAAATTGGTTCTATGGTTATAATTTAGCCAACAGAATCCACAGTTTCAGGCAATCGTAATATATCGTTTTTACCCAATCAATTTAAAAATGGCTTATATCATTTTGCTCTAGTACTCTGTTTCATTTTACATTGTTATTGGTTTCTTGCACTTTGGATGTGGTAATTCACTGAACTTCCCCTTTTCCAGGACATTATTGTTTCTGTTCAGCATTAGATGCCATCTTGCATTTCATAGTCTCTATCACCTGATGTAAAAATTACCATTGTCAGCTCCTAGTCCAATAACCTCTTTTACTAAGACCAGGCTCACCTTTCTAACCTTTCCTAAGGTATATTGGGGCATTTTAACTAGAATCAATAGTTTCCAGTATCTGTGTCTCACACCTGGGAGGCAATGGATATGGTCAGAGCCATCTCCCCTCTCTGTGCCAAAGAAATTTATGGGACTGATGGCTGGATCCACAGTCTAAATGATCAAAATGAAGAGCGTTTCCAACCCTTTGTTCACTGGATCCATTAGTAAGAGTGCAGTCTCTTCTGCTCTTGAAACCCATGAGAGGCCAGGCATAGTGGCTCAGGACTATAATTTTCTGTCTCATTGAGCTGTCTAATATAGACAGTGGGGTATTAAAGTCTCCCACTATTATTGTGTTGGAGTCTAAGTCTCTTTGTAGGTCTCTAAGAACTTTATGAATCTGGGTGCTCCTGTATTAGGTGCATATATATTTAGGATAGTTAGCTCTTCTCGTTGCATTGATCCCGTTACCATTATGTAATGCCCTTGTTTGTCTTTTTTGATTTTTGTTGGTTTAAAGTCTGTTTTATCAGAGACTAGGATTCCAACTCTTCCTTTTTTTTTCTTTTCATTTGCTTGATAAATATTCCTCCATCCCTTTATTTTGAGCCTATGTGTGTCTTTGCATGTGAGATGGGTCTCCTGAATACAGCACATGGATGGATCTTGACTCTTTATCCAATTTGTCAGTCTGTGTCTTTTAATTGGGGCATTTAGCCCATTTACATTTAAGGTTAATATTGTTATGTGTGAATTTGATCCTGTCATTATGATGCTAGCTGGTTATCTTGCCCATTAGTGGATGCAGTTTCTTCATAGTGTCGATGGTCTTTAAAATTTGGTATGTTTTTGCAGTGGCTGCTACCAGTTTTTCCTTTCCATGTTTAGTGCTTCCTTCAGAAGGTCTTGTAAGGCAGGCCTGTTGGTGACAAAATCTCTCAGCATTTGCTTGTCTGTAAAGTATTTTATTTCTTCTTCACTTAAGAAGCTTAGTTTGGCTGGATATGAAATGCTGGGTTGAAAATTCTTTTCCTTAAGAATGTTGAATATTAGCCAGGTGTGGTGGCTCATGCCTATAATCCCAGCACTTTAGGAGGCCAAGGCAGGTGGATCATCTAAGGTCAGGAGTTCGAGAGCAGCCTGGCCAACATAGAGAAATCCTGTCTCCAGTAAAAATACAAAATTAACTGAGTGTGGTGGTGCATGCCTGTAATCCCAGCTACTCGGGAGGCTGAGGCTGAAGAATCTCTCTTTTTTTTTTTTTTTTTTTGAGACGGAGTCTCGCTCTGTCGCCCAGGCTGGAGTGCAGTGGCGCGATTTCGGCTCACTGCAAGCTCCACCTCCCGGGTTCACGCCATTCTCCTGCCTCATCCTCCCGAGTAGCTGGGACTACAGGCGCCGCCACTAAGCCCGGCTAGTTTTTTGTATTTTTTAGTAGAGACGGGGTTTCACCGTGTTAGCCAGGATGGTCTTGATCTCCTGACCTCGTGATCCGCCCGTCTCGGCCTCCCAAAGTGCTGGGATTACAGGGTTGAGCCACCGCGCCCGGCCTTGAAGAATCTCTTGAACCTGGGAGGCGGAGGTTGCGGTGAGCCAAGATTGCACCATTTCTCTCCAGCCTGGGCATCAAGAGTGAAACTCCATCTCACAAAAAATAAAAAATAAAATAAAATAAAAAAGAATGTTGAATATTGGCCCCCACTCTCTTCTGGCTTACAGGTTTTCTGCTGTTAGTCTGATGGGTTTCCCTTTGTGGATAACCCAACCTTTCTCTCTGGCTGTCATTAACATTTTTTCCTTCATTTCAACGTTGGTGAATCTGATGATTATGTGTCTTGGGGTTGCTCTTCTTGAGGAGTATCTTTGTGGCTTTCTCTGTATTTCCTGAATTTGAATGTTGGCCTGTCTTGCTAGGTTGGGGAAGTTCTCCCGGAGAATACCCTGAAGAGTATTTTCCAACTTTGTTCCATTCCCCCAGTCACTTTCAGGTACACCAGTCAAACGTACGTTTGATCTTTTCACATAGTCCCATACTTCTTGGAGGCTTTGTTCGTTACTTTGCATTCCTTTTTCTCTAATCTTGTCTTCATGCTTTATTTCATTAAGTTGATCTTCAATCTCTGTTATCCCTTCTTCTGCTTGATGATTTGGCTATTGATACTTGTGTATGCTTCACCAAGTTCTCGTGCTGTGTTTTTCAGCTCCATCAGGTAATTTATGTTCTTCTCTAAACTGATTATTCTAGTTAACAATTCGTCTAACCTTTTTTCAGGGTTCTTAGCTTCCTTGCGTTGGGTTAGAACATGCTCCTTTAGCTTGGAGGAGTTTGTTATTACCCACCTTCTGAAGCCTACTTCTGTCAATTCATCAAACTCATTCTCCGTCCAGTTTTGTTCCCTTGCTGGCATGAAGTTGTGATCCTTTGGAGGAGAAGAGGCATTCTGGTTTTTGGTATTTTCAGCATTTTTGCGCTGGTTTTTTCTCATCTTCATGGATTTATCTACCTTTGGTCTTTGATATTGGTGACCTTCAGATGGGGTTTTTGTGTATATGTCCTTTTTGTTGATGTTGATGCTATTCCTATCTGTTTGTTAGTTTTCCTTCTAACAGTCAGGCCCCTCTGCTGCAGGTCTCCTGGAGTTTGCTGGAGGTCCACTCCAGACCCTGTTTGGCTGGATGTCACCAGCAGAGGCTGCAGAACAGCAAAGATTGCTGCCTGTTCCTTCCTCTGGAAGTTTCATCCCAGAGGGGCACCTGCAGGATTCCAGCCGGAGCTCTCCTGTATACGGTGTCAGTTGTCCCCTGCTGGGAGGTGTCTCCCAGTCAGGAGGCATGGGGGTCAAGGACCCACTTGAGGAGGCAGTCTGTCCATTAGCAGAACTCAAGCACTGTGCTGGGAGATCTGCTGCTCTCTTTTTTTCTGCTTTTATGATGTCAAAAGCAAAGACTTTTTTCCACTCTGATTGAACTGAGTTATCTTCCAAAGTTGTAACATGTATACAACTTCAAATCATTATTTAAAAAGTATCAAATATCATGCACCAATGAGTATTTTCAAGTCTGGAAAGATTGTTAGAAATGTAATTGAAGGCTTCCATAGCAGGCTGAACTTGAACATGAAGGACCACCTGGTATCCTAAATTTTCTCCTCCGCCTTACAATTGTGTTGAATACGTTGTCACCTCAGTAAGGTCAGCAACATCAAAGAACTCATCATCAGAGAAGCTTAGTCTCTAGATTTTCTTTTCTTTTCTGTTTTTTTTTCTTTTTTGAGACAGAGTCTCACTCTGTCACCCAAGCTGGAGTGCAGTGGTGTGATCTTGGCTCACTGGAACCTCTGCCTCCTAGGTTCAAGTGATTCTCCTGCCTCAGCCTCCTGAGCAGCTGGGATTACAGGTGCACACCACCACGCCTGGCTAATTTTTGTATTTTTAGTAGAGACGGAGTTTCACCATGTTAGCCAGGATGGTCTCGATCTCCTGACCTCGTGATCCACCCACCTCGGCCTCCCAAAGTGCTAGGATTACAGGCATGAGCCTCCGTGCCCGGCTGTAGTCTCTAGATTTTCATTTGAAAATTGAAACATTTTATAAGCAGTACCATGGTTTGAATGTGTTCCCCAAAATTCATGTGTTAGAAACTTAATCTCCAATGCAATAGTGCTGAGAGGTGGGACATTTAAGAGGGCAGAGCGGCCGGGCGCAGTGGCTCACGCCTATAATCCCAGCACTTTGGGAGGCCGAGACGGGCGGATCACGAGGTCAGGAGATCGAGACCATCCTGGCTAACACGGTGAAACCCCGTCTCTACTAAAAAATACAAAAAACTAGCCGGGCGAGGTGGCGGGCGCCTGTAGTCCCAGCTACTGGGGAGGCTGAGGCAGGAGAATGGCGTGAACCCAGGAGGCGGAGCTTGCAGTGAGCTGAGATCCGGCCACTGCACTCCAGCCTGGGTGACAGAGCGAGACTCCGTCTCAAAAAAAAAAAAAAAAAAAAAAAAGAGGGCAGAGCCCTCATGAACGGATCAATGCCATTATCATAGGATTGAGTTCCTCATGAAAGGATGAGTTTGGCATCCTTCCCTTTTGCTCTCTCATGCTCTCTTCCTTTTCAGCCTTCTTCCATGAAATGAAGCAACACAAAGGTCCTCACATGATGTCAGCACCTTGATATCGGACTTCCCATCCTCCAGAACTATGAGAAATTAATCTCTTGTTTTTTTTCTTTTTTTTTTTTTCCATCAATTGCCCCATCTCAGCAGCAGCAAATGGACAAAGACAAGCAGATAAAACTTTCTATTAAAGTAAAATTATAGGCTGGGCGTGGTAGCTCATGCCTGTAATCCCAGTGCTTTGGGAGGCCGAGGTGGGTGGATCACTTGAGGTCAGGATTTCGAGACCAACCTGATCAACATGGTGAACCCCTGTCTCTACTAAAAATAAAAAAATAAAAAAATAAAAAAAATTAGCCAGGCCTGGTGGTACACATCTGTAATCCTAGCTACTCTGGAGGCCGAGGCAGGAAAACTGCTTGAACCCAGGAGTCAGAAGTTGCAGTGAGCCAAGATCGCGCCACTGCACTCCAGCCTGGGTGACAGAGCAAGACTTCATCTCCAAAAAAAAAAAAAAAAAAAAAAGAAAAGTGAAAGTATAAGTGGCTTCTCATAGAATGATTAGACACTTTGCTTAGATGACTGTGGACCCTTTTTGAGTAAATGTAATCTGTCTGCCAGGTGATGCCCAACACCATGCCTAACCCTACTTCATCTTCAGCACCCAACTTATTTGACATATCACCTGGTAATAAAAATACGATTTTTTTTTTTTTAAAGTTGCCCGGTGCGGTGGCTCACACTTGTAATCCCAGCACTTTGGGAGGCCTAGGTGGGTGGATCACAAGGTCTGGAGTTTGAGACCAGCCTGGCCAACACAGTGAAACCCTGTCTCTACTAAAAATCCAAAAAATTAGCTGCACGTGGTGGCAGGCACCTGTAATCTCAGCTACTCGGGAGGCTGAGGCAGGAGAATTGCTTGAACCTGGGAGGTGGAGGTTGCAGTGAGTCAAAATTGTGCCACTGCACTCCAGCCTGGGCGACAGAACTAGATTCCGTCTTGGAAAGAAAACAAAAAAAAGTCGATATCTTCTGTGGAAGTGGGAATCCATAATGAGATGAGGAAACAGCAAGTGATCAAGTTACATCATAAGGCAGGTGTCAGATCACAAAGGTACATGCTTGGGCAGTTCCAGTAAGAAGCTAAGTTATGGTTGAAAGGCAAGAGACTCCTAGAACCTTAGTAATTTTCCAGGACTACCCCATGTGAACATTTTAAAGGAGTCTATATGCCTACAGAACATCATAAATTCATACCATGGACTTATTTATACCTAGGCCTATTAATTTATACCTAGGACCATTAACTTTATCTTGATAGACTTTTACAAATATTTGATACTTTTGATGTTATAAAAGTAATAAACATTCTTTTAAAATCTTCCCCATATTACAGAAATATGTGAGTTTGAAATGAAAGGTCCCTGTTATCTCCCCACCAGCTATAATCACTAACAAAAGGTTTTTGTATATTTTTCAATATACATACTTATTTTTCTTTCTTTCTTTTTTTTTTTTTTTAATTGAGACAGGGTTTTGCTCTGTCACCCAGGCATCAAGATAATACTTTACTGCAGCCTTGACCTCTTGGGTTCCATCAATCCTTTCACCCCAGCCTCCCATGTTGCTGAGACTACTAATATGGGTGCCACCATGCCTGGCTAATTTTTTATATTTTATTGTGACAGGGTCTTACTGTGTTGCCCAGTCTGGTCTCAAACTCCTAGGCTCAAGCAATCCTCCTGCCTTGGCCTCCCAAAATTCTGGGATTGCAAGCATGAGCCCTCACCCCTAGCTTATCTTTTTTTTTTTTTAAACTAATGTATCTTTTGTCATTTTATAGCTCCCCGCTGCAGCTGATCCCCCACCCTTCCCTTCGATGACCACGTTGGCAGGCTTCAGGGGGACCAGGGAACAAAGCTGGGGAGAATAAGTCACAATTACAAATTATCACAACAATTAGCGCCTGTACTTGGGGAATCTGTAAATTGAGGAGGCCCCAGCTCCTCATTGTGCAGGGGTCTATTTGGCAGTAACCTTGCTCTGGAGATGATGATATTCCTTCAGTCTGAGGGAACTGATGTTGATGAAACTGGTGGCATCGATTGGCTCATAATACCCTGCACGTTCATGCTCACCAGATCCTCGTTGCAGAGACACAGTGGGACTCCCGGCCTAGAATGTACACCTGGACCTTGAAGACGGACACCTGCACTTTCCCTTCCACTCGCTCCTGGGACTTGGCAATGCAGTGGTGGACAAATTTACAATCAAGTGCCAGAAACCGGTATACACCAGCTCAGCAAATTTCAAGCCCAAGCCTTATTTGATTTTGCATACTTCCTGGTCCATGGTGAAGGCCCCGATGTCTAAATGAGCGTGGTAAACGATGGTGCCTGCTGGGGTCTCGTAGATACCTGGGGACTTCATTCCAGTGAAATGGTTCTCCATGATGTCAATACAGCCCACGCCGTGCTTGTCCGCATCTTCACTCATGTACACGAAGAGCTCCAAGGAGGTCTGGTGGGTGCTGCCATCCTTGATGTTGGTCACTTTCACGGGGACTCCTTATTTGAACTCGATCTCGAGAATGTCAGAGGTTCTGGGGGCTTTGGCCGGGTCCTGGGTCTTCATGTAGAGACCTGGAGGCGCTTGGTTCTTGGGGTTCTCCAAGATTCCAGTCTCATTGCTGATGTGCATGAGGTTCTCGTCCGTGCTCCACGGGTTCTTGGGAGTGACTGGGATGGGAATCCCGTGTTGCTTTGCGTATTCCATCAGGTCATTGCGGACCTCGAACCAGTTGTAGAACTTGGGCATCCTCCAGGGAGCAATGACCTTTATCTGGGGGGCCAGCGAGTAGCAGATGAGCTCAAACCGGATCTGATCATTTCTTTCTTGTGACGCCTTGGGACACTTACTTGACCCTCTCCTACTGGGCGATTTCCACTTGTTTTCAGGCGATACAGGGCCTGGTGAGGTGAGAGAGGTGCCCTCACCTCTGAGGTGAGAGAGGACCCAGAGGTGAGAGAGGTACAGTGTGCTGGACTGGATGGCCGGCCAGATGAACTCCTTCACAAACTCCCTGCTGACATCCTCAATGAACACCTTTTTGCCCCCAAACTTCAGTGCCTTCTTCCTGGTTTCCTCGAAGTCTTCCTTCTGGCCAATGTTGGCCAGGTAGGCAAATGACATCATAGCCTTGTTCCTTCAGCAACACGTGGATGCAGGAGGTGTCCAGGCCACCACTGTAGGCCAGAACCCCAGAGCCTTTGCTGGACATAGCGTCTGGAATTGGAGGCACGAGTTCTCGGCATCTGGAATCTGTCTTAACAGTGCAGTGAACCACTCGGGCCTGGGCAGCAGTTGCAGGAGATGGAGCAGGGTTGTTTATCTTTTAAAAATGGGATTTTACAATACATGGGGGCACGTATAAATGTCACTAATATTGATAAAAATATAACTTTTAAGAGGCTTCATACTATTCTAGTTTATGGAAGAATCAACTGTAATTTATTTTAATTTTTATTACATAGCACATATACAAGACTATTTCAACCAAAATGTGCATGTTACTTATTTATTTATTTATTGAGATAGGAGGATCTCACTCTGTCACCCAGGCTGGAGTGCAGTGGCACGATCACACCTCACTGCAGCCTCAACCTCCCTGGGCTCAAGTGATCCTCCTGCCTCAGCCTCCTAAGTAGCTGGAGCTACCGGTGCACACCACCACACCTGGCTAATTTTTGTACTTTTTGTAGAGATGGGTTCTCACCACATTGTACAGGTTGATCTCGAACTCCTGAGCTCAAGTGATCCACCTGCCTCAGCCTCCGAAAGTGCTGGGATTGGCCAGGCGTGTGGTAGCTTACGCCTATAATCCCAGCACTTTGGGAGGCTGAGGCAGGTGGATCACCTGAGGTCAAGAGTTTGAGAGCAACCTGGCCAACATGGCAAAACCCGTCTCTACCAAAAATACAAAAAAAAAAAAAAAAAATTAACTGGGCATGGTGGCAGTCACCTGTAATCCCAGCTACTCGGGAGGCTGAGGCAGGAGAATCGCTGGAACCCAGGAGGCGGAGGTTGCAGTGAACCAAGATTGTGGCGTTGCACTCCAGCCTGGGCGACAGAGTGAGACTCTGTCTCAAAAAAAAAAAAAAAAAAAAAAAAAAAAAGTGCTAGGATTACAGGCATTAGCTACTGTGCCCAGCCCAAAGTGTATATTTTAATGTGTAATAATAAAAAAGTATAAACTGGGTGTGACGGTACATGCCTGTACTCTCAGTTACTTGGGCAGCTGAGATGGGAGGATAGCTTGAGCCCAGGAATTTGAGGCCAAAATAAGCAACATAGTGATACCCACTCTCTAAAAAAGATTTTTTTAAAAAACCCAACAAAACAACAAACACCCATGACCCCTGCTTAGGAAATAGAACACTACCCATACATTTATTTGGAGGCCCCTCCCCCACCAGATAATTATTATTCTAAATTTTATTATTCTCTAGCTTTTCATTATAGTTTGACTATGGCTATATCTCTACTGATATGTGATTCTTACTTTTGCATGGTTTTGAGCTTTATGCAAGGGGAATCATATAGTATGTGGATTCTGCTGTGACTTTTTTTTTTTTAAATGATACGGTGTCTTACTCTGTTGCTCAGGCTGGAAAGCAGTGGCATGATCTGGGGTCACTGCAACCTCTGCCTCCAGGCTCGTGCGATTCTCGTGCCTTAGTCTCCTGAGTAGCTGGGATTACAGGCGTGTGCAACCCTGCCTGGCTAATTTTTTTGGTATTTTTAGTAGAGATGGGGTTTCACCATGTTGGCCAGGCTGGTCTCAAACTCCTGACCTCAAATGATTCACCGGCCTCGGCCTCCCAAAATGCTGGGATTACAGGTGTGAGTCACCGCAACCAACTTTCTGTGACTTTTAAGCATTACTGAGATTTATCTATAGTAATGCATGTGACTGTAGTTTAGTTATTTTTCATTGCTGTATGGTATTTGAGTATTTCAGTAAATCACAATTTATCCATCCTCTTGCTGATAGAAACTTGAATTGTTGCCAGTTATTTTGCTAGTTTAAATTTTACCATAGTGTACATGTTTCTTGGTATACGTGTATAAGATTTCTCCAGGGTATATGCCTAGAAGTGAAACTGAGGGTCATAAGGTATGCTCATTTTCTATGGAGTCTCGCTCTCTCGTCCAGGCTGGGGTGCAATGGTGTGATCTCGGCTCACTGCAACCTCCGCCTCCTGGGTTCAAGTGATTCTCCTGCCTCAGCCTCCCAAGTAGCTGGGATTACAGGTGCCCACCACAACGCCCAGCTAATTTTCTTTTTTTTTTTGTATTTTTAGTAGAAACTGGGTTTCACCATGCTGGCCAGGATGGTCTCAATCTCCTGACCTCGTGATCACCCCACCTCAGCCTCCCAAAGTGCTGGCATTACAGATGTGAGCCACCGTGCCCAGCTGGTATGCTCACTTTCAAGTTTAGTAGATAATGTCAATGTATTTCCATAGTAGTTGTACAAATTTGCACTGCCATCAGAGAATATAAGTCTTCCTATTGTGCCACATCTTAGCCAATACTTTATATTATCAGAGTTTTCGTTTTCACTTTCTTTTCTTTCTTTTTTTTTTTTTGGACGGAATTTAGCTCTTGTTGCCCAGGCTGGAGTGCATTGGCGCGATCTTGGCTCACCACAACGTCCGCCTCCCAGGTTCAAGTGATTCTCCTTACTCAGCCTCCCGAGTAGCTGGGATTACAGGCATGTGCCACTACACCCGGCTAATTTTGTATTTTTAATAGAGACAGGGTTTCTCCATGTTGGTCAGGCTGGTCTCGAACTCCCTACCTCAAGTGATCTGCCCGCCTCAGCCTCCCAAAGTGCTGGGATTACAGGCGTGAGCCACCGTGCAGGGCCTCAGAGTTTTCATTTTCTTCTAATATGTTACTGAGCTTTGATTTATATTTCTCTGATTCCTAAGTTAAACAATTTTCTCATGAGCACAAAATGGACAAAGACAAGCAGATAAAACTTTCTTTTCTTTTCTTTCTTTTTTTTTCTGAGACAGTCTTGCACTGTTGCCCAGGCTGGAGTACAGTGGCGCTATCTAGGCTCACCACAAGCTCCGCCTCCCGGGTTCACACCATCACCACGCCCAGCTAAGTTTTTTGTATTTTTGGTAGAGACAGGGTTTCACCATGTTAGCCAGGATGGTCTCGATCTGACCTCGTGATCTGCCCAACTCGGCCTTCCAAAGTGCTGGGATTACAGGCGTGAGCCACCACGCCTGGTCAAAACTTTCTATTAAAGTAAATTATAACTGGCTTCTCAGAAAGTTTTTTTTTTTTTTTTTTTTTGCCATCTATGTTTCTTTTATTTTTTCTTTCTTTCTTCTTTTTTTTTTTTGAGATGGAGTGTCACTCTGTTGTCCAGGCTGAAGTGCAGTGGTGTGATCTCGGCTCACTGCAACCTCCACCTTCTGGGTTCAAGCTATTCTCCTGCCTCAGCCTCCCAAGTAGCTGGAACTATAGGCACGTGCCACCCCGGCTGGCTGATGTTTTTGTATGTTTAGTAGAGACAGGGTTTCACCATGTAGGCCAGGCTGGTCTCAAACTCCTGACCTCAGGTGATCCGCCTGCCTCAGCCTCCCATAGTGTTGGGATTGCAGGCATAAACCACCATGCCCGGCCTTCTCTTTCTTTTATAATGACCTTATTCAAATTTTTTACCCATTTCTTTTCTTTCTTTGCTTTTTATTTTTTGAGATGGATTCCCACTCCATTGCTCAGGCTGGAGTGCAATGGTGCAATCACAGCTCACTGCAGCCTCAACCTCCCTGGTTCAAGCAATTCTCTCACCTCAGCCTCCCAAGTAGCTGGGGTACAGGTGCGTGCCACTACGCCCAACTAAATATATAAATACACACACACACACACACACACACATACATATGAGATGGGGTTTTGCCATGTTGCCCAGGCTGGGTTTTTCCCGTTTTTTCTATCAGTTGGTCTTTTTTTTTGTTTGTTTGAGACCAAGTCTCACTCTGATGCCCAGGCTAGGGTGCAATGGTGTGATCTTGGCTCACTGCAACTTCTGCCTGCCGGGTTCAAGCAATTCTCGTGCCCCTCCTGAGTAGCTGGGACTACAGGCGTGAGCTGTCATGCCTGGCTCATTTTTTTTTTTTTTTTTTTTTTGTATTTTTAGTAGAGACAGATGTTTCACCATGTTCGCCAGGCTGGTCTCAAACTCCTGACCTCAGGTGATCTGCCCGCCTTGGCCTCCCAAAGTGCTGGGATTACAGGCGTGAGCCACCATGCCCGGCTCGTTTTATATTTTGAATACTAATCCTTTGGAGTTTATTTGAAAATATATCCTTTCAGTTTTTGCCTTGTCCTGTCACTATTTCCATAATGTCTTTTGAAGAAGAGAAAATGTAAATACAGACAAAAATGTAAATTTTAGTATTTACAGCTTGTGAATTTTGTGTATTGTTTAAGAAATCTTTCTCTACCTCCAATGTTAGCAAGATATTCTCCTGCATATTTATTGTTTTACCAGAAAGTAAACACCAATTTTATTAATATAATAGCAACAGAAGGACTTCCAATTTCTCAGAAGGAAAATAACATGAAACCAGCACCACCTGGTAAGTGTTACAAGATTAAATGTCCACATTTGTTGATCTGATAACTTCCTACCACACACCAAAGGTTTTTCAAGGACAACTTCCACCAGAGCTGCTGCAAGAACACATTTTTCACTGGGCATAGCTTCACAGTCAACTCCTCAAGCAGAAGACTGAAATACTGTCTCTTTTTAGAAGATATTGTTTTAGGGTGAACATATCAGTATGGAGAACAGAGCTTTGCTTCTCAAGTTCAAAAGAAACCATGAACGAATCTATCAATTTTTCTCTGACAATAATGTACCAGAGTGCTCTGTGGGGAATTCTTTTCCATCCCTATCACACATCTGGGTGAAGAGAGAGGAAGGAGTGGCAAGGTGTTGGTACACTAGCAGGCACTTCTGGTGATACTCTGGGCTCCGCTCCCTTTCTGCTGCTAGTAGTAGCCGTCTTTTTTGCCGGCTGTAGCAGCTTGATGTGGAGGAGGAAGGGGCCAACCAACAATCACCTCTTGCCACCCACCAATCACCTCTTCTTGAAGTCACATTTTTTGCATTCATAGAAGAGGTCTTAGTGATCCCCAAATTGGCAGTCTTTGGGCAGACATCTCTATCCTTCTCCTGGATGGTGAGCTCCTTACAATAATAGGCATCGGAGACCCCAGGGCCTCCACAGATCACGCAATGCCCCTGGTAAAATCTATACTTACATTCATCACCTATGCACATCAGGGTACAAGGATGCACCTATAGGAGTCACAAATCACACACTTGCCATCACATTTTTCACATAGCAGCCTGCTTGTAGCAAATGATCAAATCCAGATGATATTTATCCATAGCTCCCATGTCTCCCATATATTTAAGTAAATTTATAATTTTGCCTTTTAGATATTAACCTTTTTCTTTTTCCTTTTTTTTTTTTTTGAGATGGAGTCTTGCTCTGTCATCCATGCTGGAGTGGCACAATCTCGGCTAACTGCAACTTCCGCCTCCCGGATTCAAGCAATTCTCCCACCTCAGCCTCCCAAGTAGCTGGGATTACAGGTATGCACCACCATGCCCGGCTAATTTTTGTATTTTTAGTAGAGACAGGGTTTCAACACGTTGGCCAGGCTGGTCTCAAACTCCTGACCTTGTGATCCGCCCACCTCAGCCTCCCAAAGTGCAGGGATTACAGGCGTGAGCCACCACACCTGGCCTTTTTTTTTTTTTTGAGACAGGGTCTCATTCTGTCACCCAGGTTGGAGTGCAGTAGCATGATCTCAGCTCACTGCAACCTCCACCTCTTGGGCTCAGGTGACCCTCCTGCCTCAGCCTCCAGAGTAGGTAGAACTCTAGGCTGGCACCACCATGCCCAGCTAATTTTTGTATTTTTTAGTAGAGATGGAGTCTCGCCATGTTGCCCAGGCTGTTCTCGAACTCCTGGGCTCAATCGATCCTCCCACTTCAATCTCCCAAATTGTTGGGACTGCAGGCTTGAGCCACCACTCCCAGACTTTCCCATCATCATGTGTCAAGAAATCAAGCATTTCCTAAGCACCAGCTGATAACAGCTGCTAGGTAGGCTTATCACACTTCTACAGATTTGGCTAATAAAGAGACAATGAGCCCTAAAAGATTCAGACAATGTGTTACTTATACAGACTGCAAAAACAATCAGCATGGTCTTAGCTCTGTGCAACCCCAGTTCCACAGGAAAATATTGAACCAGAGGGCCAAGCAACAGACAACAGGAGTGGTAGGTCACTATGTTGCTGAAGAGCCAACTCTAGAATGCAACTAAGTGGTCTTATGGACTTCCACTGTACCTTAAAAGAGATTAAGGTGGAAAATCCCATGTTTCATTGGAACGAGAAAATTGAATGAAAAACTGCTCATAGCAGCCTCCCACAATATAGGGCGTCTCTCACAAGGTAAGGAGAGAGAACAGAAATATCCTTGTGACAGCTCTTTAGAAGACTCTATCTTTCCATGTTCTAGGCAAGTTTTGGGTCAGAATGTGGTTGCACGTTGCATATAAGGTCTATGAGGAGATGTGCAAGATGTCTAGGATTCCACAGCAGAGCGATTCCTCTAAACCATTAACTGCTGCATTTCGAACTTTAGCCAATACTTATTCTGACCACTCTGGTCATGATGTACTTCACATCACTTTTTATAATAAAAAGTGTTTCTGCAGTAGGTTTGCCAATATTGTTTAGAATTTTTACAAGTATAAGTCTGATTACCCTGTAATTCTTTTCTAATACTTTCCTTTTCTGGTTTTGTTAACAAGGTTACATGTTAGCCTGATGAAGTGAGGCGTGGACTTTCACCTGTCTTTCCAGACTTTGAAACTTTGAAAGATTTCGTTAAAGATGAGATTAATTAATTAATTAAGAGACGGAATTTTGCTCTTGTTGCCCAGGCTGGACTGCAATGGTGCAATCTTGGTTCACTGCAACCTCTGCCTCCCAGGTTCAAGTGACTGTCCTGCCTCAGCCTATTGAGTAGCTGGGATTACAGACATGCGCCACCAGGCCCAGCTCATTTTGTATTTTTAGTAGAGATGGAGTTTCACTATGTTGGTTAGGCTGGTCTCGAACTCCTGACCTCAGGTGATCCACCTGCCTTGGCCTCCCAAAGTGCTGGGATTAGAGGTGTGAACCACCACGCCCAGCGTGAGAATTATTATTATTTTTTGAATGGCAAAATTCAATAGTAGAATCATATGGTCGCCATGTTTTTCTTTGTTGGAAGATTTTTATTTTTATTTTTATTTTATTTATTTTTTTTGAGACGGAGTCTCGCTCTGTCACCCAGGCTGGAGTGCGGTGGCCGGATCTCAGCTCACTGCAAGCTCCGCCTCCCGGGTTCACGCCATTCTCCCGCCTCAGCCTCCCGAGTAGCTGGGACTACAGGCACCCGCCACCTCGCCCGGCTAGTTTGTTTTTGTATTTTTTTAGTAGAGACGGGGTTTCACCGTGTTAGCCAGGATGGTCTCGATCTCCTGACCTCGTGATCCACCCGTCTCGGCCTCCCAAAGTGCTGGGATTACAGGCTTGAGCCACCGCGCCCGGCCGGAAGATTTTTAATACAGATGAAAATTTTGACTTATGAAACTGTTCACATTTTTTATTACTTATTGAGTCTTTTACAGTATATTGCATTTCTAGTTATTTGCCCACTTCATTCAAGTTTGCAATTTTATCATGGTTTTTTTTTTTTTTTTTAGACAGAGTGTTGCTCTGTTATCCAGGCTGGAATGCAGTGGCATGATCTCGGCTCACTGCAACCTCCGCTTCCTGGGTTCAAGCGATTCTCCTGCCTCAGCCTCCCAAGTTGCTGGGATTACAGATGTGTGCCACCATACCTGGCTAATTTTTGTATTTTTTGTAGAGACTGGGTTTTGCCATGTTGATCAGGCTGGTCTCGAACTCCCGACTTGAAGCCATCTGCCTGCCTCCGCCTCCCAAAGTGCTCAGATTACAGGTGTGAGCCACCGTGCCCAGCCTATCATGAGTTTCTCATATCTTTTTATTACCAGTTATCTGCATATCTACTTAAAAAATTTTTTTAACTTCAATTAATTTTATTTTTGAGACAAAGTCTTCCTCTGTTGCCCAGGCTGCGGTGCAGTACAGTGATCTTGGCTTATAGTAACCTCTGCCTTCTATTCTCAAATGATCCTCCCACCTCCACCTCCTGAATAGCTGAACTACAGGCCTATGCCACCACACTAGGCTAATTTTTCCACATCTTTTGTAGAGATGAAGTATATTGCCCAGGCTGGTCTCAAACTCCTGGACTCAAGCAATCCTCCCACTTTGGCGTCCCCAAAGTAGTGAATTACAGGCGTGAGCCACCACGCCCGACCTTTTTTATTTTTAATGCTTTTCATTCTTTTTCTCTTCTTTCGTGATCAATTTTGCTAAAGTTTATACATTTCATTAAGGTTTTCAATGAGCCAAATTTTGGTTTATTCATCTGCTTTATCATGTGTTTCCTATTTTATTATTTTCTGCTTTATTATTTCCCTCCTTTGCAGTTATGATTTTTTAACCTAAAAATATGGATGCTAGGCTGGGTGCGGTGGCTCAGGCCTGTAATCCCAGCACTTTGGGAGGCCGAGATGGGCGGATCACGAGGTCAGGAGATCGGGACCATCCTGGCTAATACGGTGAAACTCCGTCTCTACTAAAAAATAGAAAAAATTAGCCGGGCGTGGTGGTGGGTGCCTGTAGTCCCAGCTACTCGGGAGGCTGAGGCAGGAGAATGGCGTGAACCTGGGAGGTGGGAGCTTGCAGTGAGCCGAGATCTCGCCACTGCTCTCCAGCCTGGGCGACAGAGCGAGACTCAGTCTCCAAAAACAAGCAAACAAAAACAAAAACAAAAACAAAAACAAACAAAAAAAGGATGCTTAGCTCATTAGTATTCAACCTTTCTTCTCTCATATGAACTTAATGGTCACTGGGCACCCACAATTTCTGATACATGCTATATGATTGTTCACATAGGGAAAAATACCTAATTATAGTGGATCCAAGAGAGATTGAGAGTAGAGGAAATGGAAATAGAAAGTAGAGACTAATTTCAGGCCAGGTGAGGTGGCTCACATCTGTAATCTCAGCACTTTACGAGGCCAAGGTGGGCGAATCACTAGAGGTCAGGAGTTCGAGACCAGCCTGGCCAACATGGTGAAACCCCGTGTCTACTAAAACAAATACCAAAATTAGCCCAATGTGCTGGTATGCACCTGTAATCTCAGCCACCCTGGGAGGCTGAGGCAGGAGGATCTCTTGAACCGGGGAGGCGGAGGTTGCAGTGAGCCGAGATCATGCCACATTGCACTCCAGCCTGGGTGACAGAGCAAGATTCTGTCTCAAAAATAAATAAATAAATAAATAAATAAATAAATAAAGACTAATTTTTGAAGTTTTTATGGAAGGGAGAGTAGAGAAAAGTGGCAGTAGCTGGAGAATAGTGTGTGATCAAGGGAGAATGATCAGCCAAATCCATTAAATATTAATGAGATGCAAACCATTCAAGTCACACATATATTCTTACAGAATTAGCAGACATTCTGCTTAAAATAAATGAGAGACCTTTGTGCGTATTTAAGTTATTGGCCATTTGGTTCCTCACACCATATCGTGATTGCATTTCATCCTCCAACTCCAGTTCAAGGTATAGGCAACAACAGTGTAAATGCAGAGTTAGTGTGAGCATGTGAGTTTTGTATATCTCTTGCTAAAAAAAGTAGCTCAAATTTACTGGCATCTTAGTTAGACAGTCAAAATTGTGTGTGTGTGTGTGTGTGTGTGTGTAAACAATGTGTGCAATGTGTGCTTGTATATTTATGGGTACACAATTTGGGAATGGCATTGAGTAGTAAGAAACCAGGATAGACAGGAATCAGATCACAAAGTCACTTACTAAGAAGGTTAAATTTTATCAAGTATGTGACATTTCTTAGTGTGAGAGATAAGATTCTAGTCTAGACTCTTGATAAGCTCACCAAGGTCTAGTAGCAAGTAAGACTCAACTCATGGTACCTTGTAAAAGGAGTCCCGGAAAGGGAAATAAAGGTTTTCTCAGATGAAGTAAACCTCAGAGAATTTTTTACCAGAAGACCTATTATTAAACAATGGCTAACAGGTGAAAGGGAGTTTTCCAAAGAGAAAGGAAACTATAACCTAAGGATGCTGAGACCCCAGGAAGAAAGAAAGAAAAATAGAATGGTTATGATAGAGGTCAATATAATAAACTAAGCTTCTCTTCGTGCTTTTTAAAGGTGCTATTTGAGAGTTGAAGCCAGATTTATATCATATAACACGGTGCTCAATGTATGTAGAGAAACTGCTTAAAACATTTATATTTATTTAACAGGTAGAGAAAGTCAAGTGATCTAAATGAAAGTGAGGTACTTCACTTGAGGTGCTAAAATGTTGCTTAGTAATAGACTGTGATATGGTACATATGTATACACTAACACCTGGAGCAAGTCCTTAAAAAATAAGACATATTTGGCCGGACGAGGTAGCTCACGCCTGTAATCCCAGCACTTTGCAAAGCTAAGGCAGGAGGATTACTTGAGCCCAGGAGTTAGAGACCAGCATGGGCAACATGTCAAAACCTGGTTTCTACCAAAACAAACAAACAACAACAACAAAACCAATTAGCTGGATGTGGTGGTAGTGCCTGTAGTCCTAGCTACTCAGGAGGCTGAGAGGGGAGGATCACTTGAGCTTGGGAGAAGGTTGAGGCTGCAGTGGTGCCATGATAGTGCCACTGCTCTCCAGCCTGAGTGACGGAGCAAGACTGTCTCAAAAAATAAAAATAAAAAGAGAACTATATTCAAGAACACTTACTGACATACCAAAATGGAATTTTAAAAAAAGTTCAAGTGACTCACCAAAAGGTAAGAGGCAGGGAACAGAAGGACAAAAAGTGGAACAAGCAAACATAAACTAAATAATAAAATGGTACACTTATGCCTTAACATATCAATAATTACTTTCAAAGTAAATAATGTCTAACTATTAACAATTAAGGCTGGGTGCAGTGGCTCACAGCCAGGCGTGGTGGCTCATACCTGTAATCTCAGCACTTTGGGAGGCTGAGGCGGGTGGATCTCCTGAGGTCAGGAGTTTGAGACCAGCCTGGCCAACATGGTGAAACCCCATTTCTACTAAAAATACAAAAATTACCTGGATGTGGTGGCAGGCACCTGTATTCCCAGCTACTTGGGAGGCTGAGGCAGGAGAATCGCTTGAAGCTGGGAGGCAGAGGTTGTGGTCAGCCGAGATTACACCACTTCACTCCAGCCTGGGTGACAAAGCGAGACTCCATCTCAAAAAAAAAAAAAAAAAAAAAAAAAAAAAAAAAAAAAAAGGAATGGCTGGGCACAGTGGCTCACACCTGTAATGCCAGCACTTTGGGAGGCTGAGGTCGGTGGATCACCTGAGGTCAGGAGTTCGAGACCAGCCTGGCCAACATAGTAAAAACCTCATCTCTAGTAAAAACACAAAATTAGCCAGGCATGGTGGTGCATGCCTATAATCTCAGTTACTCAGGAGACTGAGGCGGGAGAATCGCTTGAACCTGGGAGGTGGAGGTTGCAGTGAGCTGAGCTCACGCCACTGCTCTCCAGCCTGGGCGGCAAGAGTGAAACTCCGTCTCAAAACAAACAAACAAACAAAAAGCAAACAAACAAAAAATTAAAACACAGATAAAAACACATGACCCAACTATATGCAATCTACATGAAACTCACTTCAAGAATAATGAATGCAGGTCGAAAATAAAAGAATAGAAAGTGACAGTTATGTAAACATTAAAAAGCAGGAATGGCTAGGCTATATTAATATCACATAAAGTGGAATACAGAGCAAAGAAAATTACTAGGAACTAGGAGTGACATTATGTAATCAGAAAAAGATCAATTAGCCAAAAAGAAATGGTGACCCTGAATGTGTAAGCACCAAACAACACAGTCTCAAAATACATAAAAACTGAGCAGGGTGTGGCCAGGTACAGTGGCTCATGCCTATAATCCCAGCACTTTGGGAGTCCAAGGCTGGTGGATCACCTGAGGTCAGGAGTTCGAGACCAGCCTGGCCAACATGGTGAAACGCTGTATCTACTGAAAATAGAAAAAAAAAATTAGTTGGGAGTGGTGGTGGGCACCTGTAATCGCAGTTACTGAGAAGGCTGAGGCAGGAGAATTGCTTGAACCCAGAGACAGTGGTTGCCGTGAGCCAACGCCATTGCACTCCAGCCTGGGCAACACAGTGAGACTCTGTCTCAAAAACAAAACAAAACAAAACAAAACAAAAACCTGATCTGGCTGAAAGGAGAAATAGATAATTCTGTATGAGTAGTTTATTGAGGTTAGTGGCTTTTTATGGTTATCTTGGACAGATGCTACAAAAAAAAAGAGCAAAACACATTCAAAGCAGAAAGATGGAAATTATAAAGATAAAACCATACATCAATAAAATAGAAAACCAAAAACAACAAAGAAACAAAAAGCTAGTTCTTAAAAAAAAGTAATGAAATTGATAAACTTCTAGCAAGACTGACAAAAATTAAAAAGAGAGAAGACATAAATCACCACTATGAGGAATTAAACTGAAGATATCATTACATATGCTGCAGCTATTAAAAAGATAATTAAGGAAATACTACAAAAACTTTATGTTCACAAATTCAGCAACATGGAAGAAGTGAACAAATTCCTCAAAATTCAAAAGTCACCCAAAACGCAATCAAGATTAAATAGATAATCTGAATAGCCCCATAACAATTAAAGAAATATCTCCAGACTTGGACAGTTTTACTGGAGACTTGCACCAAACATTTAAATAAAAATTAACGTCATTCTGAGCTTAGATACAAAAATCCTCAATAAAATATTAGCAAATAAAATTCAACAATGTGTAAGAGTTATACACTGTGACCAAGTGGGATTTATTCAGGCATGCAAGGTTTGTTCAACTTTTGGAAACTAATCAATGTAATTCGCTGTATCAATAGGGTAAAGAAGAAAACCTTAAGATGATATAAATTGATGCAGAAAAAGCATTTGATAAAATGTACCCACCCACTCATGACAAAAATTAAAAAATCAATCTCTCAGCATATTAGGATAGAGGGGAATATCATCTTTATTTTCTTTAAGAGACAGAGTCTTGCAGCCAAGCTTAGGGTGCAGTGGTTCGATCACAGCTCACTGCAGCCTTGATCAACTGAGCTAAGTGATCCTCCTGCCTCAGTTTCCCAAGTAGCTGGAACCACAGGCATGCACCACCATGCTCAGCTAATTTTTTCCCCCCCCCGAAATGGAGTTTAGCTCTTTCACCCAGGCTGGAGTGCAGTGGCATGATCTCGGCTCACTTCAACTTCTATCCCCTGGGTTCAAGTGATTCTCCTGCCTAAGCCTCTCGGGTAGCTGGGATTATAGGTGTCCACCACCATGACTGGCTAATTTTTGTATTTTTAGTAGAGATGGGGTTTCACCATGTTGCCCAGGCTGGTCTCAAACTCCTGACCTCAGGTGATCCACCCACCTTGGTCTCCCAAAGTGTTGGGATTACAGGCTTGAGTCACCGCACCCAGCCCCATGCTTAGCTAACTTTAGAGACGGAGTCTCCCTGTGTTGCCCAGGCTGGTCTCTAACTCCTGACCTCAAGCAATCCTCCCACTTCAGCCTCCCAAAGTGCTGAGGTTACAGGTATGTGGGGAAGAGATGGGGGGTTCACCATGTTGGTAGAGATGGGGATTCACCATGTTGCCCAGGCTGATCTTGAGCTCCTGAGCTCAGGCAATCCACCTGCCTCAGCCTTCCAAATTGCTGGGATTACAGTTATGAGCCACCGCGCCCGGCAGAATTCTTAATGTATTGCTAATTTTGGTCCACATTCTTACTTGTTGCAATTAGTTTTTGGAGGAAAAAAAATCGTGTGTCAGGCCCACTGCTTTATATGAACACTTAACTACCCCATCATACACTCCTACAGGCTGTGGGCCCTGTACAGTGAACCACACAAAAAATCAGCTTCTTTTTTGAAGAAAGGGCCACATGGAATATATCTTTCCTATCTTGTTAAAGAGGCACTTCAAGGCGTTAGGGCTTATAGAGAAGAACCTTTGTACTTTGACGAAGACGAACGTGAATGAGTATGGCAGGTTCAAGGCATAAGACAGGTCTTAAGATATAATTGTCCTTACTTCATCAGTTACCCTAGTATGTTTGCAGATTTGTCTTTTTTTCACTCATAAATTCTACTTTTATATTAAAAGAATCTATAATCTGAGACTGAACTCACTTTTTAAGTTATCTATATTTTGATCTTTTTAATTATACATATATATTTGCAAAAGTAGAGTTGTCAAATGTATCCCTTTTTTATTTTATGTCTTTGGAATTCAGGTGATATTTAAAAAGGTCTTTCCATCTCTCAGATTTTAAATGCAAAATATTATATAGTATCACTACGTAACCAAATCCTCAGTAGACTACACCTTATATTACTCATTCACACAAAGGCTTAAAAGGGCACTGATTGTCAACAAGGGATGATTTTGCCACCCAGGAGACATTTGGTTATCTCTGGAGACAATTTTGATCAACACGACTGGGGATGTGCTGACATCTAGTGGGTAGAGGCCAGTAATACTGCTAAACCTCCTACAATGCACAGGGTAGCCCCTTCCCCCGACCCCAACGAAGAATTATCCAGCCAAAAATGTCATATATGGATGAGGTTGCGAAGATCTACCATGAACCATTTCTCCTCTGTGACTGTTCAGATCCCCACTGTTTCAGGATATGTTTATCACAGAACATTGAAAAGATTGAGGGAGGTGGAAAAGAAAAAAAAAAGCAGGAACTGGATAAAGAAATTTTGGTAAATTGGAGAAAACCCTTTTACTTCATTTGTAGTGTCCTTAATTCAGTACCTCTAATTCTGCTCCCAAAACTGAAATTTAACAAACACCATTTTATAGAATACATCAGAAAAACGAAAAGAAAAATTCCTGACAAACATTGTCATACTTCCTAAGAGACAAAAGCATGAAGAAACTGATTATTATGTAAATGCCTTTATTTGAATTACTACATTGCTACCAGATTACATCACTTTTCAGAGTTAGAGTAACATAATACCTTGGAAACTATAGCAAACAGCTTGACAAAGCAAGAGTACATTAATTCCTACATATATACGTTTATTTTTAGTGACCACAGTTCTTTGTTTTAGGTGTAAAATTAAAAAATATATTGTACACTTAGCATACTCGGCCTACTAAATCCCGTCTAAGTTCTGAGCACATTCTCTCCTCAAAAGTATCATATTCAACAGCATTTTAAATTTAGAGAGAGAGAGTTTGATGATACAGGCTTTAAAACAAATAAGCATGTATTGAACCAAGTGATTTAAGACAAAATATTTCAGTTGTTTACAGCTTGGGTATGAGAGGGAAGATGCAAATTTAAGGTACATTTTTCTTCTAGCTACGATGTATGTTTTACTTACTTGAAGACCCCTTAAAAAAAGTAGCAAAATCAGCAGTCTTGTTTAATGTAATCAAAATATTCTTAAATGTACAAAAAAGGATCCTGTAGAAAGAATACTGTAAAAAGATACTGATCTTAAGAATAAAAGAATAAGAAAAGCTTCTATTACATTCTGCACAGCCAGTTACTTCGGCAGATTTTCAGTACTACAAAGATAAGCAAAGGATACTCATATCCAAATACCCTCTGACCATAGTTCTTGAATAAGAACTAGCATACTGGATGGAAAGCAAAATTACTGTCTAATAATATTCATATCCCATCATCTAAGCGAGTCCCCAGAGAGGGACATTCTAAGAGGGCAAAAGATAACAGAGCGAGAAATAACATACAGCAATGGGAAATGTCAAGGGCAGCATTCTAGGAAGAGAGAGTAAAATGTTTTGGCTATGAGCACATTTCAGGCGTGCCTGACAAATCCAACTCTGACTATGGGAAAGAGGAGTTGTTTTTATTAAACCCTTTCCCCTGAGGGCTCTCATGATGAGCTAGTCCTGTTAATCAAAATGAAAAGTCCTTTGAACGGCCAAGAGTTCCTTAAGTCATAAGCACTTCACCTGGAAATAGCTGACCTGCGAATCATGCACCTGGGAGCAAGGCTGATTTATTCAGATTGGTTATTTTACACTCTCTTCATTCCCCTGCCCATCAAACATGCAAACACAGTCATGACCATCTTGGGCTTTACTTCCACAAGGTCTTCAGGGAGAGCATATACTCTGGCTCCAATTCTTCTAGCCATTGACACTGCATACCTATTTTAGGGGGAAAAAAGTTAGGATGAAATTCTTGTCAGTTAAGGACACCACGTAAGACATCTATTTCCTCATATATGATTATCATGCTGGGATGTAAAAATTCCATATTGATAGTTTCTTCTGATTTTGATTTTTTTTTTTTTTTTGAGACGGAGTCTCACTCTGTCGGCCAGGCTGGAGTGCAGTGGCCGGATCTCAGCTCACTGCAAGCTCCGCCTCCCGGGTTTACGCCATTCTCCTGCCTCAGCCTCCCCAGTAGCTGGGACTACAGGCGTCCACCACCTCGCCCAGCTAGTTTTTTGTATTTTTAGTAGAGACGGGGTTTCACCGTATTAGCCAGGATGGTCTCAATCTCCTGACCTTGTGATCCGCCCGTCTCGGCCTCCCAAAGTGCTGGGATTACAGGCTTGAGCCACCGCGCCCGGCTGATTTTGGTTTTGATTTAACTTTGAAGTTATAGTAGGTTTTTAAGCTCTATTATTTGGGGCCAATAATATTTATTCACTCTTTTTCTCCAATGTGAGGTGAGAATTAAGCTTGAAGCACCAACTTTATATATATGTATATAAAATTACCTAGGCTGTCTATACAATCCATGTTAATATTCTCATTGCACACTCATGTGATCTTAGAGATATGAGGTGGAAAATCATGCTAGATGCAAAACCCAAGTTGTTAGGCAGATGCAATGAATACTTCCAAATATTCATGAGAGGGGAGACAGTCTACATGGCACATGGACAGAGTGGCTGGACCAAAAACTAGAAAAGGTAGACAAAGGAAGGGACAGAAGAACTGAGATGTCCAGGTAGGGGAATTTTCAGGAACACATCTCAACTAATCCATGAAGCATTTCTAGGTGTGTTGGAACCAGAATCTTTAAAGATAATTAAATCATCGAGTTTCTAGAAAAAGAGATTTCAAGAGTTCTTGATATATTGTGGGTATTAGACCTTTATCATATCTGCTAGAAACATTTTTCAAGGAAAAAATAATGTGCCTAACTCCAAAGTATTGCAAGAATGCTTCTTAGCTGTTCCATAATGCAGGACTGTGGATGGATTTTCAATGTCTAACTAGCAAAGTTTTCATGGGTCACCCATGAAGCCAGATCACACTCTACGTCTTTGGTGAAGAAGGAAATAGGCTGGTGGAAAAGACCTTCTGAATATTGTTGAAATGCAAGAAACTATAGTCTTCTGTGGAGGGCTAGCAAGCATTCTGTTAATATGGGAACTGACGAAGATAAATTCAACAAATGTAGTAAGAATGATCTATGTATAGTAAAAGAGACATAAGTTGGATAATGTGTTTTTTAAAAAAGAATGAGACAGGTGAACACCTTAAGCTCATATTTTCCTTGTTGTAAAGTTTTACCTGATTTGCATTAAAATACATGCTACATTATTTCTGTAATCCACTGAAGCAACAACTGACTAAGCACCTAGTAGGCCAAGTACAAGGCTAGGCTCTTATAATTTTTAAAAATTTAATCTTTATAAAATCTCTAAGGTAAGAATTATTGCCCCCAGTTTACTGATGAGGAATCTGAGGCTCCAAGAGGTTTCTCCCAAGGTGACACCACTCTTACATGGCAGAACCTGAATTAGAATTCAGATCTGTCCAGCTGCAAAGCTGTGTTCTTTTCATGCTATTAGCAGTCTCCCTTACTTGGCATTATTGTGCTTGTCATCTTCTGTTAGATTGCCACTCTTCACAAGGTCATAGTTTATACAGCCTGGCTGGATGGCATCAATTAAATCCACAACTGCCAAACTGGAGCTGATCGTCTTGTCCTAGTGTGAAAGGAGAACAAATCTGAGAATTTTGATACATACAAATTAACATGTGCTTACTTATATCAAGTGTCCAAAACAAAGCCCAGTGAATTCATAAAGAATCGTGCCATTAGTCCAACAATAATTCTCACTCACAAAGAAGCCAAAGGTTGCCTTCCCAAATGATAGATGTTATCTCGCAAACATAATATTTAATAGTCAAATATGGATTCTGACCTTAAAACTCTGAATGGAAGTTGATTTTCCAGCTTC
This sequence comes from Macaca mulatta, assembly GCF_049350105.2. Lineage (NCBI taxonomy): Eukaryota > Metazoa > Chordata > Mammalia > Primates > Cercopithecidae > Macaca > Macaca mulatta. The sequence goes on along the minus strand of NC_133426.1, from coordinate 122,177,780 downwards.
ACTCAACGTTCTGTTTACCCAGTTCACAATGATGTCATCATTGGCTTTCTGACCATCTCCAAGATCTTCCAGGACATTGAGGGTGTATCTAAGAGAAGCAGCAGAAGAAAACGTCACAATCTACTTTATGAAGAAAAATGCAAACATCAGAAAGATGCTTTATCTTCCACTTTTAATATTCCTTAGATTTCAAGGACTAAAGATTTCATGGAAAGAGATTCACACTATGTGAAAAAAATATTTTAAGCTGTAGTGGCTTGCTACTGTTCTACCCTTTGTAGTGGTGAGAGAGGAGCAGATTGACAGTGCTTTAATGAGCAGGTCCAACGGCCTACTGCAGGCACATTTTGTACTATTCCAATAGTGGTAATGGCATAAAATAAGCTGTGCTTTGGCTGGTGCCCAGTCATAATGAATGCTTTTCAGCATTATGGTGATCTTCATCAGCATTACAGAGAGAGATCTTTATTTTCAAATGAGCACGAGGATGTTCATAATTTTGTTCTGACAATTTTTTAATTCACTGACACAAAATGAGGTTGAAATCTATGTGTCAGGCTTCCTATGTTTTAGAAAAGGGACTAGCCATAGTTCTGCTGCCTAACTTGCAAGGAAGCATCTCCCACTTAACATCCAACATATATTCATTAATTAAACTCATTTTGGAGTATAAATACAACATATTTCAAAAGTGTAGTCATTGACATGTTCACTTATTAAACACAGTAAGGACTAAATCACAGACCTCTGTGATAGTAAAGACTAAACAGCTAAAATTGTGTACTATACCTTCTCATCAGCTGCCAGACTAAAGCTAAAGTCAGGGTTTGGTTCCCATCATTCAGGTCTTGCCCTCCAATGCCAACCAGGGAGAATTTAGCAGGATGCTTCCCTAATTCAACAGCATAGTTGCAGTTTTCTAGCTGCAAAGGCACAAGAGTAAATGGTTAAAGACTTCCATTTGTTTAATCTGCATACGTGTGTGTGTGTCTTGTATAATGCTAGGTATCAGCACACAAAAACAAATAAGACACAGTTTTTGTACTCAAGAAGCTCAGCGTCAAGAGTTTTAGAAACAAAGGAATGAATCGAGAATAAAACTACTCTAACAAAGATACACAGCAACTTAATTATCTACCTTTTTCATGTTGGCTCCCAGTTTCGGGTATGGAGGTTTATTAACCTTACTCCAGTCAACAGGAACTTTAATTCGTTCATATAACTGTAAGATTACCAGGGCATCTTGCAGGTCACTAATGATTTAAAAATAATGTAATCAGTGTTTTCAGGAAGCTGGGACTTGACTTTCCTTAAAAACAATAACACTACATTGTCAAACAAGATATATAAAACCATAAATAATACCTAAGACTCATATTGTCTATCAATCTGTTCTGAAAATAGAGCTAAGACCATTCAATTCATTTATAAGTATTTATTGAGAGCTTACTGTGAGCAAGGCACTGTTCTAGAGGCTGGGCCCACAGGACGAAAATTCCTGTCCTTGCATTAGAGTCAGAGAGATAGACAATAAACAAGTACATGGATAAACAAACAATACGGGGTGTTGTTTGTTTTGTTGACAATAAACAATTTTACGGGTATATGTAAGTGCTATGAAGAAAAAAAGGAACTAGGGTTAGGGGTTACAGAGTAGCAGGTGGTAGTCAGGAAATCTTTGAATCAGTGACTGGAATACAGTAAGGGTATAAGCCATTATATGCGAGCAAAGAACGTTCTAGGCTGAGAGAAGAGTGAGCCAAAGTCCCCGAGTTGTTGTGGATGGTCTACTTAAAGGATTCCCTGGTCTCTGTTTCTTTCTTTTTTACCTTTCTTTTTTTTTTTTCCCCCTCTTAGAAATAGGATCTCACTTTGTTGCCCAGGCTGCAGTACAGTAGCACAACCATAGCTCACTGAAGCCTCAAACTCCTGGGCTCAAGTAATCAGCCTCAGCCTCCCGAACGGCTATCTGTCTCAAAATATAAAGTATTTGCTCCCTAGGGTACTATAAAGACATTTATATATTCTATCACTTACAGTTAATGATCATGTAAATAAATAATTAAAGCTTCTGTGTATTGGGAAAATGATGGAAATCACCACTCGACATTTTCCAATATAAATAATAGCTACAAATTAATATCTAGAAAATCTTTAGAGCTGTCATTATTTAACATCCATTCATGACATTCATAATTGTTTACAATAGCAGTAGGCAGGCTTACGCATAGAGATGGTTTACATGGGGATTGACACCAAGAGAGTTCATCCAGTTACGGAAGGTTCTTTCTTCACGAGTTTCTCCTGTTAAGAATATTCACAAAATTTACTGAACACTTTATGTATGTGCATACAGTGCCAATCCACATATTAGATTATTTTCTCTCTCTATTCAGATCTAGAAGTTTTCAATAACACGAGTTTCCAAGCATTCTCCTAAGTACATACATTCTCTCTAGATACAGGCTTATTTTTCAAATTTGAACTTATTTTAAAATTAAAGAATACAACCTTATTCTAACCAGTTAAGCAATTTAGAGGTTTATGAACTTTTTATAGTCTCCTCAAATCTTTCTCCAATATTTCCTCAAATCTGCATCCCTCAAAGTAACTGATGTTATCAGTTTAGTTACTGGTTTTATAGAAATATCGGTGGACACTCAATGAATTACTATTTGCTTTATTTATTTATTTATTTATTTATTTATTTATGAGATGGAGGTTTGCTCTTGTTGCCCAAGCTGGAGTGCAGTGGTGCGATCTCAGCTCACTACAACCTCTGCCTTCCAGGTTCAAGCGATTCCCCTGCTTCAGCCCCCCGAGTATCTGAGATTACAGGCGCGCACCACAACGCCCGGCTGATTTTTTGTATTTTTAGTGGAAACGCGGTTTCACCATGTTAGCCAGGCTGGTCTCAAACTCCTGACCTTAGGTGATCTGGCTGCCTCGGCCTCTCAAAGTGCTGGGATTACAGGCGTGAGCCACCATGCCCGGCCACATTTCTTAATTTTTATAGACTATACTTCATGCATATATAATCTGGAAAAGGTAAACTCTGCCTTTCCAAAACTTAAAATTTAGTATATATTATCATTTGGTTTTTGAGGAGGTAAGGGTGAAAGGAGTTGGGGTTAGTTCCAGTTACACTGACTGTGGATGAATGAAACATAAATATATACTAAATTTACAGGTCAAACTGAATGCATATGTGTACTTTTTCCTGATGAGAGGATTAAAAAGTGGTCTAACCCTAAAGATTAAAACTAAAGACTGATTTACTAAGTGGCTTTACATTAAGTGACTCGACTACTTTTTTTTTTCTTTTTTTTTGAGACAGAGTCTTACTTTGTTGCCCAGGCTGGAGTGCAATAGCATGATCTCGGCTCACTGTAACCTCCGTCTCCCAGGTTCGAGTGATTCTCCTGCCTCAGCCTCCCGAGTAGCTGGGATTACAGGCACGTGCCACCACGCCCAGCTAATTTTTTAATTTTTAGTAGAGGCGGGGTTTCACCACGTTGGCCAGGCTGGTCTCAAACTACTGACCTCAGGTGATCTGCCTGCCTCGGCCTCCCAAAGTGCTGGGATTACAGGTGTGAGCCACCGCACCTGGCCTTGACTACTTTACTTAAAAAGTTCACTTGTATCATCCTTTTCTGCCAGTTTTTACTCAGCACCGGCATCTGCTTCTTGCAGATATAAAAAAACTTATTAAGTCTAGATTGTAAAATCATTACGGCCTATGTATTTCTACTCTATAGTCCCACATATTCGAATTTGAGAAGTTTTTAGTTACCTTCTAATAGAGTCCAGTCAATATCCTGGTTCTCTGGCTTAGTTAGTGCTGGGTATTTATTAAACAGGTTAGCCACGAAAGCTAAGTTGAGTTTGGGGTTTCCACTGACAACATCAGCAGGGGTAACAAACTGTCTGCAACCTAATTTATCTGCTTGTTGAAGCATACTCTCGGCTCTCTTCAAATCATCTGTTTCCTGTTGAAACAAAATAGGAAGACTTTGTCAAAGGCCATACTAAAAATGTAGAAAATGTCCCCACAATCATAGTCTGGGTATACAGTTCTGCTTTCTTTTAGCCAACATATGGTACTTATTATAAAATTGTTTTGAATGCAAAAAAAAAAAAAAAAAAAAGTTAGCGCTGTTAGAGGTGCAGTACTTTTAATACACACTAGATGGCGCCAGATCACATGCCAAACTACAGAGTACATTTAAATTGCATTAAGAAAGAAGTTATGTAAAAGCTTGGGGGAAACTCCCAGATTTTGTTTGAAAATCTGTAGAGAAAACATATACATTCACCATCTTCACTTTCTCCAGTTCCACTTTTCCTTTTTTCCTTCTCAATAGGAAAACAGCTTCAATTCTCCTTTTAAGCCATCTCAAGTTAAATATTCAGATAGTTTCAGTAGAATTTTTTTCAAATGTACTTATCTACAATGAATCTCTACTAATTATTAAATGTGAAAGGGTATTAACTGTAGTCCTACTTAAGTCTCATTTAGAAAACAGTGTTCATTTTCTGTAAATTGTGGGTTCATTCTCCTCAACCTGGCTTATTTTGTTTTGCTGATTTACTACTTTCTGCTTTGGAGTTTCTCCTTTTCTCTACTGGCTCTCAGCTGAACTTCACTGAGGCTTCTGGGTACTGTGCATTAGGTCAATGAGCTTCATGACAGAGTCGACTCCTTGGAACTCAGGAACCTCTGGGGCTGTGTTATGCAGCAGAAGGAACTGGAAAGGAGGGCACTGTTGGAGAGCCAGCTAGAGAGAGAGGAAGTTGTGCTGAGCTGTGGAAGTCGGCTCCCCTGGCTGAGGGAGAAGATAGATACCTTCATTCAGTGCATGTTCAAATCCCAAGGGAAATGCTTGTGAACTGTTGCTTGAATTGAGGAGAAGCAGAGAATCTATTTTTACTGATTTCTTTTGAGCATAGGGAGAATGGTGGAAGGCAAGACCAAGGATTAATCTCAGGGAACTGAAGGATTAAAAAAGGACGAAGGGAAGGGATTTTTTCCATTACAAAGATCAAGAGAAAAAAGTTAAACTGAAATTGAAAAAAGGTGAAACTGTTCAGAGTTAAAATTAGGCCTTGGTTGGATGTGGTGGCTCACGCTTGTAATCCCAGTACTTAGGGAGGCCGAGGCAGGAGGATTGATTGAGCCCAAGAGTTTGAAACTAGCCTGGCCAACATGGCGAAACCTCGATTCTTGAAAAAAAAAAAAAAGGCCCTAAAGAAGGTGTAAAGCGGAAAAAGGTGAAGGACACTGAAAACCATGAGAATAGCATGAGCAAAGGCACCTGGGTGGTGCTGGGAAGGAAGGTTGGGGTGGGGAATACAGACTTTTGGGGAAATAACACTGGATAGATTTTAGAGCAAGATTTGTATGGTGAGTGCCAAGCAGAACATTTCAGACTGAATTCTAGAGTCAACAGAAGAATCCTTGTCGGATTCTGAAGAGGGAAGAGACAAAAGAGTGTTTTAAGATCAATTGGATTGACTAGAGAAGGGGTGTATCAGAATCAGTTAGTATACTGATGCCATTTACCCTGGTATCAGATCACATGGCTAGCCATCCCAGACAGCTCCCTTCTTGGACAAGATGGCCCCTCATTCCTACCAAGAGTGACCTGAGCTGAAGAGTTTTGCATTTAACATACAGACAGAAATATAAGCACACAAGTCAGTTACAAATTCAGTTCTGGTAAGGGCAGCATAAAAATGGTTTAGCCAATGTAATCCACTCCATCCTATGGCATAATAGGATAGATATATGGATTTTGTTAATTAGTAGCATGCATTCCATATCTAATAGGTACAAAAACCACAGATTCCTAGAAACTTGGGACTAAATAGTCCAGTCTAACTCCTTACTTTATGGATGAACAAAGTGAAATCCAATTTTGAGAAGGAACTTGCCCAAGGTCACTAAACAAATTAGTGACATAACCAGGGAACATGGTCTCTGAGAGTGATTCCTTAAATTAGATTTCATAGATTGGGAGTTTGTAAAACATAATCACATTACTCTCAACACAGGAATATGAATATATGTATATATGAATATACAGTCACTAAATCTATTACTGTGGTTGTAATCCAAATACTTGGAAAAGGTTAGCTTCTAGTTGCTTATTTCCCCATACTTGTTTTGAATATTTTATGCCATTCACATAAATCAATACCACAACAACGATGGAATTCACTAACAATCAAAATAAATAAAAGCTAGTTTTCTGGCCTCTGAATTACATGTACAGTAATACATTTTAAAATAATGCTTAAAATTGCCAACTACACTTCATACAATTATAAAAATTATTGTATTTATAAGAAATTGACAATAATTTTGGAAGATTGTAGAATTCAAAAGAGCACTTATACTTACATTGAAACCTGACATGTTAATATCTATCCGTGGTTCACCTTCCTTTTGTCCTTTTGGTGCGATTTGATTGAGAAGATGGAAATAGGCTTTGGAATCCTACAAAGAATTGAAAATGTCAGTGAGATCACAGTGACAAGGAATGAATGTATCCTATTGTCCCATGTTTGGAAGCCTATTTGCATTGGACTTTTTGAGAATATATGGCACAAATCTCTCTGCCTTCTAATTTAACAGGTGTCTTCCCCAGAAAAGTCCATCTATCTGGCCTTATATCTGTCTTGCATTTGGATGAACTGGATTTTGACATGACTTCACAATTATTAAAGTCATCGATACAATAATGCTAATAAACATATAACCAGTTCTGTACCTTCACTGAATTACTGAAGTCAATAAGCTTGATAGACAAAACAAGCATTTAAAAAAGTAGAAGAGCAGAAATCCAGGAAGCATAGAAGAAAGAGAAAATAAACAGGTTATACCATTACAAAGCATAATGAATATACCACACCTATGAAGAAGTGATTAGCTATGTTATAGATGTATTAAATTGTAAATTTAAATGACAAAAGCATTAAATGATAAACATTTTAGTTGCTAAAATAACACTGAACCCTCTATGATCTGAATGTACTTAAAAAAACAAACGTCTCTTTTCGTTTTAAACCCCTGGACTAAATCACTTGAATGTTGTTTTCTTAGAATCCCAACACTGAAAACAATGGGGTTTGCTCACAGTCAACATGAATTCAGGTTGTGTGGACAACTCCACAAAACACAGCTTGAAAACCATTGTACTCGCACAAACGCTTATTAAGAGCCTTCACACACGTGCCAAGTAAATTCCTGCATCTTTGGAATGCTAGAGGACAGGAATTTAAGTGAAGGTTCCTTAATCCTGCCATATGTGAAGACCACCTTCCAGGTATGATATTAATAGTTTCCTGTTACTGGGCTTTGAAGGTCCAGACAGGCTATGAAGAAGTGTTTCTCATAGTCTGTGTGCATACTAACACCTGAGGAAGTTGCTTAATATGTGAATTACTGAATCCAATTCCTGAGCTACCAAATATAAATGTCTGGGAGCTGCCCAGAAAGGTGCCTTTTAAATCAGCTACCCAAGTGAGTTTGAAACTTGGTGCCATAAATGATTCTAAGAATGGGGGAAAATCAGGTGATTGAAAGCTATTTCAGAGCAATTCTTAAATAGCCAACTCTGATCCTATCATTCGGGGGGGCATAGCATTTACCTCTTAAGGAATAGTGTACTACAGCTGTGAAAGTGCTTTCGCTTCCAATTACTTGCTAAAGCTACATAAACAATTTATAATCTAAACCTATGGTCTTGAGAAGAACAAGTAAAGAGCAGACCCAGCAAAATCTGTATTTAGTACCCTGAAAACGGCTTTACAGGTGAAAATTTGAACTTGAATACAGATAAACTGGAAGTTGGTTTCCGCATTACCAAACAATTATTTCCTTTTTAAAAATATTCACGGCCGGGCGCGGTGGCTCACGCCTGTAATCCCAGCACTTTGGGAGGTCGAGGCGAGCGGATCACGATGTCAGGAGATCCAGACCATCCTGGCTAACATGGTGAATCCCCGTCTCTACTAAAAATACAAAAAAAATTAGCCAGTCGTGGTCGTGGGTGCCTGTAGTGCCAGCTACTCAGGAGGCTGAGGCAGGAGAATGGCGTGAACCTGGGAGGCGGAGCTTGCAGTGAGCCAAGATGGCGCCACTGCACTCCAGCTTCGGCGATAGAGCGAGACTCCGTCTCAAAAACAAAAAAACAAAAAAACAAAAAAAAAATCAATCAGACTTGGTGGTGTGGACCTGTAGTCCCAGCTACTTGGGAGGCTGAGGTAGGAAGATCGCTTGAGCGTGGGAGGTCAAGGCTTCAGTGAGCCATGTTAGCACCACTGCACTACAGCCTGGGTGACGAAGTGAGACCCTGTAACAACAACAACAACAAAAAACCTGGCCAAACATATTGTATAATTAAAAGAGAGGGCAGGGTCAGTTGGTCTTATAATTTTGGGGCTATTCTTAATTTTCATGGATGAAATCAGTAGTACAGGCAACTCACTGCTTCCTCTCATCACTGAACAAAATCATATGATCGCCTATGCATAGTACTGTTTTCACAGCCTTGCTGGTCAGTAACGTCTGATGAAGATCCTTAAGTTTTTTCCCTGTGTACCAACATCTGGATGTCAGACAGAATTAAGGCAGTTAAGGAGAACTCCACACAATGTTTGCTATGGTAATATTGGCCCTCTCTGCATGAGAAGCCAAAGGCAACATGTAATAAATGTCTTCCTCCATTGTTAGTTTTCCCCCACTGCTCATGATAAACAGTGAGTAAAAAAAAAATTCAATTCAATGCAAGAAATATGAGGGTCTTGTATGTGCCACATACTATGTTATAGGTTGGCTTTAGTAGGAGGGCCCTGGAGCAGGGGCTGAGGTAGGATACACAGACATAAATAAGAGCTCATCACTATCCTCGAGGAACTCACAACTAAAGGTAGGATAAAATGAGAGGAGAAGCCAAATAAAAATGGTTAAGAGGAAATCGTGAGGCCCTTCCTCTCTCTTCTAGGTGTGTTTACTAACAGGTACACTGAGGCCTGGGAAAGGCAGTTAAGAATGGAATAGTCATGTCCTATTCTTTAATACTCCATGTTTAACAATCGGCAGAATATAACAAATTAGCATTATAATGATAAATTAGCATAATATTTTTACCTTTTTCCACAAAATAAAACATAGGTGCTAATGCTCCTTATCTGGCTCTACTTCTCTTCTAAAATCTACCTTCAGGGCCAAGAGGCAACAAGGCTTGGTGATACAGTGTTAGGATTTTCCCTCTGTTAAGCTGGGATGAAATCTTCCAGCTATTATATCCCCCCAAAATGTTGTGGCTCTTTGAACAGTTACCTTGATGTCAGCACTAAAGTTGTTAATTTTTTGCCAGCCCGAGTTTTCCAAATGAAAGTTTGCCCATCTAAGCAGAAGCTCTTCTGGAGACAATTTCATAAGTTCCTCCAAAGTCTCACCATCTCGGAGCAAAGCAGCCAAGGCTAGAAGAAAAAAAAAAATCCCACAGTCATTATATGACATAATAATGGTCATGCCAAGTTCATTCAGTCTTTTGACACTGTTAAGTAATAGAGGTGCAAAAACTACTATGACATAGCTCCTGGTTTCAAGATACTCAAAATCTACTCAAAAAGATAAATATATAATATATATAATAACATAATACTACAATTTATTCTTTTCTCTGTTATTCTTCACATTCCAAATACCAAATGAGGTTATGGCCTTTAAGCTTAATGGAAGCTTCACATTATGTCATATGTTTGTATAAATTGTTCTTATTTAACACTTCTAAAGTCAAGGATTTGGGGAAAAATGTTTAAAATTTGGGGATCTTTTACTTAGCCTTGTGATTAAAGTCAAAGATTCTGAGAAAGATATTTAACATTTGGGAATCTTTTACTTAACCTGTTGATTAAAGTAGTCTAGAAACACTGTGGTATTTGTATTTAAGTATAATTAATCAATTAATTCTTGAAGGCTCAAGCCTATTTTAACAGGAATATAATTCAACCTTATATTTTCTTTTTCTTTCCTTTCTTTTGAAAGAGTCTTGGACTACTGACCAGGCTGGAGTGCAGTGGCATGATTTTGGCTCACTGCAACCTCTGCCTCCCGGGTTCAAGCGATTCTACTGCCTCAGCTTCCCGACTAGCTGGGACTACAGGCGCACGCCACCATGCCCAGCTAATTTTTCTATTTTAAATAGAGACGGGATTCCATCATGTTGGCCAGTGTGGTCTCCAACTCCTGGCCTCAAGTGATCCACCCGTCTCAGCCTCCCAAGGTGCTGGGATTACAGGCGTGGTCCAACACACCCGGTTGCAACCTTACATTTTTTTTGTCGTTGTTTTTCGTTTCTCTCTCTCTCTTTCTTTCTTTCTTTCTTTCTTTCTTTCTTTCTTTTTCTTTCTTTCTTTCTTTCTTTCTTTCTTTCTTTCTTTCTTTCTTTCTTTCTTTCTTTCTTTCTTTCTTTCTTTTTCTTTCTCTCTCTCTCTCTCTCTCTTTCTTTCTTTCTTTCTTTCTTTCTTTCTTTCTTTCTTTCTTTCTTTCTTTCTTTCTTTTTTAGACAAAGAGTCTCACTCTTTCACCCAGGCTGGAGTACAATGGCACAATCTCAGCTCACTGCAACCTCCGCCTCCCGAGTTCAAGCAATTCTCCTGCCTCAGCTTCCCGAGTAGCTGGGACTACAGGTGCGTGCCACCACACCTGGCTAATTTTTTGTATTTTTAGTAGAAACGGGGTTTCACCATGTTAGCCAGGCTGTGATTGTGCCACTGCACTCCAGCCTGGGTGACAGAGTGAGACCCTGTCTCCAAAAAAGAAGATGGTGCAAAATGGTGGGGCTGAGGGTGGTAATGGGGTAGAAGTTGTGTAGGCAGAACAGAAAAAAATAATCAAGTTTGAGGACTTCAGGAAAGCTCCTTAATCTCTCTGTGCTTTTGTGTCATTATTGCAAAATGAACTGTAAAGTGCCAGACAAATGTGAATTACTAGTAAAGAAGAGAGTCATGTAATTAGACTATTTTCCTGAATAACTCTATAGCATTACCTTATGTTCATTCTAGTTATCACCATTTAATCACCTCCATTAAGTGAGAGCATGAAAGTCTGCATGACTAGAAAAAAATAACCAATAAACAACTTCCAGAATGACTGCGTTCCATTACCTTCATTCCTGCTTAATTCAATGTCAGCAAACAAACCGATCTTAATGATCTGCCAAAGCAGTCCCAAAACCAGATGAGGTTTCCCAGCCCTCAAATCTTCTGCACCAATGTTCACAACATGACACCCAATGGCAGAAGCAGAGTTCAGTGCCAAGTTCAAGTTTTCCTGCAAGACAGCCAAATTACACACTTGCTTCTTGACCTTTCCATTTTTTAGCAGTCTACTTTCTCCCTTCACTGAAAATAACATTCAATGAGGAAATTAATACCTGTATTAATTTCATCCATATAGGTGTCACAAAAAACAAATTCTAGATTTTTGTGTTAGAAAGCCTAGCTAAGACAGATTTCAGCCTTATTGCTATTGCCTTTTGCAGAACCTCAGGAGAAGTTAACTTTGTATTTTTATTTGGTACCTTTTGAAGTATGCTGGCACTAAAGGAAAAGGCTGAGTACCACAGTAAATATATCCATGTGAGTAAAGTGTTATCATCCCAAAAATGCCCAAATGGGTGAGAGACAATCAGTACTGCATATGCCCAAAAGAGTTTTAGAAGTTATCAATGTCCACATCCCAAGAGATGCTCTTCCCTGAGGGAATTTTGCTAATAATCTAATATTCACTTGATAGGAAAAAAAATGCTCCATTCCTTAATCACACCAAGTATATAAGAGCTTATATACTTCTGCTTATCTCTGTAGTGCTTGAACACATTATGAAATGAAAAGAACATGGGGCTTTGAAATTAGAATGGGATTTGAACCTCAGTTCCAACATTACTCTCAGGCAAGCTCAGAAACCTTTCTGAGTCCCAGTTCTGTCTGTATAATTTGGATAACAATCCCACACTCAACAGTTTTTACAAGGATTTATTGGGAGCCTACAGAGTGTGGAAGCTGAAGTCTGTAGAACAGGTCCTCAAACAGTAATTTCATGTTAAAGGGAGGGGAGAACAATGCATACCTGAATGATGAAGGGTGTAAGTTTCTTCTTGTTGATTGCTCTTTCATCAATGGTATCAGGAACTGAAAGGTTAATCATTTTACTGAAACAAAAATAAAAAGTTGATTTTAAAAAAGAAGAGTTGATTTACTTTTATAAAGTGGCTGTAAACATTTACAAGTATGTTAAAGCTTACTATAAAACCTTTCATGTACTCTAAAAAATGCAACTAGATGAGTTTTATCATGTTGATCATAATAAACTACACATATGGAAAATAAAAATTAAAAAAAAAAAAAAGACCAAGGCCTGATGTGGTGGCTCATCTCTATAATTCCAGCCCCAGCACTTTGGGAGGCTGAGGCAGGAGGACTGCTTGAGGCCAGGAGTTCCAGACCAGCTTGGGCAATATAGTGAGACTCTGTCTCTACAAAAAAGATAAAAAAATTAGCCGGGCATGGTGGCATGTGCCTGTAGTACTAGTTACTCAGGAGGCTGAGGAAAGAGGATAGCTTGAGCCCAGGAGTTCAAAGTTACAGTGAGCTACGATCACACCATTGCACTCCAGCCTGGGCAACAGAGCTAGACCCTGTCTTAAAAAAAAAAAAAAAAAAAAAAAAACCCTGGCCAGGCATGGTGGCTCATGCCTGTAATTCCAGCACTTTGGGAGGCCAAGGCAGGTGGATCACCTGAGGTCAGGAGTTGGAAACCAGCCTGGCCAACACGGGAAAACCCTGTCTCTACTAAAAATACAAAAATTAGCACAGCGTGGTGGCACACACCTGTAGTCCCAGCTAGTTGGGAGGCTGACACAGAAGAATCACTTGAACCTGGGAGGTGGAGGTTGAAGTGAGCAGAGATTATGCCACTGCACTTCACCCTGGGCAATACAGCAAGATGCTGTTTAAAAAAAAAAAAAAAAACCAAAAAGACCAAAATATGTGTATAGCAGATGGGTATCTCTGAGCAGAGGATTGTAACATGCTTTCTCTTTTATTTATTTTTAAATTTTTCTCATTCTTTTATGAAAATAACTTGGGATATTGAAAACAAAACTTGGGCCAGGTACAGTGTGGCTCACGCCTGTAACCCTAGCACTTTGGGAGGCCAAGGAGGGCAGATTGCTTGAGCTCAAGAGTTCAAGTCTAGCCTGAGCAAGATGGTGAAACCCCATCTCTACAAAAAATTTAAAAAAAAAAAAAATTAGCCAGGCATAGTGGTGTGTGCTTGTAGTCCTAGCTACTTTGGAGACTGAAGTGGGAGGACTGATTGAGCCAAAGAGGTCATGGCGGCAGCAGTGAGCCATGACTGAATCACTGCACTCCAGCCTGGGTGACAGAGCAAGACCCTGTCTCAAAAAAAAAAAAAAAAAAAAAAAAGTGGAGGGAGAACTTTATTGAATATATTTTAAATATATAAAATCCTGCATTGAAAATGAGTCCTTTCCACAAAACAGTACAATTAGTTGAGCATGAGATTCTTTCATTCACCAAATGTTTACTGAGTGCCTCAACAATAAGCCAGACACTATATTTGGTGCTGGTAGTACAGTGGAGAGAGAAAGATTAGGTAGGCTATAGTCTGTGACTCATTAGGAAAAAACTCATTTGGTAAAATCTAGATTTAGACTTTAACATTTTATTTTTTATTTTATTACTTTTTAGAGACAGGGTCTAACTCTGTCGCCTGGGCTGCAGTACAGAGGCCCAAATCATAGCTCAAATCACTGCAGCCTCGAACTCCTGGGCTCAAGGGATCCTCCAACCTCAGCCTCCAAGTACCTGGGATTACAAGTGTGAGCCACTATGCCTGGTTCTAACATATTAGATGTTCATAATACTGCCCTAATATACATAAAGAAAGCCATGCTTCTTTCCATGCAAAATTTAAATCTTAAATAGTTCAATATGATTATCTCTTATTATTTTTATATTATTTATTTTTTGAGTTCTGCAGGGTGAGTTCCCCAGAGAGAGAAACTGGCAGTCTTCTCTCTGTATTAAAACACAAGGGAGGCCGGACACAGTGGTTCATGCCTGTAATCCCAGCACTTTGGTAGGCTGAGGCGGGAGGATCACTTGAAGTCAGGAGTTCGAGACCAGTCTGGCCAACATGGTGAAACCCTGTCTCTACTAAAAATACAAAAATTAGCTGGGTGTGGTGGTGAGCACCTGTAGTCCTATCTACTCAGGAGGCTGAGGCACAAGAATCGCTTGAACCTGGGAGGTGGAGGCTGCAGTGAGCTGAGGTCACGCCACTGCACCCCAGCCTGGGCGACAGAGCAAGGCTCCATCTCAGAAACAAAAACAAAAACAAAACACACACATGGGAGATTATGTCTTCACTGCCTATAAATGGAACACAAAGGAAATGTATATATGTATTTTTATTTCTTAGACAGACAGGGTCACCCAGGCTGGAGTTCAGTGGTGCAAATCCTGACTCACTGCCGCCTTGTACTCCTGGGCTCAAGTGATCCTCCTGCCTCAGCCTCTCAAGTAGCTGGGACTAAGGGCATGCAACCCCATACTGGGTTAATTTTTAAATTTTTTGTAGAGACAGGGGTCTTGTTTTGTTGCCCAGACTGGACCTAACTCCTGGCCTTCAGCAATCTTGCTGCCTCAGCCTCCCAAAGGGCTGGGCATAAGCCACCATGCCCAACCTATCTTACATTTTTAAAATCAGCTTTTCAAACAAACAAAATGACCCTATTGCAAAAAGAAGAATTGTATATACTATAATATATACTGTCAGCCGGGCGCAGTGGCTCATGTCTGTAATCCCAGCACTTTGGAAGGTTGAGGCGGGCAGATCACCTGAGGTCTGGAGTTCGAGACCAGCCTGACCAACATGGAGAAACCCCATTTCTACTAAAAAAAAAAAAAAAAAAAAAAAGCCGGGCATGGTGGTGCATGCCTGTAGTCCCAGCCACTCAGGAGGATGAGGCAAGAGAATGGCTTGAACCTGGAGGCGGAGGTTGCAGTGAGGCGAAATCGCACCATTGCACTCCAGCCTAGGCAACGAGAGCGAAACTCCGTCTCTCTCTCACACACACACTATATATATATATATATATATAGTCATCTGAAATATGTCAACTGTACTACCCTAAGCACTTTGTATGTAGTAATTTACTTAATGCTCACAACAGCCCTGTGAGATAAGTATAATAATGGGGAGATGATAATAGACGGAAACTGAAATGCAAAGGGGTTGAGTATCATGAGTGGCAGTCGTACTCTGAAGTGTCATACTCTGAAGAGTGGCAGGACTGAATAGAAAGAACTGAGGCAGACTGATTATGGAGCATGCTATTAACTACTGTGTGACACTGCCTCTATAAACTGGAACATCGACTGACAGTGTTGATAATCTTGTGTTATGTCTGCCAAGATGCTGTTGGCTGTGGGGCAGCAGCAGTGGCAAAAGCATTTTTTAGAAATAGGTCATTGGAGAGTGAGAACTGAAGAGTAGCCTCTTTTTTTCTTTTGGAAGCTGTGGTACTTCAGAATAAACAGACACTGACATACTTAAGTTCAACAAAGTTGTAATGTTCTGCTGGCTTGGTGTTGAGAAGAAAATAGGTAGCTTCCCTATAAAGAGGTTGTCGATCTATGGCTGAATTTTAGATTCATGGACAGACCTAGAGATTAAATCAAAAAGGCAGAAACTGGGTAATTTTCCATTCTAATTATTTCTTGAGGTGAATCTGTCAAGCATGCAGAAACAAATATATCAATTATATGGATGGCTATTTTTGGATATCTGGATATAAAACAAGCTAACATCTTACCAAAGCACAATTCCATCACCAACAGCTTTGAACAGGTCATCGGTGTTAGGGTTCATTGGTATAACATGTCTACAATCAGGATCATTTTCCAAAGCTTTGTTTATCCAGTTAACAAAAGCATATTTTTCTTCCTCTAAAATTATGTTAAATAACAAGACATTAGTTCATACTCTAGGTTATTAACTATTTGACTCCAAAGCCTAAAATAGTTGTGCAGTAGCGCTGAAAGTTAATGTGTCAGAAACATGTGGTAATTCTGTGTGGAAACCCAGACACTTGGATGCAACACAGTGGTTATTAGGTATTACAAAATTAAGAAAAAAAATAGAACACATTAACCGGTACTCAGAAAAGTTACAAAATTCCTTAAAAATTACACTTATATTATTGTATAATGCACTGTAATAAAGCCTATCATTACATGGATTGTATCCTGTCTCTTGCAAGCTAACAAAGCCATACAATAAATACTTATAATGCCTTTATGACAAGTATTAGTCTCAAGCCTAAATACATGTCATAAAGGACTTCTACTTTATTCTTAATTAGAAGGTAATGTTTTCCTAGAGCCCTTTCTTGACATTACAGCAACCATCCCACTTAGCACATTGTGTTAACCTATTGCATATGAAATGATTACCTGAGTAAGAATGCTGTGTTCCTTCGCTGGACAACTCTGAAGTTCCGCCCAGAGCACAAATACCTTCTTTCCTGTTGATTGCTTTGCGGAAGGTCTTGGCAATATCACTACTTTTTACCTCTTGAAAAATCTATTAATTAAAGTAATTTTGTTGATTCACAATTAATTTCAAATTACATACAATAAGCATATTTATATTCTTTTATATCTTGATCACTTACGTTTTTCCCATAGCTGATGTTAAAAGATATAAAAAATTGGGCTTGAGTTTTTGAAATGCTAAACAAGTACTACGATACTGCTGCTGAAAATGAAGCACCAGAATGTCAATTGCACACACTTGTCAAAAACATTAAGTGCTACATGCATTGAATCCACTTTAACCAAAAACTAATGTGGTTCAAAGGCACAGGTAAATCTGCTAATTTTCCACAAACAAGGAAGGCTTTATTCTTTTCCTGGAGAGAAAACATTGAAGAATCCCCCTTCTTTAATAAAAATTATTTTTTTTCTGGCCGGGCGCGGTGGCTCAAGCCTGTAATCCCAGCACTTTGGGAGGCCGAGACGGGCGGATCACGAGGTCAGGAGATCGAGACCATCCTGGCGAACACAGTGAAACCCCGTCTCTACTAAAAAAATACAAAAAACTAGCCGGGCGAGGTGGTGGGCGCCTGTAGTCCCAGCTACTCGGGAGGCTGAGGCAGGAGAATGGCGTGAACCTGGGAGGCGGAGCTTGCAGTGAGCTGAGATCCAGCCACAGCACTCCAGCCTGGGCGACAGAGCGAGACTCCATCTCAACAACAACAACAACAAAAATTATTTTTAAAAAATTTTTTTGTTATACTTTAAGTTCTAGGGTACATGTGCACAACGTGCAGGTTTGTTACATATGTATACATGTGCCATATTGGTGTGCTGCACCCATTAACTCGTCATTTACATTAGATATATCTCCTAACACTATCCCTCCCCCTCCCCCCACCCAATAAAAATTGTTGATGCAAAGAAAGATAAAATTTTATGATCTAACCGAAAAACTATTTTACAGTATAATGGGGTAGCTTATTAAGAATTCATTAAATCAAAAGTTACAGAATAATATGGTTAAAAAAAGTGTTAAGCTGGTAGTAATAGATGACTATCAAGAATAAATACCAAAAAGAAGCTTTTCAGTGATTGTCTTATTGGGGCATTTAAGAAGTCCAGCTTCTCTTCACAGTAAGGAACATTCTAATTATACAAAAGCAAGTTATAACAAAGTAAGTTTCACATCCTAGTACTGTGTAACCATCTGATTGGACATTCTAAAGTTCTGTCTATATTTTTCTGAGGTATTGGAATTTACCTAATTCCAAATGTGTTCCTGATCCACCAATGCGCATGGCTAAATTAGTCAAAGCCAGTAAAACAGGAGCAAGATGTAGAAGCTGTATACAACTTTCTTTAAATGGTGTTTAGAACCCCATTTAAGTGGATTCATTGAAAGAAAACTTAAGACTTAATGGAAAAGTTGCTGAACAAATGCAATTCAAAGACCTTTAACATTCGTGACAAATATGTATTCACACACACATCTCAGGAGGATGCAGCCTATGTCTGCAGTTCACAGAACAGGGTTATAATATACATAACAGTTCAGGTTGTATGTGTCAGAGCAGGCACGAGCAGAAGCAGAAATCCAGCCCAAGCTATACTAACCAAGCCTTGTGTCTTGCACAGGACTGTGTCAGGCCGAAAGGAGTGCTTTGTTGTATTTCATCTTTCCAGGAAGGCACCTTTTTGTAATTAATCCATCTAGAGAAAGTGACTTTTAGTAACTGGTAGAAAAGTTGCTGTATGTGTTGTCAGTAGCCCTATTACTTAGTCATCTTTTCCTGTTGCCTTTCTTAAATCCTAACTTTCTTTGGACTTACAAATACAATTCTGTTTGAGAGAATAGTTAGTAAGCAGTTAAATTTTACAAAATCAAGCTTACTATTTCCATAGCTGCGATTCTGTGCTAGCTATACCGGTAATTTTGGAGGTAGAATTTTAGAATAAATGTCTGTGTGTGTCTATGTTTGTATATGTATGCAGACACACACATACGCACTACTCTAAATACTACACACAACCAATGAAATCACCCTTCCTGCTCTATGGCCATTATACTGACTTCTAAGTATCAACAGTGAGGAGCTGATGCACACACTTCAGGCAGTTTTCAAATTATTAAAATATTTTTATTTACAATGTGATGTTTTGGTTCAACTGTACGTTAACTGTGATGCATTTTGATCCCATAGCTCTCCTTTTGATAACAATGCACCTGCTCTGTGAAAAGACAATAGTCACTAGTCTACTTCTTTCTGTACTCTACTTCATTTAGTGAAACATTGTCTAATAAGTTAAAATCTGAAAGGTGTGCATTTCTTCATGCCTAACATACCAAAGTCCCTGCAATGACAAAAGTGTTACAGCTTCAGAATGAGATATGTAAAGTTATTTTTCCTATTACAAGTGCTTCTGCTTCGAGGATCTTTTACTTCTAAAACTTAGGTTGTTTCAATTATCGTGATTTCAGCTAAAAAATAAATCCAAATTTGTTTATGTCACAGAAAAAAGGATTAATTCGTATTTTAAAAAGAGAACGTCTGGGAATTCGAATTAATAACTAGAACTAGCAAAGTAGGCTGGGCACGGTGGCTCACATCTGTAATCCCAGCACTTTGGGAGGCCGAGGTGGGTGGATCACTTGAGGCCAGGAGGAGTTCAAGACCAGCCTGGCCAACTTGATGAAACCCCATCTCTACTAAAAATACAAAAATTAGGTGGGCATGGTGGTGCATGCCTGTAACCCCAGCTACTCAGGAGGCTGATGCATAGAATCACTTGAACCCAAGAGGCAGAGTTTGCAGTGAGCCAAGATGGTGCCACTGTACTTCAGCCTGGGCAAGAGAGCAAGACTCTGTCTCAAAAGAAAAAAAAAAAGGAAAATAAATTAAAAAAATATATACATATATAGAATGTCTCTGCTATATATCCTAATGCAATTACTTATGTAGCTCTAGTAAAACTCCTTATGCTTGGCAATGAAATGCAAAGTTGTAATTAAGTTTGCTAATTTTCAAAGGTCTTGCAAAAGTTACATGACCTTCATTTTCTAAATTGTTTCAAATAAATTATTCCAGCTAAGCTTAAACTTTTAGTTTCATAGTATTTTCTTCTATTCCTTGGATTTTAAAGAAGTAAAAATGGGCTGGGTGCAGTGGCTCATGCCTGTAATCCCAGCACTTTGGGAGGCTGAGGTGGGCGGATGACTTGAGGTCAGGAGTTTGAGACTAGCCTGACCAACATGGAGAAACCCCGTCTCTACTAAAAACACAAAATTAGCTGGTCGTGGTGGCGCATGCCTGTAATCCCAGCTACTCTGGAGGCTGATGCAGAAGAATCCCTTGAACCCAGGAGGCAGAGGTTGCAGTGAGCCGAGATCACGTCATTATACTCTAGCCTGGGCAACAAGAGTGAAACTCCATCTCAAAAAAAAAAAAAAAAAAAAAAAGTAGAAAAGATAAGAAAGAACTGAGATTTGTATGTCTGTGACATTGATTCACTACAAAAGAATTTGCATTTGACTTTCTACTTTCGTAAAGAAATCGCTTAAGTGGATGATAAAACTATTTGAGTACAAGCTTTGGCTTAACAAGAAATCTCTGAAATCAGAGATAGCACAAGGCTGACTACTGTGCTGGAGTCTTCTCAATGAATCTTTTCAAAGCTGCCCGTTGTGATACTAATGAGCTCACTGTTTTGTGCTGTTTTCTCTCCACAAGGAAAGACTTGCTTTATCATCTGTGAGCTAACTCCTGCTGTACTTTTCTCAAGAAGCAATATCCACTCTTGATCTATACATCCTTTTCAGTGTCCTTTATGGAATATACATGTTTTTTATTCCTTTTATTAAGTTTCACCGCCTTTCTCTCAAAGACGCTCAGCAACTGGCTAACTTCTTTTGACCCCAGAGTCAGCTCAACACAGGACAAGTGGCCAAACCAAAACAATCCAGAGGCATATGACTGAAGAAAGAAAGATTTCAGAAAGAATTGCAAAAAAAAAAAAAAATTGACTGGCTTCCAGTGTTTGGGGCTTATTTCCAAAATGTTTCCAAAGAGGCAGGTTTGAATTTTTCCATTATTTTGGAATGTCTTGTGGGCCTAAACTTAGTAATATTTGAAAAACATAACTTCTTTAAAAAAAAAAAAAAGGAGTAACTACCCCAACAACTAACACATACAGCATTTACTATATGTCCAAGACTGTTCTGGGCAGCTTACTTCTCTGCTGAAAGTGCCATACTAGTTTAACAATCAAAGAAAAAAGTCCTATTATCTTGTAAGCATAAAAATCCAGTATTTTTGGTTTTGAAGTGCTAAGAATTTTAAAAAGCAGGGTATTAAATTTAATTTTCACCTTTAAAGTTTACATACATATAATTTTGGGACTGTTTTTTGCCATACACACGCACACACGCGCGCGCGCGCACACACACACACACACACACACACTTCTCTGAAATTAACATAAACTGTTTTTGTTTGTAGTTTGGTTTGCAATTAACATCCCTTAAGCAACAATTCAAAGAAAAAGCAAAAACCTAACAAGCAAGAACATGTTTATTTCTATTTCCTTATGCTAATATCTGACAGGAATAACATGATTTCTATTTCTTGGATAACTAAGCTCTACCCATATTTTGTTTGACAATTTGTAAGATGTTTCACTGATGACAAAGCAGATGGGTGTGGACAGACATTTGGTTAATACAGTCATAGTAGTAGCATCTGAAACTTCAGGCAGATTACTTTACTGTCCTTGATATTTCAAATTTCTTGAATAGCGGGGAGGTAGTGGAAAAAGCCACTAGTCCTCTGTGTAATATTGGGCAAAAAGGAAAAATCACTTCCTTTTTCAGAAATCCAAGTTTGCTTGTTTCTTTTCATTTGAAAAGTGTAGGAATGTAAATATAATGATTCCTTCCAATTCTAAAATGTATATTCTAACCTAAAATGTCCTCACGAATGTTGTTTTCTTAAAGCCCTGGTGTTGCCAAAATTATTGTGCATGTTCTTTACTTTCAAAGAATATACCAAGGCAATCACACCTCCTCCCTTAAAAGCCACAAATAGCTGTGTAGAAACTACATTTCAAAATCTACAAATTAACAATTTGCCCAAGATCATTTTCAAAGACATTTTCACAATTTTGTCCTTAATAATAATGACACACTGCAAATCCTATTGATTTTGATCTGTTCTTTCTAATATATTAAAAAATTCTGAGCAATAAATTTTATCAAAAACAGCCAATCATAGTTAACTGCTGCTCTGAGCTACTTTAAATTCACAATTAACCATGCAGTTAAAAGGGTAGCAAGTGATACACCAGAAAACATGCAAGTGCTCAAATTGCAAATAAACTGCAACTTACTATTGAACACAGAATTCAAAACAAAAGGCTTTGGCCATAACTGGAGACAAAAAAATGGTGGGAGAAAATCAGTATTTCAAAAGAAAATGGCAGGAACTATATCATTATAATTATGACACAAGTCTGCTTCTTTTTGTTTTTTTCTTTTGAGACGGAGTCTCGCTCTGTTACCAGGCTGGAGTGCAGTGATCTCGGCTCACTGCAACCTCCAACTTCCTGGTTCAAGCGATTCTCCTGCCCCAGCCTCCCAAGTAGCTGGAATTACAGGCACGCACCACCACACCCAGCTAATTTTTGTATTTTTAGTAGAGACCGGGTTTCACCATGTTGGCCAGCATGGTCTCCATCTTCTGACCTCGTGAGCCGCCCGTCTTGGCCTCCCAAAGTGCTGGGATTACAGGCATGAGCCACCGTGCCCGGCCGACAAGTGTGCATTTTAAAAACAATCACAAAACGCTGTCAGCTGAGTAGGCATCATTACTTGGTCAATTTGCTTCTTGAACTACTACGGTGTCCTAAAGGTGTTAATTCTAATTGAAAAAACATTTCAAAATTTCACTTGCTATGGTGAGCCACAGTTACTGATAGGAGTATGTTATCGTTTCAGTTGCCTTGGGGAAAAATAAACCATGACAAAGGAGGATAGGAGTGCTAGGATATTTGTGATAAATATTAGGCACTGATAACTAGTTTGTGATATACTGAAAGGAATTCCTAGTAAGATCTAGTCAAACTCAGCCTTAAATTAATAATAAATACACCAGTAAAGTCATAAAGGGTATCCTTAATTGAGGGAAGAAGCAACAGCTATTCTTTTATTTTTTTAATTAATTAATTAATTTAGAGACAGGGTCTTGCTCTGTCACCCAGACTGGAGGGCAGTGGTGCTATCATAGCTCACTGCAGCCTCAAACTACTGGGCTAAAGCAATCCTCCTGCCTCAGCCTCCTGAGTAGCTAGGACTATAGGCTCGAGCTACCATGCTGGGCTAATTTAAAAAACGTTTTTGTACAGATGGGGTCTCCCTAAGTTGCCCAAGCTGACAAAGTCTCCCTAACTTGCCCAAGTTGATCTTGAATGCCTGGCCTCAAGAGACCCTCCTGCCTCAGCCTACCAAAGTGCTGGAGTTACAGGTGTGAGCCACCACACCCAGTCAGCTATTTTTAACATGTATCTCAAATACATTGTCAATAAATACAGACTGAAAATGGCATAAGTCTAAAAAATCTAGTCCTCACTTGCTAGCAGCCAATAGTGGTAGGCATTGAAGAACCATGTGCCAAGTATACATTTTCCAGGCACTGAGTAGAGAACACCAAAGTAAGTTCTGGGAGTGGAGTGGGGGGTGAAAGAATTAAAAACTCAGCCCCTAACCTTGAAGAATATTTGATGAAACTAGAGAAGAAAACAAAAATTTTAAATGCCTCTTCCAATGGACTAAAAAGATATGCTTCAAACTTTTAATTATCAAAATTATCATCCTAGAGAAAATGGTTCAGTTAAACACCCCTACCACAAGAGTGGAAAACAACTTTTTAATAAGAAAGTTCAGCTCAGGAAGCTTCCGAGACTGTGAGTCAGGGTGTATCATTAAAATTTTGGAGCACACTGTTCACCATGGGAGAGACAATACTTCAAAGATGTCACTTATCACCTTGATAACGGCCCTTTAATGATGCCATGAAAGAAGACTGTTCACATTATACAACTTATCACCTTAACACTTTACCATGTTATATCTTTGTTCCTGCAGTGCTCTTTTTCTCGATTCATTTGTTAAGATATTCTAGCAGCTAAAAGAAGTAAATTTAGTGGGCAGGATGACAGAAATTTATTAGTTATAACAGTACTAATATGATATATTTAGGAACTTAACATAATAGTACTTAATACTATAACATCCCACTAGATGAAGGAATATCTATTACTTCTAATAATTGGGAATTTTCACATACTTACGTAAACAAATTCGTCAAAACTTATTTTCCCATCTTTATTCCTGTCACCATCCAGCATGAGTTTCTGAATAATTTCTCTCACTTTATATCCTGGTAATGGCATATTAGCTTCCTTGAAGAGCTCATGAAGTTCATAGTCACAAATGAATCCATTGCTGTTGAGATCTTTGTAAAAAAGGAGAGCAAGCAAAAAAGGAAAAAATTGAGAGACATAATTTATTAAGAGTATTTCCCTTCATTTGAGGCTCAGTTCATAAGCTCACTTAAAATATTTTCTTATTGTGGGGAACATAAGATTGTTTGAAAGGGAAATGGGCATTTTAGTGGAAAAAGCAAGGTTTTATATAATGTATCCTGTGATTTAAGCAATGTGTATGTAGATTTACTTAAAAAGAACATCCCTAAGTTCAAGAAAGCATAGTTGGTTAATACAATTATTATTAACTTGGAGCTAATAGGATTTAAAAAAAAGAACTAATAGATCGTAAACCTACAAAACACTTCCATAGTGTAGAACAATTTCTACTGTAACTATAGGAATTTTGTGTATCTTATTCTTCCATTGCTCTAAAAGAACTTTTAGGAACTTAATGCTGATTCTGTTTCAAAGCACATCTGAAATTAAGCAATCATGTTCAGTGCCAATTATTTTGAGTTAATGTAAATAAACATTAATTCAAGACAAATACAGAGTTCATAAAAATAAATGCACTATTGACGAAATCAGATGTTTAACATGACTCTATAAATAACCTTTTAATTTTTGTACTACTGAAGTTTCTCAGAGTATATCTTAAAGTGCTGATTAAATGAATGATGTTTATTCTGAAGCTTTTAAAAATAGAAAAAAAACCTGATCAATGACCAAAAGTTAATTTATTGAGAAAAAGGCTAATGTCCTGAGGGTTGTAACCACTTAAGTATATATTTTTCTGTGAATACAGTTTGATGTTCACAAGTAATTTCAAATATCTTCTGTTCAATAATGACTTATTCCTTAGGTCCCGCTGATTTTCATATGTAAATTTAATTATAATAGAAGGAAACAACCTGAATAGAGAAATGACTCAAGATGACCTTAGCGCGTTTAAGAAAATGTATTGTGGCCGGGCACAGTGGCTCACGCCTGTAATCCCAGCACTTTGGGAGGCAGAGATGGGTGGATCACCTGAGGTCAGGAGTTCGAGACCAGCCTGGCCAACATGGTGAAATCCCCTCTCTACTACAAATACAAAAAATTAGCCAGGCATAGTGGCAGGTGCCTGTAATTTCAGCTAATCGGGAGGCTGAGGCAGGAGAATCGCTTGAACCTGGGAGGTGGAGGTTGCAGTGAGCCAAGATAGCACGAGTGCACTCCAGCCTGGGCAACAAAGTGAGACTACATCTCAAAAAAAATATTAAAATAAAAAATAAAAAAATAAAGCAGGCTAAGCACGATGACTCACGCCTGTAATCCCAGCCTTTGGGAGGCGGAGGCAGGCAGATCACTTGAGCTCAGGAGTTCGAGACCAGCCTGGCCCACATGGCAAAACCCCATCTTTACTAAAAATACAAAAATTAGCTGGGCATCGTGGCAGGCGCTTATAGTCCCTCCTACTCGGGAGGCTGTGGCAGGAGAATCGCCTGAACCTGGATTGCGTCAATGCACTGCAGCCTGGGTGACAGAGCAAGACTCTGTGTCAAAAAAAAAAAAAAAAAAAAAAAAAAAAAAAAAAAAAAAAGGGTAGGGAGTTAGACTGGGGCTATTTTGCCCCCAGGAGACATTTTTGATTCCCATAACTGGAGAAGGGAGTTGGGCTGGGAGAGGAAGCACCTGGCATACAGTGGAAAGAGGCTGGGGATGCTTCTAAATATCTTACAATGGATATGACCCCTCCCCGGTATGTACAACACAAGAATTAATGCAGCTCAAAATGTCAGTTGTGCTGAAGTTGAGTAACCCTGGGTTATAGAGATATTGGGGGGCAGGGATGGTTGTGGTGCTACTACTTAGACAGAATGGGTAAGGAAGGCCACTTCGATGAGGTTATATTTGAATGAAGACTTCTATGAGGTAAGGGAAGCAAATCATGTGGCTATCTGGGGCAAGAGATTTCGGGAAGAGGAAATAGCAAATGCAAAGTCAGTGGTGCTGCAGTGTGTCTGGTGTGTTTCGGAAAAAGTAAAGATCCAAAAGTAAAGATCCAATATGACTTGGGTAGAGTGAACAAGGGGGAAAATGAGATACAAGGTCAGGGAGCTAGCTGATCATGCAAGTTCTGCTAGGCCAATGTATTCCATGGAATACACTGAAATTTCTTTCTAAGTGTGATCTATGTGTAATTCACATTATCCAATTTTTGGTCAATTACTAAAATTGCAATTTGCAAGAATGCTCTGGGGGATTAAAAATTAAATTAAATTAAAATATTTAGCATACTGTATGGAACCATCTTGCCAATATTTTGAATGCTGATGAAATTCTGTTTAGTTTTAATGCAGTCTATTTTAAGTATTAAAGTTTCTTAAACATTGATTACTACATTTTAAATCTATGAATTAAAACATCTGTACTTTTATTTTTACTTTTATATTTCTTTGAGACAGGGTCTCTGTTGCCCAAGCTGGAGTGGCACGAGCATGGCTCACTGCAGCCTCAACCTCCTGGGCTCAAGCAATCCTCCTGCCTCAGCTCCCCGGCATGGCTGGGACCAAAGGTGGGCACAATTATGCCTGGTTAATTAAAATATCTGTACTTTTAAAACATCAATAACAAACCACTCAATACTTAGTGTGAAAATCACTTAGATTTCCTTCGAGGTAAAGCACTTAATTTCCCTAGGGCGTATATTCACTTTCTTTGCTTTGGATTTATAAAAGGTCATACATCAAACTCTTTATTTCTACATGTAAAGTGTTTCTATGTAGAAATCAATCCATCAATAATGTCTGCAGTTGCTAAAAAGAACAAAGTAATCCCCATGGCACTGTGGTAAAATTTTAGTGGCTCTTGTTTTATGAATGTCTTGGGTTTAAATACACCTGCTCCCATGCATATATCAACTTGTTTTTCCTATTTCCTTTCTAAAATTACAGTGGAGCTCAGTACTAGAGAGTAACTGTGGCATAGTGAAAGAAACACAGCATGCATGCTTGAAGAGACACACAGTGGGAATAATGTGACACAGTGTCTTATCTCAACTTGGCTATTAATTTGCACAAGTTACCTCTTCAGGCCTTAGTTTTCTCATCTGTAAAAGGCGGGCTTTGGACCACATATCTCTAAAGTTCCTTTTTGGTTCTATCACACTGATTATAAATCAGAATACACAAGACTTCATAACTCTCCCCCCACACAAACACTTTCAAAACCTGGAGATAGAATAGTAATGCGTATTAAATACAGATACAGTGATAACATTCTGATCACTACTATACCTTATTACCTAAGTATAACATTCTATCGTTTTTATGATATCTTTGGAGGAAGAGATAGCTTATTCCTTTTAACTATCAAAATGTTGTCCACTTTAGTGGGTTCTTTTTTTCTTTTAAGCTATTTTATTTCTTTATTTTGAGACTAAGTCTCACTCTGTCACCCAGGTTGGAGTGCAGTGGCATGATCTTGGCTCACTACAACCTCCGCCTTCTGAGTTCAAGCGATTCTCCTGCCTCAGTCTCCTGAGTAGCTGGGTTACAGGCATGTGCCACCATGCCTGGCCAACTTCTGTATTTTTAGTAGAGATGGGGTTTCATCATGTTGGCCAGGCTGGTCTTGAACTCCTGGCCTCAAGTGATCCTCCCACCTTGGCCTCCTAAAGTGGTAGGATTATAGGCATGAGTCACCAAGCCCAGCCAATTTTTTTATTTAAAAAAGTATCTTTAGAGACAGGGTTTCATTCTGTTGCCCAGGCTGGAGTACAGTGGCACAATCATAGCTCACTGTAGCCTTGAAATCCTGGGCTCAAGCAATCCTCCCACCTCAGCCTCCTGAGTAGCTGACACTACAGGCTTTCACCACTATGCCCAGCTAACTTTTTGTTTTTTGTATTTTTTGTAGAGATAGGGTCTCACTATATTGACCAGGCTAATCTCAAACTCCTGGCCTCAAATGATCCTCCCACCTCGGCCTCCCAAAGTGTTGGGATTACAGGTATGAGCCACTGTGCTTTGACTCTAGTTTAGACTGGAGTATATAACAGCTATATAACAGGTATTGTTCTTTTTGTATTCTCAGTGTTATAATAGAAGTGGAAGGTAGAGATGTTTTTAATTCAATGTGGGAGAACTACAGTGGATTCAAAGCTATATGAAACTGACTAAGGCCCAGAAAGTCTATCCGGCTGTCTATTTGTATTAGGTTAGAATACAGGTCTGGTGGCTGGGACTGGTGGCTCATGCCTGTAATCCCAGTGCTTTGGGAGGCCGAAGCAGGAGGATCAGTTGAACCCAGGATTTCGAGGCTGCAGTGAGCTATGACGGCATCATTGCACTTTAGCCTGGGCACAAGTGAGACACTGTCTCAAAAGCAAAAACAAAAAACTCCAGAAGTTTGGGTCACAGGGAGAATTACTATTTGCATGAATCCTTCCTGAAATAACCTCCCTTGAGCATTAATTAGAAGACAGTTCACTGAAGTGATTAAAAGATGCCAGGAAGTAGCCACCCTAAAACATAACTAACATAAAATAACCACATTTGGAAATTTCATTTTGAAGTAAGGGTAGTAGTAACAGATGCTTTTAGAAAGGGACAGGAAAATTTTAAAGGAAATTGGAGGAATAAGAATTTGTTATTACATGACAAACTTCCTTATTAGGCTGCAAATCTCCTGATAAAGATTCTTTTAAATCTTTGTATCTCCCACTCCAATATGTAGCACAATTTTTTGTATATAATAAGCAATGGAAAAAAAAATTATTTTTGTAGAATCACTGATTCTCAGGAATTGACCAAGGAAAGAATGCTCTAATCCTAGATGAGCATTTTAAAAACAAAACTAAACAACAATGACAAAAATACAGAAATAGCACTCAAAGACTGAATGGCAATTCATCGAGAAACCAAAACTTGACAGAAATATCCCTTAAATAACATTCAATCTCATTCCCTTTGTTCTAATCCTGTCCCTACCCAGCAGCCTTCAGATCTGTAATTTGGTTTTCTAAGTGAGCACACCCATCAAGGAGGGCCCAAGTGGACAACCAGTGATAGCTCTCTGGTCAGGATCTCTTTTGTTCCAAATGTAGAAACCTGCTTTGGCTTTAATGAGAAAGGAGATGCACACTTGTTTAAGTATGAGTCACCCTCCAGAGCAAACTGAGTACCTACCCTGTGGGTAGACACCCCCTGGGCTAGATGCCAAAGATACAGAAATGAATCAAATGGAACCCCTGGGTCTTACTTGAAACTGTGGCTACAAAGTCCTTGTAAAAATTTTGAGTCACGTTGAATACATATCCTTACTCTTTCCTGGGATGAGAAGAATGTGTGTTCTCTTCTAAAAATTTTACCTATTCTGCCATTTTCCCATATTTTAGCCCCCAGTGTCAGTCCCACTTACACTACCTCCCATGATCAAAGGCATTTTAGTGTTAGTACGAGTCAATTTTATCAAGCCTTTCTTAGAGCTCTTAAATCATATATTTTGAAGAAAACAATTTCAATTTAAACAAGAAGGCAGAGGGAGCCTAAAAAGGCAGCTAGCAATTAATTTTACAAAACCTCCCAGCTGGTAAAGTACTTGAGAGACAAAATAGCATGCAATTATTCTTAAAGAGTTTTATGCTAATTTTATTTCCAACCCTCAGTCAAAAAACCAAAAACATCCTTAAACAATATCAAAGATCTAATGTGGTTTGGAAGGCCAGAAAAAAGGTAGTACAATGGGATTTTAGAAAGCTTCCATCTCATGAGGTGCTCACAACTTTTAGTCTACTTCTAAGACTAACTTGTTGCAATTTTAAAAAATAAACATATATGCTGATGACTATTCAATCTAATTTTCTACATCGGAGAAAAGTAGTTTCGTTTTACAAACTGGCTAAATGATAGTCTTTGAGTCATGTTTTCCTCATGCGTAAAATAAAATAACTGAGGTACCTGAATGATTCCCAAATAGTCCAAAATGAATTTTGGATACCTTTTTGTTATTCAAAAGCAAAATGAGAATAAGAATAATGTGGCAAGGTTTTTCAAAAAGACAATTTAATTTTTTTAAAATCACAAGACTATGTCCTTATTTGTGGTTAAAATGTCCACTTTAAAAACAAAGCATTGGAATTATAATGTTGCTGTTCAGTATGTTTGATGGTGAACTTCTCCTATTCTGAGTTTTGACATAAACATGAGAATTTAATAGTAAACTGACCCAAAATACACATACCTAGATTGGAAGTCGTTTTAACAACTAGATATTAAAATCATAACCACCAGGCATGATGGCAGTCCTTTATTTTCTCATTCATGCTGCCAATATTCTGCAACTCCTTTTTGGCTCACTTGCCATTTTCTCATTAACTATACATTGGTATGGAGTGGGAAAGGCTCTGTGTTTTGAAGACTCTTCTGTTCCAGCATCATAGTTTCCAACCAGCTGATAAAGTAGACATAAATTACCATACTGCCTCTATTATGCAGAGCAGTTTCAATGCCAGCACGTCTCAACCTTTTGGTTTAGAAAATATGGTCAGTATGGGTGGACATTAAGGAGAAGCTGGATAAAGGAAACTCTACCTTATCACTGAACACAATTCTGGCAGAAAGTAAAGGGTTAAATTTGAGTAAATTGACAAAGTGTTATTTTTTTAAAAGAAGAAAATTATGATACTTAAAAAAATCACTAAGCAGCACTCAATGCTGCACCAGAGAGGCCCATTTTTCATATTGACCACTGAATTCATCAGGAGAAAAACCAACTGTTACAAGGAGTGTTTTCTCTCTCTCTCTCTCTCTCTCTGATGATACATGGAGGTTCACATCTGCATTTTGTTTTAAAGGAAACCTCATTATTCTCTTTTACCAAGTATTATTTTAAATACCATTTAACTCCCCCACCGCCCTCCCCTAAGTAAACCTTAAAGTAAATAAACTTATTACACAGCCATGTTCCTGCAGAAGTTTGAATCACACCAAGAATGCATATCCTTAAAAGGAAATGTTTTCCCTCCCCTTGCATCCTGTTATTTAAGCTATTTTAAGTACTTGTCTGGAGAAAGCTAAGCCAGAATCCAAGTGGTTTTGATTTTAGCTGCTGTTTTACACTGCCCATGTCCAGGTGGTACGTGCTGCAATCTATCACTTCAAAAGCGTCTTTTGGGGTGCTATTTTGTCTTATAAATTTGACAGTAATAAAGACTGGGATTTTCTTTGACGCTCAGGTTGTGTGTGTGTGTGTGTGTGTGTGTGTTGCTTTAAACATCCTTGAATCTGTCTAAATCTGGTGTCTTTCTTTATGAAGAGGTTACATATTGTGTGCCCTAATCTGCAACACACATGCGACCTCTCTATTAGCCCACTCAGGACAGTGCTCATTAGGACTTAAAGAAGAAAGCCTATCAAGTGCAGATGCATATCCTTTTGGCAAAGTTGGATTTAAAAGTTCAATTTGGTTTGACCAACATATTCTACAAATTTTCTGCACTAAAGAAATGACAAAAGGAATCTATTTATCTAACAATAATGGGTTTACATACATACATACACAATCCTGAATGCCCATGAAAACTCACAAAATACTGATTTAAAAGACTCGGTCAAAAGACTTGGGCAGAAGAATTTAAACTATATTCCATCCTAAGATCTAAGCAGTAAAATCAAGCTTTCATTAGGCATTAAAACCTTAGAAAAGGCAGCTGCTAAACATCTCCAGATGCTTAGTTAAACATGAGGTTTGCCTCTCACAGCTTATATCTTTTGAGGTAGCTCACTGCAGCAAATATAAGAGGCAGTTTAATGAGTTCCAGCTAAGGGTAGACTGGAGGTTGCTGCGTTAGAGTTCACTGTACTAGTGGATTTCCAAAGATGGAGGTCAAGTACAGCAGAAGGCTGGACAAGTTTAGAGGGTGAGACCAGCTAATCAAAAATGTTTATCAGCCCTTTTCTGACTCAAAATTTCCAGCAGTTTGGCCATCATTTTTCCCCTGCTGCAACTCTCATTTTAAAAATACATCTGTGTTCTCACACACACGTGTGCTCTTGCTTTTACCCATGCACCCACACATGTGTACTCCTCACTAGCTTCCACACCTTGGAAACATGGTTTTCCGACTATCCCAAGACCTCCACTTCTAATAATCCATATATAATTAACCAGATGGCACAATGAAAGAGCACTGATTAGTTTCATTTTTTTTAGATGGGCTATAGTTTTGTTTTTGTTTTAAGGCATAATTAAACAAATATGCACTGGTGTAGTTTTATTGAATACTAAAAGTAAATTAAACTAAAGCACTTTTTTTTTGTGGCATCATCCTGATGTGTGTGTGTATGTGTTTTTTTTTTTTTTTTTTTTTTTTTGAGACGGAGTCTTGCTCTGTCACCCAGGCTGAAGTGCAGTGGCACAATCTTGGCTCACTGCAAGCTCTGCCTCCCAGGTTCATGCCATTCTCCTGCCTCCGCCTCCCGAGTAGCTAGGACTACAGGCGCCCGCCACCATGCCCGGTTCATTTTTTGGTATTTTTAGTAGAGACGGGGTTTCACCATGTTAGCCAGGATGGTCTCGATCTCCTGACCTCGTGATCCGCCCGCCTTGGCCTCCCAAAGTGCTGGGATTACAGGAGCGCCCGGCCGAGTGTTTTTTATATACTAGAGAATATCAAGTAATTTGAAACAACTCAACTTCCCGGGATGAGAGGAGTCTGGTATAGCTACAACCACCACAACCAATTTTTTTCTTGCTTAGTTTGGTGGGAAACCTCAAAGGAATACACCCATACTATTCCTAGTCATTTAAGAAACCCCATTATTCTTTTATTTCAAAAGTGCTGAATTCATGTTTAAAAAACCTCAGTAGTGAGTGCTCAGGAGGGAAAAAAGGCAAGGCAAGGTAAGTGTTTGCAGTACTAAAGCAACTCTGCAAAGATTTACATTACATGAATTTTTCTTTATGACAAGTAATCATCCAAATGACCACTAGCTTCCATAGCAAGATTAAAGGCTTAGAATGTAAAAGACAGTTTCTAGATGGTAAAATATTAATACCTAAGTGTTTTGAAAGATGTTATTTATTCTTCTTTAGAAAAAGTTATGTATTCCAGCATTTAAATTAAAATGGAAACATCATGAAGTACAAAAATTGATAACTAACGTTTCTGCTACTGGGAAGCACGGGAAACAATTGTTGAGAAAATTAAAATAATTATATGAGCTTGGAGATTAAAACTAAGCAGGTGCAGAAAGTGAGTGAAAAGAGAACTTTAAATTCTAATACTCAATTTATTGCTAGTAAAGAGAGTTTCAAAGCACTATTAATTGATTGAACAAAACCTATGATTAGCAGTAATTACAGAGATTTTCTCCACACACTATGATTTTGCTGAATTTCTAAGGAGATAATCAAGGCTATTATTGTTAATAGATGGGGAAAATCATCTAATGATTTCCATATTTTGTCGCAATCGAACTGAGACAAAGTAGTCTTTCCTATTCTCTGCCAACCCACCCCCACAAAAAGGAAAAACTGTCCTTCACAGGATAATAAGTTATAGAGCTTGTTTTTAAAATAAAATGTCCCTGAATTAGGAAAAAAATTTCTGTAACACCTTTGACAGTTGCCTCAGGGTTCTGTAACTAACAACAACTTAAAACTACAAAGATTTTTTTAAAGAAAATCGAAAGACTGCTGGGTCCTTAAATGAGTTTCTAAAAGATGGAGTACACACAAGCATTATTATGCTGAAAAATACATATAAATTTTATATGCTACAATTTAATGGCAAAAACCTTTCATAATAAATTCCACTGTAATGAAAATCTTCACAACAAAGGCCCTCTGAATGTATAGTTGATAATGACAAAAATCCCAGTACATCAAAAGGCTACATGTATATAGTTCCTTGGGTTTTAATCAGTGAAATATTTACTGAGAGCCTAACGTGTGCAACACTATGCTAGATACTGAGTGGACACTACAAAAGAAGAATATTCACAACAGGCAGGAATTCTGGATTCCAGAATTCTTTACAGCATATATAGTAATAAGAGCCTGAGTATGTTAGGAACATATGCCTGGCAGGGGCGTTGGCAAACTGTACGCCTATCTTAAACTCTACTTAAACAATAGCTCCACAATGACCTTTTCTTGCAGTCAAACTTCTCATTGATTCCTTACTTAATACAATTTAACTGCTTCCACTATGAAGATGATTGGTCAATCCTCTTTATGTCATTAAGCTTTTAAGGGACAATGAAGTTCTTTTACTTGTAAAATGTATTCCAAGTCTCATCAGGTAAATAATATCTGAATTATCTTTAATTTTTAAGGAATATTGCACATAATTATTTCCAAGATGCTGCATGTGAGGACAAGACCTGTATTCAGCTTTTACTTGAGGAGATGAGTACTTAATAGGGCATGGTGTCTACTCCGAAATTCTATTCATAAAGAACAAATTAAGCTGCTGCTAATGTTGAAAGATGAATATAAATTTTAAAAAAGGTTCAACAAATGCACTCCTAAAACAATTATAAGACTATTTTGACAGAATGAGAGACATTAAAAAAAAAAAAACTCTTGCAGCCAAGAATTCACTTGCTGTTATATATTAAACTATGTAGCATTTTTCTTACAGTAAGTGGTATCCATGGCAAGTTAATTAACTGCTATTTTTATACACACACACACGCAATCATGTTAGATTCAGGACTATTCAGTTTTTTCTAGTTAAAATTTTGATGGGATTATGAATGGTCACTCTGGCTGGGGTCACTATTCTTCCCAAGGTACACTGCTACTACTGAATGATTTCATAGAAAATGTTGATCATAAATATATGGGAACAGAAGTGGATATTTCCTCATTTTTCACTAATGGGATTTTCAACACAGGTCTAATGGCAAATTCTGATTTATATAACAAATCATTATATGAGCTAATTCTGTACCTTTTAGTCAAGGAGATACCAAATAATAATAATCTACCTCTCTAAGCACATGCTGATTCATGTATTTACATCAGTAGTCTGTTCTTACCCTGTTTTCTCATTACTGTCTATAGACTTGACCTGAGCACTAAAATTTGGAATGTAAATATTCTATATTTATATTCCATAGCTGCTCAATTGTAAGGCATGTTATATGATGATAAAGGATAAATCAAATGGCATGCTATGCCTTCTCATCTTATACTGAAGCTATAATTTAACATGGCGAGGTAGAACGATCTGCATTATCCAAAGGCTCAGAAAACCCATAAAAAAGGCAATAACGCCAAACTAATTAGGGAAGGGTAAAACATCATCTAATGTTTTCGAGGGTCACATATCTCTTTGAGAATATGGTGAAAGTTTCAAACCTCTTCAGAAAGATACGAGATACAAAATATAATAACTAAAATTTGGCATGGAAATT
Source organism: Macaca mulatta (assembly GCF_049350105.2). NCBI lineage: Eukaryota > Metazoa > Chordata > Mammalia > Primates > Cercopithecidae > Macaca > Macaca mulatta. The sequence continues at coordinate 122,142,255 of NC_133426.1, read as the reverse complement.
TCAGGAACCATACATAACAGTCACCCGTTAAGGATTGGAACTGTGGTCTAAAAAATTTGACCATATTAAATACTATATAAAATTGGAAATAATATCAGCTACCACTCTTGACCAAATAAATAAATAAATAAATAAATAAATAAAACAATTTTAAGTATAGCTTCCAAAACTTTATCTCATCTATTTTAACTATGTTGCTGTAATGTTTTTGATTAACCATTCACGTGATATTTTTAGAGAAATAACTTTGGGACCAAATAAATATTGCTTCCCTATAGTTTTACTACAAAAAATACTCACCAACTTTTGCAAAGGCCTCTTTGAGTTCATCAAGTTCATCTTTGGAAATCTGAGTGGTAGCCATCTCATCCATTTAAAGATCTAAAGAAAAACCGAAAATGTTTCAGATTTAAAATAATTGTGATAAATATAAGCACTCTTGCTAAGTTCTCATCTTAGGGATAATTTAAACAGAATTTCAAACTACTAAAACAATCTGAATAGGTTACCATGTCCCTATGTACAGCTTTAATAAAGAAAACAAACAAGTGAGAAGTCATCACTTACCAAAATTTATTGAGAAAAAATATTTCTGAATTTTCCTTCTAAGGACAAAATCTTAAATTACATTCAAAAAGTTTAAGGAAGGGCCAAAGTACCCAGCAGTGACAGGAAAAAGCTACATAATAGAAATTCTTGGTTATACGAGCCAAAGCTAAAGGTCAAAATTATGTGACCAATGATTCACGGAAAATACCATTTTCCTATTAAGCCACTTTAGAATCATTCACTGTGAAAACAGTGATTTTCAAAGAGCACACTGACACCTATCAATCACTCTCATTAAAGGAGAAATAAAGAGGAAACAAAGCAAATTATAGTTGGTTTTGATATAAAAATGCACATGTGTGCTAATATACACATTCTTATGCATGTAAATTATTATATTATCTGAGTATACACCCTTTCCAATTTGGCCTTATTGATCTATTTAACTAATAGAACAAAGGTTGGCAAACTACATATGGCCTGTGGGCCAAAACTGGATCACCAGTTGTTTTTGTATGACCTCAAGCTGGATATGGTTATGAAAGGAAATTTTTTGCAGTCAATTTTGATGATGGGGCACATTAACTTTGAACCCAATTAAGTGAAATGTTATCCCAGAAAAAAAAGAATTCTGTTCTTCTCATCAGAATTGTGTTACCAAAAAATTATACTCAATTATTATATTTTGAATTTTGTCAATAAAAACTTTTAGAAATAATATATTATATCCTTGATATTAATATCATAATATTCTTGATTTTACCTCTTGGCACACAATATTTATGATCTGAACCTATATGGAAAAACCTTGCTGATTCTGGCAATAAAGAGAGGAGGTCTGTATCACAATAGATAATTTCCAAATACAAACCTATTATAACAATAATTTTGGATGAAGAAAAATGAAAATGATTACATGTTGCTTTCTCCTTTTTTGCTTTGGGTTTTTTCTCTCTTCTGATTTATTTTTTTGGTAGACCTTATTTTTCTTTATTTCTTTTTCTTTTTTGTAAAGACAGGGTCTTGCCACCTTGCCCAAGCTGGTGTCTAAGTCCTGAGCTCAAGGGATCCTCCCACCTCGGTCTCCCAAAATGCTGGGATTACAGGTGTGAGCCACCGTGCCCGGCCAATAGACGTTATTATTAGAGTAGTTTTAGTTTCACAGCAAAATCAAGCAGAAGTTACAGAGAGTTCCCATATACAGCCACATGTTGCTTAAAGACAGAGATGTGTCGTGAGAAATGCATTGTTAGGTGATTTTGCCATTGTGCAAGCATCACAGAGTGCACTTACACAAACCTAGATGGTATAGCTTACTACACACATAGGCTATACGGTATGGCCTATTGCTCTTAGGCTACAAAAGGCACAGCAGGTTACTGTAGTAAACACTCTAGGCAATTGTAACACAATGGTATCCGTATATCTAAACATAGAAAACATACAGTAAGAATATAGTATAATCTTATGGGACTACTATCAGATATTTGATCAGTCATTGACCAAAACATCCTGTACCTGAGTGGTACATTTGTTACAACTGATGAACTTACATCATTACCACCCTAAGACTCTGGTGAATATTAGGGTTCACTCTTAGTGTTGTACAATCTGTGGGTTTGGACAAATATATAATGACATATATCCACCATTACAGTATTACATAGAGTAGTTCCACTGCCCTAAAGATGTTGCCTTTCCAAAAAAAGTAAACTATGGGTTAAATTTCACAAACTATACAAAATACATTTTGAGATCTTATATTTATCCCTTTTAGACATTTTGTTAAAAGGCAACAAATTACTCACCAACTCAAGTTTTGGCCAAGAAGTGTAATGCTCGGTATAAAGAGGTAGGGGCTGGAAGTGGCAGGGAGGGATTCATAAGAGAGCTGGGCCACATCTATCTTTTTCACAGAATTGTTGCTATTTCTAGAATTTATCAGAGCCCCTGGCACATAGTAAGGCACTCAATAAAACAGAACTTTAATAAAATTAATCCCTTCAACAACTATACACCAAGTACTATTAATACATTATACAAATTCATTTGCATATTAATATCCTGAACCCTCACAATAGTCCCAGGAGCTACATATTCTAATCTCCTTTTTTTCTTATTAGAAAACCTGGACTCTCAGGACTGGAATTCACACTCAGGTTTCTCAAATCCTGGAGAAGTTTTAAAATGACCATATGATGCTATTAGCTAAGTTTTTACCATAATGTAACAGACACATGTAGTGACTGGTGTTTTAAAAATTAAATAAAACCATCAGCCGGACGCAGTGGCTCACGCCTGTAATCCCAGCACTTTGGGAGGTGGAGGCAGGTGGGTTGCTTGAGGTCAGGAGTTCGAGACCAGTCTGACCAACATGGTGAAACCCCGTCTCTACTGAAAATACAAAAAGTAGCCGGATGCCTGTAATCCCAGCTACTCGGGAGGCGGAGTGAGGCAGGAGAATTGCTTGAACCTGGGAGATAGAGGTTGCAGTGAGCCGAGATCGCACCACTGCACTCCAGCCTGGGTGATAGAGTGAGACTGTTTCAAATAAAATAAAATAATATAAAATAAATAACACTAGACTCTTAAAAAAAGATATAAAACAAAGCTCGCCTATTCATTTTTTTTACCTATGATATCAAGATGCCACTAAAGATGGATAACTTCTCAGTAGACAGGTTGGATGAAAATACCTTTCAGAGTAATCACAGGATCTATGAGGAAAAGCAAGTTCGTAAGTTAGTAATGAAGTTAGGCTTTGTGGTTTTTGTTGTTGTTGTTGTTTGTTTGTTTGTTGAGACAGGGTCTTACTCTGTCGCCCAGACTGGAGTGCAGTGGTGCGATCACAGCTCACTGCCACCTTGACTTCCCAGGCTCCTCCCTCTCAGGTGATCCTCCCTCCTCAGCTTCCCAAGTAGCTCAGACTATAGGCGTGGGCCACCATGCCTGGCTAATTTTTGTATTTTTTGTAGAGATGGGGTTTCACCATTTTGCCCAGGCTGATCTTGAATTCCTGGCTTCAAGCAATCCACCCACCTCAGCCTCCCAAAGTGCTGGTATTACAAGTATGAGCCACCACGCTCAGACCTGAAGTTAGGCATTTTAAAGATCAAGAATAAAAAGAACTGCAATCCCAGCACTGCGGGAGGATTGCTTGAGGTCAAGAGTTCGAGACCAGCTTGGGAAACACAGTGAGACCTTATCTCCAAAAAAAATTTTTTTAAAAAAATTCATAAGTTAAATGCAAACGAATAGTAGTAACTCTAAAAATATTCTGTTTCACTAATATGTTCAACACTCCCCATTACAAAAATACGACATAGGATTTATTCCAATTTTCTTCACACCTTTCAAACAATCATGTTTTCAATAAAAAATTATTACACATCTTCATGAATTATACCATGGAGAATAACGGCACAGAAAGTTTAAAAGTAAGACCATCTCAGAAATCTAAAACACGTGGCCTCTCTCCTGTACCTCTAAAGGTCCTTTTCAGTTTGGGCAGATTGTGAGCCAGTAATAATTTAAAGTATGTGGGTAAAAAACAACTAAAAGAAACCCATACAACTGAGCTTATTCTCACACTACCATATCACTTCTATGCAAAAGAAAATTAGGGCGGGGTGCAGTGGCTCATGTCTGTAATCCCAGCACTTTTGGAGGCCAAGGCGGGCAGATCACTTGAGCCCAGGAGTTCGAGACCAGCCTGGCCAATATGGTGAAACCCCGTCTCTACCAAAAATACAAAAATTATCCAGGAGTGGTGGTGCGTGCCTGTGATCCCAGCTACTCTGGAGGTTGAGGTGGGAGAATCACTTGAGACTGAGAGGTCGAGGCTGCAGTGAGCCATCAGTGCATCACTGCAAAAAAAAAAAAAAAGAAAAAAAAGAAAAAAAAGAAAAAAGAAAAAGAAATTAGATAAGATTTCTGGACATAAACCACTCCTGCCCCCCGCCCCGCTTATCCCTGCTGACCAGTTGGGCTCTGATTAAATCCTGTAGACATCTCTTTCTTCCCAACATGCCCTCCCCCCATTTCTCAAACAATTTTACCAATATTTTAGGCATCTGCTATATGCCTAGTTCTTGCCCTCAAGGAATTTACAATCTGCTGAAGCAAACACGAATAATTACAATATGACACAGAGTGAATTAGTGACTGCAATAAAAGGGAAAAATATCCTTTTTTTTAGAAGAAAAAAGTCTCTAGAGACTTTAAGTATTATTAATTTCTCCTCAGAGTGGCCAGAAACGCAGTTCTTTTCTTCTTCCTATAAAATTAGCAAGTGCTGGCTCATGCCTGTAATCCCAGCAATTTGGGAGGTGGAGGCGGCAGATTGCTTGAGCTCAGGAGTTCAAGATCAGCCTGGGCAACATGGTGAAACTTGGCCTCTACCAAAAATACAAAAAGTTAACTGGGCATCGTGGGTGGTGGTGCATGCCTCTAGTCTCAGCTACTTGGGAAACTGAGGTGGGAGGACCGATTGAGCCCGGGAGGTAGAGGCTGCACTGAGCTATGAGCACGTCACTGCACTCCAGGATGGATGACAGAGCAAGACCTTGTCTCAATAAAAAAAGTAAAAAATAAAAATGAATTAAGAAATGCTTAGATCTCATAGAAATGATTTTAGGGCACCAGTTTACTCCAAAAATTAATCCAGTGCATTATAAATATATATATATTTTAAAATTTTCAAGTTTCTTCTTTCTTTTTTTTTTTTTTTTTGAGACGGAATCTTGCTCTGTCACCCAGGCTGGAGTGCAGTGGCCGGATCTCAGCTCACTGAAAGCTCCGCCTCCCGGGTTCACGCCATTCTCCTGCCTCAGCCTCCCGAGTAGCTGGGACTACAGGTGCCCGCCACCTCGCCCAGCTAGTTTTTTTTTTTTGTTGTTGTATTTTTTAGTAGAGACGGAGTTTCACCGTGTTAGCCAGGATGGTCTCGATTTCCTGACCTCGTGATCCGCCCGTCTCGGCCTCCCAAAGTGCTGGGATTACAGGCCTGAGCCACCGCGCCCGGACCTAAGTTTCTTATTTCTAATTGCCTTTAAAAAAGCCTAAAGTGACTTTGCATATACAACTCAGATTTTCCATCTATTGGAGACATTAAAGAGACACACTTCAGTAAGAACAAAAAGAAGAAACTGGAACATGCACATATCCTCAAAACCGTATTTCCAGACAAGATTGTTTTGGGATAACAGAACAGTTTAATGCAGGACTTTCCAATTTAAATAAAATCCATATTCATTTATTGACAGTTATTTGAAAGGAAATAAAGAAATGCTACTCTGAAGTACCTGGGCCAAGACTAAAAAATATAAAGCCAAATTTAAAAAGCTCACAATATATGCTCTAGTAGATAAGAATTACAATTGTAAAATTTGCTATTTGAAGCTTAAAATAAAGTTGTTTAATGTAGATTTCTTTATGCCACTATGAATTAAAAAATGGTCTGTCCTTAACACTACTCACAGATACTTGATGGTGTCTTTAAGGAAATCAAGCAGTAAAGTACTATCTTGGGAGAAAACATCACATTAAGTAACTTGGGAATGACTAAAGATATTAAAAAATTAAAATCTTACAAATTAAAATAACAGAAGCTCTATTCCTCTTCATGGGGCATTCATTGCACTATAGGACTTTTTTCTCTTAAAGCTACTATAACATCCCGGATGGGTTCACAAAACAAAACACAAGATTTGGTATCAATACTGCCCTGTAGACACTTCATGTAATCTCAAGTACCAGTACACCAAGCTGTTGTACCTTGCCCAAGGAGGTAGTATGTTCTAACAGAAGAAAGACTGTGGGACGTGAAATTAGAAGGCATCGATTATTGCTCTGGTTCTGCTATTCCCTAGTAATGTGTCCATGAGCAAGTTTAATTAATCTGTCTCAGCCTAAGTTTCCTCATTTGAAAATAGTGATAATAATACCTACTTCCTCCAGGGCCTAATGAAGATTACAGATGGTATATATGACAGCACACTGTGACTATGAAGTATTACACAGCAACTTCAAATCCTTCATGAAAGAAAATAGGCAATAAATGAATGCCTGGGTTAATTTTGAAGAGCTGTATAAATAAATATAAGGCATTAGTTATACTAATAGCCTTTTACATGGGATAAATGAAAAGTTATCTCATCTCCCTATAATTACTGACTACAGAGTATAATAGGTCTCTCTCATATATAAAAATTACAAGCCTTTGGTCAAAGTAATTTAAGAAGGATGGGCCTAAAGGAAAACCTGTCACTTTTTAATCCATGACTCAATTTGGCTCCTCCATAAGGCCAGTTTCTAAACACAATTTGAAGAGCAGACAGGAGATATACAAACAACCAACAATTTTTCTTTAAATAATTTAGGATCACTTTTCAAAACAGCTAACAGCTTGTCAATATTGTCACATTCCTCCTAATTTGCAAATTGTTTCACGAGTACTGGAAAAAGGTGAAGAGAAAGTATTACTTGCTGAATAAAAGTTTAACTCCAATTTCACAATATGTGATTTACAGGCAAAAGGAAAAAAACACTGATTTTCAAATATGTCCTCTTTCCCAGTCTGTCTTCTCACAAAAATGGACTTTATGTATTTGTTTTTTTTTTGGTTTTTTTTTGAGACAGAGTTTCACTCTGTCACCCAGGCAGTGGTGCAGTCTCAGCTTAGTGCAGCCTCAATCTTCTAGGCTCAAGCAATCCTCCTGCCTCAGCCTCCTGAGTAGCTGAGACTACAGATGTGTGCCACCACGCAAAAGTGGACTTTATTTACATGATGAGAGAGAGGGAGAGAGAAAGAGAACGGACGCTCAAAGAAATAGAAATATATTTTTCCTCCATTTAAACTCAGCAGTTTTAATACTTATCAAAAATAAAACGTCCTGGAGTCTCTACACTTTTCTGAATTTGTTCATCTGCAAAGCACTTTAATCTGTCCCAAATTCTGTTTCCTCCCTAGCTCCTATGCCTGCCATTTCTGTAAAGGAAAAGGGAAAGCTGTAGAAAAAGCCAGCCCTCCTTCACTAAACATATAAGACACAGGAAAACAGATTTTCCAATAAGGGAATAAAACAAAAGCAAACAAAACCTTGTTTGTTTGTTTTTTCGTAAAAGGATATAGTGTACAACTGGGTATGAATTCAGGGCGTCACCCATACAAGAATCTTATGCCTATGAAGTCATCCCTAATTACAGAGTTTGACTAACAATACTGCAATTATGAAACCACTCCACCAGCTCATTTAACTATACATAAACCGTGAACACAGATCTTTGCTGAGAAAGGTGTACCTACAACTACCTGAAACTATTACTCAAATTCTGAAAGGTATTTGAAGGGGGAGGGGGTTGCCTATTTTATCTCCTAAAGCACTCACTCACTTTACGAATGCAGCTGACTGAATAATCTACTTATTCATCTGTGTCATTCAGTACCATGAGGTCCAGGAGAAAGGGAATGCACGTGGGAAACTCATCTGGGGGTAACCAACTTTGATCATAAACTTGATTTTTTTTTTCTTGAAATTGAAAGGTAGACAAAAGATAAAAACAGGATATTCACCATAGACTTCATCCCAGCCACTAGTATGGTAAATAGAATTGGAAAAGAGAAGCTCATCACTTAAATCAGAGATTGGGCAACACATACTTGAGCTCCTAAAATGAACAAGAAAGCAACAAAGAGGGGACAAAACATGGAAGAAATACATTATTTCACTATCAATGAAAATAAACCAAGTTAGCCACCACTATGTGTGAACAATTCAAGAATGATCAGAAAAGGGGTGTTGTCACCTTCCTCCATCCAAAACAGGCAGTGTTTTTGAACACCCACACTTTGCATACCTACCTTTACCAATAGAAACTGCCACCCTGCCAACTCCCTAGTTAGGTAAGTGAACAGCTCAGCACTAGTCTCTAGCTTGGATGGGTGTGCAATACTGTGGGCTAAAACTCACCTATTCATACTATGATTACTAAAGCTCCAGTCTCATGTTTCCTAATGACTTTAGAAGATTCCCAACTTGAATGTCTACCACACTCACCCACTTATTCATTTATATTCATCAAGCGTTAACTTAAGGCTTAGTATGTACCAGGCACTGTGTTGGGTGCTCCAGATAGAGACAATTAGGATCCAAATTCCCTTCTTTCTGGAAGAGCTTACTGTCTAGTGGGGGAAACAGATGGAAAAACAAAAATACAACATTAGTGCTATCATGCCATCATAGTCATATATACTAAGTGGTAGGTGTCAGGAAAGTTTTTTCCGAGGTGACGTTTGAACTCTGCCTTTGAGCGCAAGTAGGATTTTCTCAGACATCCCCAGTAAGGGCATTCTCAGAGAGACATCACTCGTAAGGGTATTGTGCCTAGGGTTAGTGACAGACACACTTGCAGCAGCAGATCAGGGTCCAATTTGGAAGTGGCCAATGGAGAAGGAAAGTCAGCGAGAAAGATTCAAGTTAGGAAAGTCTAAGTGTCTCCAATCTAACTTACTGCCACATTATTTTCCCTGTTTTTCCTAACTCTTTCTCCTGCCAAATCAGGTCTCATTTTCAACTTTCCCACTTTCCTCTGTCTCCAGACTGCAGTTTGACCATAAAAAACAAAGGGAGGATCAGTCAACCTCCAATCCCTCTGGATTCTTGCCTTGCAATCTCTGAGATTCTTTCATTGTATCTGTTTATCACCTCATGTCTGGCCTACTCCAAAAGCTTTTTATCAGATCTGCCTGCTGTTCTGTCTTCCTCCAGTGCAATCTTTACACTGCTAACCTCCTGAAGAGTAGACCTTATAAACATTCCATACAAAAGAAAGTCCCTTTTTAGTACAGCATTCAAGCCCCTATACTTTTCTGACTTGACTTCTTGCTAATGTCTGCCCATCTTTCCAATGTTACTTCCCATTATATGGACTACACCCTTGAACCCAACACTCTCAAGAGACCTTATTCCCCAAACAAGCCATGTATTTTCCCACTTCTTCCACTCCCTGGAGAGACCACTGGGTCTCTCCAGTGGAATGCTCTTCACCCATCTATCTAGACACTTCAAAAGCATATTTCAGGAAGTATCTTCAGATTGTCCGCACCCAAGATAAAATTTATCTTCCCAGTACTCTCACGGAACTGTGTTTCTTCTATTACAGCTGGTCCTGGATTCTCCTCTATCAGTACCTTTTGTTTTATCCTGGTCTCTTCTGCTTTTTCTGTCTCCCATTAAAAACTTCCTGTCTCTCTATCTGCTTCTCAAGGTTAGAATACCTTCCTCTATTTTTCCTCTCTCTCTATCCAAATTCTACTCACCCTTCAAGCAAGGTTCAGAAGCCTCATCCTCTCCCAAAGCATGTTTCCCAATGACTCCATCTCCCACTGATCTTTCACTTCAACTCCCATAGAATTTAGAATCTTGCCACAAAATTTAGAAATTTAAGTATAGACTTCTCTCTATAGTTACATAAGTAGATATGAGGACAGTCTAGCTGGGACTTCCATTGTCCTACTTGGTTCAGTTTATCTACCTTCTTTACACATTCTTAAACTTGGTCAAAGAGAACAATCTTCCTCAGTAAAACAGAACCCTTCTTTCACGAATAGCACACAAAAACTTGTGTAATTCTTTGCTCTGCAAGTCTCATTTCAAGATTGTTTGTTTCTGGAGAACAGTCTAAACTTCACCTTTTACCCCCACTGCTGGATGTTGGTTACATAGGCATGGCTTAAAAAATACACCAACTGAGGCTGAGGGTGGTGGCTCATGCCTATAATCCCAGTGCTTTGGGAGGCAGAAGTGGGAGAGTTGCTTGAGGTCAGGAGTTCGGGACCAACCTGTACAACATAGCAAGACTCCTTCTCTAAAAAAAAAAAAAAAAAGAAAAAAAATGTTAAATCAGCTGGCATGGTGGCCTGAGCCTGTAGTCCTAGCTACTAGGAAGGCTGGGGCAGAAGGATCACTTAAACCCAGGAGTTTGAGGCTGCAGTGAGCTATGGTTGCCTGCCTCTAAAAAAAAAAAAAAAAATTAATACATAAAAAATAAAAAATAAATAAAATACTCCAACCAATTGCAATGTTTAGAAGGTAGTGAAAATTCCCAGTATTCCCAATACCCAGTGATCACGGCAATGAGAATTTGAAAGTTGAGAGGTCCGTAGAGTTCCATAACTTCATTCCCTAAATTGTATTAGGGAATAAACAAGTGCCTGGAATAGTCGTTGACTGTGCCCAGGACACAAAGTTGTGAAGCACAATTAAAAAGATGTATTTCTCGGCCAGGCGCAGTGACTCATGCCCGTAATCTCAGCACTTTGCGAGGCCGAGGCAGGCAGATCACAAGGTCAGAGATCAAGACCATCCTGGCCAACATGGTGAAGCCCCGTCTCTACTAAAAATACAAAAATTAGCCGAGCGTGGCTGCACGCTCCTGTAGTCCCAGCTACTCAGGGGGCTGAGGCAGGAGAATTGCTTGAACCCAGGAGGTGGAGGCTGCAGTGAGCCGAGATCGGACCACTGCACTCCAGCCTGGGCGACACAGCGAGACTCCGCCTCAAAAAAAAAAAAATGTGTTTCTCCAAGCATAGCTGGAAAAAAAAAAAAAAAAAAAGAAAGCAAAAGAACGTGTTGGAAGAAAGGTAATTAACTATTTTTTCCCTCTTTCCTTTTTTTTGTTTTTCTTTTTGAGATAGAGGTTTGCTGAGTTGTCCAGGCTGCAGTGCAGTGGCATGATTGCTGCAGTGCAGTGGCATGATCACTGCAGCCTCCAACTCCTGGCCTCAAGTGATCCTCCTGCTTTAGCACCTCCCATCCCCAGTAGCTAGGACCACAAGCATGCACCACCATACTTGGCTAATTTTTAAATTTTATTTATTTATTTGTTTATTTATTTTTGTAGGGACAGGATTTCACTATGTTGCCAAGCTGGTCTAAAACTCCAGGGCTCAAGTGATCCTCCTGCCTCAGCCTCCTAAAGTGCTGGTGTTACAGGCTTGAGCTGCAGTGCACAGCCAATTAACTACTCTTCCCAGAAAAACAAAAATAAAGAGACTACGCATTGCTTTGCAGAGAGAAGGTACAATGCCCAGTATAGCCTTTGGAAAATAACTTAAAAAGCTACTAACAAATATGACCATGATATCGAGAAATAAGAACAGTTGCCAGAAAATGCAGATAGTAACCCCCTCCAGCTAATACTAACTTGTTTTCATTACTTAAAAGGATAAGGGATTCACTTAAGCCTTGAACTAAAATAACCAAAACTTTAATTGTATAAAACATACAGAATATAGACAATTAGTTCAGTAAAGACTATACAGAGTTCTGAAAGTTATTTATTTAAAACATTGGTGTTAAATTGGCACTGATCATAAAACAGGCAACATTCTGAAAAAAAGCACACAAATGCTTACTTTTTCCTGACACATTCACTCCTATATATGACAGGCTTCTGCTTCTCTGTATTAATACTGCTTAATTTCAGCCTCCTGAATGCTAAGTATTGTGAATGACCCCTCCCATTATATCAGTGCCAATAACTTAGTCTTAATATAAAACAAACACTCAAGTTATCTATGTGATTTACTTTTCATTTTAATATTTTTTTCCTTCAAGATTTTTCTCAAGAACAAGCGGCTTGGAATTTTGCTTGGAATTTTGCTTGACTCATTTTAGAAAACTTTCAAGGAATCTTGGTAAAGGACTAATTGTAAACGCGTAAGAGGCTATATACATAATTTTTATTTAATGACTTGTTGCTCTGAAAGTCAAAATAAGGGAGTCAAAACCTAAATGCTCTCACATGTGTCATAGGTTCCTAGTCCTTAAAGTTTAGGAAAGGTTGAAGCAGAAGGAAAAGTGGTAGAGTGTTTTACAGTGCATTGATTCTAGCACATCAGCATTATTAAAAATTGCTGCTGCTTCTTTTTTTTAGATAGAATCTCACCGTGTCACCCAGGCTGGAGTGCAGTGTCATGATAACTGAAGCCTACAACTCCTGGGCTCAAGAAGTCTTCCCACATTAGCCCCCTGAGTAACTGGGATTTGAGGCATGCACTACCACACCCAGCTAATTTTTGTATTTTTTGGAGAGATGGGGTTTTGCCATGTTGTCCAGGTTGGTCTTGATCTCCTGGGCTCAAGTGATTTGTCCGCTTTGGCCTCCAAAAGTGCTGAGGTTACAGGTATGAGCCACCATGCCCAGCCAAAAATTGCTTCTTATAGTCAATGTGGCGAGCAAACATCTATGAAAGAAATAATCACCACGTATAGCAGACTTTACTTCGGAAAGTTTTTTTTCAGGTCTAGCTCTTCTGTTCATTCTACTTAATATTTCAGCTGCAAATGGTACAACTAAACAGAGGACATCATTAGGTACCCCAAATAAAATTGACAGTATTTTCTCATGAGGCATTATTATATACACTGATTAGATTGTATAGTATCAGGAACTACAGAATAAAGTAACTGGCTCATGGAACATAAATTTGGATATATTTAGCAACTGTGCTTCTACAATTCACATAGAAGGCAATGAAAATAAAAGATCATAGAACAAAACCGTATCATGTCAGATAACATAATATAAAATTTCAGGGATACTTGTAAAGTAACATGAAAAACCTTACTACTATTTCCATGACAAAATATGCTTCAAATTCCAAATCAATTGAGAAATGAACTTTAGAGGCTCTGTGACTGAAGGCTAATTCTACCCTTTATCCGACTCCAAGTAGCTGCCTACCTATAACTATAATTTGGCCTTGGATATATCTAAAACCTTTAAGGAGACTTAAACATCAGTCTACTCTTTAATGTGAAGAGATGGCTCTGTTCTGCACGTACACTGCTCCAATAACCCCTGTGGATGCATAAGAAACATATAAAGGTTTATTAAGAAGGGTGCGGAAGAGAGATGAGAGCAGAAGAGTTATTTGCAAAGTCATGCATGGGGTTAGACTAAGCCATTTTAGCCCTCTTCTACCACTGTAATACCCACAACCAATTAAGCCATCTTCAATTTTCTGTTTGTATTATATTATATTACATTATATTACTATTATTAGCTTTGAGACAGAGTCTTGCTCTGTCGCCCAGGCTGGAGTGCAATGGCATGATCTCGGCTCACAGCAACCTCCACCTCTTGGGTTCAATTGATTCTCCTGCCTCAGCCTCTCAGGTAGCTGGGATTACAGGCCCCCACCACCATGCCTGGCTAGTTTTTGTAGTTTTACTAGAGACGGGATTTCACCATGTTGATCAGGCTGGTCTCGAAGTCTTGACCTCAGGTGATCCACCCGCCTCAGCTTCCTTAAGTGCTGGGAATACAGGCGTGAGCCACTGCGCCCAGGCTTTTTATATTATTATTATTATTTTGGGACAGAGTCTTGCTCTGTCGCCCAGGCTGGAGTGCAGTGGCTCTATCTCAGCTCACTGCAACCTCCACCTCCCGGGTTCAAGCGATTCTCCTGCCTCAGCTTTCGCAGTAGCTAGCATTACAAGCATGCACCACCGCATCTGGCTAATTTTTGTACTTTTAGGAAAGACAGGGTTTCACCATGTGGGTCAGGCTTGTCACGAACTACTGACCTCAAGTGATCTGCCCACCTAGGCCTTCCCAAACGTTGGGATTACAGGCATGAACCACTGCGCCCAGTCTTGTATTATTTTAAAGGCGATGCATCATAGGGTCATAGTTGCTAACCAGTTCCTCCCCTTCCCCATATTCCTATAGCCCTTTTCAGCTTTCAGTGTGATTACATCTATTTCTTTCTCTATCTCCTCCATGAGCCTGTGAGCTCCTTGAAAGCACGGTTGGTATCTTATTTGACTTTGTATCTTGGTTCACAACAAGCACCTACCAAATGTTTGTTCAATAAATAAACTTCCATGGAGGTGAGTAGGGAAAGTGCGCAGACCTACACATCATGCAGGCTATATAGTCCTCTCACGTGGTTTTAAAAACACATACTCTATTGGAGAAAGCTATGAACAAAATAGTCAAGATCAATAACGTCCTCACATTCTTCACATCCAATTGGCCTGTTATCATGCCTTAACTACCCTTGTTCAATACTTCAAGATACTACAAGACTCTTCAAGATGTTTGTGACCTGTCCTTTGAATTTAGCTGAAAATCAGACAGAAATAAATCTTTTCAGAAGCAGTTTTCACTTTCAATCATTTCGGCATTCAAGCAGCACATTTAACCTTTACAGTCATACACATCATGCGTACATCATGTTTTGACAAGCCTGCAATTTATAGATAAAAGTTAACATTTAGAAGTAAATATAAGGAGTTAAAGACCAGCCTGGCCAATATGGTGAAACCTCGTCTCTACTAAAAATAAAAAAATTAGCTGGGCGTGGTGGTGGGCGCCTGTAATCCCAGCTACATGGGAGGCTGAGGCAGGAGAACTGCTGGAACTTGGGAGGTAGAGGTTGCAGTGAGCCAAGATCAAGTCACTGCACTCCAGCCTGGGCAACAGAGTGAGACTCCATCAGAAGGAAAAGAAAGAGAGAGAGAAAGAGAGAGTGAGAGAGAGGGAGAGAGAGAAAGGAAGTAAAGAAATACAAATTGCCCAAAACTAAAGGTCTACTAACATTTTTATTGTCAATATTTTCAATATATACAAGAAAAAATAGCACAAAAAACACCCATAAACCCATCACAGATTCTACATTTATCCAGATTTCTCCACATTTGCTTGGTTCATCTATTCTCTCTTCCTGTCCTTTCTTCTCCCTCCCTCCTTCCCTATCTGTCTCTCTTCCCTGAATTACTTTAAAGCAAATCTCAGAAATCCTGTGATTTCATCCCTACATAGCTATTAAGAAATGAGTTCTTTTTTCTGGAAATACCTCTATTCTGTGCTATAATTGATGATTAGCTAGATTCTAATTGATTTTTTGTTTTGTTTTGTTTTCAGTCCAATATCTATGAGTCACTTAACCCCCAAAGGGTGCCCAATCCTGTGTCATTTCCTGGAGGAATATCAAATACCTCCATTTTAGGTAAAAGTTTCCTTTCCTTTTTTTATGCTTAATAAACAAAGATAAGATCTGAAAGCAATGGCTATTTAAAAATAAATTAATACATAGCTTTTTCTAATAATAGAAATATTCAATTCAATGTGGTCAGATTAAAGACATCATTTAAATGTTTCTCAGGCAAGAATTTTGCAGCTATTTAATGCAAGTCTTAATTATGGTCTAAAAGCCCCTTTTCCTGGGATGAAGAATACTATTTCAAACCCAAAGGCACAACAAAAAAACAGCTCTCCCTCCCCTAGCTTCAGAAAGCTAAGGTACATTAACTAACTTCTTAGATTGAAATAGCCCACTTTTCTTTTAAAAGGTCTAATGTCTTCCATACCTCCTAAGTAAACTTTTACATCTACCCCAAAAATCTGAATAATTTATGGTAAAATAAATCTGCTGCTAATGAAATTCATTAATGTTCATGCCTAAGAAGTATTTCCAGTTTCCTTTCTTATGAAAATTAACATATGTTGGAGTGAAGCCAAGGGCAACTTTCAGGGATATGTGTGTGGGGTGTGTGCGTGTGTGAAAGACAGAGAGAGAGAGAGAGAAGAGAGAGAGAGGGAGAGAGAGAGAGACACTAGGCAAGATCAGACTAGTTATCATGCTTCCTTTCAATTTAAAATAAAAATGCCATAAAATATTGTGACCTACAACTCAAATCACTATATACACTACGCAGAAAGCTATCGGCAAGTCACTGAAAATGCCTCCTACAGTGTTATATACCTTGCTTATATGTTAGCAAATACAGCACTTGTTAATTGAAAAAACTGGTTTGTTTTGTTTCATACTTCACTTTTTACTTCATATGCGTATACTAAGTACAACCAGTCCAAGAGGTGATTCAACTCAGAGTGAGGATTGACTATATAACTAGCTATACTTCCCTTTGCTGGAAATATGGGGAAATTAAACTTATATGACAACCATTTGATGGAAAATCCTGATGTATCCGAGCACCAGAAATCACTATTGCTACCAAGTACCAATACCATCAAAATTTAATCACCAGTGATTTTTATTATTTTGCAAATTATAAACATTAAGACAACTGTTTGATTTAACCCACTTAGGAAGAGTAGAATACTAATTTAATCATGACATGTTCTGTCATGACAGCCACCTCAATCTCCATTTTACGTAATTTTGAAAAACCATTTAACTGGGATCAAAGGCATTTGAAATTCCTCCCCACCACAAATATAGACAATAATTTCTATTATTTAGTGTTTTAGATACTTAACTTGATAAATAGAGCTATATAATTAGGACTTCAAAACCCATTTTTAAAAAGTATAAACTCCCTAAACAATCTCTAAATAAAGACAAATACAGAATACACACAGAACAGGTTAGAATCTAAACTTCAAAATTTTCTCTTAACAAAAATTTTATTCTAGTTGAGTAAATAATATTTTTTAAAGTGACTCCAAATGCTTAACTACACAAATAAGCAACAGGAATTTCAAGCTTTTTAAAGTAAATTTCTGCTTAATCATTTAGTATTTAAATTTAGATTTAGTAATCTGAAAGTTAGAGCCTGTCAAAATAGTATTAAAATAGTTACCCGCTGAGAGCAAACTTGGTTCTTTCCTTTCTCGCAGCACTGATAGACAGAACCTTCTCCCACGCCCAGAAAAGCAATCTGGAAACCCAACATTCTTCTTACAATTGCAACTTTAGAGAGCAAGTCACAACACTTCCTGCTAGAAAAAGAGAACACCCTGACAAAAGAATGATACAATACTTACGAATCCCCTTCCTGTCAGCCTGGCAGTATTTTGCCGAGAATTTAATAAATTCTAACTTAAACGCAGCATTTAAAGAGAAAAGTTTTCTTTCTTCTTCTTCTTTTTTTTCCAAAATCATACAAGGACTCAGGGGAATTTAAAGTTAGTTCAGGTCAAATAGCTACAACCCATATACCTATTTAGAGTTTGAACAGTAGCCAAGTAACCTGCTTATTTTAGAACACATGGAACAGCTTCTCCCCAGTGCCCAAGTCACTCGTCCATAGTCAAGAACATTACTTGCGAAGGCAAATTAACTCTCAGGCCACTCACTTACAGTCTCTATTATTCATTTTCATCCATATACAACATTTACACCCCATATGCTAAGGTGGTGTAGCATTTATTTCAAGTATATACATTTTGATTTATGTCAAAAATGTAAGCTCTTCTGTGCAGGAACTATATTTTCTGCTGGCATAGCACACAGGAACTAAATCAACACTTGCTGAACTGAACACTTTTCTAACTGAGAGCCGTAGTAAAGAGGTCTAGAGCCAGATTGGGTTCAAATCCTGGCTCCACACTTTATCAACCATGCAAATTGCTTAAAACTCTTCTGCCTCTATTTTCTCATCCCGGGATGAAGATAAGAGCAACTCCATCATATCACAGTTCACTATTTTATACATGGTTGTAAGGCTTAAATGATTTAATATGTGTCATAAATTTAGATCAGAGTCTGGCGCATGGTAAGTACTAGATATGTGATAACTGCTCTCATTATTGAAATTTGCCTTTAACTGGTCTAGCAATCTAATCAGTGAGTTGCTAAATTAAGCAACTGGTTAGTTGTGAGTGCCTTTTATGAGAGAGAACAATCAGTTGGAGCACTGGGCTAGGCTGAGGAGGCCATTTCTGTACTGACATAGGGCAAGTTAATAATTTGAAAGGAAATGCAGCACAATGAAAGCATCAGGGTCTTAGGAGTCTGACAGACCTGTAAGTCTGTGTGACCCTGAACAAATTACTTAGCTTCTCTGAGCCCCGGGTTCATATCTATAACAATGGAGCTATTCCACATATTTCACAAGGTCCACATGATGACCTAATGGGAAGATATAAATATGTAAGAGTGTTTGAGTCCAGCAAGGTACTCAGTAAGTGGCAGATATTATTATCATCTGTCTCGGATAAAGCATGCATAATGCCATCTGCGGCTCTATTCTACCTCATGAGAATGAAAGAAAGACAATAGATACTCTAGTCCTTCATAAATAATATACAATAAAGTATTTTATAATAGCATACTGAACTCTCAGCATAAGGAGGTGACTCACAGTGTGATCACCTGTGAAAAGGAGCCCTCACTGGATCGTCCCCATTATGAGGCAGACAGTGTTCCCCTGTCTTCATCACTAACCACCATCAGCAGACACTGGGTCACATTTTGTGTCCTTCATGGAAGTGCTTTAATTTATTTCACCAATCACAAAACCTTCATGAAATATCAAAAGGCAACACAATGCAGAAGAGAAGGAATATAATGGCAGGAGTCAGAGGACATGTTTTTCCATCTGTCCTTGTTGCTGACTCACTATGTGAATGAAGCTTCTTCAACTTTTCTGAGTATCAAATTCTCCATTTCTAAGCATAGAACTATCTGCCTGTGTCCTATCAGGGAATAGTAGGTAACTACCAAGCATTTTGAGCTACTTTGAAGAGTATGTGTTATCATTCATTTTTCAGACAGAGAAAACCGGGGCACAGGCAACTGCCTCAAGTAAGAAGACAGTATCAGTTTAGACCAGAAATATTGGGTTTTCCCCAGCCTTACCTTTTCTTCAGCCACACCTGTTGCCTCAAACCACTGAGATGGGTCTGTCCCAAATGCTACGTAACCACCCTTTTCAGATATGTAGCAGTATCACTGAGGAAACTAATGTTTTAAATATGTAATTCTTCATTTTAGAAAACAGCTTTCTCTCGTTTCAAGTTTTACAGGTCATTATAACAGTGCTACTTAAAAACTGTTTCTCTGACTTTTCCTTTCCTGGTCATCTGGAATATTTATGCTCTCCAGCTTTCCAAACTCCAAGGCTAATCTTCGATCAGTGTGATCTGTCAACACTGAGTTACTAATTCTAAAGTCACTTCACCTTAATATAATAGCATCTATTTCTACTGCAAAACATTGTAGTTAAAGTTCTAGGAGTCGATATGCCCTTCAAAAGAGCATATCTTCTACTTAGTAAATGCTAGGTGTAGGACATAGAGACAGTTTTGGTTTTTTTTTTTTTTTTTGAAACGGAGTCTTAGTGGCGGGATCGCGGCTCACTGCAAGCTCCGCCTCCTGGGTTCATGTCATTCTCCTGCCTCAGCCTCCGGAGTAGCTGGCACTACAGGTGCCCACCACCACGCCCAGCTAATTTTTTTGTATTTTTAGTAGAGATGGGGTTTCACCGTGTTAACCAGAATGGTCTCGATCTCCTGACCTCGTGATCTGCCTGCCTCAGTCTCCCAAAGTGCTGGGATTGCCCCGCCAGTTTTTTGTTTCTTTTCTTTTCTTTTTTTTTTTTGAGATGGAGTCTCGCTCTGTCACCCGGGTTGGAGTGCAGTGGTACGATCTCAGCTCACTGCAACCGCCGCCTCCTGGGTTCTAGCTATTCTCCTGTCTCAGTCTCCCGAGTACCTGGGATTACAGGCACCTGCCACCATGCCCAGCTAACTTTTGCATTTTTAGTAGAGACGGGTTTCACCATGTTGGCCACGCTGGTCCAGAACTCCTGACCTCAGGTGATCCACCCATCTTGGCCTCCCAAAGTGCTGGGATTACAGGTGTGAACAATCGCACCCAGGCTAAAAGACAGTTCTACCACATCACTAATTTAACAAGTTTTAGCATGTGACCCATTTTGTAAACTTCTATCTCACTCACCATCTGAGGTGTGTGTGGGTGTGTGCGTGAAGGGGGCGGTGGGGAGCGTGTCTGTGTATGTGCACGTATGTGAACAGGATCTCGGTTTTTACTATGGGTAATGAATACTGGTTTGGGAATGCAAGATGGTGGCAAGGGTTCTGTAATAAATTCTACATTCCCATCAACAGCCGCAGAATGAAAACAGCTTTTAAATTGCATCCCAAATTCATCAAAATGAATGCTAAGGAAAGCCGATGGAAACCAAATTCTCACTCTCATTCTCTCTAGATGTTACAAACAGAAACCATAAAGTTAAGAGTTCAGGCTGGGCTTTAAGAGTTCAGGCCGGGCCGGGTACGGTGGCTCAGGCCTGTAATCCCAGCACTTTGGGAGGCTGAGATGGGCGGATCACCTGAGGTCAGGAGTTTGAGACCAGCCTGGCCAACATGGTGAAACCCCGTCTCTACCAAAAATACAAAAAAGCCAGATGTGGTGTCGTGTGCTTGTAGTCCCAGCTACTCGAGAGGCTGAGGCAGGAGAACAGCTTGAACCCCAGAGGCAGAGATTGCAGTGAGCAGAGATTGCACCACTGCACTCCAGCCTGGGCCACAGAATGAGCCTCTATCTCAAAAAACAAACAGAAAGTTAAGAGTTCTCACACATGGACTTGTGGACACACTCCCACCCCAGGGTGGAGAAAAGAGGCACACCCCAAAAAGTTATAGGAGTTTCACATAAGTATCAGTGGAATATGTAGCTGTAACACAACAGCCAGGCATAGTATTTTTAAAAGTCTCTTAAAACTTTCATGCAGACGTCCTGCTCTCCACCACACCCAGTACTAGGTATACTTTCCATGTGTGACACGTACATTGGAGGCCTCTCCCCCTGTGCTTAATGACACACCTCAACAACACTCATCTATTTTCCTTTCATGAAACAGTTTTTTTTCCATCTTCATGACTTATAAAAACAAAGCGAACAAACAAACATAGTGAGTGAAGCATAGAAGCAAAGGGATCTAACATATAAAACAGGCAACAAGTTTACATTCAAGAAACTACTACTGTAATTTTGGGACAATATTGGAAAGTTTAGGAAATTCATACCAGGCACAGCGTTAGGTATATAAACTTGTTGCATGGATGTGTCAGTTTTAATAATCAAGTCATTTATGTAACTTTTTTTTCATATTTTGGGAAAAATAAGTTAGAATATATCTTAATTTCAATATTCTGGCCAGGCGTGGTGGCTTGTGCTTGTAATCCCAGCACCTTGGGAGGCAGAGGTGGGTGGATCACTTTAGCCCAGGAGTTCGAGAGCAGCCTGGGCAACATGGCAAAACCCTGTCTTTACAAAAATAATACAAAAAAATTAGCTGGGCTTGGTGGCTGTCACCTGTAGTCCCAGCTACTTGGCAGGCTGAGGTAGGAGGATAGCTTGAGCCCTGTAGGTGAGCTGTGATCTTGCCATTGCACTCCAGCCTGGGCGACAGAGCAAGACTGTCGCAAAAGAAAATATAAAATCCAATATTCCAAGGGCTGTCTCCCTGATAGTATTTACTAGCTCTTTATTTGTGTAACTAAGTAATCAAAATTTTAAAATAAATAAAGAAAAGGTCAAAATACATCGAACTACACATGGGGAAAGGAATGAATTTAAATGTCATACATGTTCAGTTCATAGCTAATAAAAACATACAAAGGAATAACTCACATGCTCTACAATTTTCTATACTGAGGGTCTCTCTCTCACTTAAGAAAGAAAAGAAAGGAGAGGAGAATAGGAGAAAAGTGGAGGGCTGGGGCAAAGGGATAAGGGGATAAACAACAACAACCAAAAACCCAACTCAGTAGTTCCTAAACTTCTTGGCCTCAGGATCTGAGGATCCCAAAGAGCTTGGTGACACATGGGTTAGATCTATCAGTGTATCTGTCACATCAAAAATTGCAACTACGAAACTTTTAAGATATTTATTTGTTTAAAAATAAGAATAAGCCCACTACATGTTAACATAAGCTTTTTAATGAAAAATAACTATATTTTCAAAAAAAGTGTAGTGAGAAGAGTGGCATTGTTTACATTGCTACAAATCGCTTTAATATTTAACCTAGTACAAGAAAGCTGGGTTTTCATATCTGCTTCTGCATTCAATCTTTTGCAATGCCAGTTTTGGTTCCAGTGTATGAAGAACATCTGGCATCCTACAGATAAACTGTTGTAAAAAAAAAAAAGAAATATTTTAAGAGGCTTTCTAGATACTTACAGATATTCTTCAATACTACACCAAAACTCGAGAAGTGGTAGTTTCTCAAAGGTTGGTTGCAATGTAGAGTCTGATACAATATCAATGATTTTTTCAAAATCTATTGGTCTGTCTTGCACTCAGAATGGGCCTTTTACCCATGCTTGATTTTGTAACATTATGCATTAGTCATTTGGAAAAATATTGTTTCATTAAGTTATGCGGGTCTTCCAAATGCTGACACACTTCATTATACAAACTAACAAATCATTTTCATTAATTATACTGTCGATTTCATTAGAAAAGCCTAAGTATTGATCGGATAAAATGGTGACTAATGCAAGTTCTCAAAATTTTGAATTTTGCTTGAAAGTTCTAATTTTAGCATTGGCAACAAATACTCTCAGTTGTTTCCCTTGCAGTGATAGGCACACTTGGTTCATTTTTTTAAAAAATAAAGTATCTGTTAGATACTTGGGTTTGAATAATCAGTTAATTTAATCTTTCAAAGTAAAAATGGTTGTCCTTTTTTTTTTTTTTTTTTTGAGACGGAGTCTTGCTCTGTCGCCCAGGCTGGAGTGCAGTGGTGCGCTCTCGGCTCACTGCAAGCTCCGCCTCCCGGGTTTACGCCATTCTCCTGCCTCAGCCTCCTGGGTAGCTGGGACTACAGGCGCCTGCCACCACGCCAGGCTAATTTTTTGTATTTTTAGTGGAGACGGGGTTTCACCATGTTAGCCAGGATGGCCTCTATCTCCTGACCTCTGATCCGCCCGCCTCGGCCTCCCAAAAGGCTAGGATTACAGGTGTGAGCCACCGCACCCAGCCTGGTTTTCTATTTCTTAAAAGGCAGCTAGTTTAGCTCACAACTCAGACAGCTGCACAAGTACTTTCCCTCAAGACAATCATCATATATCCATATGCAGCAGAAATACTTTATGGGTACGTCTCATCTCATCACACACAGTATTAAAAAAGATGCATACCTGAGAATTGAGATTTAATAAAATTATTTTTTCCTGCGTCATCAAGTACATTTGTAAATGAAACGTATAAGATTTTTTTCTAAAGGTGATGGTATGGTGCTGAGGAACACAATGGCTATTACTACAGTGTGGGGCCACTATCTTGATTCAACAGCTTTACCCACTACTGCTTTTGCATCATCAGTGCAAATGTTAACATAGTGAAAAAGCAAATAACAATTTAGTTTTATCATGAAAGTAATTTTAACTCCCATGGGCCCATGCGCCACACTTTTTGAAAACTGATGCTTTATTCAGTAATATTTATGAAGGAGCCATCTAATTTTAGAGACAGCAAACCTATAAAGTATGCAGGTTTTAACAAGAATTTTCAAACTGAAAATAAAATTAACAAAATTACATATCTAGGTTTTAACCTGAGTTCTGTACTTTTGAACTGTTAAAAGAAAAAACACCTCTTTAATATCAATTCAGGTGAGACAAAAATCTACAGCTTATCTACTTCAAAGCACATTTTGCTCAATCAGGTTCATGTCTAAAAGGCATGACCTTATCATGACAATCATAACATAACATGTACAGTGTTGTTTAGAAACTTTTTTTTTTGGAAATGGAGTCTCACTCTGTCCCCCAGGCTGGAGTGCAGTGGTGCAATCTTGGCTCACTGCAACCTCCCATTCCTGGGTTCAAGCAATTCTCCTGCCTCAGCCTCCCAAGTAGCTGGGATTACAGGCGCCTGCCACCACACCTGGCTAACTCTTTTTTTTTTTTTGGTATTTTTAGTAGAGACGGGGTTTCACTATGTTGGCCAGGCTAGTCTCGAACGCCTCGGCCTCCCAAAGTGCTGGCATTACAGGCGTGAGCCACAGCGCCCAGCCTGTTTAGAAAATTTTAATAAATTTTTTAAAAGATTAAGAAAGGAAATATATGTTACAAGATGAGTTAACATCCTACTCATACACAGCAAATTAGATTTTTCTTGGCCGGGTGCGGTGGCTCACGCCTGTAATCCCAGCACTTTGGGTGGCTGAGGAGGGCAAATCGTGAGGTCAGGAGTTTGAGACCAGCCTGGCCAACAAGGTGAAACTCCGTCTCTACCAAAAATACAAAAAAAAAAAATTAGCTGGGCATGGTGGCAGGCGCCTGTAATCCCAGCTACTTGGGCGGCTGAGGCAGGAGAATCTCTTGAACCCGGGAGGCGGAGCTTGCAGTGAGCTGAGATTGCGCCATCACACTCCAGCCCAGGCCACAGTGCAAGACTCCATCTCAAAAAACAAACAAACCAACCAACAAACAAAAAAAATTTTTTTTTTTTTTTTTGAGACGGAGTCTCGCTCTGTCACCCAGGCTGGAGTGCAGTGGCCGGATCTCAGCTCACTGCAAGCTCCGCCTCCCGGGTTCACGCCATTCTCCTGCCTCAGCCTCCCGAGTAGCTGGGACTACAGGCGCCTGCCACCTCGCCCGGCTAAGTTTTTGTATTTTTAGTAGAGACGGGGTTTCACTGTGTTACCCAGGATGGTCTCGATCTCCTGACCTCGTTATCCGCCCGTCTCGGCCTCCCAAAGTGCTGGGATTACAGGCTTGAGCCACCGCGCCCGGCCCAAAAAAAATTTTTTTTAAATTTCTTCCTGCTTATATAAAGGACTTGGGATTTTGGAGAGCAAAATTAAATTTCCTGGCTCATATTTATTCAATAGATAAACGCTGATTAAGCATCTATTCTGTAAAAGGCACTATACTAGTTGGCATCAGGAAATATGAGGATTTCTGCAACATGCTTTTCATATCCTCAAGGGACTCATAGTGGCTGTGTCTATATATATAATCAATTCCCTAAAATGGGTATAATGCTTCCACTATGACCTTTCTAAGGGGTATTTATGTTATTACAAAGTACAACTTGAGCCAATTGAACTGGAAGTCACTATAATGCAATTTTAAGAAAAAAAGAAAGGGAAATGGTGTATGAAAGAAAATAAAAAAAGGAAACAAAAAATAAGAAATGAGACTTTCCCTAGTTTCCCTCTATATAAGGAAATGAACAAGAGATGTGAGCAAATATGGGCATGACCACATCATTTTTCCACCACAACCCATCATCTTATTTCACTTCAGGACAGGAACCATCATGTCATCTCCTTTGAGTCAGCTCTTGTACTACTCACATAGGCAAAAATAACTGAGCAATATTCATTTTCCACAAGGAGCATTAAATACATTTAAGTATTCTATAATTTTTCAAATGACAGAAGATAGTTTTACAAATGCCATGATTTTACATTAATTTCCAGGGCTACTAGGTCCTTTCACCACCTCCCCCAATGCAAATTAAGCCCACCCTCAAGAAGAAATCCACAAGTTAAACTAGTAACATTCCTCAAGAGGCCTAAGTATAACACTGATAAATGAAAACTGAAAATGATCATTGCAGAATAAAATATTTACTTTACTTATCAGCTTCTAGCTTCTTGACCTAGATTCCAAACAAAATGTCAATTTTTTTCGTATTCAAGCTGTAGATAGTATGTGCAAAAGTTCTCAAAACTCATTCAGTGAAGATCTTTAAAAGTTGAATGATATTTAATGATAGCATTAAATAATTTTAAATTGTTCTACCATTTTAATATGTAATAAGCTCTATGAGGGCAGTGATTTTTTGTCTGTTTTGTCCAGCAATCTATTTTCAGCTTATAGAACAGTGCCTGGCATACAGTAGGCACTCAACAAATATTTATTAAATGGATGTATGTGGAAGACATTGCATCCTAAAGGAATTAACTCAGTGTCATATATTATAGTGGTTTATTTCATAGTCAAGAATAAACTTTCAGCATTTGTCTTTTTAATGCAAAGCAGATAAATAAGGATAAAAGGTATCTACTCTTGTTCCATTGGCTAACTGTATAAGATACGATCATTCCTGAAAGCTAATCTGGCCAAACACATGGTGGGTTACATTTTCTAACAGCACCAAATCCATGCTCAGATTTGGCAATTGAAACGAATTTCTAAATTCTGCACCTTTAGAAAATAAATTCATTTGAGAGAAAAGAAGTGGAGTGGAAAGTATAAAGAACTCTCAATGTATCAAGTTTTTCCTCAAAGTTGCCACACACACCCTCCCCCAAAAAGAAAGAAAAATATCTCACTGTCAAGAGTCAAAACATCACTGCTTTAGCTTTCCAAACTTTAAACAACTACTTTTTGACCTCACAAGGAATAACAAAACCTTCAAAAGAAAGAACCGCTTTAGCATTTCCTGCCAGCCTGCCCTAGTCTAAAGATTAACCTTGTCAGTTTTTAGGAAGACATATAAAATCCCCTTTAAATGACTAATTCAGATGAAGTAGTAACATGAAGCCATAGCTTTTAAGACGCTGGCTTCTACTTGTTACCAGATGTTGCCATCACTTCAAAGTGTTAAATACATCCATGAAGAATTTCTGATATATTTGCGTGTGAAATATTTTCTGACTTCCACTGTTATTGTGGAGTCACATTCATGGAGAAAAATTGTTGACTTGCTGTTTAATAAAACGACCTTAAGATTCCATTGTTCACTTTGAGAGCCACTCTATGTCAGTATAATTCTTCCATGTAATTCCTGCAAGCACATATATATATACTTTCAAAACACAATACAAATTAATTCCATTTCATTGGGAGTTTGCCATGAATGGCCTGCTTTATACTTCTTTTGAATTTGGGGTGGGAGGGAAACTTTCACAAATAGTTCAGTTGAAAAATCCAAATTTTTGCATGTGTATACTTTTGGTATTTCTTTTTCAGACAAGTAGACTGTCCTGAGCTTTACATAATATAGGTTAGAGTTCCTTTGCCAGGTGTAATTCATCTATTCCACTATACTTTCTGTTTCTGACCACCACTATTCTCTGATTAATTTCTTTGGCTATGTTGCCATCAAGGTTTTATTCGCTTTTTTTCTTTCTTTCTTTCTTTCTTTCTTTCTTTCTTTCTTTCTTTCTTTTCTTTTTTTTTTTTTTAAAGACAGAATCTCCCTCTGTCACCCAGGCTGAGTGCCGTGGTGCAATCACAGCTTACTGCAGCCTCAACCTCCCCCAGGCTCAGGTGATCCTATCACCTCGGCCTCCTGAATACCTGGGACCACAGGTGCATACCACCACACTCGGCTAATCTTTTTGTGTTTTTAGTAGAGACTGGCTTTCGCCATGTTGGACAGGCTGATCTCAAACTCCTGCCCTCAAGTGATCCGCCCGCGTCGGCCTCCTAAAGTGTTGGGATTCAGGCGTGAGCCACTGCGCTTGGCCCATTAGCTTAATTTTCAAAAAAAATGTTTACATCTCCAGAAAGAGTTTAATTCAGCAACAATGGTTGCTATTTTCTACACATAATGGTCATTGTTAAGTCTGGCCCAACACAGAATCCTGAACACAATGTAGATTTATCCTTAAGATTGGCTGCAAAAATACCATGGTCTCATAAAGTATTAATAGTGATATGTCCTTACCATTCCAATGTATGGGAGCTTCACTACAAACTTTATTTTATTTCTACTGAGATGCCTCAATTGTATGACTTTGAGGAGGAAATCGAATCCATAAACACAACACTATGCTGGCTCAGATTACTACAGACTGGATTGTAACTGACCAATCTTGCTTGTTTGGTGTTTTATTTGGCAATCTGTTACCTGGTACAGCTAAAGTCTCATCATAATGAATTCTGCCACAAGTCAAAAGCTTTTGTGGTCTTCACTTCCTAAAAATCATACTGTTAGCAAAAAGTCACCTATACATGAGTAACCAACCTCTTCCCTCTCCCAGATTATTACCTCAGAAATTGGCTAAAGCAATTAGCAGAGTTCTTTTGATGAGGCAAACTGTCCTGGCTCACTAGCTGAGAATTCACTGCTGGAGAGAATGAGTTTTTAAAAGTCTTTCACTAGACAAAATAAATTTTAAAATACAGATAAATTAGATGTGAAGAAACAAATCTGGATATGTGTTTACAATGAGTACCATTATATTGTATCTTCTTTAAATCACACTGTCTAAATTATAGTTTTGCATTACCTAAGCAGGGTTAGGAGTAAGTGGGAAGTAACACATCACTAATATGAGTGATGGTAAACTTCACTGTAATGATAATGCTATGAGCCAGATGCTATAACTTAGGGAATTTTTCATTATAGAAGTAGTTCTGGCCGGGCGCAGTGGTTCACGCCTGTAATCCCAGCACTTTGCGAGGCCGAGGCGGGTGGATCACAAGGTCAGGAGATCGAGATCATCCTGGCTAACACGGTGAAACCCTGTCTCTACTAAAAATACACACACACAAAAAAAATTAGCTGGGCGTGGTGGCGGGCGCCTGTAGTCCTAGCTACCCAGGAGGCTGAGGCAGGAGAATGGCGTGAACCCGAGAGGCGGAGCTTGCAGTGAGCCGAGATCGCGCCACTGCACTCCAGCCTGGGCCACACAGTGAGACTCTGTCTCAAGAAAAAAAAAAAAAAGTAATTCTGCTACTGTACTTAGGGTAGTACATTTGGACTCTGATTTTCGATTTCCTGCTAAGTCTAAACACTCAATCCCACATTCATAATGTTATAGACCAACAGTTATACACTTTATTAAACAAAAAAGAGCCAATTTAAATATAAATAGGATGGAAAATATAACTGGAACGTTGTGTTTTGCGCCTACCACCCTGAATCAGTAAGCAGACAGAAAAGTGGAAAAGCTTTATCTTCAGAAAGCAAGACAGAAAGAAAGCATGATCTCATTCAATTTTCCCTCACCCAAAACCAACAAAGTGACATGTTCTCTTCAGTTCTTCTTCAGTCCTAATCAGTTTGATAGCCTCCCTCTTTTTTTAAATACCTGAAAGTAAATTTCTGAGTGTTCTTTTAAATTAAGAAGTTTATCAGATGCTTTTTGTAATTTAAGATTTTATTTTGCAGAATCAACGACCAAAGCATGAGAATACACAAATGTTTTCATTTAAAAACTTTTGACTTACTATTAATGAATTATATCCCAAACTCCATTACCCTAAATTTCAACTATTTAGTAGCATATTCCATTTTGCTCTATGGGGAGATGAATTTGTTTGGGATAATAGAAAAGGTAAACCATACTTTCCTTAAGGCAAAACAATAGGTTTAGGAATCTTATTAACAGCCTTATAAATCTAATGGTTGGTCTTAAAAATTCCAGAAGTAAACCTTCAAAAATTTTTAAATTCAAAAACCTATTAGTGATTTAGAACTTGACAGTTACATACCTAAATCAAAATGTGTCATTACTTTGAAAAACTTCAATTTTGTCCATTAAAAAAGTCATTCATGTTATGGCTGAAAGGAAACTGCTGGCTGGGCATGGTGGTTCACACCTACAATACTAGGACTTTGGGAGGCTGAGGCAGGAGGATTGCTTGAGATCAGGAGTTTGAGACCAGCCTGGGCAACTTAGTGGGACCCTATCTCCACACAAAAAATTTAAAAAATAAAAAAAGAAACTGCTAATTAATATTCATTCAATAATTTCAAAATCATAAAAATACATATTTCTTCAGAAAATAAGAACTAGCGTTAGACTTTGTAAGGAACTAAATTGTTTTCCTTAACAGAATTACCATTTTTAACTTTATTAACATTACATATGCAATTTCAAAAGTCTAATTCATTAATTCAATTCCTCTCAAAATCCTAGAACAGTTTTTGTATAGACAAGCTTCTTCTAAAAATTAACATAGAAAGGAACAAGCCTTAGAACATCTAAAACTGCTGAAAAATAAGGTGAGTAGAGTCTAGGATGTTGACGCTGCAGTGAGCCGTGATTGTGCCACTGCACTCCAGCCTGGGCAACAGAGCAAGACCCTGTCT
This sequence comes from Macaca mulatta, assembly GCF_049350105.2. Classification (NCBI taxonomy): domain Eukaryota; kingdom Metazoa; phylum Chordata; class Mammalia; order Primates; family Cercopithecidae; genus Macaca; species Macaca mulatta. The sequence goes on along the minus strand of NC_133426.1, from coordinate 122,111,917 downwards.
CAAAAAATGAAAGAAAATAGGTGAAAGACAGGAACAGACATTTCACTGAAGAGGGTAAACAGATGGAAAATAAGTGCATAAAAATGTTAAACATCATTAGCTATTATGAAACTGAAAATGAAACTATAATGAGCTATCACTCAGAATGGCTAAAATAAAAAACAGTGACACCACCAAAGGCTATCAAGGATGTGGAAAAACTGGATCACTCATACATTGCTGGTGGAAGCACAAAATGGTACAGTCACTCTGGGCAAACACTTTGGCAATTTCTTTTTTTTTTTTTTTTTTTTTTGAGACGGAGTCTCGCGCTGTGTCACCCAGGCTGGAGTGCAGTGGCGCGATCTCGGCTCACTGCAAGCTCCGCCTCCCAGGTTCACGCCATTCTCCTGCCTCAGCCTCCGAGTAGCTGGGACTACAGGCGCCCGCCACCACGCCCGGCTAGTTTTTTGTATTTTTAGTAGAGACGGGGTTTCACCATGTTAGCCAGGATGGTCTCGATCTCCTGACCTCGTGATCCACCCGCCTCGGCCTCCCAAAGTGCTGGGATTACAGGCTTGAGCCACCGCGCCCGGCCTGGCAATTTCTTATAAAATTAAACATGCAACTCTCATACAACTCAGCAATTGCACTCTTCTGGCATTAACCCCAGAGAAATGAAAACTGAAGTTCACACTAACACCTGTATACAAACACTTGCGAAAACTACAAAACTGGAAATGGCCCAGATATCCTTCAATAGGTGAATGGTTAAATAAACTTTGGTACATACACACCATGGAGTACTATTCAACAATGAAAAGGAACGAGGTATTGACATACACAACATCAACTTAGGTTGAATCTCTAGAAAATTATGCTCAGAGAAAAGTTAATCTCCAAAGGCTACATATTATATATCACTCCATTTATATATTATTTTTAAATGACAAAATTATAGACATGGAGAAGAGATTAGTGGTTTCCTGGGGTCAAAAATGGAGGTCAGGGGAGGAAGGAGGTGTGTGTTGTTATCAAAGGGCAATAAAAGGGATTCTACTGGTAATGAAACTCATTTGCATCTTGTCTGTATCAGTGTCGACACTGTGGTTTTGCTATTGTACTACGGTTTTTTAAGAGTTTACCACTGGAACAAACTGGGTAAAGGCACACAAGATCTCTATGTGCCATTTCTTACAAGTAGGTGTGAATCTACAATTATCTCAAAATAAAAAGTTAAATTAAAAAATCTAATTCAGAATTAAACACAGAATATAGTATAATTAAATTAATAGGGAAAATAAAGAACATTTACTTGTATTAATTCTATATCCTGCTTTAAACATTATTCCTGCTTTATCTTTTTTTTTTTTTTTTTTTTTGTGCAGTGGCACGATCTCTGCTGTCTGCAAGCTCTGCATCCCAGATTCATGCCATTCTCCTGCCTCAGCCTCCCGAGTAGCTGGGACTACAGGTGCCTGCCACCAAGCCCGGCTAATTTTTTGTATTTTTAGTAGAGACGGGGTTTCACCATGTTAGCCAGGATGGTCTCGATTTCCTGATCTCATGATCCACCCGCCTCAGCCTCCCAAAGTGCTGGGATTACAGGTGTGAACCACCGCGCCCGGCCTTATCTTTTCAAAACTTTTTTGACATAACTTCTGACACAATATTCTTAGCATATATAGTCAGTGCATGACTCCACTAGAGTGTTTGATCTGAGTGAAAGTTATTTTTTTCTGTTCAATACCAAAATAAAAAGGAGCTGTCATAAAGGAAAATTTCAGGGCTGAAACACATCAATGTGTGATGATTTAGGTATCTTTTATTAGAAATACTTTTTACTTGTTCAAGTGACACTTCTCCCAAATATTCACACGGATACTCCTTGATTTCCTTCATATCTTACCTGAAATATCTCCCTCTCAGTAACGCCTTGTGACCACATATTTTGAAATGGCAATACCCTTCTTCCCACTTCCTATTCCATTAGTCTTACTTTTTCTCCATAACACATTAGCATCTAATATATAAAATCATTGTTTATTTTCTGTCTCTCCCCTAGTAGGATGTAAGCTTCATACGGATGGTGATTTTTTTTCTGTTTCATTGACAGCTATAATCCCCAGTGCCTAGAATATTATCTGACATATAAAAGCTGCTCGGTAAGTACCTGAATAAGTGTAAGTACCTGAATAAGTGAATGAATAGATTAATGAAACAGACATTTTTTTCTAGGCAAGGAGTAATACAGAGAGGAAAGACTGACTCTGAGAATGATAAAATCCAGTTTAGAAGAAATCAGGAGTGGGCCGGGCATGGTGGTTTACTCCTGTAATCCCAACACTTTTAGAGGCCGAGGCGGGAGGATAACTTTAGGTCAGGAGTTCGAGACCAGCCTGGCCAACATGTCAAAACCCCATCTGTACAAAAAATACAAAAATTATCCAGACGTGGTGGCACACACCTGTAATCCCAGCTACTCGGGGGGCTGAGGCATGAGAACTGCTTGAGCCCGGGAGGCAGAGGTTGCAGTGAGCCAAGATCATGGAACTACTCTCCAGCCTGGGCAACAGAGCGAGATTCCGTCTCAATTAAAAAAATAATCAAGAGTGATAAACCCTACAGTGTATATTCAATATACTGGAATTAGAATTTTCAAAAACTTTTGTATATATTACATACAATATAGGAAACTCTTTACAATCAGTGTTTAGGACTGGAATTTTGTCAGCATATGACTACTTTGGGTTGAAGATGACCTAGAAAATTAGCTTACCACTGTAAAGCTATTGCTAATGCATTTCCACTAGCTAAGGAAGAGCTTGTCAGACTCAAAGCAAGTTGCTTTAGTTATAGGTGATATGAGTTTCAGAGAGTTCATGGTAACTTTATTGAGATAGCATTTGTCATTTTGTTAATCTCTGAAAGAAATTAAGTGTAGATACAAACTGATTCAGGGAAGAGGCACTGCTACTAAACAAAGTTGACCCTGGACGTGTAGTTTAAATATATAGTGAGAAGAATGATGGATCAGTTCCATTACTACAATCTGGGTCTCCAGTGATGGCGACCTGATCCTCCACCATTGTCCTGGACCACTCTAAGGTAAGGCAAGCCAAAATCCAACTTCAGTTGCCTCCTTTGCAAAAATCAGTAGGTGGATTAGACTCAGCTCTTCAAACGATGGCACGCTGTTTTATTTATGTTAGTGTGCCAGGCACATTGTTAATAATTAGCAAAGGCCTACTAAATATGTAAGAAGTTCTAAATGGGACTCCAGAAAGTTGCACCTTTTTTTTTGACTGAACTCCAGCCCACCTTTCTCAGCGAAGCCTAGCCTTTCCTAAAGGATCTGCAAGGTTCTGCCTGCCCATAAGAGTAAGGAGACTGGATCCAAAAATTTCTCTGTGAGTTGAATCCAGAAAATAATGACGGAGTAAAGTTCTATGAGGCATTAGCTATTTTGACCTGGTGAATCTGGGGTCAAGGGTGCTTAAAAGAATAATCTGAAATTGCAGGCAATTATTTTATTCGTTTTTCTGAGACAGGGTGTCTCTCACCCACGCTGAAGTACAGTGGCACGATCACCGGATCAAGCAACCCTCCCACCTCAGCCTTCCGAGTAGCTGTGACTATAGGCGCATGCCACCATGCCTGGCTAATTTTGTTTTATTTTTAGTAGAGATGAGGTCTCGCTGTGTTGCCCAGGCTAGTGTCAAACTCCTGAGCTCAAGCGATTCTCCTGCCTCGGCCTCCCAAAGTGCTGGGATTATAGGCATGAGCCATCATTTCTGGCCTGGTGATTCTTCTAATCATCTTTTTACATTCCTTCATTCTCATATTCACCCCAAAAGGTCAAAAGATAAAGACTCCCTCAAACTTACTGTCAAAATCCCTAAACGTAAAACACTAATGTCTTCTAAAAAATATCAAGTGTTAGAGGCTAATTTACTTATCATTATGGCCCTTTATGAGTTTTGAATTGTGTTCTATGTGGATATATTTCATACTTGAATAGTAAATTTAAAAGTAAATATATTAGCTGTGCTCAATAATGCTTTTGGGTTGATTGAAACCATTGCATTTCAAAGCATTTATCATGTACTTCTGCACTCCTTAATACTGTTTGCCTTTGCTCCTTAGTGTTCAAAAAATGTGATTAAGCAAAAATGTCTATTGTTTTTTGCTAAATGTCTATTATACAGTAAGTTTTAGAAAAGATGATTATACAGCATTTACAGGCTTTCTATTATTCCAGTATAAATACTCCTAAGGAAAATGTTATTGAGAACAAAAGTCGATGATAAGCCAATAAGCATCAGGAAACAAGAAAAAAATAGCTAAACTTAGATGGAAAAATCAGTACTGCTCAATCAAAGCAAGGATTTATATTAAGAGCACAGTAGTAATAAATGAAATGTTATCTTGTCAGCATCACCTCTAACTCATTAGCTGACTCATGGGTAGACACTTAATGTTTGCATGTCCCATTATTTATGATAGCCATAATATAGAAACAACCCCAAATGCCCATCGATGGACAAATGGATAAACAAAATATGGTATACAATGAAATATTATCCAGCCATAAAAAGGAATAGAGTACTGATACTTGCTACAAGGTGTGTGAACCTTGAAAATCTTATGCTAAGTGAAAGAAACTAGTCACAAAATACCACCTATTATATGACTCCATTTATATGTAATATCCAGAACAGGGAACTCAATGGAGACAGGAAATAGTTTAGTGGTTGCTTAGGGCTGCAGGAGTAGAGTGCTGTGGAAGGTGTTAGCTAAAGTGTATGGGGTTTCTTTCTGAGGTGATGAAAATGTTTGAAAATTAGTGATGGTTGCATGTATCTGTGAATATACTAAAATCTATAAAAATAGATGGTATGACATTATACTCAATAAAGCAGGCATAAAAGTCAAAATATTAATAGGTCCCAATTTCCTCTTTGACTCTACAGTTTAGCAGTTCTCACAATGAAAACTCTATCGATAACATTCACTCATAATCATTCACTGAAAATAGCTAAAACCTAAAGAAAAAAAAAACCTAAGAAAGCCATTTGTTTAGTCTTCTTATAGGCTCACATCATTATGTATTTTATGCAATGTAATTCATAAATCACTGATTTCCTGATTAGGTTTTCCCAATTCAATCGTTATCAGCAAGGAGCATTAATGGCCATGCATGTTTCACTCTTTCAAATATAAATATCAAGACCCGTTGTGTGCCAGGTGAACTGTGAAAGGAACTAGGAGAATGGGGTTTTTTCTCAGGGCTTATTTCCTTTCTCCCTAAAAGTACAGCTCTTTCCCATGGTACATGGCAGAAATTTATTGCTGCTCTTGAAGAAAACCATATACAGCAGTCATAGCACATTGCTTTGATCCTCTTCCACCAAATGAAACAGCTCTCAGATTTGAAATCCTACGTATTCCTGCTCAATTTAAATTCTGTGACAATGGGCCAGGCAAGGTGGCTCATGCCTCTAATACCAACACTTTGTGAGGTCAAGGTGGGCTGATTGCTTGAGGCCAGGAGTTCGAGACCAACCTGGTCAACACGGCGAAAACCCACCTCTACTAAAAAATACAAAAATTAGCTAAGCATGGTGGTATGCACCTGTGATCCCAGCTACTTAAGAGGCTGAGGTGGGAGAATTGCTTGAACCTGGGACGCCGAGGTTGCAGTGAGCCGAAATCATGTCACTGCACTCCAGTTTGGGCAACAGAGCGAGACTCCATCTCAAAAAACAAAACAAAAAAAGTCTGTCGCCAGAAGTTCAAGGCAGGAAATTAAGGTGTCGGCTATACCTGTAGTTGCTTGCTATTATCCACGAGTCAAATAAAACTTAACAGAATACTGTACTACAGAAAGTATAAGAGCTGCATGTGCAAGTAATGGTGAATAGATGTTTTTGGGGACTTCTGCATACATGAATATTTCCACAGCTGCAGAACCAACTACTGCAGAAGTACTTGCTGTGCGCAACATCTACAATTTAGTAAAGCTGGAAAGAATTTTATTTTTGTAAAAACTAAATGGGGTGTGGCTCATTTTCTTGCCAAAGGGCTATTTTATTCCAAGACACTGGTGTCTGCTGACCTTCATTTGTAGGCTGAGCAATGTTCTATTTAAGTAACATTAACTCATAGTGGGCTCTTTTTTGGTATGCAATAATTATTGCAAAGAAATAACAATGTTTAAATGAGATTTGTTCTTAGTTTAGATTTGATTATATTGGGTTATAAGTGAATGTCTTTGTTCACACAAGGCTTATATTTAGAAATTATTTTATGCTGAGAAAAAAGGCTGTATTTAAATTCATTTTCTTTTTCTTTTTTTTTTTCTTTCTTTTTTTTTTGAGACAGAGTCTCACTCTTGTCGCCCAGGCTGGAGTGCAATGGCGCAATCTCGGCTCACTGCAACCTCTGCCTCCTGGGTTCAAGCAATTCTCTCAGCTCAGCCTCCCAAACAGCTGGGATTACTTGCGCTTGCCACTGCACCCAGCTAATTTTTGTATTTTTAGTAGAGATGGGGTTTCACCATGTTGGCCAGGCTGGTCTCGAACTCCTGACCGCAGGTGATCCACCTGCCTTGCTCAGCCCCCACAAAGTGCTGGGATTACTGGCATGAGCCACTGCGCACGGCCTAAATTTATTTTCTACATTTATGAATATTTTTAGGTTTCATGAGAACCAAGATTACTTTTGTGTCTTTTTGTTCTACTAGACTGTAGGAGTATCTTATCCATCTTTGTAGCCCTAGCACCTAACAGTCTGCATTAAACTTATGGTAGTTGAATGAATGATGAAACCATTCCACAAATAGACTAATTAAGCAATTGTGCAGGTTAGTATTTTTGGTCAACTATTACTTCATCTGTAGTTTGTACCATCTTAATATATACTTAAGAACTTTAGGCACGTTTAAAAGTTTCCTTGAGTTTTACATCTATTTACCAATGGTCTATAAGCTTTCTTTTATACAACACTTACAGTTTCAAGATACTTATTAACCTTCCCTTCATCTTTACACAAATCTCTGGTTAGAGAATTTTTCCCCTTCTGCTAGCACCTACTAGATATATTCTAGTTTGCTTTTTAAAATTTATTTTCCATTTTTATTCTTTTTAAAATAGAGACAAGGTCTTAATATCTTACCCAGGTTGGTTCTGAACTCCTGGGCTCAAGCAATCCTCCTGCCTCAGCCTCCCAAAGTGCTGAAATTACAGGTGTGAGCCACCATGCCCAGTCTCTAGTTTGCTTTTTATCTGAGTGTCAACTAAAGCTGTAACACCTTGTTTGAGGATAAAATACTGAATGCATGGGTTGGCTTATATTTTTAAACATCTAAATCTATCAATATTACTTTTCTGTTAGTTACACTTAATGATAATTTGGCTCTATTTGCTTTTTAATTACCACAGGACAAAATATAAAATTGTAATTATTCATACCCACTTGTAAAAATGATTCAACTGTAGCTTTACAATGGAGACCCACAAACTGCTCAAAATATTTTCTCGATGTGTCAATAGCCTTCATCATTTCCTGGTTTTGCTTTTGAAAATTTCCGCTAGCCGGGCGCGGTGGCTCAAGCCTGTAATCCCAGCACTTTGGGAGGCCGAGGCGGGCGGATCACAAGGTCAGGAGATCGAGACCACAGTGAAACCCCGTCTCTACTAAAAATACAAAAAATTAGCCGGGCGCAGTGGCGGGCGCCTGTAGTCCCAGCTACTCAGGAGGCTGAGGCAGGAGAATGGCGGGAACCCGGGAGGCGGAGCTTGCAGTGAGCCGAGATCGCGCCACTGCACTCCAGCCTGGGCAACAGCGTGAGACTCCGTCTCAAAAAAAAAAAAAAAAAAAAAAAAAAAAAAAAAAAAAAAAAAGAAAATTTCCGCTAGATAAAATAATGGGCATCATAAATATGTTTTAGATTCACCCATTTTTAAAGGCTATGTGTCATCATGAAAACATATTGGTTTACTTTATAACCCTCTGCCATCCTCAGCATTTTACGTTTTCAATAATATATTTTCTCTTTGCCCCTACTTTTTTCTTCCTCCTCTACAAGTCAGGTATCAACACTACCTATTACCTTTCATTCTGATTTAAGCTATATTCATTAGTGGCCTTGAGTTTATAATGGTGTCTGTAATTTACTGAGCCATGTTTCCAATTTTCCTTTGAAGGTGAGTTCTTTTCCTCTATTCCTTCCTTCCTTCCTTCCTTCCTTCCTTCCTTCCTTCTTTCCTTCCTTTTCTTTTCCTTTTTCTTTTTCTTCTTCTTTTTTTTTTTTCCCAGAGTCTTGCTCTGTCACCAGGCTGCAGTGAAGTGGCACGATCTTGGCTCACTGCAGCTTCTACCTTCCAGGCTGGAGGGATTCTTGTGCCTCAGCCTCCCAAGTAGCTGGGAACATAGGCATGGGCCACCACACCTGGCTAATTTTTGTATATTTAGTAGAGACAGGGTTTTGCTATGTTGGCCAGGCTGGTTTCGAACTCCTGAGCTGACGTGATTTGCCCGTCTTGGCCTCCCAAAGTGTTGGGATTACAGGACTGAGCCACTGTGCCCGGCCTTGGCTAGTTCGCCACATATCCTCACAAAAGAATAAATTAAATGGCTGGGTGCGGTGGCTCACGCCTGTAATCCCAACACTTTGGGAGACCAAGGTGGGTGATCACGAGGTCAGGAGATTGAGACAATCCTGGCTAACATGGTGAAACCCTGTCTCTACTAAAAATACAAAAAATTAGCAGGGCGTGGTGGTGGGCACCTGTAGTCCCAGCTACTCGGGAGGCTGAGGCAGGAGAATCGTGTGAACCTGGGAGTCGGAGGTTGCAATGAGCTGAGATCACGCCACTGCACTCCAGACTGGACAACAGAGTGAGACTCCCTTTCAAAAAAGAAAGAATAAATTAAATGATAAACAGGTTTCTGAGCTAAGTGAAGAAGCTTCTTCAACCTGAAACATGGTTAGAATCCTTCACATTCACAATGAAAAACAATAAAAAGGAGTGTTTTTCTTTTTTTGGGGGGGGGGACGGAGTCTGGCTCTGTCGCCCCGGCTGGAGTGCAGTGGCCGGATCTCAGCTCACTGCAAGCTCCGCCTCCCGGGTTTACACCATTCTCCTGCCTCAGCCTCCCGAGTAGCTGGGACTACAGGCGCCCGCCACCTCGCCCGGCTAGTTTTTTGCATTTTTTAGTAGAGACGGGGTTTCACCGTGTTAGCCAGGATGGTCTCGATCTCCTGACCTCGTGATCCGCCCATCTCGGCCTCCCAAAGTGCTGGGATTACAGGCTTGAGCCACCGCGCCCGGCCAAAAGGAGTGTTTTTCTAACACCATTAAAGAAAACACAAAAACCCCCATTAATTTCTAAAATCTTGCCAGACTGGGCAACATGGGGAAATCCCATCTCTACTAAAAAACAAACTACAAAAATAGGTTAACCAGGCATGGTAGTACATGCCTGTAATTCCAGCTACTCGGGAGGCTGAGGCACAAGGATCGCTTGAACCCCGGTAAGTGAAGGTTGCAGTGAGCTGAGATCGCACAGTTGCACTCCAACCTGGGCGACAAAGCAAGACTCTGTCAAAAAAAAAAAAAAAAAAAAAAAAGGGAAGGTGCTCAAATTAGAGAAAAAGAGGTAGATATAGATACCTGACAAAAATCATCTAAGGCAACATTAATCAACCTGTAATTGAAAATACTTATGGAGCACCTAATATATGCTAGTTGCTTTATAAGTGTTCTCATATAATTATAAGAACAAAGTCAAAAGTGAGTGGATTATCTTCATTTTCTACATGGGGAAATTGAGGTTCAAAAGAGTTAAGAAATCTCCTCAATGCCACAGAGATATAAAATGGGAGAGCTGGCCCGGGTGTGGTGGCTCATGCCTATAATCTCAGCACTTTGGGAGGCCGAGGCAGGTGGATCACGAGGTCAGGAGTTCAAGACCAGCCTGGCCAAGATGGTGAAACCTCATCTCTACTAAAAATACAAAAATTAGCCGGGCGTGGTTGCAGGAGCCTGTAATCCCAGCTACTCATGAGGCTGAGGCAAAAGAATTGCTTGAACCTGGGGGATGGAGGTTGCAGTGAGCCGTGATAGTGCTACTGCACTCCACCCAGGGCGACAGAGTGAGGCTCTGTCTCAAAATAAATAAATAAATAAATAATAAAATGCGAGAGCTATTGGAACCCATACTTTATGCTAAAATCCATTCTGACTATGCAACATAGCATGTACATGATCCCCCTGAAAAGAAAAGAAAGGTAGTGAGAAAGTGTTGTTAGGTCAGAGGAACATTCCAAGTCACTTCTGGGTCATAATGGAATTACCAGACCAACAAAGTCCTTGGTGAGTGAGGCTAGTGAACTGGAGGAAAGAGAAAAACACCAGGGAAGGGTCTGTGAAATGGCAAGGGTTAAGTTTCAGGAGGGATATGTAATGGACAATGAGCCATTTAAATACACAAAATATTTGTGAATTCAAGTGCTTGTAATGTAAGGAATCTCTATATACTGAAAACAGGCACAAATTAAGTGTCGACATCAGAATTTTTACTACTATTGGACCTATGTTTAGTTATATTATTTAAGCAACCTGAATGAAATGTAAAACTCTTAGTTTAACTGTAGTTTATTGAGTAATATCAAAGTACCTGAAGAAACTAATAGCCTGAGATAAAAGGGCATATCAGCAAATAGTCATTTAGCCAACAACAGGATTAAATGTTTCTTTAGGATACTGAATGCTCATGGGCACAAATAAGCTTTGTATACTTGAACTGAGTTTTATAATAATATGAAACATAAAGGCTTCTTAAAAACAAACATGTCTCCCTTCCCCCATTAACAGTTCCGTTTCAAAAAACAGAACTTCCTATGATTGTACACGGCACAGGATTCTACCTCATCCTGCTTTGCACCTGCTAACTAGATCAGAGAAAACAAAAATACTTCCAAGACATATACTTTACCTAAACAAGTTCCAGTTTAGGGTCACATATAATACAATACACTATATAAAGAATGGCCTTTTCTTTTCTTTCTTTTTTGAAACAGAGTCTTGCTCTGTTGTCCAGGCTGGAGTGCAGTAGTGCAATCTTGGCTCACTGCAACCTCCACCTCCTGGGTTCAAGTGATTCTCCTGCCTCAGCCTCCCGAGTAGCTGGGATTACAGGCATGCGCCACCATGCTCAGCTAATTCTTTTGTATTTTTAGTACAAACGGAGTTTTGCCATATTGGCCAGGCTGGTCTCGAACTCCTGACCTCAAGTGATCTGCCTGCCTTGGCCTCCCAAAGTGTTGGGATTACAGAACTGAGCCACCACACCCAGCCTTCTTTTTTTAAATGCCACTGAAATCAAGGCTATCTTTTTGTTTAAGCCAATATTTAAATTTCAGAGACTATCAAAGGAATTCATCTTTAAAACAATCTTGGTGACTTCTCTTCTAAGAAATAATGACAGAGTGCAAAATCATGTTCGATCAAGAATGCTTACTGAAGCATTATTTATAAGATATGGAAACAAATGTCCAACAACTTGGAATTAGTGAAATAAATTATGAAATAGTCATTATATAAAATATAGTGCAGTGATTTTAAACATTTTTTTTTGATTTTAACCATTTTTTAAAATATTTGATCACTTGGAAACATGTTTATAATGTAATAAATGAAAAGAATGGGATAGTGTTATTCCAATTTTTAAAGATGTCTCTTTCTACACATAAAATAAACATAAAAATATGAGCATTTTAAATTATACTTACCTTGAATTTTTCTAATCCAAAGCAAAGTAATTGAAAACATCTTTAAAGTACACACTACGTAAGACACTTTCCCAGTAGATTAATTCATACGTATTGAATATTATAGCAATAGGATGTGCCCTAGGGACAATTTCGTATCATTTTCACCTCTGAGCAAATTCTTTGCACCCTATAATGGTAATTCTTCCTGATGTGAAACACAAGCCCCAAAATGTTAAAATGAACAATAAGAAATGGCAAAAATGGGAACATTCAAGCAAGTTAAGAAATACAGGAAAAAAGCTTGAAAATTACATTCATCTATGAATGAAAGCATTATTTTCAGTGTCAACAGCAGAATATCAATCTGAGTGCAACACCATGTAATTAGAGCTTATAATGCGGAACACAATAATATGAATATTCAAAACTATTATATGACCCTAACAAATTTTATTTTACAGAAAGTAAAAACTTTATATTATATTTATATATCACATAAAACTTTATATAATATACATATGCACACATAAGTGTATATATACTCGTGTGTGTATGAATATCACAGCTTAAGGGAATCAGACTTGCATTTTCAATGAACTGGACAGAGTATGAATGGGCGACAGAGTGAAAATCTGACTCAAAAAACAAAAACAGGAAGAAAAGAAAAGAAAATCCAAGTTAATAGCTTTGAGGGTGTTAATTTTTCAACTTAACTTCCCGCATTTTCTGGTTTCTTTTTTTTTTTTTTTCTTTTGAGACGGGGTCTCACTCGGTCACCCAGGCTTGGAGTGCAATGGCGCGATTTCCGCTCACTGCAACCTCTGCCTCCCAGGGTCAAGCAATCCTCCCACCTCAGCCTCTCGGGTAGCTGGGACTACAAGCCCATTCCACCGTGCTTGGCTAATTTTTTGTATTTTAGTAGACGGGGTTTCACCACTTTGGCTAGGCTGGTCTCCTGGCCTGAAGTGATCCACCCACCTCGGCCTCCCAAACTGTTGGGATGACAGCTGTGAGCCACCGTGCCAGGCCATTTTCTGTGTTATTCATGGCATGCTACTTAAATGTATAGATTCTCTCTTCCACTATGCAGTTTCCCATACCTGCATGTTGTCCTCCTTTTGACTGCAATTATGAGGAGGAAAAATTTGATTTTTTATGAGGTTTTTTTACATGAAACCTCCCATTTTGGGCAATCACAAAACTAAAAATGAGGTATGGTAAGCCAATGGACTCTGTAACAATTACCATTGAAGACCAAAATTCTACTCAGTAGTTAGTTAAAAAGGGGAAAAACACCACCCAATTAATGGCTTTAACGGGCCATTTTGCACAATATTTGAGGTAAGAAATAGAAGAAAGTATCACATGGGCTGAGCGCGGTAGCTCATGCCTGTAATCCCAGCACTTTGGGAGGCCAAGGCGGACAGATCACAAGGTCAGGATTTCTAGACCAGCCTGACCAACATAGTGAAAGCTTGTTTCTACTAAAAATACGAAAGTTAGCCGGGTGTGGTGGTACGCGCCTGTAATCCCAGGTACTCAGGAGACTGAGGCACGAGAATCACTTGAACCCGGGAGGCAGAGGCTGCAGTAAGCCGAGATCACGCCATTGCATTCCAGCCTGGGCAACAGAGCGAGACTCCATCTCAAAAAAAGAAGAAGAAGAAGAAGAAGAAGAAGAAGAAGAAGAAGAAGAAGAAGAAGAAGAAGAAGAAGAAGAAGAAAGTATCACATGTACGTTTTTATTCTGTTGTTATCAACCTATTCTCTTATTTTTCATTATAATATGTCTGGCTTTATTTTTCCTTTGCTTGTAAAAATTGGATGGCTGGAGAACTTTTACAGACAAAGAAAAATGTGGCAAGACTTACGCGATGAGAACCCTGCCATTTCTATAAACTCTTGTTAAAGCTTTAGTGTTTCTATGATATACTGCTGCAGTACTTTGAATTTATATAGCACCTGTCTACTTAAAAGCCAAAGCTTCACGTTTCTCACTTATCCTTTCACCATGCCTGTGAAATACGTAGATTGAAATCACATGGCTTAAAAATAAAGTGAAACCCAGATATGACCACAGAAAATTTCAATGATTTACTTAAGATAATCTATCTGTCCAGACTGCAAAGGACTAAAAGACCCTAAATTCTATGCTCAATGCTTTTCCAATAAACAACACCACCACCCTTATTATCAAATACATTTCTAAACTTTTAAGAAAATGTAAGGTTTCTCATATTATAAAATCAGTAGGCTTAATGCACCAAAAATCGCTGTCAAGGAATTATATAAATGGCACCTCTTTATTTTAAAGAACTAACATTAGTCATGGAATAACCCACTGATGATCAGTTTCCTGAATAGTCATCAATTTGCCAACAAAGTATTTAGCTTGGATCAATGCAATTGCGTCAAAGTTTGAAAAGTCAACTGATAACTGAAATAAGCCAGATTATGAATATTTGAAAAAATAAAACCCAGCAAACCAAAAAGCTTGAGCAATCCTCTCTTTTTATAAACAAAAGCATGCATGGTGTCTGGCACATGTATGTACTCAATTAGTTATCAATATAATAATTCTAAATGACTTTCTGAAGGTCAAATTATGAGTCAATGGCAGAGCCCTATCTAGAATCTAGTTCCTCTGAGGGCAAGTTCAATGAAATTAGTATTTTCATTTTCATATACTAACAATGCTTCTTCATCCCTAAAACAGTTTATACTTACTAATATTTATCTTTCAAGTGTCAAGACTAAGGCAAAATTTGGTATTATTACATTTATCATGAATCTTTTGAAATTGTCTCACCTCCATAACTAAAATAAATTGGCCCAAGTATGATCAGATCTTCTCCTAAGACTGACATTTCACGATTAGACTGTTTCCATAACTTTAACCAAAGCACTCTCATAACTAAAATCAGCTAGTCATGACCACTGGTATATAAAAGAGCTTCCAACATTGTAATGTATCAAAAAAGCTTTGAAACCTCCAACACACTGAATATACATTGTGTGGTATATCACTGTCTAGAATAATACAGACTCAAAACATGATCCAGCTGACTTCTTCTAAATGAGTTGTATTATTTTCACAGATCAAAAATTTTGCCTTCTGGATCACTCTTCACCAAAAGAAAAATTGTCATATGACCAAAGACAACATAATTCTAAAAACAGATACCCCATGTTGTCATGTATCAAGAGATATTCATTTTCAAATTTTATTTTATACCAGCTACTTTCGGAATCTGTACCAAACAGCAAAAAAGAAACAGTTCGGCTTATACATTCCACATAGATTATGCTAGACCAAACACAATAGCAAAGTCATGAATTTATCATATGTGCTAAGAACACTGTCAGTACATTTCATGAAAATCCAAGTAGAAATAATGCCTAAAACATAATATGGGATAATGGCAAATGGACTTTCTTCTTGTACCCTCTCAGTGTCACCAAAAAGAACCACTTTGGTGCTCAAGCACCATGGCCAAGCTGCCCTTTTCTTTTCAGTAACAGGTTTCTGTTCGCCTGGGAGAAAAATCTCAGTGGGTTTCTGGTAGTGCCCTGGATACTGACATTCTGCCAGTATAAATAGTCACAGTCAAAGTCTAATGTGCGTGTAATCACTTGTAGAAGAGGCTTAATTTCACCCAAATTATTACTCACTAGTTACAATTAATCCTTCTACCCAAAATGCCATAAGCCTAGTCATTTTTATCAATTGAATCTAAATGGTTACATCAGACTAGAGACTTTGGACTTCAATGTTGATCGTCTGTATTAAGTCAAGGCAAAGCGTCATTTACTTATTAATAGCTCCCCACCTCAGGTAAAGTAAGGGGTTGCTATCTGCTGGATCTAGCAGTAAAAATTAAGAATTTTACTCCCAGCCCCCTAATTTTAATAAAAATTTGGGCTCATTAGATCATACCACCAAAAAAGGAAGTCAGCAATATTGGGGGTGGTGT
Organism: Macaca mulatta; assembly: GCF_049350105.2. Lineage (NCBI taxonomy): Eukaryota > Metazoa > Chordata > Mammalia > Primates > Cercopithecidae > Macaca > Macaca mulatta. Next base: position 122,096,185 of record NC_133426.1, on the reverse strand, counting down.
TCAATGAGTAGGCATCCCAAGACAATGAAAAGCTGTGGAATACAGCCTAGCAATGATTCTGTTTGGACATGATTTCAAAATACTTAAAAAAGAACTTATCCTCCTACCACTTTAACCTAGTTGAGTGGTAATAACTAGCTTTTTTTGAGGTTAAACATTTATTATTTCAATCTAAAATTATATTATCACCTCACTTCCACTAGAGGGGTCTATCTACCAGTGTAGTTAACTCTAGTAACTCAGGTGCACCTTAAATCCATTTCCAGCTAATCTGTGCCACAAAGCTAGCCTTGGGATCAGAACTATGTGCTTTAAGGTTGTTCTAGTTTTCGGGCTCAGAAACGGATGAACAGCAAGAAAATGGAGTGCTGCAGTCATTCAGAGGCTGCTGCAGGAGACAAAGGGTTTTTGGCAAAAGAATACAAAGTCAGAATCTCTTAAATATCTTCTGCCCTGGTTGTTTCCAAGGCTGAATACGCATCAACCAGGTCCGTCCGTCCGTCCTTCCTTCCTTCCTTCCTTCCTTCCTTCCTTCCTTCCTTCCTTCCTTCCTTCCTTCCTTCCTCCCTCCCTTCCTCTCTCTCTTTCTTTCTTTTTTCTTTCCAGATAAGCAAAGCTTTTAAACTCCTGACCTCAGAGGCTCCTCTTCTATACTCTGTAATATATAATCTGAATAGCCAAATTGCCACGTTTTCCCAGCAGCAACCTTAACTTGGGTCACTTGGGCGGGTGTAGGTCAATATGGGAAAGTCGTTTCAGTGTCCTCTCATTATTCTACCAAACCACTGACAGGCAAAAACCCAACCAACTCGATGTATCAAATTTACTGTCCACTGTTTTTGTGCATGATTTCTAATCTAATTAATTCAAAACCACAAATAACTGGTTAATTTTAGTCAAGAGGTTATCTACCACCTTTAAGTAGATGTCTAAAATAGGGAACAGTCTAATTAAAATATAGGCCAGACCAAGGAAGATGAACAGAGCCTTACTTTTTAACACCATCTTGTGGGATATAGCTTCAAATCTAGCATTCAGGGACAAAATGGGGCATGAGTAAAAGGATGACTTCCCTAGAAAATAATTAGTAAGATGTCTTTTAAATTTAGAAAAACCATGAGATTGAAGAACAGAGGAGATATATGTCCCAACTCACATATATTTCAATCCCTTATTTTAAAAACAGCTCCTGTTTTTGTTTTGGATAAAAGCTGAGCACCAAATTCCCTTTCTGGTCCCTCATCCAAAATCCTAGTAGAATTCCTTGATTAGAAGCTAGTTCACACTTCTCCCCACCTTTTTTTTCAAACGCAGAGGTGGTTTTTGGAATATGGGCCTCAACCATCACATTCCAGCTTTAAAGTAAAAAGACGTCATGTGACCATCACATCAGAAACTTGGGGCACGTGATTCCAATTGGTATGTGTGGGGCTCCAGCCACTTAGCTGGAATTCACCATAAACTGCATCTCGAGGATCAAGTTTAGGCTCCCCAGTCCATTGTGACATCCAGCAAAGTGGAGTAAGTGCTTGCTCTTCAACAGTTTTTACTTTTCCCTACATTTTCTACCTACTGTTAGCCAGGCTCCCTTCCCTCCTCCCCATCCCTCTTAACAGGCCGGGCGCCCCCAGCATCCCGTCTGTCTGATGCTAAATGGTGAGGCTCTCCAACCCACTTAGTTCCAAGCTCAACCTTTTGCAAAAGCTCAACCTTCTGCACCAATGGGGATATCGTGCTGCTCAGGTGAAAGGCAAGGAGCATCGCATAAAGCTAGAGTCAGATGCCATTAACCCCCACTCCACCTCCCGGGCTGGGATCATCTTACGTCCCGGAGCCCGGCGGTCGGAACCGCCAGCACACTGGAGTAGCGACGGCGGCAGCAACTTTGGGACTGGCGAGAAGCCAGGGCGGGGGTGGTCGGCGTCCCCGGGCTTCTCATTAGAGCGCTTAAGTACTGCGGGTGGAGAAAAGTAAACACAGGCAAGTGCAGCTGTGCGGGGAAAGGCGGGGGAGGGGGCATATTACCTCCCTCCCGTCGCCCGTTCGGCTCTCCCTCTCCAAGAGTCGGAGAGGTCCGGGACTGCCGCCGCCCCGACCGCGCGCCTGGGGCCGCAGAGCCAAAGGAGCTGAAAAAAGGACAGGGGATGTGGGGACAGGGGAGAGCGGAAAGGTACTGCCCTACTGGCCCAGAGATGTTCTCCTACTGAAAGGAAAAAAAAGTGCTTACTCATAGGGAGAGGAGGTGCGATCGCGACGCCCTCACTAAGGACGAGGGAAGCAAGCAGAAGGCAGGCAACCCAAACCTCGTTCCTTCCTTCAGCCACGGCCCCCCCTCTCCAGAGCCCCAGGGTCAGCTTAAGCCAGCCAGGTCACCCGAGGCTGGCCTGTGGGGGCTGGAGGAGTAGCAGGCTGCTGGCTCCGGGATTTCCTGAGTCCGGGCGGGAGGGGAGGGGGGATGGCAGTAGCTGGAGAAGGACGACAGAGGGAAGTTGTGCGCTGCTTTTCCACTTCGGGGCCGCAACCGCGGAGGGGAATCAGGGCAAGGGTTGGCGTCTAGCACTCCAGCCCAAGACTGGCAACAAGTTAAGAGTAACTAGTAAGAAAGCACCACTTAATACAGTGAAGAGCAGAAAACGTGTTTGCGGCGAGTGCTGGTAGGGAAACTCCCCGTCACTCCCACACCCATTTTGGTTGCGACCGATCGCCCAGGCACCCGAGGGCTCCGGCTGAAATTTCTCCGACCTCCCTCTCCCCCAACCCCCGCCCCGCAGTGCGAGGCACGTTCCTGCTGAGCTTAATCGAGATGCTCTCCCCAGGACCACTCCTGCCCACGCCCCGGAAACCCGCTCCCCTAGTGCCCGCCGGCGCCTACAAAGCACTTACGTAAAGTCGCAGAGTCCTGGGTCTGGCCGGACTGCCTCCGACCAACGCACTCAGACAACTTCTGCACCTCGGAATCTTTGCGGCTCTGGTTCTAAAGCCAGCGCTCCCTCCCCTCCTGCCAGCCCCCTCCGCCCCTCGGCCGCCGCCATTGGCTCGGGTGGTGCTAGCAGTCGGCCTGGGAACCAGGAAGGGGATTGGGCCACGAGCCTGTCACATCAACTGGGTGGGGATCCAGGAAAATAGGCACGGGGATGGGCACCCAGGAGGGATAGGGACTGCAACTCTGCAGCAGGGAGAGGAGAATGGTCCCCAGCGCCTGAGTCTCCCCTTCCTACTTGGGCTAAGAAGAAGTTAGAAGTCCAACGTGCCTGGCTCGGAGTACGTATTCACAAAATCTTATGGGATTAATAAAAATATGAAAAAGTTGGGAACGAGAATTTGAATGCCACCTATATAAGTCTATGGGGGAGGGGTACAGTTTCTCCCAGAATCGTGAGAAGAATAACGGCATGTTGGGGAACATTCCTAATTACATCTACAACAATCAGTCCAGGTGTCAAAGGGCACAGAGGGAAACATCAGCAATCATTCCTTTCCTTAAGAAGTCAAAGGAGAAGAATATGGGCAGGGCAGGGCTCAAGCCTTTGGCCTCATGCTAAGTAAATTGTTAGCCCACATCACCTGTCTGGTATGTTTGTCCATGTGGAGAGGGGTGAGAGGAGGTGGTTGGAAGTACCTTGGTTCCACTGTTTTGACCAGAAATGGGTATCAATTCTCATCAGTCTCCTTTCACCAGAGAAAACCTGGAGACATGTTACTGCTCCCCAGACTGCCATTTCTTCTCCTTCTCTGCCCAGGAGATGGCTTCTACGTCATAGCTGACCTCTTTCATTAATACACGTGGAGGTTATCTGCATTCCAAACCTATGGCTCATGGTAGATCCAAAATCAACTCAGAGAGCCAGAGTTTGAGGGATTCTGCAGGGGCAGGTCACGAGACTGACTTGTGGGATAGCTGTAGAAGGAAAAAGTGTAAGCCCTTTCCTGTTTCAGTTGTAACCATTTTGTTCAGGAAATGTGTGCTTGGAAAGTTCTGTCAACATTTAAAATTAGTTCAATTAAGTCACATTTTACATATACCAGGAAAAAATGCTGAAACGCTTTAAAATTGAATGTTCTTGAAAAGGAACCCCTATTTCGTCTGCCATTATGAATTTCCTTAGAGAAATTAATCTGTAGTGAGTGCCAAGGCTTCTTAAAAGGGAAGAACTTGGGGAGTTCGTATATTGCCTAAAGGCTAGACTAGCAGAGGACTTGGCACTAGGAAAAAGCCTTGTTAAATATTAATTAATGATTAACGAACTGGAAGAACTTATGAAAGGCACAGGAAGGTGAAAAAGAAATGAGAGGGCAATCATGCTTTCACAAACATTGAATTTCTGTTATGGGAGATTTTCTACTGGTTCAGGTTTGGGTCAGGACAAAAATACTGATTTCAACATGTTGGCGTCGGATTGAACATGGAGTCAGTGTGTTGCCACACACATTTACAGTAAGCTCCCAAATGAGATTTCTAGCATTCAGTAATTGGCCCAAGGTTTGGTGTGACTTCTGGAATTCTTCACAAAAAATTTTTAGATACAGGAAATAGGCTCCTTCAGTTTTCTACCTTTTATAGTGTCTGTCAGTCACCGCTGAAGAGCTTCCACCTGCTCTTAAACTTAAAATTACAGACTGAGCAATAGCATGAAGGGACTCTGTAAGCTAAATTTTCCAGTGCAGATATATTTGTCTCAATTACGTTGTATTCAATTTTAGTTTATTTTTCAAATTCTAGAATTTAAAGTAAAAATATTAAGAATCCTATGTATATGCTATTTACGGTTCCTGTTTTTTATTCAAAAAAGCTTACATAGGGCCGAGTGGGGTAGCTCACGCCTGTAATCCAGCACTTTGGGAGGCTGTGCGGTGGAAGGATTGCATGAGATCAGGAGTTCAAGACCAGCCTGGACAACAGAGCAAGACCTCATCTCTACAAAAAAAATTAATAAATTTTTTAAAAAGCTTAATAGAATCTATACTTTGATAAAAGTGTTCATTCACCACTACCACTGAGGATGTCGGAATTCAGTCAAGAAATGTCATTTTAATCGAAATGCAATAGTCCATAGTTTCAAAGCTGCAGAGTACCTAGCTGATGGCATTAGTTCTCATTGCGTCAGTAACTTTCCAACAGATAAAACACTCCCTAAACACAGAAGCACCTATTTGGATGCTAGTTGAGATTCCTGTTTAACAAGCTCTACTGTATAATCCAGGTAGAACTCCATCTTAATGAGTACTATTAAGATAGCCAGCCAGTTTGATGTAACTAAGCTACCTTTGTGTAGCCCAGAATCTAAAGGACCTTTTCAAAGTTTAGCATTTTGCTGGAAGAAAGGAGCCCAGGCTCAAAGCTCTTAAACAGCATTTCTTTATAATCTTTCACACAATCAATTTACCTCACAGAGGATCATTCACAAGTAACCCAAAGTTGATCGTTTTCTTATCTATATCAAAAAACCTGCACAGATGTTTGTCGGGTTCCCTCCACCTGCTTATAGGCTTTAATTCATTTTGACAGTGACTTGCGTAGTTCTTGACACATAGGAGTTCAGTAAATGTTTGTTGAACTAATGGTTATTTTATGAGTCTATTCTTGTTAAACAACAGCAACAAAAAGCTATTAATATATATAGGACTCTCACAGACCTTGTGAATCAATAACCTAAGAGTTTTTACCTTTTCTTCTATTTCCAATTTTCAATCCTAATGCCTTTGTAATAAATCACTTAAAGTCAATATCGCAAAATTTTGAAAACCATTTATTCTTCCTGTCCTCCGTTGATATCATAGAAAGGCTCCAATATCCCTCTTAGGTTTTTTGTCTATCCAAACTACCTTTCTTTCCTCCTTTGATATGCACATCCCCCTTTTTCTTGCTGTTTTTCCTATTGTTCTGCCCAACACCAATACTCTCCCCAGTCTAGTTCACAAAGTATTATGTGTACATAGTCTAAATTTTTCCCTGAAATTTTCCTAAAGTTGTCAGTTTCCTCTTTTATCCATTTTTAATTTTTAATTCTTAACATGTCATTGCTGGCTTGAACTTATTTTTTTTCTTTTGAGACAGAGTTTCACTCTTGTCACCCAGGCTGGAGTACAATGGCGCAGTCTCAGCTCATTGCAACCTCTGCCTCCCAGGTTCAAGCGATTCTCCTGCCTCAGCCTCCCAGGTAGCTGGTACTATAGGCACCTGCCACCACACCTGGCTAATTTTTGTTTTGTCAATAGAGATGGGGTTTCACCATGTTGGCCAGGCTCCTCTCAAACTCCTGACCTCAGGTGATCCACCTACCTCGGCCTCCCAAAGTGCTGGGATTATAGACGTGAGCCACCGTGCCCGACCACTGGCTTGAACTTTTTATCCATTTTTTATTTTATTTTACTTTATTTTTTTCTTCTTTTTCCTCGTCCTGCCCAGGATAATTTTTATCAATTTTTTTAAAACCTCCTTTCTGTAGTCTATTAAAATATGATTTTGCTGCACAAACTTTATATGTCAGGAATAACTTAAAGAATCTTGATCAATTCAATACTAAATCATTTTTCTAACCCACCTAATTGTTTTCTCAGTCTCTAAATGTACAATTGTGTACTAATTTGTTTTAATTAATTGTATTTTATTTTGTCAGATTATTTTCAAGGAATTATCCTTTTTTTAAATCATCTTTTTAATTCATGGATAATTCTATTCCATGTTGTGATATTTTAGGTTCTTGGATTGATCCTAATCCCTCTTTTTATTCAGTATGCTGTGAGATGACATTTTTATTAAAATTAAGTATGATTTTAAAGGTTTCTCTTATATTTAAAATATTTGGCATAGAGGAAATCTTGAAAGACCTGGACAATTCTTAATTTTTTTTTGACCCATAGGATACAGATTTGAACAGTTATTACCACTGTTTATTAGTGAATTGTTTTTATGTTTCCAGCTCAAAATGCACACATATATAGCACATGAATATTAATAGTAAATAGGCAATTGTCAAATATTTTTCAAACCTAAAGGTTAGTATGAATCTGAATGTTTGCTAATACAGGCCGACTATCTTACACGCACATTCACATAAAGAAATTACTCTGACATGTCCAAGGTTATTTCAGATATTCACTTGTAAAAAAAGAATAATTATCAGTATCTGAGAATAAGAAAAAACAAAATAAGACAAAAAATCAGTTGAAGTATCTTTAATAAGATTAGGACATATTTAATCAGTATGGACTTTATAATATATAGATTTAATAAAGGTCATTATCATCACTGGAAATGCTCAAAATTAAAGTGTCCCCCCCCCCGATTTTCTGGCTGTTAAATATCTAATTAATCAATCAGATAACTATTATAAGCAACATAGAAAAAGTATGGTCTCAAACCACAATGAATTAATAGTCTAATATTCAAATTCAAGATCAATATTCAATTCAAGATCAAAATACACATAACTGAAAGAGAAAACAATTCAAGATAGAATATATAAGAAGTACCGTATGTAGGCTGAAAAGAATGAGAGTAATAGGGCTAAAGCCGTTATAGAAGGCATCCTTTGTGCAATGGAACTTGAGCTAGGCTTGAAAAAGATGGGTAAGACTTGATATAGGTAAGTAGAAATGAAAACCATTTTTATTCCTAGGAAGTGGTAAAAGAAGAACTTCACACAAATTAAATTTAACATAGTTTAATTGAGCAATGAATAATGGGGCAGCCACCCCAAACCAGACTAGGTGCAGAGACACTCTGGTGCTGCCACATGTTCAGAGAGAATTTATGGACAGAAAAAAGTGACATACAGAAAATGGAAGTGGGGTACAGCAACAGCTGGATTGGTTATAGCTTGGCATTTGCTTTATTTGAACTCAGTTTGAACAGTTGGCTGCCTTTGATTGGCCAAAACTCAGTAATTTTTACAAGTAAGGGTTACAGTGTGTTTACACATCTATTTAGGTTACAGTTCACTATGTATGGCAATGCTTTTTTTTTTTTTTTGGCAGAGTCTCGCTCTGTCACCCAGGTTGGAGTGCAGTGGCACGATCATGGCTCGCTGAAGCCTCAATTTCCCAGGCTCAGGTTATTCTCCCACCTCAGTCTCCCAAGCAGCTGGAACTACAGGCTTGTGCCACCACACCCGACCAATTTCTTTTTTTTTTTTGTAGAGATGGAGTTTTGCCATGCTGTCCAGGCTGGACTTGAATGCCTGGGCTCAAGTGATCCACATGCCTGGGCCTCCCAAACTACTGGGATTACCGGCCTGAGCCACCGCACCCAACCAAGCTAAACCTTATTTAAATAGGACAGCTTTAGGTGAGTTTCTGAGTTTGGGCTTTCTTTCCAGGCTTCTACTTCCTTATCTGGAAAAGAAAAACTGAGGATTTGCCTGCCACAAAGGTGCAGTGATAACATCAATGGGAAGGAAGATTGCTTGGGATCTCATTAATGTAATCTTTTTAAAAGATAAAATATATTTGTTATACTTACTTTAGTGATTAAAAAGACTTGTGGGCGGGGCTCATGCCTGTAATCCCAGCACTTTCAGAAGCTGAGGTGGGTAGATCTCTTGAGCCCAGGAATTTGAGACCAGCCTGGGCAACATCACAAAACCCAGTCTCTACAAAAAAATACAAAAATTCGCCGTACATGGTGGTGGTACATGCTTGTAGTTCCAGCTACTTGGGAGGCTGAAGTTGGAGGATCACTTGAGGCTGGGAGGTTGAGGCTGCAGTGAGCTATGATATCACCACTGAACTCCAGCCCGGACAACAGAGTAAGACCCTGTTGAAAGAAGGAAAGAAAAGAAGGAAGGAAGGCAGGGAGGAAGGAAGGGAGGGAGGGAGGGAGGGAGGGAGGAAGGAAGGAAAGAAGGGAGGGAGGGAGGGAAGGAGGGAAGCAGAAGGAAGAAAGGAAAGAAAGAAAAGAAAAGAGAGAGGGGAACATCACACACCAGGGCCTGTAGTGGGGTCGAGGGAGAGGGGAGGGATAGCATTAGGAGATATACCTAATGTAAATGTAGAGTTAGCAGGTGCAGCACACCAACATGGCACATGTATACATATGTAACAAACCTGCACGTTGTGCACATGTACCCTGGAACTTAAAGTATAATAAATAAAGTAAAGAAAGAAAAAGAAAGAAAAGAGAGAAAGAGAGAGAAAAAGAAGGAGAGAGGGAGGGAGAGAGGGAAGGAGGGAAATAAAATAAAAGAAAAGATTTGTGAATCTTTCTTGTCTTACATTAATTAAACTGCAAGTTACAGAAAGTCTTGCTTTTAGTTATAGTAATTTTTTTTTTTTTTTTTTGAGATGGAGTCTTGCTCTGTCACCCAGACTGGAGTGCAATGATGCAATCTCGGCTCACTGCAACCTTCCAACTCCTGGGTACAATCCATTCTTGGGCCTCCTGAGTAGATGGGATTACAGGTGCGCCACCACGCCGGGTTAACTTTTTGTATTTTAGTAGAGACTGGGTTTCATCATGTTGGCCAGTCTGGTCTCAAACTCCTGATATCAGGTGATCCACCCATCTCCCAAAGTGCTGGCATTACAGGCATGAGTCACCTTGCCTGGCCAGGTTACAGTAATTTTGACAGTTACTTTAGTTAGAGCCATAATAATCCCTCCCTCAATGAGATTTACAAAATTAATTGGCACATATCACATTTTGCTTTTAAGGAAGTATTATTAATAACATGCCTGTAACTTACAGAGAATTTAAGGTAGGTGAGTGCACTAGCTCAGATATACAACTTGATGTTATCATTTTGTGTGTCTGGGCTATAAAGCATTCTTTTCAGTGAAATATTCAACCTCAACCTTTATTAGAATGTAATTTGAAATATTGGAGGCTTCCTATTAAAAAAGTCTTTTAAACATATACAAACAACCCTTCAGAATAAATTGTAGCACACATTTCAAAATTTATAAGGATTATCCATAATCTTCCACAGTAGTAGCCAGACTTCTAAAGAAACAGTCATGTCCAATCTATTGCGTTTAATTGATTTCTGAATATGTAAGGCCAAATTTTGGTGAATTTACGAGTGTGTGCCTGCATTATGTGTGTGTGTGTGAGAGAGAGAGAAAGAGAGAGAATATAATCAGATTTTTAAATGCTATAACTGTTTATTCTACCAAGAATGCTTATAGTTAAATATTTGGGTCTGTGTCTACTAAGTATGCAAAATAATGACTTTATAAAGAGATTGACAGTGTGACACCATGGTTGAACCTTGAAAACATTATGCTAAGTGAAAGAGGCCAATAACAAAAGACCGCATATTGTATGGTTCCATTTATATAAAATGTACAAAAAGGGAAAATCCATAGAGACAGAAAGTAGATTAGTGGTTGCCTAGGACTGGGGGTATGGGCAATTGGAGGGAAATGAGGAGTGACTGCTAGTGAGGTTCCTTTTTGGGGTAATGAAAATATTCGAAAATAGACTGTAGTGATGGTTGCATAACTATTATGAATAAATTTAAAACTATTGAATTGTACATTTTAATTGGTGAACTATATGATATGCAAGTTAGATCTGTTACTTTAGGCAAGTTAAAATTAACAGAATTTAACTGAGCAAGAAAATCAAAAACGATTAGAGAATTAGCTAGCCCCCAGAATCAGAACAGATTCAGAGATTCTGGAGCTCCCCCATGGTCAGAGAAGATTTATGGACAGAAACAGGAAAATAACATACAGAATACAGAAGCGCGTACAGAAACAGCTGGGCCTCTGCCTTATTTGAGAAGGGTTTGAACAGCTGGCTGCCTGCGAGTGGTTGTTGAAGTATGGCGGCTGTGATTGGCTGAGACTCAGCTATTGTTATAGAAGCCTACTCCTAAATTAGGTTTTCAGTTTGCTTACCTACCAAGTTAGGTTGCAGTTTATACTTAAGAATTCGAGTATACAAGTACAAAGACTTTCTCAGGCAAAATTTTAGTTTGATTTAACGTATCTCTATATAGCTGCTATTCAAAAAGAGAAGATTGACAGATTTAGGCTGAGAACCATACTAATGAGGATATGATATGAAAGGATCTGTAATTGCAGAGAAGAAACTAAACTCATGCAATCAAAAGGGCCTTGGGAGATAAATTCATCCACTTCTTGGTTAGCATGATCCCATTTTTGTCACTGTCACTGAAAGAAGAACGTAGTGCTTTAACTTACTACAAAGGAGATGTAAATTAAACATTACAAAAAAACATTTAAACAAATCAAATAAGCCAGAAACAGAACCTAGGCAGTAAAAGGTGCTTTTTTTGATACTTTTAAAAAGGTTTGAATTACCATATGACTAAATTGGTCGAGGTATTTAAATCATGCCACAGTTTTCATAAATACTTGCAGTTATAAAGATAATTGCACATTTGGTTTAAGTAACCAAGAAGTTCTTTAGGAAGTGCCACAGAAGGTTTGAAGATAAGAAGTTTCATTCTGAATCAACACACATCTCTTCGGTAATTCAGAACCAATAATGTTTTCACTGGTTTGTTTCTTTATCAATACCATGGATTCACCTGAACAAGGGTGAAAATAGAATGTAAAGTTTTTCATTCAGGGAGGCATTTCCTTTCATAAACTGAGCAACATTATCATAGCTTAAATCCCATTTGGTGGTTGGAATAGAGTAGGCCTAAAACTGCTTAATTAAGGCTTTATAAAAAGTTTTAAATATTTGGGAGTCCTTTGGAAAGGACGCCACTTGAGATCATATGCCTAAGATTATGCTAAGTCAGAAGTTAGCAAACTTTGCCTGTAAAGGGCCAGAGTGTAAATATTTTTGCATACGAGCCATACAGTGTCTGTTGCAACTACTCAACTCTGCTGTTGTATTGTGGAAGCAACCATAAAAAATAAATAAACAAGCTGGGCAGGTGGCTTATGCCTGTAATCCCAGCACTGTGGGAGGTCGAGGTGGATGGATCACCTGAGGTCAGGATTTCAAGATCAGCCTGGCCAACATGGCGATATCCCTCCTCTACTAAAAATACAAAAATTAGCAGGGCATGGTGGTGCATGCCTGTAATCCCAGCTACTCAGGAGGCTGAGACAGGAGAATCGCTTGAACCCGGTAGGCAGAGGTTGCAGTGAGCCGAAATCATGCCATTGCACTCCACCCTGGGCAACAGAGCAAGACTCCATCTCAAAAACAAACAAACAAACAAACAAACAAACAACCGAGTGTGGTGGTTCACGCCTGTATTCCCAGCACTTTGGGAGGCTGAGGGAGGCAGATCACTTGAGGCCAGGAGTTTGAGGCCAGCCTGGCTAACATGGTGAAACCCCGTCTCTACTACACATACAAAAAATTAGCCGGACCTGGTGTCTTGCACCTGTAGTCCCAGCTATTCTGGAGGCTACGACACAAGAATCATTTAAACCCAGGAGGTGGAGGTTGCAGTGAGCCTAGATTGCAGCACTGAACTCAAGCCTGGGCGACAGAGCAAGGCTCTGTCTCAAAAACAAATAAATATAAAATTAAAATTAAAATTAAAAAAATTAGCCAGGCATGGTGGCACGTTCCTGTAGTCCCAGCTACTTGGAAGGCTGAGGCACGAGAATCACTTGAACCGGGAGGTGGAGGTTGCAGTGAGCTGAGACTGCGCCACTGCACACCAGCCTGGGCAACAGAGCCAGACTCCCTCTCAAAATAAATAAAAAATAAATAAGGCCCGGCACAGTGGCTCATGCCTGTAATCCCAGCACTTTGGGAGGCCGAGGTGGGCAGATCACGAGGTCAGGAGATGGAGATAATCCTGGCCAACATGGTGAAACCCATCTCTACTAAAAATCCAAAAAAATTAGCTAGGCATGGTGGCACGTGCCTGTAATCCCAACTACTCAGGAGGCCGAGGCAGGAGAATCGCTTGAACTCTGGAGGTGGAGGTTGCAGTGAGGTGAGCTGAGATCACACCACTGCACTCCAGCCTGGCGCCAGAGCAAGACTCTGTCTCAGAAACAAACAAACGAACAAACAGGCATGGTGGTGTGCCAGTAAAACTTACAAGAACAGACAACAACAGTTTGGGTCGTCAGGCTGTAGTCTGTGGACCCCTGTCTGGATTACTATGCTTGCTCCAATATTATCTTGGCATCTGGATGGAGCCATGTTCTCAAAGAGGTATTTAGGAGTTGGTTTATAACTGATGATACGAAACAGATTGAAATTAGCACTCTTTCATTATTACAATCTTAGGTCTTCACAATGTTTCATACCAAGCAACTGATGGGATGGCTGTCTACTCTCTTCTTTTTCGCCTTTCAAATTTGAAATCACAATGGCCAAATTTGCGGGTGGGAGGGAGTGAGGAGGAATAAAATGGCAACTACTATAGCTACTACTTACTGAGCTTCTTCTAGGCCTTGTACTAGAAACTTTATATACATGATCTCTTTAATGCTAATAACTAACTCATTAACGAAAGCATTATTTTTCCCATTTTCATATGAGAAAACTAAGATTTAAGGAATAAGTAACTTTTGCCCAAGATCATTTTGCTAGTAATGCAGGAGCTGAGATGTGTGAGTGTGTGGGATGATTCCATCTCTTGTCTGACGCTACAGTTTGTGATTAGAACCAAAGGATTTTACAGGAAGCATTCACTGTACTTTTATCTAAATAAAATAAGGCAAAGAAACACTATTAATGATTGCACCTTTCTTCTCACTTCCTTGAAAAAATGGTTAGCTCGCTGGTGATAAATCTCTGAGATAAGCACATATGTTTTATTACATGCTATGGTCTGAATGTTTATGTCCCCCAAAATTCATATGCTGAAACCTAATTACCTAGAGGATAGTATTAGAAGATATTGTATTAGAGTATATGGTATGAGAAAATAGTAGAAGATGGTATTAAAAGGCAGGCTTAATATATCCAAATTTCGCTTTTTTTTTTTTTTTTTTGAGATGGAGCTTTGCTCTGTTGTCCACGCTGGGGTTGAGGGGCACGATCTCAGCTCACTGCAACCTCCACCTCCCAGGTTCAAGCGATTCTCCTGCTTCAGCCTCCAGAGTAGCTGGGATTATAGGCACGCACCACCACGTCTGGCTAATTTTTGTATTTTTGGTAGAGATAGAGTTTCACCATGTTGTCCAGGCTGGTCTCGAAATCCTGACCTCAGGTGATCCACCCACCTCGGCCTCTCAGTGTTGGAATTACAGGCATGAGCCACCATGCCTGGACTAATGATTTTTGTATTTTTAGCAGAGACAGGGTTTCACCATGTCTCCCAGGCTGGTCTCGAACTCCTGGCCTCAAGTGATCCGCCTTCCTCAGCCTCCCAAAGTGCTGGGATTACAGATGTGAGCCACTGTGACTGGCCAATTTATCCAATTTTTTAAAGAAAACACATGATTATAGCCCAACTTATTCTACCTGATAAACTCTGAATTATGGGTCACATAAACCATTTCAGAGGGGGTAATTTTAAACCAATTAAATGTATTCTAAATTTAATGTGCTATAAAAAGAAAAACACCCAAAGCATATGGCTGACAGTTCATTCAATTTTACTTAATTTAGGCTCTTTTGAAGCATCAAATTTTAAAAGTAAAATAATTTGATAATTAAAACCATGGGATATTTGTATTAGAGGGAATATTATAGACCACTCCCCTCACAGTACAGATGAGTAAAACTGAGCCCTGCAACAGCAAATTGACTTGCCCTAATCTTTTTTTTTTCAAGTCCTTTTATAAAGTCACTTTAGCAGGTGGCCTTTTGAGGATTATAATTTTCTTTTTATATATTTCCGTTTTAAATGTGGCTTTGCAAATGTGCTACATAATGATGCACTTCAGAGACATTTCCATAACGGATGTCATGTAGTAGGGTGGAGTCCCTTTCAGCTGTTAGTTTTCTACAGAAGTGACGTCAACAATAGGGTACTGGCTCAGTAGGTTATAAGTGTGTTTCAAAGTCTTGCACCTACGCAGAAGTATAGGGCCAGTACTGGACTGACCAAGTTCAGGAACCTTGTCAACCAAAGGAAATGAAAAATCCAAGCTTTAAGGATCTGATCCAAGATAAGGGGGTGATGAGGATGCAAGGTAAGACAAAATCTGAATAGCACCTCAGCAGAGAGATGATTTGTTAGTTTTGAGACAGTACCTCAGACAGATCACAGAATGCAAAGATTCTTTATTTGAGCTGCTCCTTGAACCTGCTCCCTAATTAATAACTCTGATTCTAAGAGACATGAAAGTCATTGTATTATTCCTTGGGAGGCTGGAGTAAATTGTTCACATCTTTAGGAACAATTCAATGTCTGCAAAGAGGTCCCTTGTCAGGTAATTCTGCCACACAATGGAAAGGCTTTGTTTACTTTGTTTCCTTAAGTCTCCTTTCTCCCTTACCTAATCTTTGAGTATACATGATCCTTTTTTTTCTGTTAAAGGAATAGATCCTTTCTTTTCTCTTCATCAAAGCTGATAAATAAATTGCAGCTTTTTAAAAAGCTTTCCAATTTCTTTTTTACCTTCATCAAAGCAGGTACTGCTCATTAAAATGGCATAATCTCTCTGGATTAGTGTGAATTTCAGCTTTTACAGAAGAGAAATCCCACAAATGAGAGAAGCATAGGTAACAGATTGCAAAGGGTTGGCAATACTTCCTTTAAATCTGAATGTAAATACCAGCCTCTCCTAGCCCCCAGCAACATATGCTTATGTATTGGAGCTCCCCAGATGCACAGAATGGATGTGCAAGATGAGAACCAGTTGTCAAGGATTCTTTCGTCTTTTGAATTTGTCTTGCAGTATTTAAAATAGTAATATGTATTTTTTTAACCAGAAATGATTCAGAACATTAAGATCTTTCCTGTGCCTTGTTTTCCATTTTGAATTAAATATATTATTTTTCAAAAATGAATCAATACCTTCATTAACATTTATATCAACCTTTTTTTTTTTTTTGTGGAGGAAGGAAAATGCTCTGAAGATTTGGAACAGCTCAGCCTCCAAAGTGCAGGTCAGAAAATTGGGCTAAGTGAATGCTTATCAGTAGTACTGTAATTTGTTCCAAATGCCTTATAGCATTTTATAAATAATTAGAAATACGAGTTTCATTTCTAAAAGGGAAACTGATACATAATTTATAACTGTATGAAAGTGTAAAGTATTATATAAATTCAAGAAATACACAGTTTTTAAATTATTTAAAATTATATAAAGTGAAAGTGCTATGCTCATAGCTAATTTCTATATTTTCACTTATTCCTATTATAAACCATTAAATTAATTGTAATGTTTTGGTACTCCATGGAAACTATTTGCTTAAACAGTAACATCTACAAACTTAAAACCAACATCTTAAATCTCAGTGCAAGGTACAATTCTTTTCCAGGATCCCTAAAATAGGTAATTTCAATTACTGCCCTGAAGGCTTTATAGAAATACCAGGAGACCAGTAGGTGGCTCACGCCTGTAATCCCAACACTTTGGGAGGTGGAGGGGAAAGATTGCTTGAAGCCTGGCATTCAAAACCAGCCTGGGCAGGAAAAAGAGACCCCTGTCACTATAAACAATTTAAAAAATTAGCAGGGCATGGTGGTGCACACCTGTAGTCCCAGTTACTCGGGAGACTGAGGCAGGAGGATCCCTCAAGCCTAGAAATTGGAGGCTACAGTGAGCTGTCATTGAGCCACTGCACTCCAGCCTGGGTGACAGAGCAAGACTCTCCCTCCCTCCCTCCCTCCTTCCCTTCCTTCCTTCCTTCCTTCCTTCCTTCCTTCCTTCCTTCCTTCCTTCCTTCCTTCTCTCTCTCTTTCTCTTTCTTTCTTTCTTTCTTTCTCTTTCTTTCTTTCTTTCTTTCTTTCTTTCTTTCTTTCTTTCTTTCTTTCTTTCTTTCTTTCTTTCTTTCTTTCCTTTTCTTTCTCTCTTCTCTCTCTTCCTTCATCCCTCCTTCCCTCCCTTCCTTCCTTCCTTCCTTCCTTTTGTCCTTCCTTCCTTCCTTTTTTTTTTTGTGAGACAGAGTCTCGCTCTGAAGCTCAGGCTGGAGAGCAGTGATGCGATCTCGACTCACTGCCACCTCTGCCTCCCAGCTTCAAATGATTCTCGTGCCTCAGCCTCCCCAGTAGCCAGGATTACAGGCTTGCGCCACCACACCTGGCTAATTTTTTGTATTTTTAGTAGAGACAGGGTTTCACCATGTTGGCCAGGCTAGTCTTAAACTCCTGGCCTCCAGTGATCCACCCACCTCAGCTTTCCAAAGTGTTAGGATTACAGGCATGAGCTACCATGCCCGGCCTGAGACTCCTACTTAAAAAAAGAAAAGAAATATCACGAAATGACTGTTGGTTTGTACTGCTCAACAATTCAATCTTAATTGCAAAACACTTCCTTTTATTTTGTAACACTACTCAACACATTTATAGATCATTTAACAAGATTTAATTTCATAGGTAATGAGTTTTCAAGGTATATGCAGATTTTGGCAATGTTTTCTGGAATAAGAAAACATGGAACTCTCCAAACACAATATAGTTATGATCCAACATGAAAGCTGTCTTTTTTATTTGGTACTCTTCTGCATATTTGCTTCAGACAGCTGTTCTCTAATCATTGGTTGGGTCCTAGTATATTGTCTGGAAAGCAAGATGATAAATATTCATGACTTATGATGTTTTAAAGTAATTACAAGTAAAAAATGATTGCATTGATAATCAATTTTAATTCCTTTTTGTTTTGTTTTGTTTTACCCCGTCCAAATTATTGGGTCATAAGTTTTTAAAAGCTTAAGTTGTTATTGTACCTATTCCAGGATCTTCTCAGAAAGGCAGGAAAAAAGAAATTATTTCTTTTTCTGAAATCAAATGCAAATGACCAGATATTGAAACATTAACATGCAAATTAGTGAAACATTCCACAGATTTTCTGCAGCTGCTCTTCACCCCCTCCCTCAACTCCCACATTCCCTTATATATTCTAGCCACACCAGAGATTTCATTATTTCCCAAATTTGCCTGTATACCCATATAATCCAGCTTGGGAGAGTGGAATTGAAAACATATGTGTTTAGGAGAGAGTCAGAATTTGGTTTAAATGTCTCTATCTCTTACTATCTGTGTGGCTTTGGAAAAGTCACTTCATCTCTGTGTGCCTTGGTATCCTCATGGGAAAATTCAGATAATTGGCACCTCAACATAGTGCTAGGGATATAGCACATGCTCAATAAATTGTTATTGAATGAAGGATGAAATATAACATATAAACCACCTAATACAGTGCCTGACACATAGTATTGGTAAACAGTAACTCATCATTTACCCTCTGTTCCTCTCTGAGGCCTGCTCTCACATTCCTTTTTAATCTAGCAGATACCTAACTATTCTTCAAGTCCCACATCAAATGGCATATCCTTGGAGATGATTTATCTAACCCTTCCAGGCAAAGCTAATGCGTCTAGGTCTGCATTCTCATAACATCTTTTCCCCCCCATCATCCAGGACCTGTTGTGCCCCTCAAAGAAAGAGAGGCCACCATAAGGCCAATCTGAGTTCCCAAAGAGATCTCTCTCTCTCCCCATTAAGAAAGTTGCACAGGTGAGGCCAAGCGTAACTATGGATAGCTAAGAGTCTCGTGACTTTTTTTTTTTTTTTTTTTTTTTTTTAAGAGACAGTGTAGGCCAGGCTGGAGTGCCATGGCATGATCACAGCTCGCTACAGTCTTGACCTCCTGGGCTGAAGCCATCCTCTCTCCTTGGCCTCACAAAGTGGTGGCTTGAGCCACTGAGCTCAGTCTCATAACATCTTATACCTAGTGTTCATAGCATTTTGTTGCCATTGCCATTGTTGATATGTCTATTTCCCCAACTAGACTACAATAACCTCCTTAAGGGCAGTGACCCTATCATACTGGTCTTTGTATCTGTAGTTTCTAAGTCCCAGGTATACAATAGAGCAAATAAATGTTTGAAGAAAGATGAAGAGACTGAATTGTCTGCCAGAGTTTTTACCAGTATGTAGGACTTGACTATGCTTTGTAATTCACATATCTATCTTCCCCACTAGACCATGAAATCTTTATCCTTTTTTGTTTTTAGGCAAGGTATCGCTCTGTCACCCAGGCTGGAGTGCGCTGGCTCAATCACAGCTCACTGCAGCCTTGACCTCCTAAGCTCAAGCGATCCTCCCACCTTAGCCTCCTGAGTAGCTGGGACTACAGGTGTGCACCACACACCGACTAATTTTTTTTTTTTTTTTTTTTTTTTTTTTGTAGAGACAGGGTCTCACCGTATTGACCAGGCTGGTCTCCAACTCCTAGGCTCAAGTGATCCTTACACACCTGCCTCCCAAAGTGCTGGGATTATGGGTATGAGTCACTGTGCCCTGTTAGACCATGAAATCTTTAAGGAAAGGCCCTTTTCCATGTATCTCCAGGACCGACACAATGCCTGGCTCAATAAATGTCTACGGAATTGATAATAGGCAAAAATCTGTCTTCAGGGCTCTTTCACCCATTCTCTTCTGTTATTTAAGTAACCCTCCTCCTCACACTTCACAAGATCCTTACAATATCTGCCTTTCCATGTGTGCTGTTAGTCTCTCCTTTCTTTTGCTAACTTCCAAAGGATAGGTTTAAATAAAATAGACTCATCTTTGCTAAAGTGTTCTTAGCTAACTCCTTGCTAGTTCTTTCATTCAGTGCCTTAACCCAGCTACAATGTACGTTGTATACAGTGGCTACCCAGTTGTCAGCTGGCATATCTAGCCCTGGGCAGAGATTTGATTAGTTAGATATAGTGCATCAACCTATGAAATCTCTCAATTTTGAACCTATCCTTTTAATATGAAGAATGAAATTCACCAAATGTAATTTCCCTCTTTCAGTTTGAGAATGCTCAAGTCATGACCTCCTATGGACCTGGGAGAAAACCTTGGCTCTGCCTTCCTCCCAGGTTCCCTGAAGTGACCCCCAGTTTGTTTTGTTTGCCTAGCAACCAAGAAGGGGCCATTTGCCATGCTGATTTTAATATGAAGACATTTGGGTTCTAGTTGGGTATTCAGCTAGAACATAGTGTACTAGAATTATCTATGTCCCGTGATCTCTCTATCAAGCATTACCAATACAAAATTAATATGGAGGCCTGACTAAGATTCTTTAGCATTTTCTTATACAAAGTTGGTCTTTGGTAGGGTGGGTGAAGTAATCCAGCATATGTCATATTCTTTTTCAGTCTTTTCATTATCAAAATTAACCCCTATCCAATCATCTAACCTTTAAGGAAGAAATTACATTGCTCATATGATTGCAAATTTAAATTCATGCAGGACAGCCCTTCCTATATATTTTTTAAAATATTAGTGGTGTTAGTTATGTTGATCAACTGGTATACCAGTTTGTACAAGGAGAAATGTTTTGGGCTAATAGTTCTAAATTAGAATATAGTTAGACTAAGGATTGTTAGTAAAATTTTCTTTTTACTTTACCCTGATACTTGGTTTATCTCCCTTCAGACATCTGTTCCTAGAGACTGTTGTCTTTTCTCCATATCCCTCTCTTCCAATTAGAGAGACAGATAAGCAGTTGTCTTGAGAATATAAGGTCACTGGCATTCCATAAATGGATTCCAGTGCCTGCTACAGAAATAAGTGGTGAGTGTTCTCTGTCACTTGCAAACTATAAATTAATTAAGTTGACAACTTTTCCTTTTTTATGTTATGTTTTCAGAGGGGCTTTTGAAATACCTTTTATTGCATTTTCTGATTATTAGAGTTACATATGGTCATTGTAGAGAATTGATAGCACAGATAATCACTAAAAAGAAGAATAAAAACCTTAACACTCATAGATAACAGCTGTTAGCATTTTGATTTATTTATTTACAGCTTTTTTATATGCATATAAAAATATTTTAAAAGAAAATTGGGATCATATTATGTATAAATGCCATATCTTGCTTTTCAAAGCATCCTTGTATCTGAAACATTTTAAGCACCATTAAGTGCTTGAAAAAACCATTTTAAATTGCTATGTAACATTGTCATGTGCATATACCATGGATTATTTCTTTAAACATTCTTTTTTCATCTTTAGATTGATTCCAATTTTTCCATCTTAAAAATAATTCTTGGCCGGGCATGGTGGCTCATGCCTGTAATCCCAGCAGTTTGGGAGGCCGAGGTGGGTGGATCACCTGAGGTCAGGAGTTCAAGACCAGCCTGGCCAACATGATGAGACATGGTGAAACCCCGTCTCTACTACAAGTACAAAAAACTAGCTGAGCCTGGTGGTAGGTGCCTGTAATCTCAGCTACTCGGGAGGCTGAGGCAGCAGAATTGCTGGGAGGCAGAGGTTGCAGTGAGCCGAGATTGCGCCATTGCACTCCAGTCTGGGTGACAGAGTGAGACTCAAGTCTCAAAGTCTCTAATAATAATAATAATAATTCTGTTCTTACTCCTTTTTCTAAATCTCCGATTAGACTAGAGACTTAGAAAGGAATTAACTAAGTATGTGATTTTTTTTCAAAAAACTTTCATAGTAAGAATTTTTAAACTGTTTTAAAGAAAGTTTGAGGCTTGGCTTACTGGCTCATACCTGTAATCTTTGCACTGGGAGGCTGAGGCAGGGAAGATTCACTTGAGCCCAGGAGTTTGAGACCAGGCTGGGCAAAAAAGTGAGTCCCCCAACTCTACAATAAATAAATAAATAAATAAATAAGCTGGACATGGTGGCCCTTTGTAGTCCCAGCCACTCAGGAGGCTGAGGTGGGAGAATCCCTTGAGCCTTAGAGGCTGAGTCTGCAGTGAGCTGTGATTGTGCCACTGCACTCCAGCCTGGGCGACAGAGTGGGACCTTGTTTAAAAAAACAAAAAACAAAAAACTAAAACTTTACACCAATTTGCCCATCTATTATACTAGCAGTGTTTGTGAGTGCCTATCCATTTCACTGGAATTTCTCTCCCTTAGAAGTTCTTAATTTGACTGACAAAAATGGTATATATCACTGGTGTTTTAAAATGCTGAATGTTAAAAAATATGTATACCATTAAGTTCTTAAACTTGTCCCATATGTATTTATCTCTGTTCTTGTTCTTTATCCATGTTCCCTTTTGACTTTTGTGAGCTTTTTTATATTTCAAATCTATCAACCCTTCTTAATGTTTGTTGCAAATATTTTCCCAGTTTGTGGCTTGTGTTTTAGGTTTTCTTGTTTAGTAATGGCTTTTGAGCTTCAACATTTTCCATTTTTGTGTAGTCTAAATCTATTGATTTTTCCACATGTGATTTGTTCCATTGCTTATGTGCTTAAAAATTCCATTGTTTTTCAGTAGAGTTTTTGGTTAGTTTTACTTAGCCAGACTTATAATTTTGAAGGCAATGGATTTGTTCTACACAACTGTAAATATAGCTGTAATTGTACTTTGTTCATTTTAAATATTTTATAGGCAGATTTGGACGTGCTAGTTATAAAAGTAGGAGCAGCTGTAATTCCTTTTAAACAGGACCGTGTGTGGAAAGAGCAACTCTTAAGAAGTCTTTTGAAAAAAGACTTGAAATGTTGACATTTTATTGCAGTGAACAACATTCCACATTATTCATTTCACATTGTGTAAGAGCCCTATAACTCAAGGCAACACAACACTCAAATTGAATAATACCCCAGCATTTTCACTTTCAGAATTATTTGACTGGAGCTTTGTTTCAAACTAGTTAAAATAGCATTTCTCAAAGGGTGGTCTTTGGACTCCCTGCATCAGAATCACATGGATACTTGTTAAAATGGAGATTCTTGAGTCCCTCCTCCGGACATCCTAAATCAGATCTCTTGGGGTTGAGGTCCCTGAATCCACATTTTAACAAGCGTCCCAGGTAATTTTGGTGCCCTCTAATATTTGAGAATTTCTAGGTGAAAGAGAAGCACCCATGGAGGCAAAGGACAAAACACAAGCATGTGAGGACTTGAGTTCAAAGACAGATCTGGGCCAGGTGCATTGGCTCACACCTGTAATCCCAGCACTTTGAGAGGCCGAGGCAGGAAGATTGCTTGACCCTGGGAAGTTGAGGCTTTGAGCTCTGATCTCACCACTACACTCCAGCATGGGCGACAGAGTGAGACCCTGTCTTAGAGAAGAAACCCCAAAAAACAAAACAAAACAAAAAACAGTGTATCAGTTAATAGGAAAAGAAATAGTCAGAATATAACAGGGTTTAAGTCTAAGGGTACTGGATTTTAAGTATTAAAATCTGAAAAAGGAGCTCTGCTAACCTCATGTCTGAGAACGACTCACAATTCTTCAAGTTCCTTATCCTTCAAATGAGGATAAGGAACTCATTTGTAATTGTGGTGGCTCTCACCTGTAATTGTGATGTCTTTCACCTGTAATCGCAGCACTTTGAGAGGCTGAGGTGGGTGGATCACTTGAGCCTGGGAGTTGGAGACCAGTCTTGAGCCTGGGAGTTGGAGACCAGTCTGGGCAACATAGGGAGAACCCATCTCTACCAAAAATTTAAAAAATTAGCCAGGCATGGTGGTGCACCTGGGACCTGTGGTCCCAGCTACTCAGGAGGCTGAGGTGGGAGGATCACTTGAGCCCTGGAGGTTGAGTGATGGTCACTGCACTCCAACCTGGGCAACAGAGTGAGACCCTGATTCGAAAAAAGAAAAGGAAAAAGAAAATACATGTACCAGAAGTTTCTTTTTGTAAGGTCTAATTCTGTGCCAAGGAATCATATAGTGTTTTTCTTAATTTGGGAAAGGAATCCTCTGTAAAAAGCCATTTCTGTGGACCTCAATGCTCTGTATTGCAAATTAAGACTTTCTAGAGTTCAGATTCTGTTTTTAGACTGTGATCATTAACTTTCTTTTACATATCTGATTAGACTTAATGAGTTAGCTAAGTTCATGACGTGTAAGGTCCCAACAACAATTTTTAAAAAGATATACATGCACCCAGGTATACACGATTGTAAGGTCCAGGTAAAAGAACAAATTTAACAGTGCTTCATCAGTTTTATTATTATTAATAATAGAATTGGATGAAGTGCTAGTAGTGGTCAGCATCTGGAAGATGTGGCTCCAGGAACCAGTGAGTCAGTGTTGACAAGTGTAGAGTTTAAGGTCAAGTAATACGGTCCCTGAAATGATTTGAAGTAGCGGGATGGCAAAGGGAGGGAGAAAGCAGGAAATCAATTGAAGAGCTATTAAAGTCAGAAGGAGCACAAGTTATTGACAGGATCTACATCAAAAGTGGAACAAAAGGTCTCAGTCTGAGTGATGTGATGTGATATGAACTGAGTGATGTGAAGAGCCACCAAGTTGCTTTGCCTTTCCCCTCCCCCATTTAGAATCTGGATTGAGTTGGCACACGAGGTGAGGGCACACCTGTAAGAGGTGACTACATAAAACTAGTTCCTAGAATTAGGGAATTGAGAGATATGGGGGTTGAGAGGTGGTGGAGAGAGTCCAGGCATGTATTTTTCTGTTGTCACACCTTCAGGAAAGGGGAAATACGCGTTCCGAGCAATGTAATTTCCCTTCTGACCTCCATCCTCTTTAGGATTTCAGTTGTCTTTATTTATTACAAAATTACTATATTCCAGTGTTATCAAATCTCAGAGGGTAACAAATAAATTATATAGCAGTAAATATAGAGATGCATAGTTATTTGAACCCTTCTGAGTCAAGCTCCATTCATTAAGTGTACTGGAAAAGATGTGGGATTCAAGTCTGTCAGGAACCCCTTAAATTATTCCTGAGTTGGAATTCTTTTTCAATTTCCCACTATCTGTGTGATCTTGAATATAATGTATATGAGCCACATTTTTTGAAATCTGGAAAATGGAGATAAACATTTTTATTTAGTTATTTGAAGATTAAATAAGATACAATAGAAAAAGAACCTGGTACAATGACTGGTACATAGTAAGGACCAGTATCCTTTTAAAGTTGATTAATCAAATTTCAAAAGTCTTAATCCGATTTTCCAGTAGAGTGCCTAAACTCATTACTTTAGCCTTATTCTGTGGGATCCTCAATTCTTCCTCACTAGTTTTAGCATTTTTTGCTTGACCTCACCATCTATCTCTTCATTCTCTTTGTATTTCATGTTTTCTCCTTCCCTCCCACCTGTATTTTTAAGGAAGAGCATTGCCTTTGATCTGGAATCTAGGACCACCTCTCTCTAGATTCAAAATTATGTCCTTAGCCTCTTGAATACTAAATATATTCTCTTGGTCTTCTTCTCAGCGGAATCTCTAAATTAGCCTCCAACTTTTTTCACGTGGCCCCTTCCTCATTATTCTTACTATGCACTGTTCTTCCCATGGTTGTATCCAAGGTTTTTTTCACATCTCTGTTCCCCATTCCAGAGTAACATTTCTAGCCCTCCAGTGTTTGTCATCCTCTCTCTGGCTACATTCAAGTCATCCTACAGATATGCAAAACTACACTGACCTAAAATCCAACTAATAATGAATAAAAGACCTGCTTTTAGGCCAGGCACGATGGCTCAAGCCTGTAATCCCTGCACTTTGGGAGGCCGAGGCGGGCGGATCACGAAGTCAGGAGATCGAGACCATCCTGGCTAACACGGTGAAACCCCGTCTCTACTAAAAATAGAAAAAATTAGCTGGGCGTGGTGGCGGGCGCCTGTGGTCCCAGCTACTAGGGAGGCTGAGGCAGGAGAATGGTGTGAACCCGGGAGGCGGAGCTTGCAGTGAGCTGAGACCGCGCCACTGCACTCCAGCCTGGGCAACAGAGCAAGACTCTGTCTCAAAAAAAAAAAAAAAAAAAAAAAAAAAAAGACCTGCTTTAAGACTCTGGAATACACTGCACTTAGAGTTAACACTCACTTCTTACCACTATTATTTAATTTTATTTAATATAATTAAACCTCTGTATCTACCGACAGGGGCCCAAGAAGTTTAGATTTTGTCTGTGGGGAAAATGCCAAAACCTTTCTCCTCTTTCTCTCTGCGTCCAAGTAGTCCTGGATAACAGAAGTCTAAAGGCTTTTATTTCAAGTTAATGAAAGGGAAGAAATTCTTTTTTGAGTTATTTGCTTGGAAGCCCCATACATCTGGGTATGCCTCTGATCATTGTACAAAAAAATATATAAAAACAAAAAATCAGTTCACACATTCATCCATTCAACAATATCTATCTATCTATCTATCTATCCACCTATTTATCTATCTATCCATTTTTGAGATAGGGTCACGCTCTGTCGTTCAGGCTGGAGTGCAGTGACACCAATCATGGCTCACTGCAGCCTCGAACTCCTGAGCTCAAACCATCCTCTCACCTCAGCCACCCAAGTAGCTGGGACTACTGGCGCAGGCTACCACGCCCAGCTAATTTTTTTTCTTTTCTTTCTTTTTTTTTTGTGGAGACACATTCTCACTGTGTTGCCCAGGCTGGTCTCAAATTCCCAACTTGGCCTCCCCAAATGCTGGTATTACAGGCATCAGCCACTGCACCCGGCCAAATTCAACAAATATTTATCAAGAACCTATGATACTTCCCCCACAAAAAAAGACCAAACCAAAATAAAGCAAAAACAAAAACTATGATGTGATGTGACTGGGCACGGTGTCTCATGCCTGTAATCCTAGCACTTTGGAAGGTCGAGGCGGCAGGATCGCTTGAGCCCAGGAGTTTGAGACAAGAGTGAGCAACAGAGGGAGACTGTCTGTATTAACAACAAACAAACAAACAAAAAACTAAACTGAAAGAAACTATGGTGTATAATATAAAATTCTGCATGAGCAGATTAAGATGAGCAGACTACATGGTTGAATAGGGGAGATGAACCATGTACACAACTATAATACAAAGCAAAAAGGAATAAGTGACACATGGTGGTACAAATGAAATAGAATATATCTTTACAGAAGAGAGAGATTTCTCCAAGCTGAAACCTTATGTAATTAATTTCCTTCAGTGACTGACCAAATAATATGTTGGTTTCATGAAGCAAGCCTCAGCTACCAGATGTTAAAATATTTGAATTCTACAGCAGCAGCTAGACAACATCCAAAAAAAATTTAAACACAATATAAGGATGAAATGAAATTCAATTGTTTCAACAATGAGCATAGTGTAATTGGATGAGGGCCGCCTGTGGGCATCAAAAGGCCCTGACAACTGCAGTGATCCATTTGTAAAGCCTTCTTTCTTTTCCTCAGGTTGTAGAAATAAAACAGTCCTCAAGAGTAAAGTGGAGAATTTCCAATTTCGTCCTTTAATAAACGGGTTGTTGGCATTGAATAGAATGAAAATAATAATACGTCTTTTCCAACCAAAGCATAATGACCCTTGTGGCCTTTCTCTCCACTCTGTGCCCTGTACTTTAGATGGTAAGCAGCAATTTGAGTGGCAACATTGAAAAAGATGTTAACCCTCTGTTGCTCAGCAAGTACTAAGCAGATACAGAGCCTACATTGTGCTCACTGTGCCAGGACTAATAGCAAAGCGGTGTTCCTGAATTTTTCCCCTTCCCCCAAGCTCACTGAAACATAAACTCTGGCATTAATACATAAATACAATGCTCTGATTGAGAAGGTAGTGCATCCACAGATAACTGGAAAACTTACAATCCTAGAACTTTGTCTTACACTGATGTTGACATCACATAGGAACTTAGAATCTAATTTCTGTAAATGAATTTTGCAAAACCTTTACAAAAATCATGGAACAGTTAGGTTTCAAATTTTTTTTTTGTACAGTCGGGGAAGAAAGAGTGTTTTTTCCCCCTACACACAGCAGTGTAAAAATGCTTTGCTTTTTAAAGGATGTTAAATTATAAAACCCAACTCTGAATTTTAAATGCCACAGATGTGAGGGTATAACACCTTATTAGAGTTGCCAGATTTAGCAAATAAAATGACAGTATGCCCAGTTAAATCTGAATTTGAGATAAACAATAAATAATTTTTTTTTTAGTGTAAGTATGCCTCATGCCATATCTAGCAACCTTAACCTTAGACAACATTGTTTGATTATGCAATATTCCAGTTGACTCGTTAATTTTTAGGAGGCAGGTTTGCTTTTTATTCCCTGGGTTTTCATCTTTTCCCCTTCCTGCATGTCTCCTCAGCATATGATATTTCTTTGAATGAATGGAAAGATCTTCTGTGAAGAAGACCATTCAGTTCATAAATGAATTATTTTAAAGTCCTGCACCCGTCTGCAAAAAAAAAAAAAAAAAAAAAAGACCAAAAAGCCCCTTTTTGGTCTTCTTTTTGTGCTGTTACAATTGCTCTTCACTTGTTGATCTGGGTTTAATCATTCAGATAAGTGCTTCAACTTCAAGTGCCTCAACTTTCTGCTGTTCTGAATAAGAAGGCTCAGTATAAATGGGTGGAGGAGGGAGGGAGTCTATGGCACTGAGTCACATCAATTTGAAAAATAAATATGTAGACCTCATGTAGACTTTTCCTATAATTAAAGACTCTCACTTCCCAAAATATATAAATCAGGTGCTTTACCTGTTCTGATCATTTCAATGAACATTCAATTCACACGTCCATCAGAGGGTTCACAAATGCATGAAAGGTTCATAATTCAGGCCGGGCACCATGACTTATGCCTGTAATCCCAGCATTTTGGGAGGCTGAGATGGGAGGATCGCTTGAGGCCAGGAATTCAAGACTGGCCTGGGCAACAGAGTGAGACCTCATCTCAACAAAAAAATAGATACATCTTCTTCGCATTTTTTTTTCCAGACATGGTCTTGCTCTGTTGCCCAGGCTGGAGTGCAGTGGCATGAACATAGCTTACTGCAGCCTCAAATTCCAGGGCTCAAGTGATCCTCCCACCTCAGCCTCCAGCATAGCTGAGACTACAGGCACATTCCAGCACACCCAGGTGTGCAACCAAAACTTGTAGGAAATATTACTGATTTTTAGTATTTGCTTTATTGTGTCATAAGAAAACCTTTTTACAAAACTCGAGACAGCTTCCTATTAAAGTTATAATTCCATTGTGGCAGATATATGTGATGATGAAATAACTTTTAAAATCATTATTATATTTTAAAAATTATTGTTTTTGAAACATTTCTTATACTTTCTTCAACCTCTTTATTAAAAATATGATTTTTACACCCTCTTCTTTTGAAGTCATTTGCAGAAGAACATGTAACAATAAGTCCCTGAACTGTCTCTAGAAATGCATAAAAACTCTATTTAGGCCGGGTGCGGTGGCTCACGTCTATAGTTCCAGGACTTTGGGAGGCTAAAGCAGGAGGGTTGCTTGAGGCCAGGAGTTCAAGACCAGCCTAGGCAACATAGTAAGACTTTGTCTCTACAAAAATGAAATAAAATAAAAGGCATGATGACGCATGCCTGTGGTCCCAGCTACTTGGGAAGCAAGGTGGGAGGCTAAGGTGAGAGGATCAGTTGAGCCCAGGAGGTCGAGGTTGCAGTGAGCAGTGATTGTACCATTGCCTTTCACCTTGGGCAACAGAGCAAGACCCTGTCTCATAAAAAGAACTCTATTTAGGCACTTTCATATATAACATCTGCCCTCTCAGGAATCTTTTTAATGGAAAAACATTGATGTCCTTCTGTTTATGATGATTATTTTATCTTTTGTTTAACCTTCAAAAACCTGCAAAAGTTTAAAAAGATGTCATGTCTGGTATCTCAGGATACTAGAAATTGAAAGAAACTTTCTCAATTTGGCCAAAGTTGTCCATGAAAACTTTGTAGTCTATATCACATTAATGGTTTAAAAAAGTGAATGCTTTTCGATAGAAAAGAGGATATGAAATGTTACCAAGGCACAGAAATGATAAATACTCAAAGTGATGGATACCTCACATACCCTGACTTGATCATTACACATTTTATGCATGTAAGAAGCACTGACAATTTCCCCATAAATATGTCAAATATTATGTATCAATAAAGGGAAAAAAAGTGAAAGGCTGCTCTTAAGATCAGGAATAAGATGAGGTTTGCTTTCCCCAATTCTATTCAACATTGTACTAGAAGTTCTACTCAGTGTAATAAGGCAAGAAATAAAAGGCATCCAAATTGGAAGGAAAGCAGTTAAAGCTCTCCTTAATCACACATAACATGATCTTCTACAGAGAAGAATCTACAAAAAAACTACCAGATATAATAAGTCTGTCACTCAGGCTGGAGTGCAGTGGTGCTATCTTGGCTCATTGCAACCTCTGCCTCCCAGGTTCAAGCGATTCTCTTGCCTCAGCCTCCTGAATAACTGGGACTATAGGTGTACACCATCACACCCAGCTAATTTTGTATTTTTAGTAGAGACGGAGTTTCACCATGTTGTCCAGGCTGGTCTCGAACTCCTGACTTCAAGTGATCCGCCCACCTCGGCCTCTGAAAGTGCTGGGATTCTAGGCATGAGCCACCACGCCCAGCTACTTCTGTTATCATTTTAAAAGCAAGAAAGTTCCATTAAACAGAAACCTTTATATACTTTTTTTTTTTTTTTTTTTTTTTTTTGCAGCCTTGCTGAGAATGAGCTCCCGTATGGTTGGTATGCACGGAGATGTACTGCCTGATAAACTTATTTTATACTTTTGGGCACAACCAATTAAAACTTGTGGTGGTCTCTTATTTTTTCTTTCTTTTCTTTTTTGGTAAAGACAGGGTGTTGCCACGTTGCCCAGGCTGAACTCGAACTCCTGGGCTCAAGTGATTCTCTTACATCGGCCTCCCAAAGTGCTGGGATTACAGGCATGAGCCATCACGTCCGGTCTCAGTCTGTTTCTTGAAGTTAGAAGTACACTAAAGCATAAAGCTGGAGACCTAGTTGTACTCCAGCTGTGTCAACATTTAGTTTCACGATATGGGGCAAGCCATTTCACCTCTCTGGTCTTGAGTTTCCTCATTTAGGAAAGTAGGTGGTTAATAGAGGATCACTCCTGTTCCACTTCTAAGACTTATTATTTAAGACATATAGAGAGTTTAACATCAACTTTATTATCACTTGAGACACCACTTCAGTGCTGCAACTTGAGCATTGAAGAACAGAGCAAAATGCTTCATAAAAGGAGATAAGAGTGGATATTTTGGTCTGACTTACTCAGATAATTGCCTTAGTTATAAATTGGCATTGTAGATCTATCTAAAGTGTATGTTAATAATATCAAAAAATAATAAAATAAAATCCCCAAATTTTCTGCTTTCCCAAATAAATTCATTAAGTGTAAAGAAAGAACTCATTTTTAAGATCTTCTGATTTACACATTCGAAGCATTGAAAGGGTGGATTCCAGACTGATAACCATAAGGGTCTTTAAAGTGGCATTTTTAGGCAGGGCATGGTGGCTCATGCCTGTAATCCCAGCATGTTGGGAGACCAACGTGGGTGGCTCTCCTAAGCTCAGGAATTTGAGATCAGCCTGGGCAACATGGAGAAACCTCGTTTCTGCCAAAAATACAAAAAAAAAAAAAATAGCCTGGCATGGTTGCATACTTCTGGTCCCAGCTACTCAAGAGGCTGAAGTGGGAGGATTGCTTGAGCCGGGGAGGCAGAGGTTACAATGAGTTGAGATTGCACCATTGCACTCCAGCCTGGGTGACAGAGTGAAATTCCATCTCAATAAATAAACAAATAAAGTAGCATTTTAAAAAAGTATCTGCAGTTTTATTCTTATGCTAAAAGTCTAGGCCCTGTTTTGAAGGCACATACCCCACACATTTATACTCAAACAAGCGGATAGCCAAGTTGTCAGTGTGTGTGTGTCTTACCAATAATGTTATATGTATTTCCCTATAATTGTTTCTTTAGTGTGTTGAGGTGTTATAGCATAAAATCATTAATCTTGAACTTTGAGTATCTTTATATTTTTTGAAAATAACAAAAAGTGATGTCGTATGCCCTGTTCCATATAGAATGTGAACCTTAGAATAGGTACTGTGCTACACAATTATCATTCCTTTTTTCCCCATTCTCTCTATCAGTTAGTGTGATCTATTCACCTACTCATATCCAGAAATAAAATTTGTTTTGTTTTGTTTTCTTTTCTTTTCTTTTTTCTGAGACAGAGTCTTCCTCTCTCACGCAGACTGGGGTGCAGTGCATGACCTTGGCTCACTACAACCTCCATCTCCTGAGTTCAAGTGATTCTTTTTTTTTTTTTTTTTTTTTTTTTGAGACGGAGTCTCACGCTGTTGCCCAGGCTGGAGTGCAGTGGCGCGATCTCGGCTCACTGCAAGCTCCGCCTCCTGGGTTCACGCCATTCTCCTGCCTCAGCCTCCTGAGTAGCTAGGACTACAGGCGCCCGCCACCGCGCCCGGCTAATTTTTTGTATTTTTAGTAGAGACGGGGTTTCACTGTGGTCTCGATCTCCTGACCTTGTGATCCGCCCGCCTCGGCCTCCCAAAGTGCTGGGATTACAGGCTTGAGCCACCGCTCCCGGCCGAGTTCAAGTGATTCTTGTACCTCAGCCTCCTGAGTAGCTGGGACAACAGGCACCCACCACTACGCCTGGATAATTTTTATATTTTCAGTAGAGATGGGGTTTTACCGTGTTGGCCAGGCTGGACTTGAACTCTTGACCTCAGGCGATTCGCCTGCCTCAGCCTCCCAAAGTGCTGGAATTACAGACGTGAGCCACCGTGCCCAGCCTAAAATTTGTTGATATTTAGTTTGTTACAGAAGTAGGAGGATTGAAATTAAAAAAATTTTATTTATTATGTAATGACTGGTAACTAATTTTATATTCATATACAGATAGAGAGACTAACCCTACATTCTGAGAATTCAAAATCTTTTGGACAGTTAAAATTTTAAGAAACATGAAATATCTTACTTCAATTGCTTGTTTTTAGTGAGTTTAAATATTTCACTAAATTTCATAGCTTTGAATGCATCAAGGTCTCTTCAGAGTTTTTCAGTGGGTAACAAACTTATGTGTGTATGTGTGTGTGTGTGTTTGTGTGTTTCAAATTTGCCAATGCAGAAACTGTAAAAAGAATATAATATATATATATATATATTCCCTGTTGCTCAAGCGATAGTCCCACCTCAGCCTCTTGAGTAACTGGGACCACAGGCACGCGACCATGGCAGGCTTTTTTTTTTTTTTTTTTTTTTTTGTATTTTTGGTAGAAATGGAGTTTCTCCATGTTGCCCATTTTGTATTTTTGGTAGAAACGGGGTTTCTCCACGTTGCCCAGGCTGGTCTCAAACTCCTGAGCTTAGGAGATCCACCCGCCTTGGCCTCCCAACATGCTGGAATTACAGGCATGAGCCACCGTGCCCTGCCTAAAAATACCACTTTAAAGACCCTTATGGTTATCAATCTGGAATCTACCCTCTCAATGCTTTGAATGTGTAAATCAGAAGATCTTAAAAATGAGTTCTTTCTTTACACTTAATGAATTTATTTGAGAAAGCAGAAAATTCTGGGGATTTTATTTTATTATTTTTTGATATTACTAACATACATAATGTTATACAAAGAATATACATATATTTTTTACAGTTTCTACAGTGGCAAATTTGAAGTATGGTAAATGTTGCTTCTGCATTCCAATTTGATAATGAGCCTTAACCTTGCCCATTTTATTCCATTAAAAGAGGAAGAAAAGTAGTTACTGGCAAAGCAAATAGCTCATAAAGTAATCTGAGTGATGGAAAAAGAACAGTTCCCAGCATGGAATGAAAATATCTTTCACCAAGGATGAAGTAAAATTATAGAAGTACTCCATCTGTAGCTGCTTTTTACACTTAATAGTCTTAAATAAAATTCTCCTTGAGTATCTCTGACCACTGAGGTCTGAGAACCTGAAACATGATGAAATTTACAACCTGGGCAGTCACAAAGAAAGTCTTACATTTTCTTTGGGCTTTGAGGGGAATGGGCATTCTATTATGCCTATTACATTGGTCACCTTAAGTCTTATAAATTTCTTTATAAATTTGCCATACAAACTTTTATTTATTTGCATTTTATTTAATTAAAACATTTTTGTTTGTTTGTTTGTTTGTTTCATAGTCATGGGGTCCCACTGTGTTGCCCAGGCCGGTCTTGAACTCCTAGGCTCAATCAATCCTCCCATCTCAACGTCCCCACAAGTGCTGGGATTATAGATGTGAGTCACCGCGTCTGGCTGCAGACTTTTGGATATTTTTCTTAAAATAAAAACTTTTCTAACATATACTTGTTTTGTGATGTCAAGATGGTCCACGGGATCTTAACAAATAATAAAGAAGTCTTTCATGATATAAGGATCAAGACTTAGGTTCTAAATATCAGTTTTATTGCACAATTATTGTGTAGTATTGGAAAAGTCCAGTCATCTTTGTAATCATTTATTATGAGGCTTAAGTGCAAATATGCTTAAAAGGTTCTTTTAAATCATAAAGCATTATGCAATTGTGACGTATTTTCTCCAAACAGCCACCTAAATGAAAGTGGTGGGTTTTCAATTATCTGAGGCATAAGCCATGAATCTATGTACTTTGACTACACATAAGTAATGGAGATTAGCCTTGTGGTTGCTTATTAGATTGAAATGCTTTTGCATACATATTCATATAGAATACTTACAAATCAAAACAGTCAACTTTATTATTTATATAGTGATGACAATGATGATAATAGGTAACACTAATTAAGCACTCCGTATACATCATGCCTGGTGCTAAGCAGTTTCCATATGCTATCTAACTCAACAGTTGAAACGATCCTATATTATAAAGAGGAAACAGATAAAGCCAGGATTATAGATTGAGGCAATCCAACTCCTCTCTTAGCCATTATACTTTTATGCCTTCCAATACTCTTAAAAATCTGCTGTCTGTCAACTTTTTATTTCTGGCAGACCATTCTTCAGAATAAATGCAAGACAAATACTCCCGAGAGGCTTCTGGAAGCTACAGACTCCAGATAGTCTCATGATCCATTGAGTAATCTGGTTAAATGGAGAGTAAACATTAGGATTATGAAAACACAGAAGGACAGAACGTAATGGAGAAAACCTGCTTGATTTCCATAACAGAAAATCATGCTATACTAGAGTTTGGGATAAGTAGAAAGTAGATACAAAAGTGGGAGCCTTAGAGAAAAGAACTTTAAACTTAAAGAAAACCCCAACTTTGAAAGTTTTTAAACCAAGAAGTATTTTGATTACAGTCAACATAGCATTGTAGGACATATAATATAAGAGCTTAGAGATGAGTAGGAGGAGCTGATGGGGAATTTTGTAGGCAATATGACCACTCTGTAATTGTAATTGACAACTTGTCAATTACCCAAGGTCTTCCATAACCCTTATGCCATCTGGTAATCACAGTATTCTGGTAAGGAAAATAGAATAGATTCTATTATCCCATTTTAGAGATATCTTAACTGTTAATGGCAGAATCTTCTTAAAATTGGCCTTGAGATTGGCCTAAATTATCATTTTAACAAATTATATTTGAAGAGAAAGTACATGAGTATATTGGTCCCAACCCACATTTATAATCCCCGCATCCATCATGACTTTATTCACATTACATTCTAGCTAGACAGAATTACTCCCCAGGCAGTTATACCACTGCTTTGTTTTTTTTTTTTTTTTTAGAAACAGGATCTCTTTCTGTTGCCCAGGCTGGAGTGCAATGGCACAATTATAGCTCACCATAGCATCAAATTCTTTGTCTCAAGCGATCCTCCTGCCTCAGCCTACTAAATATGTAGGACTACAGGCAAGTGCCACCATACCCAGCTAGTTTTAGAGGGGGTTTCACTATGTTGTCCAGGCTTGTCTTGAACTCCTGGGCTCAAGAAATCCCCCTGCATCAGCCTCCCAAAGTGCTGGGAT
Organism: Macaca mulatta; assembly: GCF_049350105.2. Classification (NCBI taxonomy): domain Eukaryota; kingdom Metazoa; phylum Chordata; class Mammalia; order Primates; family Cercopithecidae; genus Macaca; species Macaca mulatta. The sequence continues at coordinate 122,060,465 of NC_133426.1, read as the reverse complement.
TACAAGTGTGAGCCATTGCGCCTGGCCTCTACTCTTTTTTTTTTTCTACCATAGAAGTCCATCCCAACAACTTATCTCTATTGGAATTGGCTTTTCAAATCACATCTATATTTCTCCCCCTAAAATCTCCTTACTTCTTGATTTCTTCAAGCATATGTTAAAATGACAAGTTCTGACTTGTCATCCCTGGAAGGGGTGCCAAGAGTCCTTTATAGACTATTCCCTGAGGACAGCTGCCCAAGTATTGTTTCGGTCAAAATAATCAGGAAAATGTTGAACATCATTAAGACAAATTGGAGGAAAAACCAGTAAGCAGTCATCCTATTTTTTTTCTTTTGTAAATCCTTGAGGTGTCTGCATCCGGGCTCTTTTTTATAGTTCTGGTCTATGTACAAGACAGGAATAATACATTTGGAGAAGATCCTGAGACAAGCAACTGAAACGCTGAAGGGGACAGAAAGCAAGGCGGGATATAAGCTATATATAAAGGACAACTCTTCATATTGAAACTAGCTAAAGGTAAGCCTCATCAGAGAGCCATGTGGCTGCCAGATTTTGTTACTGGTATCTTGCCAGAGCATATGTCCTAAACAGTTTTATCTCCAGTGGCCTCAGCCTTGGGCTGTAGTTTGGCTATTCTATTTTCTCTAATTAAATTTCTTGAATTTCCGACAATTTCTTCAGTCCCACACATCCTCATTTACCGGGAGCTTCTCATTACAGAATGGTGAATGTCAGGATGCCCTTACCTACAGGTAAGGGGCAGGTTAACTGTCTTATTTATGTTCATAATGGTTTTGGTTTGATTCTCCCTCCAGGCCAATTGTCATACTCTTTAGGCTACCTGGGCCTCAACTAAGTTGTGTACATCAGAATCACCTGGGGAACTGTAGATCTATGAATCATTTATCATTTAATTTCTCTATTGTGGAAAATCAGGATGTCATGTATGTATTTTTTTAAATACAGAACACAGCTAAACAAACAACAAAAATGAATCATTAAATAGGAAATTGCTTTTGGGCTAATGTTTTATACACACACACACGCACACATATACATACACATGCACATATATGTATATTTGGAGATTAGGTCTCACTCTGTTGCCCAGGCTGCAGTGCAGTGGCACAATCATGACTCACTGCAGCTTCAACTTCCCTGGCTCAGGAGATCTTCCCACCTCAGGCTCCGGGGTAGCTGGGATGACAGGCGTGCACCACCACACCCGGGTAATTTTTTATTTTTATTTTTGTGGAGATGGGTTTTCATTATGTTGCCCAGGCTGATGTAGAACTCCTGGGCTCAAGCAATCCACCTGCTTTGGCCTCCCAAAGCGCTGGGATTATAGACTTGAGCCACCATGCCCTGCCGGCTTAATGTTATATTCAAATTTCTCCAACTGAAGGGCATGTACTGTTGAGCATGCTCAGAAGCCAAGGTTCAAGCCATTCTTCAACTATAGATGCTTCAACTCATCTCTCTTCCTTTGAAATATTCTCTCCCTTATTAATTTCACCAAGTAACCCCCTGATTATTCCCCTAGAACAGACAGAGCTGCTACTAGTCTGTGCCTTATGTGATTTAGAAAAAGACTCTTGGAATGCAGCCCCACACCATGATGTACAGAGCATGAGTTGGGTATCAGCCCCATTTTATTCTCTAATTCAGGTGCCCTTGCACAGTGAATAACATGGCAGCTGTGAGACTAGTGATGCTAAACAGATTTATTTTTTGGTGCAAATTCTAATGAATTAATAATAGCTGTTTCAAAAAAACACACAGTGCTAAGAAAGACTCTGAGGCTGTTTTCAGGCTCAGTAGATAAAGTATACTATAAGCTGTGATGATTTGCCTTGGTTGGGAGAATGGCACTAGGTGTGACAAGAATTTGCTATCTAAGTACTAGAGGCATCTCGCCCATCCTGAAGAGGCGGAAGCCTGGAGTAGGCAGAGGTTGAGGTAGAATGTGGGCCCAGACAAGTTATATAATTTATAGAACACAACTTTCAAATGCCCTTGTAATACAAGGCAACAATCCTACTTTTCCAGGTCTCTAACAAAAAGCATCTAGCTGAGCTAGAGTGTTTTCATGAGGTGTCTGCTACACAAAACAATATCTTGCTTAATAAATAACACCCGTTTCTACTTGGTGTCATTTTACTGTTTAATCAAAACTTATTTTCACCACTCTTAACCACAGTCTAAAGGAGGATGCTTCAATCTCTTCCTGATTTAACCTTAAACTTGGTCATGTGTACCATATGACTAGGATTGCCAGAGTCAGCCACTCTCCCAACAAAGGATGCTCAGTTAAGTATTGCACAGAACACACTTATACTAAAAATTGTTTGTTGTTTTTCTGAAATTCAAATTTAATGGGGTATAATGTATTTTACTGGGCAATCCTACCTATGATGGACATATATATTTTTCCCCAGCTTTATTAAGGTATAATTGACAAATAAAAGTGTAAATATTTATGATATAAATGGACATATATACAGATGCTCCTCGACTTTTGAGGGGATTACATCCTGATAAACCTGTCACAAGTTAAAAATACTGTGAGTTGAAAATTCATTTGACACACCTAACTTACTGAATATCCTAGCTTGGCCTAGCCAACCTTAAATGTGCCCAGAACACCTACATCAGCATATAGTTGGGCTGATGTAACACAAACCCTATTTTATCATAAACGGTTTAATATCTCATGTAATTTATTGAACATTGTACTGAAAATGAAAGATAAAATGGTTGTATGGGTACTCAAAGTACAGTTTCTATGGCCTGTGTATCTCTTTCGCACCATCGTACAATTGAAAAATCCTATGTCAAACAATCATAAGTCAGGGACCATCTGTATTGTTGAAATAGAATTTTAAGTTGGATATCTTTTTAGAAAAAATGATCTAAAAAGGATATGCTGTAAAAATCTACAAATGAAGTGTAAGAGGTGATGTACACATGAGCAATTTCACTGTATTCAAGAATATCAAAAATTGGGTGTGATTCCCTTGACGTTTAAGAAAGTGGTTTTGAATTTAAAAATAGCAATGCTTTATGCAGTAATAAATATATACAATTTATTACCACTAGGAAGAGATCCAGGCAGAAAAAATTTGAAAGAAACATTTAGAAAGTTTTAGATATATTCATGTGCAATCATGCAAATCAAATAAAAATGATACAGCACCTACTGTATTTTAGGCACTCATGATCCAGAGATGAAGACATGGTCCCTCTGCTCAGGGAGTCTACTAGCAATACACATATAATTCAAAATAACAATATAGTCTTGGGAGAAAAATAGAAGTAAATAATAAAGTACAGTCGTAGTAGGAAAAAAGACATGGTTGATTATCTCTACTGGGGGAAATGGGAGCAAGGGAAAACTCTAATAGATCACTCTTGAACTAGAATTTTGTTGTTTCTTTTAATTTTTATGTATGTATGTATGTTTGTATGTATGTATGTATGTACAGGGTCTCAATCTGGTGCCCAGGCTGGAGTTCAGTGACAGAATCATGGCTCACTGCAGCCTCGAACTCCTGGGCTCAAGTGATCCTCCTGCCTCAGCCTCCTAAGTAGCTGGAACGACAGGCACCGCGATGCCCAGCTAATTTTTACTTTTTTTTTAGTAGATATGGGAGTCTCACTTTGTTGCTCAGTCTTGTCAATTCCTGGCTTTAAGTAATCCTCCAACAGGCCAGGCTTGGTGGCTCACACCTGCAATCCCAGCACTTTGGGAAGCCTTGGCAGGTGAGTCACCTGAGGTCAGGAGTTCGAGACTAGCCTGGCCAAGATGGTGAAATCCCATCTCTACTAAAAATACAAAAATTAGTCAGTGTGGTGGTGTACGCCTGTAATCCCAGCTACTCAGGAGGCTAAGGCTCGAGAATTGCTTGAACCCAGGAGGCAGAGGTTGCAGTGAGCCAAGATTGCATCACATGACTCCATCCTGGGTGATAGAGTGAGACTCCATCTCAAAAAAAAAAAAAAAAAAAAAGAAAAAAGAAAAAAATGTTATTCTCCCACCCAGGCCTCCCAAATTGCTGAGGTTACAAGCATGAGCCATTGTACTGGCCTGTTGTTTCTTTTTAAACCCATTTTATTTGTAGTATAGTTTATAAACAATAAGATTTACCCATTTAAAGTATAATTTGATGAGTTTTACCTTTTGTAGGGTTATTGAGGTATGATTTGCATAAAGTAAACTTTAGTCTTTTAAAATGTACAGGTCAATGAATTTTAACAAACTTATTCAGTTGTATAACCAACACCACAATAAAGATACAGAGTATTTCTACTGTAATCAAAAAAATTCCTTCATGCCCTTTTGTGTTAGTTTTCTATTACTGGAATAATAACTTACCACAAACTTAGTGGTTGATAGCAGCACCCATTTTACTGTAGCACACTCCCGTATGGCAGAATTTAGGACAGTATGGCGGGGCTCTCTGCTAAGGATCTCACAAAACATCAAAGTGTTGCATAGGCTGAGCTCCTTTCTAGAGGCTCTGAGTAAAATCTGCTTAGAAGCTCGTTCAGGCTGTTGGCCGGATTCTGTTCCCTGCAGCTCTAGGACTGAGGTCCCCATTTTCTGGACACTTGACCTTCTCCACCTTCAAGTCAGCAGTGAGTTGAATCCTTCTTATACTTCAAACTTCTCTGACTTCTTCTGCTTTTAAAAGGTCATGTGATTTCACTGGGCCCACCTGAATAATCCAGGATAATATCACTATTTTAAGGTCAACTAATTAGTAACTTGAATTACATGTGCAAAGTCTATTTTGCCATATAACATAATGCATTCATGGGCATAACAACAGTAGGGTCATAGGGTCAAAAATTCTGCATTTCACACATTTTGTATCAATGTCTCTATTCCAGCCTTTGGTAACATCCAATCTGATTTCTGTCCCTGTAGTTTTGTTTTTTCCAGAATGTCATGTAAATAGAATCATATAGTCTTTAGCTTTTTTTTTTTTTTTTTGAGATAAGGTCTCACTCTATCACTCAGGCTGGCCTGCAGTGGCATGATCACAGCTTGGCTCACCAGTCTTGACCTCCTGGGCTTGGGTGATCCTCCCACCTCTGCCTCCTGAGTAGCTGGAACTATAGGCATGCACCACCACACCCAGCTAATTTTTATATTTTCTGTAGAAATGGGGTTTTACCTTGTTGTCCAGGCTGGCCTTGAATTCCTGGGCTCAAGGGATGGGCCTACCTCTGCCTCCCAAAGTGCTGGGATTATAGGCGTGAGCCACTGGCCATTATGTAGCGTTTTGAGTCTGACTTTTTTTTTTTTTTTTTCACTTGGCCTAAGGCTCTTGAGATCTATGTGCAAACTCTCATGGATAAACAGTTCCTTTTTATCGCTAGGTAGTATTTCCTTGTATGAATGTACCACAGTTTGTTCAACCATCCACCTGCTAACGAGAAGGTCCAGGCACAAATGCAGTCTGAGAATATAAGAAGTAGTCACAAATACCTCATAAACTTATTTAAGGGGCTAGAGAGAGAACAAAAGCTTGGAAAAACCTCTGAGAGATCTAAAATAACAAGTAGGTTCACACAATTAGGGAATGACATTCTAGGAGTTTTTTCTCATGTACACCATTTTACTAATGAGAAAAATGAGGTTCCAAGAGTTTAACTAACTGGCCAAAATCACACAGGTGGTCAATGTGTGAGGTGGAATGTAAATCTAAGTCCATCTGACAGTACGTATATCAGTGATTCCTAATTTTTTTTCTTTTTCTTTTTCTTTTTTTTGAGACGGAGTCTTGTTCTGTCACCTAGGCTGGAGTGCAGTGGCACCATCTCGGCTCACTGCAAACTCCACCTCCCAGGTTCAAGCAATTCTCCTGCCTCAGCCTCCTGAGTAGCTGGGATTACAGGTGCCCACCACCATGCCTGGCTAATTTGGAGAATTTTTGTATTTTTTTAAGCAGAGATGGGGTTTCGCCATGTTGGCCAGGTTGGTCTCAAGCTCCTGACCTCAGGTCATCTGCCCACCTCGGCCTCCCAAAGTGCTGGGATTACAGATGTGAGCCATCGCGCCCAGCCCTAATTATTTTTTGATATGATAAAAGCTATGGGTCTTCTCCCCAGAAAAATAAACACACAAATGCATACCAATCCCAGCTGAAGAATCATTTACATTTACATTTAACCCTAATCCCCTAGCGACAAATATAACTATTTCTTGTGATAAAAGCACAGAATATTACCAGAGGTAGAGACAATTGAAGTGAGAAAACCTGGTTTCAAATTTTAACTGTGTCATTTATTGTCTGTGTGATGTTGATCTCATTACTTTAACCAACTGAGCATCAGTTTCTTTACTAGCAAAACGAGTATAATAATGGCATCTTTGCAAGATTGCTGTGAAGCACACAGTGAGTATTCAGCAAATGTCTGACAAACTGAACTGTCCAGTGAACTTCAATTTCCTGTCCCTTTTCCTTTCTTCTTACCATCCTAGCAAAACAGAGAACCCCATCATGAAATTAAGTCATGTTTACTCTAAAAATCAGGCACAAATGTCTGGGCCAATCAGGATGTTTGATAAGGCATAAACACCAAGAAGCCTCCTGGGAAATAAATTGTTTAAAGTTAAGAGTGTCATATAATTTGACTCAAAGGCAGTTGAGCCTGTGTAAGGAGCTTGGCTACATTATGAACCTACCAGAGCGCGTGTCACAGATATCATCTGGCCCAGCCCCCCTAGAACCCACACCTGAATCTTACAGCAAAGAATCACTAATAAAACAAGTGAAGATGAAAAGAACTTCATTCTAGCTGGACACAATGGCTCACGCCTGTAATTCCAGCACTTTGGGAGGCCAAGGTGGCCAGATCACGAGGTCAGGAGTTCGAGACCAGCCTGGCCAACATGGTGAAACTCTGTCTCTACTAAAAATACAAAAATTAGCTGGGCAGGCACCTGTAATCCCAGCTACTCAGGAGGCTGAGCCAGGAGAATCGCTTGAACCTGGGAGGCAGAGGTTGCAGGGAGCCAAGATCACCCCACTGCACTCCAGCCTGGGTGACAAAACGAGACTCTGTCTCAAAAAACAAAAACAAAAACAAAAAAACCTTCATTCTAACATTTCAGCAACGTTAGTGCCAACACCTTTGGCAGCACCTTGGGAGACTCTACTACTGCTATTGTCACTGGTGGAGGGTGTCCAGGTTCTTGGCGTCTTGAACAAAGAATTGGACAAAACGCACAAACAAAGCAAGGAAGGAATCAAGGGATTTACTGAAAATGAAAGTACACTCCACACTGTGGGAGCAGGCCCGAGCATAGGGGCTCAAGGGCACTGTTACACAGTTTTTTTGAGTTTAAATATCCTCTACTTGGTGTACACCCTATGTAAATGAAGAGGATGAAGTAAAGTTGTCATTTATTATGGAGAGGACATTTCCTGTAATAGCAGAAGTGTGAATCAGCCTTATGTTTCCTGCCTCCAGACCCTGTTTTCCTGCCTCACTATCTCCAGTATTGAAATATAACACCAACAGAAAACCAAATACCACGTGTTCTCACTTATAAGTGGGAGCTAAATGATGAGAACACATGAACACATAGAGGGGAACAATACACACTGCGGACTTTTGAAGGCTAGAGGGTGAGAGGAGGGAGAAGATCAGGAAAAATAACTAATGGGTACTAGACTTAATACCTGGGTGATGAAATAATCTGTACAACAAACTCCCATGACACAAGTTTACCTATATAACAAACACGCACAGATACCCTGAACTTAAAATAAAAGTTAAAAAAGAAAGAAAGAAAGACAGCATCTTCCTTATTGGGCACTGACAACCTATGCATGGACACTACAGGCCACCAGTTGTACCTCTGGCAGGCACCACAGTGGTCTTGGTTTTGATGGCTGTTGACCATGACAATATGCACCCCTAGGGAAGTTCGAGAATAAAAAGAAGAGAAATGAGAGACGTGAGCACCAGACCCCAGAGAACTTGCGAAATACCTTCTTGATTTTCCAGAAGTTTTTTTTTTTTTTTTTTTTTCTCAGGAGAAGAGGAATCTAGGAGATTGGGGGAATGTGTGAGTAGGGAATGGGGAGTGAAACTCCTAGAGAGTGCAAGGGAATGGACTCAGAACACTGACTTGTGATTTTCTCTTTTCTGCAAGGTTAGCATGGTCATGGAATCCCAGGTATAAGGCGGTGATATTTACTCTCCCTGAAGATCCTGTACTTTGTAGCCCTCTGACATTTGGATGTGGATTTTTCCTTCAGCAGTATCTTTCCTTGCATGGTTTTCCTCCCTGGAGGCTCCTCTTCATGTTTTTTGCTTATGCAAAGGTCCTTTTTTCGTCCAATTTTCTTTTAAGGTGTAATGTCTTGGACTTAGGCACAGACTGGACTATATTTGGGAAGTCATTTTCAAACCTGCTCAAGTGTCAGAGTACTTGGACGTCATGGTGCTCTTTGGGGGACTTTAAGAAATAGTATTTTAAAATTTGATTCCATCACTTAATTATGAGAATAATGAAATAAGCAGCATCATAGCACCTGTTGTGTAGGGACACATTATGAACCAAGCACTCTGTTAATCATTTTACATTGGTTACCTTATTCCGCTCTCATTATAACCCTGTGAAATACGTACTACATGGAGATAGAGGCTCAGAGAAATTCAGAAACCCCTAGGGTCACACAACCAGGAAGTAGCAGATACCGTATTTGCTCCCTGGACTTTAAAGTTTAAGATTTTCCTGGGTTTGGTAATCCCAGCTGTAATCCCAGCATTTTGGGGTGCTGAGGCAGGAGGATCGCTTGAGCCCAGGAGTTTGAGGCTGCAGTGAACCATGATTCATGATTGCATCACTGCAATCATGTCTTGGTGACAAAGCAAGACCCATTTGTTATTTTTTATATATTTTTTAAGCTTATGATTTTAACTACTACATCTACTGCCTACCTTTATGAACCATTTTAATAATATAAATATGACTACATTACAAGTTGACAGTATTAAGTAAAACCTCTAGAATATGAATTTGAGCACACACAAAATAAGCTGATAAATGCAGATGTTCAGCTGAGTAGTCTATTAATATTTCTTTGCAACCATAATAACACAGACTCTGTGTCCCCTCAGGCTTGTTTGCAGTAATTAGCTGTATTTCCTTCTCTCTCTGAGGTTCATTAAAAGCATCAGTTGATACCAAATGGTGTACTGTTTGCTACTAGCAGCTAATACAAGCAGGGAAAGAGAATTATTTTCTTAAGGGTGCACTTTTGATTACTTCAGGAAACTGTTCTTTGAAGTGTAAATTTCTTTTAATCATTTTTCATTCCCTTCACAAAACTTAAGATACTTACAGTTTTAAAGAGCAGAATGTTGGAGATGTTAGCTATAAGAATGTCTGAGCCTTGTTTTTTTTTTTTTTTTTTTTTTAAACACTTTCTTGGGCAAAAATGCCAAGAATAATCAAGGAACAAAATGTTCCCCATTTTTATCATTTTCTCATCACTGTTCCTCAGAGGATCAAGACTGTCTCCTTTTAGATATCAGTACTCCTTTTCAGAATTGACCTTTACTCCCCACCGTGGAGGATGCATGGACAGCCACACTGTGAAAAATCTCAGGTTCCCAACCATACCCAGTATAACAAATACTGATATTACCTAGATAAGTCCAGAGCCAAGTCTTACAGGGCTATTAACAAGCTGATCTTCTAAGTTTCAACTCTCACCGTCAAGCCAGCCAGGACAACTGTTAGGCCCCTGGTAACTATGAAAAAATACTGGGCTCCAGGCATAAGCCTAGGATTCCAGACCACTAGTAACAGAAATTGCCCTAGCTACCAGTTGGACTGCTCTTCTCCAAATCCCCTGAATAAAATTTTTAGCCTGAGCATTGACCTAGCTTGGGTTACATGAGCTGCTCTTGAGTCCAGTTTCTCCATCCTACTTTTTCTCCAGTCTGTTCTTGTCACTTTGTTACAGGTTAGGCATGAGTGGGGCAGGAGACAGCAATCCCTGACCCACTAGAAAGTTCGGGTGAGATTTGGCAATTATTGCATTGCCTCTCTAAAGGTGATAAATTGGCAGCCGGTGCCAGGGAGAAGCCATTTCCTGATGGTCCACACCTGCCAACATTAAAGTGTTAATTAAAGGCAGGCCCCAGGGAGAAGCAATTTCCTGGGCATGCACATTAAGAGACAAAAATCGCAAAGTACTGTGTCCTGAGTTGGTTCCTTTTGGTGGTTTCTTGGTCTTGCTGACTTCAAGAATGAAGCCACAGACCTTCGTGGTGAGTGTTACAGCTCTTAAGGGTGGTGCAGACCCTAAGAGTGAGCAGCAGCAAGATTTATTGTGAAGAGTGAAAGAACAAAGCTTCTACAATGTGGAAGGGGACCCAAGCGGATTGCCACTGCTGACTGGAGTGGCCAGCTTTTATTCCTTTATCTGTCCCTGCCCACATCCTGCTGATTGGTCCATTTTACAGAGTGCTAATTGGTGCATTTACAATCCTTTAGCTAGGCACAGAGCGCTGATTGGTGCATCTACAATCCTCTAGCTAGACAGAAAAGTTCTCCAAGTCCCCACCCAACCCAGGAAGTCCTGCTGGCTCCACCTCTCAATACGATCTTCCAGGTATATGCCACCAGAAAAAGGGAAGAAAGCCTCAGATGGGCATGCCTGCAACTTCCTAAACACACTGCACATGCTCAGTTCCCAAGGGTAAGGAGGGCACTGCACGTACACAAAACCCACAATAAGGGAAGAATCATGGAAAAGAGGTGAGCATATAAAGTCCCAGGGTCAAGGTTACAGGTGCTTTTTTCTCTCTTTGACCTTCAGGTGCCCACTTGGATCTCACCCAAGGGTTCTTTCCTTCCTTTCCTGTTCTAAGTGAGAGGTGAAGCCAACTGGACTTCCTGAGTTGGATGGGGACTTGGAGAACTTTTCTATCTAGCTAGAGGATTGTAAATGCACCTATCAGCTCTCTGTGTCTAGCTAAAGGATTGTAAATGCACCAATCAGTACTCTGTAAAAATGCACCAATCAATGCTCTGTGTCTAGCTAAAGGATTGTAATGCATCAATCAGCACTCTGTAAAAATGCACCAATCAGTGCTGTGTCTAGCTCAAGGATTATAAATGTACCAATCAGCACTCTGTAAATATGCATCAATCAGCATTCTGTGTCTAACTAAAGGATTGTAAATGCCCCAATCAGCACTCTGTAAAGTGGACCAATCAGCAGGATGTGTGTGGGGACAAATAAAGGGAAAAAAGCTGGCCACACCAGCCAGCAGTGGCAACCAGCTCAGGTCCCCTTCCACGCTGTGGAAGTTTTGTTCTTTCACTCTTCATAATAAATCTTGCTGCTGCTCACTCTTTGGGTCTGCACCACCTTTAAGAGCTGTAACACTCACCACGAAGGTCTGTGGCTTCATTCTTGAAGTCAGCAAGACCAAGAACCCAACGGAAGGAACCAATTCTGGACACACCTTGGCAACCACGAAGGGACTATGGCCAAGTGGTGAGTGCCATCAAGCCCCTTTTGCTTGTTACTCTGTCCTATTTTTCCTTAGAATTCGGGGGCTAAATACCAGGCACCCGTTGGCCAGTTAAAAGCGACTAGTGCGGCCACTGGACTAAAGACACGGCTGTGAGAGCTCTTTCTGGGAAAGGGCTCTCTAACAATCCCTGACTCTTCGGAGTTGGGAGCATTGGTTTACCTGGAACCTGACTCCCTTGAGGGTCAATTGAGCCTAAAAGATAAGTTTATTACCCAGTCAGCCACAGATATCAGGAGAAAGCTCCAAAAGCAAGTACTGGGCCCTGAACAAAATCTGGAGGCATTATTAAACCTGGCAACCTTGGTGTTCCATAGTAATGACCAAGGGGAACAGGCCCACAAGGAAAAGCAAGATCAGAGAAAGGCTGCAGCCTTAGTCATGGCCCTCAGACAAACAAACCTTGGTGGTTCACAGAGGACAGAAAATGGAGCAGGCCAATCACCTGGTGGGGCTTGTTATCAGTGTGGTTTGTAAGGACACTTTAAGAAAGATTGCCCAACGAGAAACAAGCTGCCCCCTCGCCCATGTCCATTATGCCGAGGCAATCACTGGAAGGTGCACTGCCCCAGAGGACAAAGGTTCTCTGGGCCAGAAGCCCCCAACTAGATGATCCAACAACAGGACTGAGGGTGCCCGGGGCAAGTGCCAACTCATGTCATCACCCTCACTGAGCCCCGGGTACGTTTAACCATTGAGAGCCAGGAAATTGACTTCCTCCTGGACACTGGCATGGTCTTCTCAGTGTTAATCTCCTGGCCCAGACAGCTGTCCTCAAGGTCCATTACCATCCAAGGAGTCCTGGGACAGCCTGTAACCAGATATTTCTCCCACCTCCTCAGTTGTAATTGGGAGACTTTGCTCTTTTCAAATGCCTTTCTTGTTGTGCCTGAAAGTCCCACACCGTTATTAGGGAGGCACATATTAGCCAAAGTTGGAGCCATAAATATGGGCACCCATACATGAATATGGGTAACAAGTTACCCATTTGTTGTCCTCTACTTGAGGAGGGAATCAACCCTGAAGTCTGGGCATTGGAAGGACAATTCAGAAGGGCAGAAAATGCCTGCTCAGTCCAAATCAGGCTAAAAGACCCCACCACTTTTCCTTATCAAAGGCAATATCCCTTAAGGCCTGAAGCTCATAAAGGATTACAGGCTACTGTTAGACATTTAAAAGCTCAAGGCTTAGTAAGAAAATGCAGCAGTCCCTGCAACACCCCAATTCTAGGAGTCTTCCTAAGTCCCAACATTAACATTGTCCCAGGAAATCAGACCCTATCAGTGCCCCTCAAAGTTCAAGTCCGTCAGCGCAGAGCCATACAACTATTATCCCTATTTATAGGGTTAGGAATGGCTACTGCTACAGGAACTGGAATAGACAGTTTATCTGCTTCATTATCCTATTGCCACACACTCTCAAAGGATTTCTCAGACAGTTTGCAAGAAATAACAAAATCTATCCTTACTCTACAATCCCAAATAGACTCCTTGGCAGCAGTGACTCTCCAAAACCGCTGAGGCCTAGACTTCCTCACTGCTGAGAAAGGAGGACTTTGCACCTTTTTAGGGGAAGAGTGTTGTTTTTACACTAACCAGTCAGGGATAGTACAAGATGCTGCCTGGTGTTTACAGGAAAAGTCTTCTGAAATCAGACAATGCCTTTTAAACTCTCATACCAACCTCTGGAGTTGGGCGACATGGCTTCTCCCCTTTCTGGGTCCCGTGACAGCCATCTTGCTATTACTCGCCTTCGAGCCCTTTATTTTTAACCTCCCTGTCAAATTTGTTTCCTCCATGATTGATGCCATCAAGCTACAGATGGTCTTACAAATGGAGCCCCAAATGAGCTCAACTCACAACTTCTACTGAGGACCCCTGGATCGACCCACTGGCCCTTTGACTGGCCTAGAGAGTTCCCCTCTGTAGAACACTACCACTGCAGGGCCCCTTCTTCACCCCATCCAGCAGGAAGTAGCTAAAGTAGACATCGCCCAATTCCCAGCAGCAGGAGGGGATTGAGAGGTGAAGCCAGCTGGACTTCCTGGGTTGGGTGGGGAGTTGGAGAACTTTTCTGTCTAACTAGAGGATTGTAAATACACCAGTCAGTGCTCTGTGTCTAGCTAAAGGATTGTAAATGCACTAATCAGCACTCTGTAAAAACGCACCAATCAGCACTCTGTGTCTAGCTAAAGGACTGTAAACACACCAATCAACACTCTGTGAAAACACACCAATCAGCACTCTGTGTCTAGCTAAAGGATTGTAAATGCACCAATCAGCACTCTGTAAAATGGACCAAGGGACCACTGGAAGGAACCAGCTCCAGACATATAAGCCTTTTAAATAAACTTCCACCCCTGCTCTGGAACTTGCCTCGGTCTCTTTTCTGCTTTATGCCCCTCAGTGAAATTCTTTCTTTTGAGGAGACAAGGGGTGAAGTTGCTGCAGACCCACACAGATATGCCTCTGGTAACTTGGAGTAACTTGGATATCTGCCACCACTAACAACTTTAGTTCTTTCTCTACATGTCTTCTTACAGTTTACACTTGTCTCAGAATCATCTTAAGTTCAAGATTGTCAGCACTTTTGTATTTTATCTCCTATGAGCCAGCACCCATATTGCCTTCATTTCTTTCAACATTCATACAATCACACTTCTTAGAACAAATGGAGCTACACAGATAATAAAGATGATATATCAGGAGGCATGAGTCATCACATCTTCAGTGCATAATGTAATGATAGAGACAGGAGACAGCCATGGGTCCCTGGCGAAACCTCACCTTCAAGCCTAAAACAACCTGAAGGCTGAAAAAGCAGACTGCCGGTCCCAGATGAAGCCTGCCCTTTCCTGACTGATTCTTTCTGAATAATGCCCACCTGCAAACTGGGAGTATAGGGTGGAGCCTTGGGAAGTTCACACTGTTTGTGGGAGCAGCCTGGTCTCTCCTGTTCCTGTGTGGTGACCTGGTATTAAATCTGTGAGGTGGAAAACCTGATGGCAAAACTCTCTCTCGCTTTGCTGAGAGTTATTTTTCCTTTTTTCTTTTCACCCAATAAATTCCATTTTCCTCACCCTTCTATGTGTCCGCGAGCCTAAACTTTTCTGGTCATGGGACAACAAGCTGAACTAAGGAGAAAGTCCTACAAGGTAATTGTTGCATAATGTCAAAGAAACAGGCCTCCAAGGTCTCAGACAATTATATGTGCACCAAAACCCTGAGATGAGAGAAGGGACTGTTAATGTTTTTTGACTCAGCCTCTAAAACAACATTAGAAAAAAATTCTCAAGCAGTGCGGCCAGGCATGGTGGCTCACACCAGTAATCCCAGTGTTTTGGGAGACCTAGGTGGAAAGATCACTCCAGGCTAGGAGTTTGAGACCAGCCTGGGAAACATAGTGAGACCCTTGTCTCTATAAAAGGTAAAAATAAAATTAGCCAGGTGTGGTGGGGCACGCCTGTAGTCCTAGCTTCTTGGGAGACTGAGTCAGGAGTATTGCTTGAGCCTAGGTGTTCGAGGGTGCAGTGATGTATGTTCATGCCACTGCACTCCAGCCTGGGTGACAGTGAGACCCTGTCTCTTAAAAAAAAAAAAAAATCAAGCAGTCAACTGAAAATCTTATTCTTCAGTGCAAAGATTCAGATGTGACTGATTTATAAAGTATCAGCTTAAATCTCTTTTAGATAACCTAAATTTTCAAAAAAATATGTGAAAACTCACAGGCTAATTGAAATACGATGTTCTATTCAGGTAAAAATTAAATATGAATAGCATTTTACCTCAATGGTTCCAATATTCTCAAAGTTGCTGCCTGGTGATAATAAATTTCTTTCACAATCCCTTGCTACAGTGAAGATCTTTGTTAAATTGAAAGTTCTTGATCAGGCACAGTGGCTCACGCCTATAATCCCAGCACTTTGGGAGGCTGAGGTGGGGGGATCACTTGAGCTCAGGAGTTCAAGACCAGCCTGGCCTACATGGTGAAACGCTGTCTCTACTAAAAAATACAAAAGTTAGCTGGGTGTGGTGGTGCATACCTGTAATCCCAGCTACTCGAGAGGCTGAGGCATGAGAATCACTTGGACCCAGGAGATGGAGGTTGCAGTGAGCTGAGATAGCACCACTGCACTCCAGCCTGGGTGATGGAGTGACTCTACCAAAAAAAAAAAAAAGTTATTTTCCAGAAATTTCCTTTAAATAAAAATTTCTAAAAAGATCATTCAGAAGAAAGAGCAGCTAGACATTTTGGTTTAGTAATTAAAAAAAAATTTTATTAAAAAAATAGAGACAAAGTCTTGCCGTGTTGCCCAGGCTGGTTTCAAACTCCTGGACTCAAGTGATCCTTTAGTGTTGGCCTCCCAAAGTGCTAGGTTTATAGGCATGAGCCACCACACCCAGCTGTAATTTATTTTTTTTGTTAGATTTTTAACACTGTAATCAGATGCCTAGACTTTGTGCCAAATATAAAGACTGAGCTTATATGAATGGCATCGTAATAAGAGAAAACCACTCTTCAATAGACATTTTTGGCCCAGACCTTTCACCTCTTTTGCAACACCTATGTTTTAACTATCTATAGACATCTTCATTTGAGTTTCTGAAATATGAGTTACCTCAAACCCTTTAAAAATAAACTCAGCCAGGCCTGGTGGCTCAAGCCTGTAAACTCAGCACTTTGAGAGGCTGAGGCAGGAGGACAGTTTGAGGCCAGGAGTTCGAGATCAGCCTAGGCAACATAGGGAAACCCTGTCTCTACAAAACATACAAAAATTAGCCGGGCGTGATGGCATGCACCTGTAGTCCCACTACTCAGGAGGCAAAAGTGGGAGGATCCTTTGAGCCCAGGAGTTTGAGGTTGCAGTGAGTTATGATTGCACCACTGTACTCCAGCGTGGGCAACAGAGTGAGACCCTGTATCCAAAAAAGAATAATAAAGAGAATTAGAAAATTGAAATTGGTGAGAAATAATCAGTATTTTACAGGATGTTGACTCATATGGTAGAAACAATGGTGAATAATAAAGAGCTAATTATGGTAGAGGTAAAAAATTGTGTGTATTTACAGTAATCAATAATCAGGGAAAGGAGACGTAAATCTGTTGAGGAAATGGAAGACTTTCCATTGTGGGACTGGGGGCTCAGCATCAGTGTTATATGCCTATTAGTGTAATATTAATTTAGGAAGCTAGTTTAGAAGTTTGTAAAAAAAAAAAACTAAAACACTAAGCCTGATAAAAATGCTTTGAATGAGACTTCTGGTTTCCAGTTCAGCATGTAAGAAGCATGGAAGCTGCCATTCCATTCTAATAACAAGCAAAAATCAGAAAAAAACCTGAAAAACCAACAACTATTCTTTGACACAAAAGAGAAGTGAGGTCACAGGGAAACCACTGCCCCTGAAATTGGAGAGACAAGCAAATACAGATAATCACAATTTATCAGAACAAAAACCTCTGTAGGAACCAATGCAGTGGTACGAAAACCTGAACTATAGTTGAGGAATTGCTGAAAGCTCAGTGTGGACACCTCTGAGAGTTAAAAACTCCAGGGGGCCCTGGTCATGGGGACAGGAGCCCACGCTTTTGTGAATTTTACCTCCAGGAGCTTGATCTGTTTTTCACAGTGAATATCGGAGAGAGATCTTGAAATTTCAGCAAGGGGAGGGGAAAGGAAATCATTTTGAAATAAGCCAGAACTTACTTCCTTCCTTCCTTCCTTCCTTCCTTCCTTCCTTCCTTCCTTCCTTCCTTCCTTCCTCTCTCTCTTTCTTTCTTTCTTTCTTTCTTTCTTTTCTTTCTTTTCTTTCTTTCCTCCTTTCCTCCTTTCCTCCTTTCCTTCCTTCCTTCTTTCCTTCTTTCCTTCTTTCCTTCTTTCCTTCCTTCTTTCTTTCTTTCTTTCTTTCTTTCTTTCTTTCTTTCTTTCTTTCTTTCTTTCTTTCTTTCTTTTTCTTTCTTTCTTGACAAGGTCTCACTCTGTCGCCTAGGCTGGGGTGCTGTGGCATCATCCTGGCTCACTGCAACCTGCACCTCGTGGATTCAAGTGGTTCTTGTGCCTCAGCTTCCCGACTAGCTGGGATTACAGGTATGTGCCACCACACCTGGCTAACTTTTGTGTTTTTTAGTAGAGATGAGGTTTCGCCATGTTGGCCAGGCTAGTCTCAAATTCCTGGACTCCAGTGATCCTCCCACTTTGGTCTCCCAAAGTACTGGAATTACAGGCACAAGCTACCACACCCAGCCGTGTTCTTTATTTTTATTTTTAAAATTTTTATTACAATTTTTTTTTTTTTTTTTGAGAGAGGGACTTGCTGTGTCACCTAGGCTGGAGTGCACTGGCATGATCATGGCTCACTGCAACCTCTACCTCCTGGACTCAAGTGATCCTCCCACTTCAGCCTGTTAAGCATCTGGGACTACAGACAAACACCACCATGCCCAGCTAATTTATTTTATTTTAGTTTTTGATAAAAGGTCTCACTATGTGGCTTTGGCTGGTTTCAAACTCCTGAGCTCAAGCAATCCTCCTGTGTTGGCCTCCCAAAGTTCTGGGATTATAGGTCTGAAAATGTCTGCCCCCCAGGAGAAACTATTTAACCAGAGTATAACCTGCTGGAGTTTCATGAGAGCTTAAGTGACCTGGGGGAAGGGAAATACCCAATGCCAGCCTACTGTAGCCGTCGTGTTTTACCAAATTTGGAGGCATGGAGGACTGAGAAGCATTTGTGTAGTACACAGTGCAGGGACACAGGCTTACTAAAATATTAAGATATAACCATAGGGCTATAGAATGCTTGCCCTGCCCCACACCTTACCACTACATTACTAGAGGTCTATTTACAGCAGTTCCTTTCTCTCACCACATCATGTCCATAACCAAGAAAGAATTACAAGGCATATGGAAAACCAAAAAAATACAATTTGAAAAGACAGGACAAGCGCTACAACCAGATTCAGATATAGCAAAACTGTTGGAAATATCAGACCAATCATTTTTTAAAATTATGATTAATATGCTAAAGGCTTTAATGAAAAAAGTAGACAACATTAAAGAACAGATGGATAATGTAAGCAGAGAGGTGGAAATTTTAAGAAAGAATCAAAAGAAATACAGAGAGATGGAAATGCTAAGAAAGAATAAAAAGAAATGCTAGGAGTTAAAAACATTGGAATCGAAATGAAGAATGCCTTCCATGGACTTATTAGTAGACTGGATGTGGCTGAGGAAAGAATCTCTGAGCTTGAGGATATGACAACAGAAACTTTCCAAACTGAAAATCAAAGGCAAAAAAAGACTCAAAGTAGCAGAACAGAATATCCACGAACTGTGAGACAAGTACAAAAGATGTAATCATGGGAATACTAGAAGGAGAAGAAAGAAATGAACAGAAAAATTATTAGAAGCAATGATGACTGAAAATTTCCCCAAATTAACGCCAGACATCAGACTGTAGATCCAAGAAATTCAGAGAACAGCAAGCATAGTAAATACCAAAAAAAGACACCTGGGCATATCATAGTTCAAACTTCAAAGAATCAAAGATGAAGAAAAAATCTTGAACGAAGCCAGAGGGGAAAAAAACTACATTACTTATAGAAAAGCAAAAATAAGCATTACATCCAGCTTCCCCTCAGAAACCATGCAAGCAAGAAGAGAGTGGAGTGAAATATTTAAAGTGCTAAGAGAAAAATTCACCAACCTAGAATACAGTACACTGCAAAATTATCCTTCAATAACTTTCTACAGGAGGAAAAAAAATACCCTTCAAAAGTGAAGGATAACTAAAGACATTCTTCAGACAAAATGTGAGGGTCATTGTTCCCAATAGACCTGTCATGCAAGAAATATTAAAAGAAGTGTCTCAGAAAGAAGGAAAGTGATATAGGTTAGAAACTCAGACCTACATAAAAAAAAAAAAAAAGGAAGAGCACTGGAGAATGAATAAGTGAAGGTAAAAGAAATACTTTTATTTTTCTTATTCTTAGTTGATCTAACAGTTCAAAAATAATAATAGCAACAATATATTTGATTATGTGTGCCTATGTGTGTGTATCTATACATATACTTACATATTCTTATGTGTAAGTGAAATGAATGACAGCAAAGACACAAGAGACAAGATGAAGTAATTAAATTTTTTTGTTATTATAAGGCATTTGCACTACCTGTGAAGTGGTATAGTGATATTTGAAAATGGAATTAGATTAGTTGTAAATGTATATTGCAAATTCTAAAGCAATCAATACAAAAAGTTAAAAAAAAGAAGTATAACTGACCTGCTAAGAGGAAAAGAAAAATGGAATCACATAAAATATCAATTAAAACCACAAAAGGGAGAAAAAGAATGAAAAGCCAAAAACAGGAACAAATAACAAGGGCAACAAATAGAGAACAGTAATGAATATGGTAGATTTTTTTTCTCGTTTTTGTTTTGTTTTGTTTTGTTTGTTTTGAGACAGAGTCTCACTTCTTCACTCAGGTTGGAGTGTAATGGAGTGATCTCAGCTCACTGCAACCTCCATCTCCCGGGTTTAAGCGATTCTACTGCCTCAGCCTCCCAAGTAGGTACAATTATAGGCATGCACCACCATGCCCGGCTATTTTTTGTAGTTTTATTAGAGATGGGGTTTCACCATGTTGGCCAGGCTGATCTCAAACTCCTGATCTCAAGTGATCCACCCACCTTGGCCTCCGAAAGTGTTGGGACTGTAGGCGTGAGCCACCACACCCCACCTAATATGGTAGATATTAACCAAATTATATCAATAATCACTTTGAATGTCAGTGGTCTAAATGTGCCAATTAAAAGACAGATTTTCAGAGTGGATCAAAAAAACAAGACTTGGCT
This sequence comes from Macaca mulatta, assembly GCF_049350105.2. Lineage (NCBI taxonomy): Eukaryota > Metazoa > Chordata > Mammalia > Primates > Cercopithecidae > Macaca > Macaca mulatta. Next base: position 122,040,042 of record NC_133426.1, on the reverse strand, counting down.
GGGCACATGCCTGCAATCCCAGCACTTTGGGAGGCTGAGGTGGGTGGACCACCTGAGGTCAGGAGTTTGATACCAGCCTGGCCAACATGATGAAACCTCATCTCTATGAAAAATACAAAAATTAACCGGGGGTGGTGGTGGGCACCTGTAATCCTAGCTACTCAGGAGGCTGAGGCAGGACAATCTCTTGAACCCAGGAGGCAGAGGTTGCAGTGAGTCAAGATTGTGCCATTGCACCCCAGCCTTGGCGACAAGAGCAAAACTCTGTCAAAAAAAAAAAAAACCCAAAAACAAAAAACAATTTTAAGCCCCACAAAACCAAGACCCAATAGCATGTTGTCTACAAGAAATGCACTTTAAATATAAACACATAGGTTAAAAGTAAATGGAAGGGGAAAGATATAATGTGCTAACACTAATAAAAAAAGGTGGCAGTATTTATATTAATTTCAGACAAAACTATTTTGGAGCAGGGAAAGTTATCAGGGGTAAAGAGGGGCATTACATAATGATGAAGGGGTTAGTTCTTCCTGAATACATAATAATTCTTGATGTGTATGCTCTTGACAACAGAGCAAAACCCAATAGAACTGAGAAGAGAAATAGATGAATCCACTATTATAGTTGGAGTCTTCAACACTCCCCATCAGAAATGGACAGGTGCAGCAGACAGAAGATCAGTAAGGACATATTTGAACTAAACAGCACCGTCATTAAACTGGATATAATTGAGATTTCCAGATAACTTCTTCCAGTTGCAGAACACACATTCTTCTCAACCTCACATGCAACACTCACCAAGAGAGACTGTATTCTGGACCCTAAAACACACCTTAGCAAATATCAAAGAATAGAATTCATGCAATGCCTGCTCCCAGACCACAATGGAATATGCTTGAAAGCAATAACCAGAAAATCCCCAAATATTTGGATATTAAAAATATACTTCTAAATAGCACATGGGTCAAAGAAAAAAATCTCAACCAGGCATCGTGGCGCACCCCTGTAATCCCAGCACTTTGGGAGGCCAAGGGGGGCAAATCACATGAGGCCAGAGTTCGAGACCAGCCTGGCCAACATGGTGAAACAACATCTCTACAAAACATAAGGACTCGGTTAGCTCTTCACAACCTGATCACAGCCTTGAAGCCAAGGAACATAGAGAACAAGCCATTGTTTGTGATGCATTCATTCATTTATTCATTTATTCAAACACGTGGAGCAAAAGCAATGGGAAGTTCATACTGGGCAGAAGGCAACAGAGTTGCTAGAGTCCTCTAAGACAGCAAGTACTATCAGAGATCATAGGGGCTGGCATTGGGAGGAGGTATCTATCTAGGTATCTCTGTCATCCAGGCTGGAGTGCAGTGGTGCCATCACGGCTCATGGCAGTGTCAACCTCCCAGGCTCAAGTGATCCTCCCACCTCAGTCTCCTGAGTAGCTGGGACCATAGGCACACACCACTGTGCCTGGCTAATTTTTATTTTTTGTAGAGGTGGGATCTCACTATATTGCCCAGCCTGGTCTCAAACTCCTGTACTCAAGCAATCCTCCTTCCTTGGCTTCCCAAAGTGGTTGAGATTATAGGCATGAGCCACTGCTCCTGAGAAAGATACTCCTTTTGCACAGCCAGATGTATATATATATATATTTTTTTTTTTTTTTTTTTTTTTTTTGAGACAGACTTTCACTCTGTCACCCAGGCTGGAGTGCAGTGGCATGATCTCGTCTCGCTGCAACTTCCGCTTTCTAGGTTCAAGCAATTCTCCTGCCTCAGCCTCCTGAGTAGCTGGGATTACAGGCGTGTACCACCACGCCCGGCTAATTTTTGTATTTTTAGTACAGATGGGGTTTTCCATGTTGGCCAGGCTGGTCTTGAACTCCTGACCTCAGGTGATCTGCCCACCTCGACCTCCCAAAGTGCTGGGGTTACGGGCGTGAGCCACTGAGCCTGGCACAGCCAGAAATTTTATATCATACTTTTATCTCTTGAACTTATATTTTGATTCTATTCACACCACAGAATTGTATCCTAATGTAATATATTTTTGTTTAGAATATCATTTGTTATCACATCCTAATTCCTACCATAAAACATGTAAATTTACATTGTAAAAAAATTTTATTCCTGTGACTGTAAGGCTCAGAGTCTTCGGGACTTTTTTTTTTTGTAATCATTACCACACGACTGGTTAGAGTAACATAAATATATTATAAAACCTTATAGTTAATAAACACAAAATAGAATATTATAGGGAATGTGTCTCTTAATGTGATGGAAGGGGATTTTTTAAAGTAGTTCATATATCTGTGGATCAATGTTACTTATTGTTAGAATGAGAACACGTTCAGTATTTTTAGTATACTTAAGATGTTAAGAAATCTTGTTCATGTAAATGAGATAAGAATGAAAGTTTACTTAAAATAATATCATTCAATTAAGCACTTTCCTAAATATGTGCCAACGATTACATTATATCTGTCATAATTTTTATGATGGATCATAATATATCTGTGTAATGATCTAGCAAATGACAACTTGGTTAGATTCTCCTCTGATTTTGTTGAAAGCAAGGCATTGGAAATGACTTGCCTTTATAAAAGTATTTGTTATCCCATCATTAAAGTAATGCACTTAGTACTTGTGCTCACACATTTCTCACTATCAACATCAGTATTTCCAGTGATCCCTTTTGGTTGTCAAGAAGTTTTCATGTTTTGGGGCCAGGCACCAAGGTAAGCCTTGAGATGAGTTAGAGACGTGCCTTTATTTTGTAAAGTGGGAGAAAGGAAGTGGAAAAGTAGAACCATCAGGTGTGTTCTCACACAAAGCAAATTTAAGAAAGAGTACACATGAAAGTTAAAAATCTGGAGATTTGTTAAAAACAAAAAGACACTCAAACAATACCTACCTATGTATCTCTTTAGGTCTGAGGGTGCCCTGGGATTATGTGCACCCAGGTTGAAGAACGTTAACCCAAAGAACAGAATAATGTAAAAAGCAGGAAACTGGAGTATGGAGGAAGGCATTATCCCTCTTGACCCCCACCAAGATACATTAACATGGTTTTAAGAGTCATTGTTGAGACAGGGTGAGATGGGACCTCAGAACTCATGTATTCAACCTAGAACTCAACATGCATACATTGCACATGTCCTTGGGATAAGATATTAATTTACTTATGTTAATACTAAAGTGTAAAAGACTGATGAAGGAGTATGGGGGATTGCTAAAATGCAATTGGCCCTATGGGCAAAGGAATTGGTTTCCCAATTCCCCCTTAATTGCAGAGGTTGAATAAAGCTCTTCTCAGTGCTTTAGCTAGTACATGGCACACAGCTTAGATTGAGGGAGCAATGGATCAAAAAAAACTCGTAAGAGGCAGCTAATTTAGTTTCTCCTTAAGTAGTCTAATAATCCACTTTTAGCTTAGCTTAGTGATTTGGACTTAAGCAAAGAAGGTTCTACCCCAGCAGATTTTCAACTAAGCTCCACAGAACTCACAGGGCAGGATGCTCCAGAGTCCTGCCAGTGAAACATTTTGCCAAAAGTGGTCCATCACTTCTGTCTATTTTAAATATTGAAGTTTGGAGAAAGATTTAGTTGGGAAAAGTGCTCTGTTGCTAAACATACACACATATACATACATTCACAGCACACACCACTCGTGCCATTCACTGGACACACAATTACTTTCACTCATCTGTGCCCTCACATATGTTGTTTCTTCTGCCTAGAATAGCCAAAACTCATCTCTCCAACTCTTTCAGCCAAAAAAATGTTTGCTTTCTCTTCTAGACAGTATTTTGTTTTTACCATTATTGCAGCACTTCCCATGTTGTATCATAACTGTATTATTACATGTGATGGCAATTCAAACTTCTAAATGTCTCTAATATGCCATCCCCTCTCCATTCCCTCTACCAATGCCTTAGTTTACCCTTATCCCTCATCTGGATCATTTTGACAACAGTCTTGACTCTTTCCTATCTATTTTCCATACTGCTACCAAGGTGAGCCATCTAAGGCTCTATTCTGATTGTATCATGCCCCTACTTAAAACATTTTTGTGAGTCTCCATTGCCTTAAATAATAAAGTGCGTGCTTCTTAGCCTAGTTGACTTGCCCCTGCACTCCTCCACAGGCTTCTTTTACTGTGCCCCTCACTCTATCCTTGAATCGTACATTTTAGCCATGAGAGAGTACTGATCATTCACTCAGTAAGCAATGTTACTTCAAGGTTTTGTGCCTTTGTAAACACTGCACCTTTTACTTGAGAGATCTATTTTCTAGTGTTCGGTAAGGTAAAATCTTGCGTATCTTTTAGATTTCCACTTGATTATCACTTCCTCTGGGAAGGTTTCTGACCCTGAAGTGCCTTATTTTGATCCACAGTTCTCCTTCATGCTTTTTTTTTTTTTTTTTTTTTGAGATAGGGTCTTGCTCTGTCACCCAGGCTGGGGTACAGTGGCACAGTCTTGGCTCACTGCAACCCCTGCCTCCCGGGTTCAAGCAATTCTCACGCCTCAGCCTCTGGAGTAGAAGGGACTACAGGAGTGCGCAACCATATCTGGCTAATTTTTGTATTTTTAGTGGAGACAGGGTTTTGCCATGTTTGCTAGGCTGGTCTCAAATTCCTGGCCTCAAATTCACCAGTCTCGGCTTCCCAAAGTGCTGGGATTACAGGCCTGAGCCACTGCACCTGTCTTCTTTCACCCTTATTTACCATATTTTATGGTAATTGTCTGCTTTTGAGTCTGTCTCTATTATAAGACTCATAAGTCTTTTTTTCTTTTTTTGAGACAGGGTCTCGCTCTGTCACCCAGCTGGAGTGCCATGGCATGATCATGGTTCTCACTGCAACCTCGACCTCCCAGGCTCAAGTGATCCTCTCACCTCAACCTCCCAAGTAGCTGGGAGCACAGGTATATGCCACCATGCCAGTCTAATTCTTTAACATTTTGTAGAGATAGAATCCCAGTATATTGCTCATGCTGGTCTCGAACTCCTGGGCTCAAGCAATCCTCCTGCCTTGGCCTCCCAAAGTGCTGGCATCACAGGCATGAGTCACTGTGCCCAGCAGACTTCTAAGTCTTAAGCCAAGGACTGTATCTTAATAATCTTGGTATCTCTAGTTCCATGTATGAAGCCTTGCGTGAAGTAGTTGTTCAATAAATAATTTTTTTAAAAAAATAGTGAGGGATGAATGTTTGGGAGGAGAATCTATGTTTGGCCTAGGGTAGGCTTAAGACATCTACTTTACTTTGGTGTCCTGGTTCATTCCCAACTAAAGCTTCAGGGTTTTACAGAATGGCATGGAGAGCCAGGTTGTTTTGGTCATGCCCAGAAAGTGTTGGCTTTAGTATAATCTACCAAATTTAGGAGTTATTTGTAACAAAACTAGATTAAATAGAATTTCAGAGTCTAACAGCTACTGGAATATATACTGTAGCACAGTCAACAGCAGTAACATGAATATATTAGTAAAATGAGATTGCTGAAAGACTAAAGGAGAAAGGAATCTGGGTGCTATAGAGACCAAACAGTAGTCACAGCTGTTGACTCTAGGGGACAACAGAAGAAGAGGAGGATAAAAAGCAATAAAGGGCCATTGAAAGCACACCTGTTATAGTAGGAGACAGGCCTTGGACAGTATCTGGTTACATGCCTAGGACAATTTGCCTCTTATTTATTTTAAATTCTGAGTAATCTAGGGATAAAATCAGTCTGAGATGGGGCATTGTTTTAACATTTCCTATTGACAGTATCCTTTTTGTGTTACTGGGAAAAGACATATAGTCAAACATAAAGCAAAGGCAATTTATCTTTTTAAATACATGTATAAAATGTAAATAATATAGGAAAAAGAAAATTACTGAGCAATAACCCTCCAACTCAAACGTAATCTTACTGTTAACCTTTTCTGATGCCCTGTCTTGCCAATAAATATAATTTTGTTTGAGAAATCTTATCATCCAGATGTTATTATTAAAATAATTATTTCATCTTTAACCTCAACAGATGGCTTGGATACACAGGAATCTAGTTCTACATTTATAAGTATCATATTTTAACAATTCCTGAAACTAAGTGGGTAGCTTAATAAAACAGATGTGTGCAGATAGCTAAAAATATTTGGATAAAAATGGAAACATAAAGTCAAAAATCTGGATTTATGTCTACATGATAACAGAATAAAATTTTCATTTTTAGTATAATATGCAGACATTGCAAAATATCTAAGTTATACATTTCCCCATATAGAAGAGAGTATTGTTGCACCAACAAGAACAACAAACAAACTTTGATTATATTAATTGATTCTAAGGTAGGCATGCCTAACAGGAAGAAGAACCTCCTATAGGACTTGTATGTGTTTTCTGTTTGATGTGTTTCCTGTTTGATGAACCAAATAATTTACTAATTGCTACCATCCATAGTTTACGTAGTATCACTTCTAGTGATATTTATTTATTTATTTATTTATTTATTTATTTATTTATTTGAATATTAAGCCATTGGTGGAGGGACAGGGTCTTGAAGGATATTCCAAGTAGAGCAGCATGTGCAGAGGAACCAAGATGGTAAGGAACTGGGCATGTTGGAGGATGTAAAGGAAGGCCAGAATAGTGCAAGAAGAGTGAGTGAGGGCAGGAGTTTGGGCTTCACACTAGGAGCAACAGGAAATCACTGAATGGTTTTCATGTTCAAGAGTGACACAATCTGGTTTACATGGCTAAATGGTCCTGATGTTTACAGTGTGCAAATTGGAGTGGAAGGCTGGGCAAGGTGCAAGCTACAGGCAGTGGTGGTATCTGTTGGCTTGCCCTAGAATCTTGGCAATAGAGAAGGAGGGTTGTGGGCAGATATGTCAGTGACTCTTGATTTGTCAGATGACTCTTGATTTTCTGACTTGAGTGGGTGTACAGCAGTGCTTTTCACTGAAATGCAAAGCACTAAAGGAGAAACAGAAATTTGGGGGAGGTAATGTAAATCTTGGATACACTGTTTGCCCTGTTGAATTTTTGGTGCCTATGAAATAGCTATGGTAGGTAGGTTTTGGGCTCAGTATAAAAATCTAGGATGGTTTCACTGGCATATAGCTGAAACCTTGGAAATGAATGAAATCGTCTAGGGAGAAAAAGAAAAAAAACCATACCCTGAGGAACTCCAGCATTTAAAGTTTGATCAATGATGGAGGAAGCAACGACAGAGCCAGGAAACTGCAAATGGTGAGATCAAAGAAATCATGGGAACATTGTTTCAAGAAGGCGGATGTAATCTTGTAAGGTGAAGACTGAGACAGTTACATGCGTAAAATTCTCTTCAGTCATGTTCCTGTCATGGCATCTCCTTCTACCTGAATTAAATGGTATAATTCACTGGCAAGGTGGCTCTTCTACATAGGCAAGATTGGAGTATACGGAGAAAAATGATTCTCCTCTTGAATCTAATACAGTTTATGGAATAATGCCCTGGGTATTTTTCCACAGGCATTTGACAAACTATCTTCTTTTCCTAGGAGAACCAGGCTTCCTATTTATGATTTATTAGCACCAACAATTGCCAAACACACTGGAACTCAACAAAAAGAATTCGATTTTTTCTAAGAGAGAAAGAAATACAATTTCAGGGGAAAATGTCCACAGGGACTTAAGATATTATGTCTATGTTTGTTGAGCAGACATAGAAGAAAGATCAAAGGGTAAAACACACTGAAAAATGGTTCTTGAGCTAAAACTCCCTAAAGTTTGTGGATTTCTGGGAATCTGAAGCCTTTTGAATGAAGAGTATAATCTGTACACAAAGATTGAGTTCAATTAGGATCAGATATCAAAGATGATCTTGCTTACTTCAAATGATTTAACTGGATACTGGCTGAAAAGAGCGTAAGCTAGAAAGGAACTAGAAATGTTGTGACTAATATTCTGACAGATGAAAATAACAGGAAGAAGAACTCTGTGGCAATCCAGACGGAAAAAAAATGAAAAAGACGTCAAATAGATACAAATGGCTGATTTCTTTCACTGAGTTTCATCCTAGTGATGAGTTCAAATAGTAAAGATCTCATTTCAGAAAAACAAATATCTATCAATGAAGAAATATTACACACTGTGTAATTTCTAAGCCCATGCTATTAATAAGACCTTTTTAAGAGAGAGAGGGAAAGGAGAGAGGGAGAGACGGGGGAAGGGAGGGAAAGGAGAGAGAGAGATATATATAGATAGATCGATAGCTATAGAGCAAGAGATTGAGAGAGAGAAAAATCGATTCTGAAAAATTGATTCTGTGTCTGCCTGACAGTCATTGGATAAAATCACAAAGAAAGCACTGGCAAGAGATCAGACATCCTGGAATCCATTAAATACAAAAAAGGAGAAAAATAACTAAATGCTGGTTGCAGATCAGCATGCTATATCCAAAGATTTGAGTAGAACCGTTTAAGGGTGAGCAGATCCAGTAATAAAATTTTATAATCGGCCCTCATAAAAATAACACGAACAGAAGTTTGCTGGGTTAGAGAGCAACTGCTGCTACTACATATATTGCATTCCATAAGTCAGTCTTAACCAGAAACAAAGATGTTGGGCATTTAGCTCTCATTTTTGTTCTTGCCTCTTGGCATATGCAAGTTTCCACAATGCCTCCATCAGTTACTAGTCACAATTACACAGTTTTTTGAAAGTGTGTTTAGAAAAAAAAGACTAATCTTCTGATCAACTTAACTGCAGAGTTAGAATAGAAATTAGGGCTCGTCTAGGTTGGGGAGTCATCACTGCATCAGTCATGTCCCTGCTCCTATACCTCTTTTGGTGGATCAATTCAATAAAGAAGAGCTATGTGGTAGAATGACTTGACATAAAAGTGTAGCCTGCTATACTGAGAAGTATTAAGGAGAAACTAGGGAGCAGATAGGCAAGATGCCAAGCACAGGGCAGTCAACTAACACAGGATAGAACAGGTTGGAATAAGGCTTAAACAGATTAGAAAAATGGCTTCTGATCCTTAAAAAAATGTACATCACACATTACTAGTAAGACAGTAACTTTTTGAAAAACTACAAAAACAATGTTCATGCTATAAAAATTTTATAAAACGATATAAACAAAAAGAAGACAATAAAAAACACACACACCACTACCACCATATATAGCCAAAATTAACTCCTTGCTGTACATCCCACAAGATTTTCTCTATGCCTATACGGTTGTATATATGTACATATTATATTTTAATCAGTTTAAGCTTTCACTTAATTATATTTTTATGAATAATACTAGTTTTATTTCTATATAATATTACATTATAAAGATATATCACAATTTATTTTACAAATCTTCTATTGTTGAACATTTATGGTGCTTCTGTTTCTTTGCTACTATGAAAAATACTGTAGTGAATATAACTGAACACATTATTTTTAAAGGATCTCTTTATAATATCAAATACGTAAAAAATGAGACGACTGGGAATACACATGTACCCAATAATTATCTTTTCTGCTCCTCTCCCTCCTGCCACCCTCCTCCCTCAAGTAGACCCCAGTGTCTGTTGTTTCTTTCTTTGTGTTTATGAGTTCTCATTATTTAGCTGCAACTTATAAGTGAGAACGTGCGGGATTCAGTGTTTTGTACTTATGTTAGTTTGCTAATGATAGTGGCCTCCAGCTCCATCCTTGTTCCTGCAAAAGACATGACCTCATTCTTTTATATGACTGCATAGTATTCCATGGTGTATATGTATCATATTTTCTTTATCCAATCTGTCATTGATGGACCTTCATGTCTTTTCATGGCTTGATAACTCATTTCTTTCCACAAATTCATTTTTATATTTCCCTTCAACAATATTTACTCAATATTTACTGAGCTATATTAGTGTCACTGTGGTTTTGATTTGTATTTCACTAATGATGTTGAGCATCTTATAACATGCTTTTTGGCCATTTACATATCTTCTTTAAAGAAACTTATATAAGATTCTTTGTTCCTTTTTTATTGGTCCACTAATCCTTTTATTGTTGAGTTGCAAGAGTCCTTTATATATGCAAAGACACATTTCTTATCAGATATATGGTTTGCAAGTATTTTCTCCCACTCTATGGGTTGTCTTTGCACTTCCTTGATGGTGTTAACATTGCATTTTTGTGGTGCCTTTCCCTGGAGCACTGAACTACTTTGATACATGAGATTCAAGAATAAGGTTGAGATTGCTCTTCTTTTGAAATAAATATACCAGCATTTATATATCTAAAAATATGTTTTCCACACTCAATTCATTGTCTTAGTAGGCTACATATTTATTCCAAATATAGCTAAGCATGGTGGCTCATGCCTGTAATCTCAGCACTGTGGGAGGCTAAGGTGGGAGGATCACTTGAGCCCAGGACTAAGAGACTAGCCTGGGCAACATAGTGAGACCCCCTATCTCTATGAAAAAAATAAAATAGAATAATTAGCCAGGTGTGATGCTATGCACCTGTAGTCCCAGCTACTCAGGAGGCTTAGGTGAGAGGATCACTTGAGCCCAGGAGGTTATGGCTGTAGTGAGCTGTGTGATTGGGCCACTGCCCTCCAGCCTGGGTGACAGAGTGAGACTCTGTCTCAGAAAACGAAGGAAGAGGAGGAGGAGAAGGAGGAAGAGGAGAAGGAGGTTGAGGAGGAGAAGGAGGTTGAGGAGGAGGAGGAGGTTAAGGAGGAGGAGGTTGAGACTGCTTTTCTTTAAAATAAATATGCCAGTCTTTACATGTCTAAAAAAGATGTTTTCCACACCCAATTTATTGTCTTGTTTGGCTACATGTTTGTTCTAAATATAATATTACCATTGTTTATATAGTCAGTTTACTAGAAACACAAGAGGTCAGACATATTGTTCTAAAATGGTGTTTCTCAAACTTTAGGGTGCTTCAGAATCACTTGGAGCACTTGTTGATATATAGACTTGTGGGTTCCACCCTGAATTTCTGATTTAGTAGGTTTAAAATGGAGCCTGATAATTTGCATTTCTAACACATCTCCAGGTGAGGACAATGCTGCTGGTGCTGGGTCATGTTTTGAGAATCACTGTTATAGAGAAGCATTCCCCAAAGTGTCATTGGGCATACATTTTTAATTTTAATTAGTTTTCTTTCTCTAATCTCATGATAGATTTGTCTATGGGATATTAATAGCTATTACATGGTGGAAGGATTTTATTGTCATGTAACTTAGTGAAAATTTGGGTCAAGCAGATAGCAGATTTCTTTCTTTCCCTTCCCCCCCTCCTTTTTTTTTTTTTTTTTTTTTTTTTTTTTTTAAGAAAAAAGATGAGGTCTCATTCTCTCACCTAGGCTGGAGTGCAGTGGCTGGAGTGATCACAGCTCATTGAAGCCTCAAACTCTAGGGCTCAAGAGATCCTCCCACCTCAGCCTCCTTCATAGGTCAGATTACAAGCACGTGCCACCACGTCCAACTAATAGATTTCTTTACTGTAAGTTTTCTCTGAGCTTTTAATCTGTCCATGAGCATTTACAAGCTCCAAAGTTGAACATGGTATGTTTTATCCACATTTTTTGACCATGGACTGCTTTTTCAAAACCACTTTATTGAAATATAATTGGTATATATATATATATTTATTTTTTAATTTCAAATGTTTAAAGTGTGCGGTTTCATACATTTTGATATATATAGACATCCATGAGACCATGTCCACAACCAAGATAATTGTCATATCCATAATTCCCCCAAATTTACTCCTATCCCTTCTTAATCCTGCCCTCCATTCATCACCATCTCCTGCTTTCATTACCAGGCAACCACCCATCTGATTTCTGCCATTGGTTTGTAATTTCTAGTATATTACATAAATAAAATTATACAGTATGTCATCTTTTCTGGCCTGGCTTCTTTCACTTAGCATAATTATTTTTAGTTTTTTTCTATGTTGTTACAATTTTCAGTAGTTCATCCCTTTTTATGGCTGAATATATAGAAGTCCATTGTATGGATACAGCAAGTATGTTTATCCATTCTTTCATTGATGGACATATCCATGTTTTGGCTATTATAAATAAAATTGCTTTGTACATTAATGTACAAGTCTTTACATAGACATAGGCTTTCAGTTTTCTTGGATAAATAACTATTACTAGAATGGCTGAATCATATGGGAAGTGTATGTTTAGCCTTTTAGTGTGTTTAACTTTTTAGAAAACTACCGAACTGTTGTGCAAATCGGTTGTTCCATTTTCCATTCTCACCAGCAGTATAAGACAGTTCCAGTTCCTTCAGATTCTCACCACACCGAATATGGTCACTGTTTTCATTTTAGCGATTCTAATAGATGTGTATTGTTATGTGTTTCTGTAATGATTCTAATAGATTATATTGTCATGTGCTTCTGTAATGATTAATGATGTTGAGTATATTTTCATGGGCTTATTTGCCATCTGTATATCTTCTCTGATGTAATGACTGTTCAAATACTTTGCCCACATTTTATTGGGATTTTCTTGTTTTATTGTTGCATTTTGGGAGATTTTTTAAAAATACATTTTAAAGTCCTCTGTTAGATATATGATATTTTTTCAAAGAGACATCTAATAGGACTAGTGTTGCTTAGTGTAACTTTAAATGCGTACAATCATCTCTTTAAACTGTATTACTTTAAAAAAGTTGCTTCTAATTCAGTATTTGTGTGCTGTTGTAACAAAACATCTGAGATTAGGTCATTTATAATAATAGATATTTGTTTCTCACAGTTCTGTGAAGGCCAAGATCAAGTTGCCGGCAGGTTCAGTGTCTGGCGAAGCCCCAGTCTCTACTTACAACATAGCATCTTGAGGCTGGGCGCAGTGGCTCATGCCTGTAATCACAGCACTGTGGGAGGCCAAGGCAGAAGGATCACTTGAGCTCAGGAGTTTTGAGACCAGCCTGGGCAACAAAGTAAGACCTTGTCTCTACAAAATAAAAAATAAAAAAATTAGCTGGATGTAGTGGTGTGTTCCTGTAGTCCCAGCTACTCAGAAGGCTGAGGCAGAAAGATTGCTTGAACCTGGGAGGTCGATCCTGCAGTGAGCCACGATTGCACCACTGTACTCCATCCTGGGTCAGAGAGAGAGAGACTGTCTTCCAAAAAAAAAAGGGAAAGAAAAGAAAAGATGGCACCTTGAACGCTATATGCTCCAGAGGAGACAAATGCTATGTCTTCACATGGCGGAAAGGACAGAAGGGCAAAAGGATCTAGTTAGTTCCCTACAGCCCTTTTGTAAAGCATGAATCCCATTCATAGAGGTAGAGCTCTCATGACCTAATCACCTCCTAAAGGCCCCACGTTTTTTTTTTTTTTTTTTTTTTTTTTTTTTTTTTTTTTTTTTTGAGACAGGGTCTTGCTCTGTGGCACAGGCTGGAGTGTAGTGGTGCAATCACAGCTCACTGCAGCCTCAACCTCCTGAACTCAAGCGATCCTCCTACCTCAGCCTCCCAAGTAGCTGGGACTACAGACACACACCACTATGCCCAGCTAATTTATTTTATTTTACTTTTTGTAGAGACGGGGTCTCACCATGTTGCCCAGGTTGATCTCAGACCCTGGGCTTAAGATATCCTCCCACGTCGGCCTCCCAAATTGCTGGGATTACGGGCATGAGCCACTGTGCCTGGCAAACCCAACCTCTTAATAACTTTGCATTGGAGATTAAATTTCAACATAAATTTTGGAAGGGAGACAAACGTTTAAGCCACAGCAGTAGGTTTGTGGTTGGGTCTCAATCTTCTTTCTTAGTAAACCCTCAGATTATGCTAATCCATGGACCACACTTTTTTTTTATTATTATTATACTTTAAGTTCTAGGGTACATGTGCACAATGTGCAGGTTTGTTACATATGTAAACATGTGCCCTGTTGGTGTGCTGCACCCATTAACTCGTCATTTACATTAGGTATATCTCCTAATACTGTCCCTCCCCTCTCCCCCTACCCCACGACAGGCCCCAGTGTGTGATGTTTCCCTTCCTGGGTCCAAGTGTTCTCACCGTTCAATTCCCACCTATGAGTGAGAAAATGTAGTGTTTGATTTTTTGTCTTTGCGATAGTTTACTGAGAATGATGATTTCCAGCTTCATCCATGTCCCTATAAAGGACACGAACTCAACCTTTTTTATGGCTGCATAGTATTCCATGGTGTATATGTGCCACATTTTCTTAATCCAGTCTATCATTGATGGACATTTGGGTTGGTTCCAAGTCTTTGCTATTGTGAGTAGTGCTGCAGTAAACATACTTGTGCATGTATCTTTATAGCAGCATGATTCATAATCCTTTGGGTATATAGCCAGTAATGGGATGGCTGGGTCAAATGGTATTTCTAGTTCTAGATCCTTGAGGAATCACCACACTGTCTTCCACCATGGTTGAACTAGTTTACAGTCCCACCAACAGTGTAAAAGTGTTCCTATTTCTCCACATCCTCTCCAGCACCTGTTGTTTCCTGACTTTTTAGTGATTGCTATTCTAACTTGTGTGAGATGGTATCTCATTGTGGTTTGGATTTGCATTTCTCTGATGGCCAGTGATGATGAGCATTTTTTCATGTGTCTGTTGGCTGCATAAATGTCTTCTTTTGAGAAGTATCTGTTCTTATCCTTTGCCCACATTTTGATGGATTTGTTTGTTTGTTTTCTTGTAAATTTGTTTGAGTTCTTTGTAGATTCTGGATATTAGCCCTTTGTCAGATGAGTAGATTGCAAAAATTTTTTCCCATTCTGTAGGTTGCCTGTTCACTCTGATGATAGTTTCTTTTCCTGTGCAGAAGCTCTTTAGTTTAATTAGATCCCATTTGTCAATTTCGGCTTTTGTTGCCATTGCTTTTGGTGTTTTAGACATGAAGTCCTCACCCATGCCTATGTCCTGAATGGTATTGCCTAGGTTTTCTTCTAGGGTTTTTATGTTTTTAGATCTAACATTTAAGTCTTTGATCCATCTTGAATTAATTTTTGTATAAGGTGTAAGGAAGGGATCCAGCTTCAGCTTTCTACATATGGCTAGCCAGTTTTCCCAGCACCATTTATTAAATAGGGAATCCTTTCCCCATTTCTTGTTTTTGTCAGGTTTGTCAAAGATCAGATCGTCATAGATGTGGAACCACACTTTAAGTAGCAAGCCTTTAGCATGCAGTGAAACTGATCTAGGAGAGAAAGGTTGTGCTTGGATTGATCATCTATCTTCCTTATTCATAAGTGTTGGCCTCAGAATTACTTGCCCATTAAAAAAAATGAAATCTGCTGTCAAATAGCAGGAGTTTTTTTTTGTTTGTTTGTTTTGCTGGTGAAGAGTGTGATGGACACTGTTGGATACCTATTCAGTACCTACCACCACTTCTTCATTGTCAACAGGACCCCAATTTTTCTCCATTATTTGTCTTTTAGTGAGAATGACCACATTACCTGCTGAGGTAGTAAATACTGATTAGTCTAAGCCAATGACACAAATCTCTTTCCCCTTGTTACTGTTTGCAGGATGGACCTGTAACTCAATTTTCATTAATTATATGGGAGAGGATGTTTTGGTGGGGAGCTTTTTGAAATAGTTTACTCAATCTTTAATAGATAATCACAGGATAATATAGTCTCTTCTTCCACTGGTTGCAGTTATGTTAGATGTTGTGGCTGGAACTGCAGCAATCATCTTCTGAATATAAGAAAGAAGAATAAGGCAGAGGACAAAATTGCCACTTTATGCATGGCAGAACAGAAAGATGGAATGACCTGTCCTATAATTCTTTGAGACACTGAAAAACTGTAACAAACAAACAAACAAAACAAACAAACAGTAAAGCCACTTAACCTTCAGTCTTCTTCTTATATGTGTTAAACATTTTCTTTGTAGTTTATACCATGGGATTTTCTATGACACACAGCTGAAAGCATATTTATACAATATTCCAAAACACATATCACTGCTCATTCAGTTACTGGTTCTTCAAGGTCAGCCAGCTTAGCTTAGTGCTATATGAGTTGCAGAGTATAATTTTGTGTACCTCCCTTCATTTATGTGCCATCTACTGTGTTTACATCTCCTGTCTCTGATTCCTAGAAATGTACTCATCTTCGAATAGCTGGTTTTGGCCATTCTTGCCTTTTGCAATTTAGTTTCACATTAAACTTTCAGCTTCCAATGACTTCCCGAATTCAACAGCTCCCACAGTCATCTAATAGATGTCCTTTCTGTTACTGATCTCAGTCCAGTAATACTAAGCACCTTCTCTGATAACTGGTACCTCTTCCTTTATTTTCTGTTTCAAAAAATATGGTACCCCCTTCCACACAGATGCCCAATCAAGAAACCTGGAAATTATCCTAGCTTCTTCTATTCTTCTCATCCTAATGTCCAGTAAGTCATTGTGTTAGTCCATTTTGTGTTGCTATAAAGAAATACCTGAGACTGGGTAACTTATAAAGAAAAGAGATTTATTTGGGTTACAGTTCTGCAGGCTGTATAGGAAGCATGGCATAAGCATCTGCTTCTGGTAAAGGCCTTGGGAAGCTTTCATTCATGGGAAAAGTGGAAGGAGAGCTGGCATGTCACATAGAAAGAGAAGGAGCAAGAGAGTGATGGGAGGTGTGGCAAGTTTTTTAACAAACAGCTTGTCCATGAACTAATAGAACAAGAACTCACTCGTTACTGCAGAAAGGGCACCAAGCCATTCATGTAGGATCTGCCCCAATGAGCCAAACACCTCCCACTAGACCCCACCTCCAACACTGGGGGGTCATATTTGGAGAATACTAATATCAAACTATGTCAGTCATCAAAGATTTACTTATTTTAACCTGGAAATGTTTCTTAAATTCTCCTTCTCCCCTTCCTTACTGTCATTATCCTAGCTCAATCAACCACCATCTCTTCTAAGTTATAACAGTGACTTGCCCGGCTGTTTTTCCAGTCTCCAGTCTTATTATTTCAGTGGAGCCTACATTTTGTGGTGAGAGGAAATTTTCTGAAATGCTGACTCCCATGCTCAAAACCTTCCCCCATCCCCTTATCTACAGAAGAAGGTCTTTAAGTAGGAACACAGGGCCCCATGATCTAGCTCCCACTTGCTTCTCCAGTGTCATGCCTGATCACTCCCCGATTCAAACTTCATTACCAGCAATAATGAATGTGTTGTAGTTCTTTGGAACACCCATGCCATTATTTACCTACATTTATTTGCTCATAGTCTTCTCTGCATAAAATCCCCCCTCTCCTTCTATACTACTTCCCTACTTATTCTTCAGGCCTACATTTTGGCATCACTTCCTGAAAGATTTATTTGATCCTACTCAATCTAGAGTGTATTTGGTTCCCCTTCTTGATTTTTTTTTTATGACAATCTGTATTTTATCATCGCCCTTAAAACATTTTATTTTTATGGTCTATTTATTGGGCCATATTTCCTCATCCCAATCCCTACCAGAGTTTGAGCTCCTTGAGTGCAGGGGTGGCATCTTATTTTTTGCTGTATCCCCAGCACTTAGCTTAAATGAGTCTCGTCATCTGAGAACCAGGGCCTTTGACCCCAATCTCTCTACCCTCCATTGCAATGGATACTGAATCTTTTGCCTGGAATCCAAGATTCTTGAGGATTGCTGCCACTCACTCAGAAACAATAGATAAGATGTCAGTCACTCATGTTTGGCATGGGGCCAAAATTGAGTCACACAGAACAAGCTGACTTCACTCACCACTCAGTTGGAAGAAAGGAGAGATTATTGCTTACCCGTATTCACAGATCTACTAATCAGATTTCACCTCTTCTACCACTGAACCAGCACACAGAGGTGTTTATATGGAATCCTATCTAATTATTCTTCTTTCCCCAAATGTAGCTTAAATGGACTCCCAAGGCTCTCAGTTCATAGGTAAATCCAAGGTGGAGTTTTTTTCCCCTCTACTCACTGTGAAATGGAATCTGAAGAGAATCTCTTTATCCACTGTAACTAATTTATTTTCTTTCTTTCTTTCTTTCCCTTCCTTCCTTCCTTCCTTCCTTCCTTCCTTCCTTCCTTCCTTCCTTCCTTCCTTCCTTTCTTCTCTTCTTCTTTTTCTTTCTCTCTCTCTTTCTTCTTTTTTCTCTCTCTTTTCCTTCCTTCCTTCCTTCCTTCCTTCCTCTTTCTTTCTTTCCTTCTTTCTTCCTTCCTTTCCTTCTTTCTTCTTTCCTTTGACAATTCCTTCTTCCATCACCCAGGCTGGACTGCAGTGGTACAATCACAATTCACTGCAGCTTCAACTCCCCAGGCTCAAGCAATCTTCCCACCTCATCTTCTCAAGTAGCTAAGACTACAGATGCTTTCTACCACACCTGGCTTTTTTTTTTTTTTTTTTTTTTAATCATACTTTAAGTTATAGGGTACATGTGCACAAGATGCAGGTTTGTTACCTATGTATACATGTGCCATGTTGTTGTGCTGCACCCATTAACTCGTCATTTACATTAGGTATATCTCCTAACGCTATCCCTCCCCTCTCCCCACTCCCCACAATAGGCCCCGGTGTGTGATGTTCCCCTTCCTGTGTCCAAGTGATCTCATTGTTCAATTCCCACCTATGAGTGAGAACATGCAGTGTTTGGCTTTCTGTTCTTGTGATAGTTTGCTGAGAATGATGGTTTCCAGCTTCATCCATGTCCCTATAAAGGACATGAACTGATCTTTTTCTGTGGCTGCATAGTATTCCATGGTGTATATGTGCCACATTTTCTTAATCCAGTCTGTCATTGATGGACATTTGGGTTGGTTCCAAGTCTTTGCTATTGTGAGTAGTGCTGCAGTAAACATACGTGTGCATGTGTCTTTATAGCAGCATGATTTATAATCCTTTGGGTATATACCCAGTAATGAGATGGCTGGGTCAAATGGTATTTCTAGTTCTAGATCCTTGAGGAATCACCACACTGTTTTCCACAGTGGTTGAACTAGTTTACTGACTTTTTAGTGATTGCCATTCTAACTGGTGTGAGATAGTATCTCATTGTGGTTTGGATTTGCATTTCTCTGATGGCCAGTGATGATGAGCATTTTTTCATCTGTCTCTTGGCTGCATAAATGTCTTCTTTTGAGAAGTGTCTGTTCATATCCTTTGCCTACTTTTTGATGGGATTGTTTGTTTTTTTCTTGTAAATTTGTTTGGGTTCTTTGTAGATTCTGGATATTAGCCCTTTGTCAGATGAGTAGATTGCAAAAATTTTTTCCCATTCTGTAGGTTGCCTGTTCACTCTGATGATAGTTTCTTTTCCTGTGCAGAAGCTTTTTAGCTTAATTAGATCCCATTTGTCAATTTTGGCTTTTGTTGCCATTGCTTTTGGTGTTTTAGACATGAAGTCCTCGCCCATGCCTATGTCCTGAATAGTATTGCCTAGGTTTTCTTCTAGGGTTTTTATGGTATTAGGTCTAACATTTAAGTCTCTAATCCATCTTGAATTAATTTTCGTATAAGGAGTAAGGAAAGGATCCAGTTTCAGCTTTCTACTTATGACTAGCCAATTTTCCCAGCACCATTTATTAAATAGGGAATCCTTTCCCCATTTCTTGTTTTTGTCAGGTTTGTCAAAGATCAGATGGCTATAGATGTGAAGTATTATTTCTGAGGGCTCTGTTCTGTTCCATTGGTCTATATCACTGTTTTGGTACCAGTACCATGCTGTTTTGGTTACTGTAGCCTTGTAGTATAGTTTGAAGTCAGGTAGTGTGATGCCTCCAGCTTTGTTCATTTGGTTTAGTATTGTCTTGGCAGTGCAGGGTCTTTTTTGGTTCCATATGAACTTTAAAGCAGCTTTTTCCAATTCTGTGAAGAAAGCCATTGGTAGCTTAATGGGGATGGCACTGAATCTATAAATTACCTTGGGCAGTATGGCCATTTTCATGATATTGATTCTTCCTATCCATGAGCATGGTATGTTCTTCCATTTGTTTGTGTTCCCTTTTATTTCACTGAGCAGTGGTTTGTAGTTCTCCTTGAAGAGTTCCTTCACATCCCTTGTAAGTTGGATTCCTAGGTATTTTATTCTCTTCAAAGCAATTGTGAATGGGAGTTCATTCCTGATTTGGCTCTCTGTCTGTTACTGGTGTATAAGAATGCTTGTGATTTTTGCACATTGATTTTGTATCCTGAGACTTTGCTGAAGTTGCTTATCAGCTTAAGGAGTTTTTTTTTTTTTTTTTTTTTTTTTTTTTTTTTTTTTTTTTTTTTTAACAGAGTCTCACTCCGTCACCCAGGCTGGAGTGCAGTGGTGTGACGTTGGTTCACTGCAACCTGTGCCTCCCAGGTTCAAGCAATTCTCCTGCCTCAGCCTCCCAAGTAGCTGAGACTACAAGTGCCCGCCTGGTTAATTTTTTTTTTTTTTTTTTTTTTTTTTTTTTGTGACGGAATTTCGCTCATCTCCCAGGCTGGAGTGCAATGGCATGATCTCGGCTCACAACCTTGCCTCTCGGGTTCAAGTGATTCTCCTGCCTCACTTGAAGTGATTCTACTGCCTCCTGTTCTATATCCTATAATAATACAATAATAAACAATAATAAATCAGGCAAAATCTCTGCCTTGTGAACTTACATTCTAGGTGGGGGCAGGGACAGATATTAAACAACGTTAATAAGTAAAATGTAAATGGTGATAAAGAAAAAGTGATTCAGAAAATGTTTGATTAAATTAGTGGTGGTTGTGTGATTGTAGCTTAACTTTAGATAGGATAGTCATATAAAGTCTCAATGAAGGCTTGGAAGAAGTGAGAGCTAATTATGTGGATGTCTGTGGGAAGAATGTTACAAGTAGAGAGAAAGTAAGTGGAGAGACCCAGGTAGAAAACTGATTGTAGGGTTTCAGAAATAAGAGGCCAATGTGCTGGATTGAAGCAAGCAAGAGGGTGAGTACCTGGAGATAAATTCAGAAAGGGAACAGAGAATCTGATCTGGTAGGTCCTTATGGGTCACTGTAACAACTTTGGATTTGGAATAGGGTTTTTGAGTCAATGAGTTATGTGATTTGACCTATGTTTTAACAGGATCACTCTGGCTGCTGTGGTGAGAGCAGAGTATATAGGTAGGTGAGTGTATTAGTGTGTTTTTGCACTGCTATAAATAAATACTTGAGACTCAGTAATTTATAAAGAAAAGAGTTTTAATTGGCTCACAGTTCCACATGGCTGTACAGGAAGCATAGCAGCTCCTGATTCTGAGGATGTCTCAGGAAACTTACAATCATGATGGAAGGCAAAGGGGAAGCAGGTACTTTTTATGTGGCTGGTGCAGGAGGAAGAGAGAGAGGTTGGGAGTGCTACACACTTTTGAACAACCAGATCTCATTGAGAACTGACTCACTGTACAGTACTAAGGGGGGATGGTGCTAAAACATTCATAACAAACTCCACCCTATGATCCAATTACCTCCCACCAGGCCCCACCTCCAGCATTGAAGATTACAATTCCGCATTTAATTTGGATAGGGACACACATCCAAACTATATTGGTGAGCAAAAATGGAAGCAGGGAGACCATCTAGGAGAGTATTGTAGTAATCCAGGCAAAAAGCACTAATAATTTCAATCATTAACTTGGAAGAGGAGGTGGTGAAAAGTGGTTGCATTCTGAATATGTTTTGAAAGTATTATTGACAGGATGTTTAGATGTGGCTAATGAGGAATAGAGAATAATAAGGACAACTCTCTGATTTTTAGCCTGGACACCTTGAAGGATGGAGTTGCTCTTTAGTGAGATAAAAAATGTGAGAAGAATAAGCTTGAGAGTTATCAGGGAATTGATTTTGGGTCTGTGAAGCCTATTAGACATCCAAATAGAGGTGTTGGATATATGATCCTGGAATTCATGGGAGAAGGCTGATCATATATGTTTGGAAGTCATCAGCATACAGACAATATTTAAAGAATAGATGAGATTACCAAAGAGTCCTGCAGGGTTCAACAGATAAAGAAGAGAAAAAGACCAACGATTGAGCCCTGGGACACTCTAGAAATTGGGCTAAAAAGAGGGTTCTGCAAAGGAGACTGATAATGAGAGCCCAGTGAGACAGAAGAAGGTGGGGTCCTGGAAGCCAAGTAGGAGTGAGTGGTAAATGATAATTCCTACTAATAAGACAAGTAAGGTTTGAACTGAGAATTGAACATTGGGTTTAGCAGTGTGGAGGCCATTGATGAGCTTGAAAAGAGTAGTTTGGTTGGAATGATGGTGGTGAAAGCCTGATTTCAGTGGGCTCAACAGAAAATGGGTGTATGCGCGAGTTTTTCTGAGTTTTGCTATAAAGTAGAGACTAAAAATGTGTGTGTTGGGGGAGAAGTGGGATAAAGAATTTTTTCAGATGAGAGAAATAATAGTATTTTTTAAAATGCTGATGGCAATGATTTAGTAGAAAGTAGGAAATGGATGATGCAGGAGAGAGAAGGGTGGATTGTTGGGATGATATTCTTGAGTAGGTGAGTAGGGATAGAATCTAGTGGACAAAGGGAAGGGTTGGCATAAGATAGGAGCATGGGCATATAGGCACAATTCCACATACAGGCACAGAAGCTGGTAGTTTGGTAGATGTGGTGGTGTAACATTGTGAGAGTTCTTTTCCTGTTTCTGTTTGCTCTTAGGTGAATGTGATAATGGGAGTTCAAGACCAGCCTGGACAATACAGGAAAACTCTGTCTCTACAAAAAAATTAAAAAATTAGCCAGGCATAGTGGTGTGTACCTGTAGTCTCAGGTACTTGGGAGGCTGAGGTGGGAAGATCACTTGAGCCTGGGAGGTTGAGGCTGCAAGAACTGCGATCATGCCACTGTACTCCAGCCTGGGTGACAGAGTGAAACAGTCTCAATTTTTTAAAAATGCAAAATGGGAAAAGTAGAAAAAATAAATTATTGTGTATGAGACATTGTTAGGCAGTGAGGGGGAGGTAAAGAGGAATAAGATGATATGTTCCTAACCATGTGCATATTTTATCATGTATTCCAATTATTATATTTGTTGGTTCATGTTTTTTCACCCCTTCAGGCAGGGAACATACCTTATTTGACTTTGTGTATAAGTTTTAAAACTATTTGTTTTTTTAAAAAACTGTTTTTGTTGTTATTTTGCTTTTTTTTTTTTTTTTTTTTTCTGAGACAGGGTCTCACTCTGTTGCCCAGGCTGGAGTGCAGTTGTGCAACCACGGCTTGCTGCAGCCTAGACCTACAGGGCTCAAACCATCCTCCCACCTTAGCCTCTTGAGTCTTTGGGACTACAGGTACATGTCCCCATGTCCAACTAATTACAAATTTTCTTTTTTTTAATGACAGGGTCTTACCATCTTGCTCAGACTTGTCTCAAACTCCTGGCCTCAAGGGACCCTTCTGCCTTGGTCTCCCAAAGTTCGTTAGAGGCATGGGCCACTGTGCCTGGCCAAAACTATTTGTTGAACTATGTTTTTGGCTAGCCCAAGTTGCAGTAAAACTAAGTCACCTTGATTTCTAATATTTCAGATAGACCCTTGTGGAATATGAACATGAGTCCATAATTCTCAGCAGCTTCATCTGGCATCAAACATCCCTAATACCATATTTCTACTACATGTTTTAACAATGAGGTTTCCTGATTAGATCTTTAGATTAGCTTACTTAATTTTTTCTTTTCCCCTTTGTTGTAAGATTATACTTAAATGAATGAATAAATAGGCTTATAGTTAATTAAAAGAGATGTGTTAGATACATGGGAAAAAAACTACAGCACGAATTAGGGAACAGTAGCAGCAAAAGTATTAAGGTAGAGAAATACAGGATATCATCAGTAAAAGAGTGTAACCCAGTTTAAGCAGAGTGGAATATGGGATGCCAGCGGATTAAGATAACATAATGCAGGAAACATTTGTTCACTTGGGTACACAGTGGAGCTTAATAATGGTGTCACTGTCAATACTTGGCTCAGCTGTTGAGTTTCATTGGTACAGATAAAATCTTTGCTCCGTGGCCCCAGATAGCTTCCAGAACCTGCTAACTTTCTCTACAAGGTGCTCCAGATCAAGTGCAAAAATGAGTTCCGTCTGTTACACCTTCTCCATAAACAATATGAAGGTGTCTTAACTGATTGAGTGGCAAAAGCCTCTTCAGGGGCAAGGGTGTACAATTACATAGTGAGGTTAATATACTGATGCTCAAGTCTATTTAAATAAACCAACAATCTCTGTGGGTCTAATTTTCCAAAGTGGTGATTAGGGTTTTTGTTTTGTTTGTTCGTTTTTTTGACAGGGTCTCACTCTGTCACCCAAGCTGGAATGCAGCAGCATGATCACAGCTCATTGCAGCCTTGACCTCCCAGGCTCAAGCAATCCTCCCATCTTAGCCTCCTGAATAGCTGTGACCACAGGCACATACCACCATTTAACCAGGCATGGTGGTGTGTGCCTGTGGTCCCAGCTACAGTGTCTCTCTATATTGTCCAGGCTTGTCTTGAGCTCCTGGGCTCAAGTAATCTTCTGTCTCAACATCCCGAAGTCATTTCCCAAAAAAGTGAGTATGTATTTATTTCTAAGGTTGTTCTGAACAAAAGATATTTCATCTCTCTCCAGCTTTGCCAAAATAAGAGGGTTTGGATATTCTTAGACCAATGATAGGCATTATAACAACCCTATGTCTTGCTACTAAAGAGGGACCATGTTTAAATGGCATCATGTAGGATGAAGTTGAAATGTGAGTTAAAATGTGGAATGGACAAGGTCATTCAGGCAAGTAACTTTTCCAGAAATCATTTTAAAAATTGATTTTTATATGTTTAACTGTTTGAGATATTTTATGTCTAGCACAGTCTGGGAGTAAACTTTCTACAAAAGCTGATTTCACTCCAGCATCTATTTCAAATCATTTATTTATTCAACAATTATTAGTTGAGTACTCACTACATGTCAGACCCTATTCTAAACCTCAGGGATAAGAAGTGAACAAAAGCAAGTCCCTGCCCTCATGGTGCTTGCAATCTTGTGAGGGATACATAATAAATTAATCAATACATATATACCGTATCATCACATGCTGATAATTATTCATTGGAAATTTAAAGCAAGATAAAGAGATAGAGAGTGAATGGGAGGGGTTATTTTATACAAGGCAGTCAGCTACAGCCACTCTTATGTAGTGATGTTTGAGTAGATATATTAATGTGGTGAGAGAGTAAACCATATACAGTTCCCGGGGAAGAGCTTTCCAGGACAAGGCAGCAGCCTATCTGAAGGTTCTGAGGTATAAATGAGTTTAGCATATTCTAGAAATGGCAAGGAGAAGAGTGTGGCTAGAACAGGGTATACAAAACAGTGGAACATGAGGTCAGAGAGGTGGAGGTGGATTGAATAAAAAACATGTAGGATCACACTGGCTCATGAGTAGGATTTTAGACTTAATTCAAAAAGTAATTAGACAAGAGAGTAATGTGGTCTGGTTTACAATATAAAAGTCCTCTGCTTGCCCTGGGCTGTGTATAGGTTAAAATTGGCCAATTCCTGATGACTATTTGACAGACCCCCCTAAAAAGACCTCTTTCTTTTTACTTTGGGCAAAAAGAAATTTACCATAATTGCAGACCCTGGAGGAACTCAGTAGTACTCCAGTTCTCTGCCTTTAGTGTTTCAGTTTTCATTTCCCCTTTTCTAGTGGACATGGTCCAAGGCCCCTCATCAGTGTCTGGCTGAAAGTAATCTACTCAGCTTTACAGACACATGCACATTCTGGAACTATTCAGCCATTTCTCCCTGTCCCTAAGCCTGTGGGTGGAATAGATATGTCACTACATTTCTGTTAACCTGGTAGTAAGTATTGCACTACTTGGGTTCTCCAAATAATTACTGGCCCAATAGTGGGGCTCCTGTTGTCATGAGACTTGCTTTAGTGCCTTGCTCTGACACTCCTGTTTCAAAGCATATTTGCAAATAACTCCAGGATCTCCAGTAAAAGTCTCCTTTCCTTTTCCTGCAAAAGGATAAGTATATACCTGTAACACAACTTAGAAATTACAGTCCTCAAGTCACCACATTTTTCTAGGAATAGCTTTCATTCTGTTTTTTATTTTTTTTCTCTCCCAGGCAAAAACTGAGAAGTAAAGTTCTTTAGCAACCAAATGGCAGAACCAGATTTAGAATCCAGTAAAAACTATCTGTGAAATGTAGGAAACTATGTCATTATATGTTGTTTTGTTGCTAAACATATACTAATGTGCAATTTAAAATTTCACCTTCCGCTGGGCACATTGGTTCATGCCTGTAATCCCAGCATTTTGGGAGGCTGAGGCAGGCGGATCACCTGAGGTCGGGAGTTCAAGACCAGTCTGACGAACATGGAGAAACCCCGTCTCTACTAAAAATACAAAAATTAGCCGGGCATGGTGGTGCGTTCCTGTAATATCAGCTACGAGGGAGGCTGAGGCAGGAAAGTCACTTGAACCTGGGAGGCGGAGGTTGCGGTGAGCTGAGATCGCGCCATTGCACTCCAGCCTGGGCAACAAGAGTGAAACTCAGTCTCAGAAACAAAAACAAACAAACAAACAAAAAATCACCTTCCTCAGTACCCAGACTATAAACTTTACTGGCCTTTATTTAGATTCAATTTTCAAAAGGAAGCTCCCCCCACCCCCATCAGTTTTATTTGAAAATATATTTTAAAACCTGCAATTTATTGGGAAAAATATGGAGAGTACTTTATTTTTGTTGTATGCATAATAAAACTAAATAACCAAGACTAACATTAGTTTGAACTTTACCTTGGAACATGTCCACGAAGAACAAAGGAAACCAGACTAATCTTCTTTTTGACTTTCTCCACTCCAGCTTCTTATATCAAAGACCCTTGGACACAAGTAAGTTATAGCTTTTGAATTACTTGTGGTAGCTTGGATCCATCCTGAAGGCTTTGCATACTTAGAATGGAGATTTTGCCCTGATTCCAGTCTTCTATCTGTTTTTCAAGTTATTTCAGCCATTATTTTACTTCATTCAGATTCCTTATCTTTCAAACCACATTATTTGGGAGGATGAGTTATGGGCTGAATCAGACTGATTGTCAATTTTGATTTGGGAGGAAGGTTTCTGAAACGCAACAGTGCTGTGGCTCATTGCTCAGTATTCCAAGAGATATCATTGCTATGATTCTCAAAGTTTTCAAATCTTTAGAAAGAATGTTGGACAGCTAATATGTTTCAGGCATATTACTTCAGAGCAAATCTCCTAAGAGATTGGTAGACCTCCTCCAAAGCTGACTTTGGCTATACTTGGGTTTGTTTAACTAAGATAATGAAATAAAGGCAGCTAACTGCAGATTAGCTTCCACATGCCTTTTTTCTTTTTTTAATGCAAAGTTTCCAGTCACTCCAAATCAAAATTTGGCAAATTTTCTAATGTGGGATGCCACACTGCTGACTTCTATTCTTCTGGAAAAGGAATAAGCATGGACAAAGTGCACAAAGAGGACTCTCACTCTGTTGAAGGAGGCAATCTACAGATAGTGTTAACATGGTTATGTTTTACAATGAAAATATTTCATAGATAGGTTAAACATATTATCTTTGATTTTAGGTAGCAAGTGAACTTTTAGGGGTTAGAGCAGGCGTTGGCACAAGTTTTTTTTTTTTGTAAAGGTCCAAACATTAAATATTTCAGTCTTTGTGGATTACACAGTCTGTCACAGCTTCTCAACTCTGCTGTTGTGGTGCAAAAGCATGCATAACACTACATAGCTGAATGGGCATGACTGTGTTCAAATAAAACTTTATTTACAAAAGCACAGCAGGCTGAGTTTGGCTCATGCACCATAGTTTACTGACTTCTCTATTATAATACTTAGAGTAGAGGTTTCCTAACCGAATAATTTCAATGCAGCCAAAGGACATAATGAAATTATTACTATTATTTTTGAGACAGGGTCTCTGTCACCTAGACTGGAGTGCAATGGTGCAATCTGGACTTACTGTAACCTTGAGCTCCTGGACTCAAGCTGGAGCTACAAGCTACTCTGGAGGCTGAGGTGCCTCTGGAGTGTGAGGTATAATACCACAACCAGCTAATTTTTCTTTAGCTGTAGAGATGGGGTCTCACTATGTTATCCAGGCTGGTCTGGAACTCCTGGCCTCAACTGATCCTCCTGCCTTGGCCTCCCAACGTGCTGGGCTTATAGGTGTGCCCAGCCCATCATGAAATTATTGCACAATTGAGAGAATGATAATCTTTATAATCTTGCTATCAGCCCTAGTGTCTTCACTCTACTAAAAGTCACCTCATCTGCAGCCTTTGGACTTGAGCTAATATTTTACTCTGGCTGAAAGAGGAGGCACTGCTGATATTCATTTTTCATTGATCTTATTCTCATAATTCCCTTAGAAATAGCAAGATCTGGCATTAGAATTCTAGAACATTAGAATTTCTAGAAGTCTTGCGTATAGCAAATTTCATAAGGCAGCTAGTGACTTTAAAAAGGATCTTTATAGGAGTCATTTGAAGTACAATAAATAGGATTTATTTCCATGTATCTCACTCCAGTTTCTAATTTTGCATGTGGCCAAGTAACACTTTATGCCATTTTGCTGCCCAATTCCTTTTAGAACTTGTCTAAATAGTTTTGGGCATTTACTAAGACATGCACTTGCTTTTTAACCGTATATCAGAATAACCATGTATAACTATTATGCTTTTCCTTAAGGCTTACAGAGAGAATATCCTTCAATAAGCACTTTCACATATGTTTTCTCATTTAATATAATTTAATTATTTTTACAGATGAATCATAGAGAAGATAAAGTTGCTTGCCCAAGGTCACCCAACTAGTTGAGTGCAGTCAGGCTTCAAAAACAGGTCTGTCTGACTGCAGAGACTTTGCTTTTTCCACTACATCACAATACCTACAGGAAGCTACTTGCAGTTCTTGGCAGGCTTTGTCTTTTTTTTTTTTTTAACCTTAGTTGTTTTCAAGTAAATCACAGAAGAAACTGAATAGCGTAGTATTTGATTCTTTTCCTATATTTCGGAAAGACGTGTTTTCAAAAGGGGATATGGTGAATGCTTTTGTTTAAAAAAACCACAGTTCTATAACTAGAATATTTCCAAATAAGGGTGACTTCCAAAAATTATTTGCTTTCTTGGCAGTCTCCACACATTCTTTGTGAATGCAACTACATTTCCCATCTTCCTTGTTCAGCAGAGTCATATGCTAATAAAATTTTTTGAAAGGTGTGGCTTGGTAATATTCTTTTCAAATTTGAAATAATCAGAATTCCTGGCATCATAATTTTAAACTGTGGTAGAGCTGGCTGATAAGTTAAACATCTGGAAATTGACTTTTGTTGGGGTGTAGTTATGTGTAACCCTGAATGTGGATATGAATTGGGGTAGAAGCTAATGCCAAAATCTTAAGATAAAGCTATTCAAGTGTGTGCTTTTTATAAGTGTGAGATAAATTTCCTTTGATCGGAATGGCTTTTTTTTTCTTGGCCAGAGCAGAAAACATCATAGTGAATAATTGCATGATAAAAAGTGGGGTTAGAAGAGCTCATCCTTAACATTGTTGCAGCATGTATGATTCTGAGGCTTCAATTACTGTTATGCAAAAATATAACTATTTCTCTGACATCTATATTTCAGAGTTTGAGCCCGAATGGTGGGCTTCTTAACATAGCAATGTCATGCATTTGAGTTCTTATATGGTACCAAGGTGGTGGGGGATATGGGATGAATCACAGTAATGAAGAGACAGGCATATAGTTGTTAATCAGAGGTGTAAATAGATAACTACTGCGATGTCCAGTCTCCTGGCCCTTGGGTCCCTTCAAGTCAGAGGTCCTTGGCTGCTTTCCTAGTGCTCTTGGAGTTGAGGAATCTTTGCCAACTCTGCATACAGACTTGCCTGTCAAGAAGCACCTAACAGCCATTGTTTTCTAGGATCCTGATGCTTCCCCGCTAGAACAGCCGATAAATGAAAGTTACTTGATTCTCTGCACTCCTCTTGCCCAGCATGGAATAATCCATTTCAAGTCTGAGGAAAAGCCTTCTCTCTTTCTATATTTTAAACGTCCTTGGTGCCTGTGGAATTTCTTCCTTTGTGGGATTAGACCTCTTGAATCCCTGGACTTGCAAGACACTTACGGCTTTTGCTGTGTCACCTTAACTCTTTTCCCCAAGACAGTGAGAACAGAGCCAGCTACCTACTTAGATGGAAGGAAAGAAAAGGGCAGACTATATGAAGAAAAAAATAGTTAAAACCTTAAAATATTAGCTTGTCACCTTATCCATTAGAACCAGTTAATTGTTCATCTGTGGAGTTTTCTCAGTGCTTGACGAACTTTGATTTAGAGTACAGAAACAATAGTGCTATGGTGACTACCACAAAAATCAGTATAAGCCTACAAAACCCAGTCCTTAAAACTCCAGAATGAGAAGTGGGGCCACAGTGCTGAAGAAAGGGCTGCTCATGTGAAAGTTTCAACTTTTCTATCGTTTTAAAAGAATACTAATTTTGCTAGGGGTGGTGGCTCATGCCTGTAATCCCAGCAATTTGGGAGGCCGAGGCAGGTGGATCACCTGAGGTCAGGAGTTCGAGACCAACCTGGCCAACATGGCAAAACCCCGTCTCTACTAAAAATACAAAAAATTAGCCGGGTGTGGTGGCGGGTACTTGAACCCGGGAGGTGGAGGTTGCAGTGAGTCACGATCGCGCACTCCAGCCTGGGCAACAAGAGCAAAAAAACTCCATCTCAAAAAAAAAAAAAAACAAAAAACTAATTTTATCATTATTTTGTAGAGACAGGGTCTCGCTGTGTTGCCTAGACTGAACTTAACCTCCTGTTTTCTCTCTTCTTTCTTTCTTTCTTTCCTTCCTTCCTCCCTCCCTCCCTCCCTTTTTCTCTTTCTTTATTCCTTCCTTTCTTTCTCTTTCTTTCTTTCTCTTTCTTCCTTCCTTTCTTTCTCTTTCTTTCTTTCTTTCTTCTTTCTTTCTTTCTTTCTTTCTTCTTTCTTCCTTCCTTCCTTCCTTCTCTTTCTTTCTTCTTTCTTTCTTTCTTTCTTTCTTTCTTTCTTTCTTTCTTTCTTTCTTTCTTTCTTTCTTTCTTTTTCTTTCTTTCTTTTCTTTCTTTCTTTTCTTTCTTTTCTTTCTTTTTCTTTCTTGATGGAGTCTCGCTTTGTTGCCCAGGCTTGAGTGCAGTGGTGTGATCTCGGCTCACTGCAACCTCCACCTCCTGGGTTCAAGTGATTCTCCTGCCTCAGCCTCCTGAGTAGCTGGGATTGCAGGCATCCGCCACGATACTGGCTAATTTTTGTATTTTTCATAGAGATGGGTTTTTGCCATGTTGGTCAGGCTGGTCTGAAACTCCTGACCTCAGGGGATCTACCAGCCTCGGTCTCCCAAAATGCTAGGATTACAGGCGTGAGCTACCGCACCTGGCTGACCTCCTGTTTTCTAATTATTATTAATACTGACTACAGAGCAGTTTTTTGGACCACAACAGAATACATATTATGCAGCGATTAAAAGTTATCCTTTTAAGAAATATTTAATGTCATCAGGAAGTGCTCACAATGTAGTGTCAAAAGAATAAAGTAGGATTTTAAAAGTTTGCATATACAGAATATCAGGGATTATGTTTATTTGCATATACTAGAACTCTGACTATAGTAGGTTTTTCAAATAGGATTTTATTTTCCTCATATTACCAAAAATATGAAGGTAGAACATCCTGAGCTTCTGCAATGTTTTCCCGTCGTCATCCATGTCCCAGGCTCCTTCTATCTTTCCATTCTACCACTCTTAACCTGTGATTTTGTCCTCATGCTTGTCATCTCATGGTCACAAGGTGGCTATTCCACATCCAGCCTCACATACATGCTCCCAGGAAAAGAAAAAGGAAATAATAAGGAAAGCAAGATGTTGCCTGAAATCTCCAATAAACTTTCCCCTCCATCTCATTCACCCAGAATCTTTAACTAACTGGAAACATTGGTTTTTGCTGGGACTATTGCTATACTGCAGAGAATTGAATTCCTTTAGTAAAGAAAAAGGGAAAAATGCACATTAAAGTGGTGTATCTCAATGTAGTAACAAAAAGAAGCATAACACAAGCAGCCACACCTCTACTCTCTTGCCCAGATAAAAGACTAAGTGACTATATGCCAAAACATTACCAGTGTTTATATTTTAGTGGTATTGTTTTTAATCTTCTTATTTGTGATTGTCTGTATGCCTCAAATTTTCTAGAGTGAAAATATACTATTTTTATAATCTGAGAAACAGCAATTTTAAACTAAAATGTACACACATAAGTTTAAAAATGAAATACTTCTTTATGTACTAATGTAGTAAGCATTCTACTTATACAACACTAAAGAAAGCAAATTTCAAAACACTCTGATCCCATTTATTCTCTTAAAATATAGAGAGATTTGGACAAGGCATAGATATCCTTATAAGAATTGAAAGGAGTTTGTAAGACTATGCATCAATCTATTAGGTTTTCTTGGGGTAGCAGTGTTGAGGGAAGCATACCTGATTACTTTTTTAATGATACATTTGTTATTATTAAATTCTTTTTATGACAAGAATATATTGCTTTTTTTGTTTTCATTTTTGTTTTTGTTTTGTTTGTTTTGTTTTGTTGAGACCAAGTCTTACTGTGTTGCCCAGGCTGAAGTGTAGTGGTACAATCACAGCTCACTGCAGTCACAACCTCCTGGGCTCAAGCGATCCTCCCACCTCAGGCTCCCAAGTAGCTGAGACTATGGGTGTGCGTCACCATGTCCAGCTAATTTTTCATTTTCTTTTTTGTAGAGATGGGGGACTCTTTATGTTACCCTGGCTGGTCTCAAACTCCTGGGCACAAGCAATCCTCCTGCCTCAGCCCCCCAAAGTGCTGGGATTACAGGTGTGAGCCACTGCTCCCAGTCTATGGCTTTTAAAACAATTAAATCTAAATATACCAAAGTAAACAAAAATTCAAGTTAGTCCAATAAAGGGTCATGGTCTTTAAGGCTCCAGACTTCTGGTTTTGAGACAGTGATTTTTTGCTCATTTTGGGTAGAGTGGAGCCTTTACAAGGTATCGTGAAGTATGAGATGTTGCCTTCCTCAACTTCAGAAATGTGCCGTTGAATAATTGCTTTCATATGGCACATAAATATCAGTGAGAAAAGGGATCAGAGACCCTAGCAGAGCAGGAAGGGTCGGTAGCAGATCAAAAGATGGATTGTATTGAAAAAGACAACTCCAGCTTGAACACTAAAGACAAGTTTGTAGGAAGCAATAATCAGGTCCTGTCACTTGGTGGTCTTGGATGTCACATGAGTATTTTTCTTGATTGCCAAAAAAACTCCTATTGCAGTTCTGCAAGCTGTTTACAGTCTTTCACAGGCTTGCCTTCTTTCCTGAGAGATATTAACAGTGATAGATGACATTTTGGAGCACAATGCACGTGACCCTGTTCTCTTTCTACCAGAAGGCCCAGGATTACGCCCTTAGAAACAACTGCAGTCTGAATGTGCATGGCATGGACTAGACTTATCACCAGCGGGAATGGGACCATTGTCCCAAAATGAACTTTTTTCTACTCCTGTGATTTAAGTATGCCTGAACTGCTGAAGAATACAAGGCAGCATTTTATGCATGAAATCTACTGCTGGGATGGCTCTGGAAAAAAACATATTTCCACTATAGACACTGAACTTTTAGAATCTCTGTTGACCAGGGACGGTGGCTCACGCCTGTAATCCCAGCTCTTTGGGAGGCTGAGGTGGGCGGATCACAAGGTCAGGAGTTTGAGACCAGCCTTGGTAACATAGTGAAACCTTGTCTCTACTAAAAATACAAAAAATTAGCCGGACGTGGTGGTGGGCGCCTGTAATCCCTGCTACTCGGGAGGCGGGAGGCTGAGGCAGGAGAATCGCTTGAACCTGGGAGGCAGAGGTTGCAGTGAGCCGAGATCACACCATTACACTCCAGCCCCGGGCGACAGTGCAAGACTCCATCTCAAAAAAAAAAAAAAAAAAAAAAAAGAATTTCTGTCAAATCAGCTTTTTCTCTTTTTTTTTTTTTTTTTTTTTTTTTTTTTTTTTTTTTTTTTTTTTTTGCCTTTTGGTAAGGCAACAACGTAAAAACAAGCAGCCTCTACTCCCAAGACTGCACATTCTCTTTTTGGCAGCTGCATTTGTTCTTCTGATTTTTATCGTTTGTTTAATTAAAAATATGAAGATTGTCCTTCTCAAATTCTTTCCCACATTCTACTTCCCAATGTCTATGCCTCAAGGATTTCTCCATCTGCTTCTAACCTCCCACAGAAATCTAAAAGAGGCTCTCTACTTTCCCTCTTATGCTAGCCAACAATGTGTGAGTGGAAGTCTATTACCCATTTCAATTTCTGTTTTCTTCTCTGGCCACCTCGGAATCAGGCATGAAAATTAAGAAATATATTTGCAAAGTGCAGGGGGAGTCATTAAAGATATGGGCAAGGAAGTACATATTACATATGTATCTGTTCTCTTGGAAATCATCTAAGGGGCCTGGGGTTCTAGTTAACACTGAAATTGCCTTTAGATTCAATCATAGGAATGAAAAATGAACAACTTAGAGCAAAACCACCAGCAACGGTGGATGCTTCTCTTTCCCTCTTGCAGGGCTGCCAGAAGACCTGCTATTTTTCTTTGACCACTTCAGAAAGGTCGGTGGGGTTGTCGACATGGAGCAGAGCCTCCTCCTCTACTGCTACCACCAGCACACGACCACACACTCTGTCTTGGAGGCCACTATCTGGCCCTGCCATGCCCACTTTCTCGTCCTCATGCACTGGGTGATCTTCACCATCTGGAACTGGGGTCAAGCAGGGGTGCAGGCTGGATTGCAGCATAAGGTTGGTCTGTTTTGTGACATTGATGAGAACAAGATCATGGGCTTCTACTGCTAGGGGCCTCTCAGGAAAGGCCCAGGGTTCTGATATACCCACTGCCCTTCGTCATCTGTGTGAAGCTGGGCTTCACATATGCAGGGGGCCAGAAGGTCGACCAGGGGGATGAGTTTGAGGATAACCTGAGGCCTCCTGAACCTGCAGGAGGGCTGGGACTTCTTCCCTTCCTCTGAGAAACCTGTGGCAGCCACTTTCAGGCAAGAGCCCTGACAACTTACGGCTGTTGTCTACTGTTGCATCTCCGGGCTTTTGAGAACTTCCAGGCATGATTTGTCCCTTTACAACATTCACCTTTTGTGTTAAGTGCTCAGTTCAGCCCCTTGGACCTGGAGGACATGACAGTAGCTGTCTTGTATGTGAAGTCCTGCAGGAGAGCAGCCTGTCCCACCCAGTGTGGCAGTGGCAGTCAGGGTCTCACTGTGGACCCCAGGCCTTGGCTATGGGCTCAGGACCCCTTTGCATGTGACCTTGGCCAGTCAAGGTCTTTTTCATCTAAAATGGGAGGCAAGAAGGAGGTTTTTATTTTATTTATTTGTTTTTCTTGAGATGGAGTTTTGCTCTTGTTGCCCAGGCTGGAGTGTAATGGCACAACCTTGGCTTACCGCAACCTCCACCTCCTGGGTTCAAGCGATTCTCCTACCTCGGCCTCCTGAGTAGCTGGGATTACAGGCATATGCCACCACACCTGGCTAATTTTGTATTTTTAGTAGAGACGGGGTTTCACTATATTGGCCAGGCTGGTCTCGAACTCCTGACCTCGTGATCCACTGGCCTTTGCCTCCCAAAGTGCTGGGAATACAGGCGTGAGCCACCGCACCTAGCTGAGGGAGGCATGTTTTAAGGCTTGAATGAAATAAAAGTTAATTTGCAAAGTTAAAAAACTAAAAATCCATAATGTATTTTGATAAAAATTTACTTCCTAGTCTTTTTTTTTTCCTGAGACTAGGTCTTACCCTATCACCCAGGCTGGAGTGATGGGATCATGGCTCACTGCAGACCTCAAACTCCTGGGCTCAAGGAATCCTTCTACCTTAGCCTCCTGAGTAGCAGGGGCAACAGGCGTGTACCACCACCTCTGGCTAAGTTGGTTTATTGTTTTTTAGATACAAGCTCTCCCTTTGTTGCCCAGTCTGGTCTCGAGGTCCTGGCTTCGAGCAATCCTTCTGCCTCAGTCTCCCAAATTGCTAGGATTACAGTCTTGAGCCATCTCACCTGGCCCTAACCTTTTTTAAAAAAATGTATTTTGGGGAAACTTTTCACCCATTGAAAATCAGCAGTCTTCATTTTTTGTTTTCTGAAAGAACAGCTTTATTAATATTTTTATGAGTTGTCAAACAAATATACTTATTAGATGAATTTATGGCAGAATTTGAGAAACAAGGCGGTCCAAGCTATAAAACTGCACCCTGTGTTATTTGGGAGGCTTGCGTGCTTGAGTTGCCAAACTAAGCTGCACAACTGTTCTAAGCTCTTGACTGCATTGGCTTTTGCAAGACCATTTTCCTTCTTGCTCCACATTGATTTTAGACATCTTTGAAAAATTATCATTTTCAGACGTTTGGACAAAGAGGAAAATTGTTGCCTTGGCTCCAATATCAGTTCCTTTCATAGCACTGAATATGCAATTGCTACTAGAGTTTTGGTTCTCCGTTTCTCCCTGAGGACATCGGTATTAAGAAGAGATTTGACTCAAGCTACCTGATCATACCTATCTTGTATACAGTTGCTAATACGATATGATTAGCAAGACAACTTGGGTATAATGTTACAGTGGTGTGGTAACAGAATTCTTATTTATTCTACAGGCCCTTTGGCCATTTTGTTATTTTCCCCATTCAAGTCTACTTTTTTTTTTTTATTTCTAAGAAAAATAATGTTACAGTTAGGTTAAAACTTTGTGGCACAACCACAATTATCATTTTCTATTCAATTTTAAATTTTGACTGTCATAAAATGCAAGCTTTACTGAATTAGAATCATTCTGATTGTTTCATTTCTTAGGACAACATAATAGCCAGACCTACAAGTTCCCAGTCTGGTTACTAATGTAATTCAACCAGTCAGGCAGTGATCCGGTCCATTGTTCAGCCATTGAACCCCAACAAAAAGCTAATTTCATCAGTTATATCAATCTTGTCTAAAGATTTATAATTTGAGTAGCGTTATTTCAACAGACTCATTTTCCAGAGTGCATCTGGAAAATGAAGATACTATAGAAAACAAAGAAATAAAAGTAGGAAAAAGAAGGATAATCCTTAGATGTGTTCACCATGTTTCCTTCCAGTTCTGTTTCTGTCATATGACTACACAATTTGTTCAAGTCCAGATAAATTATTGCTTCCCACAGGTCATCATTCTTTCCACTCATGTCAAAACTATTCTTCATCTCCAAAGTGTGTTTTGACTTATGCTTTGCTTTGTAAAGGATACACCCAAGGTTGGAGGTGAAATATGTGTCAGAGACTAGGACTACAAAAATTAGATATTTGGCTTTGTTCATGGATATTCCCCAAGTTTGATCATATACTTTCATGCTTCTGACCATATGCAGTTCTGTCTCTTTTGTATAAAACACCCAATGATTCCCTTGCACAGCTGGTTAATTTTTCAAAGTCCTTTGAGAAGCAAACCAGTGTGACTTCTTCCAGAATGTCTTTCTTGACTTTAACCCACTGGTAATAAATTATTCAATAACAACTCTCATTTTTTAGTAATTTCCATGGGCCAGAAGATGTACTGTTTTGAAGTCATTATCTTTCCAGACTATCCCCTAAATCAGTATTTAATTATCACAACTACATTATGAAGCAGATACTACTCCAACTTCCCAAAGAGGAAACTGCTGTTTAAAGATATTAAATAACTTTCTTAATGCCACACAGCCAGTACATGGTAGAGGCAAGATTTGAACCTGACTTCTGTAGTCTATGTTCTAAGCCACTAGAGCATACGGCTTGGCTCTATATCCCCACCCAAATCTCATCTCAAATTGTAATCCCCACGTGTCAAGAAAGGGAGGTGATTGGATCATGGGAGTGGTTTCTCCCATATTGATCTCGTGATAGTGAGTGAATTCTCAAGAGATCCAGTTGTTTGATAAGTGTGGGGCTCTTCCCCCTTCATGCACTGGCTCTCTCTCTCTCTCTCTCTCTCTCTTTCTGTCTCACCTGCCAACAAGTAAGACATGCCTGCTTCCCCTTCCACCTTGATTGTAAGTTTCCTGAGGCCTCCCCAGCCATGTGGAACTCTAAGTCAATTAAACCTCTTTTCTTTATAAATTACCCAGTCTCAGGGAAATTCTTTATACTGGTGTGAAAACAGACTAATAGAAGTATTGTTTCCCAAAGAGCAGCACATGAACCACTGCTGCTATGAGATAATTTTCAATGGACATCTTTACATGAATAATTTTCTATTATTTCTTCTTCTTTTGCAAAATATACAGAAAATAAGAAAACAAATAAATTCTCAGCACTTTGCCGAATTTTCTTTGCATTTCTATTTTGAAGAAAATAAACATTACATATAGAGTTAGAGACCTCTTTGTGGCTCTCCCAGATCTCATTCCTTTCCAGTCCTCCTCAGAGGTAATCATTATCCTAAATTTAGTGTTTATCCTTCCACTACAAGTTTTTAAACTACTGCTAAGTACATATTTATCAATATACAATATGTAGTATTGTTTTACTTGTCTTCAAACTTTATGTGAATATCATACCATATGTGTTACTCTGCAGCTTGTTTCATTCACTCAACATTTAGTTATTGTTATTTATTTATTTAATACACTTGGCCTCTGTTCATGCATTTCAAATGCTGAACATCATTTCATTGCATCAAAATGTCACTAGTTTATTTATACATTCTCCTTTTGACTGACATATATATTACTTCCAATGTTTGATATTATAAATAATGCTGCACTTAGCATTCTGCTGCATGTCTTCTTGTGCACATGTGCTAGATTACTTCCAGGTGCAAACAAAGAAGCAGAATTGTGGATATAGATTATATGCATCTTCAACTTTACAAAATATTACCAAATTGCTCACTAGAATGTGTCCATTTCCATTTCCACCAGCAGTTTATAAGAATTCGCTTTTCTCAAAATCTTTAACCAACTTCTTAAGTTTTCCAATCTTGTGAGTATTTTGCAGTTTTAAATTTGCATTTCCTGATATTAGTGATGCTAATGGAGTTAAGTAAATGGCCAATAAACCCCTTTCATGGGGGTTTATTAGAATAACCCCATGAAAGGAGTTTATTGGCCATTTGGATTTCTTCTTTTGTGAATTGCTCATTATCCATATTAAAATTATTTATTTTTAAAATTTATATAGAGTAAAATTCACTATTTTTTGGTACATGCTATGAGTATTTGACCAATGCATAGAGTTGTGTAATTATCACCACAGACAAGATATATGAAATAATATCCCTTTGTAGTCAACCCCTTTCTTTTTGCACAATTCCTGGAAACAGCTGATTTCTTCTCCATCCCAATAGTTTTGTCTTATCCAAAATGTCATATAAATGGATTACACAACATGTAGATTTTGGGTATCTGGTTTCTTTCACTTAGCATAATGTGTTTAAGATTCCTCCATGTTGTTATGTATTTCAGTAGATTGTTCTTCTTTGTTGCTGAGTGGAATTCTATTGTATGGATGTACTACCATGTATTTGTTAATTTACCAGTTGAAGGGGTGTTTTAAACTATGAATAAAGTTGCTATGAAATTTTGCATATAAGTTTTTGTGAGGCATATGTTTTTATTTCTCATGGGATTGCTGGGTCTGAGACTAGGTAATTTATAAAGAAAAGAATTTTATTTAACTCGTTGTTCTGCATTCCAGGAAATTTGAGGACATGGCCTTGGCTTCTGGCCAAGGCCACATGTTACATCATAACATAGCAGAGAAGGTCAAGGGGAAGTGGACACATGCAAAGAGACAAAACCAACGGGCATCCTGGCTTTATAACAACCCACTCTCCTTGGAACTAATCAATTCCTGGATAATTAATCTAGTCTTGTGAGAGCAATAACTCATCCATTACTTCTAGAAGGGCACCAAGCCATTCATAATGGCTCTGCCCTCGTGAACCAACCGCCTCCCACTAAGCCCCACCTACCAACACTGCCACATTCAGGATAAAATTTCAGTATGACTTTTGGTGAGGGCAAACAAACCATACCCGATCCATAGAAGCTTGTGTAAATAATGATACGTAGTTTTCCTTTAATCTGTTAATATAGTAATTTATATAATTAGATTTCCCAATTCTGACCCATTCTTTCATTCTTGTGGAAAATGCTACCATGTTGAATTATAACAGGTTTTTATACACTGTTCAACTTCATATTCCTGTATTCTTTTTTTTTTGAGACAGGAACTGACTCTGTCTCCCAGGCTGGAGTGCAGCGGATCAATCAAGGCTCACTGCAGCCTGAACTTCCCGGGCTCAGGTGATCCTCCCACCTCAGCCTCCCGAGTAGCTGGGACTACAGGTGTGTGTCACCATGCCTGGCTAATTTTCGTATTTTTTTGTGGGGATAAGGTTTCACTGTGCTGCTCAGGCTTGTCTTGAACTCCTAGGCTCAAGTGATCTGCCCACCTCAGTCTCCCACAGTGCTAGGATTACAGGTGTGAGCCACCACATCTGGCTGATATTCTTGTGTTCTGTTTAGGATACTTTGCACTCATGTACATGTGAGAATTTGATCTTATACTGTATATATTTCTATACCGAAATCATCTGCATTCGGTATCAAAGTCATATATAGGCCTCAGGGCATGAGCCGGGTATCCCCTCTCTTTCTAGTTTCTAAATCAGTTTCTATGAATAGTAACTATCTCTGCCTGATGGTTTTAGTAAAACTTGCTTGTATATCTTTAAGGCCCTGATATCTGTTTTGAGTATGGTAAAGGAGAAGACTTGCTCACATACTCAGTTTAATGATTACCAGTTTATTTAGGTTTTCTGTTTCTTGATCAGCTTGGTTTAGTAATTAATTAATTAATTTTAATCTTCACAACCTAATCGCATTTTTCTCTTCAACCTATAAATGTTTAAATGGCATTTCATTTAACATTGAATATGTGTTTGATCTGTATTTTTGTTTGTGTTGCTGCCAAATATGCAGAGATTTTTATACACATGGGTTTTAATTTAGGAAAAAGATATTCTGTTACACATTGTATCTCATTCTGTGCCCTGCTTTTCTACTCAGCAGTATGTTTTAAAGATCTATTTAAGGTGTGGTAAGTGAATCTAGTGCGTTGCTTCTAACTGCTGCATTAGAACTTCATGAAACATTTGTGTGTACCATATTTTACCTGTCCACTTTTCTAATGAGGAACTTTCTGGTTACCTTTGTCTTCCTGCTGCCATAAACAATTCTGACGTGAATGTTTTGTCTGTGTCTTCTTATTGGCCTTTGTGAGACTCTTTGGTTTCTATCCTTAGTGAAACTGTTGGCCATATTGGTAATTTGACTGTGTACAGATCAGTTGCTGTCTATAATGGCTGCAACAGTCTACACTCCTACCAATGGAACAGAACTTTTGTTCTATTACCACATGCCTACATTTGTCATTTTATAACTTTTAGAATTTTGCCAGTCTAATAAGTGTGAAATGATACCTATGCGGTTTTAATTTTATATATCTGATTTTCAGTGATTTTGAACACCTTATCATATTTCTGCTACCTTTTTGAGTTTATTCTCTAAATTGCTTGTTCATATTCTCTATCCATTTTTCCATTGGGTGTGCTAGCTTTATCTTTCTGATTTGCAAAATGCCCTTGTATATTCTAGATATTAACTCCTTGTTTGTTTTTGAAATTTCAAAATTCTTGTCAGCTTCTATAATTCTATCATGTGATAATTTTGCCAGTGATGTCCTTAGTTGAATAGAACTTTGATATTTTAAAGTTATCAACATAATCAATGCTTTCTTTTGCATTTGTGCTTCTCGAGCTTTTTTGAGAAGTCCTCTCTGATTTGGAGGTCACAAAATATTTTCCTATATTTCCTTTTATTAGCACTATAGTTTTACTGTTCATATTTCCATCTTTAATCCAACTAGAGTATCTTTATATGTGGAGTTAGATAGGATCCTGATTACATTTTTCTCCATACAGTAAGCTGGTTTACCAATCTTTTTCTTCCATTGATTTGTTTTGCTATTATGTTCCATTTGTTCTATTTATTATCATTATTTAGAGACAGGGTCTCTCTATTTTCCCCAAACTGGACTTGAACTCCTGGGTTAAGCAGTCCTCCCACCTCAGCCTCTCAAGTATCTGGGACGACAGACACATGCCACTATGTAGGGCTAGCCTATTATTCTTGAGGTAACTCCATCATTGCCTTTATAGGGTTAACTTAGCTATTCATAGACCTTTATTCATCCATATAAATTTTAGGCCGGCCACGGTGGCTCACACCTGTAACCCCAGCACTTTCAGAGGCTGAGACAAGTGGATCACCTGAGGTCAGGAATGCGAGACCAGCCTGACCAACACGGTGAAACCCCATCTCTACTAAATACAAAAAGTTAGCCAGGTGTGGTGGCACATGCCTGTAATCCCAGTCACTTGGGAAGCTAAGGCAGGAGAATAGCTTGAACCTGGGAGGTGGAGGTTGTGGTGAGCCGAGGTCGTGCCACTGCACTCCAGCCTGGGCAACAAGAGTGAAACTCCATCTCAAAAAAAAAAAAAATATATATATATATATGTATTTTTTAAAATAAAGTTTATCAAGTTCCTCAAACAATTCAACTGGAATTTTGATTGGTATTGCATTAAACAGGTTAAATTGGTGAGAATGTTTGCAATAAGTTGTCCCATCCAAGAGTATAGACCATTTCTCCATTTATTTAAATAATATTTTATTCTTTTATTGGAATTTTTCTCCATAAAGGCATTTGTTACTTTTGTCTTTATATTATTTGTAATTTCTTTTTGCTATTGTGACAGTTTCACATTTGCATGTCTTTTCTAGCACATTATTACTGGTGTGAAGAAATGGAAGTTATTTTTGGCGATTGATATTTTATCTGGCAACCAACTTGAACTCTCATATTAATTCTAATACCACAGTTTGCCTGCTGAATCTGTTGCTGATGGTTTTTAGGTAGACTATTATATTTTTATTGCAAGTAATTGCAGGGTTTTGTTTGTTTGTTTGTTTTGCTTGTTTTGTTTTTGAGATAGTTTCTCACTCTGTCTTCCAGGCTGGAGTGCAGTGGCGCAATCACAGCTCACTGCATTTTCAAACTCCAGGACTCCAGGGATCCTCCCACCTCAGCCTTCTGAGTAGCTGGGACTACAGGCATGTGCCACCACACACAGCTAATTAAAAATTTTTTTGTGTGTAAGACAGGGTCTTGCTATATTGCCCAGGGTTGCTAGTGTGGAACTCCTGGCCTCAAGCGATCCTTCACCCTAGCTTCTCAAATTGCTGGTATTACAGGTGTGAGCCACTGCACCAGGCCCTTTCATTTTTCATTAATTATTTTTTTCTTTATATCATTGGCCATAACTGACAGTAATAGGTTAAAAGTTAGCAGTGATAGATGGGAACTGTGGTCTTGTTTCTGATCTCAAAGAGAATAAATCTGAAGTTTATTCATTGTTATAATATTTATTATAGTTTTTAAAAATACAAACTTTAACAAGTTAAAGAATTATCTTTCTGTTTCTCATTTGCTAAAAAGTTTCCTCCTTCCTTCCTTCCTTTTTAGGAAATACAGAAAAATTAATATCTATCCTTTATTGTCCACTTATGCTCCAGGAAATACGTTGTACATTTTACATGCATTATTCCTTTTTATTCTCACAGCCACCCCAAACAAGCGAATACTACTACTAACCCTACTTTACTCATGAGGGAACGGAGCCTCAAAGGGGTTAAATTTTAATACATTATCCAAAGAATGATGGGAAGCTGGTACTCAAACCTTGGTCAGGCTGACTTCACAAGCAGAATCTTAATGAAATGCAAGTATTGAAGTATTATTAAGTACCTTTTGTATAAAGCCTTAAATATTTGCAGTTACCTCGTCAGGTCTTCATTGGCTTCTTTTTACTGACTCTGAGTATCTTTAAATTTGCTGCAACATCCTGTCGGGGTCGCCATGGACTTCTGGTTCATTTAGCCAGCTTTGTTTCACCTGCAAACTGAGCTCCCCTTTCAATCTCTGGTCTTCTCATCATTGAAAAAACTCTAACTACCTGCACATTGACTGGAGAGATGGCATTAAATCACATTCACTTTTAAATTTTCTCACACTGGGCAGGATCAAACAACGTTTCATGGTTAAAACCAAAGGAAATTAAGAAGTCAGGATTTTTTATTTCTTTGCTTAAAATC
Organism: Macaca mulatta; assembly: GCF_049350105.2. Lineage (NCBI taxonomy): Eukaryota > Metazoa > Chordata > Mammalia > Primates > Cercopithecidae > Macaca > Macaca mulatta. Next base: position 121,995,764 of record NC_133426.1, on the reverse strand, counting down.
TCTTTATATTTTAATGTATTTAAAATCTTTTATTTTGGAATAATTTTATATTGATAGAAAGTTGGAAAAAATGTACTGAGAGGTCCTGTGTACTCTTCATCCAGTTTCCCTCATGGTAACATCCTGTATCATGATACTATCAAACTAGGAAACTGATTTTGGTGCAATCTACAGAGATTATTTGAATTTAACCAGTTTTCTATGTTCTCATGGATACACATGTATGCACGTGTATGTAGGCCTATGTAGTTTTATCACATGTGTAGATTCAAATGACCAGTTTAGATACAAAACTGTTTCTAGGGTCCCCTTCATGGGACTCCTTCATAGCCACATCCACTCCTCTACCCCATCTCTAAACCCTAGCAACCACTAATCTGTTCTCAATTTCTAATTTTGTTGTCTCAGTGTTTATTTAAATGGAATCATACTCTATGTGATCTTCTGGATTGACTTTTTTCATTTAGAGTAATTCCCTGGAGATTCATCCAGGCTGCTCTACAAGTTAATTATTCATTCCTTTTTATTGTTGAGTGTCTCCCATGGTATGGATGTACCAGATTTTAATCATTCACCTGATAAAGGCCATCTGGATTGTTTCTAGTTTTGAGCTATTATGAACAAAACTGCTATAAAAATTAGTTCACCAGTTTTTGTGTGAAGATAAGCTTTCATTTCTTTGGGAAATTAACCGAGGCTAATTGGGTTTCCCTCCCTCCCTTCCTTCCCTCCCTCCCTCCCTCCCTCCCTCCTTCCCTCCCTTCCTTCCTTCCTTTCTTTTTCTTTTTCTTGTATTTGGGTCTTGCACTGTCACCCAGACTGGAGTGCAGTGGTGTGACCTCAGCTCATTGCAGCCTCCAACTCCTGGGCTCAAGCAGTCCTGCTGCCTCAGCCTCTTGAGTCATTGGGATTACAGGCATGAGCCACCGTGCCTAGCACTGGGTTTCTTTTTGATTATACATAATATTGAAAATCAGTAAATTTTTGATAGTCTTGAAAGAAATATATAATTTCCTCCTTCATCAATGTGAATAAATTATATTGATACATTTTTTGTTTTTAAACTGGACTAGAAATGTAGGTTGCATCCATTCTGAGTCATTGAATAGGGAATTCGTGCTTACTTTACAATCAATGTGGAGAGATAAAAGGTTTATGAGGAAAGTAATATTTTATGTAGATTGATCTGGCCATAGGTTTTAGGATGAATTAAAGTAGAAAAAGACAGGAGATAGATGATGGAGCCAGGTGAACAAAGACATAATCACTTTATAGTGAAAGAATGATGGTCAGGAGGACTAGGAGATTCCTGTTCTGATCTCATTTCTATCACTAAACTTGTTATATATGCCACCTTCATCAAGTCATTTAACTTGTTTTGTTTGTTTGTTTTTGAGACAGAGTCTCACTCTATTGCCCAGGCTGGAGTGCAGTGGTGCCATCTCGGGGCACAGCAACCTCAGCCTCCCAGGTTCAAGCAACTCTCCTGCCTCAGTCTCCTGAGTAGTTGGGATTATAGGCACCCACCACCACGCCCAGCTAATTTTTGTGTTTTTTAGTAGAGATGGGGTTTCACCTTGTTGCCCAGGCTGGTCTCGAACTCCTAACCTCAAGTGATCTGCCCGCCTCAGCCTCATAAAGTGCAGGGATTACAGGCCTGAGCCACTACATCTGGCCCATTTAACTTTTCTTGACTTTGATTACCTCATTTGTAAAATGAGTGATTTGGCCTGAATCCGTAAAATCCATGATTGCTTTCAAATCTGCAATTCTATAATTCCAGACCATGAGGGAACAGTCAGGGTTTTTCCACTGGGAAAGGAAAACAGAAGATGGACCTGATAAGCATCTTGAAGGTAAGAATCTACTTGGTTTAGTGACTGATTGAAGGTAGAGCCCAAGATGAACTTTCAAAAAGACTTCTAAACTTCAACGCTGGGTGACAGAAAAAGGGCAACACTATCAGTTCAACAAAAATGAACTCAGCAAGATAAGGTCATTTTGGTTGAAGGACTTTTTAAAGTTTAATTTGGATGTGTTTTGTCTGCACACAAGGGAGTTGTGTTATACAACTCCTGGAGGCAGTATTTATATGGTATTCTAAGTAAATGGCTCCCCTTCCTATGGGAGGTATATAGTATACCACCTGCACAGCTGTAAACAAGCCTTCACTGTGGACATCCAGGTGGAAATGTCCAAAAGATAGTTGGATATGAGTCTGGTATTTGCAAAGGAGTATGCGTGGGAAATGTTGGCTTGGAGTTAAGGAGTTAGTGGTAGACAATATATAGAGGCTGTACATTGAGAAAAAGTACATGCTGTGACTAGAAGCAAGCCGTTAGCTGTAATCAAATGTGTGATTTAGTTGGATTATTTCAATAAAACTATACCCAACTATTATAAGTGTTTATTTTATAATAGTTTATTTTGTCTCATTCTGTACATAATGTTGTATAAAAATCAAGTATAGCCTAATTATAGATTCTTCATGCCTGTAAAAGTCAGATGATTCTAAAATTAGCAAGAAGTTATACATCTGTGGGCCAAGCAAGTGGTTGAAAAGTGATAAAATAAATTTATTGCCCAACAGATGCATCCAAAAGTTTTACTTTATAAAAAGAGATTAGGTTATAAAAATGGGCAAAGATTCAGAGTTTCTTTTCTTCACATAAGATGAAGAGCTCCTCCTAAATTGTATTTATTCTTGAGTATTCACTGTGCACATTGCTGTCAGGAATCTTTCTGGTTGATGGTTAGTCTGTGTTTGCGATGTTTTATCTCTAGGAAGGATGCCAGTCTGAGGATGAGTTATAAGATACAAAAATGAAACCTACTAAAGAGAGGACCACCTGTGTTACTTTTGAGTCAATCCAACTGATATTCTTGCTAGGAGATACATGGTGTCACTAAATAACTAAAAAAAATTGAACAAAGCAGATATATCTGAACCTGTATTTTCTAATGTGCATCAACCTTCAAAGTCAAAGTGTAATCCTTTTGGAAGATTTGTTTACCATTGCTAGAGACTGAATGTTGGTGATCCCCAAAATTCATATGTTGAGATCCTAACCCCCAATGGGATGATATTAGGAAGTGTGGTCTTTGGTAGGTCATTGGGTCATGAAGTCAGAGCTTTCATAAATGGGATTGATGCCCTTATAAAAGAGACTCCAGAGAGCTCATTTGCCTCTCCCACCATGTGAAGACACAATAAGGCACCCTCTCTGAACTAGGAAGCAGGACTTCATCAGACACTGAATCTGCTGTTCCCTTGATCTTGATCTTGGACTTATCATCTAGAACTGTAAGAAATAAATTTCGGTTGTTTTAAGCTGCCCAGTCTATGGTATTCTGCTATAAAACCCAAACACAGCAAGATACCCATCTACTCATTAGTTCATGAAATCTTTAGCTGCTGAGCTGATATATGAACTATGCAAGAAAATAAATGTTACATTATAAACACAACTTATTTCTGCCCAAACTTTATTATCCAGCTTAATCACATTTAAATCAATAGAATGACTTTTTGCTGGTTTCCAAAAATTCCCTCAAAGAATTAAAATTTACCACCATCACACAAAGACATAAGAATAATACAATGGATTTTGGGGATTTGTGAGAAAGGGTGGGAGAGGTGTGAGGGATAAAGGACTACACATTGGGTACAGTGTACACTGCTCTGGTGATGGGTGCACCAAAATCTCAGAACTCAACACTAAGGAAGTTATTCATGTAACCAAAACCACTTGTTCCTCAAAAACCTATTGAAATAGAAACAATCATGTTTAATGGTAATGTAGCTATCCTAGGAAAAGACCAACCCATTTTTATCACTCTTTATCACTGGCCCATCACAGATGACAGCTTTCTATCTTATGGAATTATTTGCACAAAGTATATATAAGGATGTATATTTGCAGCATTACTTATAACAGTAAAAAAATAAAATGATACAGTCATCTAGTTAATGCCACTGAATTGTACACCTTGATGGTTAAATGACAAATTTTGTTATATATGTTTTGCCATATTAAAAATATAGTAAAGAAACTAGTGAATTGTATACTTTAAATGAGTTCATTGTATGGTATGTGAATTATGTTTCAATAAAGATATTTTTAATTCCCCCCAAAAATAAAATTTATCACCATTAAGAAGATTCAAAACAATTATTCTTAGACCACGAAGACATTCTTGAAGTTCTAAAAATTTTTGGAGCAATAAGAGTATAATAGAGTCAGACAAGATGACTCCTTTGAAAGATTGTTATGTTTATACTTAAATTTAGTCACATTATTTTGTCATAATGATTGTGTGGATTGGGAGGAAGAACCTGTAAGTTGTATCAGGCAGACCTGACTTCAATTATTCATTTTACCTCTTAAACAAGTGTATGACCAGCTGTATGTATGTGTCATCACTAAGACTGTTTCATCATCTAGTCAATTAGAGATGGTAATAATACTTACATCATAGATGTTTTGTGGGAATCAAATCAATGAAAAGTAATTAGCATAGTGTTAAATACACATCATTTGGATACCAGATTATTCTGAGAAGATTCTGTCAGTGAGTCAGTCTGTTCCTGGAGACTTCTCACTGATGCCAAGGACAGCTTCTTTTGTGAAAGATAGAAGTCCTGGAAAAGTGAAAATTATCATATGGTAGCTCATGCTTCATGATTGGTTCTTGGGAATGATGAAGACTAAGGGCCATCCACACAACTAGGTAAGAATCAATCCCTACTTATTCAGCCAGTGAAGAAACTTGATCTTATTCTTTATTTAATTCCAAAATGTAGTAAAGAAATATTTATATTGCTAATGAAGACAGGTGCTGTCTAAACCTTAACTGAATTCTCATTTAAGGAGGACCTTGATTAGGCCCTTCTACATCAGTAAGTTCCTCCTGCCTTCTTTACAATGATAAATAGCCCATTAAGTGTTCCTTCTGACAATGGCTTTCCTCATTTATAGCGTCTTATACATTCAAAGAGCTGACACCTCATCTTGTATATTAATTTGATACTAATTATATAGTCAGTCTAAGCCTTCCTTTCCATGGCTTCTTCCCCAAGCTGTCTTCTTCCTGAGGGCCAGTTAAGGACTCAATTGCTGAGCAGACCTGCTAGACCTCACTTCAAAAGGTTTGTTAATCTCCTTGGAATCACCCCTTTGAGCTCACTCCTCTTGCTTTTCATATTCAGATTGGACTGCATTAGTCTTCCTCATTGCGTTGTAAGGAAAAGAGAGAAAGTTGGGAGTGGGTGGAGAAAGAAAGACACAAGATGGGGAGGAAAGGAGGAGGAGGTGAAAGAAGGAGATTACATAAAGATGTAAAAATAAGAGTTGTAAATAGGAAGAAACCGTCACTGCCAGAAGTTAAAGTGAATGGTTTATAACCTTTTAGAGGTCAAGGACCTTCTTTAAGATTCTTTGAAAACAATAGCTTGCCTACCCAGAAATATGCTTATATGCACATACATAGAAAATTTCACCTCCCATTTCAGAGAGTATACATACCTCATAAAGTGCATCCATAAGCCCCAGGTCAGTAGTCTACAACAATGACCTCCCATCACAAAATTCAGTCACACCATTTCCAATTTATGTGACACTGATTTGAGAATCATTTTGTGAAAATATCTGACTTATCTTACAGTTGGTTGATTTCCTAGTGTTCTGCATGAGATCTTCCTCTGTCCCCACATTCTTTGGGCTTACCCATTTCCCAGGCTTCCACTGCCCTCTCTATGAGTAGTTAACCATTTTTTTCCCTCTTTAGGAAACTCATGAAAGTTACAAAACCTCTATCTACAAACACACACATACACGTTTATAGTCTCAGTTTGGCACTCAACCTTTTAAGCACTCATGTGCCACCCAAAGTTCATCCATGGATGCAAGATTTGGAACTACTGGATTAGAGGGAACTAAATGTTTATTTATTAAGTGGATTCAAGCATGTGGCATTTTTACTGGGTTCCTAAATCTGTTCCATTGGTTAATAGAAACAAGGTGCTTGTTTGTTTGTTTTTAAAAACTATGTAATCCAGTCTCAGATCTTCCTGGCTTTGAGCTTCATTATGGAAATCTTGATTAAATCCCCAATGTTATAAACGTTAGTGGCTCACATGGAGCTCCGAAGAGCCCGATATAGTCCCCTAGACTCTTCAGGGCACTGTGAGTGAGCAGTTAGGTACAGGCCTTGGTCCATTGTGCTCAATTGAGAACTAAGTCAACATGTCTTATTACTATGCTAAATTATGATGGAAAATCAATCTCTTTCCATTAAAAATAGTCTTTTCTGGGTTAACTGAGTTCCTTTGGATACTTCTCAGTGTTTTAGAATTCCATCTCACCACACCTACCTCCTTCCCCTCTAAGACAGAGAAGAGGCAATGAGTTGACATGGACATCTTTGTGTGGGTCCTTATTGGCCTCTACAGTAATTTCCTCAACAATGCCCTCCCCAGTCATTGGGAACTATTCTGACATTTGATGATGAAGTCCAGGACTTGTGAAATACAAGGTCTATGCTCTCAGCTCATCTAGGCCCAGAGTTATTCACCATTCTGCTGACTTAGACTCACCTCTTCCCTTGTCTGCCTTTCAGGCCCTCTGAATCTCAACCACATCCTCCATCCAGCCCCAGAGTTAGATCGTCCACCTGCAGCCCTTGCCGTAGCGTCAACTTGCTCCTCATGGCAGCGGCCCCATGGGAGACCTGCTGGCTGTAAACATCCAGCTATTTTCTATATCCTACACTGGGAGCATGTGAAAATATCTGGATACATTTATGCCAGGTAAAAGCTGAGGGAGACTTGGCCCTCTCTTTGCCTGGATCTGCCTTGCATCCATTTTTCTTCTGTTATGATTATCTCTTGTTGGTGAGGGGGCACTCAGAAAGGTGATTGTTTTAGTCTATTTTCTGTTACTCAGAGAAATTTATAAAGAAAAGACATCTATTTCTCATAGTTCTGGAGGCTGACAAGTCCAAGAGCATGGCACCAACATCTGATGAAGGTCATCCCATGGCAGAAGGACAGAAGGCTGAAGCAAACATGTGAGACAGAGAGAAGAAATCAGGTAAAACTCACTTTTATTACAAATTCAGTCTCGTGATAACTAACCCACTTCTGCAATAAGGGCGTGAATCCATTCATGATGGATCTGCCATCACCTAATCATCTCTTAAAGGCCCCACATCAATTAAAAGTCAACATGAGTTTGGGAGCAGACAAACATTTAAACCACAACAGTGGTGTCCCAGAGTTCCAAAGACCAAATTTGGAATAATTCCACTTTGTTTTTTATTTTCCCCCTAAACCTGTTGGAAAATGTCCCCAGATTCCACACTTAAGATAATAGGGCGCGTGGTGTGGAGGGGGGGCAGACTTATCTATGGACTCTTCCACTTCCTTCGTGGCCTCTTAACCCTTTCTTTTTTTCTCTCTCTCACCTCTCAGAATGCTACAGTTTTGTTTCTGGATAGTGTACCCTTCACTTACATCATCTCGAGTTCTCCAAAACTAGTAAAACTCTAGAATGCCAACTGGCCAGGCTCCGGGCTTGCCTTCAATCTCTCTCTCTCTCTCTCTCTCTGTCTCTCTTTCTCTCTCTCCTGCAGCTTCACTGCAGTACAATTTGCACACCATAAAATTCACCCATTTAAAATGTACAGTTCAATGACTTTTTAGTAAATTTGGTTGTGTAACTATCACTGTACTTTTGGTTTTTAAACATTTTCATTATCCCAATAAGATCATTCATGCCCATGTACAGTTAATCCACTTTCCTACCTCCAGACCCAGGCAACCACTCATCTACTTTTGTCTCTTCGTATTTGCCTATTGTGGACATTTTCTGTCAATGGAGTCATATAATCTATGTCGCTTTGTGTCTCACTGATTTTACTTAGCATACTGTTTTTGAGGTTCATCTACATTATAGCAATTATCAATATTTCATTCCTTTTTGACACTGAATAATATTTCATCATATGACTATACCACATTTTGTTTATCCATTCATTTGCTGATGAATGCTTGGTTGCTTCCATCTTTTGGCTATTATGAGTAGTGTTGCTTTGAACATTTATGTAAAAGTTTTTGTTTGGATACCTGTTTTTAATCCTTTTGGGTGTATACCTAGGAATGGAATTGCAAGGTCATATGGTAATTCTATGTTTAACTTTTTGAGGAACTGCCAAACTGTTTTTCATAGTGACTACATCATTTTACATTTCTACCAACAGAGTATGAGGATTCCAATTTCTGCTCATTCTTACTAACACTGTTTCTTTTTTATTATAGCCATCCTGGTGGGTGTGACAGGCTTGGTTCTTGCTATACAAAAGGAATTTAGAAATCTCTGACTCCAAGACTGCTGTTTTCCTGAGAAGTTCTCAGGGAATTAAACACTTAATTTGATAATAAAATCCCAGTTAGGACTACTTGTTTTCTATATGGTGTTGTCCATTCATTGAGGTACTGAAACCTGCTAATTTACTGGCAGTGGTAATGGAGGGTGTCCTAAGGCAAAATGATTTAAGAAGAATGAAAATGGTTGAATGTTTAAAAATATTATTCATGATATATTTGCTTTTGGATATGGATTGGGGAGAGGGAAAGACCAAAATTGAATATGACTCATAAAGCAATTTGGGAACATGAATGGGAAAAGATATCAAAGGTTATTTGGCCAAATAGTGATTGTGGGAGTTGATGCCAACTGCATTAAGGAAAAAAGATGACCATCTGAAGGCAGCAAAAATATGCCCAATTAGAATTGGCCTAGAAGAACACTAAAATGAAGGTCATTTAACAAAGACCTCTGGAAAAAAAAAAAAAAGGGACGAAAAAGTTAAGTCAGCAGGATTGCTAGGAAGTAAGCACTAGAGCAAAGGTGCTGTGTAATCAAATAAGAGACAGACTTTTCTGAACCTGGTCAGATAGTAGCTAAGATCAATTTCTCAAAATACAGAACATTTGTTCTAGATATAGGAAGGGCAAGTAAGGTCTTATTAGAACAGAGAGAAATTTAAATTAAAACCACTGAAAAGATCAGGGAAAATGAAGCCTTACTGCTGTCTAAGATAGTGATTTGACCTATGGAAGCCAAAGCTCCTGAGTTCTCAAGAGACACACCTTCAAAAGATGATCCCAAAGCTTAGATCTAAGCCACTACATTTTTGAGGAAGCTACCTATCTAGGGAGACCAGCAGCACAGTATATAGTAAGCTTCTGGCTCAGGCACAGTTTTAAATCCTAGCTCTACCATTTACTAGCTATATTACCTTAGGCATTGCATTCATTCTTCCTGAGCCTCAGCAACCTCATTTGCAAAACATATATAATAATATTTACCCCACAGGGTTGTTAAGTGATTAAATTATGTAGCATCTGTAAAGCTTGCAGCATATGGCAGGCACTCAGTATATGACACCTCTTATTATTATTACTATTATTGGCTGTAACAACAATGCTTTTAAAAGGGAGATGAGAGATGTTAGTAACTGGATACCACTGGCATTACTGAATTTGGATTTTATACAGTTAACAGCTAATTTATACTCAATACAGACAAAACTAGCAGGGGCCTCATCTAGAAGACAACTAGCAGGACTTGGGCTTGAGATATCACAGAAAACGTTCATGGAAGGCAGTAGAAAGAATATTCATTATGGGTGAATTTTAAAAAGCTGTTTGATCTTCAGCAAATCATGACTTTCTCTTTGAGCCATGGTTGTGTTACTGGAAAAAAGGTGGCCTCAATTCAGACCCCAAGGGGGAGGTTCTTGGATCTCATGCAGGAATGAATTCAAGGCAAGTCACAGAGTACAGTGAGAAGATATAGCTTATTGAAAGTGACTCCATTACAGAGTAGGGTGTCCTCAGAAAGCAAGGAGAATATGCCACCTTTAAGTTTTTCATATATAGGGTCCTTGTCTATGCAAAGGCTAAATTAAGCTGTACTTATGTGTGAGTGAGCAGACGGGATAACAAAATTTATTATTCTATTGATTTAAAAAAAACTATCCTTGATGTTTTACTGTGTATGTACATCAAAACATCTTGAAAACATATTGTTTTGGGTATTGGGACAACTGAACTTTCTGTTGTTGTAGGAGTTTGTCCTTGTAGGCCTTACCAAACCTTTTTATTTAGCTGTAAACATCTTAGGACCGTGGGGGGTGACCAGCAAGGAATGTGCCTTGATAGTCTCGAGATGGAGTCTTTTGGTTATTTATTTATTTATTTATTTATTCATTCATTCATTCACTCTGAGACAGAGTCTCACTGTGTCACTTAGGCTGAAGTGCAGTGGCGCGATCTTGGCTTACTGCAACCTCCGCCTCCTGGGTTCAAGCGATTCTCCTGCCTCAGCCTCCCGAGTAGCTGGGATTACAGGCACCCACCAACACGTCTGGCTAATTTTTGTATTTTTAGTAGAGATGGGGCTTTACCATGTTGACCAGGCTGGTCTTGAACTCCTGACCTCAAGTGATCCACCCGCCTCGGCCTCCCAAAGTGCTGGGATTTACAGGCGTGAGCCACTGTGCCCAGCCGGAGTTGGTTTTAAAATGATGTCACTCTGGCTTTCCTAGGCTTCTGTTTCCCTAATAGTGGGTATATAAAAGTTATCCTGCAATTGCTTGTGGACAGTGCAAAGTGCCCACAAGCAAAGGTGTGGGGCAGGGCGCCATATAGGACACTCCTTGCTGTCTCTAACACATCCTAAGCCTGTTTCCACCTCAGGACTTGTTCACCTCTTATTCTCTCCACCTGAAACTCTCTTCCCTAAGGTAACACATGAATTGCTCCCTCACTTCCTTCAGGCCTTTCCTCAAATGTCGCCATCTCAGTGATGTTTTCCCTGACCATCTTACTTAAGGGAACCCCTAGCACACCGTACTTCCCTTTCTTGCTTATTTCCTCCATATCACTTTTCTTCATCTAACATACTGTCTAATGTCAGCTCCACAAGGGCAGGATTTTTCTCTTTATGTCCACTGCTGTATCCTCCCTGCTCAAAACAGTGCCTGGCACAGTGTGGTGCTCAAAAAATATTTCTTGAAAGAATAAATGATTTTATTCCATTTCAATGCTGTCACATGCCCAGGATCAATGGTTTTAAAATTAGAACAAAGGAGATGGGGAAAGGAAATGAATGTGAAAAGAAGTGTGAGGCAAAGCCTACCACAGAGCTCCTTCCTTGATATGTTGCCTGCAGACCCCCTGATGAGGTTTATAGATCAGTGGAAATATAAAAAAGGAACAGTTGATTTCCAGTCACAAGAGGCTGATCAAGGAAGTCTGGTCCAAGTATGGTCCACCTTTTGAGGTGATGTCTCCTCTGGTTTACTCTCAAAGTAAAAGTAGCAGATTGGCAGCCAAAAGGATACAAATGCACTAGGGATGCATTTGTAAAGACACTAGGGATAACTAAACCACTGACCCTGAATGAAAGCACCGTCAAAGTTGGGAAGTAAATAATTTGTATAGACACTAGGGATGGCCAGGTGTGGTGGTTCATGCCTGTAATCCCAGCACTTTGGGAGGCTGAGGCAGGCGGATTACCCAAGGTCAAGAGTTCGAGATCAGCCTGGCCAACACGGTGAAACGCTGTCTCTACTAAAAATACAAAAATTAGCCAGGGTGGTGGCAGGCGCCTTTAATCCCAGCTACTTGGGAGGCTGAGGCAGGAGAATCGCTTGAACCCAGGAGGCGGAGGTTGCAGTGAGCCGAGATCGTGCCATTGCACTCCAGCCTGGGGGACAAGAGCAAGACTTCGTCTAAAAAAAAAAAAAAGACACCAGGGATGACTTGACTGCTGACGACCTCCCGTGTATCTCTCACAGTCATGCCTTAAGTTCTGTAGACTTGGCATCCCACACAGAAGGAAATCTCTACCAGGTTTGAGAGTTAAGAAGTTTGGTTTCCTGTATTTTACACCCACCTCCCTCCCCCTTATTCAGCATCCAGAGACAACTCGTTTTACTACAGAAGGCAATAATTTCCCTATTCAGAATGTCATGTCACCAAGGCTCATGTTCTGTGCTGGGGCCTTGAAATTCTTGCTGTGTCAGCCTAAGAGTAGTCTCTATTTTTCTGTGCCTGAACTACAGGACCTAGTTTCCATTTTGGTCCTCACTGAGGCCTGCTCTGGTCAGGTCTGGCCATGGCCAACCACACCAGTCACAGGTGGTGTGTAATATCACATTGGCAGAGCATCAGAAGAAAGGCAGCACAGTCTCACAATACATGAAGAGTAGGCTTAAGAAGCAGGAGCCAAAATTGATGTAATGGAAGATAAAACTATCAACATGGTGATCCAATTGAGAAGTGTCATTATGCGAGATGAAAAGGTGAAAGAAGAGCCAGCAGAGTTCTTGGCTTTTGTTTGCAGGAGAAGATGATACTAAACAAAATTGATTCATAGAAATATAGACATCATAAAATGAAAGGACCATCTGGATGTTTGGGGAGCGTGTCAATAGGAAATTATAGGACTGATCTCGAATATCCTAGTGCCAGTTCTCAATTCATTGTGTCTTCATTTACAGCATTAGGCCTTCCAGTGGGGACCTCTGGCATGGCCCTTAGGAATTAGTCAGAATGCAGGATGCCACAAAAGAAGGGAAAGCTGAATATGACCAATACAGAATTATTGTATACTTTTGAGTTTCAGTGCTTTAAGTTTAAGAAAGTGGGAGATAGTTAATGGGGTTAGCTTCCAGCCCACCCACCAGTCCCTGTAGCAACAAAAGCTCATTAAGTGTCACACAAGATCCTTCTCAGCCAATGTTATGAAAGAGGAAAAAAAAAACAAAACCAAAACAGCAAGCCAATGCACATAAAGAAAGTTTATAAGGGTCTTATTAAAATAGAGTGAAGGTATGAGTGTAAAGAACCAAAAAAAAGAAAAAAATCATAATTTAAGTGATGAAAAATGGTGGACACGTGAATAGGTGACTCATATCTTAGAGATGTGGTAGATTAAGTAGTGAAAGGATAACGGAAGAGTACTGGAGAGTACTGACTTAACTAGGAATTTATACACACTGCCTATGGGCTTATTATTGAGTTTGTTTCTGGGGAATTTACAAATATAAGTTTTTATAATAAAGGAAAAGATGTCCTTTCCTATAGTCATAGTTTTAAGCAGTGAACCAGGAACCAGAGACATGGTTTTAAATCACTGATTCCGATGAAAGCAGTGTCAAAATTGGGAGGTAAATCTGGTTAGGTTAAGATTCTTTTTGGTTTTCTCTATATTTTCTTATGAGTATGTGGTGCTGAAAGGGACATGGCGGGCAATGGAAGCAGGAGGGCTGGCTTTCTTAGACACCCTGTCCCTGGGATTAATTTCATATGCAAAAAAAAATTCCAAATCAAACAGTTACATGGAATGTACTGAAATGCAGAGAAAACTGTTAATCAGCAATAAAAAATAATGAAAGTAATTTTTAGAAACAACATTGTTTTCAACAACAGTATGGTGTGAGGGAAGAACATTGCCTGGGAATCTAAGCCAGTTCTATTCTGAGGTCTGTCACTGCCACGCACAGCAGAGGACCAACATACAACGCCCCTCCTGAGCCTAAAAGGCCATGACAAGATCAAAATAAAGGGAAACCTGTATTCCCACAGAATCCAGAGATGGGAGCCATCCAAATGACAAAGACTTTGCATGATTCCAGCACCAATATCCTACTTGTTGCCTAGTGATATTACGAGTGAAGTATCCTTATTCCCACTTTATTAGGAATCTTACACTGTTGATTTTCCCTCTTCCCTGAATCTTCCATTTTCCCTTGTTTTTTGGCTCATTTCCATTGCCATTTAAAGTGACTCTAGATTCTCTCATCTTGATAAACGCTGACAGGATCCCAAATGCCTCTTCCATATCACTGCAGTGTTCAGCATGAAAGAAAGATGGTGCAGATATAAGATAAATCTAAGATAAATGAGGTTAAGTAAAAACCTTGTAGTACTAAATCTGAATGTGCAAGTAAAGTTCCTATTATCCAAACTGAAGAACTGAAGAAAGGAAAGACTTCCTGTTCCTTCATTATAGTCCCAAGCTCCAAGCAGTGACCAAAGAACCACTGGTATGATTTTGTTATATATATATATATTTGACATAGGCTCATGCTCTGTCACCCAGGCTGGAGTCCAGTGGTGCAATCATGGCCCACTGAAGCCTCTACTTCCCAGACTCAAGCAATCCTCCTACGTCAGCCTCCTGAGTAGCTGGGACTACAGGCGTGTGCCACCATGTTTGGCTAATTTTTCTTTTTCTTTTTTCTTTTTTTTTTTCACAATGTGGGCTGGGCTAATCTTGAACTCCTGGGCTCAAGAGATCCACCTACCTCAGCCTCCAGAGCTGGGGCTATAGGTATGAGGCATCATACCTGGCCAGTATGGTTTTAAGCCAGTGAAAGTAGCATCTATGTTGGAAGGTGGAGCTGGTTAGATTTGCACGATTCTTAGTTTCCTCTGTATTTTCCTATGTTTCTTTTGTGATTCAAGGTACATTTTCTTTGACTGTGATTAAGGATTGTGTGGTTCATGGGAATATAAAGTAATGAGACCCGTTTTCCCGTAAGACAGATACCTTCACTGAGGAGTTTATATGCTTTGCTCTGAGATAATATTTGTACAACAAAAAACCTGAAGTGGTCCCCAAAGTGTCAATATTTTAGTCTGTGCCAAATAAGATAGCTGAATAAACATAACTGAAGTAACCAAATACTGCCAATTTTATAGCAGCATACAGGCATGTCCTGATTGTGGAGAATAACAGGTATATTCTGTTATTTACTGTTATTAAACGCTAATAACTGCAAACCTACTCTTTTACTTGGAAATCAAAAGTATGTGTCTATGTCTAGATATTTGAGTTTAGAATTATCTCCCAGTTAGGTCTTTAATAATGATCACTCTAAATCCTTATGTCATGCTATCTCCATCCTCAAGTGTAACTAAATCACAGGCACATTTTTCATAATTAACCACATTTGAAAATCCTGATGCAGAGCAGATAACATATATTCCTGTTGACAAAATATCAGGTACAATATAGATCAGAAATATACATTCCCAGATTTTATCCCAGAAAATACATGAACTCAAGATGGAGAGCTACCACTTCAGGATTTTTTTTTTTTCTAATTGTCTTTGCAAAGATTGTATGATGTATGATGAAAAGTTGAAATGTAGTGTAATCTACATTATAATGTATAGTTTCCTCTTTAAGAAGCAGTTTATACATTGGCAACTGGGGATAGCTATCATAAGTTAGAGTTCAGTATGTGTGAAAGAGAATTAGAAAAAAATACTAAACTTATGTGACTGAATCACTTCCACAAAAATTTGGAACAGCCTTGATTAAACAAGAATGAACCAAAACTATAAAAAGTGAACTCAGAGACTTGAAAGTGGAGATTTGTAAAGGCCAGAACTAAATAATTATTATTGTGTCTTGATGCAGTCGCTAAGAATTTTATTGTGTATAATTTTTACTTCAGTGTTGAACAGTCATTGTGATAGGAAGAACTTCAGTTCTCAACACTTTTGCTTCATCAACGATGAAATAAAACAGAGTTTGTGCTATCTTGGTTTTTGGTTATAATAAAACTATTCAAACAGTTTTTATATGTTTATTATTTTCCATCTATTTTTCTGCATGCTCCTCTGTTCATATGATACTGCCTCAGTCAGGCTCGGTGAAATCAGTGAACTGGCCAGGTCAACAAGGCCTAGAACTGGACCAAACACAGGAGGATAATTCAGGAAGGTAGAGAGGAACATCAGGAAGATGAGGTAGTAAATTACAGGAACTCAGCCACAGACATTAAAGTTAACATACAACACTCCCATCTCTAGGACTCTGATTTTGGACGAGTCATGGCGAGACTCTAGTTCTGTAGAAACTGAATGTCAAGCAGAAACTCGTACATAAAAGAAAGAATATCTGTGGGAACTGGAGTGCAACTCAAGCGGATTTATTAATAGCAACCAGATCAGAGTGCTATTACCAGAACAAAGTGCAGAAATAGTGCAGGGCCATCAAACAGGTTGACTTTTATAGAGAATGGATGATAGGTAGAGTTTCTTATGTTTTCACTGCCTGTGACCTGATTTTTACCAGAACTTGGAGCAAGGCTAATCCTACCAATAGGATTACGTGGCCCTGATTACAGTGTTGGAGGCCTGCTAGGCAGAATTAGGCAGATCATTGTTCACTAAATAAATTATAGTTTGTTTAAGTTTAGTACAGGAGTTGCAAACTATGACCTACTGCTTGTTTTTGTATGGCCCATGAGCTAAGAATGATTTGTACATGTTTAAGTTGCTAAAAAAATAAAAATGAATAATATTTTGTGACATGTGAAAATTTTATGAAATTCAATTTCAAGGTCCATAAATAAAGACTTATTGGAACACAGCCATGCGTATCTGTTTTCATATTGAATATGGCTACGTTCATGCTATAATGGCAGAGGTGAGTACTTGTGACCAACACCCTATGGTCTGGAGAGCCTTAAATATGTACTGTCCAGACCTGTACAGAAAAAGTTTGCCTAACTTGGTTTAGTGTATAAAGTCGGTGGATATACAGAAATTTCATAGCACTATATTTAGGGCCTGATCATGTTTAATTCTTTAAGAAGTTGCATACAACTCAGGGTAGAAATAAAAACCATAGCAATTGATGAGTATGATGTTTTGTGACTAAGAATTGACAAAGAGAAGAATTAAGTGAAACAAAGTATAATAGGTAGCCTTTCCTAGCCCTGCTCTGACAGAGGCTAGGACTATTCTGCCTCCTACATCGAGTGGGCCAAATCCTGCCTACAACCAGCAGGATACTAGGCATTCTCTCCTGATGGTGGGCATGATAAAATAGACATGATCCCCCAGGCACCTTTATCTCTGTTGTGTGTTCACTGAACTGCCGCCTCTTCTCTGACCACCCATCCCCCTCTAGTGTTGGGTTACCCTCTGTGATTGACTTTTTGCCTTAGTTTTCTTATTAGGGTTCTCATTCCCACTTTGAGGCTAGAACTAATCCTCATTTCCAGCCTGATTGACTAGGACCCTGATTCTCTAAGAAATCCTTCCTACTCCCATTGCCCCTGGGAGCTGGATCCTGTTTTGTATAGCTTCCTCCTTTAGCTGGCACTTTGCTGTAATCCAAATAGACCATCTGGGATCAGTTCTTGGCAGCAAATGTTTGGTTCTACTGCTTTCCCTTACCCAACTCCAGGACTTGATCATCCTTTGAATAAAGCCCATTTGTCTCATCCTTTGAACTTTGATTTGACATGCCAAATGCAACCTTTTTTTCTTTTTTTAAATGTTGTGACAGGGTCTTGATCTGTCACCCAGGTTGGAGTGCAGTGGTGTGATTTCAGCTCACTGCAGCCTCAACTTCCTGGGCTCAAGCAATCCTCCCACCTCAGCCTCCCAAGTATCTGGGAGTACAGTCATGTGGCACAACGCCCAGACAATTTTTAAATTTTTTATAGAGATGGGATCTCGCTATGTTGTACTGGCTGGTCTCAAACTCCTGGCCTTAAACATTCCTCCTGCCTTAGCCTCCCAAAGTGCTGGGATTACAGGTGTAAGCCACTGCACCTGGCCCCAAACACAATCTTGAAGGTACATTCCTACAACCAAGTTAGTCCATGAAATTTCAATCCAGCCTTTTCTAAGATTCTGTCCTACTCCTTTCCTCTTCTTCCTTTTGCTGAGGTCCCAGCATGCATCATGGTCTAGTATACATTTATTATACTAACCAACAGATCATAGACAATTAGAGCTGGAAGGAATCTTACAAGTTATAGATGAGAAGACCAATTTAGAGGTCCACAAAGGGGAATATACATATCAGTTCACTTTAACAAACAAGGAATAAGTAGACCCACATCCTCCAAGAAGTGCCTTGGAAATAAAAGTTAACTAGTTAACTGCCTTCAATGAGTCAATTTTGAATTTATTTATTTTTGACCCATCATAAAGAAAAGCCAAAAAACAAAAGCGGGATAAATCAAAATGACTGTAATAAGTCTGTCCAAAAAAGGAAAAGGAGAAAGAGAAGGAGGAAACCCATAATTTGAGGCTATATGTAAATAGAATTAGTTTTGCCAAGATGTCTCATTGTCTACCACTCCAATTCCCCTTTCCATTTCTGACAGTTGTCTCTTGGATTCTGTGTGACTACTTTAATGCCTAAATCTTTACAAGGAGAATCTCCAAATAAAATCTCAAATTATACTTGCTTGGTTACATTTGATTTAATGATCTGAACGGCACAAGTACTGGCCAACCAAAAAGGAAATCAGTTTATCATCAGCCCTGCCTCTATCTACAGAGGCAAAATGAAAGGAGCACTGCGGCACTTATGGCAATTTCGCAAGGGAATCAGATAAATATCCCTTGCTATCATGGGAAAACAGTGGTGGAGTTAGGGTGGGAGTGGGGATTTGTATAGAGTCTTCCCTGGCTAATTACTCAGAATTATTTCCCTGTAGAGGCAGTGTCCATCTTTTGCATGTGGCTGCTGAAGCGAATCACAGCATAGCAGGTCCAATCAGTTAAGCAATCTTAATGATCAATGCATTTTCCCTCTGCGTTCATTCTGCTGTGAACTAGATCGTGAAGATTGCTATATCAATTTAATCAACCATGCCTCAAGATTCAATGTAGCTATTGCATGTAGATTTTTAAAATGTTTGTTGCAACAACTCATGCCTCTCCCTGTCACTTATTAATATATTAAAAATTTAATAGCTCTCGACTGGCTAGAGTAGAATACATTTATATTATCCAGCACATAGTAAGCCTAATAAATATTTGTTGATAGCATTTAATGACTAACTCTACAAGTCATAATAGGATAATATAGACATTCATTTGGAAGTAGAGTATGCCTTAGATTAGGCCAGTGGTTCTTAACAGGAATGATTTTGCTACCTGCTACCAGGGGACATTTAGCAATGTCTGGAGACATTTTTGGTTGTCACAACTAAGAATGGCACTGTTTCCTGGCATTGATTGGGTAGAGGCCAGGGATGCTGCTATATATCCTAGAAAGCACTAAATGTACTAGACATCCCCTTTAAAAGAATTATCCTGTTCAAAATGTCAAGAGTCTGAGACTGAGAAATCCCAGATTAGGCAGATAATAGACACTGAGAAGTTTGACTTTTTAAAAGTAGATGAGGAGGAGTGAATGGGCAGAGCTCAGAGGAATTTAGGACAATAAAACTACTTATGGCAATACAATGGTAGATACATGTCATTGTACATTTGCCAAAATCCATAGAATGCACAGTACCAAGAGTGAACGCAAATGTACACTATGGGACTCTGGGTGGTCATGATGCCTCAATGTTGGTTCGTTGATTTTAATGAATGTACCACTCTGGTGCCAGATGTTGACAGTTGGGGAGGCTGCGCATGTTGTAGTGGGCAGGAGGTATATGGGAACTTTGTACTTGCTGCTCACTTTTGCTGTGGACCTCAAACTGCTCTACAAATAAACCCCTGTTAAAAAAAGGAGATGAAGGTTCCCTTACATCAACTGTTTAAGAGTCAGTCTGTAAGAAGCAACAACCTCTCCTCTTCATCTCTGTCATCTGCTAGGTAGCTGTGAAGCAGAAACCAAGCACATGCCCAAGCAGTGTTTGCAGACCTGGAATCCATGGTCATTGACGAAGTTCGCTCTGGCACATACCATGAGCTCTTCCAATCTGAGCATCTCATTATGGGCAAGGAAGATGCTGCCAATAACTATGCCCGAGGGCACCATTGGCAAGGAGATCATTGATCTCATGTTGGGCCAAATTCATAAATTGGCCAACCTGTGCACAGGTCTTCGGGGCTTCTTGGTTTTCACAGCTTTGTCAGGGGAACTGGTTCTGGGTTCACCTCCTTGCTCATGGAATGTCTCTCTGTTGACTATGGTAAGAAATCCAAGCTGGAGTTCTCCATTTACCCAGCCCCTCAGGTTTCCACACCTGCGCCAGAGCCCTACAACTCCACTCTAACCACCCACATCACCCTGGAGCACTCTGGTTATGCTTTCATGATAGACAGTGAGGCCATTTATAGCATCTGTTATGGAAACCTTGATATTAAGCACCCAACCTACACTAACCTGAATAGATTCATAGGTCAAATTGTGTCCTCCGTCACTGCTTCCCTGAGATTTGATGGAACCCTAAATATTGATCTGACAGAACTGCAGACCCATCTGGTGTCCTATCCCTGCATCCACTTCTCTCTGGGCAGCTACCTCTGATATGGTTTGGCTCTGTGTCCCCACCCAAATTTCATTTTGTAGCTACCATAATTCCCATGTGTTATGGGAAAGACCTGGTGGAAGATGATTAAATCATGGGGGTGGGTCTTTCCAGTGCTGTTCTCATGATAGTGAATAACTCTCACAAGATCTGATGGCTTTTAGAAACTGGAGTTTCTCTGCACAAGCTCTCTCTTTGCCTGCTGCCATCTGTGTAATATATGACTTGTTCTTCCTTGCCTTCCACCATGATTGTGAGGCCCTCCCCAGCCATGTGGAGCTGTAAGTCCAATAAACCTCTTGCTTTTGTAAATTGCCCAGCCTTGGGTATGTATGTCTTTATCAGCAGTATGAAAACAAACTAATACACCCTCATCATCTCTACTGAGAAAGCCTACCATAGATAGCTTTCTGTAGCAGAGATTACCAATGCTTTCTTTGAGCAAGCCAACCAGGCGGTGAAACATGACCCTTCCTATGGTAAATACATGGCTTGCTGCCTGTTGTACCATAATGATGTGGTTCCAAAAGATGTCAGTGCTGCCATTGCCACCATCAAGATTGAGTGTACCATCTAGTCTGTGGATTGGTGCCCCACTGGCTTCAAGGTGGCATTAATTACTAGCCTCCCACTGTGGTGCCTGGCAAAGACCTGACTGAGATAGAGAGCTATGTGCATGTTGGGCAACAACACAGCCATTGCTGAGGCCTGGGCTCACTTGGACCACAAGTTTGACCTGATGTATTCCAAACATGTCTTTGTTCACTGGTAAGTGGGTAAGGAAATGGAGGAAGGAGAGTTTTCTGAGGCCCGTGAGGACAAGGCTGCCCTTGAGATGGATTATGAGGATGTTGGTGTGGAGTCTGTTGAAAAAGAGGGTGAAGAAGAAGAATACTAGAGTTAACACAGCAGAGGCAGGAGAATCGCTTGAACCTTGGAGGCGGAGGTTGCAGTGATTCGAGATTGCGCCCTTGTACTCCAGCCTGGGGCAACAAGAGCAAAACTCCGTCTCAAAAAATAAAAAACAAAAAACAAAAAAACAAAAACCAAAAAAGAAACCAGCACAGATGCTGCTTTCACAGGGAAGCTTATTCTGTTTTAAACATTGAAAAATTGTGGTCTGAAGAGTTAATTTGTATGCAGCAGTGTATGCTCTCATATACAATTACTGACTTAGGCTTTAAAACATGTATGCTGTATTACAGAGTGAAGCTGTTCATTTCTGTGATGGATTTTAAATAAAGTATTGCTTGTCTTTTTTTAAAAAAAGTATATGAAGTAGTTGGAGATAGAGTTTTGGTTTTCAAAAATTAGTTTGTCTTCATTCTAAAATATTTTGGAGAAAACTGAAGACATGTTGAAATATTTACCTTATGTTTCAAAATGGCATATGTCATGTGACATATTTTCTTTAACTTTTCTTTCCATGTAGTTTTTTTAAAAGTCATTTTCATTAACCACCTTAATTACAACTAATTTCAAATTGCACTTGTGGTACTCTCAACATGTATGATTGTCCCACTTCTAAGCAGGTTTAAGGAGACCCTGCTTGCAATTTTCGTCCTTTACTAGTAGCAAGGGAGAGCTGAAAAGGAGCTTTCAATAGGCTGTGTTTTACAATGTATGTAGAGCAATGACAAATTCACTTAAATCAAGTATCAGGTTCTAAAAATATCTGTGATGCAGGGAGGGAAAGAAATAGTTCTGGTAAAAGATACTTCAGTCTGCTGCCTGCTAAATATACTGGGAACAATACTGTGTACTATCTGCCATAGCCAAAATTCCATTCACAAAGTGAAGAGTAGCATGATC
Source organism: Macaca mulatta (assembly GCF_049350105.2). Taxonomy (NCBI): domain Eukaryota; kingdom Metazoa; phylum Chordata; class Mammalia; order Primates; family Cercopithecidae; genus Macaca; species Macaca mulatta. The sequence goes on along the minus strand of NC_133426.1, from coordinate 121,973,633 downwards.
TACAAAAGTCATTTCCAATAGACCAGTAATAGCCTCAAGGATATGAAAAACTTCAAACAATCTTATTTTCAGCATACACTTTTTGAATTAGTGAATGATGTTTAATAATAAACATTTTTAACATTCGCTAGTGTTTTTCCTATTTTTTCTTTTGTCAGCCTTCTGTAGTTAAACATAAGGTACTGTGACAACAAAGTGCCAAGATTATAAACCCACGAAAATGCAGAAAATTCGCCAAACTCTTTAAGAGTAATAGTGCATATCTCAAGCTTTATGTCTAACCTATTAAAATGATGAGGAAATAGTTTATCCAAGAATCAACATTATTTACCACATAGCATTTAGACCTGTAAGCTATTATCATAGCCCATATATCATTGTGACTTTTATGAAAAGATAAGATTTTTAGCTTTTCATTTTGCCAAGTTCAAATCCCTAACCTAATATTTCATTTCCAGGTATTTTTTTCAGTACCTAGAACTATAGTCTATTATCACAGATATACTTTATGAATAAGTAAAGCTTTACTTCCTCCACTGAACTCCTCAAGGCCAGGAGCCATGTTTTATTCATCCAATATCATGATGTTTACCTAGTGTACTTCCCTGGCACCACAGGAGGTGACCAATAAATATATATTGAGTTTTATTGACTACATGAATATTAGCTACTTTTAATTGTTGATATGTGAAAAATGAGATTTCAGGTAGTTACACTAAATACACCTTATTCTTGGTTTCACTTAAATTTCATGTTTAGTTTAGATTTTCAGGAAACAAGAAAATAAACAATTTTCTCAAATATAAGTAAAAGTTCCTAACCTATGCTCTGCAGATTTTTTTATTTGAAAAAAAAGTTTGATGAAGGGTAGAGATAACCTAAGATTTTTACCATATTAATTATTAGATAGCTAGCAGCACAGTAACTTCATCAATGTGAAGCCTATGCAGGATCTGTAAACTCATGCTATATTACCCAATACTTCTCTAACTTAGTACTACATGATTATCAAGATTATCCCATTCACCTATCTAATGTCAATCCAGTTTCTTCAGTTATTTCTGATAAGACCACCAAGGTCAGCTGGAATTGCCATTCTCGTGTCTCAGCCTCCAGGTAGATGGGATTACAGGTGCCCGCCACTATGCCTGGCCAATGTTTTGTATTTTTAGTAGAGATGGGGTTTCACCATGTTGGCCAGGCTAGTCTTGAACTTCTGGCTTCAAGTGATCCGCCCACCTCAGCCTCCCAAAGTGCTGGGATTACAGGCATGAGCCACCACACCCAGCCAAGAGCTTTAATTTCTAAAGTGATGTAGGGAAAATACATTTTCCTTTACTGAGCTAGAATGTGGCATATGTTTACAATTCCATGCCTTTTAGGGAGTTAATACCACAGTCTGATGTACAGTTTAAAACCTCAATGACAGCTGAGCAAAAGCCACTCAAGACAGAGAATCATAAGTTCTAACTTCACTCACATTTCCAACTTACTGTATGATACAGAATCTTATTTTTCTTTCCTTAGCTGTGGAAGGAGGAAAACCCTGAACTAGTTTTCCACAAATGCTATCAGAAGTGAGACTGATAGCAATTCTCTAATTTTAATTCATAGAGAACAGAGTATCAGTGGATCCTGTGTTTTCACCCTTTCTTTCAGAGGTATAAAAGAAACTTGATCTGAAAGCTGAAAGTAGATACACAAAGATCGATCAACCAAAACTTAAATACCTGATCTACAACAACAAAGAAGTTGAGTATTATTCACTTGAGAGTAATTGCAGCTTCTCCCTGAATGGAGACATTTGCAGTTATATTTCATGGAGACAGTGCAAGGTTTGTTTCTTTTAATTCAGTGATCCTTAAATTTTAGTTGTGCATAATAATCAGTCAAGAATTTATTATAATGCAGAGATTCCAGGTCCCTACCTCTGAAGATTCTGATACAGAACCAGTATTTAAAATTGGGAGCTAGCTCTGTCCTCAAAAGGAGACTTTTAAGTGTTTTTTTTCAAAAATCGAGATACAATTCATATACCATACAAATTCACCCATTTAAAATGTACAATTCAAATTTTTTAGTATATTCACAGTGTTATGCAACCATCATCACAATCTAATTTGGAATATTTTCATCATCTCAAAAAGAATACCCATACCCATTATCAATCACTTTCATCCCCATGCCACACCCCCCATTCAGACTCTGGCAAACGTTAATCTGCTTTCTGTCTCTTTAGATTTGCCTATTGTGGACATTTCTTATAAATGAGATCACACAATATGTAGCCTTTTATGTCTGGCTTCTTTCACTTACCATAGTGCTTTCAAGTATCGTCCATGTTGTATAGATGTATCAGTACTTAATTCCTTTTCAGTGACAAATAATACTCCATTGTATGGATATGGCACGTTTTATTTATCCATTCATCCACTGATGGGCTTTTGGGTTGTTTCCACTTTTTTGACTATTATGAGAAAGCTCTTATGCACATTTGTGTTCAAGTTTCTGTGTGGACATTGTTCCTAAGAGTGTGTGTGTGTGTGTGTGTGTGTGTAACTAGAGGGCTTATTAAATTGAGGGAACATCTCTAGTCAAATGCTTTTGTAAGTAGCTGTTGGTGAGCTGTAAGAAAATGATGACCAGAGTAACCCACTGAAGTACTGGCTAGTGACCTGTGAGGGTTAAAGGCTTTCAGGGGAGCTTTGATCATAGAATAGCTAGCGTTCTGTGGCGGCTGGAAAAAACAAAACAGAGATCAAAGAGAAAGAATGCAACATTCAACTCTCATGGATATAAAAATATAGAAATGAGTGACTGTAAGAAGCAAAAGAGACCTCCACCTAAAGTCTGATCTCATCTGCCTTCTGACATCGTCAATAGCATGGTTTATTATAGTGAGTTTAAAGCAATGGTTGCAAAATCAAAATGCTGTTAACCAGTTTATTGTGTTAAAGAAAAAAATCAAAACACTTAAGAGGAAACTGATTCCTTAGAACAAGAAATGAACCTAAATATAAAGAAATAAGCAGAGAAATGCTGTTATGTTTCTTTTCTCCCTACATATCCTGAAAATCCAGTGTGCAATACAAAGTCTAAGCCACACTGTGCCGTTTGTTCACATCTGCCTTTCAGCTCTTCCTTGTGTCATATGTGAAGCTTATGCACAACTCTCTGGGTCAAACCATGCCTAGTTATTCAACCTTGTAAACAACCCCTTAAGTTTTCCAATGGATTAAATCTATGGTGAAAGTCCAAATATCGTCCACAAAGATTTCACTACCAAAATGATCTAATCACCAGAACATAGACTTCATTATTTTTCCTATAATTAAAAAAACATGATAGTGAATTTGATTTATCAGAATCTTGTTCAACCATGTTTCATAAATAGCTGCAAAATCCATCATCTTTAATTAACTCTTTCTCCTAACTGCCTTAACCTATTGCAAGACATCAAGCAGGATTAACTGCAAAGAAACTGATTTAATTGCAGAAAAATATTAATTTTTAAAAATCTCTCATTTTAAATAATATTGGCTAATCCTTAGGTTATCTCCGATACCTGATATAGAGTTCTTTAATAGACAAAAGTAGGCTATGGGGATCTTTTCTCGATTTATGAGAAATTAGTAATAAGGAAGAAAATAGCTCTGTTGATTTATCAATCTAATGATCAGCAGCACTGATTACCAAAGGAGACTAAAACATGATCTTTGCCCCCAAAGAGTCAATTCTCTTGCTGAGAAAAGCAAGACATACGCAGGAAAGAATTTGAGAATACCATAATATATTACGTTATTTCTGCCAAAAAATTCAGACATAGGAGAGATAAACGTGGGCTCAAATAGTTAAAGATGACATCATGGATAAAGTAAGACTTAATCTGGGTCTGAAGTTTGGGGAGGATTTGATCAGAATAAGGGAAGAGTATTTCTGGCATGGGCAACCGCATGAACAAAGGCTGAGTTGAAAGATTTAAAATAATGTGAAGTGGAGGACACATGCTTAGGAACAAATGAGAAGCAAGGCTGTATACATTGGACAGGGCAGATTATGGTGAGTCATGTAAGTTAGGCAGATACCCAGAAGATGCTCCTGCCAAAACTGACAATGTCTTACCAGAGTTGGGTATGTCCAGCTTAATTTTATTCAAAGAGAGCTGCCTCCTGACTCACTATTCACTTGGTGGAGACCAAGAGTGGGGGCATGGAGAAATGGTTGACAATGTGGCCAAGTCATTTCAAGGACTCATTGCCAAGTGCCTACTATGTGCATTACAGGCAATGGTTTGGATGCATCATGAATTATAAGAATGAACAAGTGAGAATTCCAGACATCATGAAATTTATAGTGTAGACATGCACATTACTATGATACCAGAAAGAAAGTAATGAATGCATTAAGTATAACATACAGAACAGGCACAGAATGAGCATCGACTCTACCTAACAGAAGAAGTGACATTTTAACTCAATATTAAAAATATTAGGCTTTTCATACTGATAGGGGAGTGAATTTGCTCAAGGTAGAGGAACCAACAGGGGCAATGGAACTAAGCAGGATGCGTTCTGGAAAAGGCAAGAAGTTCAGCAAGTCAGGAAAGTAGAATATAGGGAAGAACAGTATGGGGTTGTGATAAAGCTGAAAAGCTGGTTAGGGCCAGAAGGAAGGAAAAAGGTCAGAAACGGGAGTTTGGACTTAGCAGATGATTTGTAGCCACTGTAAGTTCTTGAGGGGATAGTGAATTGTTTTTCTGTCATATTTATTGAGTCTACTGTGTGAAAAGCCCTTGGCCATGAAAGGAGTGTGTATGGGTGATGAGTCTGGTGGCAGTATACCAGACAATCTGAAAGTGGATGATACTGAGATCAGGAAAGTCAACTAGCAAGAAATCCAATGCAGTAATATAAGAGTAAAAAGAAGAGGGTAGAAAAAATAAAGGGGGAAATTAGAGAAAAAAATCAATAGATGGGATCATTTCTAGGGAAAAGGTAACACTTGCTGGGTAATTTCACCCAGAGTATAAAGTAGTTAGTGGAGCTAGAGATGCCTGATATCTGGATCCCCAGTGATTAAGAGACTCTTGGTTACAATTTTGGCAAATACAGAAGTTGTGTTGTAGGAATAAACTGAATGGGTATGGTCGAGTGCCATGGTTTTTGATTATAGTTCGTTTGAGGTATCAGGTAATTGGTACTCCATTGCATTGCTCAGACTGAAACGTGAATCTGGGAGACATTTGGAGTCATGAGATTAAATGAATTTCTGGAGAATGGGAGAAGGAAGGAAACAATAATTTTTGAATATTTGTTATATTCTAGACACTGAATGTGGAGATAAAATACAGTGAAGAACAGAGTCTTCGAGGAAAGTCCAAAATTAAGGGACAGGAAAGGAATCAGCAAACAAGGACTAGAAATTCTCAAAAAAAGTAGAAAGACAAGTTGCATCCTGTGCTGTCACTTAAAACAAAGGAGAATAACTTTAAGAAGACAGGGAAGGATCAAACAATTTGAGTATCTAGAAAGATTAAAAATGAGAATAAGGCCGAGCGCAGTGGCTCACACCTGTAACTCCAGCACTTTGGGAGGCCGAGGAGGGCGGATCACTTGAGGTCAGGAGTTCAAGACCAGCCTGGTCAACATTATGAAACTCCATCTTTACTAAAAATACAAAAATTAGCCGGGCGTGGTGGCATGAGCCTATAATCCAAGCTACTCAGGAGACTGAGGCACGAGAATGGCTTGAACCCGGCAGGTGGAGGTTGCACTACTGCAATCCAGCCTGGGTGATAGAGCAAAACCCTGTCTCAAAAAAATTAAAAAAAGTAAAAATAATGAGAATAAAAGCCTTGCATTTTATGAAGAATCGTGGAGACATTTAATTCAGTTCTGTTCCACAATTATTTCTTGAGCACCTACTATGTGCTTAGCACTAGAGTGCTGGAAACACTGTCATGTAGATTACAGCCTAGTGGAGAAGAAAGACAAGAAAACTGTAAACTACATGACAATCTGATAAGCACCAAAGTGCAGGAGACACAGAGTACTAACATAGTACATGAGGAGGGCCATCTATCCCAGACTTGAGGGATCTGGAAGGCTTTTCAGAGAAAGTGATGTTTAAATGGAGACCTACAGGATGAGCTGGGATTAGCTAGATGAGAGACAAAGGGAGTGATTCAAGCAGGAAACACCCTGTGTGGGGATCTAGAGAGAAAAGAAAACAAGACCATTAAGCAACTGAAAAAAATAGTGGCCTGAGTGATTTTGTAGAGATACCATTGAAGAGGTAAGCAGGAGTCAACTAATAAACTTACAGGGCTGTGTCAAAGACTTTGAATTCAATCCAAACTGGCATTGGGAAGCTGCTGAAAGGCTTAAACAGGAGAGTGCTTTAATCAGGTTTGTACTTTAGAAAGATCCCTCTAACTGCGCATGGGCAGGGTAAGGCAAGGCCGGGTTGATCAGTTATGAGCCTGTTATACTAGTTTAGGAGAGACATGATGGTGTCAGTAGAGAGAGAGGAGTGGGTGGACTCGATAAATATGTGGGAGGTGGAATTGACAGTTATTGCTAATTAATTGGCAGTGGGAAGTTTTGGGAGAAAGAACGTCCAAGAATGACATCAAGATGTTTGGCTTGGACAAGCGAGTGTATGCTAATGTAGGAAACATCAGTTGAGGAGTCATTCTGAGAATAGAATTGATGAGTTCAGTTTAGCATATGTTGATTTTGAGATACCTGCTGGATATCCTAGTGGAGGTATATAGTAGGCAGTTGGCTGTGTTTATCTCAAGTTCAGAGAGAGATTTAATCCAGAAAATAGAGATTTGGGAGGCAACAGCAAATAGTTGGTAATTGAATCTATGAGAGAAAATGTGGATTTCTCTGGGTGAAAGTAGGGTCGCGTAGTGTTGAGTGAGAAGCAGAGCTGTCAGAGGACAGAACACTGAGCAGTACCAATACTTTAAGGGCTAGGCAACAAAGAGGATCCAACAAAAGAAACTGAGAAGGAGTTGTGTGTGTGGTTCGGTAAAGAAATAAGACTGCAATTTCAGACGTCTGTAGCAAAAAACATTTCTAAGTAGGGGAAACTGATCTTATTTGGTGATAGAGAGAAAAGGAGCTGATGGAAAGGAATATAGTGAAGACATGGATACAGAATGCATAAATGGTAGAGCAAGGTCTTTCAGGAAAGAGAGCAGCATAGGAGTGAAGACTCATAGAGGAGAGACCCTTCTTTCTTTAATAAAAACAAGGATGAGAGGAGAAGAAGAGTTCAGACAGGAGACCGGCTGTTGATAAGAGGAAACTCATACTCGATTGCCATAGTAAAGTAGGAGTTGAGGTTTTCTGCAGGGCATGAATATTAGGAGAGGGGAAATGAGTTAGATGGGAGAAAAGATTGCACCTCAAATGCCTTAAACTTTTCTGCCTCTTATCTCCTGCACCTGCTAGTCCTGCAAATCTAAGATCTTTTATGTATAGTGATGCTATTCAATCATTTTAAACATTCACAAACCACTTAAAAATAGCTAAATTATATTCACTGTTCATATATTCACCTTTAAAATGGTTGAATAACATCACTATACCTAAAAGATCTTAGATTTGCAGGACTAATAGGCGCAGGAGATGCGAGGCAGAAAAGTGTTGTTTTCTGATATTGCTTTCAGCGGAATAAGACTGTTTTACACAGCCTAAAAGAATAAGTCTGAGAGTTTATTCTTAGTTACAGTTAAAATGTTTATATATGTTTAAGGTTCCGCATCAGGAATAAGAGCTCTAGTTTTGACATAGTATTAATAATTATAATTGCTACCACTTATTGAGTACCTGCTATTTTCTAGATATCACGCTAATCACTTTATGTCCAATGGTTCTCAGCCAGTGGCAATTCTCCCATGACCCCAGGGGACTTTTGGTATTGTGTGGAGACACTTTCAGTTGTCACTTCTTGGAGAGTAGTTGTGGGTAGATGCCAGAATGCTGCTACATATCCTACAACTCACAGGACAGGCCCCTGAAACAAAGCATTATGTGGTCACACATGTCAGTAGTGCTGAGGTTGAGAAACTCTGCTTTATATCTATTTTTTTCATGTAATTCTCACAAGTCCGCAAGGGAAGCATAATTATCCTTAATATACAGATGATGAAACAGAATTGGGAAGGTTAAGTAATTTTCCCAAGGTCACATCACAAGGTCCCAAGAAGTGGAACCAGATTTTGAATCCATCTGTCTGATTCTAAAGCCTTTTTTTTTTTTTTTTTTTTTTTTTTTCAGATGGAGTCTGGCTTTGTCACCTAATCTGGAGTGCAGTGACATGATCTTGGCTCACTGCAACCGCCGCCTCCCGGGTTCAAGGGATTCTTGTGCCTCAGCCTTCTGAGTAGCTGGAACTATAGGTGCATGCCACCACGCCTGGCTAATTTTTGTATTTTTAGTAGAGACGGGTTTTCACCATGTTGCCCAGGCTGGTCTCAAACTCCTGGCCTCAAGTGATCCACCCTCCTCAGTCTCCCAAAGTGCTAGGATTACAGATGTGAGCCACCCCGCCTGGCCCTAAAGCCAATTTTTTAACCACTGTATACATTGCCAGTTTGTATTAAAGATACACAGACTACCACAAAATGTTTATATTTTTGCAACTAATTTTACATAAAATGTATGTGTTAATATACTAAAATCTGCATTCCTCCTATCTAAGGTTACCAAGGGCCCATTGCTCAATTCTAACCTTTTCCACCTGAGGATAATAAAATAGTATTGTCCTATTGAAAACAGACTTGAGGCCACGTGCAGTGGCTCAGACCTGCAATCCCAGCACTTTGGGAGGCCAAGGCAGGTGGATCGCTCGAGTCCAGGAGTTTGAGACCAGCCTGGGCAACAGGGCGAAACCCTTTCTCTGAGAGAAAAAAAAAAAAATTAGCTGGATGTGGTGGGTCCCGCCCAGCTACTCTGGAGGCTGAGAGGTGGGAGGATCGCTTGACCCTGGGAGGTTCAGGCTGCAGTGAGCTGAGATGGTGCCACTGCATTCCAGCCTAGGCAACAGAGCAAGACTCTGTCTTAAAAAAAAAATGCTGGGCATGGTGACTTTGAGAGACTGAGACAGGTGGACCACTTGTGAGGCATTTGAGACCAGCCTGTCCAACATGGTGAAACCCCGTCTCTACTTAAAAAAAAAAAAAATAGGAAAATTAGCCTGGTGTTGTGGTACCCACCAGTAATCCCAGCTACTCAGGAGGCTGAGGCAGGAGAATCACTTGAACCTGGGAGGTGGAGGTTGCAGTGAGCCGACATTGCACCACTGCACTCCAGCCTGGGCGACTCTGTCTCAGAAAAAAAAAATAAGAAAGAAAAAGGAAAAGAAAACACACTTGAGTCAGGCACATCAGATGTGTACTCTCCAACATGATGTGTTTTGCCACTTGTGGGCATCCTCCAATTTAGAAAAAAAAATGTTTCCATATGATGTTCAGTTGCAGATCCATTTTCAAATCCTATTCAACATGCACATAATAAGATGAATACTTTTTGGGCTTTTGGTCACAACTGGACTTCTGTGCTGATACCATTCATCATGTAAACTGCCCAATTGCCTCTTGATAATCACTAGGCAGGAGCTCAAACTCTAACCAAGCTACACAAGTCCAGGTCAAGAAGTGAATGTGGAACATTGGTGGTTCTGTTTTGTTTGTTTTTGCTATTTTTGAGCCATTGTAACTGTGAACTTTTCCTTTGTAGAACTGTGCCAAGTAAATCAAACTGAATAACTTCACTTGTCCATAGAAAGTGGTAGATTTCTGCAAAAAGCATTGCCTCTGTGTTGCACATTATCCCAATTTGTAATCCTTAGAATGTGACTGCACAAATAACTGTATGGCTTATGTCCTCTTCTCATATGGGTCTAGGGTAGCCTACTCATCCCGGTTTCTCTAGCACTGTCTAGTTTAAAAACCAAAATTCTACATCCTAGGAATCCCCTCAGTCCCAGGCAGCAAGGATGTTGTCTCCCGAAATATACCCAAATCTAATAATTAATTGCTAGACAGTAAAAGCTAATATTATCAATACTGCTAGTTAAGGTTCAACAAGAAGAAGGGTTAGTATCAGGATTCAGGTTGGTAAATATTGGGCATTACTTTTGGCCCTCACCTGTTTTTTTCAAAGAAGATGATTGTTGACGGAGGAAAATCAATCAAACTCTGACATTACATAGGATGCCATTTGTCAGCAAGAACTTCACACTGTAACAAAGTAGCTCTCAGGCTTGGCTATATTTTATAATCACCTAGGGAGCTTCAAACAAGCTGTGTGCTCAAGCTTCACGCAAGACCCATCAGTGTTTTTAAAGTATCTCCAATGGTTATAATATACAGGCAAGGCGAGAACCAGTGCTATAGCCCTGCTATGGTCTGAATATACGTATCCCCAACACAGTCATATGTTGAAGCCCAATCACCAATGTGATGGTGTTAGGAGATGGAGTGTTTGGGAGATTATCAGGTCATGAGAAGAGAGCCCTCATGAATGGGATTAGTGCACTTATAAAAGAGAGCTCCAGAGAGCTGCCTTTCATCCTTCACCATGTGAGGACACAGCAAGAAGGTACCATCTATGAACCAGAGGGCAGGTCCTCTCCAGATACTGTATCTAGAAATTCTTTGATCTTGGACTCCCCAGACTCCAGAAATATGAGAAATACATTTCTTTTGTTTGTAAGCCATCCAGTTCGTGGCATTTTGTTATAGCAGCATGAACTAAGGCAAGCATGATGCCTTCCTTTTCTTAATTGTGGATGTGGCTGGGCTTCTGAGGAGATGGAACTATTCGCTGCCTAGATAATGTCTAGGTTGCTTGACTGAAGGATTTTAAGGGAGGCTCTGCTGTCCCCCGCCCCATCACATATTACGTTCACCAAAATGCACCATTGATCAACAATATTCCTGTGGAGACATAATAGAAACAGCAGGCAGGAGCAGAAAATAAAGACTTACGTTTTTGAAAGATTTTCTGTCTTCAAGAGGTGATGATTAAGCTGTTTGCAAAGGCCCATCTAGCCTTATTTGTGTCTGTCCTCCAAAATGAAAAACTACATGAGGATGAGCATTATAATAACAAAGCCTTATCATGGGCAGGCCTGATACCTGAAGTAAAGGTGCTTTTATAGTAGACTGAGTGAAACCAAGGCCCTGAGGGAATGAAGTAAGCAGCTGGGGTTGGGAAATCCAAGAGGAAGACAACAGGGGAGCAACCAAAAGACTCACCTACCTCACAAGGGTTCCTCCAGGGGATTCTTGGAAATAAGGTCAGGCCTCATACAAGCACAATATAAAAGATTTGGCTGCTTTTCTGGAGGAGTTTGTATGGCCAATTATTCCTAATGTAAACTAAAATTCTAAGCACCCAAACTGACTGAATCGGCCGTCTCTTAGCCAACAGGTTTCCAGAGTAACCTTGAAAACTGAGTTCTCATGCTGGATAAGCACAGTGGCTCACATCTGTAATCCTGGCACTTTGGGAGGCTGAGGGAGGAGGATTGTTTGAGCCCAGGAGGTTGAGGCTGCAGTGAGCCATTAGTGCACCACTGCACTCCAGCCTGGGAGCTTCTTTTCAACAGAAAAGAAGAAGAAAGAATAGAAGGAAAGAAAACAAGAAAGCAAGAGAGGAAGGAAGGAAGGAAGGAAGGAAGGAAGGAAGGAAGGAAGGAAGGAGAGAGAAAGAAGGAAGAAAGAAAGAAGAAAGAAAGAGAGATAAAGAAAGAGAAAGAAAGGGGGAGAGAGAGAAAGAGAGAGGGAAAGAAAGAAAGTGAATTCTTAGCCATGACAGAATGCGGAGTCAGATATGTTTCATTATACTCCCTCCCTCCCTAACCACAATTAGACTTTCTTCCCTAAGGGCTTAACGGTAACCAGCCCTTTCAAAAGACTGTACCACTGATATGAACCCACCTCGTGATGCTGCCCCTCCTTTTTTTTGCGTAAGAGAGCACCGACCACGGAGTAGTCTGACCAGTCTATGGAGGATGTGCAGTAAGGGTTTTCTTGTCTCCCACTTCACCATTTGATGTCAGAAAGCCAAAAACTCTACCCTCACATCATGCTAACACCACCATTTTTTGTACACAGGACCCATGAAGGGGCATGAAGCTCAGTTACACATGTGCAGTTCTCCTTTCATAAATATTCATGACTCTTCCTATAGCTTATTGAATATGTATATTCAATCACCCTGCTCAGCATAAATTCCTGTTCCTTTTGCTCCTCCCTTAAAGTATCTGTTTCTGGCTTCTGGCAGGAGGCTCTGCTTCTCAGCCTGTCAGAATGGCCACCCTGCAGGCTACAACACTTTATGAGAAATAAAGCTCTCATTTCCAAATTTATGAACCTCATCATCCTCAGTTGACACTAGGTAGCTTACTTGGGGGTGTCAAACTAGATTTGCATGTGCCTCACCTTCTACCTCTTTAATAGCATTAGAGTTAGTGGAACTGAAATAGGAAAAGGAGGGCTCAAAAAACTTCAACCCCTTAAGCAAAATAAACTCACATTGCCTTGTCTGGGCCATAAAGTATGACAGGAAACAGTTTCCCACTCTTTGCCTGGCAGATTCAATAAGGTCTGAGTAGTGACCGGAGCCAGGGATTCTGCTTTGCACCCCACAGATTACACCACTGAGATGATCACTCTGAATCATAAGGGCATCTCCAACTTACCTTCTCCAGGAATTGCCAAGGTGCCTAAAGTTCTGCCATGAAAACTTTCAAGTAATAAAAACTGGTTGGGTATTAAAGAAGATTTTTATTAACTCAGATTGGTAACACCTTAGGCTAGGAATTCCCAGGCAGAAAACAATACCCTGGCTTCATTTTCTAGGTCTTCATGCTGGTTGCTTCTGCCATGCCTCACTATTTTCTACTTTCTGGGTTCTCCCTTCTTTTCCTCTGACTTTTGACTCTCCTCTCCTTATTTTCACTCTCTTTCTCTCTTTTTCGCTCTCTCTCTCTCTCTCCTCTCACTCTCTCTCCTCTCTCTCTATCTCACACACACACACACACACACACACACACACACACACGCATGCACACACAACTCTTAGAAACTCCTGGCTTAAGCCTTATCAGCCAAGACCTTGTCAGTGATTACCTGACAGCTAGCTGAGAGCAAGATCAATATTGAGGAGGAGAGAGCAGATACTATCAAAGAAAAACTATTTAGGAGATAGAACTGAATAACGTTTACTATATATATCCTGGGCCACTGATTTTTCCAAAGGAAGGGACACGTTAGGAATCAATAGTTACATGTACAAATAAAGATCAGCCAGACAACCATGTATATAACCTTTGGTTTCAAAAACAAAGACTTTTAATTGAATTTCTTGGCAGGGAGAGTGTGGTGTGGAGAGTCACTTGGAGTGTATCGTGTAATAGAGCTGTTCCATACTCTTTACCCAAGGGGAAACAATCAGATCTCAGAAATACCATTGAGTTGTGTGTGCTATGAGGTTAAAGAAAAATTCCATTTTTATCATCTCTGAATGATAAAGCTCCACATTCCTAAAATAGTTAGCTTAAAGCAGCAAAAGTCTAAACTGTTCTCAAATTCATAAGTAAACTTGGAAACATATATAGAATCATTTAAGCATTTTGACGGATTTGCAGTTATGCAAGATATAATTCAGGAAGAATTAAAAAACAAAATTTGGACTTGAAAACCTTTCACCTTTATGAGAATCTTACTGATAACATTAGAACAGGTATGTCATAAAATACATAAAATATGGTGTTTTTATTTTTCTAGAACAGAAAAAACTATGGAATCTGAGAAAGATAACTTCGGAATATTGGTAGTTTCAAGGAATGTAAAGTATAGCATAAACAGTTTTGGTACTGGAGCAAGACATGGGGGGAAGACCAACTTCATATCTCACCCGAAATAATTCATTTGGTTTCATTGGTTTTTATCAGGAATGTTGGTTAGTAAGCATGCTGAGAGTGAGGATTTAGAGAAAAAATGTGCTGTGTCTATAGAGAGCAAAATGCTGAGTGGGTTTGATTCAAAATTCACCACAGGCCAGAAAAAAGATTTTGCAAAACTCTGGCCCCTGTTGCTCACACATGGCCTTGGCTGTGTGTAAGCCTCACATTCAGTAGCTGCATTTGATTTTCAAAGAGCAGGGTCATTTTCTCAGCCTACACTTCTCATTAAGTTCCAAACACTTCCTTAGGATATGAAACCTCCCCCTTCTCTTTCACCACTCTAGTAAGGCCAGCTTGTTCAGACAATACTGAAAGGGGCTGCTCTTTGGTGCTCAGACAGGATGTTCCATTGATATATCTTGCAGGGACAGTCCATAAGCATTCGTTTGTTGGTGTCTCATACAAACACGAACTGTTCCTACTCAGACTGAATTAAATGTTTTGTATAAAAACTGTGTGATGTTTTCAGCATTTGCTCCAGAAGAATTTACCGATTACTCAGTCTGTGCAAGGTTCTGGGCTAAGCCCTGGAAGGAGAAGAGGGGTGCAGGAAGAGATGAAGCTGGAGGAACTGCTGAAGACATAGAAAGATGAACAAGCTGTAACACTTATATTTAATAATAATAGTGAATATGTATTGAACAGTTACTCTGTGCTAAGCACTGCGCTAAAGTCTTTACATGAATTAGGTAATTTAAACTTTACAATGCTACTATTTTTGTAAATGAGGAAACTGAAATTCAGAGAAGTTAAGCCGAAAGTCACACAGCTAGTGATGTGATCAAGGTTTGAACCTGATCTTTTTGATCCCAAACAAAGCCAAAGTATGTAACTGCCATCCTCTCATGCATTCAAGGATTCAGAATCTAGTAGGAAAAAGAAACATCTCAATGACCTCTAACAAAATGAAAAATATGGTAAGTGCCACAAAAGATACAGGCAAACTGCTATGGAAGTGCAGATGAAGGTGTATTTAATCTCCGGGAAGGCTTCATGGGGGGAGTAAAAATTGAACTGGGCCTTAAATGACAAGTGGGATTTTGGTAGATGGAGATGAGGGACAGAGTACTTCAGGTAAAGTAGCTAAATCACAGAGTGACAAGTACAGTGTAACTGGAGCATTGCATGTGTCACAGAATAAGGAGTCACAATGAAAAGACTGTAAAGATTGCTACTCCATTGCCAGGTACCTTGAACACTAAGCAAAGACATCAGGGTTTTACTCCTTCTTTAATAGGCAATGGAAAGGCAATCATGGTTTTTGTGCAGGTAAGTGACATGATCAGATCTGTGATTTTGAAGAATTTCAGTTGCAGCTTCAATCATGAAAAGGGTAGCACATAGATTAGAGGTCAAAGATCAGTTGTGTGACTAGGGATATTGTCTAGACGAGGAGTGGGTAAGAGCCTGAATCAGGGTGTTTCCACAGGGAATGAAGAAGAAGGGATAACCTGAGACAATTTCACAGTAGGTAATTACAGTAATTGGTAACTGAGTATGAGAGAGAGAAATGATCTGACGTGGATGTTAACATTTCTAGCCTGATTGATTAGGCAGATTATTGTGCCCCTCACTGAGACATTAGGCATAGGACAAAGAGTAGACATGGGACAGGGAGAGTTAGTCATGTCTGAACCTCAAAAAAAGGCCAGAATGTAGATTTGAGAGTCATCCAGAGAGAAAATATAGTCTAAAGAGGATGAAACTAGCTAGGGAAAATAGTATTAAATAAGAGAACATTTTCTGCTTCAGGCAATAGTATAGGTGTTTGGGGAAATCCTTCCAAAAAAAGTGCCTGAAAAGTGGAATTGAATATTTAAAATGTTTTTAAAGTGGAGCCGAGCTGAAGTTAAGTAAGGAAAACAATCAGAGGCCAGACAATAAAGCCTGGTTTTCTAAAGGTAATCCAGCCAGGGTTTGTCTTGGAAGTATCTGCTTGTCCCTGGTGGCCTAGAGTCAGTATTAAAGGACTGTGTGGCTGACCAAAACAGACTGTAAAGCCTGGCACTCACGCAAGGCAGTCAAGCCGATTGGAGAGTCTATCATAAAGCTAAAATCCTCTAACAGTCACTACCTCACTGAGTGGCCTAGGAAATGCCACATCTCTACATTAAAGATACTTATCTGTCCAGGGATGAGGCAGAAGAGTGTGGGGAAACATTATTTCCTCTGAGAACTCCCAACCACATATCCACACTCAAGCAGTTTTAGGAGCAGAATTCTATTCCTGTGTCTTAGAAACCATCATTCAGAAAAGTTAGTTTATGGTGGTCCTTGGTTAATAGCACCCCTAGGCACATCGTAGTAGCAAATTAAAATTTCTGCTAGAAGAACGGTTAAGTGGCCTCAAAGAATTCCCACAGATAAAATTCCGAAGAACATGAGCTCACAATGAAAAAAAATCATGAAATCTACAAAGAAACAAGCCATTTTGAGTGAGAGTCTGCAGAAACAGAGCCACAAAGGCTCAGAAAGATAAGAATGATTCAATATTGAATATAAAATAAGAATGTCCAATATGTTAAAATAGATAAAAAGGAATTTAAAGACGATTACAAAATAAGAAACTGTGAAAACTGAGCAGGAAGATTTTTTTAAAGAGACCAAAATGGATGTGAGAAGTGGAAAATATAATTTAAGTACAAAATAAAATCTCCTTGGATAGGTTAAACAGAGAGCTGAAGACAATTTGTGAGTTGGAAAATAGGTCAAATGGTATTTCCCAGTAAGATGCACAAAGCCATGAAATAAAATTCTGAAAGAAGCTAAGAGACATTGAGGACTGCGTTAAGAAAAGTCTCAAATACATCTAAGTGAAATTTCAGAAGGCAAAAGTAGAAAGACTGTTAAAGGAGTAATATATTTATGGAGATAAAGTGCTAACAATTTTTTTGGTATTTAGTATAAATTAAAAGAAAGGGGGGAAAGGACAGTACCTTGAAGAATACCAATACTTGAAAAGGTAGTTGCGGGGAAGAAGACTCAGCAAAGAAAACTGAAAATGACTTATTAGGGAGAAGATAGAAGAGCCAAGAGAATCCAGTGTCGTGAAAGCAAAGAGTGAGCATGTTTCAAGAAGGCCATTGTCAATAATGATAAATGTTGCAGACAAGTAAAGAAGGATGACAATCAGCAATCACTGGGTAGTGTCTATTATGGGTCAGGCATAGTGCTAGGAGCCACAAAGATGAATAATATGTGATTCCTGTACCTAAATAACATATTACAATCCAATCTAATTAAGGCTATAATAGACATGAGCAGAGTGTTCTATGAGCAGAGAGAAAGAGGCTTTCTTCCTGTGTAAGGATCTTTCTTTCTAATGAGCTTTTCTCAGCTGTTTATTTCATGGGATTTTTTTTTTTTTAGAATTCTGAATATGCATTTATCTTTCATCAAAACATCATCTTTAAACACACTGTCAGCCCGATCTCCCTCCTTATCTGCATCATTTTGGGGCATGTAATATTCAATAAGATTCTGGTCTCCAGTATGAGCTTGAATGGCAGACCTTTAAGTAATATTTATGTGCCTGTTCTCAGAGTCTGGGCCAAATAGTACAGACTTGCTTCCCCTTTCCATTTGCCCCGCCCTCAGCTTAGTTCAGGATCTCACCACATTCACCTAGGTTTTTCATAGCCTCCATATTTTAGCTCTGATCATAACATTCCCAGCTCAAGCCTTCATTCATCTTAATATAGCCCCGTTCATAGCACTATGACTTCATTGTGGAGACATTAAATAAATACATATATTGAAATGAAAGAATGTTCAATCTAAAAATAAGCAGAAGTAAATATCCCATTGTCATGTGAATAATTTGATTTTCCAAATAAATTAAAGAAGATGTCATTTGAAGTTATATGTTATCAGTTTGTTTGCTTGCATTCTGCCCAACTTCATTCCAAAAACTACAGTAGTCAGTGGTTAAATGTGTGTGTATATAAAGTTATGTTCATATTGCAAGTTTATATTTAATTCAACAAAGATTTGCTGAATGTCTACTATGTGTGTATCTGCAATTTATTGCAGAAGTACAAAGATGTATTCAATACCAATAAGAGCATATATATTCCACAACAGAAGTCCAGATAAAGTGCAATACGATGAGTCATAAGAATCAGAAGAAATAGCACATCAAGTGTGGGATGAGATAAAATAAGATCCCATTAACTGGTGTCATTTAAACTGGATCTTCCATGATGGATAGGATTCGCAGATTTAGGGGAAAGGATGGTGGGGAGGGAGACGTTCCAGGCATGAGTATAGCTAAGGAGAAGGGAGCAGAACTTGTTAAAGTGGACCAGTTCTGAATTGCATTAATCTGTCAGTGAAAGAAATTTGATTACAGTGGCTGAAACATATGAGGGTTTATTTGTCCCATGTAATGAGAAGTCCAAAGGTAGGTGGTTGCTGGTGTTGGTTTAGCAGTTCAAGAATGTCAGAGCTGTTTGTAATTCTCTTGACCTTTCCCTCATAGTCCCAAGATGCCTGGTGGTACTTTAAGCATCACATTCAAATACCAGGCAGTGGGTAGAAGGGAGAGTCAAAAGGCAAAAAGAGCTTCCCAGAAGCCCCACCCTATGACTTTTGCTTGCATCTCATTGTCTCTATCTGCAAAAAAGACTAAGAAGCATAGATATTTTTTATTTGGCCACATTTTATAGTAAGGAAGCAGGGGAGAAAATATATTGGTTAGGCAGTCTGTGCAACAAAACAAAAGTCAAGTGTGGCTTGAGCATAAAGGGTGGAGATAGTATTTCTTAAATATGAGCCAACTGATTTGGAAAGAAGGAATATAGATTTCTTATACCTGGCATGACATTTGCTTTTCTATAGTTTTCCATTTACTTGCCTTTAATGAAATCTATGATCAGGGTAGAGGTTGCTATGGGAGCACCGTCAGTTTTCTCAAGGAAAACTTCCCAGAGAGAGGATGCCTGAATTAAGCCTGGCAGATGGATATGGTTAAGGCTAGTAGGCGAAGGGTAGCTTTGGCAATGGCTCAGAATAAGAAGGAAGGTGGAAGTTTCTGGAAATTGCAAACATTTCTGGCTGGCTTATGCAGAATGCAATAAGGATATGGCAAAAAAAAAAAAGAGATAAAAAGGTAGGGGCTAGATCATAAAGACTTGTAAGATATGTAAGGGATTTGAACTATATTACCAGCTTTTAAATTTTAAAAAGCTAATGGAAATATTTTCTTAATTATTTGCTTATCTCTGTTGTCTTTCCTGGCAAATTTTGTAAAGGTATCTTGCTTATCTTGTTCATTATTGTATTCCTAGTGAATGGCATTGTGGCTGGCCCCTAACGCCTCCCCAGTGAATCTACATTCTTCATGGAATGAAATGTGAAACCATTGCACTAAATGTCCTATGAAATCTTTATTTCAACTCATTAAACTTTAAGCTGGGGTCCCTTAAACCACACCTGTAGGTGACCCTCTGTGTTAGTCCAGGCTCTCCAAGAAGCAGACAATGTGATAGGGTTAAAAGCACAAGAAATTTATTAGGGGCAATCTATATGATAGAAAATGGGGAGGGAGCTAGGAAAATCTACGAGAGCCACCAGCATTCATTGCAATGCAATGCAAGTCTGACCCTGAGTGAAGGAGAGAGAAAAAGAAAGAAGGAAGGAAGGAGTGGGGGAGGTAGGGTATTAGCCTACCATGTAGTTCTAAGGAAAGTTTAACAAGGCTGCCAGGGAGTCCTTGAGACAGTCACCAGTCAAAGGAATCCAGTGTCTCATGGACAGGCCTGTCTAGGTTCCCTGCTGTGCCCACACAATGATGGGGAGCAGCCGTAGGAAGCATCGCCTCAGTGCCAATGTGATGATGATTTCAGAGCACAGCAGCAGCTTGGTCACTGTCCCTGCAGAGATCTGAGAGGCACATTCTCAGGATTGCCATGCCTGCCAACCCCAGCATTGTCAGCAGGGCTCCTGTACTGTTTAGTGTGGCCCCTGTATTCTAGTTAACGGGTTCTGTTATTTCCAAGTCCTAATTTATACTCTGATTCTATAAAGCCAGCTGTATATTTCCTCTGGGAGTGAAGTCTGCCTTGCCCCCTAAATCCTTCTATAAATTATGGATCTGACCCTGAACTAGAGCCCCTGTGGACATCTCAATCCCAATTAACAAACATCCCTTGTCCCAGCCTTCTACCTGCCTGTTGCCTGCCCTTGCCATAGGATATATATATACACACACACACAACACACAACACACACACACACACACACACACACACACACACTGAGAGAGAGAGAGAGCAAATGAGAGTGAGAGAGAGAGAAAGACATGAAGTCTTGCTCTCTGCAAGTCACAGTCACACTGCAGCTTCCAACTGCTTGGTTCAAGAGATCCTCCTGCCTCAGCCTCCTGAGTGACTGGGATTACAAGTGCGCACCACCATGCTGAAGATAAGATGTTTCTAAGAATAAAATTATCCTGTGTTAGCTCCTGGTTTTATGGATCCCCATTAGTCAGATAGAGATGTTCTGCTGCCTATTTGTGCTGCTCTAGTACCAGGTACCTCCCCACTATGAATTAACTGAGGAGGTTTCATAGCTCATCCATCGCCACGCAACAAATAAGTATGAAGGCTGAGGTCTAAACCAGGACTGTGTGATTTTTAAATTGTACTTTCTAAACCACTATCTGACACTGCCTCTCCCTCATAGAACTAGCCACAGTGGATGGTGACCCTCTGTTTACTGGTCCATTCACCCCCTTCCTCAAGATAAGAGCCTCCTGAGTTGGGCGGGGAGAGCAAGGCACTAGTAGGCAGTTAAGAAGTGTTTCTGGAACAAAAGAACAAAGGGAGGGATGAATGAACAAACAAACGAACTCTTAGCAGCCAAGTTGCAGTCATCCCAGATTGGGCCCAGTTCCACAGTTTCTGAGAGCTTGGCAGCTCTAGGAGGCTCTGGTCCTGTGAATCCATATGTCTCCCAATGCAACTGCTTAATAATGAAACCAGAGCTGCTAGGACAGCACTTTCCATTTACCCCTGACCCTGAGCTGCTTGCCGATCCAATAAAGAATTTGAATAGCCAAAGTTCTAGAAATGTGAGAGATAAGATGCTTTCTACTCAAAAAAGAAGAAAAAAGTCAAACAAAGGGAATCCTAAGATATGTTTCTTGGTGAGGTGGGGGTTGCAGAAGGGGCCAGTGTGGTCATACTGCCTAAAGGCAGCTTTCAGTGTCGCCAGACAGAAAAGGAAATGACAACAAATTTAGACAAGAATAGAAGAGCAAATAAAGATCTTATTGAAAAGCAGGTAAATTGGCTGGGCTCAGGAAGTCCTTAAGGGCTCAGGGCTGGCAAAGGTCCTGTCTGGTAGTTCACTTCTACCTTACAATGGAGCTCAGTGGACTCCATGTTGTTCCCTTGCTCTGAACCTTCATGTGCAGCATGGACTTGGTATTGAACCTAAACATGAAGGGCCTCTTTGTTCTGTGACTTTCTCCCCTTCACAGACCACAGGGCCTCCACAAGCATTGATGGCCCATGATTACATTAGCAGTGTGTGTAATCCTGAGTGAGTAACTTAATTTCTCCAAACTTCAGTCTACTCATATGTAAAATGGGTCTGGACCAGATCATTGAGATAACATGTAAGTATCTAACAGAGTACTGGCATGTAGTGAACATTTGGTAAATGTTTGTTAAAAGAGTTAAAGTATGACTACAGAGTTCTCCATTCCTATGTGAGGTATAAGGACTATGTAAGGAAGGGATCTGTATTCCTGCTTCAGTGGCAACCAGACTTTCCCCGCTCAGTATTCTGAGGAAATCCGAGGAGAATTAGTTGGTTATTAACATTCACTATGGGGCAATGTGGAGTGGGAGGTGGTAGAGAAAGGGCAAAAAACAGATACAAAAGAAATATGCTACTTTTGTTCCTAAGGATGCTTTTAAAGGCTCAGTGCTGCGAAGCAAGGCTTTTCCTTTTTTAAAAATTTAAGTTCTGGGATACATGTGCAGGATGTGCTGATTTGTTACACAGGTAAACATGTGCCATGGTGGTTGGTTGCACCTATCAACCCATCGCCTAGGTATTAAGCTCCACGTGCATTGCCTATTTATCCTGATGCCGTCCCTTCCCCGCCACCCCTGACAGGCCCCAGTGTGTGTTGCTCCCCTCCCTGTGTCCATGTGTTCTCCTTGTTCAGCTCCCACTTATAAGTGAGAACATGCCATGTTTGCTATTCTATTCCTGCATTACTTTGCTGAGAATAATGGCTTCCAGCTCCATCCATGTCCCTGCAAAGGACATGATCTCATTCCTTTTTATGGCTGCATAGTATTCCATGGTGTATATGTACCACATTTTCTTTATCCAGTCTATCACTGATGGGCCTTTGGGTTAGTCCCATTCTTTGCTATTATGAATAGTGCTGCAATGAACATATGCATGCATATATCTTTATAATAGAATGATTTATATTCCTTTGGGTATATACCCAGCAATGGGATTGCTGGGTCAAATAGTAATTCTGGTTCTAGGTCTTTGAGGAATTGCCATACTGTCTTCCACAATGGCTGAAATAATTTACATTCCCACCAACAGTGTAAAAGCATTCCTATTTCTCCACAGCTTTGCCAGCATCTGTTGTTTCTTGACTTTTTAATAATTGCCATTCTGACTGGCATGACAGGGTGTCTCATTGTGGTTTTGATTTGCATTTCTCTAATGATCAGTGATGTTGAGCTTTTTTTCATGTGTTTGTTGGCTGCATAAATGTCTTCTTTTCAGAAGTGTCTGTTCATGTCCTTTGCCCGCTTTTCAATGAAGTTGTTTGTTTTTTTCTTGTACATTTGTTTAAGTTCCTTGTAGATTCTGGATATTAGCCCTTTGTCAGATGGATAGATGGCAAAATTTTTCTCTCATTCTGCAGGTTCTCTGTTTACTCTGATGGTAGTTTCTTTTGCTGTGCAGAAGATCTTTAGTTTAATTAGATCCCATTTGTCAATTTTTGCTTTTCTTGCAATTGCTTTTGATGTTTTCATCATGAAATCTTTGCCCGTGAAGCAAGGTTTTCTTATTCCTCAGGATTAACTGTCTGATTCTTCACTGCTGTTTCCACCTGTGGTGCTACTGCAAGCTTTACCAGACAAGCTCTTCAGTTGGAAAACAACAGTAGACATCTTGTATATTGCAAAACTATTTATAGGACTCACACACTGGTTGCATATACCATACACACACACACACACACACACACACACACACGATCTCATGTCATTTCATTTTAAATATTTCAACATATATCTTCAAAAGAAATGGACTCTTTAAACATAACTATAATACCTATAAAAATGAATTATTTCTTAATATCATCAATTGTCCAATCCATGGTCATATTTCCCCAATTATCTCATTTATTTCACATTGGGTTATTTGAATCATGATCCAAAAATGGTTTGTACCATATAATGGCATTTGGTTGATAAGTCATCTCTTAAGTTTCGTTTAATCTATAAGTTTTTCCCTCTTTTCTTGCCCTTTCTTCCTCCCTCCCTTTCTTTCTTTCTCTCTCTCTTTCTCTCTCTCTTTCTCTTTCTTTCTTTCTTTCTTTCTTTCTTTCTTTCTTTCTTTCTTTCTTTCCTTCCTTCCTTCCTTCCTTCCTTCTTTCTTTCTTTCTCCTTCCTTCCTTCCATCTGTTCGTTCTTTCTTTCTTTCATTCTTTCTTTCTTTGGAGACAGTGTCTTCCTCTGTCACCCAGGCTGGAGTGCAGTAGTGCAATCATGGCTCACTGCAGTTTTGACCTCCTGGGCTCAAGCAATCCTCCCACCTCAGCCTCCTGAGTACAGTAGCTTGGACTTCAGGTGTGCACCATCACGCCTATTTTTTTTTTCTTCAGTTTTTGTAGAGACAGGGTCTTGCTATGTTGACCAGACTGATCTCAAACTCCTGGCCTCAAGCTATCCTCCCATCTCAGCATCCCAAAGTGCTGGGATTATTTTCTTGCCATTTGTAAAAAAGAATTGAAAGCCTGTGCTCTTAACCACGAAATATGGCATTTATGTTTATTTTCAGAGTTATGCCTTTGGACGAAATGCCCTCCTCCTAAACACATTTCTTTTCTTAAATATAGCTCCCTCTTTTCCTATAGAATAGAAGGTGATAGTACATTAAAAATGTATTTTAGAGTGGGGGACAGTGGCTCATAGCTGTCATCCCAGAACTTTGGGAGGCTGAAGCAGGATGATCACTTGAAACCAGGAGTTTGAGACCATCCTGGATAGTGTAGCAAAACCCCATCTCCACAAAACATTTAAAAATTAGCCGGGTGTGGTGGCATATACCGGTAGTCCCAGCTATTCAGGAGGCTGAAGTAGGAGGATTGCTTGAGCCCAGGAGGTTGAGGCCACGGTAAGCCATGACCTAGTTTAGTAGATATTTATTACAAGATATGGCTTGAGAGCAGAAAAGTCAACTCTCAAAAAATATATCCCGTCCCATCCCCAATGGGGCCTAAAGTTTCATAGGTAAATATGTCGCTAAGACTTTATGTCTTTAAGCATCATAACTATCTGTCACCAGTCACTAAAACTTTCAAAAGTCAGTCTCTGACAGCGTAGATAGGTAAGTATGGTAAAAGGAAGGTAGGAAAACCTAAATAGACCTAGCCCAGATATCACTCTGAAGTGAAGGCCTCTAACAGACTGGGGTAGGGAGTAACCTGAGGAACCAGGCACCCATTCAGGGGCAGGGCACCCGCTGTGGAGAAAAGACAAATGATAGGGATCTATACAGTTTTGCTGTTGCCTCGACTTAGTTGTACATGTTTGGATAACATTAAAAGTATTTAAGAAGCAGTAGGATATATTGGAGAGGCAGAAGTTCTCATCAGTGGCTAGCTGAAGGCCCTCAAGGGGCATACTGGTCAGCTGTGGGCTCAGTACACAGTTTGCATGCTAAGGTGCTGGTCCTGTTGCCAGGGGTGCTGTTTTCTCTCTAGCTGGTGCTATCTCAGCTCTGGTCATCTGGACACATGGATGGGAGCCTGTTGGCAGGCAGGCAGCAGGGTAGCCCCATCCCAGAAGGACTCCTCCATGCTGATGCAACTGGCACCCATTCAAAAGGCTCGAAGCAGCAGCTCTTCACCAGTCAGTGCCTCAGTATTTCATGATTTTTTTTTTTTTTTTTGACGGACGGTCGCCCAGGCTGGAGTGCAGTGGGGCTATCTTGGCTCACTGCAAGCTCCGCCTCCTGGGTTCATGCCATTCTTCTGCCTCAGCCTCTCGAGTAGCTGGGACTACAGACGCTCACCACCACGCCCAGCTAATTTTTTGTATTTTTAGTAGAAACGGGGCTTCACCGTGTTAGCCGGGATGGTCTTGATCTCCTGACCTCGTGATCCACCTGCCTCGGCCTCCCAAAGTGTTTCATGATTTTAACCACTCCTCCTGCCTCCAGGCTGAGTCTAAGCCTTGCAGGATTGCAACCTCTCTGCTTTTCTGAAAGAAGGTTGGCAGTGTGATGTTCTGTAAAAAGCTGTTATCTTCAGGTAGGTTTTAGTTCCAGATTAACTGCTAACTTAGGCAAGTCACTTCAGCTCTCTGAGCCTCAGTTTTATTATCAGTAAAATGAGGATAGAGCTCTTACTCTATTTACCTCCCAGGGTTTGTTGTCTTAAACAAGAACATGATGTGCAAGTGTTGTATAACTAATCACAACTTACACCTGCAAGACATTTTATTATTGTTATTATAGCTCCAACTGTAACACGGCAATGAATGCACAAAGGTAGCCAATAGATATTTAATTTCCTTTTTCTTGGACCAAATGTTATGGTAAATCACCCCAGGAAAATGTCTGAGCAAATGTGAGGCTAACACCACAACCAGCCCCAGAAGTAAACAAAAGCACAACACTGGCAAAGGCATTCACTTTGAAAATTCTAATCCTGGCACAGCAGTCTTGAGGTTCATGTTTCCCCATTGCGATGTGTTTAACTTGAACAGTGTGGCTGAACTTTCCCATTCTAATTAGAGCTTTCTTGAACCAGAAACAAAGGCAAGTCAGTTCTGAGGCTGAGATTCAAATAATCAGATCATGGGACAGCTGCAAACTGGAAAGCAAATGAGATGGCTACTGGAGTGATCCCTCTAATAAAGGCCCTCCCCCCAACACGTGGCCCTTTCCCCAACACACTAGAGGACAACAGAAAAGACACCTCTTCCTCTTTGGAAGGAAGGAAGTTAACAACTGGAATGAGTCCGATTAACCTGGTTAACAGCTGGAAGGAGGAAGGTCTGTTATGACTCCCTTTAAATTCCTGCTTTTTCCTTAGTAGTCACTAATGAAGGAGGAGAGGATTAAAAAAAAAAAAAGCTAAAAGAATTTTGCTGTTGCTTTTGATAACACTGTCACATACAATGATGATTTTTTAAAATGAACACTGGGATTTGGCCGGGCGCAGTGGCTCACTCCTATAATCCCAGCACTTTGGGAGGCAGAGGCGGAAGGATCACTTGAGGCCAGGAGTTCAAGATCAGCCTAGCCAACAGGTGAAACCCCATCTCTACTAAAAATACAAAAACTAGCTGGGTGTGGTGGCACACGCCTGTAATTCCAGCTACTTGGGAGGCTGAGACAGGAGAATCACTTGAACCCAGGAGGTGGAGACTGCAGTGAGCCAAGATCGAGCCACTGCACTCCAGCCTGGGCAATAGTGAAACTCCATCTCAAAACAAAACAAAACAAACAAACAAACAACAGCACTGGGATTTACATTATTTTCATAAAGAAGACTCTTTCCCCAACCATTCCTATTAAAGAACTGTAAGAGACTTCAGAGATTTTTAACAGGAGGGGGTAGCTGCTGCAGAGCTAAGAAACTGGAGTTAAAGGCTGGACATGGTGGCTCATGCCTGTAATGCCAGCACTTTGGGAGGCCGAGGCAGGGGGATCACCTGAGGTCAGGAGTTCGAGACCAGCCTGGTCAACATGGTGAAACCGTGCCTCTGTTTAAAAAATACAAAAATTAGCCAGATGTGGTGGTGGGAGCCTGTAATCTCAGCTACTCAGGAAGCCGAGGGAGGAGAATCGCTTGAACCTGGGAGGCAGAGGTTGCAGTGAGCCAAGATCGAGCCACTGCACTCCAGCCTGGGCAACAGAGCAAGAAAAATAAAAAAGAAGAAAAGAAACTGGAGTTAACAATGGTTGCTAATTCCCTTCCCTGTTTGCACTATTTCCTCAGGTTCCCAGGGGAAGGGAGGCTTGAGGTATCGAGTAAAAGATCCAGCTGTGGATAGAGTTAGTCAGGACTCCACAGACTGTAATTAGTTTTCTAACCCACACTGTCTAGAGTAAATAAATAAAATCTACCCAATAGGAGACACAGAAAGTCTACTGCCTTTAAAGCTGTACAAATGAGAGGATAAAATCATTGGCACTTTGTCAGCTTGGTGATAGAGTCTTGTGGTTTTTAGAGCTGAGAGGGCAGTAGGAATGTTCCCACCCTCCTTTTCACAGATAAGGTAAGAGGAATGGACTTGTCCAAGTTTACACAGTAACTGAATGAATTAACTCTTGCTCACCTAAATGACACCATCCTCTGGGTAAAAAGTGAGCAGTGGATTGTCAATGTCCATATTCCTCTTCTTCCTCAAACAGGCTATCAAATTCCTCACTATTCACGCTTTCTTCTCTGCTATGATTGCACACACATTCTCCCATCCATTATCCAGTCCCTTAATATCTCCCATTCTAACTCTGCTGGTTTTCCCACCACTGCATCCACTGTGAATTTTTTCCTAGAGGAAAGAGAACCTTCTACCCACTGGTATTGCAGCTGTTTTATTGAATTCTCCAAAGGTGGGTGTGATTCTTATAGTTTAGAGCACTCTCAGGCATGGAACCTAAGAGAAGTTTCCTGAGGCCGGGCCAAAGAGGAAGAATGGCAACTACAACCTACAGGCCAAGTTCAGTGCCCTGTCTGTTTTTGTGCGGCATGCAATCTAAGAAGGTTTTCTTTGTTTATTTTTAATTGTGGTTAAAAAAAATGACATAAAATTTACCACCTTAACCATGTTTAGGAGTACAGTTCAGTAGTGTTAAGTATATTCACATTGGTGTGCAATAGATCTCTGCAACTTTTTCATCTTGCAAAACTGAAACACCACACCCATTAAGCAACTCCCTTTTCTCTCTTCTTCCAGCCCTTGGTAACCAATATTCTTTCTGTTTCTATGAATTTTAATACTTGTAAGACATTGACTCAAGTCATTTTTTACTAAGTATAGTTACATCTCAAAATTTGGGAATGATTTAAGAACTAATTTACAGTAGATTCAAGACTGTTCTTTTAATAATGTCCCTTCCCTAACTTGTATTTATTTTGTGGTTAAAAAAATAAAATAAAATTTACCATCTTAACTGTTTTCTTGTTTTTGAGACAGGGTCTCACTCTGTCGCCCAGGCTGGAATGCAGTGGCGTGGCATAGCTCACTGCAGCCTCGAACTCCCAAAGCCCAGGTGACCCTCCCACCTCAATCTCCTGAGTAGCTGGGACCACAGACATGCACTACAACACCGTGCTAATTTTTTTTTTTTTTTTTTTAGAGACAGGGTTTCTCCATGTTGCCCTGACTGGTCACCAACACCTGGGCTCAAGCCATTCGCCCACCTCAGCCTCCCAAAGTGCTGGGATTATAGGCATGAGCCACTGTGCCCAGCCCATCTTAACCACTTTTAAAGTTTAGTAGTGTTAACTGTACAAACATTGTTGCACAACAGATCTCTAGAAACTTTTCACCTTGCAAAACTGAAACTTTGCACTTGTTGAATAGCGGCTCTTCATTTGCCCCTTCCTCTAGCTCTGGGCAAACGCCATTCCACTTTTGGTTTCTAAGAAGATTGAATACTTTAGATAACTTAATAATGCAGTATTTGCAGTGGAATAATGCAGTATTTGCAATTTTTTGATTGGCTTATTTCACTAAGCATAATGTCCTTGAGGTTCATCCCTGTTGTAGCAAATGATAGAATCTTCTTCTTTTTTAAGGCTGAACAATATTTCATTCTATGTATATACTACATTTTGTTTATCCATTCATTGGTCCATAGACATCTGAGTTGTTTCTATCACATGGCTGTTGTGTGTAATGCTGCTATGAACATGGGTGTAGACATATCTCTCTGAGGCCCTGCTTTCAATTCTTTTGCGAATATATTCAGAAGCAAGCCTGCTGGATCATATGGTGGTTCTATTTTTGATTTTTTGAGGTACCACCATATTGTTTTTCATAGAAGTTGCTCCATTTTACAATTCTACCAATAGTGCACAAGGGTCCCAATTTCTCCACATTCTTGTCAACATGTTTTATTTTATTGATTTTTTTGGTAGTAGCCATCCTAATAGGTGTAAGGTGATATTTCATTTGATTTGCAATTCTTTACTGATTAGTGATATACATATTTTCATATGCTTACTGGCCATTTGTATATCATCCTTGGAGAAATGTATATTCATGTCCTTTGCTCATTTTTTAAATTAGCTTATTTAGGTTTTTCTGTTGTTGAGTTGTAGGAGTTCTTTATATATTCTGAATATTAACCCCATTTCAGATACATGATTTGCAAATATTTTCTCTCATTCTGTAGGTTGATATTTCTTTCTGTTGATTATATCTTTTGATACACAAAAGCTTTCTTAAATTTATTGTAGTTTCGTTTGTCTATTTTCTGCTTTTGTTGCCTGTGCTTTTCATCTCTTATCCAATAAAACACTACCAACTCCAATGTCATGAAGCTTTTTCTCTAGGTTTTCTTCTGGTAAGAATGGTTTTTAATATTTTTTAATGGATGAGAAAAATCGAAAGAAGAAAAATATTTCAGAGGCCAAGGTGGGCAGATCACAAGGTCAAGAGATTGAGACCATCCTGGCCAACATGGTGAAACTCCATCTCTACTAAAAGTACAAAAATTAGCTGGGCATGGTGGCATGTGCCTGTAGCCCCAGCTACTTAGGAGTCTGCCACAGGATAATTGCTTGAACCCAGGAGGCGGAGGTTGCAGTGAGCCGAAATCGCGCTACTGCACTCCAGCCTGGTGATAAAGCAAGACTCCGTCTCAAAAAAAAAAAAAAAAAAAAAAAGAAAAGAAAAGAAAAATATTTCATGACTCATGAAAATGATATAAAATTCAAATTTCAGGGCCTGTAAGTAAAGTTTTATTGGAATATAGCCACAGTCATTCATTTATGCATTATTTCTGGTTGTTTTTGTGCTATAATAGCAGAGTTAAATACAGTTGACCTTTGAACAACATAGGTTTGGACTGCATGGGTCTACTGTTACATGGATTTCTTTCAATAAATATACTGGAACAATTTTTTGACATTTGTGACGATTTGAAAAAATTTGCAGATGAACCACCTAGTTTAGAAATATCAAAAAAATTAAGAAAAAGGTATGTCATGAATGCATGAAATATATGTAAATAATAGTCTATGTTACCATTTACAACCATAAAATACACACAAATTACTA
The DNA here is from genome assembly GCF_049350105.2 of Macaca mulatta. NCBI lineage: Eukaryota > Metazoa > Chordata > Mammalia > Primates > Cercopithecidae > Macaca > Macaca mulatta. The sequence continues at coordinate 121,943,136 of NC_133426.1, read as the reverse complement.
TAAAAAGATAAAATTTATCAAAATGAATGCACACAAACACAGACCGTACCTGGCACCATTTGAAAGAAATGTCAACAAACTTATTACATTAATCATAACTGCATAAAATTAACTGTAATACATTGTGTACTACATAATGATTTTGTAGCCACCTCCTGTTGCTGTTGTGGTGAGGTTGAATATTTTGAATATCTGCTTAAAACGCCATGTGACACAAATCATCTCTGTGTGAGCAGTTGTCTCTCCGGTATATCCTGGAGTGCGGTAAAAAGTGACCTGTCCTGGAGCTCTTGTATTTTTCGTCATGTTTAATGCAATACTGTAAACCTTGAATAACACCATGGGATCCATACAAAAAGCCCCTAGTGATGCTGGAAGTGCTCCTAAGAAGCAGAGAAAAGCCATGACATTACAAGAAAAAGTTGAATTGCTTGATATGCACCATAGATTGAGGTCTGTAGAGGGAGGTTGCCCACTATTTTGGACAATTTCTTTTGTAAACAGATGATGTAAACTTAAGGTATCAATAAGTACAGTACTATATTTTCTCTTCCTTATAATTTTCTTAATAACATTTTCTCATTTCTAGCTCACTTTATTGTAAGAATACAGCATACAGTAAAAATAACTTACAAAATATGTGTTATTTGATTGTTTATGTTATCAGTAAGGCTTCTGCTCAACAACTGGCTATTAGTAGTTAAGATTTTGGGGAGTTGAAAGTTGCACTTGGTGGCTCAGGCCTGTAATCCCAGCACTTTGGGAGGCCAAGGCAGGCAGATCACTAGAGGTCAGGAGTTTGAGACCAGCCTGGCCAACATTATGAAACCCCGTCTCTACTAAAATTACAAAAATTATCTGGGCATGGTGGCACACACCTATAAGCCCAGCTACTCAAGAGGCTGAGGCACGAGAATCGCTTGAACCCGGGAGGCGGAGGTTGCAGTAAGCTGAGATTGCACCACTGCACCCCATCCTGCGTGAAGGAGTGAGACTCTATCTCAAAAAAAAAAAAAAAAAAAAAAAGTTATACACTTTAGCTGCAACAGAGACAAAATATGGTTCTCTTATCTCTTCACAGTGATGCTCAGTGCATTATAAATTGCAGTGACACATCTATAATTCTACAGCCTTTCAAACAAAAAAGACGTGGACTTTGATTGTTGTATGTATTTTTAAAGAGACAGAGGTCTTGTTGCCTAGGCTGGGCTCAAACTTCCGGCCTCAAGTGATCTGCCTTGGCCTTCTGAGTAGCTGGGACAGCAGGCACACACCACAACGTCCAGTTCTGATTGTTGTATTGTTAAGACACACTGGAGTTTGGATATTTGGTTGTCTAATTATATGGCAAAGCATTATATTTATTGTGCAATGACACTACAGCTGTAGGATACCAAAAGAATACGGTATATGCCAATATTTCCAGACTAAGCACTCTTAATATCCCCAACTCACAGGAAAGCAATGGTCAGAAAAATTAGAACATTTAAAACAGAATGCCTTATCGCAGAAGAATTTCTTCACAGGAAATGAGGTTGCCACCAAAGTAAATTTCCAAGTGGCTCATTTATTAGGCAAGCAAGGAAAGCCATTTACTGATGGTGACTTAATTAAAGCCTATGGTTATTCATGCTTCAGCAGGCACTTTGCAGAAAATATTTGCATCTACTGTGTTATTATACCAGTAGTGTCAGTGATGAAGTTCACATTCTCTCCTGGACTTAGCCATGAACACTTCTGTGAATTTTTGTCAGAAATAGAAACTGAATATCTGACTTGCCCTATGACACTGAAGTTCAATGGCTTAGCAGTGGTAACTTTTTATTGAGTTTTTCTTAGCTCAGGGCTGAGATTGAAATTTTTCTGAATGATAAAATCTGGCCTCAAATCACTATCACTGAACATTGAATATGTGGAAATTTGTTCTCTCTCTTGCTATATGAACACCGACATAATATCCTCAATTTTATCTCTTGAGACACAAAGCCCAACATATTTACTATATGATCATTTACAGAAAAAGTTTGCCAACCCCTACCATAGACATTTGAACAAAAGCCACTTGGGTCTTATTGGAAAACATTTCTCCCTGCCAACAAAAAATCCAATGTCTGTGATAGTGCCTAGGTTCCTCAAACCTATTCTACTTTGGGGGTCCCTACTCATTCTTGGCATTACCTCTCATGCTTCCTAAGATAAGGGTGACTATTGTCCGACTGCTTTGTTTAGGATCTTGATCTCTTTGTCACAAGAACCTACTGTCAGTCAAAAAGCAATCTGTTTTTAATTCTCAAGAGGCTTGATAGTATTAATGTAAATAGGATTTCTGATTGTCAACACTGAGGATCCAGCTTTTCTGAAGCTAGATATGCCATTCAGGGGTTCTCACTAGAGGGACAGAGACCCGGCTTCCTATCACACAAAAAAAAGACCTTGCCACTACCTTCTGCTACTGTCACCTCTTTCTTCCTATATCCAGTTACATGATGTAAAGAATCCTCATTAAGATATCACCCACGAACTGGAATAGACAACTGTCTAGAGAGCTATTAAGTTGTGGCCTCCAGTTATCTCTGTCTTTGTTTATAAGAGCAGTAATTTAAAAATTACAGATGTGCTGACTTACCAAATACTGTTTGGGGGAGTATAAACTTACTAATTCAGCAGGATCTAATTCAGTAACTATGCTCCTCTAAAACCACTTAGGTGAAAGTTATTGTTAGTGAACCTAGAAAGGGCAAATAATTTGCTTTTATAAGCTTTAATGGCTTGAAATGACTTAAACATTGGCTGCATATATAGAAAATTTCTTTACATCCTTAGTTACACATCCTTACTCCAATATGTGTATTCATGGTTAAAAGACAGAAATGCACACCACAAAATGGATACTAATACAACAATGAAGCTTAGAAGTAATTTGTGACCAGGAAATGAAAGGCTGATAATTAGTCTCTAGGGTGTATATTATTGTTAAAAAAACAAAATAAAATAACAAATTCTAAACCAAAAATTCACCCATTTCTGTTTGCTTCTTTTGAAAAACATAGACCCACTGATACAGAATTTATGGTTTTGTACTTTTAGGGATACTTGTTTGTTTTTATTACTTTTCTATTGTGGCCATTAAACGAAGCCTTTATAGAGTCAGTCACTTTCAGATTGATCGAGCTTTTTGAAACATAAAATTTCACTCCCCAGCCCAACCCCAACAACCCTTCCCAAGGGAACACCTGTTTCATTAAATGGTGTTTTATTTTTGTTTCCTTCATAGGAATTCCCCCTTTTTAAATTACAAATGACCCATCAACATCCATGTTAACTTCTAGATAAAGTGAGTTTATCTTCTAAAAAATTTAGGTGAAGGCAAATCTTCAAAGAGTATGCCATCCTGTCATCATCAGAATGTGAGGGTACTCTCATGCTGTCCATGTAGTATCTTTAGTGGAAAAACCCAAATTCTTTTTTTTTTTTTTTTTTTGACAGAGTCTCAGTCTGTCACCCAGGCTGGAGTGCAGTGGCATAATTTTGTCTCACTGCAACCTCCGACTCCCAGATTTAAGTGATTCTCCTGCCTCAGCTTCTTGAGTAGCTGGGATTACAGGCGCACACCACCATGCCCAGCTATTTTTGTATCTTTAGTTGAGATGGGGTTTCACCGTGTTGGTCAGGCTGGTCTCAAACTCCTGACCTCGTGATCCTCCTGCCTCAGCCTCCTAAAGTACTGGTATTACAGGCGTGAGCCACCGAGCCTGATCAAAAACACCAAATTCTTAATGGGATGGTTTACTGATGACATCCTAAGTCATTAAAGTCTTGATAACCTATCTGCTCCTTAAAGTTATTTATAAGTAAATAACTGATAATCCATGTGATTTATTACATTTTGATTTTTTTAAAAAGAATTTCAAGTCAAAATTCAACTATCACGTAAAGACTTTCAGTCATCTTTCACCAAAACATTCTTTAAAAAAGTACACTTCTGGGCTGGGCATGGTGGCTCACGCCTGCAACCCCAACAGTTTGGGAGACTGAGGCAGGAGGATCACTTGAAGCCAGGAGTTTGAACTAGCCTGGGTAACATAGTGATACCCCATCTCCACACACACACACACACACACACACACACACACACACACACACACACGAAATAAAAAGAGGAAAAAGTACAATTTCTGATGTAAACCACACAGATGGGGTTGGTTTGGCACATCTGAGGTTGGGTGGACACTATCCAAAAAAAGAGCCAAATTTCTTCAAAGACTGTTCAACTGAAGTGGTTTCTACATTAACAATAAACCTAGTTTTCTATTGCACACCTTATCAATTTAAAAACAAAGGAATAGGTTCGGGCAATATTTCCTTGCTTTTAACATGTCCTTCTATGTTTGTTGAGTGTCGTGATGGCCTAGACCTGAAATCTTGGTTTTCATCTTTTCCTGACAGTATCTATGTGGGGAAAGACTTTGTATTAGTTTCCTATGACTGCTGTAACAAATTACCACAAACTTGGTGGCTTAAAACAATGCACACTTATTTTCTTACAATTTTGGAGGCTAGAAGTCCAAAATCAGTTTCACTGGCTTGAAATTCAGGTATTGGCAGAACTGTGCTCCCTGGAAGCTCTAGGGGAGAATCTGTTTTCTTGCCTTCTGGCTTCAAGATCTGCGTTCCTTGTTTTGTGGGCGGGCCCTTCCTCCATCTACAGTACCTATACCCTGGCATCTTCAAATCTCTCTCTCTGTGCTGAGGTTGTCATATTGCCTTCTTTCTTCTGTGTCAAATCTCCCTCTGCTTCACTCTTAAAGGATGCACGTGATTGCATCTAAGGCTCACCTAAATAATCCAGGATAATCTCCCTATTTTAAGGGCTTTAATGTAATTATATCTGCACAGTCTCTTCTGCCATATAGCATGCACAAATTCCAGAAATTAAGACCTGGATATCTTTAGGGGCCATTAATCAGCATACCACAGACTCCAAATTTGGAGTTCAACATTTAGTTTACAATCTGTAAGTCTCAGTTTGCTAGCCAACTGTGGAATTATCTCTAGGGCTCCAAAGCTTTTATGGAAATAAATAACTTACAGGTATGACTCCTACCAATTACATATTCATGTACATGCCATTGTTATTAATAAAATGCAAGTTTCTTTTATAAAGAGATTCAAAAGACCTGCTTCAAACAAGTAATTTCCAAATAAAATGCTATTTGTATTCCATTCATTCCTTTTTAACAAAAGCTGTCATTACAAAATGGTAATTTATATATAATACATAAACATATAAAGCATATAAATGTGAATAATGTATATAAAGAAGATTACCTGCTATATAATAAGGGTTTAATAAATGTCAGCAGTTAACATTGTGTTGGGTGTTCTGCAAGCTGAATGGAAGAATTTCAACACTAAAATCTAGCAGCAATAGGCTTTTCTTACTTTGCAAGTAAAAGAACACAAAAAGATGGAATTTAGTTCCTTTTGAATATTTCTGGCTTATAATTTTTATTTAAAAGTTTGATACCTCTTATTATGAGACTGTTAGTGAATGCTTACAGATCACAGAAAAATAAGCCAAAGAATATTAAGGAGAAACTGAGAATCAGCCAGTCATGCATAGCTCAAAAGTTTGTCTAGGTTATATGTACACAGGGCTATGCTTTTATATTTGATATTCAAACCATAGTTGTTTTTTGCCACTAAAATTGTTCTGCATTTATAGGAACCAATCAAATACATCAATATTTTATAGTGTTCTTTAAAAAGCACTGTAACTTCCAGGTATATCAGCATTTGAGCAAGTCTGAGGGCTGCTAATGCTAATGCTAATACAAGATTTATTAATACAAAAGAGCTTACATTCATGATGAACTAAAATGGTGGTTTTCAATCCTGGCTACACACTAAGATCACCTGGGGAGCTTTTAAAAATCCCAATCTCTGGGTTGCATCTAAGACTAATTAAACTAGAATTTGTGAGGTGGGACCCAGGCATCAACATTTTTAAAGCACCCCAGTTAATTTCAGTGGGCAGCTGTGGCTAAGAACACTGGACTAAAATAACACATGACATGAAGACCAACACAAGTAATGAAGTCTAAAGTTCCATGGTCAAGGTAAGGAATGCAATGTGAATTCAAAGAGAGAATATCTTGCTTAATTAGAGGAGGGAGGAGATGGAAAATGAACTGAGCCTTGAAAACTGGGCAATAAAGAGGGAAAGGTTAAAAGAGACAGTGACAGGCATATGAGGGGTAAAAATTAGTTCTGGAGTAGAGGAAAATGGAAATATCTAAAAATTTTTATTATGGGATTAAAGAAAACGAGTGGTGCCTCATGTTCTTACTTATAAGTGGGAGCTGAACAATGAAGACACATGGACACAGGAAGGGGAACAATATACACTGAAGCGTGTCAGGATTGGCGGGGGACAGGAAGAGCATCAGGAAAAATAGCTAAAGCATGCTGGGTTTAATACCTAGGTTATGGGTTGATAGATGCAGCAAACTACCATGGCACACATTTACCTATGTAACACACCTGCACATCCTGAACATGTACCCCAGAACTTTAAAAAATAATAATAAAATTTTTTAAAAACTGGTGGTAAAAGGAAGATATTCACCAGCCCCCCTTTTTTTTTCTGGTTTCTGCCCCACTCCCATCATATCCAGGCCTCAGTATCTCCATATAGTGAGTTTTAAACACTAGAATGAATTATTGAGGGAGGCACATTCTTCTATTTGGAAATAAAGAGATCAAACTAAAATACAGAAATACCTAGTAGGAAAGTGCCCAGACTCAGCATCTTTGAATCAAAAGGCAACGTTATAGCCTGAATATATATATGCCTAAATCACATATATTTTTTATGAAGGCCAACTCTTCTCTGCAGACACTATCCACCCACCTTCCTAGTGCTAGAGAACAAAACAGCCTACATTTAAGCAACTCAGAAAACTCTATGGAAAAATCAACTTACGTTTTTATAATCATTGCAAAACAACCTAGTTCTGGCAGTTGAAACAACCTAAAACTTGTTTATTAAACATGGGATTTTTGATCATTGATAACACACTAGTTCTTTCAATTACAGGCATATCATAATGTCTTGATAGCACCTTCTCATGCAATGATTATGACCCAATATTAAGCGATATGGGGTCCTGAAAGTAATGGAAAAGGAAAGATTTGTACATAGCTAGTGCTTATACAGAACTTAGTATGTGTCAGGCACTCTTTTAAGTGCTTTGTATGCACTACTTTATTTACTCCTCACAAGAAACGAATACTATTTTTATACCCATTTTACAGACAAAGTCATTGCAGGGTACAGAGAAGATAAGCTACCAGCTGAAGTATACAGTTAAGTAAGTGGTGGAGCTGGAATTCAAACTCAGATCATGTGGCTCCAAAGCCCACACTTTTAAAATCATTTTGCTATGATTCTTAATTATAACAACATTGATGAATTTTCTTCTTTAAATTATTTTCTGGAGAGAATGCCATTGAGCTTATACATTTATTTTATCAATTTTTCTATGCGTTGAAGTGAAAATATTTTTTTCATTTTTACTTTTAATTTGCTTAAATTATTTGTTATCAAAATCAATTAGTTTCTTCATAAAGGTTATATTGAAATTTATTTTGTATATATATAGCTTTACTTTTAAAAATGTTTTTAACAGTTGTGGGTACATAGTAGGTGTATATATTTATGGGGTACATGAGATGTTTTGATTTAGCCATGCAATGTGAAATAAGCACATCATGGAAAATGGGGTATCCACCCCTCAAGCATTTATCTCTTGTGTTACAAATAATCCAATTATACTCCTTTAGTCATTTTTAAATGAACAATTATTATTGTCTATAGTCACCCTGTTGTGCTATCAAATACTAGGCCTTGTTCATTCATTTTATTTTTTTGTACCCATTTACCATCCCCACCTCCCCACCAACCTCCTACTACCCTTCTTGGCCTCTGGTAACCATCCTTCTACTCTCTATCTCCATGGGTTCCATTATTTTGATGTTTAGATTTCACAAATAAATGAGAACATGTGACGTTTGTCTTTCTGTGCCTGGCTTATTTCACTTAACATAATGCCCTTCAGTTCCATCTATGGTGTTGCAAATGTCTGAAGCTCATTCTTTTTTATGGCTGAATAGTTCTCCATTGTGGATATGTATGACACATTCTTTTTCCATTCATCTGTTGAGGGACACTTAGGTTGCTTCCAAATCTCTGCTGTTGGAAACAGTGCTGCAACAAACACAGGAGTGCAGATGTCTCCTCAATAAATTGATTTCCTTTCTTTTGGATACATACCCAGTAGTGGGATTGCTGGATCACCTTGTAGCTCTATTTTTAGTTTTTTGAGGAACCTCCAAACTTTTCTCCATAGTGATTGTACTAATTTACATTCTCTCCAACAATGTACGAGGGTTCCCTTTTCTTCACATCTCGCCAGCATTTGTTATTGCAGTCTTTGTTATTTCTGTCTTTTGGATAGAAGCCATTTTAACTGGCATGAGATGATATCTCACTGTAGTTTTGATTTGTATTTTTCTGATGATCAATGATGTTGAGCACATTTTCATATATCTGTCTGTCACACGTATGTTTTCTTTTGAGCATGTCTACTCAAATATTTTGCCCATTTTTTAAATCAGATTATTGGATTTTTTTTCCTATAGAGTTGTTTGAGTTCCTTATATGTTCTGGCTATGAATTCCTTGTCAGAAGGGTTGTTTGCAAACATTTTCTCCCTAGTTTCACGTTTATGGCAATTATTTCTACACACTTCAATTTGCCTTAGTCCTATTGGAAAGATACATATTTTGCAAAATTTTCTTTCCTATTCAATTTGCAATTAATGACATATTTTGCTTGGTGTGTTTTTATTCATTTTCCATTCGATTTCTTTGATAAGTTCTACCAAGTCTAACTCATCAGGTCAATTTTTGCAGTTTTTTGACTAAAAAGGTCTGATTCTTAGTTTTTCATCTACAACAATTTTTTATTATCAAATATAGTTAGTTTTGCTTCAGCTTTTTCAGTTTCATTTTGTGCTGATTTTTTTACCAGTAATATTTATTTTGATTTGGACAAAAATGCAAAAGGTTTATATTAATTTCTTATTGGATTCATAACAGATTGTGAAATTAGATATTACAGGATTTTTCTAATGACCAGTCTTTATTTGGGGTTTCATCATTCTCAGGGTCAAAATGATGAATTCACAATGTGCTGTTTTGTTGAGGGTGGGAATTATTATCTCAATTTCATAGGTTGTCTTAGTTTGGGCTGCTATAAGAAAATACCATAAACTGGGAAGTTTATAAACAACATAATGTATGTCTCACGGTCTGGAGCCTAGAGTTCAATATCAAGGCATTGGCAGATTTGGTCTTTGTTGAGGGAACACCTGTTTCCTTTTCCATAGATAGTGCCTATTTGCTGTGTCCTCACATGGTGGAAGGGGTGTGCTAGCACTCCAGGGTTTCTTATAAAGGCACTAATCTCAATCCTGAGCTCTTCCTTCATGGCCTAATCACCTCCTAGAGGCTCCACCTCCTAATACCATCACCTTGTGGGTTAAGATTTCAACAGTTGAATTTTTAGAGATACACAAACATTCAGACCATAGCATAGGTGTACTTTAAAAACGTTAAATGACCTGCCTGAGGTAAATGATAAGTCAAGATTGGAGATAATAGGATGGTAGTAGAATGGTTTTGGGAATCACTGACATGGACTGACTCCATACTCAGCCACTTAGAGCTGAGTGAACTTAGGCAAGCAACTTAACCTTCAAGTTCCAATGCCTCCATCTGTAAGATGGGGATAATAACCTACTTCATCCGGTTATTAAGAGAAGTGAAAGAGATAATGCATGTAATAGCAGTTAGCATACTGGTTGGCTTATACTAAGGAATCAATAAATGTTAATAGTTCAGAAGCAGCATCTGTAGCATTTGTTCTTCCATTATACCCTACACCGTGCTGAGCAATGAAGTAGACACTAAATCCTCAAGGAGCTTAGGATATTCTTGATGAGACAAAATAAATGCATATGAAAATAATCAGAGAACTACTTTTCTTAACACAGTGCAAAGCACAAAGTAAATGCTGAACAAATGTTAGGTATTATTATTTGTATTCTTTCCCAGCAAGCTTTCTCTGGATGAAGATAGAAGGTATCTGTGACAATGTGTTGGGAGTAGCCTATGTCAATGAACCACCCATCTACACAGAAATTATGATAGAAGCAGCTTCCTAATTACTGCATCCTCCCTAAATGGGTTTAGGATAGCTACCTAATTACTTCATCCTCCCTAAGTGGACAACCAGAAGCTCTAGTGTTTGGAGCTCCTGGGGTGCAATTTCCAAAGACCTTGATAGGCCCGGGGTCCCCCCACATTCTTTTGCCACTTTGCTTCCTGGCTGGAGTCTGAGATGTCTCCACCAGACATTTACGCCTTTGGGTTAAGTCTAAGGTATTTTTAAAATATAAACATAGCCTGGTAGTAACAAAAGTTATGTCTTATTGAACACCTTCCATTTGCCAGATATTTTATATGTAATATCATTTAATCTCACAAGGAAATCTTTCAGAAGTAGATATTATTAGGTCCATTTTCAAATGAGAAAAATGGAAGGTAGGAGCTTGGTATCTTATCCAAATTCAGGTCTTATGACACTAAAGCCCTTTCCGTCTCTGCTACATTACTTTCCTCCGAGTTTCTTGTTTTTTGCACATTCATTTCTAATGAAAGTAAATGTGATATTCAGGCCATGCGACAGTTAAGGAATGACAACAAGAATGCTTAATGTGCCAAGTTAGCAAAGCTCAATGGGCAGGCTGATTGAAAGTTCCTCACGGATTCAGGGTCAGATACTCAGCTTTGCAGATCCAGAAACTTGGTTTATTTAGCACCAAAGTGGCCAATTTTGGGGAACTGCTTCACACTATCTACACCTGTAAAAGGCTGACATATAAACCACAGAGTCACTTATTAATTTACAGATGGATCTGGTAGAATAATTCACATCTGTCATTTTCTCATGACATTCCTTCTGGATGGGCACTCAGGGAACCAAATTATAGATGGGAAGACTGCTTGGTGAGCAAAGAATTTGGATGAAGGGAAGGAGGGTTCTTGAGTTCTGTACTTTTATTTTTATCAAATAAGCATGACTAAATGAATGTTTTTCTCTACATCTAGGCCATTGTTTCTCAATAACCCATAGAAAGAGTGAATATCTAATTTCACAATCTGTTATGAATCCAATAAGAAATTAATATAAACCTTTTGCATAGAAAGTAATCCACAGGAAGACTGCTTGGTGAGCAAAAAATTTGGATGAAGGGAAGGAGGGTTCTTGAGTCCTGTACTTTTATTTTTATCAAATAAGCATGGCTAAATGAATGTCTTTCTCTACGTCAAGGTAGGTTATTGTTTCTCAATAACCCATAGAAAGGGCGAGAGTTTACTCTTCTTTGAAAACTGATAAATTATTCCCATTTTTAAAATCCCATTTTCTCCCAGTTTTAAAATTTCCTTTCTCCTTTCATATTTTTCATCATGATTATGTCATGCCAGAGAAGTTCCAATGGAGTTGAGTAGATTATAATTTTCCACTGTCATCATAAGCCAGCCAGTTCGGTTTCTTGATTGACCTTGAGGAAGATGAGAGTCTTTTTGACAAGATTTCAGGCACACCTTTTCTTTCTATAACACATTTACAAACTTTCTCCAAAGAAAGCCCCTTACAATCAATCAGTTCTACAGACTTTGCATTTTTATGGCTTACCTTTTTTTCTTTTTTTGTTTTTTGAGACGGAGTCTCGCTCTGTCGCCCAGGCTGGAGTGCAGTGGCGCAATCTCGGCTCACTGCAAGCTCCGCCTCTCGGGTTCACGCCATTCTCCTGCCTCAGCCTCCGGAGCAGCTGGGACTACAGGCGCCCGCCACCACGCCCGGTTTTTTGTATTTTTAGTAGAGACGGGGTTTCACCGTGTTCGCCAGGATGGTCTCGATTTCCTCACCTCGCGATCCGCCCGCCTCGGCCTCCTAAAGTGCTAGGATTACAGGCGTGAGCCACCGCGCCCGGTCGGCTTACCTTTTTTTCTATTGACCCATCCATCCAACCAAAGCACAGAGTGGAGTACTTTAATGTTGTTCCTTATGCATTTAAGTAGGGGGCAGCATTAGAATAACACTAGATAGTCACAGGAAGTAAAACAAACCACCTATTTCTTAATCTGACCTAAGCTTCAACATTTTTTTTTTTTTTCATTCCAGAACCCTGATTAGCAGAAATATTCATTTCTGGGAATGAATCCAGATTCTTTCCAAATCCCTCAGATGCCGGCCAGAAAAATGAAGACATTTTCTAATAATCTGTCTTTTGGACTGGCAAAATTAACTAATAGCAGTTTAATTCAAATGATAATTGAGCAACTACTTTTGAGACACCATGATAGACACTAAGAACACTGTGCTAGGCACCTGATAAACAGTTGTTGAATTGTCTTGCAGTATAAATTTTGAGACAAGAAAGGGAATTGTAATTCTGAATCACTTGTTTTAGAGAATTAATAGCTTTAAAAAATTGTGCTGTATAGTTATCTCCAGCCACCCTATGAATAGAGGCAGAATATGTAGATGAACTGTTTCCCATATTTATATCATTTTTATTCCTATTTTAGGTCAAAGCAGGTCTTAGAAAACTAAACCCAAGAAGACACACACAGGTTCTCAAAAATACAGATGAAGGTCTGGATCTAATAAGGGCCAAGTATTTGGCTTTTTAACTGATGGAATTTCTTAGGGAAATAAGGGATCTATAGGTTTGAGCAAATGGCCACATTGAAGTCAGCAGGGTTATGGCCACGCACAGGCTTTGACCTTAAAACACAAACCCTGTGGACATCTAGTCAATTTTCCCGGAAGAGGGACTGGTCTAGGTTCCATTGCCTATTGGACTGCTTTTAGGGCTTGTTGGAGGGTCCCTCAATAGCCTTCAACAAAACTTCTAGTTCTGAATTCTTCCTTCTCCTTACTCTCAATGGGCTTAGTTCTGTCTTCATTCGTGCACATGTGAGTGTATGTGTGTATGTGTACATATGAAGGTATTGGGTGGGGACAGGAAGGGTGGTGGTGTAGAGGAGACAAAGGGAGAGATTGAATTTATTAGAGGAGTTTTGTTTTTAATTTTTTCAATTCCAAAGTAAGAGAAAAATTTACAATTTTCTCTGAGTCTATACTAATTTCCTTCTTCCAGTGTTTTACTCTTTTTTTTCCCCAGTGGTATCTGCTTGTGCTTTCTTTACTATCTATACGCTTGAGTTAGATTCCAATATATCCCAAATCAGAGGCCAAAAGGAGAACGCAAAGCATATCCCACAAATACTGAGGCACTGGATGAAATCTTAATCTGATCAAAGGTGACAAGCTTTTTCCCAAAGCCAGATGGAAGCAGAGAGGGCCCCTCATTACCCATAGCCTGAAGGCAGACGGAAATGTAGAACTGACACCTTGCTTGTCTAGGGTGCTCACAGCGTCAAGTTTCTCACTATTTATTAACAGTATTATGTTAGCTATAGATTTTTTGTAGATATTCTCTATCAAGTTGAAGAATTTCTCCTCTATTACTAATTTATTGAGAGTTTTTGTCACGAATGGGTGTTGGATTTTGTCAGATGCTTTTTCTGCACCTATTGATATGATCATGTGGTTTTTCTCCTTTAGCATGTTGATGTGTTGGATTGCATTAATTGATTTTCTTTCTTCTTTTTAACTGATAAACAATAAAACGGGAATTAATTGATTTTCAAATGTTGAACAAGCCTTGCATACCTGGTACGGTAGTGACATATAATTATTTTTATATATCATTGACTTTCCATAAAAAAGGATGAGTTCATGTCCTTTGTAGGGACATGGATGAAGCTGGAAACCATCATTCTCAGCAAACTATCACAAGGACAGAAAACCAAACACCGCATGTTCTCATTCATAGGTGGGAATTGAACAATGAGAACACTTAGAGACAGGAAGGGGAACATGACACACCGGGGCCTGTCGTGGGGTGGGGGATGGGGGGAGGAATAGCATTAGGAGATATACCTAATGTAAATGATGAGTCTCGCTCTGTCCCCCAGGTTGGAGTGCAGTGGCAGGATCTTGGCTCACCACAAGCTCTGCCTCCCGGGTTCATGCCATTCTCCTGCCTCAGCCTCCCGAGTAGCTGGGACTACAGGTGCCCGCCACCACACCCAGCTAATTTTTAAAATTTTTTGTATTTTTAATAGAGATGGGGTTTCACCGTGTTAGCCAGGATGGTCTCTATCTCCTGACCTCGTGATCCGCCCGCCTTGGCCTCCCAAAGTGCTGGGATTACAGGCGTGAGCCACCGCACCTGGCTGATTTTTTTTTTCTAGTGTCCTAAAGTAGAAGCTTAGATGACTGATATTAAACCTTTTTTTCCTCTAATATATAGATTCAGTGCTACAAATTTCCCTCTAATTACTGCTTTTGCTGAATCCCACAAATTTCAAGAAGTTTCATTTTCATTTTCATTTAGTTCAAAATATTTTTCAAATTTCTCTTGAGATTTTTTTTTGACCCACACGTTATTTAGCAGTTTAACATTTAATCTCCAAGTATTTGGAAAATTTCCAGCTATCTTTTTGTTACTGATTTCTAGGTGAATACCATTGTAGTCCGAGAGCAGGCATTATATGATTTCTATTCCTTTCAATTTGTTAAGGTGTGTTTTATGATCCAGAATGTCAATCTTGGTGAATGTTCCACATGAGCTTCAGAATAATGTGTAATCTGCTGTTGCTATGAGGTAGTCTATAGATGTCAATTATAATTAGTTGATTAATGGTGCTAAGTTTAGCCATGTCCTTACTGATTTTCTGCTGTTGGAATCTGTCCATTTCTGATATATAGGTGTTATAAAGTTTACATCTATAATAGTAGATTCATCTACTTCTCTTTGAAGTTCTTGAAGTTCTGTCAGTGTTTGCCTCATGTATTTTGACGTCCTAAAGTTAGGCTTATTAAAAGTACATATTAAACCTAAGGGACCATACACCATCTCCATTTTATAGGCCCCTGTTTGACACTCTTAGGCATTTCAGGTTTATCCCACAACCTTGAACTGTATTGAAGATTATGGATTCTGTGTTGTTGTTTGGCTCAATCCCAGTTCTCACTCTTAATCTGGTAAAAATCCTGACATTAGGGAGGCTGGCATCAAAGGAAATATACTGTAACTGAAGCACAACTAGACATCCATAGTGTACAGTACAATTCAATCTTGCGGTGATTGCAAAGGGATAAAGATGTAGGCACAGTGTTTATCCATTTTCAAGTCTGCAGCATCTATTCTGTGATTTTTGTTTGCTGAGAAAGAATATTTCAAAGGCATTTCAGCTCCTTTCACTCTCATTCTGGAGAATTTCAGACTGTTCAGCTTCTCCTAACATCTTTTTTTTTTTCTGATTTTTTTCTGTCTCTTTCCCAGGTTAATGTGCATGGGAGGTAGAGGTGATCCTAAGAAATAGAGGAGGAACAAATTCAGAAATAAGTATTTTCAATTCACCTCTGAATGCCTAAGAGGACTTAGAATGAATGATATATTTTCATGAATGATCACTAAAATGATTGGCCAGATTACAGCTAAAGCACAAATACTTTTGTAGAGGCTAACTTAACTTTACGTAATAGATTTTTTTCCCGAAAAAAGCAAAGAAATTTAATTTGCCAATTAAATTATTTAAATGGCCTTAATGTTGCAAGAGCTGACTGACCGGGTGATCTAGGTGTATATAAGGTAACTTTCAGCTTTAACATTCTCTGATTTTAATCTATAATGTTAAATATAGGCTTGGGCAGGATAAACTTGAAATGCCTTAAGAGTGTCAAACAGGGGCCTATAAAATGGAGATGGTGTGTGGTCCCTTAGGTTTGGAGACAAAAGGCGTAGGCAAGGAAAGAGAGTGGGTGCGATGACTCTGTGTGTGTGTGTGTGTGTGTGTGTGTGTATGTGTGTGTGTACTTCCCATGCTGAGAATTGCTCCTATTGCCCACAAAGGAAAGGAATTCTGTGGGTCAGACTCTCGCTAAAGTCCAGTGTAAGTACATCACCTTTATTCAATGTGTAGAGATCTTTCCCTCAGAGAACAAAGCATGCATCCAGCCTCGTGGTAGGAGAGAAAGCTTATTTCTACCCACTTTCTTCCCTGAACAGTTACTAAGCATAATATTCACCTGAACAGTTCTTACCAAAAAAAAAAAAAGCATTCATGATTAGCCCTTTCCTTTCTCTAAAATCCAATGTATTGTGATTTCATTTTCATTTAATTTGCATTTGGTACTTTACAAAACCTGAAAGGTCAGGATTAGTAGAATTTTCAAGTAAAGGGCAATTGCATGAAAAGATTTTCATTTTCTCTTTATGTAAGATTTCCACGATTACCTAGGACTGGTTTTTGTATTCTTTAATTTCTTTGTGTGTGCTGCTTTCTGAATTTGCACACAAAATTTTTATTATTAAAGCCAAGTTAAAATTGGAGTTTCCCAGGGAATTAAATGTGGCTCTTTGTTTAGACTTCATAGAATTCTAATTCCAGACTAAAGGTCATTCAACAGTAAAATGGAGGTTAATTTTCTTTTTCTGTAAACTAATTTTAAGCAATTTTTCTCCCTCCCCACATTCTCTGATTTTAAGTAACTTTCCTTCCTCTCAGCTTTTTCTTGCCTAGGTTTATTGATTATTATACCTTTGTGCAGCTCATCTCTTTATTGGCTTCTTGGCCCCGTACGTCTCCATCTCTGTTTTCCTTTCTTTTAGCCCCAAAAAGCAACCTGGCTAAGAAATTGAGTTCCAGGGAGAAGGGGAGTAATGCATGGAAGTGAATTGCTGAACATTTGCCTTGTTTATTCTTGATTTATATATTTTAAAAAATCTCTGGATTTTTAGAAAAGCGAATCTGGAAATGCTGTTGAGGATAGTCTTTGGCACTAACTCAGTCTTCTAAGGCAGCGTTCATGATGACTTCATTCCTTTAAAATGTGGCCCTTAGGATAGCTCTCACACATGCCTTAGGTCACTTGAAGGAAGTGTCCTCTGATACTCAGTAAACAATAAAAGCTTTCTCCGTCCTCCCATCTTCAGACACTTCTTGATCAGCAAAGCGTTTACGAAAATGGACTTCAAGAAGGACTGAGTAGCTGGATTGTTGAAAGGAAAAAGACAATATGTGTGTCAGTGGTTTTTTTTAAATTTTATTTTAGGAACATGCATTAGCAAATGAGACAGCTGCATGGAGGCAGATACAGTTGCTCCTTAAATTCTGCAGTATTATCAGAGTGTGTGAAGGTTAATTTGCCAGTTGTTATATAAAGTATGCCAAGCAATTCTGGGTGTCTGCTTGGATAACTTACTTTCCCATGTAAGTCTGCTTTTCTAAGTGCCATTAAGACAATTCTGCCAGGTAGCATGAAAAGAAAAATGGAATAAGCAAATTAAAATGCAGCAGTAATTTTGTGCAAATCTTTTTAAATCAGTCACAAAATAATCCATTTTGTGTGGGTGAGTTTCTGCACATACTACTAAGAAGCACAAGATCTGGGGTAACCACAACTATGTAACAAAGTAGAAATGGTGAAATAATATGAAACTATTAATTACAATTAGTAAATATAAAATAGATCTTATAGATCTTAAAACATCCTTGCTGTATGGAGATTAATTTTCAATAATTATTTTCAAGGGAAGGTAGAGGGCACTGATATATATTGAGTTACTGCTGTGTGTTAAGTGCATGACTAGCTGCTTTGCATATTTAAACTCATTAGAGGCCCACCACAGCCCTGTGAGGTAAGTACAACCCTGTGAGGTGACTGGTGGCTCGTGCCTGTAATCCCCGCACTTTGGGAGGTGAGGTGGGCAGATCACTTCAGGTCAGGAGTTTGAGACCAGCCTGGCCAACATGACAAAACCTCATCTCTACTAAAAATACAAAAATTATCCAGGCCAGCTACTTGGGAGGCTGAGGCAGGAGGACTGCTTGAACCCAGGAGGCAGAGGTTGCAATGAGCTGAGATAATGCCACTGCATTCCAGCCTGGGCGGTAGAGTAAGACTCCATTAAAAAAAAAATGCCTAGTAAATAAGTCTCAGAAAGGTCACCATCTTGACTACGATCACACAGCTGGGAAGCAGCAGAGTTGGGATCCAAACCGATACCTGTCTGTATGTATATACTTTATCTTTTAAATGTTTTGACAGCATAGCTTATGTGTCATTACATAGCAATTCGTCACATCATTATTTTAATTATTTTCTTCTGTAACATTTCTAAAACAAATAGAAGGTAAAAGATTATACCTGTCAGGGTTCATGTTCATGAATGGCGAATGTCATCATAGCAGCAAATTAAACTGTGCTCCAATTGACACTTTTGTTCTTAACCTTACACTGATTCACTGATTCGTTTAATGGCTTCTGTCTTCAATAGAGTTTCTTAGCATATCAAAATGTCCCCATTCCCTCATAAGCATTCTGTAACCTCGAGAGCAAAAGAGTAATGTTTCTCATGGGCCTTGAGTTTTTGATATGTGAGTATGTGCATATGCGTGCCAACTCAAAATATTGCTGCAAAGTGATTCTCTACTCCTTTTTTTTAATACTCATAGGCTGTACTGCCTAAATGGCACACAGAATACAGAGACGCATAGTAATTAGTCTGGTTCCTTTCTTTTTCAGCCTTGTGGCTTAAATTACTTACCATTATCGGTCTCGGTTTCCTCACCTACAAAATGGAAATAATATTAGCACCTACTTGGTAGGTTTTGACAATAATAGGATGACGGAGGCAAAGTAATAAGCACAATGGTTGGTAGATAATAAACACCCAAAGTGAGCTACTACTCATATTTATTTAGCTTCAGCTACTAGAAAGCAGTGTGCACGTTTGTTTAAAACTTGGGCTTCAGAGTCAGACTACACTAGTTTGAGTTCTAGCTTTACCACCTAATATCTGTGAGACCTCAGTCATATTGTTTAATATCTCTAATAGTCAGTTTTTAACATCTCTAAGAGTCAATTTTTAATTCTCTAAGAGTCAATTTTAGAGACGTTTAACAACATCTCTAAGAGTCCATTTAAAAGTCCTGGGCCAGGTGCAGTGGCTCACGACTGTAATTCCAGCACTTTGGGAGGCCAAGGCGGGCAGATCACCTGAGGTCAGGAGTTCGAGACCAGTCAGGCCAACGTGGCAAAATCCTGTCTCTACTAAAAATACAAAAAATTAACTGGGTGTGGTGGTGGGTGCCTGTAATTCCACCTACTCGGGAGGCTGAGGCAGGAGAATGGCATGAACCCAGGAGGCAGAGGTTGCAGTGAGCCGAGATCGCGCCACTGCACTCCAGCCTGGGCTACAGAGAGAGATTCTGTCTCAAATAAAATAAATAAATAAATAAATAAATAAAATAAAAATAAAAGCCCCAATACCAGTCAATTTATAGTGCCACTGTACTATAGTGGTATCTTCCTTTTTTGATGTTGAAGAACGTTAAATGAAATAACACACATAAAGTATCCAGCATGTAGTGGCTATTTAATGTGATATTTTCACCTTTCTAAACATACAACCAGTCACATTTCCAAGTTCATTAAATATTATTGCTGTGTTATCATTTAGTGAAGGCAATGACCATATATTGCATTTTCAAAAATTATATTCAGGAAATTCCAGCACAGACTTAATCTACTAATGCTCTGACATATACTATTAATTTCCCATAAAGATCAAAGAACAAGTACATTGCTAACACTAAGACATTTAAGACCAAGAAGGTTGATAAAATCATTAGAGATATTTTGTAATGTTTAAAAATGGTAAACATGCCATCTGTCAGCCTAGAACTATCCGATGTAGATAGAGCAAGATAAAAAGATTCGTAAATCCTAGTCTTGCCTTTTTCATCATTTCCCCACAAAACTTTGAGTGATTCTTTTAAACTCTGTGTCTCAGTTTTCTTTCTCACTGAATTGGGAAAATAAAACATGTTTTGCCTATCTCACAGGGTTGTTGTGACGATCAAATCAAGTAAAGTATGGGGAGGCATTTGGTAAAGTATGAATATGAAAAAAAGCATGGCTCCTTTGTTAACTTACAAGTGCTTACAAGTGATTCTAATTATTTATTTTTGTGATATTCTTACACTTTTAAAATATTTAACCACAGCATAGCAACCCAGTTTTTTAAAATGCAGTATTCAAAGAAAGACACACTTAATAGGAAAGCTTATCTTTGATACATTTTAAGACAAAAAAAACTTCAGTCTGTTTGATAGATTTATGGATTTTGACTAGCTGGGTAGAGAGCTTGTATGAAAGGTCCTTATTCTTTGGATCAGAGTAGGGTTTTAATTTCTCTCAAACCAGCTGTCCAGGACCACAGGCTATTATTTTCACTTTAAACGTATCACCTGCTCCAATGCACCAGCAGGATGACTAAAACATTTCAAAGCTGGGGAACTATTTCTCTTGCTCTTGTATGAAACCAAAACATCCTTTGTGTGAAGGGATAGAAGCAAGAAATGTTTCTGCTTCAGCTTAAATGAGGACTTATATTGAGAAGATCTCAAGGGGTCTAGGAAAAGTTTATAAAACATATCCTCCTCACTAGACTGGCAGCTGGTGATAAATCCAGGAGGCAACTATTTTCTATAGTAACTGTCTTTATTTGAGGATAATAGGGTAGTATAGTCTGGTGGTAAAGACTTAGGCATTTCTGGATTCCAGTATTAGTTCTGACACTTACTAGGTATATGACCTTGGGCAAAACACTCCCAAACTCCCCAGTTTCCTCATCTGTAATATGGAAGATACCAGCGCCAAAGTGGTGACTTGATGATTATATAATTCCCATGAATAAATTAGATTCATGTCAGACACATAGCTAGGGTTCAGAAAATCTTAACTCATTTGAACTGTTCTGACTTATTATTAGCATCGTTATTATCACTATTATTACAGAATTAGGAGGATCTCAGTTTCAAATTTGGATTTGCACCCAATTCATTCTCACAGAAACAAAGATGTTATTAAGTATGCCTTTTCCTTCATCTCACCTTTGAGCACACACATCTCTTTAGAGTCCTTTTGGAGGTGTTCCATCTCTGACTCTCACAAATCACCCTTCTTATTTCACTAAATTTTACTTATTTGGGGCATGAAGTAATTTACCATGTCTAGGCACTGCCTGGAGTCAACTAGTAAAGGGTTGGATTAGACGACCTCTCGGCTTCCTTCCATCCCTGAGAATCTATGATTCTATGAGTCAGTGTTTGGGGAAAAAAATGAAGGGCTGTTTAGTGATGAGTGACAGTTCTGTCCTAAAAGAACAAAGAACTTACTCACTGTGCCAGAAGCCATGTTGAAGATCACAGGATAATGAATTATAACTCTACTACCCTCTGGCAGGACAGGAAAGGAATCTCATAGACAAATTGCACTGGGAGACAGATTATGGATTAAAGGCTCCAGTATTCATGACTTCCAACCAGTCAGCATGTAAGACCATAACAAGTGCCAAAGGCCACTCCTGTATATTAAAAAAAAATAATGGAAATATCCCCAAAGAGAAGCAAGGGAATGAAATTCTGGCCAAGACAGTATTTCTGAATCCTTCTCCTTTTCTGGCAATAGCTATGATAAACAGCTCATGAGACAATAGAAGCCATCATCTATAAACTTGTGGCTTTTGAGAAAAATACATAATGGTGGAATTTAAATTCTACCCTGTCTTTTTCCATTTACCAGCAACTGGGGGTTGCCCAGCAGGAGAAATGAGATCATTTCCCTCTGAGTGGCTAGCTGAGCTTGCCCACATTCATTCTTCTTCCCACGTCGTGTTTTAGCAGGCATCAACACGTCAGCAGCTTCTGAAATGTGCCAGATCTGGGGAAGCAGGGCATTGTCACTACTGCATGAAAGAACTCCCCACCTCTGCAGTGGACTCACACCAGCCACATTTTCTCTTGTCTGCTCATCAAATGGTGTTAGGAGGTCAAAGAGGACCCTCTGGTTTACTGCCTGACATACTGCTTGGCTAACCTTTGGGGCCTATAGTCCACCAGCCAGCCTTCCTGATGTCATTTGATACACTCCATTTCTTCTCTGCATTCTTTTCAAACACCCCTTTCCTTGATTCTGTTTCTCAGGTGGCTATGAGGCTAGAAAGGCTGGTGATCGATGGAAGGGAGAGAATGGTGCTGTCCACCAAGCACTCTAAGACATGAAGTCATTATCATTGTGATACCAGAAATGCTACCTAAACTTTACAGCTTCTCAGACTTAATAAACAGTTGTCTCTTTTCAAAAATGAAAAGCATTTTGTTTCACATATTATATGTACACCAGGAATACATTCTCATTGTGAAAATTCACATGCCGAACTGTCTAGAGTATAATGGGAATCTCCTTTCATTCTCACCCCTGCATCCCAATCTAAGTCTCTTCCCCAGAAAGAACTGCTGTCAACTGTTCCATATATAACTTTTCAGATCTTTTTATATTTAGTTATATACATATTTGCATATAAACTGTATGCAACAAATAGATAACTCTTGGAATCCTCATTAGAAGTCTACTTGATGTAACTGCTTTCCTCTCCCACTTTATCTTACCCAGCTCCAGCAGTAAACCATCCAGCTGAGTTCAGGAGAAGGTGAATGAGTGGTTGTACTAGTAGGCACGTGTTTGGATTTGGATATCTATGTCAGGCTACAGTCCAAGACTAGAGACTATTGTTCCTGGATTATCCATTAAACATATTATCTGCTTCTTTCTTTCCAACATATATGCTAAGCTCTTCTGTGTCTTTTGCACTTGAGAGTGAATGGAGAATCTGGAAATAGGTTTGCAGCACTGAGCCAATTAACTGGGGCAGTGTTCAGTACAGGCCGGTTGGACACACATTGATTTATTTTTAGTTGTAAGGGCCATTTGGGCCCTTCTGAGATTCAAAAGGAGGAGTGGTAGAGTTGAGTCTAGAATCCAGGTTTCCTTTTTTGAGACAGAGGTTTGCTGTGTTTCCCAGGTGGTGTAATCATGGCCCACTGAAGCCTTGACCTGCTGGGCTTAAGTGATCCTCCCACCTCAGCCTCCCAAGTAGCTGGGACTACAGGTGTGCACCAGCATGGCCAGCTAATATTTGTATTTTTTCTAGAGACCGGGCCTCACCATGTTGCCCAGGTTGGTCTCAAACTCCTGGCCTCAAGCAGTCCTCCTGCCTCAGCCTCCCAAAGTGCTCAGATTACAAGAGTGAGCCACCATGCCCAGCTTAGAATCCAGGTTTCTTGAATCCCAGTTTACGTTCTTGCCATGTAACCAACTTGACCCACTCAAATTAGTTTTGTCTTCATCACAATATTAAGAGGAGCTTTCTATAATCTGAATGTGTCCCTGAAAATTCATGTGTTCAAGACTTCACCCTCAATGCAACAGTATTGCTAATTGGGTGGGGCCTTTTGGGAGGTGTTTACGTCTTGAGGGTTCTGCCCTCATGAATGGATCAATGCCATTAGAAAAGGACACGACAGAGGGAGTTTGGTCCCCTTTTTGGCTCGTCTGTTTTATCCGCCACGTGAAGACACAGTGTTCCTCCCCGCTGGAGGATGCAGCAACAAGCCACCCTCTTGGAAGTGAAGATAAGGCCCTCATCAGACATAGAACCTGTCAGTGCCTTGATCTTAGGTTCCCAGCCTCCAGTACTGTGAGAAGTAAATTTCTGTTCTTTATGAATTATCCAGTCTGTGGTATTTTATTTTCACCGTGTAAACAGACTAAGACAGAGGGCAAGTAGAGGGAGATAAGGGTATTTAAGATCTAAGTGGAAGGGAAAGACACCACCAAAGGGGGGAAAAAAAAGAAAGAAAGAGGGGCAGCCAGAGGCTCCTAATACCAGCTCCTTCAGAGTTCCACATGGGGACAGTTTGTCTAACTTATTCAACCCTTCTGGCTGATGACTTTAAAATGTGTATCTCTTATCCCAGATAACTCTTGCCAGTCACCTGTCTCTAGTTACCAGATTTTTTGTTTTGGTTGTCAACTCAAATCCAAAATCATCATCTTACCACCCTCCAAATGCACCCCCAACCGCAAAAAAAAAAAAAAAAAAAAAAAAGGCTTCTCTTAATAGCTATGTTTGAAAACTCTGGGCCCTAAATGAGATTTTTAAAATTTACTCCCCCCTCCCGGCCCTGATATCTGGCCAGACCCCAAGTTCTGTCCATTTTCCCACATGGAAAGTTTGTTATCTGCACTTCTTCTTCATCCTCATTGCCATTGCTCTCATCCTGGTCCATATGACCTGGATTACTGCCACATCCTTCTCACTGGCTTCCCAGTCTCTATTCTCACTGTTCTCAAATCCAGCTCTGCTTATTCTCATCAGAAACAGATTAATTAGACTCCCTTTTCTTTGTTGTTGTTCTCCAGCTAAAAAAATGTAAATGATTCTCTATTTCTTGCCATATTTAATCTATCAAGTCAAGTGGAAGAGGGTGTCAGCTTATTCTGTGTTATTCTCAATGGCAGAACTAAAGCCAATAGGCAAAAGTTACAGGAGAGCTCAAGTTTACTTCAGCTGATCAAAGGAAATTCCTCTGACAACAAGAGCTGTTGCACAAGGAAGAAGCCTGCTCAAATACTGAGCTTCCTGCCCTTGGGGAGATGTATTATCAGGAGCTGGGAACTACCTGTCAAGATTGTTGTAAAAAGGATTCATATTTTTTGGAGGCAGGAAAACACTGATGACATTAAAGATGATGATAGCCAACCATTTTTGAATATTGGCTCCATGCCAGGCACTCTCCTTGCTGTTTTTAGTGTTACCTCATTTATTCTTATATCAACTCTGTAGTAGACAACATTTTTATCCCCACTTTACAGTTGAGTCTACTGTAGTGATTAAGTGCATAGACTCTGGAGTAAGACCACAGTTCAAGTTAGCTCTGCCACTTACTGGATGAATGATTTTAAACAAGATTCATAACCTATTTTGACCTTAGTATCCTCATATTTACAATAGAGGGAATAATAGTACTTGCTTCACTGGGATGTTGTGAGGATTATGTTGTAAGATAACCTACGTAAAGCACTACTTGGCTCACAGTAAATATTCAATTATCACTATTAATCTTGTTTTCATTGGATTATATGTTACTTGGGAGAAGTGGCCCCATTTCTTCTATTTTCCTCATCTCAGCTAGCTCAAACTGGCCATGCAGTAAATCTTCCTTCAATATGTACTTATGGTCAGTGATGTAGTGAATACTCCCCAAAGCTTCTCCATGAGACTTAATGCCTTGTTTCACCACCTATGATGTATTCCTATTGACCATCTTTCTCAGTCAACCCAAGGTCAGGCCTTCCCTGCCTGCTTTGTGGGTGTGTGTGAACTCCACTTACCATTTCATCAGTAAGTAGCCGATCATGATGATTTTTAAGGTTCAGAGTCCACGTACTTTCTAATCACTAACCCCAGTTACTAAGTAAATGAAAATACCTTTGCCAACGACCTTCCCAAACTGTGAACCAGACTTCAATTATACTAATATCCTGCCATACTGCATACCTTCCTTTCATATTGAACCTCATAAGTTCTGTTCACAGCTTATAGATCTCAAAACATTTCCTTAGTATAGCTCATCGTTTGCTTTGTTTGAGGAAGTTGCATGAAATAACCTGACAAAGAGATAACTGTCTATTGGGAAGCTCTTTTCTTAGAGCCCTTTGATATCATCCTCATTTTGGTTTATAAGCTTTACATGAAAGGAGTGGGGAGGGGAGACTTTCCTTTTCAGCACGAATAAATTAGTAGCTGTCCTAGAGATTATGCTTCTGAAGCCAGGTGCCGCCACTTAGCTTAATGTTTCATGATGTGTCACCCAGCAAATTATGAGTTGTTTGAATTGATTTTCTCCAAACAGCTGAGCTACAGCAGCTTTTGTTCTATTGATGTTTGCTTCAATTTCTGAATGTGTATTGCTTCCAGACAGAAAAAAAACATTGCATGTCTTATAAAGAAATGTCATTAACTCACAGAGCCTAGTCTATGATTAGAAGGTTTGAGGGGGGTATGCTTTTTTCATACAATGGGGTTACTCTTGATGGTTTAAATTCTTTTGCCAGTTCCTAACTCCTTTCTACGTCCTTTGAATATAATATGCCATATCATTATCCTCACATCTGTAAAACCAGGTTGTATTGACTTTCAAAATTAGGGATTTATTTTTTCATTCAATCATACACATATTGACTGAGCATTTATTCTGTGCCTCAGTTAAGCCTTTTGAGACATAGAAGCAGCATGGATATTGGATCTGGCTCTCAATGAGTTTCTAATCTTTCTGGGGATTCAGGACAAATATTTATGAAACAATCCAAGAGCACCATAGGCCATCACCATAGTACCTTCTAATATATGTACTATACTTAATCAAAAGCCTCCAAAATAATGATGGCCTTTAGGGGTTGCTCACTCTGCTGGTGAATGGAGTAACTGAAGTGAAGTGGGCTCTTTTCCTTCCCTAAGAGCACTGGAACTGCTCTGGGCAAACTAAGCCATCTGTCTCTCTCCCAGTGCTTGTTCACTTGCATGTGGCTAAGAGAAGTCACAGGCATTCTCATCTAGACACTGCACATTAACCTTCGACCCCTCCTCCACCCTGTGTCCAGAATTGGTTCCTTCCGGTGGGTTCTTGCTCTTGCTGACTTCAAGAATGAAGCCCCGGACCCTTGCAGTGAGTGCTACAGTTCTTAAAGATGGTGTGTCCTGAGTTGTTCCTTCAGATGTTCAGATGTGTCCGCAGTTTCTTCCTTCCAGTGGGTTCGTGGTCTTGCTTGACTTCAAGAGTGAAACCCCAGACCTTCGCAGTGTTACAGCTCTTGAAGGTGGCACGTCCAGAGTTGTTTGTTCCTCCTGGTGGGTTCGTGGTCTGGCTGACTTCAGGAGTGAAGTCACAGACCTTCGCAGTGAGTGTTACATCCCATAAAGGTAGTGCAGACCCAAAGAGTGAGCAGCAGCAAGATTTATTGTGGAGAGCGAAAGAACAAAACTTACACAGCATGGAAGGGGACCCTAGAGGGTTGCCACTGCTGGCTGGGGTGTCCAGCTTTTAGTCCCTTATTTGGCCACATCCTGCTGATTGGTCCATTTTCCAGAGTGCTGATTGGTGCGTTTTTACAGAGTGCTGATTGGTGCATTTACAAACCTTTAGCTAGACACAAAGCACTGATTGGTGTGTTTACAATCCTTTAGCTAGACAGAAAAGTTCTCCAAGTCCCCACCTGACCCAGGAAGTCCAGCTGGCTTCACCTCTCAACCCCACATACAAACACACACATACGCACACCTATATAGGCATTGGGGCTTATGAGTGTGTATTTTTCTTCTATTATTTCTTGACTTGTTTGGCCAATTTTCAGTTGGAGTGTTAAGATTTGGGATTGGGTTTTGGGATAGAAAGAGAAGTAAGATGGCCTTTTGCCATCCTTTGTATTGTATCTTTTTTTTTTTCTTTTCAGGAAAAGGTAAGCTTTATGTCACAGCAATCTCAGAAGGGAGCAGTCATTAGCACCATATCTACAAACTGGTAGAAAATAATAAACACCTCTACATACATATTTGATAATATATCAGCAGAAGTCACATCAATTCCTGTTATTCCTGCCACTCCTTGCTCAACATCCTTTCCTATTTGAAGCTGAAAAGATAGACTTGAAGTTGCTTATGCTTTTTACTCAAACATGCACCAATTTCAGGAAAGGGGGTATCTGGTGGCAACTATTTTAGGGGATCAGCTAAATTAGTAAATGTCTTCATTAGTATGACAGTTAATTTAGTAGCTTTCTTGATTTTTTTCTCACATTTATTTTTATTTTTTATTTTTTTTGTTTTTTGAGAGACGGTCTCACTCTGTCGCCCAGGCTGGAGTGAAGTGGCATGGTCTCCACTCACTGCGACCTCTGCCTCCAAGGTTCAAGTGATTCTCCTGCCTCAGCCTCCTGAGTAGCTGGGACTACACGTGCCCGCCACCATGCCCAGCTAATCTTTTGCATTTTTAGTAGAGATGGGGCTTCACCATGTTGGCCAGGCTGGTCTTGAATTCCTGACCTTATGATCCACCTGCCTCAACCTCCCAAAGTCCTGGGATTACAGGTGTGAGCCACCATACCCAGCGTTTTCTCACATTTTTAAACAGGCTGCAGAAGTTTCTCATGTTGAAAGTAATGTAGTTGATATATATTAAAAAATAAAGCACTACCTCCATTACTTAGGAGGCAGATACTTTCAATCACCATTCACAATAGCCAGTGGAAGGATTGATCCATTGTTTTTGGAAACACTGGCAGGGTGGCCATCTGTACTATAGGCCAAGAAAGTGGGAAGTCTGTGCAGCACATGCTGGTACTAGGTGCATTGGGCAGCCAAGTACTTGTTTTATTACTTGTTGGTCTATCTTACTTCACAATATAGAGCTGCTAGAGTCTTTGGGTTGTCCTCCCCCTTGCCCTGAAACTGCTCTGGCAGGAATGCCATGTCATCTCCAGGGCAGTCTGGTGATTTAAGTATTACTGGGTCCTCTGGCGAAATACCATTCAATGCCATATTAATAAATGCCAAATCCTCAACAGACAATGAATCTTAAGGGATGTAGGAAAGAAATATCAGTGAGGATTGGAATGAGTCAGCAAAGCCCGCTTGGAAGAGAAGATGAGGCTTTAAAGCATCAATAGGATTTGGCTGGACAGAAGAGGTGGGCAGAGCAGTCTGCAAATCTACAGGAATGGGTCAATGTGTTTGGTAATGTCAAAATCCATACTTATTGCTAGGATACTAGAGACTTGGGACTGCTATCTTTGTTGGTATTGAAGGCAAGCCAAGGAAACTGAAGACATGTATTTTCCACAATTGAATTTTAACTTATTACTAATGAAGTCTATGCAGACAGAAGTGGCAGCATTTGTGATAAAGAGAATAATGCTCAGGGTCTCGGCTTAAGGTTATGCAGGCTGCATCCTGCACAGAGGCTCTGAGTGCCTGGGTGGGAGGTGGGGAAGTACTACTGGCACAGGCATTTCCAGAAGCTGTGTCTCTCTATCATTGATCCGATTAGAGGGGACTGTTTTTTTCCCCAGTTCATCTGCCTACAGGAAATGCCATTTTATAATTTGCCAGAAGGCACTATATGTGCCAGTAGTGGCCTTGGCACTGATATATACTTGTAGAGTATGGCTTTGGAAGAGATTCATCTTGCTTGCTATCTTTAGGCAGGAAAAATCATCAGCAATTTTCTTCCCTATTAAAACTTTTTTGTAGACGATCATGTGGCTTTGTTGGACAATACATTTTAGCCTCTTATTTTTATCCTCTTTTCATTCTGTTGGGGCTAATAATGAAAACAATAATAACTAAACTTATGTCTTACTGGTTGTATTAGTCCATTCTCTTGCTGCTAATAAAGACATACCCAAGACTGGCTAATTTATAAAGGAAAGAAGTTTAATTGACTCACAGTTCAGCATGGCTGGGGAGGCCTCAGGAAACTTACAATTATGGTGGAAGGAGAAGCAAACACATCCTTCTTACATAGCGGCAGCAAGAAGTGCTGAGCAAAAGGGGAAAAAGCCCCTTATAAAACCATGAGATCTCGTGAGAACTCAGTCGCTATCACAAGAATAGCAGCATGGAGGTAACCACCCCCATGATTCAATTACCTCCCACCAGGTCCCTCCCATGACATGTGGAGATTATGGGAACCACAATTGAAGATGAGATTTGGGTTGGGACACAGCCAAACCATATAACTGGTGGAGAAATGAAAGCCAAAATAAAAACTAAAGAATATGCAACTAAAGTCAATTATGGTCTCAGTAACTGGTTTCATATTTAATAGTTGGACATCTTATAGAAAGAAGGAAAATTCAAGTGTTACTACTTACAGGAACTTATCAGGTCATATGATATCAAATCTAAGTAATGGAATATTTATTATTATAGTAAGATTCAGAAGATTCCATTTTTAACCTTCCTATTTACTAGTGTTGATCTTAGGCAACTCATATCTGTGCCTTAGCTGATTTGCCTGCAAAATGACTCTGTTATTTCTAATGCTCCTTCCAGCTCTATAATTCTCTGATTCTATTTTATTATTATACTAAATTCACTCAAGACCATAAAATGGAATAGAAATAACAATCACCTGGCCTAACTATCCTTCAATATATAAAATAACTGCATCCCTAGATTTTTTGTTTGTTTGTTTATTAGAGCATCCTTGAATAAAAGGAATTCTGCGTTACCACTCCCTTACATCCTATAACTAAAGAGGTATTCCTAAGACATGACATTTTTTAAAAGTTACATTCCAGACTTGGAAATCACAGACATTCTGAAGATCATACCGTTTTCCATTTCTGAAGCTTTGATAACACTCAAGGGTACAGATGATGAAACATTTTCTTTCATCTTACCTAAAAAACCCTAAAGCATTGTTCTCTCGCTTTGTTCAGGTAGAACTTTCCTCTGGTCAATAGTGTTATTGTCATAAGTGTCTGCAGTGCAAAAGGCATTCAACAATTCTCATAAAATCAGGAAAGGAAGAAATAGGAAAAAGGAAGGGAAGTGGGGAGAGTAACTAAATCTTCATCCTGAGTCTTTCTTTTCTTTTATCCCCATAACTGTACCTCAGATCTCACTTGAGGACATAAAGAGCCATGTATTCCCACTGCTATTCTGAAGTTTGTTTTTAGCTGTACTTTTGATAGTACCATTAGACAGTGGGGCTTGAGACATTTCCAATAAGCAATTCTTTAATTAATCCATTTTACATTTATTCCTTACTTTATAAATTATGTTATGGAAAAATGTGGTATTGTCATTTTCTTATAATAAGGCCTAATTGTACCATCTGGGATAGAGTGATAGTAAATGACCTGCTCAAGGTCAAGGAGGGTATGATTTGTCCAAAGAGAAGCCAGAAATAGAACTGAGGTCTGATGACTTTCACTTTAGTTTAGCATTCAAAAAACCACATTCTCTTTCCTCTGTACATTTTAACTCCAGTGGTTTGCCCTGCGCACAGATATTAGACAGCTTCCAAACCTAAGCAACCATCAAATGGTCAGAGGTAGTAAAATGGGTTCCATGGAGAACAAAATGTATTATGTCATTGTCAGTAACCAAATAGGACTACCAAGTCCACATTAGCAGTCGAGGTAGTCTACCTTTACCCCTCCTTGGACACTTTTCTAAGGAAGAATATGACTTTTTGTTTGTTTGAGTCAAAAACATATTTTGAATGAAAAGGTCAGATTATTTTTATATTTTTGCCTGCAATTGAGGTAATGAAGGATGGAGTTCATTTGTGAATGTTTTGAGTGGCAACGTCTCCTTGAAATTATTTTTGCTGGGAACTCAAATGAACATTCTTTCAAAAGAGTCACTGTTGTAATTGGCAAACCTCTGAGACAGTATCTTGGGAGAGAAACAGCATGCAGTTGGAAAGGAATATAAAATTCATAGGCTTGCAACCTGAATTGTCCATTTCATATACCATATTTTCATGTTAAAACCATCTCCAGATAGAAAGACCAAATCTTAGTATCTTTAATTGTGAAAAATCTCTATTAACACTAGAAACCAGGAGGACATAACAATTTTATTATATCCTTTGTGTGCCTGTATCTTATTACCTGTTGATTCAAAATGTGTCTTATTATTTTTATCGTAAGATGTAGTTGACTATTTTTAGCTTCCTTAAAAGTCTTTTGGAGGAAATAATGGATTTGTCTTCCACAGGATCATGACCTCTTGGCTATGGCTCAGGCCTCAAGTCTATTTAAGGATGCTTGCATTACTAAACCCTAAAATTGCTGTATGACTCCTGATCAACTGTGTAGGTTTTAAATAATTGATTTAAATAACTATACTTATACTTCATCTTCTAATAACAAATGCACCCCTCTGGGGCTAATCCCTACTAATAATAGAGAGAAGTCTTTCAGTTTCAGGGTTGGAGGGGTGGTGAGGTGAGGTTCACTTCTTAGAAGCACTGGCTATGTACAGAAAGATGAACTCTGAGAAGAACTCAATTCTAGAGTGTTCAGTCTTTGCAAATGTTTTATGAGTTTTCCTCTCATTTACAAAATGCCATCAATTCATCAAGGAAAAAGAAAGAAAAGCTTTCCTCTAACCTCTGGAAATATGCCTTACTGGGATCCCAGGGGTGATTGCCTGGATCAAGCTAAGACAACCTAGAAGCTGTAAGTTTTTCTAATCCTATGGAGCCCTAGGAAAATAATATGGCTACCTCCATTCAACGTCAAGTAATGGGGATACACAAACAGAGTGTAGTTTCATTGGAAAGTTAAATAGAGAGTGCTTTGGTTTTTTCCAAATTCATTTTTCTAGCCCAGAGAACATGAATCAAAGTGGGATGTGATGTTTCTATAACAACTCTAGTGTGTTAAAGACCACGAGACTGTTGTTTACTCCTGCTTCAGAGAAAATAGCATGCCTATAGCTCATTTCAACACAGAAGACAACTTATTCTCAATAAGATGTTTGGTTTTCTTCCTTGAAAACTGAATTCAGTGGATAAGCTTCTTTCTTTCCAGTTTTATTTTTGATGATTTGTATCTTCTGTGTCTAGTATATTTCACCCCAAAGCACCAAAATATTTTTGGTCTGCCAGTCATCATAATAATAACTATGTAAAAAGTAAAAGGTACAAGGCTGGTTAAATACTTTATCCAGTTTCAACAACTTCAGAAAGGTTGATGTAAGACAGAGGTATTATGCTACTTGTAAATATTTCTCAATCCTTTCCTCATTCTGGGCTGCTAGAGGATCAAGAGCAAATTCTTTCAGTTTAGCAAATAATAAATTGTGCTTGTGTTCACTCTTAAGATCCATGGACCAAATTTTAATAGCCTTATGATATTTACAGACTCCCTGACAAATGAGTTTAATGACTACGTTGAGAAGAGACATGCTAACCAGACGAACACTAGATTGTTAATTATCACTAGCTATTAGCTGGTGGTTGCTAATATTAGTTTATTGCCAGATACAAAATGGAAGTACATGAGATAACACTTATTTCTCTCTTAATTTTTTTCTTACAGGTCAAATTTATAAGTAGATTTCTTTATATATTTTTCTAATCTCTCCTCTCTGCCATCTCTAAATGCCCACCTTGGGTTTACACTTCTTCTTTAGGTATTCCAACTCACTCTAATTATCAAAATCAACAAATGACCATTAAACACCTCTATGGGCCAGGCAATGCTTGTCACTTTACATGCGCTTGCCCATTTAATCTTCAGAACAACCCTGTATAGCAAGTTGTACAGTTATCCTCATTTTACAGTTGAGAAAATTGAATTACAGTGAATTTATGCAATAAGCCCAAGGTCACATAAGAAAGTTTTAAATCCAGATCTGACTGATTCTAAAGACATCTTTCCTCCATTGCAATGTTTCTCTTCTCTTACCTCTTATGATATCATAATTTGCACTATGCCATTTCATACCAAACTGTTTTAAAATCGTCCTCTCTATATTTAGTCTGATCTTCCTACCTACATGCTAATCAGAACGAGGAGAGGCACCATATGTTACGCTTCATTTCCAACTCCTGCAGTCTCTTGAAGAGGGCTAGAAGTACAGAGACTCAGTAATGTGTGATTGGTTTTTGTCTTCAAAATTCTTTTACAAAACAGGTACTTTAGAAACAAGTAATTTAAAAGTTCCTGTTGTTGTCTTTTTCTGACTTGTTAAGGGGTATTACATCTTTCTGCAAAATGCCCTTTTTCCATCTCCTTGTGATTATGGTCTGAATCATTCAATTTGATCTCCCTAACTTTCCCATTGATGCGGGAAGTGATGCTAGTAAAGAAAGCACTTTAATAAATTATTACAGCATTTCCATTTTGGGAAGGAAAGAGTGTTTTCATGAAAAATTAATGACAAACCATAGAATGTTTAAGCTGAAGGGATCTGAGAGATCATTACATACTTTTCTGTACCTCTTTCATGGTTCTCATGTCTGTCTGCTTTGTATTTCAGTCCTTTGGGTATGTATCGTCTACCTTCTAGTCTTATAAGCTCCTCAAGGACAGAAGCTCATGTCTGGGTTCTACTCAAGTCACCTTTCTATTACATAAAGTGTCCTGTACCATGCCTATCACGTATTCGGCAACCACTAAAAATTTGTGAAATGAATGAATCAAATGCACCACCATTATCCTATGTTTGACAGATGTAGAAATAGATTCACAATAAGTATTTACATGACTCTAAGATCATACTGCTAATTCCTGGTAAAACCAAGTCTAGAACCCCATTATTCTGATTGTTAAGTCAATGATTTTTCCAGAACATCTTGTTTCCCAGCCCATTAAAAATAAATATGGAATTTCTCTTAGTGGGCGTAATCCATCATTTGCCTTCAGCTAAAACTCCTGTTGACTGCCTATGGACCCATTGGGAATATACCCATTGTGGCAACCAGTACAAAGAACAAACACAAAGCACAAAGAGAATGAAGAGTTATTTTTTCTCTATTAGTACACTTGGCTAGAATGGGTTGTATATTTAGTAGCGATAAGACAGATTTAAGCTTAAGCACTTAGAGGCAAGTCAAATCATAACAGTGTAGGTGTTTGGGATACATATTAAGGAATTAGGTCAGTCTCTGCCAAAGCTTGACTTAACTCTATGTGAATGTGTGTATATGTGTAAAAATATAGATAATATGAAATATTTTTTCTGAAGATTAATGGTTACAAAGATTAAATCAAATAATAACATAAGCCTTTAGCAAATACAGGAATATCTTCTGTGATTGATTATGGAGTATTAAATGAAAATATTTTGATATTATATTATAGGAAGCAATAAGAAACATTTACCAAGTGTCTAATTGGTTCTAGTATATGGAAATTGAAAGACAAGAAGCTAGAGTTCCTGCCCCTACAAATTTACAATCCAGTGTCAGAAATAAGATATGTTCATAAACAAATGACTACAAAGGAGGACAAAGGAGATGACTGTGAAGTCAGCATAAGAATTTGGCCTTTATCCTTGGTTAATGGGGAACATTAAATGCATTAAATATTAAATAAGCATTAAATTAATTTTGAACAGAGTTGTGATGGAGGAATGCAAAGTGGTGCTTTAGGAATATTAATCTGACATAGGTGTGCATTGACTGAAGGGTGATAAAAAATCAATATAGGAATACCACTTTAGAGATGGCTGCAACAATCCCTATGAGAGGTGGTAAGGATGCAGTCTAAGGTGAGAATGAAGGTGATGTGAGTAAAGGGGCAGGTCCGGAAGAGATTATGAAGTTAGAATCTACATGACTTGATGCCTAAATGGATCAAGAGAGGGGATGTTAAAGTTGATTCCAAAGAGAGAAATTAGTTCTTTATGATTGACTTTATTAAATTTGCTACCCCTGTTGATTTGAATCTGCTATAAAGCAGAGACTTTCACTTGCTATCTTTAAATTCCAATATCCCAGCATAAATTAGGCAATATTGCTCATATATTTTGGCCTTCACAATAGGAAATCTTTATTACAAGGAAGGAAAATGGAGAACTTCATGATGGCAAAATATCCTAAATGGAACTTTCACTCCCAGTAGTATGTAGCAGAGTGCTGAACATGTAGCTGTTTAACAAGCACCGAAATGGAATTTAATTGTGTGGTAAAAGGATCGAAGTTCTGTTAGTTTTATTTCTAGCTCTACAAAGAAATACCATATGACCTTGGAACTGTCACTTAACCTTTCCATATCTTCATATTATCTTGGCATTAAGGACCTGTAATAATCTTTCTAACTCTCCTAGTCCACAACTTGATCACTCTCAATTTGACTTTGACCTTCACCAAATCCTTTTCTGTACCCATGCTTCACTTCCACCCACTACCCAACACAGGACCTGAAACTGCAGTCAGCTACCCAAACTGAACTTCCCCTATATTTTCCCATGCTCCAAAATACTCCTCTTCTCTTACTTTGGCACCATCTTTCATCCTCCAACCTCTTTAGTCAAAACTTTTTTCTTTTTCTTTTCTTTTTTTTTTTTTTTTTTTGAGACAGAGTTTCACTCTTGTTGTCCGTGCTGGAGAGTAATGGTGCAGTCTCAGTTCACTACAACCTTCATCTCCTGGGTTCAAGCAATTCTCCTGCCTCAGACTCCCAAGTAGCTGGGATTACAGGCACCCACCATCACACCCAGCTACTTTTTGTAATTTCAGTAGAGATGGGGTTTCACCGTGTTGGTCAGGCTGGTCTCGAACTCCTGACCTCAGGTGATTCATCTGCCTTGATCTCCCAAAGTGCTGGGATTACAGGTGTGAACCACCGCGCCTGGTCAAAACTCTTTTTTTATGTGTGCCAATATCAGCTAGGTGTTAAAAGTAGAACAACCTGATCCAACAATTGCATACTATGATATGAAAGACAAATCACATGAAAGAACCTCAAGAATTCTCAGACTTTACAAAACGGATCTCATTATCGTGAGATTTCAGGCAAAATGACAGAATAAAGTCATGAAGTTCAGGAGAAAGAGATTTAGTTAAGATAGGCTTTTTACTCATATTATATAATCCTGGTCCTGTCATAGAGATGGGCTCAGATTCAGGAATGCAGATTTTCATCCACATCATGGAAAACAGACTAAAAAGTGGACCATATTTTGAATGTTCACTTTAGATCACCCCTGCTCAATTTTCATTTGTCCCACTGCCTGTCTTCTACCAACAGTTAAACAAATATTTATTTAGCACCTAATCTATATTATACAGCAAGTTAGTAGTGGTGTTTTAAATATAAGTAGAATATGGTATCTGCCTTCAAAGACCTTACAGTGTATTGTGAAGGACAGAAATCTAAACAGATAATTACTTAGAAATGTATCACTGGACATTTCACCCACATTCTTTCCTGAATGTGGGGAATTTAGGGAAGGCTTTCCTGAGATCAAACCTCAACAACAACAAAAAAATTTTTTTGAGACAGAGTCTCACTCTGTCTCCAAGGCTGGAGTGCAGTGGCATGATCTGGGCTCACAGCAACCTCTGTCTCTGGGGTTCAAGCAATTCTCCTGCCTCACCCTCCTGAGTAGCTGGGACTACAGGTGTATGTCACCACGCCCTGCTAATTTTTATATTTTTAGTAGAGACAGAGTTTTACCACGTTGGCCAGGCTGGTCTCGAACTCCTGACCTCAGGTGATCTGCCCGCCTTGGCCTCCCAAAGTGCTGGAATTAGAGGTGTGAGCCACCGCACCCAGCCAACAACTTTTTAAAGGTCTATAGACAAGGGCTGGTGCATATCATCATAACTGGCCGAATGTATGCAATCATTATATCTGAAATGTAAGTCCTGGACATTAAGCATAGATTATCCACTTTTTCAAACCATACTGGTACATGCAACTTGCTGAGGATTTTGCTAACAGTGGTGTATATCACCAAAGTCAGTTACCTCAATTTTTCTTACAAAGAAGTCTGAAAGGATATGCCTTTATCCTCTGGTTCTTTGGATATTCTGAATAACCTGGCTCTAGATAAATAGTTCTATCCCATTCTGTTTGTCTCCAAAAGGCAAAAGCATTTATTTTCACTAATTCTAGCCTTCTATTCTGACCTTCTATGAACTCTGACTTTAGTTCATTCAAACTCTACATTCGTCTAAGAATTAAAGAGTTTTATAGTCTTGTAAAAAAAAAAAAAAAGTCCGGAAAGACTTTTTATTTGGTGGCTGTCTCCTAGTTAGGTGCAAAATCGTCAGAATGAAGACATGTTTCATGATGTTCTTCTGTTTAAGTGATTAAAGTGGACTATGTCTATATAAAAGCTAGTCAAAGTTCAACTGAACTGGGATTATAAGAAAAGTCTTGGATGTTTTGGAGGCTGCAAAGTACATGGAAAAATCTCTCCAAGTTCAACGTACTCTGCAAGAGACTATCCAATTCCAATGGTAAAACGTGGGGGCTGCATATGCATAAAAAGCACAGTAGCCAAAGCTTCTGCAGCCGCCATCACCTTCCAACCTAGCAGGCCTTGGGTCCTGGCCAGACACTCGTCAGGGGATAAATGGTCTGATCTGTGAACAGTTTGCACTATGTTAACTGAACCTACTGGAAGAGAAAACCAGGAATGGACTTAGCCTTCTTACATCATTTTCATGAAGATTGCCAGTTACTGAAAGACTTCTACGTGCAAGTGTGTTCTTTAGATGCACATATGCACATAATCAAAGACACAAGCTTTTGGACTCCAATATTGATACCACTGCTTCCAGCCTCTTGAATTTTTTAGGTGCTAACTGGCTGTAATTGGCACCAGACACTTATAAGTATTTTATATTTGTCAGTGTTTCCTTTGTGCTTCAACCTAGGCTACTTGCTGGTGCTCTGACGCCTTGCTGGCTGGCTGGCAGTCACATGAGCCGCGAATATACAGATGAATATACCATGAATTGGCCTGGGGCACTGAAGCAGATGTGCCTGTGAGCATGAGTGACAGTAAGACAGCAGGGAGCAAGGCCACTGATAGGCAGGCTGACTCAGGCTGGAATGAAACTCTGCTTTCCTTGTGAGACATGATGTGCTCCAGAAGCTTCAAGGAGATTCTAGACTCAAGTCTGGACCCCTCCCTGCTTCTCACCATTACCTCTCAAAACTTCTCTTCTCTTGCTTTCCACCCCCAATCCCCACTTCTGCCCAATATACGTTTACATCATGGCCCTCTGTCTCTGTTACTGTCTCTCTTTCTTTCTCTCACTCTGTCTTCCCTCCCTCCTTCCTCCTCTCTCTTTCTCATACATTCCCTGCCCGTATACACTAGGGTCTCCAGACAGTTAATCTGAATCCCTTAAATCTATCAACTTTGAAACCCTGTCAAAATCCCAAAATATTACCTATCAGCAAATTCTAGGAAGACTGTTCCTGGGCATAACTTCTATACCCAGTTACCATGCCATACTGTGCAGTTGACTGAGGCCTGTGTCCCCATAGGGCTTTCTGATACACTTGGAGGAGCCTCAGTGCCTTGGTGTCCCTGTTATCATCATCTTTTGTCATTTATGGAACAGTCTTGAGATGGAAAGGTTAAAAGAGGAACAACAGCTTTGCACCCCTGTGTTTTGAATGTATACTTTGCTCTCTACCAACACTGACCAGATTTTTAGTAAATTCTACTGAATAGTTTTTAGGAGGACAGGAAGAGTATTGTCTTTGGGGGTCAAATGTCTCTGTGCTGTGATGTTGCCACAGAAAACATTTGAAGTCCCATAGCTCATCAGGATGTATCTATTAGTCTGGGAAATGGACTTAGTGGACTGCCACAATAGTGCCATCTCTGGTTCCTCAGAGCACCTGTTTCATAGGTTACTGAGGCACAGACATGAAAACCATTGAAATGACCAATTCTAGGCCCAAGCCATCCTTTATTGATTGCAGCAGAGCAATGATTCAGGAAGATTGTAGTTAACAATAACACTAACACTACTCACTAGATGCCAGCCACTGTTCTAGGTACTGTACCTAGAACATGTAATGCTGTACATGCATTATTTTATTTAATGTTTACAACATGCCTATGAAATATATAGTAATATTATCCTCATTGTACAGTTAAAGAAACTAAGGCAGGCCGGGCGCGGTGGGTCAAGCCTGTAATCCCAGCACTTTGGGAGGCTGAGACAGGCGGATCACAAGGTCAGGAGATCGAGAGCATCCTGGCTAACAAGGTGAAACCCTGTCTCTACTAAAAAAAAAAAATACAAAAAACTAGCCAGGCGAGGTGGCGGGTGCCTGTAGTCCCAGCTACTCGGGAGGCTGAGGCAGGAGAATGGCGTGAGCCCGGGAGGAGGAGCTTGCAGTGAGCCGAGATTGCGCCACTGCACTCCAGCCTGGGTGACAGAGCGAGACTCCGTCTCAAAAAAAAAAAAAAAAAAAAAAAAAAAAAAAAGAAAAAGAAACTAAGGCATGGAAAAGTTAAATGACTTGCCCAAGGTTACACAGCTAATAATTGGCAGTGAGAGGATTCAAACCCAGGCAGTTGGGCTCCACAGTAAAAAGACCTGACCAGCTGTGTTTTAAAAAAAGACCTGAAGTTCAAGTATATATATTCTATTGACCTAGAGCCACCCCCATGGCATCTTTGCAAACCCCCTTTCTTTGGCTATTGGCCAGCTGTCTTAGGGGCCAGTTTTCACCATATCATTATCTTTAAGGTTTTCTTTTATGTTCATTTGAATCAAATTTCATGTGGAAAAGGGATTATGGAGACAGAGTTGAGGTAGCAAGTGTCCTTTCCCAAAGAACATCCACTCTCCGGCACCCCTCATCTCACGGTCCTCTTAAGGATAACCCTGTTATTTTTCTTCTATTCCTATGTGAACCTTAAAATAAACAGATTATCTATAGAGATTTAAAAGAGATTCCTGAACAGTTCAAGGCTATAGATTCACTTCCAATTGAGGTATGGCCCAGAGACCACGTTTATCAGAAGCATTTGGGAACCTTGTTAAAAATGCAGACTCCAGATACATATTCTAGACCCGTGGTATCTCTGAGGGTAGAGTCCATAGGTATGCATTTGTGAAGTGCTTCCCAGGTGATTATGATGCAACTGACTATTTGAGAACCAGCACTCCATAGTTTGGTGTGTAAAAGACGTAACAACCCTGGAAACTGATGACCTAATAGATCTGGCTCTACAACTAATTTCCTGTGTGACTTTGGGCAAATCAATTAATTTCCCTGGACCTCAGTTTTCTCATCTGTAAAAAGGGACAAGTCTCTTCTTTTCATCCTCCCAAAGTTGTATAGATCAAATATAAATGTGTGAGAAACTTCTTTAGAGATTATAAAAACACACATTATTATTATTATTAGTAGTAGTAGTAGTAGTATGGGTGGGGTCAGGGAGAACAAACTGAAGAAGGAATGCTGTTGGCAAAGACTGATGGGAGGGGAATCCAGTTTTTTTCTCTTTCCCACCAGAGTCCAGACAATGGATTATAGTATTGTGGAACTTCAAGGTTCTTTCCAAGACGCAGTCTCCCTCCCCCTACCTCCATGCTTTTGCAGTTTACTATTAACAGTGAAGAAGGAGGCTTCTCTCTTCCACAATATTTATTTAGGTGAAAAACCTATCTGAGCAGGTTGAGGTCAGCTCCAAGTTGAGACCAGTGGCCAACATGGCACTGTCAGTCAGGAAGACATTGGATGTTTCCTCTTCCTTATTAGGGGCAAATGTAATTAAACAATAGTCATCTACATATCAGCAGAGATGGAAAACAATAGATATTTTTGTGCTCATTTATAGTTAGGCATGGGGATGGTACATGCCACAGGCAGTCATCATAAAAGGCACAGAAAATATTGTTTATTCTTCATGTTTAATAGACTGCTATAACAAAATACATTACCCTGGGTAATTTATAAACAATAGAACATTATTGCTTACAGTTCTGAAGGCTGGGAAGTCCCAGATCAAGGCATCAGCAGATTCAGTGTGTGATGGGGCCTCACTATCTGTTTCATGGATGGCACTTTCTTGCTGCATCTTCACATGGCTGAAGGGCCAAACAAGCTCCCTCTGGCTTCTTTTATAAGGGCACTAATCCCATCCATGAGGGCTCTGCCCTCACGACCTAATTACCACCTAAAGGCTCTACCTTCAATTGCCACCACATTGGGGATAAGATTTCAATATATGAATTTTGGGGGAGACAAAAATATTCAGACCATGGCACTTAAAGAGTCAAAACGTTTGTTTCTGATATAAATAGAGGGATCTGGTTATTTTCAAGATGTGTTACCCTACTTAGGCCCCATTAATTCCCCTCTACTCTAGAAAGTTTTAGTAATAGGATTTCATCAAGGTTATCAACACTCCTAGGATTCAAATTGAGTCTAGAGTTTTATTCCAACATCTGGCTTTCAATTTCTGAATGTCTAGGTCATTCCTGCCTCTCAGAAAAGAATGTCTGTCCATTCTTGTCCATTCCCTGAGCGCTCCAGCTTGGTGCCTTTCCCCTCTGCCATTCTGACTTTCCAACAGGTAAACACACTTCATGAACTTTAGCTTGCAGAGCAGAGGCTATACCTGAGGTGATCCCAAAATTCATCCAAATACTCTATCCAAGGGCAGGCAAATGCTGCATGGGAAATCACAAAGAGGAAGAAAAAAAGAGAGAGAAGAGACAAAATGAAGCTTTGACAAGCAGCTCAGCTGGGCCAGCCCCTTGGATGGGAGCCAGCATTGGGAAAGCAGCAGCAGCTCTGGGTTTCACAGTCAGTCTGGAATGCACTTCAATACAGCCCAGCCTCCATCTCGTTAGAGGTCTAGTGTTTGATGATTCAGCTGCTTCCCGGCTGCCAGGAGAGATCTGGCCAACTGTTTGAAAAACACTGTCTGCCCTAAACCACACTTGTTTTTATTCTCTGCCTGTTGTCAGGGGCCTCTTCTGAAATGGAACACCTCAGGAAATCAGACCCAAGCTCTGAAGAGTTGATGCTCCCTCTTGTGCCCTTTTCAAAGGCAATTAAACCAACATAGGGATTGTTTGTAGCAAAGTGCTTTCCTAGTGATGTTGAAAGCAATGTGTTATCAGGAAATGATCTCTCATTAGATCTCCTTTAGATCAAATGAAAAACATGGTGTGCTAGCAGACATATCAAACATTAAAGGCACAGCTGAGATCTGCCATTGCTGAACTCCCCATATATCAGTTTGTTCAAAGATGCAGGTTAAAGGGTAATGGAGACAAGCATTCTGGGAAGGGATTGAGCAAGAGCCTCTGCTGTCGGTTGGACTCTTGAACTCTTCTGTTTGCTTCTGAGAAGTCTATTAGAGCTGCAGACACAACTTTCTAACAAAGAAAGCTGACTCTCAAAGTGGACTGGGCTTCCTCACACAGAAACGAATATTTTTACCTTAACATAGCTTAGCAGCTAAAAGGATGATCTTTGGAGTCAGAGTGCCCGAATTTGTAGCCCTGCTGCACCATTTATTAGTTCCATGAACTTAACACCTCTCTGTGCCTCACTTTCCTTACGGTAAAATGGGCCCAATAACAGCACCTTCTTTATAGAGTGTGAGATGTAGAGCCTATAGTTGACATAGGTGAGTGTTTAGAATAGGGTCTACCATATAATAAGCCTTCCACAACAGCCTTAACTATAATTACTATTATGCCCCTGAAGGCATTCTAGCTAACACCTCTCTTGTACCGTGTGGCAGAGTGATTGAGAACATAGCTCTTTTAGTAACACAGTCTTAGGTTTGAATCCCACGTCCACCACTTACTAGCTGTTTAGGCTTGGTTAAAGTTACTTAACCTCTATAAGCCTCAGTTTCCTCCTCTGTAAAATGGGGATAATAATTGTACCTATTTCATAGGGCTGTTTTCAAGACTAATAAACTATGTAATAAACTTCAGC
The DNA here is from genome assembly GCF_049350105.2 of Macaca mulatta. NCBI lineage: Eukaryota > Metazoa > Chordata > Mammalia > Primates > Cercopithecidae > Macaca > Macaca mulatta. The sequence goes on along the minus strand of NC_133426.1, from coordinate 121,899,557 downwards.
CAGGTGTGGTGGCACACACCTGTATTCCCAGCTGCTTGGGAGACTGAGGCAGGGGAATTACCTGAGCCCAGGAGTTTGAGGTGCAGTGAGCTATTATCTCATGCCACTGCACTCCAGCCTGGGTGAGAGTGGGACTCTATCTCTAATAAGTAAATAAGTAAAAATTTAAAATTGAACTATGTAATAGACTATGTAAAATGCTTAATGCAGTGGCTGGTCCATAGTAAGTGCTCAACAAATGATAACCGATAATAAAATATGCCTAAAATTCCATAATTCTGGAAACCTCATATCTGTTTTTTCCCCTAGTTTTGGCTCTATGTTTATACTGGATAATAAACGTTCAGTGTCTGTTAATAGGTCCTTATACACAAAAAGCAGATTGAAAAGTTATTGCCTCTCCTTATTTGCAAAAAAAAGAAAAAAACTAACGGTATCTTCATTAATTCTTTGCTCAGGAGGAAGCAGAGTCACCCAAGAGAGCAGGAAGTGGAAAATGGGACTCCTGTCTCCTCAACCCTGAGATGCTTCCATGGTCTCAATAGTCACACTTGGGCTAATCAGCTGAAAAGGGAACCAAATGGAAGCAAAACCAGAGTAAATTGGCAATTACCAAACTCTTTCTTTTTATGAAAATGCTTGGTTATTTGTCAGACTTTTGGCCCATTCAATATTTCTCAGTGTATTCTTTATTCCTGTTGTATGGTGTGACAACCTGGGTGGGAAGGGTAACAAGGAAGAGAAATTTTGGCCCTCAAAACCTCTCCTGTTGCCTGGCATGGAAAGTGGATTTATCTTTCCAGAGAAGATAGTGTGACCCTGATGAAAATAGAAGCCAATCTAAACGGTTGTAATGGCTCTGTACTCCTCTCATGCTCCAGCCTGTTCCTCAGCTGGGAAACATGATTTAGAAAAAATCCATGTTGCCCCCTTTCTCTTGCACTTGCTGTGTGAAGATGCAAAAGGTCTCATATTGTCTCCTGTTTTTCAAGCAATAAATATATTGAGATTGAAGAGGACAGCATTGCTCTAGCTTCATTCTGGAACATGAAAATAAACTAGATCCTAATCAACAGATTCTCAGAGAGTGATTTAATGTGTTACTGGAGAACTTACCTTCATAGCTTCATCATTTGACTTTCTGGCCAAATTTACAGAATTGCACATGTAAATCCTTGCATGGAATACCCTTCATGTGGCTGTGGTTCTGCAAAGTCCAAACTAATTCTCTCTTTTCTCTTTAGTGCAGTGGCTGGCCCATAGCAAATGTCATTGATTTTTAGCATGGCTTCAAAACAGCTTCCAGAGATTTCCTGATATCTAATTAATTTCACCCCTCTGAGGCTCTTCTCAGCTCTCTTGTTCTCACCCCATCATCTCAGAATTCTTCACCAGAACTGAGAAGGAAGAGACACAGATGGTTAGCCCCCTTTGGAAGCCTTGCCTTGCTCTCTACAGACACAGTCATTAACGAACTACTCTTTTGTTAATTTTCAAGAAGGAAAAACATATGCAGATGTCATTTTATATTACTGTTTAAGAATGCTAAAATATTATAAAGTGGGTTCTAGGCATTTTAACAGCAAAAGGCAGTGAAGGATATTTTAATAGTCACTGTAAACAGCAGCCCATTGTACTACAATTATTAAGAGTTAATTATTGGGCACAACAGAATACAGAACAGACTATTGTGTCAGAAAGTGTTCTCTAAGAGTCTATTTTATTTTATTTTATTTTTTAAATTTATTTTTAAATTTCAGTAGAGATGAAGTTTTGCCATGTTGCCCAGCCTGGTCTTGAACTCCTGAGCTCAAGCGATCCTCCCACTTCAGCCTCCCAAAGTGCTGAGATTACAGGCATGAGCCACTGCTTGGGATTACAGGCATGGCCCAGCTGAGCTGCTTGTCAAAGCTTCATTTTGTCTCTTCTCTCTCTTTTTTTCTTCCTCTTTGTGATTTCCCATGCAGCATTTGCCTGCCCTTGGATAGAGTATTTGGATGAATTTTGGGATCACCTCAGGTACAGCCTCTGCTCTGCAAGCTAAAGGTCATGAAATGTATTTACCTGTTGGAAAGTCAGAATGGCAGAGGGGAAAGGCACCAAACTGGAGCACTCGGGGAATGGACAAGAATGGACAGACATTCTTTTCTGAGAGGCAGGAATGACCTAGACATTCAGAAATTAAAAGGCCAAGAGTCAATTTTAAAAACCAATCTAGGGTGCAAAGTAAAAAAGTAAGCTGGCAGGGCTGTGGTGGAAACCTGTTGGCAATGGTGTAAAATAGAGCAAGGCACATCTGGACAGAGTCTTCATGGATGGTCACACTTTGTCTATGTAGGGTGAGAGAAGACAAAGAAATTGGTTCTCGAAGGTAAAGTGCTCTCTCTCTCTCAGCTCTGTAGGCCCAAAACCTTGAGAGTCAACTTACCCATGGATGACTGAGCCCCAGAATGACTTATACTATTCCTAATCTGAACTGCACCAAAATCTAAGTCTGAACACCCTGTTTTCTGCACAGGCCTCATCTCCTTTGTCAGGAAGTCCATTTAGAGAAACAACATACTGTCTAGATTTTATATTGTGGTATAATTAAATGATATAAAGTCAGAGTAGACCACATGCAGTGGCTCACACCTGTACTCCCAGCACTTTGGGAAGCTGAAGCTGGTGGATCGCTTGAGCCCAGGAGTTCAAGACCAGCCTGGGCAACATAGCGAAATCTTGTCTCTACAAAAAATACAAAAACTAGCTGGTCATGGTGGCACACACCTGTAGTCCTAGCTACTTGCCAGGCTGAGGTGGGAGGATCGATTGAGCTCGGGAGGTGGAGGTTGCAGTGAGCCGAGGTTGCCCTACTGCACCCTAGCCTAGGAGACAGAGTGAGAACCTGTCTAAAAAAAAAAAATCTGAATAATGGAACTAAGAGGTCTTTTCATCTCCCTAATGGAACAACTTCTATCACCTAAATATTTTTTGTCAGACTTTTGCCCAATTATCAGAATTCAGAACATCCTCTCCCTGGGAAATGCAGGAGATAATGTAAACAGACATATAGTAACCATATTTGCTACTTTCTGTGATGACAATGTTGATTTTAGGAAAAAAGTCAACAAAACACTGAACAAAGCCCTGATTTTTTCCACAACGATGCATCAAAAATCTTTTGACTCTGCAAATTCTCTTTTAAAAGTTAAAGGTTCCCTTGTTTTTTTCAGGTGCCCTAGTCAGGATGGGACTGACCCCTAGTCCCTTTGGGAAGAGCTCCCAACTGCCACTAATCTCTCTGTAATGCCTACAACGTCCTATTCCCTCTAAGCAAAAAGGGATCCTTTTAAATTTTTTTACTTTTTTCTTTTTTTTTAATTAATTAATTAATTTATTATTATTATTATACTTTAAGTTCTAGGGTACATGTGCATAACGTGCAGGTTTGTTACATATGTATACTTGTGCCATGTTGCTGTGCTGCACCCATCAACTCGTCAGCACCCATCAACTCGTCATTTACATCAGGTATAACTCCCAATGCAATCCCTCCCCCCTCCCCCCTCCCCATGATAGGCTCCGGTGTGTGATGTTCCCCTTCCCGAGTCCAAGTGATCTCATTGTTCAGTTCTCACCTATGAGTGAGAACATGCGGTGTTTGGTTTTCTGTTCTTGTGATAGTTTGCTAAGAATGATGGTTTCCAGCTGCATCCATGTCCCTACAAAGGACACCATACAGCCAACAGACACATGAAAAAATGCTCATCATCACTGGCCATCAGAGAAATGCAAATCAAAACCACAATGAGATACCATCTCACACCAGTTAGAATGGCGATCATTAAAAAATCAGGAAACAATAGGTGTTGGAGAGGATGTGGAGAAATAGGAACACTTTTACACTGTTGGTGGGATTGTAAACTAGTTCAACCATTATGGAAAACAGTATGGCGATTCCTCAAGGATCTAGAACTAGATGTACCATATGACCCAGCCATCCCATTACTGGGTATATACCCAAAGGATTATAAATCATGCTGCTATAAAGACACATGCACACATATGTTTATTGCGGCACTATTCACAATAGCAAAGACTTGGAATCAACCCAAATGTCCATCAGTGACAGACTGGATTAAGAAAATGTGGCACATATACACCATGGAATACTATGCAGCCTTTTTTATTTTTTGACTCGACTTCTGCCTCAACTTCAGAAGTACACAAAGATGAAAGGGCTAGTTGGGTCTTTTGAGAAAGCGACAGCTTTATAAGGGGGAGTTGGAAGTGTCTCTGTGCTGGATATGCAATAGTTCTTTGACTTTTGCTGAACTGGGTCACCTTACTAATTCCTTTTCTAAGCCATTTCTACCCCAGTCGCACATTATTCACCACTCCTTTCTTCTCACCCTCCCATCCTTCTTAATGCATTTGTTGACAACAGTATTAGGCACTATTTTAGTTACTAATCTGTGACTCCGGAGATTCATAACATCTTTTTTTCTTACTGTTTCCATTCCTATTTGTAGCTTTTTAAACCAGTGCACACTCTAGATCTGAAGTGGGCTGTTTCATTTTTTTGTTTTTGTTTTTTGTTTTGTTTTTTTTCCAAGACACATCTACCTTTTCACATCACAAAGGGACCTTTCCCTCAAAAATGATTCCAGTGAGCTCGCTCTATTGCAGCTTCCTAAGATGTGTAACTTACTCTCTCCAACTTCCTTAGAATAGATATTATGAATACCCTGATATTATCGTGAAAATGTGAAATTTTTACATTGGAATGCCAAAACTTTAAAACAGGATCGAATAAGGAAACCAAATATAATTACGAAATCAGAAAGGCAAACATAATTCACCGTAATTCAGATAGGGGAGGAGCTAGATTCCTCTAGTTAAGTAGTTTGATATGATAGAAAACTAAAAGAGCAGGAAGGGAAAGAGACATAAATATAATACATTACATATCTATTATGTTTCGTGTCATTTAACTTAATTTCCACATGAAGGCTGATATTTGGCTGTGCATCAATTAGGCACTAGAATGGTCAAACCAATTTTTTTTTTTTTTTTTTTTTTTTTGAGACGGAGTCTCGCTCTGTCTCCCAGCCCAGGCTGGAGTGCAGTGGCGCGATCTCGGCTCACTGCAAGCTCCGCCTCCCGGGTTCACGCCATTCTCCTGCCTCAGCCTCCCGAGTAGCTGGGACTACAGGCGCCCACAACCGCGCCCGGCTAATTTTTTATATTTTTTAGTAGAGACGGGGTTTCACCGTGGTCTCGATCTCCTGACCTTGTGATCCGCCCGCCTCGGCCTCCCAAAGTGCTGGGATTACAGGCGTGAGCCACCGCGCCCGGCCAAACCAATTGTTTTCAGCAGGTGCCACTCTGATTGGTCAGTGCCCAGACTCTATCAGTAGTTAAATACTTGAAATATCATTTAAAACCACAGCAAGCCTACATAATATGTATTAATCCTACAAAGTAGTTATTTTTGTCTACATTTCAAAGTAAGGCTTAGTGAAGTTAAGTGAATCTACAGCCAGAAATGGAGTTTTATGAGAATTATCTCATTTACCCCTTTTTGAATACCCCTTAGGAGATATTATCCTAATTTTACAGATTAGGAAACTGAGGCTCAGAGAGATTAAATAAATTGCCCCACGATGCACAAGTAGAAAAGCAAGAGTTCAAATTCAAGCCCAGATCTATCTGACTCAGAGATCCATTCATTTCATTATACCGCTCTGCCTGCAAATGTCTTTGTACTATATTGGTCACTAAGGCAACTCTACATGGGTAAGGAGAATTCTGGGATCCTAGCTTTGTATTCTTTGTTTCAGTGATCTCTAGGCCTTTTCCAGCCATAACTATCTACGTCAAGGTGTAAGTTAAGGTCTTTGTTCAAGGAGTCCACAAGGCATTTGTGTATACTCTAGTCATTCCCATATGGGGAGTGCTTTCATTAGACAATCAGTTGTGTCATTTTCCTTGATACGTTCTCTCTGGGATGAAGAGAGGAAGAACAGCTTAACTCTCTGGCTGGGTACTTTCCAAGTGTGGTGTGTGGGAACTGAACATTTTGAAGGTAGAATTAGTTGCTTCTGCTTCTGTAACTGAAATTCTCAGGATGCCAAAGAACTTTCCAACTTTCGTGTCTATGTTGCCCAACATCACTTCTGAGGAAATTTTCTGCTTATTGGTTCCCACTACAATCAAGTTTTGAGAAGTGTTGTAATATAGTGCAGTGGAAGCTAGATAAGCAATCAACATAAAAAAGACCTAGGTTCCAGTCATGGTTCTTCCATACCTGGCTACAGAAGTTCAGGCAAGGACTTCCCTGTCTCTTAATGTCTCATTATTTTTTTAAACAAATTTTTTTTGAGACAAGGTCTTGCTCTGTCACCCAGGCTGGAATATAGTGGCATGATCACAACTCACTGCAACCTTGACCTCCTGAGTTTGAGCAATCCTCCCACTTCAGCCTCGTGAGTAGTTGGGCATACAGGTGCACACCACCACGCCTGGCTAATTTTTAAAAACTTTTTGTAGAGATGGGGTCTCACTATGTTGCCCAGGCTGATCTCGAACTCCTGAGCTCAAGCGATTCTCCTGCCTCAGCCTCCCAAAGTGTTAGGATTACAGGCCTGAATCACCATGCCTGGTCTGATCTCTCATTCTTTAACCCTCATGGGGTTGTTCTGGGTATCAAATGAGATAATGGTGTCAATGTGCTTTTTAAGCTATATTTTCCTTTAGAAATACATCATTGCAAGAGAAAGAAATAAAGGGTATTCAGTTAGGAAAAGAAGAAGTCAAATTGTCCCTGTTTGCATATGATGTGATTGTGTATTTAGAAAAACCCATTGTCTCAGCCCCAAATCTCCTTAAGCTGATAAGCAACTTCAGCAAAGTCTCAGGATACAAAATCAGTGTGCAAAAATCACAAGCATTCCTATACACCAGTAACAGACAAACAGAGAGCCAAATCATGAATGAACTCCCATTCACAATAGCTTCAAAGAGAATAAAATACCTAGGAATCCAACTTACAAGGGATGTAAAGGACCTCTTCAAGGAGAACTACAAACCACTGCTCAGTGAAATAAAAGAGGACACAAACAAATGGAAGAACATACCATGCTCATGGATAGGAAGAATCAATATCATGAAAATGGCCATACTGCCCAAGGTAACATATAGATTCAATGCCATCCCCATTAAGCTACCAATGACTTTCTTCACAGAATTGGAAAAAACTGCTTTAAAGTCCATATGGAACCAAAAAAGACCCTGCATTGCCAAAACAATCCTAAGCCAAAAGAACAAAGCTGGAGGCATCACACTACCTGACTTCAAACTATACTACAAGGCTACAGTAACCAAAACAGCATGGTACTGGTACCAAAACAGTGATATAGACCAATGGAACAGAACAGAGCCCTCAGAAATAATACCACACATCTATAGCCATCTGATCTTTGACGAACCTGACAAAAACAAGAAATGGGGAAAGGATTCCTATTTAATAAATAGTGCTGGGAAAATTAGCTAGCCGTAAGTAGAAAGCTGAAGCTGGATCCTTTCCTTACTCCTTATACGAAAATTAATTCAAGATGGATTAGAGACTTAAATGTTAGACCTAAAACCATAAAAACCCTAGAAGAAAACCTAGGTAATACCATTCAGGACATAGGCATGGGCAAGGACTTCATGTCTAAAACACCAAAAGCAACAGCAACAAAAGCCAAAATTGACAAATGGGATCCAATTAAACTAAAGAGCTTCTGCACAGCAAAAGAAACTACCATCAGAGTGAACAGGCAACCTACAGAATGGGAAAAAATTTTTGCAATCTACTCATCTGACAAAGGGCTAATATACAGAACCTGTAAAGAACTCAATCAAATTTACAAGAAAAAAACAAACAGCCCCGTCAAAAAGTGGGCAAAGGATATGAACAGACACTTCTCAAAAGAAGACATTCATACAGCCAACAGACACATGAAAAAAATGATCATCATCACTGGTCATCAGAGAAATGCAAATCAAAACCACAATGAGATACCATCTCACACCAGTTAGAATGGTGATCATTAAAAAATCAGGAAACAATAGGTGTTGGAGAGGATGTGGAGAAATAGGAACACTTTTACACTGTTGGTGGGACTGTAAACTAGTTCAACGACTGTGGAAAACAGTGTGGTGATTCCTCAAGGATCTAGAACTAGAAATACCATTTGACCCAGCCATCCCATTACTGGGTATATACCCAAAGGACTATAAGTCATGCTGCTATAAAGACACATACACACGTATGTTTACTGTGGCACTATTCACAATAGCAAAGACTTGGAATCAACCCAAATGTCCATCAGTGACAGACTGGATTAAGAAAATGTGGCACATATACACCATGGAATACTATGCAGCCACAAAAAAGGATGAGTTTGTGTCCTTTGTAGGGACATGGATGCAGCTGGAAACCATCATTCTCAGCAAACTATCGCAAGAACAGAAAATCAAATACTGCATGTTCTCACTCATAGGTGGGAATTGAACAATGAGATCACTTGGACACAGGAAGGGGAACATCACACACCGGGTCCTATTGTGGGGAGGAGGTAAGGGGGAGGGATAGCATAAGGAGATATACCTAATGTAAATGACGAGTTAATGGGTGCAGCACACCAACATGGCACATGTATACATATATAACAAACCTGCACGTTGTGCACGTGTACCCTAGAACTTAAAGTATAATAATAAAAAAAAAGAAAAATAAAGAAAAATAAATAAAAATAAAAAATAAAACCAGAAGAAAAAAAAAAAAAAAAAAGAAATACATCGTTGCATTCAACATTTAACTAGTTACATAATTCCTTTACAGTCATGAAATTTTAGCATGGAAAAGGTGTTAGGATCTACTTCAGTGGTTAAATAAATTTATAAATAAAACCCTTATTTCAATAGAAAACTTATTAGAAAAAGCAATAAATAAAAAGGTAGAAGCAGAATTTAGTTGCTCTGGTTGAAGCAAAAGTGGGTGTACTGAGTTCCCTGCCAATTCTGCTTTTTACCATTATAGAGTTCCCTGAGTCTCCTGTTTGAAACCTTAAGTTCCCAAAGAAACACAGTTTGAAAATCACTTACATAATCCAAACTCTCATGTACAGATGGGCCTGATATCCAGAGAAGGAAATGGACTTGCCTAGTGCCATCCACCTCATAGAGGGAGAACTGGAATTAGAAAGCACACAGCTCACCCATAATATGGCAATATACTTGTCTTGCATAATGGTAATTTTGATCAAGAGATAGGCAAGGATACTTTATTCGACATGAAGTATCTGAATTAGGGCAAATACACATTAAGTAGCAGGTATTTTGATGTGAGGGGTACAATTCCAGACAGTCTCACTCCAGAACCTGTGCTCTTTTTGTTGGTTTTTGTATTTTGTTTTGTTTTGGTTTTTTTGTTTTTGTTTATGCTTTTGTTTGTTTGAGACTAGGTCTCACTCTGTCACCCGGGCTGGCAGGCAGTGGTGCAATCATGGCTCACTGCAACCTCCGCTTCCTGAGCTCAAGTGATCCTAGAGCCTCGGCATCCCTCGTAGTTGGCACTATATGCATGAGCCACCACACCTTTATGTTTTGAAAGCACATGCCATAGTGGCTTTCACGTAGTAGATGCTAAATATACGTTAATTCTCTTCTGGTCTTATTGAAAACAGGAGATATTTGGACAACCATAAGTCGGGGAGGTAAAGAAAAGGGAGGGGAGGAACTTAAGCATTTGATAGAATCAGATCATATGGACGGGCAAACATGGAGTTAATATTACTATTCTTAATCACTTTCCCTACTTCCCACTTTCCTTAGCATCCTCCCCTCCACCCTTGAAAATCATCCAGTTTGATCTTCAAGTCATTGCACTAGAGCTGGCTGCTTTCCTGCTATAGGACTTCATCCAAACCTACACCCACACAAGCCATGTGTCTACTCCCTCCTGTATCTCATTAAAGGCCATGTTGACAATTAAAAAAAAAAAATAAGAAAATTATGTTTGGAGAGAAGACCGTAAGCCTGGATACACTTGGCTAGGGCAGAACTTGCCTGTCTGCAGAAGTTCACTCTGATGAAAGAGGGAATTCTGCTTCCCATCTTCTCACGATATCGTCTGTAATAAAGTTGCATTTGTGTTGCACTTTATACAATCCAAAGAACTTTTGCAGATGTTATCACATGTGATGCTCACAAGAAACTTCTGAGCGAGGCAGAGCAAGTTCATTCAATAAGCATTTAATGCAACCTACTACCTGCCAAGCCTTGAGCTAGGCCTTGGCTTAAGCCTATGAATAAGGCTAACTCCTACTCATTCTCTCAGCTCAACACAAATGTCATCCTTTTCTGAGAGGATTTCCCTTTCCGGCCCTCTGCTTTCTCCTAATTTCCTGCTTGTATCCTTCATAGGACTTATCACAATTTAATTTTAGATTTATTTGTTTATTGTCTGGCTTCTCTACTTGCACTGTGAGCTTCAAGAGGGTTAAGATTTGGTAGTGTTCCCCAGTGATTCCCCACACATAGCACAGTGGGGAAGGTTTCATAGTCTGGTAGAGAAACAGACAAGCATACACAGAAGCATAAGAAACTACTCTTGATGCCTTGGAAGAAGTCTGTTTAGAGTAGGGTCCTAATAACAAGAGGAACAAATTCTATTTCTATGTGTTAGAAAAAGCTTCCCTGATGGAGTTACATCTGAGCTGAATCTTGAAGCATTATACAGAAACAAAGGTGGGGAAATACTTCCCAAAAGAGAAAGCAACTTAGGCAGTAGCATGGAGACATAAGCACGGAGCCATATTCTAGGAATTGTAGGTATTTTGGTAATTTCTGGAGCATGTAGGAGCGAAGTGAAGGGTGTGAGTTGGTAAAAGATGAACTTGAAGAAGCAAAAACCAAATTAGCAGAAGGACTGTGAATGCTGTGCTACCCAGACTGAACTTCATTCCAATGACAATAATAATGGCTACTATTTGTTGACTACTTCTATTCACAATAGTAATAGATACTATTTATTGACTATTAACTTTGAGCTGAGTACTTTACATACATTTCTTTCCTAAAAAACTCTTTCTTATAGAAAATTCCACACATATGTATAAGTAGAAAGAATAATAGAATGAACCTCCATGTACCCAATTACCCAGCTTCAACAGTTATCAACTCATGCCAATTGTTCTGGTAATCTGCAGCTGCATTGAAAAACCACCCTCCAAACTTCATGGGATAAAACAAGAATTTTATTAGATTCTGCAACTTGGGGAGCCAGGAATGTGGGCAGGGCTTACCTGGGCAATTCTGTTGGTTGCAGCACCAACTGAGGCCGCTCAGGAGTGGCCTACTGATAGATGGCTGATAGTAGTGACTAATAGATGAACTGGTCTGGAGGGTCCAAACAAAGCTGCACTCCTATGTCTGGTGGCTTGATGGAAATGGCTGGAAGGCTGAGATGAACTGCAACTGTTGACTGGAATACCTAAATGTAGTGTCTCTGGCATGACGGTCTCAGGGTAGTCAAAGTTCTTACTAGCTTCTCCCTTAGCAAGTGTCCAGAGAGAACTAGGTGGAAGCTTCATGAAGTTTTCTGATTTTGTCTCAGATGTCACACAGCATCACTTCTGCTATACTGGTTCTAAGTGAGCTACAAGGTTTGCTAGGATGCAAAGAGAGCAGAATTATATTCAACCTCTTAAATGGGGTGGGTGTCAAGGTCACCTTGTAGAAGAGCACGTAGAATGGGAGATAGTGTTGCAGCTATATTTGAAAACACAATCTGCCACACCATTCCTGTTTTATCTATACCCCTACACATCCTCCATTTCCATGGACTATGTGAAACCAAATCTCAGACATCACATTTTCACCTGCAAATATTTCTGCATATATAGACTCGTTAGTGGGCTTTTTTTTTTTTTTTTGCCATTAACAAATGAAGAAACTAGAACCAAGAGAAGCTTGTATCTCTTGTCAAAAGTCACAAACTAGCCTTTACAAAATAAAAAAAATTAGCCAGGTGTGGTGGCATACACCTATGGTCCCAGCTATTCGGGAGGCAGAGGCTGAGGCTTGAGCCCAGGAGGTCGAGGCTGCAGTTAACCTTGATTGCACCACTGCACTCCAGGCTGGGCAACAGAGTGAGAACCTGTAACAACAACAACAAGGAAAGCCACAAAACTTACTGTTTCAAACATATGATTCCCTAATATGTTTGATTCTACTGCCTAGGCTCTTTTTATATTGCTATTTTATAATGGTGAGCCACAGAGGGATTTTATTTTGTGTACTTAAGAGCCAGGTTATCACTGTGTTGCCCAGACTCGAGTGCAGTGGCTATTCATAGGCAAGATCATAGTACACTGCCACCTTGAACTCTTGGCCTCAAGCAATCCTCCTGCCTCGGCCTCCTGAGTAGCTGGGACTATAGACACATGCCACCGTGCCTGGCTTCCTGAGGGATTTTAAACAGGGAAGTGATATAATCTTGGCTTAGAAAAGTTCTTCTTAGTTACAATGTAGAAGGTAGATTGGAAGGGCCCAGAGTGGGGACAGAAAAACCAGCTAAAAGGCTGTAATTAGTGTAGGCCAGTACTTCTCAGATTTTAATGTGCATATGAATCACCTAAAGATCTCGTTAAAATGTGGATTCTGATTTGTTAGGGTCTGGAGTGAAGCCCAAGATTCTGTGTTTCCAACAAGCTGCTACTTGGCTGAAGACCACATTTTGGGTAGCAAGAGCCTAGGCTAAGAGTGATGAAAATCTGAACCAGGGAAGTAATATTGGGAGTAATAAAGGGTTGACAAAGAAAATAAGATAGACTCTCTAGGAATTGTTTATCAATAGGTAGTACCTTTCCCATTTTCCTATTGATTCATCGGGAGGGTTAAAGGAGCTGAAAGATTATATACCTAGGTAACAACTAACCTAGGACCAGAACCCAAACCTATCAATTCCTCATCCCACCTATTTACCACCCAAGGGAAGGTAAACAATATGGCTACAAAGCATTAGTATTCCCAGTAAAACCAAACAATGAAAGTCTTTAACCAGCGCAGTCTACACAAAATTCAGTTCACATTTACTTCAAACTTATCTCCCTTAACCATTTCTTTTCTTTCTTTCTTTCTTTTTTTTTTTTTTGTTTTCAGACAGGGACTCACTTTGTCACCCAGGCTGGAGTGCAGTGGAGTGATCTCAGCTCACTGCAGCCTCAACCTCCTGCAGTCAAGCAATCCTCCTGTTTCAGCCTCCCAAGTAGGTGGGACTACAGGCACATGCCACCAAGCACAGCTAATTTTTGATTTTTGTATTTCTTGTAGAGATGGGTTTCACCATGTTGCCCAGGCTGGTCTTGAACTCATGAGGTTAAGCCATCCACCTGCCTCGGCCCCACAGAGTGCTAGGATTACATGCATGAGCCATCCCTCCTGGCCCCTTAAATATTTCTGAAACTCTTTGTGCCTGCCACCATTTCTTTAGCATAAGGTGGAACATAAATCCAAAAAAATCATGTGCTTCACTATGTTAAGTTTTTAAAAGCAGCATTTTATGGTGTTTAGTTACGAGTACTGGGATATCCGGGAGCTATGCTACCCAGTCACTGGGCACTTTTATCCCGGATTTAACTGAGCAAAAATTTTACAGAGGGCACGAGATTTGACCTGTATCTCACAGGATGGGAAGGAGCTAGACAAGATGAAAGGAATGAAGGGGGCATTTCCAGGAGCAGAATGGTGCCAATCAGATCCAGGGGCAGGACAATATGTAATGTGAACTGCATATGTAAGTTACATGGTAAGCCTCTGCTCACACTTTCAAAAAATCCCCAGAAAATCAGTTATAACAAAGAGGGGAAACCATGGATTATCTTTTCTGCACTAGTTGTTTTGGAGAGAATTTGTATTGCAGTAGGATAGCTACCACTCAGGAAGGTGAGAATTGGGGATGGGGGTGGGGATAGGACGTGAGGGGACACCAAAGAGATGAATATCAGATCCACATATCCATCTGTCTATCTGAATGGGCATGTGTTTAATGAGTATCCCATCCCAAGGGGAGGAGGGAGGAAGCTTCTCTAGCTATTCTGTTCAGGGCCTGACCACCCCCTCCCATGCCCAGGAGACATTCACAAATGAAGGCTCGAAGTTTAACCATTTGAGGAACTACCAGACTGTTTTCCAAAGCAGTGGCACCATTTTACAATCTCACTGGCAATGTATGAGGGTTTCAGTTTCTCTGCATTCTCCCTGACACTTGTTATTGTCTGCCTAGTAGATGTAACGTGGTATCTCATTGTGGTTTGGTTTGCATTTCCCCCTTCCCAGGGCGAATGATGTTGAATATGTTTCCACGTACTGATTTCCAAATAGCTCTTGATTGCTGATTGTAGGCATTTATTCACAACTCTGGTAACACAGTTACCATATGACCCAGAAATTCGACTCCCATGTATATACCCAAGAAAATTTAAAACATGCTTACACAAAAAATTATACAGAAATGTTCACAGTAGTATTATTCATAACAAATGAGGAAACAGTCCAAATGTCCATCAATTATTGAATGGACAAACAAAAGGGGTATATTCATACAACTGAACATTATTCAGTCATAAAAAGGAATGAAGTACTGATATATGCTACAAAGTGAATGAACTTTGGAAACGTTACACTAGGTGAAAGAAGTCAGGAACAAAAGGTCACATGATTCCACTTATATGAAATATCCAGAATAGGAAAATCCAGATAAATAAAAAGTAGAATGGTTGTTACCAGAGCCTGAAAGGGGGATGAATGGTGAGTAACTGCTTAATTGGTGTGGGGTTTTATTCTGTAGTGATGGATGGAAATGTTTTGGAACAAGATGTGCACTGAGTTGTTTACTTTAAAATGGTTAATTTTAGCTCAAGGAGTCAGTTGGAGCCGGCTCCAGCACATCACTGCTTGAAGATTTTGTCCTCTTAAGTCAGACAGATCTTACTGTTTATGCCTTACGATAGTCACATGCCACCACTGAGAAAATGAGTACTGAAATGACTAGCACTTTGAATGGGAAGGGGGCGAACTCCTGGAGGGCAAAAATTCAATATCTCAAATATATTATCCTATCCCCTCTCTGTCTACCTCTCTATCTACCTTCTTACTCACCTTTATTGAATACTTAATTTTTCCAATAGTTTTATTTATGGGGAGATTGAGAACTAGAAATAACTAAGATCATACACATCTAGGAAGTGGAGAGGTGGGATTTAAACTTTGGTCCACCTCAGTCTGTGTTCTTACATTCAAATGGAAGCCTCAGGGAGCCGTGGGAGTGGTACATAGCCATGTTCCTTGGGTACCCTCAAGCTATGGGGAAACTGCAACACTAAGTACGGCTGCTTCCTAAAGACTTCAGTCCCAGTTCAGAACTGGTGGCTTTGGAGCCTTCTGAGGAACTGTGGGGCTGTGGAACTGCCTAGCTGTCAGAAATGATTTAGTCAGAACCATGGGGGCTCTACCTGATCTGAGGCTTCTTTTGTCATCCTTTCAGAAATTCCAAAGAGGAATTTAAATATTTGGGGGTTTTCGTAGGGAGCTGAGATGCATATTGCTTCCAGGTACCTTTAGGACCATCATTTCTAAAGACCTCACTTACCAGATGAAGAAACAAGCTTATAGAGGGGAAATGACTTCCCTAAGATCACACAGCTGATTCGGTCAAGCATCACCAGTAGATGAAGAAATAACTGGAAGAAATTTGTCCTCATCCTCAACTTCTCCATTTTCCATTCCATCTTTTTTAATGTTCCTTCATTGGTATCTCAATCAGATATACTCTTAAAAAAACCTTTATTATAAAATTGCATATACTGTATATTATTATTTTATAAATTTCTTGTTTTTTTCTCTTTTCTCTTTTTTTTTTTTTTTTTTTTTTTTGAGGCAGGGTCTCACTCCATAACTCAGGCTGTAGTGCAGTGGCATGATCTCGGCTCACTGCAGCCTCTGTCTCCCTGGCTCAAGCAATCCTCCCACCTCAGCCTCCCGAGTACCTGGGACGACGGGTGCGCCCCATCATGCCCAGCTAATATTTATTTATAAATTATACATAATTTATATATTTTGCTGAATGGGTGACTGATTTCTAAAATATTTTAAAGCAAGTCCCAGACAGCATACTATTGCAAGGTATATATTCATAAAGAAAAGCGATGTGATATATATAATAGCAGAACCCAAATAAACGTAAAGCCTACAGTGGGCTGAAGGTAGGAGACCTAGGCCTTGTTTTACTTAGCTCTGCCACTAAGTAGCTATCTAATCATGGGAAAGTTGTTTAAGCCCTTAGTCCCAGATTTATTTCCTTAAAAACAAAATAAAACTATATTTTATTTATTACCTTACAACATTAAAATTCTATGACAACTCATGGCTGGACACGGTGGCTCACGCCTGTAATCCCAGCACTTTGGAAGGCCAAGGTGGGCAGATCAACTGAGGTCAGGAGTTCGAGACCAGCCTGGCCAGTATGGTGAAACCTCATCTCTACTAAAAATGCAAAAATTAGCTGGGTTTTGTGGCACATGCCTGTAGCCCCAACTACTTGGGAGGCTGAGGCACAAGAATCCCTTGAACCCAGGAGGCAGAGGTTGCAGTGAGCCGAGATCGTGCCACTACACTCCAGTCTGGGGGACAGAGCAAGACCTCCTTGTCTCAAAAACAAAACAAAACACAAAAACGTGTAACAATTCAAATTCCTGGAAGGATATTTGAATTTAAAAAGGGAACTGACGTTTAATGCTCCCTGGTTACTTATCTGGCAAAGGAAAGTGATTTGGGGGAGCATTAGTTATAGCTGTGCAGATGGGAGAAGAATTGTTCAGAGGTCTTAAAGTTACGCTTTTCGCGCAGATGCCAAAACATTTCCAAAGAAAGTTGGTCTTGACTACCACAACTGCCAGATGTGGTTCTGAGAAATGCAAAATTATGCCATAACTCCTCTTTACTAGTAGACTTTCAGGATTAGTTGTTTGAATACCCTGAAGATCAACTGTCCGAATTACATTGGGAAACTGTGGTTTAAGGATAAAATATTTTCCAGCTTCAACCGAATATCTATTTTCTGAAGTATCCCAAAACTCCACAATTTGTTTAACCATAAAGGTTTTCTTTTTTCTTTTATTTTATTGCGGTTTGTGAGAAGTTAGCTAAAAGCCAGATTTCGGAAGTTGAATGCTGCCATCTGGTGGTTGACAGGTAGCACTGAGCTGGAGTAGGGAAATCTTTCCGCCAGACCCACGGCAGAAAACAAACAAAAAACCCCACAGGACTGAAGGCATAAGATGTAGGGCCGGACGCAGTGGCCCACGCCTGTAATCCCAAACTTTTGGAGGCGTATGTGGGAGGATTACCTGAGGCAAGAGTTCGAGACCAGCTGGGCAACACAGTGAGACCACCGTCCCCCTGCCATCTCTTAAAGGGAAAAAAAGCATGAGATGTACAAATGTGGTTTTTTTTTCCTAATATAAGTAAAATATGATTATTTCAGGAATTTATAAAACATGTTGAAGTAAATGTGGGAAAATACAAATTTCCTACAGTTCTTAAATTCTAACGCATTTTGGTGCACTTTTTTCCAATCTTTGTTTATTGCATTCTTTGCAATATCCCAACTTTCATTAAAAATTCAGTTTTTTTCATAACTCTGACTTTCATCCAAAAATATTTCTTGAGCACTTTTTATATACCAAGTACTTCATTAGGCACTAGAGATAAAATAATAAAGAAAAAACTCTAGAAAGTCCCCGTCCTCACAGAGCTTGCATTCGGGGTCAGGAGCAACAATAAACAAAGGAAGACATAATTAAAGGTTAAATCATGAGAAATGCTATGAAGAAAAATAAGGCATCACAAAAGGAAATAGAATGATTACAGAGCTACTTCAGATAGGGTGGTCATGAAAGGTCCCTCTGAGGTAGTGTAAGAAGTAACATTTGAACAGCATTCTGAATGACCAGAAGGAGAAAGCCATGTAAATGTGTAGGAGAAGAGTCCCATAGGGCAGGGGTCCCCAACCCCCAGGCCACAGACCGATATCTGTCCATGGCCTGATCAGAACCAGGCCGCAGAGCAGGAGGTGAGAGGAGGCTGAGCTTCATCTGTATCTGCAGCTTCTCCCCATCACTGGCATTACCACCTGAGAGCTGCCTCTTGTCAGACCAGTGGTAGCATTAGATTCTCATAGAAGCGTGAACCCTATTGTGAACTGTGTATGCAAGGGATCTAGGTTGCAAGCTTCTTGTGAGAATCTAATGCTTGATGATCTGTCATTGTCTCCCATCACCTCCATCCAGATGGGACTGTCTAGTTGCAGGAAAACAAGTTCAGGGCTCCCACTGATTCTACATTAAATTGTATATTTCATTATATATTACATTCATTATATTCATTCAGTATATTCATTATATATTACAATGTAATAATAATAGAAATAACGTGCACAATAAATGTAATGCACTTGAATCATCCCGAAACCATCCCCCGGGCCCACACCTAATCCATGATAAAATTGTCTTCCACAAAACCTGTCTTTAGTGCCAAAAAGGTTGGGGACCTCTGCCCTAGGTGTGAAAAGTGTTCTAAGAGGAAAGACAAGTGCAAATGCTCTGAGGCAGGAGCATGCTTACTGTATTAGCAGCATAGTAAGGAAGTTGGTGTGGCTGGAAAGATGTGCGGGAGATAAAAACAGGAAGGAAATAAAATAGGAGAGTACAGCCAGAGATCAAACCACAACAGGGCCAAACCATGTAAAAACTTTATTTTCCCCCATTTAAATCCATTTAACACAACAGAGCTGCATCTTGAAGGATGGGGCAGGATCCACAGTCAGCAAAGGAGGGAAAGAACATCCCAGAAAGAGACAATGTTGAAGCAAGCAAAGGCATGAGTGCTTTTTTTTTTTTTTTTTTTTTTTTTTTTTTTTTTTTTCCTTGAGTTCGAGCAATTTCTTTTTTTTTTTTTTTTTTTTTTTTTTTAAATTTATTTATTATTATTATACTTTAAGTTGTAGGGTACATGTGCATAACGTGCAGTTTTGTTACATATGTATACTTGTGCCATGTTGCTGTGCTGCACCCATCAACTCGTCATTTACATGAGGTATAACTCCCAATGCAATCCCTCCCCCCTCCCCCCTCCCTATGATAGGCCCCGGTGTGTGATGTTCCCCTTCCTGAGTCCGAGTGATCTCATTGTTCAGTTCCCACCTATGAGTGAGAACATGCGGTGTTTGGTTTTCTGTTCTTGTGATAGATCATTCTTGGCATGAGTGCTTTTAAGGTTAAGAGTATGAGCTCTGGGACTTGAGAGAGATCTCCCAGCTCTGCCACTTCTGGTTGTACCATGATTCCCTTTTCTCGAACCAATAAATAGAGTGTAATCAGTTAGTACATCATAGACCCTATCTCTAGGAACCCTAAGATCAGACGAGGCTGGCTACACTGATAGAGTGCTAAAGGTCCAGCCAAGCAGAGGGTCACCCAACATCCACTATTATTATTGGATAGAGTATTAGAGTGGGGATGTAGTAGATGGGAGAGAGGGAGGGAGTTTGGCACATTAAAAAGTAAGAAGCAGAAAGATTGATGGATGGAGAGATGGAGACAATGGGGAAGCACTATAATTTCACCTGATCTTGGGCAGGTGTTTTAGCTACCACTAAGAAGTAAGATCCTGCAAAATCTCAAACTTTAGTATACATCAAAATTTTCTGGAGGGTTTGTTAAAACACAGATTTCTGGGACCCACACCAAGAGTTTTTGATTCAATAGGTCTGATGTGAAGCCTGAGAATTTGCAAGTTCCCAGATGAGACTGAGAATGCTGGTTTGAAGACCACACTCAGAAAACTCATGCTATGATTGGTGCCAAATGAGGCAAAAATGGAAAATTCAGTCAGCCTGTTTCTTTGTTCACATACTGCCAAACAGATAGACTTCACATCTCTTGGCATTGTCCCAACTGATTGTTGTGACAATGTTGTACTTCTGATGTTATTCAAGGCAGAGTGGGAGAGGTTTGTGACTTATATAGATGCTGTTTCATACAGGGGAAAAACCATTTGAAGCTTGGGAAATATTTCTGGGTTCATTGCCTTATGCTGTTTCTTTTGCTTCTTGTTTTTTCTTTTTCTTTCTTTCTTTTTTTTTTTAGACAGTTTCTAGCTCTGTCGCCCAGACTGGAGTGCAGTGGCACCACTCACTGCAGTCTCCACCTTCCAGGTTCAGATGATTCTCTCACTTCAGCCTCCCAAGTAGCTGGGATTACAGGCACACACTGCCCCACTGGGCTATTATTTTCTGTAGAGGCAGGGTTTCTCCATGTTGCCCAGGCTGGTCTGGAACTCCTGGGCTCAAGCAATCTACCTGCCTTGGCCTCCCAAAGTGCTGGGATTATAGGTATGAGTCACTGCGCCTGGCCATACTGTTGCTCTTTACCCGTAATTACCCATTAGCAAGCAAGACATTGAAAATAATATATCCATCCCATATTCTTTGTAAATAAGATTATGAGAAAACAAGCTTTTTAGTATTCTGGTAGTGGGGATGTCAAACGGTACAACCTTTCTGTACAGCAACTTTTTTGTAGCATTCCAAATATGTACTATTTGATTCAGCAATTTCACTTCTGGAAAATTATCATACGTAATGAACTGAAGAGGTACTGCAAATATATAAGTACATGAAAACTCGCCACAAGCATAATTTACAAAAACTTAAACTGAAAACGGCCTAACTGTCCAGCAATGGGGAACTGGGTAAATAGTGTAATAGTGTAGAAAGCTTTACTGTGGAAGAAGGCTTAGTGGCAGTAAAATAAATACAGAGGTAGATATTACAAGTTTGCGTGTGTGTGTGTGTGTGTGTGTGTGTGTGTGTGTGTGAGAGAGAGAGAGAGAGAGAGAGATAATTTTTGGTATTTTGTATTTTGAAAAATTTCTGCAATTAACATGTATTATTTTTGCGATATGAAGAAACATTCTCTCTCCAAATCATTTGCCACTAATTACAGTAGGAAACTTCATGCACATTGGGCAACAGAGTGAGACCACGTCTCAAAAAAAAAAGTATACAAGAAGATGTGTATAGCTTATATGCAATTACTATGTTATTTCATATCAGGGACCTACGGACCCATGATTTTGGTATCCACTGGGGTCCTGGAGCTAATCCCCCACAGACACTGAGGGACAAATGTAGTAGATTGAACTAAATCCACGTTCAACTTGAAGTTTGTTTTAAAAATAACTAATTGAAGTTGACTTATTTCTTTGACCTTTGTATCCTTCATGAAGGTGCAGTACAGGAAGAGACTCTTTGTGAATTAAGGGCTCCAGGTAGAATCTAGTTAACTGCATTTTTTTTCTGATACATAAAAGATATCTTTTTATACATTAGGTAGTCCTAAAACAGACATGAGTTCTTTAACATCACGTGAACAAGCTTATTGTGCAATTCTATTACATTCACCTGTTTACCCATTGCTTGAAAGTTGAATTTCAAGTATATTCCTCTGGGCTGGTACAGAAACTCTTGGTTGTAGTATATTTTATCCTTAGGAGTAAAGTTTTAACTGTATGTCTCACATTTGTGTCATTTAAGCATAATAATTAATAAAAATATATTTGACAGCCACTAATTAGATGAGCAATTTTGGGCCATTCAACTTCACCTAGGTCTCATTAAAACCAGCTATAAAATGAAGAAGGTATATTCCACCTCAAGCTTCCTTTTTAGTAGATTCCAAGTTCTGAATCAGGGAGTATTAGTGCAGCATTCAGAAGGATTTTAAACTTGCATTAATCTAGTCTTTTTAAAATCATTACATCAAAATATCTAGGTGAGTTTTTCTATCGTTTATCTTTTTTAAGAATTGCATGCATGCATTAATCTAGTCGTTTTTATATTGTTACTTCAAAATCCCTAGATGAGTTTTTCTACTGTTTATTTAAAAAAATTTCTTCTTCTTCCTGGGCTCAGGTGATCCTCCCACCTCAGCCTCCTGAGTAGCTAGTACTACAGCACGTGCCACCACGCCCAGCTAATTTTTTATATCTTTTTTTTTTTTGTAGAGACAGGATCTCACTCTGTTGCCCAGGCTGGACTCAAACTTCTGGGCTCAAGTGATCAGCCCATCTTGGCCTCCCATAGTGCTAGGATAATAGGTGTGAGCCACCGTGCGCAGATTCTACTGTTTAAATGCCAAATCAGTCTTACTATTTTTAAAGTATGGTAATACCTATATGCATTTTGGAACAAAAGCAGCCAGAGCCTTCATATAGAGAAAAAAAAATAGATTCATGGTTGCCTTGGGCTGTGAGAAGGGGAGGAAAGGAGGGAAAGGGGGAGTGACTACTAATGGGCACAGAGTTTCTTTGGGGGACATTGAAAATGTTCTAAAATTAGACTTTAGTATTGGTTGCACACTCTGTTAATATACTAACTGAACCGTATACTTTAACTTGGTGAACCTTATAGTATGAGAATTATATCTCAATAAAGTTGTTACCAAAAAAGTAGCTGGACCACATGGATTCATAGCAGTTAATATGAAAAGCAGCTCAGTTATCCAAAATTTCATTCTGCCACATTGTAGAGATATGTTCTACACGAGGTCTCCTGAAAGGCTGCTAGTGGGGCCTGATTCTTGCTTTGTCTTACTAAAACAGCTCTTCACGTAAATAAACAGTACAGAAGAGTTTTCTTTTCTTTCCATTTTTTTTTTTTTGAGACATTAAGACAAGGTCTCACTCCAGTCCCCTAGGATCATAGCTCATTGCATTCTCACCTTCCCCAGCTCAGTTGATTCTCCCACCTCAGCCTCCCAAGTAGCTGGGACTACAGGCACACACCACCACTGCCCAGCTAATTTTTTGTACTTTTAGTAGAGATGGAGTTTGGCCATGTTACTTGGCTGGTCTCAAACTCCTGGGCTCGAGCAATCAGTCCACCTTGGGCTCCCAAAGTGTTGGGATTATAGGCATGAACCATAGCACCTGGCTGAAGACTTTTTTAAATGGGTAGTTAGATATTTCAAGGGAATATGTTTATCACATGTAGTCACATTCTGTTAGAGGTAAAATGCAGCAAAAGCCCAAATGCTGTGTGGTGATTCTGTCTTTGTCAGTTGAGTTGCTGTAGTTAGTAGTTCCAAATAAATCAGGTATTTTTTTCACAGTTTATTTTTTTTCAGTCTGGTTATAAATGTTTTTCCTACTATGACCCAACTGGACAAAAACTGTTTATTTTGGAAAAAAGGGAGAGAATGCTCTGAGTAATTAAATACATGTTAGTTTCCTAATTGCTTTTCAGTTGTGATTTCGCATTCTTTTTCTTTATTTTCTTTGACAACATACATCGGGGTTGGCCTAATCTAATCATATGATAAAAGCAAAAGAGTAAGTCAGAATGATTCAAAGAGTGAGAAGGACATAACCTGTTGCTGGTTTAAAGATGGAGGGAATTCAAGCTGCCTCTAGAAGCAGAGTGCCCCTGGATGACAGCCAGCAAGCAAATGGGAACCTCATTCTCACAATCCCAAGGAACTGAAATTTGCTAACAACTGGAAGGAGCTTGGAAGCAGATTTTTCCCCAGAACTTCCAAGTTAGAGGGCAGCCTGGCTGGCACCTTGATTTTGTCAGAGGCGTTTGAATCAGCTTGAATAGGGGCTGGGTAAAATAAGGCTGAGACCTACAGGAATGCATTCCCAGATGGTTAGGCATTCTAAGTCACGGGATGAGATATGAGGTTGGCACAAGATACAGATCAAAAAGACCTTGCTGATAAAACAGTTTGCAGTAAAGCAGCTGGCCAAAACCCACCAAAACCAAGATGGTGACAAGATGACCTCTAGTCGTCCTTACTGCTACACTCCCACCAGATCCATGACAGTTTACAAATGCCATGGCAAAGTCAAGAAATACCCTATATGGTCTTAAAAGGGGAGGGATGAATAATCCACCCATTCTTTAGCATATAATCAAAAAATAACCATAATAATGAGCAACCAGCAGCCCTCAGGTCTGCCCTGCCTATGGAGTAGCCATTCTTTATTCCTTTACTTTCTTAATAAACTTACTTTCACTTTATGAATTTGCCTTGAATTCTTTCTTGCACAAGATCCAAGAACCCTCTCTTGAGATCTGGATCGGGACCCCTTTCAGGTGACAATTTCAGCTCTATGGAACCCTAGGGAGAGAACTAGCCAACCATGCCTGGACATCTGACCTATAGAACTGTGAGATAATGAATGGGTGCTATTTTAAGCTGCTTTTTGTGGTAATTTTTGTTTTGCTTTGTTTTGTTTTTGAGACAGGGTGTCTGTTGCCCAGGCTGGAGTGCAGTGGCATGATCTCAGGTCACTGCAACCTCCACCTCCAAGGTTCAAGTGATTCTCCCACCTCAGACTACTGAGTAGCTGGGACCATGGGTGCACACCAGCACACCTAGCTAATTTGTGTATTTTGTGGTAGACACGGGGTTTCACCATGTTGGCCAGGCTGGTCTTGAATTCCTGACCTCAAGTGATCCACCCACCTCATCCTCCCAAAGTGCTGGGATTACAGGCGTGAGCCACCCCGCCTGTGGTAATCTGGCAGCAATAGAAAACTAATACTTTTAAAGAATTTAACTTCTTTACTTGTACTTATGGGGTTTGGTGTATAAATTATTTCATCACCCAGATAGTGGGCATATTACCTGATAGGTAATATTCAACCCTCAACCTCCTCCCACTCTGCATGCTAAAGTAGGCCCCAGTGTCTGTTGTTCCCTTCTTTGTGTCCATTTGTACTTAATATTTAGCTTCCACTTAAATAAATGAGATCATGCGGTAATTGGTTTTCTGTTCCTGTGTTAATTTGCTTAGGATAATGACCTCCAGCTGCATCCATATTGCTGCAAAGGACATGATTCCATTCTCTCACAATAAAATATTTTTAAGATAAGATATGCACATTGTCTTTGTAGACATAATGCTATTGCACACTTAATAGACTATAGTATAGTATACATAAAACTTGTGTTACAGTCTTGCCAATGCACCACAATGTAGCAGTTTCTTATTGTGAGGCATTACCTGAAGTTTTTTGTCTCACAACCAAGAGAATTAAGGAGCATGGACGCAAAGGGTGAGGTTGGAGTGAAAGTTTAATAAGCAAAAAAGAAAGCTCTCTGCTGCAGAGAGGGGACCCAGAAGTGGGTAGCCATTTTTACAGTTGAACACAAAGGTTTTTATAGGAAGTCGATGAGGGCTGGGCATCTCATTTGCATAAACCATGAATTTCTTGTAGCTCCGCCCTGTCCTCCTAATGCACATGCTGGTCCTTAGCTTGAGTTACTTCATATTGTTTTGTTTCCCTTACTGTGCATGTGTCAGGGAACAGAATTTTCTATTGCAGGCATGTCTGGGCAAGTCACCCGTGTAGCCTTTCTTATCTGTGCAGCTGTGGGCATATCTTAGGAAAGCCCCCTTGTGCAAGTTCCCTTATCAGTGCATGCCAGCTGTTCTGTTGGACAAAAGGATTAAACTCAGGACCCACCTTAACTGCCTGCCTGACTGGGTTTTTTCTTTTCTCCTCTTTCACTTGTACATGCACTGGAAAACCAAAAGAATTGTGTGATAGCTTTATTGCTATATTTACTCTATTGGGATATTCACTTTATTGTGGTAAGCCTGCACTATCTGTGGTATGCCTGTATACGCAAATAAACTTCTAATTATTTTTCTCCTGTTAATCTGTCTTTTGTTACAGGGGTCTGTCTCAACTAACTCAGAAAAGGTAGAGGAAAAATTATTCTTTTTTCCCTTACATCATCACCAGGCAAAGTCCTCTGCTATTGGAGCCAATAGCATTTGGAATACTGAAATTTATTTAGCATGTCTAGTACGTTTGTATTATTAAAGAGAAGAAGAATTTTAAATTTTAAGATTGAAATCGAGGAAAAATCTTCATGGCATTGAATTCTTCAACATGACATTGCCTGCATGCTTTAAGCAGAAAGGGTACAACATCAAGATATTTATAATCACCAGAGAAAACTGATGCATGGAAATCTCAAATGTAAAAATAAAACCAAGCCAGATGGCTGAGCGCGGTGGTTCACTCCTATAATCCCAGCACTTTGGAAGGCCAAGACACGTGGATTACAAGGTCAGGACATCGAGACTATCCTGGGTAACCTGGTGAAATTCCATCTCTACTAAAAATACAAAAAATTAGCCAGGTGTGGTGGCAAACAACTGTAGTCCCAGCTACTTGTGAGGCTGAGGCAGGAGAATTGCTTGAACCCCGGAGGCAGAGGTTGCAGTGAGCTGAGATCACGTCACTGCACTGCAGCCTGGGCGTCAGAGCAAGACTCCGTCTTAAAAACAAAAACAAAAACAAAAAACAAAACAAAACAAAAGAAGCAAGCCAGGTAGTTTTACTTAAGAATTTTCTGGTTCTGCATTACGATTGTTACAGAAGTTGTTATGGATTGTTCCGTCAGATTCTTGAAGCTCCCTGCTGAAAATTACATTTTTTTGTTTCATATTGTCCATTTAGAATAATTAAATATAGTTGTACATATGTCTGAGTGCAATTACCTTTCTGTCTTCTATGATTTTCATAGGAATTACACTCATTTTCTGGTGTTATCTAAATGGGAAAAGTTGAAACGAATCATCCAAAAGTCATCCTTACTCAGCACAAGGCGTTTATTGTCTATATTTAAAATTGACTCAGCATTTTCAGTGACAATATTCTCTTTGCTTGATCCTCAGTCTGACATTCAATTTCACATTTTTTGCCACTATTACCAGATGCAAGAATGTCAAAGCCAGTGAAACCTAGAGATCAAGCAGATCAACTTCTTCACTTAAGAGATAAGGAAACTGGGATTCAGAAGAGTCAAAAGACTTCCTGAAGGCCTTATAGCTAGTAGTGACCCAGAAGCAAACTCTCTTAAGATCTCGATGGGGCCTGGATCCAAACACTGCTTGTCAGAATCTAGAGAAGATATCATAGTTGGAGATAAAATCTACAAATAGTGCCCTGAAAATCTTTACATATACTAGGCCCGTGACTTTGACTGTATTCATAATAGCTAAGTGAGATAGAAAACTATATTATCCCAATAACTTAATTTACTCTTTATTATTATTTTAAAATTTTTCTTTTCAAATGTGGAGGGTAAATAGTAGCTGCATGTATTTATGGGGTACACGAGATGTTTTGATACAGGCATTCAGTGTGAAATAAGCACATCGTGGAGAATGGGGTATTGATTCCCTCAAGCATTCATCCTTTGAGTTGCAAACAATCCAGTTACACTTTTTAAGTTATTTTAAAGTGTACAATTAAGTTATTCTTGACTATAGTCATCCTATTGTGCTATGAAATAGTAGGCCTTATTTATTCTATTTTTTGTACCCATTAACCATCCCCACTTCTCCCCAAGCCCCCCACTACCCTTCACAGCCTCTGGTAACCATCCTTCTACTTCTACTCTTTATGTCCATGAGTTCAATAGTTTCGATTTTTAGATCCCACAAATAAGTGAGAACATGTAATGCTTGTCTTTCTATGCCTGGCTTATTTCACCTAACATAATGTCCTGCAGTTCCATCCATACTGTTGCAAATGACTGGATCTTATTCATTTTTATGGCTGAAGAGGTGTCCATTATGTACAAGTAGCATATTTTAATCCATTTATCTGTTGATGGACACTTACGTTGCTTCCAAATCTTGGCAATTGTGAACACAGCTGCAACAAGCATGGCAAGGCAGATATCTCTTCGACATATTGATTTAATTTCCTTTAGATGCATAACCAGTAGTAGGATTGCTGAATCATACTTCAGTTCTATTTTGACTTTTTTGAGGAACCTCCAAGCTGTTCTCCACAGTGGTTGTACTAATTTACATTCCCACTGTTAAAGCAAAGTAAATATGACCTGAGACGGACTCCATACTTCTATATTTAGGTTCTTGCAGATGAACCAAAAGAGTAGACAATATTGAAACCTTAACTTAGTAATATGTGCCTGTAACAATAGCTGAGTCAATCCATGAACATGGAATATTTTTCCATTTTCTGGTGTCCTCTTCAATTTCCTTTATCAGTGTTTTATAGTTTGCATTGTAGATATCATTTACTTCATTGGTTAAGTTAATTCCTACGCATTTCATTTTATGTGTGTCTATTATAAATGGGATTACTTTTTAAAATCACTTTCTCCACATTGTTCACTATTGATTTATAGAAACGCTATTAATTTTTGTATGTTGATTTTGTGTCCTGTGACCATACTAAATTTTTAAAGTCAGTTCTAATAGTTTTTTTGTGGAGTCTTTGAGTTTTTTCCAAATATAAGATCATATAATCTGCAAGCAAGGATAATTTTACTTCTTCTTTTCCAATTTGGATGCCCTTTATATTTTTCTCTTGACTGATTGCTCTAGACAAGACATGAATGCCTGCTTTTACTACTTCTATTCAACATAGTGTTGGACATGCTAGCCAGAGCAATTAGGCAAGCACAAGAAATAAAATGCATCCAAATTGGAAAGGAAGAAGTAAAATTATCTGTTTGTAGATCACATGATCTCATATGTACAGAACCTTAAAGATTCCACTAAAAACTGTTAGAACTAATAAACAAAGTCACCAAAGTTGCAGAACACAAAATCAACACACAAAAAGCAGTTTGATTTCTACAAACTAACAATAAACCATCCAAAAAGGAAATTAAGAAAAAAATTCCTTTTACAATAGTATCAAAAAGAACAAAATATTTAGGAATAAACCTAACCAAGGAGGCTAAAGATTTGTACACTGAAAACATCACTGAAAGAAATTAAAGAAGACACAAATAAATGGATATAAGGCAGGAGAATAAGGTCTGGAGTCAGGGAACATAAGGTTAATTCACCCTTATTTCCGAGAACTAAATCAAATGGAAACACTTCAGCTATGACAGGAAATATCCTCTCCATTTACACAGGGTGCACACTAAGTAAGTTACTTCGTAACTTTACTTCATCCTCTTCATTCATATCGGGCTTACACCAAGCAATCAATGGAAACCTCTAGAGGGTAATTAAACCCCAGAAAATTCTGAAACAGGGTTTTTCAGTCCCTATGCTCTTGACCACTCCCATACTGTGGAGTGCATTTTCGTTTTCAATAAATCTCTGCTTTTGCTGTTTCATTCTTTCCTTGCTTTGTGCATTTTGTCGTTTTTTCTTCAAGACGCCAAGAACCCGGACATCCTCCACCGGTAACACACTTTGGTGAGCCACTCAGGAGGTAAGCCCAAAGTTTGGAATTTAATTTTCTCTTTTTCCTTTCTGCTTCATACAAGGGAATCTCTCTCTCTTTTTCTTTCCAACTCAGGACCCTCGGTGAGCAGCAGCTAAACATGGAGGCAACTGGAAGTTTCCGGCCATGGCAGGTGAAACTAAGGGGTGTCCATGTGGAGGCACCTAACCACCACCACCCAGTTCGGGTAAAGGATCTGGGTCTTTTTCCTTTTTTTCCCCCCTCTTTCTTTACTCTTTTCTATCTTTTCTGGTTGTGGTCCCTGATCCTTACATGTGGCGCAGCTTGGAGCAAACTCACATGCTTTTCAGGTGACTTAAACCTTTTCTTATGCTAAATTCTTCCCTTCTCCTACTTGACTGGCTAAGGACAAAAGAAACCCACCTAGCCTTTAGTTTCCTATCATTAAAGTTCATAGCTATCACTCTAGTGAAGAACAGGAAGCATGGGAAAAGGTGGCCTTACATATTAAAAGGCTGCTAGAAGTTGAGGCCTTCATCCAGGGACAAAAGGAAAGCTCATAGTAGGCCATCACCTCTGGAAAGAAAACATGCAAGTGGCACTGGTGCCCTCCTAAGGTCAGAGACGTTTGACAATCTAAGACTGGACCTCAGAGGGGGATACCCTGGGGGAATCCTCTAGACCTCAACATCTCCAAATGGGATACCCTCAGCAGAGGTTCTGAGGTCTAGTACTAAACCATCCTTAGAATTTTCTCTTGCAGTTGCAATACTGTTTGGCCCCAATATTGTTTGGAACCTGGAGTTTACTGTTGAATGGCAAAGTGTGATGGCATTACATGTATCCAGGCTTTTGTGCTGCTAGCAGTTCTAAGCAAGTGGCCTGATCAACGTGTGATGCTCTCCTTTGGTGCTGTTTGGCCCCAGTGTTCTTTGGAGTAAGGAGGTTTGGCCTTTAAAAATTACACTGCCATGGAAACTGCTTTACCTGAAATTTTGGTTCACAGCCTTCATCGGATTAGCTATTGGGGTAAACAAAGTAAAACTGGCAAGCCTATCTCATGGCTAGGGCTCCAAACTATTGGATATGTCAGTGTTTGGCATAGAAGGTTATAAAACTATAAACCTAGCCAAAACAAAATGATCTTGGTTTGCGTGCCTGTTTTTTTTTGTTGTTGTTGTTTTGTTTTTTTTTTTTTTGTTTTTTGTTTTTTTTTTTACGAGTGAGAGTAATTCGTGAAAGGAAAATATTATCTTGGGCCACAAAAATCACTAAGCTAAAGGGAAAATTCAAGCTGAGACCTGCTTAGGGCAAACCTATCTTCCACTCTATTCAAAGCCATCCCTCTGCTCACTGAGATAAATGCATATTTGACTGCCTTCCTCGGAAAGGCTCATCAGAATCTCAAAAGAATGCAGCCGTTTGTTTCTCACCTACCTGTGACCTGGAAGACCCCTGCCCACTTTGTCCCGCCTTTCCAGACTGAACCAATGTTCATTTTACATATGTTGATTGATGTCTCATGTCTGCTTTGTTAAAAGTGAAAGAACTGAGTACAGTTAATGGAGTAAATGTTTTAGGTAAACTTTTTGTGTAAATTAAAATCTTAAAATTATTTTTGATGCTCATTTACTATCTGGGTCATTTCCAATTAAGAAAGGGTTGTGATATGCGGAAATATGTTTCTAAAATTGTGGAATTGTTCTTATCTATAAATGCCCATATCTTATGGTTCAGGATTTCTTGCTTTTTAGGGTTTCACTAAAGTTTTAGGTTACTAAGGATAAGAATTCTAGTTAACACATAATTCTGTACACAAAATGTGCCAGAAAGGGTTATATTATTAGTGAGAAAAAGAATAATTTTGTCTAATTATCTGAAAGTTGGTTAAACAATGTATTAAGGAACCAGTAAGTAGGAGAGAAGATTGTGGACAAAGTTTAGATAATAAAATATTCTTTAAAACCTGATAGAGAATTGGAGACATTTGGCTAATTAACATTTTCAAAGTTAAAGGTCTTAGGCCTGATTAAAGTAAAATAAGAAGTATTGTAAATAAATGCATCAGCAGTTAGGCAATTCTTTTTTTTAAAATACAGTTAAACCTGAATTTAGCATGGAGCCAAATTTCACATACATGCTTGCATTGCTTCACACTATGTTTACTGTTTTGTGCTTAGAGGAATTATTGGTCATGTGTCTAGAGTGAATTTCTTTATTGCATAGGATGTATGGTGATACTGGTGGACTTAAGGATATTAAATTGTGTATCAGGAATAAAATATTCATTACATGGTTTTTAGGGGGCCCTGGGTAACACTGTAGACTCCAGGGAAGATTGAATAGAAAAGGTTTAGGGTTGGGTTCCTGTTTGTTTTTGCTTCTAGTTTTCATTCATTTGCTGTTTATTCTTCTCTGGCTTTGCTTGTGTATGCATATGTAAAACCATATATATATATATATTTTTTTTTTTGGTTTCTAGTGGAAGTCTTTTATTTGGTTCTGTGAATACTTTGTTTCTTATGTGTTTCTAGCAAGTTATCATTTGTTACATTTAACTGGAATTCCTAGGCTACCTTTGTTGGGCTACAGGAATTAATGGAACACATCAACTTTTTCACCTTAAACTAACTTTTTGGAGCTTAGGCTTCCTGATACTTTAAGTGTGTTGAGTATACTTTTGTAAATAGAATTTGAGTCATGTTTCTCACTTTCTGCCTAATTTGTCCAACATTTGTAAACTATTTGTGAACATTCTTAATTCATGGCAATGTGTTTGTTTGCATAAAGTCAAGCAGAGTTGCTAGGACTGCTCAGGGAGAGAGAACACAAAAACCTGACATGCCAGCAAAATGGTAAGAATTTCTTAGCAGTCACACTCTGGCCTCTCTCTCTGTGCAAACCGGTTAAATGAAAGGTAAAAGTCACTGTTTATCTCCTCTGTAAAGTCGTAATTAATATAAAAAAGAACTCTGATGTTGGTCTTATGCTGTAGCAAATCTGGTGTGCTTTGTGTGTCTTTCCGTATTGTTCTGTCATAAAGAGGGATACCTTAAGATAATATGTGTGCCTAGTATCTCCATAGGTCTGTTGTTCAACATGGCCCAGCAAACTGGTCAGTCACGTTCTTGGGAGCTTGACTTTGTAACCATGTGGCCATGCTTTCTTTTTTCAAAATGGTTGCCTGGGTTTAGGGTCCAATTCCTGGATTAGGGAATGAGTCCTTTATCTTCTGCGTATTTATATGTGTTGTGTGTGTAATATAAAAGAGCTTTAACTGGTTTAATAATAATAAGAGCTTAAATCCACTATTTTGTCAGGAAAGTAAAAAGTATAATGCCTTTTACTTTACGTGACTGAAGTAATCTCTGGGAAATAAAGACAGTTTTAAAGATTATTGGTAAAATAAAAATATCTTCTAAAATGTAAACATTTGGTCTAAATTATGCAGGTCAAATAGTAGGTATGCTAAATGCTTTAAGGTCATAAACTGCTTCTTTGACTTTTAAAAACTGTTCAATTTATTTTGGAGCATTAGATTCTAGAGAAGGCCTAGGGACATGTGAAATTAGCCACGCCCCACAGCTATGCAAAGAAGGTTATAAAGAAAAGAGATTATATATAAGAAAGGATATTGTATGGTAAATTCTTGTCCTAAAGTAAAATAGCTGATTGTTTAAAAGAGGGATGTTTAGGACAAGTCAGAAGTCCAATCATGTCATAGATGGTCTGTGTAAGCTGTGAAAGAATTTATGAACAAGAATTTACGCAAAAAATGTTACACAATTTAAAGGCGATTAGGCCTCCTAAATGCTACATTAAATGCCACTATGACTCTTAACTGTACAACTTGCCTGCTTTACAGCTAGGTAATGCCTGGGACACTTGGAGTTAGATGCTAGAGAGTCAGACCTTATCTGTGCTCTATCTGGGTCCTAGGCTCCACATCTAATACACAATTAAAATCCTGAACTTACCAAGGTTTTCACCAAAAGTGAAAGTCACTAAGAGTTAACATGGTAACATGTAATTGAAACTATTGAAGAAACAGTTTTACATGCAAGGTGTGTAGAAAAGTGAAATGTGTTTTTGGCAGAAAATTATAAGAAGACATGGGAATATAAATTTTTTAAACCTTTAAAATATTAATAGGTTTCCCCAAATGAAATTTAAGCTTTACAATTGTCTTTTATTCTTTGACATGTTTAGTTACATGGGAAGCATTGTCAAAATAAAAAAAAAAGTGTTTAATCATCTTCAGGTTATATTTTAGTGAATAATATTAACATATGTTCCAAAATTGTATTGGATTTATAAAATTCTAATATGCCTGAGTATATGCTATCATAATTATGCTTATTATGTTCCCAATGTAGGTAAGAAGTTATTTTATTTTATTTTACTTTTTTGAGACAGAGTCTCGCTCTGTCACCCAGGCTGGAGTGCAGTGGCATGATCTCGGCAGACTGCAAGCTCTGCCTCCCGGGTTCACGCCATTCTCCTGCCTCAGCTTCCTGAGTAGCTGGGACTACAGACGCCCGCCACTGCACCCGGCTAATTTTTTGTATTTTTAGTAGAGACGGGGTTTCACCATGTTAACCAGGATGATCTCGATCTCCTGACCTTGTGATCCGCCCGCCTTGGCCTCCCAAAGTGCTGGGATTACAAGCATGAGCCAATGTGCCCTGCCAAGAAGTTTTAATAGTACATTCACTGCCTCATAATCAGTCGGAAACAACATTGGTTCACTCCTGTTAACTCACATCACGGGTTAAAAAGAACATTTCTAGGAGGCCTTCACCCTTCTAGAAGGGCATCATTAGTTAGGTACTTTTTCCATGGTTTGGAGTAAAAGAAGCAATGATTAAAAATGTATCCCTTATGATAGGCTTATAGCAAATCCTACTGTACAGGCTACAGTTATACAATAAACTTTAAATTCTCTTGTGAAAGTTATGATAGAATTGGTTGAACAAAGAAGTAGCTGTGCAGCTGCTGGTACTCATGGCCTATGGAGAAAACATTGGGTATTACAGAGATTCAGTTGCAGTGGATTAACAAAGAGACTGCTTGGTTAAGTGAGGAGACTCTTTAGCTCATTCTTTGATCTATTTGATTTTAGGAGGTTTGTTTTATGGGGACACTAGGAAAGAAGCATACTCCAAACTCTTGGTATGATTCTCCCAATAGTCATAGTAATAGTCTCCCTAGTGCACCGTATTCTCTCAAAGGTTTCAAATGCTTGCATGGAGCCATCTCTACAATGTCAAGTGGTCTCTCTTCAACTGGAATGACAAGAGCTGAAAAAAATGTGCTACTATGAGGACACCATAACCTATGCAAAATGTGCTGAGAATGGAAATGCAAAATGATGGTAACTGAGGGTGGCACTAAGGCCCTAAGTTTTGGTCACACTCTCACCTAAGTGAGAACCTAAGCAGAAAGGGGAAATATTTTTAAACAAAATTATTGGAGGCCATTGTTTTGGACTGAGCTCATTCACTAGGCCCCAACAGACCAAACCAAACTAAAATGGAGTTACTTGTGCTAAGACTTTAAGCAAACACATAGATCCTAGAACAGACTAGGTTTTGTTTTTTCTCCTGCAAATCTCTATAATAAACATTCCTGACAGTAGAGGTATCCACTTCCTGAAGTTCCCATTAAATCTTTTAACCAAATTCATTTCCTGTTGCCTAGAGACCATCAAGCTTCAGATGATCATGCAACAAGGGTTCCAGTCAGTTCCAGGTGAAGACACCAACCCTGGCCATCAAGGAATTAACCTGCCTCCACTAGACAGAGCAAGGTGAGAGTTCCATTATCCGCAATAGGTAGAGACTATGCCTCAAGCCAGTATGAAGCAGTTACAGAACAAAGACCATTGGTTCCTCCACCAGCCATAAAGATTTGTGGGTATCACATCTCTCAGGTGGGAACTGAAGCAGGAGAATAGGGTCTGGAGGCAGGGAATATAAGGCCAATTCACGCTGGCTTCCTAGAGCTAAATCAAATGGAAACACTTCAGCTATGACAGGAAATATCCTCCCCATTTATATAGGGCGTATGCCAAGTAAATTACTTTGTAACTTTACTTCATCCTCTTCATTTACAAAGGGCACATGCCAAGCAACCAAAGGAAACCTCTGGAGGGTATTTAAACCCCCCAAAAACTGTTATGGGGCTCTTGGGCCCCTATGCTTCAGCTGCACCCACACTGTAGAGTGTACTTTCATTTTCAATAACTCTCTGCTTTTGTTATTTCATTCTTTCCTTGCTTTGTTTGTGCATTTTGTCCAATTCTGTGTTCAAGACACCAAGAACCTGGACACCCTCCACCGGTAACAAATAGATGTCTCACGTTCATGGATTATACGACTTAATATGGTTAAAATGTCTATAATACCCAAAGAAATCTATAGATTCAGTGAAATCCCTATCAAAATCCAATGACATTTTTTGCGGAAATAAGAAATTCATTCTAAATTTCATATGCAATCTCAAGGGACCCCAAATAGACAAAACAATTTTGACGGAAAAAAAAACAAGTTGGAGAACTCACACTTTTTGATTTCAAAACATAGTACAAACTATAGCAATCAAAATAGTGAGTGCCATCAGCACAACACACACACAACAAAGGAAGAAACTTGTTGTCCATGGGAGGCCCCCGGCGGCAGGCAGCAGCCGGCCAGCGGGCGCAGAGGCCAGGAGAGGAGGCCAGGGGCTGCCGGAGTGCAGGGAGGGAGTGAGGCCTGCTGTCATGCTCCCGGGCCCCCTGCACTGTGGCCACAGCTCCCTGGCCTTGTATGCCTGCAGCACGGGTCGCCTGGGGCAGCGCAGCTCACCACAGCCCAGAAAGGAGCAGCACCTGTGCATCACATGGCAGGCAGCCCCATGCCCAGCGAGCTCCCTAGCTACTGGCCTTGGCTGTAAGCCGCCCCACAGCTGGTGACACTGGCGGCCTGGCTGCTTGGCAGGCAGAGCTTGTATGAACACGGGACTTCTTGGTGAGGCCTGAGCAGACAGCTGGCCAGAGTGATCAACAGGTTGGTAAAAACCCTGTGTCCTTGGAGAAAGCTGGTTCCCATTTTCCAGAGGGGAAACCCAGGGTTTGAAAGGCTGTGGTTGGCACTTTGAGAAGGAAGAAGAGAGTAAAGACAGGGCCTGGAGCACAGCACTGGGGGAACCCTTTGTAAATCCAGTTGCAGAAACAGACACCCCAATGCTGTTTACATAGAGCTCTCTCTATATATATATAGAAAAAGAAAATATGAACTATTTATCAGGTGCATGCCTTGTCGAGGATGTGGTCACCTTCCTTTTCTGCACCTTCCAATGTGAAGTTTAATATTCTGTAATGTCTGGGGCACCAGAAGAGAGATGCCTGCTGTGTGCTTAGAAAATTTGCATGGGAAATAGCTGATGGGAATTAGCTCCAGCATCGACCAACTGCCTGGGGACAGATGCTGGTGGAATAAGAGGTAACACTGCAGAAGACATGATAGAAAGAAAAATAAAAAGTGAGGACTTGGCGCCTATTGTGTAGGGGCAATCTAGGATACCTCCATTTCTTGGCATATCCTAGCTTCTCTCTGTGTACCTACCTAAGTAGATTGCTAGCTCCCACTGTCATGACAAGAGAACTGGGAATTTTGTTTTTCCTACCAAAAACTGGCATCATACTGGCATAAAGACAAACCACTAGAATAGAATAAAAAGCCCAGAAATAAACCCTTGGTTATATGATTAAATGATCTTCTACCAGAGTGCCAAGACCACTCACTGGGGAAAAGACAATCTTTTCAAAAAAGGGTATTAGGAAAACTGGATATCCACATGCAAAAGAAGGGAGTTCGACCCTTATCATATACCATATACAAAAATTAACTGAAAATGGATTAAAGATCTAAAACAATAAAACTCCTAAAGTAAACATAGGGGGAAGCTTCATGATGCTGGAATTAGCAATAATTTCTTGGAAAGGACATCAAAAGTACAAACAAGAAAAACAAAAAAATATGCAAATGAGATTATATTAAAGTTAAGAACTTTTGTGCATCAAAAGACACGATCAACAAGGTGAAATGACAACCTATGGAACGGGAGAAAATATTTGCAAATCATATATCAATAAATGGTTAATATCCAGAATATATAAGAAACTCCTACAACATCAAAAACTCAAATAACCCAATTAAAAAGCAGGGAAAGGACTTGAACAGCCATTTCTGCAAAGATGATATATAAATGCACAGCAAGCATGTGAAAAGATGCTCAACATCACTAATCATTAGATAAATGAAAATTAAAGCCACAATTAGATATAATTTCATACCCATTAGGTTGTCTATTACCAGAAAAATGGAAAATAACAAGTATTGTTGAGCATGTGGAGAAATTGGAACAGTTGTGTGCTGTTGAGACTGTAAAATGGTTCCACTGGTATAAAAACAGTATGGGGGTTCTTCAGAAAATTCAAAATAGAGCTACCATAAGATCCAGTATTCCCACTTCTGGGTATATTACCAAAAGAAATGAAAGGGTAGTCTCAACGAGATTTACACATCCATGTTCGTAGCAGTACTGTTTATTAACAGTCAAGTTGTGGAAGCAAGCCAAATGTTTATCAATAGATGAGTAGATAAAGAAAATGTGGTATATACATTCTAGCCTAATGGATGAAGGAATTCTTGTCACATGCTACAGTATAGATGAATGTTGATGATGCTAAGTGAAATAAAACAGTCACAAAAAGACAAATCTTGTATGACTCCACTTATATGAGGTATATGAAGTAGCCAAAATTGTAGGAAAAAGATAAATGGTAGGGAATGCTGAGGGAAGTGGGAAAAGGGGAGTTATTGTTTAATGGGTATAGAATTAAGATCTACAAGATGAAAAAGTTCTAGAGATGTATTGCATAATAATGTGAATGTATTTACTACTGAACTGTACATTTAAAAATGGATAAGATGGTGAATTTTGTATCTTTTTAACCACAGTTTTTAGAATGAAAAAATGAATAAATCATTCATTTTTCATGACTCATACGACGTTTTTAGTTGGTATAGGTTTTTAAAGACATGTAGTCCAAACTCCTCCTTTCATGTATTAGGAAATTGAGATGCATAGTTATTAACTAATTTGTCTAATGTTATATACTTTGACAGATTTGGGACATGGAGACATGTCTTCTTATTCTTATGTCATTTTCACTTACTCATGCTACTCATGCCACATTAGAGGCCAATTCCTTAGAAAAATGCAAACCAGATTTTCACTGGCATCTTCTTTCAAGAAATAAGAAAAATACGAACAACTGGGTAACAAATGGGGCTAGGGAAAAGTGAAGAACTTGGGAATAAAAATAGGAAAATCAAATAATAAAGTCAAATATCAGAAAAAACTTCTGTCTTCAGAATGAATATTAAGGATTTGAGACCCAAAGATCAGATTGTCAATTATAATCAAGCCTGAATCTATTTTAAGAATTACTTGGAATGCTGTCTAGTATTAAAATTCAAAGAGATGCTAAATAATAATGAGGTATTAGTTGTCACTCTATAATTGGAGTTCAAATAGCAAGCACTACTAAATTAAATACGTAATTTCCTCTGAAGCTATTATCTATGTTTACAAAAGCTTTAATCTGGTGGACAGCCCAACTAATGTAAAGATATGCATATTTTGCCACACATTTCATTTTGCCACACCTAGTGGGGGTACAAAAGACAGTTTTTGTTCTGCTATCCCTCTCTATTTACCTATCAATCCAGCCAAGGAAGGCATTTGACTATGAATATTATTACCATATCAGGAAAGAAGACAAAAAGCTGAAATTATCAGGTATTTTAAGGGAGTTAAAAATTCAAATTTCCACCTTGTTTGCATACATCCTGTTTAGAGTTTTTATTGGGAGGCATATTAGTTTTTCAAAAATGAAAATGTTATTCCAAACTTCATAAATAATATTCTGTATATGCTATCATATTTTATTTGAGGTGTTTGCCCAGCTATTTATTAAGGCCACAATGGCCTTCTAGATTTAACTTGTTTGTTTAAAGCAGAAATGTAGCTTCTCTGGCATGTCTTTACCTTCTGGTGAACCTGGCCTGAGGGGAAGATTTTGAGTGGGATCATGAAATTACTGAAATCTTTATTTTATACTTGACATAGAAGCAAATTTTAGTTCTGAAGGGTGCTATTAAGCCCATCTGGTCAACTTATTGTTATTCTAATACATATTAGAATAGAAAGTTATGGAGTAGAATAATTAATCTCCAAAGGATCAATTAATACATGTTAATTTTCTGTAATTTATGTATTCTTTAGTAATAGCTCTACATGTGATTAATTTAACCTTAACCATTCAGGTGGTACTTATTTGTGCTCAGCATATGAAAAAATTATAATGGAAAATAAAGGAAAAAAACTGAGTGGACTTGTTTATTATATTTTAAAATGTATTTGCAAAACGATAGGAATATGCCAATGGACAATAATTTAAATAGAATTTTCAGTGCCTTAATGGAAGTTTCTTTTTTTTTTTTTTGAGACGGAGTCTCGCTCTGTCACCCAGGCTGGAGTGCAGTGGCGTGATGTCAGCTCACTGCAAGCTCTGCCTCCCGGGTTCACGCCATTCTCCTGCCTCAGCTTCCCAAGTAGCTGGGACTGCAGATGCCTGCCACCATGCCCGGCTAATTTTTGGTATTTTTAGTAGAGACAGGATTTCACCGTGTTAGCTAGGATGGTCTCGATCTCCTGACCTCGGGATCCACCTACCTCAGCTTCCCAAAGTGCTGGGATTACAGGCGTGAGCCTCCGCGCCCTTAATGGAAGTATTATACCACTTGACAAACAAAAATTGGTATGTAAAATTAAGTAAAATGTGTACAAATCCCTAATAAATGCAGAAATATGGATTGCTTGTCATCAGTGTTAAACATTTTCATTTTTATAGCAAATTATGTGTATACTGCTAATGTAAGTAGGGTGGGACCTTTTGCATTAAAATTATCCCTGCATCAGACATCGTCTACATACACAATAACTCATACACACATCTTGGAAATAGTTTTTTTTTTTTCCTCTGAGACAGATTCTTGCTCTGTCACCCAGGCTAGAGTACAGTGGCAAGATCTCAGCTCACTGCAACCTCTGCCTCCCGGGTTCAAGCAATTCTCCTGCCTCAGCCTCCCGAGTAGCTGGATTACAGGCACTCACCACCACGCCTGGCTAATTTTTGTATTTTTAGTAGAGATGGAGTTTGACCATGTTGGCTAGGCTGGTCTCAAACTCCTGACCTCAAGTGATCCGCCCACCTTGGCCTCCCGAAGTGCTGGGATTATAGGCATGAGCCACCGCGCTCAGCCGGAAATAATTTTTTTTAGCTGAAGTAAGTAATTCTGTGCAGCAGTTAATATGAACCTAAAATATTTGACTAGACATTTACAGTCAATACAAGCAAGGAAATCACTGAGAAACTAAAACTAAAACTTTTATTGAATAACCAAACAAATTGCAATTGCAATAAACATACCTTGTGTTTTTAAAAACATAACTCCCAGTACATTTAAATTTCTCTGTTTCTTTTGCTAGGGTAGACAGACCTACCCTAACAGTTTTATAAGGCAACAGTGAATATATAAATGTATTCAAAATATATTCAGAAGGTTAGCATTACATCTATGCATAGAATATATCCTCTCCTATGGTCTGATTTGAGGAAAGCAGAAAAGTTCAGCTGCCCAAAGATACATCTACCATTTGTCTGCTAAGGACTCTCTGAGGACGGTTTAGGAAGGAGAGAGAGTGGGAAGCAGAGATATTCATTATCATAGATTATATATTATCAATTTGGCAATTAGTTGTTAGATTAGCTTGCTTACCAGGTTGGAATGTCCAAGGGAGACAGGACACTAAATCAAAATATTCTAATTGTGGGAAAGGCCCAATAGGAAAGGCTGAGTACATAGGGCTCTTCCAGGGAAAGCAGATCTACAGGGAACAACTTAATGGGACATCTTGGGTAACTGGATGATAGCTTAGAGGACATCAAGTTGAAAGAATATTGATACCATGTATACATTGCCTCCATTCTAATATTTATGTCTTTGTCCCAATATATGTCTGTTTCAACAAATATGTATTAGCCATTAGAATATAGATATATGCTTTTCTAGTTTCACAGAATTCAACACATTGTTCTGATGATTAAGAAGTCACTGTATTTTTACCTGTTGAGTATCTCTGATGTCTCTCTGATTGGCCATGAGATCTCCCTGACTGACCATGAGATCTCTCTCAGTGGCCATGAGATCTCTCTGAGTGACTATGAGATCTCTCTGAGTAGCTATGAGATCTTTCTGAGTGGCTATGAGATCTCTCTGAGTGGCTATGAGATCTCTCTGAGTGACCAGGAGATCATTCTGAGTGACCACAAGATCTCCCTGGATATGAGATCTCTTGGAGTGACCATGAGATCTCTCTAATTGACCATGTGATCTCTTTGATTGGCCATGAGATCTCTCAGACTGACCATGAGATCTCTTGGATTGGCTGTGAGATCTCTCAGATTGGGCATGATATATCTTTAGTTGCCCTTGAGATCTCTCTAAATGATAATAAGATCTCTCTAAGTGGTTTCGGGATCGCTCAGAATGATGATTTTCTTCTGGTTGGCCCTGAGATTCTTCTGATTTGTCCGGATTTCCTTCTGATTGATGCTGATTCCCCTCTGATTGGCCTTGATTCTTCTCTGCTTGGGCCTCATAATTGTCATTGCACTTCTCCTGAAAAAGATCCCAATTATGAAAAACAAATGAAACATATACTTCATGATTTAAGTCATAATGATATATTCTCAAGACCATTTTCAGGGGCAACTGTTTCTTTTAGAATTCCGCTGTCCTTAATTTTATTTATCAACCAGCTTTTAGAACTAACTTACAGAATAGCTCCATTGTATCATGTCATTGGCACAAAAATGCTATGCAACTAAAACTTTAATAAAATAAAAGTATGGAAAATTAGTTGTTTTATGAGTTTGACTGTATTCTATGGTCATGTTCTACCTACTAATTTCTGAATGTATGTTTTACTAAACAAACAACAGATTCTGCGACTTTGATAGAATATTTTGTAGTGTAAGTCCTTAGGATGAAAAGGAAAGTGTTCAAAATCATATTTACTCTCTGCCTACTCAATGATCATTAAAAAGAAACTATCTTTTCATTATAAATTAATACTTAATTCTAGAGAGAAAGACGAAGTAAGTAAGGGGAAAGGAAGCTGTAAAAAAGCGGAAGGTTGGCTTAATACTATTCAAGTAAATTAGCTTGGCAACAACACAGCCTTTCTACCTTTTCAGTTTTTAAGCCAAAAAGGCAGTGGAGTGAATCAGCCAAATGGAAATAATGAAACCTCTGACAAAACTCTATGATGCTACATAAATGTAAGTGGATAAAGTCCTATAGACCATGCTGAGAAATCAAGCTTTCTACTAGTATATGTTGCCTGACAAGCACAACATGCCCTAAATTTGGCATTATGACTTTTTAGTTTAACACTAACAGAAGCTGGATGCAACTGCTAAACAGCAGGGGAGGTACCAGTACAAAAGATATTATGCACAGAAAACTTTTTTTAAAATAAAAAATGTAAAAAATTAGTTGTTTTGCTAAAACATAAAGCTATAGCCACTCTCCAGCTTTTGTACTGAAAAACCTAAATAGGGAGATTGGGTGAAATGCACATGTACCTTTTCTCTTTTCTAAGTGACTGGTGTTGGGAGCACAGTAGGTCAGTAGGAAAGATAGGACTGAGTTCCATCTTCTAAAGACCCATATGTATCCAAGTACCTCTCCAAAGGAGCTTGCAGTCCCTTTTATGAATGTTTATATAAGAAATGTTTTCATCAACTTGTGTACTATGTATTTCCTACCTTTGGAAAACAAAGTGCACATTAGTTTTCTTTCCTTATAAACAAGTGAAGCCTTCTATCAAAAGGTTGTGTTGAATAAATACATGGGGTGAACAAATAAAACTGTGTTCCACTGATAATAAGACTAAATCTTGTTGAGTACAAAACTAGCTTAATAGAATTGTAAAGTATTATTGAAAACTGTAATTATTTCAATTTATTGGTAAAATAATTATGCTTAAATTTTAACACATTTCTTTATTGCAGGGTAATTTTTTTTTTCTGGTGAGTTCAGCTATGATAGTCTCAAAAGTTTCGAAAGTATGAATAATAGGATACTTTCCCAGCCTGAGCAACACAGTGAGACCTCATCTCTACAGAAAAGAAAAAAAAAATTCGCAGGGCATGGTGGCAGGGTATAGTCCCAGCTACTTGGGAGGCTGTAGTGGGAGGATTACTTGAGCCCAGGAGGTAGAAG
Organism: Macaca mulatta; assembly: GCF_049350105.2. Taxonomy (NCBI): domain Eukaryota; kingdom Metazoa; phylum Chordata; class Mammalia; order Primates; family Cercopithecidae; genus Macaca; species Macaca mulatta. The sequence continues at coordinate 121,855,805 of NC_133426.1, read as the reverse complement.
GGGCAGTGAGCCATGATCACACCACTACATTCCAGCCTGGGCAACGGAATGAGACCCTGTCTCAAAAAAACAAACAAACAAAAAATAAATAAAAGGAAAAGGATGCTTTCAATTTGAAAATATTGTTTAATATTTATTCTCAGTTTATGCATCTTGGACTGTATCAGAAGGAAGCTCATGCTCTTCTTTCCAAACTTTATAAATAAATCTCCTCATCCTATAAGGCACAGATCATATGCCATCTCTTCCACCAAAGTTTCTCAAGAACCCCAATCAGAATGAATTACTACATCCCCACAATATATAACTTATGCCCTATTATGCACATACTGCATACTGTCTGGCATTACATTTCTTTCCTATCTTTCTCTTCCACCACCGTACAGACTATTTGAAGCAGGCTGTTCTGGTATCATAGTGCCTGCATAGAGTAGGCATTGAATCATCATTTGAACAATTTTTTTTTTTTTTTTTTTTTGAGACAGAGTCTTGCTCTGTCGCCTGGGCTGGAGTGCAGTGGCGCGATCTCGGCTCACTGCAAGCTCCGCCTCCCGGGTTCACGCCATTCTTCTGCCTCAGCCTCCCGAGTAGCTGGACTACGGGTGCCCACCACAACGCCCGGCTCATTTTTTGTATTTTTAGTAGAAACGGGGTTTCACCGTGTTAGCCAGGATGGTCTCGATCTCCTGACCTCGTGATCCGCCTGCCTCGGCCTCCTAAAGTGCTGGGATTACAGGCGTGAGCCACCGCGCCCGGTCCATTTGAACAATTTAAAATAATCCTTTAAATATTTGAAAATGCAATATGTTTTTCTCCAAAATAAATCGATAAGCAAATAAATAAACATTTGCTTTTACATGATTTGGCAAAAATGATTTAAGCTCCCGGAACTGCCATTTTTGCTAAATGACCACGTAACACCTTAAGAAGAATCAGTTTATAAGCTAGGATGAAACATTAGCACCAATGTTAGCTAGTGAATCTGGATCTGAGCACCTCTCAAATTCCTCTCTATTGACTGGCTCACCTATACGTGGTTAGAGGAAATGGATTCGTACAGGTATAGTCTGTGCCACCTGTTGCTTCTAGAGTATATTTCATATCTGATATCATCTGACTTCTGACTTTTACAGTTCATTCACAAAGATACTAAAACTTTTTATATTATAACTTAAGCTCAAAGCCTCTGTATGAGGACAAATAAAAATGATTACATAGGATTAATGACAATAACTAATAATCTGTTTTGGCATTTCATAAATTCAGAAGTTTTAGTAATGACTGAAAACAGCAAAAATCAAATGTTTTTTAAAATAGTTACAGGGGAAAAATCAACTAACAAACATTGAATTTAAAGTACATTCAAGGCACCATGGAGGAATACCAAGAAACAATCCCTGCTTTCAATAGAATTTAAAGTAAATCATTAATATTAGGAAATATATTAAATGTAGGATTTTTAATATTGGTTAATTCTTGGTAGTTATCTACCTGTTCAATTAAAGGCTGCTCATTTAAAGGGTGTTGTCCAGACTTGAATCCAGAAGGTTCTTGGGATGTTTTTTTATCATGATTTCTTTCCTCAGAGTTGCTTCTGAATCTTGAGTAGCCTTTGAAAAAAAAATATTTTCTGTATTTTCAAGTAGTAAATTCAACGTATCTCTCAGAGAAGTATTATCTCTGATCTCATTTTTTTAAAGCTATGCACTGGGTTTTGCAAAACTTTTGATATTTCATTACTCTGGTATCATCTGGGAGTCTCACTGAATTCTAGAACAGTCTTTGCCATACTATTTCAATTTGCATACCTTAATAGGGTAGTCTTCTCAGTATATAATACCTCAATTTTGGTTTCATATGCCACCAAAGTTGGGACATACTATCTGAAATTAAATGAAAGAATACTCCAGTAGAAAAAGGAGAGATGGAGAGAAACTGTCTGCTTTGTATTAATCATGTGAATATTTGTCTCAATTGTCTGCTTTGTTTGGGTAAACAAACAAAGACAGTAGAAAACCCATCAAAGAATATCTCCAAAAGGCTCACAAAGATCAATTTTGTGATGACTGGTTAGGCACATAAGAATGGGCCATGTTACCCTTTTTGGCTGCTCTGCCCCTGTAATAACTACCATCATTTATCTTCTCTTCTCAGAACATGTTGAGCTACTGGAGATTCACACAAGAACTGAAATGAAGCTGCATAGGCAACTGTTGGGGCTTATAGTAATCATGATGTCAAAATGGTTCCAATCTGTTGACTAGATTATAAAGACCTTTAATTGTTGAAAAGACTTCTGTATCGTGGCAATCTGTAGCACATTCATATTAAAAAATGCACACTGCACTTACCAATGAGGTTAGGTATACAGAGGACATTTGTCATGTTCTACCCTACTCTTTTTGTCTTACAACATTTGTATTTTCAAAATGTGGATGCCATAGTGTTCAGATTATTGACTATGCTCTTAACCCTCCTTTATTGCCTCCTAAAAGCAGAACTGGACCAACCAACCCAGGCTTGTAAACAAGTACAAAATATCTCTCAGCTCATATGGTTACTTTTCTTATCCCACTCTCCATTAGGGAAATAATTCTTATAAATTAAAATAAATTTGTATTCATATGACATGGCATAAATTCTTACCAACCCTGTATAAGTCCATGCCCAGAAAAAATAAAACAAGCAATATAATGCAACTTTAGAACAATATTGTGAATTCTTGATTTTACTTACCTAGTTATTCACAAATATTTCAGACTCTTTTTACCATGTGTGACTATTTTCAGCATACTTTACCTCTCTGATGGCAATATCCATGAGTATTTGATTGCTGTCTTGAAGACGATTCCTTTTTACTATGGTTCTGTCGTTTACTCTTTTCTTCTTTTTCAGCATTTGTCCCTTCTAACTCTTTATAGATTATAATGTCATCTATATTAGAAAATACATAAAAAAATCAATAAAATGGCAAAAACCAAATAATAATGTCTCAAGTGAATAATCTATATCCTATCTCATGATATTTCAGAATACCTAAAAACTGGTATCCCTAAAACATGATAATACAATAATAATAATAAATTTGTTAAACTGTAACAAAGGTCAATCAATACCGACATCTTAGGGTTTGCTGGAATAAGAAAGAAAAATTCCTGTTAGATTTATGGTAACTTTATTTACGCAAAGGCAAAATACTTTCACACTGCAATAGCTCAGGGGGGATATCATCTAAATAAATGATTTTACTAAATGTTATTTCAGTGTCACAGAAATATAGAGCAATACAGTCATTAAGTTGCTTAATAAATAAATGTAAATCAGTAATTAAATGTAAAGTGATAGACCATTAAATGTCTATCTGATTAAATGTAAGTAATAGACAATTAGTTACATGTATATTATCAAAAAGTAACAAAGAAAAAGGAAGTGACAAAAGTAAGAAAGTGGTGATGGAAGTTCACAGGAGACACCACAGAAGTGAGGAACCTAGATTATTGTAGCAGCAGGAAGCAATCAGACTTGACTCTGTAGTCAGGCACGTACTTACACGTACTCAGGCAGACAGCACTTACATGGCATAATTTAAAGATTGGGAGACAGGTACAACTTGCTCTAAAATATCTCTCCTAACATCTAGAATGGAAGAGTCTACAGGTGGGATGCTCTATCAGTGGATAAAACTATACTCATGTCAAGGCATCTTTAGAAATAAGCACAAGTCCCCACACCTTCCGGAAGCTACACTCAGGAAGGGGGGGGGGGAAGGACAAGCTAGGTATTTGGAAAAAACTGGAGATTCTAAAAGAAAAGAAGAGCTGAAAAGGGTACAAAAGAGGCAGTTGGGTGACACAGATTAATCACTCCTTTTTTATTTTGCTTAGTACTAGTCCTGCTTCAGGTCTCTAAATATCTGATTCTGGGATAGGGAGCAAGATGGCAGAATGGAAGCCTCCACCAATTGTCCCCCCAGCAAGGACACAAATTTAACAACTATCTACACAGAAAAATCACCTTCATAAAAACCAAAAATCATGTGAGCACTCATAGTAACTGGTTTTAACTTCATATCACTGAAAGAGGCACTGAAGAGACAGAAAAAACAGTCCTGAATCGCCAATGCCACCCCTCCCCCACCCCCGGCAGCAATGGCATGGTGGTGCCAAGAGCATCTCTGGGCACTGGGGGAGGAAGAACACAGCAATCGTGAGGCATTGAATTTAGTGCTGTCCTGTTAGAGCAGAAAGGAAAACTGGACCAAACTCACCTGACACCTGCCCATTGGAAGGAAGATTTAAACTAGCCCCAGTCAGAGAGGAATCACCCATCTCGGCAGCCCGAGCATGAGTTCCCACAAACCTCTCCATCAAGGGTTACAGTGCTCTGGATCTCCAAGTAAACCTGAAAGGCAGTCTAGGCCAAGCTTTTCTAACCCGCAGCCTGCAGGCCGCACATGGCCCAGGATGGTTTTGAATGCAGCCCGACACAAATTCGTAAACTTTCTTAAAACATTATGAGATTTTTTTTGCAATTTTTTTTTTTTTTAGCTCATCAGCTATTGTTAATGTTAGTGTATTTTATGTGTGGCTCAAGACAATTATTCTTTCAGTGTGGCCCAGGGAAGCCAAAAGATTGGAAACACCTGGTCTAGGCCATAAGGGCTGCAACTCTTAGGCAAGCCTTAGTGCTGAACTGGGCCAACAGAGTGTGGACTTGGGGGGCCACACGACATACTGAGACACCAGCTGGGGCAGCCAAGGGAGTGGTGGCATCGCCTCTCCCCTAACCCCAGGCTGGACAGCTCACAGCTCCAAAAGAGACCCCTTCCTTCCACTTGAGAAGAGAGGGAAGAGTGGGGAGGACTTTGTCTTACATCTTGGATACTAGCTCAGCCACAGAAGGCTAGGGCACCGGTTAGAGTTATGAGGTTCCTGTTTCAGGCTCTAGCTCCTGGACCACATTTCTAGACATACCCTAGGCCAGAAGGGAACCGACTGCCTTGAAGGAAAGGACTCAGCCCTGGCAGAATTCATCAACTGTTAACTGAAAAGCTCTTGGGCACTGAATAACTAGCAGCAATACCCAGGTACTATGTTGAGGGCCTTGGGTGAGCCTCTGAGACTTGCTGGCTTCAGGTACCAGCACAGCCACAGAAGGGTAGAGCACCAAGTGGGCTCTTGGAATCCCTGATTCCAGGACTTGACTCTTGGATAGCACTTCTGGAACTGCCCTAGGCCAGAGGGGAGCTCACTGCTCTGAAGGGTGAGTCTCAGACCAGGCAGCATTCATCGCAAAGTGACTTAAGAGCCCCTGAGTCTTAAGGGAACATCTATGGTAGTCCACAGTAAACAATACTCTTCCTGGCCTAGGATGACTGGTTATGGGGTGAGGATCCTCTGCCTTTAGAAAGGGAAGGGAAGAGTGGGAAGGACTGCATTTTGTGGTATGAGTGCCAGCTCAGCCATAATACAATAGAACACCAGGTAGACTTCTAAGGTTTTTGACTCTAGGTCCTGAGTCCCAGATGTCACTTCTGGACCCACCTCGGGCTTGGGGGACCTTGCCACCCTGAAGGAAAGGACACAGGCCTGGTTGGTTTTGCCACTGGCTGATTGTAGAGCTCCAGAGCCTTGAGTAAGCTAGGCAGTAGCCAGGAGTATTTGCAGCAGACCTTGGGTGAGACCCAGAGCTGTGCTGGCTTCGGGTCTGACCCAGTGCAGTCATAGTGGTGGTGGCCACAGGGGTGCTTGTGTCACTCCACCCCAGCTCTGGGTGGCTCAGAACAGAGACACTCTGTTTGTTTAGGAGAAAATAAGGGAAAAGAACAAGAGGCTCTGCCTGGTGATCCAGAGAATTCTCCCAGATCCTGTCCAAAACCATCAAGGCGGTACCTCTATGAGTCTGCAAGAACCACGGCATTACTGCGCTTGGGATGTCCCCTAAAGTAGAAACTGCTCAGATCACAACACTGAAGTCTTTTCAAATATCTGGAAAGCCTTCCCAAAAAGGATGAGTACAAAGAAGCCCAGACAGTAAAGACTACAATAAATACCTAACCCTTCAATGCCCAGACACTGAAGAACATCTACTAGTATCAGTAGGTTCCAGGAAAACATGACCTCACCAAATGAACTAAATAAGGCACTAAGGACGAGTCCTGGAAAAACAGAGATATGTGACTTTTCAGACAGAGAATTCCAAATAGCTGTGTTGAGAAAACTCAAATAAATTCAAGCAAACACAGAAGGAATTCAGAATTCTATCAGATAAATGTAACAAAGAGATAGAAATGATTAAAAAGTGTCAAGCAGAAATTCCGGAACTGGAAAAATGCAATTGGCATACTGAAGAATGCATCAGTCCTTTAATAACAGAATGAATCTGGTAGAAGAATTAGTGAGCTTGAAGAAAGGCTATTTGAAAATGTACAATCAGAGGAGACAAAAGAAAACAAACAAACAATGAAACATACCTACAGGATCTAGAAAACAGCCTCAAAATGGCAAATCTGAGAGTTATTGGCTTTAAAGAGGATGTAGAGAAGGAGATAGGGGTAGAACGTTTATTCAACGGGGCTGGGAGTGGTGGCTCACGGGTGGATCGCTTGATGTCAGGAGTTTAAGAACAGCCTGGCCAACATGATTAAACACCACCTCTACAAAAATTAGCTGGGTGTGGTGGTGCGCACCTGTAATACCAGCTACTTGGGAGGCTGAGGCAGGAGAATTGTTTGAACCTGTGAGGCTGAGGTTGCAGTGAGTTGAGATTATGCCACTGCTCTCCAGCCTGAGCTACAGAGCAACCCTCTGTCAAAAAAAAGAAAAAAGAAAGAAAAAAAATAGTTCTCAAACCTAGAGAAAGATATCAATATCCAAGTACAAGAAGGTTATAGAACACTAAGCAGATTTAACCCAAAGAAGACTACCTCAAGGCATTTAATAATCAGACTCTTAAAGGTCAAGGATAAAGAAAGGATCCTAAAAGCAGCAAGAGAAAAGAAACAAATAACAAACAACAGAGCTCTAATATGTCCGGCAGCAACCCCTTCAGTGGAAACCTTACAAGTCAGGAGAGAGTGGGCTGATATATTTAAAGTGCTGAAAGGAAAAACTTTACCCTAGAATAGCACACCCAGTGAGAATATCCTTCAAACATGAAGGAGAAATAAAAAGTTTCACAGACAAACAAAAGCTGAGGGATTTCATCAACACCAGACCTGTCCTACAAAAAAGGCTAAAGGGAGTGCTTCAACCAGGAAGAAAAGACATTAATGAGTAGTAAGTCATCATCTGAGGGTATAAAACTCATGGGTAATAGTAAGTACACAGAAAAACACAGAATATTAAAATACTGTAACTGTGGTGTATAAACTACTCTCATCCTAAGTAGTAAATGATGAACCAATAAAAAATAATAACTACAACAACTTTTCAGTACATAGGCAGTACAATAAAATATAAATAGAAAGAATGAATAAGACCTACTATTTGATAGCACAACAGGGTGACTATAGTCAATAATAACTATATATTTTAAAATAAAGAGTGTAATAATTGGATTGTTTGTAACTCGAAGGATGAATGCTTAAGAGGATGGATAATCTCTATGATGTGCTTATTTCACATTGCAATTACATGCATGCCTGTATCAAAACATCTCATGTACCCCATAAATATATACACCTACTATATAACCACAAAAATTACAAATAAATAAAAATTAAAATAATAAGAAAAAATCTGATTCTGATTTTCTTTGAAAAGGCTGACATCTCCTGGAATTACAGATGTGAACTACCACACCCGGCCTAAAACTTATTTTAAAAAATGTTTTTGAATTATCCACATCCTGGAATGTGTTGCTGGATTTTTTTTTAAGTGAAATCATATGTAATTTTAATCCTTAGACTTTGTAATTCCAGAGACCACCATTTGATTTGTCGGATTGTAATGGAATTGGGTAGATCTCACCAGCTACAATTTAGAGATGAAATCAAATTGCTGCTCAGCCTTTCATATTGAAGAGAAAGCAAATGCCTATGAACCTGGGTAAGCTGTGTAAATGCCCTTCCAACATAGGCTATGAGGTTATGAAGAAAGCGTCCTTAATACTACAGTATTTTTCCAGATTCTCATGTCCTTTTCCTTAGTTCTCAGAATACATCATTATAAAGACATGGGGCTTTGTTCATTCTGCTCTCTGTAATGATATTCTCCACCGAATCCACCTAGAGAACACTTAGCCAATCTCTCAAGGAGAGACATTTGATTCAGGCCTCACCAAAGAGCCTTAAATTTGAATTCTTGATATACTTAGTCTCAGAAATAAACTGTCAGGACTGAAGAAAGACAGTATTCCTCACACAGTTTAAAACTGATTGCACTGCTTGAGATGCCATATGAATAATTACGTTTTTATTTAAATTGTGTAATTTTCTTGTGAAAAGCATACTTATATTGCATTTTATTTTACAGTGGGTTGAAAGCACTATTTTACATTTATAAACATGTAAAATGAACCACAATTTTTGTTTTGCCATTTTTTAAATATTTAAAATGCTGGAAACCTCAAAAAATGTAAGTGACTTAGGTTCCTCTCAATTTCTGAAAAATTCTGACTATACATACTTCTAGAATACTTAAAACAATGTATAATTGCACATATTTACTTAGCTGTCTCTCCAACTAGATTAGGAGGTACTTGAGAAGAGACCACTGTTTATTTATTAGTGTACTAAGTGCCTAGCACAGAATACAGAGTGGATAATCCATATTTGTGAATTCGTGGTCCAATACATCTAGCAGGCAGAAAAAGTTCTTTTCTTTCTAACTACAACACTTTTGCATGTCTCTTTTAGGTAAAAGTAATGAACAGAGGAGTGGAGTTCCTATTAAGTTCTTGCTGTTACCAGTTCGAATTTTGGTCTTCTTTTTGCCTTTTATTTGTTTAAAAAAAAAAAAAGACTCTAATACCTTTTGGGTATGTTTACTGAGCACAAAAACAAAAATTCATTTGTAGAGCCTTTTCCTACTTTAGCATGTACTACAATGGAAGTAAAAACCTTGCATCCAACATACTACTGCTTTTCTAAAGCATGTGTTTAGTTATATAAAAACAAAGATATGTATTATTAAAAAGTATTATTTTCACTGAGAAAAACATGGGGAAATTTATCAGGAAAAAGTATGGCTTTCTCATTACACCGTAGAAAGCAACATGTATTTGCTACTTATTGTGTATTTTTCTTGCCTTCAAACTGCAAGGGCCTCAGCCTGGCGTGGTGGCTCACGGCTGTAATCCCAGCACTTTGGGAGGCCAAGGCGAGAAGATTCCTCGAGCCCAGGAGTTCGAGACCAGCCTGGGCAACATGGTGAAACTCTGTCTCTACCAAAGAAAATACAAAAATAAGCCAGGTGTGGTGGTGCACACCTAGGGTCCCAGCTACTCTAGGGGCAAAGGTGGGAGGATCGCTTGAGCCTGGGAGGTCCAGGCTGCAGTGAGCTGTGATTGCGCCACTGCACTCCAGCCTCAGCGACAGAGACCCTGTCTCAAAAAATTAAATAAAAATAAAAATAAAATAAATTGCAAGGGCCTGTGATGACTAGTCGAAAGTTTGCTGTTCCTCCTGACATGATCAAAACTGGGATTCTCATCTGTCTAAAAAGGTATAAACATGGATATAGAGAACCAACATTTAAAACACGGATACACAGAACCAGCGTTTAAAAGGATAAAACAATGACTTCAAGATTTTTAACAACTCAGTGACTATGAGGTCTTACAGTTATACTTAATCTCCAGCTAACCTACCAAATTCAACTCAACATCTTTCCTCAGCCTTTCAAATAACTGAACTAATCTTTCCCAAAGCAGACTCTCCAGTATCCTTCCAGCTGTAATAGTCTACTAAAATGTAAGTGCCTCCTAAGTCTGTTTACTTCACTATTATTCAAGTTACACGACACCACCTCCTCTCTCAGTCTCCCAGAGACTTAGGCGAGCTGTTTAAACCCCATCTTTCACCTGGATAGTTTTTAATCTCTTTCATAACTACTGCATCTCTGAAGTTTGATAACAAAATCCTGAGAGGAGAGGTAATTTCTCCAGCTTGCCAAATTGCTGGCTACGCAAAAGGGAGGGTTTAGGCCCACTTTCCGGGGCACATATAGCAAATATTTACTCAGCTTTATCCACGTCAGGCAGCATACTTTGTGAACATTACCTGTATTATCTCATTTAATCTTCAACAACTCTATGATGTAGATTTTATTCAGATCAGGAAACTCAGGCCCCAAGAGATGGAGCAACTTGCACAAGGTCACACAACGACTGCATTTTTGGGACCAAGCCACTCTGCAACTATGGCCCTTATTTCCCTGAATTTTGAGATAAACCCATTGCTTTAGCTATTTATCAGTTTTGTTTTTTCTTTTCTGTTGGCAATTGCAAAAATGTCAGTGAAATCAACACAAAGAAAAGTGCAGGAAGCATGAAGTTTTAACTCAGTGCTATAAATTTCCTTCAGTTCTGGGTTTTTCTTCCTTCAAGGTCCCAGTGACAAGGCAGGACCTAGAGTGAGGTAAGTGAGGAATTCACTTCAGGCACAAAATTCAAGGAGGCCCCCCAAAACTCAGTAATCAAGATTGAAATATCTTAACACAATATTTTCTTTCTTTCTTTTTTTTTTTTTTTTGAGACAGAGTCTAGGTTCTGTAACCCATGCTGGAGTGCAGTGGCGTGATCTCGGCTCACTGCAACCTCGGCCTCCCGGGTTCAAGCAATTCTCCTGTCTCAGCCTCCCGAGTAGCTGGGACTACAGGCACCCACGACCACGCCCGGCTAATTTTTGTATTTCTAGTAGAGACAGGATTTCACCATGTTGGCCAGGGTGGTCTTGAACTCCTGACCTCAGGTCATCCACCTGCCTCAGCCTCCCAAAGAGCTGGGATTATAGGCGTGAGCCACCGAGCCCAGCCTCACAATATTTTCAAAAATAAAAATCAATGCAAAACCAATCCGTGACGAACAAAATATCAAACTTTTTTTTGAAAAGATAGGATCAAAGGCTGGACGTGGTGGCTCACACCTGTAATCCTAGCACTTTGGGAGGTCAAGGTGGGTGAATTGCTGGAGCCCAGAAGTCAAGACCAGTCTAGGCAATATAGGGAGAACCTGTCTCTACAAAACTACAAAAAAATTAGCTGGGCGTGGTGGCACACGCCTATATCCCAGCTACTTGGGAGGCTGAGGTGGGAGGACTGCCTAAGCCCAGGAAGTCGAGGCTGCAGTGAGCTGTGATCATGCCACTGCACTCCAGCCTGGGTGACAGAGTGAGATTCCATTAAAAAAAAAAAAGATCAGATCAGACCTTGTACTTGCACAGCCCTCCTTCACTTGCTTCACCCTAGTTCTTAAGTGAAGAAAACTTTATTTACAAAAACAGGTGGCCAGAAAGATGGCTATAGTTTGTCCATTTAATTTTTTAAATATTTCATTAAAATATTAATTATCCCTATTAATGAATTTTTTTGTGACTCCTTGAACTTTATACTCGAAGCAAATGCCTCATTTACCTCGCCTTAACCCAGCCCTGGCCAGTGACCAAATATTATTTTTAAAGTCATTTTAATGCCACAAAATATTTCAGAACTTGTGATGAAGTTGAGGTGGGGGAAAGTAGCAGTATGGGATCAACAGGGACCATGTCTTAGAAGAGGAAATTGATACCAGTCTTGAAATAGATTGCTTAAACACCTTAAAGACAACAACAACAAAAAATACTTAGTTACTTTTCATGGTCATTCCTCCTCAGAAATAAAGTGGGAGGCAGGTAAATTCCTCAACCTCATAAGGGCATCTACAAAAACCCAACCAAAGGTAAAATGATTAATGGTGAAAAACGGAAAACTTTTCTCCCTAAGATCAGAAACAAGTCAAAGATGTCCAATCTCACCACATCTAATTAACGTTTTGCTAGAAATTCTATCCAGAGCAATTAGTCAAAAAGAACAAAAGACAAGCAGATTAGAAAAAAGTAAAACTATCTCTGTTCTCAGATATCATGATCTTGTATGTAGAAATTCCTAAAGATACACACACACACACACACACACACACACGGAGATTAGCACTAATGAACACGCTCAGCAAGGTTGCAGGATACAAGATCTATATGCAAAAATTAATTCTATTTATATATACCAGCAATTAACTATCCAAAAATGAAATTAAGAAAGCAATTCCACCAAGAAGAGCTTTCAATGGAGGAAAATTAGTCTTTTTAACAAGTAGTGCTGGAACAATTAGACATCAAAATGCAATATAATGAAGTTGGCTCTTAACTCACCCCATATACAAGAATGAACTCAAAATGGATCAAAGATGTAAATGTAAGAGTTAAAACTAGAAAACTCAGAAGGAAACAAGGGTATATCTTCATGATTTTCTAGAAATGACTCCAAAGCATGAACAACAACAAAAAAACAGATAAATTGTATTTTATCAGAATCTGAAACTTCAGGACTTCAAAGGACACTATAAAGAAAGTTTAGGCCGGGCGAGGTGGCTCACGCCTGTAATCCCAGCACTGTGTGAGGCCGAGGCAAGCGTATCACTTGAGGTCAGGAGTTCAAGACCAGCCTAACCTCTGCCTCCCACGATTACAGGCATGAGCCACAGCGCCCCTCTTCATTTCAGTACTTTTTTTTTTTTTTTTTTTTTTTTGAGATGGAGTCTCACTCTGGCACCCAGGCTGGAGTGCAGTGCCGCGATCTCAACTCACTGGAGCCTCCACCTCCCGGGTTCAAGCAATTCTCCTGCCTCAGCCTCCCACATAGCTGGGACTACAGGCACACAACACCATGCCCAGCTAATTTTTGTATTTTTAGTACAGATGGGGTTTCACCATGTTGGCCAGGCTGGTCTCGAACTCCTGGCCTCAAGTAAGCCGCCCACCTCAGCCTCCCAAACTGCTGGGATTACAGGAATGAGCCACCAAGCCCAGCCAAACTTCTTCATTTCTATGGTACACTCTCCCTCCACTTATCCTGCCCCTTTTAAAGTTCAGCCCTCCCTGCTCTGCTCCCCTATTCTCATCTCTAAGGTGAACCCTCTTTCCACTGTTCCATCCATTTCTAAGGTCCGCCCTCCTTGTTCCTGCTTCTCCTCGCTCCACCCCTGCACTTCCACATTGAAGCTCAGCTCCCACTGCTCTGCCTCTCCCTCTCTCATTTCTAAAGTGGCCCCTGGCCAGGCGCGGTGGCTCAGGCCCACAATCCCAGCATTTTGGGAGGCCGAGCCGGGAGGATTGTTTGAGGCCAGGAGTTCGAGACCAGCCTGGGCAACATAAGGAGACCCATTCTCTACAAAAATTTAAAAATTAGGTAGGTGTGGTGGCAAGCACCTGTGGTTCCAGTTCCTCTAGAGGCTGAGGTGGTAGGATCACTTGATTGAGCCTGAGAGCTTGAGGCCACAGTGAGCCTTGATCGTGCCACTATACTCCAGCCCAGACAACAGTCCCTGACCTTGTCTCAAAAACAACTAACCAGGCTGGGGGCGGTGGCTCACGCCTGTAATTGCAGGACTTTGGGAGGCCGAGGGGGGCAGATCACTTGAGACCAGGAGACCAGTCTGGGCAACATGGTGAAACCTCGTTCTACTAATACAAAAAAACAAAAACAAAAACAAAAAACAACCTAGACGGGTGTGGTGGCATGTGCCTGTAGTCCCAGCTACTCGGGCGGCTGAGGTGGGAGGATCGCTTGACGCCAGGGGGTGGAGGTTGCAGTGAGCCAAGATGATGCCACTGCACACCTGCTTGAGAAACAGAGCAAGCCCCTGTTTCACACACAGACACACAAACCTAAATAAATAAAGTAGGCCTTTTCTGTTTTGTCCTCCTTCCCCCATTTCTACAGTTTCCTTCTTCCGTGCTCTGATGCCCCTCTCCATTTCTAAAGTCAGCTTCCATCCTCTACTCAGCTCTGCTCACTCCCTATCTGGCTTGGAAAGTCTATTCCCTCCCCTCTTCCCCATTTCTAAGGTGGATAATAGCAGAGGAACTGGTCCGAGTAAAATTCACTTTTTCTGGGTTTGGTGCGAATGGAGGAGGTTAGGGGCATTGATAAAGGATTTATTTTTTCTAAGGTTCCACTCTCCGTGTAGAGGTCTCAAGTTAGAGACTAGAGAGTGCCTGCAAAGAAAGGCGATCCAGAGCGAATAACCACCAGCCAACAAGCAAATAAACGCACCAACCACCCCTTCCAACAAAGCAGATACACCAACCCACCAACAACTCTTGGCACTACCACGCTGGAATCCCTAGCAAAATAGCCTGAGGCTTGCTCCTCCGGGCCCTGGAATCTAGTGATTTATGACATCCGCTTGGACTGAGAAGAGCACTTGGCCCCATGTGTTTGAAGGAGGCCAGTAATTAGGTATCAATTCTTGGGAGAGTAAAATACACGGAAATGGTCTATTTTCTCCGCCTGCCCCTTTCAGCAATCCTTAATCCCCACGCACTTTTTGTCAGCCTCCCTCAGAGTTCCCCACCTGAAAGGAGAGGGCTGGAGGTGAGGAGAAGAAGAGGAGAGGAGGGATAGGGGCCGGGCAGGTGCGGAGATGCCCTGAGGGGGAAGCCTCTCCTTGAAGCGGTGTGCTCCTCCCGACGCCACTTCTAGTCAGCGGTATGCCGAGGTCTTGCGCTCAAGACCAGTGAGCCCAAACTAGTGGGGACTGGGATCCGAGATCTACATACCTAGAGACATATCTAGGAAGTTAACCTTTTTCCGACTGGGACGATTTGGCGACACTTTTTCAGGAAGTGTTAGCTTCTGAAACGAAGCCATCTCCTCTGTATCATGGCGTCACACTCCGAGCTCAGGCGCGTGTACCGCCCCCTCACCGCGCGGGAGGAGCATGGTGGGCTAACCTGATCCTCCAATCATAGCCTCTTCCTTTGCTGTTGCTAAGCCCCAAGGGGTGGAGCTTGGCGTATACCTCTCACCAAGTCTCCTATCAGGAGCTTGGCTCACTAGAAAAAAAAAAAAAAAAGGAAAGACCCGCTCATCTCCCACTGCATACCCCTTTCTAAAAATATTGTCTCCACCCAGAACACTACCTAGTTGGCTACAAGTTTCTAGTGTATGTGGTGTTCCGACCCTTGCCTTTCACAGTTCCTAGAACCCATTTCTCCTCTTTGCTGTTGGCATTCATGGGGAATAAAACCTTATATTCTTGACTTAATGGGCTGGTGCTCTGCTTCTCTCAAATTCCAAGAGCGAGCCCAAATTTACATCTAGGGAGGATTCACAGGCTTGCAATGCCACATGCTTTCTTTTCTTTCTTTTCTTTTCTTTCTTTCTTTCTCTGTTTCTTTCTTTCATCTTTCATTCTTTCTTTCCTCTTTTTTTTTTTTTTTTTTTTTTTTTTTTTTTTTTACTGAGACAATCTCTCTCTGTCGCCCAGGCTGGAGTGAAGTGGTGCCATCTCCATTCACCGCAACCTCTGCCTCTCAGATTCAAGTGATTCTCCCACCTCAGCCTCCCAAGTAGCTGAGATAACAGGAGTGTGCCACCACGCTTGGCTAATTTTTGTATTTTTAGTAGAGATGGAGTTTCACCATGTTGGCCAGGCTGGTCTCCTGGGCTCAAGTGATCCACCCGTCTCGGCTGCCCTCATACCACCGTGCCCACACTTTCCCTCCCTCCCTCCTTCCCTCTTTCTTCTTCCTACTTTCTTTCTTTCCATCCACCTCGGCCTCCCTCCCTCACCACACCTGGCTATTTCTTTTCCTTCCTTCCTTCCTTCCTTCCTTCCTTCCTTCCTTCCTTCCTTCCTTCCTTCCTTTCTTTTGTTTCTTTCCCTCTTTCTCTCCTTTCCTTCCTTCCTTCCTTCCTTCCTTCCTCCCTCCCTCCCTCCCTTCCTTCTTCCTAACTTCTTTTTTTCCACCCGCCTCGGCCTCCCTCCCTCACCGCACCCGGCTATTTCTTTTCCTTCCTTCCTCTTTCTTCCTTCCTTCCTTCCCTTTCTTCCTTCCTTCCTTCCTTCCTTGCTAGCTTCCTTCCTTTTTTCCTTCCTTCCTTCCTTTCTTTCTTTTTTCTTTCTTTCCTGGATCTGTTGCCCAGGTTGGCATGCCTTAACCTCCCAGGCTCCTCTCGGGCTGTAGAGATGGGGATCTCACCATGTTGGCCAAGCTGATCTTAAACTCCTGGCCTCAAGCAATCCTCCCACCTTGGCCTCCCAAAGTGTTGGGATTACAGGCATGACCCACCATACCCGACCTGCCACATGCTGTTCGATGGCCTTAAAGTTGTGTCCATGACATTTCTTAAGAAAAATGTAATTGTTCCTGTTATCACCTAATACTGCTCAATCAAACGCTGTTTTAAAATGTTAGAGAAATCTTGTCACTGGCTCTTCAGTAGAAATAAAGATCAAATTAATACATTTTCAAAGCTGAAAATATATTCAAGCTATTACAGAAGCCACAACATAAATAAATGTCTGAAGAGATTTTGAAAAATGTAAATTATTTAACTCTTTATTGCATTTAAGTAAATGCTTCACACCTAAGACCTAAAGATTAATAAATCTTTTTCTCCATGCATATACAATTGGCTGAAGACAATAAATGCCTGCAAAATATTAATTTAGGTGCTGTAATTTAGTCTGTCAACAAATACTGAGCTCCTGCTGTGTTAGGTTCTGAGGATGTAGGTATGTACAAAATGTATTTGGGATTGAAAGGAGAAAATTCACCTAAGGAATCAAGAAAAAATTATTTAAATCCTGAAAAATTAGGGAATAATGGTAGGGGTGGGAATGGTATTTCTTGGCAGAGGAAGTAGCACTACTAACACACTGTGGAAAGTTCTGTTAATTCTGTGTGGTGGGTACTGAGAGATGACTCTAAAGAGATCAAGAGATATTAGATCATGGAGTGACTTTTATAATATATTATGCTAATGGTTTGGGGCTTTTTTTCTGTCAGATTTATTTTTCTGTCAGGTATGAAGTGAGAATGAAAAAGCATCAAAGATAGAACCCCAAGAAAATTGAAAAGAATATTGAGTAGAAAATATCAGAGAGATATGGGTAGAATCAGGAAAGAAGTATTCATTTATTAAGGGAGAGCTCCAGGAGGAACCGACAGGTCCATCTTGTCAAGGGTTGATGGAAGGTCAAATGAGCTAAGAACTGATTAATTCATTAAATTTAGTAATTATGAGATCTGGTTTTTACCTTCTGCAGATTTCTAGCAGGCTATAAACTGATAAATAACTAATTTTTTTTAAACAAACACATATAGCATTTACTATCTGCCAGGCCTTGTTCTGAGAGCTTTACAAATATTCAATAATTTAGTCTTCACAATAACCTCATGAGAAATAATATCTCCTTTTACCGGCAAGGAAAAGAAGGCACAAAGACATTTAAAAAATTGCCCAAGGACACAGAGCTAGTAAATGTTGGAATTACATTGAAACCCATGCAGTTCAGCTCTAAAAATCATGCCTGTAACTCCTACCTTTACACAAGGTAGTATAGGGTGTGTTTTTTTTTAATGGAAGAGATTAAATTAAACATGCTTATAGGTCATGAGAAAGGAGCTAGCAAAGAGAGACACATTAAAAATAAAGAAAAGGGAGGCTGGTCTAGTGGCTAACACCTGTAGTCCCAGCACTTTGGGAGGCCAAGACAGGCAGATCACTTGAGGTCAGGACTTCCAGACCAGCCTGGCCAACATGGTGAAACCCCAACTGTACTAAAAATACAAAAATTAGCCGTGCATGGTGGTGTGCGCCTGTAATCCCAGCTGCTTGGGAAGCTGAGGCAGAAGAATTGCTTGAACACGGGAGGCGGAGATTACAGTGAACTGAAATTGCACCACCACACTCCAGCCTGGGCGACAGAGCCAGACTCTGTTTCAGATAAATAAATAAATAAATAAATAAATAAATAAATAAATAAAAACAAAGAAAAGGGAGTAAGGAAATAATCAATGAATTTCCTTTCTCCCTAGGTTTCAGAATTGAGCCATAGTAGAGATGGGACCGGGAGATAACTTTGAAAGACATTGTGCTTTGCTTGAAATTGCTTATTATTTGATTAATTTGATCTTGCATAACTTTCACTTCTCTTAGTTGAACTTCTCTACCTTCATTCAAATAGGTTCTCTCAAATTCAAAGAGCGAGCAGAAATCTAGCATCTAGAGACAGACTTGCAAAACCACGCAGAAACCAAAGTGAGTCTTTTAAAACATCAGTCTTGGCGTGGTGCTCATGCCTGTAATCTCAGCACTTTGAGAGGTTGAGGCAGGAGGATCCCTTGAGCCTTGGAGTTCGAGGTCAGCCAACAAAGTGACAACAACGTGAGACTCCGTCTCTACAAAAAATTAAAAAATTAGCCGGGCATAGTGGTGCGTACCTGTGGTCCCAGCTACTCTAGAGGCTAAGGTAGGGGAATCGCTTGAGCCAGGAAGGCAGAAGTTGAGGTGAGCCATTATCTCGCCACTGCAACTCCAATGTGAGAGACAGAGCAAGATCCTGTCTCAAACGAAACAAAACAAAATAGCAGGGACAATGTGGAATACTGGCCACAGTAGTGGGAACAGCAAAAGCCAGTTTCAAAAGGCAGCAATGGCAGTGTTACAAATCATGGTATCTAGTGTCTAGCAGTGGTGGCCTCTTCAGATTTGTTTTGATGTGTGATTTTAGCTGATACTATAAATTTCTCGCCTCTCTTGGTTCCTGCACTTCTTCCTGAGCTCGGTTCTTTAGACATACTGGCTGTTCCTTGAACTAAGTAACATAACAGGCTCTCAATACATTTCTTCTATGCTTAAAGCAGCTAGGATTTGTTGCATTCAACTAAGAACTCTGCTTCTACTGGCATCAAGAGCAATATAAAGGAGATAATTCACTGGTTTTTGCTTCAGTTTTGGGCACCAGTTGTTACTGGACAAACTACAGTGAAACCAAAGAAAACCGACCAGGTTTGTGAGGAGGTTTAAATCATGTCATCTGAAGTATGGTTGAAGAAATTTTGCCCGTAGAACAGAAATCTCAGGGGACTATAATAACTCTTCAAATAATTTTATGGGAAGAGGAAGTGAATTTATTATTTGGTCTGGCAGGAGAGGGCAGCATTATTACCCCAAGTGGACCCAAATTACAGGAAAACAGATTTCTGCACTATATAGAGATAAACTTTCTAATAATGAAAACTAAAACAATGGGACAAAACTACAGTGGGAGAAGCTGCATTGAATGGACATACTTGGCACTGTGAATATTAAAGCAGAAGCTAGATTACTGCCTACTTCAATGAGATAGGTTCAGTGGTTACCGAGCTTCCTTTTAATCTGATATTGCAGAAAAAACAGACATACAGAGACTTCTCTTGCTGGTTATTTAAATCACATGACTTAAGACCATTCTCAATTTCTCAGATTTTTAAAATACAAATGAACATAGTAATAAAGGAACATATAGTTAATCATTGCACTAGAGAGGCAATAGCAACATAAACGATTTTAAGTACCTAGAATGGAAATTAAGCACTATATTTCAGTAAAAAACTGAACCCGCTAATTTTTTGATTTTTTTGTAGATATAGGGGTCTCCCTGCATTGCCCAGGCTGGTCTCGAAATCCTGGGCTCAAGTGTCTTGCCCTCCTCGGCCTCCCAAAGTGCTGGGATTTACAGGCATGAGCTGCCGTGTCTGGCCTTAGCTATCAATTCTTGCAGATTTCCTTTGCAAAACCAGGCCCACAGGTGCATGCCACCACATTTTGCTAATTTTTAAAATTATTTGTAGATACGGGTTTTCACCATGTTGTCCAGGCTGCTCTCGAACTCTTGATCTCAGGCAATCCAGTCGCGTAGGTCTCCCAGAGTGTTGGGATTACAGGTGTGGGCCACCACACCTGGCCAAGGTTAAGTTCTTTAGAGAAAGAGCTCGGTTATATGGTTTTTGGCCAACATTTTTTAGGAATAAAATAATTTCTATTGCTAGGTTGTGTGCTTTTTAAGATAAGCTTAATTTATTCTTTGGTGGGTAACCAGTTGATCCCTAAATAGATATATGTTCCAACGATATTTAGGGCAAACCTCTATTTGTTCCTTTTTCCAAAAAAAAAACCCCCAATTTTTAAATTATAAATTTAAATGATCAGTTTCACTCATATTTTTGTAGGCAGTCTGGAAAATATAAAAAAGTAAATAAATAGGCTGGACGCAGTGGCTCACGCCTGTGATCCCAGCATTTTGGGAGGCTGAGGTGGGCAGATCACCTGACGTCAGGAGTTCGAGACCAGCCTGGTCAACATGGTGAAACACCGTCTCTACTAAAAATACAAAAATTAGTCAGGCGTGGTGGTGCATGCCTGTAATTCCAGCTACTTGAGGGGCTGAGGCAGGAGAATCGCTGGAACCCGGGAGGCGGAGGTTGCAGTGAGCCGAGATTGCACCACTGCATTCCATCCTAGGTGACAGAGTGAGACTCCAGTTCAAAAAAAAAGAAAAAAAAAAAGTAAATAAATAGAACCAAATCATTTTAAACATCTTATTTATTTACTTCTAGCCACACTTTCTATGTTAAAAAATTTTGAATTTAGCATTTAATGGTACAGTAGGAAATTATAGTTAACAATAATTTATTGTATATGTCAAAATAACTGGAAGAGAAGATATGTAATGTTCCCAACACAAAGAAAAGATAAATGTTTGAAGTGATGGATATCCCAGTTACCAGAGATTAAGAGATTAAGCTCAACTCTGAATACTTCATAGGCAAGTGGGAACTGATAGCCAAGCAACAGGGTGGGGAGCAGTTAACTCTGTTTTTAAAATGATAAAACCAAGAATGAGAATGTTTAAGTAACTTGTGCAAGGCTTTATCCCTTGTAAGTAGCAATACCAGCATAACAACCTAAGACTGTTTGACACCATGACCCACAATATTTTCATTGTCTCTGAGCACTTCTCCTGCTACTTCCTACCACCCCAACCATGTAAGAGCTTGATGTTATCATGATCATGCTTCATCTGGACACATTTGCAAACTATGTGCCTTTGTATATACTGTCCCCTTAGATTAGAATGATCTTAAAAATTCTCTCTCCAACTTAAGCCCCTAATTTATTCTTCTGAACCTATCTCAAATGTCACCACCTCTGTAAAGCCTTACCAAATCTCTTCTGACAAAGAGAATTTTTAACTCCTCTTGACTCCTGTTGCACTTTATGCATCCCTCTTATACCATAACATATATCATGTTGCGTATGAATTATTTGCATTTCTACCTTAACTGCATGTGTCACACTTTGTATTTCATATTAATTTGTTTGTTTATTTGTCAGTTGTGCATCTCCTCCACTGGACTGCAACTACAAAAAGTCAAGGATTATGTTTCTCTTCTTAACCTAGTAGTTTAATGATAATAATAATAACCAGCACCTAGTACTCTGATGACAATGATACTAAGTAGTATTTATTAAGAACATACTTTCTGTAAATAGACTTACAAAATCTAATTATTTATTTATTTATTTATTTATTTATTTGTTTATTTATTTTTGAGGCAGGGTCTCACTCTGTCACCCAGGCTGGAGTGTGGTGGCACGAACACAGCTCACTGCAGCCTTGTCCTCCTGGTCTGAAGCAATCCTCCTACCTCAGCCCCTCGTGTAGCTGGGACCACAGGCATGCATTTTTATTGTTGCCTGGCTAATATTTTTATTGTTATATTTTTTGTAGAGACAGGGTTTCACCCTGTTGCCTAGGCTACTCTCAAACTCCTGGGCTCAAGGAATCCACCCGCCTCAGCTTCGCAAAGTACTAGGATTACAGGCATGAGCCACTGCACTCAGCTGCACGTGCCGTTAAGAAGCATCTGGCCTTGGATATTATTTTTACTCCCATTTTACATATGAGGAAATTGAGACATAGAAAGGTTAAGTATCTTCTTTGAGGTCACAGAGCTAGTAAGTGACAATGCCAGGATTTGAACTCAGAATGCACACATGAGTAAGTGAATGATAAATAAATGAATCTATCCCCTCAACCCCGTTGTGAATTCTTCAATGGTGGGGAATTCATCTTTATGAGTCTTATTCATTTTTATGCCACCAATATTTCTAGCATGTCGTCTGGTACATAGTTGGCATTCTGATGTTTGATGGACAAAAGAACAAAGAGTGTTTGGAACATGTGGTTATAAATGTGGTTAGTTAGTTTTGTTATATAATCACACGCCTCACCTCTATCTTTGGATAATTGAAATGTGTTGTAGGATCACAAAAGAAATGACGTTTTAATACCAGCACTTTAGAAGGCTGAGTCAGGAGAATGGCTTGAGCCCAGGAATTCAAGGCTCCAGTGGCTGTGTAGTCTAGACTGGGCTACAGAGCAAGATCTCATCTCAGGAAGAAAGAGACACAGAGAGAGAGAGAGAGAGAGAGAGAGAGGGAAGGAAAGAAAGAAAGAAAGAAAGAAAGAAAGAAAGAAAGAAAGAAAGAAAGAAAGAAAGAAAGAGAGAGAGAGAGAGGGAGGGAGGGAGGGAAAGAAAGAAAGAAAGAAAGAGAGAGAGAGAGAAAAAGAAAGAAAGAAAAAGAAAGAAAGAAAGAAAGAAAGAAAGAAAGAAAGAAAAGAGAGAAAAAGAGAGGGAGGGAGGGTGGGAGGGAGGGAGGAAGGAAGGAAGGAAGGAAGGAAACGATATTATACAGGGCATTGAACCAGGCAAATTTGCCTTCTCCCTCTTTCCCCACCCACTTTAATTGTTGTAGGTTTTTCGTAGCTATTCTTCACCAAGGTGAGGCAGTTTTTCTCTATCACTAGTTTCTGAAGAGTTTTTGTTATGAATCAGTGTTGAATTTTGTTGTATACTTTTTCTGCATCTACTCATATGGTCATGTGATTTTTCTTCTTAAACCCGTTGATGTTGTGGATTACCTTAACTGATTTTTGAATCTCCTGATTTAATAGAATGCAATCCAAACACCTTGCTTTCTTGGAAATATTTGATTAGAACTTAGTTACTGAATTTTCTGCGAGAAAAAATATGGATTATGATCTTGCAGAAATATTTCTATATGTTTCAAACGTAAGGTTTCTAAAGAGACTTTCTTTTAAAGGCTAATATTTTAAACGAGATTATTAGTTATACTACTAGATTTTTAAAAACTCTTTTCAAGATGCTGTATTTCCTTTTGTTTTTAAACACACACACACACACACACATATATGTGTATATATATAATTTTATCACCCTGGCTGGAGTGCAGTGGTGTGATCATGATTCACCACAGCCTTGACTTCCTGGATTCAAGCAATCCTCTTGCCTCAGTCTCCCAGGTAGCTGGGACTACAAGTGTATACTGCAATGCCTGGTTAACTTTTTATTTTTTGTAGAGACGGGTTCTCACTATGTTGCCCAGGCTGGTCTTGAGCTCCTGGGCTCAAATGATCATCCCACATTGGCCTCCCAAAGGACTGGGGTTACAGGCCTGAGCCACTGCATCCAGCCTGCATTATTTATTTAATGTGATTTTTAAAAAACATATTCTAAGTATTAATTTCTGCTGCTTATTAGGGAGTCAAATAAGTTTCCAAATATTTAGCAGTATAAATATACAATCATGTAAAGAGAGGATTATATAACTTCTAAAGAGAGTAAACTTTTTGAACTTTTATCAAAGCCCATGTTCACATTTCTCAAAATTGCATTAGTATTTTCCTAGAGAGTAAATCATCTATCATTTCTCCTATCCTGCAATTCTAGATTACAAACCTGGCTAATGGTAGACAGCAAATAGAATAGATACAAGTGGAGCAAATATTTAATGCTACTAGTTGTTTTTTTGTTTTTTTTTTTTCCTATTCCACTTTCTTACTCCTGGCATCTCACTGAACACATTAGTGGTGTCGAAATTTAAAATCAGGTGGGTAATATATCAAAACATCATGCCAAATATATGGTTTGATAGAAGACATGAGACCTAGTGTTTGATATATCAGTAGGGTGACTATAGTTTACAATAATATCGTGTGCATTTTAAAATAGCTGGAGGAGAATCATTAAAATGTTTCTAACATAAAGAAAGGCAAATATTTAAGTTGATGGATATCCCAAGTAACACTGATTTGATCTTTATGAATTATATGAATGTATTAAATTATCACATGCACTCTAAAACTTTGTCCATCTATTATGCATAAATAAAAAATATTGTTTTAAAAAACAAAAAATACAAAAAAAAAAAAACCCAAACATAACTGGAAGCAAATGATTCTGAGCAAAAAAAAACAAAAAAACCCAAAAAAACCGAAAACATCATGTTGCACGCCATGAATATATACAATTTTTGCTTATCAATGAATAAAATAAATGAAATGTTTTAAAAACACCAAGAGAAATGAAATCATTATGTCAAAGTGTTGTAAATATATACAAGATGTTAGAAGGGAGCAGAACTCTCCCTTTGTAACTATGCTAATTTTCTCACACAAATGAATTACATACGGGATATGCCGAAATGTATGAAGGAAATTTTGGGGGAAGTTTTATCCAAATTCTACTTGACATTTCCTTTTGTTGTTGTTGTTGTTGTTGTGCAGGCTGGAGTGCAGTGGCGCGATCTCAGCTCACTGCAACTTCCACCTCCTGGGTTCAAGTGATTCTCCTGTCTCCTCCTTCCAAGTAGCTGAGATTACAGGTGCACACTACCATGCCCAGCTAATTTTTGTATTTTTTGTTTGTTTATTTGTTTTTGAGACAGAGTCTTGCTACCGCACTTGGCAAATTTTTGTATTTTCAGGAGAGATGGGTTTTTGTCATGTTGGCCAGGCTGGTCTCGAACTCCTGAGCTCAGGTGATCTGCTTGCCTCGGCCTCCCAAAGTGCTGAGATTACAGGTGTGAGCCACCTTGCCGGGCCTCTACTTGACATTTTCAAGTGTTGGCTGCATTTTTAAAGTTGTCTTTGAGAAAGTTGGTGCTCCGATTTGGCTGTGGTTTGTTTGTCCTCACCAAAGTTTATGTCAAAATTTGATTACCAATGTGGCAGTGTTGGGAGGTAGGGCCTAGTGGGAGGTGTTAAGGCAATGGGGTGGATGCCTCATGAGTGGCTTGGATGCTATTCTTGAGTTCTCACTCTCTCCAGACTGACTTTGTTCTCATGGAATGGATTAGTACCTGCAGAGTTGGTTGTTATAAAGCTAGGATGCCCCTCAGGTTTCCCTCTTTTCACATGTGCCTGACTCCCCTTTGACCTTCACCACCATGTTTTCATGCAGCACAGAAGCCCTCCCTAGAAGCTGAGCAGATGCCAGAGCCATGCTTCTTGTACAGTCTGCAGAACCAGGGACTAAATACATTTCTCTTCTTTATAAATTACCCAGCCTCAGGTATTCTATTACAGCAACAAAAATAGACTAAGACAGTAGGATATCAGAATATTGAACTCAAATGCTAAGCATGGCAATAATATCTTTGAGGCTAATACATAACAATGGCATTAATTCAGTCATTTCACAACATGGGTTGCTACCTATTTTCTCCTTCGTAATTTACTAGTGTCATCCAAAAGACTGCCAGGATGGCTAAATAGTAGAAAGGAGAGCTTCATTGGCAATACTGGTTTGCAAGCCAGAAAGAACATCCCCAGCCTGGACTGAAGGTGCTCACTCTTTGAAGAGGGGAAGGACTGGTTGGATTTTATGCCTTGCGGAGCCTCATACATATTCAGGATATCATACATATTTAGCAGGTTTGGAGGAAAAGCTTTACATATTTATAAGGGTTAACCAAGTACATGTGGACTGAGTAAACATACATCCCACATTCACTTTGGGGCAGGGCTTTCTTTACATGAAAAGGTGAACTCTAGGACACAAAAGCAGTTTGTGTGCAGCCTCTATAAGACGGATGAAACTGGCCTAAGGTTTCCGTTAGCTTATCAGAACAAAATATGTTTGTATGGTTGGTCTTCTGTCCAATCAGAGTTACAGCTGATAGCTCCCATTGTTTGGGAGTGTAGCTGTAGGAATTTAGAAATTTGCCATTCCAACCAGACCCTGAACTTTCGACCAATAACTTTGTTTCCTTAATCTTGGGGTTCATCCTAGTTGACAAAGGGGTGTCTATTTTGGTCTCTCAGATCACACTAGGTTCTGTAGTGCAGAGACAACTGAGATGCAGTAGTAGGGAGAGTAACAAATACAAAATCATAAAATAACAGAGAATTGTGAAAAGTCATATAATAGACTAGTGATCAATGTGCTGTAGAATCAGAGAGCAGAATAAAAATTCTCTCTTATGGTATAAAGGTGTAGAAAAACAATCACAAGCATATATGCACATAACAACAGAGCCCCAAATACGTGAAACAAAAACTAACTGAATTGAAGGGAGAAAGAGAAAATTCAACCATAATAGTTGGAGACTTTCAATAATGGTTATAGTGTCTACTTCAAGTAGGTGATCTGTACAGTATGTAAATTATATATCAACATACCTGTTTAATTTCTATTTTTTATTTTTATTTTTTAAAGATGGGGTCTTGTTCTGTTGCCCAGGCTGGAGTGCAGTGGCATGATCATAGCTTACTGCAGCTTTCAACTCCTGGGCTCAAGTTATCCTCCCATCTAAGCCTCTTGAATAGCTGGTACTACAGACACATGCCATGACAGCTGACTACATTACTGATTTTTCATTTTTTTAGAGCAGGATGTCACATGGTGAGAGCAGGAGCAAGAGGGTGGGTAGGTGCCACACACTTTCAAACAACCAGATCTCGTGAGAACTCATTTGCTTTTGCGAAGACAGCATCAAGCTATGAGGGATCCTCCCTCATGACCCAAACACCTCCCATCAGGCTCCACTTCCAACATTGGGCATTACATTTCCACATGGAATTTAAAGGCAACAACAACACCGAAACTGTATCAGCCGCCATGCTTGGTTAATTTTAAAAATCTTTTCTAGTGATGAGGTCTCATTATGTTTCCCAGGCTGATCTCGAACTCCTGGGCTCAAGTAATCCTCTTGCCTCAGCCTCTCAAAGTGCCAAAACTACAGGCGTGAGCCACCCTGCCCAGTGGAGGCTGATTTTTTTATTTCATGTCTACTGGCTATTTGCTGTTTCTCCTTTTGCAAAATATATTTTACATGCTACACCTGTTTTTCAACTGGGATATTTATATTTCCTTGACTTAAGGAGCTCTCTGAATCTTATGCATATTAGTCTTTGGTCTATCATATGACTGGAAGTCCTCTCATACACATTTGCCTATAACATGATGGAAACTACATTATATTTCCTATTCCTTATCTATGTCTTTCAGGATCCCCTTCTCACATAAATATGTATAAAGTGGCAAGAAGATTTTGATGGAAAGTCTGTGATTTTTCTGATGCACATCAGAAACTGTTTGAATTTAAACTAACCTTCACCTTTATTACATAGACTTTATACAATATCCAAATTCAAAATCAAAGCTGTCTCCCTAACAGATCACTAGATCTTTCTCAATTTTGGCTAGTTTACCTCCTAAAAGGGCAATATTACCTTCTTTGTTTCCATGTTTTCAAGAGGTTATACATACACAAAGTTAAATGTGCAATGCTTTTTTTTTCCCTAGCTAGAATAATTGTTTAAAGATTGACATAATGCCATATCCTTTGTAGAGAAAAAAATAGTATTTGAGAGATTATCCCATACTTCATTTAATACCAAGAGAACATTGTAAAAGCATTGATTGATTTAGAAATGTAACCCCCTTTATTTTTATTTATTTTAAAAATTGTGGTAAAACATATAACGTAAAACTTACCATCTTAATGTACCACCTTAACTATTTTTAAGTGTACAGTTCAGCAGTGCTGTGCATATTCACGTTGTTGTACAACAAATCTACACCCTTACAGTAACATATTAAAAATACAACAAATATTATTTCCCTACTGAGCATTACTTAATAATTTTATTTATTCTTAGGGATTTTATAAAAATATGCCTAATTTCCACATGAATATTTTCCATTATTGAAAATTTGAAACAAGGTTAGAAAAATAAAGATTCTTCTTGCAAATAAATATACAAGGCATTAAGATGTTATTGAGGAAAATAAAGTTATAAATATTAATTTACAAAAGCAAGTTTATAAAATTGCACCTTTACACAGAGGATAAATGCTTGAGGGAATGGATACCCCATTCTCTATGATATGATTATTTCACATTGCATGCCTGTATCAAAACATCACATGTACCCACAAAAATTAAAAATAAAAAAGTAAAAAAAACCCCAAAAACCCAAATGGCGTCTTTGTATATTAGTTATAACATTGAGGTTTAACACACTTGAGACTAGTACTATTTCTGAAATATAATTTTCTTGATCAATATGCATAATGTCATTTTTCGGCTCACTAAGATAATTTTCATAAATCGACATAATGGCATATCCTGTGTGCAGAATAGCAAACATAAGGCTTGAGAAGTGATGCTATATTTTCTTTTTTTTTTTTTTTTTTAAGACGGAGTCTCGCTCTGTTACCCAGACTGGAGTGCAGTGGCCGGATCTCAGCTCATTGCAAGCTCCGCCTCCCAGGTTTACGCCATTCTCCTGCCTCAGCCTCCCGAGTAGCTGGGACTACAGGCGCCCGCCACCACGCCCGGCTAGTTTTTTGTATTTTTTAGTAGAGACGGGGTTTCACCGTGTTAGCCAGGATGGTCTCGATCTCCTGACCTCGTGATCCCCCCGTCTCGGCCTCCGAAAGTGCTGGGATTACAGGCTTGAGCCACCGCGCCCGGCCTATATTTTCTTTTATGTAATACCACTTATATTGAAAACAACAGATTTTAATATTTAATTTTTAGATAATAATACCCTCCAATGAGATACCTATGTTACTTTTGTCTATTTTTAAAAAGACAAAATTCATAAAGTCTTGAAAACAATTTATTATTATTTTCAATAAGATGTGTTACTTTTATTATCTGAAATCTGATGTCAGAGAAAACTATTTATTAAATTTATTCCTTTTGGCATTATCCATTTTCATGATGACATCATGAAAAATAGAGATATTAAGATTGTCAAATGTTCTACATATTTTCAAGTTATTTCTCACTTTAAGTACAGTATATATAAGGAACATGTGTAAAAAGTTGAAACTGATTCATATTAGAAACCTATCAGAGTAATTTCTTATTTAAGAGAAACACATAGTGAAACCATAAGAAAAGGACTTTTAAAATAAATAATTTACCCATTCTCTAATTTCTGTTTTTGGTGTCATTGTTTATATATGTTATTGAGTTTTCTAAAAGCAGGATACACCTAATTTTACATAAAACATAAGATCCTTTTGTTGATCAGGAACATTTTCATTGAATGGAACTACACACGTCTATTCTCTATGGCAGAGGAGCAGCTCAAGTATATCCATATTTTACATAAGATAGCACAGAAAGAGCCTCACTAACTGCTTAGGTTGTGTCTTACAGAGTGTTTATATGTGTGGAGGAGGGAGTTACAATGCATACAGTCTACCCATCAGAGACTTGTGAGGCAATGTTCACAATGAAAAACATTACTGACAGATAAAAGTCTCCTTTAGAGATAGCACGAAGAACTGAATTATCTCAATGGGCTTCTGTAATCCAACTACGATAATCAATTGCATCCATTGCCTCTATAGGGATGGTGTTGCCAAGAATGGAGTCTCCTTTCTTGCATGGTACTGGAGAAATGGACAAATTATTTTACTCTGAATCCCTTATTTTAATGTATTGCTCTGTCAATCATCAAAACTTTCTTCCCATTTCAATTCTTCCTCACGATAGACTGATTATAGGCCATTATTATGTTTAAAATCAACATTTTATTTTAAAGGAGGTGGTTCTGACTTAAAGAACCCCTAGTCAAACTGGCAACATGCTCAGAGATCATCTCTTACATGGGCTATTTTTCTTGGAATATTTGCCCAGGTGGTTAATTTTATCCATTTGGTGTTGATTCGTTTAAATTTCCAGTTCAGACCGTAACATTTCTTGACCTCATCTAACAATTCTGGGGGTGTATTGTATTTCGAGCCTTCAGTTCTGTTGACTGATAAAATTCACATGGAGACATCTATTCTTTTAAAATGTATATAATGCATTTAAACTACTAAAGGATTAAGACTTTCATATTCTTAATTTTAGCTAAATGGATTCTGAGTTTCTGCCAGCTCTTACCCACAGTAAGGTATAGTCAAAAGCTGTTCCTCTGGGATTAGTCACATCTCACTGAATTCACTCACCGATTAAAGGCCGAGTAAAGGTCAATTGCTTTTAAGTGACCAATGAACCTATGAGGTATTTTCCTGCATTTAACCAATTTCTCAAATTATCATACAAAACCTGCCAAGGAAGGATTATAAGCAGGAACCATGACACATTTCTTTAGTTTCAACCCACTAAATTCAATCTTGTCTTACTTCAATTTAATTATCTTCTTACTGCTTAAAGGATAACCAAAAAACGTTAGCAGTTTTGCAGTTAAAAATATGACCGCGTTACATTCCTTTAAAATAAAGAACAAAAAACCAAAATGGCCATTTGAGGACATGAATAGAAATTCCCATTTTTAAAAAATTTACAATTTTATGATAACATTATATATACTGATATTTTGTGAGACCATTGCAGGTTTTTAAATGCTTTCATGTTTTTACTTTTTCTACCCCTTAACCACTAGCTATACTTTGTAATAATAGACAATTTATATTGCTGCAGATTAAAGTAAAATTTGGGCATATATATATACATATATATACACACACACACAAAAGGCTTCATGATAATAAAGACAGCCACTATTTGTGGACCCTCACTAGTTCCATATGTTCCTCTGACAATATGTTTCTAAAGATGTACAATGGTTTAAGCTTGCTTTGGAGTTCAGAAACTGAACATTACCTAAGTACTGTGGCTGACCCACCATTATATTTCAATGTGCAAGCCTTTTAATGGTGAATCTCTAAACCACTCTATGGGCGTTACCATGGACACTAGGAGGCACTGCATTGCCAAATCAGATGGCTAGAAGAACATGGTTCTTTTAATATATTTCAGTTATCTGCAGACTTCCAGAACTGGTTCTGTTACAGATAAATAGGATTTAGCCTTAATTTGTCAGAGATTTTCTGGCAGCATTTCAGCTACACATTTTTGTTTCATTCTCTTCTACACTCTGCCTCAGTTGGTATGTCATCT
This sequence comes from Macaca mulatta, assembly GCF_049350105.2. Classification (NCBI taxonomy): domain Eukaryota; kingdom Metazoa; phylum Chordata; class Mammalia; order Primates; family Cercopithecidae; genus Macaca; species Macaca mulatta. The sequence continues at coordinate 121,824,543 of NC_133426.1, read as the reverse complement.
TTGTTAAAGACCTTATAGTGCAGACACGTAGATTCCTAGATGTTAGTTAGTCTTGACAAAAAGGCCTATATTTAAGATTGAACTGGCAGATAAGGAAAAGGGAGATTTGCTTAGTTTTTCTCCTTCTCAGGAAGACATATTAAATCTTGGAGAGAAAGACTTATTTCTGCCTACACCCTTTCATTTGGTAAGTGTGATCCTTCATGCATTCTTCTTGTACTTTGTGGTCGTTGCTATACATACTCTAAAACAATGAATTTAAAATCTATTTATGTTCTTGGGAGGATCTTCTTTGATAGGGATTCATTACGTAATCCAGTTGATAGACCGATGAAACCCATTCTCCTATGAAGAGGTTTGATTTATTAGGCTAATATAATTGTGCTATTATTTTTAACATAACATGTATTTTATCTTTTAAAATCTGTTTAAATTAAAGGTTATGGAATGAATTAAGTTTTAAGCAGAGGCCAAAAAGAATAGGACTAGTTCTTTACTTATTATATAATACACATAATTATATAATTAGATATTCTTATATATTATCAAATATTTCTCAAATATTTACATAAATTTGTATTCAGTATTATAATTTTGCATCTGCGATAATATTCTAAAGCTGATCTATGACGCTGAGCTAACCAATGTACTGTCAAACATTTATGTCTTTTTCTGATTCTAGTTATTTAAATTATTTTTACCTTTGGTCAAATTAACAGTTTTATTAGTATTAGGCCTGCACAAATTTAAGGCCTCTTTCCATGAACTGCTCTATGTCTCTTTTTTAGAGACTAAATCATTAAATATACATAATTCAGCAAAGTGTTATATAACATTATTCATTCTCTTCCCATATTAATTACTTTTATTTAGGCCACTTATTTAGAATTTCACCTGTATTGGCAAAACTATTATTTGTTTTCATCTCTACAGCGAATGCCCAACAGATGCATTAGGAAAATAGGCGAACAGCTGGTAAACAGACTTATTCACTGCCTCAGGGATAACAAAACAATTCACCAAATTCATCTTTCCCTCATTTACTTCACATTATCATAATTTCCAAATCTTCTGCTTTTGGTCTCTAAGGATTTGAGCATATCTAATGTATAATAGAAACTGAACCCAAACTTGTACTCCATCAGTTTTAATATTAGTTAACAGGATTTCTTTCCTTTTACTAAATTTTGTAGTATGCATTCTTGTTTTTTTTTAGTTGTTGAATTTTTAAGAAGTTTGTATAACTGATAAATAAAAGTGCAAATATTTATGGTATATAACATGATGTTTTGATATATGTATACCCTGTAGAATGGCTAAATCAAGCTTATTAACATATCTTTTACCTCATGTACTTAATATTTTCTGGTGATGAGAACACTTAAAATGCATTAAAATGTGTTCTGGTTTTTTATTGCTTCACCTTCCTTTTCTTTTTAATTACAACTTAAATTTCAAAGACTTACTATTATGAAGGTTGTAAACTATGTATTTCTTTCCTAATATCCTGAATTATACATTTTCAGTATTTAATATCAATATAATTTTAGAATTTTTATTTTTAACTACAGGATCACCCAGACCAAAGTGCAGTGGCATAATCATAGTTCGCTGCAGGCTTGAACTCCTGGGCTCAAGTGATCCTCCCACTTCAGCCTCCTGAGTAGCTAGGACTACAAGTGTGCAACACTATGCCCAGCTGTTTTTTTTTAATTTTTATTTTTGTAGAGATAGAGTCTCATGTTTCCCAGGAGGGTTTAGAGCTCCTGGGTTAAACCAATCCTCCCACCTCGGCCTCCCAAAGTACTGGGATAATAGGCATGAGCCACCATGCCTGGTCTAACTTCAGAATTTTTAAAATAATGTTATATTAATCTTCTGGGTTTGGATGAAACCAGAATCAGAGAGTTAGAAATACAACGAATGTTGCAACCATTACCAAGCGTTGAGGCAAATGGCAATTTCATTATGCAAAGGAGGAGAAAACCCAGGGTCAGTGGTGTCCATCCAGGACTGAAAACTACATTACAGTTGAGAGATAAAGTGGTACATCAGAACCAAGAGCAACAAGACATCATGATAAGAAAGAGCCACCATTTGTGGGCCCTCATTAGTTCCAGGCCTTACACTCAGGCACTAGATAAGCAGGTAGGATTCCAGAACACTGCTGCTGAAAGTCAGAGCAAGAGATTGTTATGTGAGTGAAGAAAGTTATCAGAAAAGCAACTAGTCAAATGGGACAAAGAGTGCATTCTAATATATACCATATCATTAGAGTTCAGTAACTCACAGAAAGAGATATAACAATACAAATGAATTAGTAAAAAAAAAAAAACCTGAATATTCTCAGTGTTCTCTTCTTCCTTATCTGGTAGCTTAATTAATCGTTTTCAGAGAGATTTGTCCTAGACTTCCTTCTCAGTTAGTACATTTTCCCTGGGTGAACCTATCCACTCACGTGGTTCCAAAAGTTGATGACTCTAAAACTTACATCTCTGGCTCAGATCCCGCTCTTGCTTTACATACCCAGCTTTCTATTGCCTAGGAAGAATCTGGATGTCTTATAGGCTGCTCAAATTCTCCATGTTCAAAATCTAACTCATCACAACCATTTTCCCTGCATAAAACCTCCTACTCCTGGTTCACTCTCTCAGTGGTGTCACTATTCGGCCGGCTGCTCAAGCCATAAACCTGAGTCATTCTTGACTCCTGTCTCCCTTAAGCCTTTACATTCAATCTATCACCAAGTCCCATCAATAATAGCTTCTAAATATTTATCAAATAATTTGCTTCTCACCATCTCCAATACCCTTTCACTCATCTTAGCAATACTGTCTTTCTTCTGGACTACTGAAAGAAACCTTTTGTATCTGTCTTTGGCCCTCTAGTCTTTCCTCCTCTCTAATACTTTCTCCTCACTGAAGAATGGTTTTTGTACACTGAAAATTTGGTCAATTTATAATTTATTTCCTTTCTTTTCTTTTCTTTTTTTTTTTTTTTTTTTTTTGAGATGGAGTCTTGCTCTCTCGCCTAGGCTGGAGTGCAATGGCATGATCTCCACTCACTGCAACCTCTGTCTCTTGGGTTCAAGCGATTCTACTGCCTCAGCCTCCCAAGTAGCTGGGATTACGGGTGCCCGACACCACACCCAGCTAATTTTTGTGTTTTTAGTAGAGACGGGGTTTCACCACATTGGCCAGGCTGGTCTCGAATCCCTGACCTCAGGTGATTCGCCCGCCTCGGCCTCCCGAAGTGCTGGCATTACAGGCATGAGTCACTGTCCCTGGCCTATTTCCTTTCTTAAAATCCTTCAGTAACTCCACATTGCCCTTGGGATAAAATCCAAGGCTCAGAGAGATTTTGACCATATGTACCATTTTGGTCTTATTTTATGTCTTCTGGCACTTCTGTTTTAAGTCATTCAAACCACTTTCATTTGTTTGAATGGGCATCCTATACCTTTCCTCCTAGCCTTTGCACGGGCTCCTCCCTCTCTTTACCTCAATAGCTCCTGGTAATCCCTTAGTTCTCAGTTTAGATATTACCTCCTCCAGAAAGCTTTTCCTGACTCCCAAGTCTGATAAGGTATCCCTTCTCTATTTTCCCTTCACATCTTTTAGTTCCTTCACCACAGCACGTAGCACTGTAACCTTGTACGTTACCTGTTTCCCTCATTATGCTATAAATTTCATGAAGGCAGCAACACTGTTGCCTGCTGACCATTGTATTCCTGCAACTTAGCACAGTGTACAGTACAAAGTAGTTGCTTACAAATGTATTCTAATTAAGGGAAAGAGCGAAGAGACAAGGATTATCAACTTCAGAAGCCATGGCATAATCTGACTAATGTGAAACTTTTGGTATAAATCAATCAATCAAACGCATTAGCTTGAAGGGACTAGAGAAGTCCCTTTATTCAATCTCCCACTCAATGCTAAAATCCCTATTACCTCATCCCTTAAACAGAGCTCTCTATCCTCTCTATGTGAATACTTTTAAGGACGCATTATTTTGCAAGACAGTTAATCCCATTGATGGCTATATCTATTTTTTTGTCTTTCTCATACTTGAACGTTTTCCTGTTATAACTTTCATCCATTCCTCTGCCTTCTTTCTTTTATCTATGTTCTGTTTTCTTGAGCAACACAAAACGAATCTTTTCCATTTTACATGTAAGAACACGTCCAAGTATTTGAAGGGTGTTGTCATGTGCTTCCTAAACCATTAATCTTCAAGATTTCATTTGCAATGGAATTGCCTAGGGAGCAGGTTAAATATGAAGATTTCCTGGTCCCATCTTCCAAGACTCGCATTCAATAGGTCTGATATGAATCCTATGAAAACACTTTTTTTTTTTTTTTTTTTGAGATAGAGTCTTGCTTTGTCACCCAGGCTGGAGTGCAGTGGTGTGAACACAGCTTACTGCAGCCTCAAACTCCCGGGCTCCAGCAATCCTCTTGATAGAGACAGGAGGCAGTGAAATTCTGGGCAGAAGAGGGCAGGTCCCTAGCGAAGGCCCCACCCTCAAGCTGCAAAGCCTGATACCGCAGCCCAGAGTGAGAATATATGTCCCTGTTTTCCCTCTCGAATGTTGTCTTTTCCAAAACCATCCATGGCCCATCCTGCCCCCAATCCTGTGCCCCTAAAAACTTCAGGTTCAGCTGACAGAGAGAGGAGAAGCAGCTGGACATCAGAGACTATGGTTGGACGTTGGAGAGAAGCAGTTTGACTTCAGAGGTATAGCTTGACAGCATAGCTTTGAAGAGGAGTATGACAGGGGATAGCTGGACTTCAGGGGAGGATTGCTTTCCTGCCCCATCCCCTTTTCAACTCCCCATCCCACTGAGAGCCACTTGTATCAGCAATAAAATCTCCCCCATTTATCATATTCAGTTTGTTCGTGTGACCTCATTTTTCCTGGATGCTGGACAAGAGCTCAGAGCCACGAGTGTAGATACAAGAGGGCCCACTGAGCTATTAACACTTAAGCTGTCCACAGATGGCAGAGCTAAAAGAGCGCTGACTGTAACACTCCCTCTGGGGCTTTAGGGGTCATAGTCACCCTACTAGATGCTGCCAATAGGTCCTGCAAGCACTCACGCTGGCTCCTGCACCCACTCACCTGCATGCTCCCTCCTGCAAGTGGTGGAGTGCTGCGGGCTGAGTAAGCGAGGCACCCTGTCACGAGGCCCATGAAGGGGTCAGGGAAATATCTTGCTTCACTCCCACCTTAGCCTCCGGAGGAGCTGGGACTACAGGCGTGCATCACCAAGCACAGCTAATTTTTGTATTTTTTTTGTAGAGATAGGGATTCGCCATGTTGTCCAGGCTGGTCTTAGATGCCTGAGCTTAAGCAAGCTGCCCACCTCAGTCTCCCAAAGTGATGGGATTACAGGCGTGAGCCATTGTGCCCAGCAAATACAAAATTTTAAAAAACACTCTAGATCATTTTTATGCAGATAGTCCACAGACTACTTGTCACAAAACACTGCTTAGGTAAAAATACTTGTAAAATTTTTCAATAAACAGTACTTATAAAATTTAATCCTCAAAGTCACTGGATATTTGTATCTATTCTCTTTAGGTGTAGTCCCCACAAGGAAACCAAATATTCAGGTGTATTTTGACTAATTAGAAGTGGACTTAGGATATGATCACATTTAACCTGATTTATGTTCTACTAAAACTATCCACAATTATCTTAACAATTTTTAGTAGACTTGGTCACATTATTTACTCTGTGATTGTGTGTTGACTGAAACCTTTTAGGGCAGGAATGAGTTTCAGGAATGGATGACCCAAAGCTCACAAATAATGTAAGCAAAACAGAAGCAAGACACTCTTCTGTGATAACTTTCATCCACTCCTCTACCTTCTTTCTTTCATCCAAGTTCTGTCTTCTTGAGCAACACAAAACTAATATTTTCATTTCTCCATATAAGAACACTTCCAAATATTTGAAGGATGTCGTCATGTACTTCCTAAATCATTAGTTCTCAAGCTTTAATGTGCAACAGAATTGAATGGGATGTGTGAATGGGATGAGATGACAGTAGATGAAAGTTTATCTGGAGAGGGGTAGCAATATGTAGTATTCCCACCAAAGGCGGCACACAGACTTCTCAGTAACTCCAGTTCCCCTTTCCTGCAGCCCATCAGATTTTTTACAGCCAACCATGTGCAAGAACTACTGCTCACAGTCACCTATTTATCTTCTCTCTGCAATCAGCAGATTAAAAGTCTGCTTTGCCTCTTATTAGAAATCTAGTAGACCTGCTGTCCATCCTTTTAACCCACAAAAAGAATTAGAATTCTGTAGTCATTCTTCCTTATTCCAAACCCTGCCACACGAGGAGGAGTTGGAACCTTGGCATGCTTCTTTAAAAATGTGTTTGATCTCTGACAGATTACTGAGGGTACCTTGGCATATTTGTGGAGGATGATCTAAAACTCTAAAAATAGCTATAAACACAATTCTTTCACATGCATACAATTTGAATAGGCCTGGAAAGATGCTTTTAAGCTCATAAAAGTGTCATAGAATGTTATGAATTGGCTTTACATGCCTCAATACACCCAGTGTACAGATTAGCACTTTCTGTTACGACACCCAGGCTCTGTGCCTTCTACTCTAAACAGCAGGAAAAATTTATGAGCTAGAAAACCTCTCTTGGATTTGGCCTTAGGGAAGTAAGGAGTGGAATTTTGTTGCTCACAAGGCTAGAGTGTGAGGCTCCCAGGAATCAGGAAGTGGGGGGTGCAGTCACATTAAGTGAAAAAGCAGGATTGCAAATAACAAAACTTTGAAACACAGCAGCTTTATGTTGAATGCAAGGATAGAGAGATGATTGCAACTGTGATGTGGGGAGAGGAGAATTTAGAATGTGGTTTTGAGGAAAAAAAGATCACACTATTGCAGACATTAGGATTAAATGATTTCAATTGTCACACACATACACGTGTGCCTCAAAAAGAGTTGGCATCAGACTCTTTCCAGTGGTACCCAGAAGCCAATTATGAGGTGGTGGTTCTGAGGCTTATGTTGTAGTCACCTTTGCGTTTCTCTATTCATGGAACGAACATTTTTGAGTATCAAATGTGTGCCAGAACACAAATATGAATTTGATACAGCCTTTTAGGAGTTTTTGTCCAGGTGAGAAGAAACAAGACAATTAAAAGGATGGTCATATACTATAATACTTTATCTGATAGAGCTAAGCACAGGATGTTTTGAGAACACAGTGAACTGGAGGGAAGCAAACTGATGAGAAGTTGAAGAAAGGCTTTTTGGAGAAGTGATGCCTGAACTGAATCCTGAAAGATGAGTAGGACTTACCTAGAGGGAAGAGTTTGGGAGGTCATTTTAGTCAGGAGGAGCTGCATGGTATGTAAGTATTTCAGCATGGTTAGACTAGATAATAAAGTGCGAAGAAAGTGAATGGTGAGAGATGAGACCACAGAAATAGGCAGGAGCCAAATTTGGAAGACCCTATATGCCTTACCAAAGCAGCTGAACTTTCTCCTACAGGCAACAGGGAAGCTGGTAAGTGACCATTTTTGATAATTCATTCTGGTAGCAGCATGGAGAATGGAAAGAACCAGAGGCAAGACCAGTGCGGAGGGACTAGTTAAGAGTGGTAATAGTCGAGGACGGAGATGACTGGGGTCTCAACAAAGATAGTAGCATAGGGGATGGCAGCAAGGAGATGGGTTTAAGACTATTGAGAAAGACTTTTGTTGCTGTCCTTGTTTTGTATTGTTTTGATTCAAGGCTTACTTTGACTTGGAAGTCAAAGTAGTTGATGTGGTAGCAGTAGAAAGAGGGCAATGGGATAGTGTGATGCAATATCACAAAAGCTTATTTCAGATAAGATATTTGTGAAAAAGAATTAATTCTGAAAATACTCTTTAAAAATTGCTTTTTTTTTTTACTCAGCTTGCAAGAGTAATTATTTGCTGAAGATTGGTTGCTTAGCCTATTGAGGGTTAATAACTTATGTGGTTTAGCATGTTCTAAGAAATTGTTCAGTGGGAATAAGGCAAGTTAGGGTCACAGCGAGGGAGAAAGGCTCAGCCAGCTGTCTCTTTTTCTTCTTTACAGAAGCACAAATACCCTCTAAGCAATCCCACATAAAAGAAGCTTTCCATGCCAGAAGTCTGTTTATTTTGCAAAGGAAGAGTCCAGAAAACCATATGGAATGCAATTGATGATGATATTTAGTTTAGAACGTGCAAGAACAGAATAATAAATTATTAAGACATGATACAGAATCACTGAGAATTAAGTTTAAAATACTTTAAAAAGTTTTAAAAATTATAGATTGATATAATCATTTTAAAATGAATCTTATATAAAACAAAAATCAGAATAGTGTATCGGATTATGAAATGAAGTTATAATGGAAAACAATTATACACAGAACATTGATGAAACTAAATTCTCTATACTAAATAAATTAATCAGGAAGAATTACATGAAACGTTATGACTGAATGAGAATAGAAAATATCACAGGCTTAGACTATGTAAATGATATTACATGATCAATCTTTAATATGGATGTGAAAGGTGACATAAACATTAAATTAACACTAGATTGCAATGTTAAGGAAATAAGGGATAGAACTAACAATGTGAGAGAAATAAGTGTCTCATCTGTCTCCACGTCCTGTTGAGTCCTCCCATAAAATACGTCTTAAATTTGTCTCTTAAACATTTCTAATACCACGACCTTAGTCTACCACAATAGTTAATCTCTCCCACTCCGCTTTTCCTCTACTTAGCCCCATTGAGCATAATGATGCCAGATCCTCTTCGAGAAACTTCATTGATGAATCTAATCTAGTTTCCTCTTTCTGACTTGAAGGTCTTCCATAACTCAGTTCCATTCTACCTGTGTAAGATATTTCCCGTTCTCCCCAAAATTCTCCCTTTGTTCTGAACAAGCCATGCTGCATATTGTCCCTAAAATACTACATGCTCATTTCTGTCTTTGTCCCTTCCTGAGGTGTCATATCCTTTCTGCTTTGCCTGCCCTATCTTCCTTCACGGCTCAGGTCAAGTTCCAATCCCTTCATAAAGATTTCCTTCACTCTCTTACTTCTCTGATTTCCCAATACTATTTTAGATGGAACCACATACTCTCTAGACAATTTAACTCTTTAATATAAGCAAGTTTTACTTCTTCAACTACATTGTAAATTCACTAAGGGGATAATAATGCAATATTATCTCAATCATCCCAACTGAGTTTAGGCCATTTTTATTCTAACAGTTTGATACAGTGGATAATGTAGACTATGACATTTGGACCCTAAAGACATTTTGACTTCTCACTTATACATACAAACATTTGGTTCTGAATTACATATCACTGACCCTTTTTGTTGAAGAAGTATATTAAGAGTGAACACAGTTTACTCTTTCTTTTTTTTTCTTTGAGACAAGAGTCTCTCTCTGTCACCCAGGCTGGAGTGTGGTGGCATGATCTCAGCTCACTGCAACCTCTACCTCCTGGGTTCAAGAGATTCTTATGCCTCAGCCTCCCAAGTAGCTGGGATTACAGGCACACATCATGACACCTGGCTAATTTTTTAATTTTTAGTAGAAATGGGGTTTCACCATGTTGTCTAGGCTGGTCTTGAATTCCTGGCCTTAAGTGATCCACCACCTTGGCCTCCCAAAGTGCTGGGATTACAGGTGTGAGTCACCGTGCCCGGCCAGTTCACTCAGTTTAACTCTTCAACCAATTTTCTATTAAGTTGTATAAAGACATTTTAATATTTCTATATTAATTGTTATTTTATGGGAATTTTAATCTTAAACAATCTCTTTCATATTAATTTTACAATGAACATTTATCAACTTTAACATTTTTTTCTGGAGGTGTAATTGACAAAATAAGCTGCACATAATGGAAGCGTACAATGTCCTAAGTTTTGGCATATGTTTACACTCATGCAGCCCACGCTAGGATTAAGATGGTGAATATACACATCACTCCCAAAAGTTTCCTCATAACTCTTTGCAATTTCTCTTCCCATATTTCCACACCCACATTCCTTCCAGGAAACCACTAATTTGGTTTCTGTCAGTATAGATTAGTTTGCATTTTTTAGAGTTTTATGTAAATGGAATAATATATTTGGGTAGATTATATGGTAAGTGTATGTTTCACATTTTAGGAAACTGCCACACTATTTTCCAAAGTGGTCTTACTATTTTACCTTCCCAACAGCAGTATATGAGGATTCCGGTTTCTCCACATCCTTGTCAATATTTGGTAAGGCTAAGGCTAATCCTTTGAATTTTAGCCATTCTAGTAGGTGTGTAGTATTATCTCATGTGGTTTTATTTTTGATTCATTTTTTGTTTTATTTTCGTTTTTGAGACAGGGTCTTGCTCTGTCATCCAGGCTGGTCAGTCTGAAGTGCAGTGATGTGATCATAGCTCATTGTTATAATCTTGACCGCCTGAACTCAAGATATCCTTCTGCCTCAGCCTCCTGAGTAGCTTGAACTACAGGTGTGTGCCACCATGACAGGCTAATTTTTAAATTTTTTGTAGAGATAAGGTCTTGCTATGTTGCCCAGACTGGTCTTGAACTCCTGAACTCAAGTAGTCCTCCTGCCTTAGCCTCCTAAAGCACTGGGGTTACAGGCATTAACCACTGCTCCCAACCTATTTTTCATTTCTTAATGACTAATGATGTTGACGTCATTTTATGTGCTTATTTGTTATTCATGTATTTTCTTTGTTAAAGTGTTAAAATCATTTGCTCCTTTTTTATTGGGTTGTTTGTTTTCTTATTATTGTTTGTGACTCATTACTCTGGAGAGTTGTATGCACAGCGTAGATACAAGCCTTTATCATACACATGATTTGCAAATATTTTTGCTCATTCTGTCATTTGTCTTTTCATTCTCTGAACAGTGTTTTTCAAAGAACAGAGGTTTATTTTTAAAAAGACCAGGACAGCCTGGGGAACATAGCACAACCTCATCTCTACAAACAAACAAACAAAACAAAACAAAACAAAAAAATTCAGCCGGACCTGGTTGTGTGGGGGCCTGTAGTTCCAGCTAGTCAGGAGGCTCAGGTGAGAGGATTGCTTGAGCCCAGGAAGTTGAGGCTGCAGTGAGCTGTGATAATGCCTCTGCACTCTAGCCTGGTGACACAGAGAGACCTTGCCTCAAAAAAAAAAAAAAAAAAAAAAGGCAGAGGTTTATACTTCTGATGAAGTCCAATTTCATTTTTTTAATGACGTACTTAAGAGATCTTTGCTTAAATCAAGGCCACTAAGAGTTCTTCCTATATTTTAATTTCAGATTTAAGTCTATGATGCATTTGAGATTAGTTTTTACATGTGATGTGAGATACGGATTCAAGTTAGTCTTTTTTTGCATATGGATGTCCAATTCTGCTTAGCGACATTTGTTGAAACTAGCCTTTTTCCCACTGACTTGTCTTTATACCTCTGTCAAAAGCCATTTTTCCATATGTATGAGATTATCTTTGGATTTTCTATTATGTGCCATTGATGGATTTCTCTATCTTTACACCCGTACTACACTGTCTAGATTAGTATAACTTTTTAGTAAGCCTTAAAATCTGGTAGTCTTAGTCTTCCAACTGTGTTCCTTTTTTTCAAATTGTTTTCACTATTCTATATCCTTTGCATTTTCATATGAATTTGAAAATTAGTTTGTTTGTTTCTACAAAAGTGCCTGCCAAATTTTGGGGGCGAACTGGCATCATAAAAATATTGATTCTTCTAATCCATGAAACTGATATAGCTCTTCATTTACTTATGTCTTATTTAATTTCTTTTAGCAATGGTTTGTAGCCTTCAGCATACAAGTTTTTACATTTTTGTGAGATTTATGCCCAAGTATTTTATATTTTTTGATACTATGGTGAAATATATTTATTTTCATTTGAATTTTTAATTGTCTACTGTTAGGGTATAATATGCAATTGATTTTTGTATATTGACTTTCTATGCCAAAACTTTGCTAAACTCGTTTATTTTTTTGTGTAGCTTTTTTGTAGATTCCTTTCGATTTTCTGCACAAATGATCATAGAATCTGCAAATAAAGATAGTATTATGGTTTTACTTCTTTCCAATCTGGATGTCATTTTTTCCTTCCTTCTTTCTTTCCTTCCCTTCTTTTTCTTTCCTTTCATCCTCCCTGCCTTCCTTCTATCTCTTCTTCCTTTTCTTTTCCCCCTCCTTCCCTTCCCTCTCTCTTCAACTCCTTTTTTTTCCTCCTCTTTGCCTTCTTACTCTGGAAACTTCAGTACAATGTTCAATGAGTAGTGAGAATAGACATCCTTGTCTTATTCCTGATCTTAGAGAGAAAATGTTCAATCTTTCATTACTAAGTTTATTGTTATCTGTAGGTGTTTCACAAATCCTCCTTTTTTTCTGGTTGAAGAAGGACGTTTCCTTCTATTTCTAGTTTACACAGAGTTTTTATTAAAAATAATATTAGACATTTTTTTTAAAAAAAGCCTTTTCTGCATTAATTGAGCTGCTCATATGGCTTTTCTTTTTAGTTTGTTTATTGGTGAATCACACTGAATTTTTTTTAATGTTAAACCCTACTGGGTCTTGATGTATTATCCTTTTAATATATTGATACAGTTTGATAAATTTTGTGTTTAGATATTTTGCATCTATATTCACAAAAGTTATCAGTCTATTGTTTTCTTGTAATGTCTTTGTCTTTTTTTATGACAAGGTTGGCCTGCTATAATAAAGTGGTATAATCTCCCTTCTCTTAAGTATCCTGGAAGGACTTGTATAGAATTGGTATTATTTTGTCCTTAAATATTTTGTAGATTTCTCCGATGAAGCCATCTGGGTCTGGAGTTTTCTTTATGATATGTTTTAAAACTACAAATTCAATTTTTAAAATAGACATAGGGCTCCTCACTCAACCTCTATTTTCTTGAGTGACCTGTTTGTCTTCCAAGGAATTTGTTCATTTAACCTGTTATTAAATTTATTGCCAAAAAGCTATTCATAATATTCTTTTATTATCACTTTAATGTCTGTAGATTCTGTGGTGATGTTCCCTCTTCATTCTTGATATTGGTAATTTGTATCTTCTCACTTTTTATCTTAGTCTGTTTAGAGGTTTTTCAGTTTTACTGATCTAAAAAATCCGTATTTCCTTTCATTGATTTTTCTGTGTCAATTCACTTTTCTTTCTTTCTCTCTCTCTCTTTCTTTCTTTCTCTCTGTCTTTCTCTCTCTCTTTCTTTCTCTCTCTCTCCTTCCTTCTTTCCTTCTTTCCTTCCTTCTTTCTTTCTTTCTTTCTTTCTTTCTTTCTTTCTTTCTTTCTTTCTTTCCTTCTTTCCTTCTTTCCTTCTTTCCTTCTTTCCTTCCTTCCTTCCTTCCTTCCTTCCTTCCTTCCTTCCTTCCTTCCTTCCTTCCTTCCTTCCTTCCTTCCTTCCTTCCTTTCTTTCTTTCTTTCTTTCTTTCTTTCTTTCTTTCTTTCTTTCTTTCTTTCTTTCTTTCTTTCTTTCTTTCTCTTTCTTTCATTTGACAGGGTTTCACTCTATCACCCAGGCTGAGAACAGTGGCACGATTATAACTTATTGCAGCCTTGAATCCTTCCACCTCAGTCTCCTGAGTAGCTTAGACTACGGGCCCCTGCCACTATACTCGGCTAATTTTTTATTTTTTGTAGAGATGGTGGGGGGGGGTCTCACTATGTTGCCCAGGATGATCTCGAACTCCTGGACACAAGTCATCCTCTAGCCTGTGTCTCAGGATGTATTCCTGACAACTTGGATGAACCTAAAGGACATTATGTGAAATAAGTAAACAAGTTGTCAATGGAATACAATTCAGTTATTGAAAAGAAAGAAATCCTGTCACTTGTTCTTTTTTTAATCACTTGGATGACAGGATTTGATTATTTTTAATAGCTGAATTGTATTCCGTTGTGTATACATACCACATTTTCTTTGTCCATTCATTTGTTGTTGGACACTTAGGTTGATTCCACATCTTGGTTGTTGTGAATAGTTCTACAATAAATATAAGAGTGCAAATACATCTTTGACGTACTGATTTAATTTCCTTTAGGTACAACATACCCAGTAGTAGCAACAGACCCACTATGATCCTATTGGATCACATGGTAGTTCTATTTTTAACTTTTTGAGCAACCTCTATACGGTTTTCCAAATTAGCGGTGCTAATTTACATTCCCACCTACAGTGGTTAAGAGATCTCTTCTTTACACATCCTCACCAGCATTTGTTATCTTTTGTCTTTTTGATAATAGCCATTCTAACTGCAGTGAGGTGATATCTCATTGTGGTTTCAATTTTCATTTCTCTGATGGTTAGTGATGTTGAACATTTTTTCATATACCTGTTGGCCATTTGTATGTCTTCTTTCGAGAAATATCTATTAAGATATTTTGCCTATTTTCTCGTTGGATTATTTGTTTTTATATTTTCTTGCTATTGAGCTGTTTGTTCCTTACATATTCTGGATATTAACCCCTCGTTAGATGTATTGTATGCAAATATTTTCTATTCTGTGGGTTGCCTGTTTGCTCTGTTGAGTCTTTCCTTTGCTTCACAGAAGCTTTTTAGTATGATGTAATCGTCCATTTTTGGTTTTGTTTCCTGTACTTTTGAGGTCTTATCCAAAAATATCCTTGTCCAGTCCAACGTCTTAAAGTGTTTCTCCTATGTTTTCTTCTAGTAGCTTCATAATTTCAGATCTTAATATTTAAATTTTTAATCCATTTTTAGTTTTTTTAGTATGGTGAGAGATACAGGTTTGGTTTCATTCTTCTGCATATGGATATACAATTTTCCCAGCACCATTTATTGAAGAGACAGTCTTTTCCCCAGTGTGTGTTTTTGGCACCTTTGTTGAAAATCAGTTGGCTGTAAATGCACAGATTTATTTCTGGGCTGTCTATTCTGTTCCATTGTTCTATGTGTCTATTCTTATGCCAATATCATGCTATTTCAGTTATTATAGCTTGGTGATATATTTTGAAACCAGGCACGATTTATTCTTTGACCTATGACTATGTAAAGTATACTATTTAGTTTCCACATATTTGTGAATCCAAAATTTCTTTCTGTTATTGTGGTCAGAGAGTATACTTTGTATATTTTCAGTTCTTTTGAATTTATTGAGACATGTTTTATGTCCCAGCATATGGCCTACCTTGCTAAATATTCTGTATGCCTTTGAAAAGATTGTGCACTCTGTTGTTGTATAGAATATTCTATAAATGTCAATTAGGTCAAGTTGGTTTAGTATTGTTCAGGTATTTTATATGGTTACTGATTTTCTTTTTTTTATTTTTATTTGTATTTTTTTTATTATTGTTATTATTATTATACTTTAAGTTCTAGGGTACATGTGCATACCGTGCAGGTTTGTTACATATGTATACTTGTGCCATGTTGCTGTGCTGCACCCATCAACTCGTCAGCACCCATCAACTCGCCATTTACATCAGGTATAACTCCCAATGCAATCCCTCACCCGTCACCCCTCCCCCCTCCCCATGATAGGCCCCAGTCTTCCCGTTCCATCAATTATTGTGAAAGGGTTATTGCAATCTCTGACTATAATTGTTGATTTCTCTATTGCTCCTTATAGTCCATTGCTGCTTTCTAGATTTTGAAGTTCTGTTATTCATAAAAATATTGTTGTGTCCTCCTAATGGATTGATCATTTTACCATTGTGAAATGACTTTCTTTATTGCTAGTAATATTCTTTGCTCTGAAATATACTTAGTCTGTTACTAATGTAGCTTTCTTTTGATTAGCATCTTTTTCTATTTTTTTTACTTTTTATCTATTCATGTATTTATATTAAAATGCACTCTTTGTAAGTAGAAAGTAATTAGGTCTTGCATTCTTATTCAATTTGACCATTTCTGCCTTTTAAATGGGGTTTTATTTACATTTATTAACATTCACATTTAATAATTATTAGTGTGGTTTTGCTTATTCCTATCATCTTGCTATTTATTTTCTGTTTCTCCTGCCAGTCTTTTACTTGCTTTTCCCTCTTTTAATGCCTTCTTTTGAATTAAATGTGTATATTTTTACTATTCTATATTATCTTCTTTGTTGGCTTATTAGCTATAACTCATTGTTTTGTTTTTTAGTACTTGCTTTAGGGTTTATAGTATAATTTATCACAGTCTACTTGCAAGTAATATTTTTCCTGTTCACATATATTATAAAAACTTTACATTAGTGCATTTCCAATTTTCCCCTCACAGCCTTTCTGTTGGGGTCAATAAACTTTATCTGTAAGGGGTCAAATAAGTTTTTTCAGCTTTGTGAGCCATATGGTCTCTGTCACTACTCAACTCTGCAATTGTAAAACAAAAGCAATCATAGACAATACGAAGATGAATTAACATGACTATGTGCCAATAGACCTTTATTTACAAAAATGGATGCTGAGCTGGATTTAGCCCACAGACCCCATGGTTTGCTAACCTTTTCTTTTTGCTTTTGTTTTCATACCTTTTACTATCACATCTGTCAGAAACCCATGTTACTTTATCATTATTGTTTTTGAAACAGCCATTTATCTTTTAAAGAAATTTAAATAATAAACATTAAAAATATATATTTACCCATGAAGTTACCATTTCCAGTGTTCTTCATTCTTTTATGTAGATCCATGTTTATGTTTGGTATTATTCTCCTGCTGTCTGAAGCACTTCCTTTAACATTTCTTATAGTATAAGTCTGTTGGTGATGAATACTTTCAACTTTTGTATGTGTGAAAAACATCTCTTTCTTTTATCCTTCATTTTTGAAGGGCTTTTTTAGTGGATATAGAACTCTAGGTTGACAGTTTATACCCTGGTATTTTAAAGATGTTACTCCTCTGTCTTCTTACTTGCATTACTTCTGATATACTGTAATCTTTAGCTTTTTTCTCTGTACATAATGTATCTTTTACTCTGGCTGCTTTTAAGATTTCATCTTTGTCATTGGCTTAGGGCAATTCAATTATGATATGCCTTGGTGCAGTTGTCTTTGCATTTCTTTTGCTTGGAGTTCATTGAGTTTCTTGGATGTGTTAGTTTATCATTTTCATCAAATGGGAAAAATGTTTTTCATTATTTCTTCAAAAACTTTTTTGTAACTTATCTCTCTTGCCTTTTTTTGGCAAGTCTCCAATTACATACATATTAGGCCAGTTGAATACGTCTGTTTGCCCTATTTATTTATTTTTGGTCTTTTTTAAATCTCTGTGTTTCATTTTAAATAGTTTCTATAGCTACGTCTTCATTATCACTAATCTTTTATTCCACAATGTCTAATCTGCAGTTAATCTCACCTTGTTATTTTTCATCTTGGTCATTGTAATTTTTATGTCTAGACTAATCTTTTCTTCCATAGTGCCTAATCTGTAGTTAACCACATCTTGTTATTTTTCACATCTTAGTCATTGCAGTTTTCATGTCTGGATGTTCAGTTGGGTCTTTTTAAAAATCGTGCATGTCTCTACTATAGGTTTTAACATATAGAACACAGTTATAATGACTGTTTATATGTCTATGTTTGGTACTTTTTTTTTTTTTTTTTTTTTTTTTTTTTTTTTTTTTTTGAGACGGAGTCTCACGCTGTTGCCCAGGCTGGAGTGCAGTGGCGCGATCTCGGCTCACTGCAAGCTCCGCCTCCCGGGTTCCCGCCATTCTCCTGCCTCAGCCTCCTGAGTAGCTGGGACTACAGGCGCCCGCCACAGCGCCCGGCTAATTTTTTGTATTTTTTTTAGTAGAGACGGGGTTTCACTGTGGTCTCGATCTCCTGACCTTGTGATCCGCCCGCCTCGGCCTCCCAAAGTGCTGGGATTTATGTTTGGTACTTTTAACATCTGTATCCATTTTACGTTGTTTTCAATTGATGGATTTTCTCCTTGCCATGGGTCATATTTTTCTGTTCCTTTGTGTATATGGTAATTTGTTCTTTGGATGCCAGAAATTGTTAACTTTATCTTTCTGGATATTTTTGTATTGCTATAAAATTATTTAACTGTGTTCACAGTTAAGTTACTTGGAAACTGATCCTTTTAACTCTTACTTTTAAGATTTGTTAGGCCAAACCACAGCTGTGTTTAGTTTAGGGTTAATTATTCCCCACTACTGAGGCAAGATCCTTCTTGGTTCCATACTCAATACCCACGAATTATAAGGTTTTCCAGTCTTGTTTATAGGAATGTGTGCTAATCCCTGCCATGTGTGAGTTCAAAATACTATTACCTTTACTGATTTTGGAGGGCTGTTTCCTGGGCTTTTGGTAGTTTTCTCACATTCTGATGAATATTTAAGATAGACTCTCTGCATATCTCCTGAGTTTTCTGTGTGACTCTCTCCTATCCAGTGAACTATTCTGCAAATTGTAGCTGTCTTGGTGTCCATGAAATCTCAAGTTTCTCTCCTAAAATTAGGTTGCCCTCCAGGTTCTGCCTGGATTTCCCCTCCTTGCCTCATGGCCTGAAAACTCTCTTAAAGCAATAAGATTGGGCATTTGTAGATCTCACCGCCTTCGTGTTCCATAACTCAGGTGTCACTGTTCTTGTTGCTTGACGTTTGGTGTCTTGAAAACCACTGTCTCATATACTTTGTCTAAGTTTTTGGTTATTTCAAGTGGGAGGGTAAATCCAGTCCCTATTTTTCCATGTTGGCTTACAGCAGAAGAACCAACACTGTTTTTTGGGTCATATATAATATAGTAAAAGTATTAGAAAACTTAACATACCCAGCACTGACAATGTTCTTGCACATATTATTGTTGACAATATAAATTGGTACAAACCTTTTGGAAAGAAACTTGGCAATACTTACTAAAATATTATTATTATTATTTTTGACAGAGTCTGGCTCTGTTGCCCAGGCTGGAGAGCAGTGGGGCGATCTCAGGTCACTCTCTGCCTCCTGGGTTCATGCCATTCTCCTGCCTCAGCCTCCTTAGTAGCTGGGACTATAGGCATCCGCCACCATGTCCAGCTAGTTTTTGTTTTTTTTTTTTTTTTTTTTTTTTTTTTTTTGTATTTTTAGTAGAGACGGGGTTTCACCGTGTTAGCCAGGATGATCTCGATCTCCTGACCTCATAATCCGCCCGCCTCGGCCTCCCAAAGTGTTGGGATTACAGGCGTGAGCCACCATGCCCAGCCAATACTTACTAAAATATTTTAAAATATTTCATCCCAGCATTTTGGGAGGCCAAGGTGGGAGGATCATTTGAGCCTACGTGTTTGAGACCAGCCTGGGCAACATGATGAGACCTGTCTCTACAAAAAATAAAAATTAGCCTGGCATGGTAGCATGTGCCTGTGGTCCCCGCTACTTGGGAAGCTGAGGAAGGAGGATAGTTTGAGCCTGGGAGGTCAAGGCTACAGTGAGCTGTGTTCACGTCACTGCACTCTAGCCTGAGCAACAGACCAAGACCCTGTCTCAATAAATAAATAAATAAATAAATAAATAAATAAATATGTGTATGTGTGTGCATATATATATATATATATTTCTACTCTATGATTAACTGATCTTCTTGAAATCTAGCATCCAGAAATATAAACAAAAATGCTTTTTCATAATATCTTAATAACAAGGTTATACATAATAAAGAAATATTGGTAAGAACTCAAATAGCCAATCATAAATGCAAGTAGTATATGATTATGTAATATAGGGTAATACATATCATACAGCAGGGGTCCCAAAGCCCTGGGTGACGAACTGGTACTGGGCCACATAACAGGAAGTGAGTGGCTAGTGAGAGAGCAAAGCTTCATCTGTATTTACAGCCGCACCCCATCACTTGCATTACCGTCGGAGCTCTGCCTCCTATCAGATCAGCGGTGGCATTAGATTCTCTTAGGAGTATGAACCCTATTGAGAACTTCGTATGCAAGGGATCTAAGTCATACATTGCTTATGAGAATCTAATGTCCGATGATCTGTCACTGTCTCCCATCACCCCAGATGGGACCATCTAGTTGCAGGAAAACAAGCTCAGGGCTCCCACTGATTCTACATTATGGTAAATTGTGTATTTCATTATATATTACAATGTAATAATAATAGAAATAAAGTTTACAATAAATATAATACGCTTGAATCATCCTGAAACCACCCCCGCCCCTCCCCCGCCCTCCGCAACACCAACTGGTCTGTGGAAAAATTGTATTCCATGAAACCTGTCCCTGGTGTCAAAAAGGTTGAGGATTGCTGTTATATAGTATATGATTATAATATTTCTAAAGAGTATGTCACAATGCAAATAAATGCTTATAATATGTATAAATAAAATAGATAATTAATGAAATAAGAATTTGTGCTAATAGGAAAACCTAGAACCAAATGTATAAAAATATCACCCCCAAATACAACGAAATGGTTGTATTTGGGAGCTGGGTTTATGAGTAAGTTTTCATAATGAAGAAAAAACCTTGAAAAAGGTTGTGATAATCTTAGGTTCATGATACTTTAAAAAAGAAGCCAGTCTATTTAAGTCCATATAAGAAAGTATGTTGATTTGAAGTTTAATGGAAGTTGTTAACGAGCAAACGTAGTAATTTTACTAAAGTTAACCAGGCAGCACTTAGCAATTGGCAATCACTACTACATGGGGATAGCTTGGAAGGAGTAAAGTAACTAAGTATTTTGGGGCTGAGAAAAGACACTAATGCAGATGGATAACTGCCAGGAGTTATAGTGGTTTAGAAACTGGGTTTAGGAGTCAGGCATGCTTCTATTAAAATTTTTGCTTTGCCACTTCTCAGTTGAAACCTGAGATAAATAACTTAATTTCTCTGAACAATCGTTTCCTCACTTACAAAATGGAGACAATAATGATGCCTGTGGCTGGGCGTGGTGTTTCACATCTGTAATCCCAAACTTTGGGAGACCAAGGTGAGAGGATTGCTTGATGTGACAATCAAAATGTGGTGAATCCCTGTCTGTATAAAAAATACAAAAATTAACCATGTGGTGGTACAAACCTGTAGTCTCAGCTACTCAGGAGGCTGAGGTGGGAGGATCATTTGAGCCTGGGAGGTCGAGGCTGCAGTGAGCTGTAATTGTGCCGCTGCACTCCAGCCAGAGCAACAGAGCGATATCTTGTCCAAAAAAAAAAAGCCTGCTTCACAAGACTCTTGTGAAATTAAGAGAGTTAATTTACCTTTAATACTAGCTGTCATTCTTTGAGTACTTACTATGTGCTAGAAGCTCTTTCAGGTGTTGTATTTATATTAACTAATTTTAATCCTCTCAATATTCCTATCAGGTGGGTAGCATTATCATCCCTGTTTTTCAAATGAGGAAACAGACGCAAAGAGAAGATAAGTACTTGCCCAAAACCACATAGTTATTAAGTGGCAGAGGAGTAGAAGCAGAAAGGACTAAATTAGGAAGTTACTGTAGTAGTCCAGAGAAAATAGTGACTTGAATTGAGGTTACAGCAGTGGAGATGCTAGTAATGTGAACAGAGACTTTATTCCAGTGAACAGTTTGCAAACAGGGGAGATACAGACTTTGGTGTAAAATGAAGGTGTGTTCCAGAGAACAAACAGTTTGTGTGTGTGTTTTTGAGTCAGGGCCTCACTCTGTTGCCCAGGCTGGAGTGCAATGGCACGATCACAGCTCACTGGAGCCTCAAACTCCTGAGCTCACGGGATCCTCCCACCTCAGCCTTTCCAGTAGCTGGGACTACAGGCACATTTAACCATGGCTGGTTAAATTTTTAATTTTTTTGTAGAGATGAAGAGGACCTTGCCCAGGCTGGTCTTGAATTCTTGGGCTCAAGCAATCCTCCTGCCTTGGCCTCCCAAAGTGTTGGGATTGCAGGCATGTGCCACTGCACCTGGCAAGTTTGTGTTTGTTTCTTTATTTTATTATTGTTATTATTTTTAAGTCCCGGGGTACATGTGCAGGACGTGCAGGTTTGATACATAGGTAAACATGTTCCATGGCGGTTTGCTGCCCCTATCACCTAGGTATTAAGCCCAACATGCATTAGCTCTTTTCCCTAATGCTCTCTCCACCCACCCTCTCTCGACAGGCCCCAGTGAGTGTTGTTCCCCTCCCTGTGTCCATGTGTTCTCATTGTTCAACTCCCACTTATAAGTGAGAACACGCAGTGTTTGGTTTTCTGTTCCTGCATTAGTTTGCTGAGGATAACGGCTTCCAGATTCATCCGTGTACCTGCAAGTTTGTGTTATTTTTAAATAATTATTTATTTATTAATTATTATTATTATTACTTTTTGAGACAAAGTCTTACTCTGTGACACAGGCTGGAGAGCAGTGGCTTGATCATGGCTCACTGACACCTGAAACTCCTGGGCTCAAAGCTATCCTCCTGCCTCAGCCTCCCAAGTAGCTGGGACTACAGGTTCATGCCACCATGTCTGGCTATATTTTTTCTTTTGCAAATGGGGGGGGGTCTCACCATGTTGATCAGGCTGGTTTCCAACTCCTGTGCTCAAGTGAACCTCCCACTTTGGTCTCCCAAAGTGCTAGGATAACAGGAAGGAACCACCATGCCTGTGAGTTTGTCTTTTATAGCAAAAATTAAAACCAAGGTTCGAATGAGGTCCATTTATGCAAATGAAGGATTCAAACTTGCTTAGTTCTGATTGGTTGACACAGCCAAGTCCTGATTGGTTGATACAACTGATCCCTGATTGTCCAGGGCAGGTGAATTCTGATTGATTGGTTTCCAAGTTCCAAACTAGAAGTCTGTCAGACTTTTCTTTCAAACAGCTTGGGGAGGGGTGATCTGCCTGCAGTTTATCTTGGCACCAACAATAGGAACTGGTTTGGCTTGACTGTAGAAAGTGAGGTCCTGTGATACCTTTACAACATCTTTCTGAGAACAGAGTAAGTGATGGCTCTCTCATGAGCCATGGCCACCTGGTTCTGTTTTAACTCACTTCAGTTAACCACAAGGAGTCCATTTTGTCTGTTGACTAAGCATACAGGGACATACTGTAACAGAGGTCAAACAGTATGGTGCATTTATGTCTGTAGTTTTGCTACCCTCTCAAAAAGCTATCGCTTACCACCAGTAAAAGAAGCCATTGGAAGCTAAGAAAATTTTAAGCTCCTCTGAAACCTAATAAAAGGTTTTAATATAAGTAGAGGTGTTTAAATAGAAGGTTTTTATTAAGGAGTGCTTAAGATATACAATATAGAAGAAGTAGATGAGTTCATCAAGAAGAACCTAGTTGTTTACGAATTAGTACCTTAGAAATATCTACTCCATTATTTAATGACTAATGTTAGCTGTTTTAATAAAGATACTTTTAAAACCACAAAAGAGGGGGGAAGTATGTTAGTTTTCTACCTTAATTACACCTGGTAGTGTGAAACATGAGAACATAACAACCAATATATTTTTTCCTACTTTGTGGAATCATACCATAAATGTAGACAATGTACTTAAGCAGAAATAAATATCCTCTTGAAGGTTATCATTGCCAGCCTAAATCTGTAATGTAAGTGAAAGCTGGAATTTCTGACTGCCTCACCAAAACACATTTAAGATATTCTGCAATATTTGCTCACATACTCTCTACTAATATACAAACTAGGGTCATGATGTAGTCCATGGTCAAGAAGAAACAAATCTTGTCACCAAATAGAAAACTTGGATTTTAGGGTCATGTGTGACCCTGTTATGTTTAGTGTCAAGTTTACAGATTTAGACTTTAAAATAAATTTCATCATTCATCAAAACAAAACAAAAGAACCCTTGTGGCTGGGCATGGTGGCTCGCTCCTGTAATCCCAGCACTTTGGGAGTCCAATGTAGTCAGATCGCTTGGGCTCAGGAGTTTGAGACCAGGCTGGGAAACATGGTGAAACCCATCTCTACAAAAATTACAAAAATTAGCCGGGTTTGGTGGCGGGTGCTTGTAGCCCCAGCTGCTTGGGAGGCTAAAGTGGGAGAATGGCTTGAGTCCCGGAGGCAGAGGTTGCAGTGAGCTGCTAGATTGCACTTCTGCACTCCAGCCTGGGTGACAGAGCCAGATCCTGTCTCAAAAAACAAAACAAAACAAAACAAAACCCCTTGTAATTTGGGTGCATTGCCATTAGGAGATGCCTCATAGCAGTCCAACAGAAATTCATAAGTTTAATCAATTGAGGAAGATAAACTAAAAAACCTAAACTTGTAAAGCAGTCAAGTTTACTTGAAGTAAATGCTATACAGAATGGTTAAGATTGAAACAAATTTTAAAGTAAAAAAATATGATTAGACTTTCATAGATGCCCAACTGGATTCTTCAACATTTCATTCCAATCTTCTTTTTTTTCCCTTCTGTTGCCCAGGCTAGAGTGCAGTGGAGCAGCTAGGGCTGACTCAGCCTGGAAGTTCCAGGCTCAAGAGATCCTCCCATCTCAGTCTCCTGAGTAGCTGGGACTACAGGTGCATATCACTGCTCTCGGCTAATTTTTAATTTTTTTATTTTATGTAGAGACAGGGTTTCACTACGTTGCCAGGGCTGGTCTTGAACTCCTGGGCTCAAAGATCTTCTCTCCTTCATCTCCCAACCTGTTAGGATTATGGACATTTTATTATGGGCACTTTATTATGCCTGCTTAGAGGTAGTATGATAATTACTTAGGCTTTACTTTTAGGAATTTGGATTTCACTTGAAAAGACCCTATTTCATTGTTCCCTCTCCCACAGTGCAAGAAGAGGAAAATATAAAAGACACACTTGTCAAAAAGGGCATATGTCATGGTCTTAGACTGTTTTGTGTTGTTATAACAGAATATCTGAGACTGAGTAATTTTTTTTTAGAGATAGGGTCTCACTATGTTGCCCAGGCTAGTCTCGAACTCCTGGCCTCAAACAACCCTCCCACCTTGGCCTCCCAAAGCACTAGCATTTTAGGCGTGAACTATCGAGTCCAGTTGACACTGGGTAATTTATAAAGAAAAAAGGTTTATTTAGCTCATGGTTTTAGGAGTTGGGAAATATGAGAAGCATGGTGCTGGTATCTGCTTGGCTTCTGGTGAGGGCCAAGTGCTAGGCCAAAACACAGCAGAGAAGGTCAAGGGGAAGTGGTCAGTGGGAAGAAGAGAACCAAACAGGAGGAGGAAAATGGCTTTATAACAATCTGCTCTCTCTGGAACTAATCCAGTCTCAAGAGATTGAAAATGCACTACCAGGAAAACAGAACCAAGACATTCATGAGAGTTCTGCCCCATGACCCAAATACCTCCCAGTAGGCCCCCTACCTCCCAACTCCACCACATTAAGTATCAAACTTCAACATGAGTTTTGGAGGGGGCAGATCATCTACAAAACAGGTGTTTTTCCATGTTTATACATCATAGCATGTTTGTTTCCATGTTTATACATGAAAAGGAGATTTTCCAATGTAATCCTAAGGAAGACTAAAAATCTTCCTCAACATTATGTTTTCTAACTGGACGTAACAAGTTTACAGTAATTTTGTGTGATGTTTTACTTACTTTCCTTTGACCAAGCCACACTAGTAAAATTTAACAATCTCTGTATTTTTACATACTACTCTAATAAGAAAACTCTTCAAAATTTGTAACAGACCAATGTTGTGTACACAAAAACATTTAGGACATATTTTAAAGAAGGATTTGGAACGTATATTTTAAATAAATTTCGTGATATCAGGTTAAAATACTAGAAACACAGAGGTCAAAATCTGGGATTGCATTAGAGGCAGTAAGCAGAAACTGGAGTCAGGTTAACTGTTTATAGTGAAAACACAATGATTAGGGGAGGCAGGAACTTGGGGTGAATTGACAAGGCTATAACCTCAACAGTAACACTAAAGGAAGTGCCTATTAGTGCTGGTAGCACAATAGTATGGAAGAATTTAGGAACTGCTCTGCTGTTAACTCATGGTCCACTCAGATAGGTGTCCTATTGGCAGAATGAACTTAGAACCATTGAAAATAATCTTTAATATGCTAGTTACTTAATATAATTATCTCATATAATTCTCACTACAATCCTAAAGATAGCTAATAATGTAATGATCTCTGGTTTATAGATGAGGTATCTGAGACTTTGAGAGGTTAAGTGACTTGTCTAACATCTCACATTTTTAAAATGTCAGGGCAGAGATTCTAACCGAGATGGAAAATAATAGTGCTTGTTGACATCAACTTTGAAGACTAGGTATGTAGTAGCTTCTTTTAAGTAATAGTGATCATTCGTACATTTGTCCAAATGCTTTATGAGTTAATAAACATTAACTTTGGGATTAGTTTGTTAGGATTGGTTAAAGCAGGACAAAGGATTATCTGAAAAGGCAGAATCAAGAACAGATAGGTGAAGGAGGATCAGAGACGCTGTATATAGTATGTGGTAAATTATGCTAAAATACATTAATGTATAATCCTTTACAAGGCCCCATGAAAGAACAGGGATTTTGGAAGAGACTGAAGATCAAGTTACTAGACAGAGGAGGGCCAAGTGCGTTTCCTCCTCCTCCTCATCTCTAATCATTTTGTATGCATTTATCAAGGCTTTCTGTAATTCAAGACTGTGCTGAGATTCGAGTGAGCAGAACTGCATATCTTATTCCAGCTGCAGCTAACTCCAATAGTTTAGTATGGGGTAAAGCAACATGTTTTCTCAGGTTTTTGATACATGTTTTGATTACACCCAACATTTCATTTTTTCCCCTAAAGTTAGCATTTAGTTGAGCTGATGTTTTCAAAAAACATACTACAGAGATTTTCATGTTGTTTTCCTGTGTCTTGATCAAGATTTTTTAAAATTCATAATATACTTTGAGCTATTTAATCTCCAGGTTGGTTGCCTTTTTCTGGATCCTGAGCTAAAACATATCTCACATTTGATTTATTTACAGATTAGTAAGAACATCCTGTACTTTAGCCCAATAATCCTGACCTTTAATAGAATTTGTAGCTTTGGACATTTGGTTGTGCCTTTCTTTCCCCATATATTTATAAGTGTTTGTTTGGAATAGCAGTGAATATAAACTGGTCTGGAATTTCAGAAATCCTCTCTAGAGTTCTTTTGAACAGAAATTACATTTGGAGTCTGCCAGTGATTTAGCAGAGGCTGCATGTTTTGTTCAAAACTCTCCTACTTTCCCCCCGTTCTCCTTGTATATGTCATATAGTTGGTGACTTACCAACATATATTTTGTAAGTTTGGCTTGGATAATGCTGACTGCTGGCTGTAATTCAACCAGTTACCAATGTGTCATTTCAGGGATTGCATTGCAGTGGTAGTCAGTGTAAAATATCCTCTAGTATAGACTGAACCAAAAAATTCATGCAATATGTCAGATATGTCTTTACCCACAATTATCAGGACATTTACTAATTTTTTCCTTGGCTTCCTACATTTTGAATGTTATTTATTATTTTAGTTCTTGAAGGAGTAGAGGTGTAGTAAAGAGATTAACACTTATTAAGTGCCCAGTGCTATAGTATTAGTGGCATGGAGAGTTTCTGGCACAGAGTAATTGCTCCTTAAATACTTATTAAATGAATCAATGAATGTCAGGTATGTGCCTGTCACTTTACATGTATGACTTTATTTATTCTTACCACAATCGTATGTGAGGTATGTACTATTTTCCCTCATCTATAAAATGGAAGAATAATAGTACCTACTTTATAAGGTTGTTATGAGGATTGATAGACAAGTATATACAAAGCAGTCTCTGGCAAGTAGCAAGCACTTTAAAAATATTATTATTATTATTATTGTTATTTTCCATTGTTACATATGAAGACACTGAAGTACCGAGCTTTTAAGTCATTTTCCCAAGTATTGCACAGGGAGTTAAAAGTTCAGAATAAATTTCTAAACTTTAGGCCCTCTCTTCTAAATTTTTTGGCCTTGGTGTTCTTGTCAAAGAGCTCTACAACATGTTATTTTGTCTGATTTTAATGTATACATAGCTTACTTAATAAGCGTCCCATTTTCTTACTTAGATTATCTTTCAACCTTTTGAAAAATTATTTTCCTTCTTAAATTTGGCTGTATATGCCTTTTTTCACTGGACAGGTATCCTGATAGGACATATTTTTCCTGGAGTCCAATACATTGTTTTAAATAATTGTGAAAATTCTCATTCACTAATTATTAAAATATTTTCTTTCCTAATCTTTTCTTTAACTAATGAACTTAGTGTCCTTTCTCATTCATCTTAATTCTGAAGTTCTCAATTAATTATGAATTATTAATTAATAATTTGATTTAAGATTAAGGAAGATGAGGTATAAGGTGCAACATGCCTTTTTGACACCGGTGTGTTTTAATAATTTATCTCACTTGCTAATTCACTATACAGAGTGTGATTCTCTGTTTTCTTTCTTCTGGGTCACGCATGTGGTGAATGCAATTTCTCATGACATAATCATTTTAGTTAACCAGTATAGCCACAAAGCATTTTAGCCAAGTTGTAATTCTTTCCTGTAACCTTTTATAAAGTAGAGCCTATGGCAGATACACTTTTTTGAAGTGGAGATTTCTCTTAAAAAATGAGACTGCTGACACATTGCTCAAATTGAAATGGGTGTAAAAGAGATACATAGGATATTCAATGATAAGTGAATATGTCCAAGCGTTCTGATAATTTTCTTCGTCAACTTTACTGAATACTAGTGAAAAAGATTTGAATGACTGTGATCGAGAGTGGAGAGGGTAGTGGGTAAAGGGATGGCAGTGGCCTAAATGGTTGGGTGATAAACCCGGCTAGATAGTCTGGGGTTAAATTACGGAGGCCTGGAATGCCAAATAAAGGACTTTGAACTTTCTTCTCTATGTCCTCTACATTAAAAATATCTTCAGGTTCTGAGAATGAACTCCTAAAATTCAGGATCGATTGGCTTCATAATACCCAGGGTTAAATCTTCAGAATTCCATCTAAAAACAAAATCTGTATTTCAGAAATAAACTTTAAGATTGTTTGATGATCAAAGAGATTTTCATCAGGCAATACTGACACGAGGAGAAGAAACTAGAGATATTTTGGAGATCTTGGCACAACTTCAAAGAGTGATAGAACAGAATGTGGATAACTCTTCCAAGTTTTGGAAGGCAACAGTCTGACTGAGACTTACATACATTGAAACGAGAGGCTTCCTTGAAAACATTTTACAAATCTTTTCCTATTATAGAATTCTAAACTATGGAGAAATCCATATATGCCCCAAACTCAACACAGCACTCATTTCCCTCCCCAAATGATTCCCCAGGGTTTCTCTAACACTGTAAAAGATTCCTGAGGCATTTGCAGTAAGCTTCTCAATAAGCTGCCCCAAAGCCCTTCTAAGTGCTGTTTCTGTATATTCTGAAACGAATCCCTTTCATCCCTAGCTCACATATTTGTTTCTGTTTTGCAGAACGGAAACAGTGAAGCAACTTAGCGATTTGGGGACATACAGCCCAGATGACCTATAGTTCGCCTGATGTCGTTTCGCAAGATTTTGGTACCCAAAGCAGCAGAACCGGGATTTAGCATCCTTCTTCTCATCATACATTTCTTAAAGCAAGCGTTCTGCACTTTCAAACATCATCTTTTCTCTATCCAACACCTCCTCCCAGCCCGCCCCCTGGTTCCTTCCCACTCTCTACCTCGCCCCCCCTGCCCCGCCGCCCGCCCCCAGCCTGCGCATGCGTCCTAAGAACCCCTTACACTCGCGGCACAGGCTGACAGTATTGTCGGGGGCTATTCTCTCTCCCAGGAACATGGCGGCGAGTCAGGGAGGAGGTGGTAACAGTGGGGGCGGCGGTTGTGGTGGAGGTGGAAGTAGCGGTGGCGGTGGCACGGCCGGAGGGGGAGGTGGCGGGGCTGGAGGGGGAGGCGGCGGCGGCGGCGGCGGCGGCGGGACCCTGGTGGTCCCCATCCCGGTACCGACTCTTTTCGGTCAGCCGTTTCCCAACGGGCCGCCGTGGAACCCGGGTAGCCTGCAGCCTCAGCACACCGTGAGGAGCCTGGACCGGGCCCTGGAGGAGGCGGGCAACTCCGGTATCCTGAGCCTCGGTGGTCGGAAGCTCCGAGACTTCCCGGGCAGCGGCTACGACCTGACGGACACCACCCAAGCAGGTGACAGGACGGGGGGAGGGGAAGCTGGCTGTGAAGGAGGAGGTGCGGGAAGTGGGTGGCTGCGTGGCTGCGTTGTTGGACTCTGCAGGTCTGGGCGGGTGCGCGGGGGCTGCCAGACTAACAAAGTCGGGGCAGCCAGTTCTCCTGAACGTGAGGGGCAAAGCAAGCAATCGGGAAGGGGCGGAATGCTGCCTCAAGGATGTATGGAAACTGGTGGGATGTTAGGGGTGAAAGAGCATCATTGTTAAAGCGAGTTTCCCCAGTTTGGGTGGGAGGGAGGCATTGACACCTTCCTTAATGCACTTCTTTCAACTCTCCTCGATCTTCCCATCTTTCCCGGAAAACCAAACCCAACCAAACTAAACCAAACACAAAAATCTTAATCTCTACATATTCCTTAAAGGCATACGTGCCTGAAAGAATGGCATATCCTTTTTCAGAGTACAGCAGCAGGATTGCCATGGCTTTTTTGTGTGGTTTAATCATCCTAGGATATTCTTGACTTCTTTCTTGTCACGTATGCCTTTAAAGACTGAGATTTTTCATTTTCCTGGTGTTGAGAAGGTAGTGGTGGTTAAATCAGTATTTGCTGCAGTGGCAAATTAAATCATCAATCACTTGCATGTCTGCTTACTAGAAGAAAGCTAATCCTTGCTTTGAGTTATCTTAGAGTCTTAATTTTTATAGTAGAAAGCCAATAATTTTAAGGGCATTTTTGAGAAAAAATTAACTCCATTCCTTAGGGAGTTGTGGATTAAAGGTTTATCATTTTGGATGAGAAATTGGCTATTGTAATGTTCTTCATATACTCTCTGGTAGTCTTTGTTGTGGCTGGCGTTTTTTGTTAGGAACACACTCTCTTATAAACCAATGCTGGATTATTTTAGATATGTCTTGATTTGATGAAAGTTTTTGTTTTTTTTTTTTTTTTTTGCTTTTTGTAATCTTTAAATTTGTTATTTATTTCTGTTTTCATCTGCTTTGCTGAAATCTGTCCAAAATTATTTTAATAGATGTCGTGATTTTGAAACAATATAGTAAGTAAATTCACCCATAATGAGGAGTAGAAAATACCTCTTATTTTCAAAACAAGACAATTTCAGTTGTATTCAGTTTTTAGATCTTAAATCAAGGTATTTGTGTTGGAACAAGGTGGGGAGAGGAGGAAAACCTAAAATTGAAGCTTTCCATCCCGTGATTCTTTTAGGAATTATCCTAAGAACTATGAATGTGTAATCAACCACTGATTTTAGATTTTGTAAAGCATGTTTGCGTTTTTACTCCTTCACTCAGAACAGATTTCCTAAATAATGTGTTCACATATTCATGACTGTTAGCGAGATATTATGCAACTTGGTATGTTCTTCAAAGGCTTCAAGTAAAACAGTTTCAGACTGCATCATTATAGTGATTTTTTTCTTTTCTTTTTCTTCTTTTTGTTTTTGCTTATTGTTCTTTATAACCTATAAAGGATTCTTCCACCTGCAGGACAAAGTTTAAGCATCCTAGCTTGGCATTCAGGGCTTTCATTGTTAGGCTCCACTTTATTGTTGCAACCTTGTCCCTCAAAATGCTCCCACATAGAATCCTCTCTTCCAACTAGGTCCACTCTCTGTCTTTCAAATATATTTTATGCATTTCTGCCTCATCTTTGTACAAGATCATCTCTATGCCTGGGATTTCCCTCTTTTCTCCATTTATTTAATTTTATTGAAGCCCCAGCTCTTCCAAGAAGTTGTCTGCAACTCCCTTAGTCCACAGGAATCTCCTGTTTCTTTGAATTCCCATGGTACTTATTGTCTTTACCACTTATTTGGCAGTGCTGGCTTTATTTTCTTTTTATATTTCTGTCTTGCTATCCCTGAGAAGAAATAGAGCCTCTTAAAAGGCAGGGCATACACCATATACTTGTTCAGTCTTCTCATTATATATTCCCTTTATTGTATTTGATAATATTTCTCATAAATATGAATATCATCTGATGCAGTTACAGCCTTTGGCTTTTAAACCTTCAGTTGGTTTTCTGAGGCAAGCTTCAACACAAAGCGGAGCCATATCTGTTCATGGTAAACATTCATTCATCATAAGTTTCATTTTACTTTTTCTCTTCAGTTGAATGAGCATTTCTTGTGGGAACATTTCAAAAATCAGAGTAAACCAGATCTTGTGCTGCTCTTTTTTTTCCATTTAAATTAGATATCTTTGGGTGACTCATTTGCCATTTGTTTTTGACAAAATTTAGCCATGACATTTTTAGGGGCAGTATTTTTTAATGTAAAGAGACCACTATTCATTATGTGTAAATGAAAGCAGGTACATTGGAACTGAAGAAAAATAGAGCATGTTTGAGATTATACATACATATGTACATATACACACACATACATACAGGAACACACATACAGTATATTCTCTATTTGATGAAAATGATCTGATTGGTGATTTTGTTATACTTAAAATGACTCTTAGTGGAATAATGTTTCAGAACCAAACTGATTAGTTAGATAAGCATTCCTTATTGCATTGGGAAGAGACAAGAGAAAGGGAAAATAGCTAAGAAGCGGTTAATGTTAATCTAGGTGAGAGGTGGTGAGAATCTGGGTGAAACAATATTGAATAAGGAGAAATTAATACATTTCAAAATAAGTGGGGAAAGGTTTTTTTACGTTAAGATGAAATAGACACCTGGTTCTCCACCCTGGCTGCACATTACAATTACAAAGGAGATTTTTTGGTTTTTGTTTTTTGTTTTAACCCTGCCTGGATCCTACCCCAGACCAATTAAATCAGAATCTTAGGGGCCAAGGAACTTAAGGAAAAAAAATCTTCCCAGGTAATTCTAATATGTACTCAGGACTGTGAAACCCTAAAATTGTTTATTTTTGAAGCACTCAAGAAATATTTGTTCTTTGAGTGAGTAAGAACATTGATAAAAGTTTAGATATTAACCTTAAAGCCACTTGTCAAGAGAGTCAAAACCAAAACTAGGAACTAAGTACTCAAAAATTGTTTCAGATTGTTTGATAAATTTACATGAAGAAAATGGTGCCCCCCAAACATGTAGCAGCAGAATCTTTTCTCTGCTAACAGGCTTCCTATGAGGGAAAATGTATTTTAGGCAGCTGTTTGCAGAGTTTATCTTTGGTGTCTTTTTACCTCTCTCTGCATTTCTAGTGTCTGTTCTTCACTTGCCCCCTCCCTTTGTCCCCATCACACTTTTCTTCAAACCTTACTCCCCTTACTTTATTGGGATAGAGCTCAGGTAAATGATTATGGCAGCCTGTCTAGGAGATTAACATTTAAAAGGGGGAGTTTGCTAATTTACTTGAATCTCCAATTGGTGATTGGAGATTAATGACCTTTTTGAGTAGATCTCCCTTCCAGATACTCCTTGATTAGAATTTTCACCCACATAAGGACAAAAAACAGCGATCAGAAAGTTGGTAACCCATTTCAGTAAAGTAGCTGACTCTTGCTGTAATGTCTTCTCCGACATGGTCGATTTGACAAGATGAAGGGAAATTGCATAGAACTTTTTGGTCCATCTGGATACTATGATAATTTGTTGACTTGAAAGTGATTTTAATGGTTACCCAAACAAATCCTGAAACCTTGCATAGTTGACTCTGTCACCAGTGCTACAAATAAGTGGATATGTTTCAGCCTATTTGCAGCTGCTCCCTCTGCTTCTTTATACCTGTTTATGTACATGAGCAGTAGGTCTATGAAACAGATTTAGGAATTCTTACATCAGATTGTGCCATGTCCTGGATAATCACGTGTTTTCCTGTAAACCAGGAGTCAACTCTAGTATTTCCTACGTGGCTGGTTCACCTTTTCAACTGTAGGGCATGGTGCATTGTATCAGGTTGTAAAATGGAGCCAGATAAACACAGCATTTCATTTTGTGAGGTGAAGGTCCTCGCAGTGCATTTAGTGGAATGAGCTCATGATTGTGATTTTGTGGCCTTATTCAGATATCTGCTTTGCTTTATTTAATAAATGTCTTCCTGAAAAATCAAATGTGAAGCACATTTTTGACAGTTGATTCATATTTTAATTGCTATAGGTTGAATCTGAATTACTGAACCTTGTTCTGATTTATTGAGTGATAAGTTCTACAGCATAAATAGTTATCCCTTAATTTCTTTCATTTAAAATAAAATGTTATCTTTAATTGAAGGGTACATTCATCATTAAGATAATACCATTTATACAGCTCTTTATACATTTCTAAGTACTTTGATATATATTATCCTATTGTATCCTAATAATAACCCTGTGAGCTTGGCAGAGTACACAGTAATTGCTTGTTGTGGTTGAGAGAGGTTAAGTGATTTGTCCAAAGTTAAATGGTGAGTCTGGCAGAGTGTGTGGGTCAGAGCCTAGGTTTTTCAACTCCAGTGCTATCCTAATGTTATTTCCATTGTAACACATTCTCTCTTTATAAAAATGCAGTTATTAAACACCGTGCCAATAAATAGGCTATTTATTCTGAAAATCCAATGCTTATTTAACTTCATAGGTTATATACCTTTCGTTTGTGGTATGGTGTGTTTTGTTTTGTGTGTATTTGCATAGCTATCATGCCTCTCTTTCTCATGGTTTTAGAATAGATTCATTCAGCATTTATTGAACTCCAACTTTGGAAACATGATTATGGCTAATAGAAAGAGACATAGTTTTTGTACTTAAAGAGTTTATACAATAGTCAAATGTGTACAGTAATATAACCATTAGAAAAGAATTTCATTATAATATATAACAGTATTCAAAATAATATACTTCAATATGCTGTACACATAAGAGATATGGAACTGTGGCATAAGGCTTAATTTTAGAGGGGATTAATTTAGTTTGAGAAAGCTCCTGAAAAGTTAGGTTAGGTATTTGTTGCATGACAGGTATAAGAACAGAAGTGGTTGATTGGGATGTTTTAAAATTGGAGTTAGTGGAATACTTTTGCTTAAGGTTTAAATTTGATATTTCAATTTAGATTATTTGTGATATAAATTCTGAAGCATTTATTTGGCATGAAGGTAGACAAGATCCAGAACCTCATTGAGAACATAAGAAGTAATGCTAGGGACACTTACTACAAATAAAGATAATTGAAGGCTTACAAAATTGATTTGCTGGGAGGTGCCATTTGTTTAAGTTCCTAGGCAACAGTGAAACTTTGCAAAAGAGGCGTATTGTTCTTCCAGCTCAGCCTAGCAGCCCACTCTGTGACATGCCTTAACTGCATAATACCCACCTCCCCATTCTGCAGAGGATAGTTATCGTCATGACCTAGAAAAGGAAATCTTTTAGTTTTCTTTTTTTCTCTACACTTTGAGTGTATTTGGGTGCTTCTTAAAACATTGTAATACTCTTATAATCAGTTATCTGGAAAGTTTCAGAAACGGTTGTCTGCTTCTCGTTTATAGAAAAAAATACCTTACACGCCAGGGAACCATTTAATGTAATTAAAGAAAGCTGTATAAGCCAGTTTAATAACAATGTAAGTTTATGTTTACTCTCACTTTCAACTAGTGCACTCATTCTGCTTAAGGTCAAACTGTAATGTTTAATCTTTACATTTCTCTTGTTTCATGTAAATCAGTAGCATTCCATTAACAGAATACCTGTCAATGGACTATAATGGATAATTCAACAGTGGATATTTTCTAATATATTTTTATATCAAATTTTTTGAGGAAAAGTTCTTTCCAAATAGGAAAGTAAGTTCTTTCCTTTTCAGAAACACTTGATTCTGTGTAGTCTTTTATAATTTGTGACAGAGAATGTTGTCACTTTATCTTTAAATTAATTGTCTCAGTATAATATTAGAGATTCAAGGTGACAAGAGACAGGTGTAAGATAACTATGACATAAACTTTTCTTTGAACCATATGGAGACAAACCGATTCTAGAACATTTGTGAATTTGGATTTCACTCAGAAATGGCTTTTTGTTAATGATTTTGTTCCTGAGAATCTAGGGTATAGAGTCTAGAGTTTTTCACTTCTTAAAAATATAATTGCAATATGTAAATCCTTAGTATTTTGAGCTACTTGGTTGGGCATGTCTATGTCAATGGGAAATAATTACATTTAAAGTATTTGTGAATTAGAAATAGTAAATTAAACATAGATGACTGTGTCCTTAAACTACCTAGTGAGTATATAAGAATGGATTTGTCATATCCATATTTTGTAAAGGTTGTAAAGTTGCTACTTTCAGTGAGGTAATGATTTCATAATGGTTTAAAATAAGAACTCATATACCTATTATTTCCTAGATCAGTAGTTCTCATTGTGGGGAAGTGTAGGGTTAGAGAAGTTGCCTCCAGAGGATATTTTACAGTATCTGGAGACTTATTTTTATTTTTATTTTTTTAAGAGACAAGGCCTTGCTATGTTGCCCTGGCTATGTTGCCTGGGCTGGAATATAGTGGCTGTTCACAGGCTCTAACTCCAGGGCTCAAGTGATCCTCCTGTCTCAGCCTGCTGAGTAGCTTGGACTATAGTCCTACAGCACCACAGCTGGCTGAAGACATTTTTGATTATCACAGTTTGGGGGTTGCTGCTGACATCTGGTGGGTAGAGGCAAGGGATGCTGCCAAGCATCCTACAATGAAAAGGACAGCCCTATACAACAAAGACTTAACTTTTCTAAAATGTCTATGGTGCCAAGGTTGAGAAACCCTGGGTTAGAGTAAGATAAATGGAAAGTGCCGCATAAGTTCAAAGAGGGAGAGATGACATTTGATTGGGTTGTTGCAACAGCAGAGTGGGGCTTTATAAAGAAGTTGGAGGATCGGCCTTTAAAGAGGAGGCATCAGATTTTATAGTTAATTTTAGAGGGAGGAAACTACATGAATGCTGATATCTCAGAGTCTCCTCAAACTCAGTATGTCAAATAATGAACTCTCATTATTCACCCTAGGCCCCTTTGTCACGTAGATCTAAAACCTGGGAAGTATTCTCCACTCTTCCCTTTCCCTCACCCTCTATATCTAGTGAGGGACTAAGGCCTGTTGGTCATAACTCTTTGAATAGCTTTCAAATCAGTTTCCTTCCTTTCTATTCTCAGTGTCAATGTTCAGATTCTCTATTCCTCACCTTTAACTGGACCTGTCAGTAGTTTCCTAAATGATCTCTCTGCCTCAAGTTTTCTTCAACTTCAATTAGTTAGCCCTTCACACTGTAGCTAAACCATTCTTTCTAATATGCAAATCTGATTGCAACATGTTACTAAAACAATGTTACTAAAACACCTTCAAGCCAGTAGCCAGTTTTCAAACCATACGTTTCAAAATCTTATTTCCTTATTCCTTGTTTTGAACATTAAAAAAGGTAATACATACACTATGCTTTAACTGTGGATTTTATTAGTTAAAATTAAATTGCTAAGATTCATCCAAATTGTTATGTAAAACTGTGGTTCATTCTTTTGAATGGCTGTGTTATCTTGCATCATGTGAGTATACCACCTTTATTCACTTTCTCACTGATACCCATTTTCATTCACCCCCTCTTTTTCTCTTGGGAATAGCACTACTGTCAACAATATTATACATGTCTCTTGTACTTGTGCAAGGATTTCTCTTATGTATATACTTGAAAATGGAATTGCTGGGTTGTATGGTATGTCAGTGTTCAAACCGGTTTATAATTTCTGTTTCCATTGACATGTATAGGAGATCCTGTGAATCTATGTGCCCTCCAAAACAGTATTGTCAAATTTAAAAATTTTGGCCAAGTGTGTTTAAAATGGTATTTCGATGAAGTCTTTCTTGATTTACATTCCCCTGATCACCAATGATGTTAACCTTTCTTCACATGTCTGTTGGTCATATGTCTTTCCTGTACCGTGAAATAACTTTTCATTTATTTTGCCCATTTTCTGTTGGTTGGTTGTCCTTTTTTTTAAAAAAAAAAAATAGAATTCTATGAGTTTAAAAAAATGCTCCTTATACTAATCATTTGTTTTGTATATTTTGAATATCTTCTTGTTTATAACTTGCCTTTTTGCTTTTTGAGGGGTGTTTTGATGGACAAATTTGTAAATTTTAATACAGCCAAATATATCAGTCTTGAATTTTATAGTCAATTATTTTTGTGTCCTATTTAAGAACATGTAAAATATATTCATCTACATTTTTTACTAAGAGTTTTAGTTTTGTTTTTGGTATTAAAGTTCTTAATTCATATGGAATCGATTTTTGTATATAGTGTGAGGTGGAGTTCCATGTTCCTGTTTTTACATATGGGTTATCTTTTTTCAGATCCATCCTTACCTATGTTGGGGCTCAGAAAACAATATCCCCAAATGAAGGCCTCAGCAGCAGCCTCAGAAGCAGAAGTTTTGCACTGACCTTGTCCTGCCCTCCTGTCTCTTGGTCCCATTCTTCTCCAAGGCTAACCATAGAAACTAGAATCCCTCTTCCCCAAGGAGGATCCTAGAAGCCAGAACCGCTTTTCCTGAAAGCCAGCCATAAGACCTAAAAATAGTACTCGAATTTCCCCTCTGCCTTTCTGTGTAAAAACTGGCCACAAAGAAATGATCGGACTTAACTTGTTTGACTGTAGGTCTTAAGACCCCCATTCCAGAGAGGGCCATGCCCACAGCCAGAGAAAGAAATACAGGCTCAGAGAGGCCTAGAATAATCTATTTAATAGGTAGACAGGCCTTGCTAGGTTTCCCCACTCAGTCTGTCAGCTTTAGATCATATTATTTTTGTCCAGTCATATTTCTACACAGCTGGGCTGTCCATACTTTGTTGAACCTAAGTGTAAAATAGGCAATTCCTCTTTTGGGTCTTAATTCTGAGGGCTCCCATATATATACTTTAAATAAACGTATATGCCTTTTCCTCATTTCAGTGATTTTTCAGTGAAATTGTGAAACTTTAGGGGACCAAGGGCCTTGGCTTCTATTCTATATCTACTTCTTTTCTCCTTACTTTACTTTTCTTTCTTTCTTTCTTTCTTTTTTTTTTTTCAGGGTCTCGCTGTATTGCCAGGGCTGGAGTACAGTGGCACAATCATGGCTCACTGCAGCCTCAACTTCCCAGGCTCAAGTGATCCTCCCACCTCAGCCCTCCTGAGTAGCTGGGACCACAGGGGTGTGCTACCATACACAGCTAATTTTTGTATTTTTTTGTAGAGACAAGGTTTCACCATGTTGCCCAGACTGGTCTTGAACTTCTGGGCTCAAGTGACCCACCTGCCTCAGCCTCCCAAAGTGCTGGGGTTACAGGGGTGAGCCACTGCACCTGGCCTACTTCTTTTCTTTTTAACACTTTATTGAGAGTTCACAGACCAAAAGTGGACACATTTAAAGTATATTGTTTATTGGTTGTTAGCTGTGCAGCCATCACTATAATTTAGTTTTGGAATATTTTCATCTCCCCTGAAAGAAATCCTGTACAAATAAATCCCTTCCCATTCTCCCTGCCTCCTCCCCAACCAATCAAACCCTACACAACCATTCATCTATTTTCTGTCTCTATAGACTTACCCCAACTGTACATTTGATGTAAATGACTTCATTCAGGATGTGACCTTTTGTGATTGGCTTCTTTAATTTACTATGTTTTCAAAGTTCATTTATGTTGTAGCATGTATCAGTATTTCATTCGTTTTCTTTCTGAATAATATTCCATTGTGCATTTTGGTTATCCATTCATCAGTTGATGGATAATTGGATTGTTTACACTTTTTGCATATTATAAATAATGCTGCTATGAACAGTGATATACATGTTTCTTGTGTAGCCATATGTCTTCATTTCTCTTGGTTATATACATAGGAGTGAGATTGCTGGGTCATATGGCGATTCTGTGTTTAACATTTTAAAGAAATATCAGATTGTTTTCCAAAGTGGCCACACCATTTTACATTTCCATCAACAGTATGTGAGAATTCCAATTTCTTTGCATTCTCAACAGCACTTGTTTTTATCTTTTTGTTTATAGCCATCCTAGTGGATGTGAGGCAGTATTTCTTTCCTTTTTTTTTTGAGACAGAGTTTTGCTCTTGTCGCCCAGGCTGGAGTGCAAGGATGCAATCTCGGCTCACTGCACCTCTGCCTCCCGGACTCAAGTGATTCTCCTGCCTCAGCCTCCTGAGTAACTATGATTACAGGTGTGCGCCACCACGCCTGGCTAATTTTTGTATTTTTTTTTCAGTAGAGATGGGGTTTCACCATGTTGGCCAGGCTGGTCTTGAACTCCTGATCTCAGGTGATCCACCCACCTCAGCGTCCCAGAGTGTTGGGATTACAGGCGTGAGCCACTGTGCACAGCCTGAGGCAGGATTTCATTGTGGATTTGATTTGACTTTTCCTGATGACTAATGATGTTGAATATCTTTTCATGTGCTTATTGACTATTTGTATATTTTCATAAGCAAAATGACTATTCAGACCCTTTGTCCATTTACTAATTGGGTTGTCTTCATGTCTTCATTACTGAGTTGTAAGAGGTTTTTTTTTTTCTTTCTTTCTTTTAAATTTCTGTATTCAAGTCTCTTAACAGGTGTATCGTTTGCAAATATTTCTTTCCTATTCTGTTCGTTCATCTACTTTGAAACACAAAATTAAAACATACTGATATCACTCATTTTATCTATTTTCTTATGTTGCTTGTGCTTTTTGTGTCATGTCTAAGGAAGCATTGCCTAACCCAGGGTCAGAATGATTTATCCTTATGTATTTTGAGTTTATAGTTTTAGCTCTTTCATTTTTTTACATTTAGCTTCACTGCTTATTTAAGTTGATTTTTCTGTGTCATGTAAGATCAGGGTCCAACTTCATTCTTTTACATGTGGATATCTAGTTGTCCTAGCACCATTTTTTGAAAAGATCATTTTTTTCTTCATCTAATTGTCTTGTCACCCTTGTTTAAAATCAGTTGACCATAAATGTCAAGATTTATTTCTGGGCTCTCAATTGTATTTCATTGATCTATATTTCTGTTCTTAACCCAATACCACACTGTATTGATTATTGTAGCTGTGTAGTAAATTTGGTAATTGGGAAGTGTGAGTTTTCCAACATTTTTTTTTCAAGATTTTTGGGGCTATTCTGGGGTCCTTGCAGGAATTTCAGGATAAGCCACACAATTTCTTTGGAAAATGCAGAATGCAAGTTGGGATTTTGAAAAGGATTGTGTTGAATCATCAATTTGGGGGAATTTTGCCATCTTATCAATATTAAGTTGTCCAATCCATAAATAGGGGATGTCTTTTCATTTATTTATATCTTCTTTAATTTCTTTTAACATTATTTTGTAGTTTCCTATTTTGTAGTTTTTGATGCTGTTGTAGTTGGAATTTTAAAAATTTAGTTTTTGGATTGTTCATTGCCAGTGTGTAGAAAATACAACTGATTTTTATAAGTGATCATTTATCCTTCAACCTTGCTGAACTTGTTTGTTCTAGTAGTCTTTTAAATGGATTCATTAGGATTTTCTATGTCATGTCATCTGCAAATAGAGATAGTTTTACTTCCTTTCAAATCTGGAGCCTTTTATTTCTGTATCTTGCCTAATTGTCCCTGTTAGAACTTCTAGTTTCAATAATGTTAAGCAGATGCTGTGAAAGTGGACATTTTTCTTTTGTTCTTGAATTTAGGGGGAATATATTCAGTCTTTCACCATTCAATATAATGTTAGCTATGTTTTTTTTTTTTTGGTTTTTGGTTTTTCGTAAATGGTCTTTATCAGGTGGAAGAAATTCCCTTTCATACCTGGCTTTTCAAATGTTTTTATCATGAAAGGGTGTTGGATTTTGTCAAAGGCTTTTTCTGTTCTATTGAGTTAATCATATGGTTTTTGTCCTTTGTTGTGTTAACATGGTATATAATATTGTTTGGTTTTTTAATATAAGATGAACCCAGTTTGCGTTCCTGACCTACCTGCACCTCAGTTTAGTCTCATACTGCCTCGGACCTCTATATTCCAGCCTATCAAACTATAATATGTGCTGCTCATTGAAAGTATCATGCTGTTCCATGCCTCAGGGTTTTTTAATATTTTTTTTCTGTTAATATCCTTCTACTTTCTACCTGGTAAACTCCTGTTGATTCTTTGTATCCCAGATCATGCCTTTGTCTTTTCCCTTACCCCTCATCTTCTACATACAGTGATTACTCTATACCTCTATTATAGCTGCTGTGATTTTGTATTGCAGTGAATATATTTCCTTCACCCTAGTATGCACCATCAATTTAATAACTTTTCTGACAAATAAACACCGCCTCAGTAAATGCATACATAGATTTCAAAAACGTTAGCATTAGAAGAAAATATGCATTGTTGAATTAAAGAAATATGGGTTATTTGTTTGCACTTCCCTTTTTATTGGTTTTAGAGTTATTTGAGTATAGTGACTTTGTCGCCACTCCAATAGCTAGTAGTACAGTGTGTGGTACATAGTAGTTGTTCAGCATATTTTGTTCAATTAAGCCTGCTTCTTGCCATGGGTGCCTTTTTAACCCCCTGCACAATTTGTCCCTTTGCTTTTCCTCTGTGTTTTCCACTTCTTCATAAATATATACCCTGTTCTTCAGGGTATGTATTTGAGCCTCTCATTGTTTTCCTGATTTTTGTTTTTATTGTTTTGTTATTTTTAAAAATGAAAAATTAGAGAAAAGACATACATTGTTATTGCTTCATAAGCAGAAATATGAGTGATTTGAGTATTAAGCTTTAACAGTTTGGAAATTTGCTGTAGTTTTTATATATTCTTATACTATGCCACTAGATATGTTTTTATTTTAGAGTAGCTGGCTGTTTAAAAATATTTAGGTTAGCTATTCATTAAAATTGATTTGAAAGTTCTGTTTATGATGTTAAATAAGTTTGACATTGAAAATACTAAATTACAAAATGTTTTGAGGATTAATATGTTCTTTTAACAAATTTTATTTTGAAAATCATGTTTGTAGATGAAGTCCAGAAAAATTGAGAGATAAATGGACATTTCATGATTAGGTTTAGGAGTTTTCTCAGTAGTATAGCTCTGAATTATTTAAAATTGTGTTTTAGCATGTCTTGGTCTTACTTTGTCCTCTTACTGTCTGCTCTCCACCATTTGCCATGTGCAAAGTTAAGATCCCGGAATCCGCTACCTTTCAGTTACGAAGTTTATCATCCTTAGTAGGATCAGAGCTTAAAGGCACTCACAGCAGCTCTCCATAGTCACTGCTTCTTCTCTTGCAAAAAGCCTCATGAATGACTAAACTTTCTCACATTTATCAATATAATATTGTTGCCTTAAGCATCTTTCCATTGTAGTCCACTGTATACTCTTCTTCTATGTCGTTCTTTTGGAAAGTTTTCCTTATGCCACTGTTCCACTGAAGAAAAATATATGGATGCACCATAACTTATTTAGCCATTCCTCTATCATTAGGTGTTTAAGTTACTGTTTAATATTAATAAACAACCAGGTGCATTTGTGCTCCTGACTTTACATTGCTTTCTCCCCAGAGAAATTTAAACTTCTTTAGGACAGATAATGCATTCTCTGTATAAATTCTCAACAGTGTTTGGTTCGATGCTATGACTCTCTGCAATAGTTTATAATAGATGCTTCTCAAATTTTTAAACTTTAAATTATGGGAAAGAGTGTGATAATTTTATATACTGACTTCTTATACTATTTGTGTGTAGGAGAATGGCTCTGCCATGGCACCTTGGTGATCTTGCATTTTCCCACTTAGGCCACATAGGCATGGCTCAACCACAATCTGTCTCAAGTCTTGGGGGAATACTCTGTGATCCTCCTTGGTACATGGTAAGATAGACTTGTGAGGAACTGTCACAAGACCATTTATTATCCACCTCTCTATCTTACAGGAGGCTGCCTCAAGGCAGCTTATTATTTCCCATTTTCATTTTGGTGAGGCATGGGACTTTCCTTCAGGCACAGTTGTGACTATAAAATGACATAGCTGCAGTCTAGAATTGACTCCTCAACAACAGAGC
Organism: Macaca mulatta; assembly: GCF_049350105.2. NCBI lineage: Eukaryota > Metazoa > Chordata > Mammalia > Primates > Cercopithecidae > Macaca > Macaca mulatta. The sequence continues at coordinate 121,780,462 of NC_133426.1, read as the reverse complement.
AACCCACTGTGTGTGTTGTCTTTCATTTAGTCCCTCCAGTTTGGGTTTCTCCTGTAGGACTAGGGACATGGGGAGCTGATACCATGCTGATATGCCTTCTCTGTCTGTGTTAGTAATAAACCATCTGAATCCATTTGGTCTTTCTGGCAGCTGCCACCGTGCTGATGTGTAGGGGCTGCTTGACCACTTAATGTAAACAAATGGGATGTTTTTGGACCAGTTTGTGGAATTTGTCATTACTTTTTAATTGGTCAATTTATTCTAAATTGCTTTTAATTTCAGGATTCAGTGGTTAGTGCTTTGCTATCAGATAACTCAAGTAAGGATGGTCCTTGCTCTCTAAATACAGTATTATTTTAGGGGGTACAGTATGTAGCTATAAAATTAGTCTTAATCTGAATAAATCAAAGATAAAGCAATTAGTTTTGTTTAGTACAGTGGCTTGCACTTGTTTTTTTTTTCTCCCTCTCTTCTGAAGGACTACTTTTGTTTTGCAATTGGAAGGCTGCTGAAGTTGTCCTGGAGAGTCAGTTTGATGCAGACCTTTCTCGTATTATATTAGACTTTCCTTTCTCATGCAGTAGAAAGGTACTAACATATCTTAACATGCAAATAAAATGTATATTGTATACACAGATCTACTTGATTTTCTGTGGCTAGTTGACCTTGACTTAGGCAGAAAGATCAAACTGTTACCAGTGGAGGGTGTCCAGGTTCTTGGTGTTTTGAACAAAGAATTGGACAAAGTGCACAAAGCAAGGAAAGAATGAAGCAGCAAAAGCTGAGATTTATCGAAAAGGAAAATACACTTTACAGGGTGGGAGCAGGTTGAGCAGCCTCTCACAGACTCAATACAGAATCTTCTTGGGTCCAAATACCCTGCTAGAGGATTCCCATTGGCCACTTTGTGTTCACGTCATGTAAATGAAGTGATGGCCCCAATCAATCTGATTGGTTGTGGAAAGCGACCGAACAGAGCCTAAAGTGAAGTTACAAAGCTGCACTGCTGTGTTAATGAAGACTTGGCCTGCAGTCAGTCTGATTGGTTGCGAAAAACAATCAATCAGAAGCTGAAGTGAAGTTACAAAGTTACACTCCTATGCAAAAGTCTGATTGGTTACAAAAAGCAACCAGTCAGAGATACTTTCTATTTCCCATCTGCCATGCAGAAATAGTGGGGGTTTGCAAAGGGCCTAGTCTCTTGTTCTTTTGTTACTTAGGTGTGGAAAGTTAGGGTTTTCCTTTCAGTTTAGTTCCAGGAAGTCAGCGTGAAATGGCCCTGCCTCCAGATCCTATTCTCCTGCCTCAAAACTAATTGAACATCATCAATTCTGATGTACTAGAGATGGTCAAGATACATGTTTTGCCATTGGTTACTTCATTAATCAGACTAATCATAACAATTCAGATATTAGGGGTTTTTTTTGCTTTAAAAAACAAGTTACATGAAAGCATGATTTTGTTTAATTAATTACTTTATTTATTTACTTTTTATTTTTTGAGACGGGGGTTCCCTCTGTTGCCCAGGCTGGAGTGCAGTGGTCCAATCTTGGCTCACTGCAACCCCATAAAAAACTGAGCAAAGGATATGAACAGACACTTCTCAAAAGAAGACATTTATGCAGCCAACAAACATAAGAAAAAAAGTTCATCATCACAGGTCATTAGAGAAATGCAGATCAAAACCACAATGAGATACCATCTCATGCCAGTTAGAATGATGATCATTAAAAAGTCACGAAACAACAGATGCTGGGGAGGATGTGGAGAAATAGGAATGCTTTTACACTGTTGGTGGGAGTGTAAATTAGTTCAACCATTGTGGAAGACAGTGTGGCAATTCCTCAAGGATCTAGAACCAGAAATACCATTTGACCCAGCAATCCCATTACTGGTTATATAACCAAAGCATTATAAATCATTCTACTATAAAGACACATGCACACGTATCTTTATTCCAGCACCGTTCACAATAGCAAAGACTTGGAATCAGTCCAAATGTCCATCAGTGATAGACTGGATAAAGAAAATGTGGCACATATATACCATGGAATAGTATATAGCCATAAAAAAGGATGAGTTCATGTCCTTTGCAGGGATATGGATGAAGCTGGAAACCATCATTCTCATCAAACTAACACAGAAACAGAAAACCAAACACCACATATTCTCACTCATAAGTGGGAGTTGAACAATGAGAACACATGGACACAGGGAGGGGAACATCACACACGGGCCTGTTGCGTAGGAGGCCAGGGGAGGGATAGCATTAGGAGAAATACCTAATGTAGATGATGGGTTGATGGATGCAGCAAACCACCATGGCACGTGTATGCCTATGTAACAAACTTGCACATTCTGCACATGTATCCCAGAACTTAAAGTATAATAAAAAATATTTTTATAAGTTTGGGGGTACAAGTGTAGTTTTGTTACATGGATATATTACATAGTGACGAAGTCTGGACTATTAGTGTAACTATCACTCAAATAGTGTACATTGTACCCATTAGGTAATTTCTCACCCCTCAACCCCCTCCTACCCTCCTAAGTTTCTGAGTCTCCAGTGTGTCTTATTCCACTGTCTATGTCTATGTGCACACATTATTTAACTACCACTTATAAGTGAGAACATGTGGTATTTGACTTTCTGTTTATGAGTTATTTCAAATATAATGCCTGTAGTTCCATCCATGTTGCTGCAAAAGACATGATTTTGGCTTGGTACAGTGGCTCATGCCTACAACCCCAACACTCTGGGAGGCTGAGTCAAGAGGATCACTTGAGCTCTGGAGTTTAGGACCAGCCTGGGCAACATAGCAAGACCTTGTCTCTACTAAAAATAAAAAAATTAGTTGGGTGTGGTACCACACACCTGTAATCCCAGCCTAGGGACAGGAGGATTGCTTATGCCCAGAAGATGGAGACTACAGTGGTCTATGATCATGCCACTGCACTCCAGCCTGGGTGACAGAGTGAGACCCTGTCTCAAAAAAAAGATATGATTTTGTTATTTTTTTATGGCTGAGTAATATTCCATGGTGTGTGTGTGCATGTGTGTGTATACACATATATGTACGTATACATATATATGCCACTTTTTTTTTTTTTTTGAGGCGGAGTCTCGATCTGTCACTCAGGCTGGAGTGCAGTGACACGATCTTGGCTCACTGCAACCTCCGCCTCCCAGGGTCAAGCAACTCTCCTGCTTCAGCCTCCTGAGTAGCTGGAATTACAGGTGTCTGCCACCATGCCCAGCTAATTTTTGTACTTTTTTTTAGTAAAGACGGGGTTTCACCATTTTGGCCAGGCCATTTTTTAACCAAGTCTTCCATTGATGGACACTTAGCTTGATTCTTTATCTTTGCTATTGTGAATAGTGCTGCAATAAACATATAAGTGCAGGTATCTTTTTAATATAATGATTTCTTTTCTTTCTTTTTTTTTTTTCAATTTGAGAGCAGGTACTGTTTATTAACTGACCAGCTTAGAAAAATAATCATGGTAGACATGTTAGCTCATTCTTCTAATTAGCCTGTTGATCTGGTCCTCCCTGTTGCCAGCATCTCCACCTTCTACAAAATGGGTGATCTTTTTCTTCATTCTGCCTCATGGAGAAGATAATTTGAAGAGCCAGAGGAAGTTATTTGCTTATTTGAAGCATTTTTCAACAGTATAGATCTCATGAATCAGATCCTTCATGCAGATGATGCCATATTTACTAAGAGATTGAGCAATCAAAGCGTTGTCTGTCAAAGCAGTTCACTTCTTAGTGAATTTGCCATAACCACACTTGTAGATGAGTTCATTTACTGACTTCAAATTTGGGTACCCCCTATGCAATATATGGCTCTACAATCTTCAGCATGTTAATTGAAGCCTTATTGAGCTTCACAGAGGTTCCATTGAAGATTTGATGAAGGTGAAGAAGCTGCAACACCTTTCGGACCTTTGGGCTCACACCGTTGATACCTCTGATCCTGATGACAAATGCCAATTTGGGTTCTGCAGGTACATAGAAGTTTCCAGCTTTTCTTGCCATCCTTGCCATTCGAAATTCAGTTCTGTACATCTGCCTATATTCGTTGTGACAGTGCTTCACTTTTTCATAGATAACCTTCCTCCTTGCCTTTCGAAGCATGTTTTGGTCAAACTTCTTTCTCAGGCACTTGATCTTCAGCTCTGCAAAATTCCTTTACTTTTTCTTAAGGGTTTCTGGCACACCAGGAACCTTCTTCATCTTCTCTTCTACACCCTCCATGGTTCCAGTCAGAAAAAGAGGATGATTTCTTTTCTTTTAGGTAGATACTTAGTAGTGGGATTGCTAGATGGAATGGTAGTTCTATTTTTAGTTCTTTGAGAAATCGTCATACTGTTTTCCTCAGGGGTTGTACTAATTTACATTCTCACTAACAATATATAAGTGTTCCCTTTTCTCCATATCCTCATCAACTGTTATTTTTTTACTTTTTAGTAATTGCCATTCTGACTGGTGTAGGGTGGTACATTGGCTGTCTCAAAATTTTGTCTGTTTTAATTTGTACTTCTCTGATGCTTAGTGATGTTGAGTATTTTTACATTTCATATTTTTCATTTTTTCATATTCTTTTTGGCCATTTGTATGTATATAACAAAAATGGTGCTTGCTTATTGTAGAAAATTTGGAAAATAGAAGCATAGGGAAGAAAATACAAATTGCTTCTCATTCCCGCAACCTTAAATAAACATTAATGTTTTGGTATATTTCCTTTATATTCCCAACACTCATCCTCTTGCACATACCTGTAGGTCTTTATAAATTTATGTAGGATCTTTAAAGAAAACTATTGCTGCATTTGGTGTATATAGTTTTACATTTTAAATGTTCTAGTTATTATACTGTGAGCATATTTCCATACTAAGAAATCTAGTCTATAATATGATTTTTAAAGGCTACAGGATATTCCATGTTAAGGATGTAAAAATTGTTTAGCCTTTATCTTATTGTTGGACATTTAAGTTGTTTCTAATTTTTTACTATTTTAAATAATCCTGAAATATGCATATTTTTTACATATTGCTATTAGGTTTCAATCAAAAATTGCTATTAATTGAATTATTGGATCAATGATTATGAACAGTTTTAGGGACCTTGATTCACTTTGCCAAATTGCACTCCAGAAAAGTTACCTCATTTTGTATTCCCACCAATGATGTATGGAAGTGCCTAATTCAAAATAGCCTTGCCAACACCAAGTAATATCTTTAAAAACCTTTACATTTGATTAATGAATTATGTTTTTTTTTTTTTTTTTGAGATGAAGTCTTGCTCTGTCACCCATGTCACCCAGGCTAGAGTTCAGTGGCACGATCTTGGCTCACTGCAACCTCTGCCTCCTGGGTTCAAGCGATTCTCCTGCCTTAGCCTCCTGGGTAGCTGGGACTACAGGCACACGCCACCTCACTTGGCTAATTTTTTATTTTTATTTTTTGTATTTTTAGTAGAGACGGGGTTTCATCATGTTGGCTAGGCTGGTCTTGAACTCCTGACCTCAAGTGATCCTCCGGCATTGACCACCCAAAGTGCTGAGAATACAGACGTGAGCCACCGCACCTGAACAAATTATGTTATCATAATTTTTACATTTATTTTGATTACAGTGAGGTTGAAGATATTTTCATATGCATCTTGGTCATTGATAGTTTTCATTTTTCAAACTGTTTATGTCCTTGGCCTAGGTTTTATCTATGAGTTGTTGGTATCTTTTTGCTTTTTGATAGACTGAAGTTTTTCCTTCTTTTTATGTAACTTAACCTAGAAATCTTTCATGTGTGAATTCTTTCTTTATATTAACACTTTGAAACTCCTTCCCCATTCTAATATTAGGTGACTAGTCACTATAATGTTTTTCTTAAAGCTTGATTTTCATGTTTATCTTTTTCTTCCATCTGGATTTTATTTTAGTAAAAGTTATGTGATAAAGCAATAGTATTTGTCTTGAAAATATAATTATTCAATAGCTATTTAATAAGTAATACTACATTGATTTGAAATGACAAACATAATAAACTTTATAATGGTCGAAGTATAGTACCATTCTTAAATATCACTTTGATGTTTGAATGCTGTTACAGTGATTCATTAGTCATTATTTCTTGGTGAAACTGGAAAACTTACTAGAATTTCCTACAGATAACTCTGCATAGAGCTGCCCCCCCCCCTTCTTTTAAATAAGGTCTTGTCTTTCCACGTGGCTTAATTGTTGCAAGAGTCACAGTTCTTTCTTTACTGAGCATGCACGTATCTGCCCTCTGGTTAGCAGCTGTGGCTTCCCCTTGCAATATCTCAATATCTGTTTTTGTTTGCACCTTTCCTTCTCAAAGTGCCTGTGCTCAAAATAAGCCTGCCATTATTGGTTGCTTCAGGTCAGTGAGATCTGCTTGTTATTGTTTATCATAATTGTTAACTTTGAAGCATTTTTTCCCAATGTCTACAAGTTATTTTTTCTCTCTGCTGCACTTGCGGTTAAAATTTTAATTCATGGAGTAGCTTACAAATTCTGTAATCCATACATCTTACTCGTTCAACAAGGTCTCAGTGTTATAGACTGTTCATTATTTTGTCCTGCACAACACCCTTCTAGGGAATACTGAATCAAGAAATCACCTGTCTTTGCAAAGGGCATCTGTTGAAGCAGATGCCAGAGCCATGGGGTTGTCATTTCCCATCAGGCTCCATCCAATATCAGTCTCTAATGTTTCAAAGACACTTTCCATCCTTGCGTCGATAGACAGCTGTGGTGCCTTCTGTTTTCTTGCTGCTTTTGTTTCTAGCCTTAACAGTTCTTTTAGAAAGAAAAATAGATGAAGAATTGCTAACATTTAAGAACATATTAATCAGATTTTATATACTGTAACTGCTCAACTTTGAGTAATAATATTAATAGTTACCAAAGAATAGAGAAAATTTAATTATTTCTTTTTCATGTTAGGAAATAAGTATCTGAGTTGGTTGATTTTATGCACTCTCCTGGAGACATATTTCTGCTATATATTTTTTATGTTACAAGAAATGAATATAATGGTCTAATTTCCATCATTTTATTTTCTATCTTTATGAACATTACCTATCATTATGTACAAATCGACAATTTTCCCTTCATTTCTATTGATTATTTCTTCTAGGGATTTTAGGTTGTTGCAGAATATTTAGTCATTACCAATTGCTCTGAAATAGTGAGGAATTAAGTGATTTTGGCACTATTTAATAGGTAGTAGTGGATTCAGAAATGCAGTTCAGATCCAGTCTAGTGTTCGTCTCCCCTCTTTTTTAGTCAGTGAGACTTCTGTGAACTTTGTGACATACCCCAAGGATGATGCTGTATTGGTCTAGCCACAAGAGCTTTATATTATAGAAACTACAATTTTAGTAGAACTAAATGGAGGTTTTTCTTTTTGCATTCTTTCACTGAAGTGTTACTATCTAAGCAGGAATTATTTGGTGTTGGAGTGGAGTAAGAATTGATATTACCTAGAGTTGGTGTCTGGTTGAGCTTTTGATTTACCCTAACATCTCATGCTTAATTTATAGTTAATGTTTAATGGAATTTTGTCAAATGGATGATAAAGGCTATTAGTCAAGTCAGGATGCTACCTGGCAAATATGGAGAATGAGGCTTGCAAGGTGAGGATCAGAATTTGCTTGCCTCTGTCACAGACTCTGGAAATGCAGGACCACAGATAATTTGATATTAAGATATTTGAATATTTTACCTTGCATGTTTTCTGTGGTTAGGCTGCAACTTCTAAGCCCTGCTGGAAAAGGAATGGTAATGTTCAAAGACAGTTCACCATGGCTTCGTATTTCTGCACATCTTACAAGTGAGGCACTAACTGCCCTGTGTTCTGAACTGTATTTTCAATGATGTTGGTACAGTGAACAACTTTGCAAGATAAACATACTGTTTGCCTTCAGAACAAAGTGCAGACTGGATGCAGTGGCTCATACCTGTAATCCCAACACTTTAGGAGGCCAAGGCAGGAGGATTGCTTGAGCCCAGGAATTTGAGACCAGCCTGGGCAACATAGCAAGACCCTGTCCCCCTGACCTTTTTTTTTTTTTTTTTTTTTTTTTTTTCTTTTTTTTGAGACAGTGTCTTGCTCTGTTTCCCAGGCTGGAGTGCAGTGGCACACATGGCTCACCACAGCCTCAACCTCCTCAGGCTCAGGTGATCCTCCTGCCTCAGCCTCCCAAGTAGCTGGGACTATAGGTCCATGCCACCACACCCAGCTATTTTTTTGTATTTTTTGTAGAAATGGGGTTTTGCCATGTTGCCCAGGCTGGTCTCAAGCTCCTAGACTCAAGCAATATACCCTCCTCGGCCTCCCAAAGTGTTGGGATTATAGATATGAGCCACTGCTCCCGGCCAGGACCCTGTTTCTTAAAAAAATAGCCAAGCATGGTGGTGCATGCTTGTAGTCCCAGCTACTTAGGAGGCTGAGGCAATAGGACCGCTTTAGTCTGGGAGGTCAAGGCTACAGTGAGCTGTGATCTCACCACTGCACTCCAGCTTGGGCGACAAAGCAAGATACTTTCTTAAAAAGCAAACAAATAAAACAAAAACAAACCAAAGCAAAGGCAGGATGAATTAGATAGTATTTCTCTCCAAAAGCAAAAGACAATCATGCTTAATTAAGTCCAATAAAATAAAGATAATGTCTCCCTTAGAACAAAAGGCAGGCATGCTTACTATGATAAAAGATTTGGGTTCCCTCAGCTCAGGTTCCTTTCCTATAATGTGATAATATTGCATGTGTATGCATCCATCTGGGCCTATCAATGTTGCCCCTATGCGATTTTGGGGAGTAAGGGGAACTGAGCCGAATATGCTGTTCATGCCACTTGCTGTGTTGTGAGCAATAAAGGGCTCTGTCTCTCACACAGGAGTCTCATGTCTTCTGCTAGCATCTATACAACAGTGTTAGGCTAACATACTGGCTTACAAGTAGGGTAAAATCTGACCCTTCAGAGTTCTTGACAGGTACTCAGCACAATGATTTTGTCTATAAGATGTTATCCTCCTTTAGACAAAATTTATTTGACTAATTTTATTTAATTCTTGTTTATTGAATTGGTTAAAAATATTGAAAAAGTAATAACAGCCCATCTCTTTAAGTATCCGAGAAAGCTGTGTGTCATCTCAGATGAAACAATTTTGAATTGGTAAATTAGGAACAGCTGAGGGCTTTATAATCGTGTTCGTTATTGTCTGAAACAAAAATTGAACCTAGCAGTAAGATTTACATTCTGCCTCCTATTGCAAGAAGCAATCTTGGTGGTGTGTGTGGATATTGTTAGGAGATTTAGAATTCTTCAGACCCTGGTTTGTGGTTGCAGTGGGACAGAATATTTGAGATGTGGGACAGAAGGTTGCGGTAGTGTGTTAGAGGACTGGAAAATCACACATAGAACATAGACTTTGAAGACACATGAGTTTGGAATCCCAGCGCTGTCAGTTATTACTAGTTTTTAATTTTTTTTTAGCTTTGGGAAGGCATGTCATTGAGTGTACCGTTGCTTCATATGTGTATTAGTCTGTTTTCATGCTGCTGATAAAGACATACCCGAGACTGGGCAATTTACAAAAGAAAGAAATTTGTTGGACTTACAGTTCCACGTGGCTGGGGAGGCTTCACAATCGTGGCAGAAGGTGAAAGGCACTTCTCACATGGTGGTAGACAAGAGAACAGAGCTTGTGCAGGGAACCTCCCCTTTTTAAAACCATCAGATCTCATGAAACTTACTATCATGAGAACAGCACAGGAAAGACCTGCCCCTATGATTCAATTATTTTCCATCAGTTCCCTCCCACAACACATGGGAATTCAAGATGAGAGTTGAGTGAGAACACAGCCAAACCATATAATTCTGCCCTTGACCCCTCTCAAATCTCATGTCCTCACATTTCAAAACCAATCATACCTTCCCAACAGTCACACAAAGTCTTAACTCATTTCAGTATTGACTCAAAAGTCCACAGTCCAAAGTCTCATCTGAGACAAGGCAAGACCCTTTTGGCTATGAGCCTGTAAAATCAAAAGCGAGTGAGTTACTTCCTAGATACAATGAGGATACAGGCATCTGGTAAATACAACCATTCCAAATGGGAGAATTTGGCCAAAATGAAGGGGCTACAGGCCCTGTGCAAGTTTGAAATCCAGTGGGGGAGTCAAATCTTGAAGTTCCAAAATGATCTCCTTTGACTCCATGTCTCACATCCAGGTCACGCTGATGCAAGAGGTGGGTTCCTATGGTCTTGGGCAGCTCTGCCCCTGTGGCTTAGCAGGGTACAGCCTCCCTCCTGGCTGCTTTCATAAGCTGGCACCGGGTGTCTGTGGCTTTTCCAGGTGCACGGTGCAAGCTGTCAGTGGATCTACCGTTGTGGGGTCTGGAGAACGGTGGCCCTCTTCTCATAGTTCCACTAGGCAGTGCCCCAGTGGGGACTTTGTGTGGAGGGTCTGACCCCACATTTCCTTTCTGCACTGCCCTAGCAGAGGTTCTCCATGAGGTCCCCACCCCTGCAGCAACGTTCTGCCTGGACATACAGGCATTTCCATACATTCTCTGAAATCTAGGTAGAGGTTCCCAAACCTCAATTCTTGACTTCTGTGCACCCGCAGGCTCAGCACCACATGGAAGCTGCCATGACTTGGGGCTTGCACCCTCTGAAGCCACGGCCCAAGCTGTACCTTGGCCCCTTATAGTCATGCCTGGAGTGGCTGGGACACAGGGCAACAAGTCCCTAGCCTGCACACCGTACAGGGACCCTGGGCCTGGCCCACGAAGCCATTTTTTCATCCTAGGCTTTCAGACCTGTGATGGGATGGGCTGCTGTGAAGACCTCTGACATGCCCTGGAGACATCTTCCCCATTTGCTTGGGGATTAACATTCGGGTCCTGGATACTTATGCAAATTTCTGCAGCCAGCTTGAATTTCTCCTCAGAAAATGGGATTTTCTTTTCTATCACATTGTCAGGGTGCAAATTTTCCAAACTTGTATGCTGTTTCCCTTTTAAAACTGAGTGCTTTTAATGGCACCCAAGTCACCTCTTGAATGCTTTGCTGCCTAGAAATTTCTTCCACCAGATACTCTAAATCATCTCTCTCAAGTTCAAAGTTCCACAAATCTCTCGGGCAGGGGCAAAATGCCACCAGTCTCTTTGCTAAAACATAACAAGAGTGTCACCTTTGCTCCAGTTCCCAACAAGTTCCTCATCTCCATCTGAGATCACCTCAGCCTGGATTTCATTGTCCATATCATTATTAGCATTTTGTTCAAAACCATTCAACAAGTTTCTAGGGAGTTCCAAACTTTCCCACATTTTCCTGTCTTCTTCTGAGCCCTCCAAACTGTTCCAACTTCTGCCTGTTACCCAGTTCCAGAGTCACTTCCACATTTTTGGGTATCTTTTCAGCAGTGCCCCACTCTGCTGGTACCAATTTACTGTATTCATCCATTTTCATGCTGCAGGTAAAGACATACCCGAGACTGGGCAATTTACAAAAGAAAGAGGTTTATTGGACTTAAACAGTTCCATGTGGCTGAGGAGACCTCACAATCATGGTGGAAGGTAAAAGGCACATCTCACATGGTGGCAGACAAGAGAATAGAGCTTGTGCAGGGAACCTCCCCTTTTTAAAACCATCAGATCTTGTGAGACTTACTCACTATCATAAGAACAGCATGGGCAAGACTTGCCCCTAGGATTCAATTAACTCCCACCGGGTCCCTCCCACAACATGTGGGAATTCAAGATGAGATTTTGGTGGGGACATGGCCAAACCATATCAACATGTTAAATGAGAAACAGTAACTACCTTACAAAATTGTTAAAAGGATTAGAAATAATCTATGCAAAGTGCATGGTATTGTGATCTAGCATATAGGGTGTCTGTGTATAATATTTCCCTCAATTCCACTTAGGTTATTCTTGATGTGAATTTAGAGTTCTGATTTCAAGTTATTTCTCCATTAACTCCCATGTTCCTTCAAGCAGACAATTCTATGGTGATTACTGTAACGATGAAGATGTGTTCAAACAGCACACTTCATTATTAGGAATTTTATCAGAGGTAAAAATCACATGGCCCTCTCCTTAATGTGTCTGTTTAATTTCCCTCTGCTTTCCTCTTATAAGGATACATGTGATGGCATTTTTAGGGCCAGAGGTAAAAGTGTGTCAGGCTTTCAAATATTACCTAGGATTTTTTTAAAAAGGAGAGACTATGGTAATCTATATTATTAAACAGCACTTAAACTCAAGTTTAACAATTTGTGCAAAAAACTCTCTCTACCCATTTGTACACTGAATACGATAAGACTATAATTAGTACAGTATAATAGTATAATTTCTGAAAGTCATTTTGTATATTTGGAAGAAATGGTAGCCAGTGGGCCAGGAATTTCAATGGGCAGCAAGCAGATAGACCAATCTGTGGCTCTGTGGGTGCAGCTTGGGAGACAGCAAACAGATTTCTATTCCATCTGACTCCTCTCCTTCTCTAGTTCCTTGGTCTCTCAAGCTCAAGAGTGATACAGAACATAATTTAGATTGGGTTACTTAAGATTATTGACCAAGGTCTCTAATAGACTCCCAGCAGTTTTACAAGGAATGTCTTGAAGGAAGGTGGGAAACAGTACATAGCAATCTGTCTACTGTTGATTTACTGCCAATACTGGATTTTATGATTAAAAATGAGACAAGAAAAACAGCTCAGTGGTTATAAAGGTGCTTATCCCTTTGGATACTAATTAACTGAGGTATCGATACTGCACAAGAAAAAAATACACAGCTATATAATTAAAAATATTTACAATCATTCTCTTATTAATTCCAATAAACTATCATTATGGTGTGTATTAGTTTCTTGTGCCTGCCATAACAAATTATCACAAACTTAATGATTTAAAAAACAAATTTAGTCACTCACAGGTTTGGAGACTGGAAGTTAGAAGCGAATTTAATTGAGCTAAAATCAAGGTTTTGGCAGGGCTGCACTCTCTATGAGGAGGCTCTAGGGGAGAATCCATTCTTTGCCTCTTCTAGCTTCTGATGGCTACTGGCATTGTGTGGCAGAATTATTCCAGTGGCTCCCTCCTTCTCCACGTGGCCCCCTCTTCATTCTGTGTAGTTTACCCGCTGCTTTCCTCTTACAAGGATACATGTGATGGCATTTAGAGTCCACATGGATGATGCAGGCTAATCTCATCACAAGATTCTTAATTACGTCTGTAAAAACTTTAGCATATAAGATAACACTTACAGGTTCCAGAATTAGGATCTGATATCTTCAGCCTACGATAGGAAGATAAATACACGTTTTAATGTCCTTTTTTATGTGGAAAAGGTGAAACATTTTTATAATTTTATAATTGTCTTTTCCCAAGTGCTGTTTGTTGCCTAAGAAAGTAGGCTTTGAAATTGTTGTGAAGTGAATCTTCCATGGAGGAATAAATGACCAGTTTTCCAATTTTTATTTATTTTTATTTTTTGAAAAAGACAGGGTCTCACTCTGTCACCCAGGCATGAGTGCAGTGGCATGATCATGGCTCACTGCAGCCTCAACCTCCTGGGCTCAAACCATCCTCCCACCTTAAGAGTAGCTGGAACTACAGGCATGCACCAAGCCCAGCTACTTTTTGTATGTTTTTGTAAAGATAGCGTTTTGCCATATTGCCCAGGCTGGTCTGGAACACTTGGGCTCAAATGATCCCCCAACCTGGCCCTCCCAAAGTGTTGGGATTACAGGCATGTAATCCCAACAGGCCACCAACTACACCCAGCTGGTTTTTTCCCCCAATTTTTAGGTGGAATTTTTATTTATTTAATTTTTTTGCTGGAACTCAATTAAAATACCAGTTTTGCATGTATTTCTCAATTATTTGTTCATTATTAGTCATATTTTTCTAGTTGCCCTAGTGTACATGTTAAGTGATTTTTAATGTTTAAAAAGCTCCTTTATTGTATATCACAAGATAAACATTTTAAATCAGTTTAAATTTTATTCATTATAGTGATATAAAAGTTAATCTTCACTTTTTTGATGGAAAATATGAGATGCTGTTAGTTTGAGATAGTTCAAGAAATTAAGACACAAATAGTTTTGTGTTATTTCCCATCTTTCTTTCCATGGTTGTATTTTTTTGGCACTGTTACTGTATTTACTCAGTACTTTAAAAAGGACGTTCATAATGATTTAAAATCTGAAACACCTAAGAATTAGATTTTGCCGAGACCAGCTCGGTTGTGCAGACCTTAAACCAGTGGCACTAGAGGAATTGAAGACACACACACAGAAATATAGAGTGTGGAGTGGGAAATCAGGGGTCTTACAACCTTCAGAGCTGAGAACCTTGAACAGAGATTTACCTGTATATTTATTGACAGCAAGCCAGTGATAAGCATTGTTTCTATAGATTATAGATTAGCTAAAAGTATTCCTTGCAGGAAACAAAGGGATGGACTGAAATAAAGGGATGGGTCTGACTAGTTATCTGTGGTAGGAGCATCTCCTTAAGGCACAGATCGCTCATGCTATTGTTTGTGGTTCAGGAACACCTTTAAGTGGTTTTCCACCCTGGGTGGGCCAGGTATTCCTTGCCCTCATTTCGGCAAGCCCACAACCTTCCAGCGTGGGCTTCATGGCCATCACGAACATGTCACAGTGCCGCAGAGATTTTGTTAATGGCCAGTTTTGGGGCCAGTTCATGGCCAGATTTGGGGGCCTGTTCCCAACAAGATTTATTATTATTTATTTGATTTAACTCCATTAAATAAGAATAATAATTATAATTTTAAATGGTATTTAGTAAATAAATACATGGAATCATCCAGAAAATAGTTTATGAATGCACATTTAATTAAATTCCCTAAGGGAGCTTATAATGTTACTTTGTAATTTAACTAAATAATCTTTTATTTGAAGGGGAATGAACATAAAAGATTATGAAAAATGTGTAGATTAGTAATGTCTTGATATTATTTAAATCATTAAATTATTCTTGTTATTAATACTGATGATTTAGTATTTTTTTCTGTCCCTTTTTTGTAGTTTATTTGCTTTTTTCATATGTTATTTTTTCAGAAGTTTTAGGTTTACAAAAAAATTGAGCAGATAGTACAGTTACCCCATACTCCTTTTCTCCAGCTCATAGTTTTCCTATTTTTAGCATCTTATATTTTTGTAATGTGTTTTTACAATTAACGAACCAATATATGGTACACTTGATGATTACGAAAATTGATGAAGCTATACTTTATTATTAAAGTCTATACATTAGGGTTCAGTCTTTGTGTTGTATAGTTGTATGTGTTTTGACAAATGCATGTGTCATGTATGCATCATCACAGTATCACATAGAAGAGTGTAACTGCCCTGAAAATTCTGTGTTCCATGTATTAATCACTCTTTGATATGGTTTAGCTCTGGGTCCCCACCCAAATCTCATATTGAATTGTAACCACCATGTGTTGGGGTAGGGACCTGGTAGGAGGTGATTGGATCATGAGAGTGGTTTCCCCAATACTGTTCTCATGATAGTGAGTTCTTATGAGATCTGATGGTTTATAAGTGTGTAGCATTCTCCTCCTGCCCTCTGCCTTGTGAAGAAGGTGCTTGCTTCTTCTTCACCTTCTGCCATGATTGTGTTTCCTAAGGCCTCCCCAGCCATGCAGAACTGTGTGTCAATTAAACCTCTTTTCGTTATAAATTACCCATTCTCAAGTGGTTTTATATCACAGCGTGAGAATGGACTAATACAGAAAATTGTTACTAAAGAAGTGGGGCATTGCTATAAAGATACTTGAAAATATGGAAGCAACTTTGGAACTGGGTAATTGGCAGAAGTTGGAACAGTTTGGAGGGCTCAGAAGAAGACAGGAATATGATGTGGGAAAATTTGGAACTCCCTAGAGACTTGTTGAATTGTTATGACTAAAATGTGATAGTGATGTGGACAATGAAATCCAGGCTGAGGTCGTCTCAGATGGAGATGAGGAACTTACTGGGAACTGAAGTAAAGGTCACTCTTGCTGTGCTTTAACAAGGAGACTGATGGCATTTTGTTCCCGCCCTAGAGATCTGTGGAACTTTGAACTTAAGAGACATGATTTAGGGTATCTGGCAGAAGAAATTTCTAAGTAGAAAAGCATTCAAGATGTGACCTGGCTGTTTCTGAAAGTGTTCAGTCATATGCATTCACAAAGAGGTGGTCTGACATTGGAACTTAATGTTTAAAAGGGAAGAAAAGCATAAAAGTTTGGAAAATTTAAAGCCTATATGATGGAAAAGAAAAACCGATTTACTGGGAAGTAATTCAAGCCTGCTGCAGAAATTTGCATAAGTAAAAAGGAGCCAAATGTTAATTGTCAAAATCATGGGGAAAATGTCTCCAGGGCATTTCAGAGATCTTCACAACAGCCCTTCCCATCACAGGCCTGGAGGCCTAGGAGGGAAAAATGGTTTCACGAGCTGGGCCCAGGGCCCTACTGCTCTGTGCAGCCTCATGACATGGTGCTCTGTGTCCCAGCCACTCCAGCTTCAGCTGTGGTTAAAAGGGGTCAAGGCACAGCTCATAATGTTGCCTCAGAGGGTGCAAGCCTCAAGCCTTGACGGCCTCCACACGGTGTTCAGCCTGTGGGTGCTTAGAAGACAGGAACTGGGGTTTGGGAACCTCTGCCTAGATTTCAGAAGCTGTATGGTAATGTCTGAATGTCCAGGAAGAAGTCTGCTGCAGGGCGAGAGCCCTCATGGGTAACCTCTACTAGGACAGTGTAGAGGGGAAATGTGGGGTTGGAGACTCACACAGAGTCCCCATTGGGGCACTGCCTAGTGAAGCTGTGAGAAGATGGCCACTATCCTCCATACCTCCAGACTGACAGCTTGTACCAAGCACTTGGAAAAGCTGCAAGCACTCAATGCTGGCCCCTGAAACTAGCCATGGGGCTATACCCTGAAGACCCACAAGGGTAGAGCTATGCAAGGCCTTGGGAACCCACCCCTTCCATCAGTGTACCCTGGATGTGAGACATGGAGTCAAAGGAGATTATTTTGGAACTTTAAGTTTTAATGACTTCCTCATTGTATTTTGGACTTGCACGGGGCCTGAGGCCCTTTCATTTTGGCCAATTTCTCTCATTTGGAACGTGTGTATTTATACAATGCCTGTACTCCCATTGTATATAGGAAGTAACTAACTTGCTTTTGATTTTACAGACTCATAGGCAGAATGGGACTTGCCTTGTCTCAGATGAGACTTTGGAGTTGGACTTTTGACTTAATGCTGGAATTGGTTAAGACATTTGGGGACTGTTGAGGTGGAATAATTGTATTTTGCAGTGTGATAAGGAAATGAGATTTGGGAAGGGCTGTGACAGAATGATATGGTTTAGCTCTGTGTCCCCACTCAGGTCTCATATCGAATTGTAATCACCATGTGTCAGGGGAGGGACCTGGTGAGAAGTGATTGGGTCATGGGACTGGTTTCCCTCATGCTTCTCTCATGGTAGTGAGTGAGTTCTTACAATATCTGATGGTTTATAATTGTGTAGCGGTTCCCCTGCCCTGCCCCCCATCTTGTGAAGAAGGTGCTTGCTCTTCCTTTGCCTTCTGCCGTGATTGTAAGTTTCCTGAGGCCTGCAAGCTATGTGGACTGTGAGTCAATTAAACCTCTTTTCTTTATAAATTACTCAGTTTCTGGTAGTTCTTTATAGCAGTGTGAAAATGGACTAATACTCTCTTCCTCTTCCCTTATTCCCTCTTTTCCTCCCAAATCCATGGCAACCATTGATCTTTCTACTATCACCATAGTTTTACCCTTCCCAGAATGATATTTACTAGGAATCCTAGCATATGTAGACATTTCAGACTAGCTTCTTTCAAGAAGCAATATATGTTAAGGTCTCTCCATGTCTTTTCATGGCTTGAAAGCTCATTTCCTGGAAGCGATTCCATTGTATGGATATTCCACAGTTTATTCATTCACCTATTGAAAGATGCGTCTTGTTTGTTTCTAAATTTTGGCAATTATGAATAAGGCTGCTATAATTGTTAGTGTGAAGACTTCGTGTAGACATTAGTTTTGAACTGATTTGAGTAAATACCCAGGCTTGCAATTGCTGAATTAAGACCATATTTATCTTTGTAAACGCATACCAGACTGTTTTCCAGTGTGGCTGTTCTTTTTTTTTTTCATTAAAAATTTATTTATATAATTTATGGGGTACAAGTGCGAATTTATTGCATGCATAGTAGTCCAGTTAGGGGATTCAGAGAATCTGTCACCCAAATAACATACATTGTACCCATTAGGTGATTTATTATTATATACCCCTCTCCCACTCTGTCACCCTTCTGAGTCTCCATTGTCTATCACTCTGCTCTCTTTATCTATGTATACACCATTTTTTAGCATTCACTAAAAAATGAGTGAGTGAGAACATGTGATATTTGTCTTTCTGTGTCTGGTTTGTTTCACTTAAGATAATGACCTTCAGTTCTATCCATGTTGTTGCAAAAGACCAATGCTTTGGCTATTTGGACTCTTTTTTGGTTCTATATGAATTTTATGATTTTTTTTTCTAATTCTGTGAAAAAAATGGTGTTGGTATTTTGGTAGGGATTGCATTGAACCTGTAGATTGCTTTGGGTAGTATGGTCATTTTAACAATATTAATTCTTCTGATCCATGAGCATGAGATATCTTTCCATTTGTTTTTGTCATCTTCAATTTCTTTCATCTGTGTTTTATAGTTTTCCTTGTAGAGATCTTTCACCTCTTTGGTTAAATTTATTCCTAGGTATTTTATTTTTTTGGTAGGTATGGTAAATAGGATTGACTTCTTGATTTCATTCTCAGTGAGATCATTATTGGTATATAGAAATGCTACTGTGTTTTATATGTTAATTTTTGTATCCTGAAACTTTATCAAATCTAAGAGTTTTTTTGGTGGAGTCTTTAGGGTTTTCTAGATATAAGATCATATCGTCAGCAATCAGCAATACTTTGACTTCCTTCTTTCTGATTTGGATGTGTTTTATTTCTTTCTCTTGCCCAGTTGCTCTGGCTAGGACTTTCAGTACTATATTCAATAACAGTGGTGAAAGTGGGCATCTTTGTCTTGTTGTAGATCTTAGAGGGAAGGCCTTCAGCTTTTCCCCATTCAGTATGATATGTGGGTTTGTCGTATGGTATGTGGGTTGTAGGTATGATATGTGTGTTTGTTGTATATGGCCTTTATTTTTTTGAGGTATGTTCCTTCTATGCCTCGTTTGTTGAGGGGTTTTATCATGACCGGAAGCTTAATTTTATCAAATGCTTTTTCTGCATCTATTGAGATGATCATATGTTTTTTGTCCTTAATTCTGTTTATGTGATATATCACATTTATTAATTTGCATATACTCAACCATCTTTCTATCCTTGGTGTAAAACCCACTTGGTCATGGTGTATGATATGGTTTGGCTCTGTGTCCCCACCAAAATCTCATCTTATAGCTGCCATAATTCCCACGTATTGTGGAAGGGATCCGGTGGGAGATGGTTGAATCATGGGGGTGGGTCATTCCCGTGCTGTTCTTGTGACAGTGAATGAGTCTCATGACATCTGATGGTTTCAAAAATGGGAGTTTCCCTACACAAGCTCTTTGTCTGCTATCATTCATGTAAGATGTGACTTGCTCCTCCTTGCCTTCCACCATGATTGTGAGGCCTCCCCAGCCATGTGGAACTGTAAGTCCTATAAACCTCTTTCTTTTGTAAATTGCCTAGTCTCAGGTATGTCTTTATCAGCAGCATGAGAATGAACTGATACAGTGCATTATCTTTTTGATGTCCTGTATTCAATTTACTAGTATTTTGTTGAGGATTCTTGCATGAATGTTCATCAGGGATGTTGGTCTGCTGTTTGCCTTTTTTGGTTGTTGTGTCCTTGTCCAGTTTTGGTATTAGGGTGATAGCGACCTCATGGAATGAATTAGGGAGAATACTCTCCTCTTCAATTTTTTGGAACAGTTTCAGGAGGAGTGGTATTACTTCTTTTTATATTTGATAGAATTTGGCTGTGAATCCCTCAGCCAAGCTCCGTCAACAATCCCTGAGCTTGTCTTTGTCGGGAATTTTTTTTTTTTTTTACTACTGATTCAATGTTGCTGTTCATTATTGGCCTGTTTAGATTTTCTATTTCTTCCTTGTTCAATCTTGGTAGGTTGTGTGTTTCCAGGAATTTATCTCTTTCCTTTAGGTTTTCTTGTTTGTGAGTATATAGTTGTTCATAATAGTTTCTGATGTTCTATTGTGTTTCTGTGGTATCAGTTGTAATGTTTCCTTTTTTATTTCTCATTGTGTTTATTTGATTCATCTCTCTTCTAGGTTAGTCTAGCTACTGGTTTATCAGTTTTATTTATCTTTTTGCAGAATCAACTGTTTTTTTTAATACTTTGTATCTTTTTTTGGTCTCTATTTCATTTCATTTCATTTCATTCATACTGTGATCTTTGTTATTTCAAATTCTGCTAGTTTTGAGTGTGGTTTGTTCTTGATTTTCTAGTTTTTTGAGATGCACTGTTAGGTTGATAATTTATAATCTTTTTTTTAAATAATAGGCATTTAATGCTATAAATTTCCCTCTTACCACTGCTTTTGCTATGTCCCACAGGTTTTGGTTTGTTGTGTTTACATTTTCATTTGTTTCAAAAAATTTTTAATCTTTTGTATTAATTTCTTCTTTGATCCAGTGATTGTTCAGGAGCTTGTGTAATATCCATGTGTTTGTATAGTTTCTGAAGTTCCTTTTTGTATTGATTTCTATCCACTGTGGTATGAGAAAATAATTGGGCCGGGCGCGGTGGCTCAAGCCTGTAATCCCAGCACTTTGGGAGGCTGAGGCGGGCGGATCACAAGGTCAGGAGATCGAGACCACAGTGAAACCCCGTCTCTACTAAAAATACAAAAAATTAGCCGGGCGCAGTGGCGGGCGCCTGTAGTCCCAGCTACTCAGGAGGCTGAGGCAGGAGAATGGCGGGAACCCGGGAGGCGGAGCTTGCAGTGAGCCGAGATCGCGCCACTGCACTCCAGCCTGGGCAACAGCGTGAGACTCCGTCTCAAAAAAAAAAAAAAGAAAATAATTGATAGGATTTCATTTTTAAACATTTGTTGATACTTGCTTTATGGCCTAACATGTGATTTATCTTGGAGAATGTTCCATGCGCTCATTGAAAGAGTGTATATTCTGCAGTTGTTGGGCAGAATATTCTGTAAATTTGTTAGGTCCGTTTGGTGTAAAGTCCAATTTACATCTAATGTTTCTTTGTTGGTTTCCTGTCTAGATGATCAGTCTGATGCTGTTAGTGGTGCATTGAAGTCTCCCACCGTTATTGTATCTCTCTCTCTCTTTAGGCCTAGTGATATTTGTTTTATGGATCTGGGTGCTCCAGTGCTGGGTGCATATAAATTTAAAATTGTTATAACCTCTTGCCAAATTGATCCCTTTATTATAGAATGACGTTCTTTGTCTTTTTTTAACCGTCTTTTATTTAATATCTGATTTAATTGATGCAAGTACAGCTAGGGCTGCTCACTTTTGGAATTTGTTTGTGTGGACTGTCTTTCTACTCCTTTACTTTTGGTCTATATGTGTCTTTACAAGTAATGTGAGTTTCTCGTAAGCATCATATAGTTGGATTATATTTTTAAAATCTATTTTGCCAATCTGTATCTTTTAAAGGGCATTTAATTCATTTATTTTCAAGGTTTATATTGATATGTGAGGGTTTGTTCTTGTCATATTGTTAATCATTTTCCAGTTTTATAAATTCTCTGTTTTTTTCTTGGAATGTTTGTCTTTGTGGTTTGGTGGAATTCTGTAGTGGTGCCATTTGATTTCTTTTTCTTCCTCCTTTGTGTGATTGCTTTACCAGTGAGTTTTATGCTTTTGTGTGTTTTCATGATGATGAATATCACTTTTACTTCCAAGTTTAGGACTTCTTTGAGCATTTCTTGTAGGGCCAGTTTAGTAGCGATGAATTCCTCAGTATTTGCATGTTTGGGAAAGACTTCATTTCTTCTTATTTATGAAGCTTATTGCTGGATATTGAGTTCTTGGCTGACAGTCTTTTTTTTTTTTTTTTTTTTTTATCAGCACTTTTAATATGTCATTCCCTTCTCTTCTGGCTTTTCAGGTTTCTGGTGAGAAGTCTCATGTTAGTCTCATGGAGTTTCCTTATGTAGGTGATTTTTTTTTTATTTCAGTACTTTTAATATGTCATTCCCTTCTCTTCTGGCTTTTAAGGGTTCTGGTGAGAAGTCTCATGTTAGTCTCATGGAGTTTCCTTATGTAGGTGATAGGGTGCTTTTCTCTTGATGATTTTATTTTATTTTTTTCTGTCAAGCTGTTCTTTATCTCAGGAAGAGGGCAGGGCAGGGGGCTCAGTCTTTCTTAGCAGTAATTTTCCTCATGGTGGCCAGGACATTGCTCAGCTCCTCTCGTTTCCTCTTGGTGAGGATGTGTGTCCCCACCCTTTTCTTGATGAACTTGAGGGCCTGTTTGTCCTTGGAGACCTTCAGTAACTCCTTGATTCGCCGCTCGTATGGGGTGAAGCCACACACCTCTCGGGTCATGCTCCGCACACACTTGGTATGTTTGGTCAGGCGCCCGAGGCTACGACTGTGTCTGGGCTTGCTCACATTCTTGGTCACCTTGTGGCCTTTGTTGAGGCCCGCAACCATAGTGTAGCACAGAGCCATTGCTGCTGCTCTCCAGTGGTGGCTGTGGTTAAAGGCTGTCTTGCTGATTTTAGAATTCTTTTTACGTTAGACAATCTGATTATAATATGCTGTGGCAAACTCCTTTTTGCATTGTGTTTTCCTTGGGATCACTGAGTCTCCTGTGTCTGGATGTCTAAATCTTGCTATACTTGGAAAAGTTTCATTTCTTATTTTGTTAAATAGGCTTTCTAAGCCTTTTAATCTCTCATCTCTCTCAGGAATACCAATAATTTGTAAGTTTGGTCATTTTATGTAGTCTCAAATGGTACATGTATACCTGTGTAGCAAACCTGCATGTTCTCCATGTGGATCCCAGAACTTAAAGTCTAATAAAAAAATAAATAAATGAAAGTAATAAGCAAGTTCAAAAAAAAAAAAGAAAAAAGCTTTGTTTATTCTTTTTCTTTATTTCTGTCTGACTGGATTATTTCAAAAGACCTGTCTTCAAGTTCTGAAATTCTTTCTTCTGCTTGATCTAGTATTTCAAATGTATTTTGTATTTCCTTCAATGAATCTTTTAGTTTCAGAATTTGTGTGTGTGTATGTGTGTGTGTGTGTGTGTGTATGTGTGTATGTGTGTGTGTGGGGGGGGGAGAGAGAGACTTGTTCTGTTGCCCAGGCTGGAGTGTAGTGGTATGATCATAGCTCAGTATGACCTCAAACTTTTGGACTCAAGTGATCCTCCTGCCTCAGCTTCCTGAGTAGTTGGGATTTACAAGCATGTGCCAACATGCCTAGCTAATGTTTGTATTTTTAGTAGAGACAGGTTCTCGCTATGTTGCCGAAACTGGTCCTAAACACCTGGGTTCAAGCAGTCCTCTTACCTTGGCCTCCCAAAGTGCTGAGATTATAGGCGTTAGCCACTGTACTCGGCCTTTTTATCTTTTAAAGATATTTATCTCCATGTTAAAAGGTTTTATTTGTATTCTGAATTGATTTTTTGAGTTCTTTGTATTGGTTTTTAGATTTCTCTGGCATCTTATTGAGCTTCTTTAAAATCAGTATTTTGAATTCTTTATCTGGGATTTGAGGATTTTTTTTTCTTTTTTGGTTAGGACCTATTGCTGGAGAATTACTGCATTCATTTGAGGCCATCATATTACCTAGCTTTTTCATGTTTTCTGTATCTTTATGTTGGTTTCTGCTCATCTGGCTTCATAGTTACATCTTCTTTTTTAAAAAATGACTTTCATGTGGATGGGGGACTTTTTTCTTGAAGATGTGACAATGATGTTAGTTGGGTAAGGCCGTCTGGCTTTGCTTTCAGGTGCATGCAGTAGTGAAGACTGTGTATAATTTATATGGCTATCTTCATTGTGGTAATGTGTGGTTCTTGGCGGGGCCTGTGGTGAAGTTGTGCTTGTGACTTGAGTGCCTGATGGGCCCATCATCAGGTTTTAATGGTAGCAGAAGTGTGCCAAGTATGTCTGTCCTTGTGACCTGGGACAGCATATGCTGGCTCCTGTGTTGGCAGTTTCCAGGCAGGCTAATGTTTGGGCATCTGGGTGGCTTTCTCAGATGCCAGTTTTAGTAGCAGTATACCAGGCATATAAGAAGGCTCTCGAGCTCCCGAGCAGCTGGGGTAGTGAGGGTGATAGACGTAGCAGTGGTGGTGAGATGCTCTCCTTGTTCCCTTGCACTGTGCTCTTGTGCTGGAAGTGGTTGCAACAGGCTGTGCAAACTGGCTTCTAGGTCAGAGGTGGTGCTTGCAGGTAAGAGCCAGCTGAGACTGTAGAAGTAGGGTGTTTATGCTCAGTCTCTGTCCCCTAGAAGTGCTCATGTGCCCCAGGTGGTGGATTGGGTTGTGGAACACCCAGAACCTGCCCCCCCCCCCCACCAGTTTGTGTTGGCATAGGGTTAGGGGGGTGAAGCTGGGTGGATCCAGACTGGGCAAGCTTGTACTCAACACCTCCCAATGGCAAGTGCATGCATGAACTATGATGTGGGGGTAGGGCAGGCAGTGTAGTCCTCACGCCTCTGGTGAAATGCTTGGGTGAGAGGTGACTGCTGCTGTGCTGAGGTCGTGCCATAGGTGCCAGGAAGGATGAGACCACTGCTGTCCCTCCCCCATCCCAGCTGTGGCAGCCAACCTGGCTGTTCTGTTAGTATGGCAGTTTGCACCTAGCCCGTAATTCAGCCATGAGCCATAGAAGCCAGCACCCAGCTCAAGACCAAGCCTCTGCAGTAACTCATCCTGCTCAGGATTAGAGCATTGGGAGCCTGGTTCCAGTGCCAGAGACTGCAGCCCATGCCATGTCTGCTTCTTAGTTTTGGTTGTGGGATCCCCATTGATCCCCATTCCTGCTCAAGCCCCTGCTCCACAAGATGCAACCTGATCTTCCCCAATGGCCAAGACTGGTGCTGCAGATTTCCAGGACCACTCATAGTTGCTAAGAGCTAGGATTAAGAATGGCATCTTACTGTGGCTACTTAGTTCTCAGGAATTATGTGGGACCCAGGGCATGTTGCCTCCCTGGAGCTGTTCCTTCTCATAGTCTCCTGGATGCTCCCTAAATCAGATTCAGAATTTGGGTGGGTCAGGGTGCTCTCCTGTGGCCTGAATTGTGTGATTCCCCAGTGGGAAAGTGGACTGCAGAAAGATATTCACTCTCTCTTGTATTGGGGATTCATTGCCAGTTCCCAGCCGGTCTTGACCACACAGGCTGTCTGCTTTCCTTCTCATTCCCAGATTTTGGAGTTTCCTTTCACTTTTTCTGTTGAACCCTGTGTTCCCTGTTGGATAATGTATTCAAAGTGTGATTGTCTGCATACCACTTTGGTTTTTCTAAGTGGATGAGGCATGCTGGAAATGTTTTTAGTCAGCTATCTTGGAAAACAAAGGTCAGCCTCCTGTCACTTTTTGAGCTTCTTTGATCTTTTCATATGGTTACTGTGTTTTCTTATGACCATTATTTTCAGACTTCTCTGCTTGCTGTTTTTTCTCTACTCACTTTCTAACTGTTGGCCTTCCTGATAGCCCATTCTTTGTCCTCTAATTCGATACTCTGATATTAGGTGATGTCCTCCATTTCTGTGATTTAATAGAACTAACCATATTCCTACAACTTTCAAATTTTTTTTTTTGTTTGTTTTTGAGATGGAGTCTCATTCTGTCGCTCAGGCTGGAGTGCAGTGGCACAATCTTGGCTCACTGCAACCTCTGCCTCCCGGGTTCAAGCAATTCTCCTGCCTTAGCCTCCTGAGTAGCTGGAATTACAGGTGCGCACCACCATACCTGGCTAAATTTTGTATTTTTTTTTTTTTTTTTTTTTGAGACGGAGTCTGGCTCTGTCGCCCAGGCTGGAGTGCAGTGGCTGGATCTCAGCTCACTGCAAGCTCCGCTTCCCGGGTTTGCGCCATTCTCCTGCCTCAGCCTCCCGAGTAGCTGGGACTACAGGCGCCCGCCACCTCGCCCGGCTAGTTTTTTGTATTTTTTAGTAGAGACAGGGTTTCTCCGTGTTAGCCAGGATGGTCTCGATCTCCTGACCTCGTGATCCGCCCGTCTCGGCCTCCCAAAGTGCTGGGATTACAGGCTTGAGCCACCGCGCCCGGCCTAAATTTTGTATTTTTAGAAAGAGATGGGGTTTCACCATTGTTGGTCAGGCTGGTCTCGAACTCCTGACCTTGTGATCCGCCCATGTCGGCCTCCCAAAGTGCTGGGATTACAGGCGTGAGCCACTGTGCCTGGCCACAACTTTCAATTTTATATATCTATCCCAGACTTCACTTAGGAGATCAAGATTCATCTGTCTAATGCCCATTTAACAGCCCCTCTTTGAGTCTCTCTCAGATGTCTCGGTTTATACAGATATAAACTTGAACCCTTCATTGCACCTCTGTTTCAAAAAAAAAAAAACAAAAAACAAAGCCAAAACCTCACCAGCAGAAGAAACTACAAAAATCCTGTTACACTCCCACTGTTTATTAGATAATATTATTTTAGCTGTCTAGGCCAGAATCCTGGGTGCCATCCTTGATTCTTTCCTCTCGTTTCTTCCACATACCTAGTTCCTTGCCACTCCCTGTGAGTACTAATTTCAAAATATATTTCAAATTTTATCCACTTTCTCTTATCCCTATTCTTGCAATCTTAATACAAGTTACTATCATCTATCTCTGAGACCACTGTATTATTTATGAGTGCCTAATACTAGGTATTATACAGAATAACAAACTGAGCATAATTTTGTTTTTAGGATTTCAAATTAATTGTAAATACTAATTTTGAACTCCCAGAATTCTGAAGTTACAAGAATAAGAGGTAAAACCCTAAATATAAAAAAAAAATCCTAAACTAAAAACAGTGACTTCATTTTCCTCCCTAATAGAACTGTGTGATGCTTGGGTATCCAGAGGAGGTAAGCCAGAATATTGGGAAACATTTGTTTCTAGTTCAGATTTTGGTTTCTAGTAATTCTATTGTTTTTTAAGTTATTCAGAATTTTATGGTGGGAGGAGGAAGAATAGAAATTAATTTTTATATTATATAAACATAACTTTTTTTTGCCAGTTATATAATTTTACATTAGGTTAAGAGTGAGAATATATATCTATCTCCTCTATATGTATCTCTATATATTACATATGTAGTAATACATATGTTAATGTTCTGAATAAGGAACTTACTATATTGCTAAGTGACTAGGTCTCATCCCTTGGAATGAAGTTGAGCATTATTGATAGGAGGTTGTTTTTATGAGGGCAGACCAGATACTAAATGAGATACATTGAACTAAACTGCATGCTCTTCCTAACAGAGGCACAAAATTTTCTTACGTTTTTAACCAATTAAGTATAATGGGCTAGTGTGAGCAAAGTAAATTTCTATGATAAGGTAACTAACTTGATATTCAGGTAGTTGTTGGGGGTTTGTACCTTTGGGGACATTATTTGTCTGCCATGAATAGAGGTTATTGCTGGCATCTAGTGGGTAGATGCCAGAGATGCTGCTAAGTATCCTACAGTGGCCAGGATAGCCCCCCACAATGGTTATCAGACGTCCACAGTGGTGAGGTTGAGCCAACTCTCTTCTAGAGTATTTGTTTTTCAACCCACTACTGCAGTGTCCTAAGTATTCTTCAAAATTCATTTAACAAATAAACCCTTAATAGAGGAGTAATGGTTGTAACAATTCCATGATTTTATTTTTGTGAAAATTTAAATGAATGGAAGTATATTTGTGTGTACTTGCAATAATTTAGGAGACGAATGAATCAAGGATGAATACCAGGTTTCTGGCTTGAGCAACTCACCAGGAGGATGTTGTTGACATTGAGATGAGAAGAAAAAAAAAAAAATAGAAGTGTGGGAAAAGATCTTCATTTCAGATTTTATACTTGTAGAATTTGAGGTGCCTGAGAGATATCAAGGTGAAGTCCTGAAGATCAGAACATAGGCTTTTAGACATATCCTTAATTTGCAATTCATCAGTATATAAATATAATTTGGACCTAGGATGGATGAAATCACCCAGTAGAGTGTATATCTTTTTTTTTTCATTTACTTTTCAGATTTACTGAGTGAACATAATTTTCTTTTCATAAACATTTGATCTAAATCATTTTTGTTGTTGTTGTTGCTGGTTGTTTGGTTTTTAATACTGGGAACACTGAGATTCAGTTAGAAAGATACCCTGAAATCTGAAATACACCAATCCCTCCCACTCTCCACCCAAAATCTAGTTGGTTTAAATGAGCAGAATGATCCATTTTTCCATTTTAGGTGAGCAGATGTTTATGAAAGATCTTAGAACTGTTTGCCTCATTTATCAGGCAAATTTACAAGCAAAGAAGCCATTAATCGTATTTCAACTTGTAAATAGAAGACGACTAGGACTCAGGTTCATATCTTACACTTTTAACATGAACTGGTTGAAAGAAACATTAACAATTTCAAACTAAAGAAATTTTAAGTTTTTCCTCACAAAAGCATAAAAATGGAGATCTTACCAGGAAATTCTTAAAAGGTAAAAACAACTCTTTCTTATACTAGTCCTTGGGTAGTTTAATATAGAACAGGTTGTTCTTTTTGTTTCTTTGAAAAGGAATTTTTGGTCCCAAGTCTGTTCCTGCTTAGTTAGTATCTGCTCCAGCCTTCCCCTCTCTCCAAGCGGCCTCCTTGACGGCCTCCATCCCTGGGCACCCTGCAGCTCGACCGGCTGTAAGAATCATGCAGGGGAGGGCTGCTCCTTTCCATGGGCAGAGGGAGCCCAAGATCCGGTCTGCCTACCCGATCTCGACCTCTCGAGTAGCTATCGCTCCGGCCGTAACTGTTGCTGGAACTGTTGCGGCCCCCACCGTAGGCGTCGGGCGAGCTGCCCAGGTACTCCTTATAGCGGCCTCCTCCTGCGTAGCGGTCACTCAGGCCATGACTGTTGCTGGAACTGTCGCGGCCCCTGCTGTAGATGTCGGGCGAGTGGCCTCGGTACTCCTCGTAGCTGCCTCCTCCTCCGTAGTGGTCGCTCCGGCCGTAACTGTTGCTGGAACTGTCGTGGCCCCTGCTGCAGGCATCGGTGGAGCGGTCCCCGCTGTGGGCGTTGGACGAGTGGCCCCCAGTGTGAGCCCTGGGATAGCGGCCACCACTGTGGGTGTCAGGCGAGCGGCCCCCGCTGTGGGTGTCCTGCGAGCAGCCTCGGTACTCCTCGTAGTGGTCTCCGCCTCCATAGCATTGGCTCCCGCCGTAAGTGTTGCTGGAACTGTGGCGGCCCCCGCTGTAGGCGGCCTCGGGCGAGCGGCCCCCGCTGTAGGCGGCCTCGGGCGAGCGGCCCCCGCTGTAGGCGGCCTCGGGCGAGCGGCCCCCGCTGTAGGCGGCCTCGGGCGAGCGGCCCCCGCTGTAGGCGGCCTCGGGCGAGCGGCCCCCGCTGTTGGCGGCCTCGGGCGAGCGGCCCCCGCTGTAGGTGGCCTCGGGCGAGCGACCTTGGTACTCCTCGTAGTGGCCTCCTCCTCTGTAGCAGTGGCTCCAGCTGTAACTGTTGCTGGAACTGTCGCAGCCTCTGCTGTAGGGGATGGGCGAGCGGCCCCCGCTGTAGGTGTCAGGGGAAGGGCCTCCATACTCCTCGTAGTGGCCTCTTCCTCCATAGCGGTCGCTCCGGCCGTTGCTGGAACTGTCGCGGCCCCCGCTGTAGGCATCTGGCAAGGTGACGGGCAACGCGTCGGGTGAGCGGCCCCGGTACCCCTCATAGCGGTATCCTCCTCCGTAAGATGGCAGTGTCCCCCGCCCAGGGGTGGCGCCGCACGGGCCTCCGTAGCTCTCGAGGGGCTCTCGGTAGGAGCCTCTGCTGGGATGATCCACGTAGTCACGGTTGCGACCCCTGTAGCTGTTTTGCTTGCCATAGCCTCTCAAGGGACAGTAGTCCCGGACACTGGAGTGGCTATAATAGCGGCGGCTGTACTCTCTGAGCGCGGGGATAAAATCCCCGGGGTCGCGGCACCGGGGCAGTGGCTCCCGGAGCAGTGGGCCTGAGTAGCCCTCTCGCCCCCACATGGCCGGCGCCTTCCCAGGCATACCACCGCCACCAATGCGAGCCAGGCTCGACTGGGGCACAGCCCTCTTGCGGGTTGGGCCGGCCCAGCACTGCAGCTGCACGCTTGAGTAGCCGTCTCGCCCCCACACAGCCGGGGCCTTCCCGCGCATTCCACTGCCAACACTGCGAGCCAGGCTCGACGGCGCGGCCCTCTTGCGGAGTGGGCTGGCCCAGCGCTGTGGTGGTGGCCCACGCTTCCTGGGCATCGGGGCCCTGTAGGGCCACTGGTCAAAATACCCCGCGTAGCCGTGGCCATCATCAGGCCCGCCCCAGGAGTGGGGTCGCTGTGGGCTGCTGCCACACCCACGGGTTCCGTGTGGGAACCTCAAGCAACTGCTGCTGCCGGGGGGCGGCGGCCCCCACCAGCTGCTCTTGAATGCTGGTTTGATGGCCCGGGCCACCTTGATGGCCTTACCATCAAGGTACTTGCCATTCAGATCTCTGGCGGCGGCCTTGGCATCTGCAGGGCTTTCGAAGGTGACGAATGCAAAGCCCCTCGATTTGTTGGTTTCTCGGTCTTTCATCAGGAAAACGTTGATGATGCGGCCATACTTGACAAACTCAGCCTTGAGGGCTTTCTCCTCGGTTTTGAGGTTGAGGCCCCCAACAAAAAGCTTCTCTGGGCGATCCGCTTCCATCATGTCTGCTTTTCGAATGGTGGGTCAGAGGCAGTGGGAGGTGATGAGGCAGCAACTCAGTCGCGGTCTTCCAGCGCTCTCGTAGAGGGCGGCTCCTACCGGTTGGGGGGTGTATGTCTCAAGAAGGAAAAGAGTACCTTAGTCATAGTTCCTGGGAATAACAACGTTTATGATACAGGTAGAGGAAAACCTAGGAAAAGAAAATAAGAAGTAGCCAGAGAGGTAGGAAGAGATCCCAGAAGTGTAGTCTTCTAAGCCAAAGGAAAATAATCTTTCCAGACATATGGAATGGTTATTGATATGGTGGTTGTTGGTAACATTGGTGGATGTGAGAGTGGATAGAAACCAAATTGTAGTG
This sequence comes from Macaca mulatta, assembly GCF_049350105.2. Classification (NCBI taxonomy): domain Eukaryota; kingdom Metazoa; phylum Chordata; class Mammalia; order Primates; family Cercopithecidae; genus Macaca; species Macaca mulatta. Next base: position 121,749,141 of record NC_133426.1, on the reverse strand, counting down.
TGTTGAGAAGTCCATGGTAAGTAATACATTTAGTTGTGTTGTAGATTTATGTAAGTTTGGCTGTAAAAGAAGAGGCAGATGGAGGGGGATGTGGGATCGTGGGAGGTATTTTTGTGTTTGCTTTTAAAGAGCAGAGATAATTCTTCATTGGTATTTTAAAAGACAAATCACATATTTGAAATTTAGGTATACTGAAGCATATCAAATACGTTTGGTTAATAGACATGCATTCTGTGAGTTTTTTTTTTTTTTTTTTTTTTTTTTTTTTTTTTTTTTTTTTGAGACAGTCTCGCTCTGTCACCCAGGCTGGAGTGTAGCAGCGTGATCTCAGCTCCCTGCAACCTCCGAGCCTCCTGGGTTCAAGCGATTCTCCTGCCTCATCCTCCTGAGGAGCTGGGATTACAGGGGCCCACCACCACATCCGGCTAATTTTTGTGTTTTTAGTAGAGACAGGGTTTCACCATGTTGGCCAGGCTGGTCTCCAACTCCTTAGCTCAAAAGATCTGCCTGCTTTGGCCTGCCAAAGTGCTGGTATTACAGGTGTGAGCCACCGCGCCCAGCCGTATGAGTGTATTTCTAAATGATGTTTTTTGCCTTCAAGGTATTGATGGATAATATTCTATATTTTAAAGTATTTTAAGTAGCTTAGATTCTAAGTGATTCAGCAAGTGTGAAAATAGTTCTTTTAATTACCATAGATATTGGTATATGTTTAATACTCAGACACTATTTTTTTTTCCAGATCTTTCCAGAAATCGTTTTACAGAAATTCCTTCTGATGTCTGGTTATTTGCACCCCTTGAAACATTAAATTTATATCATAATTGCATCAAAAGCATTCCTGAAGCCATTAAAAATCTGCAGATGTTAACGTACCTTAACATTAGGTAAGGAAACAATTTAAAAATAAATTTTGGTTTTTATTGTCGTTCTAATCCTTTTTTAGTGGCAAAGGAATATGTTTGATTTGGCTGTGTAGCTTAAATTTATCTCAACAGTATCTTATTTGTGTTTTTTATATGTTCACATTATTTTGTAGGCTTTTCTTGAGAGCAGAGCTTTGCAAACTTTAACACACAGGAATTACCTGGGGATCTGTTAGAATGCAGATTGTAATTTCTTAGGTCTGTTGTGGGGCCTGCATTTCTAACAAGCCCCTTGGCAATGCTCATGCCTACCTGCTGGTCCTTAGACCTCAGTTTGAGTAGCAAGGCTTTAGACCATAAATATTTTCCAGAAATTATAGCACCACAATACAGATTTTATATGCATCCTTAGATATGTGCAACAAACAGTACTTGAGTTATTTTTTCTCACTTTTGTGACTTCTTGCTTCTACTTCAAGGATGGTTAGAGAGGGATGAGAATATTGAAAGGTTTGGAAGTGGATGACAGTTCATGTTTATACTTAGTAAGTACTTACCATGTGCTAGGCCGTGTTCCAAACACTTTACCCATATTACGTTATCTAGTTTTCATGACAGCATTTTGAGATAGGTACTGTTGTTATCCCTGCATTACAGATGAGGAAACTGGGTTAAGCTCTTTGTCCAAATTCATAGATATATTCAGCAAGTGGTAGAGCCAAGATTAAAATCAAAGCAGTCTGGCTGTAGAGCTCTCATTCATACATAGCTTTTACCCTATATATATAAAAGAGTGAACACTTACTAAGTATAAGAAAAAACTTTCCCTGCCAAATCAGTAACATTGAATGAAAATTGATATATTGTGACTTAATTTTAGAAATTTTTTCTTTTTTTATTCAGTTGGAAGGGATAATCTCCTCATTAACCAAGTTACTTGTCTAAATTCCCATATGGAGAAGTAGTAAATATAATTAATATACATAAATGATAATGTTCCCTTCTCACTGTGATATATCAATTCTTTTATATGACTCTCCTAGTGGTGTTACCTGACAGTACAAGCTATTTTAACTGAAACCACTTTACACCTTAAAATGTGTGAGGGAGGTTTCCTTCCATAGATGTCAGTCATTTGGGTTGTCCTTTCTCTAAGTAGGTATAAATCTCCTTGGCCTGGCTTAGGAGAGGTTTGAGGAAAATGAGGTGTTTTTAAGTTTTGTCTTTGCTTCTGTTTCATTTTGTTCTTTTGCGGAAAAAGTGATTTGCCAAAAACTGAATTACGTTTCTCTATTAACACATATGGTAATCTTAGTTTTACTAAAATGTTCTCTAATTCTATCCTGTCATGATCTGTAAAAGTCAACTTTTTTTACAGTCACAAAAATCTTTGAGCAAACTATATTGAAATAACATTTGTTCTAGTGAGTGAATTCCTCTTTAAAGCATGTAGTAAAAAAGGGACAATTAATAATTTGTTTGCCAGTATGAAGAAACCAGATCCTGGTGAAAGATAATTGTGTTAACTCTATGAATATGCCTTTTTTTTTTTTTTTTTTAGACGGAGTCTTGCTCTGTCTCTCAGGGTGGAGTGGCACCATCTTGGCTCACTGCAACCTCCACCTCCCAAGTTCAAATGATTCACCTGCCTCAGCCTCTCAAGTAGCTGGAACTACAGGTGCCTGCCACCAGGCCCGGCTAATTTTTAGTAGAGACAGTGTTTCACCATGTTGGCCAGGCTGGTCTCAAACTCCTGACCTCAAATGATTTGCCCGCCTCGGCCTCCCAGAAGTGCTGGAATTACAAGCATGAGCCACTGTGCTTGGCCTGAATATGCTTTTTAAGGGAAGAAAATAATTTTAAGCTATTTTTGGCCTGAAGATGTATTAGAATGAGTTCGCCATTATTTCTTCCATGTATTTATTTATTTTGGTGAAAATATCTTAATAAACGTGTTAAATAATTTTCAACTGTTCTTTCTTCCTATATACTACCCCCCCCTTTTTCAGTAGAATCCTATAGAAAGATCCTTGTGTGCCCTGGTGTGAAGGGCCCCAGGCAGACCATTTCTCCAAGGAGCCTGCTTGATCCTGAAAGTATGAAGGATTATGACAGGACCCTAGCATATTTGACGTTCTAGTAGTCTGGCCAGTATTGCTAGTTGAGGGGCATTGCCATTTTTTTTTTTTTGTTTGTTTGTGCTGTGTTATTAAAGCCAGTTTAGTATTTCTGGATGTCCTTTGCCACAGAAAAGATGGGGAGGACGGTCTTCAAGTCCCCACTTGAGTAACACTGGACTTCTGTTGCTGTGTATGTTACATGAAATGCTAGGTATAGGTCTATAAATGTCACTTTGAAAAATAGGAAAAATAATAGCTTATCACTTACCAATGCTTGTTAGTATGTAAATGGAATGGAAATATATACATTTTGGTAGTGGTTCATTTGGGTCAGTCAGTCTGTTTTGGCATATAAATTTGACCATAGTACTTTGAGGGCAAAGACCCCAGAGCCAGATTGCCTGGGTTTGAATCCTGCCTCTCCCACTTTCAGCTGTGTGACTTTGAGCAGTTTATTTACACTCTTGTGACTATTTCTTCATCTGCAAAATGGGGATCACTGTGAGAGTTAATTCACATGAGCTGCTCTGAACATGGCCTGGCAATAGTAGGCACTCAGTAAATGTTAGTTATTATATTTAAATGTATCTACAAAGATAAGAATGTTTTATCAACTTTGGGCTGAGATAAAGGGCTAATAGGCTGTTAAACCTTAAAAGGGAATGGGTTAGGGTTACTACATGTTTTTGAAGATATAGTCCTATTCATTCTTTTATAAACTTGAACGTAGTGCATGCACATTTATCCCTGGAGACTTTCCCTAGCATGGAAGTATTGAATATGCCAGAATTATATCAAGGAGCAAAGTTCTGACATTATTGAGCTCAGAAGAATCATTCTGTGTTTTTGAGAACTGACGGTGTGTAGAGTAGTATCATAGGTCTGCCTGCATAGGCTTTGCTATGCTATGAATCTCTGCAGTACTTGGGCAAATCACTTAAGCAGTTTTAACTTTCATTTTCTGATTTGTATAATGGAGATAATAACTACTTAATCTTGTGTCATCAACATGAGGATTAAATGAGACAGTGCTTATAAGAAAGTTACCACTGTGCCTGATACAAAGTGAGCACTCAGTAAGTAATTATTAAGTTATTACTTAGTGATAGAATATTATTTACTTAAAAAGTGATTTCTTCATTTTTAATATGTCACATTACATACATACTCTCATAAAGAAACTTTCTCATTCTTTTCAGCCGAAATCTTTTATCAACATTGCCAAAATACCTATTTGATCTTCCCCTTAAAGTTTTGGTCGTCAGTAATAATAAACTAGTATCCATTCCAGAAGAAATTGGGAAGTTAAAAGATTTAATGGAGTTGGTGAGTAAAATAGTTGTATTAATTGAATGCAATATGCATAATATATCTACATTTTGGAAGATTACTCATTTTTAATGGAATTTCATTGTAAGTTTTTTAAAAAGTACTAACTTGGTATATGTCTAAATTCGGTAAGACTTAGTAAAATCTTGAGATACTATATGTCTGAGTTTTTCCAGTCACAAAATAGCATGATTCTTCCTTAGTCCTAGTGGAGTCAGAAGGCTTGCTTACAAACTTTAAGAAATACTTTTCAAATGAATAAGCATTTGTTTACTCATTTTGTGTACAGTAAAGGTCTTAGATAAAAGCTAAGGGAATTTTTAAAATAAAGCTTTTATAGGACTATGATATATCCTTAGAGTAAGGAGATAAAAGAAGAAAGTATCTGCAAATGGTAGAATTAGCAACGTAACTCCTCCTCACTGTTTGCTTCTGTGATGTTATAACACTTTTTAGACTGAAATAAACAATAAAAGGCTGTTATATGCAATTGATTGTAGAAATATAGAATAATTTAAATTAATTACCTTGGACATAACATTTTAGGTATTGAAGGATATTGAATTCTGAGAGAAATATGTTCAGATCCTCTTAGATGTCTTAGATATTGTTTGAAAGAGGTAGGTAGGATGTATTTTCCTAATCATCTATAGCATTGTTATAATAGCTTTCAGTTATTTTTCGTATCTTTTGGTTACCTCCACTTTATGCAGTGTACCATGCTGCATGTTTTTCTTTTATTTTGAGTGATGCTTTCCTAATAAATAAGTATTTTAAAAGTTGTTTTTTTTTTTTTTTTTTTTTTGAGACAGAGTCTCGCTCTGTTGCCCAGACTGGTGTGCAGTGACACGATCTTGGTTCACTGCAACCTCCGCCTCACGGGTTCAGGCGATTCTCATGCTTAGCCACCCAAGTAGTTGGGATTACAGCCATGCGCCACCACACACAACTAATTTTTGCATTTTTCGTAGAGATGGGGTTTCACTGCATTGCCCAAGCTGGTCTTGAACTCCTGGCCTCAAGTGATCCACTTGCCTCGGCCTCCCAAAGTGCTGGCATTACAGGTGTGAGCCACTGTGCATGGACTAAAGTCCTGAAGTATTCTTATGTATGACTTTATTATGTCCGGGGTGTCAAAAGTTTTCTTGAGGAACTTACCTACAATTTCATAATGAGAAATGAATAAATTAACAGAATGTAGTCAGCAGAAATTTCAGGAATACCTTTTATTCATTAAGGAATACCTGCATATCCAATTACAATACAAGGAAACTTCCTTGAATTTCACTTTATGCTTTAGAACCATATAATTTTGAAATTAAAAAAGATCTTAGAAGTGATCAGATACAACCACTTTCTAATGTAGGAATCCCTGATATATCTACTGTATATTTTCAATGGTGACAACTCTGTATATGTGTGTGTGTGTGTGTGTGCATGTGTGACTGTCCTAATTCTTCTTTGCAAAACTCTATTTGTTATTAATCTTTCTTATTTTGAACCAAAATACATGCTTCTATATTTCTTCCATTGGTCCTGGGACTACCATGTGAAGAAATATAAGTAATGACAACTCCTTTTTTTTTTTTTTTTTTTTTTGAGACAGAGTCTCACTCTGTCTCCCAGACTGGAGTGCAGTGGTGCGATCTTGGCTCACTACAACCTCCGCCCTCTGAGTTCAAGCAATTCTCCTGCCTCAGCCTCCTGAGTAGCTGGGATTACAGGCACCTGCCACCACGCCTGGCTAACTTTTTGTATTTTTAGTAGAGATAGGGCTTCACCATCTTGGCCAGGCTGATCTTGAACTCCTGACCTCATGATCCACCCGCCTCGGCCTCCTAAAGTGCTGAGATTACAGGCGTGAGCCACCGTGCCCGGCCTAACAAACTCTTAAGAAGTGTTTTTGTATGCCTTAAACATCCTTATTACCTTTATTCCTTTGTATGACTTTTTTACTTTTAGGTAATTCAATTTAGAAAATGTTCCTTTTAGTTAAAGTCTCCCTTAATGTTATACTAAAAAATGAACGGAGATTCCAGATATGATCTAACAAGTTCATAATAAAAGGGACCATTATTTTCTTTGACTTAAACACTATTAATATTTTTCCAGATTTTATAAAGGTTATAATTTAAGATTTTATGTCTCTTCATTTTTTAAAATTTAATTTTTGGCCCTATGTTTTTAATTACATTACATGATGTAATTTTTAGATAAATGAAATGTAAAACATAATTAGGAGTTTTAGATTAATTCTACTACAGTTGTCCCTCTATGGGGGATTGGTTCCAGGATTCACCCCATACCACAATCCACGAATGCTAAAGTCTCTTATACACAGTGATAGTATTTACATATAACCTAAATACATTTTCCGTATACTTTAAATCATCTCTAGATTACTTATAATGCCTAATACAGTGTAAATGCTATGTGAATAGTTGTTATATTATTTAAGGAGTAATGACAAGACAAAAAAGTCAATATATGTTCAGTACAGGCACAACCGTGCTTTTTTTTTTCCTGAATATTTTTGATTTGTATTTGGTTGAATTCATGGATGAGGAACCCATAGATACAGAGGACCAACTGTTTTTTAATTCATGTAGAAAATTCTAAAATGTTAAACACTATTATTTTACTAGGTACTATAAAATTATTATGCTTTAAACTCTTGAAATCAGTAACAGTAGATGGGTAGATAGCATTAGGAGGGCTAATTGACAGTTGTACATATTGAATTGGTGGGTATTCCCTGTCTTTGGAATACTTTCCCATGATACTCTTCCACATGATGTGATAATCAACTGCAATGAAATTCTATCATTAGAAACCTAGGAAATACTCCCTGGCTTCCAATCCTCTGCAGAATATTTTGTAGAGCACCCACTGGAGTGGGTTCATTTCCTATGCCTGGGTTTATTTCTCCTGGGAAATGACAGCTATCTCTCAAATTTCTGTGGATTTTCCATATGGAAATCATAAGTATCAAATACCTTTAGAAAGAAGCAATAATGTTTAAATAACATTTTCACAAACTTCTATTATCTATCATTTGAATAATAGTCTATTCTGAACATAGCAGCTAAAGTGATCCTGTCAAAATATAAGTCAGATCACGTCAATCTCCTGTTCAAAAGTTTCTGGTTCCTGCCCACATCTCTCAAAATAAAAGCTAAAGTCATATCCTTCCCTCTATTCTACTCTCTCCCTTGTCCGTTTCCCTCTAGTTACACTGGATTCCTTGCTGTTCTTTGTATTTGTCAGGTGTACTCTGAGCGCCTTTACTTTTATTGTTCCTTCTGTCTGGAATATTCCTGTCTTATATATTAGTATGGTTCACTCTTTTAGCTCTGACAGTACTGCTCAATATCACCTTCTCTGTGAGATGAGGTAGTATCCCTCCCCACTATTGTGAGCATAGCCATTTTCCTACCCTGTTACTTTTTCTTTTTAAATAGCACTTATCACCTTCTAGCATATTATATAATTTACTCCCCTTGCTAGCATGTAAACTCCATGAGGAGCTATGAGAGCAGGAAATTTTGTTTTGTCCCTTGATATGTCCCCAGTCCCTGGAACAGTACCTAGCAAATGTTAATAGTATTTAATAAATATTTCTTGTTGAATGAAGATGTCTTAGATATTGTTTGAAAGAGGTATGTAGGATATATTTTCCTAATCATCTATAGCATTATTATATTATTCCCTACATGGTTTTAATATTATTTTGAAAACTGAATGTATGTACTATTCTCCTCCCTCCAGGCCATTATCGTTTTCACTACAAGTTGGAAATTGGGGGCAGTTGCATTAGAATATGAATTTCATTTGAAGTGTGTCTGGTCTGAGACCATGCTGTATATTTCTCTTTTCTTTTTGTTGATGTTATTATAAGAAAGAGAGGAGAGAGCATAGTTAACTTAAACTGTTCTTTTTTCTGTTTCTTATTATGATAATAAATAAAAACCTCAATTTGTTATTATGGAAACTTGATATTGTTTGCCTTTAAATAGGGGCTTGGATTTTAACCACAGAGATGTCCTGAGAGATACCTTAGATAACCTGAGAGATTTCCAACTCAGATCTCTTAGAATGTCTTTGAACTATGATATGAGTCACAAGTGTTTGGGCTTGTAACTTCTCATTTTGTATCCCTTTGGAGAAATAGATTTAGTTAAATCCATCCTGATCATAGTCTGTTTCTCCAGTGCACATTTATAAATCCTTGACTTTCTTAGCTTCTGCCCAGCCAAGTATCTCAAGACAGCTACTGTAATTGACAGATTATACAATGTTTGAGAGTTGTAAGTCTTTTACTTTACCTCCACATGAAGAGTGCTGGATCATTCTTTCTTCTGGTTTTGGCTAGTATGAGTTGGCCTTTACTTGAGATTTTTGAGAGGTTGACTTATGTAGTTACTAAGATATAACCTTACATTTTTGTATGGAAAGTTTCTATTTACTGTGCTAGATTGACTTCATGATGTCATATAAATAGAAATCTGCCAGATAATCCATCTTTAGAGCAATGACATTAGAGGGTAACTTTTGCTAGCTGTTAACTGTGCTTTAATTTAAAAATTAGAATATATATATATATGTATTTCTCAGTTAGCTTGTTATAATTCTGTTTTATTGTTTTCCTTAGGATATTAGCTGCAATGAGATTCAAGTCCTTCCCCAACAAATGGGAAAATTACATTCACTTAGAGAGCTAAATATAAGAAGAAATAATCTTCATGTTTTGCCAGATGGTAAGATGTTCACTATTTTTACTCACATGAATAAAAGAGTAACTATGTAGAATTTAATTAATTATTTTTCATTTCTGACCAGAATTAGGAGATCTTCCCTTAGTCAAGCTGGATTTCTCTTGTAATAAAGTGACCGAAATTCCAGTTTGTTACAGAAAGCTGCATCATTTACAAGTAATAATTTTGGATAACAATCCATTGCAAGTACCACCAGCACAGGTTTGTAATAGAAATATTTTACATGTTTCTTCTCATTTTTATTCATAATTTTATCTGTTTGTGACTGGTAAATCAAAAAGCACCTAAATCAAGAGCCAATTTGTTGTTCAAGCACTGTTGTCTAAAGTTTTTCTGAGCATTGCCTTTTGCACTTTGGTAGGAGTTTTAGCTTAGGCTCTAGGATAGCATTTAGAAAACCCAGATAATAACTTTCTGCTTGTGAACTGATAATTCTGGTTGTTAGTTATTTACAAAAGAGACTCTGAAGTCTTTCTACTTTATTTCCCACTCAGGTATATATCTACTTGGGATTTGTTGTGGGATTGATTGGAGCACATTCTTGGCACTGAGAGATGGAATTATAACAGAAAGAACAAAATACAAGTGGAAAATATTAATTATGACTTTTAGTTTAATGAGGATTAAATCCACGTGGAATCCTTTTAAATGATAGTTAAGGAATAAACGATGATATAATCCACTATGGACAAAATATGAAAGAGAAGAAAGAAGACAGTGGGGAAGAGATGCCAACAGAATTTCTGAAAATGGAAAATAGAATAGTAGAAACTAGTACCTTTACTTAGACTGCAGAAGATTATTTGGCTGAGGAGCAGGTAGCAGTGAAATGGTACTTTATGCTGTATGCCCTGGCAGAGGGTTTGCAGATATCCAGAAGAAAGGTAGTCTTTTTCTTCCTACAAAAGTACATTGCACTCATTCCAAAGGGGTTACCTTTTCTAATTCAAATAAAGACTGGCTAGAGTCCTGGTGGTAGCTGCCTTAGCAGAATGAAGAAAGCTGAAACTTGTGCCTGCTCTAGGAGAAGGCAATCAGATTCAAGTTGATTTACAGCCTCAAACCTGGGAATGGCTTGAGTATTGGAGGAAACATGTAACTCTGAATATAGGGATTAAGTACTGAAAACATGATGGTTTGTGGAATGTCTAAGACAGTGCTGTCCAGTAGAACTTTCTGAATGATGGAAATGTTTTATAATCGACAACGGTCCAATACTGTAACCACTTGTTTATGTGGCTGTGGAATGCTTGGGATATAGCTAGTGCAACTAAGGAACCAAATTTTAAATTTTATTTTAATTTGATTTATTTAAATTTAAATTTAAATTGCTGCATGTGACTGGTAGCTCCCAAATTAAACACCACAGCTCTAATATTTACACCCTCAGATTCTTGCCCTCAGCCCCACAGCCACAGACTATGCCTTACTTGCATCAGCAGAAGCCCAGAATTTATTCTAAGGAGTAAGTAGATCCTTAGATTTTCTTCATTAGCTCAGTGGCCAGATGATGACTCACTTCTTGCCTCAGCAGAAGACTGGTGTTTACTCCTTAAAGAAGCACCATCCCATTTGTACTGGCTGTGGTGATGAGCATGTTCTATATCTGTACTGTCCAATACGGTAACCATAGTGGCTACTGAGTACTTGAAAGTGTATAGTGTGACAAAAGAACTGAAATTTTATTTTATTTAGATTTGATTAATTTACATTTAAATACACATGTAGAACAGGAAACCAAACACCACATGTTCTCACTCATAAGTGGGAGTTGAACAATGAGAACACATGGACACAGGGAGGGGAACGTCACAAACTGGGGCCTGTTGCGGTGTGGGGGGCAAGGGGAGGGGGAGAGCATTAGGACACATACCTAATACATGCGGGGTTTAAAACCTAGATGATAGGTTGATAGGTGCAGCAAATCACCATGGCACATGAATACCTGTGTAACAAACCTGCATGTTTTGCACATGTATCCCAGAACTTAAAGTTAAATAAATAGACACATGTGGCTAGTGGTACCCTATTGGACAGTGAAGCTATAAAGGGATTGAACCAGAGTCAGGGGCTCCAGGTACAGCTTATATAGCAAGAGCGAGACCCCATACTGAAATCAGTGAATGCTTGCATACTGAATGTTGAGGCGCTCCAGTTTGGCTCCCAGAATGCTTGCAGCCTGTCTTCCATATTTCAGGCAGAATTGGTGGATTTCTTCCTTAGTAAACTGCAGCAGGAGAAGAGACCTATCTATATACTGAACTTTTGGAGTCACCTGATGAAATGGCTAGCCTGTGTCTGATTACCAGATAGATGGAAACACCATCAGGAAACTTCCCCATGTACACAGAGCTTCCAGTTTGTTTTTTATTATCCCTTTTGGAAATTAACAGACAGGTTGGATGGTAGCTCATGCCTATAATCCCAGTACTTTGGAACTTTGGTAGGCTGAGGTGGGAGGATTATTTGAACCCAGTAGGTTGAGGCTACCGTGAGCCCTGATCACACTACTGTACTACAGCCTAGAGAGCAGAGTGAGACACTGTCTTTAAAAAAAAAAAAAAAAAAAAAAGGCCAGGCGCGGTGGCTCACACTTGTAATCCCAGCACTTTGGGAGGCCGAGGTGGGTAGATCACCTGAGCTCAGGAGTTTGAGACCACCCTGGGCAATATGGTGAAATCCTGTCTGTACTAAAATACAAAAAATTAGCTGGGCATGGTGGCACGTGCCTGTAGTCCCAGCTGCTGGGGAGGCTGAGGCATGAGAATTGCTTGAGCCTCAGAGGTGGAGGTTGCGGTGAGCTGAGATTGTGCCACTGGACTCCAGCTTGGGCTACCAAGTGAGACTCTGTCTCAAAAAAAAAAAAAAAAAGTAGAAAGAAAATGAACAGACAGCCAAGGATCATTAGATATTGCAAGAATAATCTCTAACATGAAACACAGAGACCAAAACACCAAAGGCTTACATTGAAACAAAAGGGAGCACATTTATTTATTTTTTTGTGTGGATATCAAGAAATATTTGTAAACCATATATCTGATAAGGGGTTAATAGCCAAAATATATAAGGAATTCATATAACTCAATAGCAAAAAAAAAAAAAAAAAATTGAAAAATAGGCAAAGGACTTGAATAGACATTTTTTCAAAGAAGACATACAAATGGCCAACAGCTCTATGAAAAGATGTTCAGCATTCCTAATCATTGGGGAAATGTAAATCAAAACCACAATGAGGTATCACTTCACACTTGTTAGGATGCCTGTTATCAAAAAGAAAAGATAACCAATGCTGGCAAGGATATGGAGAAAAGGGAACCGTTGTGCACTATTGGTGGGAATGTAAAGTGGTATAGCCATTATGGAAAACAGTATAGTGCTTCCTCAAAAAATGAAAAATAGAACTACCATACAATATTGCAATCCTACCTCTGGGTATACATCTGTAAGAGATAGAAAAATTAATCAAACTTTTTCTATTCTGACTCTCAATACAGAATACTTCACTTCTGGTCAAAAATATGTGGAGATTTCTTCACTTCTCCAGCAGACACTGACTGGGTGTCCTGTAATTCGATTCCATTCTAACACTACCTGGAGTTAACATCAGATCCCTCAGGTTAAGAGCTCAGTCCCACAGACTACTCACCTATACTTCTGACTGACCAGCTATAAGTTAAGGTTCCCATGACCCCCTCCTCAGATTCAATTAATTTACTAGAGTGGTTCACAGAACTCAGCGAAACACTTTACTTACTATTGCTAATGTATTACGAAGGATACAAATGAATAGCCGGATGGAAGAGATGGATAGTACAAGGCATATGAGAAGGGGTGCTAACTGAAGGGGTGGAGAAGGGATGATCCCTTTCCTCCCCATCATAAGGGTCATGGCTGATACCCCTATAACAAAAAACAAGTAAACAAGATAAAAGGATAACAAATTTATTTGATCATAGTTTTACGTGATACTGGAGCCTTCAGACTAAGGACCCAAGGATATAGAGAAAGTTAGCTGACTTTATGCTTAGATTCACTTGAGACTGGGACAGCAGTGTAGAAATATGATTGGACAAAAAAAGAGTATGAGCTAATGGTAATAGATGGAGTGGGAAGACCTAGCAAGGCCTTTTCTTGGTGTCTCTGTTGTAGCGTTTGTTCCTCCTGGGTATAGGGCAATACTCCTCTAGAATGAGGGTTTTAATTTCTTTATGGCCAGTGGTTACACAGAAAGGTAGGGGAAGGTTAGATTAGGCTTCATGGCTGGCTTTGGAAAAAAGGGGTTCTAGTGCCTATGACTGGCCTTGGGGAAGAGGAATTCTTGTTTCCATGACTTGCCTGTAGTGAGAATGAGGAGGTGAGAGACAGGGGAGGGGCATCTGGAGGTCAGAGAAAAACTTTGCCTCTGAGACTGCTTCTGAGGCTTTCATTTTGGGGTATCATTTTCTGAGTCTCAGTGAAGCTTTCGTGCCCTCTTCGGACACACCACCTTCTAGGCACCTCCACGTGTTTAGCAATTTGTAAGCTTTCCGAACCCTGTCCTTTTGGTTTTTGTGGAGGCTTCATTGTGGAGGCATGATTGGTTACATCATTGGCCATTCGTGATCATCTCAACTTTCAGCCCTTCTCTGGTTCCTGGAGGTGAGGGAGGTAGGATTGAAAGTTTCAACCCTCTAATCCCATGGTTGGTTTTCCTGGCAATCAGGCCCCTATCCTGTGGCTATCCAGGAGCTCCCAGCCACCAGTCATTCATTGGCATACAAAAGGATACTTCCCACTTAAGAGATCATGTAAGATTTTTAGGAGCTGTGTATAGGACATGTGAGCAAGACTAAGTATACATTCCTTACACATTACAATATCCGAAGGAAATGAAATCAGGATCTTAAAGAAATAATCTGCACTCCCATGTTCATTGCAACATTATTCACTATAGTCAAGATATGGAAACAACCTGTATGTCCGTCAACAGATGAATGGATAAAGAAAATACAGTGTGTGTGTGTGGGGAGGGGGGGTGTTTGTGTGTAATGGAATACTATTCAGCCTTAGAAAAAGAAGGAAATCCTGTCATTTGCAACAGCATGGATGAAACTTAAGGACATTATACTAATTGAAATAAGCCCGACACAGAAAGATAAAGCTGTGTGATCTCACGTATATGTGGAATCTTAAAAAAAAAAAAAAAAAAAAAAAAGTTGAACTCAGTGACAGAGAGTAGAATGGTGGTTACCAGGGACTGGGGTATGTGGATAAAAGGGAGATTTTAAATGGTATCATCCTTCAGTTATAAGATGAATAAGTACTGGGGACCTAATATATAGCATGCTGATAATAGTTAATAATATTGTATTTACTTGAAATTTGTTGAGAGTTGAACTGAAGTGTTCTCACTACACACACAAACAAGGTAATTACATGAGGTAATGGGCATGTGTTAATTAGCTTGACTGTGGTATTCATTTCACAATGTATAATACAGTTGATCCTTGAACAACATGAGGGTTAGGGGCACTGATCCCTGCATACTGTAAAAATTCTTTGTATAACTTTGGAATTGCAGAAAATTTAGCTGCTAATAGCCTACTGTTGACTAGAAGCCTTATCAACAACATAAACAGTTGACTAACACATATTTTATATGTTATATGTTATTTACTGTATTCTTACAATCAAGTAAGCTAGAGAAAAGAAAATGTTATCAAGAAAATCATAAGGAAGAGAAAATATATTTACCATTCACTAAGTGAAAGTTGATCATCATAAAGATCTTCATTCCCGTGGTCTTCACGTTGAACAGGGCTGAAGAGGAGGAAATGGAGGGGTTGGTCTAGCTGTCTGAGGAGTGGCAGAGGTGGAAGAAAATCCATGTATAATGGACCTCCACAGTTCAAACCTGTGTTGTTCAAGGGTCAACTGTATATTAAAGCATCATGTTGTACACCTTAAATGTGGGAGTTCAGTCAGGGTGGTGGGAAAAATTATAGAGGAAAAATTACGAAGATAGTTATAGGAAATAGACAAAAACCTTGGAAGGCTGGAGGGTTGCATAGCTTCAGTAAAAGATTTAGCTGAAGTCAACCTAATCCTCTTACCTTGAGTTAATAGCTTAAAGTAGGTACAAAGGAATGTAAGGGAGTTTATCTAAATAGCTTGTTTACTCATGTGGCCCTAAGCCCAACTTTTATCACCTGCAGGTGCATGATTGCTCTCTACTCGAGGGGTGGGCAATGTTAATTACCCTCTAGTGATGTTTACTTGAGACCTTTGTCACTTAATCTGTACTAAATAAATGTGAACTTCACCAGCTTATCGAGGCAGATGCTGCAGACTGAGGCAGCAGAGCCCCTTAACTAGAATGACAGGCAAAATATCTGTGTCAATTTACGTCTTTCATCCGTCGTTGGGTCAGGGTCAGCGGGACGGACCTGGCACTTAAATATAAAAAAATTTTATTTGTAACTTATACTTTAATAAAGCTTGAAGAAAAAATAAAGAGGAAAAATGGAGCATATTCATAGGAGTGCTAATCAGCATGGCTTTCTAGCAGCAGTTGTGGAAACTGGCAGATGTTGGAATGATACCTTCGAGGACTAAGGGAGTATTTCTAACATTCTACACTCAAACTGTCATCAAATATGAGATAGAAAAAGGTTTCAAACATGCAGGGTCTTGGAAATTTTTACTCACATGTACCCTTTCTTAGGATGCTAGCAGAGGGTGTACTATACCAAAGTGAGGGAGTAAACTAAAAAAGGAATTCTTCATGTCTGAGATTGACAGATATGCACAGGCCTAGTAAGCAGCCAGTCAGTAGTTTGGAGTACAGGAGTTGTCTCCAAAAAAAAAAAAAAGAAAAAAAAAAAAAGAAAGTAAGAGATGACTTGATAGGTTTGTCCACATGGAGAGATGTTTTATAGTTCTGTCAGAGTCAAGAAGGAATTTATAATAGGCATATAGAAAATTTTTCAAAAGAAAAAAATGGGGGCCATTAATTACTTTAGGAAAAACAAAAACTTATAGGAGAAAGGAAATACAATCATATTACTCTGTGGAGTTTATCTGTGAATATTTTCTTGGTCATAATGTAAATACTGGATTTTGATTTAGTGGAAAATTGTGACATAGCTATAATAGCAGAGATTTATATAGTATTTACTGTGTTTTAGACACTATTGAAAATGCTTTACATATATTAACTCATTTAATTCTTACATTAACCCTGTAAAACAAGTACTGTCATTATCCGCATTTTACATATAAGGAAACAGAGGCATAGAAGTTAAATGACTTGTTCAAAGTCACATTGCTAACATGGGTTAGAGCCAGGATTCAACCTAAGGCAGTGTGACTCTGGAGTCCATGCTCTTTAACCACTATGTTATGCTTCTGAACACAGAAGTGTGTTTATGTGAATTGATAGGAAGCAGGGAGGCTGGGACGGTGGTGGTGATGTGGGTAATGTAAGAAATCCAAGCCCTCATCTTCCTTAGTGAGACTCCAATAAATCTACCGTTGAAAAATTTAAAGCAAATAGCAGTAGAAGCATGTTATTTATAAATATGAGGGCAAATAGCAGAAATTCAGCAAAAGGAGTTTAAAGTGGGAATTTGGTCTTAGAGATTGAATGAAGTAGAATGGGCCAGGCACGGTGGTTCATGCCTGTAATCCCAGCACTTTGGAAGGCCGAGGTGGGAGGATCCCTTGAACCCAGGAATTTGAGAACAGCCTGGGCAACAACATAGTGGAACCCTGCCTCTGCAAAATATAAAAAAGATTAGCCGGGTATGGTGACGCATGCCTGTAATTTCATCCCAGCTAATCTGGGAGGATCACTTGAGCCCAGGATGTTGAGGGTGCAGTGAGCCATGTTTGTGCCACTGCACTCCAGCCTGGGTGACAGAGTGAGATACTGTTTTCCAAAAAAAAAAAAAAAAAGAAGTAAAATTGAGGATTATGTCTTGTCAGCTTTGTAATCATTTTTAAATTTAAAAACTGTGTATGTGAAGTACTATGATAAAAAGTTAAAATTTACAAAAGAGAGTGATTTACCAGCACTTTGTTTGATAATTAAGATAAATTTTTGTGGCCGGGCGCGGTGACTCAAGCCTGTAATCCCAGCACTTTGGGAGGCCAAGACGGGCAGATCACAGGGTCAGGAGATCGAGACCATCCTGGCTAACAAGGTGAAACCCCGTCTTTACTAAAAAATACAAGAAACTAGCCGGGCGAGGTGGCGGGCGCCTGTAGTCCCAGCTACTCGGGAGGCTGAGGCAGGAGAATGGCGTAAACCCGGGAGGTGGAGCTTGCAGTGAGCTGAGATCCGGCCACTGCACCCCAGCCTGGGTGACAGAGCGAGACTCCGTCTCAAAAAAAAAAAAAAAAAGATAAATTTTTGTTTAGTTTGGACATAGAATACTACCTCACACATTTTAATTTTAGCACATTTTAGTTGATAATATTTAATATTAATAATTTATAATTAATAGAAAATTAATATTTAGCACGTTTAATTGGCAATTGATATATTTCTATTCTAATAGCTCAAAAGTTTTAATTTTCCTTTTAAATGAAATTTTTCAGTTGTCACGTCAGACCTAGTATCTGTTAGAATTATCTAGGAAACATTCTTCCTTTTAACCTGGAATGATAATTACTTTTTAATGTTTTTGTCTTACTGTTTTCTTTGCTGATTTTTTTGCATGTGAGATAAGCTTATGTGAGCCCATAAAATGTTACATTTTTATTAGAATTTTGAGAAATATTTATTTGATGTCACTTAGTGACTGTAATTAACCTTGGTAAAGCTGACTTACAGTTTTCTTACCTCTCATTTTCTATTGTTTTTATACAGAATATCTTTGTTCAAATAATATTTTATTCCTCATTTTTCATTTTCTCTATGGCCAACGAAAGTAATTTCTCAGTATATTATTCTAGTTGAATTGACCAGTGTTTTCTTTTATTATTTTAATCTCACCAGCCTAATATCGTACCTTTCAACAAATTCGTTTTTCCTATATTTATATTTTTTATGTTAGCGTTTTCCAGTGTTTATGCCAAACATCTTAGTGGTTCTGACGAGATTACTTTAAAGAATTGCATAGATTATTTGTTCTTTTCTTACCTTTCCAACGAATATATATTTTTCATTTTTTCGAATAAAGGCCACTTTTATGAGTTGTAAACCTTATATTGTTTAATAGTTTGTACATTCTGCTTTTAACAAGAAAATTCCAGTGAAATAGAGAACAATTAAGTCTTTTCAATAAGAACAGAGATGGCAATAGAATTTTAGTTAGTATCAGTGTTGTCAGATTTTTCCACCTGGTGTCAGAAGTACAAATTATTTAAATATGCAAAGTATCAATCAAGATCGTGATGTCTCAGTGTAATTTGAGACTATTCAATGGTTTAAAATGATAGATGTCATTTATATTTGGAACTATATAATTAAATCTCCTTTCTTTTTTATTGACAGATATGTTTAAAGGGTAAGGTGCATATATTTAAGTACTTAAATATTCAAGCATGTTGCAGAATGGATAAGAAACCAGATTCCCTGGATCTTCCATCATTGAGTAAACGAATGCCCTCCCAGCCTCTCACAGACAGGTAATGTAACATTCTTACAGTTTCATTTGATGATTGCTGTCTTCCCTTTTTATAAAATATACTTATTAATCTTGAGTGTTCTGAATATATTTAGGCTCATTGGTCCAGCACTAAAATCAATAATTGACTGAAGCTACATATCACCATCATAGAATGAAGTTCTAGGATACTAGAATATTTTTGACATATTCTCAATTATTAACATTTTAGTAGTAAAAATGTAAATGTTTGACATTATAGTACAGAAACACTAATTTCTCAGCATATGACAACTATTAATTTACTTTTGTAATCACTGTATTGTACATTTGCAGCAACAGGTAGAATTTGACTTTGAACTAAGGTTGGTGGAAGAGCAAGACATTTGAGGAATACCTTTTCCCTTTCATCATAGTCTTTATGTCTGCATCAAAGATGATATATCATAATGACATATAATGGTATATCATATTTGATGAACATCTTTGATGTTGTTTATGATTTCAGTGTTTTGCTCCTCATGAGATTTTGAGATGGTGGATGGAACATTCTGTTTTTAATTCATCCTTTCAAGATGTAAATTGGTCTGAAAGATTTTATGAAAGTATAAATCCATGTAATAGTTTAGAAAATAACCTAGAATGGGGTGAGACTACCAAAAGCTAGACCATGCTTTTGCCTAAAATATTTAAAGATTTGTCATTGCATATATGATAAATTTTATATTGCTTTGAATGGCAATATAGTAAGTACTATTGTTAACAGCACAAGTTCGTGAATTCCCAAATGGGACTTTTTCTTGAATATTTTTATTTTGCAAGTAGAATTAAGTATCTAACATTAGATTTCGTTCTTAAAGATTATTGTGTTTAATATTGTGAACATTATTAGACCAAACAAGGCTCCAAAAATTGCAATGAAGACATTCTAATCTCTATTAATCTGCTTTATATTTATTTTAACATGAATTTACTTTTAGTAATGGCATTTACTGTTTTAGTCATTTATTTTTGCAAATATCAGTTGAATGCCTACTGGTAGATTCAGGTATGTTTTGTTGAATGTCATACATATTGGTCTTGGCACTCATGGTGCTCACAATGTAGTGGAGCAGGAGTCAGTGAATAAACAAAGCAAGGAAATACACACACATATAAAATTTCAAATTGTATTCAGTGCTATGAAGGAATGTATTTGAAATTCCAAGAATGTGGTCAGGGAATGAATAAAAGCCAGCTCTGTGAAGAGCAAAGTAAGAGCATCTTAGGCAGAAAGAATGACATTGCCATGGCCTTAAGTTAGGAAGGAACTTTGTGTGTTCAAACAGCTGAAAGGAGACCAGCGTGGTTGGAGCAGAGTAGCTGAAGGGGAACGTGGTACAAGTTGATTTTAGAGAGGTACTCAGAGCTCAAGTCATGTGGATTCTTTGTAGGATGTGGTAAGAAGTTTGAATTTTACTTAAAGTACAGTGGGAAGTCATTGGACAGTTTTAAGTGGGAGAATAACATGATTTGACTCATTTTTGTTTTAAAAAAACTATTTTGGCTTATAGGAGAATAGATTGGAAGCAAGCAAAAATAGAAGCACAGGGACTAGTTGGATTGTTGTAGTACTGCCAAGAGATCAGAGGGGTCTAGAATAAAGTGATTGCAATAGAGATGAAAAGAAATGACAGAATTAAGATATATTTTGGAGAGATTCTCTAGCAGGACCATCCAAAAAAAATATAATGTGAGCCACATATATAATTTTTAATTTTTTTGTTATCCATTTTGAAAAAAGTAAAAAGAAATACATGTTATTTGAGTATATCCAAAATATTATCATTTCAACATGTAATTAATGTGAAAACTTGGTGAGATATTTTACATGCTTATTTAATATTAAATCTTTGAAATCTAGTATGTAGTTTACGTGTATAGTGTGTCTCAATTTGGAATGGCTGTATATGACTACTGGCTACTTACTGTATTGGACAGTACAGGTCTATAGAGTGGGTTGTCAGTTGTATTAATTTCTCACTCACAGCTGGTATTGAACTACTTAGAAAATTCTTGTATGTGCTTTCCACTTTCATACTCAGACACTTGGCTGTATGGTTCTTACTACCTAGAATGCCCTTCCATGCCTTGTCTGTTTTGTAAACTCTTTATTATACATAGATAGGCACTACAGTAGTTACATATAATAACTTTTGGAGTCAGACATAATATGGCTTTGAAGCCCATTTATGACTCTTAATAACTGTATGTCCTTGTGTATTAATGTCTGTGGTCCTCAGTTTTCCAAATAATTACACAGGTGCAGTCAGGATTAAATGAAGAAATGTATGTAGAGTACTTAGTACAATGTCTTACCCATAATATTTCCTCAACAAGTAGCTTATTATCATCATTGTCATTTACTACAAATCCACGAATGTATTTTGTGCAGTGCAGTCAGATGAATTTTGGCTCTAATCGTGGTTTAACCACTTAATTTCTCTGTGGCCTTGTGTAAGTTATTTGACTTCTCTGAGCCTGTTTCCTTATTTAAATGTTAACCATTCCCACTTCTACAGTTGTGAGAATTAAATGTGTACCTAACAATTAGTTCAATAAATGATAAACAGTAAATGTTGTAATTTTTCCCCTTGGGACGTTAACTTTTGTAAGCTTTATTATTTTTCTTTGTGAAAAGAAATAATAATTATAACTTCAAGACCATAAGAATTATGTCTAAAATATGAGATGCATCTAGCACAGTACATAACACAGTGTAGACACTCAATGAATGCTAACAGTTATCGCCTCTTCATCCTCAAGACTGAGCTCAAATGCCACATTCTTGAGTGACACTTTTCCTAACTTTACCGAAGAGAATTAGTTGACCTTTTTTTCTCATAGCACTTTGTATTTACCTTTGTCATAGTCTTCAAAACATTTGAACACATTCATTTTTCCTCTGGGCTGAGAGCTAGCTCTTTGGAGGCAAATTTTAAAAACATATTTTCTCTTAAACATTCAACATAGTACTTGATACTTGGTAGGTGCTTCCCTAAATGTGTTCATATACTTCTGAAAAGTATAAAAATCAGGGTTTTGTTTTGTTTTGTTTTGTTTTGTTTTAGCATGAAACTGGTTTTAGGAGAGGAATTATAACATAGTGATTATGACCAGGGACTTTGGTGCTAGATAATTGAGGGATCAAATTTGGACTGCTGGCTGCAAGTTGCATATCCTTGGATAAATTGCTTAATCCCTTCCAGTCTTAAGTTTTCTCATATATGAAATGAGAAAACACCATCAATTTGCTACAGTTTTTCACAGTAAATATGTAACGTATTGCCTTTTAAACATTTAGCACAGTTCCTCATACATAATAAGTGATCATTGTAGACTGTGTGGTAAAATTGCAAATTAAGTCAAAAATACTTTGCTTCCTGGGTGGCATATTTTGTAAATCAGAAATTTGCAAGGACAAATTGAATTTGAAAGTATTGAATTGCATATTCAATAGTTTGTAGCCTTCATTTTTGCATCCTCTCTTATGTATTAGATGGGCATTATTTATACAAATAAAACATATTTTTAGAGCCAATGAAGAGTAAACCATATAAATTGAAGTTAAAAAATGTTTCGAAGCTCTGTGATGAAATTTGACAAACCAATGGGAAAAAACAGGTCTTTTATCATGATAATGTTCTAACAAGGCAGCCTGATTTTCTGAATCTCTGAAGAGAAATAATAGGTTATTGTTGACAGTTGACATTGTAGAGTACACGAAGGGAACAATATTGCATGAATGGCATGAATAAAATGTTTTGTAGGAAGAGTTCTGATATTTTTCTCCTCATGTCCTAATTAAGGATCTTAGACATCAAAAGTATATATTCTGTATTATCTAGGGAAATTTTAGGTCAAGTGTGCATTATCTATTTAAGAAGAAAACCCTAACTGCTCTTAGGATTTCTATTTCCATAGTATGGAAGATTTTTATCCAAATAAAAATCATGGTCCTGACTCTGGAATTGGAAGTGATAATGGAGAGAAACGATTATCCACAACAGAAGTGAGTATTTTCTATTGCGATCTATTCTGTTTTACAATTTTATTAGAGCATTGAAATAGAGACCCTTGTGCATACTTGAGTTTATTTTGCTTGAAAATATGATCATTATATTTTATGACTAAAACTGAAAAAAGGCATGCTGATTTTTAAAGCTGAGCAGTAAACCTTATGTTAATTTTGGGTTTGAAAACTGGAGATGTAAAGCAGACATTCTGTAATTCATATGTAAAATTGAAGCAACATATCCATATCATAAGTTTAAAATGCCTCATTTGTACTTTTTGCTTATTCCTTTTAGCCATCAGATGATGACACAGTCAGCCTTCATTCTCAAGTCTCAGAATCAAATAGAGAGCAGACATCAAGAAATGACAGTCACATAATAGGAAGTAAGACTGATTCTCAGAAAGGTAATTCATATGGTACCTGCTATTTTTGTTTCACGTACATAGCCCACATTAAAAATGGGATTTGAAAAATTATATTGTCTTTAGCCAACTCTTATATTGAGAAAATACACATTTTTCTAAGGACAACAGTGTCAAGTATACAGTTTACTATGTACATTTTCTAATAAATATTAATCTGTACCTAGACCAGGAGGTATATGATTTTGTTGACCCCAACACAGAAGATGTAGCAGTTTCTGAACAGGGAGATGCACATATTGGATCATTTGTATCTTTCTTTAAGGTAAATAAAACTTTGAACAAATATTAATAACATGTTCTCTTGATCTCATGAAAGTGGACTGTACAATTTAAAATGTAACTTTCTTTTATGTAAGGGAAAAGAAAAATGTTCTGAAAAATCTCAGAAAAATGAAGAATTAGGAGATGAAAAAAGGTAAGCACATATGAAAATGAAATGTTACTTATAAGCACTTGAGCCATTCATTAGATATTCCTACTTGAAAGAGTACCTGAATAAAATATATTTTTTGTTCACTTACCTCTTATGTTTAGATAGTTAATTTATAAATACTTCACATCTATCTGTATTCCTCAATTAAACACAAAATTATAGTAAGCGTTTGAGTGTAGGATATGCACTATTTTTCCTCCTGAAGTGTAATGATGACTTCTATTATTATTATTGAGGAGGACTGTACCATCATATACATTGCTTCATTTGAGCTATTTAACAACCCTCTGAAATAGACTGACATCACTTTACCAATTAAGACACTGAAACTAGGAGTTTTAAATGTCTGGAACTCAGATGTACTGTCTCTTGTTCTACTATACTTTCCATTTGGTCAGGCTGGTTATGACTTTTAAGGGTACTTATGTCCAGATTTTATTAAAATAATTGTGCTTTGGATCTTTTCTGAACCATTCATCTTATGAAATGATGGAATATGACCTACCACATTTTTTCAGTTACTCCTTCAGGTTGCTTTATAGCTGCAGAAAGGAAAGAAGGAACATTTGGTGAATACCTACCATGTACCAGGATTGGTGCTATGTGCTTTCCCTTCTTTCTCATTTTATCTTCATTAAAATGTTGCAGGGTAGATATTGACCTCATTTTTTCAGGTGAGGAAGGTGAAGTTCAAAGACTCTTAAGTTTTATGCCTAAAATCACTTAACTAGTGTCCACTAGTACCTAGAAGTATGAACGTAGCTCTCTTTGATTTTTAAACTTTTCTCTTTTCTCTACATTATGCTTCCTCCAAATGACTTTGTCAGATTTTAAAGCAGTTATTAGTTAATCATCTCTGATGTCCTGTAAGGAGGTACATTGCTTTGTCTTGAACTCTTTAGATTTCATTCTTTTACTTTGTCACCTCATCTAATGAGGCCAGTTGCTTAAACTTGAGAGTCACCTGTAGCATGTATGATGTAAAGTCACAAAGATTCATGGTTTGATACTGTTTTTAAAGTGAAATCCCTTAAGATAAAATGACTAGAGTTTGAATAACTATTTTAAATTTTTTTGTTCTCTTTTATAAAAATGACGTATTAGTATCTTCAGGCAAATTTGCCAATCTTATTTGAACCTATTTTGGATTTTCTTTATTTAGACATTTTATATACAGATTTTAAAAATCAAAATCAATAAACTGATAAAAACAGGATGGTTCAATTAAATGACAAAATTTTACAACATTTTAAATTTATGTATTAAGACAGGCCATATAGAACTTTGCAGTCCTTTTTATACTCAAGGCTGGAAAATATACATTTTTAGATTACTATGACCATTACACGTTTCAGAAATTTAAAAAATGGTTATATACTTTGCTATTATTTGTTAGTCATTAATTATAGTAATACAGCCAGTATGCTACATTTCATAATGAGTAGAGAACATAGATGTTTTCCTTATTTCTTATTTTAGTATTTTAAAAGGAGGACCTAGGATTTTAACTTTCACATGGTGTTAAAAACAAAAATGGTTTCTATTTCTGGAAGCTGGCATAAAATGTATCTGCCTTACTTTTTGGATAACCATGATTGTGTCACCTTTCAGACTTGAGAAAGAACAGTTACTGGCAGAGGAAGAGGATGATGATTTGAAGGAAGTAACTGATTTGAGGAAAATAGCTGCTCAGTTATTGCAGCAAGAACAGAAGAACAGGTATTCCTTTCAGTAATGAGATTTGAAATGGCAAATTTTATAATAATTAAATCTGATTATTTAAAGATTATCAAATGAAGTATATGAAGTTTTGAGTAAACAATAGTGCCCTCTTAAAATCTATCTCAAGGGACTAACTACAGATTGAGCATCCTTCATTCAAAAATCTGAAATCCGATCCCAAGCATTTCAAATAAGGGATACTCAACCTGTACTAAAAGGCAATAGGAAATACTTAGGACAGGAATATAAAATTACATTTACAACTAACAGAATGTACTCATATATATGGTCACTATGTTTAATATTGCTTAGGTATTTCTTTTTTATTCCTGTGTGTGTGCTGAATCATAAAAACTGATTTATTTGTTGATATTAATTTTAGCTCACAGCAGCATTATTTACATTGTAAGCATTTTTTTTCTAGGTACATGTCATGTATATAATGTGCTTTTTAAAACTCAGATTCCAAATAACTTAGGATATGTCTAAACTCCTTAGAATGGAGTTGAATTTTACAAGAGTGGGTTAAATCAGTATGATGATTTGAGGGTCACTAGCTCACTTTGGTCTGTTTCTTGGTCAAAGACCATTTTCCCCATCTTTTGGTTAGACTTTCTTAAAATCATGTTGTTGGCAATGAGAAGACACTGTGTGAATGAGAATAAAATCAAGACAAGTCCACTTCTAATGCAGAAAAAGTTACATATGCTGCTCAGGGTCGGCTGTTATTGCCATCTTCATGTACTGAGAGGAATACATTTATAGTTTTGAAATGAGAAAGATCTGAGTGGTTTTTTTGTTTGTTTGTTTTGGGAAAAGAGAATAATTTTGGTGCATTTAACATGGATAAGTAAAAAGCATTTTATTTCATTTATTCAAAATAATAAATGTTTATGGTTAATATGACCATGTTTTGGGAAGTTTCAAATTTAAATATACTGGCATTTGTTTAAATGTACATTGAAAAATACAACTAAAACTTATCAAATGACAAATATATGGTTTCTAGGGGCAACTTTTTAGGGGCAATCTGTATAATAGCTAATAAGCTAAATAGCCTAAGTATCTTTTTTGCACAGCTGCTACATTTATAGATATACAAAATCATACTAGAAAATCACCAACCTGGGGGGCGCCCAAGATGGCCAAATAGGAACAGCTTCAGCCTCCAGCTCCCAGCGTGAGCGACACAGAAGACGGGTGATTTCTGCATTTTCAACTGAGGTACCGGGTTCATCTCACTGGGGCGTGTCGGACAGTCGATGCTGGTCTGCGGGTGCAGCCCTACCAGTGAGAGCTGAAGCAGGGCGAGGCATCACCTCACCTGGGAAGTGCAAGGGGGAAGGGAATTCCTTTTCCTAGCCAAGGGAAATTGAGACACACGACACCTGGAAAATCGGGTAACTCCCACCCTAATACTGCACTTTACCAAGGGTCTTAGCAAACGGCACATCAGGAAATTATATCCCACACCTGGCCCAGAGGGTCCCACACCCATGGAGCCTCCCTCATTGCTAGCACAGCAGTCTGAGATCCAACTGCAAGGAGGCAGCGAGGCTGGGGGAGGGGCACCCGCCATTGCTAAGGCTTAAGTAGCTAAACAAAGCCGCTGGGTAGCTCAAATTGGGCACCGCAGCTCAAGGAGGTTTGCCTGCCTCTGCAGACTCCACATCTGGGGACAGGGCATAGTTAAACAAAAAGCAGGAGAAACCTCTGCAGATGTAAAAGTCCCTATCTGATAGCTTTGAAGAGAGCAGTGGTTCTCCCAGCACGGAGGTCGAGATCTGAGAATGGACAGACTGCCTGCTCAAGTGGGTCACTGACTCCTGAGTAGCCTAACTGGGAGACATCCCGCAGTAGGGGCAGACCGACACCTCACACCTCACACGGCTGGGTACACCCCTGAGATGAAGCTTCCAGAGCAAGAATCAGACAACAACACTCACTGTTCAGCAATATTCTATCTTCTGCAGCCTCCGCTGCTGATACCCAGGCAAACAGGGTCTGGAGTAGACCTCAAGCAAACTCCAACAGACCTGCAGCTGAGGGTCCTGATTGTTAGAAGGAAAACTAACAAACAGAAAGGTCACCCACACCAAAACCGCGTCAGTACGTCACCATCATCAAAGACCAAAGGCAGATAAAACCACAAAGATGGGGAAAAAGCAGGGCAGAAAAGCTGGAAATTGAAAAAATCAGAGCACATCTCCCCCTCCAAAGGAACGCAGCTCATCGCCAGCAATGGAACAAAGCTGGACTGAGAATGACTTTGATGAGTTGAGAGAAGAAGGCTTGAGTCGATCAAACTTCTCAGAGCTAAAGGAGGAACTACGTAATCAGTGCAAATAAACTAAAAACCTTGAAAAAAGAGTGGATGAATGGATAACTAGAATAATCAATGCAGAGAATACCTTAAAAGAACTGATAGAGATGAAAACCATGACACAAGAACTACGGGACAAATACACAAGCTTCAGTAACCTACTCGATCAACTGGAAGAAAGAGTATCAGTGATTGAAGATCAAGTGAATGAAGTGAGAAGAGAAGTGTAGAGAAAAAAGAGTAAAAAGAAATGAACAAAGCCTCCAAGAAATGTGGGATTATGTGAAAAGACCAAATCTACGTCTGATTTGAGTGCCTGAAAGTGAGGGGGAAAATGGAACCAAGTTGGAAAACACTCTGCAGAATATCATCCAGGAGAACTTCCCCAACCTAGTAAGGCAGGCCAACATTCAAATTCAGGAAATACAGAGAACACCACAAAGATACTCCTCGAGAAGAGCAACTCCAAGACACATAATGGTCAGATTCAACAAAGTTGAAATGAAGGAAAAAATGTTAAGGGCAGCCAGAGAGAAAGGTCGGGTTACCCACAAAGGGAAGCCCATCAGACTAACAGCAGATCTCTCAGCAGAAACTCTCCAAGCCAGAAGAGAGTGGGGGCCAATAGTCAACATTCTTAAAGAAAAGAATTTTAAACCCAGAATTTCATATCTAGCCAAACTAAGTTTCATAAGTGAAGGAGAAATAAAATCCTTTACAGACAAGCAAATGCTTAGAGATTTTGTCACCACCAGGCCTGCCCTACAAGAGATCCTGAAGGAAGCACTAAACATGGAAAGGAACAACTGGTACCAGCCATTGCAAAAACATGCCAAAATGTAAAGTCCATCGATGCTGGGAAGAAACTGCATCAACTGACGAGCAAAATAACCAGCTAATATCATAATGACAGTATCAAGTTCACACAAAGCAATATTAACCTTAAATGTAAATGGACTAAATGGTCCAATTAAAAGACGCAGACTGGCAAATTGGATAAAGAGTCAAGACCCATCAGTTTGCTTTATTCAGGAGACCCATCTCACATACAGAGACACACATAGGCTCAAAATAAAGGGATGGAGGAAGATCTACCAAGCAAATGGAGAACAAAAAAAAAGCAGGGGTTGCAATCCTAGTCTCTGGTAAAACAGACTTCAAACCATCAAAGGTCAAAAGAGACAAAGAAGGCCATTACATAATGGGAAGGGGATCAATTCATCAGGAAGAGCTAACTATCCTAAATGTATATGCACCCAATACAAGAGCACCCAGATTCATAAAGCAAGTCCTTAGAGACTTACAAAGAGAATTAAACTCCCATACAATAATAATGGGAGACTTTAACACCCCACTGTCAACATTAGACAGATCAACGAGAGAGAAAGTTAACAAGGATATCCAGGAATTGAACTCAACTCTTCACCAAGCAGACCTAATAGACATCTACAGAACTCTCCACCCCAAATAAACAGAATATACATTCTTCTCAGCACCACATCGCACTTATTCCAAAATTGACCACATAGTTGGAAGTAAAGCACTCCTCAGCAAATGTAAAAGAACAGAAATTATAACAAACTGTCTCTGAGACTGCAGTGCAGTCAAATTAGAACTCAGGACTAAGAAACTCAATCAAAACCACTCAACTACATGGAAACTGAACAACCTGCTCCTGAATAACTACTGGGTACATAAAGAAATGAAGGCAGAAATAAAGATGTTCTTTAAAACCAATGAGAACAAAGATACAACATACCAGAATCTCTGGGACACATTTAAAGCAGTGTGTAGAGGGAAATTTATAGCACTAAATGCCCACAAGAGAAAGGAGGAAAGATCTAAAATTGACACCCTTACATCACAATTAAAAGAACTAGAGAAGCAAGAGCAAACACATTTAAAAGCTGGCAGAAGGCAAGAAATAACTAAGATCAGAGCAGAAGTGAAGGAGATAGAAACACAAAAAACCCTCCAAAAAATCAATGAATCCAGGAGTTGGTTTTTTGAAAAGATCAACAAAATTGATAGACTGCTAGCAGGACTAATAATGAAGAAAAGAGAGAAGAATCAAATAGATGCAATAAAAAATGATAAAGGGGATATCACCACTGACCCCACAGAAATACAAACTACCATCAGAGAATACTATAAACACCTCTACGCAAATAAACAAGAAAACCTAGAAGAAATGGATAATTTCCTGGACACTTACACTCTCCCAAGACTAAACCAGGAAGAAGTTGAATCCCTGAATAGACCAATAGCAGGCTCTGAAATTGAGGCAATAATTAATAGCCTACCAACCAAAAAAAGTCCAGGACCAGATGGATTCACAGCTGAATTCTACCAGAGGTACAAGGAGGAGCTGGTACCATTCCTTCTGAAACTATTCCAATCAATAGAAAAAGAGGGAATCCTCACTAACTAATTTTATGAGGCCAACATCATCCTGATACTAAAGCCTGGCAGAGACACAACAAAAAAAGAGAATTTTAGACCAATATCCCTGATGAACATCAATGTAAAAATTCTCAATAAAATACTGGCAAACCAAATCCAGCAGCACATCAAAAAGCTTATCCACCATGATTAAGTGGGCTTCATCCCCGGAGTGCAAGGCTGGTTCAACATACGCAAATCAATAAACGTAATCCGGCATATAAGCAGAACCAAAGACAAAAACCACATGATTATCTCAATAGATGCAGAAAAGGCCTTTGATAAAATTCAACAGCCCTTCATGCTAAAAACTCTCAATAAACTAGGTATTGATGCAAGGTATCTCAAAATAATAAGAGCTATTTATGCCAAACCCCCAGCCAATATCATACTGAATGGGCAAAAACTGGAAGCATTCCCTTTGAAAACTGGCACAAGACAGGGATGCCCTCTCTCACCACTCCTATTCAACATAGTGTTGGAAGTTCTGGCTAGGGCAATCAGGCAAGAGAAAGAAATCAAGGGTATTCAGTTATGAAAAGAAGAAGTCAAATTGTCCTTGTTTGCAGATGACATGATTGTATATTTAGAAAACCCCATCATCTCAGCCCAAAATCTCCTTAAGCTGATAAACAACATCAACAAAGTCTCAGGATACAAAATCAATGTGCAAAAATCACAAGCATTCTTTTACACCAGTAACAGACAAACAGAGAGCCAAATCATGAATGAACTCCCATTCACAATTGCTTCAAAGAGAATAAAATACCTAGGAATCCAACTTACAAGGGATGTAAAGGACCTCTTCAAGGAGAACTACAAACCACTGCACAGTGAAATAAAAGAGGACACAAACAAATGGAAGAACATAACCATGCTCATGGATAGGAAGAATCAATATTGTGAAAATGGCCATACTGCCCAAGGTAATTTATAGATTCAATGCCATCCCCATCAAGCTACCAATGAGTTTCTTCACAGAATTGGAAAAAACTGCTTTAAAGTTCATATGGAACCAAAAAAGACCCTGCATTGCCAAGACAATCCTAAGCCAGAAGAAGAAAGCTGGAGGCCTCACGCTACTTCAAACTATACTACAAGGCTACAGTAACCAAAACAGCATGGTACTGGTACCATAACAGATATAGACCAATGGAACAGAACAGAGCCCTCAGAAATAATACCACACATCTACAGCCATCTGATCTTTGACAAACCTGACAAAAACCAGGAATGGTAAAGGATTCCCTATTTAATAATTGGTACTGGGAAAATTGGCTAGCCATAAGTAGAAAGCTGAAACTGGGTCCTTTCCTTACTCCTTATATGAAAATTAATTCAAGATGGATTGGAGACTTAAATGTTAGACCTAAAACCATAAAAACCCTAGAAGAAAACCTAGGTAATACCATTCAAGACATAGGCATGGGCAAGGACTTCATGTCTAAAACACCAAAAGCAATGGCAACAAAAGCCAAAATTGACAAATGGGATCTAATTAAACTGAAGAGCTTCTGTACAGCAAAAGAAACTACCATCAGAGTGAACAGGCAACCTACAGAATGGGAGAAAATTTTTGCAATCTACTCATCTGACAAAGGGCTAATATCCAGAACCTACAAAAAACTCAAAGAAATTTAAAAGAAAAAAACAACCCCATCAAAAAGTGGGCAAAGGATATGAACAGACCCTTCTCAAAAGAAGACATTCATACAGCCAACAGACACATGAAAAAATGCTCATCATCACTCGCCATCAGAGCAATGCAAATCAAAACCACAATGAGATACCATCTCCCACCAGTTAGAATGGCAATCACTAAAAACTCAGGAAACAACAGGTGCTGGAGAGGATGTGGAGAAATAGGAACACTTTTACACTGTTGGTGGGACTGTAAACTAGTACAACCATTGTGGAAAACAGTGTGGTGATTCCTCAAGGATCTAGAACTAGAAATACCGTTTGACCCAGCCATCCCATTACTGGGTATATACCCAAAGGATTATAAGTCATGCCGCTATAAAGACACATGCACATGTGTGTTTATTGCAGCACTCTTCACAATAGCAAAGACTTGGAATCAACCCAAATGTCCATCAGTGACAGACTGGATTAAGAAAATGTGGCACATATAATATTTTTGATTGACTGCTTGAAAATTAAATCAATACATTTAAAACTAGTAGGAGCCATTAGTTAAAAAATTATGTGTTCTCCCCAAAGAAAACTCCTGCTATTCTTCAAGATGTATGTAAAAGTAATTTCTGTCTTTTTCTGACTCTCTTCTTCATCATCCTTTTTAGATGTTAGTACATACTAATATAAGAGCTTTTTAGATTAAATATAAATATACAGTGACATTGTTGTAAGTATGTCTAATTTTTGCAGACATTAAAATATTTATAATATGATCATAAAGAGCACTATTTTTTTCGATACAGAGCCTTGCTCTGTTGCCCATGCTGGAGTGCAGTGGCACAATCTTGGCTCACTGCAGCCTCTGCCTTCTGTGTTCAAGTCGTTCTCATGCCTCGGCCTCCCAAGTAGCTGGGATTACCGGTGTGTGCCACCACACCCGGCTATTTTTTTGTATTTTAGTAGAGACGGGGTTTCACCATGTTGGCTAGGCTGGTCTCAATCTCCTGGCCTTAAGGGTTGCACCCGCCTTGGCCTTCCAAAGTGCTGGGATTACAGGCTGAGCCACCAGGCTCGGCCAAAGAGCACATTTTACTTTTAAAATTTATAATATATAGAGAATTTAAGATTCCCTAGCCAATTCTGTTAATGCCTGAACTTAAACTGGATCTCATAATTTTTTAATGCTAAATCTAGTATTTTTTCTATTAAATAATCTTTCTTCCTTCTACAATACGTTGCCGTTACTTAGATCTTTTTGATTTGGGGAATTAAAATTTTTTGTTTACTGTCACAATAGTTGAATTTGAATGAGACCAAAAATCTAAGTGTAATCCTATATGAAGATATATCCTACAGTGGATTTGGTATAATTTATACCTTCTCTGGTTGTGGATTTTCCTTTTCATGCTTTATTATTGTGTCTTATATTCCAAATATATTAGAGAAGGATCTGAAATGCTATTTAAAATTGTAGGCCAGGAGTTGTAACATCTCTTTTTAGGTTTTAAAATAATTATTGTACATTTTGTTTGTTTTTAGTCTTGATTAAAAATAATTTAACTGGATTAAGATTTCCCTCACCTACAGGGAAATATCATCCAGGACTGGAAAATATGCTACTTTGACTGCATATTACTTAGCTGTTCTTTAACTTGCTACTAGTAGAAGTCAAATGCAGTGTTAGCTCTCAGCTAAATGAAGCCATGTATCTTCTCCCAAACTAGAGGTAATTAAAAAACAGCTTACATTGAGTTCAGTGATGATTTCCTTATGGCAGTTTTGCCACTTGCTTAGTTGATATATATTTTTTATTTTTTAATTAAAAAAAATTTTTTTTGAGACAGAGTCTCACTCTGTTGCCCAGGCTGGAGTGCAGTGGTGTAATCTCAGCTCACCACAACCTCCACCTCCCGGGTTCAAGCAATTCTCCTGCCTCAGCCTCCCGAGTAGCTGGGACTACAGGCGTGTGCCACCATGCCTGGCTAATTTTTGTATTTTTAGTAGACACAGGGTTTCACTATGTTGGCCAGGCTGGTCTCGAACTGCTGATCTCATGATCTGCCCACCTCAGCCTCCCAAAGTTCTGGGATTACAGGAGTGAGCCACCACGCCTGGCAGTTCATATTATTTTTAAAAATGTCTTTGATTCTTTAAGAAACCTTATGCCAGTACTTGGTACATGAAACTATCCTAGGGGAGCAGCAAGAGGATATTGTACAGAATTAATACTCAAAAAGGGTGAGAAAAGAGATCAGCAAATAAACCATCAAATTGATAATTCATAAGGTTTTAAAGTCTGAAGCCTAGTTATTTAGAAGACTGCCCCCACTTTGATTAAGATGTGTTGATTAAGCTACTTTATGTTTATAGTTTATTGTTGATTTTTTTTTAATTGAAAAATAGTCTTTATCATCCCCTGTCAAAATATTGGATTATTATTTCTACTTGCGTCTGAGTGTATTGAAGTCACTCTGAATCAATGGCTTTAACTATATTTAAATAGCCATTCAGCGAGTTCTAATTTTACGTTCACTATTATTTTGGGAAATAAAAAAAAGTCTTGAAAAAAATCATTATCTTAAAAATAATGTTGTATGATGAATAAGTTCTAGGGATCTGCTGTACAACATTGTGCCTATAATTTACAATACTCTATTGTATACTTAAAAATTTGTTGAGAGTAGATCTCTTGTTAAATGTTCTTACCAAAATAAGATAAAATTGAAAAAAGGGAGCATGTTTTTTAGAACAAGAAAAATCAAGGAAGGAACTGAGAATAAAATGATACTATTAGAATATTCTTAATATTCACTTGATAATAAAGGAAATTCTGTTGAAAAACAAAGAAGTTGATATGTATTATAAATTATTGAGCCAGTTTTACAAATTTCCATGAGTCTTACTCATTTATATTAGTGTTAGAAAGGTGGCTACTGCTCTTTTTCTTATACTGATTTTCTTAAGGGGCTTAATAAGTCGATGTTTAGCTGGCTTCTTAAATTTTGTTTAGTTATCATTCTAAAGAAAGGATTAAAATATATGTGTGATTTTGCAATAAATAGCTTCATTTAACTGGTTCCCATTGCATGTTTGTTCCTGCTAACTTACACTGTAGTATTTTCTGTTGTGTCTTTCCTTTTAGTAATTATTTTATTTGCTTTTAGGTGTGTCTTGAGAGTTTTTCTTTATTGTGGAAAGATGAGCCTCTAATTACTATGTGATATAGCTAAATAACAAAAAGCAATTATGAAAAGTTATAATTAAAATGTAATTAAGGATCATGGAAAGCAAAACTAGGTTTGGGAAGTTTATAATTTTGTTTTAGAATTATAGAAATTATGGACATTACCTCTTTTATTATGATTTTTTTCCTGATCATATGAACATTTCAATTTGAGGAGCATCATGTTAACCTCTAGCTTGTTATAACTAATTAGGTAGATCTCTGAGTCCTTGAAATCTATGCATTCTTTTGTTTCTGCTTCCTTTACAAATGACTACCCTGTGTCTCCAAAAACATCTTCCCCCATCTTTTGGTTTGGTTGATTTATGTGAAATGTGAATACAGACAGAGGCCTTTAAGTTGTAGAGCATCATTCAGTGATAAACTCTTCCAGAGGACCAGAGCAACAGGACACGCATCAAGGTATCTAGAGTTTGTGGAAGCCTTCAAGTATTATGGGGCCAGGTTGACATAGCTGAATTGTATAGTCTTTTACTTAAAATAAGTACTGGTAACTGGATTAGGGAAGTATGTTAATAGTCTAGATGTTTAATTAGAATACATGTTTGTTTTGACTTTGGGTATCAGAGTAAAACACAAAATAATGTACATAGCAAAATTTTACATAGGTGAATTCTCAAGTACATAAAATATATTTTATGGGTAAGTGGATCTCAACTTTTTTTTCTGTTTCAGTATAACTCATACACAACCATAATCCCAACGCTAATGAATGTGTGGTGAGAAGGAATCAGAATTTACCATAGTGAAGGCCATTGTAGTTTGACTCCCCTGCCCCTGCAATAATTCTGCAATTTCCCCCAGGATGGTACTTACTGCTATCTCTTCTTTAAAAAAAAAAAAATACTCTTTTAAAATATATTTTTCCTAATAGTTTTAGATATTTCATTACCTTAATTTTTCTGCATTTAAGAATTTAAGGTAATTTTAATGCATGCCTGTACAAAGAAGAATGAATGTCCTTAATTCTGAAATTGTTTGGCCCAAGCTACACTGATTGGTGTATGATATTTGTCCTTTGCATCTCTATCACTTTTTCCTAGTGAGGTCCTACTAGATCCAAGCTGGTGAGGAATCCAGCATAATGGACTTTGCTTTCTTTATGCTAACCATATTTCTGTAATTACCAACTTATATTTAATTCATTATGTATTTTATTGGTCAATATATAGCTTTTATTTAAAATCCGTTTCTCTGTTCTTTTGGCAGTTGACATCTATAGATTTTATTTTGAATAAAAGGCAGAGATTTTACTTCTATGATATTAAATTTTAAAAGTGAAAATTATATTTATATATATAGTAACATTAAGAACTCAAGTATGGTTAGTTATGTTAAGGATAGTTAGTAATTCATTACTTTTGACTTTGAGATTAATACTTAGAATTATGTAACATTATGTAGAAATAGTTCTCTCTTATAATGGTTCATCGTTTTCTTTTGTTTTAATGGTTTTATATAGTTACTAAAAGTTTAAGAAACTTGTGGGTTTTTTTTTAAAGAATTGAACTTGAGCACTGATTTTGCATTTAGAATTAGAATTTTTCATTTGGCAAAATAATTACGTATTACATCAACACATCTCATATCATTTGCTGTGCTGGAAAAAATAAATCAGTCATGATGGTACCTCTGTATCTCTTTATCTTCTGTCTCAGCCAAAAGTTAGATATGCAAAGGGCAAAAATAGCATGGCTAGAAGATAATCCAAACTTTGAGAAAGGGTTTATAAAAGAAGACGCCTGGAAAAGTTGCCGAGCTTCATTTTGTTGTAAATAGTACACTTATGGGCATCTGATCTAAATAATATTTAAATATTATTTTCTAGCAAAGATCTTCAAGGACCAGATGCAGTTTATTTTAGAGATTTTTTTATATATCTTGTGATATAATATTCTCCTTAATATATTTGGGAATTAATGTGTTGATTTACTTCTAGGATTCTTAATCATTCAACTTCTGTGATGAGAAACAAGCCAAAACAAACTGTGGAATGTGAAAAGAGGTATAAAAATATCTTAGCTTTTACTTAATATTTTATAATGAGTACTGATCCTTTGACGGTGATGTTTTTGTATATAGACTTTAGTTAAATAAGTGATACAGATTTAATATAACTAGATAATTTAAATAGGAGTTAAATTTACTTTTGATATAAGCAAAATAAAAAATGCTGATCTTCTTTGCTCATAGATGCATTTTTGTCTTAATGATAGAATCATTTACCTATTCATTCAGCAAACATTTATTATATTGCTATTCCTGCCAGGAATAATGTGTTTCTTTAGCATTGATTGTGTTTATTCTCTATAATATTGCTTATATTTTCATTGCTTTTCAATTGGGTGTTACTCAATTCTTCTATGTGAATACATTATATAAATCCACATATATGAATTCCTGAGAACTAGAAGACCTTGAAAGTTTGTATTTATTCTTTTTGATGGTTTGAATTTAGATTAGACTCAACTCCTGAGTCAATCCTCTGAGAATGTTCAGGCCCAGTCTTTTTCTGCTTGGCTTATTGCAACAGTCCCCAGACATAGCTCCTTTCTTCAGGTTTGCCTAGCTTTAAGTCTGTTTCTGTACAGTGGAAGAGTGATAATTCTGAAACATAAATCTTACTTGTGACTCCCATGTATTATCTTCTAATGACTCTTTACAACTTTTAGAATAAACTTTAAAATATTTAACTTAACCCATAAGATTGAAGTGGGTTTCTGCTTACCCTGAGAGCTTCATCTTATACATTCCCCCACTGGCACCATTTGCATTTAGGAGCAGAACTTCTTTCTTCATTCCAGGATGATTTTATCCCTGTGTTCTACCTTCTTTTATTTTATTTATTTATTTTTAATTTTTTATCTTTTGTTTGTGTTCTACCTTCTACATCCTGGTCTCTTTACTAGGATTTCCCTTCCGTCTACCTTCTTCACTTAGTCTTTCAGAATTCAGTTCAAGTGTGAGATTACTTTTCATATCCAAGCCTAGGAATATTCATCCATCTCACATTTAATTTAACTGGATTTAACCCACTTTTTCTCTTTTTGAATACTGATTCTGCTATCTTACATGTTTGCTTTCTTTTAAGTTTCCCATTCCTTTATTTCCTGCCTTAAGCTTCCTCCACAGGTTCCTAACATTCTCTTGAGAAGGCCTCAATTGCCCAAACCGTAAAACTGTGATATCCAATCTTGGCTTTTCTTTTATAAAACTATTACTTTTTCTTTTCTCATTTTCAAAACAATTATCCAGTTCTTTCTTGAAAGACAAAACCAAAGATTCTTTAATGTTTTCCTGATTGTGAGAGTAATGTAGCTTTCTTGTTGAAAAATTGGAAAATTTAGCAAACATAAAGAAAAAATAAACAAATGAATATCACTCATTATCTCACTCCCCAGAGATGACAAGTCACATTATTTTGCTACTTTGCCTTTTAGACCTTTTTACCATATGAGTATTTGCATTTGCATATGTGTACATGTATATGTACACACACACACTGCAGGGTTATATAACCTGTTAAATACCCAACACTGCCACTTAGATGCATATTAGGCATGTCAAACATTATTTTCCAAAACCATACTATTAATGTTCCTGTTGCACCCCTAAACTTGTTCCTCCTACATTTTTCTCAATTTCAGAAAATGTCAACTCCATCTTTCTAGCTGGTCATCTCAAAACCTGAGAATCATCCTTCACTTATCCCTTTCTCTCACATCTGATATCTAATCCATTAGCAAATCTTGTTGCTGTACTTTAGAATATATTTAGAATCCGATCTTGTCTTACCACCTCCACTCCTACCATCCTAGTCCTAGCCATCTCTCACTTGAGTTATTATAGCAGCCTCTTAACAGGTCTCTTTTCTATCCTAGCTTTCCTTTAGTCTGTTTCCCACAAAGCATCAGATTGATATGTTTAACCACCTCAACTGCTACCATCCTAGTCCTAGCCATCTCTTACTTGAATTATTACAGGAGCCTCTTAACAGGTCTCTTTTCTACCCTAGCTTTCCTTTAGTCTGTTTCCCGAAAAGCATCAGATTGATATTTTTGAAATGTAAGTCAGATCATATCATTCATCTTCAGAATTCTCTGCTGACTTCCCATGTTATTCAGAATAGAAACTAGAGTGCTTTAAGGCCTAGTAATGCCCTGCATTTGGTTTCAAAACCTGTCTTTTCTTTCTCTCTCTGGTTGGTTCTTTTCTATCTATACTGGCCTCCTTGTTGAATCTCAGCAGATCAGGCATTCTCCTCATCCCCCAAGGCTTTTTGTTTTTGCCTCTGCCTGGAATGATTTTCCCCCAGCCATATTTCTTAATCTTGTACATTCAGGTTTCTGTTTAAATGTTACTTCATCAGCAAAGCGTTCCCTGAACAACATATATAAGAGCATGCCTCCCCAACCCTTTTGTCTCTGTTTCCCACACCTTGCTTTACTTTTCTTTATAAAACTGAACACCATTTGGCATTCTGAATACATACTTCTATACTTGTTTATTGTTTTTCATCAGCATCCCACTACCCAGTAGGTACACTACAATGAACATTTTATGAGATCACGGACTTTATTTTCTATTCCATTTAGCACAATGCATAGCACACATAGTAGGTACTCAATAAATATTCATTGAGTGACTAAGTTGGGAGAGTAGGTTGAAATGATGAATGCCAGGAACTGTGTTGTGTGCTGGGAGATACAATAGTGATCAAGAGAGACATGGTCCCCGCCCTCATGAGATTAATGATTGATGGTTTTGTTTGTTTGTTTGAGATGGAGTCTTGTCTGTTGCCCGGGAGTGGCGTGATCTTGGCTCCCTGTAACCTCTGCCTCCCGGGTTCAAGCGATTCTCCTGCCTCAGCCTCCAAATAGCGGGAATTACAGGCATGCACCACCATGCCCAGCTAAGTTTTGTATTTTTAATAGAGACAGGGTTTCGCCATGTTGGCCAGGCTGGTCTCGAACTCCTGGCCTCAAGTGATGTGCCCGCCTTGTCCTCCCAAAGTGCTGGGATTACAGACATGAGCCACCATGCCCGGCATGATCAATGTTTTAATATATTGCGGTTTTGGGTGTGTTCATATTTTGAAATACGGCTTTTGAATATACAAATCCACAATTAATAGGAATGGATTACCTGTTGGTGACATTAGGTAGCATGTAGATTTGTAAGAGAAAACTGGAAAAATTCTGGGTACTTAGGTTTTGGGTATGAATGATCAGTCTCCCTGAAATGCCTGGACAGCTTTGTACTGGAAGTGATCTCAGTGGTCTACTTTCCAAAGATTTCCAGCCACTTCTAGCAATCAGCATGAGCCCTGGGACATTGCAAACATACAAGAAAGTTGTGATAAACTATTGAGAAATTGGTTGGCAAAGTATCAGGGTACAGTTGAAAGAGCTTAGGTCTTGAAGTCAGGCAGATTCGGGTCAGAGTCCCACCTTTAGTACTTACTAGCTGTGAGGCTTTGGGTAAGTTTTAAAATCAGCCCTAGTGCCTGGCACCTACATGCTTAGTAAATGTTAGCTCTCTGATTATTTCTTTCTACTTACCTTTCTTCCTTTAGAGGGGTAGATTATTGTAGTGGTTAAGAGTTCAGGCTAATAGAACCATGCTGTCTGCGTTTGGATCCTGGATCTGTCTCTTGGGGAAGTTATTTAGCTTACTCTGAGCCACATTTACCCCTTCTGTAAAACACGAATAATAACAGTGTCTACCTCATGGTTACTGTAAGGATGAAATAGGTTAATGTATTAAATTGCTTATGACAGTGATTAGCACACAGAAAGTGTCACGTATGTCATTAATTGTTAAACTATAGTGATTACTATTACAGACTTTTTATTTTTCCTTTCTTTTGTATCTCAGTCCTTCCTTTCTCAATTCTCACCTGCTTTTTTATTCAAAAGGGAAATAACTTTGTGGGTATTCTTTTTCTAATATTAAGAAGTATTACATGACCTTAACTTTTTTTTTCTTTTTTTAAAATTATACTTTAAGTTCTGGGATACATGTGCAGAATCTGCCGGTTTGTTACTAGGTATACATCATGTGCTATGATGGTTTGCTGCACCCATCAAAACACATTAAATTATGGGAAAATAATAATTTAAATTCTGTGACTTTTTTTCAGCAGTGCATGGGTGAGCACACCCCATCCCTTCCCCGCCTTTAGAAATATCTCACATACTTTCTGTTAACAAAAATGAGATCATACTGAGTATACTGTTTAGTAATATGCATTTTTCATTTAATATTATAGTGATAGTTTTATATACCTACTAAATCTAAATATACATTTTGATGAACTTTATATATTCTGTACACTTGCATTCTTTTCCCTTCTTCCCTCCCCTCCCCTCCCCTCCCTTCCCCTTCCCTTCACTTCCTTTCATCTCTCTCTCTCTCTTTTTTTTTTTTTTTTTGACAGAGTCTCACTCTGTCACCCAGGCTGGAGTGCGGCGCAGAGATGAGGTTTCACCATGTTGGCCAGGCTGGTCTCGAACTCCTGACCTCAAGTGATTGACCTACCTCAACCTCCCAAAATGCTGGGATTACAGGTGTGAGCCACCATGCCTGGCCCACTTGTATTATTTTCTTAACTTAAATGCTTAAAGGTATGCTATTGATGGATTAAAACATAAATGTACATTTAAAGCTTTTGATATATTGTCTCCAGAAGCTTTATGTTTGCATTCCCACAAGTAACACATGGATAGCTTTACTTCCATACTTGTTAACATTATACATTATCAATCTATTTAATCTTTGCCAATCTAAAAAGAACAAATTATATCAGAATGTTTTATTTTTCATTTCAGTGATTAAATTAGTGATGTTGAGTATTATTTCAAGTATTTATTGCCTATCTATATTGCTGCTTTTGTAATTTGTTTGTTTGCGTCTCTTGTAGTCAGAAGTACTCTCTATTGTTGAAATAATATTGAGTTTTTCCAGAATATGGTCTATCATGGTAAAAGTTCTGTAGGAACTTGGAAAAAAATGTATTCTGTGGTTATTGGTTAGAGTCTTGTATAATTTCAACTATGTTAAGTTGGTTGATAGTATTGTTTAAATCTTCCATACCTTACCTATTTTCTGTTTTCTTGGTCTGTCAGTTAGTAAGAGAAGGTTATTGAAATCTCCAACACTAATTGCAGATTTATCTTTCTCCTTGTAGTTCTATAATTTTTCCTTTATACATTCTGAAGCTCTATTATTAGATATGTAAATGTTTAGGATTGTATTGTCCTCTTGGTGAATTTTTACTGCCATTCTGAAATGACTTTTCTTTATATTCTTGATAATATTCTCTGCTCTGAAGTCTACTTTTCTGATATTAATATTGTCAGTACAGCTCTCTTTTGTTTAGTATTAGCATGATGCATGTTTCTCCATCCTTTTATTTTTAACTGATTTGTGTCTTTGTAGAGAAAGTACATTTCTTGTAGTTAGCATATGGTAGTATCTTCCTGCTTTTTATTGAATCTGACAATCTACTTTTTAATTGCAGTGTTAAAAATCATTTATATTTGTGTAATTAATGATATTTTGAGGTTTGCTGTATATTTCCCTTCTATTCTATCCTTTTTATTCATTTTTCCTCCTTCTCTGTTGTCTTTTGAATTATATTTTAAAATTTTTGTTTATTTCCTTTGTGGGCTTATTTGCTGTAACTTTTTGTTATGTTAGTGGTTGTTTTAGGGGTTAGAGTATGATATTTAGCTTATCACAGTCTGTCTTCAACAGCTATTATACCATTTCATGTATCATGTGAGAACCTTACAATAGTGTATTTATATTTCTTCCTTTTTAGCCTTGGTGTGTTGTCATACATTTTACTTTTTATATATCTGTTATGTATACTATAACACATTGTTATTTATGCTTTAAACAATTATTTCTTAAGGACATTTAGATAATCAGAATAATGTCTTTTATGTGTTCAATCCCTTAGTTACTATCTCCAGTGCCCTTTATTTTTTGTGTAGAATCGTATTTACGTGTGCATCATTTTCTTTCTGCCTAAAAGAGAGATTTTAACATAATTTTGCTATTGGTCTGCTGATTGAATGCTT
Source organism: Macaca mulatta (assembly GCF_049350105.2). Classification (NCBI taxonomy): domain Eukaryota; kingdom Metazoa; phylum Chordata; class Mammalia; order Primates; family Cercopithecidae; genus Macaca; species Macaca mulatta. The sequence continues at coordinate 121,706,090 of NC_133426.1, read as the reverse complement.
TTAGCTTTTGTGTGTCTGAAAAAGTATTTTTTTAATTTTTTAATTTTTTTTTCTTTTTAAAAGAAACAGAATCTTGCTCTGTCACCCAGGCTGGAGTGCAGTGGTGCCATCACAGCTCACTGCAGCTTCGACTTCCTGCGCTCAAGTGATCCTCCCACCTCTCAGCCTCCCAAGTAGCTGGGATCACAGGCATGTGTCATCCCACCCAGCCAACTTAAAAAAAATTATTTTTTGTAGAGACAGGGTCTCACTATGTTGCCCAGGCTGGTTTTGAACTCTTGGTCTCAAGAAATCCTCCTTCCTTGGCCTCCCAATGTGTTGGGATTACAGGCATGAGCTACCATGCCTAGCTTACCTTCATTTTTGAAAGATATTTTGTCTCATACACAATTCTAGTTTGACATTTTAGTTTTCTTTGAGTACCTTGAAGAGGTTTCTCCACCATCCTCTGGATTGTATTGTTTTCTATGAGAATCTTCTTATCTTTGTTTTACTTTGCCTAATGTGTCCGTTTTTTCCTCTGGGTGTCTGTAACATTTTTTATCACTCATTTTAAGTAATTTGATGGTGATGTATCTTGGTGTAGTTTTCTTCATGTTACTTTTGTTTGGAGTTCATTGAGCTTCTTGAATTTGTGGGTTTATTTTCATGAAATTTGAAATTTTGGGGCCCTTATTTCTTCAAATATGTTTTCTATCATTCGACCTCTTCTATTATGGAACACCAATTAGGCCACTTGACGTTTGCCACGGAACATTAATGTTCTATTCATTCTTTAATATTTTTCTGTCTGTGTTGGGTTTTGGCAAGTCCTTCTGCTTTGTCTTTGTGTTTGCTAGTCATTTCTTGTGAAATGTCTAATCTGCAGTTAATTCCATCCAGTTTGTTTTAATTTTAGATGTTGCACTTTTTATTTCTAGAAGTTTGCTTATGTCTGTACTTACCACGTTCAGTCTTTTCCTTTAGCTTCCTGAACATTGCTTGGTTGAATTTTTGATTGAATGACAGACATTGTATACTTTACATTCTTGAATGTGGATTTTTGTAGTATTATTATACATATTTTTGACTTCTGTTCTGGGATATGGTTAAATTACTTGGAAATAATTTGATATTTTGGAACTGGGTTTTATAATTTATTTATGTGGGACCAGTGTAGCATTTAGTCTAGGAATAAATTTGTCCCCTTAATGAGGCAACACCTTTCTCTACTGGATGTCCTGTGAATTATGAGGTTTTCCAATCTAGCTGGTTGGAACTGGTACCACTCCTGATCCTCTTGAGAATCTGGGAATTATTCCCTCTAATCTTTGGGGGTAATTTCATCCTTTTGCCTAGGGTAATTTCCTCACATACATGTTCAATGATCAGTACACTCAGATGAAAATTTGAAGGATTGTAGATCTCTTTCCTTTCTCTGTGCATTGCCCTTTTCGTTGTTACTGTGTGCTATGAACTCACTCTGCCCTTTTCTCCCTGGCTCCAGCTCTGTCTCCTGAATTCTGGGCCTGCTAGACTCTGCCTTAGTTTTTTTCTCCTGGGATGTGGGCTGGAAACTCTTTCCATGCACCAACTTGGCTCAGTTACGGGATTCGCCTTCTTACTCATCTCTAAAGGATAATGTCATTTTTTTGCCTAATATTCAATGTCATGGAAGGCATAGTTTTAAATATTTTGGCCATTCTTTTAGTTTTTTTCAGTAAGAATATATATCTGGTCACTGTTAGTCTATCTTGGCCATGAGCAAAGTCGAGTTTTTACATTTTATGTGTTCAAATTTGTTAGTATTTAATTTTGATTATTTCTCCCATAGGCTCTCTCTATTCCAATATTTAAAAAATTACTGCCTGCATTTTTTTGTGATACTTTGTGATTTCTTCTTTATATTTAAATCTTTTAATTTTTCATTTTGATATTTGGTATGAGGTAAGGAATCTAGTTTTCTTCCTTCCTCCCCCGCCTTTTTCTCACCATGTCTCCTCCCCCTTTTTTATTCTTTCTTTCTGTGTATATTTTACAAGTGATCAATCAGTTGTCTCTCTACTACTTGTTATATAAGCCATTACTTTCACAATGATCTTAAATGTCTTTTTTTTCAGAAGTTGTTATACGTGTGGTCCTATACTCCTCTTCCATTGAAAAATCTGTAGATTCTGGAGCTAGTAGAAAGGGAGGGTTGAGAAGTCCCCTTTATTATATAACTTTTCTCTTCCTGATCATCCATTCTTCCAAATTAACTTTGGAACTTCTTTGTCAAATTTTTAAAGCAAATGAAAAAATATTTCTCGAGTTAAAAAAAATTATTATTACAGTTCATTTCAGTTATTAATTAAGTTGAAAGATAAGTTATACCTGTAATACTTATCTATCCAAGAACCTTTTGGTTATTCAAGTCTCTTACTAGACATTTGTAGTTTTTTCATATAGGTACTTGTACAAGTATAGTTAAATTTCTTCCTAGGTATTTTATGCTTTTCTTTCCTTTTATGAATAGTGTTTTTTCTAATATATCTTTTAACTCATTATAGTTGATATGTAGGAAAACTATTAACTTTTGTATGTTTTTCTTTAACTGGTAACCTTACCTCTTGTAATAATAGATTTTTTGTCTTTTTCTCTTGGATAATCATGTGTTCTATAAATTTTAAAAAATTGGATTCTTTATATCCAATTTTTGTGGGTTTTTTTTTTTTTCATTATTGCACTATACAGAAGTTCCAGAATAGTGTTAAGGTATAGCAGCTTCAGTGGACATTTTGTTTATATATTTTTTCCAAAGGAACTCTTTGTTCAAAATTGCCATCTAATAACAGCATACATAGTCTACCTTATCTCAACAACAAAAAAATTAGATGAAAATAATTTCCTTCGTAGCCTCTGTTTTGTTAGAATGAACAGGTTGAGTCCATAATCAGTAATTCAGTAGGTAAAAACAACTACTCGCTTGAGCTCTTTTTTAGACCAAAGAAATTATTAGTATTTTTTTTTAGTTTTTGTTAGTTATTTTGATATAATAAATATCTTGTCTGTCCTTTGACAGTATATCTTTAGATATTTCACTTATTTTAGCTTCTGAGAATTCCTTAGAGTAGACCTATGCATAGGGCCTACATAGAATAAAACCATTTTGATGTTTCCTGTAGAGCAACAGGTATTAGAAACTTAAATAAGTTTCTGTCAACTTTAAGTTTTATGTTGTTAGGCCAAAGTGTAGACATGGGTAAATTCTTTACAATTTTTTTTAGAAGATAACATAATAAGGTTCATAATATATATTTAACGATGTATTCTAAATATTTTAACATATTAAGGCATCTTTAATTTTTTAGTGTCTCAGCAGATGAAGTTAATTCACCATTATCACCCCTCACATGGCAGGTAAGAAGAAATTAAGTTACTATTATATCTATAATTTTGTTCTTTTTTATTTAGTTAAAAGAAATTGTCTCATTACAGCCCTTAGAAAATCAGAAGGATCAAATAGATGAACAACCGTGGCCAGAATCTCACCCTATAATCTGGCAGAGTGAAGAAAGGAGGAGGAGCAAACAGATTAGAAAAGAATATTTTAAGGTACTCTATATTAAGTTTTGAAATTTACTTTGTAATTATTAGTTTTTATTTTGTCAGTTTTGTTTTGAGTTAATAAGGTAGACTGTAACTCTATAGTTTAATGTAGTAAATGTGTTATTTTGATTTCTCACATATATGGGGTAATACGATCTAATTATATTCATAAAATTTCAGTAATTGAGAATAATTGAGTAGATAAATATAAATTATGATTTACCAAATACTTTACAAGATAGACGAATGTTTGCTACACTGCTAGTTGTAGCAATATGTACTATGTTTTTAAAAAATTGTCCAGGAAAAGTCTTTCATTGGATTTGTTTCAATAAATATTTGACACATATTTACAATTAGCATTTAACTGTTCCTATGTAAATAAGTGCTGTTTATGTAGTTCTAAAAATGCTTGAGGGCAGGTTTTTCCATTTTTTTCTTCTTGTTACCTTAGTAGATTGCTGGAGGGTCTTTTATCTTAGCTAAAAGAAAAGCTCAGATCATCCAAATTATCCCAAATTTCTAGTTAGCAGGGTTTTAGTGAAATTTTACTGTGTATACCTTTGTAAATATTGTATTATTGTCTATTTGTGGTTGGGGTCTGCTGTATTTGTAGAAGCCAATCATTAGAATTCGGAATAATTTTCAATACTAGCCAGAACTCATTTCTGGAATTTGACTCAAATGAATAGTACAAACAAGCTTCTGCTCCATGGATAGCAAATTTTGTTGTTTTTGTACATGTTTTATATTTCTCAAAGCCTAATTATTATTAGATGATAATAGTAATTTTATCTAAAAACATAGTACTAGTCTACATTGTAGGTAAGTTTAAGTTTATATCACTAATAAATCGGATTATATTCTCTGTTTTTCTCTGGTAGAAATAGATCTACATGCACATTTGTTTGTTTCTGTATATGGGTGTGTAACATACATTTGGAAATAGTATCATATGACTAAAACAAAACTGTTATATGTCTTAGTGGATCTGTGATCAATTTAAGCCTTCAACAAATAAATACTGAGTCCTTTTATGAGTCTTACATTTCCTGGTCAATGTGAGAGATAACTTAGAAACAAAAGACATGAGGAAAAAGGGAAGGACATTCTAAGTAGAACCCTGGTCAATAATAGTGAAAGTTTATTTATCCCAACCCTTTATACATCTGTAATTGTGTTTATATTCCATCATTAAAGTTTCCCTTTTTAGTTCATTGGACCTTGAACAAAGGCACTGAATAAAATTTGCTTGTAGATAAAACTTAGTGAGTGACTGATGATATGGGGGAAATTTTAGTAGTATTTCAAAATAATAAAAGAAATTTGATATTTATTTGATCTCCTTTATTGTAGTATACCAGTACAAATTCTTAGTATACTACCAATATCGTAGTATAACAAAACCAGTTCTCCTTTATCATAACAATACCAATTCTGAGTATTTGTCAAAAAACTTACATAGCACTAAGTGCTAGGCACTGTCCTAAGACTTCACAAAGATCAACTTGTTTAATCTTCATAACAACCCTATGAGTTAAGTACAGTTATGATTATTTCTGTTTTACAGATGATGAAATTAAGGCACAGAGATGCAAAGTAGTATTCTTCAGGTCACTTAGTAATAAGTGGCAGAGTTGAGATTTGAACCCAAAGCCTATGCTAGGCTGCCTTTTTATCTACTGTGTATAGCCCAATATCAAATGAGCAAACACTTTCAAACAAACCTTACTGGTTTTTAATTTTTTTGTTTTTCTTTTAGAGACAGAGTCTCTCTCTGTTGCCCGGACTGCAGTACAATGGCATGATCATAGCATACAACAGCCTCAAATGCCTGGGCTCAGGCCATCCTCTGGGCTCACGTGATCCTCTTGCTTCAGCCTCCCCAATAGCTAGAACTACAGGCATGTCCCCCAGTGCCCTGCAAACTTTAAAATTTCTTGTAGAGATGAGGTCTTATTATGTTGCCCAGGCTGGTCTCAAATTCCTGGCTTCAAGAGATCCTCCTACCTAGGCCCACCAGAGTGCTGAGATTACTGCCATTTTTGGCCTACTTTTAGTGATTAAAAAAAGATTTTACAGTAACTTAAGTGGACTTCTCAAGATGTCTTAATAGAGGCCACAGTGAGCATTTTAAAAACAATTCTTTGGTTTAATAGTATCATTCATTGGTATTTTATTTTTTATAAAGTAAACATCTTCTATAATATTAGTTATCTTATAAAGTTATTAAACGAGATCAAATGATATAATATTTGAAGTGCACATTACATAATCATCATTCAACAAATGTTAATTTTTTCCTTAATGAGGTAGGTGGAAAAGATAAGCTTCAGTCACTGGGAAATGTTTTAAGGAGATGTGTAATTCTCCTAAACTGTCAGAAGATGTCAGTATTAGGACATAGTAAAATGAGTATGTCACTAGTTTTTTCCTAAGATGTCAAGAAAATATAAATTGACATACAGTTTCCTAAATTAAATCAACACTGTTATTCAGAATTGTCAGTATTTTCATGACTAAAACATCAGCAGCTTCTATGAGGTGACTTTCTTCCAAAAATGAAATTTCTCGTAATCACCTATCTCCCGATAATTGAAAGGGCTATTGGTAGGTTGTATTATTAAAAGCTAATCAGGATTTATAGTTCATTAAACAGTAAAATACACTACACTCGAGGTTTATATCAGGTTATCACTGAGCTTGTTCAAGGGTGGCTCTTTTAGGTTTGCTGTGTTATGAAATGTACAGAACTTCTGTGCAACTTTATCTTAATGCATATAAATGACTGGGGCACAGGGTTTCTTTGTTTCTGTCCCATGGTAAATTATTTGTCATGGTTATTCAGTGTATTTATTGAAAGTATATGTGTGTGTGTGTGTGTGTGCGTGTGTGTATGTAAGAAATCCAACTCCCCTTTCTTCTGAGTTTTGAAGGCTAATTTTGGATAGTATTTTTTTCAGGTAAGTCCCTGAAACTAGGTAAAACTGTTTCAACATATTGGCTAGATTATGTGAGCAAGAAGATGAATTGGGTCAGGTTAAGTTAGTAAGTAAATCATGGTAGGAAAGTTACATTGACTCTTTTAGATTCCCAGGCCACTGTTGTGTAGATTATTTTTCTAGTATATAAAATTTAGTGTTCTTATAGCCAAAATAAAATCACTGTATTTCAGTGAAATTCATTATGCCAGGAAGTATTTTATTAAACAACTTTTTAAATTTTAAATTTTTGTGGGTTCATATTAGGTATATATATTTGTGGGATACATGAGATATTTTGAAAGGCATGCAATGTGTAATAATCACATCATGGAGAATGGGGTATCTATTCCTTCAAATATTTATCATTTGTGTTATGATCAAATTATACTCTTTTAGTTATTTTGAGATGTACGATTAAATTATTATTGACTATTGTCACTCCATTGTGCTATCAAATACTAGGTCTTATTTATTCTATGTTTTGTGCCCATTATCCATCTTCAGCTACCCTCTACTCCCCCACTACCCTTCCCTAGCCTGTGGTAACCATCCTTCTGCTCTCTATCTTTATGAGTTCAATTGTTTTGATTTTTACATCCTACGAATAAGTGAGAACATGTGGTGTTTGTCTTTCTGTGCCTGGCTTATTTCACTTACCATAATGACCTACATTTCAATCCATGTTGCAAATGACAGACTCTTAGTACTCCTTTGTGTATGTGTACCACATTTTCTTTATCCGTTCTTCTATTGATGGACACTTAAGTTGCTTCCAAATCTTGGCTATTGTAAATAGTTTTGCAATAAATATGGAAGTGCAGATATCTCTTTGATATACTGATTTCCTTTCTTTGGGGTATATACCCAGCAGTAGGATTGCTGGATTGTTTGGTAGTTGTATTTTTAGTTTTCTGAGGAGCCTCCAAACTGTTCTCCATATTGATCGTACTAGTTTACGTTCCCACCAACAGTGTACGAGAGTTCCCTTTTCTCCACATTCTCACCAGCATGTTATTGCCTGTCTTTTGGATATAAGTCACTTTAACTAGGGTAAGATGATATATCATTGTAGTTTTGATTTGCATTTCTCTCATGATCAGTGATGTTGAGCACCTTTTCGTATGCCAGTTTGCCATCTGTATGTCTTCTTTTCAGAAATGTCTATTCACATCTTTTGCCCATGTTTTAATCTAATTATTAGATATTTTCCTAAAGAGTCACTTGACCTCCTTAAATTCTGGTTATTAATTCCTTGTCATATGGGTAGTTTGCAGATATTCCCTCCTATTCTGTGGGTTGTCTCTTCACTTTCTTGTTTCCTTTGCCGTGCAGAAGCTTTTTAACTTGATATGATCCCATTTCTCCATGTTTGCTTTGGTTGCCTGCGCTTATGGGGTAGCTCAGGAAATTTTTGCCCAGACCTGTATCCTGGAGATTTTCCCCAATGTTTTCTTACAGTAGTTTTATAGATTGAAGTCTTAAATTTAAGTCCTTAATCCATTTTGATTTGATTTTTGTATACAGCAAGAGATAAGGGCCTAGTTTCATTCTTCAACATATGGATATCCAGTTTTCCCAGCATCATTTACTGAAGAGACTGTCTTTTCCCCCATGTATGTTCTTGGCACCTTTGTCGAAAATGAGTTCACTGTAGGTGTGTGGAGTTGTTTCTGGGTTCACTGTTCTGTTCCATTGGTCTGTGTATCTGTTTTTATGCCAGTGCCATGATGTTTTGGTTACCATAGGTCTGTAGTATAATTTGAAGTCATGTAATGTGATTCCTCTAGTTTTGTCTCTTATTCCCAGAATAGCTTTGGCCATTCTTGGTCTTTTGTGGTGTCTTCTAAATTTTAGACTTGATTTTTCTATTTCTGTGATGAATGTCATTGGTATTTTGATAGGGATTGCATTGAATCTATAGATTGCTCCGAGTAGTATGGACATTTTAACAATATTGTTTCTTCCAATCCATGAATGTGGAATATCTTTCCATATTTGCGTGTCCTCTTCAATTTCTTCCAGCAGTGTTTTATAGTTTTCGTTGTAGAGATCTTTTACTTCTTTGGTTAATTCCTAGGTATTTAATTTTGTTTGTGAGTATTGTAAATGGGATTATTTTTTAAATTTCTTTTTTAGATTGTTCATTGTTGGCATATAGAAATGCTACTGACTTTTGTATGTTGATTTTGTATCCTACAACTTTACAGAATTTATCAGTTCTATTTTTTTTTTTTTTTTGGTGGAGTTTAGGTTTTTCCAAATACAAGATTATATCATCTACAGACAAGGATAATTTAACTTATTCTTTTCCAATTTGGATGCCCTTTATTTCTTTCTCTTGTCTGATTGCTCTAGGTGGGACTTCCAGTATTGTGTTGAATAACAGTGGTGACAATGCACATCCTTGTCATCTTTTAGATCTTAGGGGAAAGGCTATGAGTTTTGGCTTTTATTATGTTGAGATATATTTCCTCTATACCCCAATTTTTTGAGAGTGTATTAGTCTATTTTTATGCTGCTGATAAAGACATACCCAAGACTGGTCAATTTACAAAAGAAAGAGGTTTATTGGACTGACAGTTCCACATGGCTGAGGAGGCCTCACAATCATGGTGGAAAGTGAAAGGCACGTCTTACGTGGTGGCAGACAAAAGAAGAGAGCTTGTGCAGGGAAACTCCCCTTTTTAAAGTCATCATGTCTCGAGAGACTTATTCACTATCATGAGAACAACACTGGAAAAACCCACCCCCATGATTCAATTACCTCCCACTGGTATCTCCCATGACACTTGTGAATTGGGTGAGTTACGATTCAAGATGATATTTGGGTGGGGACACAAGCAAACCATATCAAAGGGGTTTTATCATGAAGGAATGTTGGATTTTAGCAGATTCTTGTCCAGCATCGATTGGAATGGTCATATGATTTTTGTCCTTTATTCTGTTGATATGATGTATCACAACAATTGATTTGCGTATGTTGAACCGTGCTTGCATCCCTGGAATAAATCCTACTTGGTCATGATGAATGACCTTTTTAATATATTGTTGAATTCGGTTTGCTAGTATTTTGTTGAAGATTTTTGCATCCATATTTTTCAGAGATTTTGGCCTGTAGTTTTCTATTTTGCATGTATCTTTGTCTGGTATTAGGCTAATAGTGGCCTTGTAGAATCAGTTTGCCAGTATTCCCTCCTCTTCAATTTTTTGAATACTTTGAGTAGGATTGGTATTAGGTTTTAAGTTTTTGGTGGAATTCAGCAGTGAAGCCATCAGGTCCCAGGCGTTTCTTTACTGGGAGACTATTTATTACAGATTTAATCTCATTGCTTGTTATTGACCTGTTCACATTTTGGATTTCTTCATGATCTAATTTTGGTAGATTTTACGTGTCTAAGAATTTGTCCATCTCCTCTAGATTTTCCTCTAGATTTTCCAATTTATTGGCACATAGCTGTTCATAGTAGCCAGTAGTGACCCTTCGAATTTCTGTGGTATCAGTTGTAATGTCTCCTTTTTCACCTCTGATTTTATTTGGGTCTTCTCCTCTTTTTTTCTTAATCTGACTAAAGGTTTGTCAATTTTGTTTATGTTCTCAATAAACCATATTTTTGTTTCATTGATCTTTCGTATTTTGTTTTCTTCATTTCAAATTTATTTATTTCTGCTCTGATCTTTTGTTTTTGTTTGCTTGTTTGTTTATACCAGAGTCTCACTCTTTCTCCCAGGCTGAGGTGCAGTGGTGTCATGGCTCACTGCAGCCTTGACCTCCCAGGGTCAAGTCATTCTTTCACCTTTTAGCCTCCCAAGTAGCTGGGACTACAGGCACCACCACACCCAGCTAATTTTTGTACTTTTTGTAGAGATGGGGTTTTGCCATGTTACCCAGGCTGGTCTCGAGCTCCTTGGCTCAAGCAATCTGCCCACCTCACTCTCCCAAAGTGTTGGGATTACACATGTGAGCCATGACACCTGGGCTGTTTCTTTTCTTCTACTAATTTTGGGTTTGGTCTGCTCTTCCTTTTCTGGTTCTTTAAGATGAATAATTGTTATTTGTTTGAGATTTTTCTTCTTTTTTGATGTAGCACTTATAGCTGGAAGTTTTCCTCTTAATATTGGTTTTGCTGTATCCCATTGGTTTTGCTCTGTTGTATTTGTATTATCATTTGTTTCAATAAATTTTTCAATTTCCTTCTTAATTTCTTCATTGACCCACTGGTCATTCAGGAGCATATTGTTTAATTTCCATTTGTTTGTATAGTTTTCAAAATTCTTCTTGTTATTGATTTCTAGTTTTATTTCATTGTGGTCAGAGAAGTTGCTTGATGTTATCTCAGCAACTTCTTTGTTGTTTGAATGTTTTAAGACTTATTTTGTGACAACGTATGGTCTATCCTTGAGAATGACCCATGTGCTGAGGAGAAGAACATATATTCTGTAGCCACTGGATGAAATGTTCAGTAAATATCTGTTAGGTCCATTTGGTCTATAGTGCAGATTAAGTCCAATTGTTCTTTGATGATTTTCTGTCTGGGACATCTGTCCAATGCTGAAAGTGGGGTGTTGAAGTCTCCAGCTATTATTGTATTGAGATCTATGTCTCTCTTGAGCTACAATAATATTTGCTTTATATATCTGAGTGCTCCAGTATTGGGTGCATATATATTTACAATCACTATATCCTCTGACTAAGTTTACCCCTTTTTCATTAGATAATGACCTTCTTTGTCTCTTGTTAATTTTATTCTTGAAATCTATTTTGTCTTTTATAAGTATAGCTACACCTGCTCTTTTTTGGTTTCCGTTGGCATGGAATATCTTTCTCCATTCTTTTTTTTCTTTTTTCTTTCTTTTTTTTTTTTTTTTTTTTTTTTTTAGGTGGAGTCTTCTTCTGTCACCCAGGCTGGAGTGCAATGGCATGATCTCGGCTCACTGCAGCCTCTGCTGTTGGGGAAACCCCACCCCCGATATTCAACATGTGTTCTTTTCTATTTTCCTAAGTGGCAGCTGGTCTGAGAAATAAAGAGAAAGAGTACAAAAGAGATAAATTTTAAAGCTGGGTGTCTGGGGGAGACATCACATGTCGGCAGGTTCCGTGATGCTCCCTGAGCCGTAAAACCAGCAAGTTTTTATTAGCAATTTTCAAAGGCGAGGGAGTGCATGAATACGGTATGCGTCACAGAGATCACATGCTTTAAGGGCAACAAAAGATCACAAGGCAGGTCAGGGCGAGATCACAAGGTCAGGGCGAAACTACAATCACTAACGAACTTCCGTGTCCAGCTGTGCACACATTGTTGTTGATAAACAAGGTTCAAGAGCAGAGAACCGGTCTGACTGTAATTTGCCAGGCTGGAATTTCCTAATCCTAGCAAGCCTGGGGGCGCTGCAGGAGATTAGGGCATGTTTCATCCCTATTTACATCTGCATAAACGCAGACACTCCCAGGGCGGCCATTTTAGAGGCCTCACCCTGGGAATGCATTCTTTTCCCAGGGCTATTAGTTATTAATATTCCTTACTGGGGAAAGAATTCAGCGATATTTATCTTACCCATTTTCGGTAATAAGAGAAATATGGCTCTGTTCCACCCGGCCCACAGACAGTCAGACTTTAAAATTATCTCCTTTGTTCCCTGAAAATCACTGTTATCCTGTTCTTAAGATGCCCAGATTTCATGTTGTTCAAATACACATGCTCTACAAACAATTTGTGCAGTTAACACATTCATCACAGGGTCCTGAGGTGACGTACATCCTCCTCAGTTTACGAAGATGACAGGATTAAGACATTAAAGTAAAGACAGGCATAGGAAATCACAAGGGTATTGATTGGGGAAATGATAAGTGTCCATGAAATCTTCACAATTTATGTTCAGAGATTGCAGTAAAGACAGGCGTAAGAAATTATAAAAGTATTGGGGAACTAATAAATGTCCATGAAATCTTCACAATTTATGTTCTTCTGCCATGGCTTCAGCTGGTCCCTCCATTCAGGGTCCCTGACTTTCCGTAACACTCTGCCTCTTGGGTTCAAGCAATTTTCCTGCCTCAGCCTCCTGAGTAGCACATGCCCAGCTAGTTTTTTTATTTTTTGTATTTTTAGTAGAGATGGAGTTTCACTGTGTTGGCCAGGCTGGTCTTGAAACTCCTGACTTCAAGTGATCCACCCCCTCGGCCTCACTCCAACATCACTAAGCTAAAGGGAAAGGTCAAGCTGGGAACTGCTTAGGGGAAACCTGCCTCCAATTCTATTCAAAGTCACCACTGTGCTCACTGAGATAAATGCCTATCTGATTGCCTCCTATGGAGAGGCTAATCAGAAACTTAAGAGAATGCAGCCATTTGTATCTTATCTACCTATGACCTGGAAGCCCCCTCCCCGCTTCCAGTTTTCCTGCCTTTCTGGACTGAAATAATGTTTGTCTTACATATGTTGATTGATGTCTTGTGTCTTCCTCAAATGTATAAAACCAAGCTGTGCTCTGACCACCTTGGCCACATGTCCTCAGGACTGCCTGAGGCTGTGTCGCAGGCACCATCCTCAACCTTGGCAAAATAAGCTTTCTAAATTAACTGAGACCTCAAGTGATCCACCCCCCTCGACCTCCCAAAGCGCTGGAATTACAGGCATGAGCTACCACACCTGGCCTCAAGTGTGTTTCTTGTAGGTAGCAGGTCATTGTGTCTTATTTTTTCATCTAGTCAGCCATTCTATATCTTTTTATTTTAATAGTTTAGTTCACTGACATTTAACGTTATTATTGATGTTTTATTCTACTGCAGCTAAGATGGCACTCAAACCACAATACAAAGTCCTTCCCACTCTTCTTTCCCCTTTCCACAGATAGAGGAACCGCCTTCTGTGGCCACCACCACCACTGGCCCATGGGGGTTTCTGCTAGGCCACTGCTCATGTTCTATTAAAGCCAAAGGGCTCTTCAATCAGCTTGTGGTGAATGCTGCCAGTCCTGGGACTCACCCTGAATTCTGGCTTGGGGCAGGTCCAGAAATGCTGCCCAAGAGTGGAGGCCTAGATTCCTGAACTCCAAGAGACTGCTTGTTGCTTACCTCACTGTGAATGAGTGGGTTCCTAAGGTGCCAAGTTTCCCTTTATTTTTCCCTCTGCTTTTTTCAAACAGAAGTCTCTCCATGTAGCCACTACAGCTAGTTTTGTGCTAAGTCTTACTTGAAGCCAGCACATCTCAGAGTCTCTCCCAAGGCCCACAGCATACTACCTGGGCATTGCTGCTGGTTATTCAGGGCCCAAGGGCTCTTTCGTCAGCTGGTGATGACTCCTGGCAGGACTGGGTCCTTCCCTTCAAGGCAGTGGGTTCCCTTTTGGCCCAGAGTGTGTCTAGAAATGTCATCTAGGAGCTAGGGCCTGGAATGGGGGTCTCACAACTCTAGCCAGTGCCCCATCCTATTGTGGCTGAGCTGGTATCCAAGAGGTAAGACACAGTCCTCCTCAGTCTTCCCTGTCCTGTCCTCAGGTGAAAGGAAGGGGTCTCTTTCTCATTGATGCGAGGTGCACTGCCTGGGGTTGGGAGAAAAGTGGTGCAAGCACTCCCTTAGCTTCCCCTGCTGGTGTCTCCTTAAGTCACATGCCACCCTAGTACACTGGCTCTAAGCCTAGCACAGCACTAGGAGTTGCCTAGAAATTGCAATCCTAGGCTGCCTTTCAAGTTTACCTAGAACCCCAGAGTACTTTAGCCTGTGATTGGTGAGGTTACTGAGAAACTTAAGTTCCAGTTGCTGGCATGAGCGATTCCCATCTGACTAGGGCTGATCCAAATGCTCCCTCCATGCCTGGGTGCTGGTTGAGCACAGCACAGCTTTGTTCCCCTCTGTGGCAGGGCAGCACTAAGTTCAATGTAAAGTCCCCCAGTCCCTGTGCTCTCCCTTCCGCAAGTGTACAGGCTTTCTCTCCCTGCACTGCTGGCTGCTGTGGGTAGCTGGCTAATTTTTGTATTTTTAGTAGAGATGGTGTTTCACCATATTGTCTAGGCTGGTCTCAAACTCCTGACCTCGTGATCTGCCTGCCCTGGCCTCCCAAAGTGTTGAGATTACAGGTGTGAGCCACTGCGCCTGGCCACAAGTGAATTTCGAAATGCATTTAATAATTGATTTCTAGACAAAACAGTTAAAAAGTATTAGAGTATCTCTAGCCAGTTAGTTTTAAATATTATTTGATTTATTTAAGTGGCATATATGTCTTCAAATGTATCTCATTACTATTGTGATAAAACATTATAACTCATAAAATACATATTGATTTCATAAATACAGTACACTATTTTTATTTAAAGGCTAACCCCCTGGAAAATATTTTGACACATTTTCTATGATCATTGTTAGTTTTATACGGGAATAAAAAAGCCACTGGGATTGTAAAATAAACTGATTTATTCTGAGTCAGAGTTTGTGTACAAGTTATTGTCTCTCTTTTGAAATTAATGTAAGCTTCTGAGGCTAGTCCGAATTCAGTGGTGTTTACAACAAATTGCTCACAATTACACATTTCCTTGTTTATTTTACACTCCCGCTGCTTCACTTGACTAGCCTCAAAAAATATGTGTGTATATATATGTATATAAAAGCTTCTGAGATGGACTGATCTTTCTATTTTTCTGGTTTTTATACTAGGCCTTTATTGTAACATTTGAATTTAGATGTAATAAAACTTTGGTAATTCAGAATTCATACCAATACTAGTTGGGGATAGCTGAGTTGAATTAGTAAAAACTTGGAATTAGAGAGTATTTTCAAATCTATATATATATTAGGTTTGGGTTTTCAAGACATTTAAATATGTGCAGTACTGCAAACTTAGCATCTTTCTAAGTTTTCTTGTATAATGAGTATTTTAAATTAGAATTGTAGTTGAGTAACAGTAATACATTTCCCATTTTCTAAATTCTTAAGTAGATCATCTTGTATTTCTTTGCATTTCAATTATCCTCTTATTCTTCTATGTCTTTCCTGCCTCTTTACCTTTCACCTTATAAATGTGCTCAAACCTCTATTATAGAGAAGAAAAAGTAATATCTTTTCCCTACCCATTGCAAGAATCATAGCTGACACCCCATAACAAAAGATGGATTAACAAGAGAAAAGCATAAAAATTTAATCAAGCTTTTATGTGACACAAAAATGAAGACCCAAAGACCCAGGGAAACGAAGACCCAAAGACTCAGGGAAAACTGTATGTTCATGCTAAGTTTGATGAAAGAAATGAATAGTTGTGGAGACACATGATTGAACAAAAAAGGGTATGATCTAATGGTAACAAACTGGGCCTGTTTGTTGAGAATCTTTCCTGTGTCTCTCTATGACATTCCTTCTCCTTCAGTGTGCTGCAGGAAACCTGTCTCATGCATCTTAAAGGGAGAAGGGAGGAGGTTTGAGAGGGACCTTTCTAGATTGTATGGCTTGCTTTGTGAGATGGGGAATTCTAGTTTCTATTACCTGCCTTAGGGAGAGGAAGGGGGATTGAAGAAAGGAGGGCCTGGAGAAGGTCAGAGAGTGACCTTGAAGGTGCCATATCTTGGGGTAGTATTTTCTGAGCCCTGACGCTACCATTATCCCTGACTGCCCTTTTAGCTGTTGCCTTATCTCTTTGCTCTTTTTTAGGGCTAAACTTTCTTTTTTTTTTTTTTTTTTCTTTTGAGTCGGAGCCTCGCTCTGTCGCCCAGGCTGGAGTGCAGTGGCGCGATCTCAGCTCACTGCAATCTCCGCCTGCCAGGTTCAAGCGATTCTCCTGCCTCAGCCTCCCGAGTAGCTGGGATTATGGGCGCCCTCCGCCACACCCGGCTGATTTTTGTATTTTTAGTAGAGACAAGGTTTCACTTTGTTGGCTAGGCTGGTCTTGAACTCCTGACCATGGCCAGGGCCAAACTTTCTAGTTCTCCAGTTTCTGATCATTCCTTAACCCACTGCAATCTGGCTTTCGCTTCCATTTCTCCACTGAAATAGCCCCTCACTAGATTTTAACATGCACCTACTAATGGCAAAATCCAGTGTAGCATTTGACAGTGATGACCACATCTTCCTTCTTGATACTCCTGTCTTGGTTTCTATCTCATTTTTCTTCCCTGTTATCATTTTGATGTCCTTGCGTAAGTTTTCTTCTGCTTGCTCTTAGGGTCTGATCCTCATTTTATTACTCTAAAAAGCGCTCTCTGGAGTGTTAATGACTCTAGATGTTTTTTATATTCTGCCGTGTCTAAATTTACATCCTATAACATTTTTTCTGTTCCCTGAATCTGTGTTTCTGATTGTTTGCATGCCCTACATATATTTCAGGTTAAGTATCTACCCCATCCCCTAATGGTATCTACCCAGTTGTCTAAGCTCTATTCCTCAGTCTTTCTTGATTCTTTTTCTTTCTCATTTCCATCACCTAGTTGGTTATCAGCCCTAATATATGCATCCTTTCTGCAATTCATGTCTGTCTCTATTGCCCTTGCCCTTTATGGAACCCTCATACTTTCTTGCCTAGGCAGTTGTGATAACTGATTAATGGTCCTCCTTTCTCAGCTCTTGGATAATTCTCTGACTTTAAATTTCTTTATTCTAGTGTTCAGTAGCATCATAGCTTGACTGTAGTTAATAATAACTTATTATATATTTTAAAATAGCTAGAAGAAAAGATTGATAATATTCCCAGCACAAAGAAATGATAAATATCTTTGAAGTGATTACCCTAATTTGATGATTACACATTGTATGCATGTATCACAATATCACAAGTACCTGATAAATATGTACAATTATGTATCAATAAAAAATAATTTTCAGACAATGTGAGAAAATGCCCTTAAATAAAACTGTAAATCTGTAAATGCTCTTTTAAATAAAACTGTAAAACTGTAAATCATCCAAAAAATTTCTTATTGGCTTCCCATTACCAATAAGATAAAGTTTGGACTTGTTAAAATCTTTGTGGACCATTCCTTGTTTCCTTCTCTATATTTCATTACCTGCCAAAATTCACTTCCTCACTAGCTTCATTGAACTGCTCTTTGTTTTCTACACAGGCTATGCTTTCTTAGTTCTTTTTGCTTTTCTTCTTCTGAGAATGCCCATTAGCCCTGTTATCTCTGGCAAATTCCTATTAATTAGAAATGGGAGTATAGTTGGCCCTCTGTATCTGCAGGTTCCACATTCATGCATTCAGCCAACCAAGATTGAAAATATGTGGGAAAAAAGGCAAAAAAAAAAAAAATAATACAAATCAAAAACAATATAGTATGACAACTGTTTAGATAGCATTTACATTGTATTCAGTATTATAAGTAATCTGGAGATGATTTAAACTATACAGGAGGATGTGAGTAGGTTATATGCAAATACTATGCCATTTTATATAAGGGAAGGGACCTGAATATCTGTGAATTTTGGCATGGGTGAGGCGGGGGCAGAGTTCCTGGAACCAATCCCTTGCAGATATCAAGAGATGATTTTATGGCACAGTGCCTGGGCTTCTAGAATCAAACCACTTGGGTTCCAGTCCTTACTTGGATACCTATTAACTATGTGACTTTGTCGAGTCATGTAACCTTAATTAAGTTTGTTTATAAAAACTTTACAAATGAGTGTAACAATACAGGCATACTTAAGAGATATTGTGGGTTTGACTCCAGACAACGCCATTAAAGCAAATATCTATTCAATAAAGCAAGTCACATGAATATATATCACTAAAGCACGTTACATGAATATTTTTGGGTTTCCCAGTGCATAAAAGTTATGTTTACATTGTTCTGTAATCAGCTAAGTGCATAATAGTATTATGTATTAAAAAATGATACACCTTGATTAAAAATACTTTATTGCTAAAAATTGCTCACAATTATCTGAGCCTTCAGCGAGTCATAATCTTTTTGCTGGTGGAGGGTCTTGTGTAGATGTTAATGGTGGTTACTGAAGGTTGGGTGGCTATGGCGATTTCTAGTTTGCCACATCAATGGACTTTCCTTTCACAACAGATTTCTCTGTAGCATGTGATGCTGTTAGATAGCATTTTACTTACGGTAGAACTTCTCTCAAAATTGGAGTCAATCCTCTAAAACCCTGCCACTGGTTTATCAAATAAGGGTATGTCACATTGTAAATCATTTGTTTTCATTTCAACAGTGTTCACAGCTTCTTCAGCAGGAGTAAATTCTACCTTAAAAATTCCCACCTTTCTTGCACATCAATTAAAAGCAACTCCTTATTTGTTAAAGTTTTATCATGAGATTGCAGTAATTCACTCACATCTTTAAGCTCTACTTCTAGGCCAGGCGTGGTAGCTCATGCCTGTAATCCTAGAACTTTGGGAGGCCGAGGTAGGTGGATCCCTTGAGCTCAGGAGTTTGAGACCAGCTTGGGCCAATGACAAAACCTCGTCTCTACAAAAAATACAAAAAAATTAGCTGGTCATGGTGGCACATGCTTGTAGTCCCTTCTACTTGGTGGGGAGGGCTGAGGCAGGAGGATCGTTAGAGCCCAGGAGGTCAAGGCTGCACAGTGAGCCAAGATTATGACACTGCACTCCAGCCAGGGTGACAAAATGAAACCCTGTCTCAAAAAAAAAAAAAAAAAAAAAAAAAAGCTGTACTTTTTAGTTCTCCTGCTGTTTCTACCACATCTGCAGTTATTTCCTCCACTGATGTCTTGAGTCCTTCAAAATCATGCATTGACAATCAGAATGAATTTCTTCCAAAATCTCGTTAATGTTGATATTTTGACCTCCTCCCATAAATCACAAATGTTCTTAATAGCATCTAGAATGATGAATCATTTGCAGAGGTTTTCAATTTACTTTGCCCAGGCCCATCAGAAGAATCACTATCTATGACCCCAATAGCTTTATATGTTATGTTATTACTTAAATAGTAAGACTTGAAAGTTGATATTACTCCTTGATCCATGCACTGCAGAATGGATGTTATGCATGAAAACAACATTGATCTCTTTGAACATCTTCATGAGAACTGTTGGTTGACTAGACTCATTGTATATGAGCAGTAACATTATGAAAGGAATCTTTTTTTCTGAGCTCGATAGTAGGCTTAACATGTTCAGTAAAGCATGCTGTAAACAGATGTGCTGTCATCCAGGCTTTGCTGTTCTATTTATAAAGCACAGGCAGAAAATATTTAGCATAATTATTAAGGGACCTAGGATTTTGGGGATGGTTAAATGAACATTGGCTTCAATTTAGAGTCAGCAGCTGCATTAGCCCCTAACAAGAGTCAGCCTGTTCTTTGAAGCTTTGAAGCAGGCATTAACTTCTATCTACAACAGTCCTAGATGTCATATTCTTCCAATAGAAGGCTGTTTTGTCTACATAGAAAATTTGTTGTTTAGTGTAGTCACCTTTATCAGTTGTCTTAGCTAGCTAGATCTTCTGTATAATTTGCTTCACCTTCTACATCAGCACTTGCTACTTCACCTTACACTTTTATGTTATGCAGTCAGCTTCTCTCCTTCAATCTCATGAACGAACCAACCTCTACAGCTTCCAACTTTTCTTCTGCAGCTTCCTCACCTTGACTTCATAGGATTGAAGAGAGTTAAGGCCTTGCTCTGGACTGGGCTTTGTCTTAAGGGGATGTTGTGGCTGGTTTGCTGTTCTATCCAGACCACTCAAACTTTGTCCATATTAGCAATAAGACTGTTTTGCTTTCTTATTTTTGGTATGTTCACTGGAATGAGTAGCACTTTTAATTTTCTTCAACACTTATTTGCATGCACAGCTTAGTTAATTGGAGCAAGAGGCCTAGCTTCATCCTGTCTCTGCTTTCTACCTGTCTTCCTCACTAAGCTTAATCATTTCAAGCTTTTTATTTAAAGTGAAAGACATACGATTTCTTTTCACTTGAACACTCAGAGGCCATTGTGGGATTATTAATTGGCTTAATTACAATATTGTTGTGTGTCAGAGAATAGGAGATAGGGAACAACCTGTTAGTGGAGCAGTCAGAACACACACAACATTTATCGATTAAGTTTGTTTTCTTATATGGGCGTCATTTGAGTCATCTCTCAAAAATTGCAATAGAAACGTCAAAGATCACTATCACAGATCACCATAACAGATATGATAATAATGAAAAAGTTTGAAATATTGTTAGAATTCCCAGAATTTGACAGACATGAAGCGAGTACGTGCTATTGGAAAAATGGCACCAATAGGCTTGCTTGATACAGGGTTGCCACAAACCTTTTCTGCACATTTTGAAACTTTGTATTTGCACATTTAAAAAATTGTATATCCCAATAAAATCACTGGAACAAAAAAATCGATACTGTGATTAAACTGAATTTTATAGCTTGCAGGACACCTTGGATCAGCTTGGTTTTACTATAGCTTTTACTGTCATTCCACCCTGCTTCTTCCTTCACCAACATTCAAATTCTTTCCCTTATCTGCTAGCCAGGCAGATGGGAGAGGCAAAAGCAGTCTTCATTTTCAGTAGCTCTTGATTCTTTGATGTGAGAGGAACAGCACAGTCATTTAAACTTGATCCAACCTCTTTGTATCTTGCAAAGTTCATCAGCCAAAAAAAGTAAAATATGAAGGCAATGCTTGTGCAATGTACAGTTCATTTTCATGATGTATACCTTATTATGATTTGTCTGCTTGCTTCTCTTGTTTGGTCATTTCTTTGGAAGGCAGTGAATTTTTTTCTTGCGTTTTTTGTCTTCTTCAATTGTGACTTACCAAATTTCTCAATCCCAGCCGTATCAGATTTGTTGGATGTGGTTGCCAAGGAAGTAGAGTAAGGCATTTGAGCGAGCAGAATCTGATCTGCTCAATGGCCACCAGTGGGTGTCTACAAACATTCAATTTGTAAAAAGAAAAATATTGTATCTGTGAAGTGCAGTAAAGCAAAACTCAATAAGATGAGGTGTGCCTGTACTTTCCTTCACATGATTGTTGTAACTATTAAATTATTTAATAATAAAAGTGCTTAGAATTACACTTGCCACAGAGTAAGCACTTAATAAATATTAGCATATTCACTCAAATATCACTGTTTCATTGACATATAGATTAAAACCAAAAATAAGTGACTTCAGTGATTGTCTTACCTGATAAATAGGATTTTTTCACACATGCCAATTTCATTCAGTGGCTCTCTGGCACACTGGGTTGAAGGCATATTGAGGTTGTGTGTGAGATCACCTGGAAAGAGCATGCTGCTAGATTTGTGATAGTTGTCATAGGAGAGACGGTGGAGGAACAATACGTCTTGTATTTATTATCTCTAATACAGCTCACCCCCCAGTTTGTGGTTAAGATATCAGGTTGGTTATCTATTTTTCCAAGGGTTGTGGAAGATAATGCTGCATATGTAAAGGGGACCATTAAATAGAACCAATGGAACAGAACAGAGGCCTCAGAAATAACACCACACATCTACAACCATCTGATCTTTGACAAACCTGACAAAAACAAGAAATGGGGAAAGGAGTCTCTATTTAATAAAAGGTGCTGGGAAAACTGGCTAGCCATATGTAGAAAGCTGAAACTGGATCCCTTCCTTACATCTTATACAAAAATTAATTCAAGATGGATTAAAGACTTAAATGTTAGACCTAAAACCATAAAAACCCTAGAAGAAAGCCTAGGCAATACCATTCAGGACATAGGCATGGGCAAGGACTTCATGACTAAAACACTGAAAGCAATGGCAACAAAAGCCAAAATAGACAAATGGGATCTAATTAAAGAGCTTCTGCACAGCAAAAGAAACTATCATCAGAGTGAACAGACAACCTACAGAATGGGAGAAAATTTTAACAATCTACCCATCTGACAAAGAGCTAATATCCAGAATCTACAAAGAACTTAAACAAATTTACAAGAAAAAAAAATCAAACAACCCCATCAAAAAGTGGGCAAAAGATAGGAACAGACACTTCTCGAAAGAAGACATTTATGCAGCCAACAGACACATGAAAAAATGCTCATCATCACTGGCCATCAGAAATGCACATCAAAACCACAGTGAGATACCATCTCCCACCAGTTAGAATGGCAATCATTAAAAAGTCAGGAAACAACAGGTGCTGGAGAGGATGTGGAGAAATAGGAACACTTTTACACTGTTGGTGGGACCGTAAACTAGTTCAACCATTGTGGAAGACAGTGTGGCGATTTCTCAAGGATTTAGAACTGGAAATACCATTTGACCTAGCCATCCCATTACTGGTTATATACCCAAAGGATTATAAATCATGCTACTATAAAGACACATGCACACATATGTTTATTGTGGCACTATTCACAATAGCAAACACTTGGAACCAACCCAAATGTCCATCAATGACAGACTGGATTAAGAAAATGTGGCACATATACACCATGGAATACAATGCAGCCATAAAAAAGGATGAGTTCATGTCCTTTGTAGGGACATGGATGAAGCTGGAAACCATCATTCTCAGCAAACTATCACAAGGACAGAAAACCAAACACTGCATGTTCTCACTCATAGGTGGGAATTGAACAATGAGAACACTTGGACACAGGGTGGGGAACATCACACACTGGGGCCTGTCATGGGGTGGAGGGAAGCGGGAGGAATACCGTTAGGAGACATACCTAATGTAAATGACGAGTTAATGGGTGCAGCACACCAACATGACACATGTATGCATATGTAACAAACCTGCACATTGTGCACGTGTACACTAGAACTTAAAGTATAATTAAAAAAATTGACCACAAATATAAGTATATACAAATGTAAAAAAAAATAAGAATAATTTAAAAAGAAAGAACCTTGAATGCCAGACAAAGAAGTTTGGACATAATCCAAAAGTTAGTAGGTGTTACAACAGGACAGTCATGAGTTGCAAACGGAAGGTTAATCTGCCACTGATATGTAGGATCATTTGCAGTGAAGAGGAGTCAGAAGTAAGAATTCCAGTGGTTGTCATACTGTATTTTCTTGACTCTAAGCATTTTTTCACATATAAGCATAGTTCTTATGTAGTAGGGTTGTTAAGAAGATTAAATGGATTAATACATGTAAGACATTTAAATCAGTGCCTGGCATATAGCAAGCAGTAGTACAAGTGTTAGCTGTCATCATTATTACAATTATTAATCAATATATACATTTAATGTAGTGTTTTTTTAACCCGAAAGCAGCAGGTTTCTTAATAATAGATGACATCTTAGAATGGTGAGATTATAGACCAGGTGTACGATAATGAGGGCCTGGAAAAGGGTGGTAGTTGTGAGAATTCTGAAGAAGTAAGTCTGAGAGAGATTAAAAAAAGAATTGACTTGATGACGTATTAGGTATAGTAAATTAAGAAAAAGGAAAACTCTAAGACAACCCTCAGATTACACACCTTAATGAATGGGAAATAGCTTGATTAAGAAAGAAATGTTACTTGATCTGTGTAAAGTACTTACAACAAGGCCTTGCACATGGAAAGCATTATATTTGTTAGTTTTAGTAGTAGGACTGTTTATACTTGTTATATACTTAAATTTGTTATCAGGTCATTTAATAAAGCTACCAAAATATGAAAGAACCTTGTACATAATTTACTAGTAGGGAATTTATATATTCAAGGGAAAATAAATTATGTGTTTTAAATATTTTTCAGTATAAATCAATGAGGAAGAGTTCAAGTGGCAATGAAAATGATGAGGTAAGAAAAGATAATTATTTGAAATGTTTACTTATATGAAGTTGGCTCAGTGAGAGTAAAATGCAATCCATTTTTCAGATTCTTTGTTTTGATTTAATGCATGGTTTTTTTCCAACAATAAAAACATATGAGCATCATCATGCAGTTATTAATTTAATCATTTAATTTCCATATGTCCTTTAGAATGGAATTACTAATAATTCAGTTTTAGAATTTTTTCATCATTCATCTTAGACCTGTAATCCATGAGTGTAAGTGTGTTGTCTTTCATATCTTTTATGTTTCTAAGTCAGCCTGGTTGTCAATTGAGATTTTTTTTTAGGAACTTTGTTTAGGAACTCCTTCCACAAATTCTGCATACTATTTTAAAATTTAAAATTTGACTTCTACAGTTTGTGCATTACCATAAACCTTTCTACTGCACCAGTGTAAACTATGCAGCAACCTATCATTGTTGAAAAGATATATTCTCATTACTATAAATTTTGTGTATTTTTGTTGGAGAGATTGGTATTTAATTTCATGTTGGGTACTTGGCAGGGCTTCTGAAAATGTCTTCAGTTTTAGGAAATAGAGTCACACGGGGAAGAATAATGAATAGAGCCAGATGATTGGGCATCTGCCAGATCAGATGCTGATTTCTCTCCATGGCCTCTCCAGTAGTATTTACTGGGATGAATAAAAGTCAGCTATAGCTATAACTGGTCATATTTTCACTGTTAGTATTTATGCTTAAGCCTGAATTACATGTTTGGTATGGGTATGCTTGGCAATATTTACCCGTGCATGAGCACAATCAGTTCCTGCACACCTGTCTAAGCTTTCCATTGCACCAACTCCATAAGATCCCAGCTTACACTTTAAATATTATTCCCAGGGAATGGCCTATTGTGTGGTCTCTAGCATGTCTTCACCAGCTGTCAAAGCTTCAGTGAATAACACCTGTGTACCTGCTGAAGCCTCTCAGATTTGTCTGGGAGAGGTTCAAGCCCTTGCAATCTTTTATCTGTCTTCTTACCTGCTTAGAATTTCTGCTGGATATATCTCATAAACCCAATAGGACTAAATATGTTCAAAACTGAGATTTTTTAAAATTTTTGCTTGTACCCATTTTTTCACTAATATCCAACAGTTTGTGCAGTGGCTCTCAACTTTGGCTGTACACTAAAATTACCAAGTGAGCTTTAGACAATACTGTTGCCTGGGTCACACCCCCTAGATATTATAATTTAATTGGCATGTGGTATGATATGGTATGGACTGAGCAATGAAGTTTTTAATGTTTCCCGTGTAAGTTTAATGTCCAGCCAAGGTTGAGAACTACTGAGTTAATGGAATCACCTTCCATCATCTAGCTGGAGCAGGGTCTGGCAAATTATGACCCACGGGCCAAATTTGACATACTGTATGTGATTGTAAGTGAAGCTTTGTCAGAAAACAGCCATACTCATTTGCCTATGGCTACTTTTTCATTACTGTGGCAGAGTTTGAGTATAGTAGCCCTCCTTTTTCTCCATTTCACTTTCCAAGGTTTCAGTTACCTGTGGTCAGCCACAGTCTAAAAAATAGGTGAGTACAGTACAATAAGACACTTAGAGACCACATTTACATAACTTTTATTAGAATACATTGTTATAATTGTTCTATTTTATTATTAGTTATTGATGTTAATCTCATACCTGATTTATAAATTAAACTTTATCATAGGTATGTATGTATAGGAAAAAACATAGCACGTATATTATAAAGGATCTGGTACTATCTGCAGTTTCAGGCATTCACTGGGGTTCTTGGAACATATTCCTCATGGATTAGGGGAACAGTTAGTTGTCACAAAGCCTAAAATATTTGTCATCTGCCTTTGACAGAAAACATTTTGTTTTCCCTGTCTCCTCATACCCGCTTTTCTCTTGCCTGCCTCAATATCTAATCAGTAGCCAAAACTTACTGTTTGTTTATATGCACTAAAATATTTTGCATACATTACGCTTTTTTTTCTACTGTTTCTGCTCTGGTGGAGGCCCCCATCCATTTCTCGCCTGTACTACTGCAATAGCCTCCTTGTTCTTCTCCCTTTCTCTAGTCCATTCTCACTGCAGCCGGAGTGGTCGTTTCAAAGAACACAGATGCAATCAGGCTATTCCCTTGCTTGGAAACCTTCAATTTCCCCCCATAACTTAGAAGATAAATTCTAGATCCTCTTTTATCAAGCCCCTGCTTGCCACATCAGCCTTAATTCATATCTTGGTCTTCTTTCACCTTACCCTCCATTCACCTTACCCTCCAGCAAGACAAAACTGCTCAGAGGTTTTCTGCACTTATCTTTACATTTGTTGCTTCCATGCTTTGGTTCTTCTCCTCTCATCTTAGCATGTTATTCCCTTCTTTCTTCTTCTGGTAAACACTCAGTTTTTTACTGAATTTATACTTTCTCAGGATACTTGCCTTTCTCTACCATCTTTACCATCCCCCCAAGTGCCCCTTATCTGTGCCTCATAATATACCATGCATTGTTCTGTATTATACTGAGAATGTTGTATTACCTGTATACATGAATCTATTTCTCTCTTCGACTGAAAGGTCCTTGGATGGGTGATATTTTACTAAATTTCAGTACTCTCAGTGTCTAGCATAGTGTCTGACATATAGTAGGTAGCCAATAATCATTTGTTGAATGAATGAATACATGTTCTATGTAGTGTGCATATTCAAAGTTAAATGTCAAAATTTTCGTATTTGGTTGGCAGTAGAATAGTCATTTAAAAATCATGGACCATTTAATGTTTTATTAAATGAAATTCTTTGTAATTATCAATAAGCCTATATTAGATACATGTAAATTTTCAAATGAAAGTTATTTCGGTTGATGGAGATTTTGCATGCCTTCATTTACATGTCTCAGGTTGGTAACACATCCGTGCTATTATATGTAGATAGTATTTTTCAAACTTTAAAGTACTATATTTTGAACCACTTGAGGGTCTTATTGAAATGTAGATTCTGATTAGTTAGGTCTTGGGTGAGGCCTAAGATTCTGCATTTCTAAACTCCCAGAGGATCCCTAGGCTGCTGGTTCACAGACCACATGTAGAGTGGCAATGTGCTGGATGGTATATCTTTAGTAGTTCTTCCTTTAGTAGTTGATCAAAACAATTTTTGTTTTCCTTTTATATGTTTAAATCATCATTTGTATTGTAATTTCATCTTCCATCCTTTTATTTTTATGTTTTAGCAAGACAGTGATAATGCTAATATGTCACCACAATCTCCAGTATCATCTGAGGTACAAGTTCTGTTTTTATATGTTTTAAAAATATGTTTTGTATGTTTTCTGTGTTTTACATAAGATTCTTCCTTGCCAGTTCTCTGTAACCTGATTTTTTTTTTGCAATGTAATATTCACTTATATTTTAAAATCCATGGCAGAATAGTTTGTACAAACCTTCTAGCCTATAAAAAGTTCTAAGAATGCCCTTTTTTGGTAAAAATATTGATACTAGCACTTGTTTATTTATGATTTTCTTATTGGGAAGTGTCTGTAGATCGCAGAAAAGAATTCACTTTATCAAATCTATGCTTTCTCATTCATCCATATTTTAAAATAAATGATAGATTTTAAGAACAACTTTCCAATTTTAAATTTGAAAAAAGTACTTCAGCATTGTGCAATGGCCTTTGGTTTTTCTTGTAACCAGTTAGGTCTGAAACCAATGCAAAAGAAATTTCCTTTTTCCACGAGAAACATCCCTGCAGTGGGTTGTTCCTATCGACAGGAGGTTACACCTTTTTGGAAGAATGGGTATCAGAAAGTTAGAGTTTGTGAAATCTCGATCAAATACTCTGGTGACTTGAATGACTGATTCTTCTAATTTATTTATTCAATTCTGTTGCTTAACAGCAAGAGATAAATTTTAAAAATTCTGAACTCTATCTCTTCTACTTCAGATTACCTTAAAGTGTATTGACATTAGTAAGTAAATGATTACACATTCATTTGATGAATTCAACACTTTGCCTAAAGTGTTGGATGGCCCAAATTCACCGTGTAACTTTGGTTACATAGATGCTATTAATATTTCATTATATGTAGGTGATGTTGCTTTTTTAATAGGCTAGGATTCTCTTTGTCTGTTGTTGTGGGTGATCTGCATTACAAAACTTTTAAATGGATTTGGACATTAATTTTGTAAACATGTTTCTAAATTATATGATAGGTAAAATGGTATACATACTTTTAGAAAACGATTTAAATTAAGATATCTTAAAATTAGTCTTTGTCAGATGCTTTTGTAATTCTTTTACTTAAGTTACAAGTATAAGCATATAAGTGACTACTGCCTATTTGCTTGATTTATGATCTTACGATCTGTGCTCACAGGATAGACTATTCATACCAAATTTCTCAAATAACTTAACATTGCCATATGTATATATATATATTTTTTTCTTTTCTTTTCTTTTCTTTTTTTTATTGACACATGATCTCACTCTGTTGCCCAGGCTGGAGTGCAGTGGCACGATCTCAGATCACTGCAACCTCCACCTCCCACATTCAAGCGATTCTTGTGCCTCAGCCTCCCGAGTAGCTGGGACTACAGGCACATGCCACCATACCTGGCAAATTTTTGTATTTTTAGTAGAGACAGGGTTTCACCATGTTGATCAGGCTGGTCTTGAACTTCTGGCCTCAAGTGATCTACCTGCCTCGGCCTCCCAAAGTGTTGAGATTACAGGTGTGAGTTTTATAATATATTTTTTATTTCATTTGGATCAGTGAAATTTTCATCTAGGAATTCATATTAATTTAACCAAAATAGTGAAGACAAACTGGGAGGCTTGTAGATTTGGATAGGGTGGTGAGTATGTATGTGTTTTGGTAACTCAACTGACGTTTAACTTGAACTGCATATCACATGTTAACAGAAGATTTAGGTAATCTACAGAATTCTGATTGCATTAATTTCATGTGTGAATGGAAAATAGTAAAACCAATTAGTGTAGTGCTTTACTGTTAACAAAGTGCTTGCCTGTATATTTGAACCTAAAAGCAGCCCCATAAAATAGGTATGATTCTCATCATTTTACAGCTTAAGAGATGGGTAACTTTCCCAACTATCTTAGTTAATAAATGGCAGAGAAGTGACTGAAGCTGAGCCCTACTCACTTCACAGAGTTGTTGCACAGGTTAAATAAGGTGCTGCTTAGGTTACATTATTTTATCACTTTACACAATAGTTTCATTTAGTTATCTCATTTAATCTTCACGGTAACCTCATTTGAAAGATGAAGAAACAATCACAGAGAAATTATATGTTGTGCTCAAAACACAGCCTAAGCTTTCTAACTCCCCCTTCAGATTTAATATACTACAAATCTTTCCACAGCAAACCACTGTGTGTGAAACATTTGAAACAATATGTATTCAAATATAAGAGATGATATTTGTCATCTGTCATTCTGCAGTCCCTATACAAATATGTTTGCCTTCAGATTATCTACTGTTAGGTGTTAAGTCCATAGTAGATGCTGAGTAAATACTAAATTCACTTATCTTTTCCTTGACGCTTACTTCATTTTTTGGGAAACTTCAATCTGGTTCTTTCAAAAAGTACGATCTATTTTATACAGTTCACTAATGATTTTCATTTTCTTTCTACTATGAAAGTATTTAAAGCCTGTATAGTTAGCTCAACTAGCAAATATTAGTTGACCTCTTAAAAGTGAAATGTATCAACTTGAATTGAAATGCAAGTTACTTTTCTCTTCACTAATTGTAGGGAAAATAAGTATTTCCCCAAACTGGAATGGATATGAATAAGCACCTTGATTATTTTGAAATAAAAGAAGTTGTATTATTTATTTATTTTTAACCTTTTAACTTTTTTTTAGGAATATGACAGAACTGATGGTTTTTCACACAGTCCCTTTGGCTTGAAGCCTAGATCAGGTAAATAGATATTCTGTAAATAAAATTTATCAGTTATATTTGAAACTAGTTTCCCAGCTTAAATGGGATTGATTCCATAGTTTTAAGTACACATAGATTCTTTCCCCTCTCCTAAAAGCAATTTTCTCTTAATCTTATTTGTCTTTCCAATTCCCATTCCCATTTCTTTCTTCCTCTTTACCTTCAAGCTCCTGAAACCTCAGCTTTTTGCCTTAGATATACTGCAGTCTTATTTCTACTCTACTGTGACTGCTGTTAGAATGACCACTCTGCCAGCAGACCAAACACTGTTTGAAATTATAGCACTCCATTATATTGTGGTTTTATAAAGGGATCTTTTCGCATTTGGCAAGCCCAAAAGAAAATGGATCCATGTTACTTGGCAAGGTATTGAATTACAGTTTTTATTCCTGAATAACTGTATTGACCTTCAAGAATAATTTCCTTTTTTAAAAGATAAAAGGCTGACGTATGTTCAGTAATCATTTTTAACCTGGGCCATAAGTTTCTAACAACGTATGTTTGAATAAGAACATGTATAGGTAGTATAAATCATTAACACTTATCTTCCCTGTTGCTTTCAATTATGCATATAAATAGAGTTCAAATATATTCTTTAAAAATATTTGGAATGTATTAGTAAGTAATAATGTTTTATGTCGTTTTGTATTGATTCTTTTTATCATGCCTCTTTCCCCATCAATAGTTGCTCCTTCCCATTAACTTTGTAACAAGTTAGGAAATTTCTGTTTTTATAGCTTTTAGCCGCTCATCTCGCCAAGAATATGGGGCAGCAGATCCGGGATTTACAATGAGAAGAAAGATGGAACATTTACGGGAAGAGCGAGAGCAAATACGACAACTTCGCAACGTAAGTCAGATTGCTCTTTCAGATCTGCTTTGTGGAAATGGGTTTAACTTGGAAAATTAATAAGGCATATGGATTTTATTTTCAATGCTCCTTAAAATGTTTGGATTATACAACAATTAGTAATATAAACATATAACATGTATGTTTAGATAAAGTATCTGATTTATACCTGTTTCTCTGTAGAATCTTGAATCCAGGTTAAAAGTAATTTTGCCTGATGACATTGGAGCTGCACTGATGGATGGGGTTGTTCTTTGCCATTTAGCCAATCATATAAGGCCACGTTCTGTTGCTAGTATTCATGTACCATCACCAGCAGTGGTAAGTTTTGTTTACAGTTTGTTAGTTCTCTAAAGGAAGATATTGCTTCTTATAATTGTCTTTAAATAATATACCTCAGTGAACGTAGTTTTCAGTTTTGATTAAGTTCCATAGAAAAATGCCTAAAAGTACATTTTTTCCCTTTTTACAGCCCAAACTGAGCATGGCAAAATGTCGAAGAAATGTAGAAAATTTTCTTGATGCTTGTAAAAAGTTGGGTGTCTCACAGGTAATTGTTATTTGTCGAACAACGTGATCACTTAAATTTGAATTTATTACATGCAAACTGGGATTCTTCTTAGAGCAATGAATAATGCTTTCTGAACATGAAAATGAATGCCTTCTCTTGGTACCTTCTCCTAAGCTCCAGCTTTAACTGTAGCAGTTATCTAATGGATGTTTTTAACTGCCTTTAAAGTCATTTATAAAATAGCTACAAATCTGGAAAATCATGCACATCACTGACCAAACGTAACTCAGTGGCCATGTTTACAACTTGGTTGTGATGCCATTGTTACCATCTTTTTTTCTTTCTTTCTTTCTTTTTTTTTTTCCAGAGAACATTTGGACTCGTTTGTAAGTCATTGGATAGATTCTGATTGGAAGATTTGCATTCAGTGTAAACAGCCTTTCAAACTTTATTTAAAATGCAAAATTGGAAATTATAGCAGCATATTATGATAGTATCTGTATTGGGCAAACTTTGAAATTTTTAGGAATTGTCTTACATTTCATGTAATAATTGCACTACTATGCAATTAATCATTAAAGCAGTATTGTAAATATATAAGGAACATGTGTAATCACAATATTGCTTCTTTGTAAAGTGTTATAAACCTAACCTCTACATGAATGACTATGGAGAAAAATGACATTGTTATCAGACCACAATTAAGTTGTTCTTGTTAAGCTGTCTTTTGAACAGTGTCTTAATAATCTGGTCTACAGATCCCATTTTAACCTCTTCCCTCAAGTAAGGAAACATAATTTAATGTGTAGAGAATCAGTGAATTGTTGGATAATTTGGAAATTACATGATGTTCTCTAATTACCTCTTATCTATACTTGATGTAATAGTGGTTTTTTTTGAGACGGAGTCTCACTCTGTTGCCCAGGCTGGAGTAGTGCAGTGGCATGATCTTGGCTCACTGCAACCGCTGCCTCCCGGTTCAAGCAATTTTCCTGCCTCAGCCTCCCAAGTAGCTGAGACTACAGGCACATGCCGCCACACCCAGATAATTTTTTATTTTTAGTAGAGACAGGGTTTCACCATGTTGGCCAGGCTGGTCTTGAACTCCTGACCTCAAGTGATCCACTCGCCTCGGCCTCCCAAACTGCTGGGATTACAGGCGCAAGCCACTGCGCTAGTTGATGTGATGTTTTAAATTTTTAATTCTTAAAAATATTTATTGTTTCTTTTTTCTACTCTCAATCTTCCAATGGGGAAATAGCAAACTTAGCAACGCTTTCTCCAGCCATTACATTATACAGATTTTCCCATTTTGCCATTTTTTCTTTTTTAAAATTAAAAAAAACCTTGTTTTAGAGATGGAGTCTCACTGTGTTGCCCAGGCTGGACTGGAACTCCTGAGCTCTAGACTTCTATTTCACGAATAACTGGGATTGCAAGCATTCACTACCTCACTAATGTTATGTCATTTCTGTTTTAAGGGTTTTATTTTTAGCTTGAGTGTTTTTCCTCTGACCTCAGAATTGGTAATATATAATAATTTTTAAATTAATTTTCTTTGTTTTAGGATGTTTTCTAATTTTTAACAGCCTTATTGAGTTATTAACATACAATATAGTGCATATAAATAAAGTATACAATTTGATCAGTTTTGACATATGCATACACCATGAAATCACCACCACAGTCAAGATGATGAACATATCTACTGCCCCCCAAAATTTCCTCATGTGTCTTTCCAATCCTTCCTTCTCCAGCAACCACTAATCTGCTTTCTGTCATTGTAGATTGTTTGCACTTTCTAGAGTTGTATATAAATGGAATGATACAATATGTATTATATTTTTCTATCTTCTTTCAGTCAGCATAATTATTTTATGACTCCTCAGTGTCATTGCATGTATGAATACACCATTGCTCTTCATTGCTAGATAGTATTTTATTGTATGGATATACCACAGTTTGTTGATCCCTTGACCTGCTGATGGATGTTTGGGTTGTTTCCAGTTTTAGTGGCTACTACAAATAAAGCTGCTGTGAACATTTGTATACAAGTCTTTGTATGGATTTATGCATTCTTTAATTTTTGGTAAATACCTAGCAGTGGAATAACTGGAACATATGGTAGGTGCGTGCTTAACATTTTAAGAAAATACAAAACTCTTCCAAAGTGGTTGTACCGTTTTACATTCCTGTCAGCAGTATGTGAGAGTTCCAGTTCCTCCACATCCTCACTGGCATTCAGTATGATCAGTCTTTTAAAAATTTTAGTCATTGTGATATGTATGTCCTGACTTGCCAGGGCAGTTTTAATTTGCATTTTCCTAAAGACTAATAATGCTGATCATATTTTCAAGGGCTTATTTGCCATCTGTATATCTTCTTTTTGAAGTACTTTGAAGTGTACTTCTTTTTTGAAGTACATATTCTAATCTGAGGTCTATTTTGTATTGGGTTGTTTATTTTCCTATGTTTGAGTTTCAGATTTCTTTACAAATTATGGATAAAGTCCTTTACCAGATTTATAAATATTACATCCAAATCTTTGTCTTATCCTTTCATTGTCCTTAGAGTGTCTTTCAAAGAGCAGGATCTTCAGTTATTGAAATACAATTTATTTTTTAAAATGGGCTGTGCTTTTTGTGTCAAACCTAGGAAATCTTTATATAATCCAAGGCCACAAAGATTTTTTTTCCTATGTTTACTTCTAGAAATTTTATAATCTTGAGTTTTATGTTCATGTCTATGATCAATTTTGAGTTAGTTTTTGTATGTGGTTAAAAAGTATGGATTGAAGTTCTCTTTTTTTAAGCCTGGGATTGGGCATATACATTGACTTTTTTAAGAAAATATTTTTATTGAGATATAATTAAAATGCCATAGCATTCACTGATTTAAAGTGTATAAATGGTTTTTAGTATGATCACAGAGTTCAACAACAGTTACAACAATCTGTTTAAAGTATTTTTGTCACCCCAGAAACAAAGCCCTTACCCATTCGTAGTCCCTCCCCTGTTCTTTCTATGGATTTGCCTACTCTAGACATTACATATAATGAAATCATACAATATGGGGTCTTTAGTGTCTGGCTTCTTTGACTTAGTATAATTTTTCCAAGGTTCATCCATTTGTAGCCTAAATCAGTACTTCATTTCTTTTTATGGCTGAATAGTGTTCTGTTCTAAATACATACCACATGTTGTTTATCCATTCATCAGTTGATAGACATTTGGGTTTTTTTCACTCATTGTTTATTATGAATAATGTTGCTTTGAACATCCGTGAATAAGTTTTTCTTTGAACACCTGTTTTCAGTTCTCTTGGTTGTATACCTAGCAGTGAAATTTTTAGGTTATATGGTAACTCTATGTTTATAATATTTTTTAAGAAACTACCAAAATATGTTGCAAAGTGGCTCCACTATTTTTACATTTCCACCAGCAATATGTGAGGGTTCTAATTTCTTTATATCATCACCAACAATGGTTACTGTCTACCTTTTTGGTTCTAGCTATTTTAGTGTGTGTGTGATGTGATATCTTATTGAGGTTTTGATTTGCATTTTCCTAATAGTTAATGATGTTGAGCATCTTAGCTTGTGCTTATTGATTTGTATATATTCTTTAGAGTAACGTCTATTCAAACCCTGTGTCCATTTCTGAGTTGGATTATTTATCTTTTTTTTTTTGAGTTGTAGTTATGTATTCTGGATACAAATTGCTTATGAGATATATGACTTGGAAATATTTTCTCCCATTCTGCAGGTTGTCTTTTCACTTTCTTGATGGTGTCATTTACAGCACAAAAGTTACTAATTTGATGAAGTATAGTTTATCTCGTTTTTTCTTTTGCTGCTTATGATTTTGATATCATATCTAAGAAAACATTGTGTAATTCAAGGTCACAAAGATTTACATCTGTGTTTTCTTCTAAAAGTTTTATAGTTTTAGGGCTTACCTTTTTGTCTGTGATCCATTTTGAGATCAGTTTTGTGCATGGTATGAGGTACGGATCCAAATTCATTCTTTTACATGTGGATATCCAATTTTCCCAGCACCATTTGTTGATAAGATTCTTCTTTTCCCCATTGAATTGTCTGTCTTAGCATCTTTGTCAAAAATCAGTTGACCATAAACGTAAGGCTTTTTTTCTGGACTCTCAGTTTTTTATGACTAAATTCCTTATTCCAGTATCACACTGTCTTGCTTACTGTAGTTCTGTGATGCATTTTGAAATCAAGAAGTGTGAGTCTTCCAGCTTTGTTCTGTATCAAGGTCGTTTTGGCTATACTGGGTCCCTTGCATTTCCATATCAATTTTAGGATTGATTAGCTTGTCAATTTCTGCAAAAAAGCCAGTTGGGATTTTGCTGGGGATACCAAATCTGTAAAATGATTTGAGGAATATTGTCATCTTCACAGTATTTATTCCTGTGATCCATTAACATGAGACATCTTTCCATTTATTTATATCTTTTAATTTTTATTCCAACAATGTTTTGTAGTTTTCAATGTATGAGTCTTTCATTAGATTTGTTAAATTAAATGTTTAGTATTTTATTCTCTTTGGTACTATTATAAATACCATTATTTCCTTAATTCCACTGTCAATTTTTTATTGCTACTTTATAGAAATAGAAGTGATTTTCTTTTATTGATCTTGTATTCTGCAACCTTGCAGAACTCATTTATTAGTTCTAATAGTTTTTGTGTGTGTGTGTGTTTCTGTGCCTTAGGAGTTTCTTTATACAGAATCATGTAATTATTCTTTCAAAGAATTCATCCATTTCATCTAACTTGTCAAACTATTAGTATGAAGTTGTTTATAATGTCTCCTTATTATCATTTTAGTATTTATAGAATATCTTGTGGTGTCACTTCCCTTATTTATGATATTGGTAATTTGTGTATTCTCTCTTTTTTCCTGATTAGCCTAGCTTGAGGTTTATGAATTTTTAAAAAATCTTCTAAATGAACTAACTTTGGGTTTCATTACTTTTTTTATCTATTGTTTTTTGTTTTTTTACTTTATTGTTTTCCTCTCTCATTCTCATTATTTGCACCTTTCTTTTGCCAGTGGTTCAATTTGCTCTTCTTTTTTTAGTTTCTAGAGTAGAGGCTGAAGTCATTGATTTGAAGCCTTTCTTCTTTTCTAGTGTACACTTCAGTGGTTATTTGAATAAATAAGCAAAATATTAAGAGGGCAACAAATATAGCAGTGAAGATGGAGATAAGGCAATAATTTTGAGAACTCTTTGTGGGATACCATCAGTAGTATTTGGAGAATTGGTTATGGGGATAAGGAAGAAAGAGGAAGACTCTTATATTTCACAGGTTTGTCAATGGAAATCGAATAGTGTATTACTCACTAAGACATGGATCACAGAAGGACAAGTTAATTTGGTAAAGTAATTCTGTTGTGGACACATTGATTTTGATATGTCTGTTAGATGTCCATTTGACTGTGTCTAGTTGGATATTTGTATTTGGAGCTCAATAGAGAGATCTTGGAAGGAAATAAAGACTTGGAAGTCATCAGTATGGAAGGGGTAGTTAAAACTGGAAATAGATGAGAATACCAAAAGAGAGGATATAGCGTAAAAGAGAAGAGAGTGAAGACAGAACCCTTGGAAACATTTGGGATGTTAGAAGAGGATCAGTGAGGGCTAATGAATGAAAGCTACTGCACAATTTCTGTCAGAAAAGTTGAAGTAGAAAAAATGGTGTCACAGAAGACAGGGGAGGGGTAAGGTTTCCAGAAAGGCATTAATCAAAAGCATAATATGACTGAGCAGTCAACTAGACATGTGCAACATTTGACATTTAAGATGACATTGGTGATTTTTACTAAAATAGTTTTAGCGGGCATATGCTTTAGGGTTAGATGTGAGATAGCAGTGGCTGAGTAGTGAATGGGAAATGCAAAAGTGGTGACCAACTCTTTTATAAACATTTTCTTTGTAGAGAAAGAGGTACAAGTGTAGAATGACAGCATTTCAAACAAGGCCAACTTCTATAATCTTTTTCTTACTATAAATTAAGAATCTAAAAACATTTCAGATTGCAATATTTATAAGAGAAGACTTAGAATTATGTATTTTTTCTTTATATTTTACAGAAATCATGTTTTTAAAATCAAATTCTGACTTAATGTTATTACACTTCTAAAAAATGAATGTTCAAATACCTTTTGTTTTTTTTTCTCCAGGAAAGACTTTGTTTGCCTCATCATATTTTGGAAGAACGAGGACTTGTGAAAGTTGGTGTCACAGTTCAGGCGCTCCTTGAATTACCAACAACCAAGGCATCTCAGCTTTCTATGGCTTGATATAACATTTAAAAAATTTAAGTGTATAGTTTCATTTATTTGCAGTGATTTCAAATATTTCAAATTCATGAATAAGAGTATTCCATCAGAAATAGTTTGCCTTAGGTCACGCCTTAGGATTTTAAAAAAATTACGTTGAAACATCAGACTTAAACATTGAATTGCCCAAACTTCTTTTGGGTTAAAACTGGATTAATTTAATAAGAGTATTTGATAAACTCAAATTCTCTTTTTACTAAATCAGTTGATAATCTTGATTATTTTTCAGAAAGCAGACTGATACTAAATTTAAAATGTAGTTTCAATTTAATAATCACGTTAGGTTTAATTTTTTTACATCATAGCATACTAGTAAACATCTGGATAAAGGTAATTGTTTTTTAGCAATTTAGAGCAATTCTATATTTGAGTTATTTAATACACTTCTAATTCTAATTTATACACAATTTCTTCAATCTTTGGTCTTAGTTTTCTAGAAAAAAAGGCGTAGAAGAAACAATTCTGGCTTTATATTAAATTCTTTTAGTATTATAGGTTGGTGCCAAAATATTTTCAGTTGTACTGTAGATTGTTTACATGTGAAGTGCCTGTGTAATTGATGACTCTTATATAGTCTTAAGCATTTTTGCAATTTTTTAAATGTATTTAAATAGAGTCAATGGAACTTTAAAATATTTTAGTAGATTTTGTAGGGTCAGTAATATGTGAGGATTTAAATGAGCCTCACATTGTGACATTTGTGATTTTTTAGTTAGTCCATTGCAGTTTCCCTTAAATTGGTTATTTCATGTTGTCAAAAATACCAATGTTAATATGGTTAATTTATGATATTTAATTTTGTGAAACTTAATCATCTTTTAAAATGTATTATTTGAAGAGTATTTTATTTCTGTATTGAAAATGTTACACAAAGCAGTAAAGTTTTTGAGAACTAGTGGAGTACTAATTATCAAGGACATTTTGATAAAACTGCCAAAGTTTGGGTTTATATCTTGCCTTTGAGCAGCATTATATCAGTGCTGCCTTTAGCTATATTCAGAGAGCAGCAGTTGAGGAATAGCCTTTTACTCAAAATCTGGCCATTTGTGAATCCTGTAAACCTTGTGATCTTCAATTACTTTGATGTTAAATTAAATACAGACTCTTCTATAAATATTTTCATGAGATACTATGTTACACAAAGTCCTTGTTTAACTTACATATGGGTAAATTTACATTGGTGGTATTACAGGAATTTTTCAAAAACATTACTGTAATGAATAACTGAGTTTCCTATAGAAAAATCTTAATAATTACTTTTGTAGTAACCAAGCAAGCATCATATCTTAAGTATGTGATCATTTGTACTTCTTACCTCTTAATATGGATGCAAGTTATTAAAACTGTTGGCCTGGGTATTTCAAAGGGTATATATAAACGGTAAAAACTAGTGTGCCAAATGGTATAGGAACAAATGTACTTTTTTTGATCAGTTGGCATGAAGCCATAGAATTAAATTTTGGCTTTAGAAATCAGATGTGTTCATTACATTCCCCAAGGGTCAAATTGGAGCTTTTAAAGAATTAAAGCTTCTATGACTGTATGGTTTAAGAATTAAAGTATTAGTAATTTATTAAATATTTGAGCTTATTAGTTGTTAATTTTTTAGTTGGATTAAAAAAAAAACTCACACATTCTCCCTAGTAAAAACTTGGGTAATATATGTAAGAAATGGCAAATAAATACCTTAGTTAATGACTTTTTATGTAGAAATTTGACAGCATTACAAATTAAGTGACCATTTAAAACACAGCAATCATTCATACTGCTTTCATAGGTTTTATGATAGTCTCTGATTAATCAATCTAGTGTTAATTATTTTACAAGTGTTGTCCTGTTTCATATCTTTGAAGTAGTAGTGAAATTGTAGGCCATTTTCTTATTGCATTTCACTTACTTGTCAGTTAATTATTCCTTTAAAAAGAAAATACAGCAGAACCTCACTGTAGCATTCTTTACTGCAAAGCAAAATTCAATTTAAGATGGGCTTATCTGAGGTCCATATCATGGCAGTTCATTACTCTTGTGCCAAATGGCAACACCACCTCTAAAGCAGTTTCACAGCATAGTCCCCTACAACGTTATACCAAGGCTCTGATGTATTTCTTTTAGTAGTTTCTAAGTGTAAAATTTATTCTAAATGTTTTTATGGCTATTATCTATTTCATCAGTTATTGAATTAAGAATGATTTTCATTACTTGAGTGGGATTTGTGATTTTATGACAGTTAAATAATCAAAAATATTTTATTAGGCCCCCAAAATTTAATAGATAGCTATTTCTGTTACATTTTATTACTGTATGGCACAAGAAAGAAGTGACATTGGGTATGTTAGAAATGAAATAAGTAAAAATGCATTACCATTTGTTTAATAATTATCTTTACAGAATGCTAGTTTAATGACTTTTTTAACTGAATTTTTTGAATAAATCAGAAATGTTTGTATTTGTCACAGATCTATCATAATTGATTTTCTGATGCATTTAAAAATAAATGGAACACTTAAATGTATATTACCGATGCAAACTGTGGATAAAGTTGAAAGACAAAATTTTAAGTCTGGGATTTCTTTT
Organism: Macaca mulatta; assembly: GCF_049350105.2. NCBI lineage: Eukaryota > Metazoa > Chordata > Mammalia > Primates > Cercopithecidae > Macaca > Macaca mulatta. The sequence goes on along the minus strand of NC_133426.1, from coordinate 121,665,609 downwards.
TTCCCTCTCTACCTCCTTTCTTACCATCATATCATCCATTTTCTGTCAGCATTTGATAGATGGTGTCTGTGTTCCCTAGTATAGAAAAATAGCCAGACTTAGAATATTCAAAGTAAGTGGTTTAAAGGTCCAGATTCACTTTATATTGTGAAAGGAAAATAAATCTTGGGGCCCCAACATCACTAAGCTAAAGGGAAAGGTCAAGCTGGGAACTGCTTAGGGGAAACCTACCTCCAGTTCTATTCAAAGTCACCACTGTGCTCACTGAGATAAATGCCTATCTGATTGCCTCCTATGGAGAGGCTAATCAGAAACTTAAGAGAATGCAGCCATTTGTATCTTATCTACCCATGACCTGGAAGCCCCCTCCCCGCTTCCAGTTTTCCCGCCTTTCCGGACTGAAATAATGTTTGTCTTACATATGTTGATTGATGTCTTGTGTCTCCCCAAAATGTCTAAAACCAAGCTGTGCTCTGACCACCTTGGCCACATGTCCTCAGGACTGCCTGAGGCTGTGTCGCAGGCACCATCCTCAACCTTGGCAAAATAAGCTTTCTAAATTAACCGAGACCTGTCTCAGATATTCAGGGTTCACATTTGGTAACCATGAAGGGATTCTGAGTGGAGGTACCCCTGACCTTTGACAAATCTCTTATTGGTACTTGGTACCAACATGAGCTAACCATATGGCTCAAACCCATAAGGCAATTTGTTGAGGTCTGGGAGCACCCCCTCCAGAGAATCCCTGATCTCCCAAAATCTGGTCGAAATCTAAAGTTTGTTTTGCTGTATGATTCCCTTTTTTGGAGTTTTACTTGCTCCCAACAAGGAAGGCAAGATTTCCTGCTTCCAGGACAATGGAAAGCAGGTAATCCTTTATGGAGTCTGAGCTTGCTCCCAACAGAGAAGATAGGTTTGAGTTTTTTCCTGCTTTTAGGATGGTAGAGCGCATTGTTCAGCCTGAGACCCATCTCTAGGTAAGTAACTGAATTGGGGTTTTGATTTGACTAAAATTAACAACCAGCTGGTTTTAATTTCTCCTTACCATTAGAGTGCTCAGTGATCATATCGTTGGGTTTTTTTTTGCTGTTGGTTGTTCCTGTCTTTCCCCCATCAGATTTGACCATCTCTACCTGATTTCGTCAAATCCGAGTGAGAATTCCAAATTATGGGTAAGATAGCCTCTCTAATTTGTCCAAAATTCCTTGCAGCTGCAAAAGGGGAAAAAAACAAAACCAAAAACCGTGCACTTGGTTTCTGTATTTGCTTCCTGTCTTGAAAAACAAACATTCTTTCCTTTACTTTTCTTCCACCCTATTTTTTGCCATTTGCAGTACCAAAAAAAAAAAAAAAAAAAAAAAAAAATCTAGAGGAGGCTTCTAATAACTTGAACCCCTTTAAAAAATTCAGAACAAAGGTATCACTCATCCCTTTTGGGGTGTTCTGTGTTGTCAACCTTGGCAAAACAAACTGTCTAAATTAACTGAGACCTGTCTCAAGTATTCGGGGTTCACAATATGTAATTTTCAGTAGGTAATATTTTCCTTAAATAACAATAATTTTTTATGATATCCTCACCAAATAATATTGCCTTTATGTAAGATAAACTATATAGCATAAATATAAGAGAACTTTTTTGTTTTTTGTTTTTTTTAGACAGAGCCTTGCCCTGTCACCGAGGCTGGGGTGTAGTGGTGTGATTTCAGCTCACTGCAACCTCCACCTCCCCAGCTCAAGCGATTCTCATGCCTCAGCCTCTTGAGTAGCTGGGACTATAGGCACGCACCACCACACCCAGCTGATTTTTGTAGTTTTAGTTGAGATGGGGTTTTGCCATGTTGGCCAGGCTGATCTCAAACACCCGGTCTCAAGTTATGCACCCGCCTTGGCTTCTGAAAGTGCTGGGATTACAAGTGTGAGCCAACGCACCCAGCCAGTATAAGAGAACTTTATGTTAAATAAATGTAGAATAGGTAAAACTGTGATTTTTTTTTTTTTTTTTTTTTTGAGACAGAGTCTTGCGCTGTCGCCCAGGCTGGAATGCAGTGGAGTGATCTTGGCTCACTGCAACCTCCACCTCCTGAGTTCAAGCAATTCTTCTGCCTCAGCCTCCCTAGTAGCTCGAACCACAGGCGTACACCACCACACCAGCTGGTATTTGTATTTTTAGTAGAGATGGGGTTGGCCAGGCTGGTCTCAAACTCCTGACCTCAGGTGATCTGCCCACTTTGGCCTCCCAAAGTGCTGGGATTACAAGTGTGAGTCACCACGCCCAGCCAATTGTGATTAATTTTAGTGTAGTTTTAGTGAAAGGTGTATTATTGAATTGCCCTTAAGCTATATGATTAAAAATTAATCTTTCTTTTTTCAGGTAAATTTAATATTTTAAAAATCCACATATTTTATTAAAATTAATTTGTAATTGTGATTTACCCTACAAGTAGAAAGTCATCCAGGTAAATGTTATTGAAGATAATATTATTCGCTGTTTTATAGTTACTCATCCTAAACTTTCAGATTTAAACAAGTACTTAAGTAAGTAAATATTCGGTGTAAGTTTTTTGAAAACGATTCTAAGTTTATCACAGAATTTTGAATTATCTTTAGATAATCGTACTAAACTTGTTTCCTCCTTCAGTAAATCTACAGTTTTGGTACACTACATGGAATGGTCCTAGAATTCTCAGGAACCTATGTCACTATCCAGAGCACTCCAGGGTACTGATATATTACTGTATATTAGATTCATGTGGAAATGCCCAGATATATTCTGGAATTGGTAAATTGGAAAATATCAATGTCATCTATTTCTTAAGGCATAAACTTCTCTAATCCTGTATTTCAAAACATGAAAAATATCCTTATGCTTACAGTGTTTAAATAGCTTAGAATTTCCACAGTTGTGTGTGTGTGTGTGTGTGTGTGTGTGTGTGTTTCATGTAAGGCTCCAGTTGTTTTAGCAAAAAAGAATCTTATTGCATTTGCATTGGAAAGCCAGAGTTTAGAAGTTATGAGAATTCTTACATAAAGAGTTTAGGATGGAAGGTTGGTGACTGAATAATTTGAGTTACCAAAGTAAAAACAGAAGTTTCTTTAAAATGTGGTCATTTTAAAATTTAAGTTATTGCATAATATTTTCCTCATTTCTTGGATACTTTATTTTGAGTACCCTGCCATTTATGGTTAGAGAAAAATAAATTTATTTTTACTCTAGTCCATTGATATGTATCAATGAATTATCTACCTAACTAGGTGAGAAATGTATTGGGTATGTATATATGTAAATGATAAATAGAAATAGATTTTTCAATAGCGAATTGAATGTTAGAAAACTTCAGATATTCATTTCCAATTCAAATAAACACAAAGTGATCCTGTATAATTTATGAAGTAGTAATTAAAATAATACCTTAGGGCAGTGATTCTTAAACTTTGGATTTTAGGAAATCCATATGAATCAATATGGATCACCTAAGGATTTTGTTAACGAAGTACAGATTGATTCAATAGGTCATGTGTGGCGTCTGAGATTCTGCGTTTCTAACAAGCTTCCAAGTGATGCTGGTCCAATAGCCAACTTGAATAATAAAGCCCTATAGTCGTTCAAGTGCTGTAGTAATATCAATTTACTGTACGCTAGTATAGTAGTTTGATATTTTAAGAGATGTTTCAAGATCTTTACTTAACATTTTAAATTCTATTCTGAAATGTGTTCTACTTTATTAAGGGCTTTGGGATTTTCTTTATGGTTTAAAAAGGTATACTTTGTGTTGTGATTAGTACTATCTCAAATTTTCATTTCTGAAAAATCATTTTAAACACACACAGCTGTATAATTTTCAAGATAAATTAAACTAGTCACAGGTATGTGTGATTATAAAATGGTCATATATATCTAAACAAGTTAAATTAACAAATATTAAAGCAAAAAGATGTCATCCTTCTTTTGTGGAGCACTTAGAAAACTACATGAATTTTTTTATAGTCTTGAGATCAGTCCATTTTCTTGCTATCCTTGCTTTTAAGTTGAACACATAATCATTTTTTCAGGATAGCATGTTAAATATAGACCATATACAAATAAACTAATATATATTTAACATAATAGTTATGTTTTGTGATCAGAGCTTAATTTTGAGATAAAGATAAATTTCTCCCCTTCACAAAACAAATGAGAAACGCTATTTCCTTCATTTAAAACATTTGGAATCATTTTACTCATTTTAATAGCCTTACAAAAGTTGTGGATACATTGCTAGTTAGAAAACAAATCAAGATTGAAGTTAGCCTGAAATGCCAAAGGCAGTCAAATGCCTTTCATGGCAAGATATGACTCATGTACTTTGACAATAAATGGAAATATTAATAATTAAATATGAAAGGGAAGAGCACAGACATGTGCAACATTGAACTAGAACCTTTTTCTATAATTGAGTTATAAATAATAAAACATTATGTATGTCTGTCATTTATTATCTTTAACATCTAAGATTAACAACTGAGTAGAAATGAATATTATGCTGTAGCTTAAATTTTAAAATCCCACATACTTGGATATAATCATGGTTAGTAGTGAATAAAATATATTTAAAAATATACGTTTTAACATATGGGCATAATTTTTAGGTATTTTGTACCACAGTTTTTCATTGTGAAAGATAAAGAAGAGCTTATGATACTTCTAGTATAATCGTAAAAAATTAAAACCATAAAAGAATTACAGAATTTGGGTATTGCCATATTTTCATTCTTCAGGCTAGGAAACTAAGGCCCAGAAATATGATTTGAACAATTATTTAAGGACTGAACTTTTTTGTAACCATCCCTGGATCATTTACCTACTCTACTAAAACTTAACTTTGTATGTATGATTTTTGTTTTTTACAAATCTTTGAAGCTTTTATGTATGACCATTTGTTTGCAATATGTAACATTATTATACTGTGAAAAAATAATTCTGAATTAGTTAATTTGAAACACTGTTTTCAGCTCTTACTACATACCAGGTATTGGTACTGCAGGCCTTGTGGGTATGGCGATGAATAGAAAATGGTCTTTTTTTTTGAGAACTTTATAAAGGAATTCAGTTGCTGGTTTCTGACTGTTGCATTAAAATAGATGAACATTTATAATATTAAATTTTGTTATTGAAATTTATCATTGGCCAGGCACGGTGGCTCATACCTGTAATCCCAGCACCTGGGGTGGCTGAGGCAGGCAGATCACTTGAGCCCAGGACTTCAAGGCCAGCCTGGGCAACGTGGTGAAACCCCTTCTTCACAAAAAAGACAAAAATTAGCCTGGTGTGGTGGTGCCCATCTGTGGTCTCAGCTACTTGGAAGGCTGAGGTGGGAAGATATCTTATCCCAGGGAGATTGAGGCTGTAGTGAGCTGTGATTACAGAGTGAGACCTGTCCCAAAAAAGAAAAGAAGAAATTTATTATTCTTAATTCTTATGTTTTACAAGCAATTTTTAAAGTTTACTTCTCAGTAGTAAACATTGCAATTGAATATTTATTGCCGCTAGTTGGTTCTAACAGTTGTTTTTTTGAAAAATAATTTTACATGTTTATTTTTTCCCATTTCATTTTTTCTCTAGCTTTATTGAAGTATAATTGACAAAAATTGTATATATTTAAGCTATATAACCTGATGTTTGATGTATGTGTACATCATGAAATGATAACTCTTATCAAGCTAATGAACATGTCCTTCACCTCAAAGTATTACCTTTCTTTTTTGGTGGTGAAACATTTACGATCTACCCTCTTGGCAAATTTAAAGTATACAATATAATATTACTAACTATAGTCACCATGCTGTTCATTAGATATCTAGAACTTACTCATGCTGCATAGCTAAAACTTTATATCCTTTGACCCATTTCCCCCAGCCCCAAACCCTGGAAAAACTGTGTCTGTTAAGGTGCTATAGCAGAATACCATATAACTTTTGTAGCTTATAAATAACAGAATTTTATTTTTCACAGTTTTGGAGGTAGAGAAATCCAAGATCAAGGCACAGGCAGACTTGGTGTCTGGTAAGGGCCCACTTTTTGGTTAATAGATGGTGCTTTCTCATTGTGTCCTCACATGGCAGAAGGGGCAATCAAGCTCCCTTAGGCCTCCTAAGGGCACAAATGCCATTCATGAGGGTTCCATCATTTTTTAAAATTTAATTTAATTTTAAGTTCTGGGGTACATGTACAGGACGTTCAGGTTTGTTACATAGGTAAATGTGTGCCATGGTTGTTTGCTGCACCTATCAACCCATCACCTAGATATTAGGCCTCACATGCAGTAGCTGTTTATCCTGATGTTCTCCCTCCCCACTCTGTACCTCCAGAGAGGCCCCAGTATATGTTATTCCCCTCCCTGTGTCCATTTGTTCTCATTGTTCAGCTTCCACTTACAAGCAAGAACATGTGGTGTTTGGTTTTCTGTTCCTGTGTTTGTTTGCTGAGGATATTGGCTTCCAGTTCCATCCATGTCCCTGCAAAGGACATGATATCGTTCTGTTTTATGGCTGCAAGGTATTCCATGGTGTACATGTACCACATTTTCTTTATCCAGTCTATCATTGATAGGAATTTGGGTTGATTCCATGTCTTTGCTATTGTGAATAGTGCTACAATGAACATATGCATGCATGTGTCTTTATAATAGAATGATTTATATTCCTTTGGGTATATACCCAATAATGGGACTGCTAGGTCAAATGATATTTCTGGTTCTAGGTCTTTGAGGAATCATGTCACTGTTTTCCACAATGATTGAACTAATTTGCCTTCCCACCAACAGTGTAAAAGTGTTCCTGTTTCTCCACAATCTTGCCAACAATCTGTTGTTTCTTGACTTTTTCATAATTGCCATTCTTGCTGGCACAAGAGGGTATCTCATTGTGTTTTTGATTTGTGTTTCTCTAATGATCAATGAAGTTGAACTTTTTCTTAATATGTTTCTTGGCCACATAAATGTCCTTTTGAGAAGCGTCTGTTCATATCCATTGCCCACTTTTTAATGGGGTTGTTTCTTTTTTTCTTGTAAATTTGTTTAAGTTCCTTGTAGATTCTGGATATTAGATCTTTGTCAGATGGATAGATTGCAAAAATTTTCTCCTATTCTGTAGGTTGTCTGTTCACTCTGATGATAGTTTATTTTGCTGTGCAGAAGCTCTTTAGTTTATTAGATCCCATTTGTGAATTTTTGCTTTTGTTGCAATTGCCTTTGATGTTTTAATCATGAAATCTTTGCCTGTGCCTATGTCCTGAATACTATTGCCTAGATTTTCTTCTAGGGTTTTCCTAGTTTTGGGATGTACATTTAAGTCTTTAATTCATCTTGAGTTAATTTTTGTATAAGGTGTAAGGAAAGAGTCTAGTTGCAATTTTAGGCATATGGCTAGCCAGTTTTCCCAGCACCATTTATTAAATAGGGAATCCTTTCCCCATTGCTTGTTTATGTCAGCTTTGTTGAAGATCAGATAGTTGTAGGTGTGCAGTCTTATTTCTGAAATCTCTATTCTGTTCCATTGGTCTATGTGTCTGTTTTTGTACCAGTACCATGCTGTTTTGGTTACTGTAGCCTTGTAGTATAGTTTGAAATCAAGTAGCGTGTTGCCTCCAGCTTTGTTCTTTTTCCTTAGGATTGTCTTAGCTATATGGGCTCTCTTTTGGTTCCATATTAATTTTAAAGTAGTTTTTTTTCTAATTCTTTGAAGAGTTTCAATGGCAGTTTAATGGGAATACCAATTAATCTATAAATTACTTTGGGCAGTATGGCCATTTTCACAGTATTTCTTCTTCCTATCCATGAGTATGGAATGTTTTCCCATTTGTTTGTGTTCTCTGATTTCCTTGAGCAGTGGTTTGTAGTTCTCTTTGAAGAGGTCCTTCACTTCCCTTGTTAGCTGTATTCCTAGGTATTTTATTCTCTTTGTAGCAATTGTGAATGGGAGTTCATTCATGATTTGGCTCTCTGCTTGTCTATTGTTGGTATATAGGAATGCTTGTGAATTTTGCACATTGATTTTGTTTCCGGAGGCTTTGCTGAAGTTGCTTATCATCTTAAGAAGCTTTTGGGCTGAGCCAATAGGATTTTCTAAATATAGGATCATGTCATCTGCAAAAAGAGACAGTTTGACTTCCTCTCTTTCTATTTGAATACATTTTATTTATTTTTCTTGCCTGATTTCCCTGACAGAACTTCTAATACTGTGTTGAATAGGAGTGGTGAGAGAGACCATCCTTGTTTTGTGTGGATTTTCAAGGGAAATGCTTCCAGCTTTTGCCCATTCAGTATGATATTAACTGTGGCTTTGTGATAAATGGCTCTTATTATTTTGAGGTATGTTCCATCAATACTTAGTTTATGGAGTTTTTTTATGTGAAGGGATGGTTAATTTTATCTGAGGACTTTTCTGTGTGTATTGAGATAATCATGTGGTTTTTGTCTTTAGTTCCATTTATGTGATGAATTACTTTTATTGATTTTTGTATGTTGAACCAGCCTTGCATCCTGGGGATGAAGCTGACTTGATTGTATTGATAAACTTTTTGATGTGCTGCTGGATTTGGTTTGCCAGTATTTTACTGAGGATTTTTGCATCGACATTCATCAGGGTTATTGACTTGAAGTGTTTTGGTTTTTGTTGTTGTTGTTGTATCTCTGCCAGGTTTTGGTATCAGGATGATGCTGGTCTCATAAAATGAGTTAGGGAGGAATTCCTCCTTTTCAATCGTTTGGAATAGTTTCAGAAGAAATGGTAACAGTTCCTCTTTGTATCTCTCTGGTATAACTCAGATGTAAATCCATCTAGTCTTGGACTTTTTTTTTTTTTTTTTTTTGGTTGCTAGGCTATTTATTACTGCCTCAATTTCAGAACTTGTTATTGGTCTATTCATAGATTCCATCTTCCTGGTTCAGTCTTGGGAGGGTGTATATATTCAGGAATTTATCCATTTCTTCTAGATTTTCTAGTTTATTTGCATAGAGGTGTTTACAGTAATCTCTGATAGTTGTTTGTATTTCTGAGTGGTCAGTGGTGATATCCCTTTTATCATTTTTATTGTCTCTCTTAGATTCTTCTCTTTTCATTATTAGTCTACCTAGCAGTCTATCTAGTTTATTAACTTTTTCAGAAAACCAGCTCCTGAATTTGTTGATTTTTTGAATGGCTTTTCATGCCTCTGTCTTCTTCAGTTCTGCTCCGATCTTGGTTATTTCTTGTCTTCTGCTAGCTTTGGGATTTGTTCGCTGTGTGTCCTCTAGTTGTTTTAGTTCTGATGTTCGTGTGTCAATTTGAGATCTTTCTAGCTTTTTGATGTGGGCATTTAGTGTTATAAATTTCCCTCTTAACACTGCTTTAATTGTATCCCAGAGATTATGGTATGTTGTCTCTTTGTTCTCATTGGTTTCAAAGAACTTCTTGATTTCTGCCTTAATTTCATTATTTACCTAGGAGCCATTCAGGAGCAGGTTGTTCAGTGTCCATGTAGTTTTGTGGTTTTGAGTGAGTTTCTTAATCTTGAATTCTAATTTGTTCGCTCTGTGGTCTGAGAGACTGTTTTTATTTCAGTTTATTTTGCATTTACTGAGGAATGTTTTACTTCCAATTTTGTGATTGATTTTAGAGTAAGTGCCATGTGTCACCAACAGGAATGTATATTCTTTTGTTTTGGGGTGGATAATTCTGTAGATATTTATCAGGTCCACTTGATCCAGAGCTGAGTTCAAGTCCTGAATATCCTTGTTAATTTTCTGTCTCGATGACCTAATATTGACAGTGGGGTGTTAAAGTCTCCCACTATTATTGTGTGGGAGTTTATATCTCTTTGTAGGTCTCTAAGAACTTGTTTTATGAATCTGGTTGCTCCTGTATTGGGTGGATATATATTTAGGATAGTTAGTTCTTCTTGTTGAATTGAACCCTTTACCATTATGTAATGCCCTTCTTTGTCGTTTTCTATGTTTGTTGGTTTAAAGTCTATTTTGTAAGAAACTAGGATTGCAACCCCTGCTTTTTTCTGTTTTGCATTTGCTTGGTAAATTTTCCTCCATCCCTTTATTTTGAGCCTGTGTGTCTCTTTGTGCATGAGATGGGTCTCTTGAATACAGCACACCAATGCATCTTGACTCTTTATCCGGCTTGCTCTTCTGTGTCTTTTCATTGGGGCATTTAGCCCATTTACATTTAAGGTTAATATTGTTGCATGTGAATCTGATCCTGTCATTATGATCCTAGCTGATCATTTTGCAGACTTGTTGATGTAGTTGCTTCATAGTGTCCTTGGCCGTTGTACTTCAGTGTGTTTTTATAGCAGCTGGTAGCAGTTTTTCCTTTCCATATTTAGTGCTTCCTTCAAGGACTCTTGCAAGGCAGGCCTGGTGGTAACTGATTGCCTCAGCATTTGCTTGTCTGAAAATGATTTTATTGCTCCTTCACATATGAAGCTTAGTTTGGCCAGATATGAAATTCTGAGTTGGAAATTACTTTCTTTAAGAATGTTGAATATTGACCTACAGTCTCTTCTGATTTGTAGGGTGTCTGCTGAGAGGTCTGCTGTTAGTCTGATGGACTTCCCTTTGTAGGTGACCTGGCCTTTCTCTTTAACTGCCCTTAACATTTTTTCCTGCATTTCAGCCTTGGAGGATCTGATGATTTTGTCTTGGGGTTGATCTTCTCATGAAGTATCTTACTGGGATTTTCCGGATTTCCTTAATTTGAGTATTGGCCTGTCTTGCTAGGTTGGGGAAGTTCTCCTGGATGATATCCTGAAGTATGTTTTCCAACTTAGTTCTGTTCTCCCCATCTCTTTCAGGTACCCCAATCAGTCATAGGTTCAGTCTTTTTACATAATCCCATAGTTCTTAGAGGCTTTGTTCATTCCTTTTCATTCATTTTTCTCTAATCTTGTCTTACTCTCTTGTTATAAAGTTTGTTATTATCCACCTTCTGAAGCCTGTTTTCCTCAGTTCATCCATCTCAGCCTCCACCCAGTTCGGTGCCCTTGCTGGAGAAGTGTTGTGATCATTTGGAGGAGAAGAAGCACTCTGGCTTTTTGAGTTTTCATTGTTTTTTTCACCGATTCTTTCTCATCTTCGTGAATTTATCTAGCTTTGATCTTTGAGGCCACTGACCTTTGGATGGGCTTTTTGTGGGGACTTTTTTGTTGATTTTGTTGTTGTTGTTGCTTTCTGTTTGTTTTTCTTTTAATAGTCAGGCCCCTCTTCCATAGCTGCTGCGATTTCCTGGGGGTCCACTCCAGAGCCTATTCTCTTGAGTCCCTCCCACTCCTGGAAGTGTCACCAGTAGAGGCTGCAGAATGGCAAAGATGGCTGCCTGCTTCTTCCTCTGGGATCTCCATCCCTGACGGGCACTGGTGCAGCAGGAACACGCCTATATAAGGTGTCTGGTGATCTGGTGGCCCCTGTTTAAGGGTCTCACCTAGTTAGGAAGCACAGGATCCAGGAGCTGCTTAACAAAGCACTCTGGCTGCCCCTTGGCAGATGGAGTGTGCTGCACTGAGGGCAGTGCCACTCATCCAGACTGCCCAGATTCTCCAGAGCCATCAGGAGGAAAGACTAAGTCTTCTGATCCACACAGACTTTGGCCACTCCTCCCCACAGGGGCTCAGTCCTAGGGAGATCAGAGTTCTGTCCCTAAACACCTGGCTGCAGTTGCTGAAATTCCTGCATGGAGGCCCTGTCCGTCAGGAGGGATGGGTCAGGGTCCGGCCTAAAGAAGCAGTCTGGCCATGATCTGCTGTAACCACTGTGCTGCACTGTGGGCAATTCCGCCTGGTTTCAAACTGTTCAGTCTCCCTGGCACCAGCAGAAGAAAAATGGCAGCCTGGAGCTACAATGATGGTGGCCGCCCCTCCCTGCAGGAGCTCAGTCATAGGCAGCAGGCAGCCAGAGTGATGATGGCTGTCCCTCCCCCTGGGAACTTGGTAGCCTTAGGCAGTCTCCAGCCAAGTGGTCACTGTGAATGTGCACAGCTCTGTCCTTGGGACCTAAGACCCTATTGGCTTGGTCTCACAATGAGGATCTCCTGATTCTTGGGTTGCACAAATCTGTGGAAAAATCTGGTTTCCTGCGTGGGATAGCAGGATCACTCACTGCCTCCCTTGGCTGAGGGTGGGAGCTCCTCTTGCCCTGTGTGGCTCTCATGTAGGTCATTGCACCACCCTGCTTTTCCTTGCTCTCCGTGGGTTGCATCAGTCGCCTACTCAGTCCCAATGAGAGAACCTGTATACCTCAGTTGCCTGTGCAGGATTCACTCATCATTTCTGTTCTTGTGGGAGCCTCCGACTGCATTTGTTTCTAGTTGGCTATCTTGGCCTCTCCCTGAGGGTTCCATCCTTATAAACGAATCACCTTCCAGAAGCCCAGGTTCTTAGTACCGTCACTGGGAATTAGGTTTCAACATACGAATTTTGGAGGCAGACACATTCAGAACATGGCAACCACCATTCTACTGTTTAGTTATATGCCTAGTTTGACTGTTTTAGATTCTACATCTAAGTGAAATCATGCAGTATTTGTCTTTCTTCGCCTGGTTTATTTCATTTAGCATAACGTCCTTCAGGTTCATCTGTATCATTGCAAATGACAGAACTTCCTTCTTTTTTAAGGTTGAATAATATTTCATTTTGTGTATGTGTATACCACTATATGTGTGTATATAGAAAACTTTTATTTATCCATTCTTCCATCAAAGGACACTTTGGTTGATTTCATATCTTGGCTGTTGTGAATAACATTGCAATATACAGGAAAGTGCAGATATCTCTTCAAGATACTGATTTCATTTCCCTTGGATGTATATCCAGAAGTGGAATTGCTGGATTATATAGTAGTTCTATTTTTAATTTTTTCAGGAACCTCTATAGTTTCTCCATAATGACTGTGTACCATTTTACATTCCCACTAATACTGTGCAAAGGTTCCCTTTTTTCCACATCCTCACCAACACTTGTTATCTTTTGACTTTTTGATTACAGCCATCCTAACAGGTGTGAGGTGATATGTCATTGTGGTTTTGATTTACATTTTCCTGATCATCAGTGATGTTGAGTATTTTTTCATATGCCTATTGGTCATTTGTATGTCTTTTGAGAAATGTGTATTCAGGTCCTTTGACAATTTTTTAATCAGGTTATTTGTTTTCCTGCTAGTGAGTTTCTTACATATTTTGGATATTAGCCCTTTATCAGATATATAGTTTGCAAATATTTTTTTCCATACCATAGGTTGTCCCTTCACTTTGTTCATTGTTTCCTTTGCTGTGCAGAAGCTTTTTAGTTTGATGCAATCCTGTTTCTTTCTTTCTTTTGTTTTTTAATGGAGTCTCACTCTGTTGCCAGGCTGGAGTGCCGTGGCGTGATCTCGGCTCACCGCAACCTCCAACTCCCTGGTTCAAGCTATTCTTCTGCCTCAGCCTCCTGAGTACCTGGGATTACAGGCATGCACCACCATGCCCAGCTAATTTTTGTATTTTTAGTAGAGACGGGGTTTTACCATGTTGGCCAGGATGGTATTGATCTCCTGACCTCGTGATCCACCTGCCTCAGCCTCCCAAAGTGCTGGGATTACAGGCGTGAGCCACCATGCCCGGCCTCCTGTTTGTTTCTTATTTATTTTGGATATTAGCCCCTTATTAGATATAGTGTTTGCAAATATTTTCTCCATACCATAGGTTGTCTCTTCACTTCATTGATTCTTTTCTGCACAGAAGCTTTTTAGTTTGATGCAATCCCATTTGTCTACTTTTGCTTTTGGGGTCATATCCAAAAATTCTTTGTCCAGACCAATGTTTAGATGCTTTGCCCCTATGTTTTCTTCTAGTGTTTTACAGTTTCAGGTCTTACATTTAAGTCTTTAATCCATATTGAGTTGTTTTTTATATATGGTGTGAGATTAGGATCCAGTTTCATTCTTCTACATGTTGATATCCAGTTGTCCCAACACTGTTATTGAGAAGACTGTTTTTTTCCCATTATGTGTTCTTGGGGCCTTTGTCAAAAATGAGTTGACCATAGATGTGTAGACTTATTTATTGGCTTTCTATCCTATTCTATTGGTTGATGTACCTCTTTTTATTTCAGTACTCTGCTGTTTTGATTGCTATAGCTTTTGTAGTATATTTTGAAATCAGGTAATTTGATGCCTCTTGCTTTGTTCTTCTTGGTAAGAGTTGTATTGGCTATTCTGGGTGTATTGTGGCTCCATATGAATTTTATGATTATTTCATTTGATCTCTATGGAAAATGTCACTGAAATTTTGATAGGGATTGTGTTCAGTCTACAGATCACTTTGTGTAGTGTGGACATTTTAACAATATTAATTTTTCCAACTCATGAGTACAGGATATTTTTCCATGTATTTGTGTCTTAGTCAATCAATTTTTCATAGTTTTATTGTACAGATATTTTACCTCCTTTTTAAACATTTATTCCTAAGTATTTTGTTTATTCATTTTTGATGCTATTGTAAATGGGATTGTTTTATTTCTTTTTCAATAGTTTATTGTTAGTGTATAGAAATGCAACTGATTTTTGTATGTTGATTTTGTATCCTACAACTTTACTGAATTTATTATTTCTAACAGTTTTCTGGTGGAGATTTTGGGGTTTTCTATATATAAGATTATGTCATCTGCAAAGAGACTATTTTTCTTTATCCTTTTTATTTTGGATATCTTTTTTTTTTCTTGCCTCATTACTATGGCTAGGATTTCTAGGATCATCTTGAATAGAAGTGGTGAGAGTAGATATCTTTATTTCGTTCCTGAACTTAGAGGAAAAGCTTTTGGCTTTTCACCATTGAGTATATATTAACTGTGGGATTGTCATAGGTGACTTTTATCATGTTGAGTTTCATTTTTTCTACACCTTATTTGTTGATAGTTTTTTTAATCACAAAAGGATGTTAAATTTTGTTGAATGCTTTTTCTGCATCTATGCAGATGATCATATGATTTTTGTCCTTCATTCTATTAATGTGGTTCATCACATTTATTGATTTGTGAAAGTTGAACCATCTTCATATCCCAGGGATAAATCCCACTCAATCATGATGTGTGATCTGTTAATGTGCTGTTGAATTCAGTTTACTACTATTTTATTGAGGATATTTGCATCCATATTCAACTGGGATATTGGCCTCTAATTTTCTTTTCTTGTACACTCTTCATATGGCTTTGGTATCAGAGTAATGTTGGCCTTGTAAGATGAGTTTAGAAGTATTCTCGTCTCTTATTTTTTTGAAGAGTTGGAGAACGATTGGTGTTAATTCTTTAAATGTTTGGTAAAATTCACCTGTGAAGGCTTTTGTTCTTGGGCTTTTCTTCATGGAGAGCTTCTTTATTACTGATTCAATCTTCTTATTCTTGATTAATCTGTTTCAATTTTCTATGTCTTCATGATTCTTGGTAAGTTGTGTATTTTTATGAGTTGATCCATTTCTTCAAGGTTATCCAATTTATTGCAGTATAATTATTCATAGTCTTTTATGATTCTTTGCATTTTTGTGATATCAGTTGTAAGGTCTCCTCTTTTATTTTTAATTTTATTTATTTGAGTCTTTTGCCATTTTTTAATCTTTAAGATTTGTAAATTGTTTGTCTTTTCAGTATACTAACTTGTTCGTGTCACAGATCTTTTCTCTTGTTTTCCTGTTCTCTATTTGCCTTGTGTCTGCTCTTTTTATTATTTCTTTCATTTTGCCAACTTTTAGCTTAATTTATTCTTCTTTTTCTACTTTGTTGAAGTGTAAATTTAGATGTTTTATGTGAGATCTTTCTTTTTCTCAATGTAGGCATTTATAGCTATAAAATTCTCTCTTAGAACTGCTTTTGCTGCATCCAATACTTTTAGTATGTTGTGTTCCCATATTTGTTTGTCTCAATTTATTTTTTGATTTCCTTTTTATTTGTTTTTTGACCCATTGGTTGTTCAGAAGTGTGATGTTTAATTTCCATACATTTGTGAATTTTCCAGTTTCCCTCATTACTGATTTCTAGTTTCATACTACTGTGGTCAGAATTGATGCTTGATAATATTTCATACTTAAATTTTTTAAGACTCATTTTGTGGCTTAACATATGACCTATCCTGGAGAATGTTCTGTGTGCACTTGAGATGCATGTGTATTCTGCTGCTGTTGGATGGAATGTTCTGTATATGTCTGTTAGGTTTATTTGCTCTAGAGTGTTGTCCTGGTCTACTGTTTCCTTATTGATTTTTCTGTCTAGATGGTCTATCCATAGTTGAAAGTGGGGTATCAAAGTCCCCTACTATTACTGTATTGCAATCCATTTCTCCCTTCAGTTCTGTTACTATTTGCATTATGTATTTGGGTGTTCTGATGTTGTGTGCATATATATTGTTTTCTCTTTCTTCCTATGGCAAACCTGCAGCTGATAAATACAAATGGAAATGTTTTTCTGTCCGCTAGATATTTTTATAAACCAATATGTCTCTTTAATGTTGCTTCAGTCTGGTTTAATGTACTTTTCAGTCTGGTTGATCCACAGGAATAAAAGAGAAGAATGCCACAAAATATCTTTAGTCCTACGACCTACACCTAAGTGTCTTTTAGGCAGACTTGATAGAAGTATGTTTTATTGCTAAAGGGATGAAGTGGGAGTGCTGAATAATAAAACGCAAGATTTAATGAGTTCTTATTAATACATATGTACATAGCATTGTACTGTATGCTTTAAGCATTATCTTGTGTGATCCTCAGAATAACACTATGAGAAGAGTACTCTCATTATCCTACTTTTACAGATAAGGAAACATAGGCCAGAGGTTAAGTAATCTGCTCAAGTTTATGCATGTTGTAGGTGTAAAATCTAGGATTCCAAGTCTTTGCCACATCAAAGAATGTTTGTTCTACCACATCACCTGTGGGAAATAAAGTTCCGTGTCCCTTCTAAGGAATTAATTATACCTGCTTTGTTTGTAGATTAAGTTATATTTGTTTTTGAAAAGTGTGTATATCTGTTTTCTGGTTTTATATCTTTCAGGAATTGCCACACTGTCTTCCACAATGGTTGAACTAATTTACATTCCCACTAACAGTGTATAAGTGTTTCTTGTTTGCTGAAACAACACCAGCATCTGTTATTTTTTTTACTTTTTACTAATAGCCATTCTGACTGGCATAAGATGGCATCTCATTGTGGTTTTGTTTTACATTTTTTAATGATCCGTGATGGTGAGCTTTTTTTCATATGATTGTTGACCACATGTATATCTTATCTTGAAAAATGTCTGTTCATGTCCTTTGCACACATTTTAATGTTTTTTTTTCTTGTAAATTTGTTCAGATTCCTTATAGATGCTGGATATTAGACCTTTGTGACATGCATGGTTTGCAAATATTTTCTCCATTCTGTAGGTTGTCTGTTTACTCTGCTGATAGTTTCCTTTGCTGTGAAGAAGCTCCTAAGTTTAGATCCCATTTGTCAAGTTTTGCTTTTGTTGCAGTTGCTTTTGGCACCTTCGTCATAAAATCTTTGTCCATTCCTATGTCCAGAGTGGTATTGCCTACGTTGTCCTCTAGGGTTTTTATAGTTTTGGGTTTTATATTTAAACCTTTAATCCATCTTGAGTTTATTTTTATATACGGTGGAACGAAGGAGTCCAGTTTCAATTTTCTGCATATGGCTGGCCAGTTATCCCAACAATAGCAAAGACATGAAATAAACTTAAATGCCCATCAGTGATAGACTGAATAAAGAAAATGTGGTACATATACACCATGGAATACTATGCAGCCATAAAAAAGAATGAGATCATGTCCTTTGCAGGGACATGGATAGAGGCCATTATCCTTAGTAAACTAATGCAGAAACAGAAAATCAAATGCTGTATATTCTCATTTAAAAGTGGGAGATAAATGATGAGAAAATATGAACACATAAAGGGAAATAACACACACTGGGGCCTATTGGAGGGTGGAGAATGGGAGGAGGGAGCGGATCAGGAAAAATAACTATGGGTACTAGGCTTAATACCTGAATGATGAAATAATCTGTATAAATCTCCATGACACAATTTTACCTGTATAACAAACCTGCTCATGTACCCCTGAACTTAAAAGTTAAAAAAAAATGTATCTGTTTTCTGTGTATACCTCCACAGGATATATTAGACCATATACATATTTGCATTATAACAAATATTTAATATACATCTTAATATAATAAAATAATTTAATTTCAAATAAAATATGTATGTGGGCTAATGTCCTGCAGATATTAAAATGGGTATTAACATTGTTCTTATATTGAGAAATTTGGTGAAATTGCATCTTTGAAATAATAAACAGTACATTCCATGACATGTTTTAACACTTCATTTGCAAATCATTCAGGAAATACTGAGTACCTTTTTTGTGCCAAGCATTCTGTAGAAGTACCAGGTATTTACCAGTGATTAAGACAGGTATCATTATCCTCAGGAGGCTCACAGTCATTGGATTATTCTATATGGAGTGCCTTGTTCAAGAGTTGTTTCTAAGCCTTCTATGACCCTTAAAAATGTAAATTACAGAGGTTATTACTTACTGTGGTGGTTAATTTTGTGTATCACCTTGACCAAATGAGGGGATGCCCAAGTAGCTGCTAATACATTATTTCTGTGTGTGTCTGGGAGGGTGGTTCTAGAAGAGATTAGCATTTGAATCAGTGGACTGAGTAAAGAAGATCACCTTCATCAGTGTGGGTGGGCATCAT
The DNA here is from genome assembly GCF_049350105.2 of Macaca mulatta. Lineage (NCBI taxonomy): Eukaryota > Metazoa > Chordata > Mammalia > Primates > Cercopithecidae > Macaca > Macaca mulatta. The sequence continues at coordinate 121,646,864 of NC_133426.1, read as the reverse complement.
TCACTCCATTGAAGGCCCTAAGAGAACAAAAAGGTGGAAGAAAGGTGAATTTGTCCTCGCTACTTAAACTTGGACATCCATCTTCCCCTGCGCTCAGACATCGGTGCTCCTTGTTCTTAGCCTTTGGACTTAGACTGTAACTTATACCATTGGCTCCCCTGGTTCTCAGGCTTTGGAGTTTGCACTGGAGTCCACTGTTAGCTTTCCTGAGCAGATAGATGTTAGATCGTGGAATTTCTCAGCCTCCATAATCATGTGGGCTTCTGGGCAGATGGCAGATCATGAGACTTCTCAGCCTTCATAATCGTGTGAGCCAATTCCTCATAACAAATCTCTTTTTTATATATGTCTATATATCCTATTGGTTCTGTTTCTCTGTAGAACCCAGACTCATATGCCATTGTGCTTTGGAAGTACATAACATGTTTGATTTCACATATTCATAGTTGGAGGGGAATTTTACTCAGAATCATGTCTTGAGTCTCACCTGTATCTAATTTAGATATTTAGATGAGATGTTGGACTATAGACTTTTGTACTGATGCTGGAATGGGTAAAGACTTTTGGGGTTATTGGGATGGAATGAATGTATTTTGCATGTGAGAAGGACAGGAATTTGGTGGGGGTCAGTGGCAGAATACTCTTGACTGTCTGTATCTCCCCCAATTTCATATGTTGAAATGCTAACCACCCCCAGTGCGATGGTATTAGGATGTGGGGCCTTTGGGAGTTGATTAGGTCATGAGGGCAGAACCTTCATGAACGTGATTAGTGCCCTCATCTTTAAGAGACCTCAGAAAGCTTCCTCACCCCTTCTGACAAGGACACAACAAGAAGACAAGTCTATGAACCAGGAAGCAGACCCTCACCAGATACCAAATCTTCTAGCACCTTGATCTTGGACTTTCTAGCCTCTAGAACTGTGAGAAATACATTCCTGTTGCTCATAAGCCATCCTGTCTATGATATTCTGTTATAGTATCCCCAACAGACTAAGACTCTTACTATTTGGTCTATACCTCACTTACTTTTAAAAATAATAAGATTGTTTGAAATAAAAGTAATCAATAACCTCTGTGTCCATCCCATATAACTAGTTGATAAAGAAGAGCCGGCCGGGCACGGTGGCTCAAGCCTGTAATCCCAGCACTTTGGGAGGCCGAGACGGGCGGATCACAAGGTCAGGAGATCGAGACCATCCTGGCTAACATGGTGAAACCCCGTCTCTACTAAAAATACAAAAAACTAGCCGGGCGAGGTGGCGGGCGCCTGTAGTCCCAGCTACTCCGGAGGCTGAGGCAGGAGAATGGCGTGAACCCGGGAGGCGGAGCTTGCAGTGAGCTGAGATCCGGCCACTGCACTCCAGCCTGGGCGACAGAGCGAGACTCCGTCTCAAAAAAAAAAAAAAAAAAAAAAAAGAAGAGCCAAGTAAGGAATGGGATGAGAGAACAAATATAGCAGAATACCCAAACTAAAGTAAATTATTATGATTTTGTTTAAAATTTAGTTATGAGCCTCCTGGAAGACAAGGAATACATTAATGCACCTAGATTGTTATTTTCTCTAGGCTTTGGACATCATTCAGTACTGCATTTGCTGAACCTTAAATGTAGTAAATGCTGTTATATATTGTGCAGAGTACAGGCCTTGCAGTTGGACAAATACTTTAATGCCGATTTCTTTTACCAGCTATGAAACTTTATGTTAATTTCACCCCTCTACATGGCTACAGTACTACATAGAATAGAGTAGATTAAATGAGAATTGCACAGATTGCCTAGCATAGCATCTCATGCAAAGTAAGTTTCCTCCAGTTGGGTATTAAACACATACCTGGCCAGAGATATTTTGTTGTGAAAATTACATCCTAATTCAGATGGAGGCTTTACATTGTTCATCTGCACGATTACCTGTAGGCAGCTACCAAACTTGGTTTGTAAACAAATATCATCTATTTAAAAGTCTAGCAGTTGCTCAGTTGAAATTGCAGATTTCCCCCATAATGTAAAAAAGATGACTTTAAGCCAAAAAGTACTAAGGTAACTTCCTTAGCAACAAAATAGCTTTAATATGGTTCTTATAGGACACTGGATTTTTGAGATGGAATGCTATCTCAGTGGGCCAACCAGAAGTAATTTATACCCTTAAAAAAATTTATCCTGCATTCTCAGTTGATGAATTTGCCTTACAGTTCATTGAAAAACCGTCAGTTGGGAACCTCCTGATATTCCCACTTACAACTTAACTATGCTTATACTTATTGGATTATTCAGTATGGTTACAATGGAAGATGTGTCTTTCTTCTTATCAAAGATGCATATTCTCTAAATAAACAACTAAGTACTTCATTTTTGGGGGTGATTATTCTTGTTGAATCTTTGATTCCCCCTCTCTACCTGGATTGTTACATTCAGCATAAAAGCGCATGCGAGTATCTCCCGTTTGAAAATGACCATACAATTCCCACAATACTTCAAGCAATTGGCTTGTTTTTTTGCTGGTCTTCAAACCCAAGTCTCTTAAAGGAGTACTATATGTATGCTGTTTCCACTTCATCACCTTCCACTCATTCTTAAATGCACTCTGTTTTAGCTTCCTACATCATCTCCTTACTGAAATTGATTGATTCCTGAATCATTATGAACTCCATTTTGCCAGATATGGTCACTTCTTCATACTCACCTTTTTTGACCTCTCAGCAACTTTCATCTCAGTTGACTCCACCCTCTTTGAAAGATTCTTTTTCTCAGCTTTTTGTGACCTTATTGTATCTCAGTTTGTTTTCTTATCCCCCTGGGTACTCCTATTCTACTTCTAAATAAATCTCAAATTTTAATGTACATTAAAATCACTTGGGAAGCTTGTTAAGATGGAGATTTTGAGGGCTTATTCTCAAGAGTTTCTGGTATAATCGTTCTGGATGAAGCCTAGGAATTTTTATCTTTAACCAACACTCCAAAAGATTATCATGTAGATGGTTTATGAATCATACTTTTGAGAAACTTTGCTCCTTAGTTCTCATTTCTGTGTCTCACCTCTCTATATACTTTCTCCTTTGGAGAGCTCATCCATTTCTACTTTTGTCAATGCCTCTCAGCCCTGGCTGCGTATAGAGTCACCTACGAAGCTTTTGAAAAATGCCAATGTCCATTCCAGACCAATTAAGTATATCTATATGTATATAATATATCTATGGATATATTAGACTGGGGCTTTAGTAGTTTTAAAGCCTTCCTGGGTTATTCTCATTTGCAGCCAGGATTGAGAACCGCTAATCTGTAGCCATATAACCCTTATCTTTAGCTCAACCCTTTCCTCAGTGGTTCAAATCTATGTAGTCAATGGCCTGCTTGACATCACATTGCTATATCTCAGACACTTCAAATCTAAAATGGTCAATAAAGAACTGTTGATTCTGCACCCTGTCCTCAAGCACATTCTTACTCATAGAAGATAGTGAGTGGCTCATGACAGGAAATAGAGAGTCATCTTTGTTTTTTTTTTTTTTTTAACTTTATTTTCTATATTCAAGTCATTAGTAAGACTTGTTAGCTTTGTTTTCAGAATTTACCTCAACACTGTCTCATTTTTCCATTTCCACTGTCACCATTCTAGTCCAAGCCACCATCCTCTGTTGTTTGGACTGCTGCAATAGCCTCCTAACTGGCCTTGCTTCTACATTTGTTTCTCCAATCTATACTCCGCATGGCAAAGTCAAGTGACCTAAAGACATACATTATCATGTCATCGCTTCCTTAAAACATCTCACTTAAAATAAACCCTGACTTACCTCTTCATCTTCAGCTCTACTGTATTTCTTCTCCCAACCAATCATGCTCCAGCTATGTGGGCCTCGTTACTGTGCGCTGACCCCACGAATGTATCAGGACCTTTGTATGCCGCCTGAAATGCAATTTCACAGAGGCTGACTTCTTAACATTTATCTTAAAAGTCTCCTCTTCTCTTCAAGAGTTCTCTCCTGTTATTCTGTGACACAGTATCCTGTTTATTTCTTTCGTAGTACTTATCAATGTGACAATTTATGTGTTCATAACACTTCCACACTAGATTATAAGATTCACTAGGGCTGGGATCTTAATGTGCTTTGTTCGTTACTGTATCTTTAACAGTTAACAAAGCATCTGGTACCTAGTAGGAGCTCAATACAAATTTGAAATATGACTAACCAGATTTAATTAATATCCCCAGATAACTAAATGAAATGACTCCCTGAACCTCCCTTCCCTGCTCACTGACCTTGGCAAATTCCAATTTACCATTCAGGGACAAGGTTTCTTAGGGAACCCTTTGCCAACACCACCCTCTTCCCTGCCACATACAAGTCTGAGGTCTCTTTTAGACATTCTCATACACTTTTAAGAATTATTTTCCTACTAAGTGTTTGTTTAATCAATTAATGGTGTATCAAAAAATCGGAAACTATAACAAATTTCTTAGAAATGTTAGAGATGGAATCATTCCCACCTAGTTCACTTTATAAATAGTGAAGAAACAGTGAACCCTGGAAACTAGAACATGATTCATAAGTGGCTCCAATCTATAAATTCAAAGGCCGGATGTTTTTCATTAAATTCTGTAAAATTCTTATGTCATTATTAACTTCTCAATTGCATTAAAATAGTTACATAATAGTCAAAAGAAGACCATTTGTGTTTTTAAAACAGGATTTTCAGGAGGAAAGAAGAGAGGCAAAAAAGGGGGCAAAAGGACAAAATTTTGAGGAGATATTTAGGAAACTGTTGAATTCTAATCTTGGGGAGAGCATTTTGGAAATGGAGTGAACATTACTTTGATTCCTTCCACCTAAATTATACCTGAACATTTAGAGTAAAAGGTTTTCCAAAGACTGGAGTTTCCAGTGATTTCAATAATTTTGAACACAAAAATATTCTTTTCAGGACTTTGAAACTTTTATACAAAGTTTAAAAGGTTCCAGCTTTAAACTTCAAGCAGTTAATAAAATGAACAGTAACTGGTGGGATGATTATTTTTCTGGTAGGGAGAATTCTGCAATATGTAAAACATGGGGCTACAAAGCCAGGAGAAATATCTCCCAACCTCCAGTGTGCTTCCCTGTCTGTCACTGAATGAGATAAAGGGAAATGTGATCACAGTAGGGATAAGTAGAGAAGGGCCAGTTACTAATATTTATTGTCCTTTGATTAAAAATATGAGTGAGTTCCTTTCTTATTCCACAGGTTTTCAGTTAACAAGATTAAGTGGTAATTAGATATGATCAAGCACACATCTCCACTTTTTTTTTTTTTTTTAACTTGGAAGCTTGGTGAGCCATCAAAGAAGTTGTGTTTTGTTCACACCTTCTTCATTAAAATGGTATTGGTACATTCTACAACCAGTTGACAAAATATATTGTATTAAAAAATATTAACCAGTGGTGGTAGGACTTGCAGGCACTGAAATAAAAGTTGTAAGACTGCAAAGGGGCTGATTTACTTACCACAAAGTTGTGCCAGAGCAAAAAAGTTCTTTGACCTTGTATGTAGTTAAAATGCCATATATTTAACATTTTTAAAAATGTTGCAATTAGGGAAACATTATTTTGGTTTTTTTTAAAGACAGTTTATTTAAAAAGGAAGGAATCTTGGTCAAAATGGAGTTCTCAGTCCCGCTTTTGGCAACAGGGACAGGCATTGGGGCAGAGACTTTTTAAAGTCATTTATTTTCTTCCTATGGAGAGTACGTTTTCTCAATAGTACGTACTAAATGATCCTTTATTTTCTTTTTATTTGTGCTGCTACCTTTATCATTTATTAAATTCCATATATATGTGTCTATCTCTGAGACTTCTGTTTTGTTCTATAGGTCTATTAGATTAGTTACGCCAATATCACAGTTTTTTAAAATGGAAAATGTTGTTATGGCCCTTTCCTTATCCTTATTAAGGTCGGCATAACAATTTGTGGACCCTTATCCTACTGCATACATTTTAGTACATTTATTGACTTAAAATTTTCAACTGGAATTTTGGCTGAGATTACATTAAGTTTAAATATTAATTTGGGGATAATTGATATATTTATAATGTCAACCCATTCAAGAACATTGAATGTATCTCTATTCAGATCATCTGTGTCCTCTATTCGAATTTTGTCATTTCCTCCATAGAGGTCCTGGGCCTCCCTGATTAACTTAATCCCTGGATATTATTCTAAGGCAATTGCAAATGGTATCTTATTAAAAGTATATATTTAATTTGTTATTTCTGGCATGGGAAAATGTTGATTTTGTATTTAATAATTTTGCTTAACTATTCTTAATTTTAATGATTTGCTGATTCTACTGATGCTTCTATGTGAATGACTATATAATTTTCAAGTAATAATGATTTTAAGGTCTTCTAATACACAAACCTCTTATTTGTTTATAACATTGGCCAGGACCTGCAGCATTGTGTTAAACTATGGTGTTGACTAGCTTCAGTTTTCTCTTCTTGGTCTTAACAGGAATGTAATTAATGTTATTCCATTAAATATAATATTTTCTGTGGGTTTTTGAATATCAAGTATCCTAGTTTTCTGGATTTTTTACATAATCAAAAGGAGATGTTGAACCTATCAAATACTTTTCTGCATCAATTGTAATATAATCCAATAATCTGTTATGTGGTGATTTACATGAATAGATTTTCTGATGTATTGATGAGATAAATCCCACTTGCTCATAATTTTATAGTACTTTATATTTCACTTGGCTACTCTGATATTAGCCCTATTGTCATACACATCTACTCTCATTGTAGTGCAATTATTATCTCAAAGCAATGCAGTGTAGAGGCAAAACCAAAACATAAACTTCTTTTTCCTAACCAGTCTTCTCGCTGCTGCCTCCAACTAATGTCTGCACCAGGTGCAGCCCGCTGTTCCACTTCACATACATACATTCATGTCTTCGTAGTGGGATTTTAAGGATATTTTATTAGTTCTCAAGGCTTATGTTTCCCTTTATAGTTTCTCTAGAGTTAAGTTTGGGGAGGGAGGCAGTATAGGTTAGTACATGGGAAAATCAAAACAAATATTGCCTGTACTAAGTGATAACAACAATGGTTAATTTGAGGAATTAAAGAAAATATAAGATGAAAATAAAATACCAGATCATATTTACATACTGTATTAGTATGTTCTCATACTGCTAATAAAGACATACCCGAGACTGGGTAATTTATGAAAAAGGTTTAATTGACTCACAGTTCCACATGGATAGAGAGGCCTCACCATCATGGCTGAAGGTGAATGAGGAACAAAGTCAAGTCTTACATGGTGGCAGGCAAGAGAGAGCATGTGCAGGGGAACTCCTTTTTATAAAACCATCAGATCTTGTGAGAGTTATTCACTATCATGAGAACAGCATGGGAAAGAACCACCCCCATGATTCAATTATCTCCCACTGGGTCCCTCTCATAATACTTGGGAATTATGGGAACTTGAATTCAAGATGAGATTTGGGTAGGGACACAGCCAAACCATATCATTCCACTCCTAGCCCCTGCCAAATCTCATGTCCTCACATTTCAAAACCAATCATGCCTTCCCAACAGTTCCCCAAAGTCGTAACTCATTTCAGCATTAACTCAAAAGTCAACAGTCCAAAGTCTCATCTGAGACAAGGCAAGCCCCTTCCACCTAGGAGCCTGTGAAATCAAAAGCAAGTTAGTTACTTCCTAGATAGAATGCAGGTACAGGGATTGGGTAAATACAACCCTTCCAAGTGGGAGAAATTGTCCAAACCAAAAGGGCTACAGGCCCCATGCAAGTTTGAAATCCAGGGGGCAGTCAAATCTTAAAGCTCCAAAATGATCTCCTTTGACTCCATGTTTCACATCCAGGTCACACTGATGCAAGAGATAGGTTCCCATGGTCTTGGGCAGCTCTTCCCCTGTGGCTTTACAGGGTAAAACCCCTTTCCTGACTTCTTTCACCAGCTGATGTTGAGTGTCTGCAGGTTTTCCAGGTGCATGGTGCAAGCTGTCAGTAGATCAACCTTTCTTGGGTCTGGAGAATGGTAGTCCTTCTCTCACAGTTCCACTAGGCAGTGCCTCAGTGGAGACTCTGTGTGAGGGTTCCAACCCCACATTTCCCTTCCACACTGTCCTAACAGAGGTTCTTCATGAGGGCTCTGCCTCTGCAGCACACATCTGCCTGGACATCCAGGCATTTTGATACATTTTCTGAGATCTAGGCAGAGGTTTCCAAACCTCAATTCTTGACTTATGTGCATCCATAGGCCCAACACCACGTGTCAGCTGCCAAGGCTTGGGGCTTGCACCCTCTGAAGCAACAGCCTAAACTCTGTGTTGGCCCCTTTTAGCCATGGCTGGGACACAGGGCATCCAGTCCCAAGACTGCACAAAACAGCAAGGCCCTGGGTCCAGCCCACAAAACCATTTTTTGCCTCCTAGGTATCTGGGCCTGTGATGGGAGGGGCTGCCGTGAAGACTTCCAACATGCCCTGGAGACATTTTCCCCATTGTCTTGGTAATTAACATTTGGCTCCTCTTTACTTATGCAGACTTCTGCAGCCAGCTTGAATTTCTCCTCAGAAAGTGGGGTTTTCTTTTCTATTGCATCATCAGGATGCAAATTTTCTGAACTTTTATGCTCTGCTTCCCTTCTAAACCTAAGTTCCAATTCTAAACTATATTTTTGTGAATACATAAAACGAAATGCTTTTAACAGCACCCAAATCACCTCTTGAATGCTTTGCTACTTAGAAATTTCTTCCACCAGGTACCCTAAATCATTTCTCTCAAGTTCAAAGTTTGACAGATCTCTAGGCCAGGGGTAAAATGCCACCAGTCTTTTTGCTAAAGCATAGCAAGAGTCACCTTTGCTCCATTTTCTAGCAAGTTCCTCATCTCCATCTGAGACCACCTCAGCCAGGACTTTATTGTCTATGTTACTATCAGCATTTTGAGCAAAGCCATTCAACAAGTCTCTAGGAAGTTCCAAACTTTCTCACATCTTCCTGTCTTCTGAGCCCCCCAAACTGTTCCAACCTGTTACCCAGTTCCAAAATTGCTTCCACATTTTCGGTTATCTTTACAGCAGTGCTGCATTACCTGGTACCAATTTATTCTATTAGTCTGTTCTCACACTGCTAATAAAGACATACCCAAGACTGGGTAACTTATAAAGGAAAGAAGTTTAATTGACTTATAGTTCTACATGGCTGGCGAGGCCTCACAATCATGGCTGAAGGTGAATGAGGAGCAAAGTCAAGTCTTACATGGCAGCAGACAAGAGAGAGCATGTGTAGGGGAACTCCCCTTTATAAAACTATCAGATCTTGTGAGAGTTATTCACTATTGTGAGAACAGCGTGGGAAAGATCTGCCCCCATGATTCAATTACCTCCCATTGGGTCCCTCTCATGACGTGGGAATTACGGGAGCTAGAATTCCAGATGAGATTTGGATGGGGACACAGCCATACCATATCACATACCTTGTGAGGGAGGTATCATCTGAGTTAATGTTCTGTGGCCCTTGTCTTCTCAAAAGAAGGTAAAATGTTTAACTTTAGACATTAAGTATGCATGAGAAAATACCAAGGGTAACCATTAAATGGTTAAAGAGAGAGTATTCTAAAGTAAGGGTAAAATGACCTAAGAGGAAAAAATGAAGGATGATGAGAGAAATGCTTCTGCATTGGTGGGGTAAGGACCTCTGAAAATTCATTCCTTCATAAAGGCAATGACAATGAGGCAGGAGAATAGAGTCAAGAGACAGGGAACCTTCACATCAGCCTCTGATTGGTCACAGACCAAACCTTCAGCCTCTGATTTGTCACAAGCCAAATCTTCACTTCAGCCTTTGATTGTTCACTGGCTAAACCTTCAGCCTACGATGGGTTATGGGCCAAAACTTCATTTACATATGGTGTAACCAATGGGAAACCTCTAAAGGATACTTAAATCCCAGAAAATATTGCAACTGGGGACCTTGAGCCACTTGATTGAGCCTGTTCCCACCCTGTGGAGTGTACTTTCACTTCAATAAACCTGTGCTTTCACTGCTTCATTCTTTCGCTGCTTTGTGCATTTTGTTCAGTTCTTTGATCAACACACCAAGAATCTGGAAAACTTGTAGTCAAGACCCTCCATCAGTAACAAGAACACTAGCAAAAATTGCCAAAATTAACTTTCTCATGATTCTGGAAATCAACCAAAGGTCTCCAACAATCCAAGGAACATTTATTTAAGAAAAATGGCCGAATTTCAGTAAGAATGCTGAGAATTATGACATTTTTAGCCTGTCCTGTCCCCATACTCTCCCCTACTCTGTGATAGCCTTGAAAACCAACAGCCACAGAATCATATGTATCTGTGCATATCTGCAACCTAGCAAATACAGAAGGGGGCAGAATGGGCTGGAGCTCCCAAAAGAGTCCTAGCTCAATAATTGTCACTATTTGATCATTCTGGCAGTTCCTTGGAAAAACCTTATTCTCAGGACTGGTCTTTATTTGGTTTCATTCTTGACTTGCTCAATGAAAAAAGGCCTATCCCCAGGATATTTTCCATTAAAAAAATTAGAAGCAATTGTTTGACATCACAGTTTCTTGAGGCATCAGCAACAGTTGGGTTAAACAAACAGTAGGCCCCAAAACATAAAAATTTGGAGAATGAGATGTCCAAATGGGTCTTTGAAAAGTTCTGACATATTTCTGGAGATCCAGATGGCCATACACAAGTGCAAGACTGGGTGCATACAAAAGAAAGACCTAAGAAGACCCTAGTGTCTTGACTCTGGCTAACTTTGAAGCTCTGCATAGGCAAGCAATGAAGGATAAGGCAGATTTCCAAACTGTCAGAGCATTGAAGGCATTCTCCAACAAATAAACAGAGCCCTGAGGGCATACTTTTTGATTGAAGGCATTTAAGATAATCTCTGTTTAATCATTTGCTGACCACTAAACTATCTGAACAGAGACATCTGTGGCTGCTCACAATGAAGAATACAGACTCTAAAGAGTTAGTTCAGGGAAATCACTAGGCAAACAGTGATAACAACAAACCCTGGGTGGATAGTTGGGGATGTCTGACTTCCAGAGTTGCCACATTATATAACATATCCAGTTCTCAACAAGAAATTGAAAAACATACAAAGAAATGGAAAATATGGTGCATATATAGGAAAAGTAGTCATTAGACCTGAGGAAGCCCACATGTTTGATATACTGTGCAAAATTCATAAACAATTATAAATGTTCACTAAACTAAAGGAAATCATGCTTCAAGAATTAAAGGAATTATGAACATGATGTTTACCAAATAGAGAAGATAAAGAGATAAAATCTATATGACAGAATCAAATAAAAATTTTACATTTGAAATGTAGTTGATTAGGGTGCAGGGGCATAGCAGAGGGTGGAGCTCAAAAGCACGTTTGAGCTCACAAGAATAAGAAATCTTAAAAGTAGGAACACTTGAGAGGATCTATTCAGAGGAACAGAAAAAAAGAAAAAGCAGAAACCTGTGGGACACCATCAAGTGTACCAACTTACACATAATTGGACTTCCAATAAAAAAAAAAAAAGCAGGCCATTAAGCACATTTTGAAGAAATAATGGCTGAGAACTTTCCAAATTTTATGAAAATTTACATACTAAGAAGTTCAATAAACTGAGTAAAATAAATACATCTACACCAAGACAAATGATATTCAAACTTATCAAAAGACAAGAGAAATTTGAAAGATGCAAGAGAAAAATGACTGATCAGGTGCAAGAGATCCTCAATAAGATTACTAATTTCTCATTAGTAAAAAATAGAGGCCATATAAGGCAGTGGGATGGCATTCAATGTGCTGAAAGGAAAAGATTCAAATAAGAATTCTGTAACAAGATTATTAAAAAATGAAGGAGGAAAGAAATGACAGAATTCAACACTAGGAGACCCATCATATAAGAAACGCTAACAGATAATCAATCTTTTAACCTGAAATGAAGGAATGATGGGCAGTGACTTGAATCTACATGAAGAGATAAGGAACATCATTATAGGTAAATATAATACTCAATGTAAATGCATTTTTGTTTGTAACTCTTCTTCTCCTATCTGACTTGAAAGACATCAGCATAAAGCAATATTGAGAAAACTGTTGACGGGTTTATAATGTACAAAGATGTAATGTGTATTGTGGGTGGAAAGCAACCCAGGTGGCAAAGCAAGAGACTGAAGGCACAGCCTGTTCCAATATAATAAAGAAAATAGTTAGAATAAGAAAAGTTATAATAGAAATAGGATATAGAGATGATCATATATGAATATTATTAATCATTAGCTTTAGTATCAATCTCTCTTTTACTATTATAATAATCTCTGTTTTATTATTATAACTGAGGAAAAACCAGGCCATACAGACTCAGGAGCTGAAGGGACATCGTGAGAAGCAACCAGAAGACAGTGGGCAAATGACATGAATAGACTAGGACTTCTGACCCAGGAATTTTACTTTTAGGTGTCACTCAAGAGAAATAAAAATATATATCCACACACGATTTTGTTCATGGATGTTTATACCAGCATTATTTATAATAGCCCAAAGTAGAAACAACCTAGATGTCCATTAACTGATGAACAAATAAGCAAAACATGGTGTATCCACACAATGGAATATTACTAGGCAATGAAAAGGAATGATGAATTGACACATGCTACATCATGGATTAACCTTGAAAACATGCTAAGAAGTCAGTCACAAAAGACCAACATTATATGATTTCATTTATATGAAATGTCCAGAATAGGTAAATCTATAGAGACAGAACATAGATTAATGGTTGCTTAGGGCTGACAGTTTTGGGGCAGGGCATGGCCTGAACCTGCGAATGCATATGGGGTTTCTTTTTGTGATGATAAAAACATTCTAAAATTGAGAGTGTTGAACGTTACACAACTCTGTATGCTAAAAACCATTGAGTTTTATACTTTAAAATTAGAGTAAATTCTATGATATGTGACTTGTATCTCAATAAAACTTTTTAAAAGATTACAAAACAGGGAGAAAAGCAAGACAAAAGAACTATGAAAATTTTAGGCAATAAATGTAAATGGAGCTAAATTTCCAGTTGAAGACAAAGATTGACAGACTGAATTTAAAAATATAAGAGATTAAAACAACCAAGTATATGTTATTTAAAAGATACACTGAAAGGTTGAATGTAAAATCCTGGTAAAGTTAGCAGATATATTTCAACAGTAGAGAACTTATGTATTATACTATTATGGGGCAAAATAGACAATAACTATGACACATTGCTAGAAAAAGTTACCATATAATAAAAATTTCAACTCATCATGTAGTTACTAAAAAGCCCAAATTTCTGTGCATCTAATATCTTTGCCTTAAAATACATGAAGCAAAATTTATAGAAACAAAATGAAAAATTAACAAATCTATCACCAATGTTTTAGCATATCTTTCTTAGTGTTTGAGTCATCAAGCAGATCAAAAAATCAGTAAGGATAAAGAAGATTTTAATAGCACAATTAACATGTATATTTAAGTATACTTTTAGATAAAGCACTTTATCAAGCAAGTGGTAGGCCACATAACATGGGAGTTAAGGATACTGCCAAGAGAGGGTTGAAGTGATAGACCATGCAACCTAAGTTTGATAGGGAGGTAAAACAAAGACAAAGGATGGTTCATATGGGTGAAGTAAATGGGTGTGAGCTATGGTTGAAGAACTGACGTCTTGAGATTGATAGAGTGAGATTCCTAAAAATGTTGTCAAATTGTATAGTGGCCAGATTTATTTCAGAGGTAATTAGTCATGAGTGATTACAAGGTCCAGAGTGTCGCCATGGAAGTGGATTGCTGAAATGGGGTAGAAGTCATGGAAGATAAAGAGATTAAGATACTGAAAGTTCAAAAATGCTGAGTGAGTCATTAACTTAGATTTGAAATACCCCAGGACTTCAGTACTGGGAATGGAAAAGAAGACAAATGAAACATGTGTTTAATGTTAATTGAATGGAGGAACATTAGCAGTAATTGGTAGAATCTGCAACCAAAGAAGATGGGGTTAGAGCTGACTTCATGAACTGAGGTTTTCACAAAGTAGATGTGTGAAGTTGTGGAAGCAGTAGTATAAAATTAAAAGGATACTGATCCCATCACTTGACCCAGTGCTGAATTGAATGTGGAAGAAATAGCAGCCTCCACTTGATGGCGTGGCAAGAGATGTGTTATCCAGAGATCACTCTATTTAAATTAAAGTCAGAGAAGAAAGTTAACCATCAGCGAAGGACCACAGTTTGTTAAAGTGTAATGGATGTTTTAAAAGGCACAATGGAGAGTTAAGAGATTAAGCCGTCAGTGTAAATTTAGTCAGGGAAAAAGAAATAGTAGTTAATAAGGCATGACAACTTTATACATATAACCCACATATGAGATAAATTTGTAAGAGCGATAAGAAAAGGTCTCATAAGAACATACATGAGGGAACAATTATTTCTTTGTGCCTAGGGTGTGTGTGTGTGGGGGGTGGATTGTGGAAATGAAGGGAAAGCTGAAGAACAAAAGTGATATTTGAGAGTTGGATCTTTAAGCATGAGTTAATAATGGCTGAAGGTGGTGAGGGCATCCCATATAGAAAAAGCATTAGAAAAAAAAAAAAAAAACAAGTCTGAAACTACATAGTACAACTAGGAGAAATAAATCCTGGGTATTAGTGTATAAGATGCATGGAAATGAATGACTGCAGATGAGATTGGAAAGGTAGACTAGGTTAGGTTATGAAAAATCTTGAACTCCATGCTAAGGAATTTAGCTATAATTCTGTAAGTAATGGACATGAATGAGGGACTGTAAGCAAAGGAATACTCAGATTGGACTTTTAGAGAGATGTGTGGATGGCAGGGGGGAAGATTGGCAAAGAGAAAATCTGGGGGACTAAGAGATTTTTGTGAGAAATGATGAGAGCAAAGTCTAGGTCAGTGGCAGTGGGGTAAGAGAGGAAGGGACTGATACGAGAGATTTTTTTCAAAGTGAAATAAAGAAAACTTGATAAGTGGCTACATGTGGGCATTGGAGACGTCAAGACTATTCTAGACTTTCTGACTTGAACCATATTGATGGTGATGCCATTAGCAATGTAAGTTAGTAGAAGAAGCAGATTTGGAATAGGGAAGATACATATATTGAATTTGAGTTACCTAAAGGGTATCATTTCCTACTGTTGTTTCATTTGATTTTTTTAGTGAAGCTCCTCCCTCTCATTTTCTTTTATGTTTCTACTTGGATCACAGAGAGGAAACTGGAATAATATGAACAACACTCACGTTTCTGGTGGACATGACAGAGAGCAAAATAGTTTAACCTAGAGATAACCAGGAATCAATCCATCATTCCCTGGGCTGCACACTGGCAGTCTGACTTTGAAATATTTGAGCAAACTTAGATTAAAACTCTAGGGAAGATCTCTTCTCAAAGGATATCTGTACCTACCTTTAAAAAATACTATAAAGCAATGCAATTTTATTTAAATGTGCTTTCCCAAATTCATATACAAAAGATGGTAATCAAAAACATCTAAAAAGGTTTGGAGATGACCCTTTACCAAAACAAGGGTCAAGCTTTGGGTCTTGCCAAGAGATGGTCTTTTTTCATGGTTTAGATAGTAATTTCTTCATTTTGAGTCATGGCTTGTTCCCTTACAGCAGGAAGAGGACCTGAGGCCAAGTTCATACTCTGCTGCACTGGTGGACTGGTGGGGGCTATAATGTTCATCTGAGAGGGCATGGCCTTCCTGGGGTCCTGCCATGTTGTCTGATCAATGTGATTTAAGAAATATCGCTCGCCAGAAGATGTCTTCGCCATCTCCCAGCTTGCTGGCAGAGGTACATCATCAGGTATCTCCAAAGAGGACTGTCGAAGATGTTGAGCTGTGGGTGTAGCAGCTAGGCCAGACTACTCCAGTGGGAGTCCCAGGAGAAACAGCTCCCAACTGCAGAGAAGCTGGAGAGGAATGAGCTGGAACATACTATGAAGTCAGGGCTCCTGTAGTGCCTTTGTCAGTACTGGCCTGTCCGGAGTGGGATTTGGGCTCCTGCGGCTTGAAGGAGTCAGGCAGCTTCCAGAGCCTCATAGGCACTGTCTGGGGTATGTTGGCCATCTTAGGGTTCATGACGGCGCTCAAAAGCGCCTCCAGGTCGGTCTCCAAGTCCTCCTGGACGTGTATGATCTGGTGCCTGGTGAAGAATGCCTATGGCGCCGTCTGGGTCGCTGGGAAGGTTGGGGTGCTGGTTGCCTGGGCCCGGAAGGCGGATCTTGCCCCTGGGAGGATTGCGTAGGCGGCTGCCCTTGGCCCTGGAGGGCCGATAGAGATGGTGGCTACTGCCCACGATCCACAGCTTCTGCCTTCCGCGACATGGAACTCTGACCAGGCGAGCGAGGGCTCCGCCAGGACTCCCCGGCTCGATGGGCCAAGATGACAAAGGTGGCAAGGGCTTCGGGCCAGATGGCACTGGGTGGCTGGAGCGGCCCTCTTCTCTCTCTCAGGGCCGCTGGGTGGGTAGGGGGGTGCGCCACGGCCCCTCAACCCCCATCCTGCCCCTCCGCCCCACGCTGCTCCCTGGCTCTACTGACTGGTCTGTGTACCTACTTTTGATAAGCTTTATAAAGTCACTAGAGCCATTTAATTTCTCAAACAAGAATAACCACCCCACAGGTTAACTCTTAAGGAATTGCAAAAGTTAATTAAGATAAAACGCTTCTTTTTCCTTAGAAGCCAAGGGTTTGTCCCACAAAGATAAATCAAGTATTTTTTTTTCTTGAATTTCTTTTTCTGTCAAGCCATTTTTATTTATTATGTCCAATGCCACTGAACTCTTTAATTTCTATAGATTCTAAAAATAAATCCCCTAGAGGAGAAAAAATAATGAACAAATAGAGAAAATAAGCCAACACCATGACATGGAGCAGCATGCACAACTGGCTATGCACTAATAAACAGCATCCAAGAAGACACTGGGTTCTTAAGAACATTTCCTTAATTACCGTCATGATCTGTGCCTTTCAAGAATAACAGTATGTGCAGTATTTTATCATTGGCAGTAAGATCTCTATTTTCATTAGGGTTTTTCAAGTCATGACATGTAAACAAAGATGTCTGTCATACATTCCTAGGAAAGTGAGATAAGAAACCTTTCAGCTACAAAGTGTTTATCATTTTGAAAATGTTTTAACATAAATGATAGATTTATGAAACTTTAAATGAAACGTCAAGAATTCTAGCATACTCAAAAGTTTCAAGGTATAGATGATTTTGTTTTTGTTTCCACTAACCCAGAGCAAGTTATTTCTTTTGCTTTTGGCGACTCCACCACCAATTTCCTCTTCGTTTAATTTAGTTTATTTTGTGTAATGAGCAAAGCTTGTAACTCAATCTTCCCGGATCCTTTTTTAATTTTTTTTATTTTTTTAATGTTCTCTCCTTGAACTATCTCCCAGTTTCCTCTGTTCTAAAACTGGTGTAATGTAATTTTGATTCTGAATGTTATTTGGGGTGAGAAAACAAACTGAGATTGAAACTCTAATGGGAAAAAGAGAAAATGCCATAATACCTATTTGCCTGTACTTCGTATTTCTCTTTCTCAAGAGACATTTGCTCGACTTATAACTTGGCTTTCTACTATTGTATTCTTCCTCTGTTTGTGCCCAGAAACTTCACACTGATTCCACACCTTTCAGTCTTCTAGATCAACCCTGGATCTGATTTAGTAGATAAAAAAAAAAATAGAGATTAGAAAAAGAAATGTAAAATAGCATGAGGAAACTGCAGAAAAAGAAAAACAAAGAGGGAACCAGAATATCTGAACATGGACCCAATCGAATTTATAAAGCAGATAAACTCTTATCTTGGTGCCTTCTATTTCTATTCAGCCTCCTTTCCCATCCCCACCCTCCTACATTTTCACTTTCCCCCTGTTCATGCCTAGCCTTCTCACAGGGCCTTGCCATTTGCTGTCTCATCAAAGTGGCCTTGCCATTTGCTGTTTCCTCTAGTAGAAATATTAGTGGGCACATCTAAAAGTATTATCCCTGCCCCAGGCTTTTGCATTTTACTAAATGTCTATTGCAGACTAGAATGCTTTTGAGGCCCAAAGAATGAATTACTGATGATTTAATGGAATTTGATTCACCATTTCTATAACGGTGTTCTTTGTGTCACTACTTCCATACCTCTCACTTTCATATATGCTTCCCCACAAAAAACTCATTCTTCTAGCTATCTCAGTATGACCAGGCTTTGTACTTGGTCAATTCCCAGAAGATGTTAGTACTCTCACCAGGAAAGTATGTGGTGGATAAGTTTGTGGGGGGTTGCGGGAGGGAGGACAATACCTAAATGTACACACACACACACACACACACTCAAGAAGAGACAGATTGCAAACTTTACTGAGAGCTATAATTCCATTCTCAGAGCGATAAAGACCCTTCCAATCCATCCAAACAACAAACAATAACATAAGAACCTCTCCCACAAGAGACATTTGCTCGACCATTGCATTCAGGGAAAGAGGATTTTTATCTGTTTTAAGAAACTCATCTTGTATCTATAATCACCTGATTGCTAGCTTATTCTTGAATTCTTTTACAGTGAAATATGATTATCATATCTGTGATGCAGGCTTAAAAACACGCTTTTTAAGAGTTATACAGAATCTAACTGTTCGGCAAGTCTCTCTCTCTCCCTCTCTTGTGTGCACATGCGTGCGCGCGTGCGTGAGGGTGTGTGTGTGTATTCTATTTGATTTAGCTTTTCTCCATTTTTGCAGGGGAATAGTATGTACTATAGGGGCAGATACTTCTGCCTTGTTGCTCTAGGAAACTCTAGGAGACAGCCAAGATAGCCTTCAGAAATATGAGAGGAGAGAAGGACTACATAGAGGCTTAACTCTATTTAAGGCCACCTTGGTCTTAAAGATGGACTGGGGAAAGAGAAGGAGAAAGAGGGAGAGAAAATACTAACCTTGCCAGACCATAAGGAAACCATATGCTTTAGTATGAAGTTCTTCTATGATCCATTTGAAAAAGAACAGTTTGAATAAATAAAACACAGATAGAGGTATAATAAATTGGATTTATTATTATTGTCTACCAATATCTGTTCTCCCCTTTTTCCTGGGCACACAGCTTAGACTACATTTCCCAGCCTCTCTTGCCGTTAGGTTAGACCATCTGACTAAATTCGCTCCAGTGGAATAGAGCAGAAGTTACATGTGTTAATTCCAAGACTTGCCCATAGAACCTCCACACATGCACTTCGGAACTTTATTTGACTCTCCACAGAAAGGAATGGTGAAAACCAAACCAACATTGGAAACCACATGTTGAAAGTAGAAAGGCCACCTAGTGACCTCCATATTCACCCTCGTTGCTGTACAAACAAGAATTGACCCTCTGTTGCATTTGAATCATTACATATTTGGGTTAATTTATTATAGCAGTTTAGTCTACCTTACTGTGATCCTTGAGACTATGATATCCACTACCATATGCAGCACAATGTGCAGCATAGAATGGGTGCTCAATAAATAATTGTTGAATTAATGAGATACTACACCAGCCCCTTCATGAAAGATCTCCTAAAATGTGTAATTACTATGGAATGCTAAGTTGCAAAATTCCTTCATTCACACATAATTTTATTCATTTTAAATGGTAATTGATATTTAAGTATTGAACACTTATTTATTACCATCTTTTACAAGAAATCCTGATAAGGTAGATGATATTATCTTCATTTAACACATGAGGAAACTGAAACTCAGAGAGTTAAGGCACTTTTCCAAGGCCACACAGCTCCTACATAGCTAAGCCAGAATTCAAATTCAAACCTGTATGACTACAAAACTCTTTCCAATACATCATGCTTCCTTAAACATATGTTTGGTTTAATGCATTACATTTTAGTTTAGATCTGTAATCTTGAGGATATAATGATTCAGAGCAAAGTGTAATCACTTGAAACCCAGTAAGTCCCTCAATAAAGTTCTTAAACATGAGCTATATAATCTTACTGAATTAATATAACTATTTTATTAATCTGGTAATCAACTTATGACCTCTAACCTCTTACACTCTTTTTTTTTTTTTTTTTTTTTTTTTTTTCTGAGAACGAGTCATCTTGCTCTGTTGCCCAGACTGGAGTGCAGTGGCATGATCTCGGCTTACTGCAAGCTCCGCCTCCTGGGTTCGTGCCATTCTGCTGCCTCAGCCTCCCAAATGGCTGGGACTACAGGCGCCCGCCAAGACGCCAAGCTAATTTTTTGTATTTTTTGTAGAGACGGGGTTTCACTGTGTTAGCCAGGATGGTCTCGATCTCCTGACCTTGTGATCCACCCACCTCGGCCTCCCAAAGTGCTGGAATTACAGGCATGAGCCACTGTGCCTGGCCAATGACCTCTTACACTCTAAGTGATATTTAAATATATAGTAAATATAGGCTCTGTATGGTGGCTCATGCCTGTAATCCGAGTGCTTTGGGAGGCTGAGGTGGGAGGAACTCTTGAGCCCAGGAGTTCAAAACCAGCCTGGGCAACATAATAAGACCCCGTCTCTATAAGAAAACAGGCCAGGTGTAGTGGCACATGCTTGTAGTCTCAGCTACTTGGGAGGCTGAGGTAGGAGGATTGCTTGAGCCTGGGAAGTCAAGGCTGCAGTGAGCCATGATTGTGCCATTGCATTCCATCCTGAGTGACAGAGTGAGACTCTGTCTCAAAATAGATAGATATAAATATAAATAGATAGATATAGGTATAGATATACAGAGAGAGTAAATATAGTAAAAACTCAGCTAAAAGGCTAGGTGACTGAATTTGAGACAGCATGGTGAGATGATTTCCTGCTGAAGCATCAGGAAGCAATGGAAAATGATTTATATTTTAGTCCTCACATTTTTGGGATATCTTTCAAAATTCAGGAATTCATTTTCTGATCATAGAACAAACCGATGCAATGGTGTCCAAAACTACAGAAATATACTCTGGGTTTTTTTAATTAGACATTGGAGTTGCGAATAGAAATATAAGAGTGCCTGAGGATTTCATCTCCACTGCTTTATCTTCTCTGCTGCCAGAGGTCCCAAGTGGCTCTGTCATAGCCTCTGTTACCCTGTGAACTGAAGGTACTGAGAGATCCATAGATAGGACATTGAGACATACCAGAAGCTGAGAAATGGACTAAGTGGCCTTTTGAAGATGTGGCAGGAAACTCACTCAGGAGAAGTGGGCATTACTGGATCCTTCTCAGAAGAATCTCTACAGAGATGTGATGGAGAAAACCTCCAGGAACTTGGCTTCTGTAGGAAACAAATAGGAAGATCGGAACATTGGAGATGAGTTCAAAAATCCTGGGAGAAATCTAAGAAGTTATATTATGGAGAGACTGTGTGAAAGTAAAGAAGGTAATCATCATGGGGAAACCTTCAGCCAGATTCCAAATCTTAATGTGAAGAAGAAAAGTCCTACCAGAGTAAAACCATGTGAATGTAGTGTGTGTGGAAAAGTTTTCATGTCATTCATCCCTTGACAGGCACATCATATGTCACACTACACAAACCGTGAGTGTGGGGAATGTGGAGATAAGTCACATAAATGTAAACAATGTGGGAAAGCCTTAATTTCTCTCAAGACTGAATAGAGTAACACACACTTTGATTTTCTCAGTTCATTTGGTAAACATCAGAGAACACACACAGGAGAGAAAGCTTATAAATGTAAACAACGTAGCAAAACCTTCAGTTTTTTCAGTATGCATAGAATATATGAAATAACTCACACTAGAGAGAAACCCTATGAATGTAAGCAATGTAGGAAAGCATCCCATTGTCCCAGTTCCATTTAATGATATAAAAGGGTTCGCAGTGGTTTAAAAACCCCTATGCAACTAAGAAACGTGGCAAAGCATTCAGTCTTTCCAGTTCCCTTCAAAAACATAAAAGAACTCATATTGGAGAGAAACTCCACAAATGTAAGAAATGTGGTAAAGGCTTCAGTTGTTCCAGTTCCATGCAAAGACATGAAAAATATTATTCTGAAGAAAAACCTTATGAATGTGCAAAATGTGGTAAACCCATCAGATGTTCCAGTTTCCTTAGAATACATGAAAGGACTCCCAGTGGAGAAAAACTATATGAATGTTAGAAATGTGGTAAAGTCTTCAGATGCTCTGGTTCCCTTTGAGCATATGAAAGAACTCATACTGGAGAGAAACTCTGTGAATGCAAGAAACATGGGAAAGCATGCAATTTTCCCAGTTCTCTTTAAAAACGTGGAAGAACTGGCCGGGCGCGGTGGCTCACGCCTGTAATCCCAGCACTTTGGGAGGCCGAGGCGGGCGGATCACAAGGTCAGGAGATCGAGACCATGGCGAAACCCCATCTCTACTAAAAATACAAAAAATTAGCCGGGCGCAGTGGCGGGCGCCTGTAGTCCCAGCTACTCAGGAGGCTGAGGCAGGAGAATGGCGTGAACCCGGGAGGCGGAGCTTGCAGTGAGCCGAGATTGCGCCACTGCACTCCAGCCTGGGCGACAGAGCAAGACTCCGTCTCAAAAAAAAAAAAAAAAAAAAAAAAAAAAAAAAAAAAACGTGGAAGAACTCGTACTGGAGAAAATCCCTATGAATGTAAGAAATGTAGTAAAGTCTTCCGTTTTTCCAGTAATGTTCAAAAACATGAAAGGACTCATACTGGAGAGAAGCTCTTTTAATATAAGAAAATGTGGTAAAAGATTCAAATTTCCCAATTGCTTTCAAAGACATGAGAGGGTTCACAATGAAGAAAACTCTTATGACTGTAAGAAAGGTGATAAAGCCTTCAGTTTTTCCAGTTCTTTTTGAAAACATAGACCAATGGAACAGAACAGAGTCCTCAGAAATAATACCACACATCTACAGCCATCTGATCTTTGACAAACCTGACAAAAACAAGAAATGGGGAAAGGATTCCCTATTTAATAAATGGTGCTGGGAAAATTGGCTAGCCATAAGTAGAAAGCTGAAACTGGATCCTTTCCTTACTCCTTATACGAAAATTAATTCAAGATGGATTAGAGACTTAAATGTTAGACCTAATACCATAAAAATCCTAGAGGAAAACCTAGGTAGTACCATTCAGGACATAGGCATGGGCAAAGACTTCATGTCTAAAACACCAAAAGCAACGGCAGCAAAAGCCAAAATTGACAAATGGGATCTCATTAAATTAAAGAGCTTCTGCACAGCAAAAGAAACTACCATCAGAGTGAACAGGCAACCTACAGAATGGGAGAAAATTTTTGCAATCTACTCATCTGACAAAGGGCTAATATCCAGAACCTACAAAGAACTCAAACAAATTTACAAGAAAAAAACAAACAACCCCATCAAAAAGTGGGCAAAGGATATGAACAGACACTTCTCAAAAGAAGACATTCATACAGCCAACAGACACATGAAAAAATGCTCATCATCACTGGCCATCAGAGAAATGCAAATCAAAACCACAATGAGATACCATCTCACACCAGTTAGAATGGCGATCATTAAAAAGTCAGGAAACAACAGGTGCTGGAGAGGAGGTGGAGAAATAGGAACGCTTTTACACTGTTGGTGGGATTGTAAACTAGTTCAACCATTATGGAAAACAGTATGGCGATTCCTCAAGGATCTAGAACTAGATGTACCATATGACCCAGCCATCCCATTACTGGGTATATACCCAAAGGATTATAAATTATGCTGCTATAAAGACACATGCACACGTATGTTTATTGCAGCACTATTCACAATAGCAAAGACTTGGAATCAACCCAAATGTCCATCAGTGACAGATTGGATTAAGAAAATGTGGCACATATACACCATGGAATACTATGCAGCCATCAAAAAGGATGAGTTTGCATCCTTTGTAGGGACATGGATGCAGCTGGAAACCATCATTCTTAGCAAACTATCACAAGAACAGAAAACCAAACACCGCATGTTCTCACTCATAGGTGGGAACTGAACAATGAGATCACTTGGACTCAGGAAGGGGAACATCACACACAGGGGCCTATCATGGGGAGGGGGGAGGGGGGAGGGATTGCATTGGGAGTTATACCTGATGTAAATGATGAGTTGATGGGTGCAGCACACCAACATGGCACAAGTATACATATGTAACAAACCTGCACGTTATGCACATGTACCCTACAACTTAAAGTACAATAATAATAAATAAATTAAAAAAAAAAAAAAAAGAAAACATAGAAAGACTCACAGGGAAGAAAACCCTTATGAATGTAAACATATGGTTAGGCCTTCAGTTCCAGTTCCATTGGCAGATATGAAAAAACTCGTTCCTGAGAAAAACTTTATGAATGTAAATCATAGTTGGAAGGCCTTCATTTCTCTCATATCCATTGAAAGACACATGATAATGCACACTGGAGAGGGATCTTATAAATAAGAAGGCACATTGGATTAAAACCCTAGTAGTTTGTAAAATATAGGAAAGTCTTCTATTTTAATAATTACTTCAAAAGTCATGTGAAAATTCCCACTGGAAACTACTCCTATAAATCTAAGTAATTTGGAATGCCTGATGCTTGAGAAAAATGCACATAAATGAAATGTTATACAAGTTATAAATATATTTATCTGCAGCTCATTCTTTTTTTTAAAATAAAGATGGGATCTCACCCTGTCACCCAAGGCTGGAGTGCAGTGACATGATAATGGCTCACTGCAGCCTCAAACTCCTGGGCTCAAGGGATTCTCCCACCTTTACCTCCCAAAGCTCTGGGAGTGGAGTAGGGAACAAAGACACATTCATTTATTAGTTTATGTTCACCATATTGCAAGATATTGCAGTATACATGTTCCCAGTTAGATTTCCCAATCACATTATCTAGTTTGAAATAAACTAATCCCCAAAAAATGAATGTAAAAGACGACTGCAAAGAATATTGAAGGTATTGCTAATAACAAAAGCACAAGTGAACAACAAATTGACAGCATTCTTTGTCAGCCACATTATTAGGATAAATACAAAATAGAACAATCTGAAAATCATGATGATTTATTTAGTCATACCTGCTAAAATGTTGGCCTAAAAAATTCAAAATTAGCAAGAAGACCAACTCAGAAGCCCATCAATGATAGACTGCATAAAGAAAATGTGGTACATATACACCATGGAATACTATGCAGCCATAAAAAGGAATGAGATCATGTCCTTTGCAGGGACGTGGATGAAGCTGGAAGCCATTATCCTCAGCAAACTAACGCAAGAACAGAAAATCAAACACTGCATGTTCTCACTCACAAGTGGGAGTTGAGCAATGACAACACATGGAAACAGTGAGGGGAACAACACACACCAGGGCCTGTTGTGGGGTGGGGGGTGAGGGGAGGGAACTTAGAGGATGGGTCAATAGGTGCAGCAAATCACCATGGCACTCGTATACCTATGTAGTAAACCTGCACCTTCTGCACATGTATTCTGGAATGTAAAGTAAAATTTTTAAAAAATTAGCAAGAAAACTTTGATATATAAATTTACATTTGTATAGTAACAGTAAACTTTTGCCTGAAATATGTTTTGTCTTAACATATAAGCTAATTATGACACTGCATGTATGACACTGCATGTATATAATTTATAAATACACATACTTCTACTGAGAGGGTGTGTTCAAAATAAGAAAGCACAATGGAGCATATTATGTACAAAGTTTGGAAACCTATCTTTTTTCTCTTTTATTTTCTTTTTCTTTTCTTTCTATTTTCTTCAGACAGGATCTTGCTCTGTCACCCAGGCTGGAGTACAGTGACATGAACTAAGCTCACTGCAGCTTTGATTTCCTGGGCTCAAGAGATCCTCCCACCTCAGCTTTTAGAGTAGGTAGGACTACAGGGGTGAGTCACCTCATCTGGCTAAGTTTTTTTTCTTTTTGTGGAGATGAGCTCTCGTTTTGTTGCTCAGGCTAGTATTGAACTCCTGGCCTTAACTGGTCCTCCCACTTTGACCTAACAAAGTTGTGGGATTACAGTCATGAGCCACTGTGCCTGGCCTGGAGACCTGTCTATACACAACCCTTTATTTTATTGTATTGGCAATACATATCTATATGTCTCTTTTTTGTATTAGATACTAATTTCTTTGAGGGGAGCTAAATCAGCAGATATTAAGGCATTTTCGCTGATTGGAGCATTCACAATCCTTTAGCTAGACACAGAGCACTGATTGGTGCATTTTTATAGAGCACTGATTGGTGCATTTACAATCCTTTAGCTAGACACAGAGTGCTGACTGGTGCATTTACAATTCTTTAGCTAGACACAGAGTGCTGATTGGTGTGTTTTTACAGAGTGCTGATTGGTACATTTATAATCCTTTAGCTAGACACAGAGTGCTGACTGGTGTGTTTACAATCCATTAGCTAGACACAGAGCACTGATTGATGCATTTTTACAGACTGCTGATTGGTGCATTTACAATCCTTTATCTAGACACAGAGTGCTGATTGGTGCGTTTTTACAGAGTGCTGATTGGTGCCTTTGAAATCCTTTAGCTAAACACAGAGCACTGATTGGTGCATTTACAATCCTGTAGCTAGACACAGAGTGCTAATTGATGTATCTACAATCCTTTAGCTAGACACAGAGCACTGATTGGTGCGTTTTTACAAAGTGCTGATTGGTGCATTTACAATCCTTTAGCTAGACACAGAGTGCTCATTGGTGCACTTACAATCCTTTAGCTAGACACAGAGCACTGATTGGTGCTTTTTTACAGAGAGCTGATTGGTGTGTTTACAATCCTCTAGCTAGACAGAAAAGTTTTCCAAGTCCCCACTAGACCCAGGAAGTCCAGCTGGCTTCACCTATCAGATGGCCTTATGTAGATGTTGATGGTTGCTTAACTCATCAAGGTGGTGGTTACTGGAGGTTGGAGTGGCTGTGGCAGCTTCTTAAAATAAGACAATAATGAAGTTTGTCATGTCAATCGGCACTTCCTTCGCTACATTTCTCTGTAGCATGTGATGCTGTTTGATAGCATTTTACCTACAGGAGAACTGTTTTCAAAATTGAAGTCAGTCTTCTCAAACCCTATCACTGCTTTAGCAAACAAATTTATGTAATATTTTAAATTGTTTGTTGTCATTTCAACAATGTTCACAGCATCTTTACCAGCAGTAGATTCCATCTCAATAAACCACTTTCTTTGCTCATTCATAAAAAGCAACTCCTCATCTGTTCAAGTTTTATCATGAGATTGCAACAATGCAGTCACATCTTTAGATTCCACTTCTTATTCTAGTTTACTTGGTGTTTCCACCACATCCACAGTTAATTCCTCCACTGATGTCTTGAATCCCTCAAAGTCATCCATGACAATTGGAATCAACTTATTCCAAACTTGTATTAATGTTGACGTTTTGACTTCTTCCCATGGATCGCAAATGTTCTTAACAGCATCAAGAATGATGATTTCTTTCTAGAGGTTTTCAATTTACTTTACCCAGATCCATCAGAGAAATTGCTATCTGTGGCAGCCATAGCCTTAGGAAATGTATTTCTTGAAAGTTAATATTACTTCTTGATCTGTGGCCTGCAGAATGGATATTGTGTTAGTAGGCATGAAAACAACATTAATCTTGCACAGCTCCAATACAGCTCTTGGGTGACGGGGTACATTTTAAATGAGCAGTAATATTTGGAAAGGAATCTTTTTTGCTGAGCAGTAGCTCTCAGTAGTGGACCTAAAATATTCAGTACACCATGATGTAAACAGATGTGCTGTCATCCAGGCTTTGTTGTTACATTTATAGGGCACAAGAAGAGTAGATTTCACATAATTCTTAAGGGCTCTAGGATTTTCTACATGGGTACATGAACATTGGCTTCAACTTAGATTCAGCGGCTACATTAATCCTTAACAAGAGATTCAGTCTGTTCTTCGAAGCTTTGAAGCCAGGCATTGACTTCTCTCTATTTATGAGAGTCCTAGATGTAATTTTCTTCCAATAGAAGGCTGTTTTGTCTACACAAAATCTGTTGTTTAGTGTATCCACCTTCATCAATTAACTTAGCTTGATCTTCTGCTTAACTTGCTGCAGCTTCTACATCAGCACTTGGTGCTTCAACTTAGACTTATGTTATAGCTATGATTTCTTTCCTTCAACCTCATGAACTAACCTCTGCCAGCTTCCGACTTTTCTTTTACAGTTTTCTCACCTCTCAGACCTTACAGAATTGTAGAGAGTTAAGAACCTTGCTCTGCATTAAGCTTTAGCTTAAAAGAATATTGTGGCTGGATTTGCTTTTCTATCCAGACCACTAAAACTTTCTTCGTATCAGCAATAAGGCTGTTTCTCTTTCTTATCACTGGTCTGTTCACTGGAGTAGCACTTTAATTTCCTTCAAGAACTTTTCTTTGGCGCTCACAACCTGGCTGTTTGTCTCAAGAGGCCTAGCTTTCACCCTATCTTGATGTTCCACAAGCCTTTCTCACTGAGCTTAATCATTTTAAGCTTTTGATTTAAAGTGAAAGACATACAACACTTCCTTTCACTTGAACAGTTAGAGGTCATTGTGGGATTATTAATAATAACTAATTTCAATATTGCTGTGTCTTAGGGAATAAAGAGACCCAAGGTGAGGTAGAGAAACAGGAGAATGGTCGGTTGGTGGAGCAGTCAGAACACACATTTATCCATTAAGTTTGCCATCTTATATGGCTGTGGATCATGTCGCTCCAAATGTAATGTCACTCCAATGTAATGATGATCACAGATTATCATAACAAATACAATAATAATTTAAAAGTTTGAAATATGGCAAGAATTACCAAAGTGTGACACAAAGACAAGAAGTGAGCACATGCATTTGGAAAAATGGGGCCAATAGATTTACTTGATGCAGGGTTGCTATAAACCATTAATTTGTAAAAGATACAATATCTGCAAAGTGCAGTAAAGGAAAGTGCAGTAAAATGAGGTATGTCTGTATTATATTCTTAAAAATTGCGGAGGGTACATTTTATGTGTTCTCACCACGAAAATTGCTACGTATGGGAGGTAATGCATATGTTAATTATGTCTATCTATCCATTCCACAATATAGAGATATTTCAAAACAACATGATATACATGGTAAGTATATACATATATTTAATTTTTCAATTAAAAAGTTAAATTATAGACTGGATGTGATGGCTCATCCCTGTAATCCCAGCATTTTGGGAGGGTGAGGCAAGAGGACCACTTGAAGTCAGGAGTTTGAGACCAGCCTGCACAACATAGTGAGACCCTGTCTCCACGAAAATAAAATATTAGCCCAGTGTTGTGGTGCACACTTTTAGTCCCAGGTATTCAGGAGGTTGAGGTGGGAGAATCACTTGTGCCCAGCAGTTTGAGTTTGCAGTGAGCTATGATTGTGCAACTGCACTCTAGCCTGGGTGACAGAGTGAGACCCTGTCTCAAAAAACCAAACAACAACAAAATAATAATACAAAAAAGAAAGAAATAGCAGGTATGCTGTTGTAGGTGGAGGGGTTGGTGCATGTTACAATTCTGAATACAAGGGCCACGATATAGGTTTTATTGAAGAGACATTTGAGAACCAAAAGGAGTAAGTCAGGTCTTGAACCCAAATGGTCTCTTAGGGTACCTCAAATCTCACTACAAAGTGTCTACCTATTCTGCCTATATTTAGAGGGTGTCCCAATTGTAACTTATTAAATCCAGAAAGCAACATTCCCTTCTCTTGTTGAGAGTCTGATTCAGCAACTGCCGACAGAAGCCTTAGAGAGGCATTAGTTCTCATGTTATTGAGTAATATATGAGAAGACAGCTTTTGTATTGGCAATACCTTCATAAATTCCAAAAGTTCAGATTTCAGATATATAACATACGGCAATTAAACCATAAAAAGGCACCTTGAGATGTGCTGTGTAATTATCCAAAGAACATAACTTTACAAGCTAAAGTGGTCTGGAAATGAGGATAAGTATCCAGCACTCAGCCAAAATATTTCTCTGGTGACATAAGAATTGAGGAGCCAAGAACTGTAGCACCACTAAAGATTTCTGGCTTCCTCCCAGGAGTCTAAACATTTATTTCCTGAGAAATACCACTTGAATCATTTCTTGGCTTCTGGACAGGATATCACAAAGCTAAAACTACATTGTCCTTATTTTCTTTTGTGAGCTGGAACCAGGACTTTTTAACTTTTTTACTTGTATATTTTGCACTGTGTTAATACAGCTATATTTTGGCAAATCTCAGCAGTATTGCTTAATATTATTCCGGGAGATAAAATCTTAGAGAAAGACCAGATTCTCTAGACCCCATCAAAATTCCAAACACCAAGTTTAGAGTGCAAAACATCTGAAGAGAAACTCAAATCCAGGCAGATCTTACCAGAGCCCTGAAGTATGGCATTTACCTAAAGATACAGAAGACCAATTACCGGATATAAGAGATGCCCTATGAAGAGAGTGTTGAAGGAACTGTATTTATTGACCCAGAAGAAAAGATGTGTGAGGGATAATTTAATAATTGTCTTTAAAATGTAGCCATGACTCAGATGCACAAATAGTCAATAAATATTCTCTTTATTCTTAGATGATTAAATAGACTTAAGAAGGGCCATGGGAAATTTTGGTTAGACTTAAGAAGGAATCCTGACCGTGAGACATTGAAAATGGTTTCTGAAGAAAGTTGTGGAATCTTTCCTCCAGTGAGGTTTGTAAATAGGAGAGAGTCTATCTGTCTATGATGATTTGAGTGCAGCAGCAAGACCTAGGGATCCCAGGGTTTCTCCTATAGGGCTAGATTTGATACACCAGCCCTTTAGGAATCATGTTGCCCTTATATAGCATTGGGGTGCACTAGCATTATTTGTATTTAAACAAGTGGTCAAGCGATATATTTGAAAAACATATCCTCTGTAATAAAATTGTAATGTTTAGTTGTCTCCTTTCATTTCTAGACATGATTTTAATAACAGTTTGAGTAATATGCTCGGTGTAATTCTTTGCTGTCTCAGTAATTATTTCATCATTGATGACTAGGATTAATATTACTGATTCTTTTTTGAAAGGAGGGAAAATAGTGTGAGCGGTACCATTTCACCCAAGTCCTGTTAGGTTAAGTGTTTTGTAAAATGAAACAGTGTTTATTTGAATAATTTTCTTTCCACAGACTTCATCAGGAGGTCACCAGATTAAAAGTTCTTTTTCTCTAAGTTAGTTTGTTTTTAATCCATATTACTTTCTTTACATAGGATTTGTAGAGACAATTCACAAGAAGTGGCTGAATCTCACATACATTTGAAAAGGTAAGTTTTAATTTTCTTAAAACTTATAACAAAATTGTATCAGATAAATACATTTGTAATAAAGCCAAATATATTTTAAAGTATTTTTGAAGAGTACAGATCCTCCTCGACTTAGAATGTGGTTATTTCCCAATAAATTTATTGTAAGTTGAAAGTATCATAAGTTGAAAATGCATTTAATATACCTAACCTACCAAACATCATAGCTCAGCCTAGCCTATCTTAAACATGCCTGGAACACTTACATTGCCTACAGAAGGGCAAAATCATCACAAAGCCTATTGTATTAGAAAGTGTTGATTATCACATGTAATTTATTGAAAGTTCCTGAAAATGAAAAACAGAATGATTGTTCAGGTACTTGAAGTTTCTACTGAATGGGTACAGTTTCTAATGAATGCATGTCATACACCTCCATGGAGTTGAAAAATCATAAGTCAAAACATTGTAAGTCAGAAACCATCTGTAATTAGAACTGGATATGACTTTATGGTTCATCTTTGAGAAAACAGAAATCCTGAGAAAAGAAAGAGTGTATCCAAGATAACAGTGGTAGTATTAGGGTACTCTAACTCAGTCTGGAGCTCTTTACAGCACACATCATTACATCTTGCTCTGTTTTGGTGGTTATTTGTCTGGTGAGGTAGCATGAGTTTGTGTATGTCTATTAGGGCTAAGAATCTGTTGGTCCATAGAAGTGTAAGGGAGACTAATAAAGAAGATATTTTTCATGACCTTAGAGACAACATTTTCATGTTGAAACTCTTCTAGAATAAAAGGAGAGGAGGATTAGAAAGTGATATTGATTTATTGTTCATGAAAATAAAATAGTTGGTATCATGGGAATTTGCCTCATATTAAAATATCATAGATGACAGTTAAGAAATTAAATGTGGCATATATTAGCCACAAAAGAATCCCACCAAACCTTATTAAAAAGAATGTGCAGTAAAATGTCCATAGTAAGCCATATTTATGTAGCTTGGAATTAGAGAGCCTTTCTGTGTCATCAAGTATTTGGGCAACATAGCAAACAAAAATTGTCAAGCAGTGTGGCAGGCTAAAAGCCTCACGGCAATGTGAAAGGCCAATACCACTGATACAGTAAATGAAGGAAAAAGCAGGTAACCCATATCTACACACCATTAACTACTTTGTCTTGACATCTCAAGTTCTGTCTTTGCTAACAACTATAGGCCACTCTCCTTCCTTTCTAACTCCTCCTCTCTCCCTTCTCTCTGTCATAATTTTCTTCCCTCTAGCCCATCTTCTCTAGCCCTACCACATATGCACTGCAAGAACTTATAGATAAATAAAAATACATTGTCTATCCTCAAGAATCTCATAGTCCAGTACAGGAGATAAAGAGGTAGACAGGTAAACAATTATGAGACAGTCTACTGAACAGATAAAAGCATTTTTCCATATGGGTCAATGGAAACCCAGGCTATGGGTTTCAGAGAGGTGATGACGTCTGAGTGCAGTTTAGAATGCTAAATAGGAAGATCTCATCATCTTCTCCTTGGATTATTGAAAGTACTCCCTAACTGGACTTCTTGCCAACATGCTTGCCCTCCCAAATTTTCAGGGAGCTTCCAGTCCAAAGGCAATGAAGCATAAGAAATTCAGGGAATATTTGGAAAAAGACAAAATGTTTGGTGTGACGTTATAAAGTCATGAAGGGATCTAAATAAAAAAGATGAGCAGAGGCTAAATCATAAGGTGACTTGTATACCGTGAACCCTGTCTTGTAGAACTAGAAGAGTGGTTGAATGTGTTGGTAAGTGAAAGATTTACCCAGTACAATTTGCATTTTGATCTCGTGACATCTAAGCAAAGATTAGATTGAACTGGAGGAGGGTAAGCATGATGACAGGAAGCATATTAAGAATCATCATGGAAAAGGTAATGACATCTTCAGCTAGTGCAGTGGTGGAAATAGAGAGCAGTAGACAGACTCCAGAGACATTTAGGAGTTAATATTGACAGGACTTGGTTTTGGATTGACTGTAGTAGGTGAGGGAAGAGAGAGAACAAAGATTATCTTATCTGGCTTGAACAACTAGATAGTGGTGCAATTCACTGAAATATGGGATGTACAAGGAAGAACACTTCTGAGTAGGGGAGGAAGATATCAAGTTTGGACGTGTTGAATTTGACTTGCCTATGAGTCATTTACTTTACCTAGTGATATTTGATAATTATTCCCATCAATAAATTTTCTCCTAAGCAATTTGATATAATGGTCTGGAGCTCAGGAGAGCAGCATACACTCTACCTTCTTTGCCTTTTCTGAATGCTTTTAGAATCCATATTTGACAACTTAGCCCTTGATTCCATACTGGCCTGTCCCAGTCCTTTATTTTTCTTATTTCCGTGTACTTTTCAGAGGCAGACATTATACATCCATCTATACCTTTTGCAATGCCTAATTCACTTGTGGGCATGAGTGAGGACTTCGTAAAGGCTTCTGAATACTTGCATTTGGCCACCTCACCACTGAGGTCATTCAGGAAAAAGAATGACATTTTAATACTTATTAAAGGGTGCAAAAGACATTTAAATCTTTATAAATTCCTTAACAAATATCACAAATCAGATTCACATGTGTGACCAATTTTACTTGAAAGATTTGTGGGATATTTTCCATTACCCCATTCCCCTAATTTAAGTTTTCAAACTTTTAGGAAAAAGTAGAAATGACACTGCTTTCCTACACTAGTTTTCTTTAAATTCTTTATTCTATCTTCTGGGTCCCTGGGATTCTGCAACTCACTTAGGCATATGAAGTTGATAAACTAGGGAAGCAGTCTTGTCATTGTTATCTGATATTTTGAGACTTACAATTATCTGTAGATGTTGTATACCAAGATACTCCCTGCTTTATTTTCTCCAAAGGAAGGACCTCTTATATATCAACAGTGGACCTTGAAAAGTTTCTGTTAAGCGCTGACTGAAAATAGTTATTTTACTTGAAAAAATATTCAAGAGGTTTAAGCACAGTTGCCAAATATGGCAATGAGGTCTTTTGTGGCTTAGCGATTCTTGCTTTCCCATCTTCCTCTGTTTTGATGTTCTGTCATTATGTTTACCTTCCCTTTTCTTAGAATTATTATTTCATTTATGCATGCATCCTTGTATCTATACATTCATTCTTTACACATTACTAAAATTTTCCAGTCCTAGTCTCTGTGCCTTGTAAAATACTCAAGAAAAGAATTAGTCATGTTGTGGAAATGTGCAAAGGTAAAAGACTAATACACACCTGCTTCTTCCCCACATAGCCTTCTTGAATACTTTATATGAATATCAATGTATTTTTTAGAGAAAATAATTCCTGCCTTGGGACCCAGGCACAATGGAGTGATACCAATACTGAGACTTGTAACCACAGTACATGGCAAGGGGTAAATCCTGGCAAGTTATAGACAGGTGGAGCTTCATTTTATTCACCCCCTGCCTACTCTTCTAATCAAAACTTTCCATCACCTAATTCACATGTAGGCTTACTCTGTGCCATGCACATAGTAGGTGCTTTACACATATTAATTCCTTTAATTCTTACTACTATCCTATGGATTAAGCCCTATTACTATCCCCATTTAAAGGATGAGGAAACTGAGGCATAGAGAACTTTAGTACATTTTCCAAGGTCACACAGTCAGTAAATGATGGAACTGAGATTCAAACCCAGGCAGACTGGCTCCAGATCTACGTTCTCGACCAATATACTATGGTATGGAACCTGTTTGATTAATTTAGTGGGTAAATCTGTATTTCTGTCAGCTACTTTGTGTCTTCTTCTAAATGTGGGCTACATCTGTTTGCTAGAGAGCAGCTCAGAACCAAGGAAAATGGTATACATCTTTGCTCTCAACATTTAAATGTGGCACCTAAAGATTAATGGGGAATCCCCCAAAAAGATCTATTGAAACTAGCACCAACAGAAAATTGGTATAGCAATTTGGTGACACAGGAAAGAAGAAGTATTTCTTTTTTATGAAGGGGTCTTTTGAGTCCTGAGATTATAAAACTTTGAACAGCTCTCTCTTCAGGAAAATCTTTTTATTTTATTTTGTATTTTTCTATTATTATTTTTTAGAGGTGGAGTCTTGCTATGTTGCCCAGCCTGACCTGAAACACTTGGGCTCAACCAATACTCCTACCTCAGCCTCCTGAGTAGCTGGGACTGCAGGTGTGCTCCACCATGCCTGGCCTCTTCAGAAAAATCTTCAGTTATTGTTCCACAGTTGTCACATTAGTGCAAAATTTGAAAATCAGTCTTCAAATTTGAATTGAAAAGGAAGAGAATGAGATATTTATAAGTAAGAAAATTTCATATTTTGGTGTGGTAATGTAATGAACCGGGCAAGGAAATGTTCTAGAAAATTATAAGAACTTACAAATAATGAGTCTTATAAAGTGAATAAGACTATGTAGCTTTTAAAAGCTTAGTGATTACCAACGTAGTGTTAACATTGCTGAAACTTTGATTGTTTAAAACAGAGTAGGTTAAAAGAAAGAGTGCAGAATTCTTATGACAGGTTACCATGTCAGATAATATATGTTTGTAATTGAGAATAAAGGACAAAAAAGACTATAATCAATGAACATCATTTACTTTACCTAGTGATATTTGATAATTATTTCCATCAATATATATTCATCTTTAGTAGTGTGTTAATTCTCTAGAAGTCATAATTTTCTAATTTTAGAAATACCTATGCCTAAGTCTGCTACATAAATGACCACTAGGCAATCTCATTCAGTCTCAGGGCTTTAAAGTAACATTTATATATTACTAACTCCAAAATTTTTATCTCTAGTACTGAATTCCACCCTAAGCTCCAGACTCATGTAACCACTCTCTACTCTGTATCTCTACTTGAAAGTCTAATGAGCAGCTCAAACTTATCATGTCCCAAACTGAATTCTTTGTTTTCACAATAAGCCTGCTTCTTCCCCAGTGTGCCTCATTTCAATAAATGTCACCACCATTTACTTAGTTGCTTAGGCTGGAATTCTTGGCATCATTTTTGATTACCCTCTCTCTCCCATAACCCACATCCAATCGTTTAGAAAATTATACCAGCCCTATGTTCAAAACGTATTCAGAATATGACACTTTTTGCCATCATAGTGCAAGTCACCATCATCTCTTGACTAGAGTTCATTATGTGTTAGTTCATTATGTGTTAGTTCCTGTCTCAGCATTATCAAGAACCAACCAGGAAAGATCATGATTTTAGGGCAAAATTTTATATGATTGCTTTTCTGAACTCTTGTGATTGAAGAACTGTTTATTTTATAACACATTTTGGACACTAAAGGAGACAAATACAAAAGAATTGTTTTGTAATTGCTATTCTTGGAAAAAATAGGTAGAAAAAGATATATATCTGGTAATGCTGAAGAATATCCTAGTTTGTTTTCATGCATTTATGGAGAAAGGAGTTTTTACCATATTGCATTAATTATCTTCAAATGATTCAAATGAATTAAAGATTATTTATTATTAAGTGGCAGTGTGATCTAGTGAAAACTGATTCTATTATTGGCTTTGTCACTAGCTAACTAAATAACCCTGACAAGGTCTTCTTTCCTTTCAGGGCCTCGATTTCCTTGTCTGTAAAAGAGGGAGTTAGACTAGAGTTCTTAGATTTGTTTCAGTCATACCAGTTTAAGGTTCTGTGAATTCCATACTTCCTGCCTTTTGAGTGTTGAAGTATCAGTTTTCATGAGAGGATAAATTAATAAATATTTTGTTACATTGATAATTGTTGAAGCTAGATAAATGTTACATGTGATTTCATCATATTAATTTCACTTTTGTGTATGTTTGAATATTCTTACAATAGCAAATTTAGAAATATAATTGACTATTACATTTTATGATAGATAATTTACTACATTCAAACTGATCTTGCAAAGTCTATTTTATGTCTACAATGTTTTGTTCCATTGTCCTCTGAAATATTTATACAAAATAGCAGCCCCTTTTATGTTCATTCCAGGGTGGTTTTCTTCAGTTTTTGGGTAACTATGCCAAGGTTCAGACCAGATTGCAAACTTTCCCTGTGTACAGATTTTCAAAGTGAAGGTATTCATTAATCAGGAAGCTAGCAAAAGCTTTTCATAAGCATATTATAATTTGTACTGACTTGGTAACCCACAATGTATAATTTAAGTTGGCTTAATTATCTGTAACTAACTCTTAAATCCAGGATGATTTTTCTCCTTGACATCCTACACATTGCCAGGCCGTTTCTGGAAGAAAGTGGGGCAGACTATGTTGTAGCTAAGAAAATGTCTTGATGTCAAGCAGTCTTGGATTCAAATGCCCATTTCAGCCACTTCCTAAAAGTAAAACCTTGGGAAAATGATTTAACTTTTCGGAGCCTTAGTTTCCTCTTCTGTAAAACGGAAATGCCAATAGTAGTTTCTACATCATGGAGTTATTGTGAGGACTAAAGAACGTGAGTAGTCATTGAACATACTGCCTGACATGCAGTTTAAATCAGCAATATCTACTGTCATTATTATCTTCGTCATTGGGTTATTTGCATTATTCGAATAAAATTATATGTGGAGGAAGTTTTAAAAAATAAAGGAGGAAATATGGTTACATTTAATAAATATTTATTGAATGCATGCTATATTCTAGAAAATGGATTTACAGAGGTAAGTAAGGCACACTTTTTGCCCCTAAGGAAATCACATGCTAAGGTCAGAAACAGACATGTGAAACATTAGTCAGGACTGAACCTAATGGAGTGGCAGAGTAGGGAATTGCTGTTATGCTAGGATTTAAAGGGAAGTAAAAACAAACCAAGACACAAAAATTTCCAGCCCATCACTGGATTTGAAACACCATTAGCATATTTTCCCTTTGGATTTTGTACATTCTTTGATTTTTGGATTCCATGAGCAAATATCTTTTGGAAGAGTAAGTAATGTCAATTAGCACTTTAATGGATATTTGTTTCCGTATTAATTAGGCTACAGGGCAAACTGCTATAATCAAGAAACTTCAAAATATGACAGCTCAAGCAAAAGACAAAAAGATGGGAAGACAGCACTGCCGCAGGAGATCACTCAAGGCCTAGGGTCCTTCTACCTGATTTCTTTGCCACTTCCTAGTGCATGTTGACATTGTCAATGTGGTTAAATATGGCTTCCACTATTACATCTGGGCTACAGCCTGCTGGGGGGAGAGAAAGAAGAGGAGAAATGATTTTCTTGTTAAAACATGACTCAAAGTTTGCACACATCACTTCTTGCATCTCATTATCTAAATTTCAGTCATATTTTCATACCAAGCAGCAAAGGAGTCTGGAAAATGTAGTCTCTAGACTGGAGGCCATGTACACAGCTAAAACTCATGAGTTTCTATCACTATAATAAAAGGAAAAATAGTAGAATTGACACTGGGAAATAATTAGTCTCTGCCAGAGTTCATCAACAATTTTATCTTGATTAGCTTCCTAAAAGACCTAGGCCTTTACAAAAAGGTAGGCTCTGTGAGTTTGATAAAGAAAGTGTTATAAAGAAGTGTCAACCTCAAATAATCAAAAAGGTAAAAATCTAATGAAAGAGAGTTTATTTAAGTGCAATGTGTGAGGATAGACCTCAGAAACTCCAACACCAAGGGAATGGAGTCAGCATTCTGAAGTAGGGAAGGTAAGGTTTTATTTATACAGGCAGAGACAGAGGAGTTTTTAGCAGGATTACAGCATTATTCATACAAGGCTGGTGCTTAGTTATAGCAATTTGATTGGTTATAGTCAGTGTTTCTTTTTGGAAAGGATATATTTAACATTTTTTACAGAGAGTATAATCATCATGGGTTTTCCGTCATCTAGTTTGAGCAAAGCAGGACACCAGAGAGGAAGTTAATCTATAACAAGAGTCATTCATTAAGAAGGCAGGAGATTTTTGTCCCTGACATTGTTTAATTATCTCTAGTAATGGTACAGAACAAGAAAAATAAGAAAGTGAGTCAACGTATAACCTGAGAACAGAAGTTGTGTCCATCTGTGGCTTGAAATCACAGTTACATTTCTCTCAGAGCTTAAAGTGTTTTTGGGGATTCCATGGCTTTTAAATTTTATTTATTTTCACAGAATTTTGACTTGTCTGGGGTATTTTCTGATACCAACCAATTCTCTAAATCTCTGATTCTCTGACAGCAACTGGGCATCCAACAATTCAATTCAATTATGACACTATCTGTAGTTAGCACAGACATGGCTGGTTAAGGGCTCAGTCCCACAAGACTGCCCCACTTCAGGTGCCATTAGCAAGTCCCAATGCTTCAGACTAACTGGCTTTTCAGTTTCAATAATTTGATAGAATGATTCACAGAACTCAGGAAAACACTACTATTATCAATTTATTATAAAAAAATACAATTCAAAACAGTCAAATGGAAGAACTTCATAGGGTAAGGTATGGGGTAGGGAGTTGTGGACCTTCCATGCCCTCTTCAGACATGCCGCCCTCCCAGCACCTCAGTGTGGAAGCTCTTGGAACCCTTTGGTTTATGTTTGTTTTTTTAAGTGGAGGTTCCATTATGTAGGCATGATGGATCAAATCATTGGCCATTGGTGATTGATTCAATCTCTGAAACCTCTACCATCCCTGGAGGTCAGAGATGGGGCTGAAAGTTCAAACCCTCTAACTGAGTGGTTGGTTCCTCTGGCCACTAGCTCCTATCCTCCAAGAGTCACTTCATTAGCATAAATTCAGGTGTAGTTGAAAGGGGCTCATTATGAATAATAGAAGACATTCCTATTACTCAGGAAATTCCAAGGGTTTTAGGCACTCTGTTGAGATAACCCAGGACAAATGTCAAATATACATTTTATTATTCTACAACTTGGTATTATCAGGAGCCAGGGTGGTTCTCCAAACCATCTCTGCGTGAAGATACTCACCCTTTTGACAACACAGGTAGAGTTTGTTGTTCTCTCCTCTGAGCTCCCTTTGCTGCCAATGACCTCTATCATAGTGTCCTGTTCTTCTCACACTGTACCATAAATATTTCATAGTTTCTGGTTTCTATCCTTCTAACTAGAATGTGAGCTACAATGCTTGGCACATTATTGCTTTGTAACTCTTGAATGAGTGAATGGCAAACAGTCTGGCACAGCTAACCTCTGTGGTCTCTGTTCATGACTGGTATTAATTGTTAATTCCAGTAAGTTTCTAGGGACTAGACCCTGATGTTGCTAATTGTATTTTCCAAATCTTGTGGGTTTCCTGAGAATCTCAGGTCTGGTTTCCTACTGTTGAATCTGTGGTAGTCTAGAGGGTGAATTCAGAGTTCATAAATTAGTTTTATCAAACTAACTGGATTTGGGGGAAAGCAGGCAATCTTGATGCCCTCTATCTCACAGAGTGTGTTCTTTATAGGAGACCAATGTTCTATGCAATATGCCAACTTTACCAAATAACTTTTCAAGTCAGTCTCATGGGGATGGTTTGATTTTTTAAAAATGCCTTTAGAACCTTAGAAGTGACATTTGCATGAATGTTTAAAAACTGTTACCAAATTCAGGGAATTTTGTTTAAACCATGTGTGTACATGTGCATATATATATAACCTAAATGTCAAAGCATTGTTTATTTTTCTTGTTTTTGCCTATTTAATGCCCTTTAACCTTACCAAGGCCATTAAATACTTGAGACATTAGATGCTGCCTTTGCCGATTACCTCATTTGTATAGCAGTTTAGGAATACTCATTTCCTGTTTTGATAATTAACAGAATACTTGGGATTATAAAGCTTTACAGAATGACAGCTGCCAGTTGACCATTTTAGCTACTGAGGTATCAAACAAAACAAAACAAAACAAAACATTCCAGCAGTGGAATGACTCTATGGGAAGAGCATAAGCTTAGGTGTCAAATCTAGGTGACCTAGGTTTGATTTCTCCTGAATTTTTGACTTCTGGAAAGTAACTTAATAGTCATTTGTAAAACTAAAATAATACCCACTTGCTTGTCTGAGGGGGATACTAGATAAAATAAAGTAGTGTATATATTCCTGCTGGAGAGGCTATGGAACGTCCTTGTCTAGCCTAGCTCCATTCTAGCTGCACCTAATTGTGTCACAATGACTTAACCTCAACTGTCCTGAAAAATTTCCCCATTCTTAGGCTTTTTTGTACCTTTCACTCCACACCCGTTGGGTAACACTTACCCAACGTCTGCATCAAATTTGGGTTTACACCTTCTCTTCAATTTAGGGTAGACCATCTTGCAGCTAGAGAGGGGTTGCCCCAAGTAGTCTTACCCATCCTCCTTTCTCTGCACCATTCAAGTTTACTCCCAAATCTTCTTTTCTTAGGACCTGAAACATGCCTTGTGTCTGGAGCAGAGATTAATGATTGCTAAGGTACAAGTATACAAGTATCAGTGACAAAGAATATATTTATTCAAAGCTAAGAATATATTTATTTGTATTGATGCCATTAGAAAGCATTCAAATAGGACTTTTAGTAGATTAAAATGAATTATCTTTTTAGTGTATTTTTTTTCACACCAAGAAGCAAAGCTTACCTTATGCTTTCACTGATTAAGCTATCAAATCAAGGTGGAAAGGAATATCTAATGGACTTTAACAACTGAGGCATGGTGCATTATTGTTTCTAACTGTATTTGATTAACTAAATTTAACTTGTGGTTTGCATATCTACAAATAAATGTACTTTATTATTCCAAGATACTATTATGCTTCCATTTCTTTGAATTGTACTCCAATATCATAGTATATAATAAGAATATCACGAAGTTGGGCTAGTGGCATTGAAAGATAAGTTATAGCGTAGTGAAATATTGGCAAGAGCTAGAGGATTCAGGGGAAACAGGAAGCTTGAAGAAAACTTCCTGGAGGTGTGTTTTTTTTTTTTTCTTTAAATAGAATAAGACAAATTAGTTAATTGAAAATGCAATCTCAGGAAAAAGAAAGAAGATTTTGAATCTAGATCTTCTTTTTCTTACCGTCATGTCAGCAAATTCTGATTAGAAAATTCCTCCTGTAGGCCTGATAAATAATTTCTGCTAAAAATTATTGTGAGAGAGCCAAATCAGCTGACATCTGAAAAGTAAATACAAAACTCCCTAAACAATTCCCAGTTTCTTCCCACCCTCCTAACTTTATTTTAGGGAGAAACATCAGCTATGGAAATGAATAAAAAAGAAAGACATCTAGGGGTAAAAAACATCTTGGGGTACAACATAAAGCTAATGGTGGAGAGAGGATTGCACACGTGGCCCACTCTTCATTCACACTCTTGCCTTTTATTTGTTTATTCACGTATTTAGTGTAAAACCTATCTTTAGAATCTGAGAGAAGTTATCAAGTCTGAACCTGTGTTCCAAAGCAAGGAAGATAATTTGTATCTATCGGATAGTGTACAGATTGGATACAGCCTCAATTCATTCTCTTTTGGGAATAAATGACTGGCATCTCATCTGCTCCAGAAAAGCATCAAAAGTATTCTGGCTTCTTATGGCTTTGCGTGGTTCCTGGACATGGAGATTAAACCAGGGGCAGACAAAACCTCTTTGGAGACTTGAAGGATAAGGGACAATTTGGTGGTGGCCTGAATTTACAAAAATAAACTCCTGTTTGGTTGTGTAAAGAATGATTTGATAAATTTCCAATGGGAAACAACATATATACATAACACTTACTGAATTTTAATTACAACATCAAGAATTTTAGAAATCAAGGAAGCTTTAGACA
The DNA here is from genome assembly GCF_049350105.2 of Macaca mulatta. NCBI lineage: Eukaryota > Metazoa > Chordata > Mammalia > Primates > Cercopithecidae > Macaca > Macaca mulatta. The sequence goes on along the minus strand of NC_133426.1, from coordinate 121,603,753 downwards.
ATGATATAGTTCTATTGGCTCCTTTTACACATGAGAAACTGACAATTGCTTAGGGAAAGTACAGGGGCAATTTTTATTTGGGAATAGGAGGTTAGACCAGATTAATTCTGAGATCCCATTCAATAAGTTTTTGAAACTGAGGCCCAAAGAGGTTAAGGAAATTGCCCAAGGTCACAGAGCTGACTGGGAGGGAAAGCCTAGAGTAGAATCCAGGTTTCTGGATTCCTTATCTATTTATGACTCCTTTTGTACTTAAAGTATTTGAAACTCAAAATAATAATGCCTTTGGGTAGTACACTTTGAGGAAACAACATAAACCTGGCAATCAAATGCTTCCCAATGTCATGAGTCACACAGCTAAAACAAAACAAAAAAAAAAGAAAAAAAGAAAAAAGAAAACACTGGCATACTAAGATGCTGTATCAGGAGCTAATTAAAAGGGGGAAGAAAACACTCAGATGAACTTTGTAATTTCCTCTGAATCTTTTGACAAATGTAACCTTAAATGCTGACCTGTTTTGAATGCAAATTTTCTAATGACAGTTGGTATTTTTCATGGATAAAGCAAGAGCTCCTCCTACGTTTTTAAAAGAAAGGCTTTAGTTCTAAGATCCTTTAAAATCCATTTAAAGTAAGGAGCTGTTCATTGAGACAGTCTTCAGTGGTATTACAGAATTTGATTACAACTGGACACATTATTCATATAGAGTAAGTCTGATACTTTAGGGGAGAAAGTTTGCAGGTAAGAGGTAAGTTTTGAATATTTGTTTCACTTTCTTCACTTTTTCCTAATGGGATCTTGAATCTTTTTGGGGCAAAAATAGTTTGATTTGATACAACAATAATTTGGGGAGTACTGCATTTTTTTCCCACATGAAGCTTATGGGTGCTGGATCATCAGTATGGATAGCACTATTGCTTTAATTTTTATTGTTGTTTTCTTATTAGCCTTTATTTTCTATAAAATTCATACTTCTTTAAAGCAAACCTGTTTTTTTTTTTTTGGTGGTGGTAAGGTAGTTGCATTTTAGAGTTAGGATGTTCTCTGAGATTAATTTCTATGTGATTTTTTTCTATGAGTCAGAATCCTTGACTTTGCAGCAACTTTTATCTCTTAAGCTCACAGACAATCATAGAACTTCTCTAAAATGAATGATTTCATTATCTTTGTATGATGTTTTGAATTAAGTTATAGAATATGCGTGTCCTTTTATGCATAATTTGCTCCTATATTATGATTTCATATACAGTAGAGTTATTCATATAAAATTTCCAATTTTCACAGCTTTTGCTCTGAAATGAACTATCATCGCATACTTCTGATGCTTGTTTTCCTCTATAGTTAACACTTAAATAATGAACATCACTTTTACAAACTGTACCTATTTTGGGTGCTTCCAGATTAGTTTTCTTCTTTAAATATGTAAGACGATACAAAAAAGCAGGACATGAACACCAAAGATTAATGAGCTCTTTAAAAACAACTTTTTGAAGAGATTGGTTCTCACTCTGTTGCCCAGGCTGGGCTTGAATTCCTGGGTTCAAGCAATCCTCCCTCTATAGCCTCTCAAGTAGCTGGTACTACAAGCACGCATCAGCTATTTTTTATTGAAATTTTTAAAACTCTGGAATGCTTTAGAGTGGAATTAGAATTCAATCCCAAGTCTGCCTTACTTCAAAATCTGAGCTCTTTCTCCTATTCCACACTGCCTACTAAGATATTAGACAATAAAATATTTCAGCTATTTTTGACTGAAATTTTAATAAATTCTATAATGTTTTAGAGAGTTTGTGACTCAAATAAATTGCACAGATCTATTATTATCTTTATTATTACTAAGTGGGGAGAGTACTAAACTAAGGACCGAGAAATCTGATTTCCAATTCTAGATCTTCCTTGCATAGCTGTGTGACCTTGGAATGGACACCCCACCCTCCCTATCTTACTTTCCTCATCTGTAAAATGAACCAGATGTCCTGACTCTACCTAATGTTATGAAAGGCAATAAAATGTTAGAAATAACTATTTGAACGGTAGGATAAGACAAAGGAGAGGCAGAATGCCTATTGGATTGTTTTTATTTTTTGGTGCTGAGATCTCACCTGTAAATGATTAGTTGCTGCTTCCAAGGCATTTTTTTTTTTAATCAAAGAAATGTATCATATGTATTTTGCTACAACTTGGAGAAGTCAGGGTGGGGTGGGTTGCTTGTTCCTTTTGATATATTTTTTCAGTGTCTTCAAGGAATCAATAGGAGGTGGCTTCTGGATATGAAGGAAGCACTAGACAGCTAACAATTGAATTATTATGCCCACTGTGCTACAGACATTTTATATACACTATTCCATTTAATCATTTCCTAAGCCTTATGTAGGCAAGTAATATTGCCTTCATTTCATAGATAAGAACATTGGGATAGAGATAGCTCAAGTATTGAAACGGGAGAGTTCCCTTATGCCCCTCACAGGGCATGCCACAAGGGTCAGTTCTTCGGTGTCAGGCTGCTGAAACCCCTATGGGAGCACGCAGACAGACAGGTCCAGAGGTCGTGGGAAGTGCTTTTGGCTTCAACCCCATGGCAGCACCTAGAGGTGAGTGTTTATGATTCCTGAAACCCAGTGGGTGTGTGTTACAGTGTGCTCTTTCAGCTTTGCTGTCTGCCGATGGCTTGTATTAATCAGCTCAATTAGACTCTGCCTTACTGCAAGGACAGAGGGCTTTCTGTATCCTGAGCTCTTGCCCAGTATACCAGAAAAATCAGATCACACATTGGCTTGGAGGATGAATGCAAGGTTTTATTGAGTGGTGGAGGTGGCTCTCAGTGAGATGGATGAGGAGCCAGAAGGAGGATGGAGTGCGAAGGTGATCTTCCCCTGGATACTCCTCCAACCGCCCCTGGTCAAACTCCCCTCAGTGTCCATGTTGGTCTGCTGATGTCTGCTGATGTCTGCTGGTGTGTTCCTCTGCTCTTCTTGATGTCCAACCACTTGTGTCCATGCCCGCTGTGGTCTCAAGTTTTTATGGGCACAGGATGGGGAACATGGTGAGCCAGAGTGGTCATGGAAAATGCAACATTTGGGCGTGAAAACAGGAGTGCCTGTTCCCACTTAGGTCCATGGGCACAGTCCCTAGGGTGGAGCCCTTGCCAGGGACTCTGTCCTTCTCTACCCAGCACTTTCCTGCCCCCCTCCCGTATCACTGTCATGCCAAGATCTATGTGGCTTTTTCCATTACCCCATGCTACTTCTGTGGTCACTCTGAGACAATTCTGAGAAGATAAACTCTTTAGAATTGGGTCTTCCATTGTGCCTGTGGGGTAAAAATTTATTCTGGGGAGACGGATAATATATAGGGTCACATAGAGTAGATTGGTAGGTGCTTCCATGGTGTGATGTGGGAGGCAGTGGTAGATGAATGCCCATAAATGTTATCTTCATTGGCCTGTCATAGTTACTTTTCCTGAGATTTTTTACCACTAAAGTAATGCTTTTTTATTTGTTTATTTTTCTTTGCCAGTGGGGAGGTTGATGGGAAAGTTTCAATTTCAACTATGCATACTCCTAGAAAGGTTCATGTATGAAACCTTTTATTGTCTAATACCTGAGTAGGTATTATGGAATACTAGAAAGGGATCAAATTTTGGAGTGACACAGACCTAGGATTGAATTTCGATCCACCACTTACTAGCTGTTTAATTTGCACATGATACTTCATCTTTCAGAGCTTCACTTTCTTCTTGAGCAAAACAAAGATAATAATGCATATGCATTGACCCTTAGCATAATAAACATAATGCATCAATCATCTGCTGTAGATAGCTGTAGGAGAATGGGAAGAGCACTAGAATGGAAGTCTAGAGACTTGGTGTCCTATGACACCAAATATGAAGCTATATTTGTTTCATTCATTCAAGTAAATACTTATTGAGCTTCTACAATGTGTCATGCACTGTGCTAGGCACCGGGGATACATCAATGAACAATCAGAAGTCCCTGTCTTCTTATATCTTAAATTCCAGTTTCACGCTAACCTAACTATATCCATTTCCTGATCATGTAGAAAGGAATTATTGTTCTCCATATTTTAGAGATGGGAAACTAAAGGTTAAATGATACAATGATGAGCAAAATTAATATCCCTGACCTCATGATTGCAGTCCAATGAAACATAAATTAATCAGATAATCTCACAAATTAATATAAGATTTAAACCATGATAAGTCTCTAAAAGAAAGGTAGTCAATTCTCTGAAAACACGTAACAGGGACTTCATCTTTGAGCAGTTGACGTCTTAGCTGAGAACTGCAGAATGAATCAGTGCTAACCAGATCATCCTTCTCCATGTCCTTACTCAGATTCTTCTGGAATTCCCTTGGCTCTTTTACATCCTCTTTAGTGGTTATTGCAAACCTTTTCCTCTCTTTTTAAGCCTCCAACTCAGTTATTATGCATTTATTCTCAGGAGATGGGCTTGCCTGCTATTTCACACAGAAAATAAAAGCCATCAGATCTGCTTGAACCACTTATCCACCCACTTTCCTGTTTTTTACACACACATTGAGTTGTATCTTCACCTATGCTTTTGTCCTGTCTGAGAGGAAAAACTAGCCCTCTATCTGTCCAAGTTCAATTTGTCTGTGATTTAGAGCACATGCTGTCCTCTTGCTTTCTCAGGGCCCCTTTTCATAATTATCCTCTTTCTTCTCTGTGTTTTTAACCTTTTCCTCCCATTGAGTTCTTTTCATAACAAAAATAAAAATAAAAAGTAAATAAAAGAGACATCTTTTCTTGACCATTCCCTGTATAACCAAGTTGTGTACAACCTGTATAACAAGGCTTCAATAAAAGTGGTCCACACATATAACTGCCTTTACTAAGGTGGCTTATGCCTGTAATCCCAGCACTTTGGGAGGTCGAAGCGGGCATGGATCACAAGGTCAGGAGATAGAGACAATCCTGGCTAACTCGGTGAAACCCTGTCTCTACTAAAAATACAAAAAATTAGCCAGGCGTGGTGGCGGGCGCCTGTAGTCCCAGCTACTCGGGAGGCTGAGGCAGGAGAATGGCCTGAACCTGAGAGGCGGAGCTTGCAGTGAGCCAAGATCACGCCACTGCACTCCAGCCCAGGCGACAGAGCGAGACTCCATCTCAAAAAAAAAAAAAAAAAAAAAAAAAGACTAATTACTTCTTATTTCCAAATGCAACAGACACATTTCAATTCTTGTCCTACTTTCTCAAGTCCCCGAATTTTTTGACATGTGAGGCACTTTGCTTTTTAATACTCTCTCTTTGAAATCTTCTGCTTCATTAGTTTCTGTGATACCACTTTCTCCTTTCCTTCCTCCTTCTTTTCTGGTCACTCTGTAGTCTCATTTGTGAACTACTCTATTGCAAATGCTACCTGCAAATTCAGTGGTCCAAATATCTCTACAATCTCTCCAGTTTTATTCTCTGTTTTCAACTGATCACTAAAGCCTGTCCATTTTACCTCTTTAATATACGTTATGTGTTCCATCTTTTTTAGAGCATTATTATTTTCGTACTATGGGTCTTCATTATCTCTATCCTGAACTATTTAAAAGTCTCCTAACTTGTTGTTTCTGTCTCCTTTCTTGTCCCCCTCAGATCTGTTCTTTCAAGGGTGGCAAAAGCCGTATTCCTGCAGTTTACATGTGTTAAACTGAGCTGTCTATTGGATATATCCCTCAGGTTCAGAAATCCTTCAGTAGTATCTGATAGCCCTCAGGATTAAGTCCAAAGTCTTTCAGTGTGGCTCAAAAGGCATGCCTATGTACATCTTATACTGCAGCCAAAAACAAACTATTTGTAGATCCCTGAATTCATTAAACTTTATCAACTCCCTGCATTTATTTAATTACCTGACCACCATTCCCAAGACCAGATTGAGTACCTGTCCTCTGTGCTTCTAAATGCTTGCCTCTTTCCTGGAACTTACTACATTTTATTATAAGTGACATTAGTAAGAATCTAGTCCACAAATGGATATGCAAGAAATTTCACATTTTAAAATGTTCTTATAAGCTCTCCTGTATTCAACATTCTGCCAGGAAAGTAAGACACACAATTTTAGTCAATACTCAAGCCTCCTGCTGAGTTATACAAATATTTTGAGGCCTTAGGCTACACCAAAACACAGATACTCCTCAACTTATGATGAGGTTATAATAAACCCATTGTAAGTTGAAAATATAAATTGAAAATGCATTTAATACACCTAACCTACCAACGTCATAGTTTAGCCTAGCCTCCCATTAACGTGCTCAGAACCCTTACATTAGCCTACAGTTTGGCAAAATCATCTAACGGAAAGCCTATTTTACAATAAAGTGTCGACTATCTCATGTAACTGCATATCACTAGCCTGGGAAACAATAAAAATTCAACGTATATCAAAATTGTGATGGTTTTGCACCATTGTAAAGTCAAAAAATTGTAAATTGAACCATTGTAAGTTGGAGACCATCCGTACTGGGGAGGCCCTTTTAGCTATTGATCATTAATCTTCTGTCAACTCCCTGATGTACTCTCTGATACCCCATTTTGTCTCCACCTGGAATGGTCCTTTCATGTTTGCTGCTGCTGCTCTTATGCTATGCTTGGGGGCTTGGGGAACTGGATCACTGCTGAGTTTGGGTCCCCTGTATTTCAGGCTCGGCATACTCATTGAAACTTTTCTGAGCTTTTGCCCCTGTTTTAGGCTGCTGCCATCAAATGTTGAGCTGTTCCCTATTTTCCCTGCCACCACCAACTCCTATCAGACTCCTGACTTCTTTTTGTCTAAAGTCTGTGTCCCTTTTCCATCTCTCAGGGCTCTAAAAGGAATTTCATCTGTTGTCTTGAGATCCTCACTGATATTAGAGAGAATAATCTCTCCCATGAGTCTGGGTTTTGGGAAAATTAAAGCCAGGAAGGCAAGTGTAGACAAGTGGCAACAGGGGAGGAGGAATTTCCATGGGTAAGAAACAATAAAATGGCCCATTTATCTTCTAGAAATGGGATGAAAAAGAGAAAAAACAGGGCAAAACACAAATGATCGTCTCAAAATAACGTAGCCACATACTTGTCTGGTTAGAAGACTGTCCTCTTCACTAAATGGTGAGTGCCTTTTAAAATATTGCAGAATTTTATTCACTTATATTTTAGTAGAGAGTACAGAGGAGACTCGCAATCCAATCAGGGGGAGAGAATAGAGAAAGCTTATAGAATGAAGTAGTACCTGAGCTAAATCTAAATGACTAGACTAGGTAAAGCAGTATTGATATCAGTGGGAAAAGGCTTAGAGATAAAATAAGACCCGACTTTTCAAGACCTATAAGTAGAAGATGAGTCTAAAAGTGGAAAAGTATTGCTTGCCATGCTAAACATTTTGTATGTTGTTTTATAAGACAACACAATATAGAGGTTAAAGGCACAAACTCTGAAATGGCATTGCCGGGCTTTGAATTTTGGCTCCATCACTTGATAGCTATGAGACCCCAAGGGAAACATGTAGCTTCTCTGTGTTACAGTTTCTATATTAGTAAAATGTGATAACATCAGTACCTACTTCATAATACCATAGTAAGGACTAAGTGAATTAATACAGTGAAGTGCTTAGAAAAACACTGTCACACCAGAAGCACATTGAATTGTGAGTTATTATAAATTGTTCTGCAGAGCAGTGGGAAACCAATGAAAAAGTTTGAACATATTTGAGTTTTTAGAAGGTCGTGCTAGCTACAGTGTGAGAATGACCAGAACCCGACTTATTGTAAGATGGAAAATGCATGGGGAGGTTATTGCTGTTGATTAGTCAAGAGATGGTAATGGCTAGAATCTGTCGTGGCAGTGAAGAAGGAGTGATACAGATGGACTGCAAAGATGCTTAGAGAATTGAATCTTTAGGATATTGTGTATGTGCATGAAATGGTGGTTGAGGATAAATGAGAGAAAGGAATCTAAGATGACTTCTAGGTTTCTGGCTTGGGAAGTCATCCTAGCATTTGATAAAGGAAATAAAGAAAAGGAAGACGATCAGCTGTGTTGGCTGAGCATGGTGGCTCACACCTGTAATCCCAGCACTTTGGGAGGTGCTGGCAGATCACCTGAGGTCAGGAGTTTGAGACTAGCGTGGCCAACATGGTGAAACTCTGTGTCTACTAAAAATACAAAAACTAGCCAGACATGGTGACAGGTGTCTGCAATCCCAACTACTCGGGAGGTTGAAGCAGGAGAATCGCTTGAACCCGGGAGATGGATGTTGCAGTGAGCCAAGATTGTGCCACTGCACTCCAGCCTCGGTGACAGAATGAGACCCTTCTCAAAAAAAAAAAAAAAAAAGTTGTGTTAATGTTTTGGGTATTTGTAATCTTCATGGATTTCATGTTCTCTGAAGCAGAGATAACTGAATGATATCATCCATCAGTAATTTGAAATCATGTATTGAAGGATTTTCTAGATACTTTAAGATAATCTGACTAAGGAGAAATTTAATACTGTTCCAAGGAAGATATACTTTCTTCTCCATGCTTTTCTTTGATAAGTTTGTTAATTATATAGTTTAAAAATATTGTTGAGAAAAATCCTTTGGTGACTGATGAGTGATATTTGAGAAATGGACAGGACTTGACTATGGATTGACTATGGTGGTGTGTAGATGTCTAGGGTAACTCTCTGGCTTCTACTGTTGAATGGATACTGCAAGAACACTTGTTTTCAAGTGGGAGATCATGATTCTGGCATTTGACATTTTGCATTTGATGTATGCTTGAGACTTCCATGTGAAGATATTTAGAAAGCAATTAGATATACATCCCTGGAGCTCAGAAGAATAGTTCACATGGGAGATTGTCTCAGTCTGTTTTGTGTTGCTATAAAGGAAAACCTAAGGCTGGGTAGTTTATAGATAAAAGAGTTTATTTGGTTCATGTTTCCGCAGGCTGTACAAGAAGCATGGTTCTGGCGTCAGATTCTGGTAAGGACCTCAAGAAGCTTTCAATCATGGTGGAAGGCAAAGTGGGAGCAGGTGTGTCACATGCAAGAGAGGGAAGAAGAGAGAGTGGGGAGGAACGTGCCAGGCTCTTTTTAACAATCAGATCTACATGAACTAATAATAGAGCAAGAACTGACTCATTACCAAGGGAACAGCACCAAGCCATTCATGAGGGTCTGCCTTTATGACCCAAAGACCTCTCACTAGGCCCCACTTTCAACACTGGGGATCAGATTTCAACATGAGATTAGGAGGGGACAATATCCAAAGTATATCAGAGATATATTTTGGAAGTCATTGGTATATAGATGATAATGGAAGCTGTGGGGGCAGAAAAAATTACCTAGGGAGAATATAGAATCAAAAGAGGTGAAGGCCTTGGGCCAAACCTCAAAGAACTCTGACATTTACTATTAGGATAAGTAATGGATAAGCCTGAAAATGAAATGAAAAAGTGACCAGAGAGGTAGAAAGAAAACTGGGAAATGGGTGTCAGAAAAGCCAAGGGAAAAGTGTTTCAAGAAGGATGATGATAAACAGGTGAATGCTGCTGAAACATAAATAAGATTGGGATTAAAATATTAATTAGATTCAGTAACATGGAGGTCATTAGTTATTCTAGTGGGACCTGTTTCAGTAGAGCTATGGATTGGTGGTGAGGTGAAGGAAGAATCCAGAAGGAAATGGAGTGATGAAGAGCGAGAGGGGAAGTTTCTGGAAATTTGGCTGTGAAGAAGATGGGAGTATTGGAGCAGTAGCTACAGACAAATATGTAGGCAAGGTAATTTGTTTTTATATTTACGGTCGGGAGAAACGAACAGGTTTAAAAGCGAATGAGATGCATTTAGCTGAGATGTGTGTATCCATACATACATCTTATGTATGTGGAAGATATATGAGAGATGAAAAAAATGACTGTAACATTTTTGAAAGTGTGAGCAGGGTTAGAATTCAAAACAGATATGAGGAGCAGGAGGGAAAGAAGAGATAATGTGGAAAGATTCTTGTATCATATCAGAAAGATGAGGGAATTTCTGTCTGATGGTTTCAATTTTGTTTTCCAAAGTATGAGGCAAGCTCATGTGCTGAGATCAAGGGAGAAGGGATGAAATGATTTAAGAGAATGGAAAAGGTTTGTAATGGTCAGTAATGGAATGATGTTGAACAGAGACAAGTAATAGGGCTCCTGAGTAGTACCGTGGGCTTATTTAACATGAAATGTTATGCAATTATCATGGAACTAATCTGCAGTGGGAGTTCTTTCATCAGCACCCAGCAGTGATTTAAGCAGTATTTAAGCCATGGTCATAGATAGTGGAAGCCAAGAATGTGTTTGCATGTGAAAATTTGTACATACACTTCATTGTATTCTGGTTGTAAGTATCAGAAAATAAGGAGGGCTTAGGACCTCCCTAAGAGTGCCCCACCTTTTTAAAAATTCTTTTTTTTAATGGAATGCTTCAGGAATTTATTTGTCATCCTTGTCCAAGGGCTATGCTAATCTTATCTGTATCATCCCAGTTTTAGTATATGTGTGGCTAAAGTGAGAACCCCATCCTCTTCTAAGAAGTAAAGCGGGGGCTAGAGGGTAAGAGGTGCTAGTCATTCTAACCCTCCATTGATGCTTTAAAATGGAAGACAAGGCCATGCTCTTTGGGATGATTGTACTCCACATAGTTCTCTTTCCCTGGCATGCTTGCCTTTGCTCTTCCAGCAGTAATTAATCTCTGGTTATAGAATCAGCTATCTTCTTTATCTGGCACTTTTGCAGGAAGAACATGTACACTGTTGATAGAAATAACCCTGATTCATTGAGAGAAAACTTGAATTTCAGGATATTCTGATAATAACCAAAGCATGTGGAGTGAGCTGCCAGTCATTAGAAAACGTGGAGACAAAAAAAGATTAAAACTGTGTGAGTGCACTGCCAGAACAGCCTTCGGAAAATTATGGCAACAACTCATGATGCTGGTAGAAGTGCTACGGCACGTGTGAGCAGTTCATAGCAACAGAATTACCAGAAAGCCATAGAGCGTCCTCCAGCACTTACAGCTTATTTTTTTTTCTTGAGACAGAATCTTGCTCTGTCTCCCAGGCTGAAGTGCAGTGGTGCAACCTTGGCTCACTGCAACCTCGCCTCCCGATTCAAGTAATTTTCCTGCCTAGGCCTCCTGAGTAGTTGGGATTACAGGCACCCGCCTGCAGAGACAGGGTTTCACCATGTTGGCCAGGCTGGTCTCGAACTCCTGACCTCAAGTGATTGCCCACCTTGGCCCCCCAAAGTGCTGGGATCACAGGCGTGAGCCACAGTGCCTGGCCCACTTATATCTTCCTGTTTACAACATTCAGGACTTTGAAAACCTCAAAGGGGGACATTGAAAAATTGTCATACTGTATTTTTGTCCCTGTGAAAAATTTCTACTTCAGCATTTTGTGGTTGTAATATTTGCAAGTGGGGTGGCTGAGTGTGGTTTATTTCCCAGGTACTTGGTCAGAGGCTTTAGCTAAAGGAAGTGCTATATAAGCTAAATGTGGCCCTTCATAAGAATTCTGCAGGAGCTTCAGACTCAAAGGTTATGTGGAAAAGAGGTATCTCACTACAGAAGCACATACTTCTTTGATTACCTGGAAATTTGGGGTTAAAAGGATATTAACTTTTTTTTTTTTCTTAAACAAGATCTGGCTCTATTACCCAGGCTGGAGTGCAGTGGCGTGCTCTCAGCTCACAGCAGCCTCCGCCTCCCAGGTTCAAGTAATTCTGTCACCTCCCAAGTAGCTGGGACTACAAGCGTGCACCACCACGCCTGACTAATTTTTGTGTTTTTGTAGAGACAGGATTTCACTGTGTTGGCCAGGCTGGTCTCAAACTCCTGACCTCAAGTGATCTGCCCGCCTCGGCCTCCCAAAGTGCTGGGATTACAGGCGTGAGCCACTATGGCTGGCCTAAAAGGATATGAACTTTTGAAGTGTTTTGATACGCATTTTTCAAGACTCCTCTAATTAGTTTTAGATCACAGGTTCTGCTTTAAAAAAACAGTGGTTTATGTTGCGCTCACATGACTGTCTGGGGATAGCTAATCCAGCCAGGGCTGCATGAAAAGTATGCAGCTTTATTGCATGAGGCCAACAAGGGCCTTGGGCTACTCTCAACTTGTTCTGCCATGCCTAGGGTGTTTCCCTCATTTGTTTGATCCAAGGTGGCTCAATGCCAAGATCACATTCTAACAAGCAGGCTGGAGGAAAGGAAGAACAGGTAAGGGGAGAAAAGGTCTATTCTCTTTAAAGGCCTGACTCAAGAGATTGGAGATAACACTTCCATTTACATCTCTTAGGCCAGAACTTAATCACCTGTCACATATAGCTGAAAGGGCACTCAGAACTGTAGTATTTGTTTTGTGTGACCACGTGCCCAGCTACAACTTGGGGGTTCTGTTACCACTGAAGGAGGGGACAGTGAATATTAGGAGACAGCTAGTAATCTCAGCCACATCACCTCCAAAAAGGATTGCATCAATTCACATTTCTACCAGTAGTCTGAGAGAAAGCCCACACTTTATGACTATTTTTAATTTTTTTGGTCTGCCCTGTCAATAGACTTGAGGGGAGGAAACACTGTGTCTTGTTTGTTTTCATATCTGCAGCGTTGAGTACAAAATGAATGCTCAGGAAATGCCTGTGAAATAAAGATCTGGATGGATGCCTGTGGCCATGTCAGCACCAATATAGCAAGCAAAGGTATAAATTAAACACAGGTTATAAAAATAGACTCTAAGGAACCTAAAAAAATGTTGTCTAGCCTAGGCTCGAAAGCAGTTATCAAAACAACGAGAAATTGGGAGAAGTAAGTAGACCTGCCACTTAGGATTATGAGGTGGATTTAGTCTTTAAGCCGACGAGTATAAGGAACCAGTCGTCTTAAAGCTGGAAATCCATTTCTATGAGGGGCAATCTGTGTGCTGCAAAACAATAAAGCTCTGCCTACAGGCAACTGAACAGTGACATTTTTTTTAGTCATAAGCACTTTTAAAAAGTAAGCTTACAAAGTTGCAGATTTAATCTACAAGTGACATAATGGAAAATATTATTCTGAAGCCAAAAAACTAATGAAAAATGTACTGTGAAGAGAGGATGCCCCAGTATTTTAAAAATAAGGACAGCCAGTGATGCAAAAATATATTAATTTGCACTAATGGAAAAGAGGAACATCAGTAGGAGAGAGGAAAAGAGGGAAAAAAGAAAAAAAGAAAAGTAGAAAGAAGAAAAGGAGAGGAGAGGGCCAGGAGAGAGGGGGACATGAGGAAGAAGCAGATGGCAAGAGCCTGAAATGATGAACTAGCTGCCCTCCATGTTCTGCATTCCAAATAGCCTGCTTAGCTAAGCCAGAATAAACAGAATTTTGCCTAGAGATATGCACTTACTAAAACTCTTTGGGAAGATGCACAGCTATATTGTTTGATCCCTTAGTTGCAAAGTTTTCAAAATACAATAAAGTCTATGTGTTCCTATTCTGCATTTTGAAATTAGGACTAGAACCAGAATTTCTGCCACTCTCTTGATTCAGATCTTTGGTTTGAATCATTTAAGCCAAAGACTAACAACCACAATTTAAAACTGCCTTACAAAAATATACAATAGTAAGTTTTCTTTTTCTGATGAGTTTTGCTGCAGAAAACAAATTTAGAAGAAAACAAATGAAACCTCAGATTGCACATAGGAAGTAGACATGTTCTATAGTCTGGAAAAAGGGCAGGTTTTAAAAAAAATAATATTCTATTAGAAATGCCAGAAGTTGGAGATAGCTTTGCAAAGTTTTATTTTTTGAGATGGAGTCTTGCCCTGTCACCCAGGTTGGAATGCAATGGCAGGATCTTGGCTCACTGCAACTTCTGCCTCCCAGGTTCAAGTGATTCTCCTGCCTCAGCCTCCTGAGTAGCTGGGATTACAGGTGCGTGTCACCACACCCGGCTAATATTTTTATATCTTTAGTAGCATGGGGTTTCACCATGTTGGCCAGGTTGGTCTCAAACTCCTGACCTCGTGATCCGCCTGCCTCGGCCTCCCAAAGTGCTGGGATTACAGGCGTGAGCCACCTTGCCAGGCTGCAAAACTATTTTAGCAGATGGAAAGTACTTGTTAATGTAATCGTTGGTGAAACTAAACTTTGGTAGTTTCTAAATGCCTCAGAAAAAATGCTCTGCCTTAATATGGGTACCTTTTGATAAGTATATCCTAAAGTACTCTGACCTGTATCCATAAAATAAGAACAGCATCATTGCTAAATAGGTGTGACAAGAATCTAAGGAAGAGCAGGATTAAACCTTCATGTGCGATGTTCTCCATCCATGTTTTAAAGAGGGAAGAAAAGAGATCTCCTCCCAGCCATAGCTCCTTATGTTCCTTCATTGCAAACCTCTCAAAGGAGTTATTGTGAGGTTTGGAAGCCTGCAAACCTGAGTGGCCCCACCCTGGGAGACATTTTCATAGACGTGATAATGGACTGGACTAATTAGAGTCATGTGTCATTTAATGATGGGGATAATTTCTGACAAATGTGTCATTAGGCCATTTCACCATCGTGCGAACACCCTAGAGCATACTTACACAAACCTATGTGGTATAGCCTACTACACACCTAGGCTATATGGTATAGCTTATCGCTCCTAGGTTATAAACCTGTGCAGCATATGACTGTACTGAATACTTTAGGTAATTATAACATAATGCTAAGTATTTGTGTTTTAAATATATCTAAAAATAGAAAAAATACAGTAAAACTTATGGTATAAAAGGTTTAAAAATGGTATCCCTGTACTGGGCACTTGACATGAATCGAGGTTGCAGGACTGGAAGTTGCTCTGGGTGAGTCAGTGAGTGAGAAGTGAGTGAATGTGAAGGCCTAGGACATTACTGTACACTCCTGTAGACTTCAGAAACACAGTCCAGTTAGGCCACATTACATTTATAAAAAATAAAGTAATTGCACTAGGACATTATAATGGCTGCAGTGTCACTGGATGATAAGAATTTTTCAGCTCACCTATAATCTTAGGGGACCATTGTTGTATATGTTGTTCCTTGTTGACCAAAACATCATTAGGCAGTGCATGACTGTATTAATGAGTGAATGGGACTGAATGTGCCAGTATCTTCTGACTTATATGATCATTTTGATGTAAAGAATCTGTGTTTGAAAAAGGGGAGGTGGACTGTGTTATCGTGATTTATAGGATATACGTAGATTTGGTTTTTGGCTAGTTTCCAGGCACATAGCTCCTAAAACTCCTGGAATCTTTTAAGTGGTAAATGTCTTTTTGTATGCTAGTGAGATAACTGTTGGCTGGGGGCTCCTGGATAGTTTCAGGATGGGGGCTCTTTGCCAGGGGAACCAACCACATGATCTCCTCACCTTCAATCTCCTCACCGCCCTCATCCAGGGAAGAGAGAGGGGCTGAATGTTGAATTGATCACCAATGACCAACGTTGTAATCAATTATACCTAAATAATGAAGTCTCCATAAAAACCCAGAAGGACTGGGTTTGGGGAGCTTCTGGAGAGCTAAACATATGGAGATACCTGGAGAAGGCATGGAAGCTTTGTGCCTTCTCTCTCATGTTTTGCTAATGCATCTCTTCCATCTGGCTGTTCATTTGTATCCTTTGTAATACCATTTATAATAAATGGGTAAAAGTAAGTAAAGTGTTTCCCTGAGTTGTGAGCTATCCTAGCAAATTAACCATACCCAGAAGTCAGAAACACAAGTCACAACCCAGGGATTGCTATTGGCATCTGAAGTAGGGGCAGTCTTGAGGGATTGAACTCTTAACTTGAGGGATCCGATACTATCTCCTGGTAGATAGTCTTAGAATTGACTTGAATTAGTGGAGAAGTGATTGGTTGTTGGTGAAGGAGACATCTCCATACGTTTCGGTGACCAGAGACGAAGAATTCTGTGTTGTTTTGCCTGCGTGAGAATAGGACAAACGCTGTTTTTTTCCTATCCCTAATAGTTATCTATACTCACTGTGTCAAAATTTACCCTTCCATTCTTTCTTGAACTCATTTTAATCTAGGTTTTCCCCCCAACGTGCCATTGACTGAATTCCCTTAGCAATATTAGCAATGATTTCCACTTTGCTTAAACCATTAGCCCGTTCTCAGGCCTCGTTTTACTCCACTTATCCGCAGCTTTTGATATTGTCTACCTATCACTTTATCCTTGAAACGTTTTCCCCACTTGATTTTCCTTTCACTTATATGGCCTCTCTTTTGTCTCCTTTGTTGGTAGCAAGATCTATTTAGCCTTTTATATATTGAAGGTCCCAGTCATTGGCCCTCTTGTCTTTATCTCATCTACACTCTACCTTAGGTGACTCCAATCAATCACATGGCTCTAAATGTTGTCTATATCCTGATGGTTCCCAAATTTATATTTACAGCTCTGGTCTTTCCCCCATCTCCAGAGTCGAATATTCAACTGCCTACTCATCTCTTCTTGGATATTAGTTAGTTAGTCAGCTCAAACTTAAACATCCAAAATTGAACTCTTGACCATCATCCCTAGGCCCCATAAACAATTATCCAGATGGCCATGCCAAAATAAAGCCATCATCTTCTGATACTGCACACTCAATCCACCAGTATATTCTATCAGCACTGCTATCAACCTGGTCAAAGTCACCATCATCTCTAGCCCAGGTCATTGTTTCTACCTTTCCATTGCATACAATAGCCCTTTAAAATGTCTAAAGTGTCCAAAATGACCATATATTTGTGAGATCATCTAACTTTTTCTGTTCCCTATCCTGTTGGTCTTCCTATTCCTGAAACTACTAAGCTGATTCCTGCCACAGGGCTTTTGAATGTGCTCTTCCTTCTATCTGAAACATTCTTTCCCTGTATCTTTACCTGGTTTATTTCCTCACATCACTGAAGTCCTTGATGCTACTTTCTCAGAGAGTCATTCCCTGACTACCCTTACCTAAAATGAATCACCCATTATTCTTTCATGTTATCCTGCTTTATTTTTCTTTATACAACTTGTGATTATCTGATATGTTTATTGTCTGTCTCCCACACCAGAAATGAGGGTAGCTACTTTGTCTTGTTCACTGCTGTATCCCCAGTACCTATAACAGTGCCTAGCATGTAGTAGGCTTCCTGAAATAATTGAATAGTTAATATGTAATAGAAGTATTAATATTTAATTGTTTTTAACATTCTTTTCTATAACTAATGGTACTATATGTAATATAATACCACATTTCCATGTGTTTACAGTCTATAAATAACATACTGGTAGATAACCTGGAAGGAATATAAAAATTGCTATTGTACATTTTGTATTCTATTTTTACTGAGTATTGAGTGGGTAGAGTATATCCTATTATTTACTTTTGAAGGTGTTACATGACATGGATGTTTTGGGTATTCCCTGCCTGTTTGCAAACAAGTATTTGGGACCATCTGGGAGTACAGAGAACAGTGTTGAACAAAAGAGATTGTTTTGCTAGTTCCAGAGCAGTAGTGCCTTTCAAGGCAGTGCATTGCTCTTCAGTTATGACTTCATTGGAGTAGAATATAAGGTATATTTAGTAAGAACTATTTGACCTGTTTTAAGAAATATTTACTAATTGATGACCTGGGGGATTTTATTTAGAGGGTTGCAAAAGAAAATTTTAGTGAGTTGCTTTTAAAAAGCATGTTGGTGGTTTGTTGGATAGAATTATACACTAATAAAGCTGTGATCTCAGCTTGGGGACAAATTCTGAAATTTGTAAACTGCTTCATGAATTAACACTGTAAACCTAGATGTTGCTATGGTGGCTCAAAACTGAATTGTCTAGCTTTGACAGTGTTGCAGGAAACTTGTTAGCCAGATGAACTCAAGATGTCATACAGGAAAAGCATCTAGAAAAGCATTATGAGGCCTGGCGCTATGGCTCAGGCCTGTAATCCCAGCACTTTGGTAGGCCGAGACAGGAGGATGACTTGAGCCCAGGAGTTCGAGACCAGCCTAGTCAATGTAATGAGATCCCTGTCTCTACAAAATAAATAAATAAATAAATAAATAAATAAATAAATAAATTTTAAAAAATGAAAATAGTTATGGCCTAGAATGACTACCCATGGTTTTATAAGAACTGTGGATTTATTGAACATATTTTATAAATATCAAATAATGTTAGTATGTAATCTTATCAGGGATGGAAATATAATCATGCTATATAGAGCTGGATGTTAAAGTGATATTTGTTAAAAATAAGTCCTACATGTATTTCAATTTCATACAATAATTTTCATAATTCAGCATCTTCCTAAGTTCCTTGTGTATATGTATAAGACATGACTGACACCACTTTATTACTGGCAAACATGATGCATCTGTGTGATTCAAAGCCTTTTTGTGTTTGATAGTACAAAGTCATCTTCAGCATTCTTTATAAACTACTTCACTGCAGGACATGTTATTTGTCAGCTATTACCTAAATTAGATTTGATTCACCACCAGGTCATAGGCTGATTGTACTATCATTGAGCCATGTATTAATCTCAGTGTGTTATCAGGCCTCAAAACCTGGCAGGTTCCAGAGATTCTGTATATGGTGCTGAGTCATGACTATACTCCAGAAGCTGTGAATAGGCATTTATACATGTTGGATGGCCTTCTTGAAATAAGATTAGTTATCCAGGAAGCCAGTGCTCTTGAGTCTCATCCTGAAACCACGGATGGCTATATGGCAGATTAACTATTGGAACTGAGAATTATAGCCTAGGGATAACTTGTGTGAGAGAAAACTGCCTTTCACAGGGTGAGATTACTTGAAAGAGAGTATTATATTTTAAGAGGAGTGTGATTTTTAGAATCAGATATTGGCATCCTTTATTGCTTAAATTGTATAACCTTGAGAAACCTGAGCCCCAAATGCCTCATTTGTAATATTGGGATGATAATAATAGTAGTCATAAAAGTTTGTAAGGCTTAAGTGAGGTAATCCATATAAGCATCTGACACGGAGCTTGACACCTAGTAAAGGCAAAATAAACTATAATCCCTGTTATTATTATTATTGTTTTCTGAGGTCACCTGGCAAAGCTGGTGAGAAAGCCCAAATCTCCTAGTCAATGCCTTCTCATGTAAGACTATATCAATTTATCATTTCATCTGCAAATGACATTAAAGTTTGCAATCATGCTACATTTCCATTTTTCTCTCCTCAGTGTCTATTTCTCTATTTTTCCATTTTCTTTCTCCTCAAGCCCCATTCTAAAACCTTTGACCAGTATTTTTAGATAGCTTAAACAATGTGAATAGGAAGTATCAAATTTTATAATTGATTTTTTTTTTACACAAAGGCAACAGAAATAACATGCCTATAGTTTTTATGTGTTGTTTTAAAGAAATCATTTTAGTGACATTGCAAAATTCCATTTATCATTTTTTAATAAATAATTGTCTTTGCAAATTGGTCACTGCCTTTACAATAAAATAAAACAAAAAACATATGGTCATTTTGGACACTTTAGGAGAATCTTTTTTTTTTTCCTTCGTCAACATAGAGAAAGAACATTTCTAAAAAACCATGGTATGTATATTAGCCTAGCAATGTTTTTCCGTCTTTTCCTTCCTTTTCCTATCCTTTCTGCATAGATTGTATCAGCTGTGGGGCCCTGTGCTAGTCATATTACTTCTCTAAGCCCCAGTTTTAATATGCAGTACAAACCTTATACACTTACAGACCTGTTAAAAAATCAATACAAATTCTTTACAAACTACAAAAAGCTAAACAAATGAAAGTAATTACTGTTATTATGGCAAAGATCAGTAAAGGCAGCACATTGGATCAACAAGGGTGGTATAAATTGGAAATTAACAATAAGTGTCTAATTATCTACTGTGTACAAGTCTATTTTGCTGAATTAATAAAGGCAAATGTGTAGGTTGTGGCAAGTTATTTTCAAGTGTTGCTTAGTGGCAATGTCCTCAGAAGCAAACCCCTCTCAAGTATATAGAGCAATTTACTATCCTCCTGGCACTTTCACATACATTATCGTATTTAATCTTCAAGACACCCCTGCCAGGCTTGTATCATTACCTCCATTTTATAGATACAAATTGAGATATAATTTACCTCTTACAACAGTGGTTGAGGCAGGAGTGAAATCCAGATTGATACTTACACCGCTGTGCCTTTTATTATAACAAGCTCCTCGACTATATATCTGTTACTTTATCCAAAGAATAATTGGTCCTCCCGGCTTTTATAGCACCTTGGTATAATTCCAAATTTGCTTTAGATGGCTTTTGGCCCCACCCATAACCTCCCCATCTTGTGACTTGTAGAATCTGTGTCCTGGCTCTGTGACTGTTTCAGGAATACCTAACTAATGTTTTCTACATGCTTGATTATCAGACAGGCAAGAAAGTATTAGAGATTCTAATTAATGTCTCTAAAGTAGAGAGGAGAACAAAAGAGGACCTGTGATAACTGCCTAAGTTAATCTATTTCTTGAGAAACCATATGATTGGTAAGTACCTGGAATTTCTCCAATAATGCAAAGATTGCAGCCAGCTCTTAAAGTGAGAGTATTATGTTGCATGACTTTGAAGTGGTGGGGAAGCGAGATTGAGAAGAGGCAATCACTTTAGGTTTGCCATTCCAAAGGAGATTCTCAGTGAGAAACTATCCCAGCAATAGTGTTGTGTAAAACTGAGTGGGTAGAAAGAGAAAGCTAACCCTAACCCTAACATTGATAACATTGATCTTCAGCATGGAAAAATTACCTAGTATAGTGATTACCATCAAGGGCTCTGGTACTAGATTGTCTAGATTTAAATCCAGGTTTCATCATTTATGGCCTGTGTGACTTGAGGGAAGCCATTTGACTTCTGAATGTCTTAGTTTCTGTTCTTCGAAAAGTTAATCTCATAGAGTAGAGAGTAGAATAGAAGTTAACAGAGGCTGGGTGGGGAATAAGGGAGCAAGGATGGGGAGAGGTTGGTGAACGGGTACAATGTTACAGTTAGATAAGAGGAATACATTCTGCTTTCTATTGCACAGTAAGGTGAGTATAGCTAACAACAATGAATTGTATTTTTCAAAAGCTAGAAGAAAGGAATCTGAATGTTCTTACCACCAAGAACTGATAAATGTTTGAGGTGATGTATATGTAAATTACCGTGATTTGATCATTACACAACGTTATCCATGTAACAAAACATTAGACTCTACCCCATAAATATGTATAATCATTATGTATCAATTAAAATTAAATTAAACGTAAAAAGAAAATTTAAACAAATAACATGGAACTAAAAATAGTATATATGTCCAAGTCTGATTGTGAGGATTATATGAGATAATGCATATAATTGCATGGCACAGAGCAGTGCCTGAGATGATGAATAAATACTAGAAGGTATTATTATTATGACAGATACTATGACTGTTGCCACTTTCACTTTGTATCTTCTGCAAGATTTAGCTGGGATAGTTATCTGGCAAAAAAATTCTAAAGATGCTCAATAAATGTTTATTGAATTATTGCTCTGTCAGAAATGTCATAATGATAAAACTGTGTGGTGCGCTGGATGGTTTGGGTGGTGACAGTAGGTAGAGGAAGGTTGGGAGTCAGGAAGAGGCTTCTAGTAAAATAGGTGCAGGATAGATTCATTATGATAAGAACATTTATTTGCTAGTTAGTGGAAAGGGTTCAGGAGATGTGGTTTTCAGTCCCAGCTCTGCCACCAATAAGTTGTATACACTTGGCCTACTGACCTTCCTCTCTGGCTGTTATTTCCTTATTTTTAAAAATGAGGCACTAAGACCAGATGAGTGGTTATGAACTGTGGTCTGGGGGTCTGAAATATGTAAAAACAACTTCTTCAAATCTAATATGTCTGCATTTGCTTTTCTAATCTTCCCTTTGTCTTCAGGTCCCCCTCTTCCTTGTGAGAAACTCAGGTGTTCCTGGTAACCAGATAGTGTATAAAGTCCCTTATTGTGATAGTGACAATCCTGTGACCCAGAAGCAAAGGAGAGAATTGTCTTTGTGTTCATTTGGGTAAGAAAGTCTTGGTTGGGCCCTAGGTGTAATTCAGCAACTCCTTTTCTGGGTTTATCCATAAGTGATGCTAGAAGCTAGCTATCTTATTTTCCACCTTTGCTTAGGTATATTGATTGGTCTGATCCATGAAATGCTATTTGATAGCCTGAGTCAGATTTCAGTAGCCTATAAATGGAATAGAAGCAAATGATTTTTAACTCTTTACTTAGCATTTATGCTGTACATGACACAATGCTACTAAATTTTAAAGAACAGATCGATAGGGGAGAGAGAATTTTGTTAGGATCTCTCTGAGAGCATTTTAAGGGCAGCCTGATTGCCTTAGTCCTTAAAGGTAATATGGAAGGTTTTCTCTTTGTCAGACCTATTGCCTTGATCCCAGTAGTAACCAGTGTGTTCATCTTAATCTCTGTGGAAGATCTGTAACCTTCTGTTAGCCAAATCTACCTAGTACTTACAGATGCATTAGTGGGCAGCCATTGGCTGGCAAGTAGAGGGAGAGGAATTGGGGAGAAAGAGAGATTTGTTGGGCCTCAGTGAGAGAAATGACATTCTTTCCTGATTTTATGAGACGCAGAATTTTAAAAATAACATGGTGTTGATTCAGCTTGGTTAGCTAATTAAAGGAAGACTTAAACACTGGGGTCCCAGAGGAAAAGCATTCATAATCCTGAGTCCAGTCTGTGGGACACAGCAGAATAGGGTGAAAGTGCACAGGACTGGGAATCATGATCTCTGTTCTACTTCCAGCTTTGTTACTAATTTGCTGTGTAATCTCGGTCGGGGCAAGTCTGAGTTTTACTTCCCAATTTATAAAAGAGAATTTGACTAGCATAGTCTCTAATATACATACTGGCTCTAAAAATTTGATCCTAAGATTCTATAAAGTAGCCATTGAAGCTTATCTAAGTTACAATATTACAGATGGATCAGGTAGTAGGAAGAGGGGGTGTGGAAGAGAGGGTCTGTCCTACTGAATTAATCTATGCACAGGAAAAGAAGGGCAGTCCCTGAAAGTTCGGGTAAGTGACTTTTAATCCTTTACTTTCTGTGAAATTGTTGGTTCCAGAATATAGATTCGAAGAGAAGTGTATGGAACTGGGAGTAGTAATTTTTCCTTAAAAGTAAAGTATTTTAAATTGAGTAGGTATTTGAAGGCATGAATCCTTTAAATTTTGATCATAAAACCAATATCCCTCAAGAATAGAAAGATGACTAAATTGTATTCTGTGGCAATGAAATGCAGTTCTAGTTTAAGTAAGAGATGAAAAGTTCAGATTTACCCTTTAGAAAGGTCACTCTTGCTGTACCATGGTGTGGAAAATGGATCAGAGGCAGGAAAGACTGAATAAGGAAATCCCTGCTAAGATCCTCCACTTAGGAAGTGGTAGTGGTAATGGAGAGATTGGATGGGAGAGGAGTTGAGGAAGACTCCCAGGTTTCTGGTTTGGGCAACTGGAAGGATGGCAATGCCATTTGCTAATACAGGAAACACAGGAAAAAGCGGAACAACAATGAGAGTAGATGGAAATAACACATTTTAATTTAAAAAAGTAGTTAAAAGAAAAAAGGAGCAAAGAAGAAAATCAATCGTCCAGTAGGGGGCGAAAGAGCTAAATAAACACTTTTTTTAACTAAAAAAAATATTTATGAGGAAACAGCAAAATTTTGAACTCTCTGAGTCTTCGGTTTAGGTTCTGAGCTTTCTCAGTGGTCAACTAACTTTTATTTTATTATTTTATTTTATTTTATTTTATTTTTTTATTTTATTTACTTAGAGACACAGTCTGGCTCCATTGCCCAGGCTGGAGTGCGATGGTAGGATCTCGGCTCACTGCAATCTCTGCCTCCCGGGTTCAATCCATTCTCCTGCTTCAGGCTCCCGAGTAGCTGGGATTACAGGCGCCCGCCACCACACCCCGCTAATTTTGTATTTTCAGTAGAGAAAGGGTTTCACTATGTTGGCCAGGCTGGTCTCAAACTCCTGACCTCAGGTGATCCACCCGCCTCGGCCTCTGAAAGTGCTGGATTAGAGGCATGAGCCACCACGCCCGGCCGAAATAACTTTCAAATACTTTTTTCTTTTTCTTTTTTCTTTTCCCCCTCTGAAAAGTGTATTTGACAGTGTTTTATGTGTTGCTAGGGGAGACGGTTGCTATGGAGAGGGATGATATCGTAACTCCATTGTGAACCAGTAAGAACACTCTCGTGGGTCTAACGTCTTCCGGATGAAGGCTATTTGAAGTCACCATAACCTGGTCAGGAGAAGTGTGCCTGTCGGCGGGGAAGTGAGGAGCTACAAGGGTTTTTGTTTTGCTTTGTTTTTATTCTTGTAAGTAGGTTGAGACTAGAATCCTTTCTTTCCAATTATATTGGTTCCTAACTTGATTATTTCTATTTCCATGGTCTGAGGTGGACATAGTTTTCCCAATCTTGGTAGAAAGCACAAAACTATTTTTAATCACGTTTAGTTTGATTATTTGATGTAAGAGAAAGTTAAAATGTTATATTTTTCTTTCATAGGGGGACAATATCGAGGTTTTAAATCTTGGAGAAATGGATTTCGTCTACTTGGCTATCAGATGCTTATGTACCTTTCTGATAAGCACAACATTCGGCTATACTTCATCTTCAGACACCGAGATAAAAGGTAAATGGATTTTAATGGAATCGTTTTTAAATTAGGAAAAGTAAAATTAAATGGATTTTAATGGAAAATTAACTGTCTTTTTGACCTACCTTATGGAAGTGTGTAACTAACTAGTAGATGAATTGTTATTGAAACTATTTCAGGAAGTCCATGAACAAAAGCTATGTTCTTACTAGTCACTTTCTTGTATAAGGTAACTGATGTTGACACACATTTTGTGTGATAAATGACAAATTAAAAGACACTGTCCATACCTTTTTGTATAGTCTTTTTTAACAGATTAAGTATCTGAAACTTCATTGCCCGGTACTAAACTAACTGGAACAGTTCCTTAATTACTATCCTTAGTTACTATCCTTAGCTTTTATGACAATTAGATAAATTAAAAAGGTACAGAAATTTAATGTGAAATTTAAAAATAATTATGGAATTATTTAATTATTCAATTATCTTATTTTATTATATTATGTAATATAATGTTAATGATTTATTAATTAATTAAAATTATTTATAGCCTATTATTATATGTTATATTTAATACAATTAAAATACATATATTTATATTATATTGATTTGTTATTGCTGTTAGACAGATTTTTGTAATAAAATGTTCCCGTCTTAGACCAAATTCTGGCATACATGACCACAGAGATAAAGCCACATTGAATTTTTTACTACTCTAAAAATTAATACCTAGTGAGGCAAAGTCACATTTTGCATATGTGGTTTCTCAAAGAAGGAACAACTATATAGCAGTAGTCTAGATTTTTTAACAGCCTTACTGAGATATAATTTACAGGAAACCAACTCTTTAAAAAGGTACTATACATTGGTTTTCAGTATATTCACAAAGTTGTGCAACAATCACCACTATCAAAGTCCAGAATAGTTGCATCACCCGTAAAACAGCCCCTAAACTCATTAAGCAGTCACACTGCATTGCTTCTCCCTCCGGCCCCTACCAACCACAAATCTACTTTCTCTCTCTATGGATTTGTCTATTTTGAAATTTCATAGAAATGGAACTATGTCAATATGTGGTCTTTTGTGTCTGGCTTATTTCAGTTAGTATAATGTTCTCAAGGTTCATCCATGTTGTAGCATGAATCAGTACTTCATGCCTTTTTATGACTGAATTATATTTGATTGTATGCATGTAGCACATTTTGTTTATCTGTTAATCGATTGGTGGACATTTGGAATCCATCTAGATTCAGCAACATTTGTCATAAAATACAGAAAAAATAAAAGTGTTTTATTGATTTATTTCAGTTAACCCTCCTCAGGATTTTGAGATAGTGGATCCCGGATATTTAGGTTATCTCTATTTGCAATGGCAACCCCCACTGTCTCTGGATAATTTTAAGGAATGCACAGTGGAATATGAACTAAAATACCGAAACATTGGTAGTGAAACATGGACGGTAAGTAAAGCATGCATTTGAGGCATCAGAGTGATCATCAGGTGTTATTTTGTGATTCCTGACTTTAGTGTCCACTCCAATTCCCATATCTCAATAGTTCTAATTAGGATATAAAAAGCTTCCACATCTGCCTCTGTCTCCTATGCATCCTGCTATATCTGTTTTCACCTCATCCAGTGTTAAGATTGCCATTGGAAGAACAAGAAAAAAAAAAAAACTCGGTCTCAAGCAATATGAACTTGAAGAGTACTTCACTAGAAGAGCATTTCACTGTATTTTACAATTGCTTATATTCTTGGATATGGGCCTTATACATGCTACTGAACTGTGACCTTTTCTACTGTAGGAGACAACGCTTATTTATCTTTGTACCCTTCCCACAGAGGGTCACAGGATTGTGGTTCGTTGTATATATTGTAGTAAGAGCTCAATGAAAATGTTTTGAATTATTAATTACTTATATACTCAACAAGTATGTATATTCAAATATTTCTGTTGTAGATGGCATTCTGTTACCTCTCTAATTCAGCTAGGTAGTTTCAAGAGACAATTCAAATCGAGCATTTATTGATCAAGTTTGTGCTGGACACTCTACTAGGTATCAGGAATATATGAATAAACAATAAATGATTTTTGTCCTCCAGAAGCTCATGATTTGTCTGGATTTCTCTGGTTACTTCCAGAGTTTTACTGTATGTATTTCCTGAAGGTTTCATATTATATTTTTAAGTGTGACATAATTTACCAAGTAATGTGCATATGGAATATGAAAATTATCTATTTGATTCCAAGTGGATATAGCTCAAGTTCCTGCCATAAAGTTTTTTTCCTTCCAAAAGTTTTTGTTTTTATTTGGAATTAGATGTTAACATTCAAATGATCTCATCAAATGATATGACATACTGAGGTGAGCTCTGCTGGAAATGTATCTGTGGCATTGTATCAAATAGTCACTAGGACTGTCTTAGATTTTGGGAACTCTCCAGGGTGTTAATGATTTATTAGTCTTATTAATATAGCTCACTATACCATGGAGGCTTCTAAGCTTGACTTTGTCTCATCTTTTTGTCAAACAGACCATCATTACTAAGAATCTACATTACAAAGATGGGTTTGATCTTAACAAGGGCATTGAAGCAAAGATACACACACTTTTACCATGGCAATGCACAAATGGATCAGAAGTTCAAAGTTCCTGGGCAGAAGCTACTTATTGGATATCGCCACAAGGTTAAAACAAAGTTCTCTTTTCATATTTAATACTATCAGAACTATTCATTTGGGAATAAGTCCCTTAATTTTTATGTACCAGGCTGTAGGCACAATAGATCCTGTGACAGTGTGGCACAAAATAGAATCATTCTTGTAGATGATGATTAGTTTTTAAAAATTCTTTAAATCAGCAAATACCTTTGGCAAACCTGCATATTATTTTATTGATTTAGTTCCCAGTTTTGGGGTCATATTAGTAAACATTCCTGAGTATTTGTTCATCTGCTCAGAGCATCCTAGAATAATTTTACTACTCTTGCATATGCTTATACTAATATGAGTAAATGAGCCATCAAATGTTTTTTGGTTTTGCACATCCCTCTTATCGTGAAGTGATTTCCAGTAAATTCCTTTTGAAATAATCTTGATATGTTGATTGCAAAATAAAATGGAGAGGTCATAGGAAATGAAGTAAAATTGTGAAATGATTTCACAAATGATTCATCACCAAGCCTTTGAAGCATTCACAATTGATTTGTTCCTTAGGAATTCCAGAAACTAAAGTTCAGGATATGGATTGTGTATATTACAATTGGCAATATTTACTCTGTTCTTGGAAACCTGGCATAGGTGTACTTCTTGATACCAATTACAACTTGTTTTACTGGTAAGTATTTTTATAATTAGACTTCAATATTAAAAATGTCTACTCAAATTAATCGATAGTATGAGTAACTATATTTTCACTAAGTTAAATTCATTATACTCGTCAGAGTTGTATTTATGATGAAAATTGTTTACAATTATTTGAGGATTTCAATGGGTGTAAGTGGTTTTAGGATGTAGATACTGGAAGGTATTCTATGGGTGATATAAGGAATGCAATAATGGTTTCTATACTGGGTTAATTTTGTATCCTTTAGATAGATGAAATTGGAACCTAAACAATTTCGACACATTTTGTATTCTTGTCTTTAAATAAAAATGGGTTATCTATTAAACTGGATCTTTTTTCTGACTCCCTACCTTTGTTAACTGTCACTGAAGCTTTTAAACTTGGCCATCGTGACTCATGTATCTCCTTAGTTTCTTAATTGTTTCAGGGTAACATGATCACCATGTTCTGATGCTCCTTTGCAAGGTTGCACATCTGTTAAGTACCTACCATCTCGACTGTAAGAGCTCTACTTTAGGCTTCCTTCATTCAACACCTGGATGATTGCCATTGCTTCCCAAATGACAGTCGCTCTGATTCCAATCTCTCCCCTTTTTATTCATTCTGCACACTGTAGCCAGCTTTATCTTCCTATACTGCCATCTTCATATACCACGCTCTTGTTCAAAAACCTCCTGTGTCTACTCATTGCCCCAGGATAAAATCTGGGCTGCCATACTCTCTACTATTACCAGTGTGAATGCTCCAATCCATTTAGATCCATCTCTACATTTTTTTTCTCACCCATGTTATTGCCTTTTATACCTTTGTTTGCATTACCTTCTGGAATGCCCTCTGGCTCTATCTTTCTTTCACCAATTTTTATCCATTTTTTCCAAGGCTCATCTGCTCCCGAGTTTCATTAACCTTTAACTGATCCTGTCAGCTTCTGTTTCATTTTTCTTGAGCTATTACTCTTTCCTTTCTTTCTTTCTTTCTTTCTTTCTTTCTTTCTTTCTTTCTTTCTTTCTTTCTTTCTTTCTTTCGTTCTTTCTTTCTTTCTTTCCTCCCCCCTCCCCCCTCCCTCCCTCCCTCCCTCCCTTCCTTCCTTCTTTTTCCTTCCTTCCTTCCTTCCTTTCTTTTCTTTTCTTTTCTTTTCTTTCTTTTCTTTTCTTTTCTTTTCTTTTCTTTTCTTTTCTTTTCTTTTCTTTTCTTTTCTTTCTTTCCTGAAACAGAGTCTCCCTCTATCACACAGGCTGGAGTGTAGTGGTGCGATCTCGGCTCACTGCAGCCTCCACCTCCTGGGTTCAAGCGAGTCTCATGCCTCAGCCTCCCGAGCAGCTGGGATTACAGGCATGTGCCATCACACCTGACTAATTTGTGCATTTTTAGCAGAGATGGGGTTTCACCATGTCTCCCAGGCGGGTCTTAAGCTCCTTACCTCAAGTGATCTGCCCACCTCAGCCTCCCAAAGTGCTGAGATTACAGGCATGAGCCACTGCGACTGGCTTGAACTATTATTTTTTTTTATAGCCTGTAATTATTTATTGTCCAGATGGCATTTAAATTTTTTCTCATATATGTGTGCCTTGTCTCCTGTTAAACTTTTAAGGGATTGGTGGGCATGAATTGTTTATTATATTTCTCTTGACTACCTCCAAAGTACTATACTGAAAGTGGATTACCACTAAATATTTATTACATGGATGAAACAAGTGATAGCACTGATAAACTGATAGGTAATTATCTAAATGTATGCATTTACTAAACAATGGACAAACCAAGAGAGGACTAAGCATTACTACTGGTGAGTTCTAGTTCCAAATTATCATGGCATCTTTCTTTAGAAAATAATAAGAGATAAATGATAAACTATAAACTATTTAACAATCCTTAGATCTGGGTTCTAATCCCTGCTCTAGCATCATTTAACTTGGAGGCCTTGGGCAAGTAATTTTTTCTTTTAGAGTTTTTGTTTCCTCATCTGGAATTGAATAGGTAAATTTCAAATATCGAAATTATTTGTTCATTGATTCAATACATATTAAGCATCTTTTAAATGCCAGGCAGTATTCTAGATAAAAAGAACAAAAGCATGAATCAGAGAAAGTCTCTGCCCTCCTGTACATTGTAGTTCATATTTGATATAATTTGATCCTCATCTTAATGAAATAGAGAGGAATAAACATTAACATTTTAGAGATTGGAAAGTAAAGGCTTCCCTGCTGGCATCAAGTAAGTCTGTATGAAGTTAAGCCTGGAACTGAAGTCTCCCAAATCTAATCAAGTGAACTAACCAGGAGACAACAATTTTGCAAACTCTCCCTAAAGTAAATAGTTGGCATAAAGTTAATTTAGTAGAGTCCAGATACGTGTACCGGCACCGTATCAGCTGTCACATTGGCCTCATTTCAACAGGGATTTTGGCGTCTTTTACAGATAATGTCATGGTTTGCATTGCAAGCTATTCTTTAGGAAAATAGCAAGCATTTGTTGCTTTCAAATTTAGTAGGGAATCACCGCTAGTTCTTTTTAGCTTTATTACTGGAATAAGGTTAACTTTAAAGGATATGGTAACATTTCTCATTTAATAGATGAGAAAATTGAACAGTTACTTGCCAAACAACTCCTTCTTTTCTTTTTGCCCTCCTACGGGTAGCTTTTCTGATGTTTATCTCTTGATGTGTATTGTATCCTCTAGATTTTCATTTATTTTATTAAACATAATATTTTCTAAGTCTGCTTTAAAATTTGCTTTCTTTTAAAATAACTTCTCCAGTAAAATAATTTAAAAGGCAATATCATACAGGATTATTTGTATAAATCACAGGTTTTCTTACTAGGAATCTTATTCTTTGATTCACAAACCTTGTTAATGAATCAATATAACCTAAGTACACAAGTAAGAATCTTTGTCTTTGAGATTTTGTGAAGACTCCCAACAGATTGTAAGCTCCATGAAATCAGGGACTATGTCTGCTTTCCCTCCTGTTTTTTCCCTAGTGCTTATCATGGTGTCTGGCATATAGTAGGTGCTTAATAAATATTGTACATTATTAAATGATTTTTAAACTGACATGGTATCCTAATATAATTGAAAATGAAGCACCTCGATACTGGAAGAGATTGTTAATTAAACACAATTCTCACAACACTCATTTTATAGGTATGAGGGCTTGGATCGTGCATTACAGTGTGTTGATTACATCAAGGTTGATGGACAAAATATTGGATGCAGATTTCCCTATTTGGAGTCATCAGACTATAAAGATTTCTACATTTGTGTTAATGGATCATCAGAAACCAAGCCTATCCGATCCAGTTATTTCACTTTTCAGCTTCAAAATATAGGTGATGTAAACCAACAAACAACTTCAAATTCATTGTTTCTAGTTTAGGCCGTTTACAATCACTTGAGAGGGGGAAAGAGAAAAAGGGAAGGAAGGAGAGAGAGACATCGACAGAGAGACAGACCTATGGAAATGCAAAGACAGAAAAACGAGAGTCAGCAGAGTGTATGAGGAAGCTCTTATTAAATATATAAGGATGAAAGATAAGGAATTGAATAAAGGTTAAAGTATCATTTTCATTTAGAACTCACAATGTTATTTTCCATCTTCAGTTTGTCTGCTATACAGTAATTTTGTCTAGTGTTAGTGATGGAGTAATTATGAAGACACTTATTCCCAGGCCTCAATAGACAAATGACTGGATATTTATTGAGTCTATATTTTCAGTTCTAATAGTTATGAGAGTGATGAGTTCTAGAGTCTTCCAGACCTGGCTTTAAATCTTAGATCTACCATTTTTCCAGTTGTGTGACTTTGGGCAAGTTACTCTGTTTCAATTTCCTTATTAGTATCATGAGGATAATAGAGGACCACCTCATAAATAAACAAAAAAAACACAATAAAAATTTAGTGAGACATAAATGAGATTATGATGTAACATCCTTGGTACTTACAGTGTCTGAAATAGCATAAGCATTAAATAAGGGTTATCTATCTGTAAAAGTAGTAGTATTACTGATTGTGGTTGTTATTTCTAATGTTACAAAATGGAAAATGGTTGTAATGATTTGGGTCTTCAAACTTTTCTCTTGGACTTATATATTTGTCAGTGAGTGACTTGTCAAAAATGAGTTTCCAAAATAACCAAGTTGGTTAAGAAACTCATCTTGGTTGGTAAGCAACTTTGATTTTAATACACATCATAGGGAATATTACCAAGCCACTTGGTTTATCCCTAGAGGTTTCTGTTACCAGATGTCCCTAGCTTTGGATAAAGGCTACTGCTAAACTTCAACAATCTCCGTGTTGAAATGGTTCTCTTTTGCTTTTCAGTTAAACCTTTGCCGCCAGTCTGTCTTACTTGTACTCAGGAGAGTTTATATGAAATTAAGCTGAAATGGAGCATACCTTTGGGACCTATTCCAGCAAGGTGTTTTGTTTATGAAATTGAGATCAGAGAAGATGATACTACCTTGGTGGTATGAATATTGCATTTATTTGGGAAAATCATAACTGCAGCCTTTTAAATAAAATAGCAAATGTGAGAACCAAAATCAGTTGCATTCACGTGAGGGAAAGAACATGACATGTATTTTGGTTCAATCTCCAGAAAGCCAAATAAACGAATGGACAAAAGTATAATGAATGATACCAATTTTAAAGTTACATAGGAACTTAGAGATTATCTAGTCACTTGTTTTCAATTTTGTGTCAATAAAGTTACTGAAGGCTTAAGATGGATTGTGGAGAGGCCTCAAGTAAAAGCAAAAAAAAAAAAAAAAAAAAAGCCACAAAAACTACTTATGGAGGAACAACCATCAGGTCAAAATTCCAGTATGGCAGGCTTACAAGAGAATTGCTTGTACCAGGCAAGAAGGGCTGGCTGGGGAATTAGGCAATGGTTGCAAGACTAATTACTGCCACCAGCACCAACAATGTGGTGATGCCTTTAATCATATGTTGTTATGTATTATTTTTCCTTATTAGTTTCCAGTTTAGAGAGTGGTAGAGAGAAGTTAGTGAGCCGGTAGTTCTAATTCATTCCTTTCATATACAGATAAGAAAACTCATTGTTGAATTGACATATAGATCCCAGGTATGTAAATTCACTTACAATCAAATTATGCAGTTG
This sequence comes from Macaca mulatta, assembly GCF_049350105.2. Lineage (NCBI taxonomy): Eukaryota > Metazoa > Chordata > Mammalia > Primates > Cercopithecidae > Macaca > Macaca mulatta. The sequence continues at coordinate 121,570,612 of NC_133426.1, read as the reverse complement.
GAACTAGATTTCAGATCTGATTCCCAGTCCACTTAAGTCTACACTACATTATGCTGATTCCTAAGATAAGTTATGCCAAAGGAAAAGCAATTATATTGAATGAGAAAAATTATTGAGCTCTTTGAAATGCAAAATTGAAATCATTGCTTCAGTGATTTTTTTACTCTGAGATCACTCAGCCTTGAGAGTCTCATAACTGTAGCAATAGTTTCATACCAAGCCATGAGCACTGTTGTACAGGTTTTGTTTCCTTATTCTTATTCCAAGCCCTGAGCATTGTTATGTAAGTTTTCCTTACTCTTATTAACAATCAGAATAAGGAAATAAGAATAAGGAAAAAAGAAAAAGCTATACATTAATATATGAACTCTATAGTTTCCATAGTAATAACATTCACATGCTGGCTCTGTGTTTTGGTAACTGAGTGTATGTAGCATCTTCCAGTTCATAGAATCTGGGAAATTTGACACTAGTCCACATACTGGGTGTTATATACACCAAAGCTACCTAGGAATTTTGCCCTCTCACACATGCTGTCCTTCACTGTAAGTGATCCATTATCACCGTAGAAATAAAATATAGATAAAGAAGGGAAGAAACAATGATTTGAAAACCCCCACTATACAGAGAGCTAATTACTGCTGAGAATATGCATTTCTAGTCTTTTGATGCATAGATTTTATGTAACAAAACCCACTTTGAAAGGGACAGATATGGAATCTGTCTAGTTGCAACTAGATCAAATAATGGCATCTGATTTTGTCCTTGGCTTTCAGACTACCACAGTTGAAAATGAAACGTACACCTTGAAAATAACAAATGAAACCCGACAGTTATGCTTTGTAGTAAGAAGCAAAGTGAATATTTATTGCTCAGATGATGGAATTTGGAGTGAGTGGAGTGATAAACAATGTTGGGAAGGTATGAGCTAAAAGGACAGTAACTAAATAATGAGCTATTTGCTAACAAAATTAATTTTCTTTCAGTATATTTTGTAATTACGAAAGTGAAAGACTTTCCCATATAGTCTATGAACAGAGAGGATAATTTAGCAAGCGCTTCAATTGAACAAAGATTTATTAAAAGTCTAATATTAATTCAGTTAGGACTAGGAATATTGTTATACCTCTATTATCAACATTCCTGTTTTTCTGTCAATATAGATAATATGCTCATTCTTTTGAGGGATTGGCATGAGCGTATTTTAATCAATATTTTCTTATGCTTTCAGTATTCAAGAGAACAGAAATCTTAAAGCAAGTATAGATTAGCATACATTTGTTTCTGAGTGTCTAATACTATTCTGAAGGACTACTTTTCTATTTCAGAGGCCATGATTAGTAATATACATATTCATTCCATTCACTTCCAACACTGATTTAAAGTGATTTATGATAAGGGCATTAAAATTCCATAGCAATATAAACTAAAAAGCCTAAACAATGAGGTAAAATATGATTGTGCTTCACAATATACTAGCTTTAAGAGTAGAAATTACCAATAAATGTTCAAAATTGAAGGAAATAAACTCAGCATTGCTCTTTCAGGTACATAGATAGAGATGCAGCTATTAATACATATACTGATGTTGATACAGATGGATACTGGCATATCTATCAGTCATTCATCTCCTTTCAAGTTGTTCTACTATAGTGGAATCTCTATTATCTCCCTACGAATATAGTGGTATCATTGATCCCTTTCATTCATCAAATATTTATTAAGCACCTACTATGTTTCAGACTCTTTTCAAGCATTGGAGATATGGCAGTAAATAAATCTCTACCCTCAGGGAACTTATATTTTATTTCCAATTGGGTAGATATAGGCAATAAACGAGAAGCCTAAAATATTATATAATCATTAAGGATTATGGAGAAAAAATAGCAAGACAGTGGAAAACTCAACCAAGAGCTATACAGAATCAGAAAGAAGACTTACTAGTTTCATATTTTTCATTTTTGTCACTGTTTTAAAAAATCAGGACACTCTAAAGTTATGTCCTGAACTATATCTTGTCATTAGTCAATGCATTGTATAAAGTGGATATGGCAAGATTTTAGCCATATCCTCAAAAAATATATTATCTTCTGTATTTTACATGCAATCTTATCAGTGATAGTGATGCCTAAGATTTCTCTTGCTTTGAGGGAAATCTTTTCCTTTTTTTTTTTTTTTTTTTTGGTATGGAGTCTTGCTCCATCACCCAGGCTGGAGCGCAGTGGTGTGATGTTGGCTCTCTGCCACCTCTGCCTCCTGGGTTCAAGCAATTCTCATGCCTTAGCCTCCTGAGTAGTTGGGATTACAGGCATGCACCACCACGCCTGGCTAATTTCTATATTTTTAGTAGTGACGGAGTTTCACCATGTCAACTAGGCTGGTCTTGAACTCCTGGCCTTAAGTGATCTGCCCACCTCTGTCTCCCGAAGCGTTGAGATTACAGGCATCAGCCACCATGCCCGGCTCTCTTCATAGAATCTTAATGACTTTGAAATTAGAAACAAGGAATTTCTTGAGTTCCATATGGTCTCGGTTCTTTAGGACATTTCTTATTGGATGTTTCAAGTTATAGAAAAATAGGACAATAGTATTTTTGGAAATTAGAGTATGTCCTCTTCAGGATTGACTCTGTATGGGGAAAGGCAGTAGAACTTCGGCAAAGGAGCTTCCTGCCTTCCCACTGTTAATTTTGCATGACAGATAACTTACAACAGTAATTTCTCTGGATTATATTCTTGTAAATATTCTCTGAACATGTGAATGTGACTGATAATTTTCTAGTAGAAAACAAGATTGTGAGGAAATAGGACAAAGAAAAAGGTGGGATCAAGGGAGGTTTGTAGATGTCTGGCTAAGATTAAAGATCTTTTATATTACTCCAAAACAAGCGAGAGGTACTAGTTTGGGGAGATCAAACTTCATCTGCTTTTTAAGTTTGCCTAGTGATCGCTCATTTCTTACTATGCATAAGAATCATTAAAACTCCATCCCTAAAATAAAAAAGCAAAATAAAAAAGAAAAGAAAAACCTTATCCCTCCCTTTGGTCTTTAAAATATGACACAACTTTAAAAAGGTAACCTTAAAAGATGATTTCCATTACTCACACAGGAATTTGTATTGAAGGATACCTCTTGCTCGGTACAGTATCCTAATATCTAAGTACACGTTTGACTTACTGAGAGTTAAGAGACACACACGACATGTTTGTTTAATCACTTGGCTAATATTTTGTCATTTTTAAATGGAGAATTCAAAAGGTCAAATATAAACAAATCCATATCAGGAAATAAGAATTGTGTTTTGAGAAGTTATTTTTTAAGTGAAAATAAGACATGTCACAGTTCAGTAAAGTACTTTTCTGTATAAAAAGTGCACAAATGAAAGGAATGCTATACTCAAACACAGTTGTGGTATTTATGCACTGGCAAATATGACAGGGGTTTCCAAGCTTAACTCAGTCCTTAACTATTTATAAAATAATTCAGTTTCAAAAATAGTGATAAATGTATAACACTTCCTCTTTTTGTGTGATTTTTAATCCTAGTTGAAGAACTATTGAAGAAAACTTTGCTACTTTTCTTGTTACCATTTGGTTTCATATTAATATTAGTTATATTTGTAACCGGTCTGCTTTTGTGTAAGAGAGACAGCTACCCGAAAATGGTAAGATGTGTAACATTATGATGTTTAGCCTGAGATGGGAGATTTTTTAAATTTTCTGCACTTAGAACTGATGGAGTGACATTTTATAATTTTGCTTATTCACTGTGGGTATACAATTGATTCCATATGGATTATGATGTTATCTTCAGAAAATACAGTAATTTTAAAAAATTAATCTTACAAGACTACATTTTGAGGTGGATTTACTTTTGTCAAAATCAAACTTTAGAACATGAAATACTATTTGACTCCAGACTAGACAATGGTATACAGAAAGAGTTACAAGAGAAAAGCAGGATTGGGAGAAAGAGAGGAGTGAATGAAAATGGTCATAGACTGAAACACATATTACCAGTGTGCCACAGGCACAAGAACACATACAAATGATAAAACATGGTGCCTGCCTTTGGAGCACACACTCAAGTTAAGGGAGACAGGATCCATATGAAAAAATACAACCTTTGAGATGATTTTAGATGATTGCCATTTGAGTCTTGCAGATAATGCTATAGAATTTCAGAAAACAGTAAGACCACTGTGGGTTGGGGGGCTTTAAGAAGGAGTTGTAACCTGGAGAAAAATATCTTTTTGGGACAGGGTCTCATTCTGTCAGTCAGGCTGGAGGGGAGTGGTGCAGTCATGGTTCACTGCAGCCTTGGTATCTGGGGCTCAAGCAATCCTCCTGCCTCAGCCTCCTGGGTAGCTGGGACTACAGGCTTGCACCACCATAGTGGGACTCCATTTCTATAAAAAATGTAAACATTAGCCAGGCATAGTTTTCTTTTCTTATAAATTCATAAGAAAATTCATAGTGGCTAATGTTAGCCACTATGCCTGGCTAATGTTTACATTTTTTATAGAGATAGAGTCCCGCTATGTTGCCCAGGCTGGTCTCGAACTCCTGGGCCCAAACAATTCCTCCCACCTTGGCCTCCCAAAGTGCTGGGATTACAGGTGCCAGCAACTGTGCCTGGCTGAGAAAAATATCTCAATGCCATATCTTTTCAAGATAGAGAGAAAAGTGAATGTGTATAGAATGTTTCACTTTGTTTGCTGAATGCTCTTGTGCTTATTCTCTGAGTTGTTAATCTTCAGTGAAATAGTTTGTGTTATTAATGATGATTTGTTAATAACAGAGTTCTTTCTACATTCCAGAATTTTTCTGTGATAGATGAAGACTTTCCATATCAAGAGACATGGTATTGACTCACCAGCTTCCAGTCATGGCCAAATGTTCAATATGAGTCTCAATAAACTGAATTTTTCTTGCAAATGTTAAATACGTCTTATTTTAAAATGTTGTTGTATTTAAATAGGCTTTCGAGTACTCAAAGCCTCAACTAGTAGTACATTTTCTGGATTCTATTAACAGTTTCTTTTCTTATAAATTCATAGTGAGAGTGCTGCATGTAGAGAAATCAAGGTATGAGTCAGGTTTTATATTTATGATGTATTAATAAAACAATGTGACTTCACAGATTGCACTAAGCCACAGAGATATTGTCAAATCTTGGAAAATGAGATTCTAGTTTTTGTTGTTGTTTGTTTTAAACTGCACTTGGGATGAAAGTACACAGTATGAATAAAACTGTTTGGCTTTAGGCCAGGCGTGGTGGCTCATGCCTGTAATCCCAGCACTTTGAGAGGCCAAGGAAGGCGGATCTCCTGAGGTCAAGAGATCCAGACCAGCCTGACTAACATGGTAAAACCCTGTTTCTACTAAAAACACAATAAATTAGCCAGGTGTGGTGGCATGCGCCTGTAATCCCAGCTACTTTGGAGGCTGAGGCAGGAGAATCGCTTCAACCTGGGAGGCGGAGGCTGCAGTGAGCCAAGATCGTGCATTCCAGCTTGGGCAATAAGAGTGAAACTCCATCTCAAAAAAAAAAAACAAAACAAAACAGTGTTTTGCTTTAAAAGTAACCTGTGAAAGTATTAGGAAGCAAGAAGTTTTAAATACATTCATAGTCCTAAGTATATTCTTTGCATTTAATGAAGAGAAATGTGTGAGGAATGCAGTGCTTAAAAGCCTAAAAGTAATAAAATGATTAGGAATCATATTTGAAAAAATTGGAAGTCACAAACTACACAGAAAGTAATAAAATGATTAGGAATCATATTTGAAAAAACTGGAAGTCACAAACTACACAGTAAAACTTGAGAGTTTCCCTATACTTTCTGATGGTATATGTTTTTGGTTCACAGATCAAAAGGCACAAACCTCTGAAATTAGTAAGAACCTTTTTAAAAGGACAACCCACCTTCAGGGTATATGACAATCTAGGTGTCGATAATTGCTTTAAAACTTAGGGAATAATGAACTCCAATCAGGATTATAGATTACAATCAAGAGCCAAGCTTCAGTTCAGACTAGTTTCCGTTCAGTACTATTCATAGTAGAGTGGCCATAACCTGGGAGCTTATGAAAACTGCTCCAACCCCGACCTACTCAGTTAGCAATTTGCATTTTAAGAACATTCCCAGATGATTCATTTGCACTTTCAATTTGAAAAGTACTGATTTATAGCAGTATTTTAGAATAAAAAATGCTAAAATAATATAATGCAGAGGAAAGCTCATGGGCAGGGTAGCCACAGCTGTGCTCATCATTGCCACTGATCATCTCTAGAAGACGAAAAAAAGCTAAAACTGAAGTGTAAACCAGAATACCATCCTTAACTGTCACTTGTAATCAATGGTAGGATGTACCACCATTTCCCTAAGTAGACTTGTCCTTGTTAAACACTAAAACTCCTGTGATAGTGTAAATTAAGATGCAATATGATTGGCAATTGCTGTCAAACTAGATCTTGCTAAAATTGTTCTTAGTGAGTTGAAGGGTGTAGGGGAGGAAGGAGGAACGTGATGTGGAGAGGTCAAGGTGAGGTAGAGATATGGCAGGCAACCTCATCCTGGGAGGCTACATGCATCTTGGCAACCTACTTTTCCAATTCCCTTGTTTAGTGCATGCACAACAAGCTCTACTAATTAAAGGAATTCTGGACTCTCTACCATCAACCTAGAAGCCCCAATCAGAATTGCCCCAACAAAAGGGAATCAAGTGGCACCAAATGTGGATAGAGTTGGGCCCTGCACAAAGCACCCAGAAATGAATTTGGAGAGGGGAGTCAACTGCCACTCCCCCAGTCCACTATTTTGGACACAACAGAGGTTCTCTGAACTGGGCGCCAGAGCATATGGACTTGAAGAAAGTGCTTTTTGTACTTCACATGGTAGCTCCATCCCCACTGAAAATGAGCCCACACAACTTGGGCTTGCATGAAGGATGGGGCCCAACTCACCCTCTCTACACTGAATGGCAGAGGCTTGGCAATGGAAGGCAAACAAACCACAAGAATTGTCAGACTGGAGGAGGAAGCTCTGCTCCAAGTTCATTTTGGTGATAGTGTTACAGTAGGTAGCTAGTCAGGCATGAGAAGGGCAAGAGAGTGCTCCCCCTCTACTCCCCCCAGAAAAGTCAGGTGACCATCAGCTGATGGTCAGGCAGTTGTTAACTGTCCCTCTAAAATAATAATTGGTCACAGCCTGCACCGGGGGAAGGCAATCTCCCTACAGATAGGAAACACATGAAGCTGGTGATCAGCCCCCCTTTAGATAAGAGCTTCAGGAGTTGAGCGCATGGGCTTACACATGCACATTAAGAGCAAAATGGCAGAATTTAACTGGTATATGACCTTCTGGGGCGTTGCACCAGAAAAGGGATGCAAGATACCAGAAGTAAGCCAGCATAGAAAATCCTAAGTCCAAGGTCCAACAGGACACTTGACCTCCAAGTTGGCTGCTTGGCCCTCTTCCAAGTATGTTTTATTTTCTTTGTATTCCTGCTCTAAACTTTTTAATAAACGCTCATTCCTGCTCTAAAACTTGCCTCAGTCTCTTCTTCGGCCTATGTCCCTCAGTCCAATTTTTTCTTCTGAAGAGGCAAGAATTGAGGTTGCTGCAGACCCGTATGGGTTCACCACTGGTAACAGTAGCTGCCAGAGGGGTCTATCTGTGCCTCATAGCCTTAGGCCAGAAACCAAAGGACAAAGTCTATTCAAACTGAAGGTCATGAGCCCTGAAACAGTGGCATGATAGGAAGATCACTTTCTTGCCTGCTCAGGATGAACAGCTGGTGCACTCCCACCTTCCTGCCCCTAAAACCGGGACCTCAGCACACCCTGGCATAATCGCCCCACCACCACCACCTGCCCCCTCCATCAAGGCAGATGTTTCCATTAGTTAGCTTACCTAAGGAAAAGCTGGCTCTTACTCTTAAGAGCCACATACTGGAATGAAGCCTGAAATGCACCACTAAATAACCTGCTTCTAGGAGGGCATAGTGCTAGTGCACAACATAAGCTTCCTGAGACCTCCACACCATCAGCCCTGCAGGAGATAGGGTTTTGGCTCATATGTTCAGTACATGGCTACAATAGGCAGCACAGGAAAAAGAATGGAAAGAAAAGAGACAAATTGTTTGGAAAGCTAAGCCTTCCCTCAATTAATGAGTAAAGGTTTTTGCCTTTTTAAAATGTTTGAGTTACTTTGGCTAAATGAATGACTTACACTGGTAACCTGGAATTTGATATCTGGCGAACTTTCCAAAATTAAATTATAAATTATGCCTTTTTCTGACCTAATTAATCTTTTAGACGTTAGGTCCCCTAAAGTCCAAAAATAACATATTTGGTTTATTTGGTATAAAAACCATATGACTTAGTGTACGCTATCAATGGTTATTATTGTTATGTAAAATTGTCATATGCCACAGAAGTAACCAAAATTTCCCTGTCAATTGTGGCTTTAATAGTGGCTGTCCTATCTAAAACTGTTTGTCATCCCTGGACAATTGTCTTGTTTTGGGCCTCTTTAGAAGGTGGTTTTATTGTCAGCTATACAACTCTAACAGGTGTTCTGCAATGCAGGTTTCTAATCACTTTGGAGATTGTGACATTAGAATAGAGGAGAAAACTGCTGGTGGGAATGTCTCTGAGCATGCTAATACATTAGAATCAGTGTACAATGAGCAGTGAGGATGACCAGAGGTTACTTTAGTCGCCATCTTGGTTTTGGCAGGTTTTGGTCAGCTTCTTTATTGCAACCTGTTTTATCCGCAAGGTCTTTGTGAACTGTATCTTGTGCCTGCCTCCTATCTCATGCTATGACTAAGAATGCCTAATCCTTGGAATGCAACCCATTGGTCTCAGCCTTATTTTACCCAGTCCCTATTCAATATGGAGTCACTCCGCTTTAAACACCTCTAACATATTTCCCCCTGCATTTTACAAGGAAAACCTCAATCCTGAGGGTTGTAGACGGATGAAGATCCTTCTTCTGCAACTTCCTCAGGCTGAATGGGGCAATGATATTTCTGCCTAACTATTAGGATCTCTTGTATTTGGGGTAGAGAGGAGCTCAGTCAGAAAGAGTCAGTATGGTGAGGGCCATTCATAACTCTGAGTTCCGACAAAAGGTGATATCTGAAAGATTAGTAAGTGTTTAATGTAAGAAAACATTGAGGAAGCTTATCCTGTATTCCTACACAAAGAGTACAACAGTAATATATTTCACAAGGTAAAGCAAAATAAATAGCATTAGCCCAAGTTAAAAAGCTTTCAATGAATTGGGCAACTGTTAGTACCAAGCTGATATGGAGTTGCTAGCTGATTATAATACATGTGCAGGATTAGAATACTGATCTGGACTTTTACATTATCCATCCCTCTTGTTTCTTCTGAGCTGCGGAGATCACTGATTGGTTCACAAGAATAAATAGTCAAAGCTGCAGAAACAAAAACCTTAAAAACAACTGATAAGAATAGAGTCTAATACCAAGTGTACCATAATTTTTGAAGCATAATTTTTTCTCTCTCCAGTCTCTGAATTTTACTAAAGACAAATCGTGATAAGACTGATTTGCTGTATTATGCTTGGCCTGATTATTTGTATAAAGTGCAGCAAGAATAATTCTTTTTTTATATAGGTTTTTAAAAAAAATTTTTTTTTGAGACAGAATTTTGCTCTTGTTGCCCAGGCTGGAGTGCAATGGCACAGTCTCAGTTCACTGCAACCTCTGCTTCCCAGGTTCAAGCAATTCTCTTGCTTCAGTCTCCCAAGAAGCTGGGATTACAGGCATGTGCCAACATGCCCTGTTAATTTTGTGTTTTTAGTAGAGACATGGTTTCACCATGTTGGCCAACCTGGTCTCTAACTCCTGACTTCAGGTGATCTACCCACCTTGGCATCCCAAAGTGCTGGGATTACAGGCATGAGCCACCATGCCCAGACTTCATATAGGCTTTCAAAAATTGGCTTTGATGGAACTTTTTTCCATAAAAGGAATCTTAAATAAAACTTTTTTAAGCCGAGCCAAGCCATGGGTTTGTATCCTCGAATACCTGTGAGTTGAGTAAACTCCTCTCCTCTTGAGACTGGTGCCACATCTGTGTTTCCTTTGTCCCAACGGGGACTTTGGTGTGCTCTGCTACTCTCCCTTATGGGTGGCCCCTACCTAAAATTAGATCTCCAGTGGGACCTGCAACTCCCCAGGGACCTATTGGTCTCCCGTGCTTGCCAGAGTCAGAGTGGATTGTGGGGCATATTTGTGGGGGATGTGGGGGTGTGGTGATTCAAGGGCAGAGAATCCCTGTGCAGAGCAGTGGCCCACCATGGGTGCACAGCCAGTGTGATACCTCCCATCTCAGCACAGGTCTGAGGGAAGTGTGGGCATGCTTGCATGAGCTGTCCACCCAGTTTTCTGTCTGCAGGAAGTTTCCAAATTGCCACTGACAGTGTTGCCCATGGTCACAAGGGCACAGGGGCTCTCCAACAGTTTGGTGGTCATCAGACTGTCACAGGGGTGAGGGGAGCAGAGAGGCAGCCCCATCCACCCTTTCCATGTGTCTCCAAGTTCTTTGGGGGTTGATCTCTGCCAGACTGTTGCTGCTTTCCTTTTCGGCATCCCAACTTCTTCCCATGGGTTTTCAACAGCTTCTGACCCTCTTTCCTCATCTTTTTATTCTGAACTTGCCCGTTTACCAGTACCTTTGATATTCTTTCTGAGAAAAACTGGCATCCAATGCCCCTAGTCAGTCATTGTGAAAAAATAATACAACAAAACAAGTAGTAGTTTTTTAAAGTGCCTAGGAAAAATCTCTCAGAGGAAACTTGAAAAATAAAAAGAAGTGAGACATGGAAGGAGTAGCAGGAAAAAGGTACTAATCTGAGAGCAAAGCAAATATGGGGTAACTATTGTGGGAAATTGCTGGTACTTTAGAACTAAAAATACATCAATGTTGTTGGAGTGTTATTCATGGCAGAGAATACTGTGATGTGATTTAAAGGTAGGAATCAGGTATCGGAGGGCCTTGTATTCCATGAAGAAATGTTTTAATGTTCTAAGTGGGTGATGGTTAATACTGAATGTCAACTTGATTGGACTGAAGGAGGCAAAGTTTGATCCTGAGTGTGTCTGCAATCATGTGGCAAAAGAAGATTAACATTTGAATCGGTGAACTGGGAAAGACAGACCTACTCTTAATCTGGGTAGGCACCATCTAATCAGCTGCCAGCATGGCCAAGATTTAAGCAGGCAGAAAAACATGAAAAAGCTAGACTGGCTTAGCCTCCCAGCCTACATCTTTCTCCCATACTGGATGCTTCCTGCCACCAAACACTGGACTTCAAGTTCTTCAGCTTCAGGACTCAGACTGTCTTCCCCTTGCTCCTCAGCTTGCAGATGGCCTATTGTGGGACTTTGTAAGATTGTTTGAGTTTAATACTTCTTAACAAACTCCTCTTTACATATGTATATCTATCCTATTAGTTCTGTCCCTCTAGAGAATTCTGACTGATACAGATTTTGGTACCAGAACTGGTTCTAGAGGAAGAGAATATTAAGAATGGAGTTCTTTCATTGATTTGGGGATTTCTGGAGTTGGCTGCTTAATATGGTTAGACCCCAAAATGCTAAGGACTCTACTTCTAATAGTATGGGGAACACTGAGAGTCTTTACCATGAACGTTTAGAGAGTTATGCAAAAGAAGTGCATTTGACACATCTGATTCACTGCTTGTGAGAGGCAAGTTTAGTGACTCTATACATAATACCTTTGACCATATGTGGAGAACCAAGGAACATAATGAAGCTGGTTGGTTGCTCCTAAGTTCAGTGGACAAAGTGATGAAAGAAACTGATTAAGTCAGGAATTATAACTCCCAGCTTCAGAAGCAGATACTGAGCCTCAAATATTCTTATTTATTTATTTATTATACTTTAAGTTCTAGGGTACATGTGCACAGCGTGCAGGTTTGTTACATATGTATACACGTGCCATGGTGGTGTGCTGCACCCATTAATGCATCATTTATGTTAGGTATATCTCCTAATGCTATTGCTCCCCCCTCCCCCCACCCCATGACAGGCCCCAGTGTGTGATGTTCCCCTTCCTTTGTCCAAGTGTTCTCATTGTTCAATTCCCACCTATGAGTGAGAATATGCAGTGATTGGTTTTTTGTCATTGGGATAGTTTGCTGAGAATGATGGTTTCCAGCTGCATCCATGTCCTTGCAAAGGACATGAACTCATCCTTTTTTATGGCTGCATAGTATTCCATGGTGTATATGTGCCACATTTTCCTAATCCAGTCTATCATTGATGGACATTTGGGTTGGTTCCAAGTCTTTGCTATTGTGAATAGTGCTGCAATAAACATACATGTGTATATGTCTTTATAGCAGCAAGATTTATAATCCTTTGGGTATATACCCAGTAATGGGATGGCTGGGTCAAATGGTATTTCTAGTTCTAGATCCTTGAGGAATTGCCACACTGTCTTCCACAATGGTTGAACTAATTTACAGTCCCACCAACAGTGTAAAAGTGTTCCTATTTCTCCACATCCTCTCCAGCATCTGTTGTTTCCTGACTTTTTAATGATCGCCGTTCTAACTGGTGTGAGATGGTATCTCATTGTGGTTTTGATTTGCATTTCTCTGATGGCCAGTGATGATGAGCATTTTTTCATGTGTCTGTTGGCTGCATAAATGTCTTCTTTGAGAAGTGTCTGTTCATATCCTTTGCCCACTTTTTGATGGGGTTTTTGTTTTTTTTCTTGTAAATTTGTTTGAATTCTTTGTAGATTCTGGTTATTAGCCCTTTGTCAGATGAGTAGATTGCAAAAATTTTCTCCCATTCTGTAGGTTGCCTGTTCATTCTGATGGTAGTTTCTTTTGCTGTGCAGAAGCTCTTCAGTTTAATTAGATCCCATTAGTGAATTTTGGCTTTTGTTGCCATTGCTTTTGGTGTTTTAGACATGAAGTCCTTGCCCAGGCCTATATCCTGAATGGTATTACCTAGATTTTCTTCCAGCGTTTTTATGGTTTTAGGTCTAACATTTAAGTCTTAATCCATCTTGAATTAATTTTTTGTATAAGATGTAAGGAAGGGATCCAATTTCAGCTTTCTACATATGGCTAGCCAGTTTTCCCAGCACCATTTATTAAATAGGGAATCCTTTCCCCATTTCTTGTTTATGTCAGGTTTGTCAAAGATCAGATGGCTGTAGATGTGTGGTATTATTTCTGAGGGCTCTGTTCTGTTCCATTGGTCTATATCTCTGTTTTGGTACCAGTACCATGCTATTTTAGTTACTGTAGCCTTGTAGTATAGTTTGAAGTCAGGTAGTGTGATGCCTCCAGCTTTGTTCTTTTGGCTTAGGATTGTCTTGGCAATGTGGGCTCTTTTTTGGTTCCATATGAACTTTAAAGTAGTTTTTTCTAATTCTGTGAAGAAAGTCATTGGTAGCTTGATGGGGATGGCATTGAATCTATAAATTACCTGGGCCAGTATGGTCATTTTCACAATATTGATTCTTCCTATCCATGAGCATGGTATGTTCTTCCATTTGTTCGTGTCCTCTTTTATTTCACTGAGCAGTGGTTTGTAGTTCTCCTTGAAGAGTTCCTTTACATCCCTTGCAAGTTGGATTCCTAGGTATTTTATTCTCTTCAAAGCAATTGTGAATGGGAGTTCACTCATGATATGGCTCTCTGTCTGTTATTGGTGTATAAGAATACTTGTGATTTTTGCACATGGATTTTGTATCCTGAGACTTTGTTGAAGTTGCTTATCAGCTTAAGGAGATTTTGGGCTGAGACGATGGGGTATTCTAAATAGAAAATCATGTCATCTGCAAACAGGGACAATCTGACTTCCTCTTTCCCTAATTAAATACCTTTTATTTCTTTCTCCTGCCTGATTGCCCTGGCCAGAACTTCCAACACTATGTTGAATAGGAGTGGTGAGAGAGGGCATCCCTGTCTTATGCCAGTTTTCAAAGGGAATACTTCCAGTTTTTGCCCATTCAGTATGATATTGGCTGTGGGTTTCTCATAAATAGCTCTTATTATTTTGACATACATCCCTTCAATACTGAATTTATTGAGAGTTTTTAGCATAAAGGCTGTTGAATTTTGTCAAAGGCCTTTTCTGCATGTATTGAGATAATCATGAGGTTTTTGTCTTTGGTTCTGTTTATATGCTGGATTACATTTATTGATTTGCATATGTTGAACCAGCCTTGCATCCCAGGGATGAAGCCCACTTGATCATGGTAGATAAACTTTTTGATGTGCTGCTAGATTCGGTTTGCCAGTATTTTATTGAGGATTTTTGCATCAATGTTCATCAGGGATATTGGTTTAAAATTCTCTTTTTTTGTGTATGTGTCTCTGCCATGCTTTAGTATCAGGATGGTGTTGGCCTCATAAAATGAGTTAGGGAGGATTCCCTCTTTTTCTATTGATTGGAATAGTTTCAGAAGGAATGGTACCAGCTCCTCCTTGTACCTTTGGTAGAATTTGACTGTGAATCCGTCTGGTCCTGGACTTTTTTTGGTTGGTAGGCTATTAAATATTACCTCAATTTCAGAGCCTGTTATTGGTCTATTCAGGGATTCAACTTCTTCCTGGTGTAGTTTTGGGAGGGTGTATGTGTCCAGGAATTCATCCATTTCTTCTAGATTTTCTGGTTTATTTGCATAGAGGTGTTTATAGTATTCTCTGCTGGTAGTTTGTTTTTCTGTGGGATTGGTGGTGATATCCCCTTTATCATTTTTTATTGTGTCTATTTGATTCTTCTCTCTTTTCTTCTTTATTTGTCTTGCTAGCGGTCTATCAATTTTGTTGATCTTTTCAAAAAACCAGCTCCTGGATTCAGTGATTTTTTGAAGGGTTTTTTTGTGTCTCTATCTCCTTCAGTTCTGCTCTGATCTTAGTTATTTCTTGCCTTCTGCTAGCTTTTGAATGTGTTTGCTCTTGCTTCTCTAGTTCTTTTAATTGTGATGTTAGGGTGTCATTTTAAGTCTTTCCTCCTTTCTCTTGTGGGAATTTAGTGCTACAAATTTCCCTCTACACACTGCTTTAAATGTGTACCAGAGAATCTGGTATGTTGTGTCTTTGTTCTCATTGATTTCAAAGAACATCTTTATATCTGCCTTCATTTCTTTATGTACCCAGTAGTCATTCAGGAGCAGGTTATTCAGTTTCCATGTAGTTGAGTGGTTTTGAGTGAGTTTCTTAATCTTGAGTTCTAGTTTGATTGCACTGTGATCTGAGAGACAGTTTGTTACAATTTCTATTCTTTTACATTTGCTGAGGAGTGCTTTACTTCCAGTTACATGGTCAATTTTGGAATAAGTGTGATGTGGTGCTGAGAAGAATGTATATTCTCTTGATTTGGGGTGGAGAGTTCTGTAGATGTCTATTAGGTCCACTTGGTGCAGAGCTGAGTTCAATTCCTGGATATCCTTGTTAACTTTCTGTCTCGTTGATCTAACGTTGACAGTGGGGTGTTAAAGTCTCCCATTATTATTGTGTGGGAGTCTAAGTCTCTTTGTAGGCCTCCAAGGACTTGCTTTATGAATCTGGGTGTTCCTGTGTTGGGTGCATATTTATTTAGGATAGTTAGCTCTACTTGTTGGATTGATCCCTTTACCATTATATATTGGCCTTCCTTGTCTCTTTTGATCTTTGTTGTTTTAAAGTCTGTTTTATCAGAGACTAGGATTGCAACCCATGTCTTTTTTTGTTTTCCATTTGCTTGGTAGATCTTCCTCCATCCCTTTATTTTGAGCCTATGTGTGTCTCTCTGCATGTGAGATGGGTCTCCTGAGTACAGCACACTGATGGGTCTTGACTCTTTATCCAATTTGCCCATCTGTGTCTTTTAATTGGAGCATTTAGTCCATTTACATTTAAGGTTAATATTGTTATGTTTGAATTTGATCCTGTCGTATTATGTTAGCTGGTTATTTTGCTCATTAGTTCACGCAGTTTTTTTCCTAGCATTGATGGTCTTTACAATTTGACATGTTTTTGCAGTGGCTGGTTCTGGTTGTTCCTTTCCATGTTTGGTGCTTCCTTCAGGATCTCTTGTAGGGCAGGCCTGGTGGTGACAAACTCTCTCAGCATTTGCTTGTCTGTAAAGGATTTTATTTCTCCTTCACTTCTGAAACTTAGTTTGGCTGGATATGAAATTCTGGGTCGAAAATTCTTTTCCTTAAGAATGTTGAATATCAGCCCCCACTCTCTTCTGGCTTGGAGAGTTTCTGCTGAGAGATCTGCTGTTAGTCTGATGGGCTTCCCTTTGTGGGTAACCCAACCTTTCTCTCTGGCTGCCCTTAACATTTTTTCCTTCATTTCAACTTTGGTGAATCTGACAATTACGTGTCTTGGAGTTGCTCTTCTTGAGGAGTATCTTTGTGGCATTCTCTGTATTTCCTGAATTTGAATGTTGGCCTGCCTTGCTAGGTTGGGGACATTCTCCTGGATAATATCCTGCAGAGTGTTTGCCAACTTGGTTCCATTCTCCCTGTCACTTTGAGGCACAGCAATCAGACATAGATTTGGTCTTTTCACATAGTCCCATATTTCTTGGAGGCTTTGTTCATTTCTCTTTTTCTCTAAACTTATCTTTTCACTTCATTTCATTCATTTGATCTTCAATCACTGATACCCTTTCTTCCAGTTGATCGAATTGGCTACTGAAGCTTGTGCATTTGTCAAGTAGTTCTCGTGCCATGGTTTTCAGCTCCATCAGGTCATTTAAGGACTTCTCTACACCATTTATTCTAGTTAGCCATTCATCTAATCTTTTTTCAAGGTTTTTAGTTTCTTTGTGATGGGTTTGAACTTCCTCCTTTAGCTCGGAGAACTTTGATCGTCTGAAGCCTTTTTCTCTCAACTCGTCAAAGTCATTCTCTGTCCAGCTTTGTCATTCTCCATCCAGCTTTGTTCCATTGCTGGTGAAGAGCTGCGTTCCTTTGGAGGTGGAGAGGCACTCTGATTTTTAGAATTTTCAGCTTTTCTGCTTTGTTTTTTCCCCATCTTTGTGGTTTTATCTACCTTTGGTCTTTGATGATGGTGACGTACAGATGGGGTTTTGGTGTGGATGTCCTTTCTGTTTGTTAATTTTCCTTCTAACAGTCAGGACCCTCAGCTACAGGTCTATTGGAGTTTGTTGGAGGTCCACTCCAGACCCTGTTTGCCTGGGTATCAGCAGCAGAGGCTGCAGAAGATAGAATATTGCTGAACAGCGAGTGTTCCTGTCTGATTCTTGCTCTGGAAGCTTCGTCTCAGAGGGGTACCTGGCTAAGTGAGGTGTCAGTCTGCCCCTACCGGAGGGGCCTCCCAGTTAGGCTACTTGGAGGTCAGGGAACCATTTGAGGAGGCAGTCTGTCCATTCTCAGATCTCAAACTCCATGCTGGGAGAATCACTACTCTCTTCAAAGCTGTCAGACAGGGACATTTAAGTTTGCAGAGGTTTCTGCTGCCTTTTGTTCAGCTTTGCCTTGCCCCCAGAGGTGGGGTCTACAGAGGCAGGCAGGCCTCCTTGAGCTGCGGTGGGCTCCACCCAGTTTGAGCTTCCCGGCTGCTTTGTTTACCTACTCAAGCATCAGCAATGGTGGGCACCCCTCCCCCAGCCTTGCTGCTGCCTTGCAGTTCGATCTCAGACTGCTGTGCTAGCAATGAGCAAGGCCCCATGGGCATGGGACCCTCCGAGCCATGCAAGGGATATAATCTCCTGGTGTGCCATTTGCTAAGACTGTTGGAAAAGCGCAGTATTAGGTTGGGAGTGACTCCATTTTCCAGGTGCTGCCTGTCACCGCTTCCTTTGGCTACGAAAGATAATTCCCTGACCCCTTGCACTTCCTGGGTGAGGTGATGCATCACCCTGCTTCAGCTCATGCTCAGTGGGCTGCACCCACTGTCCTACCCCCAGGGTCTGACAAACTCCAGTGAGATGAACCTGGTACCTCAGTTGGAAATGCAGAAATCACCCATATTCTGCGTTGCTCATGCTGGGAGCTGTAGACTGGAGCTGTTCTTATTTGGCCATCTTGGAACAACCCCCCTGAGCTTCAAATATTCTAAGATTGCTCTGAGCGAGAGTCTTATCTCCTGTAGAGAAAGAGCTGAAATTGTGGAAAATTAGACATAAGTTCTTATCATGTGAGTAGCTGACCTACAATGAAAGATGCATGTACAGCCTTGCCACGTGTCTACTGTTAAAGTGAGGGCATTAATTGGAAAAGAATGGGACCCTACATCTTGGAATGGGGACATGTGGGAGGACCCTGATGAAGCTGAGGACACTGAACTTGTAAACTCTGATGAACTTTTTTTTGCCAGAAGAAACAGCTTCCCCATCTCCACTAGTGGAAACATCCTCTCTCCAACCCATGCTGCCATCAGCCTTTCCATCTTTGTCTGAGGAGATAATCCCTGTGTTGCCTGAGGCTATAGTGATGGCTTCCCCTGAGGCAGTTGCCAGGTAAGATAATGTTGATTCTCTTCAGGAGCCACCCCCCAACACCCCTGTTTGCTTTCTAGACCTATAACCAGACTAAATTCCCAGTGGGCCCCTAGAGGTGAGATTCAGAGTGTGACCCATGAGGAGGTGCACTACACTCAAAAATAACTGCTTGAGTTTTCTAATTTATATAAGCAGAAATCTGAAAAGCAGGCATGGGAATGAATATTAAGGGTGTGGAAAAATAGTGGAAGGAACATAGAGTTGGATCAGGATGAATTTATTGATTTGGGCCTACTAAGTAAGGATTCCGCATTTAATGTTGCAGATCGGGGAGTTGAAAAAGGTAATAATAGTTTATTTGCTTGGTTAACTGAAAGAGGGGTTAAAAGATGGCCCATTGTGAGGGAACTGGAAATGCCTGATCTACCTGCATTTAATGTAGAGGAAGGGATCCAAAGGCTTATGAAGATTGGGATGGTGGAGTGGATGAGTTACTTTAGACCTACTCATCCCAGCTGGGAAGGTCCAGAAGATACATCCTTCACCAATGCCTTGTAAAATAGGTTTGTGAGGGCAGCAAGTGCATCATTGAAGACCCTGTAATTGCTCTTCTTTGTATGTGAGATCTAACAGTAGGAATCACAGTCACTCAACTACAAAACTTAAATACAATGGGAATAATTGGATCCTGAGGTGACAGGGGCCAAGTATTGGCACTTACTGTCAAAGGCAAGGTTGCTGTAGCTACTTAATGGACAGCAAAGGCAGAGCAGCAATCAGAATAGTCAGACTCATGTAGATCTCTGGCATTCACTAATTTAACACAGTGTTCCTAGAAGTGAAATTGATAGGAAGCCTACTGCATTCCTACTTAACTTATATAAGCAGAAAACTTCCAGGTCGAATGGACAAAAGACTAATTTGAATTATAAAAACAAACAATAATGGCCCCTCAATCAACAGAGTTCAGTCAGTTTACAGACCCAGAATCCCTTGAATGAAGGCAGTTGGGAAGGAAGGAACCCACTACACTACCAACAATTTATGCAATTAATCTTTCTCCCATCTTTCTTTGAGGAGACCTCTGACATTTTACCCAGGTAACTATGCCTTGGGAAAGGGAAATGATTAGACATTTCAGGGACTACGGACACAGGCTCTGAGCTGATGTTGATTCCAGGGGACCCAAAACATCACTGTGGTCCTCCAGTTAAAGTATGGGCTTATGGAGGTCAGGCAATTAATGGAGTTTTAGCTCATGTCTAACTTACATTGAGTCCAGTAGGTCCCTGGGCTCATGCTGGATTGATAGAATGGTGGAATGGTCTTTTGAAGTAACAATTATGACACTAACTAGGTTGCAATACTTTGCACACCTAGGGCGAAGCTCTCCAGAAGGCTATGTAGGCTATAAATCAGCGTCCAATATATGGTACTGTTTCTCTCATAGCCAGGATTCACGGGTCCAGGAATCAAGGGATGGAAGTAGAAGTGGCACCACCCACCATCACCCTCAGTGATCCACTAGCAAAATCTTTCCTTCCTGTTCCCACGACATTACCTTTAAGTCAAAAGGCTAAGAAGGGAGTTACAGTGTTGGCTGGGGTGATTGACCTGGAGTAGCAAGATGAAATCAGTCTACTACTCAATAATGGAGGTAAGCAAGAGTATGCATAGAATACAGGAGATCCATTAGGGCATCTCTTAGTACTACCATGCCCTGTAATTAAAGTCAATGGGAAACTACAACAGCCCAAACCAGGCAGGACTACAAATGGCCCAGACCAGTCAGGAATGAAGATTTGGGTCACTCCACCAGGAAATAAACCAAAACCTGCAGAGGTGCTTGCTGAAGGCAAAGGAAATACAGAATGAGTGGTAGAAGAAGGTAGTCATCAATACCAGCTATGACCACTTGACCAGTTTCAGTAATGAGGAATGTAATTATCATGAGTATTTCCCCCTTCTTTTGTTATAAACATTTTTGTGCATGTATACAGTTGTACTAAAAAAACTTCATTTTATTTCCTTTTTCCTTTACCATGTGAAATACGATTTTTTGACTTCATATCAGCATTTAAGTATTGTTAACTTTGTGTAATGGCATTTGGGTGGAGATTGATGCATTTCCGGTTGCATGAAGGATAGTAGTATTTACATGTTAGGCATAATTATGACCTTATTTTTGTCTTTATTTGAAGATTATGTATGATCTCAGGAGATGTGTATGGGTTCTTGATTGAGATGTGTATGGACATTTGATTGAGTGTCAACCTGACTGAATTGAGTGTCAACTTGATTGAATTGAATTGAATTGAATTGAGTGTCAACTTGATTGAATTGAAGGATGCAAAGCATTGATCCTGGGTGTGTCTGTGAGCCAAAGGAAATTAATATTTGAGTCCATGAACTGGGAAAGGCAGACCCTTATTCCCTGGCAAACTACTAATTTATTTTCTCTCCTTATAATTTTATCATTTTGAGAATATCATATAAATAAATTTACATACTATGTAACTTTTAATGTTGGCTTTTTGCATTCTGCATAATTAGCCAGAGGTCCAACCAAGTTGTGTGTGTCAATAGCTTGTTCTTTTTTATTGCTGATAAATGCCATAGTATAGATATGCCACAGTTGTTTTATCCATTTTCCCACTAAAAAGCATCTGGACTGATTCTAGTTTTGGGTTATTATGAATAAAGCTGCTATAAATATCCATATATAGGTTTTTCAATGTAGTTTTCATTTCTCTGGGATTAATGTCCAAGAGTGCAATTGCTAGATCATATTGCATATGTAGCTTTATAATGAACTGCCAGATTATTTTCCAGAATTCTTGTATCATTTTTCATTCCTACCAGCAATGTATGGGTTATGCAGTTTCTTTGTATCTTCTCCAGAATTTGGTGTTATCACTATTTTTTATTTCAGCCGTTCAAATAGGTGTGTTGTGACATCTCATTGTGGTTTCTATTTGTATTCCCCTATTGTCTAGTGATGTTGAACATCTTTTCATGTCCTTATTGGACATCTTTAGATCTTATTTGCTTAAATGTCTCTTCATTTCTGGCCTATTTTTTAATTTGGTTGTTTTCTTATGGTTGACTGTTGATAGTTTTTTCTCCAGACATCCTGCCTTTTTCAGATATATATGGTTTGCAAACATTTTCTCCAAACCTGTAGGGTGTCTTTTCCTCTTCTTCACAGGGCTTTTCATAAAGCAGAACATTTTAATTTTGATGAGGTCTAACCTATCAATTTTTTCCTTTGTAGATTGTGCTTATGGTGTAATGTTTGAGAACTCCTGGCCAAGCTCTTGGTGGAGAAGATTTTCTCTTATTTTACCTTCTCAAAGTTTATAGTTTTACATTAAAATTTAAGCCTATGATCCATCTTTGAGTGAAATTTTGCATGAAGTATGAGGTTTATTTTTGAGTTTCATGTAGTTTTTTGTATATTTATTGAGGGATGATTAGGTGGAAGTTGTCTTCTGCCAAACAGGTGGATGTTCTTGGTGCTTCTTGTTGTGTAGACTGTATGGAGAGCATTGCCAAAAAGGGTAAATTAGCAGAGTCAAATCCAAAAAGATTATACTTTGAGAAGCAGAAAATTTAAGTCTTTTTTTCTCATCATAAGGAGAGCTACAGTCTTTTGTAGAATGCCCAAGAAGATTCTAGGCTTTGGTCATCTCCATGAGAACTCATTCTTACAGTTAAGTAAAGTAGTTGGAAGAGTGAGTTGTAGGATTTAAACTGTTCTGGGAAACTTATATATAACATAGCAATTGAGGAGGAAGTTGGAAAACAGCAAAATTGTGTGACTGGGAGAATTACCTAGTAAGTCAGTATTAGTGGGCACTAGATACCAGCCGTTTACTTTAGAGCTGTATTCACTATACTATCCTACAGCAAACAAGTAAGTGCTCAGTAAATGTTCCCATAGTGTCTAGAAAGAGTTAAAACCTTTGATCTATAAAGGAAGATGTATAAACATGAATGAAATGCTTTACATTCATTTCCTCCACTGGTCAGAAAATTAGCCTATGCTATTTGATCATTTAAGGTACAGAAATAATTCTTGTGGTATTAACAAAATATTTTACATTGAACAATTGCCTGAGCTGCCGATTTTAAAGAAACTTGGTCTGCAACTCACGTTTGCTGTAGGTAATTAGAATTTGAAACTAATGAAGCAAAAAAGATGTTTAAGGCAAAATATTGCTTAAAATATGATACTAGCTATTTTAGTTCATCCAGGCTACTGAACAAAATCACATGGACTGGGTGGCTTATAAACAACAAAATTTATTTCTTACAGTTCTGGAAGCTGGGATGTCCAAGATCAAGGTGCCAACAGATTCAGTGTCTGGTGAGGACCATTTTCCCGGTTCATAGATGGGGACTTCTTGCTGTGTCCTCACTGAATGGATGGTGCAAACAGTCTCCCATGGGCCTCTTTTATAAAGGCACTAATCTCATTTGTGATTAGGCCTTCATGCCCTAATCACCAGATCATAGCACCAGCTAAGAAAGATAGCTGAAGTGCACATTTGTACTTTCTCAAGTGCTAAATTAAAAGGGATTTGTGAAATATTTTCTGTAGCAAGCACCATTAGTTTGAAAAGTGATTTTCCAGAATCAAAAGTGCTCCACTATGTAATAATAAGTCCATGTTGAAAGAATAGGGGAGGTCACTGAAAAATTTCATGTTGCTGATACATGTTCCCTCTGAAGTTAATTCATTCAGCTATTGAGAACATATAGTGGTTTTTTATTTCTTCAGCTTTTATTTTAAGTTCCAGGGTACCTGTGCAGGATGTGCAGGTTTGTTGCATAGGTGAACATGTGCTATGATGGTTTGCTGCATGGATCTACCTGTCACCTAGGTATTAAGCCCAGCATGCATTAGCTATTCTTCCTTATGCTCTCCATTCCCCCAACTCCTCTGAAGAAAGGCATTTAAAAAATATTTTATTATTTCAATAACTTTTGTGGTACAAGTGTTGTTGGTTACATGCATGAATTATATAGTGGTGGAATTCTGGGGTTTTAGAGCACCCATCACCTGAGTAGTGTACATTTTACCCAATATGTAGTTTCTCATCCCACACCCTCCTCTCATGCTCCCCGCTTTGAGTCTCCAAAGTTCATTATATCACACTGTATGCCTTTGTGTCCTCATAGCTTAGCTCTCACTTATAAGTGAGAAAAATGGCACTTCGTTTTCCATTCCTGAGTTACTTCACTTAGAATAATGGCTTCCATCTCCATCCAAGTTGCTGCAAAAGACACAACTTCATTCCTTTTTTATAGCAGAGTAGTATTCCATAGTGTTTGTTGGGCCCTTAGGTTTGTTCTGTACCTTTGCAATTCTGAACTGGGCTGCAAATAAACATATGTATCCGTGTGTCTTTTTCATTTAATGACTTTCTTTAAGCAGATACCCAGTAGTGGGATTGCTGGATGGAATGATAGTTCTACTTTTAGTTCTTTAAGGAATCTCCATACTGTTTTGCATAGAGGTTGTGCTAATTTACATTCCTACCCGCAGTGTAAAAGTCTTCCCTTTTCACCACATCCATGCCAACATCTCTTGTTTTCTGACATTTTAATTATGCCCATTCTTGCAGGAGTAAGGTGGTATGTCATTGTGGTTTTAATTTACATTTCCCTGATGATTAGTAACATTGAACATTTTTTCAAATGTTTGTTGGTTGACCGTCTATCTTCTTTTGATAAATGTCCATTCATGTCTTTTGCCCACTTTTTGATGGGATTATTTGTTTTTTTTTTCTTGCTGAATTCTTTGTGTTCCTCGTAGATTCCAGATACTGGTCCTTTGTTGAAAGCATAGTTTGCAAATATTTTCTCACATTCTGTGGGTTGTCTCTTTACTCTGATGATTATTTCTTTTGCTGTGCAGAATCTTTTTAATTTTACCAGGTCTCATTTATTTATTTTTGTTTCTGTTGTCTTTACTTTTGGGGTCTTTTGGGGTCTTAGTCATGAATTCTTTGTTTAGGACAATGCCCAGAAGAGTTTTTCCTAGACTCTCTTCCAGAATTGTTATGGTTTCAGGTCTTAGATTTAAGTCTTTGATTCATCTTGAGTTGATTTTGGTATATGGTGGAAGATAGGGATCCAGTTTCATTCTTCTACATGTCACTGGCCAATTTTCCCAGCACTATTTATTAAATATGGTGTTTTTCTTCCAATTTATGTTTTTGTATGCTTTGTCAAGGGTTAATTGGTTATCTATATTTGTCTTTACTTCTGATTCTCTATTCTGTTCCATTGGTCTATGTGACTACTTTTATACCAGTTCCACACTACTTTGGTAATTATAACCTTGTAGTATAACTTGAAGTCCAGCAATATGATGCCTCCAGATTTTTTCATTTTGCTTATGACTGCTTTGGCTATTTGGGGAGAGCACAGTGTTAATGAGGCCAAAGGCAAAGGCCATATTCCAATATGGGCCAGTGAAGTTTGCTCTCTTCCATAACACGAACTTTCCTCCACCCCTCCTCAGTTCTCTGGCCAGTATATACCACTGACCATATTATTTAATGGGATGTACCATGTAGCAATTCCCACAAAAATGAGAACAGTTTTAAGTGCAGACTACTTCCCCCAGTTGTAAGATGGATTTTGTAGTCCATGTTAGAAAGGGGTCTTTGGATTAATAAAACACCTACATGTGGTCTATAGAACTTTGTTCCTCCAGATGTAAGTATTCCATGGGGAAAGGGTTCTGGGATCAAAAAACCAGGGAAAATTCTGAGTTAAGTGAAGTTAAATTTTTTATTTTATTTCTATTTTTATATTTATATTTATTTATTATATTTATTTATTTATTTTTATTTTTTAACTGTGGACTTGGCAGAGCCATTATTATACTAATGTTTTGTGACTCTCAGATTACAGAATTCAACCTTTCCAAATTTATTTGAACCACTCTTTTAGACCACAGTTAGTTACATCTCTCAAGAGACTATTCCAGGAACAAAACAGTATGAGATATATGAATGGCTCGCAAGCCCTGTTCAAATGAGGTTATGTTAACTCTGAGGACTGAATTATCACTTAGCAGGATATAGGCATTAACGGGAGGCATTTGTGTGTCCTGGGCACATGAAGGCTTAGATTCGTTTACTGCCTGCTTAACCAAAAATTTGTGATTCAATCTGAAGCTGAATGAAAAGCTGTCCTTCAGAGTCCCCAAGCATTAAAAAAAAGTATTTAGAAGTGAGACAACAGTCAGTATATGAAACAATACAAAATATACCATTGATGGTAGAGTTCATATGCCTACCTCCTCAAGTACTGACAAACCAACAGCTTGCAGACACAGAGCTAAATAAATAGATGGGCAGTTTGTTCTTTGCTTACTTCCCTAACAAATCTTCTCTTACCCTTGCTGTTGCTAAGTAGTCAGACCCCAGAGGTCTGTTATGAACAACACCCCTTCCCTCCTCTCCCTTTGTCTTAATTTTTATGCTTCCCTTTCTTCGTTTATATCCTCATCCATTCTGTTTTGGCTTTGGGTACCACCTTTCATTACTGTGTCTTTGACCCAGAGCTCTGACCCGAGTCCAAACATGCCTCACAGGTACCCCAAATTCATCCACTCCAAAATCTAACTCTCCTCTCCTTCATACTTAAAACCTGATGCTTCTACTTCTCCTAAGAGCTGTGTGAAAGAGGTGCTCCTGGGCATACGTTGGAATGGATTGGTGCTGAGAAAATGGTCTGAGTGAGAGTGTGAAAGCAACCCTCTCTAGGCACCTTTCTTCATGCTGGTTTAAAAAGAAAGTAGCAAACTGTAAGTCCCTGACCAGGCAAAGCCTAGGGTGCGGGGTAGTTAGTTGGAGAGAAAAGCGATGAAGAATGAGAAATCTGGCTGAGATACAGACATCGTTTTACTAACAATTGTGCACTCCTGGCAGAGGGGCTTCAGTCACTCAGCCCCTCTATTTTCCATGGATGCAAATAGATAAAGATCAAGGGAGGCAACGATAGCATCTAGGATGTTCTTTTATTTATTTTTGACAATATGACAGCCGTGACAAGGTGTCTATGACAAAGCAAAACCTTTGACAAATGAGGAAAATTGCTTTATAAAGACTTCAGATTTCAAGATGTTTTGAAACACTGTATATACCCTTGAAAAGTTTTTTCTCTTTCTTCTAGTTTGAGATATTTGGTCATAGTTGGGATTTTGTGGCTGGTCTGGGTTTGGTGGTGTTTTATCCAAACCAAGGAACAAACTTAGGATTTATTATTATCTTGGAGACTACGATTTCAAATGGGAGAATAATACCACTTACTTCATAGAGTTTTCTCGAGTATTAAATAATCATAGTATTTAGTACTTTACTCATCACAATGTAAGAGCCCAATAAGTATTCTTTCATTTTATTTCTCTCAAAAAATGTATAATGATGTCCTTTCCCCCAGAACACTAGATAGGGAATGGTGCTTGAGCCACTTTGCTACTTGATTACCACTGAATTGCAAATATTTAGGAAGGAAAGAGAACACAAATGTCCAGGCCAAGTGGGCCTCCCTTAAAAATACAGGATCACATTTGTTGAGTTTGTGTTTTTCTTAAAAAAATATTTTGTTTTACTAAAACTTAAGTACTTTCTTTCCATCATACTTTTAAAATTTCTTTTCTAATTTGGTCTTGAGGTCTCTCTCTTGAGAGTGTCACTCTCTAGGAAAGCCCTGATAGTGGTGAAGGAGGGTGTTGGGTTCAGGGGGTTTGTCAGTTGGGAGAGAATAAGGAAGTGCAACCAAAATGGATGGCACCGAAGAAATTTATTATTCACACATCCCAGAAAGATGAGGGGTACCTACAGGAAGTGGACAGGAAGTCCTGAGGCAGCAGTGAGCGCAACCAATGGGTGAGGAGTGAAAGAGAGTGACAGAGAACCTGTGGGACTGGGTCTTTATTAAGGTCCTTGGCTTTGCTGCGGAGGTCGTGCGTTGGCAAGTTTAAGGAAAACACTCATGGAAGGAGGAACTTATTTACAAGACTCTGATGTTGACCATTAGATCTTACTGTGGTCAACAACTGTGAGGTATGTTGTTTGGCATTCATGACATGAGGAAATATTGAGTTGTATTGCAAACAACCACACGGAGACGGGGAATTTTAACTAGGCCAGAGGTGACAGAGTACTACCAGGTTTGAACAACCTACGTCAGACCTAAAAATGAATGCCAAGGCAGCAACAATATTAAACAAATTTGTGACACATATCATTTGCACTAACAAAGGAGAAGTATGCTCAATGAAAGAGTCCATAAACTAAATAATAATGACCAAAATAATAACCACAGCAACAGGTAACATTTGGTTAACACTTAAATGCCACTGTGCAAATCACTTTAGATTCATTATCACATTTAATCCCACAATAACTCTGTTTAGTTAGTTACTCTAATTATCCACATGTGACTGCAAAAATGTGAAGTATTATCTGTTGCTGCCCTTTAATAAAGGGGCCTACTAATAACTGATAGGTGCTTTGTTTGCTCAGTAGCAAACAAAGTGTGGGTATGAGAGTTTGGAAGACCCTAGACAGAGATACTTCACTCTGCCTAAGAAAAGGATAGAAAGACAATAATAATGATGCTGGAAAGAGAAGTCAAAACTGGGAAGGATAAGCATAAAAGAAGACCTACTGGCTGTGAGATGTTAGACTTGGAAAAAGACATCTAATGGAGTTTGGGGGGGGAATATTTTATTTTGCAAACTTACTCCATCTTGCCTCAAATCTGTGTCCTGCTTTAGAGTTGGAACAGGGGGAAAAAAGAGATGTTGTACATAGATAGTGCCAGCATATGGATTATACCATTTCACAAATAGAGAAACTGAGGGTTAGAGAGCTTAAGAAGGTCATTCGGAAAAAAGTGAAGGGGATAAGATTTAAGATTTAAGCTATGATTTAAGCTCTGTTCTTTTTTTTTTAATTTATAAATAAAAGAGGTATAATTAACTCACAGTTCCGCATGGCCGGGGAGGCCTCAGGAAACTTACAATTATGACAGATGTCGAAGGGGGAAGCAAGGTACATTTTACATGGTGGCAGGAGGTGGGGGGACCACCACACGCTTTTAAACTATCAGATCTCATGAGAACTCACTCACTGTCATGAAAACAGCATGGGGGAAACTGCCCCCATAATCCAATCACCTCCCACCAGGTCCCTCCCTCGACACATGGAGATTACAATTTTTTTAAAATTTTACTTCAAGTTCTGGGATACATGTGCAGAACCAGCAGGTTTGTTACATAGGCATACATGTGCCATGGTGGTTTGCTGCACCTATCAACCCATACTATCCAAGTACCTATGATTTTAACCAGTAAGATAGATTACCTCTCTGAGTCTGTTGGCTTTAAATGTTTTTATTAGTTTATAATCTCAGACCATAGCTTTATTCTGAGGCCCATCATATTCTTCCTGCTCATCGGAGCACTGCAACATGCCCTTCTTGGTCAGTATATAGTGGATTCCTTCGTCTTTCCTCCTTTCACAGCAACTTTGGGGAAGGTAACAGAGTGTGACCTTTCCTGGAATAGGCTTTGAAGGGTTTCCTGTGAAAAGCATGGCTCCTGATGTTCAGTTGAAAAGCTTAATGGGACAAAATGATCATCATAAAATCAATAATACAGTGTAAAAGCAATTTGGCAAGGGGACTAACCTTCAAACAGTTTCTTCACTTAAAACACTGTTTAAAAAATAATTTCAACATTTTTTTTAGATTCAGGGGTACGATAGAGGTTTGTTACATGGGTATATTACATGATGCTGATGTTTGGGGTATGAATGATTGTGTCACCCAGGTGGTGAGCATAGTACCCAACAGTTAGTTTTTCAACCCTTGCTCCCTCCCTCCCTCCCTCCCCACTTTATTAGTTCCCAATATCTATTGTTGCCATCTTTATGTCCATGAGTACCTAATGTTAAAACATTTTTTAAATGATTTATTTTCCCTTCTGAATAGAAAAAGTGGGAACACTTCCCACATTTTTCTCTCCAGCGTGGAAAACCATCTTGCCTCCATTCCCCTTTTGCCTCTCTCATCTGAACTGAAATATTCAAAGCAACTTTTAATGACCTCAAGTACTTTAAATTCTCATTTCAATATAACTCATCTCCAGGTGTATTCTGTGGGGTTATTGAGCTAACTGGACCTAGACTTATCAAGAGCTATATAAGAGTCAATCAATGTCAAGAGTCTCTGGGAGGGAGTATCTGCTGGTGTTGGTGGTAAATCCAGTACCTGAAGATGTAGCACCTTCTGTCTTTCAAATGTTCCCAAATGAGTTACTGGAATTGGTGAGGATATGGACCAGTTGGTAGGTAGTCTGTGAAATATCATTGAGAACTCCAGTAGTTACCAGTGTATAGTTTGTTTGCCATAATACAATTTTGTGGCAAAGTGACCCATACATTCTTTTATGTAAATGAATAATCCTTGCATATTTTTAATTATGAAAGAAGTTTCCGACATTACCCTTTTGTGCCTTAAACATTCTTGTTTCTCTCTATTGGCTTCAAATAAGGTATTCATTTAGGAGGAGAGCTAATTTTTGATTACACAAAGGAATTCAGACTTTCTTGTTCTGGCATTTGGCAAATCATCTTAACCAACACAAACTTGTCAACAATTGGCCCTTTGTAATTGCATTCACATGAGGAAAGTGATGGAGAATTAAGTGTTATTTTTCTAATGCCCAGGCTTTATATGTTGTTCTCTGAGTATCTGGTACCCTTAAATTTGCTGGGCCTTCAGGCCAGTGGGTTCAGATCTGCCTATTTGAGGCTGAGCAGGGAGCTTCTTCCTCTTCTCCTATCTTCACAGTGTTCCTCTGCCCTCAGAATGATCCTGGAAGAATAGAAGGGTACAGGGCTTCATGCTTGGTTTCCTCACATTCCGAAGACTACGGTTTTCTCTACACTGGCCTTCATGGAAAAAAACTCCTGGAAACAGTTTTGGAAATCATTGTTCCCAGTTAGGATTCATGTTGTGTTCCCGAAAACTTGCTAAGGCTGGAGGACCTTCATGATTAAATGATGAGAAGAAACAATCCAAGGTAAAATAATAGTGACTTTGAGACCACATAATCCATTTCTCTACCCCCTTCCCTTTCCGCTCCCTCTCCAGGTCCAGAGCCAGAAGATGTATCACAGAATGAATGTGACCTTTACCTACCTCTCCTTATCACCCTCGGTTGGAATGTAGGTCAGTTATTAAGCTGCTGTCCCCTGATCTACACTTCTACATTCCTTGTGATGCTAGAGATGAAATCTACAAATCACATTTTATCTTTGCTTGCTCTCTATTAGGTTGTGACAAAAGAGGGAACTAGAGGAGGACAGTGAAAAGGGACAACAGACTTGCTCCTTTCAGTTTTGCCTGCTGTTCTTGTCAACACTACTCTACGAATGACCCTTCACTGAAGCAGCAGCAGTGGGTTCCAGTCTTCACCTTCTTTGAGTGCTCTAGAACCAGCCTCCCTGTGTCCCTTAGATGTACTCATTTGGGCAGTGTTCCCTCCTCAGAGGTCTGAGGCCCAGCTCTGCCAATCTTCTGCCACCTCTGTGTTCCCCTTTTTGCTTTTTGAATTGTCCACTGCCCGTTTAACCAACTCCTTGTATTAGACTCCATGTTGAAACACCTAAAATGAGTTCTATTTTTCCATGGAAGTGACTTTTATTTTTCAGTGTCTTGAAATCAGAGATAAATTGTCTGAATCAGTGAGATTAATTATTGCATTTTTATCATTTTCAGGATCTTTAGCACTGACCCAAATCCTTGGCAACAAAAAAGGCCAAGAGGAGACTAAAAACAGCCAGTAAAGGCCGGGCGG
Source organism: Macaca mulatta (assembly GCF_049350105.2). Taxonomy (NCBI): domain Eukaryota; kingdom Metazoa; phylum Chordata; class Mammalia; order Primates; family Cercopithecidae; genus Macaca; species Macaca mulatta. The sequence goes on along the minus strand of NC_133426.1, from coordinate 121,539,241 downwards.
GGTGGCTCAAGGCTGTAATCCCAGCACTTTGGGAGGCTGAGGCGGGTGGATCACTTGAGATCAGGAGTTTGAGACCAGCCTGGCCAACATGGTAAAACCCCATCTCTACTAAAAATACAAAAATTAGCCAGGTGTAGTGGCAGGCGCCTGTTATCCCAGCTACTCAGGATGCTGAGGCAGGAGAATCGCTTGAACCCGGGAGGCGGAGGTTGCAGTTAGCTGAGATCACACCACTGCACTCCAGCCTGGGCAACAGAGCGAGACTTTGTTTCAAACCAAAAAAAAAGCCAGAAAATACCAGCAAGTCCCCCATTGCCTTTATTTAACTTAATCACCTGAAGTTGTTCTCCAAGGAAGAGAAACACATGGAGGTCATTTGTGGGTGTGTTTTGGTCACAGCTTTTTGATCTATGTGTCTGACCTATATATGTATCAGAGGATAACAGGAGTCCTGAGATAGTGATCCCCTCATACACTCCACCCTTTTGGCTATACCCTTTTTGGCTAAAAGGAGCCTCATCCAGTTACCTCTTTGTGCACAAAAATATTAACAATTACTTCCTTTGTGTGCGCTGACAGGAAATGATTGGGAAACACAGGTTTATTGTATTTCACACAGATTCTCACAAAACTTTAATGTCTTCCAAGGTAGATTGTGAATATTGGTCTCTCATAATGTTGGCAGGTATTACCAAGGGAAAAATTTTTGGTAGCCAAATACATTTGGAAAGTCGTTGATTAAACATTAGACTAACCACAAGTCCTAATTTTCCCAGGACATTTCTAGTATGTGCTTATTGCCCCAGTGCAATTATTAATAATATCCCCTTTGGCACTCAGAAATGGTCCGGTTTGGACAATGAATTATAGATCACCCTATCTTTGAGTCATATATCTTATGCAGCATTTCCAACACTTGATCAAGCAACTTTCTTTTGAAGGAGTGACTTATGAGCTCCACAGACTATATTTAGAAAACATTGTCTTCGGATCTATTTGATTTCTATTACTGTAAACATCTCGAGGCAGAGTAAAGAACATTTAGTTTTCATGAGGCTCATCTTCCTGCTCCTGGTTAGGATAGGGGAAACGTAACCTTTTAATCCTTAAGAGTAGCCTGGGAGAGACTTTCATGACTTGGAGTCTGAAGCTGACTGAGACATTCGCGGGTAGTAAACTTGACATTGCTGCTGTAAGCTTTACAGTGCTTCTCTCTTCTTTCTGTGCTCATGGAATCAGACACTGAAATCACCACAGGAGGAAAGAGAGAGAAATAAAAGAGATCCTTGTGCTTCATAAAAATCCTCATTCCCTATATTTTCCTGCTGGATTCAGTACCAAGTCTTCATAGCTGCACTGATCTCAGTGTCATTCTGGATTTCCAATTCCTTGGCTCAAGGATGACTGTCAACTAACGTCTGTTAAAGTTTTAGTGGATAGAAACGTGGTTGGCGTGGTGGCTCATGCCTGTAATCCCGGCACTTTGGGAGACCCAGGCGGGCAGATCATCTGAGGTTGGGAGTTCGAGACCAGCCTGACCAAAATGGAGAAATGCTGTCTCTACTAAAAATACAAAATTAACTGGGTGTGGTGGCACATGCCTGTGATCCCAGCTACTCGGGAGGCTGAGACAGGAGAATTGCTTGAACCCAGGAGGTGGAGGTTGCAGTGAGCCGAGATCTCACCATTGCACTCCAGTCTGGGCAACAAGAGTGAAACTCCATCTCAAAACAAAACAAAACAAAAAAATCAAACCATGAAGCAATGGATTGAAAACTTTTTGAAAAAAGAGAAATGGTTTTTTTCATTTGAAATCTTAAACACTAAAATAGAAAACAGATAAACCCGAAGTGGCACCATTATAAGACAAGTGGTAAAGAAAGGCAAAATCCCTTCATCTGTGATATGATTTGGCTGTGTCTCCACCCAAATCTCATCTTGAATTGTAGCTCCCATAATCCCTATGTGTCATGTGAGGGACCTGGAGGGAGGTCATTGAATCATGGAGGCAGGATTTTCCTGTGCTGTTCTCAGGATAGTGAATAAGTCTCGTGATATCTGACGGTTTTATAAAAGGCAGTCCCCTGTACACACTCTCTTGCCTGCCACCATGTAAGACATAACTTTCCTTCTCCTTTGTCTTCTGCCATGATTGTGAGTCCTCCCCAGCCATCTGGAACTGTAAGTCCATTAAACCTCTTCTTCTTTATAACTTACTCAGTCTCGGATATATCTTTATTAGCAGCGTGAGAACTGACTAATAACAGTCTCCCTTCTGCAATCCCTGCCAAGCCCTCCCTTTAGCATCGTCACGTTGATCCAGGCACGCAGAGTCATGGAGTTCTATAGGGAATAGCTGGAAACTACCAGTGGTTAAGCACAGCGTACAGATTTAGAATCAGAGAAATCTAGATCTGAATCCTGCCTCTGCATCTTTCTAATTATATAACCATTGGCAATTTAAATCAATTTTTTGAGCTTCAGTTTTTTCATCTGTGAAATACGAATAATGTTACCTTTTGGTAAGTCAGTTTGAAGGTTAAATGACAGTGTGCTTATAAATTGACTGCCGCAGTTTCAAGCACGTACTAGGTGCTGTATAACAACCGTGTGACCATGGGCAATTTACTTAATCTTTCTAAGGGCTCGTTTCCTTGTCTGTCAAATTGGGATATTAACGGTATCTAACTCATTTTGTACATGCATGAGATAATGCATGTGGTGTCTAGCACATAGAAAGTAGTACATGATTCATATTATTTTTGTTTCTTGTATAATTATTATTAGGGATTTTATAGGAACTTGAATATGACAAAGAATATAAGGCACCAAAGAATGGTCATATGATATTGGAGTTATATAGATTCCATGACAATTAAGTGGGACAGGGCCTTGGTACAGTTGGCCGCCTTCATGACAATAATTCCTTGTAAAATGAACATTCTTCAGGTAGATTGGTCATGAGGGTCACTGCATTACAGTTATTGCAGGATCTTCAAAACAGTTGTGGTAATGAGCTTCTTTAGTGTATGTCTTGAGGTGAAAGAGGTTGAGAAAATTTGGTGGACAATTGATTCTAACACTGATGAGTTCAAATAAATTATGAGAGAAAATTCAAAATTTTCATTTCTTTAGTTAGAATATTACAAACTTAAACACAGTTTTGAAACACACTGTTTCGATCTCTTGTCTTACAGAAATAACAAGTGTGAGTTTCTTTGTGAACTATTCCAACTGAAATACTGACTTGGGTGATTCATGTCACTAGTTATGAGTCAGCTGTGCCATTTTGTTATACTGACTCTTATACCTTAATCTCCTAGAGGTTTAGATTGTCATAATCCCTCTTTAGGCCCTGTTAGATTAATCATCCCACATTCAGAACAGGGTCTACACTGGTTAAGACAATAGAAATTAAGCCCCAGAAAAATTTGAACACAATAAAAACTTCCTTCTGTGACAGTGTGGATTTTTCCCCTGAGCAATTTTTCTATAATGTACATTCAATTATATAACACTCCTGTTTAAATCTTTCCATGTGTTACTATGGCTGTATTGATAAAGATCAATTTCATTGCATGAGGTACAAGGCTCTTCATGATCTGGCCCCTCATTAGTTCTTTACTATGTCGCTTATCTCTGAGTACATATGCTTCTCCACCACTTCACTCTCTTGGTTCTCTCTTTCTCTCTTTCTTTACCCCATCTGTCTTTCAGCCACACTGAAATATATATGAAGGGAACATAACTGAGCCTTATGTAAGGCTTTCTGAAGGAAAGAAAGAACAAACAGCAGTCAACCAGTCAAGTGAAAGCAGGAGTGGTTGAAAGCTCCAGACTTATAAGCTGGTTTAATACCTGAGTTGTAGTCCTCACTCTGCCACTAAGCAGTTTGGTTGGTTTAGGCATTTCACAAATCTTTCTGGGTCTTTACAATGAGAAAATCTAACTAGATTAGCATTTCTTGGACTATATCTGAGATGCATTAATATTTTGCTAGTTGTTACTAAAAAAAAAGGGGGTGACTGGCTACATGTGTTTAGGATGCCCTAAGTTAAACCATATTTACAGGTTTCTTTCAATCATAAAGATCCTGTAACATGTGAATGTCATCTAGAGGCCTCTAGAGAGGAAGTTAATATGATGCAGGTTTTTACACATACTTACCATGAAATCCTCGTGATTCAGAATCTCTTGCAGGACTAGTATTCTATATAATGCAACTGGATTATATGATCTCTAGGGGGCCTTTCCAACTTTGACATATTTTGATTCTTTTAGTGAAATTGGTTGACATTCTGCCCCTATGTCTTGTTTATACTTTTTCCAAAGCAGTCTTAAGTATTCTTCTCTGAGTCATTGATAATTCCATTATTGACATACCCTACTTACAAAGTGACTGGTGTAATATTTTCATGATTCAGTTTCTCACGTCTTTTCAAATGACTCGATGTTCTTGGAATGCAGATTTTATAGAATGATGATTAGCTTTTACTAGTAGAGGCTTTGGGGCATTCTGTGTTTGTCATTAGTTATGCAATCTAAGGCATTATGTTGAAAAACTTTCTGGAGAAAATACTTTGGGAAACCACCTACAGAAATGTGGAAATTTTGATAATGCACATGAGCTCCTACTGCCCTAAGGCTGTGTGTTCCCTTCTCTAGGTTTAGATTAATTAGGTGGGGCAAACCAAAGTGGAACAGGCTTCCCTGTGAAACAATGAGCCCCTTGTCACCAGAACTGTTCTGTTTTAAGGATTACAGCTGAGCAGTTTCACTAAAGATCAAGAATGTGACAGAAGAAATCCTCACATTGGAAGGACAGTTAGACCAGATTATCTTGTGAAGGTCTCTTCCAGATCTAAGACTGGTCTGCAGTCATGTAGTTCTCTCACTCTGAATTGTAATTGCACTTTTATAATCTCTCCTCTAGAGGTTAACCTCAAGAGATCTAATTAGGAAATGAACAAATAATACCGGGAAAGGTGTCTTATGGATTTTTTCTTAATTTTTAATAGAGCCTTATTTTTTATTTAATTGTTCCCTTTGAAAGCCCAGAAGTTCAGGTCATGAAGGAATGGGATATGGGACTAAGGGTTTACAAATGGGGAAGATGACCAAGAGTGGGCAATGGAAAACATGGCTTGGATTAGGAGGATAGTGTTACAGATATGTGAATGTCACTTCACATATCTAACAAGGAGATAAAATTCGGGTAGCTGTCAGGGAAGGAAAAGCCCTTGAGTGCCAAATCAGAAGAAAAGTAAAATCTACCCCCTGCTTCCTGAAACTCTATCCTCTCTCCTGTCCTCAACTAACACATGCCAGGGTAAGGGAGAAGATAAAATTAACAGAATATAGTCTCTATTCTCAAGTAATTGACAGTTTAGTGGAGTAAACAATCAAGTAAGCAGTTACAATCCTATGTGAAATTAAATACAATAACATTTTGGAAATAAGGAATAGATGCTCTGGGAATGCTTTCATGCTTAGTCCTTTTGTTGCTTTGTTTAAGAAATCATTCCTTATCCTAAGGTCATATAAGTATTCTTTTTCTGTTTCCTTCTAGAAGTTTAAAAGTTTTGTCTTTGACATTTAAGTCTTTAATTCATCTCGAATTAAATGTTGGGAGTGGTGTAAGACAGGGATCCAATTTTATTTTTTTTGTAAATCGGTTCTTATTCAGCCAACCCTTCTTTCCCCAGTGATTTACAATGGGCTTTGTCATATATTGTTATCATATATGAATGAAATTGAATCTGGGCTTCCTATTCTGTTCCATTGATCAATTTTTCTACCTCTGCAGTAAAACCACACTGTTTTCATTTCTCTAGCTTTATAATCAGTTTTGAGATCTGGTAGGGCAAGTTTTCATACCATATCTCCCCTACCTCCTCATCCTCCTCCCTGTCCTTTTGTTTGTTCTTCTTCAGAACTGTCTTGGTTATTCTTGGCCCTTTGCTGTTACATAAAAATTTTAGAGTCAGCTTGTCAAGTTCCTTGGAAAACTGTTGGAATTTTTATTAGAATAACATTAAATCTTTATATAAATTTTAGTAGAATTGATATAATGTTAATTTCAACACATTTATCCACAAACAAATGTATTTCTCCATTTATTTGGATCTTCTTATTATTGTAATAAAGTTTTATAATTTTCTATGTAAAGATTTTTTGCAACTTCATTAACTGTATTCCAATGCACTTTAATATTTTGTTGCTATTGAAATAATTTTTTAAATTATGTTTTTCTGTTTATTGCTGGTATGGAAAATTGATTTTTATATATTGATTCTACATTCACCCCTTTGCAAAATGGTTATTTCTATTCATTTATATATTCTTTGCATTTTCTCTATAGATAATTCTATCTTCTATGAATGCATTAGTTAAAGTAAGAGTTGTTCTTTTGACAGATACACACATAAATCTCAGTGTTTTAATGCAATAGTAGTTTGTCATTAATGTAAAGTCCAGTGTGCATGTTCAGGATTTAGCCTTCCATTTGACAACTCAAGGACAGAGTCATCTTTTGTTTTGAAGCTTTACCATCTCCTAGGCCTTTGGAGTCCTTTGTTTCCAGCTAAAAGAGTGTGCAGGAAGCACATTCTACCACCTTGACCAAGAAATGACACACATCACCTACATTCACATTCTATTAGTGAGCGTTAGTCATGTGGCTCCACCAAATTGTAAGGGGACTGAGAAAATCCTACACTATGGGGAATAAATCATAGATTTCTGTCAGACAACTAACTGTATGTTATAGTGAGTACCAACAGTATTATTTTTCCTTTCTTTTTTTTTTTGAGACGGGGTCTCTCTCTGTCGCCCAGGCTGGAGTGCAGTGGCCGGATCTCAGCTCACTGCAAGCTCCGCCTCCCGGGTTTACGCCATTCTCCTGCCTCAGCCTCCCAAGTAGCTGGGACTACAGGTGCCCGCCAGCTCGCCCGGCTAGTTTTTTGTAGTTTTTAGTAGAGACGGGGTTTCACCGTCTTAGCCAGGATGGTCTCGATCTCCTGACCTCGTGATCCGCCCTTCTCGGCCTCCCAAAGTGCTGGGATTACAGGCTTGAGCCACCGCGCCTGGCATATTTTTCCTTTCTTAACCTCATACATTTTATTTCTTTCTCTTGCTTTTACTGCTTTAGCTGGTTCGTGCATTACACTATTGGATGGAAGCATCAGTAACGGGTATTATTGTTGTCCTCCTGATTTTGAAGAAGTGCTTCAAACTTTTAACCACTAAGAATAATATTTATTATAGTTTTTTGGCAGATACTCTTTATCAGTTTAGCAAAATTCCATATTATTCCTCATTCGGTAAGGTTTTTATTTTTTTTTTTACTTTGAATTTTTCCAAAAGCTTTGTATCTATTGAAATTGTGATATATGTTATTTTTCCGTACCATTGGTTTCTGTTTGTTCTTTTTTTTTTTTTTTTTTTTTTTTAAGAATTTTTGCATCTATGATCATGGGCGAGATTTACCTATAGGTTCTTACTTATACTGTTTTATGTTAAAATCAGAAGCAAAGTAACACTGTGTTCCCTTCTGTTCTGGCCTCTGGAAGATTTTGAATAACATTTGAATAATCTTTTCCTTGAAAGTGTGATATTACACACCCAGAAACCATCTAAGATTAGCATTTACTTCGTAGGAAGAATTTAAGCTATTGTTTCAAATCTTTAATAATGATAGGACCGTTTAGACTTGCTATATCATATTTAGTCAGTTTGGGTAGGTTATATTTTTGTAAGTTATTAACCACTCAATGTAGAACATCAAGCTTATTGGATTAAAGTTGTTCATGCTATTGTCTTTTAAGTCTCTGCTGTTTCTATAGATATGAATGTCTTTCATTATTTTAAAACAAATTTTAAATGCTTTTAAATATTTAAATTATGCTAAGATATAATTTACATGGGATGAAGATCACTTATTTAAAATGTACAATTCAATGATTTTTAGTGGATTTTCACAGTGTGCAGCCATCACATAATCTAATTTTGGAACATTTTCACCACTCTAAACATAAACTTTTACCCATTAGCAATAATTTCCCTTTCTCTCTCTAACTCCTTGTGCAGCCCCAGGCAACCATTAATTTGTGTTCTATGCCTGTAGATTTGCCTATTGTGGACATTTCAAATAAATAATATCATCCAGTATGTGGCCTTTTGTGTCTGGCTTCTTTCACTTAGCATAATGTTTTCAAGGTTCATCTCTGTTGTAGCATGAATCAGTACTTTATTCCTTCTTATGGCTACATAATAATCCAGTATATGGATATACCACATGTTGTTTATCCATTCATTGGTTAATGAACATTTAGGTTGTTTCTACTTTTTGTTTATTATGAATAATAAAGCTGTGGACATTTATGAACAAGTTTTTGTCTGAAAGCCTGTTTTAAGTTCTCTCAGTTACATACCTAAGAGTAGAATTCTTAGGTCAGATGGTAACTATTTTTAGCTTTTTGAGGAACTGCCAAATTCTTTTCCAAAGTGGCTGCACCATTTTACATTCTCACCAGCAATGAATGAGGGTTTTAATTTCACCACTTCCTTACCAACAGTTGTTACTGTTTTCCTTTTTGATTGTAGCCATCCTAGTGGGTGTGGAGTGTTATATAACTGCGTTTTTTATTTGCATTTCCCTAATGACATTGAACATCTCTTCAAGTGCTTGCCGCCCATTTGTATATGTTCTTTGGAGAAATGCCTATTTGAAATCTTTGCCCATTTTTAATTGAGTTAGATATCATTTTACTGTGAAGTTGTAAGTTTTCTTTTCATATTCTAGTATATATCCCTAGGTATATACCCAAGAGAATTGAAAATAGGTGTTCAAATGAAAACTTTTAAGGTATATTTTTTTGCAAAAATTTTCTCCCCTGTCTTTTTATTTTCTTGATGGTGGCCTTTGAAGTACAAACACCTTTAATGTTGATGAAAGCAAACTGTAATCAATCACTTACTGCTTGTAATTTTGGTGTCATATCAAGGTCATATAGGGCCTATACTTGTTGCCTGTGCAGAGTTTCAAGGTCAGCCAGAAAAGACAGCTTAGGGCCTTTTTAGGTCTTTCCTGAGCATGTACACATCTCTGGGTATGCACATAGCCCTGCACATGCTTGTGGTCTTCTGAATTCCGAGGAATATGTGAGAACGTTTCAAATTTCTTATGGATATCTCATTCTTCAGTTTTTCTGTTTTAGGTTTTGGTTAGTCTACCATTTACCCCAACTCTTTTCAACCTCCTCAGGCAGCCTCATATTCAAACGACCTTTAAATGCTTTCATCAAACTTCCCTTGGGAAAAGACTTTTAGTGTTGGGCAAGCTCTGAATCAGGTTCTATTAAGTTAGGCAGCAACTGGAGTATTCCAGGGAACTGTTATGTAAATTAACAACACTTTGTTCTTTCCCTCTGGTGGTTGCCAGGTTATTGGTTTTCTTTTTTTTTTTTTTTTTTTTTAGTTTGCTATTATATATTTGGTCTGTGATTCCCTTATTCAGGCAACAATGGCTTCTGTGTATTTTCTGACAGCCATCAGACAGAAATAAAAATAGGAATTCTCATAGTTTGGGTGGAATGAAACACTGTGGGAAGGCGTTATAAACTCTCCAGTAACAAATGACCTGAGTGATAGTAACAATCCTTTATATTTGTACCACACTTTTCAGGTTTCCAGAAACTGCAATGAACATCATCTAACTTAATTTTCCCAACAACCTTATGACAGGTAAGGTCTATTAGCTCCAGATTACTTATGAGGCAACAAGGCATAAAGTTGGTTAAGGATCACAGTTGTTCAAAATGCTCTACTTTGTGTTAGAGCTGAGGATCAAACCTGGTTCTCTAGCATTCTAGTCTAGCACTTTTAACCTAATTTATTCATTGCCACAGTATAAAATGAGAGGTTATAAGATATTGCAGAGTCTGTATTTATTTTTTGTTTTGCCTTAGATTCCTTTTTTTCTTAAAACATTTTGTAACATTTACCTGCCCGAGAACTTTTAAAAATTGCTTAAACAGGTTCCATTTCTTCACAACTCATTCCCTTCAAAGAGTACTCTAATCACTACTACCCAAAGCATATTTCATAAAGTTTACTAATGTTTTTAAAAATTTTAAATTTCATTTTATGTTTAATTTTAATTTTTAAATTTAATTTTAAAATTTTTAATTAAAAGCACATTGCATAAAATCTACCATCTTAACTATTTCTTTTTTTTAATCATTAATTGTTCCATTTCTTTTCTTTTTTTTTAATTATACTTCAAGTTCTAGGGTACATGTGCATAATGTGCAGGTTTGTTACATATGTATACTTGTGCCATGCTGGTGTGCTGCACCCATCAACTCATCAGCACCCATCAACCAGTCATTTACATCAGGTATAACTCCCAATGCAATCCCTCCCCCCTCCCCACTCCCCATAATAGGCCCCGGTGTGTGATGTTCCCCTTCCTGAGTCCAAGTGATCTCATTGTTCAGTTCCCACATATGAGTGAGAACATGTGGTGTTTGGTTTTCTGTTCTTGTGATAGTTTGCTGAGAATGATGGTTTCCAGCTGCATCCATGTCCCTACAAAGGACACAAACTCATCCCTTTTTATGGCTGCATAGTATTCCATGATGTATATGTGCCACATTTTCTTAATCCAGTCTGTCACTGATGGACATTTGGGTTGATTCCAAGTCTTTGCTATTGTGAATAGTGCCATAATGAACATACGTGTGCATGTGTCTTCATAGCAGTATGATTTATAATCCTTTGGGTGAGTTTCTTCACAGAATTGGAAAAAACTGCTTTAAAGTTCATATGGAACCAACAAAGAGCCTGCATTGCCAAGACAATCCTAAGTCAAAAGAACAAAGCTGGAGGCATCACGCTACCTGACTTCAAACTATACTACAAGGCTACAGTAACCAAAACAGCATGGTACTGGTACCAAAACAGAGATATAGACCAATGGAACAAAACAGAGTCCTCAGAAATAATATCACACATCTACAGCCATCTGATCTTTGACAAACCTGACAAAAACAAGAAATGGGGAAAGGATTCCCTATTTAGTAAATGGTGCTGGGAAAATTGGCTAGCCATAAGTAGAAAGCTGAAACTGGATCCTTTCCTTACTCCTTATACGAAAATTAATTCAAGATGGATTAGAGACTTAAATGTTAGACCTAATACCATAAAAACCCTAGAAGAAAACCTAGGTAATACCATTCAGGACATAGGCATGGGCACGGACTTCATGTCTAAAACACCAAAAGCAATGGCAACAAAAGCCAAAATTGACTAATGGGATCTAATTAAACTAAAGAGATTCTGTACAGCAAAAGAAACTACCATCAGAGTGAACAGGCAACCTACAGAATGGGAGAAAATTTTTGCCATCTACTCATCTGACAAAGGGCTAATATCCAGAACCTACAAAGAACTCAAACAAATTTACAAGAAAAAAACAAACAACCCCATCAAAAAGTGGGCAGAGGATATGAACAGACATTTCTCAAAAGAAGACATGCATACAGCCAACAGACACATGAAAAAATGCTCATCATCACTGGCCATCAGAGAAATGCAAATCAAAACCACAATAAGATACCATCTCACACCAGTTAGAATGGCAGTCATTAAAAAGTCAGGAAACAACAGGTGCTGGAGAGGATGTGGAGAAATAGGAACAGTTTTACACTGTTGGTGGGATTGTAAACTAGTTCAACCATTATGGAAAACAGTATGGCAATTCCTCAAGGATCTAGAACTAGAGGTACCATATGACCCAGCCATCCCATTACTAGGTTACTGGTTTTCACGATAGCTAGTTGTTAATTTTTAAGGGTATCACAGAGCTTAAGGGAGGGGAATAGGAATTCTCTAAATCAAAATATTTCTAAAGCTAACTGTTCTTAATTTCACTGTTTTTCTTGAGTAAATCTTCCCTGGATTGCTGTAAGCTTTTGGTGAATTTGCAGAGTTTCGGAAATGATGATGACCATTTTTACCAGTTTTCTCATTGCTTTTACAGAGGGGAGAATGTTTCATGATATCACCCAGCTGGTTATGTTCGTAAGTATTTTCCCACATTGTGCTCTTGCATGTTTAGCCTCTTAATTGTGTCTTTGATTAATAGTTTTTTATCTTTCAAAGTATAGTCACTTACACTGAATGTTTCATTGCTGATTTAATAGCATTTAATGTCAGAATTTTATTAGTTACTTTTTATCTTCTTTAGCACTTTTTTGTTTGGTTTTGAAAATCAACTTTCTTGAAAGTTAATTTACATATAGGAAAATACACTCATTTCCAGCATACATTTAGATAAGCCTTGTAAATATTTTCACCCATATAAATACTATCATAATTAGGATATAGGATATTTTTATTATCCCCAAAAGTTTTTTGTGACCCTTTGTACTTAATCTCCTTTCCCCAGTGCTAACCTTTGGCATCCCCTGATCTGTATTCTGTAACTACAGTATGTCTTTTCCAGTGTGTCATTTTAATGGAATCATTGAGCATGTCTTTTGAATCTAGTCTCTTTCACTTTTCTTAGTAGTTTAGAGATTCTTCCACGTTGTTGCATGTATAAGTAGATTGTTCTTTTTTATTTTTAAGTTGTCTTCCATTGTTTAGGTACACAAAAATTTGTTCATCAATTCATTGATTAGTGGACATTTGGGTTGTTTTCTGCATTTGGCTATTATGGCTATTACGGATAAAGCTTCAGTGAACATTCATATGCAATTATTTGTGTGCAGATATGTTTTCATTTCTCTTCGGTAAATATCTTGGAGTTGAATTTTGGGTCCCATGGTCAATGTATGTTTAACTTTATAAAAACAGCCAACCTCTTTTCCAAAGTGTTTGTAACATTCAACATTCCTGCCAGCAATGCATGAGAGTTCTAGTTATTCTATATACTCACTCACACTTGGATGTTTGGTTGATTCAAAATGGGAGATAAATTTTTGCTGTGCCCCCATAAAGATTATTTGTATCAGACATATTCTCTTCTGGAATAAAGGAGAAATAAGGCAACTGACTAGTCTATTCCTGACTCCCCTGTAATCATTTACAAACTCACAAGAGATATAGAAGTTTATGCTCTATGATAGTCTCAAAATCCGAATGTAACCAACTTGGACTAGCATTATTCATTCAAAGCTATTTAACCTTTTCTTTCTGTTGTCATTTACCTATGAAAGCAAGGGAAACAAACTATTCAGATTCAAGGTTTTAGTATTCTGGTTAACAGTGCAGGCTCTAGATTCACACTCCTTGTGTTCAAACATTTCTTGGCCCTTTGCCAATTGTGTAAGCTTAGGCAAGTTACTTAACCTCTCTGTGTCTCAGTTTTTTCAACCATAATATGGGGATAATATTAGTTCCTATGTTATGTAATTGTTGTGAGATAGGAGACAATAAATACAATGTACTTAAACAGTTTTTGACAAATCAGATGTTCTATTTATTTGTGTATCTCCTTTTAACTAATGAAGAAATGTTTTACATATATATACACATCACATTTCCACAGAATTCTGATTCCACTCTTTAATATAAACACTTTGGTGAATTAAACAATCTCTCACGTAGAAGCCACATTTCCCGAACAGTGACAGAGGGCAAGATTTGACAATGTGTTGCAGAGAAGAGGTTTCCAATGACTAGTACTTGATCATGTCTTCACCTATCTGTGAAGAGTGACAAATAAAAAATGGTATAATTGCCAATTGTCATTTCTTATGAAGCACTGCCCTTTAGATACAGATTATTTTATTCCTACATTTTTAATATGAAATTATCTGCTTTCAGAGAATGACATCATGGCTTGAGGTATGATTTTTAAAATTCCCATACCTGGAAAAGAATTTTAAAAGTGACAAACCTATGTCAGAACTCTCAGGTTTTTTGAAATTTTACTTGTCAGTGAAATGCAATAACTTAAGAACCGCTACGCTGGCCGGGCACACGGTGGTTCATGCCTGTAATCCCAGCACTTCGGGAGGCCGAGGTGGGCGGATCACGAGGTCAGGAGATTGAGACCAGCCTGACTAACATGGTGAAACCCCGTCTTTACTAAAAAATACAAAAAATTAGCTGGGCGTGGTGGTGGGCACCTGTAGTGCCAGCTACTCGGGAGGCTGAGGCAGGAGAATGGCGTAAACCCGGGAGGCAGAGCTTGCAGTGAGCCGAGATTGCACCACTGCACTTCAGCCTGGGCGACAGAGCGAGACTCCATCTCAAAAAAAAAAAAAAAAAAAAAAAAAAAAACCGCTATGCTAAGGGCTAAGGCCTACGATCACTATGAGATTCACTTAAAGATAAAACATCAAAGCAGAAGTTCTCACTTCTTTTGGCTATCTACCAGTGCAAATACACATTTCTTCCAGCTGTCTTGTGAATGTGGTTTTGATTTTCAGTTGACAAGTTCACCCGAACATTAAATGTAGCAAAATACTTTGTTTCAACCTTTTTGCAAGAGGCAAGATTCGGGACAATGGGGTTAGTGATCTCCTGTTGTCTTTTAGGAGTTTTTATGTACTTCACAAGCAGCAAAATGATATAGTGCTTTTGGCAGTTAAACAATCAAGACATGAGAATATTAGAGGGGACTATTGATTTGCTTGTTTAATGCTTGCATATTAATTATATCAAAAAAGGAGACATCTTCCTGTTTTGTATTATAAGAAAAAGAAGAGACCTTCTTGTGTTATAATGAAGCATTATATAAGGCATTTAAAATGCTTTGTAAAGATTAAAGCACTAGGAAAACGCAAAATATTATTAGATGGTACTTACATGAATTGAATACAACTTCCTTTACTGTTTGCTTCCCTCATAGTATTTTTTTGGTTGTTTTTAAACTTTATTTAAATGGCATCAAACAGAATGCACTGTCTTATGTTGGACTAATTTAATTATGTTTTCAAGGTTCATACACATATCTGAACCTGGCTATTGTTCATTTTTATTTCTGTATAGTATCTTATAAAAATATAAAACCTACTTTTTCTTATTTCTCCATTTTTAAAATTTTTATTTTTATTTCTACCTTTATTTTAGATAGAGAGGATACATGTGCAGATTTCTTACATGGGAATATTATGTGATGCTGAGGTTTGGAGTACAGACTCCATCACCGTCTACTTATAGTTTTAATATTATATGAATATAACTTTTCATGTACTAAAGACATAGGCAATATGTCAGGATACCTCCTCTAAAACACAATTGTAGGGAACCCAGTTTAAAATTGTGTTTAAAATATTGGAGTTGTTGCTTCTTGGTGATCATTTAATAAACAACATTTTTCTTTGAAATTTCTGGACTTTCTAAAAAATTCTAAGATGACTGTTATGTATATGAAATGTAAAATTATAAATTTAAGGCAGAAAATGAAAGTAGATGCAAATAAAGATAGTCTAACCACTAATTTTATAGTTGGAAATGAAAATCATTACATAAAGCAAGCTTGCTTTATATCTGATTTCCACTGGGTGTCAGCAATGTATGACTTTTAACACATAATCTCTAAAAGTTGTATGCTAGTTCTAAAGTTTATTTTTTGTTTGTAGTTGATATTTGTTTGGAGATTCTTATTATTGAATCAATCTTTAGCTGTCTATTACTAGTCATTTTATTCTCTGGCTGATAATGTATCATAATCACCATAAAAATTATAAAATGCATAATAAATGATACTTTTTGTAATTTGATAACGTACAAAATTGAAGACCCAAAGAAAATGAAATGAACATATAACTAAGCTGTTAGCTTAAAGGTTTTTGCTTTGTTTTGTTTTTTGTAGATTCAATTCAAGCTAAGTGCTACATTGAGCAGGATTGCCCAGAAACCATTAAAAGAGCCATTCATTGATTCAGCTCTACAATTATACACTCAACACACATTGATTGAGAATTTATTATGTGTTAGGAATTGTTCATGGGACAGTGGATAAAGTGGTGAACAAGATGGTCATTGTCTCTTCTCTCAAATTGTTCAGAGTTTAGTTCGGAAGACATATAAGTAAAATCACAATTATAGGAAATGCGATATGTGATACGTATTATGTAAAGGGTGGACAGTATAGTATTGAGGTTGAGTTCTCTGGCTCTGGAGTTTGGCTGTCTGGCTGGATTCCCATCCCTGGTTTTATCCATTATATGACATAAGCAAAAATGCCCTTTCAGTCTTAGTTTTCTCATAAGTACAATGATGATAATAATAGTATCCATCTCTTAGGGTTGTTTTGAAAATGCAATGAGATAATCCATTTAAAGCACTGGGCACAAATCACTCAATATATGTTAAAGAATGTTATTAATGAACCCACAGGTTGCTGTAAGGGGCAGTAAGAAAGGATATAGGGGTGAGAGTTGGGAGTCGTAGGGTTGGAACTTCCTTCCAGAGTTGATGGCATTTGCAAAAGTATAAATGCATTTTGAGAACTTAAAATTGTTTAGTATGGTGGACAAACAATCAGTGGTTAGAATTGAACATGTTGACTTCCAGCTGAGTGTATCCATCCAGTAGATGGTAGAATATGGATCTGTAATATGGTAGAAAGAGTTGAGCTGAAGTTTTGGAGGTCGTAAGCATGTGATGGCTGAAGACATAAATGTCAATGATGGAGAAGGAAGTCATTTAAGGAGTTTCAACTCTAGAATTATATGATTAGTGTTATAGAAATATCACTCTGATAACAGTGAGGAACATCGATTTGGAATGGGTGATACGGGCACTGCTTTGAGACCAATGGCAAAAATATAATAGAAGTTGTCAGTTTTATGAGATTTTGACTAGCATAATTCCTCTAAATAATAATGCATTATAACATGAAAAAGTAAAGTAGTACGGGTAATTATGTAAATAATCATCCAAAATGCATATTAAAGATTTAGTGATATCTGATTCAAAGTCATCATTTTAGGAAATCACACCCTATTATAACCAGCAGAACACTTTTTGATGTATCTTAATATAATTTTTTTCTTTGCCTTGCACCAATCTCCCTCTTATTCTAGAAATGCATACATGTGTCTGGTAAGATTTAGGATAGTTACAGCAGAAATTCAAAGATGTGATCAGTTAATATATTCATAATGTTCAAGAGGGATTAGATTGAGTCCCTAATGTGAGAGATTTTAGGACTGAAGTTGAACGAGGTGTTTTCCTCTTGAAATCCAGGCTTTGTTGAGAGGGAGAGTTTTCTATCCTCTTATGTCTTTTCTATACTTATTTAATATGGGAGATTTTGTTTTTCAATAGAGTAGAGCAGAGGACTTTTGGATTGTGTACAGGGACTTGACGGAGGATAAAGACAGTGATGATAGAAGGATATATCATGATATCTGTCCCCTCTCTGGTCAGCCAATGGGTTAGATCTAATGTGAGAAATATTGAGATGAAAGTTGAGGGAGCTGTTTTCGTGAGACATGGTAAAATTTTCTATCTTGGCTGATGTTATTTTAAAAAAAGATGATGAAACATGATGCATTAGAGCCCAAGTATGTTTTATTTAATTAAGTTATTTATTGAGTCAAGGTCTTTCTCTGTTGCACAGGATAGAGTGCAGTGGCATGATTGCAGTTCACTGCAACCTTAAACTCCTGGACTCAAGTGATCCTTCCATGTCACGCAGCCTTCCAAGTAGCTAGGACTACAGGTTGTCACCGCACCTGGCTTTTTTTGTTTTTGATAGAGACAGGGTTGCACTATGTTGCCCACGCTGATCTCAAACTCCAGGCCTCAAGTGATCCTCCCATCTTGGCCCCCCAATATGTTGGGATTACAGGCATGAGCCACTAGCCTGGCCAGAGCCCAGGTATAAAATGAGTGACAAGAAATTTGAGAAGATTCTGTTTATCAAGGAAGAGAGGCTTTACCTTTGATCAGTGGACTGTGGAAAATTTTAAAATTTCATCTTGATCATATTTGGACAAACATGCATCTCACTTTACGTACTGCAGACCTGACAAGTTCTATCAGGAAGTGAGGTAAGCTGGCCAAGTTATCAAGATGGTATGTGAAATGAAATATTATCGGCTGGGCACAGTGGCTCATGCCTTTTGCACTCCAGCATACACCTTGCTGATTCACCCCCAACAGCTTATCAACATATTTCTTCCAAGTAGTGAATTCTGATTTACACGTTAAATGAATAAAATGTTTTGCTTTTATTATTTTATCCCTGCACTTTGGGAGGCTGAGGTGGGTGGATCACGAGATCAGGAGTCTAAGACCAGCCTGGCCAAGATGGTGAAACCCTGTCTCTACTAAAAATACAAAAATTAGCCAGGCGCAGTGGCAGGCACCTGTAATCCCAGCTACTCGGGAAGCTGAGGCAGGAGAATCACTTCAACCAGGTCGGGCGGAGGTTGCAGTAAGCCGAGATCGTGCCACTGCACTCCAGCATGGGCAACAGAGTAGAGTGAGACTCTGTCTCAAAAAAAAAATTATCTAATAGCTTAGCAAATATAAGTATTGTATCCAATTTTCAATTGTCCTCCAGTCCATGTGTGCTAACGCTGTTTCAGGGACAGGTCTAACGGGATACACAGCTTGACATCAGCTTTGATTTTCACAAGTTTAAGCATATCAAGCATATCATGATTTATATTAGTAGCCTTTAGGTTTTGGGGGAACATGAGGAGGGCATACAGCAATCCACTAAAAACTCACATTAGACTTTTCATTGTCCAAAGACCCCTCTTGGACAACCTGCCTATGGGATTCTGTATTCCTTAATTCTTTATGCAGTGGGAAGCTTCTGTCTCCTACCTCTCTTGGATTACATTCACCTATATCACTTTCAAATACTTTTCTCTTTGATCATACCCTGAACATCTCAGGAGTTTATCCAAAATGCTCAAATAAAAAAGGTACCACATTTATATGGACCTGCTCTTCTGAAAAGGTCCTTTAAGGGACCAGTTTTTCCACTTCAGCATACACCTTGCAGATTCACCCCCAACAGCCTATCAACATATTTCTTCCAAGTAGTGAATTCTGACTTACATGTTAAATGAATAAAATGTTTTGCTTTAATTATATTGTCATTTAAATGAATCTATGATTTTAATGTATTTGTTTAAAAATGAGCTTAAAAACTTCAGAATCAAAGTATGTTATTTCTGTTTTTGAGAGGGGGTCTTGCTCTGTTGCCCAGGCTGGAGTTCAATGGCCAGATCACAGCTCACTGCAGTCCTGGCATTCCCAGACTCAAGTGATCCTCCCACTTCAACCTTCCGTGTAGCTGGGACTACAGGCACGCGCCACCACCTCTGGCTAATTTTTATATTTTTTGTAGAGATAGGGTTTCACCACATTGCTCAGGCTGGTCTTGAACTCCTGAGTTTAAGTGATCCACCAGCCTTGGCCTTCCGAAGTGCTGGGATTACATGCATGAGCCACCATACCTGGCCAAGTGTGTTGTTTAAATTTCGAATATTTAGGGGATTTCTTTTTCAGATATCCTTTTCTTATGGATTTCAAGTTTAGTTCTATAGCGGTTAGAGAATATACTCCATTGTATTTCAATCTTAAAAATTAGTTCAGATACATTTTATAGCTGAACATGTAGTCTCTCGCTGAAAGTTTCATGTACACGTGAAAAGGATTTAAAGTCTGCCATGGTTGTCTGAATGTTCTACAAATGTCAGTTAGGTAACTCTGGTTGTTAGTGTTGTTTAAATTGCCTATATACATACTGATTTTGGTCTACTTTATTATATCAATTATAGAAAGAAAAATATTTCTTTCTATATTTCAAAGTAATCTCTGACTATAATTATAAATTAGTCTGTTTTTCTTTTCAGTTCTGACAGTTTTTGCTTTTGGTATTTTGAAATGCTGCTGTTAGTTGTGTACACATTTTTTACTGGTGTTCTGTCTTCCCGATGAATGGACTCCTTTATCACTATAAAATGACTTTTTAAATCTCTGGTAATATTCTGTTTTGATGTTTTCATTGTCTGATATTAATATAGCCTCTCCCACTTTATTATGATTACTTTTTTCATCATATATGTTTTCCATTTGGTGGCCTATACTTTTATATTTAAAGTGAATTTCTTGTATATATCATGCAGTTGAGTCTGTTTTTTTTTTAATCCAATTGATTTAGACTGAAAGGGATAGTTGTTATGTTGGTTTAAATCTACCATATTGTTATGGGCCTTCTGTTGTCTCATCTTTTAAATTTTCTATTACTTTTGAATTAATAATTTGTTATGATTACTTTATTTCTTTTTTATTGGTTCCAGGAATTTAAGAAAAACTCTATTCAATAATTAGCTGACCACTAAGCTAGCCAAGCACAGAGTATAATGGCCACAGGTGAGAAATAATACAGACTTAATAGAATAAATTCAGGAAAGGACCTAAACACAATAGCAACAAACATTGGAGGAGAATCTGATTTCCAAACCTGACAATTTGTATTTTTCAAAATGTCCAGTTTTCAACAAAATCTATATGACATGCAGAGAGACAAGAAAGTATGCCCCAAACACAAGATTAATGAGTATTAAATAAAATAAGTCTCATAGAAAGCCCAAACATTGAACATTCTAGATGAATTCTTTATATCAGTTATTTTCCTTATTATTTTTTTTTTGAGATGGAGTCTTGCTCTGTTGCCCAGGCTGGAGTGCAGTGACGTGATCTCAGCGTACTGCAAGCTCTGCCTCCCGGGTTCACACCATTCTCCTGCCTCAGCCTCCCATGTAGCTGGGACTACAGGTGCCCGCCACCACACCTGGCTAATTTTTTGTCGTTGTTGTATTTTTAGTAGAGATGGGGTTTCACTGTGTTAGCCAGGATGGTCTTGATCTCCTAACCTTGTGATCCACCTGCCTTGGCCTCCCAAAGTGCTGGTATATCAGTTATTTTCTATGTGCTGAAAGAACTAACAGAAACCATATCTAAAGAATGATGGAAAAAATGTGGGAATGATGTATCACCAAATAAAGAATATTGACACAGAGAAAATATACAAAAAAAGAAATTCTGAAGTTGAAACGTACAATAGCTTAAATGAAAAAAAAAATACTAGAGGGACTCAATAGCAGATTTTAGGAGACAGAAAAAAGTACCAGTGAACTTAAATATAAGCATCATACATTTGTTTAATATATTTGCTGCTTGGGCACTCATTTTTGGGCCTGACATAAATTATTTGAAAACCAGTCATACTCCATCCCCTTTGCTCTAGCTAAAATTTCCCCTCCTTATGTGATTGTTTGTGATATAGCCTATTCATTCCTCATTTCACTGACACAAAATCCAACACACCCCACAGCAGCTCACCATGATAAAAATCTAATGATTGACACCAGAGTCATGTCAATAAGTTCCCCCCTTTTTTTGTGCTTTCTTTAAACTAATCAATCCACACTCCCCATGGGAAATCCTAACGGGCACCCATGAACCTTAATAAAGTCATAGTCCCGTAGGTACTCTTTCTCGCTCTTTCTCCCTGCATGCTGGTTGAACTCCCTTCTGCCTCCAGATTTCCTGTCTCCTCCCACTCCCCATCAGCACCCCCAATCTCTCTGGGATTTATAAATAATAAAATTTATCTGTTTCATGTATTTTGGTTTTACCTCCTCATTCTGTCTCACCTGACTAACACACCTGAATCTTACTTTCTCCCAGTCAGGGATCACTTAGAGAGTGGTTATCTTGGCCTAAGGCCACTCTCAACAAAGAGACCTCAAGACCAGACTAGAAAGAACTACAACAATAAAAAACACAATAGGTCAACTGAGAGTGCTGAATCTGAGGAATAGAAAAAAAATGAAAAATAAACACAATCTTAGAGTCCTATGTGACACAAACATATTAATATAAGCATAATAGGAGTCCAGAGAGAGAAAAAGAGGAAGGAGAGAGAAAAAGAGGAAGAAAGTTACTTGAAGAAATAATGGTTGTAATCTCCCCAAATTTGATGACATACATGTATCTACCTATCCAAGAGACTCAATAAACTTCAAAGAGGATAAACACAGAGATTCACACCTAAAAACATCATATCTGAACTGTTGAAAACCAAAGACGGTGATTCTTGAGAATGGCAAGTGAGAAGTGACTCATGACATACAAGAGGTCCTCCTTATTAACAGTTGATGTCTCTTGAGAAACCACTGAGGCTGGCAGGAAGTCTGATAACATAGAATGTTGAAAGAAGAAATTGTCAACTAAGAATTCTATAACCAGGAAAACTGTCATTCAAAAATTAAAGGGAAAGACACTCCTGAATTTAAAAAAACTGAGAGTATTAGTCTCTTGCACACCTGACCTACAGGAAATAATAAAGTGAGTTTTTCAGGTGGAATTGAGAAGACAATAGACAACAACTCAAATTCACATGAAAAAATAAAGACCAATAAATATTTTTCTTCTATAGAGTTGCTTGAGCTCCTTATGTATTCTGGTTATTAATCTCTTGTCAAATGGATAATTTGCAAATATTTTCTCTCATTCTTTGGGTTGTCTCTTCACTTTGTTGATTGTATTCTCTGCTGTGCAGAAGCTTTTTAATTTCATGTAATCTTATTTGTCCATTTTTGCTTTGGTTGCCTGTGCTTGTGGGGTATTGCTGAAGAAATTTTTGCCCAGACCAGTGTTCTGGAGAGTTTCCTCAGTGTTCTCCTGTAGTAATTACATAGTTTGAGGTCTTAGATTTCAGTCTTTAATTCATTTTGATCTGATTTTTTATATGGCAAGAGTTAGGGGTTTAGCTTTATTCTTCGGCATATGGATATCAAGTTTTCCCAGCACCATTTATTGAACAGACTGTCTTTTCCCCAGTGTACGTTCTTGGGATCTTTGTCAAAAATGAGTTTACTGTAAGTGGGTAAATTTGTTTCTGGGTTCTCTGTTATGTTCCATTGGTCTATGTGTCTCTTTTTTTGCCAGTACCATAATGTCAGGTAATGTGATTCCTCCAATTTTGTTCATATTGCTTAAGATAGCTTTGGCTATTCTTGATCCTTTGTAGTTCTAAATAAATTTTAGGAATTTTTTCTCTATTTCTGTGAAGATGTCATTGGTATTTTGGTAGGGATTGCATGGAATCTGTTGTGGGTAAAATGTTTTGGTTAGTATGACTATTTTAATAATATTAATTTTTTCAATCTCTGAACATAAAATATCTTTCCATTTTTTGGTATCCCCTTCAATTTCTTTTATCAGTGTTTTATAGTTTTCATTATAGAGATCTTCCACTTCTTTGGTTAAGCTATTTCCTAAATATTTAATTTCATGTGTGGCTATTGTAAATAGAATTACTTTTTTTATTTCTTTTTCATGTCATTCATTGTTGGCACATAGAAATGCTACTGATTTTTGTATGTTGATTTTGTGTCCTGTAACTTGACTGAATTTGTTTATCAATTCTAATAGCTTTTTGGTTGAGTCTTCAGGTTTTTTCAAATGTAAGATCATATCATCTACAAACAAGCATACTTTGACTTCTTCCTTTCCACTTAGGATGCCCTTATTTTTATCTCTTTTTAGGAAGAGCTGATTGCTCTAGCTAGGACTTCCAGTACTATGTTGAATAATAGCAGTGAGAGTGGGTATCCTTGTCATGTTCCAGATTTTAGAGGAAAGGCTTTCAGTTTTTCACCATTCAGTAGGATACTAGCTATGGGTTTGTCATATATGGTTTTTGTTAGGTTATGTTCCTTTTATACTCAATTTTATTTTATCATGAAGAGATGTTGAGTTTTATCAAATGCTTTTTCAGCATATTGAAGTGATCCTATGGATTTTGTCCTTTATTTTGTTGATATGATGTATCGCATTGACTGATTTGTGTGTGTTGAACTATCCTTGCATCCCAGGGATAAATCCCACTTGGTCATTAGGAATGATCTTTTTAATGTATTGTTGAATTTGGTTTGCTAGAATTTTGTTGAAGATTTTTGCATCAATATTCATCAGAGACATTGAACTATAGTTTTCTTTTTGTGTTGTGTCTTTATCTGGTTTTTATGTCAGGGTAATACTGGTCTTCCTCTTCTATTTTTCAGAACACCTTGATAGGATTACTGTTAGTTCTTCTTTAAATATTCAGTAGATTTCAGCAGTGAAGCCATTGTGTCCTAGGCTTTTATTTACTGGGAGACTTTCTATTATGGCTTTTATCTCTTTACTTGTTATTGGCCTTTTCAGATTTTTGATTTCTTCCTGGTTCAATCTTGGTAAGTTTTATGTGTCTAGGAATTTTTCCATTTCTTCTAGATTTCCCAATTTTTTTTTTTTTTTTGGCATATAGTTGCTCATAGTAGCCACTAATTTTCCTTTGAATTTTTACATTGTCAGTTGAAATGTTGCCTTTTTCTTCTCTGACTTAGTTTGTTTGGATCTTCTCAACTTTTCTCCTTGTTAATCTGGCTAAAAGTTTGTTAATTTTTTTTAACTTTTCCAAAAATGACACTTCTTTTCATCGATATTTTGTGCTTTTTTCTTCATTTCAATTTAATTTATTTCTGCTCTGATATTTATTATTTCTTTTATTCTGCTAATTGTGGGTTTGTTTTTTCTTGCTTTTCTAGTTCTTTGAGATGCATCATTATATTGTTTATTTAAAGTTCTTCTGTTTTGATGTAGGCAGTTATACCTGTAAACTTCTCTCTTAGTACTGCTTTTTCTGTATCTCATAGATATTGGTATGTTTTGTTTCCATTATTTTTCCATCCCTTTATTTTCAGTGTATGTGCGTTTTTATGGGTGAAGCATGTTTCTCGTAGGCAACATACCATTGGATCTTGTTTCTTTTATCCACTCAGCCACTCTATGTCTTTTGATTGGAGAGTTTAGTTCATTTACATTCAATATTATTATTGCTAGGTAAGGACTTACTACTGCTATTTTATTATTTGTTTTCTGGTTGTTCTGTGGTGTTCTCTTCTTTCCTGTCTTCCTTTGTGTAAACATTATTTTCTCCGGTGGTATGTTTTAATTTCCTTCTTTTTATATTTTGTGTATCTTTTCTAGGTTTTTTTATGTGAGGTTACCATGAAGCTTGCAAATAACATCTTATAACCAATTATTTTAGACTGATAACAACTAAGCCCCAATTACAAACAACAATTAACAAACAAGCAAAAAGAAAACTAATAAAAGCTCTACACTTTAACTTCATCCCCCCTGCCTTTAAATTCTTTGTCGTTTCCATTTATATGTTTTTATGTTTACATGCCACAATTAGTGGTAGAGTATTCTCCCTTTGTATGTATACATCCTATTACCAGTGAGTTTTGTACTTTTGGATGATTTCCTATTGCTCATTAATTTTTTTTTTTTTCCTAATTGAAGTAGTCCCTTTAGGATTTCTTGTAGAACAGGTCTGGTGTTGACAAAATCCCTTAGCTTTTGTTTGCCTGGGGAAATCAGCATTTTGAATATGTCACGCCACTCTATCCTGGCCTGTAAGGTTTCCACTGAGAAGTCTGCTGTCAGATGTGTTGAGCTCTTTTATATGTTATTTATTTATTTTCTCTTGCTGCTTTTAGGATCCTTCTTTATCCTTGACCTTTGGGAATGTGTTTATTAAATGCCTTATGTAGCCTTATTTAGGCTAAATCTACTTGGTGTTCTATGACCTTCTTGTACCTGAACATGTATATCTTTCTCTAGGTTAGAAAAGTTCTCTGTTATTATTTCTTTGAATAAACTTTCTACCTCAATTTCTCTCTCTACCTGCTCTTTAATGCCAGTAACTCTTAGCTTTGCCCTTTTGAGGCTATTTTCTAGATCTCGTAGGTATGCTTCTTTCTTTTTTATTTATTCTTTTGTCCCCTCTGAGTGTATGTTTTCAAATAGCATATCTTCAAGTTCACAAATTCTTTCTTCTGCTTGATTAATTCTGTTGCAAAAAATCTCTGATGTATTTTTCAATTTGTTAATTGAATATTTCAGCTCGAGAGTTTCAGCTTGATTTTTAAAAATTATTTCTATGTCTTTCTTAAATTTCTGATAGGATTCTGATTTTTTTTTTTTCTCTGTGTTCTTTTGAAGTTTATTGAGCTTCTTCAAAACTGCTATTTTGAATTCTCTGTCTGAAAGGTCACATATCTCTGTCATTCCTGGATCAGCTACTGCTGTCTTATTTAGTTTGTTTGGTAAGTCACGTTTTCCTGGATGTTCTTGATGCTTGTAGATGTTTGTCAATGTATGGGCATTGCAGAGTTATATATTTATTCAAATATTCACATCCTGGGCTTGTTTGTACTCATCCTTATTGAGAAGGCTTTCCAGGTATTCAAAGGGAATTGAGCCTTGTGATCTAAGTTTTTGGTCACTACACTAGAGGATGCACCACACCCAGTATCACTGCAGTTCTTGCAGACTTGTATCACCTTGGTGGGCTTGGGTAAGGTCTGGGAGATTTCCCTGGTTTACCAGGCAAAGTCTCTTGTTCTCTCCCCTCACGTTCCCCCAAACAGAAGGACTCTCTTTGTGCTGGGCTGTTTGGAGTTGCGGAACGGGTAATGCAAGTACCCCCATGGCCACCACAGCTGTGATGTGCTAGGTCACACCTGAAGCCAGCATAGTATTGGGTCTTGCCCAAGACCCATAGTAACTACTGCCTGACTATCACTTATGTTTATTCAAGGCCCAAGGCCTCTTTAGACAGCAGGTGGTAAATCCTCAGGACTGGATCTTTCTTTTCTGAGTGGCAGGTTCTATTCTGGCTAAGGGTGGGTCCAAAATTGCTTTCCAGGAGCTGGGGCTTGGAATTGTAGGCTTTAGGAATCAGCTTGGTGGTTTATTTCACTGTGGCTGAGCTAATACCCAAGTTGCAAGACAAAATCCTCTTTACTCTTCCCTCTCCTTTCCATAAGCAGAAGTCTCTCCCCACCTGCACTGTCAGGAGTTAGGGTGGGAGTGATACAAGTACTCCCTTGGTTGCCACAACTGGTGTCTAACTGGGTTGTGTGCACTCCAATTCTACTGGCTCCAAGCCCAGCACAGCACCTGGAATAACTTAAGGACTGCAGTCCTGTGGCCTGACTACCTTTCAATTTTACTCAGGACTCCAGGATACTTTAGTCAGATGGTGGTGAGCTAGCCAGAACTCAGATTCCTATAGTTCGAGTGGAGGATATCCCTCTAGCCAGGGCTAGTTTAAATGCTCCTTCTGTAGGTGATGGCCAAATTCTGCCTGGTGTTGTGGTCTGCTGTGACAGGGCAACACTGAATTCCAATGCAAAGTCCCACGACCTCTTTGCTCTCCCTCTCCCAGGCACATGGATTCTCTCTTTGCATGGCACTCAGAGGTGATAGGGGGAGGGGTGGTGTAGCCAATGCAAGACTTTCTTTCCTACCCTCTTCAGTTCCTCTTTCCTGGATGTAATATTCAAATCAGGTACTGTGATCATTCACCTGATTTTTGGTTCTTATTAAGATGCTTTCTTGTGTAGACAGTTGTTCAATTTGGTGTTCCTGTTGAGGGATGACCACTGGAGGGATCTACTTGACCATCTTGCTCTGCCTGCCTCCACTGGCTCTTTTTAAAGCAAACTTTCCATGTGGTTATGAGACCACTGATTGTGCACAGGTTTGTAGACAGGCATTTGAGATTCCCTGTTCTGCAGAATTTCATTTTTTTTTTGGTCTCATCTTAACACCTAAATAGCTAGGAGAGGTCTGCCAAACATGCAGTTGGCTTATATTGATGTACGATTCTTGCTGTATATAAAGCGAAACTAGGTAATTCCTTCAACACTTACAAATAGAACCTCCATTAAGCCCTACATAATGGAATATCTGTTCACATACTAAAGAAATAAGTCAGTCTTCCAACTAACATCAGAAAGACACATAGAATTCAGGTCTGGAGTTTTTATAAGTGTTAGACAGAGAACCTTTTTCTGTCATTCAACCATAGTATAAAATGGTAGATGAGGCTACAGAAAAAAAAAAATTGACTTATGCGGTGAGCAGGCTGTTGTAGCCAAACCAAGAAAAATAAAATACTGTTCAGGCAAGTTCCTAACCAACTTAATGCCTGTCAATAAACACTGATGAACTGTCTATCCAAACTATTCTCCAGACAAAATAAGGTATGTGTCAAACAGCTTTGGCAAGTACTGACACATTAGGCACGCCAATCCAAATTAAGGCCTCAGGGATCTCCATCTCCAAATCAGTCACAATCATTCTTTTTTGGGAGGTGATATTAGTTCATATTTGGGAATATAATAATTTGGACACCAGAGTAATTCCCCAAATAACCTAGCCAAGAAAATAAATTCTGTAACGACATGTTATAATTTTTTTTTTCTGTTCCTTCTCTCCTCCTTTTCTTCTTTCCTCAGTTTCTGTTTTTGAGTTAAAAATTCGAATGGCTCTTTATTAATCCATAATTGTTAGGGGAATTTGCCAATATAGGAATGCTGATATTTGCTCCCTAGGACACTATTTTCCTGGTATTAAGAGTCTCAGAAATCAAATCATTAAGTAGAACACTGATCTATAAACATGAACTAATCTATTTATGGAAAAGTTTGATGAATTCTTCATTCTGCATATTTGGGTACAACTAGCCATTATTATAATATTTGCCTCATCCATGCTTTAGTCAATTGGTATAAAACCTATTTCCTTGCTTTATTCTGTATTAAAACCAGTTGTCTATCCTAGACATCTTTGCCCTTTCCTTTCTGATCAGGTTGGATAAATCTGAGGTGCTGGAGTGTGAACGGGGAAGAAGACAGAGTACTTCTTCCCATCTCTGTGCTTTCTCTAGTATCTCTAACAATGGCTGATTCTTCTGCCTGGCTTCATTTGCCACTAATGGTTTCCTCCTGTTTGGTCCCATTCCAACCTTGGTTCTAGGCCCTTGTACTTTAGCCCCAGTTTCTGGGCTCTGGTAATAATAGTTCCTTATCCTTTGTCACTCTTCCATAGGGGCAAGCATGGCTTCCTGTCATTTCTTATCTCTGAGTTGCCTCACTTTTTCCTATTTGGTTTCTCAGCACATTCATCTTCTGACTAACAAAGGCCAGTATTAAATTCCCTTTGTTTGAAAAACCCAGAGTGGTCTCTTGTTCCTGGTTGGAATATGATATAGTCAGGTATTTTGTCTCTTGGTTAATGCTACAAAAAATAACGAACAATTCTTTCTCTCAAGATAATTGTTAATAATAATGAAAATTCTGACTAAATGATTGTGGAAGTCATACAAAATGCGTGCAAAAGTTATGATGATACATGTAGAAGTATAAACATTAAAGAATTATATTAACAGAAAAATTAATAAGCAACTTAAAAGCTTATCAGTTGAGAAATGCTTAAATAGATTATGGCTTATTCATACCATGGAATATCGTGAGGACATTAAAAATAATGGTATTTATTTATGTATATGATGTGAAGAGTTTTTTAAATCTTTGTGAAGAGCATTAAGCAAGAGCAGAGATCTGTCTTTTGAAGCATCTATCTAGATATATGTATATGTGTATAAATATATGTATATTTGCACATATATGAATGTGTGTGTATGGCTGTATGCATATGTACATGGAAATGTTCAAATCAAAAGCCTGGTTCTTTCACTTCCAATCTGCTTCCCCTCTGTGTTCCCCATCTCAGAAAAATGCAGCAGTATTCACTCCTTTATTCAAACATTGAACTCTGTTCATCTTCACTCTCCTCTCTCTCATACCTGATATTCAATCTATCAACAAATTCACCTTGCAAAATATATTCTGAATGCAACCACTTCTCATTTCTTACTGTAGTTGGACTATTACAGTAATGCTTAACTGGTATCCTTGATTTAACCTTTACCCCATTACATTATATTCAACACAGGGACTAGAATCACGTTTTGAAAACAGTTCTTATGACCCTCACATTCAAAACCTGAAAATCCAAAGTTCCCACGTGATCTTGCCACTAGTTACTTCTTTGAAAAAATTATGCTGTGTGAAGAAGCCTGAAAGAAAAACAGAATACACAGTGCATAATTCCATTTATGGAATCATTATTAATGACATATTAATGTCATAGCATGTATAAAAAGTTCATTATTTTTATTGCTAGGGTTCACTCCACTATATGGTTATGTCATACTTTGTTCATCCACCCACTTGATATACTTTTGGATTGTTTTCAGGTTTTGGCTATGACAAATAAAGCTGCTATAAAAACTTGTGCACAAGTCTTTGTATGGACATATGCTTTCATTTCTCTTGGAGTGGAGTGGCTTGATCATATTCTAGACATATGTTTAACTTTTTGAGAAAATGCCAAACCATTTTCCATAGTATGTGGATCATTTTATACACCAACCAACAGTGTATGAGTGTTCCAATTGCTGCACAGCCTTGCCAAAACTCAGTGTGATTAGTCTTTTCAATTTTATCCATCTGAATAGCTGTCTAGGGTCTATTGTATTGTGGTTTTAACTTTCATTACACTAGTGCCTATTTGCCATGTGTATATCTTCTTAAAATAAGGGTCTGTTAAAATATTTTATCTTTTCAAAACGGAGCTATTTTCTTACTATTAAGGTTTGAGAGTTCTTTATATATTCTGGAAAAAAGTCCTCTATCAGATTTGTGATTTGCAAATATATTTTCCCAGTCTATAGCTGTTCTTTTTTTTTTCTCTTAAGTAATGTCTTTCAAAGTGCATACGTTTTTAATTTTGATAGAGTCCAATTTGTCAGCTTGCCCTACTGCAAAACCCTATTGCAGTTATCTCGACACCCATTGCAGTGGTCTTGAATAAAGTTTGCCTTACTGTGCTTTAAAAAGGGTAATTGAATCATTTTTTTCTTTAGCAGTGTGTCTTTTGTATTCTCTTCTGCAGTGATATGGTTTGGCTGTGTCCCCACCAAAATCTCATCTTGAATTCCCACGTGTTGTGGGAGGGAGCTGGTGGGAGGTAATTGAACCATGGGGGCAGGTCTTTCCTAAACTGTTCTCATGAGAGTGAATAAGTCTCACGATACCTGATGGCTTTATAAGTTGGAGTTTCCCTGCACAAGCTCTTTTCTTGCCTGCTGCCATTCATGTAAGATGTGACTTGCTCCTCCTTGCCTTCTGCCATGATTGTGAGGCCTCCCCATCCATGTGGGACTGTAAGTCCCATTAAGCCTCTTTCTTTTGTAAATTGCCCAGTCTCACGTATGTCTCTATTAGCAGCATGAAAAGGAACTAATTCGGTAAATTGGTACCAGAAGAGTGGGGCATGGCTGAAAAGATACCCAAAAATGTGGAAACTACTTTGGAATTGGGTAACAGGCTGAGTTTAGAATAGTTTGGAGGGCTCAGAAGAAGGCAGGAAAATGTGGGAAAGTTTGGAACTTCCTAGAGACTTGTTGAATGGCTTTGACCAAAATGCTGGTAGTGATATGGACCAATGAAATCCAGGCTGAGGTGGTTTCAGATGGAGATGAGGAACTTATCAGGAACTGGAGCAAAGGTGACTGTTGTTATGTTTTAGCAAAGAGACTGGCAGCATTTTGCCCCTGCCCTAGGGATTTGTGGAACTTTGAACCTGAGAAAGATGATTTAGGGTATCTGGTGGAAGAAATTTCTAAGCAGCAAAGCATTCAAGAGGTGACTTGGGTGCTGTTAAAGTCATTCAGTTTTAAAAGGGAAGCAGAGCATAAAAGTTTGGAAAATTTGCAGCCTGAAAATGCAATAGAAAGGAAAATCCCATATTCTGAGGAAGAATCCATGCCAGCTGCAAAAATTTGCATAAGTTAGAGGAGTCAAATGTTAATCCCCAGGACAATGGGGAAAATGTCTCCAGGGCATGTCTTCATGGCAGCCCCTCTCATCACAGACCCAGAGGCCTAGGAGGAAAAAGTGGTTTTGTAGGCTTAGCCCAGGAACCCTGTGCTGTGCAGCCTAGGGACTTGGTGCCCTGCTTCCCAACCACTTCAGTTGTGGCTGAATAGAGCCAATGTAGACCTTGGGCCATGGCTTCAGAGGGTGTAAGCATCAAGCCTTGGCAGCTTCCACCTGGTGTTGAGCCTGCCAGTACACAGAAGTCAAGAACTGGGGTTTGGGAACCTCTGCCTAAATCTAGAAGATGCATGGAAATGCCTGGAAGTACAGGTAAAGTTTGCTGCAGGGGCAGGGCTCTCATGGAGAACCTCTGCTAGTGCAGTGCAGAAGGGAAATGTGGAGTCAGAGCCCCCACACAGAGTCCCTACTGGGGCACCACCTAGTGGAGCCATGAGAAGGGGGCCAACATCCTCCAGACCCCAGAATGGTAGTTCCACCGACAGCTTGCACCATACACCTGAAAAACTGCAGACATTCAATGCCAGCCTGTGAAAGTGGATGTGAGGGAGGCTATATACTCTGTAAAGCCACAGGGGCAGAGCTGCCGAAGACCATGGGAACCCACCTGTTGCATCAGTGTGACCTGGATGTGAGACATGGAGTCAGAGGAGATACTTTTGGAGCTTTAAGATTTGACTATTCCACAGGATTTTGGACTTGCATGGGGCCTGTAGCCCCTTTGTTTTGGCCAATTTCTCCCATTTGAAATGGCTGTATTTACCCAATGTCTGTGCCCCATTGTATCTAGGAAGTAACTAACTTGCTTTTGATTTTACAGGCTCATAGGCAGAAGGGACTTGTTTTGTCTCAGATGAGGTGTTGGACTGTGAACTATTGAGTTAATGATGCAATGAGTTAAGACTTTGGGGGACTGTGGGGAAGGCATGATTGGTTTTGAAATGTAAGGACATGAGATTTGAGAGGGGCCAGGGGTGGAATGATATGGTTTGGCTGTGTCCCCACCGAAATTTCATCTTGAATTCCCACATGTTGTGGGAGACACCCAGTGGGAGGTAATTGAATCATGGGGGCAGGTTTTTCCTGTGCTGTTCTCATGATAGTGAGTAAGTCTCATGAGACCTGATGGTTTTATAAAGCAAAGTTTCCCTGCACAAGCTCTCTTTTTTTGCCTGCTGCCATCCATGCTTACTATAGAATTGCATTAGTAAGATACTGGAAAATTCCTAAATTTTCGTCAGAAGATGACTATTTAAATGCATTTAAGCATTTTTCTGCAAATAAATAAACAGCCTTGTTTCCAGAA
This sequence comes from Macaca mulatta, assembly GCF_049350105.2. Lineage (NCBI taxonomy): Eukaryota > Metazoa > Chordata > Mammalia > Primates > Cercopithecidae > Macaca > Macaca mulatta. The sequence goes on along the minus strand of NC_133426.1, from coordinate 121,506,139 downwards.
AGGTGTCTGGATCCAGACTCCAAGAGAGGGTTTTTGTATCTTTCGCAAGAAAGAATTCTGGGTGAGTCCACAGAGTAAAGTGAAAACAAGTTTATTAAGAAACTAAGGGAATAGAGAATGGCTACTCCATAGACAGAGCAGGCCCGAGGGCGGCTGGTTGCCCATTTTAGTGGTTATTTTTTGATTATATGTTAAACAAGGGGAGGATTATTTATGACTCCCCTTTTTAGACCATATAGGGTAACTTCCTGACATTGCCATGGCATTTGTAAACTGTCATGGCACTGGTGGGAGTATAGCAGTGAGGATGATCAGAGGTCACTCTCATCACCATCTTGCTTTTGGTGGATTTTTGATGGCTTTTTTTTACTGCAACTTGTTTTTATCAGCAAGGTCTTCATGACCTGTATCTTGTACTGACCTCCTATCTCATCCTGTGACTTAGAATGCCTTAACTTACTGGGAATGCAGCCCAGTAGGTCTCAGCCTTATTTTACACAGCCCCTATTTAAGATGGAGTTGCTGTGGTTCAAAAGCCTCTGACAGCTTTGCATTTCCTGATTTTCCATAGAATGCTCTAAATTTCATAGTTGAATTAAAAACATTTTGGAATATAAAGCTGAGTGAAAAACTCTTAAGTGCTATGTAGTATCTTTTATACATAAAAGTTACACATAGTACTGACACACATATGTGTGTATATGTGTGGAAGAATTTTGTAAGGGCATGTGAGAAAACTATGATGACGATAATGTCTGATATATGGGATTAAGGAGGATGGAGTTAGTTAGAAGGACCCTTCTCCCTGACTGCATATGTGTACAATAATTATTTTACCCAAAGTAAGTTTTGTTTTTATAATCACTTTCCAAAAAGTAATAAAAGGGCTTTTACTTCTGGGCAGCCTATAATATGTCACAGCAGGTTAATGTTTCCACTGACCGTAACTAATAGAATCTAGAAAACTATGGAAGCAATGATACCTAATTTGATGAAATTTCAGAGAGTAAAAATCTCTATACACGTGGGCAGTTTACTGGTCATCATTTTCTCACTGGGGTCATTTGCTGATTCTGAGCATGAACAAAGATTAACTGCTGGGGAAACAGAAACCAGTAAAGCTTCTATTGGTCACATGGGGCTGGGGCGACAAAATGGTAAATTAGAGAGGCCTCAAGTACACAGAGGTTGCTATATTATGAGCCCATGTGGGAAGTTAAATAGCTAAGCTAAAAGTTTCTGAAGGGAAAAGTAAAAAATCCTGCAGTCTTATGGCATTTAGGAAAAAGAGACTAGCTGGGACGAAGGGCCTGCAAAATAAAAGTAGACTAGAGCTGAAAGTCCTAGGAGTGACGAATGGACACTAAGGTTCTATGGTCCTGTTTTTACCTAGAGACATTTATTATTATTAAAACTAGATTTACTAAGAGTTTACAAATGCAGATTATAGGGTTGATGTGATTCAAGGCATGCTACCCCACAATATGGCAGCTTGGCATTTGAGAAAATAACAGAAGCAGCAGGGGCACACTCACCTTCCTCTTGCCCTTGTTGGGGCTCAGAACATGCTACCCCAAAATATGGCAGCTTGGTATACTAAATATTTTAAACTGAAGGAAATTGAGAAAACCGAAGCAGGAAGGTCACTCTCTCACTTTCTCTCATCTTTCTTCTCTGAAGCAAGCTATAAAGAAGTCCCTGACCTACCTAGTCAGAAAGTAGCTCATAAGACCTTCATTCCAGAAGGGTCCTGCCCTATACCTACAGACCAAGAAGAAGCTAAATAAACAGGCCTTGCTAATTTCTCCTTGGTTTATTACCATTAGGTCATACCCATTTTTTCCAACCACACTTCTCCATAACTATCCATTTCTCCATCAAACCTAAGCATGAAAATGCACAAGTTTACTTGTTTCTTTGAATCTTCATTTCTGAAGGCTTCCATTTCATATAAAACTAATATTAAATAAATTTGTATGCTTTTCTCATATTAATCTGTTGTTCATTATAAGGGCCTCAGACATGAACTTAACAATGGGTGAGGAAAATAAATCTTTCGTCTTCTATAGGGGCAAGCAGATCAGCAGAGATTTTAGCATTCTTGTAAGGTTGGGATGACAAAACTTAAAATTTGAAGGGCTTCAAAAACATAACCATACCTTACTCAAGACATTTGTCAAATTTTCAAGTTGAGCATTTCTAAATGGCAGAACTGAATCTCTAATAATTTTTCAGGCTGAGGAGACAAAACTCCATCAAGGTTTTAGTTGAAAACAGCAGATGGATATGACATAGGAATATTAGTGATGTAAAGTAGAATATGCCTTATAGAAACTGAAACTGAGCCAAAATCGGATCAATCCCTTATGAGATTGACATTATCACTTCCCTACTCCTATCCCACATCCCATTAGCTTAATAGATGAAAGGGAGAACCATCTATGATAGAAGACAGCATCATGTGGACTTTCTATGGTCCTTTAATTAACAATGTTGGACATGCAATACAAATTATAAGACGAGGCGGCTAGCAAGATGGTCGAATAGTAACAGCCCTGGTCTGCAGCTCCCAGTGAGATCAACGCAGAAGGTGGGAGATTTCTGCATTTCCAACTGAGGTACCCAGTTCATTTCATTGGGACTGGTTAGACAGTGGGTGCAACCCATGAAGGGTGAGCAGAAGCAGGGTGGGCCGTCACCTCACCCGGGAAGCCCAAGGGGTTGAGGAACTCCCACCCCTAGCGAAGGGAAGCTGTAAGGGACTGTGCCTTGAGGAATGGTGTATTCCGGCCCAGATACTACACTTTTCCCATGGTCTTTGCAACCCACAGACCAGGAAATTCCCTCTGATGCCTATGCCACCAGGGCCCTAAGTTTTAAGCACAAAACTGGGCAGCCATTTGGGCAGACACCAAGCTAGCTACAGAGAGTTTATTTTTATAGCCAAGTGGCACCTGGAATGCCAGCAAGACAAGTGGTCTAGCTCAGTAGACCCCATCCCCATGGAGCCCAGCAAACTAAGATCCACTGGCTTGAAACTCTCACTGCCAACACAGCAGTCTGAAGTTGACCTGGGATGCTCCAGCTTGGTGGGAGGAGGGGATCCGCCATTACTGAGGCTTGAGTAGGCTTTCCCCCCTCAGAACATAAAGAAAGTCACTGAGAAGTTTGAACGGGGTGGAGCCCACTGCAGCTTGGCAAAGCCACTGTAGCCAGACTGCCTCTCTAGATTTCTCCTCTCTGGGCAGGGCATCTCTGAAAGAAAGGTAGCAGCTCCAGTCAGGGGTGTATAGATAAAACTCTCATCTCCCAGGGCCAGAGCACCTGGGGAAGGGGCAGCTGTGGGCACAGCTTCAGCAGACTTAAAAGTTCCTGCCTGCCAGCTCTGAAGAGAGCAGCAGATCTTCCAGCACAGCACTTGAGCTCTGCTAAGGGACAGACTGCCTCCTCAGATAGGTCCTTGAACCCTCTGCCTCCTGACTGGGAGACACCTCCCAGCATGTGTTGACAGACACCTCATAGAGGAGAGCTCCAGCTGGTGGGTGCCCCTCTAGGACAAAGCTTCCAGAGGAAGGAACGGTCAGCAATCTTTGCTGTTCTGCAGCCTCTGCTGGTGATACCCAGGCAAACAGGATCTGCAGCAGACTACCAGCAAACTCCAGCAGACCTGCAGCAGAGAGGCCTGTTAGAAGGAAAACTAACAAGCAGAAAGGAATAGTATCAACATCAACAAAAAAAGACATCCACACCAAAACTCCATCCAAAGATCACCAACATCAAAGACCAAAGGCAGATAAATTCACAAAGATGGGGAGAAACCAGTGCAAAAAGGCTGAAAATTGCAAAAACCAGAATGCCTCTTCTCCTCCAAAGGAATCACAACTCCTCTCCAGTAAGGGAACAAAACTGGATGGAGAATGAATTTAACAAATTGACAGAGGTAGGCTTCAGAAGATGGGTAATAACAAACTCCTCCGAGCTAACAGAGCATGTTATAACCCAATGTAAGGATGCTGAGAACCTTGAAGAAAAGCTAGAGGAACTGCTAACTAGAATAACCAATTTAGAGAAGAATATAAATGACCTGATGGAGCTGAAAAACACAGCATGAAAACTTTCAGAAGCATACACAAGCATCAATAGCTGAATCAATCAAGCAGAAAGAAGGATATCAGAGATAGAAGATCAACTTAATGAAATAAAGTGAGAAGATAAGATTAGAGAAAAAAGAATGAAAAGGAATGAACAAAGCTTCCAAGAAATATGGGACTATGTGAAAAGACCAAACCTACGTTTGATTGGCGTTCATGAAAGTGATGGGGAGAATGGAACTAAGTTGGAAAACACTCTTCAGGGTATTATCCTGGAGAACTTCCCCAACCTAGCAAGACAGGCCAACATTCAAATTTAGGAAATACAGAGAACACTACAAAGATACTCCTTGAGAAGAGAAACACCAAGACACCTAATCATCAGATTCATCAAGGTTGAAATGAAGGAAAAAAATCTTAAGGGCAGCCAGAGAGACAAAAAGTCTGATGTCTTAAGGGCAGCCAGAGAGACACAAAGTCTGATGTCCACAAACGGAAGTCCATCAGACTAACAGTGGATCTCTCTGCAGAAACCCTACAAACCAGAGGAGAGTGGGGCCCATTATTCAACAATCTTAAGGAGAAGAATTTTCAACCCAGAATTTCATATCCAGCCAAACTAAGCTTCATAAGCAAAGGAGAAATAAAATCCTTTACAGACAAGCAAATGTTGAGAGATTTTCTCACCACCAGGCCTGCCTTACAACAGCTCCTGAAGGAAGCACTAAACATGAAAAGGAACGACTGGTACCAACAACTGCAAAAACATACCAAATTGTAAAGAACACTGACACTATGAAAAAACCGCATCAACTAATGGGCAAAATAACCAGCTAGCATCATAATGACAGGATCAAATTCACACATAACAATATTAACCTTAAATGTAAATGGGCTAAATTCCCCAAATTAAAAGACACAGATTGACAAATTGGATAAAGAGTTAAGACCCATCGGTGTGCTGTATTCAGGAGACCCATCTCACATGCAAAGACACACATAGGCTCAAAATAAAGGGATGGAGGAATATTTACCAAGCAAATGGAAAGAAAAAAAAAGCAGTGGTTGCACTCCTAGTCTCTGAAAAAACAGACTTTAAACCAACAAATATCAAAAGAGACAAAGAAGGGTATTACATAATGGTAAAGGGATCAATGAAACAAGAAGAGCTAACTATCCTAACTAAGCAAGTTCTCAGAGACCTACAAAGTGACTTAAACTCCCACACAATAATAGTGGGAGACTTTAACACCCCACTGTCAATATTGGACAGATCAATGAGACAATTAACAAGGATATTCAGGACTTGAACTCAGTTCTGAACCAAGCAGACCTAATAGGCATCTACAGAACTCTCCGCTCCAAATCAACAGAATATACATTTTTCCCAGCACCACATCGCATTTATTCTAAAATTGACCACATAATTGGAAGTAAAACATTCCTCAGCAAAGGCAAAAGAATGAAATAATAACAAATAGTCTCTCAGATCACAGCACAAACAAATTAGAAATTAGGGTTAAGAAACTCACTCAAACTCGCACAACTACATGGAAACTGAACAACCTGCTCCTGAATGACTGCTGGGTAAATAATGAAATTAAGGTATAAACAAATAAGTTCTTTGAAATGAATGAGAACAAAGACACAATGTACCAGAATCTCTGGGACACAGCTAAAGCTGCGTTTAGAGGGAAATTTATAGCACTAAATGCCCATAACAGAAAGCAGGAAAGATCTAAAATCGACACCCTAACATCACAATTAAAATAACCAGAGAAGCAAGAGGAAACAAATTCAAAAGCTAGCAGAAGACAAGAAATAACTAAGATAAGAGCAGAACTGAAGGAGATAGAGACATGAAAAACCCTTCCAAAAAATCAATGAATCCAGGAGCTGTTTTTTGAAAAGATCAACAAAATAGATAGACCACTAGCCAGACTAATAAAGAAGAAAAGAGAGAAGAACCAAACAGACACAATAAAAAATGATAAAGGGGATATCACCACTGATCCCATAGAAATAAAAACTACTATCAGAGAATGCTGTAAACACTAGAAAATCAAGAAGAAATGAATAAATTTCTGGACACATACACCCTCCCAAGTCTAAACCAGGAAGAAGTCAAATCCCTGAAGAAATCATTAACAAGTTCCAAAATTGAGGCAGTAATTAATAGACTACCAACCAAGAAAAGTCCAGGACCCGACAGATTCACAGCTGAATTCTACCAGAGGTGCAGAGGAGCTGGTACCATTCCTTCTGAAACTATTTCAAGCAATAGAAAAAGAGGGAGTCCTCCCTAACTCATTTTATGAGACCATCATGATCCTGATACTAAAACCTGGCAGAGACACAACAAAAAAAGAAAATTTCAGGCCAATATCCCTGATGAACATCAATGCAGAAATCCTCAAAAAAATGGTGGCAAACTGAATCCAGCAGCGCATCAAAAAGCTTACCCATCATGATCAAGTTGGCTTCATCCCTGGGATACAAGGCTGGTTCAACATATGGAAATCAATAAACGTAATCCATCACATAAACAGAACCAATGGCAAAAACCACATGATTATCTCAATAGATGCAGAAAAGACCTTTGACAAAATTCAACACCCTTCCTGCTAAAAACTCTCAATAAACTAGGTATTGAGGGAACATATCGCAAAATAATAAGAGCTGTTTATGACAGACCCACAGCCAATATCATACTGAATGGGAAAAACTGGAAGCATTCCCTTTGAAAACTAGCGCAAGACAAGGATGTTCTCTCTCACCACTCCTATTCAACATATTATTGGAAGTTCTGGCCAGGGCAATCAGGCAAGAGAAAGAAATAAAGGGTATTCAAATAGGAAGACAGGAAGTCAAATTGTCTCTGTTTGCAGATGACATGATTGCATATTTAGAAAACTCCATCGTCTCAGCCCCAAATCTCCTTAAGCTGGTAAGCAACTCCAGGAAAGTCTCAGGATACAAAATCAATGTGCAGAAATCACAAACATTCCTATACACCAATAATAGACAAACAGAGAGCCAAACCATGAGTGAAGTCCCATTCACAATTGGTACAAAGAGAATAAAATACCTAGGAATACAACTTACAAGGGTTGTGAAGGACCTTTTCAAGGAGAACTACAAACCATTGCTTAAGGAAATAAGAGAGGACATGAATAAATGGAAAAACAGTCCATGCTCATGGACAGGAAGAATCAATATCATGAAAAGGGTCATACTGTCCAAAGTAATTTATAGATTTGTTGCTATCCCCATCAAGCTGCCATTGACTTTCTTCACAGAAGCAAAAAAAAAAAAAAAAAAAACTACTTTAGCTGGGCACACTGGCTCACACCTGTAATCCCAGCACTTTGGGAGGCCAAGGCAGGCAGATTACGAGGTCAGGAGATCAAGACCATCCTGGCTAACATGGCGAAATTCCGTCTCTACTAAAAATACAAAAATTAGCCAGGCATGGTGGCGGGCACCTATAGTCCCAGCTACTCAGGAGGCTGAGGCAGGAGAATGGCATGAACCCAGGAGGCAGAGCTTGCAGTGAACCGAGATTGTGCTACTGCACTCCAGCCTGGGCAACAGAGTGAGTCTCCGTCTAAAAAACAAACAAACAAAAAAACTACTTTCATTTCATACGGAACCAAAAAAGAGTCTGCACAGCCAAGACAATCCTAAGCAAAAAGAACAAAGTTGGAGACATCACACTACCTGACTTCAATCTATGCTACAAGTCTGCAGTAACCAAAACAGCATGGTACTGTAACCAAAAACAGATATAGAGACCAATAGAACAGAAAAGAGGCCTCAGAAATAACGCCACACATCTACAATGATCTGATCTTTGACAAACTTGAGAAAACAAGCAATGGGGAAAGGATTCCCTATTTAATAAATGGTGATAGGAAAACTGGCTAGCCATATGCTGAAAACTGAAACTGGACCCCTTCCTTAGCCCTTATACAAAAATTAACTCAAGATGGATTAAGTCTTAAATGTAAGACCTAAAACCATAAAAACCCTAGAAGAAAACCTAGGCAATAACTTTCATGACATAGGCATGGGCAAAACTTCATGACTAAAACACCAAAAGCAATGGCAACAAAAGCCAACATTGACAAATGGGATCTAATTAAACCAAAGCGCTTCTGCACAGCAAAATAAACTATCATCAGTGTGAACAGGCATCCTACAGAATGGGAGAAAATTTTTGCAATCTATCCATCTGACAAAGGGCTAATATCCAGAATCTACAAAGAACTTAAACAAATTTACAAGAAAAAAACAACCCTATCAAAAAGTGGGTGAAGGATATGAGCAGACACTTCTCAAAAGAAGACATTTATGCAGCCAACAAACATGAAAAAAAGCTCATCATTACTGGTCATTAGAGGAATGCAAATCAAAACCACAAGGAGATACCATCTCATGCCAGTTAGAATGTCAATTATTAAAAAGTCAGAAAACGACAGATGCTGGAGGGGATGTGGACAAATAGGAACGCTTTTACACTGTTGGTGGGAGTGTAAATTAGTTCAACCATTGTGGAAGACAGTGTGGTGATTCTTGAAGGATCTAGAACCAGAAATACCATTTGACCCAGCAATCTCATTACTGGGTATGTACCCAAACGATTACAAATCATTCTACTATAAAGACACATGCACACATATGTTTATTGTGGCACTGTTCACAATAGCAAAGACTTAGAACCAACCCAAATGCCTATCAATGATAGACTGGATACAGAACATGTGGCATATATACACCATGGAATACTATGCAAAATGGATGAGTTCATGTCCTTTGCAGGGACATGGATGAAGCCGGAAACCATCATTCTCAGCAAACTAGCACAAGAACAGAAAACCAAAAACTGCATGTTCTCACTCATAAGTGGAAGTTGAACAATGACAACGTATGGACACAGGGAGGGAAACATCACACACCAGGGCCTGTTGTGGGGCTGGGGGTCTGGGAGAGGGATAGCATTAGGAGAAATACCTAATGTAGATGATGGGTTGATAGGTGCAGCAAACCACCATGGCATGCATATACCTATGTAACAAACTTGCACATTCCGCCCATGTATCCTAGAACTTAAAGTATAATTAAAAAAAAGAAAAAATTATGAGACATACAAAGTGGCAAGCTGATGTGACAGATAGTCAAGATATAGAAGCTTTCTCACAGGCCATCCAGATATTGAAATGAGTGAACTAATACTTAAAAAGATATGCATGAACTTTTCAATTTAATATAGACAATGACCAACAAATAAAAACTGGATGATTTTAGAATTGAAACCTCTATATATAATTAAGTGAGCATTTTGAAACTGAAAAATATACTATATGAAACGAATAACTCAATAGATTGGCTTAATAGTAGGTTACACATAGGATAATTAGTTAAACAAAAGCAGGGTCAATAGAAAACAGCTAAACTGAAGTATAGAAATATAAAATGGTATATATATAAAAGTATAAGAGAGATGTTGGACATGTTCATACATCAAACATATGAGCAATTAAGGTCCAAAGAGTAGAGAGGAGATAAGAAAGAAACAATATTCAAAAAGGTTATAGCCAATGATATTTTTTTGAAATTAATGAAAGATATAAACCTACCCATTAAGAAGCTCAGTAGGGGGCAGAGCAAGATGGCCAAATAGGAGCAGCTCCAGTCTCCAACTCCCAGCGCCAGCGACACAGAAGACCGGTGATTTCTGCATTTTCAACTGAGGTACTGGGTTCATCTCACTGGGGAGTGCCGGACGATCGGAGCTGGTCAGCTGCTGCAGCCCGACCAGCGAGAGCTGAAGCAGGGCGAGGCATTGCCTCACCTGGGAAGCGCAAGGGGGAAGGGAGTCCCTTTTCCTAGCCAGGGGAACTGAGACACACAACACCTGGAAAATCGGGTAACTCCCACCCCAATACTGCGCTTTAGGAAACAGGCACACCAGGAGATCATATCCCACACCTGGCCGGGAGGGTCCCACACCCACGGAGCCTCCCTCGTTGCTAGCGCAGCAGTCTGTGATCTACCGGCAAGGCAGCAGCGAGGCTGGGGGAGGGGCGCCCGCCATTGCTGAGGCTTAAGTAGGTAAACAAAGCTGCTGGGAAGCTCGAACTGGGTGGAGCTCACAGCAGCTCAAGGAAACCTGCCTGTCTCTGTAGACTCCACCTCTGGGGACAGGGCACAGTAAACTAAGACACACAGACACCTCTGCACAGACGCAAACGACTCTGTCTGACAGCTTTGAAGAGAGCAGTGGATCTCCCAACACGGAGGTTGAGATCTGAGAAGGGACAGACTCCCTGCTCAAGCGGGTCCCTGACCCCTGAGTAGCCTAACTGGGAGACATCCCCCACTAGGGGCAGTCTGACACCCCACACCTCACAGGGAGGAGTACACCCCTGAGAGGAAGCTTCCAAAGCAAGAATCAGACAGGTACACTCGCTGTTCAGAAATATTCTATCTTCTGCAGCCTCTGCTGCTGATACCCAGGCAAACAGGGTCTGGAGTGGACCTCAAGCAATCTCCAACAGACCTACAGCTGAGGGTCCTGACTGTTAGAAGGAAAACTATCAAACAGGAAGGACACCTACACCAAAACCCCATCAGTACATCACCATCATCAAAGACCAGAGGCAGATAAAACCACAAAGATGGGGAAAAAGCAGGGCAGAAAAGCTGGAAATTCAAAAAATAAGAGCGCATCTCCCCCGGCAAAGGAGCGCAGCTCATCGCCAGCAACGGATCAAAGCTGGACGGAGAATGACTTTGACGAGATGAGAGAAGAAGGCTTCAGTCCATCAAATTTCTCAGAGCTAAAGGAGGAGTTACGTACCCAGCGCAAAGAAACTAAAAATCTTGAAAAAAAAGTGGAAGAATTGATGGCTAGAGTAATTAATGCAGAGAAGGTCCTAAACGAAATGAAAGAGATGAAAACCATGACACGAGAAATACGTGACAAATGCACAAGCTTCAGTAACCGACTCGATCAACTGGAAGAAAGAGTATCAGCGATTGAGGATCAAATGAATGAAATGAAGCGAGAAGAGAAACCAAAAGAAAAAAGAAGAAAAAGAAACGAACAAAGCCTGCAAGAAGTATGGGATTATGTAAAAAGACCAAATCTACGTCTGATTGGGGTGCCTGAAAGTGAGGGGGAAAATGGAACCAAGTTGGAAAACACTCTTCAGGATATCATCCAGGAGAACTTCCCCAACCTAGTAGGGCAGGCCAACATTCAAATCCAGGAAATACAGAGAACGCCACAAAGATACTCCTCGAGAAGAGCAACTCCAAGACACATAATTGCCAGATTCACCAAAGTTGAAATGAAGGAAAAAATCTTAAGGGCAGCCAGAGAGAAAGGTCGGGTTACCCACAAAGGGAAGCCCATCAGACTAACAGCAGATCTCTCAGCAGAAACTCTACAAGCCAGAAGAGAGTGGGGGCCAATATTCAACATTCTTAAAGAAAAGAATTTTAAACCCAGAATTTCATATCCAGCCAAACTAAGTTTCATAAGTGAAGGAGAAATAAAATCCTTTACAGATAAGCAAATGCTTAGAGATTTTGTCACCACTAGGCCTGCCTTACAAGAGATCCTGAAGGAAGCACTAAACATGGAAAGGAACAACCGGTACCAGCCATTGCAAAAACATGCCAAAATGTAAAGACCATTGAGGCTAGGAAGAAACTGCATCAACTAATGAGCAAAATAACCAGTTAATATCATAATGGCAGGATCAAGTTCACACATAACAATCTTAACCTTAAATGTAAATGGACTAAATGCTCCAATTAAAAGACACAGACTGGCAAACTGGATAAAGAGTCAAGACCCATCAGTCTGCTGTATTCAGGAGACCCATCTCACACGCAGAGACATACATAGGCTCAAAATAAAGGGATGGAGGAAGATTTACCAAGCAAATGGAGAACAAAAAAAAGCAGGGGTTGCAATACTAGTCTCTGATAAAACAGACTTTAAACCATCAAAGATCAAAAGAGACAAAGAAGGCCATTACATAATGGTAAAGGGATCAATTCAACAGGAAGAGCTAACTATCCTAAATATATATGCACCCAATACAGGAGCACCCAGATTCATCAAGCAAGTCCTTAGAGACTTACAAAGAGACTTAGACTCCCATACAATAATAATGGGAGACTTCAACACTCCACTGTCAACATTAGACAGATCAACGAGACAGAAAGTTAACAAGGATATCCAGGAATTGAACTCATCTCTGCAGCAAGCAGACCTAATAGACATCTATAGAACTCTCCACCCCAAATCAACAGAATATACATTCTTCTCAGCACCACATCATACTTACTCCAAAATTGACCACGTAATTGGAAGTAAAGCACTCCTCAGCAAATGTACAAGAACAGAAATTATAACAAACTGTCTCTCAGACCACAGTGCAATCAAACTAGAACTCAGGACTAAGAAACTCAATCAAAACCGCTCAACTACATGGAAACTGAACAACCTGCTCCTGAATGACTACTGGGTACATAACGAAATGAAGGCAGAAATAAAGATGTTCTTTGAAACCAATGAGAACAAAGATACAACATACCAGAATCTCTGGGACACATTTAAAGCAGTGTGTAGAGGGAAATTTATAGCACTAAATGCCCACAAGAGAAAGCAGGAAAGATGTAAAATTGACACTCTAACATCGCAATTAAAAGAACTAGAGAAGCAAGAGCAAACACATTCGAAAGCTAGCAGAAGGCAAGAAATAACTAAGATCAGAGCAGAACTGAAGGAGATAGAAACACAAAAAACCCTCCAAAAAATCAATGAATCCAGGAGTTGGTTTTTTGAAAAGATCAACAAAATTGACAGACCACTAGCCAGACTAATAAAGAAGAAAAGAGAGAAGAATCAAATCGACGCAATTAAAAATGATCAAGGGGATATCACCACTGACCTCACAGAAATACAAACTACCATCAGAGAATACTATAAACACCTCTACGCAAATAAACTGGAAAATCTAGAAGAAATGGATAATTTCCTGGACACTTACACTCTTCCAAGACTAAACCAGGAAGAAGTTGAATCCCTGAATAGACCAATAGCAGGCTCTGAAATTGAGGCAACAATTAATAGCCTACCAACCAAAAAAAGTCCAGGACCAGATGGATTCACAGCTGAATTCTACCAGAGGTACAAAGAGGAGTTGGTACCATTCCTTCTGAAACTATTCCAATCAATAGAAAAAGAGGGAATCCTCCCTAACTCATTTTATGAGGCCAACATCATCCTGATACCAAAGCCTGGCAGAGACACAACAAAAAAAGAGAATTTTAGACCAATATCCCTGATGAACATCGATGCAAAAATCCTCAATAAAATACTGGCAAACCGGATTCAGCAACACATCAAAAAGCTTATCCACCATGATCAAGTGGGCTTCATCCCTGGGATGCAAGGCTGGTTCAACATTTGCAAATCAATAAACATAATCCAGCATATAAACAGAACCAAAGACAAAACTCACATGATTATCTCAATTGATGCAGAAAAGGCTTTTGACAAAATTCAACAGCCCTTCATGCTAAAAACGCTCAATAAATTCGGTATTGATGGAACGTACCTCAAAATAATAAGAGCTATTTATGACAAACCCACAGCCAATATCATACTGAACGGGCAAAAACTGGAAAAATTCCCTTTGAAAACTGGCACAAGACAGGGATGCCCTCTCTCACCACTCCTATTCAACATAGTGTTGGAAGTTCTGGCTAGGGCAATCAGGCAAGAGAAAGAAATCAAGGGTATTCAGTTAGGAAAAGAAGAAGTCAAATTGTCCCTGTTTGCAGATGACATGATTGTATATTTAGAAAACCCCATTGTCTCAGCCCAAAATCTCCTTAAGCTGATAAGCAACTTCAGCAAAGTCTCAGGATACAAAATTAATGTGCAAAAATCACAAGCATTCTTATACACCAGTAACAGACAAACAGAGAGCCAAATCAGGAATGAACTTCCATTCACAATTGCTTCAAAGAGAATCAAATACCTAGGAATCCAACTTACAAGGGATGTAAAGGACCTCTTCAAGGAGAACTACAAACCACTGCTCAGTGAAATCAAAGAGGACACAAACAAATGGAAGAACATACCATGCTCATGGATAGGAAGAATCAATATTGTGAAAATGGCCATACTGCCCAAGGTAATTTATAGATTCAATGCCATCCCCATCAAGCTACCAATGAGTTTCTTCACAGAATTGGAAAAAACTGCTTTAAAGTTCATATGGAACCAAAAAAGAGCCCGCATCTCCAAGACAATCCTAAGCCAAAAGAACAAAGCTGGAGGCATCACGCTACCTGACTTCAAACTATACTACAAGGCTACAGTAACCAAAACAGCATGGTACTGGTACCAAAACAGAGATATAGACCAATGGAACAGAACAGAGTCCTCAGAAATAATACCACACATCTACAGCCATCTGATCTTTGACAAACCTGAGAGAAACAAGAAATGGGGAAAGGATTCCCTATTTAATAAATGGTGCTGGGAAAATTGGCTAGCCATAAGTAGAAAGCTGAAACTGGATCCTTTCCTTACTCCTTATACGAAAATTAATTCAAGATGGATTAGAGACTTAAATGTTAGACCTAATACCATAAAAATCCTAGAGGAAAACCTAGGTAGTACCATTCAGGACATAGGCATGGGCAAAGATTTCATGTCTAAAACACCAAAAGCAACAGCAGCAAAAGCCAAAATTGACAAATGGGATCTCATTAAACTAAAGAGCTTCTGCACAGCAAAAGACACTACCATCAGAGTGAACAGGCAACCTACAGAATGGGAGAAAATTTTTGCAATCTACTCATCTGACAAAGGGCTAATATCCAGAACCTACAAAGAACTCAAACAAATTTACAAGAAAAAAACAAACAACCCCATCAAAAAGTGGGCAAAGGACATGAACAGACATTTCTCAAAAGAAGACATTCATACAGCCAACAGACACATGAAAAAATGGTCATCATCACTGGCCATCAGAGAAATGCAAATCAAAACCACCATGAGATACCATCTCACACCAGTTAGAATGGCAATCATTAAAAAGTCAGGAAACAACAGGTGCTGGAGAGGATGTGGAGAAATAGGAACACTTTTACACTGTTGGTGGGATTGTAAACTAGGTCAACCATTATGGAAAACAGTATGGCGATTCCTCAAGGATCTAGAACTAGATGTACCATATGACCCAGCCATCCCATTACTGGATATATACCCAAAGGATTACAAATTATGCTGCTATAAAGACACATGCACACGTATGTTTATTGCAGCACTATTCACAATAGCAAAGACTTGGAATCAACCCAAATGTCCATCAGTGACAGATTGGATTAAGAAAATGTGGCACATATACACCATGGAATACTATGCAGCCATAAAAAAGGATGAGTTTGAGTCCTTTGTAGGGACTTGGATGCAGCTGGAATCCATCATTCTTAGCAAACTATCACAAGAACAGAAAACCAAACACCGCATGTTCTCACTCATAGGTGGGAACTGAACAATGAGATCACTCGGACTCAGGAAGGGGAACATCACACACCGGGGCCTATCATGGGGAGGGGGGAGGGGGGAGGGATTGCATTGGGAGTTATACCTGATGTAAATGACGAGTTGATGGGTGCAGCACAGCAACATGGCACAAGTATACATAGGTAACAAACCTGCACGTTATGCACATGTACCCTACAACTTAAAGTATAATAATAATAAATAAATTAAAAAAAATAAAAATAAAAAAATAAAAATAAATAAAGAAGCTCAGTAAACCCCAAGCAAGATAAATACGAAGAAAATCACAGCTAGACACATCATAATTTTCTGAAAACTAAAGATGAGTAAGACCTAAGAGTATTCATCACAATCAGGTCTGAGCTATCACAGTTGTTAAAGGGAACACTTCTGATAGAAGAAAAATGACCTCAGACTGAAATAGTAGGCATATAGAAAGAATAACTGAACAACACAATTCAGAATTTGACCTAATTACATATGGTTACTAGTTTCCAACTATTGCTGTAACAAATCAGCACAAATTTAGTGACAACATAAATTTATTCTCTTATAGTTATGAAGGTCAGAAGTCTGAAATGAGTCTCACTGGGCTAAATTCAAGGTGTGTTGGTAGGCAGGATTGGTTCTTTCTGGAGGTTGTAAGGGAAATGTATTAGAGTTCCTCAGAGAAACAGAACCAAATGGGGATACACACATACACAAACACACACACACACACACACACACAGTTGGCTTATGCAATTATGGAGGCTAAGAAATTGCAAGACCTTCAGTCAGTACACACTGGAGACCTGGGAGAGCCAATGTGTAATTCCAGTTTGAGTTCAAATTTCTGCAAACCATGAGAACTGGTGGTGTAACTTCCAGCTCAGAAGTTGGCAGGCTTGTGACCCAAGAAAAGCCAATGTTTCAGTTCAAGTATGAGGGTCAGGAAAGAATGACACCCAAGCTTAAAGCAGTCAGATAGAAGGAGTTTCCTCTTATTCAGCCTTGTTGCTCTATTCAAGTCTTCAATTGATTGGGTGATGTCCACACACATTGGTGAGGGCAATACTCTTTACTCAACCTACTGATTCAGACGCTAATCTCTGGAAACACTATCACAGACATATCCAGAAATAATGTTTGAGCAGGCATCTGGGTATTCTTTATCTGAGTCAAGTAGACACCTAAAATCAGCCATCACAAATCCACCTCTTGTCAACTTGACACCCATACTTTTCTCCTTAAACCATACCTAATATCCAAAAAACGATAATGAATGACAAGGTCATAATTCTGCCTAATATGATATAGCTATCCTGCATAAAACTAAAAATGCACAAAATCCTCCCTAGAAAAGGAAGTAAAGTCCTTGAGCAACGTTTACTCTTCTCTTTGATATTTGATATTGTTTGAATCTGTGTCTTTGCCCAAATCTCATATCAAATTGTAATCCCTATTGTTGGAGGTGGGGTCTGGTGGGTTGTGATTTGATCATGGAGGCAGATTTCCCCCTTGGTGCTGTTCTAGTGATAGTGAATGAATTCTTGGGAGATCTGGCAATTTAACAGTGTGTGGCACCTCCCCTGCCACCTGCTCCTGCCATGTAAAACATCTGCTCCTTTATTGCTTTCCACCATGAATAAAAGCTCTGAGTTATCCTCAGAAGATGCCACCATGCTTTCTCTACAGCCTGCAGAATTGTGATCCATTAAACTTCTTATAAATTACCCAGTCTCAGGCATTTCTTTATGGCAATGTGAGAGTGGACTAATATGGAAAATTGGTACTGGGAGTGGGGCATTGCTATAAAGATATCTGAAAATGTGGAAGAAACTTTTAAAGTGGCTAATGAGTAGAGGTTGGAAGAGTGTGGAGAGATCAGAAGACAAGAAGATGAAGGAAGGTTTGGCACTTCCTAGAGACTTTTTGAATGATGGTGTCCTAAATGCTGATAGTAATATGGGCAGAGATGGCTAGGCTGAGGAGGTTGCTGATGGAGATGAGGAACTTATTGGGAACTGAAGCAAAGGTCACTTTTGTTATGCCTCAGCAAAAAGGTTGGTTGAATTCTACCTCTGCCTTAGGAATTTGTGAAACTTTGAACTTGAGAGAAATGATTTAGGGTATCTGGCAAAAGAAATTTCTAAGCAGCAAAGTATTCAAGATGTGGCCAGGCTGCTTCTAACAAACTATGCTCATATATGTAAGCAAAGAAACCACCTGAAACTGGAACTTATATTTGAAATGAAAGTGGAGTAGGCCAGGTGTGGTGGCTCAAGCCTGTAATCCCAGCACTTTGGAAGGCCAAGGTGGGTGGATCACGAGGTCAGGAGATCGAGACCATCCTGGCTAAAATGGTGAAACCCCATCTCTACTAAAGAAATACAAAACATTAGCCGGGCGTGGTGGCAGGCACCTGTAGTCCCAGCTACCAGGGAGGCTGAGGCAGGAGAATGGCGTGAACCCAGGAGATGGAGCTGGCAGTGAGCCGAGATCGCACCACTGCACTCCAACCTGGGCAACAGAGTGAGACTCTGCCTCAAAAACAAACAAACAAACAAACAAACAAACAAACAAAAAAAAGAAAGTGGAGCATAAAAGTTTGGAAAATTTGCAGCCTGACCATGTGGTAGAAAAGAAAATCCCATTTGCAGGGGAGGAATTCAAGCAGGTTGCAGAAATTTGCATAACTAAAAGGAAGCCAAGTGATAATAACTAAGAAAGGGAGGAAAAGGCCTTGAAGACATTTCAGAGAACTTTGTGGCAGCCTCTTCTATCACAGGCCTGGAGGCTTAGGAGGACAGAAGGGTTTTGTTGGCCAGGCCCAGGGCCCTGTTGCCCTGTGCAGCCTTGGGTCACTGCTTTTTGCCTGCCAACCACTCCAGCTCCAGCCATTGCTAAAAGGGGCACACATATAGCTCTAGCCACTGTTTCAGAGGGTGTAAGCTGTAAACCTTGGCAGCTTCCACATGATGTTGAGCCTGTGGGCATGTAGAGTGCAAAAGTTGAGGCTTGAGAACCCCTGCCTAGATTTCAGAAGATGTATGGAAAAGCCTGGATGTCCAAGGAGAAGCCTGCTGCCAGGGCAGCGCCCTCATGGAAAACCTCCACTAGGGAAGTGCAGAGGGGATATGTGGGATTGGAGCCCCCACACTTAGCCCCAACTAGGACACCACTTAGTGGAGTTGTGAGAAGAGGGCCCCCATGCTCCAGACCCGAGAATGGTAGAGCCATTGGCAGCTTGCACTACATGCCTGGAAAAGCTACAGACCTTCAATGGTAGCCCTTGAGAGCAACTGTATAGGCTGAACCTTACAAAGCCAAAAAGGTGGAACTTCCCAAGGCCTTGGGAGCCTACCTCTTGTACTAGTGTGTCCTGGATATGAGACATGGAGTCAAAGGAGATTATTTTCAAGCTTTAAGATTAATGACTGTCCTGCCAGGTCTCAGACATATGTGGGGGCACGTAGCCTCTTTCTTTTGGCCGATTTCTTCCTTTTGGAATGGGAATATTGACTCAATGCCTACACTCCCATTGTATCTTGGGAGCAACTAACTTGTTTTTGATTTTACAGGCCCATAGGTGGAAGGGACTAGCCTTGTATCCAATGAGGTTTTGGACTATAGACCTTTCAGGTAATGCTGAAATGAGTTAAGACTTTGGGGGACCGTTGGGAAGGCATGATTGTATTTTAAAATGTGGGAACATAAAATTTGGGAGGGGCCCTGGAAGGAATGATATGGTTTGGATCTTTGTCCTCACTCAAATCTCATGTCAAGTTGTAATCCTCAGTGTTGGAGGTGGGACCTGGTAGGTGGTGATTGGATCGTGGGGATGGATTTCTCTCTTGGTACTTTTCTAGTGGTAGTCAGTGAGTTATTGTGAGATCTTGTCATTTTAAAGTATGTGGCACCTCCCCACACCTTGGTCTTTCCCCTGCCATGGAAGACACCTGCTCCCACTTTTCCTTCTGCCATGAATGAAAGCTCTCTGAGCCCTCCCCAGTAGATGCTTCCATGTTTCCTGTACAACATGAAGAATTGTGAGAAGATTAAACCTCTTTTATTATAAATTACCCAGTCTCAGGTGTTTCTTTATAATAATGCAAGAACAGACTAATACAATATTCTATTACTTAAATACTATGATGTAAAATAAACGATACCTAAATACTATGATACAAAGTCAATATATCTTATGTTACATGATCAGGGAATAAGAGAGGAAACACAAAGACTATATATATATATATATATATATATAAATCAAAACACACACATATACAGAAATGCTCACATGTACACAAACATATTCATGTACACAAATATATTCATAATAAAATAAAAAATTTAAAACTTTTAAAATTGCAATCCTTGTTTCTGTAACTCTTATTTATACCTAGTTAGAGCTAGTATTTATAACTCCCTTCTTTTACTAGTCATTCTGTATTTCCTCTGTTTTCAGCAGACACCTCAGCTGATCATGGTTCTTTCCCTGTAGGGTAACCCAAAACTTCATTCCAGAAGTGTCTGGGCAATTAGTAGTCCTGCCTGGATTGGGTTGTTGTAGTTTTCCATTGACCTTAATCACAGGGCAAGTGCTATGGTTTGACTGTGTCCCCCAAAATTCATATGTTGGAAACATAATCACCAATGCAACAATACTGAGAGGTAAGATCTTAAAGAATTGATTAGGTCATGAGGGCTCTGCTTTCATGAATGGATCGATGCCATTATCGTGGGAATGGGCTTGTTATAAAAGTAAATTCAGCCTTCTCTTGCTGTCTTGTTTTTGTATACTCTCTTGCCATATGATGCCTTCCTCCATATTATGATGCAGCAGGAAGGCCTTCAACTTCTATAGTTCTTTCATCTTAGACTTCCCAGTCTCCAGAACTGTAAGAAATAAACTTCTTTTCTTTATAAATTACCCAGTCTGTGGCATTGTGTATAACAGTACAAAATGGACTGAGACAACATGGTAATACCAAAAGACACTCTAAGAGCTCTCCTGTGTTCCAGACACACTCTTCCTTACCTCCGTGATGGAGCAGTGGTTCAATTTCCCATTTGCAGTCAGGATCAGTCATCCCAGCCAGCACAGTGACTCCTTTCTTTGCTTGCTGATTCAGAGATGAGAAGAACCCAAAGAACCTAGGCAG
Source organism: Macaca mulatta (assembly GCF_049350105.2). Taxonomy (NCBI): domain Eukaryota; kingdom Metazoa; phylum Chordata; class Mammalia; order Primates; family Cercopithecidae; genus Macaca; species Macaca mulatta. The sequence goes on along the minus strand of NC_133426.1, from coordinate 121,485,299 downwards.
TTGTCTTAACTTCCAGTTCAACTGAATCATTGTTGTGTCTCCTGGTGGGAGCATTCCTCCCTTTGAAAATAACACCATTAGCCCAGGAGAATATAAGGGCATGCGACCAGAAGCAAAAATTTTGCTTGTGGGATACTAGGGGTAATACTTAGTGGCACCACTCATTTCCACCACTTGATTCCTATACCCATGAATTCTGGTTATGTGAGAAAAAGCATCATATATTGATTGCTGATTGAGAGCACATACAGCCTTCTGGAGAACCTGCAAGGTATTGACACCTACTTTTCCATTTTCCCACTTTTTCCTTCCATGTAAACTACATGATGTGAAAATATCCTGAATTCATATATTTCTCATAAAAGGAAATGTGCGTTTTCTCTCAGTATTGGGATTATGGGGCAATTTTAGTTTTTTCATTATGTATTACTATGTTTTGAACATCTTATAATAAATATATTACTGTTATATTAGAAAATATCAATACATTTTGCAAAAAGAATAACAGGTACATGCCCTTATTCCATGCAAAATTTTATATTTAAACAACTAAATATTACAGGGAGACATTCTGACACATTTCTAAATGTTTCTACCATACATTTGCAAAATAAAATATGAGCTTACTACTATCAAGAAAATTCTCAATAAAATGCAAAAACACTTATTTTTTGTACTTCTTTTCCTCCTCTTGACACAATTGTCCTTTTATACAGAAAAAGTTATCCCAATAAAGTCAAAATAATTCATTAGTATCAAAACATTTTATTTGAGTATAGAATGAATGCCAGCGTTCAATAATGTTTAAATACATACACTAATTTATACTTTTTTCCTTTGCTCCAATGACAAGTTCATTCCAGGTACTGTGTTTGCATTCAGTTATACCAAGTATACCGTCCATCCTCTTTTGAATATCTGCCTGTCATGAGTGGCACAAAGTTAGAGATAACCAGTTCTGTGCGTGTTTGTGTCATCTTTCCTCAATATCAGGCTTTTATTGATTTTATTAATGCTATTTCTTTTCTTTTATTTATTTTATTTTTTTGAGATGGAACCTCACTCTGTTGCCCAGGCTGGAGTACAGTGCCGTGATTTCATCTCACTTCAACCTCTGCCTCCCGGGTTCAAGAGATTCTCCTGCCTTAACCTCCTGATTACCTGGGATAACAGGTGCCAACCACCATGACCAGCTAATTTTTTTTGTATTTTTAGTAGAGACTGAGTTTCACCATGTTGGCCAGGCTGGTCTTGAACTCCTGACCTCAGGTGATCCGCCCGCCTTGGCCTTTCAAACTGCTGAGATAACAGGTGTGAGCCACCACTCCTGGACTATTGATGCTATTTCAATCACAAAATTCACAAGCTACATGGATTTCCCAAGGAGGCAATTCCCCTTAGTACTTCCTTTCCACTTGTTAGAGCCATGGGTACACAGGCTCAAGCCACTCCATAAGTCAGTTAATATTGCAAACCATACATAATAGTATACTTAATATAGAAGTGTTACAGATTAAACATACCATAACAAACAAAGTAACATTTAACATTGAGAGGAAGAAGACATAGGGGAAAGGGTTAACAAAAATGTCTAGGGTATATATAATACAATATTATTATTATTGGAGTCAAGGTAAACTTTCCCATTGCTCCCTGAAGGTCTGCTGAAAATTAATAAGAAAAAAGGCATACACATGTATTTAACTTGTACACAAGGGAGCCTTCAGAATGAAGACCCTAACCCACAATGAAGTACAGAAGTTTGAGGTTACAGAAAGAATGGGGTCTTGGATCCTGGCAAAACAGGTTATGTAAGGTGGGAGACGAGGAATTCTATTGAAGGGCAACAAATGTTTACTAAGGAGAATGAATGAATAGGGAACAGAAATAACCTGGTAAATAGTTCTCCTTGGCATTTGAATGAGTCTGAGAGACAGACATTATCTTGTGAAGGGGTCTGTTCATGTATGGTTACATTCTTGATCTTCTTTCCTACTATAGATAATGAGATAACAGACAGGGGAGCTAAAAAACAATTGATCTCCTTGGTGGGTCAAGTAAGGATAAAGGAACTTCAGCTAAAGGAACTTCAGAGAACAACTTTATCCTATGCTTTGGGAGAGAAGATGGTGAGGGGAGGTAAGAGGGACCTTGAGGGTTCTTCAGCATGTCAGAACACCATATTATGCAATATCACTAGAAAGTAGTCCCCAATAGTATGCTATTCTGTTTGAGCATGGTTTGAACATAGAACTGTGTTCTTCTTCATCACTTATTATTAGGTGGAAAACAAAACAGGAAGAGTGGCAACAAATGCAACTCACTTTAGTTCCGCAACTTCTTTTGAGTTTTTATTATGTCTTAGATTTAGACCAGCTTTTTATTGGCTGATTTTGTCTTAAAATAATGAAGGAAATAAAAATATTTCACCCCAAAATATATTTATTTAGTATATTTTGAGATGGCTGTTCAGAAAGCCAACAAACAGAAGTAGTCTATTAGTCCATTTTCTCACTGCTATAAAGAACTGCCCAAGACTGGATAATTCATAAAGGAAAGATGTTTAATTGACTCACAGTTACTCATGCCTGTAGAGGCTTCAGAAAACTTACAGTCATGGCAGAAGGTGAAGGGGAAGCAAGGCACCTTCTTCACAAGGCAGCAGAAAGGAGAGTGAATGCAGGAGGAACTACCAAACATTTATAAAACCATCAGATCTCATGAGAACTTAGGAACAGCACGGAGGAAACTGCCCCTATGATTCAATTATCCTCACCTGGTCTCTCCCTTGACATGTGGGGATTATGGGGATTACAATTCAAGATCAGATTTTGGGTGGGGACACAGCCAAACTGTATGAAGTAGCCCTGCAAAGCTATCTTTCCTTAGGGAGATTTGTATCTGTAGAGAATCTACATTGATGCAGCCAGGGTTTCTCTGAGGCCTTCCCTTGTCCAGATCTACGAAAGATTAACTGAGAGTCTGACACCTTTAAAGGTCTGAAAGAAACACTTATCACCTATTCTCTCTGGGGACTGCTACCTGTGAGGTTTCATCTACATAACAAGATCGCCTTTGCTAGCCTGGCCTCCTCTTTTCTCGCTACCATGACCTGTTTTGCCACTATAGCATGACTTACTAGCAACATAACCTATTTTGCCAGAATCCAAGCCCTCATTCTTCCTCAAGATAGTATAACCTCAAGATAGTATATAAGCTTCTGAACCTCATTGGGGGATTAGAGTAATCACTCCATGGTTCTACCCTGTGTGCATGTTAATAAATATGCCTTTTCTCCAATTAATGTGACTTTTATGAGTTGAATTTTCACCAAAACTTCAGAGAGTGAAGGGGAAGTTTTCCTTTGGCCCCTACAATAACAATGCTTGTTTTTTTTGTAATTTGCACACCTAAGGAGCTGCTTCTAAAAACATTTTTCCATTGAGCAAGTCATGCATTAGTACTTCATTTATTTTTGCCGAGAACAACTACCTACAAGTAAGTGAATGTTTATTATAGTAATAAACAGGTAAAAACACTATTATTTGCCTCTTTTTATGAGCATATTGAGAAACAGAAAAACATTACTGGATTGGGATTCAGAGCTGATAATGCAGAAGTAAAAACAAATATAAGACAAAATTCCAGAAGTCTGTAAACTCCTGGATAAGATCTAAGTATTCATTTCTCCATTTAATGGTAAATATCTGGATTCTTACATGTTATTGGATATCATAAATTCAAGAAAACAGCATTAAAATTAAATCCATCTTCACAAAAACTAATTCATCCATTTATTTTATAAATATTTACTAAGCTTCTTCCCTATGCCAAGCTCTCTTCTAAGCACTGCAGATACAGCAGTAAAACAGAGAAAAAGTTTCCTTGCCCTCAAGTAGCTTACATACTAGTAGGGTGGGGTATGGAGACTTGTTGGCTCCATATTCAGCTGTACTTTCCCTTATTCCCTTACAGAGAGATTAGACAATAAAATAAATTGGTAAATAATATATGTTTTATTCTACTGGCTGATGAGTGCTATGGAAAAAAGAAAGTGAGGAAGAAAGATAGTGTTGTGGGTGGTGAATCCCTATGGGCCTGCAGCAACCTCAATTCTTGTCTCCTCAGGAGAAAGAATTCGATTGAGGAGGCATAAGGCAGAAGAAGAGACCAAGGCAAGTTTTAGAGCAGGAGTGAAAGTTTATTAAAAAGTTTTAGACCAGGAACAAAAGGAAGGAAAGTACACTTGGAAGAGGGCCAAGTGAACGACTTGGAACACAAGTGCCCCGTTTGACTTTTGACTTAGGGTTTTATATGTTGGCATACTTCTGGGGTCTTGGATCCCTTCTTTCCTGATGCTTTCCTTGGGGTGGGCTGTCTGCATGAACAGTGACTGTTAGCACTTGGGAGGGGAGCATGCTCAGTATGTTCACTGGAGTTGAATGCATGCTCACTTGAGGCATTATTCCCTTACCAATGGAAAGTCCCTGGAAGGTCATATACCAGTTAAACTTCGCCATTTTGCATCTTAATGTGCATGCTTGAGCCCACTTGCCCAACTTATCGGGAATATAAGATTTTATTGGGAAGCTGCTAATCACCAGTTTCAGGTGTTTCTAACTGCCTTTCCCTGGCGCCGGTTGTGACCAATTATTATTTTAGAGAAACAGTGTGAAAACTGTCCGACCATTACCTAATGGTCGCCTGACATTCCTGGTGTGGGTGTTGGAGGGAGCCCTCTCCTGTCCTACTCATGTCTAACTAGCTACCTACCCTAACAATAGGAACTGTAGAGCTTGATTTTAGCGGGTAGGTAATGTTCAGGTTGCAGTTTAAAAAACATCTGGTAAACAGTTTTCTTAGTCCATTTTATCAGATAGGCAGAAATAAAAATAAGTTCTTGCTAAAAAAATATATCTTTGTTATCCATGATGCTTAATAATTCCAATTCATTATTGTACAGATTAAGGAAATTAATCAGAGCACAGCCCTTTCTCCATAGTCAAAGAATGATAGAAAATTCAGAAAAACAATAAGGGCAATTTAAAGACACATGTTACAAGTGTTTTTCCCCTGAAAGTGACTTCTCCCAATGAATTCTAAAAACATATGAAAAAATATTTATCTTTGGGGAAGGAGCTTTAAAGCAAGTAGTTTACTTTGAGTACTAAACTCTGATTTTTTTTCTATGTTCAAATTCTTTCCTAAGGGGCCTGGGGAGTCATGCGTTACAAACCATAAAATGTTATTAAACAGGTCTTTTTTGAACCAGCTCAATGTGGCTTACTTTCCAACCTGACTCTGGTATGGCATTGCATGACAGCAGATTCCCTTATCTTAACTTAAACATTCCTTTCTACTGACTCCAAATTTTTAGACAAAGCTTAACTCTTTCAACCAATTGCCAACTAAAGAATTCCTAAACCCACCTATGACTTGTAAGCTCCCATTATGAGCTGTCCTGCTTATTTGGGCCAAACCAATGTTTGCCTTTTATGTATTGATTTATAATTTTACCTGCAATTTCTGGGTCCCTGAAATATATAAAACCAAACTGCAACGCAACTGCCTTGGGTGCACTTTCTCAGAACCTCTGGAGACTGTTTTTCCCCAGGATATGATCACGCATACTGAGTCAGAATAAAGCTCTTTAAATATATTGTCAGAATTTGGCTTTTCTGGTGTCAATTCCTTCACATTTCACATTCTTAGAAAATATGTGGGGAGAATAGTTTTACAGAGGAGCAGGAAGCTATCCGGAGAAGTATTTCCTCAGCACAAATGTCAGAGCTCCTATACTCTCTGTGTCTGTTCAGCCCAAGGACATTTAGAACAAAATTTAGAACAAAAGGATATTTAGAACAAAAAAAGAAATTACAACAAATTACAAATTTTAAAAAGTTGACATCAAAATGTCATGTAATCTAGAGCAGTTATATATTAATCTCTATGTACATTTCTAATAACACATGAACACAGTGCTATAATACTTTTGTGCTGCATGTTTTTGCCTCTGTATTTTTGATAACCTCTTTATATGTCAATAATTTTGTAATATATTTTGCTACAGAATGTATAGAATAATAGTTTTTTATTAAAATTTATAAAAATAATTTTATTAATCAAAGTTTAGAATATACCCTTTAAGCCTCACAATTCATATATATTTTGTAGTTTTGTGTTTTACACTTAGATCTATGATCCATTTTAAGTCAAGTTTTGTATAACGTTTGAGATTTCAGTTGAGATTTACTTTCTCCCTATGTATGTCCAAAAGCTCTAGCACAATTTATTGAAAAAAAATTATTCATCCATTAAATCTTTCTGTGGTTTTAAATTTATTTTACTTAGTTCTTGACTTAAATTTATTTTACGAAAATATTTTTATCTTAATTACTAATTATTGATGAGAACTTTATCAATATAGTACATAGCAGTTCTGGATATATTTTTATATTCAGCCTTGTCACCCAGTAAGTCATTTTACCATAAGGATATCTTTTATCAGTTTATTGAAGATTCTCTGCTATTATCATTTAAAAAAATACCTCTATCTCATTCTGTGTATTTGTTCCTTCTGATTTTTTTTTAGCTATATCCTGGAGCCAGTCAATTCATACTCTGTCTTTTCTTACCTAATTTCCATTTGTTAACTCCTCTGCAATATCTTAGGGAAATGGATAAATTGGTCAATCACTAATAGTCTTTTCATTTCAATCTAGTCTATGGTTTATCTGCACTATTTTTTTTTTCAGCGACTATATTTTCTATTCCTAAGATTCTACTTGGTTCTTTTACATGTCTATTTTACTTCATATTCTCCTGTTTTTATGTTTATAAATCTTATTCCTAACTCTTCTAAAAAACAAAACACACCCATTCTATAGCTGCTTTCATATTGCTCTATTATTTGTAGATCCTGGTGTAATTTCTCCTCATTATTGATTTTCTATCTGTCTCTTGGTTATTCATGGTGTATACATTTTGTAATTTTTGCCTTCGAACCTGTCATTAGACATTTTTCTCTTCTGTGGGCGTTCTTGAAATGCTTCTCTAGTTATTTTTGTCTTGCTCTGACAGAATTCAAGAATTTTTGGTTAGTCTGTCATCTCGTGGTTTCCATCATACTCATATCACAGAAAATTTGGAAATTACACCCTCGGTAACTGGCATTTCAGTCTGCTGAGGAGGACATTTTTTATCTGCCTGTGGCTTGAGGTGAGGAGCTCAGTTTTGGCCGTGACCCTAGGCAAGTGAATTTCAGTATTCCATCAGTGAGAGAGCAGACTTTTACTTAGCAACAGGACGAGAGCCCAGTTCTAGCTTCATTTGGTGATTGGAGATTATTTCTTCAGATAGGGATTAAAGTCCCAGTTTCTAATTCCTGTATTTCATCCTAAACTCTTGGTGGTATCCTACTTTTAATTTCTGCTTCTCTCTCTTCATTCTTGAAATTCTGATGCCCCTATCTTAGGATAGACTTGTATCAAACTGACTTTTAAAAGTCTATTTCCCATAACCATTTTACTATATTATGACCATACATAGTAATTACAGGTAGATAAGAACTAACATATACAGGGTTACATTATGAATACAGGGTCTTTTGTGAAGATATGTGTTGAGGAATGCACAAAAAGGCAGGTGTCTAAGCTTCTATAATGGCTCTGCAAAGGCTCTTCATCTCACTCAGACTGAAAGCCAATGTCTTTTCACGTTTTGCATGATTAGGTCTTCTGTTACCTCTCTGACTTTATCTCCTCTTAGCGTCCCTCTGGCCCACTGTGTACCAGTCACGCCATCTTTTTTGCTATGCCCAAACACCTCAGATGCATTCCTATTTTTGGGTCCTTGCTTTTCTTTTATCTTCTGCTTGTAATGATGCTCCCCCAGGATATCCCCATAGATCCTTCCTCATCTCCATCAAGTCTTTTTTCAAATATTGCTTTCTCAGTGAAGCTTCTGCTGACCTTACAAAGAGTTTCACCCCACTTAAAATTGTACCCCTTCACCACAACCCTCTATAGTCCTCTTAAATTTTTTCATAGTACTCACACTTATCATATAACACATTGTATAACTTAGTTAAAAATATTTCCCCTCCCAATGGAATGTAAGCCCTATGAGTCCAGGGATTTTTTGATCTGTTTGCTCACACTCTATTTCCAGTACCTAAATAAGTGCCTAGCAAAGAGTAGTTGTTCAACAAATATCCCCATAATAAAATAATAAATTAATGAACTACTAGAGTAAGTCCTTATTTAATGTCATTCATAGGTTCTTGGAAACTGCAACTTTAAGTGAAATGATGTGTAAAGAAACCAGTTTTACCATGGGCTAATTGATATAAACAAGAGTTAATTTCCTATGACATATTTCTGGTCGCAAATAAACATCACTAAACTTCTAAATAAAGACCTCCAACGCTTCTAATATTAAACATTTAAATAGGCCAGGTGCAGTGACTCACACCTGTAATCACAGCACTTTTGGAGGTTGAGGCAGGCAGATCACATGAGCCCAGGAGTTTGAGAGCAGCCTGGGCAATGGGTGAAACCCCATCTCCACAAAAAGTACAAAATTAGCTGGATGTGGTGGCGTACACCTATAGTCCCAGTTATTTGGGAAGCTGAGGTAGGAAAATCACCTGATCCTGGGAGATTGAAGCTGCAGTGAGCTGTGATTGTACCACTACACTCCAGCCTAGGTGACAGAATAAGACCCTGTCTCAAAATAAATACATAAATAAATAACATTGAAATAAATGTGAGATATACATACATCTGAGAAAGATTAATGAAATTGAGTACAATAATTACTTACCTAATTATTCAAGTTCAGGGTCTTGAGTGGGTAGAACCTCTCCTGGAAGCTCAAGGCCTAAGTCAGGAACCAACCCTGGACAGGCTGCCATCCTATCACAGGGCACACTCACACAAACATGCACTCACACTCACATTGGGACTTGAGCACATGACAATTCATATAATATGCACAGCTTTGGGATGTGGGAGGAAACTGGACTACATGAGAAAACCCATGCAGACACAGGGAGAATGTGCAAACTCCACACAGACTGTGGCCACATGATATTGCTTGGCTTTGTGTCTCCACCCAAATCTCATCTTGAATTGTAATCCTCACGTGTCAAGGGAAGGACTTGGTGGGAGATGATTGGATCATGGGGGTGGTTTCTGCCATGCTGTTCTCGTGATAGCGAATGAGTTTTCATGAGAACTGATAGCCTTATAAGGGGCTCTTCCCTCTTTGCTTTCTCTTCTCTCTCCTGCTGCCCTACGAAAAAGGTCCTTGCTTCCCCTTCCACCATGATTGTAAGTTTCCTGAGGCCTCCCAAGCCATGAGGAACTGTGAGTCAATTAAACCTTTTTCCTTTATAAATTACCCATTCTCAGGTATTCTTTTAGCAGTGTGAATACGAACTAATACACCCCATCTGGGAATCGATTTTTTTCCTTATCAGTGTTATAAAGAAACCATGTTGAACAAAATGATGTTCAAGGAACTACTATATTGAGTTTAAGCTAAATTTGAGGTTTTTAAAAAAAGTTGATTGTACTCAGATGTGCCCTGTTAAGTATCAAATAAACACCTTGCTTAAAATACAAGTGAGTAGTTTCTAAGGGGAAATTGGTAGTCAGAGAGAGAGTTTCTAGGGCAGTTCACACCTGAAAAGTTCCCCACAAGCCCTATAGACCCCTCAGAGCACTTGGGCTCTTCAGCAACAGGCCTGTCAATCTTAGTGGAATCAAGGGTAATGGGCTAAACTGTGTCAAGAACACTATTTAAATACAGTCTCGTTGTATATGGAGTTAAGTCAATTATGTAAACTCTGTCCAGTATGAAGCTGTGTCACCTCATAAAATGTGTAGCTGCAATGTTTGTGAGAACTTGATCATTAGCATGCACTGGAGTGTTTCAGGCCTGTTATATGATGGATCTGATTATATAACAATATGCTTGCAATATTAAGTATGAATTGTTACTTGTTTCTATCAACTTTCCTAAAGCCTTATGTGGAGGATGTTTGGAAAACTACAGAGGTTATTATCATCAATTTTTCATTGTCAGTGAAAGTATTAAAGTTGAAGATAATTCAGACAAACTCTTCAAGGAATTTCAATAGTTCAGTGGATAAAGGAAGTACCAAGCATATGCTGTTAATCATATCAAATGTTTCAATAATTCTATTTTGAATTGTCAACTTTGCATAAGAAATTAACTTATCAGTGACATAAAGAATGAGTAAAATGTAATCATTTGTGTTCAAAATTTATGACTGTGTAGTCCTAGACTTATTTTTTTTGCTTATTACATTTCTATAACAGTATTTTAAAGTGGGTGATATTTATCGTGCTTATCTAAAAAGGTATCAATACATTTCTTATAACTGGTATAATTGTTTTTTATAATAATACAAAATATGATCAAATATATAACATTTTGTTGTGTTTTTTTCCCAATGGTATTGAAATTTGATTGACATGAATATATTTAGGATATAGTATATTTACAAAATGTGCTATTTAGTAATTTTAATTTTTGTCATTTATTTCTTGTGGACTCCACTTGTGGTAGCTTTAATAAAAACCATATAGAACTTCTGTGCACAGTTATATCCCACAAATTTAATACATGTTTCCTCCCTGATTTTTTTTAAAGGAATCTATTAGGCCATTCCTTCATTGCTGTAAAGAAATACCCGAGACTGAGTACTTTATAAAGAAAAGAGGTTTAATTGGCTCATGGTTCTCCAGGCTATACAGGAAGCATGATGTTGGCATCTGCTCAGCTTCTGGGGAGGCTTCAGGAAACTTACAATTATGGTGGAAGACAAAGTGGGAGCTGGCATGACACATGGCCAGAGCAGCAAGATAGAGAGAGAGAGAGAGAGAGAGAGAGAAAGAGAGAGAGAGAGAGAGAGAGAGAGAGAGAGAGAGGTGCTACACACTTTTAAATAACCAAATCTCATGAGGACTCTCTCGCTATCACGAGAACAGCACCAAGAGGGATGGTGCTAAACCATTCGTGAGAAACTGCCCCCATGATTCTATTACCTCCCACCAGCCTCTGCCTCTGACATTGGGGATTAAAATTCAAGAAGAGAGTTAGGTGGGGACTCAGATCCAAACCATATCAAGAAATATAATAATTTGTGCAAATTCTGGATGAATGCTAGAAAGTAGGGAACATTGCCAACAGTAACCTCAAATTTCTGAAAGTTATATAAAATACAGGACCAAGTGTAGGGGCATTGTTATCACCTTGATATGCCAAATATGCATAGGACAAATTCACAAAGAAGGCAATTCCAGGGACAAGAAAAAAACACTTGGAAGGAATTGGTTGGGAAGAATGGATAGAAAACTCAACCAGCATCAGCATACTAAGGAGTTGGCCACATCCTTCACTCTAACACTTAAAACCTTTCAAAAAACCCTTAGATAATACTGCTTAGAGGCCAAGAGTTTTTGGAAATTGGCCATGTAGAAGTCAATCTTTCTCCTAGAAAGAGATGGGATTTATAAACTGTGACTAGTACTCCTAAAACATAATACCAGAAGTCTCTGACCATTAGATCCCAAGAGATGACTTACACATGTTGTGACCCAAGGGCAGGAACTGGATGCATATATTAATCAGCAAAAGTCCATATCTCGTTGTCTAGAACTCATGTATGCATACAACTTTTTCATGGTTCTATTATAGAGTCGGAAAAAAATATCTGTCTTTCAGTGCCTTAAAAAGAGATGAAATGTAACATGCAAAAATGGAATTTTCTTATTGTCCATTGATCCTGCCTCAGGAAAGGTTAAAAAAGTCAAAATCAGAAGACTTTATTCCCTCAAAGCAGTTACCAGCATATGTCTATGAAGCTTGAATTTGGGCTTGTCTTTCTCTCTATCAGTTCCTTCAATTTGGAGGGCACAGTAAACTATTACAACTTCTGGGGAAATAAAGGAAAGAAACCTCACTAACAGAGATTTGAAAAGCATTGAAAGGAATATCTAATCATTAATATTCTATTAGGTAAAAAATAAAAGGAGATGTATAAAATCTCTTTGATGACTCTGTTTCTTTGTGTTTTGAAATTTTTATCTGATTCATTTTATAAACAGTCAATTAACTAGGTGGAGCCTAACATAGATTAGGGGGCATTCCAGATTTTGGCAAGATACTCAGCTATGAGAACACATAATAACTAAAGTAAGACCCTTATATACAGTGTATTTTTAATGAAAACAAGTATGCCAATTAATTAGGAGGTATGGTGTCATAGCGATCACACAAAGCTGAGTGGATTTTGCCTTGCACAACTCCAGGAGATGCCATTCACTTACACTGCCAGAGTCACACAACTTGGTGCCTATGGGTGATGTTCCAGATAACTTAGGGCTATCATAGAAAACACAGCAAAAAGAAACCATTGAGAGTACTAGAGACTGTCCCTGTTGTGTGAATCCTTAGGCTGACAGATCCCCCCTAAATCTAGTAAAATTAAATTACATTATACATATTTTGATATAATGTGATATATGCATTCCAGAAAGGCAAAGCTCACATACTACACAATCTTTCACTAAAAATAAAAAAGGCTTATTGGAAACTAAGATAGACACAGATGATTCAAAATTGATGTAACTTTGTAACCAGTACACTAACAAAAATAATAACAATTTTAACCAAAAGAGTAGCACATCTAAAGAGGACAAGAGGACATTGCATCCATAAAAAGGAAGCAATTTGAAATCAGAAATAATGACATTCAGATAAAAAACAAAATAAAAAATATAAATTTAAAAATATACTCAATAACATGTTGGATATTTCAGAATATAAAATCAGCAAATCAAAGTCTAGTTTGAGAAATTATGCCAGCACTCATAAAAAATGGAAAGTATAAATGACCATTATGAATAAAAGGATGAGACATGAAAAAATAATACAGACCATTTGATGTGGTCTGGCTCTGAATCTCCACTGAAATCTTGTATTGAATTGTAATCGAAATTGTAATCCACATGTGTTTGGGGAGGGACCTCATAGAAGGTGATTAAATCATGGGGGCAGTCCCCCCATGCTGTTCTTGTGAGAGTGAATGAGTTCTCCTGAGATCTGATGGTTTTATAAGGGGCTTTTTACCCCTTCACTCTGCACTTCTTCCTGCAGCCATGTGAAAATGGATGTGTTTGCTTCCCTTTCCACCGGGACTGTAAGTTTCCTGAAGCCTCCCCAGCCATGCTGAATTGTGAGTCAGTTAAACCTCTTTCCATTTCTGAAGAGGGACATCAGAATCAGGAGGTAGCCGGGTGGATTAGCTTATTCCAAAACCCCTGTAGGCTACAGAACAGCAATGGTGGTGTAAAAATGTAAAAGTATTCTGGAGAAACCAATAGAATTGCTAAAGTCCTAGTTTTTACCTAGATAAGAGATCTAAGTGGCCACATAGGCAGTGGTTTGCCCAGAGGTTGCCAAAATCACTGTGGTGGTATCTTCGAATTCAGTACTTGTGATGGTTAATATAGAGTGTCAACTTGATTGGATTAAAGGTTGCGAAGTATAGTTCCTGGGTGTGTATGTGGGGGTGTTGCCAAAGGAGATGAACATTTGAGTCAGTGGACTGGGAGAGGTAGAGCCACCCTCAATCTGGGTGGGTACCATCTAATCAGCTGCCAGTATGGCTAGAATAAAGCAGGCAGGAGAAAATGGAAGAGCACTTGTTGAGTCTCCTGGCCTTCATCTTTCTCCCATGCTGGATGCTTCCTGTCCTTGAACATCAGACTCCAAGTTCTTCAGCTTTTGTACTCTTGGACTTGCACCAGTGGTTTGCCAGCAGTTCTTGGGTCTTTGGCCACAGACTGAAGTCTGCATTGTCAGCTTCCCTACTTTTGAGGTTTTGGGACTTGGACTGATCCACCACTGACTTTCTTGCTCTTCAGCGTGCAGACAGCCTTTTGTGGGATTTCACCTTGTGATCATGTGAGTTAATACTCTGTAATAAACTCCCCTTCATATATGCATCAATCCTGTTAGTCTTGTCCCTCTAGAGAACCCTGACTAATACAGTACCTACTTGAATGCATTGTTCATGGAGCACCCACTCTAAGTAATGCAGACATTTATTGTAAGTGTGTAATTCAATACTCTTTAGTAGATTGATAGAGTTGTGCTAGCATCACCGCAATCCAGTTTTAGAACATTTCCATCACCCCCAAAACCTCCTCATGCCCATTTGCTGCCAAGCCTCACTCCTTCTACCAGGCCCAGACATGTAGATCATGCCACAATAAATGTTAAAAAAAAAAAAGTAACTCCAATAAAACATTATCATGTATTGCTTCCCTGTAATATTGATTGTATTATTGTCAAAAAATAAAATATTATAAAACTGAAAAAAAGATAAAAAAGAGAAATCTCAATGCTACAGATCAAAAAGAGGAAAGGAATGAGTGTTAGCAGGCAAGTGCTTAATGATGGGGTCTGGAGATAACTGAAACTGGAGTCGGCTTACGTTTTAAGGGTTTACTGAGAAGTGTAGAAGCTAAAATGTGTAATACCTTTTCCTCACCCATCTCCAGGTCCATGGACAACACTCCTACGACAAAAAGCAGATTAACAAGTGGAAAGTATAACAGATTTTTTTCAATCAAAATATTACATGACATGGGAGCCTTTAGAAACAAAGACCCAAAGAACCAAGGAAAATTCTATTTTTATGCTTAAATTCAATGAAAAATGGATCATAGTGTAGAAATGTGATGGGAGACAAAGGGTATGATCTAGTGGTAATAAACTGGGAGGGACTTAGCAAGACCTATTTGTTTAGATTCTTCTTAACCTCCTTGTGTAGCATTTCTTCTTTCCTGGGTATGAGGTAGGACCCCTCTGGAATGTGGGTCTTATGGCCTACTGTTATGGTTTGAACATGTCCCCAAAAGTTCATGTGTGAAGAATTTAATCCCCGATGCAACAGTATTGCGAAGTAGGACCTTTAAGAGGTGATTAGGTCATGAGGGCTCTGCCCTCAGGTATGGATGAACGCTGTTACCATGGGAGTGGGTTAGTTATCAAGGAAACAGGCTCCTGATAAATGGATGAGTTTGTTCCCCCTTCCTCTCTCTCTCTCTCTCTCTCTCTCTCTCTCTCTGTCTCTCTCTCATGTGCTCTCCTGCCCTTCCATCTGTAGCCATGGGATGATGTAGCAAGAAGGCCCTTTGCCAGATGCAGGCCTCTCAATCTTAGACTTCTCAGCTTCCAGACTATAAGGAATAAATCTTTGTTCTTTATAAATCGCCCAGTCTCAGGTATCCTGTTATAGCAGCACAAAATGAATGAAGACGCCTACTTTCAGGAGAGGTAAGTCAGAGAGTGACCTCTCTACATTTTATGGCTTGCTTGAGGGACTAGGAGTTCTAGTTTCTATGAGCTGCCTTGTGGAAGAGGAATTCTAGTTTCTATGACCTGCATTGGGGGAGAAAGGAGGGCAGAAGAAGGTGAGACAGAACTTCCTGTTTCTCAGGCCCTTGCTTTTGAGCACCATAATTTGGGGTATTCTGTTCTGAGCCCCAACAGAACCTGTATCCCTGACACTTACAGGCATGTACACTTCTCCTTAAAACCATACAGTGATATCAAAATATTTTAGAGTCTAGGAGCAGCTTTCTTGTAAGTTATTGCCGGCTCTGTAATATAATGTCCTAGTAGGTTTTGGAATTGAATCACAGTTAGAGGTAATGTTAGAATTTAGAGAAAATTGTTAGGGTTAGGGGTTAGAACCATAAAGTTAAGCACAGAGGTAGGATTACATATAGGGACAGTTTTAAAGATAAAGTTAGGGACAGAAGTAATGTTATAGATAAAGCATAAGGACATGAGTAGAATTAGCATCAAATTGAAACTTAAAGATAAGGTTAGCTTGAGTGAACAAAACGGGCTCACTAAGTTCCCTTCTCTCTGCTATGTGGAAGCACATATAAAGATAGAACCTCTATCAGCATTTTTTCTGGGGTAACTATAATGAGGAGAGGTTTCCCAGCAATCCAAATTGGACATGCAGTTTTATCAAGAAATTAGCATTTTTTTGTTAAGTCACTGAGTCTTTGTGATTTTTTTTTAATGCAATTTAGCCTAAGCTATGCAGATGAATTCAAAATCTAAGAATCTTAGTAAGATGCTGGATTGAGAACACATTTAAAAAGAGGATAAACCACAGGAAAAAAAATGTATTTACTTTCACCTCTGTGTGATTTGATTTTGGCTGAAGTGGCAGCCAACCAGGTTGTTTTGTTATGTAGGTGGTGACTGAAGCAGCTGACAAATAATAAGAAATATATATTTCATCTCTGCACCCAGTTCCTGACACAGAGCTCCTAAGTCCCTTGGGATTTCCTGGGTGATAGAAGTGTCTTTTGTTCTAATGAAGCGACTCTTGGTGGGCTGCTTGATAGCTTCAATATGGGGGCTGTTAACAACCAAGCCATGATTAGAAGCTTGGGACTTTTGGCCCAACACCTATCCTTCAGGAAGGGGAGTAAAATTGGAAATTGAGTTAATAATTAATCATGCCTGCATGATGAGACCACCATAAAAATCACTAAACTATGGGGTTTAGAGACCTTCCCGGTTGGCAAACTCATCCATTTGTCGGGAGTACAGTGTACTCTAACTCCGTGGAGACAGAAGCCTCTACACTCAGGACCATTCTCGACCCTGTCCTCTGTTCCTCTTCATCTGGCTATTCATTGGTATCCTTTCTTTTTAATAAACTGGTAAATGTAAGGAAAGTGTTTCCCTGAGTTCAGTGAGCCAGTATAGCAAATTATCAAAGCTGAGGAGAGAGTTGTGGGAACCTCTGATTTGTGACCAAGTTGGACAGAAGAGTGGGGTATCCTGGGCACTCAATATTTGCAACTGGCATCTGAAATGAGGAGCAGTTTTGTGGGACTGAGTTGTTAAACCATGGGGTCTGTGCTAACTCTGAACAGTGTCAGCACTGGAGTAAATTGTAGGACACCAAATTAGTGTCTGCAGAGAAGTGGAGAATTTCTTGGTGTGGAAACCCCATACGTTTGGTGTCAGAAGTGGAATTTTCTAGAAACAAATTATAGTTGTGGTGAACCTTTTCTACTCAATTAATACATTTTTATGGATGTTGAGATTCCCTGTCAAAGATCTTGCCTTCAGGAAAGAGGTGTTTATTCCCAGGTGCTCAGATGTTGTGAGTTGATAGCTCACAGCTCTAAGTCCTCTTTGGGAGTTGCCTTTGTTGAAGTAAGAGGCCTGGCATAAGATCACATATTTCTTTTGGGGACAGTGGAGGTGTAGAGGCCTGGCCCTCTGATATGGTTTGGCTGTGTCCCCACCCAAAATCTCATATTGAATTGTAATCTTAATAATCCCCTTAATACCCATGTATCAAGGGAGAGACCAGGTGGAGTTAATTGGATCATGGAGGCAGTTTCCCCCAGGCTGTTCTTATGATAGTGTGTGAATTCTCATGAGAGCTGATGGTTTTATAAGTGTTTGGTAGCTCCTACTGCTTTCATTCTTCTTCCTGCTGCCCTATGAAGAGAAGTCTTCTGCCATGAATGTCAGTTTCCTGAGGCTTTCTCAGCCATGTGGAACTGTGAAGCAATTAAACCTCTTTCATTTATAGATTACCCAGTCTTGGATATTTCTTTATAGCAACATGATAATTGGCTAATAAACCCTCTCACCTCAACTTTTAATAATTCTGAAGGTTATCCTAGATTCAAAGCTCCCCATGGGGCTCTGCTAAGTGTGATACCATTTTTTGGTGTTCATTCCTCTTTATTGTCTTGCCTGTGGTATTGTAATCTTTAAGTACATGCATAATTAGTCAGGAAGAGTGGTACTTTCTGCTGTGTTTGTCTCTGTGAACTTCTTTCACAAGATTCAATTTAAGTTTCAAAGAAAATAACATGGAGTGCTATGTTTTCCCCTCTAAAGGTGAAGGGGAAATAAGTCCTTATTGTAACTCTATCACAGTCCAACTTCTACCTCTGCCCAATCTTTATTTCTTTCCTTCTCCCATGCATAAAGATCTCAAGATCACTTCCCAATAAACATCCTGCACACTTTTCTCCATCTGTGAATTTATATCCCAGGGGACCCAATCTATGTCTTAGAACTATTTATGTTTTGAGAGTGCTATAGGTCACATAATATTTGAGAACCACTATGAAGCCACCTATTCCTGTTGATATACAAAAATATCTCTTTCTAATATAATCAGTTCTCTAGGTTAGTAGTCCCCAAACCCCTGGCTGAGGACCAATACTGGTCTGTGGCCTGTTAGGAACTGGGCCACACATCAGGAGGTGAGTGGTGGGCCAGTGATCATTACTGCCTGAGCTCCTACACCTGCCAGATCAGCATCATTAGATTCTCATAGGAGTGCAAACTCTATTGTGAATGACACATGTGTGAGATCTATGTTGCACATTCCTTAGAATCTCACTGATGCCTGATGATCTGACGTGGAACAGTTTTATCCCGAAACCATCTCCCACCCTCACCCCACCATCTGTGGAAACATTGTCCTTCAAGAAACTGGTCCCTAATGCAAAAATTTTGGGGACTGCTGATCCAGGTGACAGATGGGTTTACATATGTCTAGGGGAGAATACATAAGGAAAAAAGGGCCTCAACCTTGGAAATTGCATTGGCCTAAGTGGGAGCTGGGAAACCACATGGATAAAATAAACCTATTGCTACTTGATGGCAAGAAGCATTTTTCTTTCTCTCCTCAGACCATGAAGACCTTCTAGAGCTACAGACTGAGGCAATTTAGTGTTCTTCTGCCCTCTTCCCTTCCACTGGTAGTAGTGACTCCAAGACTAGGCCTTCAAGAAATTTCAGCCTCTCTCCATTGCCTCGATGATGGGCTCGAGTAGTCCCTAGCTCTAGAAGAATAAGATATTTCTGGTCATGGGTAGCAGTAAACCTACTTTTTCAAGTGGCATTTCAACGTTTATCTCTTGACCCACTTATAGGAACCGACCTACTCAGAGTAGCAGAGAAATGAGGTATTGCTGCTTTTTTTCCTCAGGGAGCTGATGTCATGCCAGTATTGTCTAGGCTCACCCAGCATCAAAAAAGCATATATGTTGAAACAAAAGGTCAGTGTATTTTGTCATCCCTGGTTCCAGGTATGGAAGAAGAGAGTTGTTTTAGTATCATGTCTCTAAAGCCAGTTGAGATAAGATATAAATTAACATGCCACACCTCATGAGTGAAGAACTGGGAGTTGTAAGACCTAGTTTGGCAACTGGAACAGATAACACAATTCTTGCAAATTTTTTTCTTTTCTTATCTTTTTTTGAGAGTGTCTCACTCTGTCTCCCAGGCTGTAGTGCAGTGGCATGATCATGGCTCACTGTAGCATCTACCTCCTGGGCTCAAGCAATCTTGCCTCAGCCTCCCAAGTAGCTGGGACTACAGGCATGCACCCCAGGGCCCGGCTAATTATTTTTTTATTTTTATTGGAGATGTGGTCTTGCTGTGTTGCCCAGACTGATCTCAAGCTCCTGAATTCAAGTGGTTCTCCTACTTCAGCCTCCCAAAGTGCTGGGATTACAGGCATGAGCCACAGGCCTGGTACTAGCAAATATTAATACTCAATGAATACATGTTGAATGTAGAGATGCTGCTAAATGTTGGAGACAAAACCATCTACAGGATAAACACGGTCCTTTTTGTCCTTGAGGAGCTTAGATTCTAGTGGGAATAAGCCAGTACTGACAGCTATAACAAGGAGAGCATGTGAACCACCCCAGTCCTTGCTCAAGTAAGGAAGGCAGAACAATTTGGGAGTGTGGTTATTTTGTTCATGAGGAATTGGTGATGCTGTTGTTGATATTGTTTTTGTCATTCACACCTCTTGTTTTTCCTCTGATGCTATAGTCTTTGAGTACCCGCATCATTACTGAAAAGAAAGTGATCTTTTCTGGTTGCATTTGTCTTTGTCAACTTATTTTACAGGATTCAATTTCATTTTCTATGAAAATGAAGTCAAGTGGTATATTTTTCCCTTGAAAGATTCGGGGGGAAAAAAGACATGTGACAGATTATTCAACATTTAATAAATTTAATAAATTAATAGGAAGTCTCACAAAACCTGTAGTGGATAACATACAGGAATTAGGAATAAGACAACACTTTGCAACCATTCACAAAAAATACCATTTGACAAAGGAGAAGAATTACAGAAAATAATATAAGGCAGTCTGTTGCACGTGTCTTACACAGATATACATATATAATAATACATCAAAATGATTTGTTTGATGGTAAATTCATCACCTTTACATTTATCACATGGACTTCTTTTAAAACATTTATAAAAGTTTGTAGATTTAACATTGAAGGGTAAGATTTATATCCAAATGAGTATATTTGTTTCATACCAAACTGCACAGAACTTACGAATAGCACACAATTTGAGGATAATTACCATGTTGGGTACTATTAAGTACTACTACTTGATGACATAAGAATCATTAACAAATGTGCTGTAAGCTATTATCATCCAACTTATTGCTAGTACTTTCGGAAATCTGTGGTTTATATTTTATTTCTTTGTAAAACATGTGCTATGAGCTTGCCCTGATAGTTCAGAAATCAGATGTTTCCAATTTTTTCTAACACTCACACTACTTCAGATCTGAATGCATGGTCTTTTAAAGGATTGCTGAAGGATTTTCTTCAGCCCTTCTTCCATCAGCTATTCTGCCCTACATTAATACAAATCGATGGATTCATGCAACATACATGGCATACATGCAGGGCACCATCTGTATGTGCAGAACTCATGCTAAATGCATGCTGTGTTTCTTCAGACATTTTCATTTCGGTAAGAATTAAATCATCTCATTCTGTTTCATATAATTATTTTAACATGCACTTCAACAGACCTAACAGGCAAGGCAGGTAGACTTGACTTTCGTGTTATATTTGGGCATGCTCAAGCAATTGACTGATGTTTGGCAGTGTTGCAAATCAAATAGAGACTGTATGAGTTTCCTCAAATACAGCAGCTCTTCCACTGCCCCTGTGGCAGACTATTGGATTTATCTATGCTGTGTGTTGAGAACACAGACCAGGGGTTTTAGAAATTCACATTTTTCATTAACCAATTTTAAGATACTGAGAGGCACCCTCTCAGATGTGTAAGTAACTGTCGAGTGTAAGAACTAGCATCATAAATTCTTCGGAAGTTTATCCACAGTTGTGTGAAATGGACACATACGGAAATACTGTTACTAGAAACACTTGTATACTCTGCACACAGCATAGACTGAATGGTCTGACTTTAGCAATGCTTGAAAACCTTTCACGGTTTAGAAACTATTAAAATGCTACTGAATTCTTAGAGAGCAGCAGGCCCACGAAAGAAACGATGGCCAACACTTATTGTAACACAACACTATATTTTAACAAAGATTTAAACTTCTGGTACGTAATTGCAGTGCAATGAAGAGCTTGCCACTTTCACAAATTAGCTGCAGCCTTTTCCTGCACTAGAGAGTTTGGAAGGATCTGAAAATGAGATAAATTTTGCTTAAAATCCAAATGGAAACTCTGTATTTCTGTAATTCCTAGAGTTCGGTAAAAGTGTCTTTTTAATTACTTTTTTTTTTCCACATTCTAAGGGCCCAATTCTGTAGTCCTTAATCAAGTAAAACTTCCAAAGTTTCTACCATCTCTACTTCCAATACAAGTTTTACTCAAAAATGGACTGCTAAATTAAGTCCTATAGATAGAGGTACCATAATTAAGAAAATATTTTAATAAGGCTCAAAATACTAATTTCACCTTGTGTGAAGCACACAAATTTCCAGGATGCTGAGATCAAAACCCAATTGATGTTGAATCCTGGATTGGGAAATAACTCTGGGATTTCATTTCCCAGTTTAATCATAGAATTAGGAATTTACTAAGGACCAGAATGAAAACACTAATTTCAGTTTGCTTGTTGTAATAGCCAGAATTTGAACATTGTCTTTAAGAAGTGAAAAGCTATTTGGTGTATTATATCTCATCATCCTTCCACTTCTGTAGTCCTGGTTAACCAGCTGCTATGTTAAAATACCACTATGTTTAGGGACAGACATTGCAGTAAATACCGACACAACATTCTGACAATGTCAAATTTTGCCCCTATATGAACAACAAGACTAAGTTCTGCCTCTGACTCACTGACAGATGTATCAGAAAGCAGAACCTATCTTACTGTGTTTATATGTGTAGATGAGCAGAGCAGGAATTTAAAGTGTATATTTACTGTTAACCCGGAACAAATATCCACTGATTTTGTTAATTTAGGTGTGGTTGAAATGTAACCACTGTCATGTGCCTCATTCTGGTCACCTGCAAATGCCACCTGAGATGAACATGAACATTGCCATATGCACAAAAGAAAGAGAGAAAGGAAGGAAGAAAGGAAAAAAAGGAAGGAAAGAAGGGAGGGAGGGCAAAAATAAACATTTTATTCATCAAACAATCAAAATAAGTTAGTCTCCATCTACTATAAACAGTAAATATAGAACCCTAAATCTCACTAATGTAAGCATGATTGTAAAGTACAAGGTTGCAAAGCTATATGTAAAAACACCTTTTTTCAGACAGCAATATTTACATTAGTTAAGACCAACAGAAAAAGAAGAAAATTTTCCTACACGTGTAGCTTGTACTGTAGGAAAAGACTGTGCTGTTCTTTCTCACACACTACTAATCCTTTCGCTAACCACACTGGAGGGATTTACTGGTAACTCTAAATTCTCAGCTTGCATCTCTATACCGGGCTCATTGTCACTGGCTTTCTTGATCACCGGTTCATTGGTATGCCGATAAATGTTAACATTAAGCTCCCTCCCTGACAAAGCAGTGGCGGCAACTCTTGGAATTTGCCTGACAGGAGGCTTTTTCTCTACCTTATAATTGCAGCGCAAATAGTTGGAGAATGCCCTTCGGTAAATTTTGTTGAAGAGAGTATACACCAGAGGATTGATTCCTGAACACACATAGCCAATCCAAACAAACACATTCAGAAGCTTTTCCATGAGCTTTTGGTTACAGGACTTCTCACAAAGAACCGACAGAATATTGGTAATGAAAAATGGGCACCACATGATCAGAAACACAAAGAAAACAATCCCAAGGACTTTCGAAGCTTTTCTTTCATTGTTGATAGCCTGCATGGTGCCCCTAGGACGTCTCTCCTTCTTCCTTCTTCGGCGTGCGTTCTGGTCTTGGTTAGGGTTTGCAGCGTTCTCTTCCTCGGCCGTATTCCTCTTGCAGCACTTCAGGAAATCCAGACTTAGTCCAGGCGGTTCCTCGGTGTGGCCGTGCAGTAACATCAAAGCTTGTCGGCGAAGAACGTAGATCGTCAGGCAATAGGTAATCACCATAATCGTCAGCGGTATGAAGAAAGCTACGAAGGACCCAATAAGAACGAAATTTGGGTCGTTGAGCACGCACGTCGTGTTGTTCACGAACACCTTGTCTTCGTCCCTCAGTCCAATCACAGGGATAGGAACTGATACACCTAAAGGAAGAAAAAAGGAAGGGTGTTGTTATAGAATACTGAAGGACTGAACAGATGTATTCAACGGCATACATTAATTCGCACTTTACGGAAGGAAATTCAGACCTGATATTTGTTGAAAGCTATTCACGGCATAATCGATAGTCACATGAAACACTAGCAGTATGGCATCAGAAAATGATGGTGTTTTTCATGTTAGGAATGCCTTCTCCCTAAATTCTATAGAAGGCATGGAATTACCCTCATTGATATTAACTATATTAGAGACACGGTTGTGTCAAATTTGTTGGATTTCCAAGAATCGTCCTGGCTCATAGAAGGCACTCAATAAATATTTGTTGGATCAATGAATAAATTAACATCTGTACTTGATGACATTAATAAAGTCAATCATTCTTTCTTTAGCATATCATCTTCCAAATTCAATAAAAATGAGACACATACCACCTGTAATAGTAATAATAGCCTATTAGGGTTGGTTGGGAAGAGTCTAACTACTATGAAATAGTATGAAATACTAACATACTATGAAATACTATGAAATAGTCAATAAGCAGAGACTGAAAGGATTATCTTTTTAGCAAGGATTTTTGTTTGTTTGTTTGTTTGTTTTATTTTGAGTCTCTGGGCATAAGCAATGTTTCAAAGTCAAGAGAGGGCGAAATGTAGAGTTGGGAGAGATGCAGTCCTCCAGTTTCTGTGTGGAATTTTGAGCTTTTGTGTTTTTAAGAATACTGAGAGGTAGTACTCTAGAGAAGCATTTCCTTCAATAAATAGGCCCACAGTCAGAAAATATCAATGAGGAGGTGGCAGAAGAAGGTGATTTTGTGCCTGAGCATAAGAAAGAAATCTGGAAACTTTCAGAAATAACCACAGTAGGTCTTCAAGAGGTCCTGCATCAATACATAGAGCTAAATAGATAATAAACAGAGATAGAGATTGCTATCCTCTCTTGTGTCCACAGGAAGTCAAAGCCTGGGAAGTTCAGATTGTACTTGTGGGATTCCATCAGAGATTATTAGGAATCCTGGGCTGGTAGGTGTCTACATCATGAACTGTGAGGGGAGACAGAAAAGGATTCTCAGAGATCCTTGCTGACCTTAAGGAACACATGAGTAGTTGTAGCAAATCTGAAACAGAAAGTCCTTACCAGTTGTGTTAACATGCCTAGTCAGGTATAGAGTGTCTGGCTGGATGATCAAGAGGGGAAAAAAATGGGTCAATGCTTCTTTGCTAGAGCTTGCTGAGAATGCTGACTGATGTTTAATCTCTCGGAACACAGAAGGGAGACAGTGTTTTGAAAGTGATCTTTAAGTCTTCTTCCTCAGACATGGAATTTCTAAAATGACTGGCCTTTTCCTAGAGTAGGAAGCCAAGTAACAGGATGAGGAAGCCACACAGATACGACAAGACTTCCCTGGGTATTGTTCCATGCCTATCTATAGATCTGAACCTAGGCACACCATTCAGGAAAGTAGGAAAGACTGAAAATGAGGAGGCACTGCAAACAATAAGTCTCCTCAAGTAGTGCATGGCCAGATCCTAAAGAAGAGACCTTTGCACCTGGACGGGGTGGAGTGGCAATTATTAGAAGGAGAAAAGAGAAAGTGGTTTTTCACCAAGTTTGATGAAATGCCTAGGGAAATTTCAACAGGAATTTGGGAATATAGAGTATAGCAGAACCACACAAAATATATTTCTTAAGAGTTAAAAAAAAAAAAAAAAAGTTAAGAACGCTGCCAGACTGTGTTGTTAGAATCTTCATTTGAAAAATCATAAATGTAAGGCAATCTCTATAAAGAGCGCAGATCAAGCATGCCCTAAGGACATCAGTATTGGCTTAACCTTAATAACATATTTTAGTGGCAGATTAGTCTGCAGAAAGTTAATATAAGATGTTTAAAAGAAGGAAGAGTTTCTTTAAAAAAATTTACAAGAGAAAATGTTAGAGGGGGAACTTATACATTAAGAGATACTTAAAAGACCTGTCAAGTAATGATAATATGTGGAACTTCTTGGGATCTTGATGAAAGCAAAAACATGTTAAAATTTTTCATAACACAATTAAAAATCTGAACAATGACTAGCCTTTGGATGATATTAAATAATTATTGTTCATTAATTTTTAGGGGAGGTGTTGATATTGTGGTTATATAAAAAGATAGCTCTTTTATTTTTAGATGTGCATACTAAAACACTTAAGGATGAAGTATTACGATGTCTGGAGTCATTTCAAAATAATACGGGAGGGAGAAGTGGATGAAAGTATGGATGAAACAAGACCGTCCACAAGCTGATAAATCTTGGAGCTGGATGATGAGTTCACGGGCTTTATTTTATAATTCTACTTTTGTAATCTTTGAAAGTCAACTACTAAACAGAAAGCTTAATAATTTTTTTCAACTAAAAAAAAGAGAAAAGAAGACATAGAGGTCCTTTCTGAAACAGAGTAACATCACTGTTAAACCTCAGATTTTAAAAACTCTCCAAAACTGATTGGCCACAGTTAACCTTGGAAGTGATTCCTTCCAGAGCAAAAAAAAAAAAAAAAAAAAAAAAAAAAAAAAAAAAAAAATTCGGATCCCTAAGTAGAAACATTCAATCGCCGGTTTGAAACAACTGCAGGGAAGAAGGCCATTTTCTGACAAAGTGTTGGTAGGAAACTCCGTGATACCTTTCCAGGTTCCTTACAGCAAAAGCAATAAACGATGCAGGAGTGGTGTTTCCCTCTTCAATCTCCTACCTTGCCAACAACCCAACACTAGATACCACAGTGTGGGGCTAGAAACTCAATCTGGGGAATTTGCTTTCCCTGGAAACATCATGACTCAGGCATGTACCTTCAATTTCCCACAGGAAATGCTGCATATATTCTAAGTATTCATAGACACACTTGGATGTTTCTGGGGAAGGCCTCACACACAGGCCATAAGATTGGTGGAAGTTGGTATCATTCAGGGACTAACTCTGGAGATTAGTCACTTCTATCACAATGTTAGCTCACTTCTATTAAATGATTTATTCACTTGTCTAAGGGACTCTTGAGCCTAAAGTAGGCCTTGTCAAGGGACAACAAGAGAGGGTAGCAAAGTCACTGTAGATGAGCTGAAGCTGTTATTGGGTAGATGAGACCAGTTTTATCCCTGGCATCTATTTGTATAATATTTTGTGGATTGAGGAAAGGGTGATTCTAATAGCTGCTATTTATTGAGTGTATCCTTTGTGCCAGGCACTGAACCATGCATATTACTGACATTACAGATGTAGAATGTATTATCTCAATTTGGTTAAAAACTTTATAAGACAGGTATTACTTGGCAAAGTAGCTTAACCACTTTACCAAATCTGCACTGTCATTCATTTTCTTTTGTTTTTAGAATCCATGAATGCAATCAACAAAACAAGAAGAAATTCAAGTTATTTCAAACATATGAGGAAATTATAAAAAGCAACAACACAAGCAGCATTAATAACCATATATGTACACACTGTCTTATTCAATACTTTTTAAAAAAAAAAAGGTAAGTGTCAGTAGTTCTCAAGGTGTGGTTCAAGGACCCTAGGGGGCTCTGAGACTTTTAGAAAGCTTGCTAGGTTTTCCTTTCCTAACTGTCTTTAAAACTGCATTTTCTTCATAAATTTCAACCACAACAACATATCACAACTGGTTGAATGTGGATACATATATGAGAACCTAGCTTCCTTTCTGTCAAACAAGATATTAAAAGAGATTTTCAAAACTGTGGGCTGGGTGCAGTGGCTCACGCCTGTAATCACAGCACTTTGAAAGGCTGAGGTGGGCAGATCACCTGAAGTCAGGAGTTCAAGACCAGCCCGGTCAACATGGTGCCACTCAGTCTCTACTAAAAATACAAAAATTAGCCAGGGATGATAGCATGTGCTTATAATCCCAGCTACTTGGGAGGCTGAGGCAGGAGAATCGCTTGAACCCAGGAGGCAGAGGTTGCAGTGGGCTGAGATCTCACCACTGCACTCCAGCCTGGGTGACAGAACAAAATTCCATCTAAAATAAATAAATAAATAAAACAATAAATTTTCAAAACTATAAAATAATGCGCCTGTTTTCTCTCTGATTTGTTTTGGAGATTATAGTTTTCAAAAATATGTTTTTATGTTAACCTTAGATGGGTTTATTATTATTATTGAAAATAAAATTATTCCTAAATATTTTAAACATTTCTCAGTTTTAATTTCTAATACCATAAATATCAATAAATATAAGCCACATAAGCAAAAACTCTTTTGGAACCCTCAATTATTTTGAAGCGTATAAAGGGGTCCTGACACCAAAGAGCTTGAGAACTGCTGTTCTACGTTAATGCATTAAGTTATTTAAGCACTAGAGAGTTAAGTTCAGCAAATGCGTTTGTTTGTCTTAGCATTTTTATTTCAACCAATAGTAATTCATGCGATATTATCATGTCTGGTAAATATAAATAACAGCAATACTGGCAACAAAACACTTTAAATTCATCATCTCATTCATTTTTATAAAAATTCTGAAAGGCACACGTTGTTTTATGAAGTTAACTTCAGAAAAATTAAGTAAGTTTAGCAAATATCATGAGGCAATCTTCAGTATTTTTGAAATTCCTGATTTGGCCAAAGAGGAAAAGTAGATATGAACTACCATTGAAAATATCGGGTGTCACTAACAATAATTCCAATAATAATAACTACCTTTTACTGAGGGCTTATTTGTCACACACTAAGCCACATATTTCATAACTGTTATATACTTTTATATATATTTTATTCAATCTGGACAAAAAAACATAAAAGAAATTATTAGATGGAATCACTTTTCTGAGTTTAACTTCAATAAGTCTGTATCATCTTCCTTAGAATTTTAGAACCAACAAAGATAAATTATAATTCATGTTGTGCTGGAAATCTTAGGTACTTCTTCAACTAATAAACTGTCAAATATATTTCACATGCATTATCTAATTCAGTTGTTGCAAATCTCTGAAAAGTGGTTATTATTTATTAAGGTTACTTAAACTCTGAGAGGAAGAATGCCTTCAGTAAACATATAAGAGTCTTAGCATTTTAGAATATTAAATTCAGTAACATGGTTAAAGTTAAAGCTTTACTGAAAATATCATATGTTACTTCTACTACTATTTTATTCAAAATATAATGTTACCACTATTATAACTACTACTGCTGTTACAACTACTACTACTATCATTCGTTAAGTACTTATTATGATGCTTACTGACTCTGATACTTTATCTGCATTACATACTTTACATGCATTATCTCATTGCAACCTCTTAAAAGCACATTAGTTGATGAAGTTATTTTACTGCAAAAGAGGTAAGTTCAGAGGATATATAAAAAGGTTTACATTATGTCTTAAAGCCTTGAATTCAAGCAACACAGATCAGTTCTCTTCAAACCATAAGGTCATATGCCAATGATTCTAAGAGGCACATTTCTTTCAGATTTTAACATCTTTGAAATTGTGATGCTTCATACAACCCATAGTGTCTTATAATCCTTGTTGGCCAGACAGTAGTTATTAGAGAGGTGTCATTGTCAGTACATGTGTGAAACTGGTCTGAATAATTTCTTTTGACATCTTCTGGTAGGATCAAAACTACCAGCAGCAAAATGTGCAAAATGAGTGTCAGCCACATGACAACAATTCAGTGTAAGTGAAAAGTTATGTCATTACAGACAAAGGGAAGGAGTGTTCTGAAGAAGACATCCGCAACAGTTTCAAATGCCACATAGAGGTCTAGAATTTGAAACAATTTCTCTATCTTCGAAAATAAAAAGGTCATTGGTGATTATAGAGAGAACAATTATAGTGAAGACAGGAAACAGACTGCCGAGAGATGAATAATAAATCGTGATACAAAAGAGATTATAGAATACATTTCCTAGAACAGCTTGATAAACATCAAAATGAAAACATAGGGAAATTATTGTTAACCTGCAGGGTTATCTGTTTCTATGGGTTATTTTGCATGGAGAGGAAATTTATTTCAGGCTGACAGGAGTTCTTGAAGTCTGGTAATGCTGCAGTCATTGTCATTGATATGGCTCCTGGCAAACCCATGTGTGTTGACAGTATCTCACACTATCCTCCTCTGAGTCATTTTGCTGTTCATGATATGAGATAGACATCATATCATGATGATGTGTCATCAAAGCAAGGGACAAGAAGGCTGTTGGAGCTGGCAACGTCACCAAGTTTGACAGAAAGCTCAGAAGTCTAGATGAATATTATCCCTAATACCTGCCACCCCAGTTTTAATCAGTGGTGGAAGAATGGTCTCAGAACTGTTTGTTTCAATTAGCCTTTTAAGTTTAATAGTAAAAGACTGGTTAATGATAACAATGCATTGTAAAACCTTCAGAAGAAAAAGAGAATGTTTTATGGATCCCCCTTTTTTTTGCATGTGGCAGTTTTAAGTTATTAGTTTTTAAAATCAGCACTTTTTAATGGAAATACCCTGACCAAAAATCTGTCACAGAATTTTCAAACTCATTAAAATAAAGCTTAATAAGAGAAAAAAAGAGAAATATCCAAGGGTGTCATATCAGATAACATGGAGGACAGAAGATAAAATCATCTTTAAAAAGAATAAAGTAAAAACTAGAGCAACAAACGCACATCTGTCAACCCAGAATTTTATGTTCAGTGATCATATACTTCATAAATGAAGGTAAAATTAAGACTTTTTCACGTCAACTAAAGCTGAGCGAATTTGTTGCCAACAGAACTTCATTAAAAGAATGCTAAGAGGACCAAGACGGTCGATTAGAAGCAGCTGTAGTCCACGGCATTCACAGAGAGGAACAAAAGGGGTGAGTGAATACAGTATCTTCAACTGAAATATCCAGGTACTCACTTTAGGACTGATCAGGAAACAACTCAACCGATGGAGAACAAAGAAAAGACAGGTGGGGCAACGGCCCAACTGGGAGCAACACAGAGCCAAGGGAACCCTCACATCCAGTCATGGGAAGCGATGAGTGATTATGTGACCGTGGGAAACCATGCTTCTCCCACAGATCTTTGCAACCCACGAATCAGGAGATCCCCTTGTGAACCTACGCCACCAGGGCCTTGGGTCCAACACACAGAGCTGTGTGGAGTCTCAGCAAAGCAGCTGCTCAGGCAAACACAGAGACCCAGGGGCTTTACATGCTCTGACCCCAGGATCCCCAACAAAGGTGTCTGCAACTCAGGCAAAGTGGGTGGTCTGTACATACCACTAGGAAGGCTGAATCCAGGGAGCCAAGCAGCATTGTTCTGCGGGCCCCACTTCCATGGCATCTCACAAGATAAGAGTCAATGGTATGGAATTCCAGCCAGCCACCAGCAACAGGGTGGAGCCTGCCTGAGATAGCGCATTCCTATACAGAAACAACAGGCAAGCTAAGAGCCAAAGAATTAACTTCCATTCACAAGTGCCAAAAAAAGAATAAAATACTTAGGAATATAGCTAATAAGGGAAGTGAAGGACCTCTTTAAGGAGAACTACAAACCACTGCTCAAAGTAATCAGAGATGACATAAACAAATGGAAAAACATTCCATGCTCATGGATAGAAAGAATCTATGTAATTAAAATGCCCATAACTGCCTAAAGTTATAGATTCTATACTATTCCCATTAAACTACCATTGAAATTCTTCACAGAATTAGAAGAAACTTTAAAAATTCATATGGAACCAAAAAAGAGCCCAAACAGCCAAGGCAATCCTAAGCAAAAAGAACAAAGCTGGAGGCATCACATTACTCAACTTCAAACTATACTGTTGGGCCACAGTAACCAAAACAGCATGGTACTGGTACAAAAACAGACACATAGACCAATGGAACAGAGGAGATCTCAGAAATAAGACTGCACACCTACAGTTATCTGATATTTGACCAACTTGACAAATACAAGCAATGGGGAAAGGATTTCCTGTTTAATAAGTGGTGCTTGGAGAACTGACTAGCCATATGCAGAAAACTGAAACTGGATCCCTTTATTACACCATATACAATAATCAACTCAAGATGGATTAAAGACTTAAATGTAAAACCCAACACTATAAAAACCTCAGAAGAAAACCCAGGCAATACCATTCAGAATATAGGCACTGGCAAAGATTTTAAGATGAGGACACCAAAAGCAATTGGAACAAAAGCAGAAATTGACAAATGGGATCTAATTAAACTAAAGAGCTTCTGCACAGCAAAAGAAACTATCATAAGAATGAGCAGACAACCTACAGAATGAGAGAAAATCTTTGCAACCTGACAAAGGTCTAATATCCAGAGTGTACAAGGAGCTTAAACAAATTTACAAGAAAAAAACAACTCCATTAAAAAGTGGGCAAAGGACATGAACAGACACTTCTCCAAAGAAGCTATTCATGTGGCCAAAAAAATATATGAAAACAAGCTCAACATCACTGATCACTAGAGAAATGCAAATCAAAACCACAATGAGATATCATCTCATGTCAGCCAGAACGGCGATTATTAAAAAGTCCAGAAACAATAGAGGGTGGTGAGGTCGCGGAGAAAAAGGAACACTTTCACACTCTTGGTGGGAGTGTAAATTAGTTTAACCATTGTGGAAGACAGTGTGATGATTCCTTAAAGACCCAGAGGCAGAAATACCATTCGACACAGCAATCCCATTACTGGGTATATACCCAAAGGAATGTAAATTGTTCTGTTATAAAGATACATGCATGCATATATTCATTGCAGCACTATTCACAATAGCAAAGACTTGGAACCAACCGAAATGCCCATCAATGATAGACTGGATAAAGAAAATGTGGTACATATGAACCATAGAATACTATGCAGACGTAAAAGGAAAGAGATTACGCCCTTTGCAGGGATATAAATGGAGCTGGAAGCCATTATCTTCAGCAAACTAACACAGGAACAGAAAAGCAAATACCTTGTCTTCTCACTTAGAAGTGGCAGCTGAATCACAAGATCACATGGACACATAGCTAGGAACAATACACACTGGGGCCTGCCAGAGGGTGAAGAGGGAGGGCATTAGGAATAATAGCTAATGGATGCTGGGCTTAATACCTAAGTGATGGGATGATCTGTGCAGCAAACCACCATGGGATGCATTTACCTACGTAACAAACCTGCATACCCTGCACATACATCCCTGAACTTAAAATAAAAGTTGGGGAAAAAAAGAATGCTAAGGGAAGTTCTTCAGGCTGTTGAATATGATACCAGGTGGAAACTCACAACTACTGGAGGAAAGAGGAGCACCTGAAATGGTAAACATGTAAGTAAACAGACTACTTTTTATTTTTTCCTAATTTCTTAAAAGGTGTGTGAGGTTTTGAGGCACAAATGAGTTGATTTTAAAGTTGCGTCTATGGCATTTGAAGCAATAGCATACATGACAGCATTAACAAAAAGAACAGGCTTGAAAAATCAAATTAAACATTTTAAGTTTCTTACATGACTAAAATCTAAAGTGGAGAATTAGTACATTATTAAAATTGAGGATGCTTATGAGATAAGATATCTGATGGCAATCCTTAAATCCACCTAAGTCAAATAAAAATACTTAAAAATACATAGCTAAAAAGTCATTAAAGGAAGTAAAATGCATTGCTAAAGGTATTTGGTAAGCAGAAGAGAAGGCAGGAAAAGAGAAACAGGAGAACAAAAATTAAATGAAGCAAAAAGAAAATGAATAGCAAGATGTCAGAGTTAAACCTAGTCATATTGATGATTACACAAAATGTAATTGATCCAAATAGTTTAGTTAGGAGGCAGAGATTTTCAGATTAAGATAAAAGAGAAAGACGATCAGTTGTCTTAAAAGAGGCAAACTTTAAATATGAAGACATATGTAAGTACAGAATTAGAAATTATGGAAAATTATATATTGTATGAATAGTTATTACAAAAAAGGTAGCATGGCTATATTATTGTCAGACAAAGTGTATTTCAAGACAAGGAATATTAGCAGAGATGAAAGGGAGTATTTACAATAATAAAAGGACAAATTCAAAAGTAAGGCATACCAATCCTAAATGTGTCTCTCCCAATGACACAGCTTCAAAATATTTAAAGCAAAATCTACAGAACTAAAGGAAGAAATGAACAAATCCCCAATCATCACTGACAAACATTCCTTTCTCAGTAACTGTTTGAAAAAGAAAGTAAAGATATAGAATATATAAACACTGTCAATTAGATGTGATTGATATTTACAGAACACTACACTGAATGCTTCTGAATATACCTTCTTTAAAATGTTCACATGGAATGCTTATCAAGATAAGTCATATGCTGGAGCATAAAATATCTCTCAATAATTTCTAAAGTCCGAAACCTTATATAGTATGTTCTTAGCAACAGAATTAAATAAGAAATTAATGACAAATAAGATATTGATCACTCATTTCCCACACCTCATCTAAATAACTGGAAAATCAAATTACAAACATCTAAATAACTCATGTGCCAAAAAAGAAATCACAAGCAAATTGGGAAAAACGTTTGAGAATAATTTGTTGAACACACAGCATATAAAATTTGTGGGTAGGGCAAAAGCAAAATTTAGAGGATTTTTGTTTTTCTTTTTTGAGATGGAGTCTCACTCTGTTGCCCAGTCTGGAGTGCAATGGCATGATCTTGGTGCACTGCAACCTTTGCCTCCTGGGTTCAAGTGATTCTCTCTGCCTCAGCATCCCAAGTTGCTGGAATTAGAGGCACCCGCCACCACTCCTGGCTAATTTTTGTATTTTTAGCAGAGACGAGGTTTCACCATGTTGGCCAGGCTGGTCTCGAACTCCTGACCTCATGTGATCTGCCCACCTCAGCCTTCCAAAGTGCTGGGATTACAGGCATGAGCCACCACACCCAGCCTAGAAGAAATTTTAACAGTAAATGTCAATATTCTAAAAGAAGAAAGAATGGTTAAAATTAGTAATCTAAGTTTCTGCAGTAAGAAACTTGAAAAAAGGAAGAGGAAATTACATCCTACATACAAGGAAAGAAACAGATAAATGAGTACAAATCAACAGAAGAGGAAACAGATACATGATAAAGGAACCTCACAAACCTAAAGTTGGTTCTTTGCAAAGTTTAATAAAATGGATCAATCTCTACCAAGACCTCATTTCCTTGGTAGAGGTAGACACATCAAGAAAAAGGAAGGAGAAAGAACACAAATTACCAGTATCAAGAGAAAAGAGAGTACATCACTACATAACCTACAGATATTTTTAAAAAGAAATACTATGATCAATTATGATAAGTTGCATGATCTACTATCTCATGTATAATGTAAGAACAATACAACAGCATAAATTCATTTACACCCCCAACATATGCCATTGTTTTCATATAATTTATTTCTAAATATGACATAACACCACAATACTTTGTTATAATTTTTTCACTTGTTATTACTAGACTTTAAAAAATGTAAGAAGGGATGTACACTTTCTATATGCTTCAAACATTTTATGTCCTCAGTGTGTCTTTCCTCCCTTTCTGAGATCAATGCACATTAGAGCACTTGCCAGTGTCCCACAGATTGTTGATGCTTTGTTCATTTAAAAAGTAAATCTGGCTGGGCACAGTGAATCACGCCTGTAATCCTAGCACTTTGGGAGCCTGAGGCGAGTGGACCACTTGAGGTCAGGAGTTTGAGTCCAGCCTGGCCAACATGGTGAAACCCCATCTCAAATAAAAATACAAAAATTAGCCTAGCGTGGTAGTGTGTGCGTGTGATCCCAACTACTCGAAGCTGAGGCATGAGAATCGCTTGAACCCAGGAGGCAGAGGTTGCAGTGAGCCGAGATCATACCACTGCACTCCAACCTGGGTGACAGAGCAAGACTCTGTCTCAATTGAATAAATAAATAAGGTAGATAAATAACTGAATAAATAAATAAGGTACATAAATAAATAAGGTAGATTTATTGAAATATAAATACCTTATTGAAATACAATTTACAAGCACATAAAAACACACAGATTTCAAGTATACATTTACATGAGACTTTACAAATGTATATATCTGTGAAATCACCATCCCAATTGAAATATAGGACATTTTCAAGCCTGCAGAAAGTTTTCTTATCTTCCTATCTAGTCAATTTTCCCCACCCCAAGAAATGACTATTTAGATTCTTATCAGTATAGGTTTACCTGTTTTAGGACTTTACATAAATGGAATCATACAAGATCTACACTTACATATCTGTCTGCTTTTGCTCATCATAATGGCTATCACTTCACACATATTTTTGGTTGTGTCACTAGTTTTTCTTTCTATTGTAAATATTATTCCTTTGAAGGAATTGTTGCTTATCCTTTCACCTGTTGATAAGCATTTGAGACATTTTCAGTTTGGGATTATTATGAATAAAGTAATTTTAAAAGTCATGACAGGATTTTTTTGTGTGTAAACGTATATTTTCGTATCATTTGGGTAAATGTAAGCAAGGAATTGCTGGTTGATAGGGTGGATGCATGTTTAACTTTCTAAGAAACTGACAAAGTACCATTTTGCAGTCCCATCCACAATGAAAATTTCAGTTGCCACTAATTCTTGACACCCCTTGGTAGTGTTAGGCTTTTCAATTTTAGCCATTCTAGTGGTGTGAAGCCAGTTCTCATTGTGGTTTTAAAGTTGCATTATCAACATGGTCTAGGACACTGAACAATGTCTCATATACTTACTGCCATTTGGATATATTCTGTTATAAAGTGTTCAACATTTTTCCCATTTTCAGCTGAGTTGTTTGACTTAATTTTTAAGAACTCTTTATATATTTTGGATACAAGTCTTTTGGCAGATATATCTTGCCTATATTTTCTCTGAGTCTTTGGCTTGTCTTTTTTATTTCCTTAATATTGTCGTCTTTCAAAGAGCATTTTTTAATTTTGAAGTTCATTTTGTCAACTTTTAATTTCTTTATTTATGTGTTTTGTTTCCTATTCAAAGCATATTGGCCTATGCAAGGTTATGAAGATATTCTGTTATACTCTATCTATAATAATTTTGCTTTTAGATTTTATATTTAGATGAATGATCTGGCTTAAGGTAATTTTGTATATACTATGAGGTTGAAGTCAAGGTTAATTCTTTTATACCAATTTGTACGTAAGTCTCAGAACATTTATTGAAAAAGCAATTTTTCTTACTTAATTGTCTTGACAGTTTTTTTGAAAACTGATAGTTTATGTGTGAGTATATTTCTGGACTATTTTTTTAAAAATTGCATTGATTTATTTCTTTATTCTTGTGCCAATAACCACTCTCTTGATTACTTTAGCTATATTGTATGTCTTGAAATCAGATAAATGCTCCTAGTTTTTTTTCTTTGTTTTTTTTTCAAAATTGTTTTAACTCTCCTAGGTCCTTTACCTCTCCTTATAAATTTTAAAATCAGGCCGGGCACAGTGGCTCACACGTGTAATCCCAGCACTTTGGGAGGCTGAGGCAGGTGGATCACCTGAGGTCAGGAGTTTAAGACCAGCCTGGCCAACATGGTGAAACCCCGTCTCTACTAAAAATACAAAAAAAGTAGCAGGGTGTGGTAGCTGGTGCCTGTAATTCCAGCTACTTGGGAGGCTGAGGCAGGAGAATCGCTGGAACTCAGGAGTCAGAGGTTGCAGTGAACCGAGATCACGCCACTGCATTCCAGCCTGGGCAACAGAGTGAGACTCTGTCTCAAAAAAAATAAACAAACAAATAAATAAACAATAAAATCAGTTTGTCAGTTTCTGAAAGTAGCCTGATGTGATTATCTTTGGATTAATATGAATCTATAGATTAATTTAGATATATTAATAGATTATATTTTAATTTTTAGATTTTCAATTCAAGAACATGTAATTATCTCTCCTTGTATTTATTCTACTTTAATTTCTGTAAGCTATGTTTATATGTACAGAAGGTTCTCACATATTTTCTAAGGGTACTATATTTTTTATGATACTATAGATACATATTATTTAATTTTTTGATTATTTGTTGTGAATATATGGAAATACAATCTATGTTTGTATGTTATATGATCTGTTATTCAGAAAGCCTGCTAAATTACTTACTGATATTAGTAGAGTTTTCATTTTTGTAGATTCCTTAAATTTCACATAGACAATTATTTTATCTTCAAGTTAAAAAGTTTTGTTTTCTTTACAGTCTTCTTTACTTACTTATTTAATTTTTTGCCTTATTGTGTTGCCTATGAATAAAAGTGAAACAAAATGGAAAGGAAGAGAAAATTGAAATTGCTCTTCATCTACTAAGGTAACTAAATGACATTTGAAACCCTCTCCAAAAAAAGAATTCAGATTCAAATGCTTCATTGGTGAATTCTGTCAAACATTTAAGAGATAAATACTACCAATTTTACGTGAACAGTTTCAGATAACGGAAAAGGAGGATAGATTTCTAACCAATTTTATGATTTTAGCATAACTGATATGAAAAGCTGATAAGGACTCTGCAAGATAAGTAATTTATTGAACAAAATCATTTATGTACATAGATGCACAGATCCTCAGTAATATATTAGGAATTGAAATCCATCAATATATGAACAGTATATCATGATGGGGGTTTAATCTCTAGATTGTTCCCCAGAATGCAAGGATGTTTCAAGAGTGTATACCAGTCAAAGAAATTATCCACATTAATAGGATAAATAAGAGAAAAAAGTATACTATTAGATCCTCTCAATAGAATTTAAAACATCATTTATCAAAAGTCAGTATCTATTCCCGATAAAAATTCTCTGAAAACTAGGGACAAAGATACTTCTTCTGTTGATAAGAAGATATACTCTTATAAAAAAATCAACAGCTATTGCTGGACTAAATTATGATACATTGAAGGATCTTTTCCTATGATGAGGACATACGATATGAATTTATATTTAGATTTAACAGTCTCTCTGTGGTTCCCTTTCTTCCTGAGTTCCCCTACTAATTTTCAATTTGTGTTTTTGATTGAATGCATTCTCCAACCTATCCTAAATCTCATTACAAATTTTGCCTCAATCCTAGGCTGATCTTTAAACTCCATAGGCACAAAGGAAAGATGGGAGGAACATGCTAAAAAGAAGCAACTAGAAGTCAAGAAAACTGAAAAGAAATGTCAGCTGTTGCACAATGTGGGGGACACAGGTTTTATAGTTTGAGTCCGGAAAGTTAAATACCTGCTAGAAGAAATAAACAATAATCTTCACAATAAGAAACAAACTCCAGAGTGTCAATGTATAACAATGTCCAGTTTTCAATCAAAAGTTATTAGATAAAGACAAAGAAACAGAAAGTGGGAACCATAAACAGTAAAAGGGGAATTTAATATAAATAGACCATGATTGGTCACAGATGTTGGATTTAAAGATCCAAATGTAAAAACAGGTATTTTAAAATATATTCCATAAGTTCGAGGCAAATATGGTATTAATGACAGGAAAGACAACAATATCAATAAAGAAATGGCACATATAAAAAGACCAAGTGAAAGTTATAATGTTTGTAAAATTACATTACCGAAATGGCAAAAAAAAAAAAAAAAAAAACCACGTGATGGGACAAATGCAATTTCAAAGGCTAAAAGAATCAGTGAGTAGGAAATAAAATGATACAAAATATGAATTTATGAATTAAGCCTGAAACTTATGAGATAATACTAAGTGGCTTAATATATGTATAATTTGGGTCCCAGACAGAAAGGAAAGAAAGAAGCAGAATAAATGTTTGCAGAAATAGTGGCCAGTAACTTCACCAATTTGTGAAAAAGTTTAGCCAACATTTTCATAAAGATGAATGAATTCCAAATAGAATAAACAGGAGAAATCACACCTACAAACATCACAGTCTGCTGAATTTAAAAGAGAGTAAGAACATTTAAAAAGCAGAAGTAGGAAAAGACATATTTCATACAAGGAAACAATTATATAATTATCAGCTTATCTCAAGAAAATATGAAGGAGAGGACATACTCAAATATCAAATTCAAAGTGCTGAAACAAAATAACAGTCAACCAACAATTCTATATCCAGTAAGACTGCCCCTCGAAATTGAAGGTGAAATGAAAATACTTGTAGATAGCAAACATGGAATTATTGATTGCAGATATGCACTATGAGAATTTTTAATGGAAGTCCTTCAGACTGAAAGGAAATAACATGAGATGGTAACTCACGAAAACCAGAAATAATGAAGGGAACAAGAAACGGTAAGTGAATATGTGGTTAAGTACAATATAAGGTATAACTCTTTTTATTTTACGAAGATGCTATTTACTGCAAAAATTACAACGTCTGTAAGTGGCTTTATAATGTAGACACATGTAATATATTTGACAACAACCCACAAATGATGGGAAGGGGTAAATGCAACTATACTCTTTCAAAGTTCCTATATTTATTGTTCCAAGAAGTAAATAGAGATGAACATTTAGTATAATAGGATAAGTTATAGAAGCATACTATGTTTTCTAGCTCAATAATTTAAAAAATAATTCAAATATACCTAAAATGCCAATAGTGGAATTGAAATTGCATACTAACAAATTTATTTATAATGATAAAAAGCAGAGAGTGGCATCTGTGAAAATGTTAGAGTAAGTCCCTTCAAAAATTTGCCTCTCTATAAAAGCAACAGAAAAATTGGAAAAATAGATTCATTATCATCAGAACTATAAAAACTAACCCAAAACTTGCAGCAACACAGGAAACATTCATTCAAGATAAATGTCTCAATATCACTAAGAACCGTTCCCTTCCCATCCCCTGCTCTCCAGACCAGAATCAGTCTTAAAAAATAACAGCTGATCCTCCTGGCACTGAGGGTAGGAAAATGGAGAGCGCTGAAAGCCATGCACCTAAAAAATTGTCATTATTTGACTTTTCTGGTGGTGTCCTGGAAGAACCAACACAAAAGGCTTATTTCATTTCATCTGACTTGGAGTTCAACCAGTGCTAAAAACTTCTCCCTGAGGAGCATTTCTGGAAAACATTTACTGGCAAATGTTTCAACATTCCAGCTGCCTGAGGAAATTAGTTACAGTTGGAGAAAACAATAGACTAAGCAAAATGAATAAAAGGAAAAAGTGAGAAATAAAATGTCCAGAAAGGCTTTGAACAGCTCCAACATGATTGTTCATAATCTAAAAGGACACCTGCCTGTGTAGGATTGTATACATTCCCCAAACAGTTGGATTGCTTAGGAAAGACCTGAGAAGTCCTTAGGCTCTCACTTCTGTCTGAGCTTGAATCTCTGTGCAAGTAATGGAAGCCCATGGCAGAATTGCATACTGATTGGCTGAATGTTGAAGATGTGCCGCAACAGCAACACAGAACTCATTGGCAACAACAGAGATTTATTGGTTCCAGGCAATTAAGGTAATCTCTGTCCAATTATCAGCTGGCCTCTAAGCTAGTGGAGC
Organism: Macaca mulatta; assembly: GCF_049350105.2. Taxonomy (NCBI): domain Eukaryota; kingdom Metazoa; phylum Chordata; class Mammalia; order Primates; family Cercopithecidae; genus Macaca; species Macaca mulatta. Next base: position 121,444,265 of record NC_133426.1, on the reverse strand, counting down.
TGAGATTTCATTGATAAAGAATATATACTCTGCAGAATCACCTCAGGAAAGTCAGTAAACATAACTACCACAATAAATAGTGAAAACAGCCAATCCTGGGGAATGATGAGAATCTAATTTCCAGAGTTATCACATTATAATATTTCAATTGTCCAAGTTGCAATAAAAATATATGAGAATTTCAAAGAAATAAGAATGTATGGCTCTTTCATAGGAAGAGAAGTAATCAGTAGAAACTGTCTGTGAAAACGTAGATATTTGGCTTACTGGAAAAAGACGTTAAGTTTTTTTTAAGTTAAGTGATTTGACTCAAAAGGAGCCAAAAATATTAAAATTCTATAAGCTTGATAATGGTATTTCAAAATATACAAAGCAGAAATAGATAGATGTACAAAGATAAACAGAAAATTTCACGGCCGCGCACGGTGGCTCACACCTGTAATCCCAGCCCTTTGGGAGGCCGAGAAGGGTGGATCACGAGGTCAGGAGATCAAGGCCATCCTGGCTAACACTGTGAAACTCTGTCTCTACTAAAAATACAAAAAAATTAGCCGGGCGTAGTGGCGGACGCCTGTAGTCCCAGTTACTCCGGAAGCTGAGGCAAGAGAATGGCGTGAACCCGGGAGGCGGAGCTTACAGTGAGTTGACATCACTCCACTGCACTCCAGCCTGGGCGACAGAGCGAGACTTCGTCTCAAAAAAAAAAAAAAAAGAAAAAGAAAAGAAAAAAGAAACTTCACTCAGATTGGTACAGCTAATGCACAAGGTTCCCCTTATCCCCAGTTCCCAGTCAAGGATTTATATTCCTAGGAGAGGCACAGCATCAGCATTTTTCATCCTACTACCAGCTACCTGTTGCTGAGGATAATATCTGGGTAAGTGTAGCTGAGAAGTGGGCACTCTACTTTTCTGCTTGATCTCTACTCATACAGTAGAAGCTCCAGCTTGGGTATGGTGCTGCTGAAAATACTGGGTCCCGAATTGCCATTTTCCCACCTGATAAGACAGGGATTCATGTCAAGAGAAGCAAGCCTAAAGACCTATGGCTACTGCCTACCCCTTTCACTTAGCACTCAAATTCTAGATTGGGACTATTACTCGGAGATAATAACATCATTACAACATCTACACATCTAGGAAAGTCAATTAACTAAAAGTTGGAAAAATACAAAGAGATCCACAGATAAACTAGTCAAAATACTGAAAGCCAATGATATGGAGAAAAATTGGGGAACAACAAGGGTAAAGGACCCATCACTTACAATAGAACCACAATGAAATAAACATCTTTGTTTGTTTGTTTGTTTTTCCAGAGTCTCACTCTGTCGCCCAGGCTGGAGTGCAGTGGTGTGATCTTGGCTCACTGCAACCTCCGCCTCCTGGGTTCAAGCAATTCTCCTGCCTCAGCCTCCCCAGTAGCTGGGATTACAAGTGCCCACTACTACACCCAGCTAATTTTTTGGGTAGACACAGGGTTTCACCACATTGGCCAGGCTGGTCTCGAACTCCTGACTTCATGATTTGCCCACCTCGGCCTCCCAAAGTGCTGAGATTACAGGTGTCAGCCACTGTGCCTGGCCAACAGCTGACTTTTAATCAGAAACAACAGAGGGTGGAAAGTAATGGGATAACATATTCAAAAATACCTAATGAAGAAAAACGAAATTTCAACCAAGGATCCTGTATCCAGCAAAGTTATTTTTAAAAACAAAAGCAACATAAGCACATTCCCTAAGAGAATTTTACTAGCAGACCTACCTCACAAAAATTACTAAATGAAGTTCTTGAGCAGAAGGCAAGTGACCCCAGATAATAATACAGTATAAAAATACAAGGAATATCTATAAAGAAATTTTTAATTATAGAATACAGTATAAATACATACATTTCTCCTTTCTTGGCTGATTTTAAAAGCAATTGTATAAAAAAGTGTACAATTGTGAAAGTTGCTATAATCAAAATGGATTCATTAATATTAATGAGACCCTGACAAATAGAGCCAGGAAAGGCCATGAAGAGAGCATTCTTATGTTGGTATATCTGATAACAAAACTATCACAAAAGTCTGCAAAAACCATCACAACTTTACACAAATAAATACTTATACAGCATCATCTACCCAGCAACTACCTGTCTAACCTCAGACTGGCATCATTCTTGTTATTAATCTTTGTAGGCAAGAATAACTATTTCAAAACGATTATGTAATCCTTCTCATTGTTTCCTTTAGAAACCTTTGTGTTTGTTCATCTCATTTAATATGCACATTGTTTACTATGGTGTGCATATTCCCATTGCAATGCTGTATGCCGCAATAAACATCTTTTCTTTTAGAGAGCTTCTCTTGGTTTGTTATTTAAGTTGACATAATGTATGCTTGACTATATACCTTATAGAAATGTGAACACATTTGCCAATGACAGCTAAAAAGATGTAGGTGGGGGCAAAGCTATAATGGGCTAAATAAACGATTCTAGATGGTAACTTGAACCCATAGGAAAAAATACTTTTAGATGAACCTTTATACTGGTTTCCACAGTAGCTGTACTAATTTACATTCCCACCAAAAGTGTGCAAGGGTTGCCTTTTCTCCACATTCTCAGCAATATTTGTTATCTGTTGTATTTTTGGTAATAGCCATTTGAACAGGTATCAGATGTCATCTCATTGTGGTTTTAATTTGCATTTTCCTGATGATTAGTGATGTTGAGCATTTTTTTTATATGTGCCGGCCGTTTGTATGACTTCTTTTGAGAAATATCTATTTATATCATTTGCCCATTTTTATTTGTATTATTTGTTTCCTAACCATTGAATTGTTTGAGTTCCATACATATTTTGAATATTAACATATTATCAGATGTATGGTTTACAAACATTTTCTCCCATTCCATAAGTTCATTGTGAGAAACAGTATGGAGGTTTTTAAAAAATTAAAAATAGGACTAATATATAATCCAGCAATCCTACTACTGGATATATATATTAAGGAAATGAAATCAATATGTTGAAGAGACACCTGCACTCCCATGTTCATTGCAACATTATTCACAGTAGCCAAGATATGGAACCAAACTAAATCTTCATCAGTGAATAAGTGGAAAAAAATAAACTGTGGAATATATACACAATGAAATATTATTCAGTCTTAAAAAAGAAGGAAATCCTGTCATTTGTGACAACATGAATGAATCTGGAGGCCATTATGCTACATGAAATAAGCCAAGCACAGAAAGGCAAATATCACATTATCTCATTTGTATGTGAACTCTACAAAAGTCTAACTCATAGAAGCAGAGAACATAATAGTCGTACCAGAGGTTAGGATGATTTGAATAGATGCTGATTCAAGGATACAAAATTTCAGTTAAAAAAAGGGGGATGGAATACGTTCTAGGAATCTATTGTATAACATGGTGACTATAGTTAATAGCAATGTATCGTATACTTGAAAATTGCTAAGAGAGTAGATTTTAAGTGTTCTCAGCACAAAAAGGATATGTATGTGAGGTAATGCATATTTCAATTAGCTTGATTTAGTAATTAGACAAAATATACATATTTTAAAAACATGATGTACATAATTAATATATATACTTGTCAATTAAAAAAGAAAAACAAAAGAAAATACTTTTAGGTGAATAAAAATAAACACACAGCATACCCAAACTTACTGGATGCAATTATACAGGGCTTAGAAGTTTATTTATCATTTTAAATGCCTGTATTAAGAAAGAAAAAAGTCTCAAGTCAATAACCTGAGCTTCCATCTAAGACACTTGAAGAAGAACAGCAAAATAAACATAAAGCAAGATGAAGGAAGAAACTTGTCAAGATTAGAGCAGAAATTAATGAAATAGAGAATATCAAAACAATACAGAAAATTAATGAAATTAAAGCTGATTCTTGAAAAGATCAACAAGATTGACAATCTTTTGGTTAGGTTGACCAACAGATGACAGATGATAGATAGATAGATAGATAGATAGATAGATAGATAGATAGATAGATAGATGCTTAAATTATTAGGATCAAAAATGAAAGCAGGGACATTACTGGTGAACTTTCAGAAGTAAGGCTGATAGGAATACTATTAACCACTATATGGCAATAAATGAGATAACTCAGATAAAATGATCAAATTTTTAGAAAGATGCAACCTACCAAAAATGACTCAAAAACAGACAATGTGACTAGACATATACCAAATAAACAGACTGATTACTAACTCAAAACTATGCACAATGAGAAGTTCATAACTTATGGCCATAAAGGTAACTTTACCAGTGACAAAAATTTAAAGATATAAAAACTTTAAAGAAGAAATAATACCAAGTCTTCCCAAACTTTTCCAAAATATTGTAGAGAAAGAAACATTTCTTAACTCATATTATGAGGCCAGAATTACCCTGATACCAAAACAAGATGAAGGCAACACAAGAAAACTATGGATCAATATTTCTTAGGAACATGGACACAAAAATACTGACCAGAACACTAGTACACTGAATCCAGCAACATATAAAAAATCATGCACCATGATCATGTGGGCTTTGTCTTCGGTATGCAAAGTTGGTTTAACACCTGAAAGTCAATTAAGGTAATATACCATATCAATAGAAGTAAAAAACACATGATCGTCTCAATAAATACAGAAAAAGCATTTTAAACATATCTACTTCCCTTTTATGATAAAAATCACTCCTCAACATAGAAACTCATCAACTTGATAAAGGGCATTTATGAAAAACCCAGAGCAAACATCTTACTTAATGGTGAAAGACTCAATGCTTTCCTCATAAGATAAGGAGCAAGTCAAGAATATTCACTCTGGTCCCTTTTATTTATCGTTGTACTAGAGGTTCTACAGAGGGAAATTAAGCAAGAAAAAGAAAATGCAGCTAGATTGGAAAGGAAGAATTTAAAACTATCTTTGTTAGAAGATGACATGTCTTGTATATAAAAATTCTAAGAAATCCACTTAAAAAGTATTAGAACTAATAAATGAACTCAGAAAGGTTGCATGATATAAAATAAGTATGCATAATTTAATTATATTTCTGTACACTTGCAATGAACAATCCAAAAATTAAATTAATAAAATAATTCAGCTTATAATAAAATTGAAAAAATAAAAGTACTTAGGGATAATTTTAACCAAAGAAATGCAAAACTTGTGTTAAGTGTTAATATATTTAAATCTATAAAACATTGTTGAAAGAAAATAAGGAATTTAAGTAAATGGAAAAAAATCCTCATGTTCATGGATTAGATTTGAAATAGTTAAGATGACAACACTTCCCAAAGTTATCTAAAGACTCAACAAAATTACTATCAGCATCCCAGATTACTTCTTTGTAGAAATTGTCAAGCCTATTATAAAATTCATACGAAATTGCAAAGGACCCAGAGTAGCCAGAGTAATAGTAATCTTGAGATAAAAGAGCAAAATATGAGGACTCGCACTACGTGATTTTCAAACCAACTACAAAGCAGTGGTATTCAAGACCAAGTGGTACTGACATATATATATATAGACATATGGATAAATGGAATAGAATTGAGAGGCTACAAGTAAACACATGGTGTCTATGTAACTGATTTTCAACAGAGTGTCAAGACAATTCAATGAAGGAAAGAATAGTCTTTTCAACAAATGGTGCTAGGGTAACTGAATATCAACATGCTAAACAATCAAATCATACCCTTATCTTGCACTATTCCCCCCCAAAAAAAATACCTCAAAATAGTTCAAAGACCTAAAAGTAAGGGGTAAGACAGTACAACTTTTATATGAAAACATAGGACTAAATCTTCATGACTCCAGATATGACAATGTTTTCTTAAATATGACACTAAAAGCACAAACAACAAGGTAAAAGAAAGACTTTATCGAAATTAAAAAATTTTACACTACAAATGATACCATCAAGGACAACTAAAAGAATGGGAGACAATAATTTCAAATCATTATGTGTCTTTCACCCAGAATATTTTTTAAAATCCTGACAATTCAGTAGTAAGAGATCGATAACGCAATTAAAATTGAGCAAAGGATCTGAAAACACATTTCTCCAAAGAAGATACGCAGATGGCCTATATGTATGTGAAAATATGCTCAACATCATTAGCTATTAGGAAAGTGCACACCAAAACCACAATGAGATACCGCTTTACACACAGTAGGATGAACATAGTCATAATTATAGACAATAAAAAGTATTGACAAAGATGTAAAGAAGTTGGAATCCTCCTGCATTTGGAAAACAATTTGGCAGTTACTACTCTGGCAATAGTTGGGATTTCATATAGTTGCAATCATGTAATATGATTCACGTGACCCAGAAATTCTCTAGTTAAATACCCGAGAGAATTAAAACAGGTCTTTAAACAAAATCGTTCATTAGTGTTCATAGCAGCATTATTTGTGATAAAAAGTATTGGATACAAACCTACATTCGATCAGCAGAATGAAAAAAATAAATTGTGGTATATTCTTACAACAGATTATTCATTTATCATATAAAAATAATTATAGATACAGGCTCCAACATGAATAAACCTTGAAAACATTATACTAAGTGAATATGCCAATCACATAAGACTACATATTACATAATTGCAACTATATGACATCCCAACTATTGCCAGAGTAGGCAAATCTATAGAGATAGTCAATTAGTTCTTACCTAGGCCTGGGGTACTGGGTAAGTAAGGAGGTAATAGCTAAAGGGTATAGTATTTGTCTTGCAGTGATGAAAATGTTTTAGAATTGATGGTGGTCATATTTGCATCTATGAATATATTAAAAATCATTAAATTGTATGCTTTAAATGTGTGAGTTGTATGGTTATGTGAATTGTATCTCACTAACAATGAAAAGTGAAAAAGGAAAAGGGAATTCAATACTAGCAAATGCTACAATACAGGAAAATCGAAAACATTATGGTATTTAAAAGAAGGCAGATAAAAAAGGTCACATATTGTATGATTTCATTTACAAGAGATATCCAGAATTGGCAAATATGTAGAAATAAATAAGTTGCTAGGAGTTAAGGAGAGGGGAAAATGGAGAATGGCTCCTAATAAATATATTTTTAAATTTTTTAGTGTCATGAAAATGTTCTGTAATGAGACAGTGGTGACAGTTGTATAATATTGTCAATATACTAAACACTACTAATTATAAACTTTATAACAATTAGCTTTATGATATATGAATTATATCAAAATACAAAAAATGAAGGCAGGAAAGGAAGAACAGAGGAGCAATAAAGACATAAAATGAGTAGAAAATGAACACCTAAAATAAGCAAATCAACCACATTAAGTTAAATTAACTAACTACTCTAATCAAAAGATATTCCTTGTTTATAGTAGCACAATTCACAGTTGCAAAAATATGGAACCAGCCCAAATTCTCATTAATTAACTGATGGATAAAGAAATTGTGGTATATATATATGATGGAATACTACTCAGCCATAAAAAGGAACAAATTAATGGCATTTGCAGTAACCTGGATGGAACTGGGGACTAGTATGTTAAGTTAAGTGAAGTAACTAAAAAATGGAAAACCAAACATTGTATGAGTGAAGCTATCAGGATGCAAAGGAATAAGAATGATACAATGGGCTTTGGAGACTCAGGAAAGGATAGGAGTGGGGTGAGGGATAAAAGACTACAAATTGGGTTCAGTGAATGCTGTTTGGGTGATGGGTGCACCAAAATCTCACAAAGCACCACTAAAGAACTTACTCATGTAACCAAATACCACCTGTTTCCAAAAACCTATGGAAATAAAAAGTTTAAAAAATGAAAAATATATTGTTGGATTAGATAAAAAGTTTTAACAAGAGATTCCCAATTCTAAGCTGCTCACATACAATATATTTTAATTACAAAAAAACTTATAGCTAAAAATAAAAAATTAAAATATATATTATGTGGAAATTATATGCATAAACTGTTATAGTACATATATTAATTTCAGACAAAATATATGTAATAATATGAATATTATTAGAGACAAAGAGAGATATTTATAACCATAAATGGGTTAGCAGCAGAATGATATAGTAATTAAAAGAATATATTTGCACCAAATAACAGAGCTCCAAAATACAGGAAGCAAAAACTGACAGAATTGATGGAAAAAAATAGGTAATTAATATATATAATTGGAGTTTTCAATACTAAACTCTAAGAAATAGAATGAAATAGAATAGAATGAAGACAGAAAAGCAGAAAATATATAATAAACCTAAATAGCACTGTGAACAAATTGAACATAGTTAACATTTATACAATGTTTTATACAATAGCAAGACACAATTCTATTCAAGTGTTGATGGCATATTAATCAGGAAACACTGGAACATATGCTGGGATGCAAAACAATTCTAAAAAAATTATGCTCTAATAGGGATTGAAATTATATACCATCTGTTCCCTTCTTACTGTAGAATTATGTTGGAAATCAATAACAAAAGATTCTGGAAATAGCCCCCATATTTTCAAGTGCAATTGGAACATTCTTCAATAAAAATCTTTGGTTTAGATATTTAAAGTATTAATAAAGTTTAAAAGATTGAAAATCATAAGGGAAATTAATTATTTGGAATTAAATAAAAATCAAAAGATAATTTATCAGATTTATTGGAAGGTTTTAAAGCAGCTCAAAGCAACCAAACACAATGTGGTATTCTGGATAAGATATAAAAAATAATAGTGGACATTAATGAAAAATTTTGTAAACTTTGAACAAAATTTATACTTTATAATACTGTTTCATAATATTGATTTCCTACTATTGATAACTGTACAATGGGTATATAATATGATAACATTTAATAAAGTTGGATGAGAGATATAAAGGGACTCTGTACTATTTTGTAACTCTTACGTAAGTCTAAAATTAGCTTAAAAAAACTGTCACAAGAGACAAAGAAGATTATTATAAAATGATAAAGGGTTGATTTCATCAAAAGATTATAACAATGGTAAATATATAAGCTCTCAACTCTGAAGCACAAATATATAAAGCAAGTATTAACAAAACTGATGGGAGAAATAGGAATACAATAATAGTATTAAATAGAAGACATCAGCACTCTCCTTTCAACAATGTATAGCTCAACCAATAGAAAATCAATAAGGAAATAGTGGAATTGAAAAACACTAGAGACTAAATGAATCTAACAGAGAGATACAGAACTTTACAACCAACAGTAACAGAATACACATTCTTCTCAAGTGCACATGAAACATTATCTAGGATAGAACATTTGTTAGGTTGAAAAACAATTCTTAACGAATTTAAGAAGACTGAAATTGTATCAAATATATTTTCTGACTACAATGGTATGAAACTAAAAATTAATAATGGGAGGAAAATTTTAAAATTTACAAATATATAGAAATTAAACAACACACTCCTGAACAACCAATGGGTTAAAAAAAGAAATCAAAAAGAAATTAAAAAGAAACTTCAGATAAACAAAAATGGAAACACAACATACCAAAACTTATGAAGCGCATCAATAGTGGTAATAGTAGCAACAGTAGTTTTAAAAGGAAGTAGAGAGTGATAAATGTCCACATTAATAAAAATAAAGACATCAAACAAATAATCTAACTCTACACCAAGGAACTAGAACAAAAAGAACAAACAGCTCAAAGTTAGTCAAAGAAAGGAAATAATAAAGATTAGAGCAGAAATAAAAGAAATAAAGATGGGAAGATAATTGAAAAGGTCAATGAAACAGTGTTGGATTTTTGAAAAGATAAACAAAATGGAAAAACCTTTAGTTAGACTAACCAAGAGAAAGAGAGAGAAAGAACTCAAATAAATAAAATTATAAATGAAAGATCAGACATTGTAAATGATACCACAAATATACAAAGGATCATAAAAGACTACTAGAAAAATTATATGCCAACAAAGTAGATAAGCTAGTAGAAATAGATACTTCTTTAAAAACATACAGCTTTCAAGACTGAATCTTAAAGAAATAGGAAATCTGAATATACCAATAATGAGTTAGGAGATTAAACAGTAATCAGAAACCTCCCAACAAAGAAAAACCCAAGACTACATGGTGTAACTGGTGAGTTCTGCCAAACATTTCATGAAGAACTAGCACCAAACCTTCTCAAACTTATTCACAAAATTCAAGATGAAAGAACACTTCTAAGCTCATTTTACAAAGTCAACATTATACTCATATCAAAGCCAGATAACAACAAAACAAAAGAAGAAAATTGCAAGCCAGATTTTTGATGAGCATAGGTGCAAAAATTGTCAAACAAACAAACAAACAAAATAGCATACTGATTTCAACAGCTCATCAAAAGTATCATACACCATGACCAAGTGTTATTTATCCCTTGGATGAAAGGATGGGTCAACATATGCAAATCAATAAGTGTGATACACCACATTAACAGAATGAATGATAAAAAATATGATTGATCTCAATAGATTCAGAAAAATAACACTTGACATAATTCAATATTCTTTTATGATATTAACTCTCAAGAAATTAGGTATCAAAGGAATATACCTCAATGTAATAAAGACTATATATGTCAAGCCTACAGCTAACATCATACTCAATGACAAAAAGGTGGAATTTTTTCTCTAAGATGAGGAACAAGACAAGCGTGCCCACTTATGTCACTTCTATTAAACACAGAACTGGAAGTTCTAATCCAAGCAAGCAGTCAAAAAAACAAAAAACAAAAAACAAAACAAAACAAAAACCGAAAGAAAAGAAAAAAAGAAATAACCAGCATCCAAATTGGAAAGGAAGAAGTAAAATTGTGTGTGTTTGCAGATGACATGATTTTATATAAGTAAAACCCTAAAGTATCTACTGTAATAAATTCAGTAAAGTTTCAGGATACAAAATCACCATACAAAAATCAGTTGCATTTATATACAGCAAGAGTAAGCTATCTGAAAAATAAATGAAGAAAAAATCCCATTTAAAGTGGAATAAAAAAGAATAAAATATTTAGGAATAAATTTAACCAAGGAGGTGAAATAACTGTACACTGAGAACCATAAAACACTGACGAAAGACACTGAAGACACAAATAAATGAAAAGAAATCCTGTGTTCACAAATTGGAAGATTTAATATTTTTAAAGTGTCAATACTACTCAAAGCAATCTACGAATTTAATACAATCCCTATTAAAATTCCAGTGACATTATTTACCAAAATAATTTTTTAAAAAATCCTACAATTTGTATGGAGCCACAAAAGACCCCAAATAGCCAGAATTAAGTGAAAAAAAAAAGTAAGAAGCAAGAGGAATCAAGATGGAAACATCGCATGTCTTGATTTCGAACTATATTATAGTAATCAAAACATTATGGTACTATCATAAAGACAGACACATAGGCCAATGGAACAGAACAGAAAACCCAGAAATGAGTCCATATGTACACATGGTTAAATAGTCTTTGAAAGGGGCACAAAAAAATACGTAATGGGGACAGGGTTCTCTCTTCAATAAATGGTGATGGGAAAACTGGCAATATAAACGCAGAAGAATGAATTTGTGTCTTTATTGTATTAACAAAACTTAAAATGAATTAAAGACTTAAATGTAAAAACTGAAACTGTAAAACTTTTGGAAAAAAAATAGGGAAAAAGCTCCTGGACATTGGCCTTGGCAATGATTTTTAGGTATAACATCAAAAGCACAGGTAACATAAATAAGCAAAAATAAGCAACTGGGATGATATCAAATGGAAGTTTCTGTACAGCAAAGAAAACAATCAACAAAATTAAAAGGCAACCTATGGCATGGAAAAAATATTTGCAAACCATGTGTTTGATAAGGAGGTGTTACATTCTGAATGTGTGTCTCACTCAAATTCACATGTTGGAATCCTAATCTCCAAAGTGATGGTATTAGGATATGGAGCCTTTGGGAAATGATTAGGCCATGAGGGCAGATCCCTTATGTTTGAAATTAATGCCCTCGTAAAAGAGACCCCAGAGAAACCCTTAGCTCTTCTACCATGTGAGGACACTGCAAGAAGGTGCAGACTATGAGAAAGTGGGCCCTTACCAGACACTGAAATCTGCCTGTACTTTGATCTTGGACTTCCTAGCCTATAGAACTATGAGAAAAAATTTTCACTTATCAATATGCTGTCCAGTTTACGATGCTTTGTTATAATAGCCTGAACCAACAAATATAGGTATGAGTATCCAAAATATAGAGGGAATTCATACAACTCAAATTTTTTTTCCAAAGAAGACATACAAATGGCTGACAGGTATATGAAAAAATGCTAAACCTTCCTAATCATTAGGAAAATGCAAACCAAAACCATAATGAGGCAGGGTGTGGTGGCTCACACCTGTAATCCCAGCACTTTGAGAGGCCTAGGTGGGCGAATCACCTGAGGTCAGGAGTTTGAGACCAGCCTGACCAATATGTTGAAACCCTGTCTCTACTAAAAATACAAAAATTAGCCGGGCATGTTGGTGGACATCTATAATCCCAGCTACTTGGGAGTTTAAGGCAGGCGAATGGCTTGAAACCAGGAGGTGGAGGTTGCAGTGAGCTGAGATTGTGCCATTGCACCCCTGTCTGGGTAACAGAATGAGACTGCCTCAAAAAAAAAAAAAAAAAAAAAAAAAAAAAAAAAAAAAAAAAACCATATTGAGCTATCACCTCATATATGTTAGAATGGTTATTATAAAAAAGATGAAAGATAAAAAGTTTTGGTGAGGATATGGAGAAAAGGAAACACTTGCACGCTTTTGATAGGAATGTAAATTAGTGTAACAATTATTGACAACAGTTTGAGGGTCCTCAAAAACTTAAGAGCAGAACTACCTTATGATCCAGCAATCCCACTATTGGATGTATACCGAAAGAAAATAGAATCAACGTATCAAAGAGATATTTGCACTCCCATGTTTATTGATGCACTATTTACAATAACCAAGGTATGGACTCAACCTAAGTGTCCAACAATGGATGAACGGATAAAGAAAATATGACACACACACACATACACATGAGAATTGTTCAGCCATTAAAAAGAAGAGAATTCTGTCATTTGTGACAACATGGATAAACCTGAAAGATATTATGGTAAATGAAATAGGCCAGACATAGGAAAAATACTATATAATCTCACTTATTTGTGGAATATAGAAAGTCTAACTCATGGCAGCAGAAAGTAGAATGATGTATTTCTGGGGCTGGTGTTGGGGGTTGGGGAGATATTGGTCAAAATGTACGAACTTTTCGTTATAAGATAAATCCATTCTGGGGTCTAATATACCAAATGTAATTATAGCTAACACTTTTGTATACTTGAAATTTGCTATGAGAGTAGATCTTAAGTGTTCTCATCACACATACACAAAAAAGGTAACTTTGTAAGGTGATAGAAGTTTTAAGTAGTTTGATTGTGGTAATCATTTCATGATCTATACATTTATCAAATCATTACAGTGTACACTTTAAATATATGTTTTTAAATTTGTTACTTACATCTTAAAGCTGGACAAAAAATAAAAAAGAAACTCAGTGCCTTAGGAGTGAGGAATATTTTCTATCTGTAAGAAAAAAACAAAATAGTCTTTCTTCTAAACAAAATCTGAGACAGTATTCAGGTGTTGTACTGATACATTAACTTTTAATTAGAACAAAATTTACTACTCATGAGAAAAAGATAAGATAATCAAGGATAAAATAAAATCCATAATGCTGGGCATACAATTAAAAACTGCAAGATATGAAAAAACCCTAAGGCAACAACTGCTAATCAGAAGATGAAAAACTCAATAAAGGAGGCCCGGGGATGATGGAATCTTGAAAAACTGGTAAAATAAAAGAAAAATCAAAAGAAAACAAAACAAAAAACAGGACAAGTGTAAAACAAATAGCAAAAGATTTGGTTTACACCCAACTATATCAATAGTCACATTATATAGAAAAGCTATAAACATGGGTGATAGAGATTATAAGATTGAGTAAATGAAGAAGATTCAGCTATATTCTCTCTATAAGAAACCCACTTTGATTATGAAGACAAAAAGACATTAAAGTAAAACGTGATATCACTGGAGGTACACAAGTGGGAAGAGTGGAATAAGGACATTGGAAAATACTCTTCTTCATAAAAACAATGAGAACACTGGGAAATATTGCCAAAATCAACTTTTCCAAATAGTAGAAATTATTTATTCACTAATAAGAGAACTACAAATTACATGAAGCAAAACTAACATAATTGAAACAAGAAGTACACAATGCCACAGTGATAACTGGAGGCTTTAATACCCAACTTTCAACAATAGATTGAACAAACAGACAGAGAAGTAACAAAGAAATAGAAGACTTGAACAATACTATAAATCAACTAGACCTAAGAGACATTGATAGAACATTTCACCCAATAACAGCAGAGTATACATTTTTCTCAAGTACACCTTAAACATTTTCCACATAGACCATATGTTAAGTCAAAACAATTCTCAATGATTTTAAAAGGATGAAATTATACAAAGCATGTTCCGCAACCACAATGGAAAAATAGTAGAAATCAACTACAGGAAATTTGGGAAATTTGCAATATGTGAGAATTAAGCAACATTTGGGAAATTTGCAATATGTGAGAATTAAGCAACATAATTCTAAATAACTAATGAGTCAGAGAAGAATAAGAAGGGATTTTTGAAATATTTTGAGAAAAATTAAAACCACAAGCAAAAGAAAACTTAGGAGATACAGTAGAAGCAGAAGACAAATCACAGCCAAATTCTACCAGAGGTACAAGGAAGAGCTGCTACCATTCCTTCTGAAATTATTCCAATCAATAGAAAAAGAGGGAATCCTCCCTAATTCATTTTATGAGGCCAACATCATCCTGATACCAAAGCCTGACAGAGACACAACAAAAAAAGAGAATTTTAGACCAATATCCCTGATGAACATCGATGCAAAAATCCTCAATAAAATACTGGCAAACTGAATCCAGCAACGCATCAAAAAACTAATCCACCATGATCAAGTGGGCTTCATCCCTGGGATGCAAGGCTGGTTCAACATATGCAAATCAATAAATGTAATCCAGCATATAAACAGAACCAAAGACAAAAACCACATGATTATCTCAAAAGATGCAGAAAAGGCCTTTGACAAAATTCAACAGCACTTCATGCTAAAAACTCTCAATAAATTTGGTATTGATGGAACGTATCTCAAAATAATAAGAGCTATTTATGACAAACCCCCAACCAATATCACACTGAATGGGCAAAAACTGGAAGCATACCCTTTGAAAACTGGCAAAAGACAGGGATGCCCTCTCTCACCACTGCTATTCAACATAGTGTTGGAAGTTCTGGCTAGGGCATTCAGGCAAGAGAAAGAAAGAAAGTGTGTTCAGTTAGGAAAAGAAGAAGTGAAATTGTCCCTGTTTGCAGATGACATGATTGTATATTTAGAAAATCCCATCATCTCTACCCAAAATCACCTTAAGCTGATAAGCAACTTCAGCAAAGTCTTAGGATACAAAATCAATGTGCAAAAATCACAAGCATTCTTATACACCAGTAACAGACAAACAGAGAGCCAAATCATGAATGAACTCCCATTCACAATAGCTTCAAAGAGAATAAAATACCTAGGAATCCAACTTACAAGGGATGTAAAGGACCTCTTCAAGGAGAACTACAAACCACTGCTCAGTGAAATAAAAGAGGACACAAACAAATGGAAGAACATACCATGCTCATGGACAGGAAGAATCAATATCATTAAAATGGCCATACTGCCCAAGGTAATTTATAGATTCAATGCCATCCCCATCGAGCTACCAATGCCTTTCTTCACAGAATTGGAAAAAACTGCTTTAAAGTTCATATGGAACCAAAAAAGAGCCCACATTGCCAAGATAATCCTAAGTCAAAAGAACAAAGCTGGAGGCATCACACTACCTGACTTCAAACTATACTACAAGGCTACAGTAACCAAAACTGCATGGTACTGGTACCAAAACAGAGATATAGACCAATGGAACAGAACAGAGTCCTCAGAAATAATACCACACATCTACAGCCATCTGATCTTTGACAAACCTGAGAAAAACAAGAAATGGGGAAAGGATTCCCTATTTAATGAATGGTGCTGGGAAAATTGGCTAGCCATAAGTAGAAAGCTGAAACTGGATCCTTTCCTTACTCCTTATATGAAAATTAATTCAAGATGGATTAGAGACTTGAATGTTAGATGTTAGACCTAAAACCATAAAAACCCTAGAAGAAAACCTAGGTAATACCATTCAGGACATAGGCGTGGGCAAGAACTTCATGTCTAAAACACCAAAAGCAATGGCAACAAAAGCCAAAATTGACAAATGGGATCTAATTAAACTAAAGAGCTTCTGTACAGCAAAAGAAACTACCATCAGAGTGAACAGGCAACCTACAGAATGGGAAAAAATTTTTGCAATCTACTCATCTGACAAAGGGCTAATATCCAGAATCTACAAAGAACCCAAACAAATTTACAAGAAAAAACCAAACAACCCCATCAAAAAGTGGGCAAAGGATATGAACAGACAGTTCTCAAAAGAAAACATTTATGCAGCCAACAGACACATGAAAAACATGCTCATCATCACTGGCCATCAGAGAAATGCAAATCAAAACCACAATGAGACACCATCTCACACCAGTTAGAATGGCAATCATTAAAAAGTCAGGAAACAACAGGTGCTGGAGAGGAGGTGGAGAAATAGGAACACTTTTACACTGTTGGTGGGACTGTAAACTAGTTCAACTATTGTGGAAAACAGTGTGGTGATTCCTCAAGGATCTAGAACTAGAAATACCATTTGACCCAGGCATCCCATTACTGGGTATATACCCAAAGGATTATAAATCATGCTGCTGTAAAGACATGCACACGTATGTTCATTGCGGCACTCTTCACAATAGCAAAGACTTGGAATCAACCCAAATGTCCATCAGTGACAGACTGGATTAAGAAAATGTAGCACATATACACCATAGAATACTATGCAGCCATAAAAAAGGATGAGTTTGTGTCCTTTGTAGGGACAGGGATGCAGCTGGAAACCATCATTTTCAGCAAACTATTGCAAGAACAGAAAATCAAACACCACATGTTCTCACTCATAGGTGGGAATTGAACAATGAGATCACTTGGACACAGGAAGGGAAACACCACACACCAGGGCCTATTGTGGGGCCCAAAACTTATGGGATGCAGCAAAAACAGCAAAAAGAGGGCACTTCATAGCTATAAGTGCCTACATCAAAAAAGAGGAAAAACATCAAATAAACAATCTAATAATGCATCTTAAAGAACTAAAATAAAGCAAAAGCAAACCAAACCCAAAATTAGCAGAAGAAAAGAAATAATAAAGATCAAAGTAGAAATAAATGAAATTGAAATTAAAAAACAACAAAATCAATGAAACAAAAATGAGTTTTTTTGAAATGTTAGACAAAATTGACAAACCTTTAGCCAGACTAAGAAACAAAGAGAGGCGATCCGAATAAATAAAATCAAACATGAAAAAGAAGACATTGCAAATGATAATGCAGCAATTCAAAGAATCATTAGTGGCTACTATGAGCAACTATTTGCCAATAAATTGGAAAATCTGGAAGAAATGGACAAATTCTTAGACATACACAACCTACCAAGATTGAACCAGGAAGAAATCCAAAACCTGAACAAACCAATGACAAGTAACAAGATCAAAGCCATAATAAAAAAGTCTCTCAGTAAAGAAAACCCCGGGACTTGATGGCTTCACAGATAAATTCTACCAAACATTTAAAGAACTAATGCCAATCCTACTCAAACTATTCTGAAAAATAGAGGAGGAGGGAGTACTGTCATACTCATTCTACAATGCCAGTATTATTCTGATACCACAAAACGACAGACACATCAAGACAATACAACTGGTTGGGCACAGTAATTTACACCTGTAATCCCAGACCTTTTGGAGGCCTCAGATCCCTTAAGATCAGGAGTTCAATACCAGCCTGGCCACCATGGCAAAACCTTGTCTCTACTATAAAAATTAGCTGGGTGTGGTGGTGTATGCCTGTAGTCCAAGCTACTCAGAATGCTGAGGCAGGAGAGTCACTTAAACCTGGGAGGCAGAGGTTGCAGTGAGCCGAGATCATGCCATTGCAACTGCAGCCTGGGAAACAAGAGGGAAACTCCATCTCAAAATAATAATTAATAATAAAAATAACAATAATAAAACTACAGGCCAATAGCAAACCAAATTCAGCAATACATTAGAAATATCATTGATCATGACCAAATGTGATTCATCCCAGGATGCAAGGATTGTTCAACATATGCAAAACAATCAATGTGAAACATCATATCAACAGAATGAAGAGCGAAAACAGTATGATCATTTGAATTGAGGCTGAAAAAGCATTTGATAAAATTCAGCATCACTTCATGATAAAAACTCTCAAAAACTGGGGATAGAAGGAAAATAACTCAACATAATAAAAGCCATATATGACAGACCCACAGCTAAGATCATATCGAATGGATAAAAACTGAAAGTCTTTCCTCTAAGGTCTGGAACATAACAAGGATGCCCACTGTCACCACAAGAGAACTATTAGAACTGCTAAATAAATTTAGTAAAGTTGCAGAATACAAAATCAACATACAAAAATTAGTAGCATTTCTACTACTATTTCTACATTGTTCAGCCAACAGTGAACAATGTGAAAAAGAAATAAAAAGTAATCTCATTTAAAATAGCCACACATAGGCGATTCCTCAAGAATCTAGAACTAGAATTACCATTTGACCCACAATACCATTACTGGGTATATACCCAAAGAATTATAAATCATGCTACTATAAAGACACATGCACACGTATGTTTATTGTGGCACTATTCACAATAGCAAAGATTTGGAACCAACCCAAATGTCCATCAGTGACAGACTGGATTAAGAAAATGTGGCACATATACACCATGGAATACTATGCAGCCATAAAAAAGATGAGTTCATGTCCTTTGCAGGCACATGGATGAAGCTGGAAACCATCATTCTCAGCAAACTATCACAAGGACAGAAAACCGAACACTGTATGTTCTCATTCATAGGTGGGAATTGAATGATGAGATCACTTGGACACAGGGCGGGGAACATCACACGCTGGGGCCTGTCGGGGAGTGGGGGACTCAGGGAGGGATAGCATTAGGAGAAATACCTAATCTAAATGATGAGTTAATGGGTGCAGCAAACCAACGTGGCACATGTATACCTATGTATCAAATCTGCACGTTGTGCACGTGTACCCTAGAACTTAAAGCATAATTAAAAAAAAAAAAGAAAAATACAAAAAGTTATAACATCTGCTGAGTGACAATCCAAGAAAGATGGTGCCCTCATGTATTGCTGTTGGGAATGCAAGTAACACAGCACTTTTGGAAAGCTCTATGGCTAGAGATTTTAACTTTCCAAAATACACATACATTTTAACATGTATCATAAGATTTTGGACTGTTCCAAAGAAATAACAGCACCAGTAGATTAAGGCATATTTATGCATGAGATATAGAATGCAAAGTTACTCCAGTGGCAAAAAGCTGGAAACAAAGTGAATGCCCTTTAGTAGGTGGATGGCTGGATCAATCATGGTAGCACATTCCTGCTGTGGGTTATTATTCAGCCATTAAAGACAATGAATCAGTGGCGCCAGGTTAGCCTATGGATTTCTACTAGGGACTGCTGAATGGGGAGAAATGCTGTAAGATAATATACAAGTCAATAGGAGACTGGAAAGGGACATTCACAATGTTTTTGACATGAGTCATCCTGGAAGCAAAAAGGAGGAGGAAGAGGAGAAGAAGGCAAGGAAGAAAAAAAGAAATTATTATCTAAAAATTGTTTTAAATAAATAAGTTTTTCTAAAAAAAATAGCCATACAAAAAATATCCAGGAATTAACCAAAGAAGTGAAAAATTTCTATAATGAAAACTATAAAACACTGATAAAAAAAACTGAAGGGGACACCAAAAAATGGAAAAATATTCCATGTTCATGGATTGGAACAATCAGTATTGTTCATATGTCCATACTACCCAAAGCATCTACAGATTCAATTCAATCTCTATCAAAATACCAATGACATTCTTCCACAGAAATAGAAAAAAAAATTCTAAAATTTAGACAGAACCAAAAAAGACCTGGAATAGCCAAAGTTAACCTAGAGGAATCACATTGCCTGACTTCAAATTATACTACAGACCTAAGGTAACCAAAACAGCATGGTACTGGCATAAAAACAGACATACAGACCAAGGGAACAGAATACAGAAACCAGAAACGAATCTACACAGCTACAGTGAACTCATTCTTCACAAAGATACCAAGGACGTACAACGGGGAAAAGACAGTTTCTTCAATAACTGGTGCTGGGAAAACTTCAATAACTGGTGCTGGGAAAACTGTATATCCATATGCAGAATAATAAAACTAGACCCCTATGTATCACTATATACAAAAATCAAATCAAAATCGATTAAAGACTTAAATCTAAGATCTCAAAATATGAAACTACTGCAAGAAAACATTGGGGACAATATCCAGGACATTGGTCTGGGCAAAGATTTCTTAAGCAATACCCAACAAGCACACGTAACCAAAGCAAAAATGGACAAGCAGGACCACATCAAGTTAAAAACCTTCTGCACAACAAAGGATACAATCAACAAAGTGAAGAAACAACCCACAGAACGGGAGAAAATATTTGCAAACTACTCATCTAACAAGGCATTAATAAGCAGAATATATAAGGAACTGAAATAACTCTATAGGAAAAAGTCTAATAATCCAATCAAAAATGGGCAAAATATTTGAATAGACACTTGCCAAAAGAAGACACGCAAATGACAAACAAGCATACAAAAAAGTGCTCAACATAATTGCTCATCAGAGAAATGGAAATCGAAACTGCAATGAAATGTCATTTCACTCCCGTTAAAATGTCTTATATCCACAAGACAGGCAATAACAAAGCTGGCAAGGATGTGGAGAAAAGGGAACCCTCATAACACTGTTGGTGGGAATGTAAATTAGTACAACCACTATGGAGAATAGTTTGGAGGTTCCTCAAAAAACTAAACATTGAATCACGAGGCCAGGAGATCGCGACCATCCTGGCTAACACAGTGAAACCCCATCTCCACCAAAAATACAAAAAATTAGCCAGGTGTGGTGGTGGGCACCTGTAATCCCAGCTACTGGGGAGGCTGAGGCAGGAGAATGGCGTGAACCCGGGAGGCCGAGCTTGCAGTGAGCCGAAATTGCGCCACTGCACTCCAGCCTGGGCAACAGAACAAGACTCCGTCTCAAAAAACAAAAACAAACAAACAAAAAAAAAACAAAAAAAACCTAAACATTGAGTTACCAAATGATCCAGCAATCCCACTGCCAGGTATACACCCAAAAGAAAGGAAATCGATATATCAAAGAGATATCTTCTATGTTTGTTGCAGCATTGTTTACAATATTTAAGATTTGGAAGCAACCTAAATGTCCATCAACAGAAGAATGGATAAAGAAATTGTGGCATATATACATAATGAAGTATTTTTCTGTCACAAAAAAAAGAATGAGATCTTGTCATTTGCAACAACGTGGATGGAACTGGAGATCATTATGTGAAAGGAAATAAGCCAGGCACAGAAAGACAAACATCACATGTTCTCGCTTATTTGTGGGATCTAAAAATCAAAACAATTGAACCCATGGACATAGAGAGTAGAAGGATGGTTACCAGAGGGTGGGAAGAGTAGTTGGTGGCTGTGGTGGGGGATATGGGGATGGTTAACGGGGACATAAAAAAAAAAAAAGGAGAAAGAATGAATAAGGCCTACTATTTGATAGCACAATAGGGTGACTACAGTCAATAATAATTAAATATTTTAAAATAACTTAAAGGGTATAATTTGATTATTTATAACACAAAGGATAAATGCTTGAGAAGACAGATATCCCGTTCCCCATGATGTGCTTATTTCACACCACATGCCTGTTTCAAAGCTCTCATGTACCTACTGTGTACCTAAAAAAATTATATATATATAATTAAACCGTAGAAGCAAATATTAGAGCTAAAACTATAAAACTCTACAATAAAATATATGAGAAAATCTTAGTGACCATAGGTGTGGCAAATATTTCTTAAATATGACTCAAGATCCTGAAGCCTAAGAGAAAAAGTCTTAATAATTTGGATTTTAAGACAATTAAAAACTTCCCAAAAAAACCCCCCAAAACAAACAAAACTATCAGCCAAGCATACTCCATATAGCAATGCTGTCCTTCAAAAATGTAGAAATAAAGTCTTTCACAGACAAGCAAAAGCTGAGGGAATTTATTACTGTGAAACCTGACTTACAAGAAATACTTAAGGGAGTTCTTCAAGTGGAAACAAAACGACAATAATTACCATCATGAATACATACAAAAGTACAAAACTCACTGGTAGAGGTAAATACAAAAGTTACTGGTAGAGGTAAATAGATAGCAAAATCCAGGATACTCCAATACTGTATAAATTATACGCATTGCTAGTATGAAGATGAAAGTCACAATGGTCAAAAATAACTGAAGCTACACTAAGTTGTTAAGGAACTCACAATATAACAAGACAAAAATTGTGACATCAAAAACATAAATTGTGAGGAAGGAAGGTAAAAGTCTAGAGTGTTTGTATGTGTCAGAAGTTAAGTTGTTAGCTTAAAATAGTAGATTATAACTATATGATGTTTTATATAAGCCTCATGGTAGCCACAAAACAAAAACCTATGGCAGATATACCAATGCTAAAGAAAAAGCAATGAAATCTTAGCACTACAGAAGAGTATCAATTCATAAAGGTAAACTATAAGAGAGAAAGAAAGGAACAAAATAGCTATAAAATAACCAGAAAACAAACTAGAAAATGGCAGTAGCAAGTCCTTATCTGTCAATAATAACCTTGAATGTAAATGGATTACATTCTCTTATCAAAAAACAGAGGGGCTGAGTGGAAAACAAAACAAAACAAAACAAGACAAGAGCCAACTATGTTGCCTACAAGAGACTCACTTGTGCTTTAAGAGCATACACACGCTGAACATGAAGGAATGGAAGAAGATATTCCATGCAAAAGTACCAAAAGAGGGAGCAGATGGCTATACTTATATCTGATAACTAGACTTCAAGTTAAAAATTTTTGCAAGAGACAAAAAAGGACATTATTTAACGTTAAAGGAGTCATTTCATCAGGAGGACATAACCATTGTAAATATTTATGCACCCAACATTGGAGCACATAAATACATACAAAAATTATTAATGGACATTAAAGAACAAAACGGATGGCAATACAATAATAGTAGGAGATTTTAATGCCCCACTTATAACAATGAATAAAGCAACCAGATAACAAATAATAAGGAAATACTGGACTTGAATTGCACTTTTGACCAAATGGAGCTAACAAACATACACAGAACTTTACATCCAACAGCAGCAGAATACACATTCCTCTCTAGTACCCATGGAGCACTCCCCAGGATAGACCATATGTTAGGCTGCAAAATAAGTCTTAACAAATTCAAGAAGACTAAAATCATATCTAGTATCACTTCAGATTACAATAACACGAAACAAGAAATCAATAATAGGAGGAATATTAGAAAATACACAAACATGTGAAAAGCAAAGAACATGCTCCTGAACAACCAATGGGTCAAAAGGGAAACTAAAAAATATATTGAGACAAACAACAATAGAAACACAACATATCAAAGGGGAGTGCTCATACACTGTTGGTAGGGAGATGAAGTAGTACTGCCACCATGGAAAACAGTATGGAGGTTCCTGAAAAAAATAAAAATAGAACTACCACATAATCCAGCATTCCCATTTCTAGGTATGTATCTCAAAGTAAGAAAATTAATATATATTGAAGAGATATCTGCACTCTCATGTTTATTGCAGCATTGTTTATAATAGCCAATATATGAAATCTACCTAAGTGTCCATCAATAGATGAATGGAAAAAGAAAATGTGGTATATACAACAATTGGAATATTATTCAGCCATAAGAAGAATGAAATCCTGTCATTTGCAGTAGCATGAGTAGACCTAGAGGTAATTATGTGAAATGAAATAAGCCAGGCATAGTAAGACAGGTTACCAGAAGCTTAGAAGGGTAAGGGAGTTGAGGGAGATGAAGAGAAGTTGGTTAAGAAGTTCAAAGATACAGTTAGATAGATGGAATACATTCTAGTATTTGACAGTTCAGCTGGGAGACTATGGTTAACAATAACCTATTGTATATTTAAAAATAGCTAGATGAGAAGAATTGTAATGTTCCCAAAACAAATATAAATGTGAAGTGGTGGATATCCCAGTTTCCCTGATTTACTCATTACACATTCTACACAAGAATCAAAATGTCACAAGTATGCCAAAAATATGTACAACTATTACATATATAAAAAGAATTAATATTGTTGAAATGTTCATACTGCCCAAAGCAATATACAGATTCAACACCACCCTTTTAAAAATCACAATGCCTTTCTTATCAGAAACAGCAAAAGCAATAATAAAATTTGTATGGAATAATAAAAGACCCCAAATAGCCAAAACAACTCTGAGAACAAACGAAGTTGGAGGCCTCATGCTTCCTTTTTAAAGATAGTATTACAAAGTTATAGTAATCAATATGGTATGGTCCAGGCAGAAAAACAGATACCTAGACCAGTGAAACAGAATAGAGAGCCTAGAGATAAATCTAAACACAAATTGTCAATTAGTTTTTGATGAGGGCACCAATAAAACCCAATAGGAAAAAGATAATTTATTAAATAAATATGCTGTAAAACCTCTACTTCCATATGCAAAAGAATGAAATTTGACCCTTATCTGACATCATATACAAAAATCAACTCGAAATGTATGAAAGGCCTAAATACAACACTAGACAGTATAAATCTCTTAGAAGAGAACATGAAGGAAAAGCTCTTGTACATTAGGCTTGGAAATGCATTTTTGTATATCATATCAAAAGTGCAGGCTACAAAAGCAAAAACAAATAAATGGGATTAAATCGAATTAAAAAGCTTCTACACAATGAAGGAAATAATCCACCAGATGAAATGGCTCCTATGAATTGAGAAAAAGAATTTGCAAACCATATATCTGTTAAAGGGTTAATATCCAAAGTTTATAAATAACTTCTTCACACAATAATGGAAAAACAAATATCCTGTTTAAAATTAGACAAAAGACATGAATAGACATTTCTCTGTGGAAGACATAAAAATATCCAACAAGTATGTATAAGGGTGCTCAACATCAAATAATCATCAGGGAAATGCAAGTCAAAACCATTATGAGGTACCATCTCATACCAGTTAGGATAGCTATTATAAAACAATCAAAATACGGCCAGGCGCGGTGGCTCACGCCTGTAATCCCAGCACTTTGGGAGGCCGAGGCGGGCAGATCACAAGGTCAGGAGATCGAGACCACGGTGAAACCCCGTCTCTACTAAAAATACAAAAAATTAGCCGGGCGCGGTGGCGGGCGCCTGTAGTCCCAGCTACTCAGGAGGCTGAGGCAGGAGAATGGCGTAAACCCAGGAGGCGGAGCTTGCAGTGAGCCGAGATCGCGCCACTGCACTCCAGCCTGGGCGACAGAGCGAGACTCCGTCTCAAAAAAAAACACAAAAAACAAACAAACAAAAAAAAACAAAAAAACAAAAACAAACAAACAAAAAAAACAATCAAAATACAACATATGTTGGCAAGTGTGTGGAGGAAAGGCAACATGTGTACACTGCTTGTGGGGATATAGATTGGTACAGCCATCATGGAAAACAGTATGGAGGTTCTTCAAAATTAATATTTTAGAAATATTAGAAATAGAAATGAGATCATCACATTGTAAAGATATGTGCACTCTCATGCTCATTGCAGCATTATTTACAATAGCTAAGATATAGAAACAATCTAAGAATCCATGAATGAATGATAAATAAATAAGTGGTGGCACATATGTACACACAATAGAATACTGTTCAGCCCTAAAACAGAATGAGATCATGCCATTTGCTACAACATGGATTAGCCTGGAAGACATGCTAAATGAAATAAGCCAGACGCAGAAAGAAACATATTGTATGATCTCGATTCTATGAGGAAACTAAAGAAAAACTGAAATATACAGAGATAGAGAATAAAACAGTGGGATTTGGGTTATGGGGAGACACAGGTCAGAGTACAAAATAGTAGATATGTAGGCTGAACAAGTCTGGAGATCTATCGTACAACATGAGGACGATAGATAATAAAATTATACTATGTATGGGATTCGTGCTAAATGAGTGGGTTGTAGCTGTTCTTGCCGTACACACAAAAATAGGTAAGTGTAAGAGATGATGAATATATTCATTTGCTTCACTATAGTAACCTTTTTACTATCTCTATGTATCTCATAACATCCTGTTGTATACCTTAAATATATATTTTTAAAATATACATACTGCATTTTAGAAAATGCAAGCTAGTGAATAGTGACAGAAAGCAGATCAGCGATTGCTCAGGGACAGTGAAGTATGATTGAGGGAGGGAAGTATTACAAGTGGGCATAAGGAAACTTGATGGGGATGGCTATCTTTATGATCTTGAGTGTAATGATGTTTTCATGGGTTTATACATATTTTAATATTTGTCAAATTATACATTTTAAAAAGTGCAGATTATCTTACATCAAATATACCTAAATGAATCTTTTTAAAAAGGGAAGAATAATAAAGAAACGAAGAAGAAACTAATAAAAATTGATAGATGTAAAGTATATCGTTTAAATGGTTTAAAAACTTCAACTAAAAATGAAATACTTTCAGATTTTATTAAGAAATAACTATATGCTCTTTATAAGTGAATTACTTAAAAATATAAAAAGACGGAGACTGTTTAAAAAATAGAAAATGTTATGCTATGGAAACACTAACTGAAAGAAAGCTAATATATCAGACAAAGTAGATCTTAGGGCAAAAAGTAATAGGAGAGATAAAGAGGGATATTTCATAACTATGGAAGTGTCCATCCTATAGAAAGATATAATCTTATTTATTAAAGAAACCAAGTAACATGATCTCAAAATTTATAGAACAAATGTTAAAAAAACTAAAAGGAGAGATGGACAAATCCATGAGTCAGAGATTTTAACACAACTCTTGTAGTAACTAGAAAATACATATAGAAAAGTAACAAAACACACATTCTGTTACTACATCTATCGACATCAGAATATATAGTTTTTGAGGTAGACATAGAACATTTATCATCGTAAACCATATGCTGGGACAAAAGGCAATGACAATAAAAGTCAAATGATGGAACCATAAAGTGTATATACTCTGGCCACTGTGGCATTAATTACAACTCAATAAGAAAGATACCTTGAAAATTTCCTGAAGTCTGAAAATTAAACTACAGGTTTCCAAATAATCTATGGATTAAAAAAGGGAATTAGTAAATATTTTGAGCTGAAATTCAAATACATGTTAGCAGGTATGAGATACAGCTAAAGTAGAATTTAGAGAAAAATTTATAGATTTAAATGTGCATATTAGAAATCAAGTAAGGCCCAGAATCACTGATTTAACTTTCTTCCTCAAGAAGCTAAAAAAGAGAAAATGAAACCTAAAGTAAGTAGACAGAAGGAGGTAAAATTAGATGTCAATGACATGGAAAATGGACAAACAATGGAGAAAGTTGATGACTCCAAAAGATAATTCTTGGAGAAGTTAAAAAATTTATAAACTCTTAGTAAACTAAACACAAAAAGAGAGGAAACAGAGATAACCATTCTCAGGGTGAAAGAGGAAGTCACTACACATTATGTAGACATTAAAAGGATGGTAGTTACACCACTTGATGCCAATAAATTAGAAACTTTAGAAGAAATTCTTTGACAATTACAATTTACCAAAACTAACACACACAAAAGAAAATATTAATATTGCCATTTATATTGAAGCAATTGAATCTGTAATTAAGAACCTTTACACATATGTGCACATGCATGCACACGCGCGCACACACACACACACACACACAGACACATACAACCCTGTAGGCTCATTTGCTACAGTATCAAATGACTACATTCATTAATTCTTCCAAACTTTTTAAAATAAAAAGATGCAAACTTTACACAAACATATAAGGTAGGTCAAAAGGGACTGCTTCAAACTCACTTTACGAGGCTTGCATACCCTGGTACCAAAACTAGACAAGGCCACCACTAAAGAAAGTAAAATGACAAGGCAAAATCTCTCATCAGAATGGACTAAAACATCCTAACTAAAATATAAAAAATAATCAAATGATATAGAAAAAAAAGCCCGTTACAAAGTGGGATTTATTTCAAGAATGCAAGATACAATAGAAAAGATATGACAAAAAAAGTTGCAACAGATAGTCCTTCAGATATCTGGAATGTTCTGTATTTTTTCTGGGTAGTCATTACAGAGGTGTAGACATTTGCAAAAATTTGTCAAGCTGTACACATAAGGTTTTCGAACTTTATTGTTAAATGATTTTCAACGTGTAAGGTTCATAGATACCCTAAATTCTATTCACAGATAGTTAAGGTTAGAACTACTGAACTAAGGTGAAAATGATATTTAGAATGCTGTTAAAAGATGAGACACAAAAGATATCCTGAGGTCCTGGGTTGATTTTGTGAGCTATGGCTACTAATGAGTCATGAAAGTGGACAAAATTCCTTTAGGCAGAACCTTATTGGGTGTCTAAATCACTAAATCATGAATATGGTAGAGAATTGTGTGCAGCAACCCCAAATGGGCCTGGTTAAGGGGAAGGGTGAGCCAACATGCAAAACAAGATGATTAGGAAAGTCAATAAGGCATCAAAGAAGAAACAGAGAAAACAAAGTTTGAAGGAATTCTCTGAGTAATTAAGCATGGAGATTTGGAGAAGAATTTTTAGTTCCTGTTCCCCCAGGTGTAAGCCAAAACACTTAAAGAAGTGAAGATGTGCTTTGCATATGTTGAGAAGCATCTCTTTCAGAGAGAGAATAGAAGGAATGTGGATGCATAAATGAGTAACAATAGAGGCCTAAACTGAGAAAGCAACTAAGGGAATGAGAGACTAGAATGTAGGAGAAATGCTGAGAACAGGTTGTGTTCATTGGCTATGTAGGAGAAAGAGAAGGCATCTAAAATGATTCTCAGGTTCCTCTTTAGATAAATTGGAAATGCTGTTGCTGGTCGCTAGAGAAACAAACATGCAGGAGGAGGAAAAATATGGAGATGGAGGAAAAGTGATGAGTACAATCTTTGATGACGGCGCTTGAGATGTGTCCAACATTCATCTCTATGTCCCTACACAGCTCAAGCTATAGATCTGGATATAATCTGATAGAAATAAACAGAAGTAATTTTTCAAGAGTCATTGGTAAATAGATTTTAATTATTTCTGTGGATGATGCAAGCCAGGAAAAGTGTGTAAGCAATTGGAAGGAACAGAAACCTGGGGAAGAATGGGGACAAAGCAGAAAATTAAGAAAATGAATTGGAGCAGACAGAGAGATAGGAGAAAAGGAAACCAAATGAAAATTGTGTCATAGCTAGCAAAGAATCAGAGAGTTATGAAGAAAATATCATTGACTATATCAAATGCCACAAAGGGAGCTAGCATTGGAAACCTAGTTTTTAAAGTGTGTTCCATGAACATGTATGTATCTCTGAAACCTTTTCAGCAGTTTCATGAGGTCAAAAGTATTTTGAAATTACTTTCATAGAAATAGTAATATGTTATTTGCTATTTTCATTGTGTTTACAATTTTACTGATAATGCCACTGTAATGGTGGGTGAAACTGCAGGTGCCTTAGCATGAATCAAGCAAGTGACACCAAACTGCACAAGAAGTTATTGTATTTTTTTATCACTGTGTACTTTTGGGGAAAGAAGCCAGTTTTACTTAAGAATATACTTTATGAAGTAGTAAAAAATATTAATTTTATTAAATTTCAAGGTGTGGGTACACATCTTCTTAAGAACCTATGTAAGAAAATGAGAAGTATAGGAAGAGCACATCTGCATACTGATGTAAGATGGTTGCTTTGAGAAAAAGTACCTATGCAATTGTTAGAGTTGCAAGATTAACCAGCCAGGTATTTTTTCATAGACTAACATCTTTACTTGAATAAATGACTGCCAGACACACTAGAGTTATTCAGACTTGAGTATTTGGCAGCTACTTTCTCAATAACGGATGACTTGAGCCTGTCAAGTTAAGCAAAAAATAGATGCTATTTGCTGCCAATGACAAAATCTGAGGTGTCAAGTGAATAATATAATTTTTGGAAAATGTCTATTCATCCCTGGGAGCTTGAACTTTCCCGATATCTTAAGATTTTTCCATTAAGATTGATGAAAATTATCAATGTATATGATTTTTGACATTGTATAGTAAAATATACCAACATTGAGAAAATATGCGTAACTCAGTGAACCAATATTTTCTTAATGACCTATGCCTGATGTCACAATATAAATCATGGGTAAAATATCCATTTGAAGTACTGAAGTAAAGTATTCATTTGAAATATCCATTTCAAGATACATTAGTGGATTTTAATGTAACAGTCAGTGATTTGGTTTCTGATTGCACATTGCCACAGAACTTAAGAATCTACTACTTGCTGAGGTTTAGTGCACTGTCAAATAAGAATGACCACAATTATATACCACAGCAAATTGTTGCAATAAATTAGATGAAAAAAACAGAGATGAGAATCTAGCTACCTGCTATTAAGTCAGATGATTAAAGAACCTTGAAAAACTGTAAAACATTTTTCTAATGACTAGTGACATTGAGCATTTTCTTCTTATGCTTGTTAGCCATTTGTATGCCTCCTTTTGAAAAACGTTTGTTCATGTCTGTTCCCCGCTTTTTAATGGGGTTGTCTTTTGTTGTTG
Organism: Macaca mulatta; assembly: GCF_049350105.2. Taxonomy (NCBI): domain Eukaryota; kingdom Metazoa; phylum Chordata; class Mammalia; order Primates; family Cercopithecidae; genus Macaca; species Macaca mulatta. The sequence goes on along the minus strand of NC_133426.1, from coordinate 121,413,184 downwards.
TTGAGTTGTTTGAGTTCCTTATAGACTCTGGATTTTAGTCCCTTGTTAGATGTATAGTTTGCAATATTTTTTCCCATTCTGCAGGTTATCTGTTCACTCTGTGGATTATTTATTTTCTGCACAGAGGCTTTTTAGTTTAAACCCCATTTGTCTATTACTGTTTTTGTTGTTTGCGCTTTCAAGGTCTTGGTCATGAATTCTTTGCCTAGGCCAATGTCCAGCAGAGCTTTTTCCTAGGTTTTCTTCTAGTGTTTTTGTAGTTTCAGATATCACATTTAAGGATTTCATTCATCTTGTGTTAATTTTTGTATATGGTGAGAGGGATGAGAAATTATTTAATGGGTACATCGTACATTACCGAGTGATGGTTACACTAAAAGCCCAGGCTTCACCACTATACTCTATATCCATGTATCAAAACTGCACTGGTACCCCCTAAATTTATGCAAATTTAAAAAAGAAAACCCTGTAAAACAATGTCACTCTTCTTGCTGATTTTGTTTTGGAAAATATAGCTTTTTTTACAGAGCTAATTATTTATGTTAACATGTAATTGGTTTACTACTGTTATTTTAAATAAAAGTAGACAAAAATAATTTAAAATTTTAATTTTAATTTCAAAGACATTAAGTGCTGATGGATATAACTCATATAAAGGCAAACTCTTTAGAATCCTCAATAATATTTGAGTATACAAAGATCATGAGACGAAAAAGTTTGAGAATTCATAAATTAAACAATTAAGTAGTCACTAGTGAATGCATAGAAGACAGATTGGTTGTGTGGTAAAGCTAAAAAATTGATTCTTATGAGATGTATTATAAATGTTGATAAGGAAGACGTGAGAGTGACATATAGGTTTGGAAGACAAAGTGGCCACTGAGGGAAGAGAGAGACCCTCTCACATTGTTTTATATTGTTTTATACTCAGTACCTCTTTTAAGAAAAGCACCAAGGAAGTGAAACCAAAGACAGGCAGCCCGGCGCCAGGCCGGAAACCAGGCCTGGGCCTGCCTGGCCTAAACCTAGTAATTAAAAATCAACTCATGACTAAGAAACCAATGTTATCCATAGATTCCAGACATTATATATTGTGTTGAAGAACACTGTGAAACTCCCTGCTCTGTTATATTTCATTCTGACTACCAGTGCATGAAACCCCTGTCACGTTTCCCCTAGATTGCTCAATCAATCATGACCCTTTCATGTGAAATCTTTAGTGTTATAAGCCCTTAAAAGGGACAGAAATCGTGCACTCAGAGAGCTCGGATTTTAGGACCTTAGCTTGCCAATGCTCCCAGCTGAATAAAGCCCTTCCTTCTACAAGTTGGTGTGTGAGAGGTTTTGTCTGCGGCCCATCCCGCTACACCACCACCTAAATTAGTATATAGATTAGAGAAAGCATTTTTAAAATTCAGTTGTTCATTTTTTCTTAAATTATAAATTTAAGGAGATCCCTATCAAACTATCCAGGCTTTTAGAGTAGAACAAGGCAAGCTAATGTTAACATTAATATGGAAAATTAAACTTTCAATAATGTCTATACAACCTATAAAAAATGCCTAATGAATAGGGACTAACCATGTCAGATAATAATATTTATGTAATAGCATCTATAATTAAAAGTTGAAATTGGCATTTGATTAGATAGAGTAGTGGAATAGAATGTAAACTTCAGAAACAGGTCCAGGCATATAAGAATATCTAATATATTATAAAGATGGCATCTCAAATCACAGGACAGATGGACTTTTTAAATAAATGGCATGAGACAATGGAAGAATTAGTTTTAAGAGACTAAAATTGAATGTGTATATCACAACATACAATAATAAACTCCAAATGTATCAGACCTCTAAATGTAAAAAATGAGAAAAATATGTGTGATTTATTGTCTAACCTGAGTTGGGGGAAAGGATTTGTTGCTATTACTCTCAACATAAAAAGGAAATCTGATTGACAAGATGAACTACATGAAAATAAAATAATTTTGTATGGCAAAATACCATAACTATATCACATAGCAAACAGAAGATGTTTTCATTTATAACATGTAAAATGGTTAGTGTCTATAATTTATAAAGAGCTATTAAAATTAAGAAATAAAAATGTAAAAAAATCAGAAAAAATGAGCAAAATGACACTTAAAACTGATTTAGCAATGGCACTTAAGTGGTTTTCATACGTTTAATCATATGAACTTCAGTCAAATAAAATAGATGCAAATTAAAACTACACTGAGGTAACATTTCTCACTTATGGGATTTTGCAAAATTTAAAAAGTTTGAAAATAAACTTCATTAGCAAGGCTTTGGGGAAACAGAGGCTTTCTTGCATTGCTGGTGGGAATGCAAAATGGTTCAACCCCTTACTACATATACCCCTTGATCAATCAACTCCTGATATAAGAATTTATTTAGAATATAAATTCTGAATACATTTGAGCAAGAATTTATTTAAAAGAGAAACTTCCAACAATATGAAACACACACGTGAATGCGCACACACACTCACACACACACACAGGACAGACACACATGCACGCACACACACACAGGACAGACACACACACACACACAAAATTATTCCTAGTAGAATTATTGTTAACTTCCAAATATTGGAAACAACTTACTTGATTTTACACAGAAGATTGGTTAAATAAAGTATATCTACAAAATCTATTACTAGTGAGTGTAAAAAAATAATAGAATGAATTTAGCTTTTAATTGGAGTATTTAGGCCATTTACATGATAAAGTTGGGTGTATAGCTATCATCTTACGAATTGATAGAGTGATTCCCAGGACATATTACCAAGTAAAAGAACAAAACAAAACGAAGTATTAATTTGTATGTAGCATTTTATATTTTAATTTAAGAATGGAAAAATAACAATATGTGTATTTGTGTATAATCAATTTTGCAAAAATAAACTCCAGAAGTATGCCCTAGAAACTAATGAACAGGTTAACCAAGGAATAGAAGAGGAGCTGACTCTTCTCTGAGTATATTATTTGCCTAGTTTTGACTGTTGGAGAATCATATTAAGGTTTTACATATTAAAAAATAGAGTCAACAAGGTTGGGGGATGCATGCAAAAACAAAACAAAATCCCCAAATGTGAACAATTGGTATCACAACCACGGAGAAAAAAAATTCAAACTAATCCCAGCATTTTGAAGACAATGCTTTGACTATAAAAATTCAAACTAATTCCAGCATTTTGAAGACAATGCTTTGACTATATGCTCTTGGTGGAAATCATTCTAAAGATAAAACTGCAATGAAAATTTAAACATAGCATTTCATTTATTGGTAGTGGTATGTGTATAGAAATTCTGAAAGTAATTTGTTGTATTATACGATATAGAAAATATGAATAATAAATATATCAGTGGTTTGGGGACAAACTTACTCACTGTGAGAAAAATGAGGAAAAATAAGGAATTGGAAAGCAGCAGAACAATCCTGTGTTCATGGATTGGGATTAAAGGTATTGATATATAGGAGCAATGATATTAGCAATGACCTTACTGAGCTTCTACATCTTGCTTTATAAAACAATTGCCCACTAAAAGAGTTTCTTTTAAGAAATGACTAATTTTGGAACTGGAGCATGGGAAGTAAAAGGTGAGTCTGGCAAATGCTCAAAAGCTGATGGGGTATATGAAAAGGAGTTCTTATTAGAAAAATATGAGACAATTTGAGCATCAAAATAATTAAGGGCAATCATGAATCATATATATTACACTGAATACAAAAGAATCCAGGAGTCCCCACCAACATGAACTAATAAATAACAAAGACTTGGAGGGAAAGCCCTTCCTTACAGTATAATACCAACAAATAAAGGCAGAAAGAATAATAAAGTGAGAAAAATTATCATTGTATCACCTTAGTAATAAATAGCTTAGGGAAGAATCATCAATGGATTTGAAATCCATTAGGCCAAAGTTTATTGGGAAACAATTTCTTAATTTCCAAATATATGAAGGTTTTTCTACTATTTTCAAGTCATTTCTATTTCTTTTGAATTTCAGCCAAAGAATAAACAATTTATTCCAACCCTTTGAAATATATTGAGGAATTACTTTATGGTCAGTTTTGATAAATATTTCTTGTGCAATGATTGGAATATGTATTCTTCACTTGTCAGTGAGTTCAGGTTTGTTAATTGTTTTCATACAATCGCTGAGAAGGATGTGCTAAGATCTTATGCCATGACTGCAGACTTGTCTATCTGTCCCTGAAGTTCTGTGCTCTTTTACTTTATAATGTATATACTATGTATATTACATATGTATCTACATATAATTACATACAAATTTATTACATTGTCTTCCAGGTGTATTAAATCTTTCATCATTAAGTAATCTTCTGTTACTGGAGTATTTGGTTTTTGCCAAAAAGTCTATTTTGACCAATATTAATATAACTATACAGTCTTTCTCTTGGATAGTGTTTAAATGGAGGAATTTTTTTGTTTGTTTTCATCCTTTTACTTTCTTTAGGCTTTACATATGCCTTTTGTAAAATATAATTGTCTTATTTTTCTGAAAGCCTATATGACAGTCTTGGAATCCTTAGTGATTAATGTAATTAAGGATATGTTTGGTTTTAATTCTGCCATTTAGTATACATTTGATTGTTTTCTATCTTTTATTGGCTCCTTTTGGATTTATTTTCTTATTTCATTTTATCTTTTATTTGCAGGGACAGAGTCTTGCTCTCTCACCAAGGCTGAAGTGTCGTGGCATGATCGTAGCTCACTGCAGCCTCAAGATGCCTGAGTTCAAGTGATCTTCCTGCCTCAACCTTCTGAGTAGCTAGGGCTACAGGCACATGCCACTACACCCAGCTAATTTTTATTATTTTATAAAAATCTTCTGTAAATTTGGAAATTCGCCATCTCTAATCTGCTACAGAGTTCTTAGGTTTTCATTTTTTAATTAATTTGTTTTGTGTGTGTGACAGAGTCTCACTCTGTTGCCCAGGCTGGAGTGCAGCGGCATGACCTCAGCTCACTGCAGACTTGACCTCTGGGAGTCAAGTGATCGTCCCGCCACAGCCTTCCAAGTAGCTGGGATTACAGGCGTGTGCTACCATAGCTGGCTAATTTTTGTATTTTTAGTAGAGATGGGGTTTCCTCATGTTGTCCAGGCTGGTCTTGAACCCCTGGCCTCAAGTGATTCGCCTGCATCGGCCTCCGAAAGTGCTGGGATTAAGGGTGTGAGACACTGTACCTGGCCCTTAGTTTTTCATACTATGCTTAAGCTCCATATTTTCTAGGTGTTTCTCAAATATTAATGTCATTCTTTATAGTTTGCACTTTCTTGCTGAAGTGTTTAAGATCAGCATGTAATTTCCATGTGCACATTCTAAATAATTATTTAAAGTCTATGTCTGATAATTCAACTATCTGAAATGTTCATAAGTTTATTTCTATTATCTTTTATTGTCCCATACCTGATTCATGTTGTATTGTCTCTTCATATATCTGCATATCATTGTATTTCAGTGACAGCATTTGAAAATTATTGAAAGAAATAAGTTGAAACCTAGGATGATGGTTTTTTTTTGTTTGTTTATGCCCCAAAATTGGAAACCTGAATAATATGAAATCATCTTAATCCAATTTTAAGGCCCAAGATTTCTCTCATTTACATAGATGACGAAGACTGAATTCCGTGTCTATGGTGATTTAATCCTGGTCGATCCTTATTCCTAGTGTCTGGTTCTTTGTGATCCCAGAATTAAATTCAGGTTGACTGGCCCTTGCCAGACTCTGTATTCGTACTTTAGTCTCCTTTGCTTGTGAGTCAGAAATGATCGTCTCCACCTGTCAGTCATATCGTCAGGTTTATCATGCATCATTGGCAAAAGTGAATTAGAAGTCATAATCATTTTTCTTGGGTTTTTGTCTTTTTCTGGATCTTAGCCAATAACAATTTCTACTTCATTAGCTTCTCAGGGCTTTTAGTATTTTATCCATGTGTTTATTTGCCTTTAGCACAAGAGTCATTGCAAATTACTCAGTCTTTCATTACTAGAAGCTGATGCAACAATATTCTATTTTGTCTGTGTATTTCCTTTGTAAGCACCATAAAAGCTGGTAACTTTTTAGATGAACTCTTTGGGATGGCCGGGGCAAAATCTGTGAACCCTTGAATTTGTAAGTCAATTTGTTATGTAAATTCCTTTTTTTTTCTTTTGGGACAAGCTTCACGACTTTTTATTCAAAGGTGTCTGTGCTATACACAGGCGGAACAATCTACAATAGAGCAATCTTAAAACTTAAATGTATTTGATCAATAAACCCAGAGTCAAAATATTTAGATCATATTAGTGAAGATTAAATAGAAGTATTGATCTTGTTGCACACTTTACCTGAATCTTTTACAAAAACATAAATTTGAAGAAAAATTATTTGATGGGACATAAGTTAAACTCCAACTGGAAGAGGAAAAAAACAGGAATGTAAAACCCCTAAATTCCAATTGTTTAAATTTCTTGGCTTTAATATTAGCACTGTTAAGGCATTTATGAATACCTGAAATATAAGCCATAAATGATCATTTCTTTCCCTTTAAACTGCTACAAATCTTTAAAGAAACAAGTATCTTTTTTTTTTCTTTTTGTATACCCAGAATTCAAGAAGACAATTAAAACTGAGAGAAAATAGTACATTTTAGGTGTCATAGCAATGGAAATTTAGAAATATTTACGTCATGAAGATTTAGATTGTATTATTAATTTTTCTACTGAAAAGGATAGGAATTCAGAATAAAAATACTAAGGTTAATATTCTGGGATACATGTAACTTTTCAAGATAAGATTGAAAGTTATATTTTTAAAATTTAGACTTTAATTTAATTAGACTTTATGTCTTTCTCATTTTCAAAGCATTTCAAATATTTCAAATATTTTGTATCTGTGTTGCAGAATTCATTGGCATCCTACGCATAAAATAATTTAGCAGCATAAATGGAAACTTTATATTTACATATCATACACATTACATTCCTTTCATTATTGTTAACCTAAATATCAGATAAATAGGTTAAGAATAATTACTAAATAAAAGAACCCGATCAAACGCAAATGTTACCAGTCGACGTCTGTACGTTGTTCACAGTACATAATCCGAAAGTATTGAGCATAGCCGCTGCAATTCTTACGGCCAAAAAGTTTTATTTACCTATAGAAATTGCCCAAACAATAGCAATCTTCATGATGGCCTTAGTCCGCGAATTGAAACGGCTATGCTCAATAGGATTACGTATTGCTACATACCGATCCAGCGATATAGCGCAGAGGTGCATGATGGACGCTGTTGAAAATAAAACATCTAAAGAAATCCAGACGGGGCACAAATATCTAGGTAGTGGCCAGACATAATCTGAAAGAGAGCAGAGAGAAGACAAGAACATGTCATCCAAATTGTACTGACTATAGTCTTAAATTTTAGTCTGCTTATATTTTCCACTCATATCTAAACCTTTTAAAGAAAGTGAAATTTAGGAAGCATTATTTTCCGTAGTGATGATGATCATCATCATGATAATGATACTGTCAGTGTGACATACATTTTAATGAGGTAAAATTTAAACAACATAAAATTAATCTCTTTATAGTGTACAATCCAATGGCATCTAGTACATTCACAATATTGTGCAACTAGCACCTGTCTCTACTTCAGAAACATTTCATCACTCCGAAAGGAAACCGCATACCGTTAAACAGTTACTCCCCACTCTCCAGTCAACCAGCCCTTGGTAATCTCTAATTTGCTTTCTTTCTTTATGGATTTAACTAATTTGGATATTTAATATAAATAGAATCATACAATTTGTGACTTTTTGTATCTGGCTTTTTTCACCTAGCTAATGTTTTTGAGGTTTACCTATTTCGTAGCATGTATCAATACTTAATTCTTCTTTGTGGCTGTTGCTGTTATCAATTGAGGTTTTTGGTTTTTTTTTTTTTTTGGAAACTGTTGCAAATAGAATTGCTTTGTTAAATTCTTTCATGGATTGTTAATCGCTGTGTATAGAGCTACAAATGTCCTGCAACTTTGCTGAATTCATTTATTAGATCTATGTTTTGTGTTGACTCTTCGGGATTTTCCATATATAAGATAATGTCTTCTGCAAATAGAAATAATTTTATTTATTCTTTTCCAATTTTCCTCTCCCTTTTATTTCCTTTCTTTGCCGAATTTCTCTACATAGAATTTTCAGTACCATGATAAATAGAAGTAATGAAGGTGGGCATTCTGCCTTTTTTCCCTGATCTTAGAGGAAAATCAGTCTTTCACTATTGACTGGGTTTTGTTTTCATTTTTGTTTTATATAAATGCTTGTCAAGGAAATTTTCTTTTATTCCTAGTTTGTTGAAAATTTTTTTATCATAAAAAAGTGATGGAGTTTTGCAAATGCTTTTTCTACATCAATTGACATAATCATGTGGTTTGCATACCTTCATTCTATTAATGTGATACATTACATTGATTAGTTTCTGTATGTTGAATCCCTGTGATAAATACCATTTAGTAATGGGTATATAATATGGTGCTGAATTTAGTTTGCTAGTATTTTATTGAAGACTTTTGCATTTATGTTAATAAACAATACTAATCTACAGTTTTCTTGTAACATCTTTAGTTGGCTTTGATATTAAGATAGTGCCAGTCTAATAGAATGTATTACAAAATGTTTCTTCATCTTCTACTTTTTAGAAGACTTTGAGAAGAATTGGTGTTAATTTTTGAAATGTTTGGTGAAATTCGAAAGGAATATTTCTTGTCTTGAACTTTCATTGTCGAGAGGTATTTGATTACTGATTCAATGCTGTTACTTTTTATATGACTCTTCAGATTCTCTATTTCTTCTTGAGTCACTTTTGGTAGCCTGTGTGTTTTTAGAAATTTTTACATTTCATGCAGGTTATTTAATTTACTGGTGTATAATTGTTCATTGTATTGTTTTACAATCCTTTTAATTTTTTTTTTTTTGAGATAGGATCTTGCTCTGTTGTCCAGGCTAGTTTGCAGTGGTGCAATAATGGCTCACTGCAGGCTCAAGCAATCCTCCTAACTAAGCCTCCTGAGTAGCTGGGGCAACAAGCATGTGGCACCATGCCTGTCTAATTTTTAATTTTTTTTTTGTAGAGGTGAGTTTTCACTATGTTGCCTAGGCTGGTCTTGAACTCATGGGCTCAAGTAATCCTCCCACCTTGACCTCCCAAAGTGCTAGGATTACAGGCATGAGCAACCACACCAGGAGGATTGGTCAGCCACTCTTTTGAATTTCTGTAAGGTTAGTAGTAACGCCCCCACTTTCATTTCTGATTTTAGTAATGTGTGTCTTCTCTTTTTTCCTTAGTCTATCTCAAGATTTGTCAACTTTTTTGATCTTTTCAAAAAAAGAAAAACAACTTTTGGTTTTATTAATTGTCTTTATGTTTTTCCTATTCTCTGTTTTTTAAATTTCCACTTTAATCTTCATCATTTCAGTTATTTTGTGAGTTTGGGTTAAACTTGCTCTTCTTTTCTAGTTTCTTATGTTATAAAGTTAGGTCATTAATTGAGTTCATTTTATTTTTAAATGTAGCCATTTACAGGTATAAATATCCCTCTGAGCACAGTTTTTGAGGCATCCCATAATTTTTTGGTATATTAAGTTTTCATTCTGCCATTCTCCAAATATTGTTGAATTTCATTTGTATTTTCTTCTTTCACTTATTGGTTGTTTAATATTGTTTAATTTTTGCATATTTGTAAATTTTTTGGTTTTCTTTCTGTTGCTGATTTCTACTTCGAATAATAATATTTTAAATGTATTAGGATACTTTGAATAATAATAATATTTTAAATGTATTGACATTTGTTTTGTGGTAAAACTTATGGTCTATGCCAGAGAATGTTCCATGTGCACAGGAGAAAAAATGTATTTATTGTTGTTATTAGATGGAATGTTCTATATTTGTCTGTTAGAATTTGTTGTTTTATAGTGTTGTTCAAGTCCTCTATTTTTCTCATTGATTTCCTGTCTTGTTGTTCTGTCCATTATTGAAAATGGAGTACTAATATCTGTAGGGAGACCCCCTAAAACTATTGCTATGGAATAAAAGATGAAATGCTCCTGATTATTGTAAATACCAAATTGCATGCAGGATTGTGTAAAGACAATGCCAGGTTGGACTGCCAGAATGAGCCAACAGCGCATGATGTGCTTACCCCTGCAGAGAGCCTATGAATGGACCTGCAGTCAGGGAGGTTTCACATCACCAAGATTCCTATCCCAGAAAAGCAGATGTTCATAGCTCTGGGAATGGAATGCGACCCTTGTGGAGAGCCTATAAACGGACGCATGAGGAGTGCCTGTCCATACGGATATGATAGGGCTATAAACGCCCTAATCTTGCCATGGCTCTTCTAGGCCTCTTTAGGGTTAAGTCATACTCCCTTCTGAGAATTTCTGGTCTAACCGGTTGTCTAGCTTCATGTCTTGTTTCTATGAATTGTTTGTAACCAGCTTTTCCTGCAGCTGTTACTGCTGATTAATATCTTGCTAATCATAGGTTATGGAAAGACTGTGTTTCTGTTTTAAGGCTCTGTTACTTTACTGATTACTAATGCACACACTGTAATGTAAATGCTTATCTCTGTATACTGTACTTCTGCATACAGATGTTATGTTAAAGAATTACTTCTTCCCCATGTGACCATCTCACCTCATAATCAAATGAGCCTAAATCCCTCACTAACCTACCCCCACCCTCACTAAACTTAATAACAAAGGCAGGCATATCCAGTGCATTGGCAGCACCATGGGACCAGAAGGCAGTGAGCCCCCGGGACCCAGCTTTCACTATCTTGTGTGTGTCTATTATTTCTTGACCTGCCAATCTGCCTGGGAACAAAGAAAGAGCCCTGTTGCATTGCAGGCTGCTGGCCAGATCCCACAATATCTGACACCCAATGTGGGGTTTATAGATTTATCTTTTTCTCCCTTTAATTCTTTTATTTTTCACTTCTGTAATTGTTGGGCTCTGTTGTTAGGTGCATATATGTTTATAATTGTTATATGTTCTTGATGGCTTGAAATCAATAGATGGTGTTTTTCTTTGTCTTTCACAACAGCTTTCTTCTTAAATTCTATTTTGTCTGACAACTTTAGCCACCTCAACTCTCTTTTGGTTACCATTTGTATGGAATATCTTTTTCCATCCTTTCACTTTGAACATACATGTGTCCTTACGTCTAAAGTGAGTCTCTTATTGAAAGCATATAATTGGATCATGTATTTTTATCCATTTTGCTAGTGTCTGCCTTTTAACTGGAAAACTTAATTTCTTTACATTTAAAGTAATTACAGTAAAGAAAAGACACCTGCACCATTTTATCTATAACATATACTGTTATTGTTTCTGTCACTGCCTTCATTTGTGATTAAGTGATTTTTTTGTGATTAACTGATTTTTTTGTAAGGATTCTCTTTTTGTCTCTTTCTCTTTGTATTATTTTAATTTTTCACTTTGGTTAACCTGGGGATTACAATTATAATCTTTCTTCCATAACAATCAAGTTTTAATTATAGATACTTAGTTTCAATAGTATACAAAGATTTTGCTTCTTTACATCTTCATCCTTTATTATGTTGTTATTGTCATAAATTACATTTTTTATATATTTCGTGCTCATTAATATAGATTTATAATTATTGTTTTATGTATTTGCCTTTTAAAGGAAATAGAAAGTCAAAACAGGTGTAACAAATCCATAGTACAATTCCACTGGACTTTATATTTGCTTTGTAGTTACTTTTATTGTTTTTTATTTCTTTATATGCCTTCAAGGTACTTTTTGGTATCCTTTCATTTCATCCTGAAGGACTCCCTTTAGCATTTTTTTTTTAGGGTAGGTCCACTAGTAGTTAACTCCCTCTGATTTTTTGTTTTTGTTTTTGCTCTTTTACCAGGAGTATTTTAATTTCTCTATTTTTGAAGGATAGCTTTGCCAGATTTAGAGCATTTAGCTGACAGTTTTTCTTTCAGTACTTTAAATATGTCATCTCACTGCTTTCTGGCCTCCATGGTTTCTGAAGAGAAATTCACTGTTAAACTTGTTAAAGATACTTTGTATGTGATAAGATGTTTGTCACTTGCAGCTTTTAAGATTCTCTCTTTGTCTTTCAAGAGTTTGCTCATACTGTGCCTTGGTTTGGATATTTTGGAGTAATTCTTGCTTAGCATTCATTGAGCTTCCTGGATTTATAGTCATGTCTTTATTCAAAGTTGGAAAGCTTGTAGTCATTATTTCTTTAAATATTTTTTTCTGATTCTTTTAATCTGTCGTCTCCTGGAAATCTCATTGTGCATATATTGGTACACTTGATAGTGTCTCAAAGGTCCCTTAGGCATTGTTCATTTCTCTTTATTATTTTCTCTTTATGCTCCTTGGACTGGATAATCACAACTGACCTGTCTTCATGTTCTCTGATTCTTTCTTCTGTCTGCTAAATTCTGCTGTTGATTCCCTCATGTGAATGTTTCATTTCAGTTATTATAATTTTTAGCCACCATATTTCCATTTTTTTTTACAGTTTTATCCCTTTAATTATATTCTCTATTCCTTGAGACATTGTTCTTCTGGTTTGCTTTAATTCTTACTCCATGGTTTCCTTCAGCTCTTTGAGCACATTTAAGACAGTTGATGTAAAGTCTTTGTCTATTAAGTCCAATGCTTGGACTTCCTAATGATCAGTTTCTATTCTATTTTGTTTTCTGAAAATAGGTCATACTTTCTAGTTTATTTGCATACTTTTTAATCTTGGTAAAACTTGGACATCTTAATATTACAATGTGGCAGATCTGTAAATCAGATTTTCTTCTCTTCCTGAAGTTGTTGCTACTTGTGGACTGATTTTGTTTGCCTGTTTAGTGATTTTTCAAAACTATTTTTATAAAGTCTGTTTTCTTTTTTCTTGGTCTTCTGCGGCAGCTAAAATCAGCATCCTGTTAGTTTGGTGGTTCCTAGCACTTTTACAGGGGTTTGTTAAATACCGGTAGGCAAAGACAAAAAAGGAATAAATACTTCCTTACTTTTTGCAGGTTGGCTCTGTTTGGGACCTTCCTTCAATGCTTAATGAGGTTGTTTATAACTTTGCCTTAGCCTCAACTTTATACTTCAGCAGAATCTCAGAGGCTTATGGACAGCCCAGCCATAAGTGGAAGAATAGTGTCTTTCCAGGCTTTTTCTAAGCATTCTGACATCCTTAGGCATGTCATGTGTAGCTTTTTCCATTCTCTGTTATATTTGAGTGCCTTAAAAATAAAGTTTTCTTTCTCAATGTATCTCCATTCCCAACCTCTTTCTTCCCAGGCCATTCAACCTGTTTCTTGTTTGTGTAGTCTAGTGTTACTCGTCCTAGTCTGTTGCAAACAATGCTTGTGTCTTTTAATAGTTTCGGCAAACTCCAACCAAAACATCATCTGAGCCCTGGAAATGCTCTTAGTCAGGCAAAACAAAGGCACGTTATTGTCCCAGTCCTTCAGGGGGCCATCAGGGAAGTCTAAAAAGACAAGCACATTTCTTTGAGGAAAAAATCTGTATTTCTTTGGCACTAGCAACTTGTATCAAGAGTGCAGGCTTTCATACTCAAATTAGCTGCATATCTGGAAATGGGATATGGTGGCAGGTGGCTTAAAATGCTACAGTGCTCCCTTACTGCAAAGCAGTGGGTTTCTTCTTCATTTAGCATTACCTTGTTTTAAATTTTTGATTTGATGTTTGAGTTTCATAATAGTTGATTCTGACAATTATTTCCAGGTCATTTTGTTGCTCTTTTGGAGAGACAGAACACTAAAGTTCCTCCTCATATAAATTACTTTAATGTTACCTATTTATTCCTTAATTTTCCCTATGTTAGCTATTTGTTTTCTAATGTGCCAAGCATTTTGTTAGATATTAGAAGTAAAGATTAATAAGTGGCAGAAACTCTTGTTATTTTTACTTTTAACAGTTACCAGATGAATTACTGTTGCCATTTTCATGATAGTCTTTGGTGTGGCATTAAGTTTGACTTTGAGGCTTTGAGCTGGTGTCAAAATTAGTAAAACATTCCAAGTAAAAAAAAATTTTTTTTTTTTTTGAGACAGGGTCTCCTCTGTCACTCAGGCTGGAGTGCAGTGGCATGATCTCGGCTCACTACAAGCTCCGCCTCCTGGGTTCAAGCCATTCTCCTGCCGCAGCCTCCTGAGTAGCTGGGACTACAGGCGCCCACCACCACGCCTGGCTGATTTTTTGTATTTTTAGAGACAGGGTTTCACCGTGTTAGCCTCAATCTCCTGACTTTGTGATCGGCCTGCCTTGGCCTCCCAAAGTGCTGGGACTACAGGCTTGAGCCACCGTGCCCGGCCCCAACTAAGTTGTTTTTAACATTGGTATTCTTACTTGAAAACTCGAGATCTATATTTTCAGTAGTACTAAAGTTTCCATATAGGAGCATCATTAAAAGTTTAAAGTGTTTGTAATTGGCATCTAGAATCTAGCAACTGAATCAGGCAAAAAATCAACTTTTAAGTCTGCTATTGGTGAATTGTTTTATGATGTGTCATATTCTAGCCCGTTGGAGTTGTTAGTGAGAATTATCTTAGATACTGGGCTCTTCTCCTATGCAACCTTAGTAGGCATGACTACCTTACAGGATAAACAAACAATTCAACAATTCATAATCTTGTTTTCTTGGGGAAGTAAGGAAAAGCAAGGTGAAATGTGGCTGTTGAAATATTCTGGAAGGTTAACCAGCATCTTTCCTTTGGACATTTTTGGTTTCTTCCAGAATGGGCTGAAGTATATGTCAAGATACAGACTGATGAACTGGTCCTTCATTCTTGATAATAATGAAGCAGTGATCAAACCCCTCTACTTTTAATGTGAACATTATTGCCCATTAATAAGAGATCTTGTATAACTCATTATTCTTTTATAATTCTCTTGTTTAGGTTGGTGACATTCTCAACCTTCACCAGTATGTAACGCGTTCTTAGATGTCTATTAAAGGCAGTAAAATTGCCATTTTTCGCTTTTCCATTATAAATGGTGCTGCTTCAATCTATATGAATTATTCATACATATTTGGATAGTAAAATTTTCTTAGATTAATCCTTAGAATTTATACTTATGATGCTTGGTATTTGCTGAGCTTCATGAGTCTGTCAACTTATGACTTTCACCAAATTTGAAAAAATTTCAGTCCTTATTTTTGCAAATAGTTTTTGGTCCCATTTTCCCTCTCATTCTCTGGGTCTCAAATCACATGCATGTTAGAGCATTTGATATTGTTTCACAGATTCCTGAGAGTCCATAATTTTCCTTCTCAATGTGTTTCTCTTTGATCTTAATTTCAGATGATTTCTATAGATCTATCCTCAAATGCACTATTTTTTTTCCTGTCATCTCCATCATACTGTTAAACTCATCCAGGATAATTTTATATTTCACATATTATTTTTTAGCCCACAAATTGCCATTCAATTATTTTTGTTGTTTTTATTTATCTTCTGAGGTTGCCCATTTTCAATAATTATGAGCATGGTATCGATATAAATATAATAGCAGCAATAAAATCTTTCTCTGTGAATTTTAACATCTGGGTATTCTCAGGATAGGTCTCTTAAAAGTCGTGTGTGTATATATGTGTGTGTGTTAGTGCGTGTGTGAATGAGTTGTCTTTCCCTGTTTCTTCTTAAAGTAAAATATTTTAAATTGTAAACTAAACATTGTGAATGCTATGTCGTTGAGATGCTGGATTTGGTTCTTTTGCTCCAAAGAGTATTTGTGTTTTTGTTTTTTTCCAGCAATCAGCTTGGCTGGACTCAAACTGCTATCTCTTTCATTTGGGCTACAGTTCAAATGTCAATTCAGTTCATTTATCATTTGTTAGGCTGCTGGCAGGATATCCCAGGCAAGCATGGTTTAAATGTCATCTAGAGATTTAGGCAGAGTTTATGGTTTCCCAGAGAAGAATTTGTGGTTCTCTCTATCTCTACCTTTTCCCGGGTGCTCCTTCACCTTCCAGTTTTGCAAATTCCTCAGGTTCTTTAGACCATAAAAACTGAAGACTTTTTTTTTTTTTTTTTTTTTGAGACAGAATCTGGCTCTGTCACCCAGGCTGGTATGCAGTGACACTATTTCAGCTCACTGCAATCTCCACCTCCCAGGCTCAAATAATCGTACTATCTCAGCCTCCTAAGTAGCTGGGACTGCAGGCACTGGACACCCTGCCTGGCTAATTTTTGTATTTTTTGTAGAGATGGGATTTTGCCATGTTGCCAGGTGGGTCTCTTAACTTCTGACCTCAAGTGATCCACCTGTCTTGGCTTCCCAAAGTGCTGGGATTACAGGCATAAGCTCCCACAGCCAAACAAACAAACTAAGTTTTTTTTTATTGGAGTTTTAGACACCGCTCATGGTAGAAATTGCATCTTCCTCTTAAGTTGTAAGTCTTGACAGTTGGAAACTCAACTACTGTTGTTTCTTTCTTCCAAGTGTTGTGATTGCTAAAATCTACGTTTTGGATTCCTGTCCAATACCTTACGGTAGTTGTTCTTTGTGTTTTGTTCTAAGTTAGTAGCTTTTATCTGCCAAAAGGTTAGCAATAGAAGCGCTTATATTGCTATACTAGAAATCAAGCTACCAATTATTAGAATTCAACCAGTGCAATAAGGAAAGGAAATACATCACCAGAAGCTCTTCTAACCAAAAATTCATTATTGTTCATCATTTTCTTATAGCTCCCTTAGATTGTATCCACCATGGAAGTTGATTGTGTGGAGGGTTTGTGTATTGTCCTTGACATGTTTCACTTGCAGAAATTATGTTTCCAATTGTGCTTCAAATGCACAAGTATCTCCTGATTATCACTATGTGGAGAATTCTGTTGCCATAATGGTTAGAACATAAGCTCCATTGGTTCAGTAATTATTGTTTATTTTTCCATTATCCATAGTGCATAGAACAATGTGTGGAGTTATGTGAGCCAGCCATATTTGATACAATTAATATGTCAAAGGTTTGAAGGGAGTTGCATAGCAAAGAGGCTATAGCACACTTCCCATAGGGGAGGCCAATTCATAGTTGAGGGAAACGAAATCTTATTTTCAGGGGCAAAAAATTGTGTATAGCGCTTCATAAGACATTTTTATATGTTTGTTCATTCATTCAAATGTTACATGATTTTTAATAACTCCAACAATCACAGGTATCCCCACCAATAATAAAAAAGGCAAAGACTGAATATAAGACATTGATCTTTCAGTTCTTTTGTTCAAAGAAAATACAAAAGCACTTTATTTTAATGAAGTAATGTAGACAATCTTTGCCTCTGAGTAAAGAATAAAAGTTCAGTATTATGATAATTTAATTAAGATGTATGGGAATGTGGGGGCAACTGTGAAGTAATTCCAAAGCTAGAACTTGGAAATAAAAAATTATAATTAATCTCTTTAAGTTAGCATATATTAAAAGATTAATAGCCATGAAAGTTTAAAAATTCCTCAGTACATTTTATAAAACAATATAGTGTCAATAGCAAAACTTGAAAAACACTAAAAAAGAAGACTAGAGAAAATAGCATGCATTATTATAGATTCAAAGTTCAAAATGAAATATTAACAAAGAAAACCCAATAAAGTATCAAAAGAACAACACATCAGAAAAAAACAAGAGTTCTTCCAGGAATGCAAAGGTGATTTATTATCATGAAATCTACCGATATATCCCTTATATTAGCATTTGTGAAGAAATTTTTGGTCTTTTAATAGATATTGAAGAGTAATTTGATTAAATACGGAAGTCATTCCTAATTAAAATTTTAATGATGGAGGCATAAAGGCAGTGCCCTTAATTTTGATAAAGATAACTTACTAAGAACCTACAACAAATATTATAAACAGCAATACAATAAATGTATGTCAATTACATTAAATTTAGAAATTGGACAAGATGCCAGTTTACCCCATTACTCATTATCATTATGCTATTAATTTTCACTATGATAAGAGTATAAACTAACTTATATAACTTTGGGAAATAAGGTATAAAATGATCTCTTGTTTATTGGTGATTTGACTGTAGGACTAGCAAATTGGAGACTCTTCTAAAAACTATACTGGATTAACTGAGAGAATATAATAGTCTGACTGGATACAAGATAAATACAAAATAATCTAGAGGTTTAACTAGTCCAAGAACAAGTGCTAGAGATAGAAAAGGGAAAATAGTCTATTTGCAACAGTGACAGAACTCATTAAAAATCTTACTAAAACTTTTAACAAGATAGTTACGGGTCCTACATGAAAATACAACCACAAAACCTGCACATGTACCCTCTTAATTTAAAACTAGAAAGATTAAACAGCAACAACAAAATAACCACCAAACCTTATGGAAAAATGTAAATCTAAATCTAAAGAGATATTATGTCATACTATATTCTTTGGATGGCACAATGTAGATCCAAATGTATTTACTTGTGATACCAAATATGTAAGAAAAAATAACATCAACCATACACAGATTCTTTGAATAAATAAAGGGATTCTTTCACAACATACTTCATGAGGTCAGCATAACTTTGAAAATAAAACTTGAAAACTTATTACAGTAAACAAATAAAGGAGAAAATTATGTGAGTAAGTCAATGTATGCACAAATTTTTAAATATAATTCAACATAGTTCAAGTTAAATAAATTTCAGCAAACTAAGATTCTAACTTTCTTAAACTCCTAAAGAATATCTCTCAAATATTTAATAATTAAATGTTGGAAAAAAACAAGAATGTCTACCATCACAACATCTATTCTGCATTGTACTAGAGTTACTTATTAATGTTTTATGAAAGTAAAAATGTTCAGGACTTAAAAAAAATGAAAACACGATTGTGTACATAAAAAAATTTACAGATAAATGTTGAGTATTAATGAGTTTGGAAAGATTGTTGGATATAAAGTCATTATCTAAAAGAAAAAATCAATTTTGTTTTCATAAAACAACATACAATGGTAAAATGACATGTTCTACAAAGTTACCAATTCAAAGTCTTTCAAGTCTGGCAAAACTGAAGTAAGCACATTTCATCCTATCTCTCCTGTAGATTACAACTAAAACATGTGCACATATACCCAAAACAAGTAACTGAGGTATGTGAAGAGTAAATAACAGCAGACTAATTGGACAAGAAAATAAAAATTTTAAAATGACCAATAAAATAATTATTTTCCTGTCCCTTCCCACTCCCCTTGCCTACTGGCTTAGATTTTAGTGCAGCCAAAATTCTTAGAACTGTGTAGTGGATGTGCAGAAAGAAACCTCCAAGAAAAATGTCATCTTCCCAGGGGACAAGGAGGACAGGCATATGACAGAAAGATTTCTTTGCTTCTCTTTTTCTATCCTGGCATAAACGGAGGCAAGCATCAATCATTAAGCTGCCCATCTATAGTGGCAACACCACTATACACCAGGAGCTCTGCAGGCAACTAAAATTTTGAGAGAAAAAATGTCCTACACTTTGACCAGATAAAAGAGGCCCTTGAAGTATGAAGAGTGTGGAGGTAATCCCCAATAATTATTTTCTCTTTCATTTCTCTCACCATTTTGCCCCGAGGCAGACCCCATTGCAAGAAGTACACAATAACATGAAGAGTCTAAAAACTTGACTTTCTCGTCACAGTACCAGAAAAAGGGGCCTCTGGGAACTGTAAAATGTGGGAAAAATCCAGGAGATGATGAGGCATGAGTAATAGATCACTCAAATCCTAGTCTCATATATGAGCTGCATATATGTAGACCTGACCCAAAGCAGTATAGCAAAACCTTGAGAATTGAATTATGGGGCAGACCACTTCCCAGGTCCTAAATAGGCTCCTGGATGACACACATGGCACAAATCCAAATAACATTCCAAATACTTTGAAAACCAAATTGACACATGAAACAAAGCTTACAGAAGGAAGGTTGGTACTTGAGATCTAAATCTAACCAGACTGATTGCTTTTTAAAAGGACAAAAGTCAATATTCTTAAGAGAATATTAAAAAGACCCAAAGTCAGGAGTGATCCCTAAGAGAATGTTAAAAAGACCCAAAGTCAGGAGTGGTGTCAGCAAAGATTGTGTAGTAGGGAACTCTGGGGTCTGTCTATCCACAGAAACACTCCTTCCCCGCAACCAAGAAAAGGACAAAAACTGTCAGAATCAATTTTACTGGAACTCTGAGAAATAGTCAAAATTTTACAGCAATCAAGCAAACACTTAACTAGGAAAAATAAATAAATGAAACATTATAGGAGGAGGTCTTTGTGGCATTTTAACTTATGCTTACCCCACTCACTTCCTTGGTATGACGGCAGTCTTGAGATGGCAGCCCACATTCCCCATGTGGATACCTCATCCTAGAAGGAGCACGGTGAAATTTTTTCTCAAGAAATTGTACCTGTTTGTTTTAATGTGGCTGTGGTTTCCCCGAAAGACTGCTCTTCGGACTTCCGTTTGTTTCACTTAATTCAGAACTACATAGAGTAAAATGGCTACATGGAAGGTGGTCCAACAAAATACTAAAAGGCAAATGAGTAAACCATTGCCAGATGGGGCAAAAATACCCCATAATGTTTGGGAAAAACAATAGACACACTTAAAGACTGGTAGGAAAATCCAGAAAGTGATATATTTGGGATATAAGGACTTTTAAAATGTCCCCACATATTTTATGGCTATGTAGATGTTCGCGGCAGAATGCATGCTTGTAAAAGAACCAAAAAGAACGTAAGCTTCACCTGTGCCTGATATTTACATTCCATGAATGCAAGATGTGTAGGCTAACACAGAATTGCAAAAAAAACATGACTAAGTGTAAGAAGTAACTCAACATAGAGCAAAACTAAAAAGACCTTGTTCTGTGGTCTGAATGTTCTTGTCTCCCCCAAAATTCATATACTGAAACCTAATCACCAGTGTGGAAGTGTTATGAGGTTGGGCTTTTGTGAGGTGATTAAGTCATGAGGGTGGAGTCCTCATGAATGAGATTAGTGCTCTTATATAAAAATTCCAAGGCAGCTTCCTTGCCTTTTCTACTATATGAGGAAACAGGGAGAAGTCACCATCTATGTACCAGAAAATAAGCCCTCACCAGGCAGTGCATCTGCTGGTGAATTGATTTTGGACTTCCCAGCCCCTAGAACTGTGATAAATAATTTTCTGTTGTTTATAGGCTATCCAGTTTATGGTATTTTGTTATAGCAGCTTAAATAGACTAAGGTACCTGTAGATCTGTCTTTCTTCTTGTTTCTTGTCTTTCTTTCCTTCTTTTTTTTTTTTGACCCCAGGAGTTTAAGAAAATCTCTGTCACACCACTAGCTGAGCTGTAAGCTCAATGAGCAGAGATTTCAGAGAACACACATAAAAAAGAATATAGTCATTTGCTAAAATTGTTTGGAAACATCACTAAACAAACCAACAACTACGCACACAGCAAGCAACAACAACAACAAAAAATTCTGGAGAGAGAGAGGGAGAGAATCTGATTTTAAGAGTGTTCATATCATAATACTCAAAAGGGCCATATTTAACAAAATATTATGAGGCATGCAGAAAACCAAGAAAGTATGCCCACTCACAGGAAGAAAATGAATTAATGGAAATCATCCAAGAGGAAGCAAAGACAAAACTTACTAGACAAAAACTTTAAATAAATTGTCCCAAATGTGCTAAAAGAACTAATGGATACCAGGAGAATTACTTGTCAATAAATAAAGAATATCAATAAAGGAATAAAAATTATAAAAATGAACAAAACGAAAATTTTGAAGTGGAAAAGTACAATAACACAAATTTTAAAACATTGTAGGCATTTCACAATTAATTTGAACAGGTAGAAGAAAGAGTCAGAACACTTGATAATAAGGCAAATAATGTTAGCCACATTGAGAAGCAGAAATAAAAAACATTGACGAAAATAAGCAGAGTCTCAGAGACCAGTGGGCCACCATCAAACATACCAACATAATGGGAGTTCCAGGAGAGGAGAGAGAAAAATGGCAAGACCAAATATTTGAAGAAATAATGGTTGAAAACTTCCCAAATTTGAGAAAAGACCTGAATCTACATATTTAAGTTCTACAAACTCCAAGTCGTATATTCTAAAAGATATCCACACCAACAAAACCAAACCAAACTATGAAAAGACAAAGAAGAAATATAGAAGACCGCAAGAAAACAGTGATTCATCATATACAAGGGATCTTTAATAATATTAATAGCCAATATCTTATCAGAAACCATGGAGGCCAGAGAGCAGTAGAATGACATATTTGAAGTACTGAAAATAAAAGTCAACCAAGAATTCTATATCCACTAAAATTATCTTCAAAAATGAAGGAAAAATCAACACATTACCAGTTAAACAAAATCTGAGGGAGTCGACTGCTAGTAGAACTGTCCTACAAGAAATGCAAAGGGAGTCCTAAACACTGAAATGAAAGGCCACTTATCTATAACTTAAAGTTGTATGAAGAAATACAGAACACAGGTAATTTTAACTACATAGTAAATATAAAACCCAGTATTGCTGTAGGTTTTGTTTGTAATGCCTCATTTTATATATGACTTAAAATGTGAATGCATGAAACAATAACTATAAATCTGTGTCAAAGGAACACAATATATAAAGATTTATTTTGTGGCAATAGCAATATAAAATATAGGGCCAGATATATGGAGAAGTAGATTTTTGCATGTTATTGATGCTAAATTGGCATGAATTCAAACTAGACTGTTGGAAATTTAAGCTGTTAATTGTAATCCCCAAGGTAACCACTGAGAAAATAACTTAAAATTATACCTAAAAGGTAATGCAAAAGGAACCAAAGTGATACACACACAAAAATCAATTAAACACAAAGAAAGCAATATTTAAGGAATTGAACAACAAAAAATATATATGAAACATAGAATAAAAATAGTCAAATGTCAGAAGGAAACTAAACCTTATCAATGTTTAATTTAAATGTAAACAGTTTAAACTATCCATTTAAAAGGCAGAGATCATCAGTGTGGATTTTTTAAAAACTTTATCTCCCAGCACTTTGGGAGGCTAAGGCCAGCGGATTGCTTGAGTCCAAGAGTTTAAGACCAGCGTGGACAACGTGGAGAAATCCCGTCTCTAC
This sequence comes from Macaca mulatta, assembly GCF_049350105.2. Taxonomy (NCBI): domain Eukaryota; kingdom Metazoa; phylum Chordata; class Mammalia; order Primates; family Cercopithecidae; genus Macaca; species Macaca mulatta. The sequence continues at coordinate 121,389,963 of NC_133426.1, read as the reverse complement.
TAAAAATAGAAAAATTAGCCAGGTTGGTGGTGTGTGCCTGTAGTCCCAGCTACTTGGGAGGCTGACATGGGAGGATCACTTGAGTCCAGGACACTGAGGTCGCAGTGAGGTGAGATTGCATCAGGCCACTGCACTTTAGCCTGGGACACAGAGTGAGACCCTGTCTCAAAAAAAAAAAAAAAAAAAGAAAAGAAAAAAATAACAAAAAATATCCCCCAAATTTATCTATATACTATATATTAGAGACTCAGTTTAGATTCAAATACACAAATGAGTTGAAAGTGAAATGATGTAAAAAGATATTCCCCGCACATAGTAAAAACAAAGCAAAACAGAACAAAACAAAGCAAAACAAGAGTTAAGGTGGTTATAATAACCTCAGATAAAAGAATCATTAAGTAAAATATTGTTTAAAAAGGACATTTTATTGATAAAATGGCAATTCACTAAAAAGATATAGTAACTGTAAATATATACACACCAAACAACAGAGCTCCAAAATGTATAAAGTCAAAATTGACAGAAATGAGAGAAAAACAGGCAATCCTACAATCCTAATTAGAACTTTATTACTCCACTGTCAATAATGGATAGAACAAGTAGACATAACATCAATAAGGAAGTTGAGAACTTGAACAACATGATAAACCAATGAGTTCTAACAGACATATTACAGAATACTTTAACCAACAACATCAGAATATATATTTTTCTCAAGTGCACATATAGCATTATACAGGATAGATGACATGTTTTGCTGCAAAAAGTCTCAGTAAGTTTTCAAATATTTAAATCTTACAGTGTATCTTCTCTGGCCACATAGAATGAAACTAGAAATCAATACCAGAAGCAAAACTAGAAACCACATAAGAGGTAGAAATTAAAGAAGGCATTCCTAACCAAAGAGTCAAAGAAGTAATCTCAAGATAAATTAGGTAAAAAACTTTGAGGTAAATGAAAATGAAACTAAGTATACTAAAATGTATGGGATGTATTAAGTGCAGTCCTCAGAAATACATTCAGGACTGTAAATTACTACATTAAAAAGGAAGATAGATCTCCAAACAATAACCAAACTTCACCCCTTAAGGAACTAGAAAAAAAGGGGCAAATTAAACCCAATCCTCGAAGAAGGAAGGAAATTAAAAGATAAGAGCAGAAACAAACAAAAGGAGAAAAGAAAATGGAGACAACTATTGAAACCAAAAGGCAGTTCTATGAAAAGATTAAAAAATACTGACAAGACTTTAAGCTAGGCTGACTAAGAATAAAAGAGAGAAGACTCAAATTACTAAAATCAGAAATGCTATTTGGGATATTATTACCAATCTTACAGAAATAAAAAAATAAGAAGTATTTGGAACTATTGTACTTCAAGTAATTAGATAGCTAGATGAAATGTATACATTTTTGGAAACCAACAACCTATCAAAATTGACAAAGAAAAACACAGAATATGTGAACAGCCCCATACAAAGTAAAGACATTAAATTCATAATAAAAAAACCTTCCAACAAAGAAAAGTCGAGGACCGGATGGCTTCACTGGCTTACTCTACTGAACATCTAAAGAATGAACACCAATTTTTCTTGAACTCTTCTTAAAAAACTGAAGCTGAGGGAACACTTCATAACTCATTCTTTGAATCTAAAATTACCCTGGTACCAGAGTCAGACCAAGACATCTCAAGAAAATTATAGAACCATATCCCTTAGAATACAGTTGAAAATATTCTCAATAAAATATGAAGAAATGGATATCAAGGTAGAGTGATGGCAAAATAAAAGATGAGGATGCTCCAGGACCTTGTTCCTTCATGGAAATATTTTTAAAAACCAAAATATAAACACAAAACCTAGACTACCTAAAATAACTTTATAGGAGCTTTAGAAAACAGTCAGGGTTCTACACCAACCAAATGAAAGCACAAACTAGTAAAAGCCACATTCAAAACAGTAGGACATTTTGTAATATTTTCATTTGGCCTTACCCTACTCCTCCTAGCTGCAGTGCCATCTTGGTCTAGAGGAGGTGACAGCTCAGTTCTCAACTATCTCCTTCTTCCCGGTTTATACTCAAAACAATTAAAAGCAGGAACTAGAATCGATATTTGTATTTGTATACCCATGGTTCATGGCAGCATTATTCACAATAGCTAAAATGCAGAAATAACCTACATGTGCACTGACAGATTAATAGATAAACAAAATGTGCTACATATATACAATGGGATATTATTCAATCTTAAAAACTAAGGAAATTTTAATAAATACTACAACATGGACAAGCCTTGAAGACACTACACTACATGAAACAAGCTAGCCAAATGAAGATAAATACTGTGTGATTCCACTTACATGAGGTACATAGCATAGTCAAATTCACAGAGACATAAAGTGGCGTAGTGATCCAGCGACTTTGGGTGGGGACTGAGGATGGAGAGTTATTTTTTAGTGGGTCCAAAGTTTCAATTTGGGATGATGAAAAGTTCTGGAGATGAATAAGGAGTGATGGTTGCAAAACATTGTAAACGTACTTAATGCCGGTGAACTGTACACTTAAAAATTGTTAAAATAGTAATTTTTAAGCATTTTATCTCAATAAGTTTTTTTAAACTAGCAAACTATTTCCAGCAGCATATTAAAAGTATACTCCATGACTAGGTGGAATGTATCCCAGGATTGCATTTGTGCTTCAACATTTGAATATTGATCAATGTAATACACATTAATAGAATGAAGGACAGGACAAATGATCATCTCAATTGATGCAGAAAAAAGGTTTGAAAAAATCCAACCTAATTTCATGGTAAAAACGTTCAGCAAACTAGAACTAAAGGGAACTTCCTCAACATGATACAGGGTCCATATTTTAAAAATACAACCAATAATAATCAACGGTGAAAGACTGATAGCTTTTGCCCCAAGATCAGGAACCAGACAGGATTCGTGCTTTTCCTAATTCTATTCAACATTGTATTGGAAATTCTAGTCAGACTAATCAAATGAGAAAAAGAAATAAAAGGCTTCCAAATTGGAAAGGAAGAAATAAAACTATGCTAATTCACAGATAACATGATCTTTTTCTTTCTTCCTTTTTGACACAGGGTCTCATTCTGTTGCCCAGGTTGGAGTGCAGTGGTGTGATCATGGCTCATTGCATCCCCACCTCCTGGGCTCTATCAGTTCTCTCACTTCAGCCTCCCGAGTAGCTGGTACTACAGGCGTGTGCCACCATGCCTGGCTACGTTTTTATTTTTTGTAAAGATGGGGTCTCTCTGTGTTGCCCAGGCTGACATAATCTTATATATAGAAAATCTTGAATAATACACACACACACACACACACACACACACACGCACAAGCTATTAAAGCTAATAAAACAATTCAGCAAAATGCAGGAACTAAGATCAATGTGGAAAAATAATTTTCATACGCTGACAACAAAAATCTAAAAGTAACATTGAGAAAATAATCCCATTTACAGTAGCATCAAATATAAAATATCCAGGAATAAATGCAACCATAGAGGTGCAAAACGAATACTCTGAAAACTATAAAACACTGTGAAAGGAATGAAAGATAACCTAAATAAATGGAAAGGTCGGCCATGTTCATGGATTAGAACATTTAATATTGTTCGAATGGCAATACTTTTCAAAGTGACCTACAGATATAATGCAATCCCTGTCAAAACTCTAATGTGTTTGTTGGCAGAAATGAAAATGCTAATCCTAAAATTAATATTTAATCTTAAGGGATCTCGAATAACCAAAACAATCTTAAAAAGGAGAACAAAGTTTTAGGACTCAGAATTCTCAATTTTAAAATTCACTGGAAAGCTATTATAATGAAAACAACGTGGTACTAGTATAAGGATAGACATATATTAATAGAATAGGATTGAGGGGCCAGAAATAAACCTATTTATCTACAGTCAGCTGAGTTTTACACTTGTGACAATACCTTCCAATGGAAAACAACAGTCCCTTCAACAAATAGTGCTGGGAAAACTGCATGTAGATATCACATGCAAAAGACTGAAGTTGAACCTCACCTCACAACATAGACAAAATTTAACTCAAAATGGTCCAAAGGTCTAGATATAAAAACTAAAGGTACAAAACTCTTAGAAAAGGACACAGGGGTAAATCTTAGTGACCTTGGATTTGGCAATGGTTTCTTAGATATCACACCAGTAGCATTAGCAGAAAAGAAAAGATAGAAAAATTAGACATCATTAAATTAAAAATTTTTTCTGCATCAGAGTGCTATCAGAAGAGTGTAAAAACAGCCCACAGAATGCAAGAAAATATTTGCAAATAAAAAATGGGTAAGGGACTTGAATAGTCATTTCTCCAAATGAGATATAGAAATGGCCAACAAGCATATGAAAAAATGCTCAACATCATTAGTCATTAGAGAAATATAAATGAAAACCACCATGAGAAACCACTTCACTCCCACAAGGTTGACCGTAAACACAAAACCAAAAACAAAATGAGAAATGCCAAGTCTTGGTGAGGATGTGGAGAAAAAAATTGGAAATCTCATACATTGTTGGTGATAAAGTGAAACGGTGCCGTCACTGTGGAAAACAGTTTGTAAGTTCCTTTAAAAGCCAAATATGGAATTATCATATGACCTAGCAATTCTATTTATAGATACTCAAGCAGATATTTGACATGACTCTTTATAGTGGCACTTTTCACAATAACCAAAAGGAGGAAACAACCCAAATATCTATCAACTGGTAGATGAATAAACAGAGCGTACTATATTCATATAATGGAATATTATTCAACCATAAAAAGAGTGAATTACAAATACATGGCACAATATGGTTGAACTTTGAAAGCATCATGCTAAGTGAAAGAAGCCAGATGCAAAAGATCACATATTGTATGACTTATTTATATGAAACATTCAAAACAGGTAAATCCTTAAAGACAGATAGGAGATTAGTGTTTTCCAGAGGCTGAGGAATGGGACAATGTAGAATAACTACTTAATGGATATGGAATTTTTTTTGGAAGTAGTGATAAAATATCTTGGTACCAGATAGAGGTGACGGTTGGACATCATTGTGAATGTACTAAATACCACAGAATTGTATACTTTTAAGTGGTTAATTGTTAATTTTGCTATATGAATTTTATCTCAATAATAAAGGATCCAGATCTCAAGACATAATATTCAAAGTGTCAAACATACAAAATGTTTTATCCAAATATACACAGAATTAGGAAAATCTCAAAAATTCTTAAGGAAAAAGAGAATCAAAGACAGAAACACTTAGATAATGCAAATATTGGAATTTGTAGACAAAGACTTCAAAGCAGCTACCCTAATCATGCTCAGTGAAGGAAGGGGGCCTCTCTTGAAAGGAATAGAAAGGTAGGAGTTCTCAAGTAATAAGTAGAATTTGTTAAAAAGAACCAACTGAAAGTTTGGAGCTCAAAAAAATACAATAGTTGAAAAAAGATCATTGAATGGGCTCAACAGAAGAGTAGAGATGACAGATAAAGAGTCATGAAAACTAAAGTTAGAGCCATATAAATTATATAATCTGAACAACAATGTGAAAAAATTAAAAATAAATGAACATAGTGTGGACCTGTGGGACAATAACTCTATTTAACATTCGTATCATTGGAATTTTATAAGGAGAGGAGAAAAATTGGTGAATAAATATTATTTGAAGAAATAATGGTCCAAAATATGCCACATTTGGGGGAAAAAATTTACAGATTTAAGAAGTTCTGTAAAACTCAAATGTTTAAACCAAAAAAAAAAAAAATCATACCTAGATCATCATAATCAAACTGATCAAAATAAAAGATAAAGACAAAAACATTGAAAGTAACAAAACTTCAGATTTTGCCTCAGAAACTATGAAAACCAGAAGGTAGTGAAACTACTATTTTAAAAGGCTGAAAGAAAGGAACTATCAATTCAAAATTCTATATCCAGTGGAGATATATTTCACAAATGAATGTGAAATAAAGAGATTCTCAGGTGAAGGGAAACTATGAACTCATTGCTCTAAAACAAGTCTCTCTAAACTAGGGGACTCGCTCTCTAAAAAACGTTAAAGGATGTTTTTTCAGGCAGTAGGAAATTATACTAAAGGAAAACATGAAAACATCATGAACAAAGGAAGAACAACAGAAATGATAAATATCTTAGAAAATACAATAATTTTTCTTATTTTAATTCTTTAAAATACATATGATTCTCAGAAGCAAAAATTTTGTAACATTGTCTGATAAGGTTCTCAATGCACGTAGATGTAATCCATACTACAACTAAGACCAAAAAAGGGAGGATAAAGGAGCATATATGGTTTTAAGTTTTATCTTTCACTTGATGTGATAAAATATAAGTGTAAGAAACTTGGAAAAAATATGTATATACAGGTTGAATATTTCTAATCTGAAAACCTGAAATCCCGAATTCTCCAAAATCTAAAACTTTTTGAGCACTAAGATAATGCTTAAGGGAAATACTCATTGGAGCAGTTTCGATTTTGGAATTTTGGATTAGGGATGCTGAACTGTTAACTATAATGAAAATATTCCAAAATCTAATAAAATTCAAAATCCAAAGCATTGTGGTCCTAAGCATTATGAATAAGGGATACTTATAATATACAGGTATATTTTAATCCAGAGCATCATCACTTAACAAACAAACCAAAAAAACTGTACAAAGAAACATAGTAAAAAAGCCAACAGATCAATAAAATTGAAATAAATAAAAGGAAAAAACATAATAAATCAGAATTAGGAAACAAAAGAATGTTTCCCATTCCTATAGGAAACAAAAGAATGGAAAAGACAAGGGATAAATAGAAAACAAAACGTGGTAGACATAAGTCCAAACAAATCAATAATTGCATTAATTGTAAATGGTGTAAACACACCAATTCAAGGAAAGAGACAGCAATGTTGGATTAAAATTGAGAATAAAAATAAACAAGACACAATTATATGCTGTCTATAATAAATTCTACAAATTTAAATTTAATAGTATAGATAGTTATACAGGCTGAGCGTTCTTTATCTGAAATGCCTGGGATTAGAAGGGTCTCAGATTTTGGACATTTTGATATTTTGGAATATTTGCATATACATAATGAGACATGTTGGGAATGGAACTCAAGTCTACACGTGAAATTCATTTATTTTTTCTATATATCTTATACATCTAGCCTGAAGTTAATTTTACGCAATATTGCAAATAATTTTGTGCATGAAACAAATTTTTGACGGTATTTTGACTGTGACCAGTCATATGAGGTCAGGTGAGAAATTTTCTACTTGTGGCACCATGCTGGTGTTCAAAAATTTTGTATTTTGGCTGGTCATGGTGGCTCATGCCTGTAATCTCAGCACTTTTGGGGGCTGAGGTGGGAAGATCACTTGAACCCAGGAGACCAGCCTGGGAAACATAGGGAGATCCTGTCTCTACAAATCCTTTAAAAAATTAGCTGGGCATGGTGGCATACATCTGTGGTCCCAGCTACTCAGGAGGCTGAGGCAGGAGGATCACCCGAGCCTAGGAGGTTGAGGCTGCAGTGACTCATGATTGTTCCATGGCCTTCCAGCCTGGGCAACAGAGAAAAACCCTGTCTCAAAAAAAATTTTTTGATTTCGGATTATTTCAGATTTCAGATTTTGGGATTAGAGAAGCTCAACCTGTATGGTAAAAGTATGGATAAAAGATATGCTGTGCAAATGCTAATTAAACAAATGCTAGAATTTTTATATTAATAGCAGATAAAGTAAATTGCAGATCATAGGATATCACCAGGGATAACACAGACCATTTTATAAAGATAAAGGTGTCAATTCATCGAGGGATTATAACAGTCCTAAACATTTATAATACATTTAAAGTATAATAACATTTAAAATATAATAACAGGGCTTCAAAATTCATGAAGCACAACAGTGGTAGAGCAGAAAGAAGAAATCAAAAGTAGAATTACAATTACACTTCAAGATTTCAACACCCCTTCTTCAGTTAATTGACAGAAAAATATACAGAAAATTATCACTGACATAAAAGAACTGAACAACATTACCAACAAACTTGACCTAATTGACATTGATAAAACACACCACCTGACAAAAGGAGAATACACATTCTTTTTAAGAACCATGGAAAATTGGCCAGGAAAAACCATATTCTGGCTCATAAAATAAACCGGAAGAAATTAAAATGGTTGCAATCAAACAATGTGTGTTGCCTGAGTATAACAGAATTAACCTGAAAACAATTAAAAAAGATATCTTGAAAATGTTCAAATATTTGCAAATTAAACAGCGCACTTTTAAATAATTCATGTTTCAAAAAGGAAAAGGCAAATGAAGTTAAAAAATAATTTGAAGTAAGTTAAAATGAAAATAAAACATTCTAACATTTGTCTGATGGTGCTAAAGTAGTACTCAAAAGGAATTTTCTAACATTAATGGTTTATATTGGAAAAGAAAACTCAAATCCATGATCTAAGCTTCCAAAATTAAAGTGCTAGACAAAAAAGGAAAAATGAAATCCAGGTACCAGAAGAAATAAATAAATAAATATAAAAGCAGAAATCAATAAAATTTAGGCGGTACTATCATACTGAAAACTCAATGAAATAAAATGCTGCACTTTTTTGGGTTTAGATCAATAAAACTGACAAACTTCTCAACAGATTGACCAAGAATTAAAGGTAGAAGCCACACATTATCAATTATCAGTGATCAAAGAGGTGATATCTCTACAGATTGTACAGAAATTATATGGGTATTATACATAACAGTATGCTCATACGTTTGCATGGAAATTTGGGGTCCTTATAGATGAAACCATAAATTTTTTTGAACTATTCACTAAGCCCCTAATTCCAGTGGAGAGTCTGTGCTGCTGAGGAAAATAAAGAACTATAAATGCTCTGAATCCCAAAGCCTGTATCAGCCTGTTTTTTAGCCTAAGATTGGCCCACTTACCATCCACCGTGAAGAATGCCAAAGCCAGGATAGTTGACTAGAAACTCATCCCAGATTCTAATGCATAGCAAGTAAATATTTTTTTAGAACCGCAAAGTCTTTGGAGATGGCCTGTTTAACATGACTCTAATGTAAAGTCAGTGGAAAACTTGATAGCATCCCAGGATACAACTCAAGTTTGTGCTGTTGACAGAATTGATTCTCTGTCAGTAGCATCTCCTACAGATTAGTGATTTTCATATAAAGATCCATAGTGAAATTTTCACAGTCTAAAGTACAAATGGAAAATTAAGTATAACAGCCAATTATTTATAAGGCTAAATATATTCCATTTAAATGGCTTGTTTCTATTCTGAGATTATATCTTTCCTGTACCAATTCAGAAGTAGAAGGGCCGCTAGGATTGGCTGGATTTTGCGTTACTTTAAATCCTGCCCTATGTTTTTAAGAGCTGGGCCCTACTCTTGATATTTCCTATCACCTTGCTTTTGACAGAATTCCCTGAATATGACTGGGTACTGCAGCTGACATAAATCATAGCTCTGAAATATTTGTAGGGATATGCCACTAACTTTCTCCCTTTGCAATCACAACTACTTCCTTGTAACTTGATTCTTGCCTCAAAGTATAATAGACCGTTTCTGCTCAATTTAGAATTATTAGTTCCTCTCTGGAATGCTCCTCCCAAATATCCTTCTTCTGACTTTGAGACACATTTTTAAATTTACTATCTTACCTTGACCCTCAGACTTGAAATTCTAGGCTGCTTTTCAGGATATAATCTTTGCTTTTTTCTACAATTAAGAATTAGATTCTCTCTACCTCTAGGTATTTGGCTCTGGCTAGCCTAAATAAATATGCCCAACTATTAAATCCCCCTAACTCGGTGTAGCTCTGAGAGTAGGTGGCACAATTCTGGAGGCATTATCTGTGTGGCCAGTGTTGTTGCTAATATGGTTTAATGCAGATCTACTGGCCCTGAGCTTAAAGATCCACTCACATATCCACTGCCTCTTATGAGCCAAGGTCATAGCAGTCAGTACTCTAACCTCCACTAAATACATTTGTCAGAATACCTTTCTAGTGATGTAGCTCCAGCATCTGTGTTTCCATGACACGCAGATTTTATTGTTCTTCAGTGAAGAGGAGTGGTGTTTCTGATATCTGTCATGACGAAGTAGGCTGGGAGATGGGACATCCTACATATGCAACCAGCCAGCCCCTCTTAGTATGAAATAGGGATTTCCTGGCAGCACTATGCAGGATGTTCAACCTCCCGGCCCATGCGAAGGTGAACTGCTGCACCATGAAGTTCCAGTTTCTGCTGAAAGGCTTGACGTTGATTGATGCTTCTCTGTGAAAATGCTGTCAGGAAAGCCTCTTCTGACCTGGTCTTCTTTTCCTGATGAACTGATTGTGATTACAAATAGCCTAAATGATCCAAAAGCTTGTTAACCAATAATCCACCTCTTACTTGAACTTAAACCCCTTATCTCAAAAATATTATTTGCCACCAATTAAATAAAAGGAGAAAAATCTCCTGACACTCACAGGTACCAAGATATTTTCTGGGTTGCAAACACTCCCCAGCTCCACTTCCAATTTAGTCAACCTGTATTACCTGCTTCTAAATGATATAAACAGACTTTGTACACAACAGTAGAGGAATTCTACGGCTGGAAGACCCCAGAGGGGCTGCACACACTTTTTTGCCAAAGCTATCCCAGACATATCACAAGTTAGTCAACTCTACTATTGCAGGATGAAATCAGTCATAGATAATATTTAAAATAATGGATGTGGTTTTATTCTAGTATGCCTGTTTTTACCAAAGGAGGCAGCCAGCAGGATTTGGCCCATGGGCTGTGGTTAGCCAACCTCTGACCTAGGGAGCTAGGAAGGGTGAAGCTGAGATGTGGTGGATGTATTGATTGATGGAGATGATTTATTCTTATGTTCAATGCTGTTGCTTGAAGTTATCAGGGATAGAGCAAATGCTATGTATATTAGGGTACAATTGACAAAATAATCCGGGCACACAAAAGGTATCTGCTTTAGCTGCATAAAATAAGCATATTGATAAGGACAGTCACTAGCTTTCTTGGAAGACATTGCTATTTGAAAGAGAAAAGGATTTAAAAAGCAATTCACTCAAACCACTAAGAAAATTTCATGAGGATCTTGAACACCTGAAGTTTAATTTCATTAGATACTGAGATCCTCTATTTTCAGTAGTAATGAAGGTTCTCTAATCAAATAAACACAACAAACTCATATACGTGTATCCTTCGCTTTACTCAAAGCCTCACTTTTCACAAAGCTCTTGATCAGGTTGTGGAAGTTCCCTTCTATTCCTAGTTTGTTGTTTTACCATGAAAGTGTATTGGATTTTCTCAAATGGTTTTTTTGAGTGTCCATTTAAGTAATCAGGCAGTTTTTGTTTTACGCTCTATTAATACAGTGTATTATAATGATTTATTTTCATATTTTGAAACAATCTTGCATTTCTGAGATGACATCATTGTCACAGAGTTCAGTCTTTCTTATATACTGCTGGATTCAGTTTGCTAGTAATTTGCTCAGGATTTTTTTCATCTATATTTGTAAGGGGTTTCGGTGTGTAGCATTTTTTTCTTGTGATGTCCTTGTTTGATTTTGGCATCAGGATAATATTGGCCTCATAAACAGAATTGAGAAATATTCTTCCCATTTTTGTTTTTTGATAGTTTTTGAAGGATTAGTGTTAATGTTTCCAGACAACTACCTTACAGACAAGTCAAATAATGAACATTCTGTGGAGATGAGGCTCTGAAAGAGCTGCAACCTCATTCTACCCCTTCCCTTCCCCCATCCAGTAGCTGCCAGGCTGCAGGTTTTCAACATGATTGCAGGATGTTAGTTTTTAAGGCTACCATGGAGCTTGAAGGGGGAATGGGAATAGGACAAGTTAAAATGTCACAGAGATTGCTATGCTTAACAAGATTCAGCCATTTTCTTAAACAAACACACTCTGGGTTGTTGCAAGCATTTAGTTAATTTTCAAAGTCCTGAAATAGTTGATTCAGAGAATTTCTGTAAATTTTCTCACTGCTTTTATGAAGGAGAGAATTTTGAAAGTACTTAGCCATTTTTGCTGATGTCTCCAATGTAATTTTTGTGTTATAAACACATTTTACACTTCTATAATCTCACAGAGTTTGTTGTAGAAAATTCTGTACAATGAAAGCATATTACTAATTTAGAGTAATGTAGAGAATGGTGGTTTTGAAAAGAATTATAAATGAGAATATGTAAATATTATATTTCTATTCATTTTCCAGTATATAGGGGGTGCATTACACACTGTCCTAAAAAAAACCTACAGACACATTTTATGATATAGTATTCTAACTTATTAAAAATTATCTCAAATATTTTATGCCAGTCTTTATCCTTTAATTTTGCTTATGTTTATGTTTGCCGCAATTATTTAATCCCAGTCCACTTCACGTTAACAAAAGTTATCATAGATAAACGTTTTATATTTACATGCAAATCTGCCAGTCTTCTCATTTGTGTAATCATCTGTGCTTTTTTTTAAATCTTAGATGCTGGGTAAATATATAGTTGGATAAATATTCTATTCTATTTATTCTTCTTTTTCTTTGAATAGATTTTAAATCATCAACATTTTCATCTTCCCAGAATTGACTTTTGTATGTGAGATGAGATGAGAAGCTGAATTTATCTAACATGTTTTCTTTTATCATTGATTTTGATGCTTCATTTATCACTCATAGTAGGACTTATTGCTGTAATTTTTTCTTTTTATGCTTAATCTGCCTAATCCTATACCCATACATTATTATAATTATACTGGTTGTTACTTTTGTAATATAGTAAGGAATGGCCTTTCTATTTTCATATTTGAAATGTATTTATTATAAATATGCATTGCAGTTCATTAAATGATTTCAGCTTCTACCAGGATGAACTATAGTTTATGGTGTTTAACCTACTGCAGTACCATATTTATGTATTTCATAATATATTGAACAACCCCTAATATCATGAGGTGAATGAAACTAGCATTATTTAATTTTTTTTTAATGGGAAACTTTACACAGATTATCTCGTTTACTCCTCACAACAACCTTATAAAATAGTTAGAGATTAAAACCAAAAAGAAACAAACAAACAAACTGAGATTTGGCAATATTAAATGCCCAAAGTGATGCAGTTGATCATTTGGATTTGAATACCTATCTATTTAGCTAGCTAGCTAGCTAGCTATTTATCATCTATCTATCATCTCTTATCTTCAAAGCTGTGACTTCATCCTGGTCATACAATTTGTATTATATTTCATTTTAATTTTTATATATTAGTAAGTAGGAATTTACTGTGCAGTAGAGACCCAGACATGCAAGCAAATTTCAGTATGTTGTTGTAAATTCTATGACAGAGACAGTACACATGATGTTCTGGGAGTACTGTATATGACATGCTTAATTCTCTTCAAGCTTATGAGATAAGCCTTTTCGGAGCAGGCTGGAGAGGGAAGAGAGTGAAGTTTGGAGGAAGCAAGAGATTTGTTGAAAATGTCAAGGAGATCAGTAATGGTGTCATAGAATGATATTTGTGAATAAAAGTGTTGAAAAGCTGGAAGGAAGGACTTTACATTGAGAAGCAGAAAATTGATCACAGAGGTGGGGCAATTCTTAATCTTTGGCAAATTCTAAGAGTAGCCATAAAAGTCATGTGGTTTCTAAATTTGTCAGATGGTTTTGCTTTTAAAAATATTTATTGCTGCCTTATTTGACATACACTCTATCTATATAGTATCCTATACTTTATCTTCTGCGAATTTCTTAGGTTAATACAGATTTACAGATTTTCTCATCCTCCAGCTTCCTTAATTTATCAATAATTTAGGAACGATGGTTGGAGGTCATCAAGATCTTCTTTTACCATTTCCTCATCCTGGCTTAGGAGGCAGAACTTTGGTACTGTTTCTAACTCTAGTTCCTTAAGTGTAGTTTTTACAAATGCTTCAAAATTCTACCATGTATTCAGTGCTCATTAATTTCTGGTAGGATTTTAGATTTTTTTCTGTTTGGTTTTACAGGATTTGCACAAGATTTTAAGAACAGTCTCCACCACGTTTACATACTCTGTTACTTGAAGGTAACTCAAAAGAAACAGTTTTAGTTGTGGCCTGGGGTTGGAGGAAAGGATCAAAAAGAAAGGTGTGCCTGTTTGTTAGAAGCAGCAATATCTCTTTCTAGGCATCATCCAAATAACACTTCAGCCCTTCTAAACATAATACATTGATTTTGAAAGGAGACATAATGAAAATCTATGGTCAAATAGATTGAAATAAAGAGATGCTGACAAATAAAAGCAGAGAAAAATGAAACAGGTACAGAAAAGGCACCTTACTTAATATTCTTAGGAACATCTGCTGAGGATGAGTAAAATTACATTTTAGCAGGGAAAAGAAATGCTTATAAAGCAGAATGTGATTTATTATATGATATACATTATACTATGTATAAAGTATTATATGTATATATACTATAATACATATTATATAGTATATGATATATACTATATAATATTATAATGTATAATATAATATGTATACTATATATTAGATCTTCTGTGAAACTTGATAGATGAACACAGGTTTTCTTTCAGTAAATAGTTTGAACAATGCATGGTTCCAGTTTGGATCAGGACAGTTTATGTTTCATTAATATTTTTGATATTCTATTAATAATTCCATAACATTATAAACGTTGATTATCTAATATCACCCTATTTTCCGAGTAGTACTGAAATCACATTCTGACTTGCTACTAACTTTCCAAACCTCCTTCCTGGTCTGATTCCCTACAAATTGTTAACACTGGATAGATGCATACAAATTATAGTTTTAGGTTCCATGACTTCAAAGGAAAGTCCTTATGATGACAGCATGCATTATTAAAGTAAATCTATAGGATTTTAATAGATTATGTTCCATAGCTTTTAGGGAAATACAACATTGGTGATGACTTATAAGTATTCCTACACAAATATTTACTCATTTATTAAGAATAAAACTTGAGTAAAAAGGTCATACTATGTCATGAAGAATTAGGTTAATTTGAGGTCTGAGATATGCTTTCTACTCCAACCTCATCTCTAGCTATTTTTTCCCTTTCATTTTTCTGTGCTTTCGTATACTTTTGTCTGTCTTGCCTAGAATGACATCTGTAATATACCCCTTTTTCAAATCTCCTTCTCGTATACCAAGGCAAACGCCTACCCATAATTAAAGACCCAGCTGAGACAGTACTTTATCTGGGAAGCCCTTTCTAAACCTCCACACACAGAGTTAATTACTCCTTGCTATGTCTTCTCATAGTACCCTGCATATAGCTGCATCCTAGCATATATATTGTATTGTAATTTTCTGTTTATATCTCCTGGTACACTGTAAACTTTATGACATTACAATCTGCCTTTGTACTCTGTAATGTATGACATAGCTTAGTTAATATAATAACATAGATGTCTGTACTTACATGATCTATGATATCACAATTCACCTGATTATTGACATAATCAGTCCCACCCAGACTCTCAACCAATGAGAGAAGACCTAGTAGTATGTTAGAAGCTCTTCTCAAATGACTCTTGCCCTCTGTGGCTGGGCTGTTTAGCAGCTGATCTCACTGCTTAGGTTCCTGAAGCCTAGCTGTTCCAGCGTCCTTGCTACAGAAAGAGATCGTTGTCTGACCAGAGACATAACTTACTTCTGTCTGGAAGCAGAGTACCTACATTTGGCTTTCCGGATCTCGCCTCAGTTCCAGATTCCTCTACATTAAAATCTTCGTCTGTGTTACATCCTCTCTCAGGACTGAATATCAACACTACTGAAGACACCTCATGTGACATGACAAACAGCTTTCTTGGACTGTCTAGCTACTCCAATTTGGACTGTATCTTGGTACTTTAGACTTGTGAATTTGAATTCAGTTGACTGAGTGAGACTCCAAGATGGGAATAGGATTTGTGGTTCGACTGTATTATCCTACTCTGGAAGAAATTTATGAAGTTATTGATGGATCGTCCCCACTAAATTGTTATCAAAAATTTCCAAATTCTTATTTTTAAGTCTGTTTTTGACATTATTTAATCATCAAGAGAAGACTTTTAAGTGTTATGCATTAATAAAGGAGACTGTGAAATATATTTTGGTTGTATATAAGGAATTTATTGTGGGGATAGATGCTTATAAGTGGGTGGCATGACTATTTTTATGAGTGCAAATAATTAGACAAAACTGTGAAGTCCTTTTCTACTTCATAAGTCTATGTTATATTTTTAAAAATTAATCATAAATGTAAATATTAAAGGGCCACTTGTCTGGTAAATACATGCAAATGTTTATTATACTATTTGATATTTTCATTTTTACTTGACAAAATATCCACTATCTACCATAATAATTCAATTTATAAACTGGTATTACTTAGAGGAAAACTGAAAATTACTATCAGCTACTTCAATTCACTACCAGGTTATTTGGGTTTAACAAGATAACCTTGTTTTTTTACTTTTTCTTTTGAGACGGAGTCTCACTCTATCGCCCCTCAGGCTGGAGTGCAGTGCGCAATCTTGGGTCACTGCGATCTCCACCTCCTGGGTTCAAGCAATTCTCCTGCCTCAGCGTCCCAAGTAGGTGGGATTACAGGGCCCGCCATCATGCCCAGCTAATTTTCATATTTTCAGTAGAGATGAGGTTTCACCATGTTGGCCAGGCTGGTCTTGAACTCCTGACCTTAAGTGATCCACCCACCTTGGCCTCCCAAAGTCTTGGGATTACTTGTGTAAGCCACTGAGCCCCGCCCAAGGTAGCCTTTTTATTATTCTGCTTAAACATTCTTCCTCTGTCTGAGCTACTGGAGGGTGTCTTCATAGAATATAGCCTGGTTTTCATAATGTAGGGTTGTTAAGTGTGTAACCCATGTAGAGGGTGGGGAAAAAACTGGGAGTAACCACAGAGTTTCGGGATGGCTGCCACTCTATATAATGCTTGCTTTCTACTGAAAAACAATTTAGGTAGGTAGATAATCACTCATAGAATAGTAAAGGAGCAGAAGAGAAGGTAGCAATATTAAAAATGGGAGCTGAACCATAAGATTACATGGACACAGGGAGGGAACAACACACACTGGGTCCTGTTATGGGGGGTGGGTGAGAGGAAGAGAGAGCTTTCGGAAAAATAGCTAAAGCATGCTGGGCTTAATACCGAGGTGATGGGTTGATAGGTGCAGCAAACCACCATGGCAGATGTTTACCTATGTAACAAACCTGCACATCCTGCACATGTACCCCAGAACTTAAAAATAAAAATAAAAATAAAAAACTCAAAAATTATGGCGGCATAGCGCAGTAGGAAAAAGGTGACACTAGGAAGAAATGGTTATTTTACCACGAGGAACCCTGAATGTTTAAGAGATGAACTGGTGGTTGTTAATGGATGACTAATGAAAGCACATGCTGGGAACAGATAGTAACTCATCAGAAGGCAATAGTTTCCCACGAAGAATTTTCCTGCAATAACTTGCCCCCTATCTTCTTTTCAGACTATGCATTTAGATAAACACTCACACAAAACATTTGCCCTCGGTAGGCAAGCTGCAGATTTAATATGCTAATATGTTTATCGGTGAATTAAATATTCGTAATGAGTGCATGCAATGGGAAAATATTGGCTGGACTCCTGTATTTTCACAAAGGCAGGTATTGCCAGGAATAATAGAAAAAGAAATGCCATGCAAAGGTAACAGAGGGAATATGTAAGGGTTTCCCTGATAGGAATATCCCACATCTATATGTTCTTTGAACATTACAGTGTATTACTATTGCCATTGGAGTATGTAGATCTCTTTTTTTTAATGCAAAGACTTTACAGCATTCTATAAACATTAGTATGTGAATCTTCCAAAAAATCATATTGGGTGGGGTTTGAGGGAAACCGTGATAAGAAAAAACTGGCCTTTGGACCCTTTCTTTACTTTAAACCTCTTTCTCCCATTAATAGTGCTTATATTTTAATTAGGCACTTTGAATTAAAGTTAGATTGCTATCATTGGGACTGTAAGGAGTGACAGGTGATAGCAAGACATTTTGCCTGATGTGGGAAAGAAAGACAACTTTAGCAGTGCCCCTCAACTCACACCAGCTCAGAGGCGCACTTGGAACCTCAAGAACGCCAAGCCTTCAAAGAACAAAACTGGCCATTCAATGACATAATTAGCCTTACTATATCATTTTTGGCCATTTTATTGATGTACATTTATGTAATGAAATATACAATATATAAATTGGTTTTAAAAATCAGAAATTATCCATTTTCGCGGAACTATCACCATCATTGAATCACTTTGGTGTGAAGGGTACAAATTTTTCTAAAGTTTTTAAATTTGCTTCAGGGAGGTGGAGCGAGATGGCTGAATAGAAGCCTCCAGCAATTGTCCCCCACTCACAGGAACACCAAACTGAACAACTGTCCACACACAGAAAAAGCACCTTCGTACAAAGAAAACTCAGGTGAGCGCTCACAGTACCTGGTTTTAACATCATATTAAGGAAGGAGGCACTGAAGAGGGTAGGAAAGACAGTCTTGAATTGCCTACACCACCACCACTGGCCCATCCTCTGGCAGTGGTCACATGTTGCAGAGAAAGAATCTGTATGCTTGTTGGAGGGAGAATGCAGTGACTGTGGGATTTTGCATTGGAACTCAGCGCTGGTAAGCAACATGGGGCAGAAATCAGCAGGCGCCCACTGAGAGAGCATTTAGATGAGCCCTAGCTAGAGGCAAATTGTCCACACCAGTGGTCAGAACCTGAGTTCTGTCTGGAAAGCCCCACCACCATGGGCAAAAGTGCCTCAGGGTCCTAAATAAACTAGAAAGGCAGTCTCGGCCATGAGGCAAGTCCTGGTGCTGTGCTGGGCTTGAAGCCAGTGCACTTGGGGAGCATGAGACCTAGTGAGATATCAGCTGGAGTGGGCAAGGGAATGTTTGCATCACCCCTCCCCTAATCCCTGACACTACAGCTCACAGCTCTGGGAGAGACTCCTTCCCTCTGCTTGAGGAGAGGAAAGGGGAGAGGATTAAGGACTTTGTCCTGCAATCTGGATACCAGCTCAGCCACAGTAGAATAGGATACCAGGCAGAGTCCTGATGCCCTCATTCCAGGTTTCAGCTTTTGGATAACATTTTTTAACACACCTAGTAGGTCAGAAGAGAACCCACTGCCTTGACGGCAAGGACCAAGTCCTGGAAGAACTCATCACCTGCTGACTAAAGAACCTTTGGTCCCTGGATAATCAGCAGTGGTAGCCAAGCAGAACTTGCCATGGGCCTTGGGTGAGACTCAGAGCCCCGCTGGCTTCAGGTGTGACCCAGCACATTCCCATCTGTGGTGGTCATGGGGAGAGACTCTCTCTGATTGAGAAAAGGAGAGGGAACAGTAAAGGGGATTTTGTCTTGTAGCTTTGGTACCAGCTTGCTAACAGTAGGGCAGAGCACCAAGTGGGCTCTTGGAGTCCCCGGTTCCAGGCCTTGGTTCTTGGACAGCATTTCTGCACCTTCCTTGAGCCTGAGTGGAGCCCACTGGCCTGAATGAAAAGGCACTGGATTGGGAGGCCCAGGTGGGCAGATCACTTGAGGTCAGGAGTCCGAGACAAGCCAGGCGGGCAGATCTCCTGAGGTCAGGAGTCTGAGATGAGCCTGGCCAACATGGTCAAACCCCGTCTCTACTAAAAATACAAAAATTAGCCAGGTGTGTTGGTGGGCACCTGTATGCCCAGCTACTCTGGAGGCTGAGGCAGGAGAATCACTTGAACCCAGGAGGTGGAGGTTGCAGTGACCCTAGATGGCGCCACTTCACTCCAGCCAGGATGACAAGAGGGAAACTCTGTCTCAAAAAAAAAAAAAGGCACTGGACTGGCAGCATTTACCATAAGCTGACTGGCTGACTGAAGAGCCCCATGGTCCTTGAGTGATCACTAGGGGTAGCCAGGCAGTACTCGTCACGTGCATAGGGTGGTGGCGACCACGGGGAGTGATTCCTCTGCTTGAGGAAAGGGAAGGGAAGAATGGGAAGAACTTTGTCCCGTAGCTTGGGTGTCAGCTCAGCTGCAATAGAATATAGCACCAGGTAGATTCCTAAGGTAACCGACTCCAGACCCTGGCTCCCAGACAGCAACTCCAGGCCTGCCCAGGGCCAGGAAAATTCACCACCCTGAAGAGAAGGACACAGGCCTGGCTGGATTTGTCATCAAATGATTGTGGAGCCCTTGGGCCTTGAGTGAACATAGACAGTAGCCAGGCAGTGGTCATTGCAGGACCTGGGCAAGACCCATTGCTGTGCTGGCCTCAGGTCTGACCTAGCACAGGTTGGGAGAAAATATTTTCAAACTACCCATTTGACAAGGCATTAATAACCAGAATATATAAGGAGCTCAAAAAACTCTATAGGAAAAGTCTAGTAAAACAATCGAAACAATGGGCAAAAGGTTTGAATAGACACTTCTCCAAACAAGACACACGAATGGCAAACAGTCATATGAAAAGGGGCTCACCTTCATTGATCATCAGAGAAATGCAAATGAAAACTACAGTAAGGTATCATCTCACCCTGGCTAAAAAGCCTTATATCTAAAAGGCAATAACAAACGCTGGTGAGGATGTGGAGAAAACGGAAGCCTGGTACACTGTTGGTGGAAATGCAAATGAGTATAACCACTGTGGGAACAATTTGGAGGTTCCTCCAAAAACTAAAAATTGAGCTACCATATGATCCAGCAACCCCACTGCTGGGTAGATACCCAAAAGAAGGGAAATCAGTATATAAAAGAGATATCTGCACTCCCATAATTGTTGCACCGCTGTTCACAATAGGTGAGACTTGGAAGTAACCTAAGTGTCAGTCAGTAGATGAATGAATAAAGAAAAGGTGGTACATATACACAATGGAGTATATTCAGCCATGAAAAAAGAGATCCTGCCATTTGCAGCAACATGGATGGAACTGGGGGTAATTGTGTTACGCAAAATAAGCCTTGCACAGGAAGACAAACTTCACATGTCCTTGCTTATAAATGGGAGCTAAAAAAAATTAAAACAATTGAACTCATGGAAATAGGGTAGAATGACAGTTACCAGAGGCTGGGAAGGGTAGTGGGTTTGGGGGAGGGGAAAGAGAAGTGGGGATGGTTAATGGTTTCAATAATATAGTTAGGAAGAATGAATAAGATCTAGTATTTGACAGCACAACAGGGTGACTATAGTCGACAATAATTTATATTGTACATTTAAAAATAACTAAGAATGGGGTGGGTGCAGTGGCTCATGCCTGTAATCCCAGTACTTTGGGAGGCTGAGGCAGGTGGATCACAAGGTGAAGAGATTGAGACCATCCTGGCCAACATGGTGAAACCCCGTCTCTAGTAAAAATACAAAAATTAGCTTGGTGTGGTGGCACGCACCTGTAGTCCCAGCTACTGGGGAGGCTGAGGCAGGAGAATCGCATGAACGCAGGAGGCGGAGGTTGCAGTGAGCCAAGATCGCACCACCGCACTCCAGCCTGGTGACGGTCAGATTCCATCTCAAAAAAATAAATGAATAAATAAAAAATAACTAAGAATGTAACTGGATTGTTTGTAACACAAAGAAAGGATACATAATTAAGATGATGGATACCCTATTTACCTTTATGTGATTATTAGACATTGTATGTCTATATCAAAATATCTCATGTACCATAATATATATATACAATGTACCCACAAAAATTTAAAATTAAAAAGAAATAAAATCTTGCCTCACAATTAAAATTAAAGTCAGGAAATGGCAAAAGAAAAGGGGGGGAGACAGGTACAGAGTTGTAATAACGGATTGACTCTGGCACTCTATCACAAGAGAAGGGCCTCAGTTCTGGTGAAGGAAGCAAAAAAGGTTAGCCAGGGAATGAAGGTGTATGTCTATGCCTTGAGAAACAGATTGGTCATACGTCAAAGTTTGAGAATCAGGCATGCAGAAACAAAAGCAAAAAGGGCAAGAAAAAATGGCTACAGAGTAAAATAGAACAATCATGGCACTCCATGGGAAACACCCGCATAAACATAATAGAAAAAAAGTTTCATTTAATCCATTTGTACCTATGGCAGAGCCTAGTTTCTGTTCTGCTTCTTTCCTGCAGATTAAATGAACTATTTGGCTACATAACTAACCCTCAACCTTTATATTTCGTTCCCAGGACAATGACCAGTTTCTTTTTTCTTTGACATGCTTTTTCACCAAAGATAAGCCTTCCTCTTGGCCTAAAAAATCTTCATAACACCTGAAGGGAAAGTCTGGAAAAAGCTTGTGGCATGGATTTTAGATCTGGGTGTCATCAACAAATGGTAGCATAAAAAATGAAAGTGGTTGTATTGCCTAGGGAAAGAATGTAAAGGAAACAGACACCAGACCAAGGACTTCAATCGTTTTTGAATTGCTTTCTGCTGGAAATATATGTCCCTGTAGACAAGTTCTTGGAAATACTAGCTGAAGGTATTAAACAGAGCACTAACACAGGATGCTATGGGGCAAACGACTAGCTTACTTACCACTTAAGATCACTGAAGGCCAGGCTTGGTGGCTCAAGCCTATAATCCCAGCACTTTGGGAGGCCGAGACGGGTGCATCACGAGGTCGGGAGATCGAGACCATCCTGGCTAACACGGTGAAACCCCGTCTCTACTAAAAAATACAAAAAACTAGCCGGGCGAGGTGGCGGGTGCCTGTAGTCCCAGCTACTCGGGAGGCTGAGGCAGGAGAATGGCGCAGACCCGGGAGGCGGAGCTTGCAGTGAGCTGAGATCGCGCCACTGCACTCCAGCCTGGGCGACAGAGCGAGACTCCGTCTCAAAAAAAAAAAAAAAAAAAAGATCACTGAAAATTGTTCAGCATTCTACAGTCTTCTGGTGTAAGCATTCATTTGAAACATTAAAAAAATGCTGTTTTACCCTTCTTAAAAAGTAGATAACAGTATCTTACTCCAGAATCCATATACTAAAGCTGAAGGGTTTTTAATTTTTATTTTATTTCTTTTGATCACTTTAAAGTCTCTTGGTTATTGCAACATTTTGCATAAACAAAGTAATCATATGCAATTTTAGCATTACATCATCTTGGAGAGAACTATTTATTAATGATTTTCATTCTTGTTATCTCAACAACCTTACAGGAAATAGAAGCATATTATTTTTAGATTGAGGAACTTTTTGTTCAGCCACATTTAGTTGTTAGCTTGGCATTGTACAGCCTCTACTATAATGTAATATATTGGAATAAGTGTGGACTTTGAGACTAGAAAAACCTAAGTTTGAGACAGAATATCACTAGCTTAGATGTAACCACCTTCACAAATCCTTTCTTGCAATTGTCCCCTCGTTCATGCATTATTTTCCTTTTATGTTCACAAGAAACTCTGGCATAGATCTGGCTTTACAATTATCCCACCTTCTATTAAAATGATTAGCTGCCATGTCAGTTTCCTCAATTACAACTCCTTAAAACAAAGAAGCACTTGTTTACTATTACATCTCCAGCACCCAACACACAGCTCAGCACAATTTAGGTGTTCCTTTAATTATATGAAAAGGCAGGTGAATAGGCAATATCTAAGTGGCTTGATTTATTTTTCTTAAAGGAAGAATGAAAATAGAGGAATTACAATATTTTTTTCAGCTATGTGGACAAAATGAATCTAAGCATAGCATGTCAATAAAATCAGGCCAGAAAATATAAAGCTAAAGGCATCATCATGAGCCAAATTTCATGAAGTCTTAATTGTCATCCTGGGCTTCATAATAGCTTGTGTTTGGTTGGGTAGTCAGAGGACTTTCTAGCAATTAATTTAGTTTTCTGAAAATACTGAACCATATTTCTGAGAAAAAGTTAAGTTGTGAAACTCTGTGGCACATTCTAAGACGGCTACATTTTGGATTTAAGTAGTTTATAATTTTAGTATGAATGCCAGGAAATGGCACAGAAATTCAGTGCGAAAGCTCCTGCTCTCATCTATGATTTCCCATCATAATACCTAACAGTATCATTAGATTGAACTTTGCAGCTAGCTTCCAGAGGCCCCTATCTGTTAAGTAAAAGAGATAGATAAGAAAGTTCATGATCTTGTATTTGGAACTTCATGCAATTAAATCACATATGAATACACCATAGCCAGTGCTAAATGGCTCCCATAATTCTATTACAAAATCTCTGTTGCTGATTCCAAAATTACAATGCCTCAATTTAAATTAATTTATTAGGCAGATCTCTTGAAAAAATGATGCAAGAAATTTCATAAATGGACCTTTTTGAAGTGGGGGAGAATTCTTTGTTGCCCCTATATCTCATTGCACTACTACTCTCATCAAAGACGGTTTCTTTGTGGTTTTGAAAATGTAACCAAATTAATATTTAAATTAAATCATTCGAATTAAATTAAAATGATTTAATTAAACCATTTGATTAAAAGGTTGAATCAAATAAGATCTAGTATTTGATAGCACAGCAGGGCGACTACAGTCAGCAATAGTTTATTATACATTTTTAAATAACTAAAAGATTATAATTAGATTGTTTGTAACACAGAGAAAGTATAAATGCTTGAAGTGATGGATACTCCATTCACCCTGACGTGATTATTATGCATTGTACGCTTGTATCAAAAGATCTCATGTACACCCCATAAACAAACACATCTACCATGTACCCACAAATATTAAAAATAATTTTTTAAAAGACTGAATCAATTAAAGCTATTCAATTGAATACCTTTATAATATGCGTATTCAAACCAGGCTTTCCTGACAAGGAAGTTATTTGATGGTTAGAATTTGTCAGATTGGTTATAACTGTCCCCAAATGCTCAAATTCTATTAAGGGGCCAGTGTTTATTTTCTAAGATCTAACTCACAAAATTAGAAAAATCTATGTAAAGTACACCATGTTAACAGGCAGGCAAATACATCCCCAATGGTCAGAGTCATGCATGAAAATCACTCCCGATTGGAGTTCATTTTACCACATCAGGATACCACATCTATCTATGGCAACTAATGAATGATGTTGCATTTCTTTCTATCCTTAGATTCCAGGTAAATTAGTGCTTACATTTTCTTGGATACACTGATGATGGATGAACCTTGGAAGAACATGTACAATTCTGAGTGGAACCTCTTCCATGTGATCTAGACAACTATTTTTAAATGCTTATGGGTGAATACTGTATGCTTAGACAACATAGAAAAGCCAGAGGAAAAATATTAACACCAGAAATAACATTTGAGGAAAAAAATCCTGAATTAAGCCTTGGTAGCTTTGTGAATGTACAGGTCTGCTTCTCCCCTCTCCTAATAAAGACTGCCAAATGCTCTCCATTTCCTATTAATGGGTTCTCTAAGTTCTTTCACTGCTGCCTTATATTCCCTACTGCTTCACAGGCTGTCTTGAGTCCTTCTGACTAAGCAGTATTGGCTGACACGTACGCGCAGAGAAACTATTGAGTCATATCTTATTGTGAAATGTGAGTTGCTTCTGTGAGAAGACAGCTAAATAAATTGTTATAGAAACTTGTTCCTATGGATTAAGTCAGTATATATTATATGATCACCAATACTGTGAGTTGATTTCTAAACCAGATTGGTCTTTGTCTTTATTGCAAAGGCGAGGACCACACTGTAAAGGTTCTGCTACTAATATCTATTTTAAGTAAATATTGCAGTGACACATGGAGCCATTTCAGCTTATTACCAGCTACTGATGTCTGAGATGCTCTTTGGCATAATATATGAGAAAAATAAGGACAGCCAAGAAAAAATATATATGGCTAGCCAAAGAAGTGCCAATGAATTAAATGCTAATGCTTAAATTTTCCATCAATCTGAAGTGTGGCCAAGGTCAGTCTGATGCCACGAGTTACTTCCAGGGCATAAATATCCTTCAGATAGGATGATGATTTGAGAAGGCTTGAGAAAATGTACAAAAGATGGATGTGAGTAAAAGTTAAATGCCTTCAGTCTTCCTCTACTTAAATCCAGTAATCCTACAAAATGTATTTTTCTAAAATAGAAATCGTATTATTTCTGTTACAGCTTCAAAAAGTTTAAATAGTAAAAATATGGTGTTCTATGGTCCAAACAATAATCTCCAAATTTACTTTAATTTCAGTTGAAATTCAAAGCATATTGTAATTTAACATCTACCCACCTTTTCCAGCTTCCTCTGACATTGACTCAAAGGGCTAGATTCCCTGATGATATCACACTTTTACATTTTCATTAATTCCTATGTCATTCCCACTGTCTATAAAGTCAAGCCTTATCTCCTCTTTTCTGCCTCTCAAAAACCCAGTTACATTTTAAGACCCTACTCAAAAGTCACCTTTTTTGGGAAATATCTAGAACAGTGCCTCACACATGGTGGGCCCTAAATGAATATTAGTTAAATGAATAAAAGAACAAATCAGTGAATCGGACTTCTGAACTGATATATTCCTCTTAGAAGTTTGTGTATACCTCTAGTTTAGCATTTATCAAACATTATCATAGTGGGATATGTGCATATATAAACATACAAATAGCCAAATTATATGATTTGTATACAAATAGACAAATTATAACTATATTATTCCTTAAAAACACTGATGTGGACTTACTCACTTTTATCTTCTAGAACCTAGAAAATTCTGTAATTCAAAGTAAGAGTACCTAGTACTAACTTCTTGAATGAATACATCTACTGCTGAATTCAAGTCTATACTGCTGGTTATTCCTTTTTAGTTAATGAATTATTTATAGTATATTTTAAGATATTGAAAAAGGCTTATTTTTCTGCCCACTGTGGTAAAAATGTATATGTACTAAAATTTTTGAAACATCCCTAAAAATACTTTTTTTTGTTTATAAAGTAATTTTTTTTTTTTTTTTTTTTTTTTTTTTTTCCCCAGAGAGGAGCCGTTTCAAGTGACCCTTGGACTTATGGCTCATGCTAACCCTTTGTAACTCACAAGTGGTGATGTAAGTCATGATAACAAATGCCAAAGGTTCATAATGCTGAAATTTATCTTCTTGTTATTTTATAATTTTGAGCAGCATTCAATTTTAGTGGGTTGTGGCAGAGATTGTTTCTCTACAGAATATTATCTTAAGAGAATATATTGAAAATAAAGTTAAAATTTTCCATCCCTTGAAATTCACCAGTGGCAACTTTGAACTTCAAGAAAATGTGATTTGAGTTTGATAATGTCTCAATGAAGCCTCTCTCTGATGACTAATTCTTAGTTATCTCTCACTTCTCTTACTTCACATGGCACTTATTGTATCTTTGTCACTTGATCTAGACTACTCTGCATTGTTTTTTATCTTTTTTTCTGGAAACATCAAGGTTAGGAATTATGTGTTATGGCTCTGTGTCACTCGTACCTGGGGCACCAAAGTGTACATGTATATATACGTGTGTGTGTGTGTGCGCGCACGCGCTATGGGCTGTTTAACCTTATGAAAATAACTTTATCAAAATATTTTATTCAGAAATCAGCAACTTAATTAACAGCAGATGTTTCCTAATGTTTGAGGAGTCAAGGATTTAGACATATAAGGTAGATTTGTATAGAATGAGAAAGCTTTTTATTCAGTGCTAAGATAATGTGTTGTCTTTACTATGACCTGCAATAGCATATTATGGTTAAGTAGTATTTTTATGTGATGACTAACACCATAACATTTTTAACATTGCAGAGAAAACATGATGGGTTTTCACTTAACTAAATTTAAAGAATGTGAGCCCTATTTGAAATTTCTCTTTGTGTAGGCAACCTACTTCTGGCCTGAAACATCAGTCAAATCCCTTAAGTTATGCAGCCTTCTGCTAATATCCACATTTTAAAAATTATTACATGCAACTGAACACTTTAGACATTAAAGCATGAATGTTTAAAGCATGCTAAAATACACACATCCTAGGGAAAATCAATAATTACATTATTTTCTGACTTTAAAACCCCAAACACTGTTTATTTGTCAGATTAATAACTTCCTGGCACAACCAAGGCCAGGTATTCTCCAGAAGCCCTAAGTGCCTAGGGGTTCTCTTGATTGTAAAGGACTGTGGTCTGGTTCAGTGGACAAACCCAGGATATGGACTCCACTCCTGGCTTTCATAATACTTAGCTCTGTGTCGTTAGAACAATCAATTCACCTCACTGAGCCTTGGTTTCCAGATCTGCAAAATGAAGGAACAGAGCACTTTGAATTTTAAGGTCTCTTCTAATTCCAAGACTCTGAGTATAAAGTAGTAGCTGTCTTCCTAATTATCTGGGGAATATAGAGCTGTCCAAATCATTCTTATAGGCTCAATGAGATTATATTAACAGGGCAATGTTAATACTAATACTACTAATCTACAGCAAGATTTATATTTATACTTGTTTGAAACCACATGAAGGACACAAATGTTCTTACCAAAATTTGTGATTTCCGAAGACCTCTCTTTTACCACATGCACACCAGAACATCTGGTATAGGTAGTAAGTACAAAATTAATTTTACTCTTGTTTCCCAAACGGACATTGTCTGTTCCCTAATTGCTGATAGTTCAGTCCTCAAATCCCAGGAATTATTATTTTTCAAATATACTGTTCTTGGCTATAGCCAGGTACTCCATTTATGAGAACAGACTTCATTCCAGTCTGACTAGGGTTATTTCAGCCGTCCACTGTCTGCCTTGGCAAACTTTTCCTTAGCTTGATTAAATACTTGTTGCCAACTTCCCAAGTGAGAACACTTATGGAACAATGTGCTCCTTTACAGACACTAACCCTATTTAACCCTGATTGCACAACAAGGAATTTATCCTTTAATTACCTTAAGGCCAGGAAGTAAAATCTGAAGGCATTTTTGGGCCCATGGATGTTTAGTTTATATACACTGTGGCTTAGGTTAGAAATTTAAGACACAGTGTTGAACAATCAGTGAAACTGAACTCTTAATAATTAGAAAACCCTATATTAAATGGTATTCACAAGAATTTACCTCAGGACAAATACAGGTAGATTGGAGTAAAGAAAGCCACAACTTGGCAGAAAGAATGTCTCTACAGGCATCAAAATTCAAGATATAGAGAGACAAAAATATTACCAAATATTTTTCAGGTGACAACATATTGGTCTTACCAGAACAGGATATTCTTTAAAAAATGTTGCTTGACTAAAGGCCCATAAGTTGCAAGAAGCTATGGCCAGGAAATAAGGTGATAATGAAAGTAAGCAAAAGGAAGTCAACTAACTTTGGCTTACGCATTAATAAGAATGTCTTCTTTCAAGATGAATTACTTCATCGCAACCTTTTTCCAGCTGCAGCTGCATAAACAGATGTTTGGAGCCAATTTCAATGAAACTAACCTTACCAGGATGAATTATTTTAGGGATATCTCACATTTATCCGAGGAGTATTTCCCATGACAGTAGACACTCTTCTTAACAATTTAACGTATGCTGTTATTAGATGAGAGTCACATTTTCTTGGAATATGCATCTGCATGACCTGATACAACTAACTAAAGACTTATCCTCAGTGAGGTGATTGGAGTATCCCATCCTCAGATTACAGTATTCTTAGCTGAGAGACAACAGCTCTCTGTCAGCACAACAAATATGAGAAAGATCCTTCCAGTCTGGAACATAGATCTTTGATTTGTGGCGAGTTGGTCTGTTTGACATAGGGTCAGGATAGCCTATTACATTTCAAAGAAATGTGGCTAAACTCAACAGTAAATTGAAGAACACATCCTTAGAATATTACCAGATTGTACTCTGCTGCTTAAAAGAGTAGCCATAAATTAGCAAAAACAAGCGTGATAGGTGTTTATTATTGCCTGCCTCTTACACGAGCAACAAAGAACACATCTAGAAATAAGGTGCAGGCATTTTGGTTATATAATTTTGGGATTTGAAATATTAGTGAGTCTTCCTTAAGCTTTTGCTATTTTCATGTTATTTTCTGATTGAGGGAGGAAAGAGTAAAGCATAGACTTTTAAAGTTGTCACAAACACTAACCAAATACTAAAATCACCGGTCATGATCAAGTGATCTTGTACAGGCATCATTAACAAAACACTGTACATGCCTCTCTCTCTCTCTCTCTCTCTCTCTCTCTTCTCTCTGATTCTCTCTATTCTCACCATTTTATTTTTCTTCATAGCACTCACTAACATCTAACTTACTCTATACTGACTCTTTTATTTTATTTATTGTCTCTCTTCTTCCATGAATATGCTTTATGTCTGTTTATATTCACCACTCCAGCTGCAATGATTAGCAGAGTGTCTGATACAAAGTAGTAAGTGCTTAATATATATTGGTTGAATTAATGGATGGATGGATGGATGGATGGATGAATAAATAAATAAATAATAAAGTCTAAGGTGTTGTCTACTGATTTTTCTGTGTTTATGCATTATTCAATAATAGAGCCAGATCTAGATACCAGATCTCCTGACTTTCAATCCTGTACTCCCTATCAATGAAAGAGAAAGATAACTATGAAAATTCATAATAATCTCCCATTAAAGGAGGGTTGAAATAGGATAATACAGCTAATAAATGTAAGGAAAAGATTTTTCTTTGAAGACTATTTGATTTGAAAACTAGTTGAAGACTGTTAATTTATCTAAGAATATTACCTATGAAAAGTTAATCGTTCTATGTCCAAGAAATAAAAAGAAGACAGTGATGCATAGCTTCAAATAACTGGAAGTATAGAGATTAGATCAGTAACACATCAATGTCCTCCAAGGAGCCTCACTCTTAAATAATTTTTTAAAAGATAGCGCAAAATCTCACTCTGTCTTCTAGACTGGCTGAGATAAATATATTAATGTATGGGATCATGATGAAAATAACAAGACGATCTTTAGAAAAGTATTATATGTCTGTAGGCATGGGCAAAATTTTATGATGAATTCACCAAAAGCAACTGCAACAACAGCAAAAATTGAAAAATGGGATCTAATTAAACTAAAGAGCTTCTGCACAGCACACACGCACACACACAAATCTTATCATCAGAGTGAGCAGACAACCTACAGAATGGGAGAAAATTTCTGCAATCTACCCATCTAACATAGGTCTAATATCTAGAATTTAGAAGAAACTTAAATTAACAAGTAAAAAACAAACAACCCCATCAAAAATGGGGCAAAGACTATGAACAGACACTTCTTAAAAGAAGATATTTATACAGACAACAAACATATGAATAAAAGTTCAACATCACTGATCATTAGAAGAATGCAAATCAAAACCACAATGAGATACCATCTCACGCCAGTCAGAATAGCGATTATTAAAAAGTTAAGAAGCAATAGATGCTGGTGAGGTTGTGGAGAAATAGGAATGCTTTTACACTGTTGGTGGGAATGTAATTGGTTCAATCACTGTGGAAGATAGTGTGACGATTTCTTAAGGATCTAGAACCAGAAATACCATTTGACCCAGCAGTTCCACTAGTGGGTATATACCCAAGGGAATATAAATCATTCTATTATAAAGATACATGCACACATATGCTTATTGCAGCACAATTCACAATACCAAAGACATGAGATCAATGCAAGTGTACATCAATGATTGACTGGATAAAGAAAATGTGGTACATATATACCATGGAATACTATGCAGTCATAAAGAGGAATCAGATCATGTCCTTTGCAGGGACATGGATGAAGCTGGAAACCATCAACCTCAGCAAACTAACACAGGAACAGAAAACCAAACACCTCATGTTTTCATTCATAAGTGGGAGCTGAAAGATGAGAACACATGGACATGGCGAAGGGAACAACATACACTGGGGCCTGTTGGTGCGGGAGAGGGGAGGGAGAACATCAGGACAAATAGCTGATGCATGTGGTGCTTAATACCTAGGTGATGGGTTGATGGGTGCAGCAAACTACCATGACACACATTTACCTATGTAAGAAACTTGCACATTCTGCACATGTATCCGGAACTTAAAGTAAAATAAAAAAATAAAAATAAAACAAAACAAAAGAAAAGTATTATATGTCTGAACAATAATGGATAGACCCCAAGGCTTAGTAGTAGAAATTGCCTTTCTAAAAGAAAGATCACATGGTACAGTGAGTTTTGAATTTTAGAGTGCCTCATAATTACCTGAAGAGCATGTTAAAATGCTGATCCACATATCAAGAAATTCTGATGCACATGGTCACGTTCTAAGAATTGTGACTACAATGAATGAAAATGACCTTCTAAAGATCACGCATCAAGTTTAGGTATGGGAAATATGGACTAGTAAACTCAGATTTTCCAAATTCCTCAGCCATTTTATAATTATTTAATTAAAACATTAGATAATAGCTGTGTGGTGTGCGTGTGTGTGTGTGTGTGTGTCTGTGTGTGTCTGTGTGTTTATTTTCTGTGGTTCTCTACAAGATTTCAATTTCCTTTAAGGTAAGGACTATGCTTTTTGTTTATCACTGTAAACCCAGCACCTAGTGTAAATACTCAGTATCTGAATGAATGAATGAATGAATGTACTTCTTATCTCTAATTGGCAAATATTGAACAAAATTTGGCTCAAGCTATTCCATTTTCCTACTTATAGTTTTGAATTGAATAGTTATAAACTTGGGAGTGGGAGGAAATTTTCCAGTGTTTTCTGAGAAGAGAGAAAGAATTCACTTCTTTCTTCTACCCCATACCCTCTCTTTCCCTCATCCCAATGCAATGGATTATCTCTTCTTAAAGTAATAATACTTTCATTTCCTGTGGATTAAAGAGGGGCTAAAAAATTTTGCATAGACTGCTCTGTCAATTTTGATGTGTTGGTATGCATTCCTATACTCATTTATATGCTTGTATCTGAATATTCATAAGCACATTCAGAACAATGTACCAGAATATGATAAATGTGTTGGTTTATTTGATTTTTCTGCAAATCTTATGATCAATTCTATGATTGAATTATTATTATGTATTATGTAAGCCCATTTATGGATTTGGTTGACATGCTTATGGTGTTATTAATTGGCATGGTCAGAAACATGGTCAGAAAGCCATATTAATTCAGAATTTTAAAGGATCTTGGCAATTTCTCTTCTTTGATACTGCTAGAAAAATATATGAAACAATTCGTTTGCTTTTTTTTTTTTTTTTTTTTTTTTTGGAGACAGGGTCTCCCCCGGGCGCCCAGGCTGGAGTGCAGTGATGTGATCTCAGCTCATTGCAACTTCTCATTTACTTATTTAAAAAAATCCAAATGTTCCATTGATGAACTAAATAATCTTGAGCATAAAGAATAGTTTTATTGTTTCCATAATAAAACTTGTGAATAAGAAGAAATGGGCAAAATACTCTTTTTTGTGATTAAATCTTCATAGAATTCATTAAATGCAGATGAAACAAGTGTCATAATCTATTCAATATATTGTTGGAAGTTAATCAGTGCTATTTTCTAAATGAGAGAAAGAAAAGGGGTATTCATTTTCTACCCTACACCTCTAATAGACATATACATTGGTTTAAGTGCTTATTTTTAAACTTCTAAAATGAATTTTTACAAATAGAATGAAAGTCTATCTATTTATCTATCACACAGCCAATTATAATGAATTCCCATAAAGTAGAAAATTATCTTTGCTGTAACGAGGTGGGTCAACTTCAATATTACCTAACCTAAGGGGTTAATTGGCTGGGATTAGGAATCTTTCTGATTTTGTAAAATATTTCACTGTAATGGTATTTTTAAACTTTATTTCCTTCAAACATATGCATATAATAGGGAAGAAATTGCATTTAAAACTCATTATAAATACAATAAAATGAGCAGGAGTAAGGATTTGGAAGGACACAGAACTGGATATTCGCATTTAAACTATTGTAGAACTTCTTGAATACCATAAAGTTTTTGATTATCCTGAAAGAAAAGAGTGGGATGGGATCTTGTCCCTAGAGGTCTGCAAAAAGGGAACAGACATCTAACTCCATGTACTATATAGATATTTTTAGGTTCTAATATGACTGAATAACAAAAACAATGCAGTAATATCTCTCACAGACTATTCAATCACTTATAGTCCATCTCAGAGTAAACAATTTATTTTATGCAAAATGTAACCAAAATATAAACACTTAGAAATGTAAACCTAACTCAGCATTTTGTTCAAAAGACACTTTAAGTACCTGCAGATAAATATAAAAACTTGATAGGAAATAAAACAGAATTCTTAGAATGCTAAACATATTATTTTACAATAATAGTAGGCAATACTTACATGTTGCTTACTATGTGGCAGGCACTGTTACAGGTGCATTGTCCTCATACACGATTCCTTATATCCCATACCTAAGGTGCCTTAGTTCTCATATCGAGTGAGGCACATACTATGATCATCCCCGTTGTAAAGATGAGGAATCATGAGTTTATGAGAGTCCTTGGATAAGACACAAACTTCTTATCCTTCTTATCAATATTGACCTTAGTTGTGGGTACGCTAGCAATATTTCCTTTTGTGACCTCTACGGTCACAAAATTAGTTACAAATTTAAAAGTGGGAACTAATTAAACTAAAGAACTTCTGATGATTTTTTTTAATTTTTAGAGGTTGTTAGCATTTTTTTTTAAATCTTAACAATTAAGATCACTTCTAATTACTGTTAATTAGTTAATTATTTTCTTTCTTTCTGAGAAAGGCCTGGAACAGATTAGCCTCCTTGCAGGAATCAACTGAGAAAGAATTAATGACACTTTCTTTCTTTTTTAAATTATTATACTTTAAGTTCTAGGGTACATGTGCACAACGCGCAGGTTTGTTACATATGTATACATGTTCAAAAGCTTAATTTCCAATGAGAAATTGAAGGTCTGGGAATATCTGCCTCAATATTTTGTAGGGTATACGACTGCAGTCAGAGAGAAGCACGAGGATATTCCGTTACTTGTACGTGTAAAGTATGATAAAACATTAATCTTAAATCTCTTACATAGTAACAAAACAAGACCTACAGTAAAATATTTGGCATTCTGTGGCACAGCTGAAATCTCAAGTACTCTTCTTTTTAAATTATCACAAAAGGGTAATTAAACTGTTGCAAATTCTTTCCTATAGAATTATCCCTGCGCCTAAAGTGTGAAGCAAATAATTTCCTTCTTGAGATAATGTCACTAAGGGAGGTCTCAGCTTTCCTGAGAACTGTAATTTTTCTAATAGTTCTTTCAGTTTACGTTGAAAAGACTGACATTAATAAAGTCATTTCATGCCAAACATAAGTTAAAGTAGGAAGATGAAAACTTGAATATGAGATATATTGACAACATTTTCCAAAAATATCCCAATGGGCGTGGTGCCTCATGCCTGTAATCCCAACACTTTGGGAGGCTGACACAGGTAGATTGCTTGACCCCATGAGTTTGAGACCAGCTGAGCAACATGGCAAAATCCCATCTCTACAAAAAATACAAAAATTAGCTGGGCATGTGGCATATACCTGTAGTCCCAGCTACCTGGGAGGCTGAGGTGGGAGGATCACTTGAGCCCTGGGAAATTGAGGCTGAAGTGAGCCATGATTATGCCATAGCACTCCACCTTGGACAACAGAGCAAGACACTGTCTGAAAAAAAAAGTCCCTGCCTTTGCTTGTATCTATACATCTTTTCATCTGAATTGGGAAGATTTTATTCATTAAGGGTAAAAATGTTATTAGAATCCATACTCATGGGGCCAGGCGTGGTGGCTCACCCCTGCAATTCCATCACTTTGGGAGGCTGAGACAGGTGGATCACCTGAGGTCAGGAGTTCAAGAGCAGCCTGGCCAACATAGTGAAACCCCATCTCTACTAAAAATACAAAAAATTTAGCTGGGCAGGTGGTGGGCACCTCTATTCCCAGCTACTTGGGAGGCTGAGACAGGAGAATTGCCTGAACCAGGGAAGCAGAGGTTGCAGTGAGCCGAGAAGGCGCCATTGCACTCCAGCCTGGGCAACAAGGATGAAACTCTGTATCAAAAAAAAAAAAAAAAAATCAATACTGCTGAACTCATGAAGGGTAAAAATGTTATTAGAATCCAAAGTGTATATGGTTAGTCAAAATCTGTAGTTGTTCCGGAGATAGAAGAGAGGCAATGCGGGGGTAGGAACAGGAAATTACTTAGTTTTCTCTTAGTTTAATTAATGCTATTGGGTAAAAAGATACAGGACTTATCCCTGAACTTTAACAGGATTTTCTCATTCTTCAAACCCTTATCTAAACTCAAAATGTATTGAAAAATTAATTTCCCCATTATTCCAGGGAATATTTTGAGGATTTCTAATTTAGCTTTGATGCCTTTATTTCTACATGAAAAGAAAATCCTGGCTTTCAACCATTAGAACCATTTAGAACAAAACTGAAGGCTAGTTTGTATTTTTCCTTTCCTAAGCTATTTAATTCAATCTCCTGTATTCAAGATGAGGTCTCTCAAGCATTTATAAACTTTCAGTTCATTTTTTCCATACTCAACAGATTTCTGACTTGTGAAATCATAAATATTTTCTGGAACCCAATTTTTCATGACCTGCTTTTCATACTCCTCTGTGTTCTACTGCTTTCTTAAAACCTTAAAATACAGTTCTGGTAGATATTTTTCTGCATGCAAATTGATGCAATGTGTTATTACATGCAAACTGATGCAATGTGTACTACAACGATTGGCTTCTATAACATTTTGGAAGGCTCTTTCAATTTTATTGGTGGATTTGTGTTGTATAGAGTCCTCTGGGAAACCAGGCCCAAGGACAGATGGTTCCCTCTTACTCAGGATATAATGTGGTCCAGAAAAAGATTCGTCTGGGTCTTTGAATTTGGAAAGTCTCTCTGTTGCCCAAAAGTGGGTGACTAGTACAAATGCATGCCAAAGACTATATTTCTTGGCACATGTAGAAAATTGTAATTGCTTTCACTTCAGTTGCCTGTGTTTTGTGCCACAGCCACTTAACAAAATGAAAACCAAGAGAAAGAATCAACCAGAATACTTTAGCAATGATGGCTTTTAGGGGAAAAAAGCAAAAAAAAACAAAAAACAAAAAACAAAAAACAAAACAACCCCAAAACAAAACAAAACAAAACCAAAAATCCCACCTTTTTTAAACTGATAAAACACAACTTAGAAACTGAGACCTGGCTGGGCGCGGTGGCTCAAGCCTGTAATCCCAGCACTTTGGGAGGCCGAGACAGGAGGATCACGAGGTCAGGATATCAAGACCATCCTGGCTAACACGATGAAACCCCGTCGCTACTAAAAAAATACAATAAAACTAGCCGGGCGCGGTGGCGGGCGCCTGTAGTCCCAGCTACTCGGGAGGCTGAGGCAGGAGAATGGCCGGAACCCCGGGAGGCGGAGCTTGCAGTGAGCCGAGATCGCGCCACTGCACTCCAGCCTGGGCGACACAGCGAGACTCTGTCTCAAAAAAAAAAAAAAAAAGAAACTGAGACCCCTAGGGAGAAGCAGACTGTTACACCGGACTACATGATTTCAGGCCAATTGGGCTCAGAACTTTTAAACTATTAGGCTGAGTCATATGAAATTGCTAATATTCAACTCCCTAAACTGCAAAAATATCAATTTCATATACCTCAACCTAATTTAATTCCTTTCCACAGCAACAAATTCATGAGAGACAGCAGAGTATAATATAATAGCTAAAGATTTAGTGTTAGATTGCTTGGAGGCAAACCCCACCTCTGCCAGTTAATTTTTGTGATTTGGGGTAAACAGTTTCACTTCTTTGCGCCTCAGCTTCTTCACCTGCGTAATAATTGATTGTATTACTAAAGGCATCAATTTCAGTATCCTTTTTGTTGTTGTTTTTACAATGCAGTTGTTTCAGTTTGGGATAATTACTAGCAATACTGCTACAAATAATTCTTTTATATGGATCTCGGTGCTCAGGTGTAACCCTTTCTGTAGGTTATATACCTAATAATGGAATTTCTGGATCATAGGGTTCACACTTTTCTACTGCTATGTAATGCTAAATTGCTTTTTAATATAGTTTGTATCAATTTACGTTTCCACCAGAAGTATATGAGAGTTCCTATGGCTCCATATGCCTGCCAGCATAAGTATTGTCACACTTTTAATTTTTGCCAATCTGGTGACTATTAACTGGCATTTAATTGCAATTTTAATTTCCCTGATTACTAAGTTTGAGCATCTTTACAAATATTTATTGGCCATTTGCATTTCTTTTGTGAAGTGCCTCTTGAAATCTTTTGTCCTTTTCTCAAATTTCATTGTTTGCTCTTTTCTTATTAATTCATCAATTTTTTTATATGCTCTGGTTACTAATCTTATTCTGGGTACTTGTATTTTGTATTACAAATATGTTTGCCACCTCTGTGGCTTATTTTTTGACCCTGCCAGGTGTCATACAGTTTTTGGATTTTCCCCACCTTTTATCGAAGTATAATTTCCACAAAAATTCACTGCAGGGTGTTTTCTGATGAACCAAAGTTCTGTATTTTAATGTAGTCAGATTTATGGCTTTTTTAAATTGCTGCTTTCTGAAATCCTTCATTTACTGCAAGATCATGTAAATATTCACCTATATCATTTTCTGAAATCCTCATAATTTTGTACTTTATATTTAGGTTTATAATGCAACTCTAATTTATTTGGGGTATAGTATGAGGGAGTGGCCTGATTTTTTTCCATATTGATACCCTGTGTTTCCAGAGCCACTTATGGAAAAGTCCATGCTCTCCATATCAATCTGCAAATCTAATCTGTTAAAGCTGTAAATATACTAATTGATTTTCTAATGTTAAACCAACTTTGCATTCCTAAGATAAACCTAATGTGGTCAAAATGTATTTTTCTCTTCATAAGTAGATTCCTTCAATTTTCTAATTCTTTTTGAGACCAATTTTCTAATATTTTAAGGATTTTTTGCATCTGTGTTGATAACTGGACTACTCTTGTATTTTTTTCTCACTAATATCAAGGTTATTCCACATTCATAACATTGGGAATGGCATTTTGCTTTCATTTCTTTGTAATGCTTTATATAAGATTGGACATTCATTTTCAGCCTTATTTTTGATAATGTATGCATTTAAGTCTGTTAATTTTGTCTTGAATACTGCTTTAGATTCATCTGGCAAGTTTTGATATCTAGTATTTTGTTACAGTTCAGTTTTTAAAATTTTTCTGATTTTCAATATGATTTTTGATTCATGGATTATTTCAAAATGTTTAGTTATTTCAAAATGTTTAGTAATTTCCAAATACTTGCTAATTTTCTAGTTATCATTTTATACATGATTTTTAGCTTATATGTTACGGTCAGAGAACAGTGTTTGTATGAATTAAATTTCACTAACTTTATTAAAACTTTCTCAATGGCCTAGTAAGTAGTCAACTTTTGTCAATTTTCCCTGTATGCATGAAAATAATTTGTATTCTGCATTTGGGTGCAGAATATCATATAGTCATTTCAATTTTGTCCGTCATGTTTTTCAAATATTTTATAAACTTAGATTTTTTTCCAGCTTGTTCTGTCAATTAGTGAAATTATCTATTTGTTTTCATATTCCTGTCAGTTTTTACTTTATATATTTGGTCACCATGTTATTGCATAAATACATGTTTCAAATTGCTATATCTTCCTCATGAATAGATCTTTGTATAACTATGAAGTTAACAGCTATGTCTCCAGTAATGTCCTTTTACTCTCTTAGCTATTTTATCTATTTCAGTAGCTATACTGTCTTTCTTTCAGTTATTAATTATATGTTATATTTTGCTGTCTTTTTAATGTCAAAATTTCTGTATACTATACTTTAAATGTATTTTTAATAGATGGTATAGATTTAGATTTCATTTTTATTTTGTCTTGTTTCATTTTGTCTTGTTATTATGGTTTTTTTTTTGATATTTCAACCCAATCTGAAGATTTTTTCCTGAAATTTTAGACCATTTACATTTAATGTAAATACTGATATCATTGGGTTTATAGCTACTATTTCATTTAATGCAGTCTACTTATTCTGTTAATTTTTTGTTTCCTTTCCTTTCTTGCCCTTTTTATATTAATCATTTTTTAACACCTCCGTTTTTCTGTCTGCCTCTCTTTCAAAGTTGTACACATTTTTCCTTTTCTTTTACTGGTTATTTTATAAATTAAATTAATGTGTGTGTGTGTGTGTGTGTGTGTGTGTGTTTCATGAAGTCTGAAGCTAATCAGTATCTTTTCTCTTGGGCAATACAATGAATTTAGAATATTTAAATTCAACTTTGAATTATGTTATTCTTGCCTTGTATTTTATCTTCTTAAAAAATTTACTCACTTAAGACACTATTTTGACACTTTTTTTTTTTTTTTTTTTTTAAGACAGGGTCTCACTCTGTCACCCAGAATGGAATGTGGTGGTGCAATTACAACTCACTACAGTCTTGTTCTCATGGGCTCAAGCAATCCTCCCACCTCAGCTTCCCAAGTAGTTGGGACCACAGGCGTGCATCACCATGCCCAGCTAATCTTTAATTTTTTTGTGGAGACAGGGTCTTCCTATGTTGCCCAGGCTGGTCTCAAACTCTTGGGCTAAGGCATTCCTCCCACTTTGGCCTCCCAAAGTGTTGGGATTTCAGACGTGAGCCACCATGCCCACCCAAAATATTATTAATTTTGTTTTATAAGTCAGTATTTTGTTAGAATTATTCACACATTCATCATTTCCTTGGTCCTTCATTCTTTTTTGCTCCTCAGACCTTCTATTTAGATTCACTTTCTTTTTTACTGAAATACTTCCTTTTCAGACTCCTAAAACAGGAATTACTGGTTAGAAAGTTCCTCTGTTTTCATCTGAAAATGTATTTATTTTACACCCATGCTTGCATGAAACTTTTACTGTATACAGAATTTTAACTTGGCAGTTATTTTCATTTAGCATATTGAATATATTATTTTGGCTTTGTTTTTTTTTTTTTTTTTTTTTTTTTTGGAGAAGTCAGCTATTAGTTTAATAGTTCCCTTTGAGTAATATGCATTTTTCTCAGACTGCTTTTGTGATTTAATTTTGTCTTTGGTTATCTGCTGTTCCACTGTGACATATCTAGGTGTAGATTTATTTTTATCTGTTTTGCTTGGGTAATCATTGGTCTTCTTAAATCTTTGATGTCTTTCATTATCTCCAGAAAATTCTAACTATATTATTTCCAAATACTGTCTCTAATCCAATCTCTTTCTCTGTTCCATTCAATCCCAATTAGACATTTGGTTACTTCTCACTGTACGTTACTTTTTTTTTTTTTTAAGACGGGGTTGACTGGGACATGGTGGCTCACACCTGTAATCTCAGCATTTTCAGAGGCTGAGGTGGGAGGATCACTTCAGCTCAGGAGTTTAAGACCAGCCTGGGCAACATAGCGAGATACCGACTCTACAAAAAATTTAAAAAGTAACTGGGTGTGGTGGTGTACACTCGTGGTCCCAGCTACTCAAGAGGCTGGGGCAGGAGGATTACTTGAGCCCAGGATATCAAGGCTGCAGTGGGTTTAGATCACGCCACTGCATTCCGAAGTGGGAGAAAGAGTGCACATCCTCTCGTATAATTTAAATCATCTCTAGATTACTTATATTACCTAATACAATGTAAATCTTATGTGAATGCTTGTTATACTGTATTGTTTTTATATGTATCATTTTTATGATTGTTTTGTTACTTTTGTTGTTTTTAAAATATTGTTTATGTATGGTTGGTTGAATTTCCAGATGCAAAAGGCTGACAGTATATACAGACATATATACATATGCACACACACAGGCATATACATATACATCCAATATACTTGTTTTATAGTGTTACCTCCAAAAATCTAGTCTATGGTCTTACATAGAGCAGAATTCATTCATAAACTTACAAAGTATCTTTTTGTACCGAATGTCTCCAATCCTCCTACAAATAAATTGACATGCAACAAAAGATAACAAGAGTCTAAGCTGAAGAGATTTTGTAATCCAAGTATAGGCTTGTTATTTGAGATAGTTGCTAATATCTGACTATGAAAATATCCCTGTGGCCTTCCAGAGTAGTGGCAATGTGAGCCTGATGTGCTCAAGGCCCCAATGTCCATGTGAAAGAGTTAACCTATTTGAGTTGGAAGGATTTTTACTTAGAATAAAAAGCTGCATTAGAGATGCGGCTTTTGACATTAAAAGTAATTGCAAAAACTGCAATGACTTTTGCACCAACATATATGCAAACCATCAGTACTGTTAATAGGTACACCCTGAAAGACACAAGAGAAAACATATTCTGTGGTTCTAATGGTTGTAGGTAAGGGTGAAAGAAGGCTTATTTTACTACCCTTTCTGCCACATACTATCTGTAACTTCGAAATTTAGTTTTCCTGTCTAAAATTTGAGAAAATTGCCTGTTTTATTCACTTTACAAGGTTGTTCAGAGATATATTCAAAAAATATTATGAATATGTCAAATATTTAAGATATCAGCTGCAGCCTCCCCACAAAATGACATACTTCTAACTGCCTGCACTTCCACTATCCTGATATCTACTGTACTGAGGTAAATTCAGGTCTAGACAATTAAAAACAATTAAAAAATGATACTGCACCAAGAGGCAATTTGATGTTTTGCCAAATATCTTCTAAAATGGAATCTTGGGGAGGCTAGTCAGTCTACAGTTAAGGACATAAAATATGTATACATAACTTTTAATTCTGTTTAATCACTTGGCCCTGTACATATTTATTCTCCATTTCTTTTGTTTATGAAGAGTCCAAAAAGATAGTAAAGAGAATCAAGATGGGAACTGGACTACTAGCCAGGAACTTAATGTTTTCTATTGCTGACTTGGAATAGCAAATTTTCCTGGCGCAATAGCACAGCCCTCCATCTGTGTCCTGAAGGTGAGTCATTATTTCTTACAAATGAGGCTTTATCTAGATAGCTCTGTTTCTATAATATAATGGCAGATGTAAACTTTTTTTTACATGAAAAATGGGAAATGAACTGTGTATGATCATTTCTGTCTTCACTAAGATGTATATGTAGCATACAAAAACACGAATCCAATACTGTACTGTGGGCTGGAAGGCACTTCCATTTGTAAGCTGACTTGAGATATTGCAGTTTTTGCCTGGTTTTTTTTTTTTTGAAAACGCTGATTTTCACCTTTTTTTCTTCATTGCTTGATCTCATCCTACTATATTACCACTCAACTAGGACAGATTCTCATAAGTTTCTACCATGTGAACTAAAATATAATTTGCCGGATCACTTTTATTCAGGACTTCTAAAATAATGCTCTAATAAAATCAATTCCTAAGAATAATTTTGTTAATAATTCAAATATCACATCTACTAAGATCCAGATACTTTATGAGCTTAACCTCTAGCCCTCAATACCATGCTATTTCCCTGTTAATGTGGGTGAGAAAATGTTTATTTAGAAATAAGAGGTCATTTAAAAGGTGAGATTATAGGGATTTAAACCTATGTTCATGTGATACTAAAACTCAAATTCTACTTCACTACAACACCTCGGAAAATGCCATTGAGTTAATGGTATTTTATGTTTATTGACAGATAAAGTGACATGGCGCCTCCAACACATTCTACTTTCATTATTTAAAAAATTTCTTCTGAAAAAGAAAGATACTAATTCGTACAATGACAGCACTACCGACAAGTAGGAGCAGCACTTTATTTTCTGCCAAACATTTTCTGCTATGTAAATATAGGCGTTATCCATTTCTACAGGAATTCATTCTGTCTCTTAAGGAATGTAACAAAACTACTATTTGCCTCAGGATTTTGGTTGGAACTGAACATTTCAGCTTTCCATTAGCTATCATTAGTCAGTCACTGAATTTGGACAGTACTAATTTAAAAACCTCTTTACCCCATAATCCTAGCACTTTGGGAGGTCGAGTCAGGCGGATCACCTGAGGTCAGGAGTTTGACACCAGCCTGGCCAACATGGGGAAACCTTGTCTCT
Organism: Macaca mulatta; assembly: GCF_049350105.2. NCBI lineage: Eukaryota > Metazoa > Chordata > Mammalia > Primates > Cercopithecidae > Macaca > Macaca mulatta. The sequence goes on along the minus strand of NC_133426.1, from coordinate 121,345,857 downwards.
ACTGAAAATACAAAAATTAGCCGGTCATGGCGGTGCACACCTGCAATTCCAGCTACTCGGGAGGCTGAAGCAGGGGAATCACTTGAACCCAAGAGGCAGAGGTTGCAGTGAGCCAAGATCGTGCCACTACACTCCAGCCTGGGTGACAGAGCAAAACTCTGTCTCAATAAATAAATACCAATAGAAAACTCTCCACAAGTTATTCAAAGCTGATGTTGAAAATTAGATATTTTATCTAGTTACGCTAAGTTAGGAAATTCTACACTATATAACCTTTTTAAATTATTTAAATGTATTTCTAAAACTGAAACATTTTCTTGGAGGCTAGGGCCCTGGTACACACCTCTGTATTCCTAATGCCAAGTGCAATGCCTAACACAGAGTGGGCATTCAACAAATACTTGGTAGCCTGAAATGTTGACACATTATCCCAGAAAGTGCCTTCAAAGGTCATTTTCCTCTAAGACCTTATGGATTGTTCAGAGTAAAGCATGTCTTAGAACATAAATATAAAACTAACTGAACTAGAAGTAGATGAAATATAAATGCAGAAAAGGGCAATCAGGAAAATCTTCAGAAAAAGTATGGAAAACAGATCAACTTTTTAGTACCTAATCACAATACTTCTTAATTATAATTAAGTACTACAAGGAGCCCTTGTAAGGGCATTAATACATTTATTTGTCATTATATTCATTTTTATTTTACTTACGCTTTGGTGCTATGTTTTAATTCAGCAGATGATAGTTGAGGTAATAATGTTTGTCAGCATATCAGTGAGTTTTTATCATAATGTTTTTGACATCATTTTTTTGTTCCATAGTATTCGCTATGAAATTTTAAACTACATCTATTTTCCCCTTCAAGAAGTAAATATAGCTCATTGAACGCGCTTGCCGTTCTGGAGGTTTCTGTGTCTTTCTTTGTAGTCAGAGTTGGCCCTATACGCCAGCAACCATGTCGAAGGGACCTGCAGTTGGTATTGATCTTGACACCGCATACTCTTGTGTGGGTGTTTTCCAGCATGGAAAAGTAGAGATAATTGCCAATGATCAGGGAAACTGAACCACTCCAAGTTATGTCACCTTTACGAACACTGAATGATTGACCGGTGATGCCACAAAGAATCAAGCTGCAATGAACCCCACCAACATGGTTTTTGATGTCAAACATCTGATTGGATGCAGATTTGATGATGCTGTTGTCTAGTCTGATATGAAGCATTGGTCCTTCATGATGGTGAATGATGCTGGCAGGCCCAAGGTCCAAGTAGAATACAAGGGAGAGACCAAAGCTTCTATCCAGAGGAGGTGTCCTCTATGGTTCTGACAAAGATGAAGGAAATTGCAGAAGCCTACCTTGGGAAGACTGTTACCAATGCTGTGGTCACAGTGCTAGCTTACTTTAATGACTCTCAGCATCAGGCTACCAAAGATGTTGGAACTATTGCTGGTCTCAATGTACTTAGAATTATCAATGAGCCAATTGCTGCTGATATTGCTTACGGCTTAGACAAAAAGGTTGGAGCTGAAAGAAACGTGCTTATCTTTGACCTGGGAGGTGGCACTTTTGATGTGTCAATCCTCACTATTGAGGATGGAATCTTTGAAGTCAAATTTACAGCTGGAGACACCAACTTGGGTGGAGAAGACTTTGACAACTGAATTGTCAGCCATTTTATTGTTGAGTTCAAGCGCAAGCATAAGAAAGATATCAGTGAGAAGAAGAGAGCTGTAAGACGCCTCTGTACTGCTTGTGAACATGCTAAGCATACTCTCTCTTTCAGCACCCAGGTCAGTATTGAGATCGATTCTCTCTATGAATGAATCGACTTCTGTGCATCCATTGCCTGTGCCTGATTTGAAGAATTGAATGCTGACCTGTTCCATGGCACCCTGGGCCCTGTAGAAAAAGCCATTCAAGATGCCAAACTACACAAGTCACAGATTCATGACATTGTCCTTATTGATGGTTCTACTCATATCCCCAAGATTCAGAAGCTTCTCCAAGATGTCTTCAACAGAAAACAACTGAATAAGAGCATCACCCTTGATGAAGCTGTTGCTTATGGTGCAGCTGTCCAGGCAGCCATCCTATCTGGAGACAAAACTAAAAAATGTTCAAGATTTGCTGCTCTTGGATGTCAACCCTCTTTCCTTTGGTATGGAAACTGCTGGTGGAGTCATGATTGTCCTCATCAAGCACAGTACTACCATTCCTACCAAGCAGACACAGACCTTCTGACAGCCTATCTATTGTGACAACCAGCCTGGTGTGCTGATTCAGGTTTATGAAGGTGAGTGTGCTATGACCAAGAATGACAACCTGCTTGACAAGTTTGAACTCACAGGCATACCTTCTGCACACCATGGTGTTCCTCTGATTGAATTCACTTTTGACATTGATGCCAACGGCATCCTCAGTATCTCTGCCGTGGACAAGTGTATAGGAAAAGAGAACAAGATTACTATCACTAATGACAAGGGTCCTTTGAGCAAGGAAGACATTGAATGTATGGTCCAGTAAGCTGAGAAATACAAAACTGAAGATAGGAGGTGTCATCCAAGAATTCACTTGAGTCCTATGCATTCAGCATGAAAGCAACTGTCAAAGATGAGAAGCTTCAAGGTAAGATTAATGATGAGGACAAACAGAACTTTCTGGACAAGTGTAATGAAGTTATCAACTGGCTGGATAAGAGTCAGGCTGCCAAGAAGGAAGAATTTGAACATCAGCAGAAAGAGCTGGAGAAAGTCTGCAATCCCATTATTACCAAGCAGTACCAGAGTGCAAGAGGCATGCCAGGAGGAATGCCTGGGGGATTCCCTGGTGGTGGAGCTCCTCCCTCTGGTGGTGCTTCCTCAAGGCCCACCATCGAAGAGGTTGATTAATCTAACATAAATATAGATGTAGCATTGTTCCACACATTTAAAACATTGAAGGACCTAAATCTGTAGCAAATTCTGTGGCAGTTTTTAAAAGTTCACCTGCTGTAGTAGGTTATTGGGAATTCTCAATACTTGAATATGCAACATGTGCACAGGGGAGGGAAATAACATTGCACTTTATAAGCACTGTATTGTAAGTGGAAAATGCAACGTCTTAAATAAAACTACTTAAAACTGGCACAAAAATATATAATTTAACACTGTGTTAAGAATATATCTCTAAAAGTTACAGAGATCTAAGCACTTGCATTTTTTATAAATTATTAGTAGCAAAATGCAATCCTGAAGGTATAACTACAGTAAAATTGGGTTTCTCTATTTCCCTTCAAAGTTGGCTTGGCATTATGACTGTATATAGTAAGTATGAAAACAATCATCTACGTGGTAATTTGGGAGCTGGGAAAATATCCCATCTACTTTATTATAGTAATTTAAATTGTACCATTGTAAGCCCTATTCTTACCAATTGACTAGGGAGACATGTACCTCCTCTGAACTTCTTAACCACCTATTATTTACTCAATGCATTCCATCATTAGCACATAACCTCATGTTGTTCTTTTTTTTTATATATATATATATAAATTTCTGCCTCCTACCAACACACACAAACACACATATGCATAACATAATTATATTATAAACTCCCTCATAAGCAGGGATTGGAACTATATATTATGACATCCCACTGTGTTTTGTTCAGTGCTGAAAAACAGCAGATACTCAATAAGTGTCTTTATATTGATTGTGGTTTGATACATGGGTTATAATAGTTTAACAATGATTTTTATTTTCCTTGATCATTGTTAGAACATCTCTATCCTAGTGGCTTCTGGGTTCATAATAACTGCTTAAAGTGTTAAAGATGATGGAGTTTGGACACAGGGTGGGATGGGATGGGAAGCCTCTGGGTAAAATAAAGGTTTTAATTTCATTTAGATGTCTGCTTCAGAAGGGGTTTAGAAACCAAAGCTAAGTGCACAAAGTGAAAGGCATTTTGGAAATTATGTGGTTTATTTAATCAGTTTCTAAAGGAACTTGTTTAATTCTAGTTCCTGAACAGATTCTGTGGTTGCAGTAGTCTTATTTGCTGAGTAAAATATGTAATACAAAAAATATGCAATTGCAATTTTTGGAATAAATGCATCATATTGTTGAGCATAAATGATCTCCAAAATATCTGCTCAGTATCCCAAAGTGCACTGATAAACATAACTGTTATTCTTGATAAAAGGTATGATCCCATGGTATCTGAAAAATTGTCTATTTTTAGATTATTTAAGAGTCTGTATTCTAATTCAACCAAGATTACTTTAAAATTTAACTTTTGGAAAAATGACACATGAAATGTATTCGGCTATTCCCAATCACAATACGTTAGTTTGCTGTAATTCACACAGAGCTATTTTTTCATAGAATTTCACTTATGAAACTGGCTCTTACTACAAAAATGAAGTATACCTTGTTGCAGTACTATTGCTTTATTTTGAGATTTGAGTGGGGAGAAAGGCTAATATTTCTATCTTACTAATATTGTGTTTACCCGTTTTTCATTCTGATTTAAGATTCTTTCCATAAAACAAGTTATAATGGGAAAGGGGGAAAGAAGTTCTTGTGCACCTGATTTTCAGGGTAAGGAAAGTAAAAATGTTAAGCTCAGTTACTGAAAACAATTTTTACTTATTGCATATACCTGCTTAAGAAAGGCCTTAGAATAATCATACTTTGGAGACAAAATCAAATTTAGAGACATCTAACACAGTCCTCTCATTTCACAAATCAAAGGAGGGTCAAAGAAGCCAAGTGGCTGAACCTAGATCACACAGTTACTGGAAAAGCTGGAAATTGAACCTAGGCCTTCAATACTTTACCATCCCTTAGTATTAACCAACAGAAGGAAAATGTAAAAATGCAGAATGGTGAAATAGTTCACAAGAAAGAGTAATCCGCCAAGAGTCTGGTATCCCAAAGTAAATCCAAGTTACATTATTGATGATTTGCCTAATAATTTTATATCCCTACCAACTCTCCTCATTGACCTTGCCCCTTTCTAAATTTATTCTTTTCCCAGTTTCGGCTTTTGCTTCATGTCTTGGGCCTTAGGCTAACCTGGAATTACTAGCCTTTGTTGGACAAGACATGAGTAGGGCTGTTTCTTAAGCCAAAATCTATAGTGATTTCCCTTGATCCCATAAACGTGTACAAGTCTCCCCGATAATTAAAGTACTTCTTTGACTTTTTGCCTCCCTCTGAAAAATGTTTCCTCTCCTAAAGGTCAGAATCAAGCCCCCCGCCCCCCGCCGCCCGCCCCGCCACGACACACACACAAAAATCTAGTTTCATAAAAAACAAATGCAAAATGTGAACCTTGCTTGAAAACTAATTTAAATAAAGCAACTCATTTATATTCTAATTTGAGCCAATTATTAAAAGTGAATACAGATTAGGTAGTAGATGATATGAAGTAATCATTTTAACTTTATGCAGTAAAATCACTTTATGGTGTTATGTTTAAAATGTCATTATAATTCAAGGTGTATAAAGAAGTACTTAAAAGAACAGAACGTCCAGAATGACAACCTTGGTGAATTCTTTCTCTCGCAAAAGCTATAAAAATACTTGCAAAACTACAAAAATCAACTGTTTTAGAATCCTGAAAATTAACCAAAGGTACAGATTTGGCTTAAAACATATTCATTTAAAAACAATCTACTGAACATCAGTTAGAACAGTGGGATCTATGTTGTTTTAACTTTGGGCTACTTTCATTCCCCTCTCACCACAGTAACAGAGCACAGTAACCAGCCAGTAGAGTGGGGACTGATTTGTTTTGGAGCTTCATGTAAAGCCCCATCCTTAGAACACTTTCAATATTTCGGCAATATTTACAATAATTCCTTTGAAACACATTTTTCACAGATGATTGGGCTATTTGTCCTGACTCTGAGTTTAGTTCTTCGGAAAAAGCCTTGTCTCCAGAGTTTTGAAAACAATAACATGAGCTGGATTTAATAACATTGCAGTTGCCTAAGCCTGTGAGCTCAGTTGTAACAAACAAGAAACTGGCTAAAAATTTAAAAGGAATACATCAGTAATGGGAAAAGGACCAACACAAGGGACTCTAAAGTGCTCCAACATATTTCAGGAAATCTAAAAGGCTGCACAAGTGTGTATGTCTGTACACATGCCCAAGTAAACTCAGAGAGGACACAAACAACTCATCTCTAGCTACCTTTGATGCTGGACTCAAGCAGGAAGTAAAAGCTAATATTGACTTGTAAATTCTCTGACATTTGAAGGTGCGACCTCCCACAAAAATCTCCTTGGAACAGGGTGGAAGAAATACTGGCTCATAGCATTTAATAGAATATTCTGAACAATCATTGGCTGACTACAAACAATGCTGATTCAGGGGCAACTCTTAAGAAGTAAGGATTAAAAATAAAAGCAAATATCAAAGAAAAATGCTCTTCTTTTGAAAAGAAATACTGGCTCATAGCATTTAATAGAATATTCTGAACAATCATTGGCTGACTACAAACAATGCTGATTCAGGGGCAACTCTTAAGAAGTAAGGATTAAAAATAAAAGCAAATATCAAAGAAAAATGCTTTTCTTTTGAAAAGAAATACTGGCTTATAGCATTTAATAGAATATTCTGAACAATCATTGGCTGACTACAAACAATGCTGATTCAGGGGCAACTCTTAAGAAGTAAGGATTAAAAATAAAAGCAAATATCAAAGAAAAATGCTACCAGAGAAAATAGCAGCCACATATTGCAAGGAATACAGAATCTATAGAAGTATTCTAGGAAAGTAACTGAAGCAAGCAGCAATGAGGACAAAATCTCATAAACAACAATAAACACTACAGGTTGGGGTAGACCTGATTTCAAAGTCACTACAATATATTATTTAAAACGTCCGAGTTTCAACCAGAAATTTCAAGACATGCAAAGAAATAGGAAAATATGCCAGGCACGGTGGTTCAAGCCTGTAATCCTAGTGCTTTGGGAGGCCAAGGTGGGTGAATCTCTTGAGGTAAGGAGTTCGAGACCAGTCTGACCTGTCTCTACTAAAAATACAAGCCCTGTGAAACCCTGTCTCTACTAAAAATAGTGAAACCCTGTCTCTTCTAAAAATACAAACAATAGCCGGGTGTTGTGACATGCACGTGTAATCTCAGCTGCTTGGGAGGCTGAGGCATGAGAATCACTTGAATCTGGGAGGCGGAGTTGGCAGTGAGCTAAGGTCACACCACTGCACTCCAGCCTGTGCAACAGAGTGAGACCCTATCTCAAAAAAAAAAAAAAAAAAAAAAAGAAAGAAAGAAACAAAGAAAGAAAAAAGGAGAAAAGAAACAGGAAAGTATGGCATATAGGCAGGAATTAAATAAGTCAATGAAAAGTGTACAGAGGGGGCCTAGATGTTGGACATATCAGACAAGGAGTTTAAATCAGCTGTATAAATATGTTTAAAGAACTAAAGAAGACTATCTTTAAAGAATTAAAGAAAACTATGATGATAATGCTCACTAAATAGAGAAAATCAGTAAAGAGATACAAATTAATTTAATATTTAAAAGAACAAGAATTCAGAAGTTGAAAAGTACAATAACTGAAATGGTAAATTCATTAAATAGGCTTAATAGAACATTTCAGAAGGCAGAAGAAAGAAACAATAAACTTGAAGATAAGTCAAAAGAGATTATCCCATCTGAAGAACAGAGAGAATAAAGGAAAATGAACAGAGCCTCAAAGGCCTGTGAAACACCATCAAATTATGTGTAATGGGAGTTCAGAAGGACAGGATAGAAAGATACAGAAAATATATTTAAAAAAACAATGGCTGAAATTTTCCCAAATTTGATAGAAAACACTAATTTACACATCAAAAAGCTCAATGAACACCAATTAGTATAAACTCAGGGATACACACCTAGATACTTCATAGTCAAAGAGTTGAAAGGCAATGACAAAGAGCAAATTCTGGAAAAAGCAAGACATAAATGACTCAACATATACAAAGGGACCCAAGTAAGATTAACAGTTGACTTCATCAGAAGCTGTGAGAGCCAGAAAGCATTGGGATGACATATTTGAAGGGCTGATAGAAAAATATCGTCTACCAAGAATTCTATTCCCAGTAAAACTATCCCTTAAAAAAATGAAAGAGAAAGACATTTCCAAATAAAAAAATAGATAGAATTTGTAGTCCCCATACCTAACCTATATCTACCAAAGGGAATCTTTCAACTGAAATGAAAAGATAGATGGTAACTTGAATCCACATGAATGAAAACTGTTTTCTCTTTCCAAATGGTTTAAAAGACAAATCCATGAAAAAAAATCACACAAATATTTTGATGCATTATAATGCATCAAAATATAATTTGCATGACAATGATATCACAAAGAAAGGGGAGGAAATGGAAGTATATTGGAGCAATATGTCTACATAGTATTGAAGTTTAATGTTAATCTTAACAAGATTGTTTCAAATTAAGATATATATTATATATGGAGTGACTGAAAATTGGATAATGAAATTTTACTGTAATTAAAGTTGATGGTTGCCTAACATTGTGAATATGCTAAAAATCACTGAATTGTACACTTTAAAGGGTGAATTTTATGGTATAAGATATATATCTCAATTTTAAAAAGGAATAAAAAGGAATATTGTAAGCCCCAGAGCAAACACTAATACTATTTTTAAGTAAATAACATAAAATAAAAACATAGTGAAAAAAATCCAAAAAGGAATTTAATGAATAATAATAACTACCTTACTTATGTTGTTATGCTTAACTGCTTGGCATCTAGCTGGAACCCAATATACGGTACCTATATCTATTATTGGCCTTATTTTTGTTATTGTTAGTGTATTCATAGCATAAAATCATTTCCTCAAGGCCACAGCTCTGCTCTAGTAGTCAATGAATAAATAATAGCAATAGGTAAGAAAGTAAGGTGAGTCTAGGTTTAACTTTGCTGTTTCACTACTTTTTTCTTTATTTGTACTTTTATTTTTCTTATTAACTATCACCTTTGTGTACAGTTAAAGTAACTGCTTTTTTTTTTTTTCAAATAGTTTTAACACAAGTCTGAAGAAAACTGCAAGGGAACATGAGGTAAGGCTAGAAGCGTTATATGATGGCACTTGCAATCCGAAGCATCATATGATGGCACTTGCAATCTCTCATAAGATCTTTTGTTTACTTCAAAGTATAAATTGGACAGCTCTTAATTACATTGTTAGAATAGTTTACAACAGAATTAAGTACAGTCTTCAATTCACTACAGTTGCCATCTTTTGTTTAGTCATTTACATAAGTAATTAAATAGAGCTTACAAATTATGTGTAAACAATATTATGACTCACTGAAAGTGAAACCTTTATGTGAATAACCCACAGTGAAAGCCAATTGAGTAACTTGTCATAGTAATACATGCTAAAAGGTTTATTTATGAAACACTGGCCTTCAAAAATTGCCTTAATGTTTTTCAATGAAATAAGTTTGGGGAAGTGGCCACTTAATTTTCGTATTCCACTTAAATAAGAAGCTTACCTTACTCTGTTGTATTTAAACTGAGAAAATATATATTTATGTTATGTTGTATTATATTACATTATATTTGAACCAATATGCTACTTCCAGAACATTTGTTTTGGTACATGTGAAAATACATAATTTACATTTTTATATGCATAATATATTTTTGCTAGTAAATAGGGGTTTGGTTAAATGTCATACTAAAAATAATAATAACTTTAAAATTGTATAGAAAGTTAAAATTTACTAAATATTTTCACATTCAGCTTTTAATATTCACAAATACCTGTGAAGTAGATGCTAAGTGAGATATTGTAGGTTAAAATACTTATCAAGATAGATACACAATAAAAGTCATTTATAAAAGAGAATCTAGTTTGTAGAGATAATCAGTGACTTACCAAAATCAAAATACTAATATAACATTACTTGAGTCATTTGATCAAAAAGACTTAGTTAAAATAGAGTACTTCTTAGCCAGAATTAATGCTAAAGGTTATAAACTATCAAATTTAAATATGTATATGATTAGCTTATTAATGTTTAGCCTTTATATAATTTTCTATTGAACAATTTCCTTTTTAGTAGTAACAAAATTATACTATAATGTTTAGTGGAAATAATTTGTTATCTTTATTTTTTACTCCAATTGCCCTTCAACAGAACACCGAGGTTGATTACAACAGTTTATATGTGCCACTCACTGGTGAAATTTACACAGTTTATAATCAGGTTTATGAGGAATTGAAAATTAGAGACTTCACTTTCTTCCATCACAAGAAACACTTCAAACAACAGAGAATTTACTTTTCATTACACATTTCATTTATTTATTTTATATATTGTTATATATATTTAATTTATATATGCCATTATATATATTTTATATACTTTCTACTTTGAATATATTTTCGTACAAAATTAAATACATAATAGTTTCAGCTATTAGTTTAATAGAACATAGTCAGCTTTGTCCTTTGTCCTTGCTCTTAAAATAGTAAATCCAGAAACTTTTTCCTCCCTATCAATATAAAGGAGCTATTAAGCTAAGATGGGGTTAAAGTAAAATATGGGGTATAAGATGGGGTTAAAGGAAAATAGAAAATGAATAAGTGCTTAATGAATATCAAATGCCTCTAAATTAATTCCCCTTGAAAGTTTTGTTCTACAGAATTTTGAGGAGAAAATGGGTTTTTTTCTTAGCCAGTGCAGGCTTTTGGATTCGAAGAACGAATTTGATCTAGAATAAGGAAACCTCTTACTCTGCAGAAGACAGCCTGATCTAATTCTCCCACGTGTACTCTAAGTACTAACTCAGAATTCTCTTTCTTCTTTATTCTAAATAGGGTTCTAAATAGGATTTTAAAAATCCACATTTATCATGATCTTACAATCACATAAAAAACAACAATATAAAATCTTCAGTGGCTTGGCTAATTTGCAATTGTACATGCTCCCATAGAAATTCTTGTATATCCCTTAACAGGTTACTACAGAATAAAAATAGAAATAAACAGGATGAAAATAAAAATTATATCTCCAATATCTGTGTTACTAAATATTTCTCAGTGAAAAGAACTCCATTAGAAAATCAATCTCATTCAAACTTGTCTTGTTGATGTTCTTCCTTTAAAAGAAACAATGGCATTGTGTCACGGGAAAACTTACTTCATTAAGTTTAATTTGGGGACTTAATGTTATGTGAACATTGAGTAAGCATCTTTTCTTTACTATATTTTGAATGCAGAACAACTAGATAGCAAAGATTTTAGATTTTTGATAGGTTTTATTTGCAACACAAAACAAACTTCAGCACACAAGGAATATGGAAATTTGACTAAAAAGGAAAAGAAAGAAATTAACTTTTAATGATTAGTCCAATGATCCTTTTACTATACAGTTCAAGCACTCTGTTAGGAGTACATACAGAAAAACATGAACAATTAAGATCCGTAGTTGTAATATATTCTATTCAGCATATGAAAGACACCTTTCAAGATTGAGTTACTGCCCTTTAAGATAAAGGCTAAGTAGGCTATTCTTATTCATTGCATAATGCTTAAGAGTGAGGATTATGGGTATATAGTCCATTCATTCTAAGCAAATTTTCTTTTATGTTCACTTAGATGACAACAAGGGTAAAAGGTCTTCTGAGTATTAAAATAATGTATAATTAATGAGTAGGTTTTTCATCTATGATCTCTTGCTGAGACTAACCAAACTGATTATAAAGATCATAGGAACATAGAAGCACATATGAAATTAACACTATTGTATGAAATAGAAATTCTTATTTTCATCTCCCTATCATTGACAAAAGCACTAAACTACCTTCATAATGATACTTTCAGATTTTGAGTAACTTGTTCAAAGTGGCATAACTAGGTATCTTAATTACAGAATCTTAAGACATAAAAGACGACCTCGAAAAAAATCTAGTTCAAGCTCTTATACCAGGCATAAATTCCTTGCATAACGACTAGTGATGGCTGGTGGTGTCCTCTCTTTGAAAGACAGAGCTTTTATTGAACCCTAAGCTGATTCTTTGTGTATCTTTTACCATTTTTCTTGCTTTTATCTTTGGAAGTATATGAGCATGAAAATCGTTCAAGTCTTTGAAGATATATCGTGACCCCTCCCATTTCTCCTTAATTCCACTTCTAATCGCAAGACAGCAGAGGCATTACAATCTGGGCCTTCAAACTGTCGTAGGCAGGTATTAATAGAGTCTCAACTGAACTGAAATAAAATTATTTTGAGTAAAGCTATAGTTCTAAAACAGTGTGTATCAGTTAGGACAATGTACAGTACTAATAAGTGTCCAATAACTATTAACTATTAGTATTATGGTAAGGCTTGGAGAAATTACCCTTAAATATACAAAAGACTATTTCCTTAGTTAGGTTACTCTGTGTCTCTAGAGCCATATCAAGACATCAAGCAAGAATCAACATTTGTTGTTGTTGTTGCTGTTGTTGTAGTTTTTCAGGAACACAGTATGTTCAACATTTTCGTAAGTCGGTGGCAGAAATAGCACTCTGGCTAGCTGGGAGAATGGTACCTTTAATACCAGTGATGTGAGGATGGATATTAGCCTTTTGTGGCCCTAAAATGAGGTAAAATTGTATACCTCAATTTCCCTCAGCTGTAAAGCGGGAAAAATACTTATACGTTGGTTGTGTGGATTGAATAAGATAAATGGACAGAGTAAGTGTTCACTTAAAGTTAGCTATTATAATACTTGTTATAATTGTTTCCTTCACCACCATCATTGAATCCAGTTAAAAGGCTCTTGGGATAGACATACAGGCTTTGAGGGAAAAGTCCATGAAATAAGGCCTGAGAACTTAGCTCTCTAGGAATTGGCACATTAGTAGACGATATAAAAATCATTGAAAGTTTCCAAGTCTGGGCATGGTGGCTCGTGCTTGTATTCTCAGCACTTTGTGAAGCTGAGGTGGGTAGATTGCTGTAGCCCAGGAGCTCACGACCAGCCTGGGCAACATAGTGAAACTCTGTCAACAGAAAGAAAGGAAAGGGAAAGGGAAAGGGAAAGGGAAAGGAAAGGAAGAAAGAAAGAAAGAGAAAGGAAAGGAAAGGAAAGGAAAGGAAAGGAAAGGAAAGGAAAGGAGAAAAGAAAAGAAGAAAGGAAAGAAAGGAAAGAGAGAAGGAAAGAAGGAAGAAGGAAAGAAGGAAGGAGGGTGGGAGGGAAGGAAGGAAGGAAAGAAGGAAGGAAGGAAAGAAGAAAGAAAGAAAGAAAGAAAGAAAGAAAGAAAGAAAGAAAGAAAGAAAGAAAGAAGGAAGAAGGAAAAGAAAGATAAAAAGAAAGGAAAGAGAGAGAAGGAAGGAAGGAGGGAGGGAAGGAAGGAAGAAGAGAGAGAAGGAAGGAAGAAAAAGAAAGAAAAAGAAAGAAAGAGAGAGAAAGAAAGAAAGAAAGAAAGAAAGAAAGAAAGAAAGAAAGAAAGAATTCCATGAATGAATGAGATTTAAGAAGAAAAAGAAAAAATGAGGAGAATCTTCAAATCACCAGAACTGGACACTACAGAGGGAACTCTAATCTTTCTCGAGAAGACAGAGGACGTCTCCTCTTAAGGAATAAAACGTAGGAGGTGCGTCCCATAGTTGGCAGTAGAATAGTGATAGCATTTAAACTTTTGGTGCGTTGTTTTATGTATTAAATAGGGATAGTACATGTATAATACTTGGAACAATGTCTGGCCCTGAACAAAAACTCAGGTGTTGGCTGTTATTATTTAACTTTGACAGTGCTGCCTATCTGCCTGTAGTGAAATTATTTTTGCAACCAGAACTGGAATGTTAACTAAAATTACATTATTTATTTATTTTGTGCGTTTATTGGAGAATTAAACCAGTAATTAAATATGTAAAAGTCGTACATTTCTTTTTTTTTTTTTTTTGAGACGGAGTTTCACTCTCCTTGCCCCCAGGCTGGAGTGTAATGGTGAGATCTCGGCTAACCGCAACTTCCGCCTCCTAGGTTCAAGCGATTCTCCTGCCTCAGCCTCCTGAGAAACTGGGATTACAGGCATGCGCCACCACACCCGGCTAATTTTGTATTTTTAGTAAAGACAGGGTTTCTTCATGTTGGTCAGGCTGGTCTTGAACTCCCAACCTCAGGTGATCTGCCCACCTCGGCCTCCCAAAGTGTTGGGGTTACAGGCATGAGCCACTGCACCCAGCCAAAGTTGTACATTTCTAATGAGGATGGAAGAGAGAAAGAGCAAAGGATAACCAGAGGTAGAAGACTCTAGATATAAAAACAAAAATCAGGACCTCTGGACTATATTCTTCAATATATGTCATTACAATTTAAATGTACTGATGCCATTATTCTTTTTGTATTTAGAACGGAAACTTACCCGGTAAAGAAATTGTTTTCTCTAGGATAAAGAGCCCAAGGTGAAGTGATTAAGGATATTGTTAAAGGGAAAGGGGATATTGGGAGAAGACATTTCAACCCCAAAGTAATGATTCACAGGTGAAGATGTGTAGGCCTGGGAATTTCCAAGAATATCACCTCATGAACTGATTTGCAAAGTGGAAAGAGGCCTTCATTTATCCATTTAAAAAAAAAAAAAAAAGACCAGATATAGGAGTCGATGCTAGGTATATACAAATACACGAGGCTGATAAGTTACCTGTGAAGCTTTTCAGAGGGATGTTTTTTTGGGTGAATGCCTGAGGACAGGAATTAAGGTATCAGTGTACAGACTCAAGATCAGCCCTGTGGAATATGTAAGCCCTGTGGATGATAACCATAAGTAACAAAGAAAGATAAAACAGAGATAGCTGTTTTACAGAGGGACTTTGTGAAGGGGACAGGGATGAGTATTGCTTTATCAATGTTTAGATAACAAAATGTGCCACAGTTATAAAGGGGCATTTTCCTAATTTATGCGAGGAGCACAGCTAAGTACAATGAAGACTGACGCAAATGCAGCACACGTGGTATCTTGAGGGTTTGTAGATTTGGCAGTCCCGGGTGACAGCACTCTGGAGAGGTAACCAGCATTCTCATGGAAGGCACCAGTGGTGAAATGGCAAAGCGTCAGCAGAGACCACAATGCCTGGTGGGAGACTGTGGATGCCCAACAGACATGGCGGTACTCAGCAGATGCCGAGCAAATGATGATGGATACCCAGTGGCAGATGATGGATGCCCAGTGGGAGATGATGAATGCCAAATGGGAGATGATGGATGCCCAGTGGTAGATGATGGATGCCCAGCAGATACTATGAATGATGGCAGGTGATGGTAGATACATGTGTGCTCCATGAAAGCCCAGAATAATTGCAGCAGTGCATGATGAAAATTGATTTGCTCATGATCACATGAGAGAACCCCTGGGGACTTCTAGAAGTACTTAGGGGAAAATGAGTGTACTTTTTCTAGAGGGCTAGAGGACCTTTGTTAGCACAGGGGATAACAAGCCAGTGAATGAGGAGTATCAACATGAAAGCTATCTCTTCTGTGCTCACAGCTGTGATGCCCGTCACAAATGTGAACACTTTTAGGGACCAGGTAGGTAATATCAGTGGGTAGGACAGCTGGGTATAAGAAGATGGGGAGTGGTAGAAAAAATAGCAAAGTTGGAACTCACTCTTAAAATGTATTCAAATTATAAAGTTTAAAAATGTTTGGCTAGGCCAAAACAAAATTTACCTGCAGGCAAAATTCAGCCAAAGAGCCACTATAACAATATGTTCCAATGCCCTAGGGCTTAATATGTCACCTATCTAGGGATGTGGTACCACCTTTATGCACACAAGAAAATTGTTTCACTTTGAGAATGAACTCTAGTTATACAAATGCTGGAGGTATTTAATATATATGAGACGATTATCTTCTGCCATTCATTAACCAATTCGAAGAAATCAGGGAGATTTTATTTATTACACGTTTATCTTCATAAACTGTATATGTTTCCAGAACATTTAGGACAACTTGGACTCCAGTGAATAACTTTTGATGGAGTCCCTGAAAATCCCCAGGGATGACAGTGGAAAATATGATGGATCTATACTTTCTAGATCTATTCCCAAACCCTCTTGCCCAAATGTAGTTCTGGTCTAGGTTTGACATATCTATATTTTACAAAAAGACATAAATCTCTAGCAAAAGGGGGTTCAGATTAAGGCATTCTTCAAAATAAATGAAGACAAAATTACAAAATCCAGGAAGATTTATAAGCATATATTCCATTTTAATGGAATAATTAAATTTCAAAAATAATTCACTGTCATACAGATATATCTAGAAAACCATATATATGTATATACACATATATATGTAGAGAGAGAGATAGAGACTAAGAGAGACAGAAAGACAGAGAAAGAGTAATTTTTGGGTGGGAGGGTGTCTTATTTAGCAGTTATATGTTTTAATGTAGTTATTCATTAAAGGAACATTCTAAGTGACATATAACATGAAGAAATGACTACAAACAAGGGTTTTGGAGTTTTTTAGGCCTGCGCTTAATAATCAGTTGTGTTACTTAAAAGTTCAAAGTTCTAAGGTCTTGCACACATTACTTATCTCTTCTATACGTTACTTTCCTTTATTAAAATATGAAAAAATAGATAATACACATTCCTTTGAAAGAGTTTGGAAGAGTTAAATGAGTTAACACGTGCGAAATTCTTCGCAGAATGCCTGGGGATATAGTATATTCTCAGTTAATGATAATTATTTTTAATGTAAAGATGAAATGGGTTGATTGTAGTTTAGGGCTTTACAAAGTTACTAGTAAACAATTTTAGTTCTCTCCCTTCCAGTCCTCAAATCCTTCCAAATTCCAATTAACATGCTTAACCGGTTGGTTAGTTTCCTTTTTACATGGATAATTTTATATTTTGATAAAAACCAACCCTTTTACAACCTCCACAGGAATTTTAGCTACCAGACTTATTTCTGATTCACAGGTTTTTTGACTCAGGTGAACAGAAAACCAAGCCTACATTATTCTCAGAGGATTCAAACTATTTAGGTAATTATTACTACTAGCCCTAACTTAGAAAGATGAGCAAAAAACTAAAGAATTTTAAATATGTAAAACTTATATCAGTGTTTACTTGCTTTAGTTCATTAACATGGCTGTAATTACATTATGTAATTTTCAATTTCTGAAAGCACCTCCTCTAATTAAGAAAAAAAATGCGCCTAAAATGGATAATGCATTTCCATAACAAAGTAACCTAAAATCCACTTCTGGCACAGATGTTTGATTGCATGGGTTGCATACTAGTAACGAAGTGAGAAACCTGTGTCTCCCACATCCTCTGTATGTCTAGTTTGGTTGAAGTGTTGCTAACGAATTATAAATATGTTGTTGTCTGAAAAGAAATCATGGCTATTAGAAAGAGGATGTGGGTCAGATGTGATAACTCATGTCTGTAATTCCAGCAGTTTGGGAGGCCAAGGCAGGAGGATTGCTTGAGCCCAGGACTTAGAGACCAACCTGGGCAACAGAGTGAGACCCTATCTCTACAAATAAATAATTTAAAAAATTAGCAGGGCATGGTGGCACGTGCCTGTTGTTCTAACTACTTTGGATACTGAGACAGGAGGATTGCCTAAGCCCAGGAGGTCAAGGCTGCAGTGAGCTGTGATTGTGCCACCACACTCCATCCTGGGTGACAGAGTAAGAATCTGTCTCAAAAAAGAAAAAAAAAAGATATGGGGTTGTGTATTTCCAATTGTGGCAAATTAAATAACACATATGAAAACATCATGAGTGCTCAATAGCAGATATTTTATGATAATGTCTAGATAAAGAATCAGAAGTTCAAGAACGGACTCCGTGTACTTGTATAAATTAATCCAATTGCTTTGAAAAAAGAAATTACTTTCATATGGTAGCCGCAAATATTGGTGGGCAAAAATTACCCAAGAAGAAGGCTATAGAAACTTGCTGGAGAACCCTTCCTTTGTGGAACATCCATTTCAAAACCATATAGAAATGTATAATAATAATAATAAATTGCAGTTTAATCCTGCAAAGCTACATAGATTATCAAGTATGTGACTTAAATAGTTAACATTTCTTTTTGCCTCTTGCTTTTTGATTATTACTGGAAAGGATATTTTTTCCAGTGGCTTCCCTCTCCTTACTCTGAATATATCTGTGTCTTATAAATGACTGCCAATTTCCAAAGTGAGGGTGCCATCCAGATCTTTGTTACTGTCTTGCCTCTACTTTTCCAGCTAGATAGTAAACTCCTTGAATGCATGTCTGTTTTCTGTTGCTGCTGTATCATATCATTTAATATGCCACCTAATCTATAGTGAGTGGTCAAAACAGATTAATGAATGATGTTGACTTGATTCCTATTGAATCTGAGTTGATGGTAATGCAGTGGGTTGAGTAGAGCCACAGATGGGGAATAAAGTGGTAATTTCCAGTGTTCAGTAAGTGTGTGGGGAAGTTGTTACACCACGAAGTGTGAGAAACAGAGATCAGGTACAAGCAAGGTACCAGAGAGCATGGCTCCATTCCGCTCATCAATGAGTTTTCACAAAGCACTAAAAATCCAAAAAACAACTCAAGGAGTTGAGATTGAAGAATTGGGGCCCCGTGGAAAGTTAAATATGACGTAAATATTTGGCAACTTGGTAAAGAAAATTTAGGACAAGGATTATTTTAAACTTACAAGGTCTATATTTAGGTTACTTTTTTTTTGTTTTTTTTTGAGACGGAGTCTCGCTCTGCCGCCCAGGCTGGAGTGCAGTGACCGGATCTCAGCTCACTGCAAGCTCCGCCTCCCGGGTTTACGCCATTCTCCTGCCTCAGCCTCCCGAGTAGCTGGGACTACAGGCACCCGCCACCTCGCCCGGCTAGCTTTTTGTATTTTTTAGTAGAGACGGGTTTCACCGTGTTAGCCAGGATGGTCTCGATCTCCTAACCTCGTGATCCGCCCGTCTCGGCCTCCCAAAGTGCTGGGATTACAGGCTTGAGCCACCACGCCTGGCCAGGTTACATTTTTAAGCCAAATTTTCATTTAATATTTATAAAGATGCAATTTATATGCCAAGGCAGTTAAGTTTTAAACATATAATTTTAATATGTATATATAGACACGTTTTAATTTTAAATAAGCCTGGAGTAGATTGAGTCTAAACCTTACAATGTATTACTAGCAGAGCGACCACAAAATTAGAAGGAATAAATGAAGATCTGATAAACTAAGCAGCCTGATGTCTTCTCTGAGCACAAAGATACTCATGATAGTAAGTTACCAGACCAATCTAATGGAAGCTGCAGAAGAGGAGGATGGTTGAGATGGAAGATACACTTATTTTTCAAGGGGAGAAAAGGATAGGAATCGAGACAACTGATCTGAAAAGTTTGACATGCAACAAGATAAGCCCTAGGAATATAAAAGAGGAAATTTAATTTGAACTGTAGGCATGAGGAAGCTGTGAGCTGATTTGTTCCAATTTAGTCACGGTAAATATATGTAAACCTGAACATGAGTATTTTTTATTCCTACTATTGAAAAACGCAGGGTGTAATTTTTGTGAAAATAAATTCTTTTTGTGCAAGAACATGGGAGAAAACTGCCACTGTTATGTGAATGATAAAAAATTGTAATCTGGGTTCCTTAATAGGGTTCCATACACCTAAGGTTAAAATATCTATTATCAGGCAAAACAAAAGTGGGGGGAGGATATAGTTCAAAAGGAAGATTTAATAATTATTTTGCACATTGTGATGGAATTTTTAACATGGGGGAATAAGTCCGAATATCTGTGCCTGGATGTAATTCTTACCTCTGTATCAGTACTGATTTTGATTTAATGTGTTCTTTTTTCTCCATTGGTGATTTGCTTGTTAATGAAGCATTAATTTGTTTAGTAATATTTGTGCTGCTTCTGTTTTGTTTAGGGTGGCTGGCATAGAAGGCTTATATAACTTGAAAATCTCAGAAAAAAACATATATTTTTGAAAGACCTAATAGATAACAAAACATCTTTTCTTTTTAGAGACAGGTTCTCATTCTGTTGCCCAGGCTGGAGTGTAGAGGCATGATCATAGGCCACTGCAGCCTCAATTCCCAGGCTCAACCCATCCTCCCACCTCAGCCTCCTAAGTAGCTGGGACTACTGGCATGCCACTATGCTTGGCTATTTTTTAATTGTTTTGTGGAGATAGAGGTCTAGCTATGTTGCCCAGGCTGTTCCCAAATTTTGGTCTCAGATGGTTCTCCTGTCTCGGCCTCCCAAACCTCTGAGATTACAGGCATGAGCCACCACGCCCAGCCAGATAACAAACACGTTTAAGTTTGACATTCATCATCATTGTAAACTTTTATTTCCTTTTAAGACTTAAATATTGGTGTTTAAAAAGAAAATGTCTTTTCCAATGAACAAAATAAATTGTCTTTTCCAATGAACTTTTCCAGTGAACAAAATAAAATGTCTTTTCCAATGAACAAAATAAATGTGATAATATTCAATTTGTACATTGATTTGAATAAATTGGTGTAATTTCACTGTGTATGAGTGTGGTCATTATTATTAAAACTTAGAGTAGCAAATCTGAGGGAAAAGAGGCATAGGATTACATAATATGTGGCTGGGCAAAGGCTTATTATTTCTCTGTGTGTGTGTGTGTGTTTGTGTTTTTTAAGGTTTTATTCCTCTTAACCTTACAATGTTGAGAACACACATCTGCCTCTTTACAGGTATCTTAGTAGGCTGGCAAGGAGTAGAGAGGGCAAGGGCAATTGGTTTCCTAATATGGGTTAATAGAAATATTTAGGCTAGGTATTGTTTTTGTTAAATAATAAAATGATGATTGCAAATTGAAATTGTAGAATATAACATAACCCTGTTAGCAAAATTTGAACTAAACACATTTGAATTATTTAATACCGACATATTGGTCACTTTAAGCAGACGAGGAAATAAATTATGTTAGTGAATATAAACCTTCAGAGATTTTAGTTTTTATTGGGTGGCTTTTTGGAGCGCTATCACTATAGAATTTCAAGCTGAGTTCACAGGCACAGAGTGTCTAGTTTACCTGAACGATTTGGGTACTTGTTTGGCTGCAGTAGAATTTACAAAAGAAAGGTAAAGACTTGGCCTTATATATTTTGGAGTTTTCCTGTTTTTTGTTTGTTTTGTCTTGTTTGTTTGTGTCATTACGTTTTTGAAGATTATGAAGTTGTGGCTAAACTGGTGACAAAAAATTAAAATTCTATTGAAATTATGCAAGACGTGATTGAAATATAAATTTGGAGTTGCTGGTGCTGTGGCAGTCTATGGAATATTATTTAGAGAAAATAGGCTTTTCTTTTCATGATCTAATTGAAAACTGAGTTAATCTATAATAGAATGATGACAAGGACAATTTACTCCAGTAGTTTTTTAAATTTTAATAACCTTAGTTATAAACATTGTCCTCACTGAAGGATGTAATTTCTAAAGTAGTAGCAATTTGTATATAGATATCTATTTTTTGCTACCAGCATTTAAATAATATATTACAAATATATGTATTATTACACATTTTTATATTTTCTATATATTATTCCTCACTAGAGAGATCAAGGTCTCCTGAGAGATGGAAGTTCCAGGTCTTAGTATAAAATGAGTCTGGATTGCTTCACAACTTATATATGCCTTATATATACATATTCTAATTAAAATTTTTATTTAAAGATAAGTGTAGATTGACATGCAGTTAGTTGCAAGAAATGATGCTGAGAAATCACACGTGCCCTTTTCTCAGTTCCCTGCAATGGTAACATCTTGCAAAATTATAATAAAATAGCACAACCAAGATATTGACATTTATATAGCCAGGATGGCAGAACATTAATATCACCATTTGGATTTATCCTGCTGGCCTTTTATAACCACACCCACTTTCATTCTCTGCTTCCTATCCTTAAACCCTGAAAAGCATTAATTTGGTCTCTATTTCTATACTTTTGTCATAGAAAGACTTACAAATGGAAGCATACAGCGTATCATGTTTTGGGATTGGCACTTTTCACTCAGCGTAATTCTCTGGAGAATCATCTTGATTGTTGCAAGAATCAATAGTTCATTCCTTTTTATTGCTGAGTGGTATTCCATGGTATGGATGTACCAGTTTGTTCACCCGTTAAATGTTGTTTCCTGTTTGGGGCTATTATGAATCAAGTTGCTATAAACATCAGTGGACAGGTTTTCGTGTAAATATAAATCTTCATTTCTCTGGGATAAATGCCCAGGAGTGCAACTGCTGGATTGCATGTTAGTTGTTTGTTTAGGTTTGTAATTGTGGGGAAAAGTAAGAGAGATCAGACTGTTACTGTGTCTATATAGAAAAAAGTAGACATAAGAGACTCCATTTTGTTCTGGATTTGAGATGCTGTTATTCTGTGATCCTACCCCCAACCCTGTCCTTGCAAGAGACATGTGCTGTGGTGACTCAAGGTTTAACGGATTTTGGGCTGTGCAGGGTGTGCTTTGTTAAACAAGTGCCTGAAGGCAGTATGCTGGTTAAAAGTCATCACCATTCTCTTAATCTCAAGTACCCAGGGACACATACACTGCCAAAGGTCGCAGGGACCTCTGCCTAGGAAAGCTAGGTATTGTCCAAGGTTTCTCCCCATGTGATAGTCTGAAATATGGCCTCGTGAGAATGGAAAGACCTGATCGTCCCCCAGCCTGACACCCGTGAAGGGTCTGTGCTGAGGAGGACTAGTATAAGAGGAAAGAAGGCTTCTTGGCAGTTGAGACAGAGAAAAGCATCTGTCTCCTGCCTGTCCCTGGGCAATGGGACATCTCGGTGTAAAACCCGATTGTATGTTCTGTTTACTGAGAAAGGAGAAAACAGCTTTAGGGCTGAAGGTGGGACGTGCTAGCAGCAATGCTGCTCTTTATGCACTAAAAAGGTTTATAGAGATGTTTGCATATGCATATCAAGGCACAGCATTTTTCCTTAAACTTATTCATATCACAGAGATCTGTATTCATATGTCTTACTGCTGACCTTCTCCCTAGATGATCCTATTATCCTGCCACTTCCCTTTTTCTAAGATGGTAAAGATAATGATCAATAATACTGAGGGAACTCAGAAACCGGTGCCGGTGCGGGTCATCTGTATGCTGAGCACTGGTCCTCTGGGCCCACTTTTTCTTTCTCTATACTTTGTCTCTGTGTCTCATTTCTTTTCTCAAGTCTCTCGTTCCACCTAACGAGAAACGCCCACAGGTGTGGAGGGACAGGCCACGCCGTCATGAAATAAACTGCCAAAGTGTTTTCCAAAGCTGCTGTCCCATTTTACATTCCCACCAGCAATGTATGAATGATCCAGTTTCTCCACATCCTTGACATTTAGCTTTGTCACTAATTTTTATTCTAGCCATTCCGATAGATATGGAGTAGTATCTCATTGTGATTTTGTGGGGGGAGTGTTTTGTTTTGTTTTTTGAGATAAGGTCTTGCTCTGTTGCCCAGGTTGGAGTGTAGTGGTTTGATCACAGTTCACTGCAATCTTAAACTCGTGGACTCAAGCAATCCTCCTGCCTCAGCCTCCCAAGTAGTTGGGACTACAGGCACACACCACCACATTCGGCTATTTTTTTTTTTTTTTTAAGTTTTTTGTAGACATAGACTCTTGCAATGTTGCCCAGGCTGTCCTCAAACTGCCGGCCTCATGTGATCCTCTTAAAGTTTTGGGATTTACAAAACCTCATTGTGGTTTAAATTTGCATTTCCTTAATGTCTAATAACTGGTGTCAAACATCTTTTATATTCTGTGCAATGAAATGTCTTTTCAGGTCTTTTGCTCATTATCTAAATAAAATTTTATTTTTTTCTGTTGAAATTTGAGAATTCTTTATATGTTCTATATACTAGTTGTAGTAGGGTGAACCCCCCCCAAAATAGCCATGTCCTAATGCCTGGAACCTTTGAATGTTACCTCATATGGCAATAAAGATGAGTCTTTGCAGAGCTAATTAAGTTAAGGATCTTGAGATAAAGAGATTATTCTGGGTTATGTAAATGGGCCCTGAATACAATCACTTATATCCTCAGAGAAGGGGAGCAGAGGGAGATTTCAAAAAGATGAGAAGAAGGCAATGTGATCACAGAGGTAGAGAATGGAATGATGTGGCCACAAGCTAAGGAATGCCAGTAGTCACCAGAATCTAAAACTCCCAAAGAAAGGATATTCTCCTAGAATCTCTGGAAGGAGGGAGCATGACCTTGCAGACAAGTTGATTTCAGCCTAATAGTCCTGATTTCAGACTTTTGACCTCCAGAACTGGGAGAGAATAAATTTCCGTGTTTTTTTTGTTTATTTGTTTTTCAGATGAAGTCTCGCTCTTGTCCCCCAGGCTGGAGTGCAATGGCGCGATCTTGGCTCACTGCAACCTCCACCTCCTGAGTTCAAGCAATTCTCCTGTCTCAGCCTCCCAAGTAGCTGGGGTTACAGGCGCCTGCCATCACATCTGGCTAATTTCTGTATTTTTAGTAGAGACAGGGTTTCACCATGTTGGCCAGGCTGGTCTTGAACTCCTGACCTCAGGTGATCCACCCCCCTCAGCCTCCCAAAATGCTGGGATTACAGGCATGAGCCACCGTGCCCAGCCACTTCCATGGTTTTAAGCCACCAAGTTTGTGGAATTTTTTTACAGCAGGTATAGGAAACGAATACATTCTTCTTTTATTGGATATATGATTTACAAATATAACTCCTTTAAAGAGCCCTTTTGCAGAGCAAAAGTTTTTCATTTTGATAAAGTCTAATTTACACATTTTTAAATTTTATGGATTGGGCTTTTGCTGTCAAATCTAAGAACTACCCCAAGCCCTAGATTCTGAAAATTTTGGTGTTTTTTTTTTTCTAAAATTTGTATAGTTTTACATTGTATTTTTAAGTCTATTATCTGTTTTAATTTTTGTATAAGGTATCAAGTTAGATCAAAGTTCATTTGTTTTTACCTATGGGAGACCACTTTCTTTGGTGCCATTTGTTCCTCTATTGAATTACTTTTGCACCTTTGTCAAAAATCAATTGGACATATTTATGTGGGTATATTTCTGAATTCTCTGTTCTGTTCCATTGATCTATGTGTCCCCTCCTCTGCCAATATGATATTGTCTTGATTACTGCAGCTGTCTTGTAATCCTTAATATCAGGTACAGTGATTCCTCTTACTTCATTCTTTTTCAAGGTCATTTTAGCTCTTCAAGGACCTACCTGTGTCTTTCTATATAAATTTTAAAAGAAACTTGATAATGTCTTAAAATCCTTTTTGGAGTTTTGATAGGAATTACATTAAATGAATTTGAGAAGTGTTACCAGCTGAATTGTGTCCCCCTAAAATTCATATGTTGAAGTCCTAACCCCAGTACCTCAGAACGTGGCTGTATTTAGAGGCAGTGCCTTTAAAGAGGTAATTAAGCTAAAATGAGGTTATTAGGGTGGGCCCTAATCCAATATGACTGGTACCCTTTAAGAAGAAGAAAAGTGGACACAGTACTGAGGGAAGACCATGTGTAAGTCTCAAGAGGAAGATGGCCATCTACAAAGCCAAAGAGAAAGGCCTTAGAAGAAAGAAATCCTACCGACACTTTGACCTCTGACTTCTAGCCTCCAAAACTGTGATAAAATAACTCTGTTGTTTAAGCCACCCAGTCTGTGGTAGTTTCCTATGGCAGCTCTACCAAACTAATAGAGGAAGAACTGATATCTGTACTACGCTGACTCTTCCAATTCATGAACAGGGTGTGTCTCTTGATTTATTTAGGTCTTTGATTTCACGCATCAACATTTTGTAATGTTAGCTATAAATTCCGCACATATTTTATTACATTTAGACCTGAGTATTTTAAGTCATAGGAAATAATATTGAATTTTATTTAGAGTTTCCATATGATCATTATTAACAAAAAAAGTCATTGACTTCTGTGCATTGATTTTGTACCCTTGTGACCTTGTTGAAGTCACTAATTCTAGGAGTTTCTTTGTAGGTTCTTTGAGATGTTCTACATAAACAATTACATCATATGTAAATGGAAACCGTTTTACTTCTTTCTTTCTAATATATATGCCTCTTTTTGCCTTATTGCAATGGCTACTCAAGAAAGGAAGACAAATATATTAGTTTCCTATGACTGCTGTAAGAAATTATCACAAACTTGGTGACTTAAAACAACTTTCAGTCCTATGTTGTATAACAGTGGTGAGAATTGATATCCTTGCCTTAATCTTAGGGGGAATGCATTCTGTCTTGTGCCCAGAACTGTTTCCACTGCTGTTGGGAGATGGGCCCACCCTATCACTGGATATGAGTCTTTTTCTAAGTTCCTGCTTTGGTTTCTTTGGTTTTTGTCTACACCTGTTGGTGATCCTGAGTTACAGGCCTCTCCAGTACCCAGACCAAGATATATTAGAGATAAAAAGAAATCACAGGGAAGTCACTAGAGTGTCATTCTTCAAGTACTGAGTTCCCCAGCTAGTTCATCTTCTTTGCACTTTCAGAGTCCTTTTTATAAATGTCTATCAAATTATTTATAAGGGTATTTAGCTGTGTTTAGAGGAGATCAGGAGAGAAAATGAGTCTACTCCATCTTGTCCCTGAATCATGTATTATTAAATAGTTATCAAATATTACATAATAATACAAGGTTAATACAAGGTTTTTTGTTTTTTTTTTTTTAGATGAGCCTAGAAGATCTGACTGCTACTATGGAACTTAGAAATATTTTGAAACAATTTCTTGGGTTCCTAAAATTGACTGTGGATGAAGCTGACTAGCAATTCAACCGGGAGTGACAAAAAGAAGAGGTGCTAGGCTGGTAACAGAGGATGGGAACATCTGTGGTTGGGTTCTATTGGGAAAGAAATAGGGTGATACTGTGACTTCAGTGGTAGTTAATTAAATGCAGCATTATAATGCCCCTCGGGAATTTTGCCAATCAGTATGCAAAAACAGAGCTTTGTCAGCTACTCTGTGTTTATGTATACAGCTATGTCAGCTACTCTATGTTTATGATAGTCTTCGGTGAATTGTACTCGTCAATTAGTTATTGATCATGAGCCTTAAAATTCTGGTACAGTGGACCAGAAGGCATGAGCTTTTCTTTTGAGAGAATCAAAGGGTATCTGGAGAACATTTGCTAGGTGGCTTGGAAGGGGATCTGAAGATACTCTAAGAATAGCAAGAAAAAATAATAATGCTGTGAGTAAAAATGCAGCTTATTGCATAAGAGATACTGAGATTTTCACAAATTACATAATACATTTTTAAATATATTTGAATATTTTTCTGATTTGTGCATGCCTTTGTTGTACTAAAATAAACATGTGCTGTCTAAGGTAATAAATCCAAAAATTACTGATTTAAGTGCTTTATTTCATTCTAACTTATTTGATGTCTAAATATATAAAGTCTGAGAGTTTCTGTATCATTATATTAAAAAGTGTCTGAACTTTAAGAAATTTAATGGTGTATGCTCACTTGCATTAGCAATTTGAAGATGCTGTTGTATATCTGATGTATCTGTTCCCAGGTATCAGTTTGCATCTCTTAAGTGTAACGGTCTTAGTCTTTTTGAAATTAGTTCCGTTTTATAGTTGTTATTTCCTTTTTGTTTTTGTTTTCCATTTTAATGAAACGTAGAGCCCAGGTAAGAATCTTGCCATAGCAGATCTTTCCAGAAATGTGGAATGAGTAGGAATTTGAAGGGTGAAGAAAATTATAGCAAGAAAATATTTTCAAACTAGAGATCAAAAGTCATTGTGGAAATAAATACACGACTGCAAAAAAAAGTTATATATGTATGGGAGCAAGAGTAATCATTTTGATGCATACTGTGAACTAAGTACCTTAATGACACCCAAAGGCCTAATTATTTTTAAATAATCATCTTGAAGCATATTGTGAATACCCAAATGACACCAAATGAACAGTTGAGGCACTGATCCAATTCACAAAATTACCTTCATTTCTGCCAATTTTGAAGCATTTCTTTAAACAGTATATTTACCTTCTAGGCATTCTAGGGAACAATTTGAGTTTTAATTTTCCTCTAATCAATCTTACATGTCCCTCATTCTCCCCAAAATCTTCTCCTGCCTTTTAAATGTAAACTATGAGTGTTGAAATGCTATAATGACAAATAAAACTACGTGTTATAATCAGCTAGATCTAGGTTCCAACTCTGACTTTGCTGTCTAGTAGTCTAATCATGTGACCCTGGGCAATTTATTGCCTAAATGAGAAATAAGTAAGCTGCATGAAGGCAAAAATTTGTTTTGTGCACCAGACACAGAACCGAGATGTGTGCTTAGTATACTGTAGGTGCTCAATAAATAATAGCCAAATGAATGACCTTCAGTTTTCATGTCTATAATGTTATGTTTTTGTGAGAATTTAAAATAACCTTGAGCCAGGAATCTGAGACCAGCCTGGGCAACAGAGCAAAACCCCATCTCCACAAAAATAAAAATAAAATAAAATACACTGATAACAACTGCTAAGCTCTTGACATATTAGTGCACTCAAATTCTAATGAAACCTTGCTCTTCAAAATTTAGCCAGTCTCACCATCTCTGTGAAGTCTTCCTGAACAATCTTTACCCAACTCTAGTTCAATAATTTAATACATCTTCAGTACCATTACCTCCCCCTTTTATGTGTACGAACTTGCCGTCTGATTAAAACTGGACATGTTGGTGTTTTTATTGTGTCTGCTACCTTTCTTTGTAGGTATTTACTTAGGTTTAGTTACTTTGACAAAAAGGGCTATATCTTCTTTGTTATCTATTGTATTGTTTAAAAACATTGGTTCAAAAGCCACAGAGCCTAAGTTTAAAAATCCTACTCTACAATATACGAATTATGTGGCCTTCTCTGAATTACCAAATAAACCTCTTCCTCTTTTCTATTGTATGTAAACTACAGATGACAACAGAATCTAACTCATATGGTTTGCGAGAATTAAGTGATGAAATACATGTAAAGCGCTTAAAACAGTGCCTGGCACGTAAGGAATAACAACTGTTAGCTATGATTATTGTCGTTTCCTGCAAAGCTACATACGAATAATTAAACACAACTTTCTTAAAGACTTGCCTCTAGACAGTGTTGACAGCTGGATAATATATCTTTATGTAACTGATTTATTTACAAAGATTTGAGATATATATCTAATTTCTTCAAAGTAATACAAGACAGAACAGATTAAATGTGACACCTCAAATACATATACAATGACAGGATAACAGGATGGGAAAAGAAAGCCAGAAAAAAAATTATTTGAACAATGACAGGGTAAATGTTAGAGGTTCAGAGTTTTCAGGTAGAATTTAGCAGAAGCAAAACTCTTTATCATTTTTTTTTTCAAGAGTTCATTGCTAGTTGAAATGCAATGATGGGGTAGAATGATAATTCACGTTTCACTGCCTCTGAAGGTAACGTTTAAGTTAGCCATTTCTTGAGGTAGTTGCACTTACACACAGATCCATCAACTCAGACAACAACATGCCAATCTGCCACAAGAAAAATGGGTGTGATCTGAGCTCCTACACCAATAAGAATGTTTAAAAGCTCAAGTCTTCATGATCACCTAACCTCAGCCTGAAAGTCTGTTATCTGTATAGGAATTGAATGAACTCATATTTATAACCTAGCTTTAATCCACAAATAACTCTGTGAATGAAATATATTGAAATATCATGTAATGGTAAGGGGCAATTTGAGGTTGCTTTCAGTTTATAATGAAAATAGATTCAGACTAGCAGTGATTTTTTATTTTTTCCTTAAAGATATATGATTATTATCCTTTTGGTTAATTACTACAAATGCTTTTTTTGTTTTGTTGTTGTTGTTGCTTTTGTTTTGAGACAGTGTCTCACTCTATCACTCAGGTTGTAATGAGATTAATTCCTGCATATCTTTTAGATCCCCACTTACATGTCACTTCCTCTGGGAAGCTTTCTGACACTAAATTGACCATCTTTTTTGATCCTACAATTCTCTTTCATGCTATTTGCCACATTTCAGGGTAATTGTCTGCTTTTGAGCCTCTCTACTGTAAGACTCCTAAGTATTTTTTTTGTTTGTTTGTTTTTTTGAGACAGGGTCTTGCTCTGTCAACCAGGCTGGAGTGCAGTGGTGTGACCTCGGCTCACTGCAGCCTCAGCGTAAACCTCCTGGGTTCTGGGCTTAAGCCATCCTCCCACCTCAGCCTCCAAGTAGCTGGGACTACAGGCACACACCACCATGCCCAGCTAATTTCTGTATTTTTTGTAGAGACAGTGTTTTGCCATGCTGCCCAGGCTGGTCTCGAACTCCTAGGCTCAAGCGATCCTCCTGCCTCAGCATTCCAGGGTGTGGGATTGCAGGTGTGAGCCACCACACCCAGCAAGTGGCTTTTGTTGTTGTTGTTGTTGTTTTGTTTTGTGTGTGTGTTTTTTTTTACACTTTATTGTATATTTATTTGATAGTTATATATCTTCCTTGGTAAAGTTTCTGTTCAAATAACTTCTTACTTTTTATTGACCATTTTTCTTATTTTGAGTTTTGAGAGTTCTTTATCTATTCAGGATACAAATCATTTACTGAATATGCTACTGCTGAATACTCTTTATCAATCTGTGGCTTTACTTCATTTGCTCAATCCTGTTGTTCAAAGAGCAAAAGCTTTTAATTTTGATGCAGTCCAATTTACCCATTCTCTTTATGGCTTGTGGTTTTTGACATCATAGGTAAGAGCTCTTGGCCTAACCCAATATCCCTAAAGATTTTCTTCTGTTTTCTTCCAGAAGTTTAGTAGTTTTGCATTTTAAATTTAGCTCTGTATCCCATTTTGAGTTTATTTTTGTATAAGGTATAAAATTTCCTGAATGTGGGTTTGCAACAACATTTGTTGAAAAGACTATTCTTTCTCCACTGAAATGCCTTTTAGTAAAAAAAAATTAATTGGTTATATTTGTTCATTTCTGGATCCTCTATTTATATCCATTCATATGTGCACTTTTCTTTCCATCAATACCATTCTTCTTGATTACTGTAGCTCGACAGTAAGTCCTAAATTCCAGTATTATGAGTTCTCCAATTTTGCTGTTTTTCAAAACGGTTTCAGCTATTGTAGTTATTTTGCCTTTCTGCATAAATTTTAGAATCAGCTTTTTGATTAAAAACTCTGCTGAGAGTTTTGGTTGCAATTGTGTTTAATCTATAGATCATTTGGGGGCAAACTGACATCTTAATAATATTGATTCTTCTAATCCATAATCAGGATATATCTCTCCATTTATTTGGGTCTTTAATCTATTTCATCAGTGTTTTGAAGTTTGCAGCATACAGCTCCTGCACATAATCTGGTAGATTTACATTTATAATTTTATTATTTTTATGATACTATAAATGGTACTCTTCAAAATTTTGACTTCCAGTTTCCACCACTTCTACATAGAAACACAATTTATTTGTGCATATGGACCTTGCATCCTAAGAGCTTGCTAAACTCACTTAATAGTTATTCTAGCTATCTGTGAATGCACAGCAAATTATCCCCCAAATTAGTAGCTTATAAAAACATTCATTATTTCACAGTTTCTGTGAATCAGGCATTGGGTCACATCATATCTTCTTCTTCAGCATGTTTCATAGGCTGCAATCAAGGTGTCAGTCAGGTTGCAGCCACCTTAAAGCTCATCTGGAGAAAAATCCACTTCTATGTTCACTCATGTGGTTCATATAATTTGCTGGCTTTTGGATTGAAGGACTTGGACCCACATTGGATGCGTGAGGCTTCCCTCAATTCCTTGCCGGGTGGGCCTCTCTATAGGACAGTTTACAACATGGCAGCTTGCTTAATCAGAACAAGAAAGTGAATGAGCAAGAGAGAGTGCCAGCAAGAGAGAAAGTGCAAGCAAGATGGAAGTCACAGTCTTTTATAACGTAATCTCAGAAGTAGCATCCAATCACTTCTGCTCTATTCTCACACCAAAAGGGAGGGGATCATTGTGGCAGGGACCATTGGGGGCCATTTCAGAAGCAGGCTACTGTATTATTTCTAGGAGCTTCTTTGTAGATCCCTTAGGATTTTCTATGTAGACAATTATGTCATCTTCAAACAAAAACAGTTCTGTTCCTTTCTTTCCAATGTGCGTTTCATTAATTTTTCTTATGTTACTACACGGGCTAGGACCTGCAGTATGATGTTGAATAAGAGTGGTGAAAGTGGACATCCTGATCTTATTCTTGAAATTCAGGTGAAATCATTCAATCTTTCACCATAAAGTACAATGTCTGCTTAAGGATAATTGTAGATCCCCTTTATCAAGTTGAGGAACTTCCCTTCTATTCTGAGTTTTCTGGGTGAGTTTTAATCTTTATTTTTTTCTTTTTGAGACAGGGTCTCATTCTGTCACCCAGGCTGAAGTACAGTGGCACAATCACGGCTCACTACAGCCTCAACCTCCTTGGGCTCAGGTGATCCTTCCATATCAGCCTCTGGATCAGATGGGGTTACAGGCACGTACCACCACGCCTGGTTAATTCCTTCCTTCCTTCCTTCCTTCCTTCCTTCCTTCCTTCCTTCCTTCCTCTCTCTTTTTTTAATTATTTTTAGAGTTGGGGTTTCCCCAGGTTGCCCACGCTGGTCTCAAATTCCTGTACTCAAGTGATCCTCCCAGCTCAGCCTCCCAACTTGCTGGGATTACAGGCCTGAGCCACTGAGTCTGGTCGATCGTTTTTATCTTGGAGTTCATTTTCGCCAAATGTCTTTTCTGCATCAACTAATCCAAAACTGAGATGATCATATGGTTATTATATTCTTTAGTCTATTCAGATGATCAATTAATCAACATTAATTGATTTTTGAATGTTGGGCCAGCTATATCAGAATGTATTATCCCTTTTATATACTGCTGAACTAAATTTCTTAATATATCTTGATTATTTTTGCATCTATATTAATGAAGCAATTGATCCCTAATTTTCTTGTTTATAAGGTCTCTGGTTTTACTATCAGGGTAATCCTGGTCTCATAAATGATATAAATGTATTCCTTTTGCTTCTATTTTCTGGGAGAGATTGTATAGAATTCTTATTTTTTTCTTCCTGAAATGTACAGTAGAATCTGCCAGTGAAGCTGTCTAGGCATGGAGATTTTTTAGAAGCATTTACGTTTTTTCTAATTTTTAATTTTTAATTGTTGTAGGTACATAGTATGTATACATTTATAGGGTACCTGAGATGTTTTGTTACAGGCATGCAATGCATATTCATCACATCATGAAGAATGAGATATCCATCCCCTCAAGCATTTATCCATTGACTTACAAACAATCCAATTATACTCTTTAAGTTATTTTAAAATGTATAATTTTTTTTATTGACTATAGTCACACTGTTGTGCTATCAAGCACTAAGTCTTATCCATTCTTTCTAACTATATTTTGTACTCATTAACCTTTCCCACTACCATCCATTCCCCCAATACCCTTCCTAGCTTCTGGTAACCACCCTTCTACTGTCTATCTCAATGGGTTCAATTGTTTTGATTTTTAGATTTCACAAATAAGTGAGAACATGTGATGTTTGTCTTTCTGTGTCTGGGTTATTTCACTTAACATAATGACCTCCAGTTCCATTCATGTTGTTGAAAATTACTGAATCTTCTTTTTTGTGGCTAAATAGTACTTATTTTTAGCGCTTACTAATCCCTGGATGGTAAGGGTTACTTTTGTATATGGAGTATACTTGGGTCTTTCTTCATAAGCCTAATTGAAAATCTTTTATGTTTAAGTGATAGCTTCTTCATTCGAGTTTATTATTATTACTTCCTGATATGTTTGATTTCAACTCTGTCATATTAAATCATCATATAATGTTAAGTGTATTTGTATGTTTTCTTTTCTTTTCCTTTTTGAGATGGAGTCTCGCTCTGTTGCCCAGGCTGGAGTGCAGTGGCACAGTCTTGGCTCACTGCAAGCTCCGCCTTCCGGGTTCAGGCAATTCTCCTGCCTCAGCCTCCGGAGTAGCTGGGACCACAGGCGCCCACCACCACGCCTGGCTAATTTTTAGTAGAGAGGGGGTTTCACCGTCTTAGCCAGGATAGTCTCGATTTCCTGACCTCGTGATCTGCCCGCCTCGGCCTTCCAAAGTGCTGGAATTACAGGCGTGAGCCACGGCGCCAAGCCTTATTTTCTTCTATTTCTTCCTGTATTTGACTGGTTTTGGCTCTTCTACTGATTACATTTCCTCTGGTGTTTAAGAAGCTGTGTATTTTTGTTCTAGTGGTTAACTTTATATTTATAACATGCTTAATGACCCTAGACTCATGTTTTCTTATCAATTCTATTACTTTCTGATTTGCCAGTTTTTTAAGGTTATAATTTAATTCTTATTCGTTTATAGAAGAATCAATGAAATGATGCTACACTCCTCTTCCCCTTCCTCTTTCTCTTCCTAATTTTTGGTTGCATTGTTTCCAGATTGTTAGAACATTTAAAGTGTAATATATATTATATGACATAGTATTTTTCTGCTCTTATAATACCATTTCTTTTATTTTAACTCTAAAGTTAAATATATTAAATGTTTATCATCAGTCTTTTTGAGGAAATTATCCCAGTCATCGCTTTGTTAGATGAATCCCATCCACTATTTTATTTTGCTTTATTTTGTAATTTTATTTTATTCTATTTTATTTTATTTGAGACGGAATCTCCCTCTGTCGCCTAAGCTGGATTGCAGTGGCTCAATCTTGGCTAACTGCAACCTCCACCTCCTGGGTTCAAGCAATTCTCCTGCCTCAGTCTCCCAAGTTGCTGAGATTACAGGCAGGCAGCACTACACCCGGCTTTTTTTTTTTGTATTTTTAGTAGATACAGGGTCTCTACTAAAGAAACCCAGTAGGCCAGGCTGGTCTCGAACTCTTGACCACAAATGATCTGCCTGCCTCGGTCTCCCAAAGTACTGACATTAAAGGCATGAGCCACCACACCTGACCTCCACTATTTTATTTTTTAAAAGGGCTTGTGGTACAGAATTCCCTGAATTTTAAAAGACTTAAACTTTTTATAGTCTTAATGGACAACTTGTCTAGATATAGATTCATTTTTCCAAACCTTTTTGTGTACTTAAAAATATTTTTAAATTTATGGCATCTGTTATACAGAGTAAAATTCACCTTTTTAAAACTGTATACTAGAATTTATAGCTCTTCAGATTTTTATGTATATATGTATTTGTATAACCATCACCACAATCAAGATATAGAACAGTTTTATAATACCAAAATAAATGCCTTTTTAAAGTCTTCTTCCCAATTTTAGCCATTGAAACTGCTGATCTGTTTCCTGTCTGTATAAATTTGCCTTTCAAAGAATGTCCTATAAATGGTTGTTTTTTGAAAGTATTGTTTCACTATTGCTTTGTTTTGTCTTTTTTTTTTTTTTTTTTTTTTGACAAGTAAGGCCCGTCTAATGCTCTTGCTCTTGTAAAATTTTCCCTCCTTTTGCTTGGAAACCCTGAGGATTTTTTCTTTATATTGAAAATCCAATGTCACAGATTTATCTCTGAGTTCATTGTTTCAGGTCAGTTTTCTAGCACTGGGTTGAACCTATCAATATGTAGATTCAGATTCTCTTTTATTTCTGGAGGACATTCTTGGATTATAGTTTTAAATACTAATTATGTTTTACTATTTGTTCTTTTTCAAGAATTCTCATACATACATTTGATCATTTTTGCTGATATTTCATTTCAACCACTCTCTTTCTGACGTATTTTACTTCTTTCTTTGTCTCATCTTCATTCTCTTTGTTAACCTGTTTTTCTTCTATATTCCTTATTAAGTTTCATATGAATCAATTCTTTGTTGGGTGCTTTTCATGTTCATTCCTGATACGATGTCTTTTTCTTCTGTTTTATTTGTCCTGAATTCAGTTAATTTTGCTTCATGTTGTCCTATTTTTTGACCATTTCTATTCTTAGTTATTAGATTACTACTTCAAGGTACATTTTTAATACCTTAACGTGCTTGTTTGAAGATACTGTTTTGAAGTGTTTTGCTAGCATATTCTTCTGCTTGATCATTCTTTAGTGGAGGGAATGCTCATCAAATGCCTTCTTTCTATTCTCATATTCTGATTTCTTTCTACAGTACCTTGGTATAGATGAAGATTGGTTGCATCTCAGAATTTCTATGAACATGACTGGCAGTTTGTAGGTAGCTTCCAAAATTCCAAGCTCAAGAGCATCCTCTTCTCTTTGTGTATCAAAGTATGGTTTCTTTACTGGAGGGTCTTTGGGGGACAGTGGGAGACAGTAGAGGGAGGGATGATGGGCCCTAATATTTTGGCATTTTCCGTATTGTGAGATGATAAATTTCCCCCTCTTGCTTCTTTTTATTTTCACTGTGCTTTTTTTTTTTTTTCAAGTCACCTCTTGCTTTCTTTGTTACTTTTTTCTGCCTCCAAAGAATTAATTTTCTAATGCTGCTTTCTTGAGTCTTATGCATACTTTTCAGTACCTTATCTAAAGGCTAACCTTCTAGAGAAACTTTTCAGTATTTTCACACTTGGGGTAGACTTACTTGCTTGTGTTGTTGTTGTTGTTGTTGTTTTTGAATGGATTCTTGCTCTGTCGCCAGGATGGAGTGCAGTGGTGTGATCTCGGGTCCCTGCAACCAACCACCGCCTCCCGGGTTCAAGCAATTCTATTGCCTCAGCCTCTGGAGTAGCTGGGATTACAAGCACCCACCACCACGCCTGGCTAATTTTTTTGCATTTTTAGTAGAGACTGTGTTTCACCATGTTGGCCAGGCTGGTTTCAAATTCCTGACCTCAAGTGACCCGTCTGCCTGGGCCTCCCAGAGTGCTAGGATTACAGGCGCGAGTAACCACGCCTGGCCACTTGCGGTGAGTTTCGATCAGTCTTAGGCTTCCTAATAGCTTTCCTCTAGTTTATTTCATGCTATTTTTCCTAGACTACTCTTCTACACAACAGCATGGGGTAGAAGCCTAATAGATAGTTCAATGTTATTTCCTGTTTGTTTTTCTACTTACAGGTAATTTGAAATTTGAATGTTCTCCACACTTAATGGTGGTATTGTGTAGTTTCATTGTTTTTTATATTGTTCTTTGTTTATTTGGGCAGGGGAATAGATATGTTAAGAGGCTTGGATTTATGCTAATACTATTATTTGGCCACTCACATTTTTTAAAAGGGAGAAGCTGGCAAAACAGACACCACAGAACAAAGTATACCTTCTAAATCACAGTTTCACTTCATTCCAGTAATCTTTTCTTAATTTTGGAGCAATAGAGTAGTAAAATGCCCACTGAGCAGATAAAATACTGGTGCTTTAAGGCTAATGCATCACTGAAACTTGATGAAGAATAAGAAAAGCATATTTCCTGAGAACACTTTATGAAATGCCTATTAAGATAATCTACTATTGCTGCAGGTTTAGAACAGGCTAATTAATTTTTACATTTCATGAGAGATTATTTTCTAGATGCATTTATTTTCTTTTAGGATTCGACAACTAGATACACTTTCAATATTATTTCTTCTAGTTTCATTATACACTCTAGGCAACTGGAAGTCTATTTTACTCCTTTGTGAGATAAGCATATTAGCAATTAAATTCAAACTGGGCTTTCCAACTTCCTAGTAAACATACTTTGTAGAATTGTGTATACAATTTGATTGTTCATCATAAATATTAGCTGGAAATGAAACCTTAGGTTAAAATGACCAGAATGAAGGGATGGAAGAAAATCAAAAGAAAAATTAAAAACCTCTTTAAAATCAATTGAAACTTTCAATGCCTGAATTTTTAAAGTGATGATATGAACTTGCACTTAAATACTTACTAATTAATTTTGCTATCTCTTGTCTCTTTGTAATAACAGAAATTATAGACTCCATGAACAAGAAGAATAGCTATTATCGAGTGCCTGTTTTGTGTCAAGCACTTAGTTTGGCAGCTTTAAAAAGGATTTCTTAAAATATATTTATTAAAGAGGATGAGCCTGTTTTTCCTTCTTTGTATCGGAGATGGTAGTAGGTATGTGTACTGCCCAGAACACAGGGCTTGAAAGATGTTTCTGTTACTGTCCCATTCGGTATACTGTAAGGCAACTAACTGTTCATTCACTGTTTACAAAGACACTAAGCTGGAGAGCATCTATGTATGATTTTAATATATTACAAAATGTCTGTTTTGCTTTTGGAAGACTGTTACTGATTTATTTAATAAATATGATACATACATCCAACTCCTTCTGTCACACAATTTGCTTTTGTCTTTTTCCAAATGTTACAAGTAAAATAATTAACTTTATGAGTGTTTACTATAATATGACAGCAATTTATAACCTTATATGAGATTGAAAAGTGAATAAAATTGTACTTACCATAAAGGATTGCCAGGAGAGACAGGGGCATGACAAGTAGTCCCACTAGCATATCAGCAATGGCTAGGGACATTAAGAAGTAATTGGTGGCATTGTGCAGTTTCTTTTCCATGCTTACTGCCATGATCACAAGTATGTTGCCACCTATTGTCATGATTATTATTACGACGATTGAAAGTGCTGGCCAGTTTTGTACCCCGTCTGGGAATTTGAAGCGTCCACCATCGGAGGTATTGAAAATGTCAGTTACTATAGCTGCTACTGGGCTGACAGAAATATCGCATTGCCAAACCAATAGGCCAATTAGGTGCACACTGAAAATTAAGAAGAAAAAAAAAAAACAATCAGGTACATATTATATTACTTATACACAATGTGTTGCTCATGCAAAACAACTGCTTCTCCAAGGATCATTGTCATCATTATCATCATTGTCATCATCATTATTTCTACTCTCTTAATTAAATCTCAGTATTTCTCCTTTCTCTCCAAAAATCACCAACTTTTATTGAGTGATTATTATGAGTTAGGCACTTAGTTTGCTGAAACATGTATGT
Organism: Macaca mulatta; assembly: GCF_049350105.2. Taxonomy (NCBI): domain Eukaryota; kingdom Metazoa; phylum Chordata; class Mammalia; order Primates; family Cercopithecidae; genus Macaca; species Macaca mulatta. Next base: position 121,306,883 of record NC_133426.1, on the reverse strand, counting down.
ATAATCTCATTTGATCTTATTAAACAACCTCATGATGTCAGTTCTAATTTATATCCATCATGTAAATGAGAAGACTGAGTAAAGTTCAGAAAGGGTAAGTAACTTTCAAGCCCAGTCAGTAAGTGGCGGGGCCAGGGTCCATACTCAGGTCCCACTGATTTCAAAGTCTATGTTTTAAACTTTTACTGCGATCTGAAACCACAATATTGTTTGATTTGCTCTAATAGTCTATTCTTTATATTTTAAAAATATTATTTCCTTTAGATATGTTCTGAGACAGCTGATAACAGAATGAAGGGAGATTTCCTTAAAGGATCCATTATCCTAACAAGGAAACTGGAAATTGCATTCTACTGATCCAAGGCTAAGAAGGAATTAAGTTGCCATCAGACCAACTTCAGTCAAGCGCCTGGAAGAGGTACAGTGGGTTTTGACAAGAGTACCCATTCATTTCTTTTTAGAAGTTTTTCTACCTTTTCACATTTGCAAAGTGTCATCATGCTGGTTCAATCGTTTCTTAATGTTTTGTGCTATAAACTTTCCTTCTACCTGCCACTCTCCGCATTTCTGTCTTGTCTTATATTTTCTGGGTCCTGTTCTTGGCTAGATAATGATTTGTGGTGATGATTAATGCCTATGGATTTGTTACTTTTCAAGCACTGGAACTAAATCTCTTAAGTCATTTAAAATGTACATTTCTCATGATGGTCCTTAGGTAGATTCTACCAGTAGGAATTTCAGGCCAGGTGGCGGGCTATTGCAAGAGATGGATGTGGTTGTCATTTGCACATTCTAAATTAATATCCCCCTATGGTGACATGAGATTTATTCGAGTTATGTGCATAAATATTCTCTCAAAGTGTAAGCTCCTAAAATATCTAATAAAGCTACAAATTTTTTCTTTAATAAAATAGACAACACAGCCAAGCATGTTCAATATTTCCTGCTTAAAACCAAGAAATATTACCTGTGAATGACTGATTTATGTTTATTCCATGTGTAGTAATAGTTATTTAATTAATGTTAATCAGCAACATGAGGATATGTTTCCTATTTGTAGTGGTTGTTCCACCTTGATATTATTTATAGAGGAGAAAATTACCTCTGGTCACACAATATATGCTACATAAATTTCTATGCAAAATAGTTGAAGGATGATTCTTTCTGAAATTAGGGAGATGGAACACATGACATAATATTCAGAGTCTGTGTGTTCTCCATGTTGTGTATTTTTATGTCATTATCCCAGTCACTTGTTCTTTGAACTGAAGATAGTATCTCCAGACAGGGATAACATATGTGTGATTTAATGGACTCATTGCTCACTACCATTATCAGAGAAATCGCAATTCTTATCAAATGATGAGAATTAATCAGTAAATTCTTCCAAAAGTATTATTTTCCCAGAACATACAAAATAGGCAAAAATAATACAGGATTCCAAAATCTATCTCATAATTAATCTGTGATTAATATAAGTAAAAATTATTGAAATAAAGGACCAAATAAATAGAAGCAAATTATTTGTTCTCAGCTTTGATTACTCTGTCACTGTATTTATTGAATGTGGCATGTGGCCAATGTCCTGGCCACCTGACTTCAGTAATTTTTGACCAGTCATTTAACCTATCACAACATCAACTTCATCTGTACAAGGACGGTGTCCATCACATGGTTGTTGTGAAAATTAAATGGTATATGTCAAACTTAATAATAATACCTGTGTCATAAAAGGCCCTCAGTAAATGCTGGAGATACCTTCTGTCTGTTTCATAGTTAAACAAAAGTATATTATGTTTGCTATATCTCAACTCATGTATTTCAAAATTTGCCAGGATAATTTAAGTCTAGATTTTATTTTGAGATGATGTCTATGTATGAAGAACTGGACTCAGAAAAGTAATCTTAAATCCAGTACATTTTCCAGAGTCTTTTCTGGCCTAGCTGATAAAAAACTTGTTCTGCTGGCGTTTTAAAAAACAATGTTCTGTTTTAAATTAGCTGATGATCATCTCAAGTAGTCCCACAAAAATTTATCTCAGATACTAAACTGTGTCTTCGGTTGTTGATTGCAGAATGACAAATACATTTATCCTTAAACCTATAGAATAAGTTCCTAGGGGTGTATGCAGTCTACTTCAAATTTTCTGAGTAAATTGTGGAAACATCAAAATTCTTTCACATGTCCCTAAAAATGGTAGAGGAGTACAGGAGACAAAATTACACATAACAAAAACATACAAGAAGAACATTATGTCAAATTATGAATTTTATAATTTGAGTATCTTTGAGTTTGGACTATTTCAAGTAGTTATCTAGCCTATCTCTACTGGTCAGAATTTTTTTTTTAATTAAAGAATCTGTGAGAAAAATACTTAATTATTGAAGGAAGGAGTTTTGTCAGATCTAAACATATCTGTTGTGAATTACAAAATAAGGTAATGGTGTTAGGATAAATATTGAAAAAGTGTCTACTTCGCTTTCCTGGTTTCAATTAAATTCAGTTTAATACATTTTTATTGAGCACTACATATAGACAAGATTTTATGATTTTTATTAAAGTTTAATCCTTTATTCTTCAGTTTTGTAATGAAGAATTGGCTGTATTATAATTAAATATAATTTTTAATACTTACATGCTCAGTGAAATTATAAAGTCCTTTTACAAAAGAGGAGTAATTTAAGTCTTGCTCTTCAAGCTTATCCTAATTGTTTTTAAGCTCATAGGAATCTCATAAAATATGTACACAAAAGTCATAATTTATCTCTGAAATGCATATAATTTACTCATTGCTACTAAAGTTTTAATGAAAATATAATTTTACATTCTTAGTAGATAAACAAAATGATAATTTAATTTAAAAAGTCAAATATATTTAAAATCTACTGAGTTTTTCTATGACGTAGGATAATGGGCATTGTTAGAAGACAGGAATGGTTCCTTGTTTCAATAGAATGTTAAAAAATTGTATATGAATTCTTTAATTAATTTCATAGCAGAATAATTTGGTACCCTTTACGGCAGCCATACACTTTGGTATGTTGGCCAATGGCTATCTACTAGGCTGGCACAGGCTCATGGAGTATGAACACTTGTCCTTTCATTTTCCCATACCCAACTCTTCTTTTCCCTTCTTTATCACTGTCCTTCACTCTTTTCTTTCCCAGTTGTCTGCTCTAGTTCTCTTGGACTCTTCCATACTTGAAACTATCATCACAACAATGACACTCAAGATGGGCCACGGTGATGCACATGCAGAGGATCCAGTGTTGTTGAACTTCATATCTCCACCACACAGTAAACTTTTCCTGGGTGAGGTCTTTTACAAGAATCATAAAGGAGACTACCTAGGAGCTGGGAGATTTGGGGTTTCTCAACTACACCGATCGGAGTTTACATAGCTTTGGATCTTTTTTTTCTATGCCCCGTTCCTCAAAAAGCAGGTTTGGAAGAAACCACTCCAACATTTTACTGTGTAAAAGGAAGGTATACCTGGATTAGATCAAATTTAAAATTGCTTTTTATTTGAATCTCCTGTATCTTTACCTACACCCTTTATGTTGTATACTATTGGCTGCAACTGGGTCACTGCATCAAGACTTCTGAGGATGACATTGGTTTTTCCCACCCAGCTACATCACCAAGCCCTACCCCCTAACTTCTGACCTTTTCTTTTGCTACCTCAACTATTCTTCACAAAACCAGAGGCATTTCATTCTCTTAACTGTTCAATTCATGCAAGAAAGAAAAGAAAAGAAACTTTTTCCTTTCTAAGTTTTACCTGCGGAAAAAGTAACCATGAACATTGAGATTATTTGAATTTATGGCATTATCACCATATTACTTGTTTAAATACATGAGCTGTAGTGCTTAATTAGAGTTCAAATTATTTTTTCTCATTAATTATTTTTGAATAGGAGACACCCATAATATTAGTCTTTTGGGATGCAAGCCATTTATGCAGATTGAGGCAAATATAGCTGGTCATACAAAGCATTTTTTTTAACATGTTGAGCAAGCTACCAAGTAAAATTATCTTTTTATTAAAATAATAAGTAGTAACATCCTTACAGGAATGAATGCACCGCGTTCCTCAGGTTCACCATGATTGCTTCAGTCTTAAGCAACCAAAGTTCAAAATTGAGAAGAGGAAATTAACAGGTTAGGTTCATCATATCATCCTTTCTGGGGAGAAAAAAGTGGAAAGAGAAAATCAGTTAAATGTCCAAATAACTTGCATAGTAACCAATTAATAAACTTAAATGCACTTAATGGTGATAAGAAACAGTTATTACTTAATTCAGCAAACAGGTAAGCATGTTATACTATGTAAGTGATAAAATATAGCAAAGAGAGCAGATTTTTAAATTATTTATCATTACAGTTTTTAAAAATTTACCATATATGTTTTATTTATACATGGCTTATACCATATTTCCCCCTCTTGGAGTACAAATGGCTTCAAATCAATGTTTTGAAAAAAACATTAATAATATACTCTTCTTAATTTGCAAATCATTGGGAGAAAATATGTGATCCAATAGTTAAATAGCATATCTAAAATAAAAAGGTTTCATTTTATAGCAACATGGAAAACCAAAGCAAGTTTTAGACACTCTATAAACTGAACACATTTTATATATTTCTAGTTTTGATTGCTTCAAAGTGAAGAAACCTGCAATTACATAGTTCTCTTTATACTTTTGCATTAACCAACAACATTCTCCAGAGGGCAGCAACAGGTTTATACTAAATAAATGAATTGATTAAATTTATAGCAACCACTATAGTACTCTATAGCAACCACTCTAGTACTGATCAGTTAGTAGCCAACAGATGATATATTACAGAAAGAGCACATGACATAATACTGAAAATTACAAACTAAATATTAGTTGCACTAGGCGATTGAAACAAAAATCTTTAGTTTCTTTTCTGGATTAACAAGTAACAATACATCTTCTAAAGTAGTAGGCAGAAAACATGAAAAATCAAACAACTTTTCAAAGAATTTCAGAGTGAATATCTTTTATTTCTGTAGGTTATTTTTTAAAGAGTTATTTGCTGCATCAAACCCAACCAAATATTTACATAGTGGATGATTCATCATTTAGCACTAACTATATTTGGTATGTTAAAGTATTGGCAAAAAGTAAACTGGATGCAAATTTGCTAAGAACCTCTCTCCTACATTTTCGATTTAGGATTTTGTCTACCCACACCAAACATCTAACTGTATTCTTTTCTGATATTACAAAGCGATTTAAGAGTCAGGATCATGACACTGCTAAATTCACATGCACTGGGCTATCAGTGAGAAGAATTTAGGGGTATGTGTGTGAATGTGAGAGAGAGGGGGTGAGAAAGACAGATAATTGAATAGCTTGAGAACATGGAATAACACTGAAAGATCATCTGTTTTGTCTACTTTATAAATATTTAAAATAAATATGATCATGAAAATCTGTCTTGATAAGACTTGATAAGCTTTCTTTAGTGTGCTTCCAGCTCCTTCTAGAAATCTGGAAGTAAAATTTAACGAGAACAAATCACAGCTCCCTATGTTTCCCATCTCATTTAATAGCATGATCCTTGTCACTCAAGACACATATTTAATATTTTCTCCCTTCTTCATCCCTTAGCTCTCATTTGTCAGTTCTATCAGTGCTACCTACACAAAAATCAATCTCAAAATCATCCCCTTACTACAGTAATACATAAAATGTGGCTTTCCAATATCTAGGAACTCAAAATATTCTGACAGAGAGAGAGAGAGAGAGAGAGAGAGAGAGAGAGAGAGGGAGATATCACCCTGACCATTAGTCAGGCCAATCCTGTCCCATAAATTTTACCAGACAACACAGACATCTCTTTCTCTGGAAGGTCTGAAAAAATGGTAAGGGAAACCAAAAGGTCCCATCCTGATTCTTAGCCCTCAATAAATATCAAAATTCTTCCCTTTTCCTTATGCCAAACGTATTAAAATGGTTTTAAATATTTATTTTTATGTATCCAAATATTAGTATAATTTTTAAAGGTACAAAGATAGAGTAAAATATGCTGTGCTTCAATAGAGTATAAAAAACAAGATGATACAATAACCATCTCATGAAGCACTTTATTAGCCACATTTTTAGTTATGGATGAATTCCATTACTGTTATTCAAAATATTATACTCCTTTAAAAATTAGCCGGCTTTGTTATGCTTGTTGCGTGTATAGTCCTGAGAAATATAAGCAGAAAGATTAAACATCAAATATTTATTTTTTAAGTTCCAATTTTATTGAGAAGAATGAGTAATAATCACAAAAAAATGTATATAGATTTCCAATTTATTAACTAAAATGACTTGTAGGCAAAATCATGTCTCCCCATGCTGTTAAAATTTGCATGAACACTGACTAGACATGACAGAAAATACCCCTGAACTGGTGGTAAGAGTTTAGGAACATGGTGTGATGAGAATAAATTATATGAATCATGTAAAGTAAATTATGTTATCTTACATGTTTCCCCAAGTGGCCAGACCACTGTGATGATATATTTTGCAGTAAGAAATGTTCTGTGAGTAATTCTACTAAAAGTGAAGGTGATGCAAAACTTCTTAAGTCTTGGATAAGATCAACCAATAAAAGAAATTGAAAACCATAGGGAAACAACTCTAATGAAACTTTCCGATCTGCATATATGGAACTTTCTGATCTGTGTAACAGAACTTTTAAAGTTTCGTGAACACAAAAGAATACTTATAAATCTAAGTTTTCAAATTTGGGAAGGCTTGTGTTTTGTAAAATTTTTAAAAAATCACTTGTGAGATAATTGATGGAATAATTGACTAATTTGTAATGGGACTTTATAATATTCACCTAGAAACTAGGTTTAATAATTTACTGAGTGTCATAATTTATAATTATAATTACATTAGTAATATAATTTATAATTATAACCAACTTTATCATATGTAATATTTATGTGTTTATGTGTTAGTTTGTGTAGTCATACATATTGATAATTTCATGTCCAGGAAAAGATTCATTAACCTAAAACCAATTAGCTGTCTCAAGTATGAAGAGAAAATCACAGATTAAATCATGGAAATAAGATCAGGATCACTAATCACTAAATACACATTCAGACCAATCTCTCAATCCTTTCTACAGTATAAATCACAGACCTTTTCATGCCCTCTCTAAAGCACTGTAAAATTTTCAGGCATCCATAACAGTAACTACAGTTGCTAAGACAAATGGGGGAGAAACACTAGTTTTCACATAGTTTTCAATAGTACAATTTTACACAAGATATTGCAGAATAACCTCAATTAATGTGAAAATTTAATTAAGTATGAATCCATACCATGAGTATTATATTTAATTCATGCCTATGAAATCTATGCTCATATGGCTATATGCCATGTGTCATACAGCATATGTCATCCAAAATAGTGTGAACACTCCAAGACAACTGAACCAAAATCGAATCTCCACTGGACATTTGGAAATAAATTGCAAACTATCAGAATCAGTATCACTCACAGAAATACTTAGAAGTCATCATCAATAATCATCTTGGAAGCAAAAGTAATTAAAAAATAAGTTAAGAACTGTGGGACATAGCAAGACGCCATCTCTGCAAAAAAATCAACCCCATGTGATGGTGCGGCCCTGTAGTCCCAGCTACTGTAGGGTGGGCCTGGGGACTGAGGTGGGAGGATGGCTTGAGGCCAGGAGGTGGCGGCTACAGTGAGCCGTGATCACACCACTGCACTCCAGTCTGAGTGACACAGTGAGACCCTGTCTCAAAAAATATTAACAAAATCAAAGAAAACAAAACACTGTGGGGCACAAAGGCTGGCACCACCAAGGCCTTTTAAACGTGTGGTATTAATACTAAAGGCAAATTTTTGAGCAGAGGAGCCATATATATGTACTTTCCATGTAACATCCACAATCCTGAGCCAAGTCCTGGGTACAAAGTAATTGGCTGATTGATGGGAAGGTAGGAGATTTAAGGTGTGAAGTCAAAAGATACTATCTAAGAATAAAGGAAGAGCTCTGGTTTTGCCCAAATTGTGCTTGGAGAGGACAGAAGCTTACAACTTTACTGAAAACCCTTGCCTTGCATCCTCTAAAGCTAACCATTTATAATTCATTTTTACCATTACCTTACCTACCCTTTGGCACTGAAGAAAGATTGATCGTGTTTCAATCACGTTTTCTGTTCTCACACTACTTTTTATTCTTTCTTTCCCAGACCTGGTTGAATGTAATATTGATGACTCTTAAAAAAAAAATGCCAGCATTTCTACTCGTGTTTTAACAGAAAATGGAGAGTCTAGATTAACCCATGAAAAGATACAGTTTACACTAGATTTCTGGAAATTCCATTAGCACATTATAATGATGCAGCATATTTTCTGTCAAACTGAAAGACTAAATTTCACACTAAATTTTTTTAAATTGTAGAATAGGCCAGATGTGATGGCTCACGCCTATAATCCCAGCACTTTGGGAGGCTGGAGTGGGTGGATTGCTTGAGCTCAGGAGTTCAAAACCAGCCTGGGCAAAATGACAAAACCCCATGTCTACAAAAAATACACAAAATTAGGCAGATGTGGTGGCGTGTGCCTCTGGTCCCAGCTACTTGAGAGGCTGAGGTGGGAGGATCCCTTGAACTCAGGTGGTCGAGGCTGCAGTGAGCCCTGATCACATCACTGCACTCCAGCTAGGGCAACAGACCCTGTCTCAAAAAAAAAAAATTGCAGAATATAGTGGACTAGATCATTTCTGTCTGACTTTTTATAACAAATCATTAAAAATTAAATAAATAATAATATAGACATTTGATTTTTATCAATTTTCAGTGTTCAGAAATTATGACTCATAATTCAAATATTATCCCTCTAGTTATTATACCCACTGAGCTTTTAGCAGATGGCTAAATCAAAAATGAATTAGCCATAAATGTTCAGATTAGTCCTGGGAAGATTATATTAATGTGGCACAGATTTATAATAATTTTAGGGGAACTCATTTAATTCAAAAATTATCCTTAGGACTAATGAATGCTGTAGGAAATTTTCCTTTCAACTTCAAATGTACTCTAGTGATTTTCTAATAAATCATACATTTGTCATACTAAAAACTCACCTTTGCTAACTATAGTCAAATCAGATAATTTTTATTATTTTGATAGAAAGTTTTTCAGTTATTATCATCAATGAAATTAAAGACTACTCCTCCACGAGTGATTATTCAATTTGAATCCAAGTCTAGGCTCATTACCTTTATTCTCTTTCCTCCAAGATAATGTTAAGTAGTTATTTAAACAGATTTACCTGTTCCTCCTATACTTGGAATGTTTTCTCCTCATTTGTATTTACTAAATACCTCTGCTTGTGTTTAACATGTTCCATGAGCGTGATTATTGTTAAATTATGTGCGAATTCACACAACAGTTAACTCAAAATCTACAGCATATAAAATTATGTTTTTCACAGCTAGACCTATTCCATTTACATAAAATAATACTTTAAAAACATACACTTCCCCATTGATAGACTTAAAGTAGCTATTGCAAATCGCTCTACGATGATAGTAACAGACATGGAGAGAATGTGCCTTAGTGGGCAGAATGCCCAGCAATTTGAAACTGCTTTCTCCATAGGTGGTAGCAGAACTATATGGGAATTATCTCAGCATTAGTATGCACATGGCACAATAAACTGAAGGCTTTCAAAGAGCAGAGCTAATGGAGCAAACCATATGTTAAATCTCTGTGTTGGAGACCAACTCCAACTGATCTGCAGGACCAAAAGCTGTATAATAGTAGTTTCATATATTCAAATATTTATTGATTACTTATTATGTGCCAGGCACTATGCCAGATGCTGGGCTTGTAGTAGTAAACAAGGCAGACAAGGCCCCTGCTCCAATGGAGCTTACATTCTAGCTGGAGATACAGAAAATAAACATTTAAACAAAGAGGTAGGATAATTTCAAATAGTGATAATGGCTATGAATAAAATGAAATTGCATCATGAGATAAAGAATGATTGGGGGAAGTACATTAGATGGATCCATGTACATAGCCATAGCTTGAGGTTAGATATCTTTTAAATATTGTAATACACAAATAATATTTGCCAGCATTTGCCAGCTACTCTCCATCACGATATAGTTATTTTATACTGGTGAGTTAAGTACACGACAGTTGTCACTGATGGAAGCAGATCAAACTTTTCTGTTAATTTGATTTTAATTTTGCAAGCTAGAAAAAAATCCTCTTTATCTTCTGTCAGGACACTTAAAAATCAATTTAGTTGCATACTAAAACGCATTCCCAATTACATTTACAATGGTGTCTCTTCACCCACAAGCAATTCCACTTTCCATTTCATTAGATTAAGAGATCACAAACTTTTCACTTTATAACAGGCTCTTCTGGTTGTGGAGGGTTCCAGCTGAGTCATGAAAAGCGAAAAGTTCAGTCAGTTGCCCAGATGTATTTATTGCCAAATAACAGAGGATACTTGGATACATCTGGACAGCCGAATGAACTCTTAACTCCTCGTCTCTCCAACAGCTCTTCGTTCTCAGCTTCAAGACATCCTATATGAAGGGGAAAGAAACAAACAAGAAGCTACTTCAAAGTTGAAGGGTCAGTTTCTGGTTTTGCTGTCCCATCTGGAAAAAAGAAGTGACTTCTGCTATTGTTCTATAACTCATTGATATAAAATGTATACAACTCATAAAATGTAGAAATAGCTAGAAGTACCAGATTAACAGTGTTAAATTCAAATATGTCATGAATACAGAAAACTAAAACAACAAAAATTAATTTGCATAATGAATAATTTATATAATGTATAATTCATTCTAGTATTATTCAACACCCCAGCCATTAAATATGTGTGGTTAGCATAAAGGACATTAGGCTGGGCAGTAGGAGACATGAGTTCTAGTCTTGACTCTTATCACTTACTTGATGTGTCACTGAAACTTTTTGAGCCTCACTGTTTTCATCCATGACAAAGAAGTTGCCATAGAGGACCTCTATCCGTTTTTGCTCTGACATGCTGTGATTTGGGTTTTCTTGCTAAATTGTTGACATTATTCTATACTGTTTTACAAATAAGATACTTCTAAATAGCTGAGCTTGGTTACAATTAAATCATATTTGCTAGTGCTAATTAAATGTACAACATAACATTCATCTGACAAAGTCTTTTGTTTGAAAGGAATGCAAAAGTGACTTATAACTTGAGTATTCTCTTTTTTTTTTTTTTTTGAGACGGAGTCTCGCTCTGTCGCCCAGGCTGGAGTGCAGTGGCACGATCTCGGCTCACTGCAAGCTCCGCCTCCTGGGTTTACGCCATTCTCCTGCCTCAGCCTCCTGAGTAGCTGGGACTACAGGCGCCCGCCACCGCGCCCGGCTAATTTTTTGTATTTTTAGTAGAGACGGGGTTTCACCGTGGTCTCGATCTCCTGACCTTGTGGTCCGCCCGCCTCGGCCTCCCAAAGTGCTGGGATTACAGGCGTGAGCCACTGCGCCCGGCCTTAACTTGAGTATTCTCATAACTCAGTCTACACATCCCACAGACTAATATGTAGGTATTCTGTACCATGCCTTTATCTACTTACTTAAATGAATCCTTAAATACAGTTCTCATTCCTAAAGAGTTAAGAGACCACACAGACTCATAAAAATGTTAAACAAAATTGTTTATTGGCGATTTTCTTATTTTAAAAAATCTTCTGCCTAGAATAGTTTACAGAAAAGTGAAGTATAAGAAGTAATGGCCAGTTTTGTAGCTATCTAAAACTTGGCTTCTACTTTAGTGGTTTAATTCTCAGCTAGAATCTGTTTATTGTTTTGTGTACTCTTCTACCATTTTGTTTATTTATGGAGAAAAATAGTACTTCAGTTTGACAACTTTGAAAATAGTGTTTCCTGTCCCAGTTCTACAAATGTTATATCAGATGGTGTCAATATTTAGCGAAACTGAAATGCCTATTTTATAACTCCCCTCAGGGTAATTAAAGGTAAAATATCAGACCACAAATGACGTGTAATATATTTTCACTTTTTAAATTCTCTAATGAGATTTGTGGAGAATTCTTCAATTTATCCTCTCAGAGTACCTCCTGTACAACTCAGTTTATAAAATAAAACCTGTCAGAAAGTTCGAACTAACAAATCTTCAAATCCTTTTGCTCATGACTCTCTCTGTGTGTGTGTGTGTGTGTGCGTGTGTGTGTATACGTGTGTATGCATGTGTTTTGAGAGTGAGGAATCAAAAGAAAGTGCTACAACTACACACATTTTATTACAACCACCCTCCAAAGCACCATCGTTTCATAAATCATTTCATGATAATTCAAAGCCCTTTGAATGTTGAATATTTTCCTTTATGCTTTTCAAGAGGGAGAAGTAGTTTACCTAATAAAAAAAATCTATGAACTATTGGTCACTGAAAATTTGGATGAAATAACCCATTTATGAAACATTGGATGCTTCATACAACATCTGTTTTTACATCTCACTGAAAGATTCTATATATAGCCGGGCGCGGTGGCTCAAGCCTGTAATCCCAGCACTTTGGGAGGCCGAGACGGGCGGATCACGAGGTCAGGAGATCGAGACCATCCTGGCTAACACAGTGAAACCCCGTCTCTACTAAAAATACAAAAACTTAGCCGGGCGAGGTGGCAGGCGCCTGTAGTCCCAGCTACTCGGGAGGCTGAGGCAGGAGAATGGCGTGAACCCGGGAGGCGGAGCTTGCAGTGAGCTGAGATCCGGCCACTGCACTCCAGCCTGGGTGACAGAGCGAGACTCCGTCTCAAAAAAAAAAAAAAAAGATTCTATATATAGAATTCAGTCACGATTGTTCCACCCACTTGAGTGCTGTGGAGACAGTTTCTATCACACAGACTTCTTTTATAATAGAGACCAACTGTAGGCAATTTTTCTAAAATATCAACATGTTGTTCTACAGTTTTATCCAATATTAAAGTACATTTTAAAAAGAAAAAAATGAGATGTTTCTGAGACTATAAAGAAAATGTGCATATGGACTGGGGTATTAGATTATATTAAGGAATTAGATTAAAATTTTGGGGGGTGGTAATTGCATCATGGTTTTGCAGTAATGTAGCCACAATTTTAGAAATAGATACTGAAGCAATGTGAAATGATTTTAAATAATTCAACAAAGAGAATGGGAATGAGAAAGGGATAGATTGGTTGCAAAATTTTAATAATTATTGAATCTGGATGATGGTGTTATGGTGGATCACTGTACTGTTGACTATGACTGTTTATGTTTGAAAGTTTTTAAAAATAAATTATAACTACAAATGAGATATGCTTTTAGATTACATAGAATGAAAAATATAAAGTTTTGTCAAAGATAGAAGACTCCATTATTTTATACTCAATTCAGTTTTTATTTTTAGCATTTTATACGTCACCAGTCCAGTTGTTAAAAACAAAAAGAAACAAAAACATTATTTTAATTATCTCCTAAAATAATGAGCATGTCTTTTTTTTTTTTTTTGGTGGAGTCTCACTCTCTTGCCCAGGCTGGAGTGCAGTGGCGAGATCTCAGCTCACTGCAAGCTCCGCCTCCCGGGTTCATGTCATTCTCCTGCCTCAGCCTCCCGAGTAGCTGGGACTACCACGCCCAGCTAATTTTTTTGTATTTTTAGTAGAGACAGGGTTTCACCGTGTTAGGCAGGATGGTCTCAAACTTCTGACCTCGTGATCCACCCGCCTCAGCCTCCCAAAGTGCTGGGATTACAGGCGTGAGCCACTACACCCGGCCAAGGATGATGTCTTTTCAGTAGTAGAAAATTAGTCTTTGTTGATCATATAAAATGATACAGACATCTTTCGTCTTTGATGACTTTCTCTCCAGTGGATGTTATGATAATGCATTTTGAGAAAAATAGCCTTTGGGTAAACCACATTTCCAATAACAATTTATTAAAGTCGTTGGATCCGTACCATCCCTTCCACTTAACAACAACTGACGACAACATGAGTTCTCTCATCTAAGCTCTCCCTGGGGAGGTGCAATGATGATGATTCACTAAATGTAGGCTATATCTCTTATTTGGCAAAGGTCTTAAATATCTCTCAGGACAACAATATGATTATTCAGAGAAAGGCAACTGACTGTAAATAAAGTTTTCTGACAGCTGCAGATATAATACGCATATTATGGTATTTAAATTTGTTATGAGTTTCTCTGTAAATTAAAAATTGGTTCTATCCTGCATGACTGGGTATAATTTTTCAATATCAGGGACTAAATAGGTTGAAAAGTTGCATTGATTAAAGTATTCATTTCTCATTGGGAATCTCTGTTTGCTCAGCAAATTTATGAAAGACAATGTATTTGGTGCAAATCACCACTGAGGTATAGTGTGACACCTCTGCCTTTCAGGTGATTTTACAGATCTTTTATATTATGCAGAGAAATATGTTAAAGAGAATATTTTATTCTTTTCTCTCATTCCAGGGATTCTATATTTCATGAGATCAAAGAAATGACATCTAAGTAATAATGCTTTACTTTTCAAAACTGCATATGATGCTGACTAAATTATGCATTTGCTTAACAAAAATAGATTATATGATCATCATGAGCATTTGTTCTTAAGTAGTAAATCATAGGCAACCTTGCTTCTTCTATTGCTACATTTTAAAAACTGTCAGAAAGAGCTATTATTTTCTTTTGTAAATAACAACTGATATGATTTTTTATTGATATAAATAATTGATATAAATCTTCTTTTATAAATAACAATTTCTAGGTTAAAGTTATATGACCCTATTTTTTTAAATGCAGGTATTGTGTTTATGAAACAAAATTCACAAACAGTTAATGACCACCTACTTTGTTCCAGGCACTGTGATAAAAGTTAGTTTTACCTCAGGTTAACGGAAATGCATATTACAGAAAAAGAAATAGTGAAGTTCAAAGAGGTTAAGCTATTTTTTTCTAATAAATGGCAGTATTTAGATTCTGAAAGCATGTTTAAGTGATTTTTTAAAAAAGCACATTTAGGAAGGCAGTATTAGCAAAGAGTTTATGTTTTCATCGAGGCATTGTTCATTTATTCAATGCATTTATTTAATGCCAAGTATGTGCTTTCTAATGTTCTAGATACTAGGGATATACGAGTGAATAAAGCAAAGACCTCTGCCCATGTAGAGGTTACATTCTTGTTCTCTCCATTCATTATCAATTTTTTTTAAGTAAGAATTTATGGTAAAATAAATTCGTATAATTTTTAAATGTTTTCAAGATTTTATATATCTGCTCTATAAGTAAAATAATGAAAGTTATGCAAGCTACTTTAGCAAACTATCTCAATCTTTAAGGTTACTGCCTAACATATTTGTGATTATAGGTTCACTACTATTCTCTATTCATACTTAATTTTTTCTACCATCTGCTGGTGTTGGGGCACTGAAACAAAATCAGTTGTTATTGTATCATGAAAGATTCCTCAAGTTTTAAAGTCTTATTTTAAATTACTAAAATATTTTGGTCCAAATTAAAACCATCCGTATATGCAAGCAACTGAGTAAAATGAAAGCCAAAGATAAAAGAATTAGCAATAGAGTGCCTCCACAGACAATCTAGCCAATCATATTATATTGCCTATACTTTAGGTAGGCTTGAAAAATTCTACAGGTTCCATAAAACACTTGCTACTCAGAGAAAGCCAGAAATTATTCTAAATGGTCTTCACAGGTAACTTGCCAAAAATTGGGAAGTTGCTCTCATGAATCAGGTATCCAGCTCATGCCAATATTTGTGGAAACGTAGTCATTAGCCTCCTACACACCTTTTGGCTTGATACCTTGCATGCTGGCAGTAGAGAAGCTATTAGCAGAGGACTTCACAAAGTTCATGTCACTGAATCTGTCATTGTGATGTACCCTGGGAAGTGTTACTGTCTAAGCCACCATCTGTTGCCCTAAGATAAATAGAAAAAAGAATAAAAAGCTTCTCAATTGAGTCATTCCTGTGGAAATGCCTCAACAAGAAAAACGATTAAAAACAGATACATAATATTGTTTCCATTTGCTGATTTATTATTATATGCCAAGTGATGTGAGAAATACTCTATTTTTTTCTCATTTAATTTTTACTATGAAAACAATGCAATACCAGATTAAAAGATAAAATGAGATGTTGAATTACCACATACAACTAATAAGTTATAGAGCAGGATTCAATTTTAGATGTGTTGCACTCCAGTATCTGTATTTTTTCACTCCTGATCACTCTCTCTTATAGTGGTTCTTTTATTTTTATAAGAAACTATAGAATTTTCCACATTAAACAGTGTACCTGTCAATCTCTATGTCTAATAAGCATACTCTCATGAGCAGTATTGAAAGGGGTACTTGAAGACCATCCAACTTTCTGTTGCTTTGTGTAGTTTTGCTGTTTAGAGAAGAGGTCGCACTGTGTTGCCTCAGTTGGTATTGAACTCCTGAGCTCAAGCCATTCTCCCATCTCAGCTTCCTGAGGAGCTGGGACCACAGGCACATGCCACCATGCAAAGTTGGACTTTCTGTTTTAATAGTTAAGGAATCTGATCCAGAAGAGATAAATGACTTGTTCAACGTCCTTATGTTAATTTTTGTCAGTGCCAAGATTAGAAGCCAGTCTCCTGTTTCTTTTCCAGTCCTTTGATTCTGAGCCTTGCTGAGAGCAAAAAGCCCAAAGAGTCACGGATGATCAGTGTCTCACTAGTTTATGCATAACTGTTAGTACCATTGCCTCATCGCCTCTCTTTAAGTGAAAGAAAATGAAGGAAAAGTCACAGACTACAAAATTAAATGCAGTAGAAAGCTACTTTGGAATGCAGTTCTGAACACTTGGCTCTGCAAATATTCAAAGAAGGAACTCAGGCAGAAAGGCAGACATGAAGAAAGGAACAAACGAAGGAGAAGAGGAATAAGAAAAGGAAAGAAGGAAGAAGATAACAGAAGGAAGAAAGGCAAAGAAATCGTTGTCCTAAAATCGGTATTAAATCCTGGATGTCTGGAAGCCCCACATGGTTATGTTATGTCTGCTGTTCCAAGGGCAAATTCTGGCAGGAATATGCTGGCAGGACTACTCTCAAACATAAGTTGTTTATGCAAAAACTTTGTTAAATCTCACAGTTGCTTTCTTGATCGTTTAATTTATTCACAACAATAGCAGTGGAACAAAGTGATTTTTAGATACAATTAACACTTCCATGACCAGAGTAAGAATTTAAAGATGGCAATTTTGTTCTGTAGAAAAACATACCAGTTTTCTATTCAAACAAGCAGTACAGAGATAATCCCATCAACCAATATTCCTAGATCATTATTTTACTATAGTTTGTGAATTTCATATAATTTACAAAATTCTGGACAGAATAATAATCGACTAGGGAGGTTTCAAGTAGCAATCTTGATATCTGACAAAATAAATTTGAAGTTAAAAAATAAGAATTGAAAAGAAAGATGCTTATTAATGATAAAAGAAAGCCAAAATTAACAAGAAAGAAATAGCAATTAAGAGTATCTCTGCATCCAATAACACAGAAATGACTTTTATAAAGGAAAATCTAAAAAAGGTGGAAGAATACATTTATGGGTACATTCTAATAATGGGAGATAGCTTTTAGCTGTGGCTCACTATGATCAACCTAAGTTATTCACAAGATAGCACTGCCTTTGATATTGCTAATACTGTTTAATTGTACTAGTTGTTTTGAAAGCCTTGACATTTTTGAAGTAATAATATATTCGACTATCATTTAAGATTTGCCAAAGAATGCCTTTTCTCTCTAGGCCATATAGTTAAGTAACCAGAGAAAGTCTTTGGTCCATTACATATGAAGCTGAATAATAATAAAATTTTTAAAAATGTAGTGTCTCTCTCGGTCGCCCAAGCTGGAGTGCAGTGGCACGATCATAACTCACTGTAACCTCGAATTCCTGGGCTCAAGCAATTCTCCCACCTCAGCCTCCCTAGTAGGTAGGACTGAAGGCAGGAATCACTATGCCTGGCTGATTTTTTTTAAAAAAAATTTTTAGCTACAGAGTCTTGTTATGTAGCCTAGGCTGGTCTTGAACTCCTGGCCTCAAGCAAGCCTCCCATCTTGGCCTCCCAAAATAGTACTGAGATTTACAGGTGTGACCCACCACCCCAGGCCAATACTAAAACTTTTGAGTCAGGAAACCAACACTGTGTCTCTAAACCTTCGGGTTAAAATGCATACAGTAATGGAATAAGTTGACTTTAATTGTCATTAATGGAAGACATAAGTATGCTGCATTTGAAGGAGCATAGAACTTTGGGGCCCGAAGACAGAAAATTGAGTCCAACTTTCACTTCTTAGCTATGATATTTGGGTAACTCATTTAATCTTTCTGTGCCTTTGTTTAATCTGATATGTGGCCAAAAAGTTGATAGTATGTGAAATTGCTCTTAAAAATCTACATGATTAGCAAATGCTAAAATAAAGGAGTATGTTGATTTTATGAGTAAGTGAATTTTATAAAATTAGCCAGTAGAATTATCTGATTATTTTGAGATTATGTTCACAGTGACATGACTGGTTATGAAAACAGTTAACATTGATTACTTTACTAATATGCAACTCTGATAAAATATATTTTTAACAAAACAACTCTCAGAAAAAAATTATTTTAACTGGATTTTTTACTTTGACTTCTATAACAGTGGGAGGCAAACCAAGTAAAACTGGTTATAATACATTTTTCTAAATAGTATTACCTTGAATAAAAGGCAAAGTTGAAATCAGAAGGACTGAATCGACTGTATTCGCACTGGACTAAAATGGAAATGGTAGAGTTTCCATGATATTCAAATGAGAAGGACTGACAACCACTCTGAGAATTTACAAGAAGAGGGAAAGAAACAGAGTCACTTACTTAAGTCATAAATTGCAATATGGAATAAATGGCCTGTAAAAGGAGAAATTATCTCTTACAGTGAAGAAATAGCTCTTTGGTCACAGGTTCAGCATAAATACCCTCTCTAGTCACCTTCATCTTTAAAAGAAGCTGAATTGTAGCACCATCCTCAGCTAAAATCTGCAGCTTTTGGCAAATCAGTCAAGAAAAAAGTAGGAAGGCTTTTAAAGTGATGTTTACATCTTTAGGTTTTATAGTCTCATTTAAATAATGAGCTTGTAATACATCTTTATAAACATGGTTTTTAAAATTTTTATTTTATTTGTGTATTTATTTTTGAGAAAGGCTGGAGTGCGATGGTGCCATCAAAGCTCTCTGCAGTCTTGATCTCCTGGGCTCAAGCCATCCTCTTACCTCTGTCTCTCAAGCAGCTGGGACTACAGGCATGTGCCACCATGCCCAGCCTGATTTAATCTAAGT
This sequence comes from Macaca mulatta, assembly GCF_049350105.2. NCBI lineage: Eukaryota > Metazoa > Chordata > Mammalia > Primates > Cercopithecidae > Macaca > Macaca mulatta. The sequence goes on along the minus strand of NC_133426.1, from coordinate 121,287,462 downwards.
GTCTGCAATGATATTTTGAATAGAAATTCCTTTAAGAAGTTCCTATCATTTTACCATTTTCTAAGCAGACGAATAGTATGCACTTAAAATAGTTCTTGAATTTTTTTACTTGAAGTTATAAGAATAATTTGTTTTTAGAATTTTTTTCTGAGTTGATGTTAAGATGGCTGGCTGGTAGTCATTGACAGATTATAATTGCTCTCTTTATGCAATAGTAATTGAAATTTTTTGTTTTGTTGCATTATTTTTAATAAACTACAGGAAAAAAATCTGGACAAACCTTACAATCTTAAATTTTTTAAGTAATTCATTAAACTATTACCATGTAGTATTTTCATTTTATAAAATTATATGTCATGTATATGTAATTGTTGGTTACTACTTCTCTCTTGACTGGATTACCAAAAGCAATAGATTTTAGCTGAACATGGTGCTACGATCCAACCCATTACAAAAAGAGAATGAAGCCGACTGCAGATTGTATTTATGCAAATCTATTTTTATAGACCATATTTTTTTTACTCTTAAGTCTTGAAATGAACATAAAACAATCAAATACCTGGGTCGTTTTTACTTTTAAGTTCAGAAAAATCAGGAGAAGTAGATGTGGGACAAATGAGCATGTCAGATTCATTTAAAGCCATTATATTGATTCAAATCCCATCAGCAAAACATCCTTGAGGCTTCTCTTTCAGCAGGGTATTTGTTATTCAACAAAATAACAATAATAAAATGAAGAGCCAGTGAATTAGGGAAGGTGCATTATCTCCATCAAACTTTAGAACATGATATAATGCTTTTTTATTGGAGGTCATACATTTTGTAAGTTAAATTAATATTTTTATTAAGGCAGGTGGAATTATGTGCCTTCACATCTATTCATAATGATTTTGAGTGGCATGTGAGCCCTATTTACAGTTAGGCATCATTCATATTCTACTTTAAGGGATAACTCAATGCTTCATTACACTAGTTATGTTATTACAGAAGAAAAAGAACATGAATGAGTACAAAATCACCTGCCAATACAAACTGCTAGAATGAAATGAAGAGATCTATTTATTATGCTCATATTTTCTTTCAAATCTGTACACTCATGCCTTCCTTGCCAAAAAATATTATAACTGAATCAAAAGAAATGCAATAGGCTAATACCTGTGGTAGCGATTTTTGATGTTAATGAGGAAACTGGCAGTCATATAAAATCATATGATCATAAGAAATACAGATGCAAGAAAGAACACATTGCCTAGCAGCTTCATATTTCTTCTCCTCTTCCATAAAAATTATAGTTATGGAAAGGTTTTTCAAAATCAACATTGTCATTGTGAAGTTGTAGAGGTAGACTTTCAAAGTATAACTATGTGTGGTTGCTTTCCATTAAATTGGCAGTAACGTGAATGACAGAGATGACACGTTAGCCGTGGCACTCTGTAAGAAAAAGTTCACATGAACCTACATATTAGCAAGGTCTCTAACAAAATACACTTAATGAGGAATAAAGAAAATAATTCATACTGATATTCATCATTAATTTATCAAATAAACCATAACTGAGGGCCTTCCGTGTGTCAGGCATTGTGCTAGGTGCTGGTGACATGGTGTTAGGCAATATTGACACCAATCCTTTTTGTATGAAGAATAAAGGCCTTATAGAAATAATTACACCAATTCCATATTGTTGGAGGTTATGACCAGTGCTAAGATGGGAAGGGGCAGGGAGCTATGGAAGTTTAATTTTGATTGGTTGGTCAAATGTGGTTTCTTCAAGAAGTTAACAATTAACAGGGACCTGAAAGATGTATGATGTGCCAAGTTTTCATTAGGCTACAGCGTTATTGGAAAAAATAACTGCGTTTCAGTCTCAAGTCTGGTAGATGCAAAGCGATAGTTGTGTGATGAGTATATTAAAAAATCATAGCTTAAAGCAAAAAAAAAAAATCTATAAAAATATTTCTAAAAGAAAACTGGAGGACGTTAAACGAACTATACCACATTAATATTTGTTTTATTGTTGAGCAATCATAAGAATTGTGATTGAGGTAGAATTCTAATACTTCATATAGAGACTCCCTTCTGTGGCCACTTTTAATTTCAGGCAACACACATTTTAAAGCTGCCATCTAGTGACTATCACAATAACTACTATTAGTGATCATTTATACTTGTGAACATTGTGGAGGGTTTTACACAGAATAAAATGCTCCTACCTGGATGGAAAAGGTGTTGTACTGTGCAATCCAGAACACACACACACACACACACACACACACACATACATGCATGCACAGAAATGTTTCACCAAAGAGTACTTATTTTTACTTTGTTCAATAAATGATGTTATTTTCAAATGTCTTCTATTTCATTAAAGGAAAATATTAATTTAACTTACAAAATTTATGACCAAACCTACTAATGCATTTTGTTTTGTTTTAACCAGATTGGAAAAGGCAGTCACTTTCGTTTCACTTTTTGGAAACCCATTTGTAATTTTGATGTTCTACAAAACTGATCTATCAAAATTGGGATTAAGATAACATTTGAAGTGAGTTACATGTTCTTTTTAATACTAATTTATCCCATTCTCCTTTTCACATTTGTGTCTTTGTCATGTGCACTTAAATTTAGTTTCAATGCGAAAAAAGAGGCTAAGGAATTCAGCTGGTTTTTTGGCAATTTGTTGCACAGCAGTAGAAAACTAATACTGTTAGTCAATACAGCTAATGTAAGAGGTACAAGAAGAAGTAATGAAGATGATAGCTTAAGCAAAAAGTACAGTCTCAGTCAAATGATTCGTAGAAAACAGGTGAAGAACAGAAGAACTGCAGGATGTAGCAGGTGAAAGCTGGTTCTTTTTGTTAGGTAGAACTGTTTCTTCTGATCAAAGAGAATGTATGTGAGGAAATGTCTACATTTTATTTATTTTTTCTCGTATTCTCTTAAATAAATATGGGAGACTCAGGCTTAGAATTTTCTAAAGTTATGTTCTGAGGGACAAAGAAGTTTGGGAAAGAATCAGAAGTTGCACATCATCACAATCCATCTTAATAGAAAAACTTTATTGGATTTGAACAAGTCTGAAGAGAAATTGAATTAAATGTATGCCAAAAAAGCAGAAGACACTTTGGATTAATGTGAACTAATAAGTCAAGTGATTAAGTCAATGCATTGCTTGATTGGTGGCATAAAAGAAAAAGGAAACATTGGAAAGCTCTGCTTGCATAATATACACAATCAGTCAAAACACGATAGATCAAAAGCAGATAAATGGGAAATTTATTCCATAATGTACAGATTGAAATTCCTCTGAGACTTTGGCTAACAAATATTACCTACTTAAGGAAAACTTCTCAGAAATTAAAACGCAGAGCTGTCAGATCATGGAAAGGAAATTTCTGAATAGGCTGTAATTGTTATTGAAACACTGAGGCAATTAAAATCTTAAATGTAAGAAAAGGCAAAGAGCTGATGGCTTCCCAGGAGAATGCTATAAAACTTTAAATATCTCCTGTGCTCTAAACTGCTCAAAGGACTAGCAGGATTATTATGTTTTTAAATCCTTTCCCTGCAGTGTAACTTCACAGAAATCCATTAATAAGCAACTACTATGAGATGAGCATTATTTTCTTTGCTTTAAGATTTATGCGATAAAGAGGTAAATGCTGGGCCCACAGAGAATTAATAATGGAATAATATAGAAGAAAGATGAACAATAAGTATCATCAACATTGTATAGTTTGGTCAATGATTATAAGATTCTTTCCCCTCTTGTTGTCCTGTAAATCCTTAACAGAGTCCAGCAAACAATGAAAATAAAATGACTTTCTTTTTTTTTTTTATTATTATACTTTAAGTTCTAGGGTACATGTGCACAATGTGCAGGTTTGTTACATATGTATACTTGTGCCATGTTGGTGTGCTGCATACCCATCAACTCGTCAGCACCCATCAACTCGTCATTTACATCAGGTATAACTCCCAATGCAATCCCTCCTCCCTCCCCCCCCATAATAAAATGACTTTCAACTCAATAAATGAAAAAAGAAAAAAAACCCTGTTATCTGTGTACTTTAATTCAGCTTTGCTCCTGCTTTTATTACTGTCCATCTTTGTGGACTTTTTTGACTGAAGAAAAACTTTGTTTCTAGAGTTTCTAATCTTATTTTCCACACTCAAATATTATAGGTAACTGCTACACTTAATTTTGTGATTTTTAAGTAACACATATAAGACTTCCCTTTGTTCTTCCACATATTCTTTTTGGTTTCTCAGTAAATTTGAAGCATCATCTCAGTACATGCTATTGATTATATACAGATTTTGTTTGCAAGTAGAGGTGGAAGGAAGGTAAAGCAGATATAGGCATAGCCTAAAGGTCACTTTATTGCCAGAGATGATGGGTGACCTGACTGTTGTAGCTAATAAAAGATATCAGTGAATCAAACTTTGGAGAATAGATATATGTTCATTTTTTTCCTGGTATGCTTAATGTATGGTCTTGCTTGAAGTCAGAGAAAAGTACTAATGTCTATATAATGCTGTTCAATAATATATAAAGCATGCTCATTTATAGGACTTTGAGGAATTGACTCATATATTGAAAGCATGCTACTTGAACAAAACTGTCTCATTAGTGACATTTATTTGTTTCCCAGTGTGACTATATGATTCCTGTTGTTAACGAAAAGAAAGCTTGCTAAATCCAATCTTAAATTATACTTAAATAGGGACAATGACATTAAGCCTCACTGCAACTCACCATCATTATTATAATTGTGCATTTATATAGCATTTCATATTTGCAATGTGCAAGATAAATGACCCCATATTAACTCTCCTGCTGAGTTTGGAGGGTCAGGGTGAGCATATAACTCTATTATTCAGTTAACCAAGTGAAAAGCTCACAAAACCTCATAGGAATTATTTGCTCACTGTAGCTACTATTTGCACAGCATTGGTGGTTCCCAGCTAGTGTTTACTACTGAATGGGAAAATATTTAAATCATTGTTTTTAAAATTCTGCTATTAAAAAATTCATAGCTCTTCAAAAGATTTCAGTGAATAAATATCATGGTGCTAGGAATTATATAATACAATATTTGTAATAAATTTTTTTGTGTTTATTACAATGAACTTGTAAGGGTAAAGGAAGACAATCATGATGACATCGAAGATAAATTTGAAACAGAGCCTTAAGACAGAGGGTTGATTATTTAGTAAAAGCAGGTATTCAGCTTAAGAAAGCCAAAGAGCATTCTTCCTCTTTGTTGTTTCTTGTCTCTACTCACACACAACCAAACGTATTTTAAACCTTCCAATCCTAGTCTTAGCTAAAAAGTCTGAATCGACAATATAAAAAAACAAAACAAAACAAAAACCCGAGAAAGCCCAACACTATGTTTTTGTTCCCATATCATATAATAATTGGGATATCTTCTGTTCTGAGGTTCATGTTAGGGTCTCTAACAAAATGAAAGAATCATATCATCATTTAAAATTTCTTCACCAAATAATACTTATTGTTGTTAAAAACATACCAAATTTTTACAAGCTTTAATAAGTTAGATAATCAGTTTGCATGACAAATTTCCCTAAGGGGATGAGGCTGTAGTCACCACATTCTTATTTTTAAAAGGCCAGAAGTTATAATCTTGCTTGTTGTGAGAAAACCTAAAGGGAGGCAAATTGTCAATAACTTTTGCCCCTTGATTTTAAAGTTTCAATGGTAAACTGTGAAAATAGCTGAAAATATTAGAATAAAAAATAAAGCTTTTCTACTTCTTTGCAATCCTCCAATATCAAAATCTAGCAGTTACTTTTAGATTATTGGTTAGAAATACAGAGGACATTGTGCTGCTAGTGAGGTTTGAAACAGATTGTTGTGCTTGGACACGGTGGCTCACGTTTGTAATCCCAGCGCCATGGGAGGCTGAGATGGGCAGATCTCTTGAAGTTAGGAGTTTGAGACCAGCCTGGCCAACATGGTGAAACCCTGTCTCTGCTAACAACAACAACAAAAAAAATAGCTGTGAGAGTTGGCAGGCATCTTTAGTCCCAGCCAGCTACTCCAGCTACTCAGGTGCCTGAGGCAGGAGAATCGCTTGAACCCAGGAGGTGGAGGTTGCAATGCGCTGAGATGGCACCACTGTACTCCAGCCTGGGCGACAGAAAGACTTCATCTCAAAAAAAAAAAAAAAACAAAAACAGATAGCTGTAACTTAAATGAAAGTTAAAAAAGAAAAAACTTTTCTATAAACCCGATATAATCGCAGTAGTCATCGAAAGTGTAAACACAGATATTGAAGCATTTATTTGAGTAAAAGCAAATGAACAGGTAATGCTAGCTGGAAAAGGTATTCATTGTCTTAGCACGCTAGGGATATTTACAGGAAGCTCTCAACAAGAGGCCTGAAGGTCTCAGGTAAATGGTAAAGGAGTATTCTGTCTCTGCACTCATTCATGTGCCAGGCACATAGGAGCAGGCTTCTGGGCACCAACATATAAATAAAAAGCAATATTTATCTAGAAGGGGTCGAGAACATAGTATGAAAAAGTCATAGAAAATATTGCTATCCACTCTCTAACCTGAATTATTTTCTCCACAAATTAAGAACTTTTGGAGAGTGTTCTTAGCAAACACAGGCTCAGAAGAGAGGACGGTGAATATAGTTGGGCTAAATCTCCTGAGGAGAATAAGTCACTGGATAGCCCCCTGGGAGACATACTGAGTTCAAAATATGTTATTCATCATGGTTAAGCAAATTAGAAATGAAATCATGCACCTGATACCTGGTCAAAGTACCTGGTAGAGTCCTTACCATAGAGGAAGTTCTCAAAATATTCAATGTAAGGGAAAAATTGTAGAAGAATTATGCTTTAGATCAAAACAAAACAAAAGTCAAGAACAACCTAGGATTATTTCTCAACTCCCAAAGTGTTGCGCATTAAGCTTTGCAAATACTCTAAGGACTCAAAATTCAGAGATAAAAAATTATTTCTTAAAGACAGTACAATTACAATGGTATTTGTATCACTTTTGTTTTGTTTTGTTTTGTTTTTGAGACGGAGTCTCGCTCTGTCGCCCAGGCTGGCGTGCAATGGCACGGTTCACTACAAGATCCGCCTCCCGGGTTCACGACATTCCCCTGCCTCAGCCTCCTGAGTAGCTGGGACTACAGGCGCCCGCCACCTCGCCCGGCTAGTTTTTTGTATTGTTTCGTAGAGACGGGTTTTCACCGTGTTAGCCAGGATGGTCCCGATCTCCTAACCTCGTGATCCACCCGCCTCGGCCTCTCAGTATCACTTCTTTTATTTGTTCTGACAAAAAGCTAGTCCCCCACAAAGAAAATTCTGATAACAACTTAAAATTAAATCTGCATTCAACTGAATATCTCAGATACCACAGAAAATATGTAATGATGTGCATAAGTCACAGATGTCATCATTTCAAATGCATTACTTACCAGGAAGCTATTTGAGCAAAGTAAAGTAATAAATGTGATTACTACTGAATATCAATCTTATGAAAGGTCACATAAAATTAAAAAATTTTTTTGTATAAAGAAAGAAACATTCTGCTCTGGTAATATTCATTTCTTTGTAGGCTTACTTAGAAAAAAAAATCTCTCAATAGTTATTGTCGGCATTGAAGCCAATATGATATGCATATTTGAATTTTTCTGCAAGGCAGACACATTTTTCTAGCTCAATTGAGTATCCGGTATCCGTCTTTGGAAGAAGTATTAGATGTTAACACTATTTAAGAAGAATGTTCCTTAATTGTATCCTGGAGGAAAATCCAAAGTACACCCCTACTCTAGATCCTGACTGGGAACATTAACCATTTTATTAGTATCTAACATGCTCCTGATTTAATTATAAAATGTTCACAACATTTTATCTAGGGTCAATCAGAAGGCCACTGGAAAGACACTATCATTTGAGCAAAGAACACTTTAGGAAATTTTTAAGATTTTATAAATATTGGCATAATAATAAATCTGAAAATATGTATTATGTACTAAAGACATACTAGGATAATTGAAAGAAGTTTTGCTTATTCAGAGCACCAAATAAATATTGCAACTATACGGAAGAAAATAGAAAGAAAAATTTCCCAAAGTAGCACAACTGTAACTTTATTTCGTGGTAGAAAATTTTAGACCACTGGTAGATAAATTGGGAGGATGTGTTGAATTGGATCAAAACTGACAGAGAAAGAAAACCACATTTGCTGAGAAAATGAATTATTTAAAAGAGTAGCAAATGATTACAGTCTAAAAAGTAATCACCTTGCTGACTATATTATTCTCAATATGTGTATTTCATGTAAATCACCTTGAGTTGACTGTGATTTCTAAAATGATTAATTTGGAACATGGTCTAAAAGGAGGCCGAGGTGGGCTGGATCACCTGAAGTTAGGAGTTTGAGACCAGCCTGGCCAACATGACGAAGCCCCATCTCTATGAAAAATGCAAAAATTAGCCAGGCATGGTGGCGGGAGCCTGTAATCCCAGCTACTCCACTCAGGAGGCTGAGTCAGGAGAATCACTTGAACCTGGGAGCCGGAGGTTGCAGTGAGCCGAGAGCATGCCACTGTACTTCAGCCTGGGCAAAAATAATTGAGACACTGTCTAAATATATATATATATACACACGTATATATATATGTAGTAGAGGAATAAAATGAACAGAGTTTGGAATACATATAATCCATGATTTCATAAAGCACAAGTAGATGGAATTTATTTCGAGTGTTCAAATTATTAATAGTAGTAACTAAATAAAAAAAGAAATTCTATGTAAAATACACGAATTTCACCATGTGAAAATTACTAATAAATGGAAGCCAAGAAAAAAATTATGGAATAAAATTTATTCTTCCTCATGCTTTCAAGAGTGAAGGAAAATAAACAGTTTCATTAATTATCTTATTTTTTTCCTTTAGATGAGCAATATTATTTTCCCAGGAAAAGCTAAGTGGGGCAATCACAAAATCTGAGGCAGTTCCAAAGAAATTAATTGTTTAAACGTTAAAACTGTCAGGAAAAACATAGTAAAGTTTGATAATTACAGTCATGTTTGACACTAAATGATAGTTTTTCTAGAGTTTTGTTTGGCCATATCATTATTTGTCAATTTTTTCATAGGTAGAGAAACTTCAGACATAAGGCATTGCAAACTGCCCAAAAGAACATTGTGTTTCCATTATGTTTTTTTTTTGTCTTCTCATTGTTTCATTTATTTTTCTGTTTTTTAGAATCAGTCTTACTCTGTTGCCAAGGCTGGAGTGCAGTGGCATGATCATAGCTCACTGCAGCCTCAGACTCCTAGGCTCAAGCCATCCTCCTTCCTCAGCCTCCCAAAGTGTTGAGATTACAAGGGTGAGTCACCCCACTCAGTTGTTTTTCATTTTTAATTGTACTTTATTGCCAACCTGAAAAATTAATCTTAGTATCTTATCATGAGAAAAATGGCTAATTTATAACAGTGAATAATTAAGACACTCAAATATTTTAGTTTACCAATTTATAATGAAATATTTTGATGAGTTCATCCCAATTTCTTCTGGCATTTCCACCCTGATTAAACTCAGGCTGGCACTGACAAAGGACTGAACTTCTGTTTTTCCTATTATTCACAAACACCAACACAGCTATTTTCTTCAAAAAGAAGGCAAATCAAACAAGTTCAGCAGAGATATGTTTAAATAATTCATGGACATCACCTTTAATATGGGAGAACTGCGTATCTCCACATTAGATCATAATCCCTGTTCTTCCCATGACATTCATTTTGTGGCTATCATTTGTGTCTGGTGACTGTACCTTCTTTTCTAAACTTCTCCTTCACTACAGCTGAAATATTTATGCTCTAGGTCAGTGGTTCTCAGCCAGGGGTGATCTTACCCCTGAGGAGACATTTGAAGATGTCTGGAGTCATTAATGCTGTTCATAATTGGAAGATTGTGGCTACTGGCAACTAGTGGGTAAAGATCAGAAGTGCTGCAAAACAACCTGCAGTGCACAGGACAACCCTCCACAACAAAGAAACTTTTGGCCCAAAATGTCAATAGTGCCAAGGCTGAGAAATCCTGGTCTAGCTATACCTTGTCAATGACTTAATCTCTTTTTATTTATCATAACTCTTTACTGAAGTGTCTGTGTTCAATTATGTAAGTTTCACATAGCCCTTTGTAATCTACTTCCTATTATCTTTTAAAAGACAGGAAGTCCTGGGATGTTCTGCACAGAGCTCTTATACTGGTCATCGGAAGCTATTTTATAATCCTTGATATGGAGATGCTTCTTTTCTCTCCATACTTCCTTTATCCTTCTTCCATATCTGTTTCCTCTGTCCATTCTTTGCATTTTCCTTTCTCTATCCCTTCCTTTATTGCTCTATCTTACCTAACAAACATAAAAAACTGAAACATGCTGTTTTTGTTTGACATATATATTGAAATATGTATATGCTTGTTATTAAACAGTTACTTGAGGGAATATTGTATGATTTATCTGTAATAACTTAAAAAACTGGTTGCTATCTACTATGGGATCCTTGACAGAAAAAAATCATCTCTCCCATCTCTGAACTCCTTGTAGTCCTTTCACGTGGTTTCATTCCCAAGCTTCTTTTCATAGTCTTCCTTGTATTATACTGCTTTTATGCTCCAAAGTCCTAGTACAGTGCTTTGTATATAGTAGGCACTCAAGAAATACTTGTTAAAATAAACTTTCTGTGAGCCATTGGCTTTCAAAGAAAAAAAGCAAGCTGTGTATTTTGAGATGGAAATGGGATAACATTTGGTATGTTAATTCATTTTTTCAAATTTATCTTCTAGCAGCATTTCTGCTGATTATCTTCTTTAGTGACAATACTTATTCTTATAATACCTATGTTTCTGAGCACTTAAAAAGTTATTTTAACATAAGAGAAAAGTTTCACCAAAAGTTTATAGTATATTCAAACCACCCCACACAGTAATAAATCACAAAAGTAGAGGCAAAAATATGTAAAGAATGTATATATTGAGATGCTGACTTGGTTCATGATGCTGAAGTCACATGCCTCTAGTTAATAAATGTATACATAAAAAAGATCTTACAATGAATACTTAAATCTTTTAATTATATGCGATAAGGTAAAGCTACTTAATTAGATAAAGCTACTATTTTTTTAAAAAAGAAAAAGTTAAGCATGAGTATCCTCTTTGGAAATGTTCACAAGAACTGGCATTGTCCATGTTGTTGACTACAGAACCCACTAATTGTCTTATAATAAGCAATAAATTACTTGAAGTCTTATTATGAAACGAGTGGGCAGGAATAAGTATTTCTGAAATGCTCTACTTTCTTTTTGGTTGGAAAATGATAATGTTCCATAATGATATCTGGTGACTATTAAAATTATATTCTTCTTGAAATAAAACATATAACCTGAAACATCAAATTTTAGAGATGAGCAAAATGCTTTTTCTGGGATTGTCCAATAATCAAACTAAATACGAAGTATAAAAATTCTTCTGAAGAGAATAATTGATAGTCACTTCTCCTGAGAGGAGTGCTTTCTCTATGAAAATGAAGATAATAATTTAGGAGAAATGTAATATTTATCTTTTAGGAAAGATTCAGAATCTTCCCTTAGCAGGAAAATAAAGCCTGAAAATAGTTTGGCTGTGGCATTTTCTCTCCTAAGGTTTCAAAAATTCTAAACCAGTAGTAATTGTATCAAGAAGACATAGAGATATTATTTTTTTTCTTAACAAGCAGTGGCCATCTGAAATGAACATATTTTATGAAACAATCTATTCATTTGTATAAATATACTTGTAATTTGTATTAAACATGCAAAGACACCAAATATAATTGATCAAATGAATCCAAACTATGTCTTTAACTATCAGTGTCGATATTTGTCAGTAAATTCCCTAAGATAGGATCTGGCAAAAAGTAGGAGTTCAGTAAATATCTGTTGAATGAAGAAACTATTGAGTAGTTAAGATATTGTAGAGAACACACACAGAATTAAGATAGCATGTATGACAGATAATATAATCAAAAAGAAATTTCGAATAATTGTTTAAAAACTTGCTTTGTCAAAGATAGAGAGTTACCAAAAAGCAAGTTTATATGATAAACAGGTAAGCTTTGGTTTCATAGAGAAATCCTTTCTAAATTGCATCTCTCATTAATCTGTAACAAAGCAAAATAAGCTTGACTTCTATGTTAAGTGATAGAAGTCACTTTTGTTCTGTAACCTGCAACACTTAGCATCAGGCATTTGATAATGTGATTTTCATTTTACCCTAGTCCTGTATACACCCATTTCTAGCTCACAAACACTTGTTTGTCATTGACTTCTGTATAATTAGTATTTCACTACTAAGAAAAATTCTCAAGGGAACCAAAGAAGGAAGTAATCTAGTATTCATTTTAAAGAAAAGTCCTGTCTTTTTCACTGTATCACTTTGTTCTACAAGATACTCAATCACTTTTGCCTTCAATTGCTTCTTCTACAAAATGGAATTAGTAATAGTTTAGGATTGTTACAAGGATTGAGAATAATAAAAATTAAGATAATTGCTATAATCAATATGATTGTGATGCTAAAGTAAAAATATTGATACCCTTGGAAGGAATAACTGTTTAATGACCCAACTCTTTCTCATCCATACATAGGATGCAATGTGGTGTCAAAAAAGGGATCAACCTAGGGTACAAGCCATATGTTTTCCATGACATGGTAAGTGTATGAAATCATTCTCAAATTTTTTCTAGTATTGTGTTTAAGTATTAATGTTTTCATTAGGGAGAATGAATCAAGTAAAACATTGCATGCTTATTGTTTTTAATCTGTATTGAGTTCTATTATTTTAACATTCATCTCAAGCTGATACCCAACTAATATAAAGGAGAGCACCTGCTCTATTATCCCAGAGTCAATGATTTTCTATTTAGTTACTAATTTGCTTGTTATGGTATAAAGGAATCCTGTATGGTTCATCTATTTTTTTGTGAGTTACTTCCTTAAATGCAGGCTTTCAGTTAAAATTTCTTTATTGTATTCTATTTTCTTTTTTTTCTCTTTTTTTTTTTTTTTTTTTTTTTTTTTTTTTTTTTGAGACAGAGTCTCGCTCTGTCGCCCAGGCTGGAGTGCAGTGGCTGGATCTCAACTCACTGCAAGCTCTGCCTCCCGGGTCCACGCCATTCTCCTGCCTCAACCTCCGGAGTAGCTGGGACTACAGGCGCTCGCCACCTCGCCCCGCTAGTTTTTTGTAATTTTTTTTTTTTTTTTTTTTTTGAGTGACGGGGTTTCACCGTGTTAGCCAGGATGGTCTCGATCTCCTGACCTCGTGATCCGCCTGTCTCGGCCTCCCAAAGTGCTGGGATTACAGGCTTGAGCCACCGCGCCCGGCCCCTTGTATTCTATTTTCTATATACAATTTTATTGTTAGAGTTGAATGAAAAACGAGAGAAGAAAATGATACTGAAAAAGAAACATCTTGAAGGGTGTGGAGGCAGATGGAAAACAGTCAAATATCAAAATAATGTAGCGTTAGTTTTAGTTTCTTTTCAAAAGTATTCTGGAGAAGAAAAGAAACAATAAAAGGAAAACTATCACTTATTAAATGACAGGTACTGTGCTAGGAAGAACTTCCGCATGTTAGCGTATTTCATTCTTGCCCTCTACCTGGAGAGGAGGAAATGGCTGGGTTGCAAGTTGGAAGTTCTTAACCAGATATATATCTGCATCTCCCAAAAGTCAAGAACTGTCACTATCGTCGTTATTGCTCTGAGGATAACGGCTGCCTTTATGGGGTGCTGCTCAGATGTGTTGACCAAAATAATTTCTCACTCAGGAAACAGACTTTTCAAACTAGTGATAGACGCGACAGATGCTTTAGTTGGCGATTGTGCTGAAAGTTTCAGCATTGCTGTTCCTATTATTTGAATTGAAAAAAATGAAGTGTGTATCCAGAGCTATAAAATTGATACCTTTTATAAATACTGACTTTAAAATAATGAGAGATGAACTACCTCACAAATGACAATGATCCTAGCAATAATTGCAAACTTAATATCACTTAAAAAATTACTGCATCACAAACCAAACTTAATCTACCACATTATAGTTCTAATTTAACTATTAAGCTACTGATTAAATGTTGTATTAAATTTATAATAAATATTAGTTTATAGTTTACCATCTTTACATTGATTGGTCATAATGAGTCATTTCGTTATTACAAATCCTATGCTCCCGTTCATTTGGAGGAAGTGATGCTGTCCTTCAAGTCACACAGAAATGGTTGTCTGGCATATGAAAGAAAATGCTTAACATCACTAATTATCAGGGAAATGCAAATCAAAACCACAATGGGATACCATCTTACTCCTGTAAGAATGATCAGAGTTAAAACATCAAAAAATAATAGATGTTGGTGTGGATGTGGTGAAAAGAGAACACCTTTATATTGCCAGTGGAAACGTAAACTAGTACAACTACTATGGAAAACAGTATGGAGATTCCTTAAAGAACTAAAAGTAGAACTGCTATTTGATCCAGCGATCCCACCACTGGGTATCTATGCAGAGGAAAATAAGTCATTATATGAATAAGACACTTGCACACACATGTTTATAGCGGCACAATTTGCAATTGCAAAAATATGGAAGCAGCCTAAATGCACATCAAGCAATGAGTGGATAAAGAAAATGTGATATATATATACACCATGGAATACTACTCAATCATAAAAAGGAATGAAATAATGGCATCCGCAGTAACCTAGATGAAGTTGGAGACCATTATTCTAAGTGAAGTAACTCAGGAATGGAAAACCAAACGTTGTATGTTCTCACTTATAAGTGAGAACTAAGATACGAGGATGCAAAAGGCATAAGAATGATATAATGGACTCTGGGGACTCGAGGGGAAGGGTTAGAGGCGCATGAGGAATAAAAGACTACACATTTGGTGCAACATACACTGCGACTCATCGGGTGATGGGTGCATCAAAATCTCAGAAATCATCAGTAAAGAGCTTATCCACGTAACCAAAAACCACCTGTACCCCAGAAAATATTGAAATAATAATGATAAAAGAAATGTTGGACTGGAACACCACAGCTATGCAAATTTTCTCAGTTTTGTCTTTAATTCTAAGCCCTGGCCAGCCAAATAATACTAACTCTGTTCAGTCTGATTTGTTAAACAAAGCGCCTATTTACTTACCAGTTGATAATAAGAAAATGTAAGTAGATGTGCAGACTCAATTCGCATCTACATTTCTATGACTAGGAATAAAAATCTGCTAAAATTAGTATTCACCTCATCAACCATTAAGAAATGAATGATAAAATAGTTTTCTAATCCCAGGTAGGAAAAGTACTATATGTATAATTCAGCTGAACCACGTGAACTACTTATTAAACCTGACTTTTAAATTATAAGAGGATTTTAAAATTATGTCATGGTTACTTATGTATGTTTGTCATTAATAGAAATTCATTTTTCTACATAGTGGTGTGTGCTGTAGGACAATTGCCACAGCATTGGAGTAGCACTTTTCCCAGATGCATGTGTATTTCTTTTTTTTTTTTCTTTCTTTTTCTTTTCTTTTTGTTTTTTGTTTTTTGAGATGGAGTCTCGCTCTGTCACCCAGGCTGGAGTGCAGTGGCATGATCTCGGCTCACTGCAAACTCTGCCTCCCGGGTTCAAGCGATTCTACTGCCTCAGCCTCCCTAGTAGCTAGGATTACAGGCATGTGCCACCACACCTGGTTAATTTTTGCATTTTTAGTAGAGATGGGGTTTTACCATGTTGGCCAGGCTGCTCTCGAACTCCTGACCTTAGGTGATCCACCTGCCTCAGTCTCCCAAAGTGCTAGGATCACAGGCATGAACCATCACACCCAGCCGTGAATGTCAATTACAGGTTTGTTTTTTGTCTTTAAACAAGTGTCATACTTTATGAAGCAAATGGAAATTCCTCTGAGACTTTGGAATAACAAATATTACCTAAGGAAAGCTTCAACATTTATGACCATTTTAACATTGATAACTATTCTACAGAAAACTTTAATGAAGATCAGGAGCATAGTACAAAAGGAAAAAGCTTGAGACATTAAAAGTTGTCCAAGAATGGAGTTGATATTTATAAAAGAAGGCAGATAAAATGAATTGTGTATTAAGAGACCATTGGTTAAGAGTCTCAACTGCACTTTACATTTATATATGAATTACCCTCATTATTTATTTGATTAAAAAACAATAATACTTTTAAAACTTACATTATTCAGAAATTACACTTGTAAACTCTACAGATCATATTAACTGGTCTCAAAATTAGACAAAAAAGTCTAATTGTTAATTTTAATTGCAATATAATCTTAATCTTAGTAACAATACACAATTCATAATAAAATAGAAACAAATTTTAGGCATTTACCCATTCTTTGATAAAAGAATTACAAATATTTTTAAAGAATAGATATAACACAAGTGACATTTTTAAGCAATGTACTAGTAAATGATGGAGTATAGGATACCTTGAAATGATGTTGAAAGACTTTCAAATTCTCAAATCAATGAAAGTACATAAAATGTGTAAAACACAAATACAGTATTAAGTAATGCATAATGCACATGATGTGTTGTGAAAGTACAAATATAATTGTGTCTATGAACCAGCACTATTCCAAATTGTTTTCTAAACAGTGTAAACTTATTTTTCATCTGTATTTCCCACTTTGTATCTTGCTACACATGCTAAGTAACTGTTCTGCATAGTATTTTCCAAAGCAGTTTTAAACCCTTATAGGAAGAAAATATAGCTGGGGTAAATGACAGGAATAATCTTTCAAATTTATAAAATATCTTCTAAACGTCAGTGTAATTAAGTCAGTGTCATGAACTCAACTATTACTGTAATTTTCAAAATGATGTTCCCATCATTGACTTTACACACAAATTTTATTTAACCTAAGAAAAGCATCAGTTATAGAAGCTACATCGAATATTAAAATAATTTAAAATTTTTCTCACTCTTCTTTCAAAATAAAAATAAATTGAAATTCATGAGTTTTTGTATTATTTATTTTGTTCTTATCTGAAACATTATAAAAGTATTGCTATTTTTATTTAAGGTGCGGATATGTAAAATAAAATTGCATAAAAGTTATATAATTTATTTTACAGTTATATCCATTGATGTGTGCCATAAGTCTTTTGTAATCTGTTTTAAAATGTTATTTTTAAATTTTAAAAAAATAAGATATATAAATATACTGTGTGGAAGTAATATGGGTAAAATTTCCTTTCCTTTCTAGCCTTGCCTACTTTCTAAATTAAATGAAAGATTTTAAATTTTAGACAGTTTAAAGAGTTTACATTTTTAAATGATTCATAACATTTTATTTTAATTAAAAATAGCAACCTTGCCCACCTTGATAGACCTAAGGGCCTCTCAGAAATAAGTTTCTAAAACATTCTAACATTGGACCTTCAGCCTCAACTAAAGATGAATAACTCTAGCAATAAATTATCAAAGTTACCACTAAAAGCAAAAGTAATAGTACTATCTAATAGGGGGAATAATAGTTCCAAAATGTGTATGTGCTCAGTTACGTAAAATTGCTTACATTCTTTGTTTCTCTATTTGTCCATGAAGAAGAGCTCTGGGGAATGTTGACCCAGTGGGGAATTATTTCTGGAACATGCTATGAAGTGGGGTAACTAAAAATTACGCCTTCAGCTGAAGAATTTTCACATTATAATCTGGTAAACAGTTTTAGATAACAAAGTTATTTTTATAAAAGATTCATTTTAATCATGTCTGGGAACAATAAAATATTGAAAGTGGTGAATGCTAATAAGGAAGGGCTGTCATGAAAGTTACCAAAATGATCTCAATTTATAGTGTTGCTTTGAAAAGGATTTGTTCTATATCACCTGCCCTTCAGAGAATGAGGTTGTAATTATGATCATAAGATGATCAGGCCAATTTCCTTAATGATGAAAGCTTCACTAAAACAGGGGATACTGAATATAATCATTTTCTATTATAATATCAGGTAGCAAAATCACCACCACTACCTGTGCACATCAGCTAATTTGAGTAATAACATTTTTAACACGGATAAAGTACTGGCGAGGTAGAAATAGTTAATCCGATCCTCATTTTTTGCCTCTGCGAAATAAAACAATTGAATTAGACTCTTTTTTGTTCTAAAGTGCTGTGACTCTATGATAATCCACTGCTATGACTCTATGATAATCCACTGCTATAACCTGCTTTAGATAAACGTATGGCACCTGGCAGACATCTGACACTTAGGCAATCCAGAGATTGACAATCCCCCTGGTAGCAGGTTACTGTCTAATTTCAGGTTTATATATGTTAGGCAAAGATTCAACTTTCTGAAAGGTGCATCAACACATGTAAACATACACAGTAATAAAACACACTGTGCCAGTTCCAGTAGGAGGTTAGCGCTTCACTAATGAATTCAGAAGTCATCTAATTGGTCCAATGAAAAGAGATAGTTTTACTGACAGAGTCTCCACACCACTGAAGGTGTGAAACAAGAATATTCTATTAATATCTTGCTTATAAGCTGTGTAGTCAAGATAATTAAGTATTGTTCTTGTGGAATGAGAAGATTTAATTAGTCTGGGACATTTAGAAACTATTAATAAAAGTCTAAATATTCATCAATCTTACAGCTGCTGTTAACTGGTTCACTAATACATTATAGTGGAATTTATTAATGATATAAATTAATGGTATTTATGGTATAAATGTTATAAATTAATAAAATATTTTTAAAGATGATGATAACCTTTAGAAAACAAATATCCATCAAATTTGAAGGTCACTAAAATGTCATGCCTGCAGTATACAAATTCTATTACTGTTCTTGTTTCCCTTTCAGTGAATCAAACTACATCTCATTATTAATTGAAAGATTTTAGTCTTTCAATCTATTGATGTATTTATATAAACTTCTTACCTGTCTAGACTTCAAGAAAAAAAGTTTTTTATGGCAGAGATTTTTGTTTAAAAAAGCTATTATAAATTAAATTTTAAAATAGTAAACCATTTATATCATGGTTATTTTTTAAGTATCTTGTTTTAGTCCTTTTCCTGTAAAGATCTACTTTCAATGTACTATAATGAGGAGAAATACAACCCTTCCACTACCATTCTCATTTTCTTAGATTTGGTATTTTTGCAAAAAAAAGCTGCAATACTTTATATGCCAAAAAAGCATTTGCACTTATTCTTAGAGTGTTTTTAAAGAGTCTCTTAAAAGTAGAAATTATCTGCCTATTTTCCTTAGAAAAATATCTCCCCCTTTCAAGAAATTGCCAAGAGAACCAGGGTAACAACTAAATAAAAGTAACTTAAAAAAAATTTAAGGCTGTGAAATAAGAGAGGTATTTTGTGTTATTACATACCTGGCTTCTAAGAAGAAAATAAAGCACATTCCAAAGCATACTTTTACTTTATGAAGAACATTTAATTTCAGGATAGGCAATGCCTCTTTTAAAGTAAGTATAAGCTTTAGACTTTTGTCCAGCTACGTTAAACTTTTAGCCAAAAGTTCTTAGAGCAATATCTTTACTTG
The DNA here is from genome assembly GCF_049350105.2 of Macaca mulatta. Taxonomy (NCBI): domain Eukaryota; kingdom Metazoa; phylum Chordata; class Mammalia; order Primates; family Cercopithecidae; genus Macaca; species Macaca mulatta. Next base: position 121,267,828 of record NC_133426.1, on the reverse strand, counting down.
ACATTAGTTAATAATTTCTATTGAAATCTTTAGTCTCGAACAGGTAACATTTTTACAAAATGTGACAAGCAAACAAACATGATAGAAAGCATAATAGGATACTTCAGGGAAGTTCTAAGATAAAACTGATGAAAAAATATAAAAATACTAAATTAATACACAATAACAACTGAGTAGCTTGTGAAATCTATTGATACAGTTTATCTCAAAGGGCCCTCAATATAAAGTTGTTTGCTTATGTTATTAAAATAGAATTCATATTAATTAAATACATTTTCGCTCCTGGCAAAGGTCATCTTTTTTTTCAGGGAAAGATATGTGCCTTAGTAATTGTATGAACTTGTACAGAGAATAATTTTATTTCAAAAGATAATTCTCCAAACAAATTTTTAAGTGTAAAAAAAGATAATTCTCAGAAGTCAAGCAATTTGAACAGAGAGTCATTCTTTTACTAGGTCATATTGTCTGAAATTTCTAAACGATTGTTCTTTTTTTGTTTTGTTTTTGCTTTTTTGAGATGGAGTCTCACTCTGTCACCCAGCTGGAGTGCAGTGGCACCATCTCGGCTCACTGCAACCTCTGCCTCCCGGGTTCAAGCAATTCTCGTGCCTAAGCCTCCCGAGTAGGTGAGGTCCCGAGTAGCTGGGATCACAGGCCACCACACCCAGCTAATTTTTGTGTTTTTAGTAGAGACAGGGTTTCACCATGTTGGCCAGGCTGGTCTCAAACTCCTGAGCTCAAGTGATCCACCCGCCTTGGCCTCCCAAAATGCTGGGATTACAGGTGTAAGTCACTGTGCCTGGCCAGCTTGTTCTTCTTTACCAATACATAACTTTGATGGATGATGAGTCACTTTATCCCTCTCCCCTGATACCTGGATGAAACTTCAGCTTACATTTACTAGGGATAGAGAAGGCAAGTAAAAAAAAGATTTAAAAGTCTAAATATGGCATTCAGGTACATCTGTGTGTGAATGTGTTTGTTTTGTATGACTAAATGATATAATACCATACATGAATAGCAGTTTCAGGATAAATTATGTCTATCCTCGGTCTATTATATTCATCATTTATTTTTCAACAAGTGTTGTAAAGAACCTCAAAGAGTGATCATTTGTCTTTTGGGTATGTAACAACCACCGATGGATTAAAAATAGTTAAAAACAGTCTATGTTTCCAAAGCTTAAGTGTTTCATTAGGCTTCCAAGAGTGATACAGAGTTGTCATCTCCATCATGGTTGGTCTGATCATATTACGATCATAATTACAACCTCATATTTTGGCATCTGATCAGTAAGATATGCTTGCCTGGTATTATCAATATGGGTACCTATTTTCCAATTTGGCAGAAAGGGAATCTTCTAGGTACAGTTGAATAATGTTAAATTGATGGATATCTTCGAATGAAGTGAACAAAGGCAAATTGCTCCTTTTCAAGTAGTTATGTGCATTACACTGTTCCACTTCTTAAAAGAAAAGCCTAAAGAGAAATGTAAGATGAAGCCTATTATACACCAGTATTTTATAGAGTTTCAGAATCACCAAGAAAAGGTATTGGGAATGGAGGGAAGGAAAGGCGGAGGATGAGCAAGAGACAGACCTTATCTCTAAATGAACCACAGATTTATTTCTCTTTTCCTGGGTAAACAAAAGAAACAAGATTTATTCCGATGAAGAATGTTAGGAACCTTTACTGTAAAACTTAAGTAGCAGAAAGCTCAGGAAATAGACTTTTAAAGAGAAAGAAAAATAAATTGTATTTCCAAGGCAACCTTATTTTTCTGAACTTTGAAATCCTAAAAAGAGCGGCTTATTAAACAATATAAAATGCACATTTACATACGGAAATATGTAGACATTTGAATTTTAATGTGTTGCCGCCCACCAATTATAGATAATAAGTAGTCCAGTTTTAGAAGATTCAGTTTCTACTTAAAATAGTATTACTCATTTAAAAATATATATAAAAAGTTATTGCTGGCAGAAGATGGCAAATTTTAATCACCAATTTAATCTCAATTGTAGCATTTTAAAGATATGCATTTATCTTTCTTCCACGAACGCTTTAAATATGCTTCTTTGTGGTTCTAGGTATTCCTTTCTTGTTCCATTTATTAAAAAAGAAAATTGCTAGCCTGTTAAATAAATATCCTAATGTTTAAATCCTTTTCTCTGAATACAAGGTAATTATATCTTAATGGCATGTATACATTTTAAATAATTGAATTTTATAGGTGGCAAAACTTATTTAAAAATAAGTCTCAGGTTAAAATTGTTCAGCTAGTCAAGATGAAAAATATCCTCCTAAAAATTAAAATAAGGAATCTATGTGTTCCTTATCTCATTTTTATTGAATGCATTTTATTTGTTTCTTCCTTTCTGATATTGCTGACCATACAACTGTGTATTTGAAGCCTCATGTTTATGGAAAGAGGAACATAGTTATTAGAAAGCACACAGGCAAAGAGGAACGTGTTTGGACAATAGAAAACTCTAATGTATTTCCTAACACATTACAAAAACACTAAGGTTAGTTCTTTTCAGCATAAGTTCACACTGTAGAAAGCAGAGGACTGACTACCAAGATTTGGTAATCTTGAGATTAGATTACCAAAATAGCCGGCATTTTGCAAAAGAGGGTTTTTCACATTAATCTGAGAGACAAAAGGCAAACCAGAGAAAACATTATTGAAGGAGGAAGATTACTTCATCTTTTTGGAGCTGGAGGTTAAAAAACCCAACTGCAAATTGTAACTTGAGTCCTTTTATCCTTTTGTTTCTTGCAGTGTTACTCAGTGCTAAAGCTTGCTCTGCCACTAGTTGATTTAGGATAAGTCGTTCTCTTGAAGCATCAGTTTTTTCATCTTTAAAATAGAGGTAACATCTATTTCAAAGAGTTGTGGGAAACATATGAAATCCAGCAAGTAAAAGTACGTAATTCCTAGTAGGAACTCGAAAGATGTTAATTATAATAATTATTAAGCCTAGCAAAGATCAAGGGAGGTGATTTAATAATGCTATCTAAGTGTAAATAGTAATCTTACCCAGAATAAAATAACCAACTGTCCTCAATTTCCACTAAGGGAATGGAATATGGGAGAGGATAAAATTTTGGTACAATATATTTAACTTTGATATAAGAAAGGAAGATGCTGAAATGTATTAAGTATTGAAATAGGATTCCGGATGAAGCATAAGGCTGGTAATCAGACAAGATGAGCTTTCCATGTTGCTGTCAACAATGTTAACAAGTATAATACGTTACATTCCCTTCCAGCATCTAAATTACTTAAATGTCTAATATGTGCACCATGTTCTGCATGGCAGTATTTTATACCTAGAAAGCAATGACAGGCTTTTTCTGTGGAAAATGTTAGGTTTGAAGTAGCAAAATTTTGAAACAAATAGGATAAAGGGACATATAATTTTTAAAAAATTAACATTAATTGTTGCTTTAAATAAAGTCTCTACAGAAGCCTTTTTGTTTTGAAGGAGTTAACAATATGCCACCCCAAAATATGCCATTCTGGCATATTGACGATTTTGAGTCAAAGACACTTGAAAACAAGCAGATACAAGAAGATCATCCAAACTTCATTCTGTTTCTTAGAAACAAGAGATGAAATTCCCATGTGAAAGATGTCTTCCTTATACCAGAAGGAAAGTTTCATTCTTACCATCAAGGATGAGGTGAGACCAAGAAAAATCTGTACAAACACACTATGTCAGACTAACCCTTATTTCCTGCCACATCTCCACCCAAACAAATCCCATAGCCCTAGACCTTTTGCCTTGTCACATTTTCACAATTTATTATTTTTTGTCCAATCCAGCATATAGGTGTTCAACTCTAACGATGTCATTGGGTCTTCATTTTCTTAAGTCTCCTGTGTTATGTAGTTTGTATTAAAGGTACTTGTATGCTCTTCTCCTGTTGTTCTGTCTTGTGTCAATTTAATTCGCAGGTTCAGCTGGAAAAACACCCTAAGAGTTTAGAGGCTAAATTTTTCCTTCTCTATGGTATACATTACTCACTTAATAAATTGCTTTTAATCGCCACAGAATTTAACCTACCAACTAATGTTTTGCATAATTTCATTTATTTTTCATTCTTGGCAAGATAATTAAGAAACTTCATGGGTATTAGAAGTGGCTTTAGGACCTGGTAATTAACTACTGTCTATTCAAAGATGAAACAATTTCCTTTCTGTTATTTTGGTCATCTAATTCTGTTTATTTTCTCTATGGTTCCAAATTTAAGTAAACAAATTGTAACAAAAATTGCCCAATAGTGAAATCAAGTGAAGTAGATATAGTTTGTAATATGCAGATATAAATCAGTATAATCCAATTCAAAAGTTATGAATTTAGTATGAGTTACACATTAGTAACCAAGAAAACATTATTCTAGAACTTAAATTTTACTGATTCAGAGATGACATCATAGCCTTTAGGAGGCTCAGTGTGGCATGATGGGAAAAGCAGTGAGCTAGAAGTGAAGACCTAGATTCTATTTTTGTGAACCTGGGCAAGACTATCTTTTTAGCATGTAATTTCCTCTTCTATTTACATCTCTTATGTATTATTGCAAGCTATTAGGTTTAGGAATACAGTTACGAGTATAAAATGGCTTATCTCATGGAGCTTACATTCTAGTTGAGCGTGATTTTCTCACTGGATTATCTCCAAGGTCATCTTCACTTTTAAAAATCTGTGACTTTTAAAAATCTGGGCCAGGTGCAGTGGTTCACGCCTGTAATCCCAGCACTTTGGGAGGCCGAGATGGGCAGATCACTTGAGTCCAGGAGTTCAAGACCAGCCTGGCCAACATGGTGAAACCCTGTCTCTACTAAAAATACAAAAATTAGACGGGCATGGTGGAGCATGCCTGTGATCCCAGCTACTTAGGAGGCTGAGGCGAGAGAATCACTTGAACCTGGGAGGTGGAGGTTGCAGTGAGCCGAAATCACACTATTGCACTCAAGCCTGGACTGCAGAGCAAGACTCTGTCTCTAATAATAATAATAAATAAATTTAAAAAATAAAAATCTGTGATACTAAGGTTCTTTAAGACTGCCAAGTATAAGCCAGCATTGCGTGTAGAAAAAGCAAAGTACATAACAACTGCCTATTAAGTATGGAATAAAAAAAAATACGAAAATAATCAGGCCCCTGGCCACAGGAGGGGCTTAATTCATAATTGTTCACATAATCATCTCTTAGACTCTTAAATTCTTAGAAGCTAAAAATCTAGCTGTGTTTCCAAGGTGTGGCTTAGTAGGTTTGTGTTTCCAACATTTTACTTTTCTGCTTTGTATTTTTACTTTATTTATTTTTAACATTTTTCTTTAGGAAACTCTTGAGGAAGCCCAGGAGGATGTCTTATTTGTGGGGGAACATGAACCCTGTTAATTGTCTGATTACTGGGCAGCAAGAACATTTTATTAGTGAAATTCATACCTTTTCTAACTATGTAGTTACATAATAAAAATAGAATGTCTTAAGACTAACAGTTTCAAAGTGATCCATGAGAAACTGAATGAGGGGGTGGGAGATGAAAATTCCTATATCTTTTGAAATGTTGTTACCTAGACCTAAGTGTATAATGTCCTTAAAATCTATGATACTTTACAAAGCACTTTCACATTCATTATCTCATTTGAGCCTCACAAGATTGTGATTACCAGAATGTGAAACAGGTAGGGAAGAGCAATGTAAATGCTATCTTTCCTATCAAATAATTATTCATGAGGCTCTATTCATTCCCCAAAATGGTCTGCCTACTAATCTCCAATCTGCCACTGTATCACTAGAGCTTAGTTTTCTCTCTCTTATCTCGACCCTCACTGCCAAATCAACACCAGCATTGTGTAGTTTTGCCTGTTACTTTTTTTCAATTTCAATTAGGAACAGGGGAGTAAGAATATAGGTGAAAAGGTTGACAGGATTTGAAGGGGGTTAGTTTGATCTTTTTAATTTAGGTCTGTTTCACATCAATCTGTCTAAACGTGTGTGTGTGTGTGTGTGTGTGTGTGTGTGTGTGTGTTTGTGTGTGTGTCTGTGTGTGTGTGTGTCAGAGAGAGAGGGAGAAAGAAACACCAAATACACAGTCTCAAGATATTTTCTCATGCACATAACTGTCTGATCAACGTTTAATATTTACTACATGTGCAGAGAAAGAATCATTCTGTCCATACTTTATTCATGCAGGATCTATTTACCTTGATTTATGCTGGGGTCCAAAAATAATTCAAAGCACAGGGAAGAGGAGAGAAGAATGGCCAGAACTTCTGATTCAAAAGTAATTTTATATTATAAAATGTCGTTTCAAAGCAGTACTGAATGATCTTATGTATCATAAAAGCTCAAGAAAATAGAAAAGAAGAGTGCTTTAGGACATCTATTCTTTTAGCCATGGCATTAGGGGATCATTTTGATGATCCGGTAAGCCATAGAAGGAAAAAGTGGTGACATTAAAAAGGGACATAGTAATATTTCCTTTTTTCCTAACCTTGGGTACACGGGACTGAGCTCTCTTATGCTCTGAGTAGGCAGAAAACAATTGCAAGAAGTTTAGTCTGTTTGTAATTATCATACTTTTCTCCTTTATTGACAATATTCAAGATTGTTTACATACCATAAAGGCCAGCGTGATCTATTATTAATGAGGAATTATCTTCTGAGCTTTTTAATTTTGAAAATTATCAAGTCTTATGGTGTTTCAAAATATAAGGCCTTATTTTGTCATTAAGAGACTGGTGACAAAAAAATAGCATTTTAATTTTTGTCTAGTACACTGTTTCATCGTACCATGGTTAAAATTCCAGTAAGTGCTTCATCATTTTATAGGGTTGAACATTTTCTTGTAGTTAACTGAGGTTTGTCCTCTAAAAAGAAGAAAAAAACAACTAATATTTCATTGAGATATAGTTTTTCCAGATAATTTAAGAGTTGAATTATCAAACTGTCTCTGAATCTGTCTCTTCCTTTTATCTAGGCCATCATCAACTTTCATCTAGATTATTCCAATAGTCTTGCCATATTTTTCCTTGCTTCCAGACTCTTACCCATTTCAGTTCTTCTCAAGATTGCCACCATAGTTTATTTCCCATATGAGATAAAATCATGTTGTCCATCAGTTCGGGAAATCTACATTGACCACACAGTAAAACTCAAACTCTTTAGAACTTAAACAAAATTTCCACAACCTACTTCTCATTTCCCCCTTCAACACGGGCCCTGCAAGTACACAACAAGAACATATGCCAACACATCTAACACAAATCATATTATGTTTCTTGAACATGTTAGACACCTTTATGCCTCTATGCCCTTATTAATACAGAGAGGAAGTCAAATACAATTGCTCAGAATTTGAATTCAATTAAGGAGTCCCATCACTGAACTGAAGGAAGATTTCAAGTAAGTAAATCTTGCTTTCCTTCTATCCCTTGAATTTCACACACACCCACTCAGGCCACCTGTTATCCGAATAGTTTTTGGCTCAATGCAAATAATTCCAGAGTGGTCTTTTGATGGTTTTCTAAAGATTTAACAAATTGTGCAGAGCATATTCATTCTGATCTAAAGGCAAAAAGTACAAAATCAAAAGAGTATCACAGGGCAATAATAACAAATTATGTGAGCCCTTTATTTGACACATGATTTCCCACATTCCAACTTAAAAACTCTCATGAGTACATCTGTCAATAATTAATAAATTCGTATGAAATAAAAAATGTATATTACAAGTCAAAATGTGTTACTCTTTCAGATTACAATGAATTCTTCCTTTCCAAATGGATTTTTTAATGTGCATAAAAATGGAAACACTTTGCAGCCCAAATGATTGTTTTGCTTTTCTCTTCAAAAGTTAGTCCTTTTTTTACCTCAGAAAGCTGAATGGAACACGTTTCTGTTTTCAGCATGGAATAATGGCTATGGATAATTGAGGTAATTATATCACAAGATTAAGGATAATTCTGAATGTTGGAGAGGGAGCCTATTTGCTTAGGCATTTTGCTAGATTAGTCAATTTTATTTATTGTGTTTTTTTTTTTTTTCTATATGCATTAGGAAGCTACAGACAAAACTTAATGATTGCAGGCAGATGATTTTCAGGGTTCTTATTTACCTACACAATATGAGATATGGTTATCAAAAAGTCTTAAAGGCCGGGCGCGGTGGCTCACACCTGTAATCCCAGCACTTGCGAAGCCGAGGCAGGTGGATCACCTGAGGTCAGGAGTTCTAGACCAGCCTGGCCAACATGGTGAAACCCCGTCTCTACTAAATTAGCCGGGCGTGATGGCAGGCGCCTGTAATCCCAGCTACTCGGGGTGGGAGTGGGGGAGGGGCAAGGCAGGAGAATCGCTTGAACCCATGAGGCGGAGGTTGCAGTGAGTCGAGATTGTGCCATCGCGCTCCAGCCTGGGGGACAAGAGCGAGACTTCGTCTCAAAAAAAAAAAAAAAAAAAGTCTTAAAAACTTAAAAAAATCTCTCAATATTATAATAATATTTTACGTTCTTTGGCAACTGCCATTATTTGAATTTTTGTTTAATGAAACAATCAAGATGTCAGGGCTTCAGCTATTCTGTCTGGCACTTTGGGAAGCTACAGCAACTATTTTAGGTCATCACATATTACAATATTTCAGTGTACTACAACAAAGCTCAGGGAAATAAAAGGAGTAATGTAAATGCTAAAGGTGCCTAATTTGGAAATGTCAAGGCGAGAACATAAAATAACCTTACAACAAGCTCATATTAGATTAAGTACAACACATTAAGAACAAACTAGACTGCACCATTCCAAAGGTCCCTTTCTACCCTATGGATATAGATTAGTAAGTTCTTTAGTATCCCCTGGAATTCTTCCATAGATGAAAATGACAGATTAGATCATTGACTAAAAACCTGAACAGAAGACTTACGCATTTTAGAAGGATGTGCTACTATAAGAGTTGAAATTAAAAATAAAAAGGGCTTAATCAAATCTCTTTTTGCCATGCTGCTCAAATTAACCAAGTTGGATTAATTTTGAAAATGATCAAGTCTTGGGTTTTCTTGTCAAATTTTTATAAAAAGGAATATTTTTGCACTTATACCATATGCATACAACCCTCTGACCTGCTCATTGAAGATGTATTAAATAATGTAGAACATTTGCTGCTGAGTATGACAGTTCTCTTATAATTATGCCACTAGATTTTTAATAATACAGCTATGTTGAAGAAAATGTTAATGTAATATTTACAGGTATTTTAGTTTGCTTGTTTTGTAGACCGAATGTAGAAGCAAAAGGTAGCAACTGGCTCAGTGCCTGAGATATTTAGCTTTAATCATATTAACTATACTTCCATATTTCTTCGAGGTTTAGATAAATATGATTTTGGAACTGTGAACACATGATGTGAAACTGTGAATTGCATTTAAGATTCATCAACTTCCTAGACCGTAATAATGAAAACAGTATCAAGAAAACTATCTGGAGGCAGTATAGAGTTTAGAGGCAGAAAATGTGGATTCTAAAACTGCCTCTGCTTTTAATACATCTTAGGGAAGACACTCAACCATAACTTATATACCCATCTATTGAGTGCCTATAATACTTGTCTTATGTACTTGGAGGGATTATTGGGAGGCTTAAATGAAATAACAGATGTTATAATTTTTTTAAGGCACTATGCAATATAAAGTATCTCATCATGCTATGCATTTTGACTTAAGGGTATTGATTGGCCCTGATTACATATCATAATTATATTGTTTCAAAGTTTTATATTTACAGTTTGGGAGAATATGAGCAGAAATACAATAATAAACTCGTCTGAAGTAGAGAAACAGATAAGGAAAAGGGGTGCCAGAAGACACATTTTTCCTTTATATCCTGACTATCACAGATTTAGAAAAAATAAATTCTTGAAAACAACTCACTCTCTTAAAGTCACTACTATAAGGTCAGAAGTTACCCTAAAGTTTGTTGTTAACATGAGCAATGGTAACTATGGAATGTTTCAAATTCTAACGTTTAGCCTGTTATTGTTGCTATAGAAACAGACCTTCAGTCACTACATAGAACGAACCATGTATCATTCACTTTTTTTCCTAAAGATTTTCTCAGAAGAATATCCTAGAAAACTAGACTATGAAATAGGTGGAAAGATATGTCATGAAGCTCTTTGCTGCTCTGTGATTACAGAGTCTGGATGTTGTTTAATCAACAAATACATTTGTTCATGAGTTAAAAGGTGCCCCTGCATTGCCTTGAGGCATGGTCTTTGGAAAAACACAACTGCTGAGAACACAGCTGTTCTCTTCTCTACCGTCCGTAACAAGCTATGAGTTCAAAGACTCATCAAGCACAGCCTTGAAGCAGACAGTGTCTGATGTGCTTTCTTATTAGAATATATTATGATATTATATATTAATAATGTATTTTCAGAAATTTAGAGACTGAAGATTTTAGTTATAGAAGTAGAATTTTGAGTTTCAGTCTATAGCAAAAAAGTTTCCACAATGTTTTAAAATATCACTTAATTGCACTGCTCATAAATAATATACAAGTTCATTGTACAAAGTTTGAAAAACGAAAAAAAGTTTAAAAAAGTTCCAGGTGATGCTAACTCCCATATATAACTACTGGCAATCTCATACATATTTTCACATACCTGAAATCAAATACATAATTTTGTGTCCATGTTTTTCTACTTAGTCTTGAGGTTTTTCGTTTAAAATAAAACCTCATTACCATATGATGCCAGATCTACTGAAATAAGAACAGTAGGATATAAGAATATCAAATGCCAAATAATATATGCCTTTTTTCTTTTCTAATTTTATTGAAATCCCCTCCCTTGGAGACGAAGATCCTGAGAAGAGAGAGTAGGGGTTTTCTGAAAGTTTATAGGAAGGAGAGGGTGAATCATAATGACCTTAGATTTCTTAATCTCTTATTGAAAATCTAGGTTAGTTTACCTAAATATCATAGACATCTAATTTATTAATTCACATTCTTACCGTCAAATCCATGGAAGATAATCATAAAAAACGAATGTAATAACTTGGTGAAATAATTTACTTCTTACTGATTGTTTTTGTTTCTTGGAATTCATTAAAGTTCATTCCAAACTAAAGCTAACTTTTAGATAATTCACGTTACTAAAGTGAGACAGAGTGTGTTACTGCTTTCGGCCAATTATAGTTCTTTGACGATCTTAAGAGTTATCCTATAGCTTTCAAGTTTGTCTATTGGACAGCTGAGAAGCAGCTTTTGCCCTGAAAAAATTTGGCTGATTAATGGAGAATCATAGAATGTTAAGGTCCAGCTACATATGGGGAAGATGAGATTTAACTAAATCCTGTTGATCTTAAGGATGCAATTAGATGAGCCTCCAAATCCATATTAGTCTTAGTTATAGCTAAATTAAGATAACTGCACTTCATAACTGTGCTGCTTTAACAATAAAAATTTACAGTAGGAAACATTGACTAAACAACTCAGTTATGAACAGCACATTATAGCATAGTCTAATAATCTCAATATGTGCATATTAATATATATGTAAATATGGTTGCTGTATTTTCCAAAGTTATATTTGAAACTCCACAGAATGTATACATGCCTTAATTTGAAGTCTTAGTTGGTTGTGTGCATGTGTACAAGTGAATATTTTTAATGGAGAATTAGCTATAGCTATTTTACAGCTAGGTCTATAATTATACTATTCCATTTAACTCTCATATCAAAGGTAAGGAATACCCATTTTATAGGTAAAGAATATCCCATTTTACAGGGAAACTAAGTAAATTGCCCAAGTCTTGTAGATAGCATACTCCTTTAAAAAATAATTTAGCTTAAGAAAATGTTTACATATGATTTTTATTTAATCCCAGAGTGATATTGAAATATTTATATGATTTTATCTAAGTGGTGTGAAATATGAATTTTTTTTGAGACTGGATCTTATTGTCACCCAGGCTGGAGTGCAGTGGTGTGATCATAGCTCACTGCAACCTTTAACTCCTCTGCTCAAGCGATCCTCCCACCTCAGCCTCCAGAGTTGTGGGACTGCAGGCATGTTACACCACACCCATGTAATTTTTAATTTACCTTTTTAGCAGAGAGGAGGTTAAAATATGATTATACACCACACTTCAGATAAACTTTAATTTTATAGTCCAAGTTACTCTACTTTTCAGATTTAGCACTTCTCTCTTACAAATGCAAATGCGGCAGGATGTGCTTTTCTTCTTGTTTATATTTATTTGCTTGTATCTAGCAGGAACCCAAGGGTTTCTGATACATATTAATATAAATAGTGGTGACCTTTTTCATTTCCATGATTGAGAAAGAAGGAGAAGACAAATGTTTGGGTATTGTTATTATTTATTCTCTATGAACAGGCTCTATGACAAATGCATATTAGACTCATGCTGAAGTATGTTGCAAGTGAATACAACTGTTTCTATTTTTAAAGAAAAGATCATAATGTATTTGAATATTTAATTTTACTTTCCAATGAATTTCCAACTATGAATAATGCTAATGCCTCAGCTTATTACTGTGAATGCCAATTTCTTAAAAATAATAGTCCACGTCAGTAATGTGAATGATTACAGTATAATAATGCTAATGGTAAAAGAAATATTCCGCAACATTTATAATATTTTCAAAGATTTGTACATTAAGGAATATTACATATTTTCGAAGCCATCACAGATCAACCTAACAATTGAAATAAACACCATGTTGTTATACAAGTCAATCTTAGTGGAAATGTAAAAATAATTGAATTAAACGTTAAAGCAAATGTCAAACTCAAATCTTGTAGCAACATGCTACAAATCCAAATCTTCTGAGTTTTCTTTTTTTTTTTTTTTTTTTTTTTTTTGAGACGGAGTCTTTGCTCTGTCACCCAGGCTGGGGTGCAGTGGCGCGAACTCGGCTCACTACAAGCTCCGCCTCCTGGGTTTACGCCATTCTCCAACCTCAGCCTCCCGAGTAGCTGGGACTACAGGCGCCCGCCACCTCGCCCGGCTAGTTTTTTTTTTTGTACTTTTAGTAGAGACGGGGTTTCACCGTGTTAGCCAGGATGGTCTCGATCCCCTGACCTTGTGATCCGCCCGTCTCGGCCTCCCAAAGTGCTGGGATTACAGGCGTGAGCCACCGCGCCCGGCTGAGTTTTCAATCTATTGATTAAAAACTGTAACTTATCAGTAACATAGCAAAATGCTCATTCTAATATTTGTTATTGAGATTAATAATAATTTTCGTGTAATTTGGAGATCAGGCATCTAGGATCTGAAAACAAGGCATATAACTATATTTCTATTTAATTGCTTTTGTCATTTTGATTCAATATTCATTTAAATGTATCTAAAATTGCCGAAATTTATTTGTAAAGAGTCATCTGTAATTCCCGGGATGTTTTCCTTCTGTTCTTTATTTACCAATGGACATGCATGAAAATTTGAATGTTAATCTCCGTTTGATTTCTCCCTCAATGTGTTAAGAACTGTGAAGAAACTGTTTTACAAAATGGAAACACATTAGATATATATTAATTAAAATTATTGACCCAAAATGTTTCACAGATCAAATAAATGAAATAAGTGTGATGATGAGTCTAGTTCATCATTTACATGCCTATTCATAAAACCAAGGATAGATAATTCAGTGACAATAGCCAGTAACTTAAATAGGAATGAACTTTGACTCTATTCTTTATTCAGGTCTTTTCTTCAGCTAAACTCGTAGATTAATTATAAAACACTACTATAGTTAAAATAAAAAAAATTTTGCTTTTGAATATTCTTTATTCAGGCAAACTGCCTAAAAGCAAACACATGGCTAACTCATGATAACAGTCTATGGGTTTGTATATAGAGGATATTAATAATTTATCTGCCATAAATTTATACATTTAATGATAAATTTAATATATTGCATAAATTTGAGTTTTGGTAAATACATCTTCATTATAAACATTGAACTGACACTATCAGATTAGTAAAACCATAAAAGTGTGTTGCTACATGCTAGGCTTGCCTAAAAATGTCAATTCATTTTTAATTGCTTATTTCAGGATAAGAATGCATGTTGCATTTGGCCAAATGTCAATATAATGGTTACATAGTTAATAAAGACCAAACACAAAAAAGATGATTTTCTGAGGACAAAAATAAAAAACTTTATGCAGTAAATTGCTAAAGGAGTTGTCTCAGCATTGCTACCATTTTTCTTTTTTTTTTTTTTTTTTTTTTTGAGACAGAGTCTCACTCTGTTGCTCAAGCTGGAGTGCAGTGGTGAAATCTTGGTTCACCGCAACCTTCGCCTCCCACGTTTGAGTAATTCTCCTGCCTCAGCCTCCCAAGTAGCTGGGATTACAGGCCCCTGCCACCACACCCAGCTTTTTTTTTTTTTTTTTTTTTTCTGTATTTTTAGTAGAGATGAGGTTTCACCATGTTGGCCAGGCTGATTTTGAACTCCTGACCTTGGATGATCCGCCTGCCTCGGCCTCCCAAAGTGCTGGTATTACAGGTGTGAGCCACCATGCCCGGCCAAGTAAGCCCTTGCCCAGCTAATTTCTGTATTTTGTAGAAACAGAGTTTCACTACGTTGGCCAGGCTGGTCTCAAACTCCTCACTTCAAGTGAACCTCCCCCCTTGGCCTCCCAAAGTGCTAGGATTATAGAGGTGTGAACCACCATGTTTGGTGGCATTGCTGCTTTTAAGCTGTGTGATCTGAGACCAATTATATAACTTCTCTGTGACTGTTTCCTCATCTTTTAAATGAGGGTACGAACAAAACTTACTGTAAATAGTTGTTGCATGGAGACAGTGAAAAATGCATACAATACTCTTAGAATAATGCTGGATAAATAAAGTCAAATGAATGTTAGCTGTTATAAGTATAAAACACCCCTAGTTTATCGTGTAAAAGTACTCTTTTAATTTAGTTCTTAAAAGATAGAAATGAGAGACGGAGTCTGGCTCTGTCGCCAGGCAGAGGTGCGATCTCTGCACTCTGCACACTGCACTCTGTCGCCAGGCAGAGTGCAGTGGTGCGATCTCGGCTCTGCACTCTGCACACTGCACTCTGTCGCCAGGCAGAGTGCAGAGGTGCGACCTCTGCATCTCTGCACACTGCACTCTGTCGCCAGGCAGAGTGCAGTGGTGCGATCTCGGCTCACTGCAACCTCCGACTCCCTGGTTCAAACTATTTTCCTGCCTCAGCCTCCCGACTACAGGCACGCGCCACCACTCTTAATGGTAATAAGCTTAATTTGTTCAACAGTCTGGTTCACTGGCTTACCTGATGATTACTATGCTCTATTAAATGATTCACAATTCATATGATCATCACAATTCTAAGTAATAGACGAAGGGGGTTCAGTAAGAGTTTGGGCACTGTTCTATAAATCAAAAGGGAATTAGGCTTTATGAAGTTTTTCTTCTCCAATGAAAAAGCTCAAATGTACTAATCTGCTCATCGAATTAAAGTAATATTTCACATTCTGAGAAAACTTTAATTTGTTACCTGCAAATTATCGTGTGTATAGGGTTCTTAGATTAATTGGTAAGATAAAAGCCAGCCTACAATTGCTATCCTTTTTTCAGTTTCTATGACATATTATTTATTACATGAACTTTAGAAAAGAACGTGTTGATAGAAAATGCAATGAAAAAACAAATTAGTCTTATTCTCCTCTGTATAGAAAAACCTTACACAAGTGTAGAATATATATCATAGACAGTATTGTATAACTGTCTTTACTTTACTCTTTACTTTTGACCTCTGTAAATCATTTGAAAGAAAGTATTTCTGCCTTGGTATGTGAACAGTGCCACCACCCTACAAAAATCACTTATTTCAAAAATAATCTGAATTATATACATATGTTATATATATTATGTTGTATATATCATATTATATATAATATATTACATTGTATATATCATATATAATATATAGTATATTCTAGATATAATACATTATATAGTAGAGTATATAATATATAAATATATGCACAATATGCTATATATATTATATATTATAGTACATACTATATATAATATATAATTATATATTTTTTATATATATTTATATATAAATATATATTATATTATATTAGCATATAATATATAATATAATTATATAATATACTATATAATATAATATTATATTATATCACAATATACTATATAATATAATATTATATAGTATATTATGTAATTATATTATATGCTAATAATAATATAATATATAATTACATAATATAATACTTACATAATGTATCGTATATTATATATGACATATATTATATTATATATATTACATTATATATGTTATATATTATATACTATATATTATATATATTATATACATACACACATTTTAGGTGAAGTAGAA
Source organism: Macaca mulatta (assembly GCF_049350105.2). Taxonomy (NCBI): domain Eukaryota; kingdom Metazoa; phylum Chordata; class Mammalia; order Primates; family Cercopithecidae; genus Macaca; species Macaca mulatta. Next base: position 121,251,414 of record NC_133426.1, on the reverse strand, counting down.
GTTAATTTTTGGCCCTAAGTATCTAAGACTTACTTGAAATATCTAATAATCCCAAGGAATAATCTCTCTTACGTTTTCTGTTTTAGATCCTCCAAAGCAGGAGGGTTATGTAAGAGCATGTTTATGAAATATTACAAGTAAAGAAAATAATTCTTGGTACCCATTTTGGTGACACCAGATTTACAGAATATATAATACATGGAGTAGAATTTACTTATTGGGGCACATACTGTAACACCTATTTTTATTTCCCCTGTCTATGCTTTTTCAGGTCCTACACCCACTTATCTTGAATTTACATCTAGCCATAAGTACAATTTTAAAAATAATTATAGAACTTTGGAGCTTTGGCGGATGGCTTCCCTCACAGCGTCTCTAAGAACTAAATAAAAATTTTAAAACAAAAATGTGTGAGTGATGCACAAATGTAGAACAGAATATTTGTCTACTGAATTGGGATGGTTAGTCATTAATTTCAAATATTCTTAAGACATGTTCTTAAAGTGCCCTCAAGCCTATTGTGTAAAGCTCTTACTGAAATAATTTCAAGCTAAAAGGAGAACAGATCAGGCATCTATGCTAGGAGGATAAACTTGTAAATAGTCTCACTTTAGGAATAATATAGTCTGCAAAGGAAGATGTGCTAAGAAAGAAAAAGTGGTAGGACTTGTCACTGAGAGTCTATTATATCCAAACACTTCCGTTTTTACTTGTCTTAGTAAATCAAACATGTGTTTGTGTTGTGTATGTGTGTATATATATATATATATATATATGTATTTCTTCGATATCAGTGAAACAGATTTTTTGTATGTACTTTCTCTTCCAAGACATGGGCAGATACATACAGGTGATAATTTTTACCATATTTAGAGGAAAGTAATTTTTACCATACATAAGAACGTTTGTAAGTGGATTTTGCTAACATAACTTTAATGCAAGCATTAAATGAGTCTGTAGATTTCTAGAAATGTTTAAATAGGTAATAAATATATCATTGCCTTTTAGTAAAGGTCATGTTTCTGTCTAGTAATCAGGGCACACTTTTTTACTTCTTCTATAACTGCCTTAGATTTGTGAAACACATTTGGAAAAGGGTCTGTGCACAATATGGGCTCACAGGAAAAACTAATTGAGTACAATTTAGTTCCTTGGCTTCCTAGAAATCATTGTTACATGTGACTTCAATGCCACACAGTTCCACAGCTTCAATTTCATCTTCCATAGCCTCAACATGTCATAAATCACTTAAACATTCTCATATGCTTCCAAAATTCAGCAAATTAGTACTTTTGTCATTTATTTTAGGCTTTCAAAATATAGTCGGTACGTATTTTGTAAGACACTGGTAGCAAAGAGTAAGCTTTGAGTGTTGAGTTGATCAATAACAAAGATACAATAAGCTAATGATAATTCAATTGTTTATATCAGATTACAAGTACCTAATGTATCTAATACCCAACACTAAAAAACAAACAAAAACAAATAACAATAGCAACCCGCTCTTCGAAAATTTATTTAAGTCCTGTTTATGATGTCTCAGGGAAAGAGTAAGACAGAAACCAAGCATCCTCTTACAGAGAACAAAATTAGAGCTCTGCATAAATAATTAATTTTTATTGTTCTCTAGGGTATTTTTTGTTAAAAAATTGATACTATAAAATAGTTTTTAAGATTAGTATATAATCTAGTATTTAAATTTGTTCCTTATAGGTTTGAGTATAGTAAGGTCCTTAGAATGTGATATTATGTTTCCCTCATTTTGATAGCGCCCAGAGTTCCCTTAAAATTCAAGAAGCAAACAAATGATTAAGAGGTCAATGATTCTGATAATTTATAGGCTACAGCATGTTACAAAATACAGTAGAAAATGAATATAATGCAAGGTTGTTCATAAGACAGTTCTGTTATCTATGTCACTGCTACAGTTGCTAAGTAATTTTTTAACTGAAAAAAATTAAAAGATTATTCAAGACAAGCATAGGGAAGTAACTTAGAGTATGTTTCCTGAGATTTTCCCATTGATTTTAAATATCCAGTATTGCAATTTATTGAATTTAAAATATTTTTGAATTATTTTCAAAGCATTTTTAAAGTGACTATACAATGGATTATACTTAAAAGAAAAAAGTCACGTGTATGAATTAGGGAAGATCTAATATAAACGGCCTTAAAAATCAAGTCAAGAAAGAAAAAAAAGGGAGTGTTCAACTACTTATGTAAATAACCAAACACAAAGCTCATTATCTTGAATCTTCTCAATGTTATTACAAAATCTAAAATGTAACTTTTGCTCAGAACTCAAGTTCTCTATTCATTGTGCATAATATGGCACATTCGCAACATTCATATGACAAAATTAGACAATCATAAAGAAAAATAAGATAATTGAGTTTTAGAAAGAAAGGTTGTTCTCACAGTTTTGTAAAACTATATCTTAAATACTCAGGTTGATTTTCAATTCAGTTTCTCTAGAAAATTATCTTTGTGACGATTGCACCTTATTATTTTTTGCAACTTTCCTCAAAACTATCCCTGAAAGTTGGTTAGTTATATTTTTTCCATTTCATACAGGACAGTTGAAGCAAAGAAAGCAAGCTCAGAATACAGTTGACTTCAAAATTTACAATTGTAGTTTGTGTTTGCAATCTTTTTAGCAGCTAATATGTTGCTTTCTCTACTTTTACTGTGGATCTTTTTTTAGCAGCACGAAGCAAGAAAGCACATCTTTTCATAAACAGGTTCTGGTTCTAGATATAATTTAGTTGTAAATGAAACAAATGGAAAAGCAGTATCATTTCAGATAGATAAAAAATATATTTTAAGAAGAAAAACCTCTCTTAAAGAGGAATAATGGAGAAAGTGGACTTTAATTTCCTACAAAGGTATACCTGCGAAAAAGAAGTCATATCAACAACTAACCAAATACAGTTGATCCTTGAATAACATGGATTTGAACTGCTCAGGTCCAATTACACACAGATTTTTTTCAAAAAAAGTTACACCAAGTGTTCCTGCCTCCCCTTCCACTTCCTCCACTGTTTCTGCCTCTGCCACCCCTGAGACAGTGAGACCAACTCCTTCTCTTCCTCCTCCTCCTCCTCCTCAGCTCACTCAATGAAAAGATGATGAGAATGAAGACCTTTATGATGATCCACTTCCACTTAATGAATAGCAAATATATTTTCTTTTCCTTATGATTTTCTTAAAAACATTTTCTTTTCCCTAGCTTACTTTAAGAATCCAGTACATAATACATATAACATAGAAAACATGTGTTAATCAACTGTTTATAATATCAGTAACTCTTCCAGTCACAATAGGCTATTAGTAGTTAAGGTTCTGTGGTGTCAAAAGTTACACACAGATTTTCAACTGCACGGGGTTCATTACCCTGAACACCCACGTTGTTCAAGGGCCAACTGTATTTAAATTATAACTCTGTTAAACAAAAATTATGTGAGTCCATTGTTTTGGATTTAACTACTGCAGTTGGCCCTAAAGAGCAGATGGAACAAAAATGGAGTCAATCTTGATAAATGCCAAATAATCAAACTGAAACTCTAAGGAAGCAGACAGATCCTGAAACAGATCAGTATTTCCTGAAAACAGGATATTTCCAATCCTACCTGAGTCAGTGTAATAAGGAGGTCGCCTCTGCTGAAATTGTTACAAAAAAAAAGTAACCTGAAGCAAGCTGACGATAACCAATCATTTTTTTTTCTATTTTTCTGTTACCTTGTACCCTCTTACAAAACTCACTGTTCTGCCATTGCACAGTGGGAGTGCTTGTTCTATTTGCGATACATGAATGAGAAGGAAAGTCAATTCGATCGAGAACTAAATTTGTTATAATTCTGTCTTTTGATATCTCAATCAAGCTGTTAAAAAAATTAACCAAAAATTTACATGAACATCGACAGTATCAAACTGAGTAATTTTGGCATTTTAGAAAATTCCACCTTAAGTTACAGAACAGCTTGAAGCACTTGGATAAAGTGATTCTGTTGGTGGGAATGTGAATTAGTTCAGCCATTGTGGAAGACAGTGTGGCAATTCCTCAAAGACCTAAAGACAGAAATCCCATTTGGCCCAGCAATCCCATTACTGGGTATATACCCAAATGAATACAGATTGTTCTGTTATAAAGACACATGCATACATATGTTCACTGTAGCACTAATCATAATAGCAAAGACATGCAATCAACCTAAATGCCCGTCAATGATAGACTGGATAAAGAAAATGTGGTACATATACACTGTGGAATACTATGAAGCCATAAAAAGGAATGAGATCATGTCCTTTGCAGAGACAAGGATGGAGCAAACTAATGCAGATACAGAAAACCAAGCACTGCATGTTCTCACTTATAAGTGGGAGCTGAAAGATGAGAACACACGGACACATGGGAGGAAAGAACACACGCTAGAGCCTAGAGGTGGGGAAGGAGGAGGGAAAGCATCAGGAAGAATAGCTAGTGTATGCTGGGCTTAATACCTAGGTGATGGGTTGATCTATGTGGCAAACCACCATGGTACGTATTTGCAGATGTAACAAACTTGCAAATCCTGCACATGTACCCGAGAACTTAAAAATAAAAATTGAAGAAAAAACAACAATAAAATGAGGTGATTTTCACAACCAATGGCAGCCATAGTGATTGTGGTGGGAGAATAAAAGCTTTACTGCTGAATCTTAAAAGTTTGCATGGGTATATGTCAGATGGAAAAAGAGACACCCAGTATAGTTCTCACTGATACCATGATTTGGTGGGACTTTTACCAGATGCAAAGCACTGGTCTTTTGCAAATAATCTTCTGAGCCTTCACTCCTGTCAGTCTTCTTCACAAGCTAAACTATTCAGTGGAAATGATCTAGTCGGAATTATTCCTGCTGGTTACTATTAACACATTATGAGATTGCCTGTGCTGCCCTCACCCCCGCAGTCTAGTCTATTTCCTCTTCCTGCTGAGACAAAGATCCTACCTATTCTTTCAGTTCAAGAGGCAAAAATGCATAAAAGGTAAGTGGATTTATTACCTCTGGAGAAAGGGCAACCTGGTAAATAAATAATTAAAAGCAAACACAGAGTTGGAAACGCATTTCCCTCGCTCAGCGGAGGCTAAATTTGGAAAACAGCCCTGCTGTTTCAGAGCTCTTAGCATCATATAAAATCAATCCACCAAAAACAAACAAAAGCAAAACAAAAACCTTTATAGGGAGATAAAAGTAATTTTTATCAAGTGTGTGTTTGGTTTTTGTTTAATTGTTTGAGAGCTTTTTAATTTTCTATTTTGCAAAAATAAACTCCAGTTAGTTATGATTTTCTTCTTGGCATATTTTTGCTCAAAGCTTCATAAGTCATGTGACTATAATCCTAAATAGAGATTTTTAGCATTTAAGTTTTAATGTTTTAATTTTTTTCATTTTTCATTTAAAGATCCAGGTCAATGCATATTTCCTATCGTACCATCCTGCTTATTATCCCCTCTCCTCAATGATACAGTGCTGAACATGTGCTGGAACGAATACACTAAGTATTTCATTAGCTTCTATAGGCAATTGTTGACTACTGATTAAGAATCCGTACAGTTCTAGGTACTACGGGAGATACAAACAACAAAAAAAAGACATAATAGTTGATGAAGGAGAGCTTACAATCTAATTGGGAAGGCAAGACCTACGGCACTTCAAGAACTAAGGTGGGTTCTTTGGAATAGATTCCATCAAGCAAATCCATGATTAGCACATGTCACAAGAATTAAGTTATACACCTATTTCTTTCTCTGTTACAGAGCATTAAGTACTCTGTCAATGGATTTAGCCACTCTTTTAAAACTTGGGACATTTGTACTAGGCATCATGATTTTCTGTTACTTATACAAGTACTTTAACATCAAGGGCAATGCTATTGTACACATTTTAGTTTAGGATTATTTTTCCCCTTACTTTATGTTTCCTCATTTATTTGCAACATAAAATAGATATATTGTCTGATTCACTGATAATTTCAAAATGAATAAGAAGTCATCTCCTGGCAAGATTAGTATTGTTTATTATACTACATGAATTATTACCAGTGAAAGGAGAAGTTATCGGTCCCTTTAATCCATAATGGATTCTGCATATGTCTGCACAGTCATTTAGAAAAACAAAGTGTATTTCATTGTATTGTAAAATCCTTGGAATATATTATATGTGCAATTACCTAGAGGATATTTTCAAATAATTTATTCATCTAAAGGCTGGATTATATTTCAAGTCCTAAATCAAGGGAACAATTTCTTTTTCTGTGTTTGTGATCTGCATCTTGGTGTGTGTGTGTTGGTAGGTAAACAGAGAAACAGAACATACTGTAGAAATAAACTACTTCAAATAGATTTAAAGTTGTGAATGGATTTTCATATGAAAGAAATTAACTGAAGTTTAGGGGAGTTTACTGAGTTTTATAATTTCTTCCAGTAAAAGAAACATCATGTAATTTTATAATAATAATATCATTATAAACAAAATTAAGTGAAATATTCAGTAACCCTATACCTGTATAAACATTCTCTCTTATAAGTGTGAAATTAAGAAATATTACATGAAGTACATAAGCGATTGGTTATTTTAAAAAGGCAGCCTTTTCATCTTGTATTCCTACCGAATATTGAAAAACTCTGCCATTATTTTACTTCAGCATTTGTTTTAGCCCCAAAGAAGAAGACAATTGCCAATAGAGAGCAATCAATGTAGAATGAAATAACATATCAACTGTGTAATACATACAAATGTATTGCATATGTTTAAAGACTTTGAAATGGCTAACCTGTTGGCAGCAAGATTCTATTTGAAAGGGCTAACAAGTAGAATAATATAGTTTGGAAACTAATTTTCAAATTAAACCTTAAAAGAGTGGGACTTAAGAAATGTAAGACTTGCTTGTTATGTGTGTTTTCATGGCAGATTTAAATGAAAGTCAAGAGCAAAACCGCAGTTGGGTTTTACAATAGTGGTCCCTGAAATGCTCAAGGATTTGAGATCCCTGGATGCCAAAAGGAGGTCAGAATGCAGATGGATAGGTGCCAAAATAGTTATTTATAGATTTCCAGGTCAGGCACGGTGGCTCACGCCTGTAATCCCAGCACTTTAGGAGGCTGAAGCAGGTGGATCACTTGAGGTCAGGAGTTTGAGACCAGCCTGGCCAACATGGTGAAACCCCATTTCTACTAAAAGTACGAAAATTAGCCAGGCGTAGTTGCATGCAGCTGTAATCCCAGCTACTCAGGAGGCTGAGGCAGGAGAATTGCTTGAACCAGGGAGGTTGTGGTGAGCTGAGATCACACCACTGCACTCCAGCCTTGGTGACAGAGCGAGACTCTGTCTCAAAAAAATATATCTATATATGAAAAGTGTCGAATAGTGATTGATTTCAGAAGAATGAAAGGATTAGGTAAATACTTTCTGTTGTTGTTGTTGTTGCTGATAAAGTATATGTACTTAACAGAGTCTCGTGTTGGGTATCCAAGGAGATTATAAGTACCGTGGAGTCATACTGCCACAAGTCAGCTTGGCTTAAATATATAAAATCTATTTTTTGAATATCTAATCTTGACATTGGCTAATTGAAATGTGCACAGACAAATTCTGTACACTGAATGCGTTATTTTCACATCATTAAAACTTCTTTGGTAACCAAATAAAGGAAACATTAGACCATAAAAATAAAAGAGTGAAGTGTACACATATTGCCTTCTAGTCTTAATATTAGGTGGAAAGTAAATGAACATGGAAAGTAAATGAACAAAGAAGAGCAAGATATTATCCACCAATAAAGAAATTAGGCAATAAATATACTTATAACTCAATTTCAAGTGAAAACCAAACTCAAAATTTGAGAAACAAGAATATTCTGCAAATAAAAGAATGGTAGACATCTCCTAGTATTGGTTTGTTCTTTAAACAAATTATTACATGCAAGTTCTGTTTTTGTCATTACTAGCTGACATTCTGGAGTAAAAATAAATTTTACCTCATAACATATACACACTTATTTGCCTTAAAATGTGTTCCTTTTTGGAATGGTTTATTGGCTATTACAGGTTTTTCTTTTACAAGTTCACTCATAGTGTTCAAATTAATTAGCAAAACAATTTTGTGTATTTACGTGGTGGCTTTGTAACAGCTAAAAATGAAATGAGTGAATCTATTCCTGCCCAAAAGGAAGTATAATTTAATTTTATTGATAAAGTAGGTATCAATAAAACAAACACAAGTGCTAAACTATGTTGTGGAAATGATCATAAAGCAATGAGGTATACATTAAACAAATAACGCAAATGAGAAGTACAGTAGGAGTGTGGAGACAAAGGACAGAATAAAAGGTGCCCTAAACATGCCTGCTGAAAGGAAGTGAATTAAGTTAATTCACTCAGTAAACATTTAATAGGTAATTACTATGCACAGGGGATTCAAAGATGGATAAATCAAAGGCCTTGCCAGTAAAGGTTACATAAAGGATAAGAGTCCAAGATAATTTCTATTATTTTGAGTTTTAAATGCTTTGATGAGATTTTTGGTTTTTAAGCATCCTTATCAGGGTCCAGCCAACATTTTCTGTAAGGATCTGGTATCATATACTTTAGTCTGGGCTAAAAGGTCTCTGTCACAACTACCCAATTCTGCATTATAATGCCAATACAGAAATAGACAACGCGTAAACCAATGGATGTGGCTGCGCTCCCATGAAACTTTATTTTCAAAATCAGGCAGAGGACAATCTTTAGCCCATAGACTGTAGTTTCCTGACCCCTAATCTAAATAATCAGAGGAATAAAATATATTAATATGTAATAAATATATCCATTCTCCTTACAAAGATTTTTGTTTTTCATGCTCAAATTGTATTAACTTCTTTGTTTTCTTAAAAAATAATATTCTATTTAATTTTGACCCACTCTCAAGCAACTTCATCACACCCAGTATAGGGAGAGGGAAACTAAAAGGTAAACTAGTTTTGAATTTGGGTGAGGTAAACAGTTATTTGTCTGTTTCATTTTTTAACTTTTCTCATTAAGCTTTCCCTATTCTCTTCCCTCCAATCTTTTTGCCGAAGTTCACCAGAGGAAAGTAACTGCCGTCCCTTCTTTTTCTTTCTTGCAGTCAACTTAATTAATCTATCAACATTTCTATTCAAACCAGATAATACATCACTCTACTTCCGAAGGCAATAAATACACTTCCAGGGTCACGTTAAAAATAGATGCTTGCTTGACCCTGTGGCCAAAGTTAAGGAGACATGAGTTAGCCTGGAAGTTTAGGGGAGGGGAATACTTATTTGACTATTAACTTCTAACAACTAACAAGATCCACGCTAAATTAGCCGTATACGCAGATACATCCCAATCAATACATGGGTGTATAAATAACTTTAAATAGAATACACAACTTTGGGGTTTACAAAATTATCTGAAAGAGACTTGCTACTGGTATAGAGGCCACAAACATTCAAAATATAATATCACACCATTCACTATAATTTGGTAATATTAATGACTTCTTAAGGTATCAACTATTTGACAGTATATCTTATTCACTGATACATGTAATTTCAAACATATAGAAATCCTAAAAAGGGCATTTTATTTCAAATCTATTGTAAGGATTCTCAGTGTGCAATATTGAAGGTTAAGTATAAAATAAAGTAAAATATAGTAATAGTAATCTAAACATCATATGGAATTTTATGCACCAAATTAATTAGTGAAATATGGATTGGAAAGTCACAAAGAAACACAACTCAATGGAAATAATACCATTTAGAGATAATCATGTAAATGTGAAGTTTCTATGGATGCAAATGGTTGTGTTGTGTTCTAATTAGCAATTTTGGAGAAGTAAACATGAAAACAGATAATGGACTTGTAATAAAGTCAATAAGCAGTCCATGGTGGAGTAGAACACGTTTATTCCTGGTTGCATAGGAAATACTTTTTCAAGATTCTTGTTTCTCCTAATAATAAATTGACAGGAAAATAAAAATGTTTTATGTTTGGAAAATAGGAATGAGAAAGAGAATCCGTAAGTTAAAAATTCCAGAGTTACAAACTCACCCTTGATTTGCTTTAAACAAATCATGAATAATAATTTGAATCTTAGAAGATAAAACTATATGTTCCTATTCTTCAAGCTGACATACTGGTTATTATGCTCTCACTGTGTATCTGTGGCATAAAGATCCTGACACGTGGTAAAAAGTTCATTAAATGGATACACCGATTTTACTACATATGTAAATTCAATTCTTATATATATAACATCTCAAATTCATTATATCATTTGATAAAGCCTGTGTTACAGACGGTGCAGACAGTATTTCTGCATTTTTGTTTGTTTACTTATTTACTTCCTAATTTAAAATAATTTTAGACTTAGAGAAAAATTGTAAAAATGATGGAGAGTACCTGTACACTCTTCACGCAGTTCCCCCTACTGTCTTATATAACCATAAACAAATGATCAATACCGGGAAATTATCCTTGGCAGATAACTATTAACTAAACTAGAAACCTCACTTGAATTTCACCGTTTTGTTTTTCTAGTCCAGTATTCATTCCAGGATCCTATATTATATTTCTAGTCAGTATTCATTCCAGGATCCTACATTGTATTTAGTTGTTGTTTCTCCTTAATCTCTTCCAACCTTTGACAGTTTGGCAGCCTTCCCTTGTATTTCATAACCTTGATTTTTTAATGAGTAATGGCCAATTATTTTGTATAATCTTTCAATTTGGGTTTGTCTGATGATTAGACTGAGGTTATTCTTTTTGCGGGGGCAAGAATACTATGGAAGTGATGCTGTGTTCCTCTCAATGCATTACATGGTGGTGAGGAGATGGGGGGAGCATACAAACTGTCACTATGTGATAACCTTGATTACTTGGTTAAAGTGAAGTCTGCTGATTATAATTCTATGATGCTACATTAGCCTCTTTGTAATTGATATGGTTTGGCTGTATCCCCACCCAATTCTCATTTTGAATTGTAGTTCTCATAATCCCTATGTGTTGTGGGAAGGATCCAGTGGGAGGTAACTGAATCATGGGGGTGGTTACCCCCATGCTGCTGTTCTTGTGATAGCGAGTGATTTCTCACAAGATCTGATGGTTTTATAAGGGGCTTTTCCCCTTTTTGCTCTGCACTTCTCTCTCCTGCCAGCACGTGAAGGACACGTTTGCTTCCCTTTCCACCATGATTGTAAGTTTCCTGAGGCCTCCCCAGCAATGTGGAACTGTGAGTCAATTAAACCTCTTTCCTTTATAAATTACCCAGTCTTGGGTTTGTCTTTATTAGCAGTGTGAGAACAAACTAATACAGTAATCAAATAGATAACTTGAGGGAGACATTTTGAAACTATGTTAAAATCCTGTTTCTCCTAAAAATTTTGCCCCCCTAATTTTAGCACATATTAGTGGACTTGGCCTGAAACAGCAATGGTTACTCTGTGTTTGCCTGATGGTGATTTTGTATTTCCCTAATTGTGTCTACATTTATTAACTGGAATTTTTCTGTATGGCAGAGTTGTCCCTCCTCTCCCCCTTTGTCTGCTTATTCAATTATTTATATTTGGGTAGAGTTGTGGACATTTCCAGTTTAAGATTTCGTAGCTTATCATATTTACTATAGGAGAGTACAAGGTAGACATTTTTGTACCTTAGTGCTTCACCATTTATGCCATACCACAAGAGATAAAAAGAAACCCTCCAATATTCCTGATAGTCTTCATCCATCCACTCTCCATTCCATGAGCACATACTAAAAATTCTACTTTGGCTATCTGGTGAGTGACAGAGTTCCGCAATTTCCTGTATATTTCCAAACTAAAAGATAAAAACAATTTTAGTTTGGATTTCATACTCCTATGTATTCTCTTGAATTGTCTCTTTAGCATTTCATATTTGATAGGTTAATTGTATCAGTCATTTAGGATTAGAAACTGTCATTGCTATCCTTGTTAGAAGGGAATATGATAATTCATAAATATTCAAGATGAAAGATTATCTTTTGCAATAATAAAAACTTGATCAATTCTGGAATTTTATTTATTGTACTTGTTTAAAAGTATTTATTACAAGAGCAAATGTAGATAAAAATTAAAATAAGTGAAATTAAATGTAGCAAAATCTAATGCAAGGATCATGGAGAAACCAAAACAAACAAACAAACAAAATTTGTTTTACTTTTCCTCTAAAAATAAAAATTAATATTTACAGAAATATTATTATATTATAACAAAGAAATTTTAAGCCTGTGCATCTTGTTTTTTTATTCTAGATAGATTAGGTCTTCATGACATGACTGACTGCCTCCCAAACCATAAATTAATTGACCAAGGTCAATAGTTTTACAGAAGACACAGAAAAAAACAACAACAAAATATTGGCTTGTTCTTTAGGAGTTTAAGTTATAGGTACTAATAATCTATTTCCAGCATGGAAGTTGTGAACCCTAAAAAAATGAGAATAAAAAAATAATTACCTCGCTTGAAGAATTTGATTAGGTGGGCCATGAAGTATAGAAACAAATTAATGACTGCTCTAGACAAATTGTATCTTAAGGGAAGTAGACTTATCACATTAAAACAGATTTCTTCTATTCATTGCAATCGGTTACTTCTTAATATCACTAAATGTTTTCCATATTACATGCAGGTGATAGGTATTTACTTTTCAGGGTGTATTGTTGAATTTGCATGAATTAGTTATAAAGAGGAAGATTTTCATGCATATTACTGTTGTGGGTTCTATGTATGCAACCAAATAGAGAAGTAGTCATCTTCTGAAGGTAATTCAAGCAATTAAAAATAATAAGTAGTTAAGGTAAATATCCTAAAATATCAATGACCTTTAAAAACATAAAATGTCACATGTCTAAATATTTGCTGGGAGACAATTTTTTCTGGTTCCATTTCATCATTATTTTGGAAAGAAAGAGCAATCAGGTTATGGTAAATGTATGAAAATATTTATATTTTAAACTAATATGAAAATCAAGAAATGTGTCAAGATAAAGCAGCTAGTTAAATTATGCTGAACTGGCATGCCTTTACATTTCATTGAGCTGCACATATTTATTTGCAAGATTGTTTTATAATCACAACTAGAAAAGTTGTTTTTGAAGATAAGACTACTCCCCACTGTAAACATTATTTATTACTCTATTATTATATAATATTCATTTCTTAAGATAAATTATATATTTGCTTTGCCAAGTTAGACATGATGCAAGCATATTTAATTTTTTTAGTTATTTTTTCACACATGTCCTTTTCTAGGTCAATATGTCTTTTGGCTAAAATCAAAGTGAAATAAAATCTTCAGTGTTAACATGCATGTTATAGGATCTGATACAAATTGGCTACACTTAAAAGTGATTTGAGAAAAATTCATTCATCTCCCATGAGAAAGTTTCTGTGTAAAGTCTATGATAATGGATGGCAAACTCAGACATAAACTATTTTTATATTTGACAATTTTTGCACAAAATAAAACCTATTCCAGAAAAAATAAATTAGCTAAGACTTGAGTTTACCTTAGTAAGCTCTTTCTAAGCAATACTGCATTTAAGAAGACTCTCTGTCTCTCTGGATTAAACTCTCTATTTCTCTTTCTTACTTCATTTCTCCTTCCTTTTTAGACTATAGAGAGTTATAGGTAAAGCAAAAGGAGAACCTGACTCCTTCAAAGTAGGACTTTTATTGCATTAAGAAACAAATTGTTATATTCATTCATTTGTACCAACTGTATGTGAAGTATTGTACTAATGACAGTTAAAAAATAAATTAAAATTGGATGGATGGGTGATTAAATGGGCATTCTTTTTCTTCATGTTGAAGCAATACTCTAAGAAAAATATAAGTGCAGACAGCACAGAAAGAAGTTGGGAGATTACATTAATCTTTCCATCTCTGATTTCCCTAATTACATAATTAGTAGTGAGACAATAAATCATCTAAGCCAACAAACTGAACACAATAAAATAATAGGTGATTCTGTAATACAAAAAGTTCAGAAAAGGTAATAGAGAAGATCAGAAAAAAAATCTGTGAGCCATCAATTAATTGACAATGGTCCATAGTTTTACAGAAGGCAACAAAAGAAAAGAACAAACTATTGGCTTGTATACTGTATATATAAAAGTATATACAGTAGCAGAAATCAATCCAGTGGATGAAACAATGAGATAATTAATTTTCTTGTACAAAGTGACCTAAATGAAGGTAAGTTGGCTGAAATTACCATGCAAGCAAAAATTAAATGCATATTCGAAATGATAATGGAAATATGAAGAAAGCCAGGATGGGAATAATCAAAATAAATGTGCCGTGATTCAGCAAGTCATTTTTGCAAACTTAATTAACATGTAAAATCAGAAAGGTGGAGTTTTACACAAAACTCAAGAAGGTATAATATTTTCTGAAGGAATCCAATCAAGCCAATGGAATTTAAGAGGTAGAAAAGAATTCTACAATGTGTAGCCCCATCAGCCCCCTACAAGGCAGATATAGATATATCTCATCCAGAGTTTTAGGAAGACAAACCATTTACTAACATTTTGGGCTGATACATGAGGTCGCTGTAAAATTATTTTCATAAAATATAGTTAAAAAATACACTTAAATGGCATGTGCCAAAAATATACAAGAACTTGAGGAACAACAAAAAGTAATGGACAACTTTAAAATGAACATATCTAGCAGAAGAATATTAACATAGTGTATTAGCCATACTCCAATATGGGCTGAAAACACATTGTAGGAGTATATTTAGGAATAGATAATAAGGTAATCACTACAACATATCAGCACATTTTGACTAATAGACTAGACAGGTGGTTTACCAGACCATTTAAAACAGAAATAGTGCAATGGTAACTTGGCGTGATCCCAGTTTCTCAGTTCTATGAACAACCTAAAGCACACAACTCAAAACATTTGGAAGAACATTATTACGATTTTTCATCATGTTGAAATTCCTTATGATGACACATCAGATGCTGTTCATTTACAGACGATAACTGAAATCTCCATAATATAATTTTTACCTCATGATGATATTAGGTATCATCATGATACCTAATATCTCTCATGTTTGTTACTTAACCTAAATACATCACCCTCTTACAAAAGTCTTTAGCATTGTCACCTATCAAATTCCATTCAGCCTTCTGATTCTTAGTCTGCAGGAAGTCTACTAGTAAGCATCTGATTCCTAATCATACCTTATTCTTTACTTAGCAGGTTTGTGAAAACTGCCTCTTCATTCTTGGTATTTTGTTGTTGTTGTTTTTTGTTGTTGTTGTTTTGTTTTTTCTTTTCAACCCCACCTCTAGTCCTGGTAATGTGTTTTGTAGTTTAATTTAGTACTAAACATTAAGTAGTCAGTATAACCAAATGATAAACTTTTACTGTATATCTCACTTAGATACTAAATGTTTAAATAATTTGCATTTCAACTTCCCTGGGAAGGACATGTATAGGCAAGAGAAATACAATACTGATACCACCTCCTCTAGGAAGCTTTCCCTGACTAACTCCTCTACCCTGTAGCTGGGTTCGGAGAACTTTCATGTGTTCACAAAGTATCCTGAGCTCATTCTTGCTATAGCACTTCAACATAGTATATTAATTGTCTGCTCTATTGCCTACTTCTCCCAATAAAATATTATCTCTTTGAGGGGAGGGATTGTGTCCTATTCATTGCTGTATCTGCAGCTCCTAGAACAGAATCAAGTATTAGGGTACAGCTTTAGTTAATGAATAAAAGAACAATGTGGGGTAAATTTACAGTGCCAGTTAAAAAACACAAAAACAAAAACAAAAAAAACAGCCAACCAATAAAAAATTATTCTACAATTATGGCAATTGAAAGGACACTGGTGATGGTTACTTAACCTTTAACTCTTCAAAATATATCATTAAATATGCATACCAAAGCTTTTGATTTGAATTTGTTTTTAGAAATTTCATGAATTACACACTTCTAACTGATGATAATAATCACCATTACTAGGTAGGTACCATGAGTTTTTAGTGAAAAAATTATATATATAACATACATGTTTTATATATATATATATGAGTAGATATACATATATACACATACACATGTACATCAATTATTTTATTATTTTTTAAGTTAAGGGGTTTTGGAATCTCATGAGGAATTAGTTACAGTAACTAATAAGCAAAGAGTAGAAAACAATATAATTTTTATAGATTGATTTTTAAAAAATTCACATCACATCTTCATTTATCATAAGTTGGATCAATAGACTTTCTAATCCATTTTACTGCCTTCAGATAGAAAAGGTATTATTAGTCTCATATTATACCTAAAGGCTCAGGAAGGTTAATTCACTGGCTCAAGATTACACACCTAATAAGTGTTGAAGGAGTATAAGACAGACAAGTTTCGGGAGAATAGTAGCAG
Source organism: Macaca mulatta (assembly GCF_049350105.2). Taxonomy (NCBI): domain Eukaryota; kingdom Metazoa; phylum Chordata; class Mammalia; order Primates; family Cercopithecidae; genus Macaca; species Macaca mulatta. The sequence goes on along the minus strand of NC_133426.1, from coordinate 121,234,939 downwards.
AAATATTGCAAAATACTGAATAAAATAAAAGCTGACTGCATTTTATTTTAGTATGCACTATGTACATTCAGAAGTCAGATTAATCTTCCTATACTGATTTTCTTAGATTAGTATATTTAAATGGGCTGACTTTTCCAAAGCAGGTGGTTATTACTTTATTCAGCAAACATTTATATGGATTCCAATTCAAGCCTATAGAAAGTGTTTGTAGCTGGATATAGAATGGTGAACAAAGGCTGCATAATCCTTGTACAGTTAATAAAGAAGAAAGATAAACAAGGAGAAATAGGAGGGAGAGAAGGGAAAATAGGAGGAGAATGGGCATAACAAGGTTCTATCTAATAAACGGCAAAGTGAGTAAGAAGTTGCGTGAAAAGGGGATGAGAAAACTAGCTTAGAAGCAAAGCGATCTTCATATCACTTACAAGATGGGCATAAATATTTTGGGTGGGGCAATCAGTTTGCTTTTCTCCTAGCACTCTCCCTAACCTGATGAAATTAACTTTTCCTGATACCAACTACTCCTCACAAAGATGTCCTACGAGGAAATAGAAAGAAATATGGTAAGATCTTTGATCTTCTCAGGAAGAAAAAGGTTAAAAATAAATGAACTACTATGTGACTTTTTTTTTTTTTTGAGACAGAGTCTCGCTCTGTCGCCCAGGCTGGAGTGCAGTGGTCGGATCTCAGCTCACTGCAAGCTCCGCCTCCCGGGTTTACGCCATTCTCCTGCCTCAGCCTCCCGAGTAGCAGGAAATGTTTAATTAGACATAACTAAAGTTATTTTAATTATTTAAATTAATTTTTAATAACTTAGGCTAGAAATTTAACCCAAAGAATGAAATGATGGGCAGAATAATTACTGAAACATTTTGGATATGCTACCTATAAATCATATAACACAGTAAAGAAAAAGAAAAAGAAAAAGCTAAGTGACGAAGTTTGTAGGAACCTAGACTATTTCATATTATATCAATGTACTGTGCAAATGAAATTAAGAATGGATGATTATAACAAGATTTATTGATGATATAATTCTTGTTTTTAGTTTATTGAATGTCTTATAATAATATTGATTTAATAATCTTCATATATTCGCTCAAATTTCTATAATAAATACTTTTGCCCACTTGATTCTTACCAATTCCCAAGCTCAAGTCCCCATTTCTCCCCAAAAGATTCCCGGGTGAGAAATGATCTGGCCCTCCTCTAACCTTTTCCAATTATTTAATTCTTATCGCACACTTTCAGATATGGCAGTCACTTGTGCATTCTCCTTATATTTCTTCTCTCCCATACTAGATCATAAGGTCTATCTGGGTCGTAGGATTTTATCCTCCACATAATAGGTGCTCAAATAAGACTTGTTGGTTTATTTATTCTTTCAACAAATACTTATTGAGGACCTGCTATATGCCAGGCATGAAGAAACACAATGTATTGAATATGTTCTGATATTTTCTTTAAAACTATTAGATCATAATTTTCAATTTGATAATATTTCAAAAAACGCCACAATATTTCTAATCAGCGTGTATTAAAATTCTTCTTTCTGTATAAATCCATTTCCCACCTCTATTCCATTTATATTCTCATTTAAGTGTACTTCTGTTATTTTTCTTCCAATTATAACATTTCTTATTCATGTTTTGGACTAGGTCTCTTAACAAGTACTTCTAAATATTTTGCTATTAGGTGTCTAAGTTTAGCTTTTGGTTCCTGATATAAGCAAGGAGATGCAAAAAAATAAAAATAAACAATTTTCTAATTATGAGGAATACAGTCAGGACTGCAGCAAGTACATTTTATATTTGGAATTATATGCAGAGATCCCTCAGCTTTCCAGCCAAACAAAAACATTCTAAGTCTAGAGAATTTTTCTTCCTATTTCAAATCAAAGACATATGATCTATTTAGAATTGTTGAAGTAACAGATTCTCATTACAAAAAAAAAACAAACCTGGAAATTACGTGAAATTTTAAATAAATGGGTTAAAGAGACATCCAGTTAGCTGATCACAAGATGATATGTCCACTAATATCATCATGAGGTAAAAATTATACTATGGAGATTTCAGTTATCATCTGTAAATAAACAACATCTGATACGTCATCAAAAGAAATTTCAACATGATGAAAAATCATAATAATGTTCTTCCAAATATATTTTTATAGTTCTATTAAAAGAATACTTCCAACTGCTACCGAAAGCTAACTTTGACTATTCATGTGAAATTTCAGCAAATTTTTAATGTAAATAAAAGGGGAATAAAAAATGTATCATAATAGAAGCAATATACAAATTTAAGTTGTGAGTTTCAAATTTCAGTTGTGGAATAGAATTTGGAAGTATAGTTGGTAAACAGCTGAAAATGGAGAGTTAAAAAAATCTACATGAAGTACAAAATTACTCTTTAAGAATTCATGTTTTACCCTCCTGGCTGTCTTTCAATCTCTATTTAATGTTCACACTGCATGCTCTGGGTATTGAATAATAATATACACAGCCCATGCAATGAGCACATCCTAGAGCCAAGTCTAGTTGTGATATAGGGCTCAAAGGGTGGTATCATTTGATCAAATTTTAAATGTTAAGTAAATTTGAAATGATTAATTTTGAAAGTCAAAAACTTAGTCAAAAGATTATAGGATTTTAAAGCTTGAAGAGACAATATCTAAGTAGTCTCTTACCCTCTAGCCATACCCTCCACCCTCTTCCAAACCATACCAGACAGATGACTATCTATTCAAAATGAATTCCAAATTTATCAGGGAACAACTGGGATAACTTATCAGAATTTATAATCCCTAATATTAAGCATCTTTGTTCATCACATCCAAATTAAATTATTTGTTTTGAAGACTAAACCAAAAGTGGCGTCATGGAAAAAAGATATTGGCCATAGAACCGAGAAAACGTAAATAACACCTTATAACTATTTGTCTTTGAACAAGTCAGTTAAATTCCCCGAGCCTCCATTTGTGTGCCTGTAAAACAGGGATAATAATAAATGTAGATATTATGTAAAAGACTAAAGGAGTTTATACATGCAAAAGTGTTCTGTAAACTGCAAGAAGTGAACAAATATAATGGATTCTTACTCTGGGGTACTTAATACTGCAACCCATATCACCATTTTCTCCTCTTCATAGGTCTTGTTCTAATCTTTTCATCGCCTTTCTGTGTCTTTGAAATATTTCCAAGAGCCTCCACATCACTGTTCAATTCAACAGCCCTGACTAGATTTAACATTCAATAGAGCAGTTGGATGGTAGCTATTTTGATTGCTTATTATTCTTACTTCAATAGAAAGCAAACTGAACAAGACAGATGAGGAACTGTCTACAAGGGAGTTTACAATATGGGGGCAGAAAGAGGGAGATAATAAAGAAGAGAACAAATAAACAAGAAAATTGTATACAAGAAAATTGTACACAATAATAATGCTGTGAAAGATAAAATAAAACAGATAAACTCAAGAAATGAGAGTGAGTAGTTTGGATGGCATGGTCAGGATAGAACTCTTCTGAGCAGTCACATATGACATGAGACTTCAAGAATGAGGATGATCCAGTCATTTGAAGAAATGGAAAACTAATGTTCTAGAGAGAACACCAAGTACAAATGACTTTAAGGTGGGTGTGAACCACTGTGACAAAGTAAGTTCTAAAGACGGAGATTAGGGAGAAAACCCTAGGACCGTATTATTAACATGTTACACGTAATGATAAGGAATTTAGATAGAAAGGGATTGAACAGTCTTAAGCATGGAATGATGTGTTAAAATCAACTAAACAACTAATATTCAGAAAGATTTCTGAATCCTCTTAATACATTAAACTGAGTACCACCTAGGGCCTCTTTTATCATCTAAAAGATCTGCAAATTGGACTTGGGGATTTTCCTTTCATCTGTTTAGTAAATATTAATTTTTGTTCATATGATACTTTGCAATAAAGCAATGACTTAGACATTAAATATAGTCAAATTAGAGATTTATGCTGTCCACTTTGTTTTCATTCTCCAGATCTGTCAAAATAGACTGAAATGTCAAGCTCATGCTATTTCTATTTCATAGTAAGTCATGCAAAATTCTGTACATGGATGAAACCATGTTTCCTACTCCTCACCTATTGTTCAATTAGAAGTGGCTGAATGGTGACGCTATATAAATCTTCAAAACCAGAGAAAAGGCCGGGCACGGTGGCTCACACCTGTAATTCCAGCACTTTGGGAGGCCAAGGCAGGAGGATCACTTGAGGTCAGGAGTTCGTTACCAGCCTGGCCAACATGTTGAAACCCCGTCTCTACTAAAAATACAAAATTAGCCAGTCGTGGTGGCAGGTGCCTGTAATCCCAGCTACTAAGGAGGCTGAGCCAGGAGAATTGCTTGAACCTGGGAGGCAGAGGTTGCAGTGAGCCGAGATCGCGCCACTGCACTCCAGCCTGGGTGATAGAGCGAGACTCCATCAAAAAATTAACAAACAAACAAACAACAACAACCAAAAAAAAAAAGAAAGAAAGAAAAAAAAGAAAAGACAAAAGATTACCTTTGCTCTGTGATCACAAGAATTTCTTATGTTCCTACGGCTAAAAGCCTTGCTGGTGTTCCCCAATTCAGAAGAAACAAAGCATTCTTCAGAGAAAACTGCATTAACGGTGTTTACAGTAGGATAAACACTGTGTTTCTTTGTACTGAAAGAAATCCTGCTGTATCATATTGTATTGGGAATTATCAGAATTAATCATCAAGAAAAAACCACAAAAATAAAAACTACTCTTCGTATTAACAGCCAATAGGCAAATGTAACAAAATCTGCTGCCAACTGTTAATATCTTCTGTACAACACTTAAATAGTATTCAAAAAAGCTGAATTTGACAAATAAAAATATAGTGTCCTCCCAATGCTTGAAAAGTGTATTAGACACTATAGATTTAGTACTATAATTGCCATGATCATATGTGGAAAATACTTAAAAATGAAATAATTGGGGGCAAAAGGGAGAAAATAAAGCCTGAATCTAAATTTATGTACTGCTGTTCTCTTGGTGCCAAGATCTGTTGACGTTAAAGTATCCATATGTAGTGTACAGTAGGCAATCAACAAATTATCATCAAACTAAACTTTTGGTACGTGTTAGTTTCCATACCCCAATACAGAAAAGGAGGATTTTGAAATATTTGTTAAGGGACAGACTCCTAAAATTTTACTGAGCTAATATAGCACTCATGTCTCTAAACATTTCCCTAAGGTGAAAAACGACATATATTGAGATATATGGGAGAAAACTATTTAAAATACTAGAGCCTAACACAGACTAAGCAACAATGATAATGATACCAACAATCTGTCAATTTGCATAACTTTCTTTTTTGAGACAAGGTGTCATTCTGTTGCCAGGTTGGAGTGCAGTGACACAATCACGGCTCACTGCAGCTTCAACCAGTTGGGCTCAAGCAGTCCTCCTACCTCAGCCTCCTGAGTAGCTGGGATTATAGGTACATGCCACCATGCCTGTATTTTTGTATTGTTTGTGGAAATGGGGTTTCATTATGTTGCCTAGGCTGGTCTTAAACACCTGGGCTCAAGCAATCTTCCCTTCTCGGCCTCCTGAAGTGTTGGGATTGCAGAGGTGAGTCATGGTGCCTGGACTTGTATAACTTTTAAAGGAAAAAGGAAGTTTCTAGAAGACCGTAGTAGTACAATAATGATGGAGACCAGGACATGCTATTCGAAAACATGGCACCTTGACATTTAAGAAAACAGCAGAAGCAGGAAGGTTATTCTCACTTTCCCCTCACCCTTCTCCTCTGTAGCAAGTCATAAGATCTTCATTTGAGAACTGCACTCCCTATACCCAGATAAGGACAAATAAAAATATAGTCTGAAATATGTCTGAAAACACAGAGTCACAGAGGGGAATCTGAACGAATAGGCTTTGTTAAGTTCCCTCCAGTTTTATTAGATTAGATCATACTTTTTTATCCAATCATACTTCTCCACTACTATCCACTTTTGCAGCAAACCTAGCACTGAAAATAAAAAGGTTTACTTATTTATTTGGGTCTTCATTTATTTATGAAGTTTCCCATATTATTTTAAACTTATATTAAATAAATTTGTAAGCTTTTCTCTTATTAATCTGTCTTTTCTTACAGGGAGTACAGCCACTGACATAAGATGGGTGATGAAAAGATATTTCTGCTCCCCTATTATAGCAATACCAAAATACAGACCACACTGTTTCCACACATCTCTGTTTTGGCACATGCTATTTCCTCTGTCTGCAATGTCTTTGGCCTCTTTTTATGCTTGGCTATCTCATAGTCATTACACAGAGTCCTACGAGATATCACGCTCTCTGTGAAGCCTGTACTGATAGTGCCAACCATTTCCTCCTCCAGTTTACTTGTATACCTCATGCTTATTTCTAACATTACATTCATACGATTTTGTTTTAATTATTTGTCTGCACATCTCTCTCCCCTACAAGAGTAGGAGCAATTAATTAACAAATATTACAACATTCTTTTTTGGGTCTCTAACACCTGTCACAGTGTCTGGCCCACAGTAGGCATATAGTAAACAGAGAATTAAACAGTGCTAAGCAAACTACTTATACATATTTGAAGTTGAGGAAAATTAAAAGGTTGATTTTAAAATTGGATGTAAAGACCATTTTCCATGCTAGAAAATGTAAATCAAAGCATGTTGTCAAATTATTTTTTAAGTTTTATTTTTAATTGACAAATAATAATTATATGCACTTATGGGATACAATGTGATGTTTTGACATTTGTATGCATTGTGGAATGATCATACCAGGCTAATTAGTATAGCCATAACCTCAAATACTTATTTCTTTGTAGGGAGAACATTTAAAATTCATTCTTTTAGTTATTTTGAAATACACATTACATTATTATTAACTATAGTCCTCATGCTGTGCAATAAGATTCTCAGAACCCATTCCTCCTAAGTGAAACTTTTTACTCTTCGACCAACAACTCTTCTTTCCCCGTTCACCTTCCTCCCCACTCAGGCCTCCGGGAACCACCATTATACTCTCTACTTCTATGAGTTTGACTTGTTCAGGTTCCACATAGGAGTGAGATCATGCAGTAATGAAATGGGCAAATGACCTGTATAGATATTTCTCAAAAGAAGACATATGAATGGCCAACAGATATATGAAAACAATGTTCAACATCCCTAATCACCAGAGAAATGAAAATTAATGTGGAATGAAATTATACCCTTATCTTTCACACCAAATACAACAATCAACTTAAAGGCGATTAAAGACTTGCATGTAACACTTGAAATTGTAAAACTCCTGAAAGAAAATGTATGGGAAAAGTCTCAGCAATGACTTTTTAGATATGACCCCAAAAGCACAGGCAACAAAAGCAAAAACAGACAAATAAGTTTGCATCAAACTAAAAAGCTTCTTCACATTAACAGAGTGAAGAGACACGCCAGAGAGTGGGAGAAAATATTTGCATAGACATTTCTCAAAAGCAGAAATACAAATGGCCAATAGGGTTATGAAAAAATGTTCCTCACGAATCATCAAGGAATTGCAATTAAAAGCAGAGTGAAATACTACCTCACAACTGTTAGAATGGTTTTTATCAAAAAGAAAAAGATAACAAGTGTTGGCGAGGATGCAGAGAAAAGAGAACCCTGTACACTGTTGGTGGGAAAGTAAATTAGTACAGTCATTTTGGAAAATAGTATGGAGGTTTCTACTTCTACTTCTGGGTATATATCCAAAGGAATTGAATTAAGTATGTCAAAGAGATATCTGCACCCCTACGTTCATTGCCGAATTAATCATAATAGTCAAGATACGGAAATAACTGTGGCGCCCATAAACAGATGAATGGATTTTTGAAAATGTGGTATACATATACCATGGAATAATTCAGCCTTAAAAGAACAGGAAATTCTGTAATTTGTGACAACACGGATGAATCTTGGCATACAGGACACGATGCCAATTTTTTTTTAACATGAAGAAATTCTAAAGTTATATGGACTCTTCTTGGAGCAATGTATATATCTTAGAAAATTTGTACTTCTGGATAAAAAGACAGAGGTATTTTCCTTTCAAGGAAAAATAATGTTGTGATTTTTAACAATTTGAAATTTATTCTATAGATGAGGAAAAAATGTAAAGTTAATTTATATTTATCATAGCTCTGAACCTAAAATTAAAGACAATTTAGCCTATATTAACAGATCTGTGGTATGCACTAAAAATAAAACGATCAACCATATGGTCAAATCACAGACGTCTCTAAGACTATCACAAAAATCTAAATGTGCTTTAAATAATTTTAATAACCTAGATGATTTTACCTACTAATTTCAAATGATATTTGTCAATAAATTAAACCTTTGAAGTATATAGTTGAATTGATATAAAAATTTAATCTACTCAATACTTACTTCCATAATGGTTTTAAGATATATTGTAGCTAATCTGAAAACATAAATAATATGCATAAATTCTTTTAAGTTCAAGTATAAAAATCCTTAGACCTTTTGATTGTACATAGAAAAGAGACAATTTCATCTCTTGTGATGCATAATATTCACAAATCTAATTTTCTCTTTTCAGGTTTTCCATTTTATTCACAATCATCCATCAACCTTCCTAGATTTCCTATATTTTAACAACTTTTTAATGCTTGTTTTAGAATAATGATCCTATATAATGATTGATAAAGATCATTCAGAAAAGGTCCATATCCTATCTTTTTTCATAAAAATGTCTTTTTCTTATTTATTGCCCTGAACTTGCATAAATCACCACAACCTTTTGCATTTTTATCAACTTGCCTTTTGCATTCTTATACTAAACACACAGTGCATGTACCTACTGTCAATTACATTGTTCTTAGTTGCCTGATTTTAATTAATTATTCAAGATTCCCCTTAAACTCTCTAAATTCTTAAATTCTCCCTTTAACTTTATCCTTTGTGCTTCCGGAAATCAGTTTCCAACTGAGGCAGTCTGCTTCCCCAATTCTTTGTCATTTACTCGTGTTTTTAATTATTGTTTTTTCTCTCTCTCTCCTTCTTCCACTACCCATCAACCACTCTCTCCTCTCCCCAGGGAAACTGCTGTCTGTGTTTCAGGCATGTCCACTACATTTTCTCATATTCCTTAATTCCTCCTGCATAGATCTATCTTTTCATGCTGTTTTCTTGAGGCACTTTTTTTTTCCTTATGTGAACCTTAATGTAGCAATTTTCGTCTATATTTTACATTCCTGTCACAACTTGATATTTATGCTTCTTTTTTTATGTTACGTATTTTTTTTAGCTTCCTCATACTTCATTCTCTCTCTTTTGTAACTAAGTGGCTTTATAGTACTCAGTAGAACAGGGATTATTGCCATCAGCTCAGAAATTCTGTCTGCCCCCCGCCCCTAAACAATAGAAGTATGAAATGCTGCCTTTTCTTGTGTTTTGGATTGTTTTCATGTGTCTTTTCCTTGCAGTTGCCCACAATCCCTTCCTGAAAAATGTTATATTCCTTTCTCTCCACCTGCTTTTCATAGAGAATGCACTTTGGTGATTTTTTGAGCCCTCATTCTCTGTTGACTCATCTTTTCATTATGTATCTGGGCAATACTCTTACATCCTCAGTCATTTACATCATGATCGTGGACTAAGCATAATTAAGAAACTCAGCATTAAGAACTAAGAACGTAATTACTATGATCTCACTTTTCATTTATTTTCCACAGTATGATGCCACCAATCATTAATACTTTTAATTTTGAGAAAATAATTACCTCAAAATAATTGCCTCTAGCAGTACTTAGTTTATTAGCAGAGGCATGTAATACTCAACAGAGGCTCAAGCACCAAAACCTTCAGATCCCATAAGTAGGTGATATGCCACTGAAGAGGTAAGACCAATCTAATTTTTAAGAATACGGTGCTAATTTTATTTAAGTATGAAGAGAAACAATTAAAAAGGAACAATGCAGTAGTTCTAGTAATCCCACGATGTGAATCTCTGAGGCTCATAAACCTCATTAAATAATTTCCCATGCACTTAAAATATGACTAAAAAATGTAGAGTTACGTAGAACTTCTCAGAAAATGGAGTCTCACTCTGATGGAGTCTCACTTACTCTGCCGCCCAGGCTGCAGTGGAGCAATCTCTGCTCGCTGCAACCTCCACCTCCCCAACTCAAGCGATTCTCCTGCCTCAGCCTCCTGAGTAGCTGGGATTACAGGTGTGCACCACCATGCCAGACTAATTTTGTTTGTATTTTTAGTAGAGATGGGGTTTCACCATGTTAGCCAGGCTGGTCTCGAACTCCTGACCTCAAGTGACCTGCCTGTCTCCTCCTCACAAAGTGCTGGGATAACAAGCATGAGCCACACCGTGCACGGCCCTTCTCAGAAATGTATCTAATCTTAAAACAAGGCAAACTCACACTTATCTACCAGTAGCTACATCAATTTTTGAATTTTTGCCTAAGTCTATTTACTTAGGCAAACACACAAGTTCCCAAATTGTTCCACTAACTGCAGTTAGAATTCGCATTTATATTTTGACGCTATTGTAGGAATACACAAGTTAGTAACTTATATGTAACATGGGTAGATGTCATTCAGATTAATAAGTGAGACATATTTATTTATGTATGTTTTTATTCATTTTTTGATGTATTTACTTAGGCTTTAGGTGTTGTTGCTTGGATTTCATTTTGTTTGTAGGGCTGCTGTACCTGAATGATAACATTTTTCTAGCTTCTGAGTTTATTTAGAAAAATGTGTGATGTTGTAATTTAGGGCAGTGGATTGTAATTTTTTTATAGAAATTAGTTTTTAATAAATTTGTTTTTTATAGAAAAATTTCTTGGACTGATTATGAATTTTCAGTTTACAACTGACGCACATAATTGTTTTCTTGTTAACAATAAGCTTTAGCCCCCAAACAATGATTTTATAATTATCTTCCAACATTTTGCATATTGGTGTTATTGATGAGTAAATCAAGAAAAAAATTCGGCAATGAATTTTGCACAATAAAATCAATTTTCTACAAAAATAACTTGAAAATAGGAGACATTATTTTTAAAAAGAAGAAACAATGTTATTACTAGTGAATTGAATGTGAACTTTGTGATATCAGATTATTTTTGCTTTTTGGGAGGTTCACACTTTCATTCTATGTAAGTGAAGTTCCTAGATAAATGAGTCTTTGCAGATTACAGAGCATTCAAAATATATTAGGTTGGTGCAAAAGTACTTGCAGTCTTTGTCATTACTTTTTTTTTTTTTTGCACCAACATAATATATGTCTTATTGTTTGCAAGAGCTATGAAATCTAGGTTATTGATTTGTGTCTTAGGGAAAATGGATGTAGCAATATTGATTACTTTGTAATCTTTATTTTGTCTTCTTTAATATATATGTTAGTCTGTTTAATGCAAACTTCTTATTGCCATCAAGCTTTATCAGCCTTCACATATTATTTATGAATATGTTGGCTTTTTTTTCATGTGAAAATATGAACCACAGTTAAATTGGATAATTTAACCTGGGCAGTATGGGGATAGTAACAGGGTGGGAAAGAGTCTTTGAGCTTTGACTTTGTGTCCTGTCTGCAAAATCCAAATTAATCCGGTTTAACAGGATTAAGCTCTCAGTGTGAAAGTACTTTGCTAGGAAATTATCAAAGCACAAGTTAATTAGAATACAGAGCTCCTTGCATGGGCAGACAGTTATTAATTACATGTTCTTGGGCTGGCTCAATTTCAGGCAATTTACAGCTAAAACAAAAAATTTCTCTTAGTTTTTAGTCTTGTAGAATATAAACAATCCCTCAAGGTACCAACTGTGAAATAACTGCTGTACAAGGTATAAAGAAGACATATTTGAGATTTAAGTTCTTTGGCCAGTGTTTTTGGTCATTTTATTCCCTTCACTATAAATGCGAATTCTTTTTTTTTTTTTTTTTTTTTTTGAGACAGAGTCTCGCTCTGTCGCCCAGGCTGGAGTGCAGTGGCCGGATCTCAGCTCACTGCAAGCTCCGCCTCCCGGGTTCACGCCATTCTCCTGCCTCAGCCTCCCTAGTAGCTGGGACTACAGGTGCCCGCCACCTCGCCCGGCTAGATTTTTGTAATTTTTTTTAGTAGAGACGGGGTTTCACCGTGTTAGCCAGGATGGTCTCGATCTCCTGACCTCGTGATCCGCCCGTCTCGGCCTCCCAAAGTGCTGGGATTACAGGCTTGAGCCACCGCGCCCGTTTTTTAAACTTTCGATATGATGGTATCACATAATATTAATTAAACACTCAAAGTTTTAATTTATAGCAATTCCCTCCTCTTAGATTGCATATTTTATCATGTAAGGCACAGTAATAAGAATTAAGCTATGAATATGTAGCCTTGATATTTCCAAAAATGTATAAAAATTAATGTACTTTATTTTATTATTGCCTGAATGAAGACCACATCCTGATAAAATGACATAACAAAATAGGAAGAGAAAGAAAGAGAGAAAGAAAGAGAAAGAAAGAAAGAAAGAAAGAAAGAAAGAAAGAAAGAAAGAAAGAAAGAAAGAAAGAAAGAAAGAAAGAAAAAAGGGAGGAAGGAAGGAAGGGAGGGAGGAAGAGAGGAAGGAAGGAAGGAAGGAAGGAAGGAAGGAAGGAAGGAAGGAAGGAAGGAAGGAAGGAAGGAAGGAAACAAGGAGAAACAGCACAATAAAAGAGAAAATGTTGTATCACAAATCCGTAAGATAGAAGGGTCCTACTTTTGAAATAAGGTCAAGAAATCTCTATTTCCCAGACTGTAAGCTACTTGAATGCACAGAATCTGCTTTTGTCTTCATTACACTTAGCATAGTGCCTTGTATTTAGTAAATCTTCCAAAGATGTTTGTGCCATTGCATTGCATAAGAAATTCAAAATGAATGTCAATAATTTTAAAAATATGCCCAATTTGTTACCAAAAGAGCCAACCATTAAACATTTACTGTCAAACTTCATTGTGGCATGTCATAGCTTGAAAACACTCTATAACACACACCTTCTGTGTACTATGAGATTTGAGTCTTATAAGATCAAAATGTGGATAAATGTCTACCTGCAGTGTGGTAAATGGTAAGATGTGATTGTGGCAAAGTCTTTAATGTTCGACTTCCCAGTGGCCCATCCGTGTACTTTAACTAGCATTCTGTGTCATATAAGAAGCCTCCCTTGATTATTTCTAATCAATAATCACTCTTAATGATATCTGTGTTCCATTGTTTTCATTTAAAGTGAGTGTAAAATACAATTAAGCAGAGATGTAGAGAGTGACAAAATCCAATTCTACTTTTCATGGTTTGAGGATTCCTTATCATCAGTCAATTGAAGAAAATACTACCCCCAGTGCTAGACTGCTAAAATGATCATCATTAAAGATAAATAGATTATGAATGGAAAATACCTTTCATATATTAGGTATTATATAAATATTTGTTGAACAAAAAAGTATGAAAATTTATATTTCAATAATGATTATATTTACTTTGCAATTACTATTATTTCACTATTATAGTAAACCACAATTTCTTCAAATGTCAGTTTTGAAAGTCATAAAGTTCTATAAAGCAATCTTATTTCCTGGCTTTACCTTAACCTGTAATATACTTCAAATTCAAGGACAGAAAGATTGTAAAATACAGTGATCGTATATTAATCTTCTTACATCTATTTATACTTTTGCAAAAATTTTCCAGGCAGCATTATTACAAGGTTAAATACAAAGTTAAAAATCAAGAATCTCAGTCCCTTTACGGCTGTTTATTTTTCCCAATGGAGTATGCATTTTATCACTGCAACATTATAACCTGTGAACAACACATGGCTTAAACATTATGTTGTGTTGTTTAGAAGAAATGGCCCGAGAAAAGTAGCTTGCATTTCAAAGTCTTTAAATTTCAAAACATTACCACTGTGTTCTACCTTGAGGAGTTTAAAATTTAACAGTTCCACTGATCTGAGAGAGTCCTCAATGCATTGATTACAATCAGCTGGTCCATCTTTTATCCCAACGAAATTAATCATGGTGACAGTTGCCACTATGGCCTCCCCCCTGTATTTTCCAACCATGGAGGAGGACAAGTGAGCACCTGCCTCCTAGATTTTAGATTGAAAATATCACCCGAACACACCAGGATTCTTTATGCTATGGCAGAGCCAAGAGTCTCCTAATGAGCATGTCTATACACTGATCATGATGTTTTCCTTTAAAAACCAAATTCCTCCAAGAATTTGTAAATGGAATTTAGCAATATTTACAACTTACTCATCAATAAATGGCATTTGAAATATTTATTTCACATTGTTTTGTCACATAGAGAGTTTAAAAATTTGATCAAAATATTTGTAGAACTACTTTTTGTAATAGGAGAAGTCCTTTATTTTTCTTTTAATAATAAAAATAATGTGCCAAGTAAAATATTCATTTATGAAACAGTTCAAGCAAAAGCAAAACCAGAAATATTAGAAATCATTAAGGTTATTCATTCTTCTCGCAGAGTATTACTGAAACAGTTGACAAAGGAAGTATTATATGATGGTCAAAAACATGTTACAAATTATCATTTTAAGAAGGTTTAAAGTTGTACAAGAATTCCATTTACAATATATTTGATCTATATGCTTACTAACCTAATGATCTTGGTTATATAACACCTCATGCCTCTGCGTTTCAAAGATGGACAGTGACAGACATTAAATTCCTATTCAAAGGTATTAAAACTGACAGACTTTGTTTCTAAATTATGAATTTCTACATTATATTGAACTCTCATGTATTTTGTTGCTCGCTCTCAATTTGTGTTTGCTACATTGTTTGAGGCATGAGTAGGTTTTCACTAGCTTATGTGAGAGGAAACTCCGTGTTTCTCAAATTCTTTAAGTAGGTTCTTTTGGAAAAATCAGTGAAGCATTCTGTTTAACCTGAGTCATTTCTTTCTACATTAAGCAAAGTTACCTGTAGCTCTGTTATAGAGCCCAGTCAGTTACCCTGAACCACAATGGATGCAGATCTATCTTCTTATTATTTCTGTGCTAGAAAAGTTTCATAGCTCATCACGGAAAAAGATCTGTAGCTCATCATGGAAAAAGATCCCACCATCCTGTAGGTCTCAATTTAGCTTCCTTTCTTTTAGCGTTTACATTCACTCTCCCTTAGCCAATTTTGCTTTTTGTTCAATTGCAAAAAACGAAGCCTTCCCATTGCCTGTTTAAAACCCCTTTTGCCTTGCTCAATGTCATGGTTTTTCAGGTTTTCTAAGACTTGGTTACTCGCTCTGCATGTCAGTGTGAGTTTGCATTTTAATTTTCCTTCCTGCACCTGATGCTTTACAATGACTCTGTAAGGTGTCAACAATCTCTGAAAGTTCTGGGATGAGGCGTGGAATTTAGATCATGCTCTTATTTTGCCACAGTGGTGATTAAACACTAACACATACAGACACACATACAGGATGAGTGGAGGTTTAAGTTGTATTTGCTTCTAGACCCTGAAATAACTGAGCTCATTTTCAAAATAAATAATCTACTTTCAAATTTGGTCTTTATTTTACACATACACTTAGTCAGAGATGTCTGCTGCTTAATATTTCAGCACATTGTCAATCAATTCCATATGCTTTTTGCTTTTCCTCTTCCTACTTCTCCCTGTTTAGTCAGAAGTTTTCAAAGTTTTATGTGCTTTATAGATTGAGGGTGTAGAATATTCTAATATGACTGGCAGAATAAAACAAAGACTGATTTATATTTCTCACGCAGTGTATTTGAAAAGACAGATTCCCAACCATTTGCCTACAACTCTATTTCCAACTCCTATCAGTTAGTTTTGAGTTGTTCATATCTCTGATTTAACACTTTCAATAGTTGCCTCTGTATATTTAAACATTTAAACTTACAGGACTAGGTAGTGCTGAAAAAAATACACTTAAAGTTAAAAAATGTCAACAGGTCTATGTGGAAAGCTAGTAGAAATTTCTTAACACTTAAAATTCACTTATTTGTAAAAAATTAGCAAAAGGTACTGACTACGAGTATTTTCCTGAAAGGACTTCAGGTTCCCTGCCAATGCCTAACCATACCAAAAGTGAGAGGAAGCCCCTGGTAACAGTGTTTACAAGGTGTTCTGTGTGTAAAAGTGCAATCTGGAGAAAATAAATACCCTCACAAATATTTGCTTTCCTTGTAGCACTCATTTATAATCAAACATTTATTATAACTCCTATTTTTTCTTACTTCTAGTTTTCATTCAACTTGTCCTGATAAAGTCTTGAATTCTCTCCATTTGATTCCCTACCGCTAGCTTCGTGACCATCAATATCAATGTGAAAATCATACATTAGTCAGAGGTAGACTCCACCTGGATTTAACTATATTCTGGCACACGCACATACAATATCTGTCTCTGATTTCTGACAAGTGACAAAGATAAAAGAATGAACTATCAACTTAAACATGGTCGCATTTGATCTTGTATTTTGCATCTACTATATATTAAGAAGGCTCCAGATTTAATTATGGATAAACATATAGCTACATTTATCATGCCACAATTTTCAAATACAGAATGAATATTTGACAAGTAAAAATAATTTTCTCTTGCTCATCAGATTCCTTTTAGGCTAGATCTATCCTCAACTTATCCAGTTAGTGGAAGGGAGCATCAGTGTGTATTATCAAAAGTGATGTATAATCCATACTGATGTTTTAGGGTCACCTTTCCAACTCCCTCCAAAATAGGAAAACCTGCACTGGAAAGTGGGCCTATAGCCTTGAATCAGCTGGATTCTCAGAAGACACCTCAGCTTCTTTGAGTTGCTAGAGTTCCTTGCTGTTCAGTGCCGTAACTCCACTCCAGGGAGCATGATCTTTCCTGTTAGGTGATTAGCACTTGGAATAAGGGCAAGATTCTTTAGATCAGGGAGGTAGAGCAGATGGGAAACTGGTTTCATTTGTGAGAAGGGACAGAAAAAAAAAACCTTTGCACAGCATTCATGCTTCTCAACTGAGTCGGCTGCAGCCTCAGTCACCTGTTAACGTAACAGCTATATTCACGGTCTGAAAATACACAAAGCCAGCTTCTCCTGGCAGAGTCCCTTACCACTCTGGGGTTGCATTACCATCACAGGGAATGAAAACATGGTTCTAATCCAACTAGGAAGCAAAGGGTACTTGCAAGAAAAAATTTCAATTCAATTTAATGCAACAAATATTTGTTGGTTTGGGATCATTTACCTGCAAGAAATGTTCTTCTTTGACAGAGAAGCACATGATTCTGAACTGGCTACAACTATATGATTGGAGATATTGGTGACAAAAGTTATTACCATAAAAATTAAAGCAGGAAAGGAACTTGAGAGATCATTTACGTAGTCCTTAGTGGAGTGCCTTGCACAAAGTAATCTCATCATAAAAAAACTAATGAATGGATGAAACCAGTTCAATCCCTTATTTTACAAATCAAGAAACTAAAGGCAAAAGGAAGAAGTAATTTACTCAACGATACAAAGTCAGCCAGTGGAAGAGCAGGACAAGAGACCAGAATTTCTGAGTCCTTACCTATTATTCTTATTAACATACTCTTCTTTATATTCAGTCATTTCCACTGTTGATTAATCAGCTGTAGACCATATTCGTCTTCATCCCCATAACTATGTGACTTCATACCCACAATGTCTTTTAGTACAGCAGCTCCATTAAACTAGCCTTAACCACTCTAATCCATATCCTTACACCTCTTCTCTGAATTTTCACAGTGCTTACTGGCTATACCAAAACTTGAAGCTTTTAATAAAAAACATACTTGGCAAGAATTTTATGAATGTATCTTGCATCATTAATAAGGTTTGTATGCTTCTTCAGGTAAGGGACGTTTGTTTATAGTTCTTTATATATATCAGCATGTAACACCCAGGTTTACCTGGGTGCATCAGAATGAGTACATAATTTAGCATCCAGATTGGACACTTCTGAGAGTTAAAAATTATAATTAATACACATGCAATAAGCACAAACTGTGACTGTCCTAGGAAAAGTAGAATATATAGTCACCCTAATAGTTGTTGACTTGTTCAACATTTGTTAAATTAGAATCAATCATTGCTGATTGTACAATTGTCCAACTGTGGGATATTGTTTCAATTTACAGATTACAATGAATTAAATTATTTCTAAAGTAGTAATCACTGAAAAAATAATGATAAGTTGCAGAATTCTATTTAGTTACTGATTTTTTTTTTTTTTTTTAAGATGGGATCTCAGTCTATCACTCAGGCTGGAATGCAGTGATGTGATCTCGGCTCACTGCAACCTCTACCTCATTGGGCTCAAGGGATCCTCCCACCTCAGCCTCCCTAGTAGTTGGGACAACAGGCATGTGCCACTGTGCCCTTCTAATTTTTTGTATTTTTGGTAGAGACAAGGTTTTGCCATATTGCCCAGGCTGGTCTCAAACTCCTGAGCTCAAGTGATCCGCCCACCTCAGCCTCCTGAAGTGCTGGGATTACAGGTGCAAGCCACCATGCCTGGCCACAATATACAGACTACACTGAATGAAATAATTTCTAAAGTAATAATCAGTGAAAAATCATGATAAGTTGCAAAATTCTACTCACTGAATTCTCATATGTGAGTATAACTTGTTTCAAAGTTATTAATATTTCTGCAAATTTTCACTTATTGCCTTGCTTTTTAAAGCTGTAAGGATAAAGTTAAATGAAAAATGTTTGTTGGTCCAGTTTCAATCATTTTAATATTGAAAATATGGTGGAGAGTAAAAAAATTAGCCTTGTTTCTAATTCCTTCCTGATGGTAAAATATGAAGTGTGATGGCTTTCTACGTGGGGTGAGGGGGGCATGCTGTTAGAACCTATAGATAAAAAGGCCCACATTTGTAATTTAAAAATAGATTTAAATTTACTCTATTTAAGAGTATGAAGACACACATCAAGATTTTTTAAATTTCTATTGAGATAAGTAATGGAGGAAGTAGTAAGGGAAATAAGTACCTTCTATGATAGAGTCATATACAACTAATAAATTTATAGAACTAATGACTAATAGCTAAAATTTTATAGCATTTACCTACCATCATACTCTCCCTCTCTGTGTGTATATATATGTACATATATGTACATATGTGTATATATACACATATATGTATATATGTACATATATATGTATATATATATATATATGTCTGTGTGTGTGTGTATATATATACACACACACGCATATGTACTTAACGTACTTTTTTACTGCCTCTCCAAAATGTAAGATCACTAGGTGTTTAAAACAATAGTTTTATCTGCTTGGAGTACATACATTCACACACACACACATATATATATGTGCATATATATGTGTACATTCACACATATATGTGTATACATATATATATAGAGAGAGAGAGAATGATGCCTTTGAACATATTAATAAAATATATCTTTACATTGATTTCTGTTAAGAAATAATCAAATAAATTTTGATACAATTTTCATGATATCAAAAGAATATATATTTTTAGGTTCAGATATTTAACAAATGTTCAGACATCCCAGACAAAATAGTACATAGATTGAATTTATTACTATTGCTAAATTAGAGGTTTAATGATAAAAATACCCTGCAGCAGAATGAATTTGAAGCATCTGAACAATGGCAGTTACACCATCTGCTCCAGATAGAAACTTGCTATCTTGACAGTAGCAAAGAATAAATAGGCAGTGCAGATACATCAAACTGGCAAAAGGGTAAATGCAACAAGGAAATAAGCATTTTTTAGACAAATTGCTTTTCCTGTTGAATACTACATTCTATCCTAAATAATACTTCATTCAACTACAGGCAGATGTTTGTGTCAAAGAGAATTCATAGTCTTTATCACAAAAACAGTTTTATATTATTAGAAAATCTAAATAATCACACTTTTCCATCCTCAAATTTCCAAAGAAAATTAAAATACACTAGCAGGAAAAAGAAGCAAAAACAATTACAAGGGAAAGGAAATAGCACGCTTCCTTTAGGAAAAATGCTGAGAAAAAGACATTATGTTGACAGATTCTGACCTACCCACATGGACCTCTAAGATGAGCCCCAAGACTATATTATTTGAAGAAATCAAGTTTCAAAAATCTATTTAAAAGACTTCCTTCTCACACTTTGTTATCAGTGGGATATTTGTATTTATGGGTAAGGGATGAAGATATATTAAAATAGCATTCATTCTGTGTTAAAATAATAAAGAGAAAATAACAAAACTATCATTATAGACATTCATTTGTAAGGTTATTAGGTCACGTGAGCACCCTACCTTGACATGTTTCTAAGGAAGAAGGTATTTATTTTTATTTCAAAAGGAGGCCAGTCTCTGGAACATCAAGACAAAGAGGTTTATATAAAGGCACGTGCCAATCTTCTACTCCCATTCCATATCACCCACATATTTGATGTTCACATTCCTTTTATTCTTGGCTCAATAGCATTGATAAAGATTATAGTTGAAAGAATTATAATTTTTAAAATATATACCAAACTATGGTATAGAGAAGTCATTGTACTTATCCTTGCCAATTGTCAGGAAAGATGTGTCATCTTTTTTACTGAGTTTTACATATCAATCAATAAGTATTTATTGAGATATATATTTTTAACTGCTACATTTTGCCTCAATTGTCTGAAAATAGTAAGATTGTAAATGAAATGCAGATTGTGTACTTTTTTTGCTATCTAATCTGATCTGATTTATGATCAGAACATAAATATGACCTTGGGTTAATGAGGGCCATGTCCTTTTTGTAGGAGTCCCCCCTAAATACATTTCCTAGGAAGGCAAGTTTACCATCCATAATTTTAATACAAGAACAGTATGAGGTGAGGTCTTCCTTCAAAATAATTGTTTTTTACTTAACTTATCCCGGATTCATGTGTCACAAACTATTGTTTTCTAAATTTTAAATGAGTTTTCAGCCTGTATTTTATCACCTAAAACAGTGCCTTGTTTTATACGGTGCTAAAACTATGACATTCAATCTTCTAAAGCTTGCCTTCAGTTTTGGGTACAAAAATTGATGGCTGACTTCATAGATAACTTACATTAATTTATCCAGCAATAGTTATTTATTTAGCTTCTACTTTATGAAAGGCACTGGGATAGATGCTGCAGTAAGTACTAAGATGTATGAGAAGATAGACCTTTCAAAGGGTTTACTAATTAGCTAATAAGCTAACAAGGTGAATTAACAGAATAAATGAGAAATTGATCATTGTCAAATTATGTGATAGAGAGAGAGATTAGTTGGGACTTGAGCATTTGAAGGTGTCATGATGGAAGAAAAGGGGGCCAGGAATGAGTCTTGAATGTAGTTCTAACTTGTAAGAAAGAACTGGAAAGGGAATTCTCTCAGCACTAGGTCTAAGCTGACTGTTTATATACAGAGAATGAAGAGGCTGGGGAAGCCTCACTTGTCAGGAAGCTAGTAGAAATGTGGGGCAAATACAAGGGCACCATCATCTGCAAGATAATTATAATCTCATTTTCATCACATCAAAAGGAGAAAACCACTTATCTCTCTGTCTTACTAACACTTAATGAGCAAATTGCCCAGAGATTTAAATGGATTTATCTTGTCATATAATCACCATGACAATCTTAGATCATTCCAGTAGTGTCAACCTTATTTTATGGACTAGGACACTGAATCTAAGAGGGGTTAATGTAAATTGCTAAAAGCTTCCCAGCTAGTAATGATTGCAATAACGTAATAGCGAGGATAATATTTACTGAGTATCTTCTATTAATCTGGTATGGACATAGTGACATTTTCTTTTTTTTTAGACGGAGTCTTGCTCTGTCACCAGGCTGGAGTGTAGTGGCACAATCTCGACTCACTGCAACCTCCGCCTCTCAGGTTCAAAGGATTCTCTGGCCTCAGCCTCCCAAGTACCTGGGACTACAGGTGTGTGCCACCATGCCCAGCTAATTTTTTTTATTTATTTTCTTTTTTGCATTTTTAGTAGAGACAGGTTTCACCATGTTGGCCAGGATGGTCTTGATCTCTTGACCTTGTGATCTGCCTTCCTTGGCCTCCCAAAGTGCTGGGATTACAGGAGTGAGCCACCGCACCCGGCCAGACACAGTCACGTTTTTCTAGTAATAGCAGTTACTGAGCTGCCTGGATCTGTCTCTCCACTCTCTCACTTTTTTTTTAGGTAAGTCATAGGGCCCAGGAGATATGTACCCAGCTGCATGCAGGAGTAGCCCACGGTGTGACTCTCCCAGCTTTGAGAGGGATTTGCTTTTGCACCGCTCGATGCCCAGTTGGTCAAGGTGGAGCCCAATGGGTCACTTGGCAGTGCTGTAGACAGCAGAGTTGGGGTTGGGGACCCATGCTCTATATAGAAGAACAAGCTTAAAGGAGGGAGTGGGTAGGTGATCAGAAACATCTCAGAACCCATTGCTTCATTCACTCAACATGGTGACTGCTAGTTCAACTTCCAGTGAAGAAAATGTGAGTTTAGAATCAGGCAGATCTGGCCTCTGAATCCCAGCACTGTCACTGACTAGCTGTGGGACTTTGGTAAACTCACTCAAGTTCTTGTAGCCTCTGTTTTTACATATATTAAATGGAATCAATAATGACAACTTCATCAACTGCTGTGAGAATTGGAAGAAATAACTTGCAGAGAGTCTAGTCCACTACCTGACATTACTTGTTAAGCATTTAATAATTAATAGCTATTGTCATAAACATCTCCCTACTCACCAATACCAACCTCTTTTTTTTTTTTTCAAATTATCATTTGTTGGGGGATCTGGTAAAAACATTTGGAATTTTTTTTAGCTAATAATTCTATAATTTTCTACTCTTCTTATAATTTCCCCTTACAAAAGAAAAGTTGCTTTAGATCCAATTATTTTACATTGGCATATATACTGAATGACTATTTTAAATTGCCTAATATTTCCTGACAACGAATTTGTAGATCACTATCCTCGAATTGTTTGAAGGACAATGACACATCTTTCCTGTGCCTCTGGAAGGAACTCACATTCTCTCAAATGCACAAAACAGAGAACTATCCATTTGATGTACCTTTTTTTTTCTCTTGGTTAGGACTGAAAATCTGCCACCTCAAGTAGTCATTGGCAAATAATCATTACCTTTTTCTCCATTTTTTGCTTCATTAAGTCAGCAAATATTCATAGATAAAATTTTATGAACCAAGAAGTACTCTAATTAATAGTGTTCCCACCAAAACAAGTGCCTTTCTCTATATCCCCCTGACGTTTTTCCTAGCCTGGTATGCTGCCTTACCAAATGATGCTGCTTAGGTGTTCAGCCGTCTTTGAATTCTAGGAATAATCTGTCCTCTAGTGCACAGAACAGGATTAATTATAACCCTTGGTGTATGAATCACCATTACCATGTCTCCACATACAGCCCAAATAATATAATTAATTAATTAATTATTAAAACAGAACATCATATACAGATTGTGTTCAATTTTAAGAAATAATGCCAACTTTTTCCAAGTAATTTTACAACTTTATATTTCTGCTAGCAATGTGTAAGAGATCCAGTTGTTCATGTTCCCACAAATGCTTGGTTCTTACAATAGGTATAAAATGTTCCATTACTTTCTTGCCTGTCCTCCCTGTATGAGGAAGTTTCATGTCCAAAGTTGAGGTTTGGAACTTTTCTCAGACATTTGAAGTAGAACGGAATCAAATACCAGAGACTTCTCAGCAAAATGAGAACTACAAGTGATATCCTAGTCCCTTCTTGGCTAATGGCTTTTAAAAAATGAAGAGGAGGAAAACAATTTAAAAATAAGTATTACCCACTTTAGGAGTAGGGGAAAAAAGCATACTCCAGATATTAAAGGGCACAGGCTTTTCTGTGACTCATAAAAGGGCATATTTTCTTGCCTAAAATTCTAGAGCAATAGCAAATTGAAGGGAAAGATACAAATTAACCCATGTTTCTGTTTTTCCAATGGAGACCCATTTCCAAACTGTTGGATAACCAGAGTATAGATACTCTCCTAAATGCACAGATCATTTCACAGATATAAATATAAAAAGATGGAAAAATAACATGCCACTGGTTGTTTATTAAGTGTGGGTTTTAATAGTTTACATTGGGCCATTCATTTATGAAGTTGTGGTTCCATCTAATTCATCATTCCGAAAAATACCTGTTCATTATTCCACAGTTTTGAAAAGCAATTGTATACCCAAAATAATTGTTTTATATGTACGTATGATACCAATAGCCTTAATCCTAAATTCTTATATTGCTCTCAATGTGCAAACACGTCAAAATGCATCTTTGTAGTACAGATAATTCACCTACAAGAAATTTCACTAAAGTTTTTACTTTATTGGTGACTGTTATTCTATCACTACCTTTGGTGATCTGCTACTGTCCTAATTATGCCTAACCATGCTCCAATAAAATTATGTACTTGCCAACTACTAGTTGCAACAAATCCTGGTCAGTGTTTTTTGTTTATTTGGAGGACTGAAATTTAAGAGGAGCATTTCTAAACAAATAAGAGTTCCTTAATATAAGGATATTGGCCAGGCACGGTGGTTCACACCTGTAATCTCAGCACTTTGGGAGGCCGAGGTGGGTGGATCACCTGAGGTCAGGAGTTCGAGACCAGCCTGGCCAACATGGCGAAACTCTGTCTCTACTAAAAATACAAAAAATAAAAAATTAGCCTGGCATGGTGGTGCACGTCTGTAGTCCCAGCTACTTGGGAGCCTGAGGCACAAGAACCGCTTGAACCTGGGCTGCAGAAGTTGCAATGAGCCAAGATCGTGCCACTGCACTCCAGCCTGGGCGACAGAGTGAGACTCCATCTCAATTAAAAGATAGATAGATAGATAGATAGATAGATAGATAGATAGATAGATAGATGAATACAGATATCAAGATAAAAGACTCCTGCCTTTGTTAGACATAAAATAGATACTATTTAAATGCTGCTTTTAAAAAAGAGAGCAAATTCACATTATTTAAATATTTCCATCAAATTTTAGATATACCAAGCATTAGAGAAACATTTCTGCTGAAAAGTTAACTACTAGCCACATGCAATCTTGATATTATAGGTCGTGTCTAATTGATTCAGACTAGTGAACTAAAATTGTTTTCAGGATTCACTAGGCATTCCAGTTTTGACCTTCATTCTTCAAGGCTGTGAGGATGAGCTACTGGGCACTGCACTCTTTAGAAAGCAGATTTATAAGCTTTACTTTCCTATCCTATGATCTAATGGTAAGGTACTCTATCATGGTCAATGCAGATTTTTTTTTTTTCTCAAGATATCTATTCAACAGAAAAACAAAATGTCTCTCTTTTGCTTGCTTTTACTATATCCTTGTCAAAAAGTTATTTGATCAAGCAGCAAATATTTATGGAGCACCTACCACGTGCAAGGGCCTGCATGGGGCATAAAAAAGAGACTGTGCAATGATATGAAAGAGATAATGACAGAAAATGGTTATACAATTCATCCCAGTTGATAAGCGCACTTTCTTAAGGATCTTCTGCTGAAATGCAGGCTTCATTAATTCCTCACCTCTTTGTACATGTATAAACCTTATTGCTTAGAGCACACTATTCTTTTTCTTTATTTTATGTTAATTAATCTTATCTCACCAATAAGATTTTAAGTGAAGGTGAGAGATCTTGGCCAATACGTTTCTGCAACCCCAGTAATTCCTGGCATAGTGGTGATCACATAATAGTTCTCCATAGTTATCTTAGTGAATTAATCTAATATTTAAGAATATATTTTCCAGATACCTTAGTCCACTCATTCTTTATTATAACCTTCATAGGCACAAGTAGAAGAAGGGGGAAAAGCTGAAATTAATTGTATCAGCATCAATTACTAGTTCTGCACTCTTCTATCTAGTTCTGGACTTTTCTAACGGTCAGATGTTTACAGCAAATTATGTGAAAACTTATGAATAATTTAGGGCAATGAACAACATCTTTTCCTTGTGACAGGAGAATTTTGATATGTTAATTGCAGTGTTTTGCCTTTTAAAAACTAGGTTACATCATTTTTGGTTCTAATGCCCACATAATGCATTACCTATTAATATGAAGAGTCAAAAATAATAATCTTGGATTTATATAATTTTCCCAAAAAATAAACTTAGAACATTATGTTCTGTGGGCCATGATATAATGTTTAATGAAGTCAGAGACACTGACTCTGTTTTCTTCCAACTACTACTACTTAAATTGCCTCTGACCTTCCAATTAAGGCTTTAAAGAGCCTTGCTATCCTTCTCTTCCTCTAATTCAGTGAACATCTCTTCTCACAGTTATAACTCTGCCATAAGGAATCTCAATCAGTGAATTATGGAACATGAATAAAAATTATTTTTAAATGACAGAATTCAATGAATTCAGTAGAAACTGGATGCAAATCATATGAATTCCTTCTATTTCATTTGCTTTAGTGTCCCCTTTGGGAATGTAAATCAACTCTCTAAACCTATGAATATTGAGAAGGGATGAACTCAAGTCAACTTTTCCTAAAAGCCTGTCTAGATCGTAGATAGAACATTAAATAGATTATCAGTTTTTAAAAGTTGTGACTTGGAAAAGCTTTCACCACATTGGAGTCTTAAGCTCCTGAAAACATGGCATAACTCTGTAGCCACCTGGTGGCAAGGGATGTTTATTACAGGTGTAATAAGTAGCACAAAGCATCAAAACCATGAGACAAAGATGAGAGTTCCAGTCCCATATTTCTTTCTTTTTCTTTTTCTTTTTTTTTTTTTTGTGACAGGGTCTCGCTCTGTTGCCCAGGCTAGAGTACAGTGGCCCAATCACAACCTACTGCAGCCTCAACCTCCTGGGCTCAAGCAATCCTCCCACCTCAGCCACCTGAGTAGTTGGGACTACAGATATGTGCCACGATGCCTGGCTAATTTTTTATTTTTCATTTTTTTTGCAGAGATGGCATTTTGCCATGTTGCCTAGGCTGGCCAGTCCCATATTTCTAAGCACTTAACAGGAGCTTCTCTTTGGAAAAGCTACTGTAAATATCAAAACCACCAAATCGGCATCTGCCTCTAACCATTTCCTTGGTTATCCATTTTTGGTTCTAATGCACACTTAATGCATTGCCTATTAATATGAAGAATAAAAAATAATGATCTTGGATTTATATAACATTCCCCCAAAATAAACTTAGAACTTTATGTTCTCTGGTGCATGATATCATAACACTTAATGAAGATAGAGTTGCTGGAAGTTGCTGTCACCTTACCTATTCCAGCTGATCTCCTATTACTGACTATAACCCAGTAAGGCCACAGACCATCAGCCTTGCCTCATTCAACACTCATTGGTTTCCAAGCTTTTCATGAAGCTCCCCTACTCCAACACACACTTTGAGATACTCTTTCTCTTTCCCCCTCCAAATTCTAAATTCTATTCTGTTTTCAATGTTGAGCTCAAAAGCCACTTCTCACTTTCGGTCTCAATCTATTTGTGTTGTTGTAAAGGAATATCTGAGGCTGGGTGATTTATTTGAAAAAGAGGTTCATTTGGCTTACAGTTCTGCAGGCTGTATAAGAAGCATGGTGCCAGCATCTGTATCTGGTGAAGGCCTCGGGCTGCTTCCACTCATGGTGGAAGGTGAAGGGAAGCTGGCATGTGCAAAGATCACATGGTGAGAGAGGAAGAAAAAGAGAGAGGGAGAAAGATGCCAGGATCATTTTAACAACCGGCTCCCATGGTGTCTAACAGAGTAAGAGCTCACTCACTACCATGAGGACAGCACCAAACCATTCATGAGGGATTTTACCTTATGACCCAAACTCCTCCCTTTAGGCTCCATCCTCAACATTGGGGATTAAATTTCAACGTGAGATTTGGAGGGTCAACCATCCAAACTATAAGTAGAGAATATTTTTAGAAAAGCACAGGCTGTACAAGAAGCGTAGTGCCAGCATCTGCTTCTGGTGAGGGCCTCAGGGTGCTTCCAATCATGGCAGAATACTAAGGGGAGCCGGTGCGTACAAAAGAGAAGGCGCGGGGAGGGAGGTGACGGGCTCTTTTGAACAACCAGCTGTCATGGAAATCAACAGAGCAGGAACTTATTTATTATGGTGAAGGTGGCACCAACTATTGAAATTTGGAGGTTTCATGTAAACCATATCCAAATATCTTTTTAAAGATAAACGTCAAGTTCATTATCCCGGGGCATGCCACTAAATAGCTGAAATTATCAATATGCACTGTCTTATTGAGCCCTATTTAGCATCTTCCATTACAATGCATGCTAATCTTGCCCTTTCTTCATTTGTGTTTCCCTAATTTGGCATCAGGGCTTTCTTTCCCTGAGTTAGCTTTTCAATGATAAGCTCTCAAACATTTTCCCAAACAATTACTCTTTTTAATAATATACATTCTAGCTGTACCTTTATTTGACAAATTTGGAGAAGACCCTAAAGTATCAGGATTTTTTTTTTTTTTTAACATGCTAGAGATACTTGGTCATTTTTTTTTCCCTTTTGGAATCAGAGGTTGCTGTTAGTCAATAACATAAAGATCTGTCTGTAAACTGAAATTTTATCTTACGCTTTAAAGGCACAAGGAGTGCCAGAACTCATCAAAATGAATTTTAAATGAAGAGAAGCATTATGAAGGAAACAATGTAAGGAAGCGGAGCTGCATTTAAATGTTAGCACATCAAGTAGCAAAATCAATTTCAAATATAATTTTTAAGTGTAAAGTGTAACAAAGATTAATTCATTTGTGCTTTTATATCTAGGAGAACATGATGTGTTTTGTCAAAATGAATTGGCAGAGATAAGTACATATCCAATTTTAGGGAAGCATTCTTGGTGGAAATCTAAAGATATAAAAATAATGAGTAATAATGGAAAGAGTCGTTCATTTATTCTTTCATCTGATATTTATTTAACACATTTATTGAGCACTTGTGCACTACTAGTAAACATTGCTTCAACTATTAAAAGACAACTTTTGGGGTCAGGCGGGGTAGGTCATGCCCGTAATCCTAGCACTTTGGGAGGCTGAGGCGGGCGGATCACATGAGTCCAGGAGTTCAAAACCAGCCTACTCTGTCTCTACTGAAAATACAAAAAACCTAACCAGGTGTGGTGGTGCATGCCTGTCATCCCAGCTACTCAGGAGGCTGAGGCACGAGAATCGCCTGAACCTGGGAGGCGGAGGCTGTGGTAACCTGCAATCATGCCACTGCACTCCAGCCTGGGCGGCAGAGCAAGACTGTCTCAAAAAAAAAAAAAAAAAGACAACTTGTAGACTAAGACACCAATGGTTTAGACTATTTTAATTGCATTATAAATAAGACTATTTTGTTAAATACACAAACAGTATATAATATCTGTTTAAGTTCTTAGGGAAACAAATTATAGGAAGAGAGGAAAAGGAAATAGTATATGAAATATATGAAATAGAAAAAACTCAGAAACTTTGAAGTGTATGCTGAATATTTCAGCCATAAACTCTCTTAACCTCCTGATCACAGGCACTTGAAAAAAAGTCATTTTCTAGTCACACATTGTTTTCTGAAGATAAACATCAACTTCATTATCCAGGAGCATGCCACTAAACAGCTGAAAGCATCAACATCCACTGTCTTATATAGCCTCATGTAAAAATAAAAAACATCTTTCAAGAGAAAATTTATAGGGTTTTGACATTGACTAAGTGGCTTCTGTATGCTAGAAACTTTAAGTGGGCTGTTTCATTTAATCACTCTGACAAACTTATTTTGTGTTGACTTTCATGTTATGGTTAAGGTAAGTAAGGCTTGGAGGAGTTTTAAGTAAATGTCAGTTATAATAATGACAATACTAGCAAGAAAACAATAGTTAACATTTGTTTAACATCTGGTATGTGGTAGGTACTTAATATCACCAGATTGACACAATAGAAACCTATAGGACTCAGGGGACTGTGGATAACTCACTTAAGCCCCTAGGCCTCATATGTTAAATATAGGTAATAATAACCACTGTCATTGGAAGTTGTGAAAATTAAAGGACACAGTTTGTACACTGTCCAGTAGTGCCTGGCATGGAGCAGATGCTCCATACATGATCGTTTATAATGATACTTAACATCTCTCTTGTTTGGTGGGAAATCTGATCACAGGTCCTTTGAATTTTTTTTAAACCCTATTAAGTTTACTGTGTCTATATTTGCTTCCCTTTCTAACTTCCATTAATAAAACCCTACTGCCTTTCCTCTCATTGTTAGCCAGTATTTAAAAATTACCTAAAATACTGTGACCAAAACTTTTAGGTAATTGTTTCTGATTTGAACAAAGCCAGAGACAAATCTTCCCTGTACATCCGGAAGATTAACTAGCATTCCCTTATTGTGGAAAAGCGGAAATTCTCTCTTTGCTCTGCTTCCCACTTTTTTTTTTTTTACCAGGGGTTATAGGTAAGCCACATCTACTGGCAGATGTATTGCCTATTTTGGAGGAGATCTGGATAAATAAAATAGGCTTCCAAGCCTCTCTTTCCTCATCTGTCAAATGGTAGTAAAATTCAGCATTTATTGGATTATGAGTTTTTTTATTAATCATGCTTTTTATATAGTAGTTTCTCAGCAAATCTTAACTATTCCAATGAAACATACCTCCACAACAACTGGACAGCATCCTGTGGGGAAATGGGTGAGAACTAGATAGGAAATAGAAAAATAATTGGGAGAAGAGAGTTTCCAAAGGCACTGGATTTTGTTAATTTTGTATTTGATATCCCATTTTTCATAATTCTCAGCTCTGGTGTTTTTTTGTAATATTTCATTATCTCACTTCACTGCCACCACCAGAGAACTAATAGAAACATCTTTTATAAAACCCATATGCTCATTTTACCTCTCAGCATGTATTCCTACTCTGTAGCTTATCAGCAAAGTCAGTCAGACACTGAGACATCTGGGGAGACCATTTTTCAAATCTTCAATCCTCAGTTCTTAGCTTCCCTTTTTAATCTGCCGTGTGCTCTGTAGCAATGGAAAAACAGCTTGACAGGCTTGCTCTGTCTGGCTATATGACACATGTTTCCCATTTCACCAAGAAATTTGCAAGCCCCCATCATTTATATAAATGCTTCCACAAAGTTTGCATTTGAGAACATTTTGTAGTCACTTTCAAAGAGTCTTGGCCTTTCAAGTGCAGTTTTTCCTGGTTTCCTCAGTCATTTCTATTCTTTCTCCCTCCCAGTGGTCCAGTCCTCTCTTGATCTGAAGTTCTAAAAGGTCGAACTTAATAGCATCCCCCATGCTCATTCTGCATGCTCACCTGACACGACTACTCATTAAAGTTTAAAACTATTTAGACATGCATTTAAGGGACCACCCTTTCATTGAGCCTTCTCAACCTAGAAGGGCTTGTTCTTCTCAGGCCACAATCCAATGCTTTCAGTTCGGAGAACACACTAATGCTGTTGCTGGCTTATATCTTTGTCTTTCACTTTCTCCTACTTGTCTGCCCAGGAAAAGCCTTCCTTCTTCAAGTCCTAGCTCAACTGTAATCCTTTCTACAAAGCCTATCCTGTCATACTCTACCTCCACTCCAGCCTCTACAACAGTTATCTATTGGCATCTTATACCATAGCAGGGTGGTTGGCAAACAACAGACTGTTTCTGTATGGCCTACAAGGTAAGAATGATGTATATGTTTTTATACAGTTGAAAAATATTAAAAGATAAATAATATATCATGATATGAGAAACTTATAGGAAATTCAAATTCCAGTGTTCATAAAATTTCATTGGAACCCAGACCCACTCATTCATTCATATGTTGTCTGTGGCTGTCTTCAAGCTACAATGGCAGAGCTGAGTAGTTGCAACAGAGCCTACATGATTCCCATATCCAAAGTATTTATCATCTAGCTCTTTTCAAAAGTTTCACATCCCCTGATTCATTACCTTGTGACTCCAAGTGTAGTCCATGGAAATCTGGGAGCTGGTTAAAAATGCAGAATCTCAGGCCAGGCGCCATGGCTCATGCCTGTAATTCCAACACTTTGGGAGGCCGAGACAGGTGGATCACTTGAGGTCAGGAGTTTGAGACCATCCTTGCCAACACGGTAAAACCTTGTCTCTACTAAAAATACAAAAATTAGCCAGGCAAGGTGGTGCATGCCTATAGTCCCAGCTACGTGGGAGACTGAAGCAGGAGGATCACCTGAACCCAGGAGGCAGAGTTTGCAGTGAGGTCAAGATCGTGCCACTGCACTCCAGCCTGGGTAATAGAGCAAGACTCCTCTGCCAAAAAAAAAAAAAAAACAAAATGTAGAACTCAGATTCCTCCTCAGCCTGACTGCACTAGTCTAGCATTCATCATGTTGTCTTAAAATCATCAATCTTTTAGCAGATGAAAAAACAGAAACATGACCAGGATAATAAAATGTATGAGTTATGGTAGATATATGGAATTTAAGGCAAATTTGGGTCATTGCAAAATCGCTGAGTGCAATTCCGTGTAACACATATAAAGTATAATGTAATATTAAAGCAGAAACAAGAAAGCTTAGCCAGGAGAATATATGAACTAAGAATTATATCACTCAGCAAGCTATTCATTTACTAACATCATATTTCAATTATATTCATATATATTCAATATATATATATTCTATATAGTCATATATTCAGGCAATATATTCATACTATATTACATGTATTCATATATATAGTGTGAAATATAAGCCCTATTAGCAATATTAAAACTTTATAAATTATGCTATAACTCATTTGACATACATTTGAGTTTGCTTATTTAATAAAGCATAGCAGTGATATAATTTGATTATCTGAGATCTTAAAATGTGAATGTGAACCTCTTGCTGCATGAAACAGGGCAAGTGAAACTTACTTAAAATTTTTGCTGGACTGTTCAATAATGCAAATGTGGTGTTAGCCATTTATAAGTGTCGCCTGCTTGTATAGATAACATTACACTTAAAATCACAGCAGTACTTTTACTGCTGTCAGTTATGAGTTGATAGCTCACATATACAACCCTTTGTTAAGGTCTTAGTTACTGAGACTTCTCATTTTTCACCAGGCTGCAATATTTACAGCTGCCACTGGGGGGAAGGTAGAAAAATATCCTTTGCAATTCAACAGTCACAGAGCAACCATCACCAAAAATTATACAAATGACTTTTTCATAAATAATACCTATTTATTTATTCAGTTATCCAGTCAACAAATATTTATTAATTCATTGGTATAGCCTTGGTAGTGTGTTAGATGCTAAGAATACAATATTGAGCAAAAGCAATACTGTTCCTGACTTCATGGAGTTAATTAACATCTAGTGGAGGATATAGGAATCCTCAAGGAATTACAAAAATAAGTGTATAATTATCAACTGTAATAATTGCTATGATGGAAGGTACATGATGTTATCTATTAGGGTATATAACAGAATGCTCACCTTGTGTTAGGGGATATGGTGGGCAGGAAGTCTTCCCTGATCCCAGAAAAAAAAATGACTTTGAGCTCGTGTTTTGATGGCTTATATAGGAGTTAACTGGTGTAACTGGTGATGTAAGTATTAGGAGAGATGGGGAACGCAAGTTAGTATTAACAACAGAAGGCACAATTTCTGGCAAGGCCCTGTGATCAGAGAGATCATGTGCTCAAGGAACTGAAAGTAGATCAGTGGGGCCTAACTATTCATGAGGGGGATGAGGGAATATATGATGCTGAAGAGGAGCCAGATCAGGTTGTCTTTTATAAACAGGTTGTCTTCCTAGGAGCAATAAGAATTGGGAGAATGGATTGGGGAGTGCAAATGTGTAATTGGGAGAACTAGTTAGAGGGTCATTCTAATACTAAAGAGATGATGGAAAGCCAAACTGGTATGATGTTTGTAGAAATGGAGTGAAGATATTTAGGAATTAAAACTGACTGGAGTTGACTGGAGTTAGTAATAAATTTATCACGGGGTATAAGGGAGAGGAAGCCATTCAAGGATGACTCAGTTTCTTGTTAATCCAACTATCTGAATAACAATGCAATTCCTGTGATGCTAAGAAACTTGTAACGCATTGAGAGTACTTTCTTACACAATTAAAACCCTATGAAGTCACTGAGAATACTTTATGAGAGCACAAATAATTATATAGAGATTAATTTATGTATATATTTAATGGATATACCACACATATATGATTTGGTTTTCATATTTTAATAGATAACATTACACTAATACTAAAGTTCATTATTACTTTAGTATTAGTTTATTAGTATCTCTAAAGACTTGTTACGTGGACAACTGTACTTAGATCTACACAGTGGCAGTCTCGGAAAGGAATTGTTAGAAATTTTATGTACACAATGTACTGCTTGTCTGGGCCATATGTTTAATTTGCTGGAGGAAAAATCATTTTTAAATAAGAGCAAAATGCAATTGAAACATGATGTAATATGCAAATAGTCACTTCACACAGCATATAAAAGCTTCCACACAATTAAAATGTCTGTATTTTTTTTGAAAGATCTATGCTACGTTTAAATTAGAGTCATATGAACTGAAGCTAAGACTAATACACATTTTCAAATAGTGAAATAAAAATGAATATTCTTGTGTCGTAATCTCTTTAATCATAATATCCTCTTATAGGACATGTATTAATTTACTTGGTACAGTTGCTTAAGTCATACCTATATTTTATATTTAAGAAGATATTAATGTTTTGAAAATGTATAATTTAAAAAATCAATCCGATTTTTGAAAGACATATGTTGAAAACCAGAAAACATACATATAAAATTATTTTACTGTTGTTATCTAATATGGATGAACATGTAACTCTGAAACTACCTTGATAACATTTGGCTACCTTCCTTTCCAAAACAAGGTAATTTTCACTTATTTCACGAAAGTTGCGGTATCTTAGAAAGGACGCATGCTAAATTATGTTGTTAGTCTTGTTGAATTTTGGCACAGACTATTGAGTGAAAAATTTGTGTGGCAGATAGTCTTAACAGTTATCAGTTGGCTAAGTTAGATTATTAATTACGATAATCAGTTCTTTAAGTACTTAGTTAATCCTATGTGTTTTGACTTCAACTGATAATTATAAAGGATCACTTAAATTTTTGATTAGCAAAAGAAAAGCTGTGCAGAATGTGGAAATATAAAGCTCAGGTTTTCCTGTGCTTTAAATGTGTATGCTCATTTACTAAAATGCATTCCTGATTGAGTACCTCTCTTCTAGACATGCTGTTATTTTGTCATGATAATATTGATAGTTATTATTAAACCAATTAATGAATATATTATTGAATGCATATTATGTGCAATACACCATGTTAGTTCCTGTAAGTGATATAAAATGCATTTACTATACATAGAACAAATTATTGTTACTTAACGCACTCAATTCTCTGCTCCTTTCATAAGTTATTTTTTAGTTTTTAGTTTTTGTGGGTACATAGCAGGTGTATATATTTACAGAATATGTTTGACTTGTTGATACAGGCATTTGATTATACATTATTTACAACAACCAAATGAAGAACTGATGAATAGTAAAATATATTTCATTTTTAAATCAAAGACGTGAAATTAAAATATTTGTGAATAAAACAGATAACTACAACAAACTGCAAAGTGAAATGATGCAATTGTCTATCAATGTAAGCAATATTTGCTATTTGTTATGGTCTATTTCTGTATTTCTGTTTTTCTTCTTCTTCTTTTTTTTTGAGACAGGATCTTGCTTTATCACCCAGCATGGAATGTATGTAGTGGTGCAATCACAGATCACTGCACCCTTGACTTCCTGGGCTCAAGCAATTCTCCCACTTCAGCTTCCTGGATAGCTAGAACTACAGGTTTGCACTATCATGCCTGGCTAATTTTTAAATTTCTCGTAGAGATGGGAGTCTCACTACACTGCCCAGACTGGTCACGAACTCCTGGGCTCAAGCAATCCTCTCACCTTGACTTTTCAAACTGCTGGGATTACAGGCATGAGCCACCATGACCAGCCTATTTATGTTTTTCTTAAAGTAATTTGGTAACCTAGAGTAAATAACTTTGCAGTAGATACTCAGTTCTATATTAGAGAACTCATATGGAAAACAGATTCTGTTAATTGAACTTGCATTTATTTGTAGTAACAAAAAACCACATAATTGAAAGGTAAAAATTCCTAAATCGTTAATGTAAGTGTCAAGAGAGTGACAATTATAAATCATGTTTTGACAATGTAGAACCAATGTATGTGCACTGTTTCTTCATTACATTAACCTTTTAAGTGAACAACTTGAAATGTTGATGTGGTTTTACAGAAAAAAATAATGTTTACTTTTGATACTTACTGCTATTACAAACCTTATCCAACTCAGGAGAAGCACAGTTGTCCAACTGATTAATTTCACAGGAGACATTGAATACATTACCTAAATTGTTACTTTGACTGTGATATAAATATATACGTACATCTATATCACAGTAGAATAGGCAGCACAAGTAAGGCTTTACAGAAGGTATTACTAAGTTCAAATGATAGTGGAGACAAATTTCTTTTTAAGATTTATTGAATTATGTAGCTTAAAATAACCACAGATGGCTGGGCATAGTGGCTTATGTCTGTAATTCCAACAATTTGGGAGACCGAGGCTGTTAGATCACTTGAGGTCAGGAGTTCAAGACCAGCCTGACAAACATGGTGAAAGCCCAGTCTCTACTAAAAGTACAAAAATTAGCGGGGCGTGGTGGTGGGCGCCTGTAATCCCAGCTACCCAAGAGGCTGAGGCAGGAGAATCACTTGAACCCAGAAGGCGGAGGTTGCAGTGAGTTGAGATCACACCACTGCACTCCAGCCTGGGAGACAGAGCAAGATTCCATTTCAAAAATGAATAAATAAATAAAAATAAAAATAAAATAGCCAAAGAAATCACCAAGAACCCAGAGATAAAAAAAAAAAAAAAAACCCCAAAGAATATCAGGCTGTGGATGTATACACATTATAACAAAACTCTTGGTACTCTTCTATTTACAGTAAGAATTAATATATTTAACAACACCAACATTATTTACTATAAATAATCAAGCTCCAACCTTCTATAATAAATATATTGTACATATCTTTTTCATGTCATTGATATGCCCTGACAAAGACAGCCTTACAGAGAAGTGAAGTAGGCAAAGGCCTTACATACCTACATGATGAGATTTGAGACTTATTTTCCCCTTTAGCTCATCAAGGGATTCAGTTATGGGAACCACATTGTTAAACCATGCCTCCCTCTAGATGGGGTAGGACTTGTAAGGTATTGCCACATTATGACGAATTTGTGTATCAAATCTTCTCTAATTAATAGCTGGATAAGAGCAAAGTGTCAACAGGTGTATGTACAAAGAGGCCTGGGAGAGAAGCAAGGAGTACTCACTATAGAGTTGTGAATATTTGGCACATAGAGGTAGAAAAACAACATGGTAAGGACAGAATAGCATTGAAAAGAAGACAATAAAGATGAAATTGGTGAACTTCACATTCTAGTAAGGCTGACCTTGGTCTTTACTACCAGACAAGGCTTACCATGCCAATGATATTTGTGAGATAGTCTTGTGTGAATGTTGTTTGAAGCCTGAGAGTAGAAACTTACCTGCATGTCCAGGTTAACCTATTTCACCAACGCAGTGAAAATATCTGCAAGCAAACTTGGATCTTCACAAACACTTAGAATGAGTGACTTTCTGTGTTCTTTCAGGACTGCTGTGGGGGTTCTTTAAAATTTTACATTTTATACTTTTTGAATGTCCCTTATGATTTTTTCTACCCCTCTGGAAAGCTGTTGATAACATCAAGAACTCTTTTCAATACACATCAAAGAAAGTTACCTTTGCCATCATCTTAAGTGGTGAGTAGTTGAATAAAACAGAACAATTGGCTATTCTGACAAAGGGTACATTTTAATGCAGCCATTTTGATGCAACTGTCTTGATGTAAAATCACTGTTTTCTTATTTCTTTTATTTTTGATCATTAATAACATGTGCAGCAGACATTCCCAACCTTATTCTATCCCTATCCTCTTTCGAATTTTGACAGACTTCGACTTTTCACTTCTTTTATCTAATGTGTATATATTAATGTCATACTAAAAATTTTTGTTAAAATTTTACTGTCAAAAACGATTTAACCTATACCATTGTATCAGTTCTTCCTCCAAAACTATCATTCTAAAAACATTTTGTGGTATTAAATATTTGTATATGATTATGAGAACAATCAGAAATTTAATTGAGAAGTCCCTATGCAGTCTGGAGTCTAAAATAAGGAATCCAATTTAAATCCACCATGTTTAACTTGTGATATATTTACCCAATCAAATAATCATGCTGTGGACATCTATAGAATGTAGAGTGTTCCATTATCCGGATCTGCGTTTTTCAGCATTTATAACGGATACTCCCTTTTGAGAAACAAAATTCTCTGCTCCCTTCCTCTCCTGCTGAGATTTTTAAGTGCATCCATTGAGAGTATTTTGAAGAGCTATGCTTTCTAAAATTTGTCATAGGAAACAACAGCTAGATTTCCTACACTCCAATCATGGATATAAGAGTTTATCACTGAAAGTAGGCTTGGCTTGGGGGCTCATGCCTGTAATCCCAGCACTTTGGGATGCCGAGGTGGGCGGATCACCTGAGGTCAGGAGTTCGAGACTAGCTTGCCCAACATGGTGAAACCCTGTCTCTACTAAAAATACAAAAATTAGCCTGGTGTGGTGGCGTGCACCTGTAATCCCAGCTACCGAGGAGGCTGAGGCAAGAGAATCACTTGAACCCAGAAGGCGGAAGTTGCAGTGAGCTGAGATTGCACCACTGCACTCCAGCCTGGGCAACAGAGTGAGACTCCACCTCAAAACAAACAAACAAACAAAAAAGAAAAAACAAAAAAACAAGAGTTTGTCATTGAAGAAGAAAATTGAACTTCACTAACCTAATTGTCCCAATTTATACTATCATACTTTATACTTATTTACTATAAATGTGGAGTGGAGGTTAATGGTTTGGTAAGGGGTCTGCATCATACATTACTTAGTAATAAAATAAACTGAGTTTTTTTTTCAGGTTGCATTAAAATGCCATTTACCAATTACATAATATTCTTTTTCAAACATGTTCGGCCCTTAATGGCATATGTTTTACTAGTTCATGGGTAGGTCTACACTAGCAAAATAATAGGAATCACCTTAATATAATAGTTGAATATAATTTCAAAATAAGAGTATTGAGGCACGCTTATGTGTATACTTACAATTATTTTTGAAGGATGACGTCGGTTGGCCTATGTTATAGATGCTCGCGGGTGTTAGCTGATAACCCTAAAAGCAAACATTGAGAAAAATGCAGTAAGAACTCCATAAGTAAGGTGCTACACAGAGTACATATACCATTCACATATAATGAATGACGGAAAAGTAGTAAGGCTGATACCTATAAACTTCAGAAGAAAGAAGTTTCATTTATATAAAACGAATTTAAAACAACAAAATATTAGTACAGCGGGTATGTCAGAGGCATTTGAATTAGAGCATCTCCATCGTAAATAGGGGCTGGGTAAAATGAGGTTGAGATCTACTGGGCTGCACTCCCAGACAGTTGAGGCATTCTAAGTCACAGGATGAGACAGGAAGTCAGCACAAGATACAGATCATAAAGACCTTGTTAATAAAACAGGTTGCAGTAAAGAACCCAGCTAAAACCCACCAAAACCAAGATGGCCATGAGAATGACCTCTGGTCATCCTCACTGCTATACTCCCACCAGTGCCATGACAGTTTACAAATGCCACGGCAACATCAGGAAGTAACCTGACAAGGTCTAAAAAGAGGAGGCATGAATAATTCACCCCTCGTTTAGCATATCATCAGTAAATAACCATAAAAATGGGCAACCAGGACAGGGCGCAGTGGCTCACACCTGTAATCCCAGCACTTTGGGAGGCCGAGGTGGGCGGATCACTTGAGGTCAGGGGGTCAAGACCAACCTGGCCAACATGGTCAAACCCCGTCTCTACTAAAAAATACAAAAATTAGCCAGGTGTGGTGGTGGGCACCTGTAATCCCAGCTACTGGGGAGGCTGAGGCAGGCAGAATTGCTTGAACCAGGGAGGTGGAAGTTGCAGTGAGCCAAGCTCGGCCGCTGCACTCCAGCCTGGGTGACAGAGCAAGACTCTGTCTCAAAAATAATAATAATAAAAAATAAAAAATAAAAAAAAAAAACCAGCAGCCCTCGGGGCTGCTCTTTCTATGGAGTAGCCATTCTTTTATTCCTTTACTTTCCTGATAACCCTGCTTTCACTTTACAGACTTGCCCTGAATTATTTCTTGTACAAGATCCAAGAACCCTCTCTTGGGGTGTGGATCCGGACCCCATTCCTATAACAGGCAAGTCAGTGTTCATCCTTCTGCTAAAGACGAAATTAAATATTAGTTAAGAATTCTAAATGAATCAGCAAGATTCTAAGTCAAATGTCAAGTTGAAACATTTCACATAGAACAATTACAGAGCAGGAGTAAATAGTATTTCATCCACAGATACTAAAACAATATTAGACTCTGGAAGGAGAAACAACATTTGAAAATCACCCTTTCTGTATTAATTATTGTAAGAGCATCAGTTGCCAGTATTTATTCTGGAATGCAAAAAGAAGACAGAAACAAATATTAGCCAGCTATATTTTTGCAGTAGGACAAATAAATTTGGTGCAAGGACGTTAATATTTGACATGTTTTAAAAATCAAAAATTTCCCCAAACACATAAAACATAACCAAAAAAAGTTTTAAATGCAGGGATTATTTTTAAAAATATAAAGCTAACTATTGCACTCAGCCTAGTGAGTAAAATGGAGTGATGTAAAGATCATTAAAGTTATGAGAAATACATAGGAAATGTTAATTATTATATTGAGGATAAGACCTTTTGTTAGCTCATAAATTTATCAACATAAGTTAACATATTTGAAGCATAATATAAAATATTCAATAAATGTTACAGCCGCATTTAAATAATTTAATGACTACCCCTTACATCATGCAAGATACAATGTACTATACCAACATTTTTATTCCTTATGAAAGTAAAAAATAGTTCTAACTTCAAATGAGTGAAAAACAACTTGGATTAAAACTTTGCTGTCTTAATCTACATTTCAGAAAATACATTTAGTATTTATAAATTTGAACCAACATTTTTTTTTTGCCTCTTTCACAGCAAAGATTTATTGAAATGACTATGCAAGAACACGTGATCACATTAACCTTCAATTTTCATGAAACAGTAGGAGACTCATAGTAAATAAAAATAATTTCCTGGGAAAAAGGAAGGTAAAATGATTTTACCTAATATGTACAAAATTAATAGCAATCTTGGAGCAATGATAATACTCCATGCTTAGTGAGGAAGCTGGTGGCCAAGTTATTATTCTATGCAATAAGAATTATACATTGCATTGCAGAAACGCATGAGATCATCTCAACACACATTAATGACCTGTTATACCTGTCGAAGCTCCCACTTAATTTCACCTAACTGTTCAAGTACCCTGGGAGGGAATAAAAAGGTTGTGGACCGAGGACTGCTAAGAACGGAATTACCGCCCCCTAGTGGCGAATTGTGACTATTGCAGTCAGAACAATGTGAGCTATGATTGTAATTATGCTATTTATTCACGAAGGATTTATTTTTTTTGAGGTTTTTTCCCCCTTGGGGGAGGATTGAGATACTTTGCAATAAAACATTACTGCTCCGTCATTAAAAAGTATCCAATCAGATATTCTTTTAAAAAAAAAATTTCTCCAAGACCTATCAACTGAAAATGTTTTCTGAGGTCTCTAACGTTTTAGTGTCGATTTCTAAAATTTTAATTAATTTTGCAAAAATATGAAGTACTTTGAGTGAGGTCAATTTTTTTTCTCTTTAGCCTCACTTGCTTCTTCCCTTCCTGCTGATCACGACATTCTTTATATTAACATTTTGCATCTATCATCCACTCTCCTTTTCCATTTTTTTCCTCTCAGCTAATTATACGTAAATTTGAGATATATTTTATTATTAACGTCCTGTCATTTCACGTTTCTCTCCATCTTACCAAAGTATTATTTTTTAGATTTCCACAGTGACTGATTTTTTTCTCTTTGTAGGCGAGTGACTCTAGATAGAAAACAGATATGCCTGACCATAAC
This sequence comes from Macaca mulatta, assembly GCF_049350105.2. Classification (NCBI taxonomy): domain Eukaryota; kingdom Metazoa; phylum Chordata; class Mammalia; order Primates; family Cercopithecidae; genus Macaca; species Macaca mulatta. Next base: position 121,192,627 of record NC_133426.1, on the reverse strand, counting down.
CTTGATCTACATATTAATCCAAACAGCATGCCATTCCATTCTACAAAAATTGTGCATAGAAAACTTTTAAATTTCACATGTGCAATTCTATTACCTCTGACACTATTTATAACTGATTTATGAGGTGACATTAAGTGTGATTTTGTGATTATTCAAGACAGACTTTATCCTACTTTTCCTACAAAAATTATTGCTAGTTTGTTTTCAGCCCACTCTGAGAAAAGATAATATAAAATAGTAGTTTCAATTCAAAATTATGCTTTAAAAGTCATAAGAACCCTGTGAAGATTTAATAGATAAGTTTGCTGTCTTATTTCTCCTTCAGTTGAAATAATACGGAAAAACTAGGCATTTAAATTGGAATGTCTATCAGAGAAATGCCCACATTACTGTGCATTAAAATGCCAGTAGTCAATCCTGAGCAGGATGAGGAAATGCAGGCATTGTAAAGAGCTTAATGCACTCTTTTCGATATTCATGGATATTCATGCCCATTTAAAAAGAAAGGAGTTGTCTTCCATTCAGTATTAAAACAGGACCACAAAGGGACAAAGGGACTGAATGGTACCCTTTGCTGCCTACTTTGACTTTTTAAGGAATCTACCTTAATGAGTATAATTTACATATACTAATGTGTGCATATTTTAAATGTAGAGCTTGACCAGTTTCGATGAATGTTTACACCCGTGTAATTGTCACTCTGATGGAAACAAAACATTTCCATTCTCCTGCTTCTTTGTAGTCACCATCTTCCAAGTTCCAGGCAACTACTTTTTGACTTCTACCACTGTAGGTTATTTTTGCCAGTTCTGTAAGTTCATGAAAATGGAAACATATAGTATGCTCTGCTCGTTTTCTATATCTTCCATGCTTTCTTTGTTCAAAACTATTTTTTCTTCTTTCATTAAGTCTTATTCATAGACTATTTAAAGCAAACATACATATCCCCTTGCCTCATCCTCTTTATTTATTAATTTAAATTTTCTTAACTTCCCTTTCAAGTTATCACGTATTATTTAAAACTTCAATCTTTATCTAACACGATACTATCTTTTAAACTCACTGTGTCATGTCAAATAGAGCAATGGAGTGGATGCTTGGAACAACGATCAGAAGTCCAAACGAACGTGGTCAACCAAAAGAGTAATTACAACAGAAAAAAACATGGGAGAAATCTTTTAAATACAGAATGGTGCATCTCCCACCACTTCACATTTAGCACAACTCAGGTAATGAAAACAATTATATTCTAGTGTGTAAAGAGCATATGTATTTCAGAAAAATATTAAAATATGTATTTGAGGATGTAATTAATAGGACTTATTTTCATATTTTATTAGGTGTTATGAAATTTATTGTTTAATGGGTAGTATATTAAATAATACATATCAGATTTATCGTTTTAATGGGAAGCATATTCAATACTAATAAAAAATCAGATTTTATGTAGAAAGCCCCAGTTTCTGTATTCTGATTTTATGTACTTTTTTTTTATTAGTGATGTTAGTGGCCAAAATGCACACCAACTGAAAGTTCCTACTAATGTGTTATGCTACACCACTATTGCAAGAGAAGTATTCAGAGCCAATTAGAATGACAGGCAATATTATTTCATAAAAATCCTCTGAATAAATGTAATTTTTAAAGAAGTGTCTTGCATAGTAGAGATTTAGAAAAGAAACAGATGGCACGCTTCAATCAACTGCTTCTTATGACATTCAACTGCAAATAGCACGTATACAAAAGTTTCTTGAGGTAAATGCCTCTTCTCTAGAAAGGATAGTTTTGTTTGGCAAATCTTGATTGTACGGAACGGGAAAAAAATGAAAGAAAAGGACTAGAAATTTAACTTTCCTGAGTTTGAAACTTAGTTTTTCTGAATCAATTTATTGTGAAGAGGAGTACTTGGAGGATGACTTCCTTTTTATTGATTTTGCAATACTAAAATAAAATTGAATAGCAAAAGTAAGGATGACAGAAGCTCAGAGACAAAATTTTATTACTTTCATTTCAGAAGTGTGAAGAAATTAAGAACTTAGCCAAATAAATCGAGACCCTATTGCCTAAATCTAACAACAAATTCTATTTTGTTTGCCAACCCTTCTTAATCTCAAGCAACTTCTCTGACATACCCAGCAAGTACATCTGTTAAAAGTTTCCAGGTTCTCAGAAAAAGCAAATCTACAGAGACAAAAAGAGGATTTCTGGTTGCCTGATGATGAGGGTTGAAGAAGTATGAGGAGTGATTGTAAATGAGTATAGGATTACTTTAGGGGGTGATGGAAATACTCTAAATTGTGATGATGATTTTACAACTCTGAGTATACTCAAAATCACTGAATTCTACACATTAAAATGGGCAAATTAGATAGTATGTGAATTACAGGTCGATAAAACCGTTAAAAGTGATTCGGGGTTAAAGCCAGTACTTCAAATGAAAACGCAGATAGATTTTCAAATGTGAGAACACAGGATCACATTAAACCTCAATTTTAATGAAACAGTAGGGGAGTTATGAAAAGTTCCCCTTTGCAAGAGGAACTGACTGTATTGTTATAAAATCCATTGGGGGAATGCATTAATTTTACATAATAGAAGTGTAAACATTTTATACATGTAAGATTCATGAAAGACCAGATTTTTTTTTTTTTTTTGAGATGGAGTCTCTTTCTGCTGCCCAGGCTGGAGTGCAGTGGCATCATCTTGGCTCATTGCAGCCTCCGCCTCCCAGTTCCAGCGATTCTCCTGCCTCAGCCTCCTAAGTAGCTGGGATTACAGGCACACACCACCATGCCCAGCTAATTTTTTTTATTTTTAGTAGAGACGGGGTTTCACCAAGTTGGCCAGCCTGGTCTTGAACTCCTGACCTCAGGTGATCCGCCCACCTTGGCCTCCCAAAGTGCTGGGATTACAGGTGTGAGCCACCATGCCCAGCCTCAGATTTTAATTTAAAAATAATAATCCTAAATCCTGATGCTCTGTATGTGTATGAAAAATGCATTAACATTTTATAGTGATGTGGAAGCTGGAGCAGGACATTACAAAAAATGAAAGATATGACAAATATGCCAAACAACTGAAGCACTTTGAAATATTAAAAAATTGAATAAGATACATTCAAAGATCAATTTTTATATTGACCCTTTCTCACATCAGCAAATAGTCAATGCTTGTGTATAATCAGAATAATGCAAACTCTCCCGTTGGGGATGATTCTTTTTCATCATTGATCTTAATGTTGTACCATAGGTCCTAGTAATTTCTTTGGTGAGGAAAATGTCAAGTCTTTCAGTATCCAATAAATGGCCAAGAATAAGAAACTCCATACCTTCTTTATCATGGGCAAACATTTTAACTTCTCTACTCACAGTTGATATTAATTAAAAGTTATTTGGGGCAATTTTGCTCCTTGATTTGCAAACCTATCGCTTCCTCTCAACTGTCTTCTTGCTTAAATTGTACCAGCATATAGACCACTAGTGATTTTCCTAAAAAAAAAAAAAAAAAAAAAAAAAAAACAGTTTAAAAGCTAATGAATTCAGAAATGAGTTAAACTAGTGATAGTTTCCGGATATTCTATATATTTTGCTCTGAATAGTATTTGGAAATTGATTCTTAAAATACTCTTAGATAGCAGGTAGATTTGTTTGGTATGCTTTATCTTTATTAAAAAAATCTAGTCATAATAGTTACTAAACTTGAAATGACAAGCTTCACTGCAAAAATTAAAGAAAAAAATCAATGCAAAATATGTTATCAATCTGAAGTTATATGACAGAAGACAACATTTTAAAGTTAAAGAATGCATAAAATGGCCGGGCGCGGTGGCTCACGCCTGTAATCCCAGCACTTTGGGAGGCCGAGACTGGCGGATCACGAGGTCAGGAGATCGAGACCATCCTGGCTAACACGGTGAAACCCCGTCTCTACTAAAAAATACAAAAAACTAGCCGGGCGCGGTGGCGGGCGCCTGTAGTCCCAGCTACTCGGGAGGCTGAGGCAGGAGAATGGCGTGAACCCGGGAGGCGGAGCTTGCAGTGAGCTGAGATCCGGCCACTGCACTCCAGCCTGGGCGACAGAGCGAGACTCCGTCTCAAAAAAAAAAAAAAAGAATGTATAAAATGGATCCTTAAAATTGGATCTTATATATACTTTGCATTTAAAATGCAAGTGCTATGTTTAGGTTTGAACTTGTTAAATTATAAAAATACATGACTATTATATATGAAATTAGATTAAAATAGAACACTTATTATGCTACAAAAGTATAAAGACAGTAGTAATTTCATGGAATATGCAGTCAAAATGTTTCCTGTGTTATTATAACTGCCTTTTATTTCCCAGTAAATGTGGTTCTTAAGGTGATATTTTAAAATATTTTTAATTTTTTAAAATATTGTGATTCACCTTTTATTTTCCTATTTCATTGCCAATTATTATCATTAGATAGCATTTTGCATACTTTTTCCATCTTTATTTCTATTAGTAAATAGCTATCTTTCACCTCTAAAAATGAAATGAGATATTTGAAAATACACACATTCCTAATTTGTAGAAGGTGATATATGATTGATGTCTCCTGACATGTCTTCCATTTAGTTCCTTGAAAACATTGTAAATGATTAAGTAAATACTATACTGAGAGCATGTTGTTGTGCATGGGTATTTGACATATTTTTAAACCTTAAGGCTGTTAATCAAGGTGCTATTGAAAAAGAGCACACAACCTTTGTAATTAGACAGACCTGGGTTTGAATCTTGGCTCAACGCTTTATTAGCTGTGTGTTTCGGCACATGACTTAACCTGTCTGTTTCCGTTTCCTTTTTCTTACAGTTGTTGTGAGAATTGCATGAGATAATATATGTACTTTGCAACATGCACTGAGTAGGATATGGTTGGGGCTCAATATTTGTTGATTCCTTTCCCTTTCTCTTTCCTTTTCATTAGAAGTGCCCATGATTTCTTTCTTGGACTTCCTCCTATCTCCGAGATTCTGTTCTATATTTACTAGATAGAATGGTATATATAAATAACAACTTCAGTAATACTATAGTTTAAAAATTACTAACATAAGTTTGAGTAAATAGAAAATTCAAACTACCTATCAAAACATACATTGAGGATCGTTGTGGGCTATGTACTTTCCTTCTCATCACCATTCCTTTGTGCACACCTCAGTGAAAGTTAACTATTTAAATTGTGATTGTAACATATGTGAATGTGTCAGTTTAACTTCAAATCAATACAATATATGCAAGGCACATATGCAAACGACTCATGGAAAAATAATCACAGAGGTAAACAGATTTCAATCTATAAAATGCACTTTATATTTTACCTTTTAGATCATGCCATTGAGCTTGTTTGATTGTTCATGTTATGATTTCACCTTTCACATAGTCTGTAGATCACAGAGACAGTGTCCTTAAAAACCACATGAAGGTCACTGGTTTCCTTGTAAAAATGACATAATGGATTAAAGCTGGAATTCTGTAGCTAGTGACTCATGCTTGCATTTGTACGTTTTAAGAGATGTAATTTATAGAAAGGAAGCATCCAGCCTTGAGCTCTTTCAGACTTCGGTTGCTCAAATAAATTAAGAAATAAAGGCTAACATAAATAAGAGCACATTGCCTGTCAACTGGTCAGTCATCTAATTTAAACTTCAAAAAATACTCTTATTTGTCTTTACATGTTTCTCTCTCACTGTGAAATATACGGATATTATATAACACACACATATATATCTTCTACCTATATGTTAGGAAGAATAAAAGTCATAATTTTGAAAGTATTCACACACTTGTATTAACTTTCTAATTTTTGAAGCCAAAAATGCAAATGTACTTTCTGTTCATTTTGAATTTATTAAGCATGACATGATTCTCAAGGACAGTATGATGTAGTCAAATTTTTAAAGGCTTTCATTTAATATGCTCCATAGCCTTCAAGAGGCAGTGAACCATGGTGGAAAAGAACCTGATTTCAGAGTTAGGAAATTTAACTTCTCTCTGCAGTTTTGCCAGTAATTAGCTGTATGACCTGAAGCAAATCAAGAACCCTCTCTAAGTCTTAATTTGTTCATCTTTAATAATCTTTAATAATATATAATTTAATAATAATAGACAATATTAAGTCACTTACAAATGTGATCAGTATGCTTTAGTTCTACTTGCTTTATTAGAGTGCTTAGTATTTAATGTGTTGTTGCTTTCATAACGTCATCCATGCATTTAGGAATTATAAAGTACTTTGCTGGTATTGCTAAAAATAATCTTATACAATGGATGACGTTTTTGGCATTGAGAACTAACAGTCATGTGGTATTCAGACTATTAATTTTAACTGAAAGTCTATCTGCAGCTCATTACTTACTTGTAACTTAAATTAAGGTATAATTCTGGTTTCTAAGGGTTTGCTGATAACAAATACTTGATATGACTCTTAACTATATAAGGGAGCTTACATATTTCTATTGGCATCATTCAAATAATCTAATCCATTGCTAAACACACAAAAGGCACTCAACTCCTGTTTGCTGATTTATTTATTTCTATTAAGTTATGGGTATAAAAACAACAGAACTGAATATAGATGACTCCAGACTCATGGAGGCTTTTTTTTGTTGTTAAACAGAAGTCTTATCCATCCGAAAATCTCTGTAAGTCAAAAAGAGATTTGGCCACTCTATGTTTAGGTGATAGTGAAAATGGCACCCAAAAAGGTTGATCCAAATTTATATTTCTTCTTTGGGCTTTCGGGTAAAGAGGTTTTTGTATCAATATTTTCATCCCATGCAATCTCTTTTCTATGTACTGTGCTCCTAGAATCTTCTCTGAATTTAACAGTAACCTTTTCTGCCAAATCCTTCGTGTAGAGCTCATATATTTGATCTCCAGCTACTGACTAGACTTCAAACTACTAAAGATCAAAATTAAGTATTGTTTCCTCTTCTGGGAAGCCCGGAAGTACTCAGTCAAATGTCTTGCCCAGAGCAGAATCTTAACAATCATTGAATGTAACAATGTCTAAAGTTGGGGAAAAACCTGAGAAAGATTCATTATTAATATTCCCAGGTAAATGTCATTCTTAAATATTACCCAAAGCTTTAAATAAAAAGCTTCTTAATTTTTGGATTTCCATTCTTTTCTTTTTCTCGCTACAACCTTCTCTTTTTTGGACAATTTTGAAATTTAGCTAAACCAGTGTAGCATGGATTGTTCCAAATTCTTTGATTTCCAGGGTTGACCTATCTCCAGAGATCCAGTATCACATTTTCAGTTCTCCAGAGAACATCTAATGGTACATGTCTCACCATTGTTTTAAACATGTTCAGATCAGAGGTGACTCTCCTCCCCACTAGCTAGTTCCTAATTTACCTCTTCTCATACCATGAAACATGAATATCTTACAGCCCTTTGGAATATTGTCCTTCTTCTGTGTCAGTTCAAACCCTAAACTGTCATCAAGCTTCAATTCATTTCCTACCTATGCCAATACAATTCCCTTGGTTGTTTCTTTTCCTTCATTTTTATGTGGTACACAATTTAGTCCTTCACTATATAATGTCTTGATTTTTGTTGCATGCCAATACAGTTTATCTTCCCAAATAAAAGATAAATTTCTCAATGGTGGAACCGTAAAATGTTTGCTAAATCCTCCCTTGACAGTTTTGTGACTCTAAGAACAAGTGCTATATTCTCTAACATGTGTTTTTTACAATGTCAGGTATAATTAAGCTTCAAAAAATATTAATTTTTTTTGTTTTGTTTTTTGAGATGAAGTCTTGCTCTGTAACCCAGGCTGGAGTGCAATGGCGCGATCTCGGCTCACTGCAACTTCCGCCTCCTGGATTCAAGCGATTTTCCTGCCTCAACCTCCCGAGTAGCTGGGATTACAGGCACACACCACCACACCTGGATAATTTTTGTATTTTTAGTAAAGATGGGGTTTCACCATGTTGGCCAGGCTCGTCTCAAACTCCTGGCCTCAAGTGATCCGCCCACCTTGGTCTCCAAAAGTGCTGGAATTAAAGGCGTGAGCCACCACTCCCGGTCCACAAAATATTTCTTAAATGATGATGATGTAATAGAAATCTACAAGATTACTCAGACAGATCAAGAGCAGGCTGGAGGACCACAAGTTAAGATCTGACTGCGGACGAAAGTTTGAATAACTTTTTGAAATTATTTTGTAGCAACACAAATGGTACAGCTTTAGATTCATTAAAGATATTGGTAAGGTATCTAGATATATTTTCCAGGGGAAAGTAATCAGAAATCAAAATGGAACATTGATAAAAGTCATGAACAAGCTATAAATAACTTTTCTTTTTCTTCTTCCTGCCATTTGGGATCACCCCCAAAGATTCAAAGGAGTTCTGAATACAAATAAAGGGAATTGAATACTCCTCAAAAAGGAAATGTTTTAGTACAGGGGCAAAATGATCATATGAAATATAATTAAAGGCATCTAGATGAATATTTGTCCAGAATTCGTTTTCTTTTGTAACCCTTTATAAGGTAATAGCCTATATCCAATTCAATCTAAAAATATAATAAAAGAACAAGACAATTTCTAATCATGAAGCCAAGCCATAAACTCAGCATTTACATTATTGATAGTTAGCAAGATATTAATGAACTCCCATTTAAAATTCTCCACTGAGAGCTAACTTTGGGATAATATTATTCAATTATTTCATCAATTTTTATACTAGTTAAAATTTTATTCTAAAAATTGTTTTTCCAATACTTGTATTTAAAGCAAACATTGCTACCTTATCCACATGCACAGTATATTTTAAATGTTTAAATCCAGGGTATACAATATTCAATTGTTTATCAACGCTTCTGTTTTTTAAAAAGATGCCATGTGTGGGTGAGGTAGAAATGTTTTCTTTAACTACAAGTGTTAGAAAATGATTATTTTTAAATGCAAAAGGTACCCTCTGTTATCTGGGATCTGGTTATTACAGGAAATGTGAAAGGGATACGGCTAATAGTCATAAAAGTAAAAGAGAAGTCGTAATAAGTTGAAGCACTCATTTGAAAAATTTGAAGCAGAACTCAATCAAGGCTTGATTTACTTTAAGGAAACCTTGTTTGGCTAAAGTGCAGCCAGATAGCTAGACTCCCAATATATTCTGCAGAAAATGATTTGGGATTTTCTTTTTTATGTTTTAATCTGTCATATTGTTCATTAGTCAGTCTATGTTTATTTAAATCTTGACGTCCTGCAAATGAATGTCTGCTTCTTTGTAGAAAGCCAAGTATTTATCATGTTTTTAAACATCTCAGAGTAACATGACTCTTTCTCTCTCTATATATACAAATATATACACACATATCTATATCTATATCTAACTTCCTAATTGTATCATTTATTTCTGAGCATCTAAAGTTCTCTGGAACTAAATATCCATGACATTAAAAGAGGGGAAAGTACTGGAAATAGAATGAAATATTGGGGCTGAGCATGGTGGTTCATGTTTGCAATCCCAATACTTTGGGAGGCAGAGGCAGGATGACTGAGACGGGGACTGTGAGACCAGCCTGGGCAACATAATAAGACCCTCATCTCAAAAATAAATAAATAAATAAATAAATAAATAAATAAATAAATAAATAAAAAACCTGGGCATGGTGGCACACACCTATAGTTCCAGCTACTCGAGAGACTGAGGTTAGAGAATCGCTTGAGCCTAAGAGTTCGGGGTTGCAGTGAGCTACGATCGCATGACTGCACTCCAACCTCAGTGACAGAGTGAGACCCTATCTCAAAAAAAAAAAAAAAAAAAAGAATGGAATAAGAACTCGTGGGTTTGTTTGAATCTGGCTGTAGAATTAACTGTGTGACTTTACATAAGTAATTTAACCTTTCTTACCCTTCGTTTTCTCATTTGTGTAATCCATGGCCCTAACTAACTCGAAGTTATGTTGAAAATCAAATGAAGGGATATATGAGAAAATATATACAATCTTTAAAATATCTACAAAGAAAATTTGTATTATGGTGTAAAAGTAGATATATTAATAATAAGGATATTCTGTGACTGTATTATTAAACACTTTCAGCTGCCTTTGTTAGAAAATAAGATAAAAAATTAGGGAGAAAAAAACAGGAAAGAGAATATATATAATGCTCCTAGGCTGAGAAATTCTACAATAGGAAATGAAGAAAATTTTAAAAATACATGATAGAAAATATAAAAAGAGTTAAAAGAGAATGGAAAATAGATATTGGGATGAATCTCAAAAAAAAAAAGTAGTGAATTAGTGAATCTGTAGTAAGATCAAGAAATTTGGAGTTCTCTACATGTTATTTGTAATCTCTCTTTCTGAAGCCTTTAGAGCTATAGGAATTAAAATAACGAAAAGTTTTGAACTAGAAAACACAAGTATCTCCAATGTTCTTTACTATGAGTAAAAGAATTATCTATGTTCAAAGGTTGACAATATGAATAACTGGAATTGTTTACATTTATGAATTGCTTTCATGTCAAAACGCGTTTTGCCAAAGCATTTTGATCCGTTTAACCTTTACTTCTTTTCCAATTTCTATATATTTATTAAACATTTTAAAATTGAAAACTGTCTTACACCCATCTCTCTTCTCCCCAGAAGTAAAATATCTATTATGGTATGATTCACCATTCAAGATGCCTAGAAATCTTCTAGAAACCCTATTGTGAAAGAAAAATGATAATTATTTTTAGTAACATTTCTATATCCTAAGGAAGTTTTTTTATATATATTAGATTAACTATAAGATATAGCTTAATGGTTTCTGAAAATGCAGGGGAGTGTTATCTGTCCTATCACATAGTTAAATAACTTCTTTTGTGTAGAGTTTGTAGCTGCACAGTTTAACTTATTATAAATCACCTAAAATGAATGTTTATTATTAATAGCCAAGGATATCTTAAATGTACTTTAAATAATAAAAGGCAGAAAGAAGAGCTGTTTTCAATCACTCAGAAATCTTTAAGAATCATTTCAAATATAGGACACTGGAGTGAATGGAAAATGACAAGTTCGAGACCCGAAGTGAATATTGACTTGAAATTGTATAATAATTTCTTAAGTAGTTGAAGAGTCACAACTATTAATCTTCTGGGGTATAAAATCAACTACCTGAGTATTATTATTTGAAGTGGATTTTCAGAACTAGAAACTGTTGGTATTTTCATAAAGTTGTAGCATTTGAAATGATCTCAGTAACCATCCAGTCTGATTTTCTCTTTTAACGGATGAGGACATAGAGGCTAATAAAAGACTAGAACTTAGGTCATTTAACTCCAAATTTGCACTATAAATACCTTTGCCACAGTGCTTGTGTCTTTTTGTATATTAATTATTCAGAAAATATATATTGAGAGAAGCCACAATGTGTAATGATATATGCAAACGGTACTTGAGGAGTATAAACATGAATAAATTATTCTTTGTTCTATGTGAATTTATAATCCAGTAGGAAAGATAAGACTCAAATTTAAAAGTGACATGATGCATGTAAAACCTTTAACACCAAGTCTGGCTCTAAAGTATAAGTTAAAAACCAAATAACAAAAATAAAATGCAAGAGAAGCCAAGTGCAGTGGCATGCACCTGTAGTCTCAGCTACTCAGGAGGCTGAGGCAGTAGGCTCGCTTGAGCCCAGGAGTTCAAGGTCAGCTTTGGCAACATAGCAAGACTCCATATCTAAGGAAAAAACAATGTAATGCAATGTGCTAAGTGCCATGTAAGAGGTGCAAACAATTATGTCTATTTTCTTAAAATTTAAAATGGAAATTCTGGTGTTCTTACATATGTGAGTGTAACCTAGATGATTTTTTAAATTATGACCAGTAGTCTTTTTACACTGCATACACAAAATTATAACACATTTGCATTTTAAGCATTGCTTCTCGGCTTTACAGTCTGCATGATATTCTTCTTCCTCACCCGCTCCAATCAAACAGTACATCTTTCTCTGAATTAAGCGTGAGGATTTGTCCACAGTCATTTCCTAATGTTCCCTGTTAGCTGAAACTCATCACTTCATAACCCACCTTATAGTCCCTTGGTTTCATCCTGATATGCAGCAGCTACTTTGGTAGCTGGCAACTTTTAGCCCTATCTATGCTCTGCCCAGGAGTTGAGCAGCATTATTTGGTGCCATTGCAATGAGAGTGGGAGATGTGCTGAGTTCAAACATGGGATAGGGAGTTGTTTGAAGTGAGCTTTCAAGTACTAACCCTGAGAGTCTATAATCACAATGGAATTTAAAAGGTGGCACATTTGAACATTTTTCAGAAATAATTCTGAAGCTTTATTAATCGACTGAAGTGGGGAATCATTAAGAAAAGTTATCCACGAATGAATCCAAGGTAGGAAGGACAAGGATTATTTCAATTATCATGAGAAATTAAAGAAATCTGGGAGAAGGGATAGAGTGTTTTTTTTTTTTAAATAATTTCTCACACTATAAGTGTTGTGATAAATGTATTCTGTATTATACAACAGAAACAAATAAACTTTTATATGATCTTGTTGCTTCATTCTCAATCAAGAGACTCAGAATATCCACTATGTTTGTGCAAATTCGGCTGTCTTCTGAAAATAGCACTTACCCAAGGTAAGTACAAATCTATGGTAAAAAATCAAATTACTTTATAACAATGTATTATCTTCTCAGCATTCAAATGTTTTTCACTCTTAAATTCTGAATTAGGTTGGGGCAAAAGTAATTACGGTGAAAACCACAATTACTTGTGAACCAACCTAATAAAATTTGTGGGAGTTTTCTCCATATTCTCTTCCCCATTTTAAATATTATACAATTTGTGACTCTATATTTGTAACCTTAGGGAAGTAAGTAATTTAACCTCAGTGGTTTCTGTACTCTGTATATGTTTATAACGAAGAGGTTAGTTTGAAGAATCCTTACAGAAAGATTACCTAGTATAAGGCTCTCACTGGAGTTGTGGAAACTGAGGCCTAAGTTAAGCAAGTGACTGGACCGTTTTTTCTTCATTCGTCCTGAGTGAGAGAGTAGGAAAGACAGAAATCAATGTTGCCTATACCATAAACTGCAAAACTACATTATTACATTGAATTGCCTTTACTGTCTAACAGTATTTATTTGTTTCTTTAGGGAAGTATTGTAGAATATGTTTTTCACCTCACTAGCATCCAACGAAGTGTTAAATGTACATTAAGCCCTCAACTGAAATTCCCTTCATGAATTTCAACTAAGCCATTGCTGAAATTCCATAATTCTTACAGGCTTTTCTTTATTCATCCTCATCTTACAGTTCACTAATTTGGCAGATACATATGGATAGTGAATTTTATAGATTTACTTACATGAAATTTAGGAAATTGGCTGAGGTTTGGCAGTAGAAGCAGGAAAATTTGACACAGATAGTTACCCAATGGGAGGTGGGTAATAATCTTCCAAACGAAAGAATCTGCCCTTGTTAACTTAAATAACATTTTGGAGAGCAAGTCATTATATCAATGAATAGTCATTTGGGCTCATAATTCTACTATACAAGTTCTTTTCCATTTACATAGTGATTTTAAAAATAGATATAGAGGCATGATTAAATAAATCTATTGAGAAACTACCTCATTTCTGCTTTTTTTTTTTTTTTTTTTTTTTGAGAAGGCGTCTCGCTCTGTCCCCCGGGCTGGAGTGCGGTGGCGCGATCTCGGCTCACTGCAAGCTCCGCCTCCCGGGTTCACGCCATTCTCCTGCCTCAGCCTCCTGAGTAGCTGGGACTACAGGCGCCCGCCACCGCGCCCGGCTAATTTTTTGTATTTTTAGTAGCGACGAGGTTTCACCGTGGTCTCGATCTCCTGACCTTGTGATCCGCCCGCCTCGGCCTCCCAAAGTGCTGGGATTACAGGCGTGAGCCACGGCGCCTAGCCCATTTCTGCTTTTTCAAAATGAGGGTTCAAAAAATATTTGTTGGAGAGACACCAGATCTTCCTTGTTTTACTTCCTTCAAGAATGAAGTAATCAACTTCTTTCTGAATCTATTTTAGACTAACATTACATTTAAAAATAAAAGATATGGGGCTATTAGACCTCTGGGAGTCACTGACCAACCAAAAATGCTAGAACAATCTACCTACAAGCCACAAAGCATTAAATTAACCGTTTAATCTAAGGTTTTTAAAAAAAGTAATAGATTCATGATATGATCACCCAAAGCAATTCATTAATACTAATGTCTGATTTCTTTTGACATTATAAAAAGTAAGGAAATAAAGCTCTTATTTACAAGTTTATTTGCTGCAAAGGCACTTAGGAATTTATTTTAAAAAGAAAAGTTGCACTTCTTTCTGAGCCATCAACCCATACCGCAAAAGGCATGCAGAACTCAGTGTGCTAATAAAAAGAGAATTATATGACCATGCATGTGGTCAATGAAATGGTCTCTCTATAATATATGTATATATAATGATGTATTTCACGGTGAAATGGAAAATAAAACAGTGTGATAGGGCTAAGCTTTAGCTAAACTAATTTAAGAAGATTTATAATATTTTTATTGCCCTAAATATGTTCAGAGAAATTACCTGAAATCGTTTCAGGGGAAACTGTTATTCTGTTAGATGCCTTGAATTCTTGAATATTATTGTGCAGATGCGCTAAAAATTCTATTTTAGCTCTTCCTTCATCTTCTTTCACCTTTACTTTAACCATTGGAATACAATACAACCAATCAAGATATGTTAATTGATTACCTACTATGGGGAAGGCACTTATCATATATGTGGGCTAGTCAACAAAAGCTTCCTGCAAGAGGTGGGGCTTGAAACAGACCCTGAAGAACAGACAGAATATAGATACATTTGGGAGAGGAAGCTACATAACACAGTAATGGACTTCTCCAATCTTTCTAGCAATAAATTATTTTTGAATCACGGATCGCATTTTTTGTCAATTTAAAATGGAAGTAATAAATGGAAGTAATTGGTTTGGTTACTGAATTTTTAAAAACCTACTTTTAAAAAGACTTTAATCATACTTAGAATTTTTCGAAGTATGGTCTTTCTACCCTGAAATAACTTTAGTCTAAGTATTGTACTCAGATATGGTTTTTCTACCTGGGCTCAGATAAGTAAAGTAAAAAACTGGCAATTACTTTTTATAGCACCTATTTTTCAAGTCATAGTTATCAAATTACTTTTCCTGACTCTACTGTGAAAAAGAAATACATGGCAAATGGGATCAGACAACACTTGAAACCTTCCGGATATGTGATAAATAATTTTTAACGCAAACTCAGGATGTTATTGTCTTCTTAATAAAACAAAAGATGACACTTAGAACTGGATCACTTGGACCTTTCTCTTCTTATCTCTTCCCAGTTCAAAATGCTTGCATCTTTTAATAGCAGCATTCTCTTAGATCTGCAGTTGGACTAAGTGCACTCAAGCCTTAGCGCAATCTTCTTTGTAGTTATAGCTTTTTTCTGAAAAATCGGCTTAGTCTGCCCACCATATTCACTGTGCTTCCTGTCATAATGCTGCTTTCCCTGGGCATACAGAGAATCTTTACCCTTCTTGTACTGTGTCATTTTGTGGAGTTGGTGCTAGCCACACTTCTTAAATAAAGTCTTGGGTGTTTTAGAAACTTTCACCATGTTTGCGGGGACACTATCAGCACAGAAAGAGATAAATGATTTTTAATGATCCTTCTCAACTCAGTCTTAGACCTTCAGAGCTTCTATTTTACTGCTTGAATTTCAAGTAGGCAGCATTATATAAATGACCAAATATGAATGGCCTTTGTTGTGGTGTTACATGTAGTAGAAACCTGTGGGTCCAACTCACAGTAATAACATCTGCCTGTCCAATCATCTCTACATACAATTGCATTATTTCCCTGACTTCATTTCTGTCTTTGTATTATCTCTGTAACTCCCCCGATCTTCACTCAGCTTCTTGTCCCCCAGTCTCTCAGCATTAACAGTACTTTCTCATTTGCTCTACTTCTTTATTGGTAGGTGAATCTCTAAATGAAATGCTGCACATCTATCACATTGCTTTGCCAAACAGCATATCGAGGATTAATGGACATTGTCCATTAATATGCTCACATTTACATGCAAATTTATTCTGTTCAAAGACTAGTTGTTACAGTATGAAAGAAAAATTGGCCAATTTCTAAACGGAGGCAATAGTTTGTTGCTTAACAGCTTGGCCTCTGGAATAAAACCACCTGGTTTCAAGCTTTGTTTTGTTCATTCAGTTCGAACAGATTAACCTCTTTGTATGCCTCAGTTTCCCTAACTGCAAACTGAATAATAATAGTACCTTCTCATGGGGTAGTCATGAGGCTTATGTGATTATATAGCTGTAAACCTCTTAGAATGTGTAGTGCATGGAAAATGTCAATAAATAGTGGCCATTGTTATCATCTTTTATATCTCTCTTCTGAAGAATAATTACTTGCTAACTGGGCAAGTCTTACTACTTTGATTACAGGAAGCTATAATTGAAGAGTATTCAGTGAATCTTGATTCCTGAGACCAAATGGGAGATATATAAATTTAAAATACACTTGCAAAACATTTGAACACTGTGACATTTATTCACAGGCGTTTACTGATGAGTTTAAAGAAGACATCATGTTTTATGAAAAAGTAAAGGAAACCCCAGCCAATTCATTCATTGCTATCCTTGTCTAGATATTAGTTGACATTGTCTTTGGTTTCAGTGGTGTTCAATTTTCACTATTTATTTTTACACTGAGCTCGTCCCCATGCCTTGCCATGAATGCTAATTCAACCCTGAATTTAAATACCCATATATGACTGGCGGCTGTTGCACTGGACAATGCAGTTCTAAAGGCTTTCTAATGGCTTTCAATACATTTATGCATAGTTCTTAATAGGTAATAATAACAGTATGTTACCCAAGGGTGTACTTGTATTTAAAGGAGACAATGACTAAGATGAAAGAGCGAAATTCTTGAATGTAGAATTTCAAGTTATATGGAAAACCACGAAGGATACTAGTTTAGGGACCAGAAGGCCTTTCTAGTGCCTCTCAAATTAGACCATGTAAGTGATTATCTGTGCATAAGGTTAACCATAATTAACAAGAATGACTGTATCAAATGCCAGCTATATGTACAATGCTGTCATAAGCAAGTATTTTAGGAAACTGCAGATGACACTGTCTTAGCCACAGCTGAGAGGAGGAATGAATAGCGAGGTTGAAGTAGAGATGCCAGGTAAAGGGAGACAAAAACAGAATTAAAATTCCATCTTATGTACATCTTATTTGAAATCCTGCTTTCACTATGTCATTTGTGCATTAAAATGTCAGAAGTGATTGGCAAAGAGTTGCTGAAGGTGAACATTAGTATTAAATCTGCTAATGACTAGCCAAATGATGATGCAACTTAACCACTTGGTTGTTTTCAATGTTATTTGTCTAGAATGGAGATGACTAGACTGTTTTGCAGCAATGTTCTCAGTATATGGAAAAGCCTTCTTAAAATGTCTTGAAGAATGGCAGTGTTGGAGAGATCCATGACTTGAGCACACATTAGGCTGGAGATTGGTGATTTGGTGATTCTTTTTGAGGTTCAACAGTACAATATGTAGATGAAATGACATAGGTAGCCTAGAATGCTAACAAATAAATAATAAATGTTGCTTAGTGCAATAATTTAAAATTTTCAAAGTGCTTATACCCATCTGCTTCACAACAATCAGGTGGGGTTATATGTGATACTGACATAAAATATCACAATAATATATTATTAACTTCAATTTATGATGAAGTTTTCCTAGTTTGCTCATGGCTACCCAAGCAGCTAGAAGAACATAATTTAGCAGTTCTTCCACTAGACAATACTAAGCTGTATCAGATGCTTTACTAAAATAATCTCAGTACACGTACATCATCCTTTTGTGAGGTATTCCATTGCTATGAAAGAGAGGTGGTAAGATGCTCTTTAATAATACTGGCCAAATAGTCTGGAGTTTCAGGAGCCATTAAAACCTGGGAATTAATTATCTTTCAGCAAGCTCAGCAAACTGCAGCCTCCTTTAATCTCAGGCCTTGAACAATTTAACAAGAATACTGAGGATATTTAATGTTGGTTATTGATAATCTCTTCCCAAAATTTTGTTTTAAATTTTTGTGTTTCTCTTAGCTGGAGAGGGATGACATTTCCTTGAAGGAAATACATGGAACAGTAAAATTATTGAGGCTTGACTCAATTATAATGTTGGACTAATCCATTAGAATGTTAGGCTTTTTATATTTTACTTTTATTGCTCTTCCTAAGTAGCCTTGGCAGCACAAATAAATATTTCTTATTCTCTTGCCTTAAATTAACTTCCAGAATTCCTTGAGAAATTGAGGGGAAAAAATCTAATGGCACCAATAAAATGTAGGATAATATCTTCATCATTCATAGACTTGCTATGAAGACTATATGAAATAATATTATATACATATATAAATATATATAATATGTAATGGTCCTGGATCCACGTCTGGTATCCAGAAGGTTCCCAGAAATATCAGTTCTCACCTTTCTGATGAATTCATACTGCACAAAAGCCTGTTACGTTATCTGAAAAAGTCATCACTGTCATCCATGACACCTCTAGATGTAGATAAACCCCTCAAGAAAGCATAGAAAGGGTTGATAACCCTCTCTAGATAATGCAGATAGGCAAACACAGTCATTTTTGCTAAAGCACCCCAAATCCTACCTTGACATTGCAATCAACAAGCCTTATCCACCTTCCGAATTTCAGGACTTGCGTTGGGCTTGTTGCTGTAGATGATAGACGCTATTAGGAAAGAAATCATGTTGATGAAACAAATATTTTCTTCCCTCCCCAGCAGGATCAGGAGAATTTATTTAGGGAATGAAAAATATAATTAAATATTCTATAACCTACCTCCCCAAAATGTGGACAACAGTATTTATTTCCCCGCACCTGTGGGGTGGAATGGGGGGGCATTATAGATAATTCCCAAACAATCAGGTGCTAAGGAGATTACACTCTTCAGAAAAGACAATCTTCAGTATGATTTCAGTACTGCAAAAGAGATGCAACGATCACGGTAGATATCATTTTTTTGTGGGGCATGTCAGTTGGTCTTTGTCATTGTCTACACATATGTAGCCAACTACACAGTAACACCTTGTTTCTATTGCACTCGTATTTTGATTGTCAGAATGGCTGATGTATACGTAAACTTCTTCATGAAAAAATTAAACTCTGGAACCCAGATATCTTTTTCCATTACTGTGTATGTGAGGTCGCAACTGTCTGCAAACTGGGGAGCTCAGAGGTTACTCAGTGCGCAGCATTTCCTCACCACCCCCACAATCATCTTAGCTCAACCATATGTGAGTGTCCCTCGGTTAGCCTGCCTAAAAGGTATGTGGTAAGGGGCATATGCACTTGGTGGTTCAGCAATCAGAGGCTTCCTTGGACGGGACTTACACTGGTAAATATTAATGAAGAAGCTGCGTGGTACTGGCAGTGATTCCAGACCAAATCCTTTAACTGCGAATGTCACTCGCTGAATTTTGAGTTGGGGAGCTCTGTCGCTTAAAATACAGGGTTCTCAAACACAATGCAAGTGTTTGTCACCTCAAGTCGCATACTACCCAGCAGGAAGCAAAAGGCAAAGGGCATGGCGCAGAAAAGAAACAGACACACAGACACGTTTTGCAATGACGAACTTTATGTGACATCAGGAACAGCAACCTATTCTCGTGTTTAGCAATTCCGAGGTACGCTGTAAAGCCTGCTTGTCAGGTAAAATTGAGTAAAGGGACAGGAATAAGAGGCAGCGCTGGAGACTTTTTCGCAATCCTTTTCAAAATATAAAACTGTAACCAAATGACTTAAATAAGATAATAAATTAAAAAAAAAAAAAAAAAAGGTTGGCTGGATGCCTTTATCCCCTCCTCTTAAGCTTACGTGACCATCAGCAGCGCAGTTCAAATTCAGCTAACAGCTGTTAGACCAAGACACAGATCCGCAGTGTGTATCTCCCCAGAGTTACGGATGTTCACTGAGACCCGCCGAAAAATTAGGGTCGGTTTTCAATGAGAACATAACAAAGGATCCTTGGTTCCCCCTCTGTACACACTGTCCCAAACCTTGCGCCCCCTCCCACTTGCCTGCTGTCGAATTTCTTAAAACTGTAGTCGGTCCTCCAACTCAGTTGCACCTTCCGCAGCCCGACCCTCAGCGACATTGCGTTCAGTTTCCCTCCTTTCTCTCCTCCCACTCCTCACTTCTTGAGACCCCACCCTCGCCTTCCGTTTCTGTCTCGGCTTCCCCCGCGCCAGGTTCTCTAGACCCCCGCCTCCACCCAGCGCCTTCATCTCGAGCCCCCGCTCCCAATCCCCTTAGAGACTTCTATGCTCCTTCCGTGGAACCTAAGCTCCTCTCTTCTTCCAGAGACTCAGTCTCCACGCGATTTGCGCGTTCAGAGTCCCTCCCCCCAACCTCTGCCAGGGCCAGTGCGGTCCTGCAGGCTGCAGCCATCCGGGACCTGTCCCCGCTCCCCACCCCATCCCCCGCCTAAATCGTTAGGGTCTCGGCTAGCAATGCCGCCCGGGGCTCCAACTTACCACTAGCGTCCGGGAGGAAGACGAGGCAGCGGTCGCCGCGGCGGCAGCTAGACGAGAAACGGACTCGGCTGCAATCGCCCAGCGGAGCCCGCGGCAGTCGGTGCGCTGCGCTGCGCTGTGCGCCGCAACCTCGCGCCTCAGCGGAGGGAGAGGAACGGAGGGAGCTCGGCGCGATGGGAAGCGCCGGCGAGTCGACCTCCTTTGGGCGACCGTGCGCCCCCCGGCTAGGTTTGGCTCTTTTCGCTCCACTATCTTACTCTAGCTTAGTAACTGACCACCTCCAGCATCTCTGCACTAATCGCGTCTTCTTTCTTCTTCGTTGGCCCCTAACTAACTACACTACTCTAAACGGACGAAGGCCATCACACGAGCGCCACGACGATCTCGACGACTCCGACGACAACGATGTACAGAAAGAGAGAAGAGTTCATATGCAATCAGCAGGTAAGGGGTAAGGCAGGCCAATGGAGCAGCCAAGGCTAGCAATCTAGCCGCTCCAAAGGCAGTATCGGAAAGATCGGTGCGCCTGAGGAAGGAAGCGTCCTCGGCGAGCACCAGAGCGCCTACCTCGCGCGGGTGAATCTGCACCGCGCTCTTGGGCCAAATGCGGGATGAGGGGAGGAGCCAAGAGCAGCCAATCAGTGCTCAGCATTACGTTGCCCCCGGGCCTGTTTGGACCGGTCTCTTAGTGCATCTGGAACCTGCTGGCAGGGGGCGCGAGACCCCATGGTGGAGGTGGGGGTGGGGGTGGGGGTGGTGATTAACCTGATTCACAAGGCCTAGAGCGTAGGGGGAACCAGGATCAACCATGGAACCGGATGGAGTGAGAGGGAAGGCTTTCTCAAGAATGTACCCTCAAAGACTCACAGCATACCCCTCCCCAAACACACCCCCCCACACACACACCCCTGTACATTTCATTTCAACAAACAGCATTCCCAATCTTGCAAATTTCATCAAGCTTTGAAACTCCCTTCAAGGGTCTCTGCTCCGACTCTTGCCCATTCTTCCAACAGTAGCAACTGAGGCACTCGCAGGGTCAAACATTTGGTGAGTGCTCAAAGGCCACAACCCTGTTGTAAGGCCCACTTCCCCATCCTTGTCTCCCCATCCTTTCCCTAACCCCAAAGGAGAAAGGAAAGCTCTCAGTCTTCGAGCCCCAGGAAGGCACAGTTTAGTTCCTTTCTTGACCCCACAGGCCTCATTAGAAAGACATCTTGAGGGCAGCTCTTACGGGTTTTCAAGGGGGTGAACCTATCTCTCTGGCACAAGGCCTTGGGCCCACAGCCAGTCGGTTGCCCAGTCGTTGTGGGGGAGGGGGCTGTCAATGCAAGGTCGAGGCAGCAAGAGGTGAACCACAAAGGCTCTCTTTTGGCAACTGCTGGGATGCCGAGCTCCAACCGGTCAGGCAGAGCTCTTTTTCACAGGCTCCCAGGCGCCACCCGGCAGGTGCCTGCGGTGTTCGGGCGGCAGCGTAGAGAAGGGTGAACGGGGCCGCCTTGGCCAAGACACCTCAGAGGCACCAAAACCAAACTGAGTAATGGAGATTATCCCACCGAGAATGGGGAAAGGAACAAATCTCTCCTAACAGGGAACGAAGGGGCGAGCGGGGGTGGTGGTCTCGGGTCGCGGCCGAGGTTTCGCGGCCTTGTGCCGAGGACCGGGGTGGGAAAAGTGGAGATTGGCTCCCCGCCAGTCGGAGGTAGCTGGACCGAAGCAAAAGATCGAGACTCCGGTTTGGCTACTTAGGACCGGACGGCAGCGCAGTGATTGTATAGAAGAGGCAACACAGGAACCGTACAGAGAGGCTTGGAGGACCGAACCCGGCAGAACGCCAAAGGGGTGGGAGCCGCCGGCTATTCTGAAGGCCGAAGTTTGCCTCAGTAGCCCCAAAAGTTAGGGAGGGAGAAGGAGGTGGGAGCAATGATAAGGGTCAGGCCCCTTCCTTATTCTGGATGCCCTAGGACCAGTCATTTCTCTCTGGGCCTCCGTTTCCAGATTTGTGAAAGGAACTGTCCGGTCTCCTCCAAAAGGGGCATTTTGGGAATTCTCTGATTCCCTCCGTCGCCACTGAATTCAGACTCTGAAATTTAATTTGGCAGTCAACATGCTGTCCACACCCAAGTTCTGTTTCGCAAAGCAAAAACCCATCGCAGTTTTCTTGAAGCATCTGTTGAATGCTACTGTATGATGCCGCACAGGTGGCTGCGACAGCGCTGCCAAGTCCACCGACTGCACAACGCTCGCATCTTTAGAAATGCTTTGGTAGAGAACAGTAATTTATAAATATGGAAGAGAAAACGTATGTCTTCTCTTTAAATAATCAAGCACTCATCTTTAAAAACTCCCGAAGTGTCCCCTTGCTCTGTGAATGTGGAATGCTTAGTCTTGCCTTTTCTGGCGGGACTTGTATTTATTTTGTCGGAGGCTGAGACATTTATATTACTTCAAAAAATGTAAATATAAATCCCTGTGATATTTTTGCTAAGCCAAAATGGATCTGCCGAGCAGAGAGTGGAAGTTAGCATCCGCCAAAACCTGTTCCCGCTCCCCGGCTCCCGGGGGAACCGGCTTGAAGAAATTGACCACGATAATAGCAATTATGAGGATGAGGATGATGGTAGTAATACTTTTTAGTATTATATATTTCGCTCTTAAGGTTGTTCTCTCCTTCTCCTTCTGAAAGGCAAAAGTACCGAGAGGGACCGGGGTGAAGCCCAGTTGGTGGTTGGGAAGGTTCCCGGAGCAGCAGAGAGAAACTTTGCTAGCCACGCGGCTTGCTGAAGCACGTCTGGGCTTCGGAGTTGGGGTAGAAACAGGCAGGCATGTTCGCCTTTGAGCGGCGCTAGCCGAGCGGCCCGGAGCCTGTAAGACTGAGACTAAGCGGTCTGCGGCGAGGCTCGGGGTACCGGGTTCCGCCGGGACCCAATGCTCTGCTTTCTTGGCATTTGCGGCGCGTACTGCCTCTTCAGGTTCTCTAGGCTGCGGCTCCGCCGAGCGCTGCAAGGTCCGACGGACTTCGGAGATTTTGGCAACACCAGACCGCAGAATTTAGTGTAAGGAGAAATTTAGGGCGCACTTTAGGACTGGGGAACCAAACTCAAAACAAGCACATGCTGGCGCTTTCTGTCGCTCTGTCATTGCCAGAGAGGTTTTCTGGAACCCCTGCCTAACGAGGCCTGGGGAGTCAGCCCAGAGTTTTCACTGCTTTCCCTTCCCTTCCTCAGGTGTATGGAAATTGTCCCTGGAAAGAGGAGTTATTTACAGTGAATTCCTCAGGTTTGATGAAAATCCCCAGTGCCCCCCGGAACACGGTTTCCAAATATTTCCCGGTTTCTAAGGCTGTGGACTTGTTTTTACAACTTTCGAACCAGGGAGATTTCTTCCTACTATAAATATATATGTTTCCAAAACGACTGATTCAGAAATTCGGGAAAGAATTAAAGATTGTTACTACGTAGGAAAAAGTTCCTCATCATTTGAAACTTTGGGAACTTTTTAAAAAAATAAATAATTGTAACCGACTAGAAAGTTTACTTCTCTACTCATTATTATTTCCCCTCTTGACCAGAGCCCTATTTTAACACACCTAAAGGATGATAGACAGGTTTAAAAAATGAGTGACAGGATTCTAGCAAAATTCTCGAAGGCAGGTATTTTCACAGATCAAAAGAAGCTACACAAGAATTCTACCGGGAGATTTTTTTTTTTCTTGTTTACCACAGGACATAAATGCAATGAATTTTGATAATCCTTCTATCCATATTTTTTTCGGGTTTAAAGCAAATTATAATAGCCAGATATGTTTTTGGTAATAATACAGTTGTATCAAATTATATTTTCAGCCTTTGCTATTACTACTTAATCGTAAAATCCCAGCATCAGATCCATAATGTCCATCATTGAGGCATGCCACACCTAGAAATAAACTTTTATGGCATCGAACGCAATAGACTTTTCCCTTACTGGTCGTCAAACATGGTCATAGACTGAGAAAACAATTTTAGACATAGATAGCTTATTATACACAAAATCTTTTTAAAGTTGGTAGGATTATTTTAATAAAAAAAATAACGCAGTAGAACTCTGTGTGCTGTGTAGGAAGGCAGGGGGCAGTCTCTGATCGTGTCAGTCTTTCTGTAAGTGAAACTTCTGTTTGGAAAGATCTTCTGTTTTAGAGAAAAACAACAATCAACACTGGTTCTCTGACACTCTCATTGAAGGGAACAGAAAAATACTGGAAGCCTTTTGGGAGGGGGAGTTGGAAGGTCCCATCACATATTTCTGGCACTTCTAAGGAAAAAAAAAAAAAAAGGTATATCACAATTAAAAATCTGTGCTTATTTCTTTTATGCAATAAACCGTATTTAATTAATTTTATCTGACATCCTTCTAGTAATACAATATATATTTTGTGTGGTTTCCAGTAACCAAGTATATGTTTGAAAAAATAGCAACATGCATGCAAGTTTGAATAGGGATTGGGAATGGAATCTCATCTCGTAGCCTCAAAAAGGAGAAAGAGCTAGGAGCTACTTTGACATCAGTTCTATAGAAAAATATATGTTGTCTTGGAGTGCATTCGTGTTATGATGAATGCATTTTGCATTATGGGCATGCATTTCACTCTTTCAGTTTAGGATAACAAAGATGGCAATTAGGACCTTTTGTTTAAATTAAACTGAGATTGAAAGTCCAGGACTACAGTGATTTCTTGTTTATTCTTAGCTCAAGACTACTGGTTGCTGAAACCCAGTAGTCTTGCTACCCATCTATCTTACTCTGACTCTTTTAGACCATTGTGATTTCTACTTCCCATTTCTGTAGTAATTAGAGCCATAACCATGCAACCAAACATTTCCTTGTTTTAGAGTTATGTCTAAAGTAATGGGCTTAGTTGCTCTCGTCTGTAAATCAGTATCTTTACGTTATTTCAAATAAGGCAAACCATCACTCATTGCTACCTAATTCCTTCTTTTCTTTTTGTAAGAACTATTTCTTCAACCAAATTATAAGGATGTCAGGAGGAAGTGTTTAACCATAAGCTTCTCTTCTTTTTTCCACAACTATCCTAATAGTTTGCACAAAAATATAAGCAACAATGATAACTACTATTGTTGTTATGCAAGAGGTTAAGACGAATGGTCAAGAAGGGCTGGACTTCTAAAACTCGAATTTTTCAATGACCTGAATACAAATATGAAAGGTATTTTACCAAACAGGCCCTTCGTGCAAAAAGATCATGACAGTTTGAACCGACCAAGATGAAACTTAATAGTATTAAATGTGAGACGCTCAGTTTGAGTACCAAACTTCTCTGCACAAAATTAGGTCACCGAAGCTGGGAACATTTGGTGAAAAAATACTTATTGATTTTAGTTGGCATCAAGATCAACAAGCCTTCAGTATGATCTGGTTGCTGGAAACATAATTTTATATTGAGTTTTTGCAACTTTCATAAAAAGAGTCGAAATGCAGTTGGGCTCTATTTGGTATTTTCAGGCACATACTTTAAGAATGAAGTTTGGAATTCATTTATCAGAATGATGGAGTTCATTCACAAGAATGTTCAAGTCAGTAGAGTGCTGGAATCATGTTAGATGGATTTGTATCCTCTGGAAGACATGACTCTTGGGATACATGCTAGCTGACTTCAAATATTCAAGGAATTTTCTTAAGGAAAGTGGATTTAATTTATTTCCCAAGTTTGTTATTCATATCATGTTTGTATCTGTTACCTCAGTGTCTTGCACAATGTCTGACACAAACTAAGCATTCAATAAATATTTGTGAACTGAATGAAACTATAAGCATTAAACTCTGAAGAGAATAAAACTGAATTTAATGAATCCACAGTTTCTGGCTCTAGAGGAAGATTTTCTAGCATTCAAAACTGTCCAAAGATGGCATAAGCTGTCTTAGGAGGTAGTGAGTTCTCCACTCTTGAGATGTTCAATGCTATAGAGGTTAATCTCTTGGTGGGGATGTTACAAAGGAGAACTATGTGTGAGGAAAGGGAAAGACACGTGGCTAATGAATGACATTTAAAGCTCTTCCCAATCCAAAATTTTGCAGAATGAATAAAAGCTGTCTTAGTCTAATTTTATGACATAAATAGAATATTGAACTTTCTTAAAAACAAAGACAAAAGAATTTATGTACTGCAGACTGGCCGTAGATTCAGCTTTGTCATAGGAAAGAAGCGGCCTCCTACCAAGTTGCAAGACGCTTTTGTTGAGCCTATTGCACTTGATAGCTACTGACTTCGGTGGAAAACAATCTCTGGGAAGCTTATTATCATATTAGGGTACAGTCATTCTTTATAAGTCTAGAATACTACAGATGGTCCCTGACTTACGAAGATTAGGCTTACAATTTTCTGACATTAAGATGATGCGAAGGTGATACGTATTCAGTATGCTTCTTGACAACAATTTTCCTTTTTCCTCACCAACAAATTTGAAGGGCCAAGTCTCTACACATTTCAAAGGCTGAAACAACAAAAGTTCATTTAAAATGATGCTTTAAAAACAAGTGATAGTAAATTCCCTGTCGTCGAAAACTAAAGAAAAATAATATGGTAAATAAATATTTTCCTACCATATATACACATTTTATTTACAGACAAGTATAGAAATCTTTCATTTTCTCCAAGTGGAGCTTAATTTGAAGCAAAAGCCAATACAGTAGTGACTAGATGCCTATTGTCATCTAATGGCAACCCTGCAGTAGAACTACCTGAGTGAAAGTTTATTTTCCGGCCTTTTGATTTTTGAATCAAGATTATTTTTACTGTTTATGCATTTTCTAGTCATTAGTGGGAAAATGATAGTAAACTTTTAATAGGTGATCTTGTAGGGGAGAGTAATGAATTCTTACTTGGTGATAGAGCAAAGCTGTGAGGCAAGATTTGCCAGAGAACTCAACTTTGTTGGTGTTTCAATTTGACCAGCATTCTTCATCTACCAAGATAAGATTCAAAAATAAGCCTTTATCCTTTAGAGTGTCATACTCAATAATCAAGAAAAGCACTGATAAATCAGGAACTAGATAGTTTAATCTATCATTGTTAATTTTGTCTATGCATTTTTGATTTCATTATGACCTCAAAAAAACCTTATTGTCAATATAACGTGGATGAAGTTCCAAAGATACAAGGACAGAGGTGAAAAAATGTAGAGAAGTACCTACCATTATATTCTTTCAAGCCAAGCGACACAGTGGGAGCAGTATTACTATTGTCTGGTTTGATTACAAAGTATAATGGTTGAATTATATCAGTAGTCCTGATATTTTGAGAGTTTTTAATTTTTTTAAAGTTTGTGATATCAAGTAATGTGGTATTCAGAACATTACAGTAAAACATACATCTAAAAAAGGTCTGCCTTTCAAAGACTAGACATTTATTTCAGTGACGCTGTGATTCGTCAAAATATTTCTTAACATTTCTTTTGAAACTGCCTTCAGAATATGCCACATTGTTTTGAATTTTTGGCAAAAGTGTATGGTCATTGAGAATTGTGTCTGGTGATTAACATTTTATGATCCTAATATTTTGTTGAATGAAGTGAAAGCACATGACCTTAAAACCCTCTGGAGGAACAACCACAACAAAAACCAGTGTCTTGCTTATGTCATTCTTGACAGTGACAATTTACCCTGGAGTAGGTGAGCGTTTTCTTCCATTTGTTCTATCCTCTTATATGCCTGCTCTAGTAGAAACTCAAAATGTAAGTTTTCCTGAAAGCTTGTGCACAACAAAGATAATATTTAAGGCAGTATTTCAAAAACTGAAGCAAGAAAAATAATATTTCCATGGAAGTACATGTCACTAATCTGGCTATTAACTGTATTAATATAGTAAAAGTAGAATGAGTATAGTCTCCCTCACTCTCTTCCAGAATGCAAGGATTAATTATCTAAGTTAGAACTTCTGAACTCAGCATTCAGTTACATGCTGTGTAATCTGTAATATTTATAACTTCACAGTGTAACCATGGCTAGAAATCTTTTAAATTTGAAGGTTCAAAAAATTATGTTGTGCATATGGTTTGGAAATTTGTAGAAGAACCAATAATATGTATATAATCTTTCACAAAGCTAACCAATAAATTTATTTAAGAAAGCTTTGCTCTAGGAAGAAATTAACAGCAGGTGATTTAGTGACCAAATTCCAAATTAGTACACAAATTAACCTATGGTTTTGATCTTGAATATGTCGGTTCATCTGTTGGCTGCATTTAGAACAGAAAAGAGGCTTAAAGTACAATATTGGATTTATTAAAGAGGCATTTTGTCTGAAAAAAGTGACCTCTATGTCATTTCAGATAGTGTGTCGCAATTCAATCATCTCTATCCTTAAGATTTTTTAAGTGCTTGACTTCTTACTTTGCTGCAGTCTAAACTCTGACTGCTTATCTAAGAAAGCTAAAATATACACCATGTGGTACAAAAAATGATGACTTCACAGACAGTTTGATCAGATATCAGATCAAAATGCAAATCAAAGTAGACCAACCCCTATTGTAGATGAAATGCAACCCGTTACTTTTTTAAAGAACCATGAATTTTAAAAGTTATTAAAATGAAGAATACGACATTATTGAATAACTTTTCCTTATGTTTTCTGACAGTTCTACTGATGACTGCTAGTGTAGACCTTAGTTTCCCTGGCTTTGCAATGTTTCTTGCTAAACTAGGAATTGGACTGTGAACTATTTCATAAGTGCAGTAACTCTTAGTAATAAAATATATTTACCAGAGTCCTCTCATCATTTAATAAAAGAAAGTTTTATGACATTTTATTTTTTAAAAAAGAGCTTTATTGAGTTATGATAGATATACATTAACCTGCATATATTTAATGTATACAAGCTGATCAATTTGGACATCTGCATACACCTGTGAAATCATCATGACAATCAAGGTAATAGACATATCTATCACTTCCAACAGTTTCCTTGTTTCCCTTTGTTTTTCTTTTGTGTGTGGGGGGGTGGGGTTGGGGGGGTAAGAACACTTAATATGAGATCTACCTTCTTAACAAATTTTAAGTGCATATGCAGTACTGTTGACTGTACACACTATGCTGTACAGCAGATCTCTAGAACTAATTCATTTTGCATAACAGAAACTTTATACCAATTAAACAACTCCCACTTTTCCTTGTTCTAGTCTCTGTTTCTATGAGTTTGACTATTTTAGATATGTCATGTAAGTGAAATCATGCAGTCTTTGTTCTTCTATAACTGAATTATTTCACTTAATATAATGTCCTTCAGGTTCATCCTTGTTGCTTCAAATGGCAGGATTTCCTTCTTCTTTTTTAAGGCAGAGTAATACTTCATTGTGTGAAAACTTTATCTATTCATCTGTCTATGGACATTTGGGTTGTTTCCATAACTTGGCTATCGTGAATAGTACTATAGTAAACATGGTAATGCAGATATCTCTTTGACATACCTATTTCAATTCCTTTGGATACATTTACCGAAGTAAAATTGCTGGATTATATGGCAGTTCTAGTTTTATGTTTTTTGAGGAACTAACTGTTTTCTATAGCGGTTGCACCATTTTTACATTCTCAACAACAGTGTAGAAGGGTTGCAGTTTCTCCATATCCTCAATAATACTTATCTTTTTTATTATAGTAGCCATTCTAACTGGCATGAGATGATACTTCATTGTTATTTTGATTTGCATTTCCCTGATGATTAGCAATGTTGAATACATTTTAATAGATTTTTTGGCCACTTGTGTGTCTTCTTTGGAAAAATGCCTATTCAAGTTTTGTTGCCTGTTTTTAAATTGAGTTGGTTTCTTTTTGCTGTTGAGTTGTAAGAGGTCCTAAATATTTTGGACTTTAAATCCCCATCAGATACATAGTTTACAAATATTTTTACCCATTATGTAGATTGTCTTTTCATACTATTGATTGTTTCCTTTGCTGTGCACAAGCTGTTTAGTTTGATGTAGTCCCACTTACCTATTTTGGCTTTTGTTGTTTGTGCCTTTGGTGTTATATCCAAGAAATCAATGCCAAGACAGATGTCAAGAACATTTTCCTCTATGTTTTCTTCTAGAAGTTTTACAGTTTCTGGACTGACATTTAAGTCTTCATTCCATTTTGAGCTTATTTTTGTGTATGGTATAAGACAAGGGTCCAATTTCGTTCTTCTTCATGCGGATATACAGTTTTACCAACACCATTTGCTGAAGAGGCTATCCTTTCCTTGCTGTGTATTTTTCGAAACTTTGTCAGGGGTCAGTTGACCATATGTGTGTGAATTTCATTCTGGGCTTTGTATTCTATTCCATTGGTCTGTATGTGTCTTCATGCCCATGCCATACTGTTTTAATTACCATGGCTTTGTAATCTATTTTGAAACCAGGAAATGTGACACCTTCAACTATGTTTTTCCTTCTCAAGATTGCTTTGGCTATTGTTCTTTTGTCATTGCATGTGAATTTTAGTATTGTGTTTTCTATTTCTGTAAAGCATACTTTGGGGATTTGGATTGGAATAACAATTAGTAGATTGTTTGGGGTAGTATAGCTATTTTAATAATGTTAAGTCTTCTAATCCATGCACACAAGATTTCT
Source organism: Macaca mulatta (assembly GCF_049350105.2). Classification (NCBI taxonomy): domain Eukaryota; kingdom Metazoa; phylum Chordata; class Mammalia; order Primates; family Cercopithecidae; genus Macaca; species Macaca mulatta. Next base: position 121,161,405 of record NC_133426.1, on the reverse strand, counting down.
TTCCATTTATGTTTATCTTCTTTAATTTCTTTCAGCACAGTTTTGTAATTTTCATTGTATAAGTCTTTCATCACTTTAGTTATGTTCATTTCTAAGAATTTTATTTCTTTTTATGCTACTGTAGATGCAATTGTCTTCTTAATCTCCTTTTCAGATAGATAGTTTATTGCTAATGTGTAGAAATGCAACTGATTTTTCTATGTTGATTTTGTGTACTGTGATGTTACTGAATTTGTTTTTTAAAAGTTTTTTTTGTGGAGCCTTTAGCATTTTCTGCATATAGTATTATTTGCAAACACATAATTTTACTTCTGCCTTTCCGATTTAAATACTCTTTTAACCTTTTTCCTGGCTAATTGCTCTAAGATTTCCAGTACTATGTTGAATAGAAGTGGTGAGAGTGGGCATCCTTATCTAGTTTCTATCATACAGGAAAAGCTTTCAGTTTTTCACAATTGAGTATGATGCTAGCTAAGGGCTTTTCATATATGGCCTTTATTAAATTCCTTCTATACCTACTTTTTTTGAGAGCTTTTATCATCAAAGGTTGTTCAGTTTTGTCAAATGCTTTTTCTTAATCTATTAAGATGATCACGTGATTTTTATCCTTCATTTTGTTAGTGCGATATAACACATGGATGACTTCATGTATATTGAATTATCCTTGCATCTCAGGAATAAATCCCACTTGGTCGTGATGTATCATCCTTTTAATGTGCTGTTTAACGTGGGTTGCTAGTATTTTGTTCAGAATTTTTGCATCTGTTTTCATCAGGGTCTTTGGCCTGTAGTTTTCTTTTTGTTGTTGTTGTTAGTGTCTTTACCTGACATTTGTATCAGGGTAGTCCTGGCTTCGTAAAATTAGTTTGAAATTGTTTCCCATTCTTCAATATTTTAGAAGAGTTTAAGAAAGATTAATGTTAATTCTTCCTTAAACATTTGATAGAATTCACCAGTGAAGGCATCAGTTCCTGGGCAGTTCTTTTTTGGGAGGGTTTTTGATTTCTGATTCAGTCTCCTAATTTTTTTTTTTTTTTTTTTTTTTTTTGAGACGGAGTTTCACTCTTGTTGCCCAGGCTGGAGTGCAATGGTGTGATCTTGGCTCACCACAACCTCCACCCCCCAGGTTCAAGCAATTATCCTGCCTCAACCTCCCGAGTAGCTGGGCTTACAGGCATGCAACACCATGCACAGCTAATTTTGTATTTTTAGTAGAGACAGGGTTTCTCCATGCTGGTCAGGCTGGTCTCAAACTCCTGACCTCAAGTGATACACCCGCCTTGGCTTCCCAAAGTGTTGGGATTACAGGCATGATTGTTTTGTTTTTGAGACATGGTTTCACGCCAGTTGCCCAGGCTGGAATGCAATGGCATGATCTCGGCTCACTGCAACCTCGACCTCCAAGGCTCAAACGATTCTCCCACTTCAGCTTCGTGATTAGCTGAGACTCCAGGTGCATGCCACCATGGCCGACTAATTTTTGTACTTTTTGTAGAGACCGAGTTTCACCATATTGCCCATGCTGGGCTAGAATGCCTGAGCTCAAGTCATCCGCCAGCCTCTGCCTCCCAAAGTGTTAGGATTACAGGCGTGAGCCACCGCTCCCGGCCCCAAACTCTAATTTGTTATTATCTGTTCAAGTTTTCTGTTTTTTCATGATTCAGATTTAGTAGATTGGGTGTTTATAGGAATTTATCATTTTCTACTAGGTTTTCAAATTTGTTTGTGTGTAGTTGTTCGTAACTGTCTCTTATGATCCTTTTTATTTCTGTATCATCAGTTGTAGTTTTTCCTTTTTCATATCTGATTTTATTGATTTGGGTTCTCTGTCTCTGTAAGTCTAGCTAAGAGTTTGCCAATTTTATCTTTTTTCTAAAAAAAAAAAAACCTAGTTTCGTTGATTTTTTTTTCTACTCTTTCATTTATCTTCTCTGATTTTTCTTATTTCTTCCTTTTTCTAACTTTGTGTTTAGTTCATTGTTTTTCTAGTTCTTTGAGGTAAAAAGTTAAGTTGTTTATTTGAAATGTTTTTATTATAGTCATCAGTTACTATAAACTTCCGTCTTACTACTGATTTTGCTGCATCTCATAGGTTTTGATAGTTTATATTTGTTTTTGTTTGTTTGAAGTATTTTCTTTCCTTTTTTCTTTTCTTTTTTTTTTTTTAAATGTAGAGAGGGTTTCACGACGTTGGCTAGGCTGGACTTGAACTCTTGGCCTCAAGTGATCTGCCCGCCTCGGCCTCCCAAAGAGCTGGGATTACAGGTGTGAGCCACTGTGCCCAGCCCCAGTTTCAAAGTATTTTCTAATTTTCCTTTTGATTCCTTCTTTGACACAATGGTGGTTCAAGAGAGTTTTAATTTCCACCTATTGTTAAATTATCCAAGGTTTGTTTTTTTCTTTTTGAAGATGATTTAACTTTCAAGTTAGGGCTATTAGACTTGACAACTTTCTCCTGAGCAGAGTCCATTAATTGATGTGTCTTGTTTACTCTTCATCTACAGCTATTTATAGAGTTTTAGGTCCCTCTATCTTTTGAAATCAACATTACATGAGTAACAGCAGTAATTTCTCAATTGTGTTCCAACCACTAGTGCATAAAACGTACAATTACTTTTCCAAAATGTAATATTGGACATTATTGGAAAAAAAATATTTTTAATACATTGCAGTCAACCCAGACGACAACTTAGGCTTCCATTATGTTTTTATACAAAGAAGCTAATAAATTCTGGCACATTGGGAGGACTGAATTTACTTAGGGCCTTTCTTAGATGAATTTGAAATTCATTAAGTTTGTTTTCCTTAATATGGGTAACACCTATAAGACTTAGTGAGAGTTCTCAGCTACACAATATTTACCAGAAAATAATTATAGAACATGTATATGGAAGTTTTCCCAACAAAGACTCTAAAAACGTGGTGTTCTTGATATCTCCCATGATAAATCCTCTATCTAATAATCAGGCCAGAAGTCAAAAGCTAATCAAATTTAAAGGTAAATCAACCACATGTTAAGCATAAGAAACTTCAGATGTTTCACTCTAGTAGTTTAAGAGAAGAAAAGGCTGAATTTCCATATCTAAATAATGCCAGTTGCATTTAAACACTTCTAAGAAGGCGTAGAAAACTTCAATACTTTTGCTGTATTTTCAAGTTAGAAAGTATAGGACTGTTAATATAGTCTTAATTTTAGATTGATTCCAGGAAGTGTAAATTGCAATTTAAATTTGTAATGGCTTCTGTTGATGTGGTCTTCAATTTATCATTCCATACTTTCTTAGACTTTATGGCCTCTACTCTTAAACTTTATGGCCCCTACTTCTACGTTGCTCTTTGAAAGCGATTTATGCATATTGTGGTTGGTTGGTTGTTTGTTTTTTCTAGCTTCAGATTTGAACTTAGAAAGAAGAAGATAAGCAATAAAAGCTCTGTAGACCATCTTGGGCAACGTTAATTCATTCTTTGTTAATAAAACTTTGACTCACTATAGTCGGTCATTTCCTCCTATTTCTCCTTTTCTCTGCAATGTGCCTTCCAAATGATGACAGAAAAGTAAGACCAGATGAAACAGCTGGTGTTTTTGTTTTATATAATTTTTTAGATACTCACAATTAGACCTAGATCATTTGTAATTCAGCTAGATTTTACTTAAGATGAATGCCAATGTGGAAAATATATTTAATGTGCTTGAAAGGTTTGTCGAAATTATCCTGTATCTTTAAATTTACGAAACTCAGGTGACAATTTTTTTCTCTCAGGGTACTCAAATGGAATTTTTTTCTATTACTTTCAAACCTGATTTCTTTTTTTTTTTTTTCTTTTTTTGAAACAGGGTCTCACTGTGACACCCAGACTGTAGTGCAGTGGCACAATTACAGTGCACTGCAGCCTGGACCTCCATGGCTCAAGTGATCCTCCTGCCTCAACCCCCCAAGTAGCTGGGACCACAGCCACGTGCCACCATGCCCAGCTATTTTTTAAATGTTTCATAGAGATAGGGTCTCAGTATGTTACCCAGGCTGTTCTTGAACTCCTGAGCTCAAGCAATCCACTTGCCTTGGCCTCCCACAGTGATGGGATTACAGGCGAGAGCCACCGTGCGACAGGCCTTTGGCCTTTGATTTTTTTTCTTTTTTTCTTGAGATGGAGTCTCACTCTGTCACCCAGGCTGGAGTGCAGTGGCGCACTCCTGGCTCACTGCAACGTCCGTCTCCTGGGTTCAAGAGATTCTCGTGCCTCAGCCTCCTGAGTAGCTGGGACTACAGGCACGTGCCACCATGCCCGACTAATTTTTGTATTTTTAGTAAAGACAGGGTTTCACCATGTTGGCCAGACTGGTCTCAAACTCCTGACCTCCGGTGATCCACCCGTCTCAGCTTCCCAAAGTGTTGAGTTTACAGGCATGAGCCACCGCGACTGGCCAGGCCTTTAATTTTCAGTTTCAGCTTTATTGAAATATTATTCACAAATTATAAAATCTGCCCCCTTTAAAGTGTATAATTCAGTGGTTTTTAACATATTTGCAGAGTTGTACAACTATCACCACCATCCAATTTGGGTTTCTATTTTTTTTTTTTTTTTTTGAGACAGAGTCTCACTCTGTCACCCAGGCTGTCGTGCAGTGGTGTGATCTCGGCCCACTGAAGCCACCGCTTCCCAGGTTCCAGTGATTCTCCTGCCTCAGCCTTCCGAGTAGCTGGGATTATAGGCACGTGCCACCACTCCCGGCTAATTTTTATATTTTTAGTAGAGACTGAGTTTCACTATGTTGGCTAGGCTGGTTTTGAACTCCTGACCTCAGGTGATCTGCCCGCTTTGGCCTCCTAAAGTACTAGGATTATAGGCATGAGCCACTGCACCCGACCTCAAATTTTGGTTTCTAAATTTTAAAATGCAACTTATATTAATTACTTTGTGGCAATCATTTCACAATGTATGCATATATCAAAATATCATGTTGTACTCCTTGAATATATACCCTTTTTATTTGCTAATTATACCTCAATAAAGCTGAAAATTTTAATTTAACTTTAAATTTGAACTAAATTAAAAATTCAAGAGAAATAACCAAAATGTAATACATCTTATAGGAGACATGAATTCTAGAAGCTTTCATAAAGATAGCAACTTATTTTAGTAATAGTTACCTCTTTGTTTTATTCATGGTCATCTTAAAATATTAAGCAATGATTAACAACATCATATTTCTTAAATTATTAACTATCAAACCTAGAGAGACAGATTAAGGTTCTAGATTAAAATTTAGTTCAACCTTTAAGAATATTTAATTATTGTGCAACTTATCCTTTGGTGCATAGAAATATAATGTGCATTGGATAATTAATAGGAATTTGGCATATTCAGTAGCTTTAATGCTCTTTCGAATATAGATTTTGATGATCCATTGCTTTAATCAATAGCTGTATACGGTCCTACTCTATCTGTTGTCATCTCTGTTTCCTCTTGAATAACACTGAGCTAATTTCATCATAACAGCTTGGTAGATGGAACAGAAGCAGTAGACTTAAGATGCCAATCTTTAATGTGTCACAGATTTTAAGGGCAATTTGAAAAGGGGTTCAAAGATGCTGTTAGTCATTACTGCTTTCATAATAGTATATGTTGTGAGCTATGGTCATTTGGTCTCTCCTTTTTGTTTTCTTTTTGTGAGACAGGGTCTCGCTCTGTCACCTAGGATGCCAGGCTGGATTGCAGTGACATGATTTAGGCTCACCCCTGTCCTAGGCTCAAGCGATCCTCCCACCTCAGCTTCCTGAGTAGCTGAGACTTCAGGTACATACCACCATCTCCAGCTAATTTTTAAATTTTTTATGGAGACAGTTTCACCATGTTGTCCAGGCTGGCCTCGAACTCCTATCCTCAAGCAATCCACCTGTCTTGGCTTCCCAAAGTGCTGGGATTACCGGAGTGAGCCACTGCACCTCACCTTGGTCACTTCCAAGAGTGATTTAGAAATCAAAAGTCTTTTTCTTAGTTGACATGCAGAACATTCTCTGAAGGAAAGAATATTGGCAGATGCATATGGATGTGCTACTAAAACATTGTATTAGTTGTGAGATATTTGTATATGGGTTGGTGTGGGAGTACTTCAGATGTGTGATCACGTACTCAAGAATACTGCAGTTATAAAGGAATAGTGGAAAATGTAGTACCAAATAAGCAACAAAACTAGGCCACTTAGGAGACTCTAGGCTTTATGAAATACAATGAAGCTATAATAATTATTATAATTTAGTATTATGTGCTAGACATTTTGCATGCATTATAACATTTAGATATCACATGACCCTACAAGGTAGACATTTGTATTCTCCTTTTATGGATGAGGAAAGCAAAGATTAGAGTTTGTGACCCAACTAGGATCACCAAGGCAGTATGTTGGATTATAAACTCAGGTCCATCATACTCCAGTATCATACTCTAGTACTGGCATTCTTAGATACATTTAAGCAATTTACTTGATAGAGGTCATTCAGTAAAGTCATGTAATGATCTAGAGATATTTGCCATGGTCATGTGTTTCTTTGCTGTTATTGTTGTTGTTTTGGCTTTGTTTATGTGCCCCCTCTATGCCCCACATCCCACATACTTAAGAGACAATAAGTTTATATAGCAAATAAGTTCTTCCATGTAATATTTTTTATATTGGTAGTGTATGTATTTGTCTTCCACGTGGCCTTTTGTTTCATGGGGCATTTTCAAGAGAAACATTTTTCCTTCATTCACTATCTGCACTACTGTTTGGCTTACTTGCAACACCATAAACATCACTGAAATTTAAAAATATACAATATGACAATGTTTGAAATAGGTCAGACATAAGATTTACATTCCCTGTATATCCACTTTGGACTTTTTAAGTAGGTAAGAGGCTGGAAGTGGCCAACTTTAGTGAACAGTAACCATAGTGCTGTATTTTCTTTGGAAAAAACACTGCTGGATAGGTTTAGAAGATGGGAAATATTTTTACTCAAACTCAGTTAGTTAGGGTCAGCAAGAAGGCATAAATGACATTAAAGTCCAGAAATTATTTTTCTTCTTCATTTTTATCTTCCTTTATTACCCATCCTTGAAATTAGTGAATGTTAGGATGAGTGAGCACAAGTATAGACGGCTTTCAGGACTGCAAAAATCTATCATATTTGCCCTTTGGAATTGTGAAAAATGATTATAACTTATTAATATTTTATTTAGAATGCACATAAACTAGCATAAATACATTTTATAAATGAATACAATACTGTAGATTCTAAAAATTGTGGTTGGCTAATAGTGCAATGAGGAGTGTAAATAGTGATTTATTTTCATTTATGACAACACATTATATAGAAGATCTGTATGTGTACAAATTGCTTTCAGATAGTTTGTCCGAAAATATTATACTTAACCCCTTTGTGATTTGTAGAATATAAATTATATGACAGTGCTTTGAGACATAAATTGTTGAAAATTCTTTGTTGTTGAGATGGAGTCTCTCTCTGTTGCCCAGGCTGGAGTGCAGTGGCACCATCTCAGCTCCCTGCAGCCTCTGCCTCCCGGGTTTCAGCGATTCTCCTGCCTCAGCCTCCGGAGTAGCTGGGATTTCAGGTATCCATCAACATGTCTGGCTTATTTTTTGTATTTTTAGTAAACAACAGGTTTCACCATGTTGGCCAGGCTGGTCTCAAACTCCTAACCTCAAGTGATCCGGTTTCCTTGGCCTTCAAAAGTGCTGGGATTACAGGTGTGAACTACCCTACCCAGCCAAAAATTCTTCAAACTCTTTTATCACACTTCCACGCAGTTGCAGAAATATAATGCTGAATCTAGCTTATATTTTCCTGCTTTAAATTCATAAATATTTCCAAGTTCATAATTCAGTTAAAATCTAAGCCCTACATTCAATGCCTTTTTAAATTTGCTAATTTTTCCATTAGCATTAGACAGCTGTTCTCAATTTCCACTAAGATAAGATCAGAAAGAAGGAACTACACTTATGGTATGAAAGATATAGGCTGAGGTTAGCCAAATCTTCCTATCAGTTTAGGGAGATGCTAGAACATGTTCTCAAGGGAGTTGTTAGTCATCTATCCCAGAGATTTTAATGAAAGCAATTGTGTTTCTGGGAATGCATTAGGTGAAATTTTCAATTCAAAACAAAAAGAAGATTATAATAATTTCTAAAGTTTTTTTAAGCACTATAATTCGATGCACAATTTATTATAATAAATATCTTGCTTAATTGTAGTATGTCATCATCAGAAGTAGGAAATGTATTTCAGGACAGCAAATGCATTAAACTGTACAGCTATTTCAATATACCAATGCTGGGTAATTAAAAAGCCACTTTGAGGAAGGAACGTTAAACTCTAGGTCTGTAATTCCAACTTCCTACTGAACACTTCTACTAAAATATATGCATGTTTTACAGGCACCTCAAAACCTCAAAAAGTTTTTCAAAAGTAAAATTTTGTGTAATATTCTCAAATTGGTTGTTCATCTTTAGTTGATGCTTTTTCCACCTACTCAATTGCCTAAGAGAGAAAGATGAGTCATACATGGCATCATCACATCATGCTTTTCCACATTCTCATCCGAAATTTCAATTGTTTTATAATTTTTTTTTTTTTTTTTGAGACAGAATCTTGTTCTGTTGCCCAGATTGAAGTGCAGTGGTGTGACCTTGGCTCACTGCTAACTTCACCTCCTGGGTTCAAGCAATTCTCCTGCCTCAGCCTCTCGAGTAGCTGGGATTACAGGCGCCCACCACCACGCCCAGCTAATTTTTGTATTTTTAGTAGAGACAGGTTTTCACCATGTTAGCCAGGCTGGTCTTGAACTCCTGACCTCTAATGAACTACCTGCCTTAGCCTCCCAAAGTGCTGGGATTACAGGCATGAGCCACCACACCTTTATCTCAGAACCTGATCAAATAAATCCCTTTCTCTTCATCTCCAATGCTGTTGCTCTACTTCAGCTATATATTCTCCTTCACCTGGCATATTACATCTTTAGTGTCCAAGTACTTCTTGCTTCCAGTACCACCTCTCCAAGTTACTTCTCCATATTGCTTCTAAAGTGACCTTTCAAATGGTTACTGCTTAAAATCCGACTGTGGGTCAGTTATGGCTTGAATGTGTTTCCCAAAGTACATGTGCTGGAAACTTAATCCCCAATGCAATAGTATAGAGACATGAGACCTTTAAGAGGTGATTAGATTATGAGTACTCAGCCTTCATAAATGGATGAATGCCATTACTGTTGAAGTGAGTTTGTTTTGGAAAGATTGGGTTTGTTATAAAAGTGAATTAGGCCCTCTCTTGCCCATATGATGTTTTCTACCATATTATGACGCAGCAAGAAGGCTGCCATCAGAGGCAGCCCCTCAGTCTTGGACTTCCTAGCCTCTAGAATTGTAAGCCAAATACATTTTTGTTTATTAGAAATTACCCAGTGTCAGATATTCTGTTAGAGCAGCACAAAACAGATTAAGTCAAGGTCCCACTTGCCTGTGTAGGATAAAGTTTAAAATCCTAATGATGAGCTTTTTAAAAATCTTTTTTTGAAAACTCTTTTATGTATTTAATTTAACATTTAAATAAGTTCAGGGGTGCATGTGCAGGTTTGTTATATAGGTAAACTTGTGTCATGGGGGTTTGTTGTACGTATTATTTCATCACCCAGGTATTAGTCCTATTACTCATTAGTTATTTTCCTGATCCTCTCCCTCATCCCACCCTCCACCCTGCGATAGGCCCCCAGTGTGTGTTGCTTCCCTCTATGTGCCCATGTGTTCTCATCATTTAGCTCCCACTTAAAACTGAGAACATGCTGGTATTTGATTTTCTGTTGTAAATTTGTTGTAATGAGGCTCTTATATATACCCGACATTTGATTATCCATTTATCTGACGATGGATGCTTAAGTCGCTTTCATGGTTTAGCTTTTGTGAACCAGGCTGCTATGAACCTGAGGGTACAAATATCACTTTCAGACTCTGATTTCAATTCTTTTGGGTATATACCCAGAAGTGGAATTGCTAGATCATATGGTAATATTTTTAATCATTGAGGAACTGTCATAGTATTTTCCACAGCAGTTTTCTGCAGTTGGGTAGAGTATTCTGTAAATGTTTATGAGATCTAGTTGAGTTATTGTGCTTTTTAAGTTCTCTATTTCCTTACTCAACTTATTTTTAATTGATTTATTCATTATTCAGAGTAAGTTATTCAAATTTCCAACTATTACTGTCGAACTATTTCTTTTTTCAATTCTGTCATTTTATTGCTTTATATATTTTGATGGTCTTTTATTAGGTGTGTAAATGTTTACAATTGCTATATCTTCTTGATGTATTGAACCTTTTATTAATATGTAATATTCTTCTTTGTCTGTTGTAAGCTTTTTAAACTTAAAACCTACTTGGTATGATATTAATATAGTAACCCTGCTTTCTATTGATTATTGTGTTTATGGACTACATTTTTCCATTCTTTCACAACTGAAGTTGTGAAATTTTCACGATTTTAGTCTATTTGTGTCTTTGGATCTAAAGTGAATCTCTTATAGGCCGTATATAGTTAGATTATGATTTTTGATTTTTTGTCCATTCTGCCATCTCTGTCTTTTGATTGAAGAGTTTAATTCATTTACACTTCAAGTAACTACTGATAAGAATATAGTTGCTTTTGACCTTTTCCTATTTTTTTCTGCGTGCTTTCTAGCTTTACTGTTCCTGATTTTTTGCATTACTGTCCTCTTTTGTGTTTAGTTGAGTTTTTGTAGTATTTAAATATCTTTCTCATTTCCTTTTGTGTACATTATATAGGTATTTTTATTTGTGATTACCATGGGGCTTTCACTTAACATCCTAGAGATGTAACACTCTAATTTTAATTTATGCTGCCTTAATTTCAACAACATACAAAAACTCTGCTTCTTTACAGTTCTGTCCCCACCTCTTTCAGTAGTTGAAGTTAAGAATTACATATCTATACATGTGTGCCCCCCAAACATGAACTAATAATAAATTTAAATGCATTGATTTCTTAAATTATATAGAAAGCAAATTGTGAAGTTACAAACCAAAGTTACAATGATTTTAACTTTTCAACTAATGGTTTTTAAATGTATAACCTCTTAAATCACGTAGAAAACAAAAGGTGAAGTGACAAACCACTGTAATAACAACACTAGTTTTTATAGTTGCTCATGTATTTTACTTTATTGAGATATTTGTTTATACATCTTCAAGCTACTCTTTCATGTTTTTGTTTCATTTCACCCTGTAGGGCTCCCTCTCAAGCATTACTTGCAGGACAGGTCTAGTGGTAGCAAACTTGCTCATCTTTTATCTGGGAATGCCTTAATTTTTCCCTCGCTCTTCAAAGACAGTTTTGCTGACAGTTTTTTGTTTTGCTTTGCTTTGTTTTTAGTATTTTGATTATATCAGCTAATTGCCTTCTGGACTCCAAAGTTTCTAATGAAAATCTGCTAATAATTTTATTAAGGATCCCTTGTATGTGATGAATTACTTTTTTATGGGCTGCTTTCAAATTTCTCTGTCTTTCAAAAGTTTGATTATAATACGGCTCAGTGTGAGTCTCTTTGAGTCATTTTACTTGGAGTTTTTTGAGCTTCTTGGATGTTTATCTATATGTCTTTCATCAAATTGGGGAAGTTTTCAGCCATTATATCTTCAAATATTATCTTTTCCCCTTTCTCTCTCTCTTCTTCTGAGATTCCTATGATGAGTTGGTCTGCTTGATGGTATCCCACTGGTTCCTTAGACTCTGTTCAATTTTCTTCAATCTTTTTTCTTTCAGTTCCTCAGTCTTTATAATTTTTATTGTCCTATCATAAAGTGCACTGAATCTTTTTTTCTGCCTGCTGAATACCATCTTTGAATTCATCTAGCGAATTTTTCATTTCAGTAATCGCATTTTTCAGCTCCAGAATTCCTTTTTGACTTTTTGGGTTTTCTATCTCTTTATTGACATTTCCATTTTGTTCATACATAATTTCCTTGAATTTCTTCACACCTTATTTTAGTTCTCTGAACATCTTTAGGATAGTTGTTTTAAAGTGTTTGTCTAGCAAATCTGTCATCAGGTCTTTTTGAGAGACAGTTTTTGTTGATTGATTGATTGTTTTTCCTCTGAAGGGGCCATACTTTTCTGCTTGTTTGTATGCCTTGTGATTGTTTGCTGAAAACTGGACATTTGAATATAATAATATAGAAACTCTGGAAATCATATTGTCTCTCTCCCTTGAGTTTTCTGTTTTTGTTATTGTTTTTTATTGTCTTTGTAATCTTTGTAGGCTGTCGTGGTGTCAAGGATCAGCTTGATGTGTAAATTTAAGGTCTTCTTAGGTCTATTCTGAGTCTCACTCTTTCCCTGAACATGCATGGTCACTTTCTAATTTTCCCTGTATATGCAGTGTTTTATTGTCTGCCTCCCAAAAGGAGAAAACGATTAAAATGAAGGGGGTAAAAAAGGGTTACTGGCCTTTTAATACTGTGTAAGTCACTTCAGCCAGAGAGGGAGGGGCTTGCAACAAAGGGGAAAGGGCAACAATGGCTCCTCTCCTCTTTGTACTTATTTGATCAAAAGCAGCAGTCAGCAGTCAGAGCCCAGATCCCTGATGTTTGGAGGACAGGGTCCTTTTTGCACATCCAGGTTCCCACAAGACAGGTTGTTTCAGGAATGTGTGCACAGCCATATTCCATGGGGTTGGAGGCGGGGGATATGTAGCTAAACCACTCTGTAAAGAGCTGAAATTGACCAAAATTACCCACAGTTTAGCATCCAAGCCTTCCCTTCAAGTTGCAATCCTATGATAGACTCTACAGTTTCAAAATAGTTACATTAGATTCTGCCAGTGCAATTGTGTAGGTGGACAGATTTCTGCTGCTTCCTGCACCATCATCTTCCCAGAATCACCCTCCTCATAAAGTACATTTTTATTTTGACACTGGGAAGGGATTACAAATTTTCTATAATTTAATAAACCATGTGGGATTATTTGGGCCTTTTCATAGCAATCCTGTAGATAGTCTTATAAACTTTCCTTTTTCAAAACAATCAAGTGATATTACTCTTACCGAATCATTGCATCTCTGATGCATTGTCTCTCAGTCTCTGCTAGGCCATGGCCAGTGTTGAATTACTGGTTATTTCAGAGGGCAGTCTGTTCCTTGGTTTATACTTTCGATGTTTAAAGAATGTTTCTCACACTGAGCTGACATTTATATTGTATTCTTCCTCTAGAGCTTCACAGAGTCAGTACATTCCTTTTCCTATATGGTAGTTGAGTTACTAGAAAACGGATATCAAGTGTACCCTAAGTTTCTTTTCCTCAGCCTAAACATTGTGGGTTGTCCAGCTGCCTCACAATGTTGCTTGCTTGCCCCTGTTTTTAAAATATGGTGCCGAGAATTGCATGTCATACTGCAGATGTGGTCTATCTTGTGGTAGGACTATTGTGACTCATGATCGTATTTTATGTATGTGACCAAAGCCTAATTTTAGATTAATAGTTGGTAATTATGTGAATTTTTCAAAGAAATATCTGAATGCAACTTGATTTATATATGGAAATGTAGGTCACTTTCACTTAGTTCCTATTTCAAGTTCTTTTACACTTTCTTATAGAAGTTTTCTTTAAATCTGAAACTAATTAATTTCCACTGTTGCAAGTTCTGACTGCTTTAATCTGCTTCATTTTAGATGAACCTTCTCTCCCCACTTTACCAGTGTTTAACATATTTTAAAATAGTTTTTGAAGTTTTCCTGCTGAGTTAGCACCTTGTAAAAACTTTACCATTATGGTATCAACAACCTGTAAAGTAGTAAAGAAGTAAAGAAGCTTAAAATAAGAAGAGAAGGATGTAAATGTCCAATAACAGCTAGCAAATAGCTGCCACATAAAAAAACATTATCAGGAGAAGAGAATTTTCCTTTCTTAATTAAGAATAGAGCAAAAGGAACCTCTTAGTTAGAAAAAAATTGTAATGAAGCAGTTTGTTAGGTAGAAACATGTTCTTAATTGAATAATTAATTTTTGAAAATGTAATACCTATGTTTGCATCCAGCACAGAAAGTATGCTATGAATCTCTGTACTCCCTATATTATTTCAATTTTAGCAATAAAGTTTCTGGCAAAATTCTATCCGTGAAACATGTCCTGCTGGTTTAAGAAAGTTTGATATGAAAATCCGGACTGATTAGGAAAAAAGTAGCCCAATGTTTGATTATATGCTTTACACATACCAAAAAACTTATTACATTTTTTTCTTCCGTTTTTTAAAGTGAAAAATAAAAAAGACAAGCTACTACACTTTTAGTTGCATATTCATTACCCAAAGCAAGGAAAACCAGCATGAAATTTCTATTCATTCAAGAAAAATCTGTTTATATTGACTTTTTTAAAAGCTCCATTTAGACTCTGGATAAACTTTTCTAAATCCCAAGGATATGGAAGACAGAAAAGGCAGATTTGCTGTTAATTGAACATATCTTTGTAAAAATTTCAGTAATGCAAATATTTAAAAAGTAATGTCTACTTTTTATTGAAGTATGTTATTAAAAATGTCTTGCCCTATGTGTAACTTTCCTTGTGCCTTTTATATTGTACTTTGAATTTTTCAAAGTACAGTGTGAATTTTCTCACATCAGTGAGAAACTTAATTTAAAGACCACATTTTTCACACAGCACTTTTCATTATTTTCCTGGCAGTTTTGAAATGAAATATGAACTTTAGTAATGCTAAAATATAAAAACATGGTACTTTTTTTTTTCCAGAACATTATTGGAGGAGTTTTATCCTTCTTTTTCTTTAATTGACATGTGACAAATCTGTTTATCACAGGCATTTTATACTACATGGGAAAATTGAACCTGTGGGAGTGACAGATCATTTTGAGAATGTGTATCTTTAATTGTTAGTTCTTTTGTCTCTAGATGTGAAGACCTCATTAGATAATGGTGGTGCTTTTTGTGACATTTCAATCTTCTGTCAATGTTTCTATGATAATCTCACATTAAATAATTCAGGTTTATTAACTGCAGACATTTCGTGTAAGTTAAAGCTTCTCATAAAAGAAAGCTCTTGCAATTACATTTCAACTCATTGAAAATGGGGTTTCATTGTGTTGATCTTTCCCCAAAATGTTTATAAGGTTTACTTCACCTATTCACAAGTTCAAAACATTTTCTGTTAAATCCTTCTGTAACAATAAATGTGGTCCTGATTTTCTTATTGTTTTATAAGATTGTGGGTACCTTGCTTATCATTAAATGAAGACTAGTAAATTAAGACTACATATACAAGCCAAAAAAAAAAACAAACACCCTTTAGGCACACAGATTGGACATGGATGTTGTTTGTGTTTTTTTTCTTAGTCACTCCATTTTCTTTATAGAACGTCTCCGAATTCTCCATCCCTCCATAAAACACACGCATTAGAATATCTGTGTTTATGGCGATTCTCAAATCTGGAAAATCTGGAAGTGTTTTCATTTCTAGATTCTACTTTCTCTAGATAATGAGCATTTTTCATAGAACAGATGAATATACTGCTAATAATTTTTAAATGTTTAAATGGTCCAGCTCAACTTTTAAAGGGGACTGTTAAACATAAGCAATTATTAGTACTAAATAATTTTCATACAGTAAAATAGAATAATTTTAGAGAAGTAGATTCTGGATAGCTAAAACAATAATTTTTGTTTTAACAAAACAACATAAATTGATAGTAAATTAAACTGAATTTTCTGTTGTCTTTCAGAAGAAAGAATTTAAATAAAGGAAAAAATCTTCTGAATATTTTGGGGTTAATTAATATTCAGTTGAATATTAACATCAATTCTAAATTCAGCTTTTACCTACAAAGTCAAAGCAGAGAGCTAGATCTTACACTGAATGATTTCCGAATGTTTGATGTAATGAGATAGTAGGTGTGGTGGGCTGAGCTTCTTTATGGAGATCAGAGAAGCCTAAAGATGCAACCTGAAAAGTGGGTATTAGTTTCCAGCAGATAGAGAAGGGAGGCATTCCAGTGTGGTGTAGTGGTATCAACATGGGCTAACTGACCAAGACACAAAGATACAAGTAGAATATAGGTTTGACTGGCGCAAAGGAATAGAGCAAGGAACAGCTAGCTATTGAGGCATTAAAATCAGAATGATCAGATTGTACTCCAGAAAAATTAATCTTTTAGCACTGTATATGATGACCTAGGGGTGAAGAGTGCATAGAGATGAATAAGCCCAATTTGAATACTCTCTATTTCTTCTGGCAACACAGGACAATGTCCAGGAATTCGGTGATAAGAAGCAATGGCAATTTAGGGCCGGGCATAGTGGCTCACACCGGTAATCTTAGCACTTTGGGAGGCCAAGGCAGGAGGATCACTTGAGGTCAGTAGTTTGAAACCAGTCTGGCCAACATGGTGAAACCCTATCTCTACTAAAAATACAAAAATTAGCCGGGCGTGGTGGCAGGCACCTGTGATCCCAGCTAATTGGGAGGCTGAGGCAGGAGAATCACTTGCACCCGGGAGGCGGGTGTTTCAGTGAGCCGAGATCACGCCACTGCACTTCTGCCTGGGTAACAAAGCAAGACTCCATCAAAAACAAACAAAAAACAAACAACAAACAACAAGAGGCAATGGAAATTTAAAGGATGGCATGGTATTATGACTTGGAAACTGGTTCTAGAAACCAAGGGAGAAAAACAAAGACAGGCAGTATTTGACATCTGAGTTACTGTGTGCAATGCTTTTGAGAGGTTGCATGATATAGTTTAGCTGTCTGAGTTCAACCTCTTCCTGCTTCAGTATCCTCAACTGTAAAGTGCAGTTTATGGTACAGTCTGCCTTATAAAGTCCTTGTGAAGATTAATTGAGTTAATACGTATTATGTTTCTGAAAGGCAATCTTGGTGTAGAAGGTGTGAACGGCAAAATTAATGAATCACTGGCAGAAATCAGAAAGTTCTGCAAGACCCTCTACTCTGTGCCTGATAAGTGGGAATGTAAACTAGCATATTTCAGAAAGCCTCATAGCTATAAGATCCACATGAAAAATGTTTTATTCAGTTGCCTATTAATCACAAATTAATTCAGAAGGCCCTATTTTCTTAGCATTCCAATAAAATTAACTTACTTGACTTGACCCATAAATCATATTTCTGTTACATCATCAGACTGAGGAGTAGCTGTATGTGTACCTGCAGCTAACCTTTATGAGTGAAGGACACCTAGAAAAAAACAATTCCAAGGCAATGTGCCATGTTTTGAATCAGGCTTGGCATATATGACTCTAGGAAGGCAATTTTCTTCAGTTTATGTGAGGCCTGTTGATATTATTGCAGTTTATTTGCCTGTAGAGTAAATTTACATTGCCGAAAGATAAGTTTGACACTTTCATTTGTATCGACACAGCCAGTGAATATACAATTTTTTTGTTCTGCATCACCTAGTCTCCTTGATGCAAAGTCGCTCAGAAAAGGAGATTTTTTTTCTCCATCATTTTTATATCTGAAAACAAACATCCACTGTGCCAGTGTGAGTTTTCCTACACTCACAACAGATTTAGACCCACTAGGTTTTCACAGTGTGGCATGTTTTGCAAGGAAGTTGGCATAAATTAAGAAAAAATTCAGGGCTGCCCAAATAGCCATGTCTTCCAGTCTGGATACCTGAATGACTGTTGCTGAAGATTTTGATCCTTCCACTCATCAATTCATTGCACACGTAAAGACAAAAAAGTACGTAGAATAACTTTTTCTGAAAAATTTGGATTGAGAGCAGTTTTCTATAGTAGCGTTACAACTTGAAATTTTTGCTTTCTCCTCTCCTGCTTCCATATGTTAAAAGGAGATTTGGAAAATACTGGGTCCAAGATAGGCTTTCAAAACCGGAATCATTTAGAAAATCACTGAGCTACGTATGAATGTAAAATATGGCGAAGGGAATAAGAGGAACCAACAGTGTCTCCTGAATTATATAATACTCAGTACTCTAGCTATTTCATGTAAAGCTTTGTCCTGTATACATTTTACTCTCTTATCACATCAGGGAGTCTTTTTCAGTATTTTATGATGGATAAATGTCAATCGAAAGTGTATTAGAAAGCTCAACATATCCATCCGAAAGCATACATATATTACTTGCCAAGTTCTGAGTAATAAGTAGTGACAGCCATCGTGGTGAATTAAATGTATTCTAGGAGACTACTGCTTGGGATAGGACACTCCCTGAAAGGCCAAGACAGTGCTAGTTTTTCCATTTCAGACTACATCCTTCCTCAACTGTGCTTTATTTATAAAAGCAATTATGCAGCCTACTGCATTAAATAAAACCCAATGTATCCCTGTAGATACAGGGGTTTTGTGGTGGTGTTAATTACTGCCATCATAAAGAAATATTTTACTTACAATTTTAATTTATTCAATTTTTATAGGAAAGCTTTTTAATTAATGGAAGTGCTTTAGAAATGCTCTATTATTTATTACCGGTTTGCTAAAATGACTTAAAAGGAATTTCTTTTAAGGCACTCCGACAACTTCCATTACAGCATCCGTGCCATTCTATCTCTAATATCCATACAGCAGTCATGGTAGAGATAGAATGACTAACTATGGGACATCACTATGTAACCATGTAACTATGCACACGGAACTTCCTATCATTAAAAAAAGATGATAGCTGATCCACCAAGACATGAAATTAGTTATGTGCTCCAGTCCTTCATCATCAACTAAAAGTGAAATATGTAGGATCACTCTCAAATTGGCCCTTTAGTCACAAATAATTTGCAAGAACATGTTGCTTACATCCCAATAGCATGTACTCTTCTTAGCTGCCACTTCTTCTTCAGCGTACTTCTATAGCTTCATGAGGAGCTCACCATAATCATTTGGCTTAGGAAAAGAAAACCCAAGTTTGATTTATGCAAGGTTCTGCACAGTATGCTATCACAAGGCAGATGTGAATAATTTTCACATGACAACTTCACTCAGGGAGAATGGGAAAGGAAGTCGTTCAAGAGGGCAGAACTCTAAGCATGTATCTGGAGGTCCAGTTTGCCTGGAGGGCAAAATGGTCTGAAGAATGTAACTACACTAATTCGTGGACAACAGGTATTGTCCATGCTCAGGGACTTGACAGGAACAAGTTTCAAGGACTAAAGACATTTGAGGAGGAGAAATTTGAATGGAATTCTTAGAATGGTATTAAATGTGCAGATATTTGTGTTCTTGTGTGAATTCTCACCAAAAATCATTTGCTGCAGAGGAGTCTTTCAATAATCAGGTAAACAATATGACCCATGTAGTGGATGTTGGTCAGTTTCTAACCCCAGTCACTCTATGGGTTATTTAAAATGACTCATGAGGAAAATAATCTTGGTAGCAGAGATGGAGGTTATGGATGCACTCAGTTACGTAGACTTTCACTTAGCAACACAATTTTGCTTATCATCACTCTTGAGTCCCAAGGCAATCAACAGCAGTGACTAATCCTGAGCCCCCTCCGTATCTTGGAGACTCCGTCAGCTATTTTTCATCATGTTGGGGAGGGGTTATAGACAGAGAGTTGTCTTCATTGGAATGGAAACATAATTCAGATGTGGATTTTCCTTCATTGCTTGCTATGCTTCTGCCAGCATCACTTTCTATGAATTTATGCATAACTCATTCACTACCATGATTTACCATATAGCATTGCTTCTGAACGAGGAATGAATTTATGGTAAAAACATGTATACCAATGGGCTGGCATTCCCAGGATCCCTTCTTTATATTCTGTTCCTCAGAAGATTATTCTCAAATCTCTGTTTTTGGTCTCTACTAAGAATTTTCACACCCACTTTGCAGTTTCTTATCTTCATGTTTTGGCTCATGCAGTTCCATCTGCCTTTATTGTCTTTATTTCTTGTCAAAGTTCCTGTATCTTCTGAGGCTAACTCCAAGCACCAAACTTGCTCCTTTGAGCCTCGTTGGAACTTTGTCCCTACCTCTCTATTGTTACTTAATTTAATCAACATTTTGTTTTAGTCATTTGCATACTTGTCTTATTACCTTACTATTAAGGTTGGTGCAAAAGTCATTGCGGTTTTTGCTTTTTTTTTTTTTTTTTTTTTTTTTTGAGACAGAGTCTCACCCTGTCTCCCAAGGCTGGAGTGCAGTGGCTCGATCTCGGCTCACTGCAAGCTCGGCCTCCCAGTTTCACGCCATTCTCCTGCCTCAGTCTCCTGTGTAGCTGGGACTACAGGTGCCCTCCACCACACCCCGCTAATTTTGTTTTTGTATTTTTTCGCAGAGACGGGGTTTCACGGTGTTAGTCAGGATGGGTTGCGGAAAGTCAATGCACCATTTATATAAAAAGAAAGGGAGAGATGTGGCGGTCCTGAACGGAGGCACCGGCTGAAGCCGCGGCAGAAGAACATAAATTGTGAAGATTTCATGGACATTTGTTAGTTACCCAAATTAATACTTTTATAATTTCTTATGCTTGTCCTTACTTTAATCTCTTAATCCCGTCATCTTCTTCGTAAACTGAGGAGGATGAATGTCACCTCAGGACCCTGTGATAATTGTGTCAACTGCACAAGTTGTTTGTAGAGCATGTGTGTTTGAACAATATGAAATCTGGGCATCTTAAAAAAGAACAGGATAACAGCGATGTTCAGGGAACAAGAGAGGTAACTTTGAACTGGCCACAGTGAGCCAGAGGGAACAGAGCTATATTTCTCCTCTTTCAAAAGCAAATAGGAGAAATATCGCTGAATTCTTTTTCGCAGCAAGGAACATCCCTGAGAAAGAGAATGTGCCCTGAGGGTAGGCCTATGAACGGCCCCCTCAAGGCATGCCATCTTTAATGGTCAAAGCCGAAGGGATGAAATAAGCCCGGGTCTCCTGTAGCGCTCCCAGGCTTATTAGGATGAAGAAATTCCCACCTAATAAATTTTGGTCAGACAGATTGTCTGCTCTCAAACCCTGTTTCCTGATAAGATGTTATCAATGACAATGCATGCCCGAACCTTAATTAGCAATTTTAATTTCACCTCATCCGGTGGTCCTGTGATCTGGCCCTGCCTCCATTTGCTCTGTGATATTGTATTACCTTGTAAAGCATGTGATCTCTGACCCACACCCTATTTGTGCACTCCCTCCCCTTTTGAAAATGGCTAATAAAAACTTGCTGGTTTTACTGCTCCGGGAACATCAGGGATCCTGCCCACATGTGATGTCTCCCCCGGACACCCAGCTTTAAATTTATCTCTCTTGTGCTCTTTCCCTTTATTTCTTAAACCAGCCAAGACACTTAGGAAATAGAAAAGAACCCACGCTAAACATCGGGAGCGGGTTCTCCCGAAAAGGATGGTCTCGATTTCCTGACCTCATGATCCGCCCACCTCGGCCTCCCAAAGTGCTGGGATTACAGGCGTGAGCCACCGCGCCCGGCCGCCATTACTGTCAATGGCTAAAACCGCAATAACTTTTGCACTAGCCTAATAGATTGAGAGTATCACACAGGCAGGAGCTACATCTTACTTTTTCTTAGAACTGCGGTGAATCCTTGTACTCAGTAGTTCTCAATGAATGCTTATTGAGCTGAATTATGTTTAACAACATATAGCTTTGTGACTGGGCACGGTGGCTCATGTCTGTTATCCCAACACTTTGGGAGGCTGAGGCAGGCGGATCGCTTGAGGTCAGGGGTTTGAAACCAGCCTGGGCAACATGGCAAAACCCTGTCTCTACTAAAAATACAAAAATTAACTGAGCATGGTGATGGGCGCCTGTAATCCCAGCTACTAGGGAAACTGAAACATGAGAATCACTTGAACTCAGGAGCGGGAGGTTGCAGTGAGCCAAGGTGGAGCCACTGCACTCCAGCCTGGGTGACAGAGCAACACTGTCTCAAAACAAAACACAAATAGCTTTGTAGTAATTCATAGATAAGTAAGAAGTAACAAAGACAACAAGATATTACCTTAGTGTAAAATTTATCTCAACCTTGTTTATTTATATATATATATATATATGTAAAATATGGAAAAGAAATAGTCATCTTTTCTTGATTTTATTAACCAAAAGTTATGGAAAGGCCTGAAAAAGTGGTAAAAGAAGCCTTTCTCTGCTAAAGTGACTAAGATTCGCTATATGAAGGAGAAAATATGTGTGGAAGTCATTTGAGAACAAATGATTTCAAGCTACAGGGAATACTATGGAGTTGAAAGGACAAATTTTATTTTAAAACTAGGGTCAAAATTTCTAATGTGTGAATATACAGAAAACATACTTCTATTCCCTTGTTCATGTGAGGGGTTTGTTACTGTAGTTGAATAGGCTCTGTACAGGGTCTATTTTTCAGCAATATTAGAGAAAGGAGTATTTTTGTTTGTGTTCCTATTCTCCACGGGGAGAAACTGAGGATGTGATCGAGAATAAATGAACTCTCGGCCAGGCGCGGTGGCTCACGCCTGTAATCCCAGCACTTTGGGAGGCCGAGGTGGGTGGATCACGAGGTCAGGAGATCGAGACCACGGTGAAACCCCGTATCTACTAAAAAAATTAGCCAGGCACGGTGGCAGGCACCTGTAGCCCCAGCTACTCAGGAGGCTGAGGCAGGAGAATGGCATGAATCCAGGAGGTGGAGCTTGTAGTGAGCCGAGATCATGCCACTGCACTCCAGCCTGGGCGACAGAGCGAGACTCCGTCTCAAAAAAAAAAAAAAAAAAAAAAAGAGAATAAATGAACTCTCTTGCTGTCCTGGCCATTGATTTCTGCTATCTTAATCACTTATTTTTGTGAACCACGATGGTTTAAGTGAAAATAAATAACAATTGTAAATGTTTTATTCTTTAATAGAATGCAAGTAGAAAGTAGAAAGCTTTGAATATCAGAACTTGGTCAACAAAACCAGTTAAGCTGGTACATACACACCATGGAGTACTATGCGACTATAAAAAGGAATGAGATCATGTGCTTTGCGGTAATATGGACAGAGTTGGAGGCCGTTATCCTCAGCAAACTAACACAGGAACAGAAAACCAAACACCACATGTTCTCACTTATAAGTGGGAGCTGAATGATGAGAACACATAAACACGGGGAGGGGAACAACACACACAATGGGGCCTGTCGAGGGAAGGGAGAGAAAGAGCATGAGGTGCTTAATACCTAGGTGATGGGTTTATAGGTTCAGCAAACCACCATGGCACATGTTTACCTATGTAACAAACCTGCTCGTCCTGCACATGTATCCAGGAACTTAAAATTAAATTTTAAAAAACACTTAAGCTGTCTATACAGTATACTCATGAGTAGTATGCATTACAGTAGCAGCTTTCTTCAAATATATCAAAACTCACTAGTGATACTTTGCTTTCTAGAATAACTGTGAGCAAATTGATTCAGTCACATTGAACTTCCCCCAAGTAAGATACAGCTTTAGCTTAGTAGAAGGTGGATCCTTTCTAAAAATATAAGCAAGAATATTGGATATTACTTTATGAATAAGACACAATGAATGGTATTCAATTTTATCATAAACTCATTTTAGCTGAATGGCCTGTGGAAGAACATGCATAAAGTTAAGAAATTCAAGGAGTTGGTGAGGCATTAGATTTGCTTAATGAAATCCACTGTTTACATGAGAATTATAAAAGAGAAAACCAAGATCTAAGGGTGATCACCCGTATTTAAGATTCATATTATTTTCTCAATTGAGAATTTTATTTGGGCAGGAGGTCAGAAAAGTAATTATTCAATGTAAATTTGCTACCCAGCTGCAAAGAGAGGCATAGTTTTAAGGCAGGAATTCAACATTTTTGTCCCCTCAGCCAGGTTGGTTAGTGGATGATTTGCACAAATGCATATTTCGTTAGCTGGGATTATCCATTAATACCTATTGAATTAACTGATAAATAATTGCTGCTATTTATTGGTTAAGGTAAAGGTATTCTTCTGGGAAATTTTTATGTGTCTTTTTGGATATCAAATTAGGACATATAACTTTGAACCAGATACTCGTTTGAGAGATACTGTAGAGCAAGCTGAAATTTAAATCACTAACCTCAAAGTTATCTTGGAATTTACCATTAATTTTTTATAAGACTTACTTCTTCTGGCCATAATGCTTCATCTTTATCATGAATGCCTAGGGTGAACTTTTCTCATGCATATGGTGCAATGAATGGAATGAAGATTTAAAGCAATTGTTTGGATGATGCATGACTATAAAATATGTTTTAAGGAAAAATAGGGTATGCAGAAATATCTGTATTTATTATCCATATTATTGGCCTAGACAACCTATATATCCTGAGATAGTGGCTTAGGTTTCCACATTGACAGGTCATAAAATTATCTGTAGCTATTCAACTTACTATTTATATCACAGGACTAATAAAATGTCATCAAGGTTTTGATTTTGACATAATCTCTACCATTATTCCTCATCACCATCATCAAATGTTGATAACTAGGTTTGAAGATACTAGGTAAAATACATAGTCTCCATCCTTTAGCAACATAGTTATGGAGAGAAGATATATGCATAAAACTGTAACAATCATTAGCAGCATAAAAAATTGCCAATCAAGTGATGTAAATAAGAGCTATTGTAGCCCTAGACTCCAGGTTCACTTGAAACTCTGGCCACCTCCCTTAAAAGGAAGTAACAAAGGCAATTGAGACAAAGATTTTGGAGATAAGTACAAATACTTTCCTGCTTTTAGAAGAGTTGAAAGGGTGTGCACAGTAAGCCACTAGTGTTTTCTTTCTATCTTAGTATCTGAAAGAAATATTATTAGATGGCATCATGGAATGTGCAACTTCTCTTTATTAAGTTCCTCAACTTTAAAAATAAACTGCACTTTGTCGTTTATTCTTTATTCTAATCTTTAAAAAAGTGTATTTACTTCCCTTCATCTGTTTTCTTTCTGATTGATTTTCATGCTTCTGGTGTTTTATATAGTTTCCTTGATAAGTTGGATACAAAGCTTCATGATTTGTTTTCACAGTTTGTCCTCATTTTCTTGCAATTGCTTGACACTTGAAATGCTGTTGGACTGCTTCGCCATAAATTTTGTCACCTTATGCTTTAAACTTTTCTCAATGTTTTAGAAATTATAATACAGATTTTGTGGAGAAGACATGCAACCTCATCTTCGGAGCTGATGGGGAAAGCAGAACCTGAGTCCCTTGTCACAGGTTCTTCTGTAAAGGACCTAGATCAACCCAAGTCCTTTGTGGCTTAGAATGTAAATTGGCTTTTCTTGTCCACATCTCCAAACTCCCCTCAGTCTCTGCCTGTCCCTCTCTCTGTCAAAGATTCCCAGATACATATTTGATTTTTACTGATACTTTGTGATTGATTCCATGAAAATTTAATGACTTTTCATGCCCTAACTGCTTGTTAGATTATTTCTCCCTTAGGATTTGATGTCTCTGACATAGAAACCTGTCACTAGAACACAGAGTGAATGTAGACAAAATGTTACAGTAGTAAAGTCAAAAATAAGTTAAAATTTTGAAGTGACTTCTCACCACCCAAATTGGTTGTTAGTGTGACACCAAAATGGCATATTTACTCTTAATAAGTGATCTGATTCACATTTTGGGTTGTTATAGTTCAACAAATGTTTGTGTGTATGTCAAAAAACAAACAAACAAAAAACCATATGCACTATCAACTCACTAGGTGCACGGAACCAATTAAAATGACTTTTACAAGTAGTTGTAATATGCATCCCTATTAATTTTACACATGAGTAGAAGAATGAGAATATGAAATTTTAGCTAAATTGAAACAGGAGTTATGGATGTAAAAATAGTAGTGGTTTGAGAATGAGCTGGGAAAGGAGTTAAAGTAGCATATGGTTATTGGGTAATCAGAATTAAACTTTTTAATCAAAGCTATTTAATCAGAATTAAAACTTATGATTAAATACGTCTTAGATATTTTTGAAGTGTTCCATCATTGCCTCAGATAAAAAGAATGAGGAGTTGAGTAGCGTATTCAAAATTGTGTCAGAATTTAGTAAATAATAATACGAAGCTAGCAGCATCAGTGGCAGGAGTAGCAGCAAACATTTTGTTCCCTGACATCCATGCTGTGTGCTGAGACTCTTATTCTTAATATTAGCTACAATTTTTGCCTGGGATACCCTTGATGACACTAATGACAAAGTAATTGTTTAAAAAGTAACACGGTTCTAGCACTTCCAAAATCATAAATTTAAAATAATTCCTCTAAATAATATTATAATTATCTCTGCTAAATTGTCATGTTCTAACTGTGAAGGTATAAAGGCAATGGTGGTGATGTGATGCGGGAGATGCATAGAACCAAGCAAAAATGAGGATGAATTAGCAAAATAAATTTTGTAGAAACTGGAGGAAAAAAATGCATTATTAATCCTATAGCTGTATATCTTAGAAATTTTATCTAAATTTTTAGAACATGTAAATATATTTAAACTCTTTGGTAGTCTGTGTATGATACAGATCAGAAAGATTTTAATGATTTTAAGGTACTCTACATGCTTCTCAGCATTTATTCTTTCTTGATTCTGTCCATTTTATCTATTCCATTCTGCCTTTGGATAGTGTTTTTATCTCTCCTTTAAAAAATAGCTTTACTGAGATATAATTCTCATGCCACATAATTCACCTTTTTAAATTATACTATTCAATGTGTGTTTTTTTTTTAATGAAATGGAAGATATTACCTCTGATGCCACAGAAACACAAAAGATCATTCAGGGTTACTATGAATACCTTTACACTCACAAACTAGAAAACCCAGAGAAGATGGATAAATTCCTGGAAATATGCAACCCTCCTAGATTAAACCAAAAAGAAATAAAAACTCAGAACAGACCAATAACAAGCAGCAATATTGAAATGGTAATTTAAAAAATTGCCAACAGAAAAAAGTCCAGGACCAGACTGATTCACAGCTGAATTCTAGCAGACATTCAAAGAAGAATTGGTACCAATCCTCGGGAAATTATGCCAAAAGATAGAGAAGAAGGAAATCCTCCCTAAATCATTCTGTGAAGCCAGTATCACCCTAATACCAAAACCAGGAAAAGACGTGACAAAAAAAGAAAGCTATAGACTAATATCCCTGATGAACATAGCTGCCGAAATCCTCAACAAAATACTAGCTAACCGAATTCAACAGCGTATCAAAAACATAATCACTTTGAGAGGCCAAGGCGGGTGGATCATGAGGTCAGGAGATCGAGACCATCCTGGCTAACACGGTGAAACCCCGTCTCTACTAAAAAATACAAAAAATTAGCCGGGCATGGTGGCGGGCACCTGTAGTCCCAGCTACTCAGGAGGCTGAGGCAGGAGAATGGCGTGAACCCGGGAGGCGGAGCTTGCAGTCAGCCGAGATTGCGCCACTGCACTCCAGCCTGGGTAACAGAGCAAGCCTCCGTCTCAAAAAAATAAAAATAAAAAAATAAAAAAAAAATCCACCATGATCAATTGCATTTCATAGCAGGGATGCAGGGTTGGTTTAACATGTGCAAGTCAATAAATGTGATATGTCACATAAACAGAATTAAAAACAAAGATCATATGATCATCTCAGTAGACACAGAAAAAGCATTTGGCAAAACCCAACATCCCTTTATGATTAAAATTCTCAAACTCTCAGCAAAATCAGCAAAGAAGGAACATACCTTAAGGTAATAAAAGCCATCTATGATAAAACCACAGCCAACATTATACTGAAGAGGGAAAAATTGAAAGCATTCCCCCTAATAACTGGAACAAGAAAAGGATGCCCACTTTCACCACTTCTATTCAACATACTACTGGAAGTTCAAGCCTGAGTAGTCAGACAAGAGGAGAAATAAAGGGCATCCAAACTGGCAAAGATGAAGTCAAACTGTTGCTGTTTGCTGATGATATGATCATATACCTTGAAAAGCCTAAAGGCTCATCCAAAAAGCTCCTAGCTCTAATAAATGAATTCAGTAAAATTTCAGGATACAAGATCAATGTACACAAATCAGTAGCACTGCTATACACCAACAGCGACCAACCTGAGAATCAAATAAAAATCTCAATCCCTTTTAAAATACCTGCAAACAACTGTAAAATACATAGGAATATATCTAGCCAAGAAGGCAAAAGCCCTCTACAAGGGGAACTACAAAACACTGCTGAAAGAAATCACAGACAACACAAACAAATGGAAACACATCCCATGCTCATGTATGGGTAGAATCAATATTGTGAAAATCACCATACTGCCAAAAGCAATCTACAAATTCAATGCAATTCCCATCAAAATATCATCATTCTGTACAGAACTAGACAAAGCAATCCTACAATTCATATGGAACCAAAAAAGAGTCCACATAGCCAAAGGAAGACTAAGCAAAAAGAACAAGTCTGGAGACATCACATTACCCGACTTCAAACTATACTACAAGGGTATAGTCACCAAAACAGCAGGGTACTAGTATAAAAGTAGACACATAGACCAATGGAACAGAATAGAGAACCCAGAAATAAAGCCAAATACTTCCAGCCAGCTGATCTTCGACAAAGCAAACAAAAACATAAAGTGAGGAAAAGACACCCTATTCAAAAAATGGTGCTGGGATAATTGGCAAGCCACATGTAGAAGAATGAAACTGGATCCTCATCTCTCACCTTATGCAAAACTCAAATCAAGATGGATCAAAGACTTAAATGTAAGACATTAAACCATATAAACTCTAGAAGATGACACTGGAAAAACTCTTCTAGACATTGGCTTAGGCAAAGAGTTCATGACCAAGAACCCAAAAACAAATGCAACAAAACCAAAGGTAAATAGACAGGACCTAATTAAACTAAAAATCTTCTGCAGAGCAAAAGAAATAATCAGCAGAATTAACAGACGACCCACAGAGTGGGAGAAAATTTTCACAAACTATGCATCTGACAAAGGACTAATATCCAGAATCTACAAAGAACTCAAACAAATCAGCAAGAAAAAACAAACAATTCCATCAAGAAGTGAGCTAAGGATATGAATAGAAATTCTCAAAAGAAGATATACAAATGGCCAAGAAATATATGGAAAAATGCTGAACATCACTAATTATCAGGGAAACATAAATCAAAACCACAATGCAATATAACATCTTACTCCTGCAAGAATGGCCATAAAAAAATTAAAAAATAATAGATGTTGGCATGGATGTGGTGAAAAGGAAACACTTTTTCACTGCTGGTGGGAATGTAAACTAGTTCAACAACTATGGAAAACAGTGTGGAGATTCCTTAAAGAACTAAAAGTAGATCTACTATTTGATCCAGCAATCCCACTACTGGGTATCTACCCAAAGAAAAAGAAGTCATTATATGAAAAAGACACTTGCACACAAATGTTTATAGCAGCACAATTTGCAACTGCAAAAATATGGAACCAGTCCAAATGCCCATTGATTAACGAGTGGATAAAGAAAATGTGTGTGTGTATACATATATATATATAACATGGTGTATATATATACACCATGAAATTGTACTCAGCCATAGAAAGGAATGAAATAAAGCCATTTGCAGTAACCTGGAAGGAATTAGAGACCATTACTCTAAGTGAAGTAACTTGGGAATGGAAAACCAAACATTGTATGTACTCACTTATAAGTGGGAGCTAAGCTATGAGGAGGCAAAGACATAAGAGTGACACAATGGACTTTGGGAACTCAAGGGGGAAGGGTGGGAGGGGGATGAGGGATAAAAGACTACACACTGGGTACAATGTGCCTGTTTGGGTGATAGGTGCACCAAAATATCAGAAATCACCACTATAGAACTTATCCATGTAACCAACTACCACCTGTTCCCCAAAAACCTATTGAAATAAAAAATTAAAAATAAATGTTATCAGATTAAAAAGAAGCAAGTGTTGCTTTTTAAAACATATTCAGAGTTGTGCAATCATCAGTACAATTGGTTTTAGAATCTTTTCATTA
Source organism: Macaca mulatta (assembly GCF_049350105.2). Taxonomy (NCBI): domain Eukaryota; kingdom Metazoa; phylum Chordata; class Mammalia; order Primates; family Cercopithecidae; genus Macaca; species Macaca mulatta. The sequence goes on along the minus strand of NC_133426.1, from coordinate 121,131,394 downwards.
CTGCAAATAGGATCCCCCATACCTTTCAGTCTTCACCCCACATTTCCCTCATTCCCCTTCCCAGACAACAATTAATATAGTTTCTGTCTATATTTGACTATTTTGGACATTTCCTATAAATGAAAATGCATAATGTGTTGGCATTTGTGATGTTTTCTTTTACTTAATATACTGTTTTTCAAGTTTATCCATGTTGTAGCATGTATCAGGACACCATTCCTTCTTATGATCAAATAAAATTGATTGTGTGAATATACTATATTTTGTTTATCCGTTCAACATTTGATGGACTTTTTGGGGGGTACCTTTTGGCTATTATGAATAATGTTGCTATGAGCATTTGTATACAAGCTTATGTATGAAAATATGTTTTCATTTCTCTTGGGTATATACCTAGGAGTGGAATTGTTGGGATATGTCATAACTTTGTTTAATCTTTTGAAGAATGGCCAGACTGTTTTCTAAAGTGGAAGCATCTTTCACTTCTTGTTAGCAGCATATTAACTTTCTAATTTTTCCACATTCTCTCCAATACTTGTTATTTTTTGTTTTTAAAAATTATCACTATCTTGGTATGTGGGAAGGGTATCTCATTGTGGTTTTGGTTTGCATTACCTTAATTAATAATAATGAGCATCTTTTCATGTGCTTATTAGCCATTTTTATATGACCTTTGGATAAATGTCTATTAAGGTTCTTGGTCCTTTTTAAATTTGATTACTTGTCTTTTAATTGTTGAATTGAAATAACTATTCATATATTCTGGATACTAGACATTTATGAGACAAATGATTTTTATTCCTTATTCCATTCGGTGGGTGATGTTTCACTTTCTTTATGGTATTCTTTGAAGCACAGATGTTTTTAATTTGGATAATGTTCAATTCTTCTATTTTTATTGTGTTGCTTGTGCTTTTAATGTCATAACTAAGAAAACACTTCCTAATTTAAGGTGATTTACACCTAAGTATGTAAATTATAAGTAAAACTGTAAATCATTGGTAAAATTCGTAAAATCGATTTTACCAATTTTGATTTTACCCATTTTACCATAGGCGTAAATCATTGGTAAAACATCTATGGTAAAATAATTACATAATATTTGGCCAGGTGCAGTGGCTCACGCCTGTAATCCCAGCACTTTGGGAGGCAGAGGCAGGTGGATAACCTGAGGTCAGGAGTTCGACAATGGCGTGGCCAACATGGTGAAACCCTGTCTCTACTGAAAATACAAAAAAATTAGCCAGGCATGGTGGCACACGTCTGTAATCCAAGCTACTGGGGAGGACGAGGCAGGAGAATTCCTTGAACCGGGGAGCAGAGGTTGCAGTGATCTGAGATCATGCCACTGTACTCGAGCCTGGGCGACAGAATGAGATGCTATCTCAAAAAAAAAAAAAAAAAAAAAAAAAAAAAAAAAAGTTACATAGTATTTATGTAACCACACCTGACTTACACCAGTAAGTAAGGATTTGAATCATTGGTAAAATCATTACCAATGATTTTCACATATGATTTCTTCTAAGATATTTATGATTTTAGTCCTTACACTTTGGTCTTTGATTTATTTTGAGTTTACCCTTTTTCTTTTTTTTTGAGAGAGAGAGAGAGGATCTGGCTCTGTGGCTCAGGCTGGCAAGCAGTGGCACAATCTCTGCTCACTGCAACCTCCACCTCCTGGGCTCACGCAACCCTCTCGCCTCAGTCTCTTGGGTAGCTGGGATTACAGGCATGCCCCACCATGCCCAGCTAATTTTCGTATTTTTCTTTCTTTGGTAGAGACAGGGTTTTGCCATGTTGCCCAGGCCAGTGTTTTTATCCTTAGTAACATTTTAAATTTTATTTTGACTGCTTATTAATATCAGTTACTGCAGCTTCCTTATGGCTAATATTTGAATGATTTATCTTTTTTCTCCTCATTTTCAAACTATTTATGTTTTTGAAAATAAAGTTTATCTTCTGTAGACAGAATATTTTTGCATTTCCTTTTAATCCAGTCTGGCAGTCTCTGCCTTTTAATTGAATTGTTTAATATATTCCCATTAAATGTTATTAATGATGTAATTGGATTTTTTTACCTTTTATTTTACATTTTACTTTTTGTTTTTGATATGCCTTATGATTTTTCTCTCCTTTTATTTTCATTAACTGATTATATTCTAATGTAATATTTTAATTATCTTAATGATGTTAAATATGTATTTTTTAGTTAGTTGCTTAGTAGTTGCCCTAGGGTTTATGATACAATCTTAAAATAATCTACTTCAGAATCATACAAACTTAATTATAGTGAGATAAAGAGACTTTACTGTATCTAGCTATCTTTTTGGTATTATTAATACACATATGTAACTATGTTATAAACTGAATATCATCTTGTCATTTCCACTTTATATGATGATTTTACATCCTTTAAGAAAGCTGAGAAGTAATAAATATATATTTATGGATTGTTATATTAACTTTTTTGTTTAGAGATGGGTTCTTTCTATGTTGCCTAGGTTTAACTCAAAATCCTGAGCTCAAGCAATCCTCCTACTTCAGCCTCCCAAGTAGCTGGGAATACAGTTGCGTATCATTGCACCCAACTTAATATTTTCTTGTAAATATATCACATCTTTAATATTATATGGCCAAAAGTATACTTATATGCATATTTAACACAATTGCTTTTATATTAATTAAGAAAAGAAAGAACAAGGAATATTCAATTATAAAGTCATTTATAAGTCTCTGTTTTTTTTTTTTTTGTAAGGATTTAAATTACTTTCTGGGATCTCTTGCTTTCAGCTTGAATAATGTAGTTTAGTATTTCTTATAGGACAAGTCAAATAGTAACAAATTCAGTTTTTGTTTTTCTGGTAATAGCTTTATTTCCTCTTCATATTTGAAAGATACTTTTTATTGAAAGCCTTTGTCTGCTAAATCCTAAATTCAGGCCCTGACATAGGATGTTTCCTGCTTTTTTTTTCCTTTGTATGGGTCTTACAGTCTTGTCTCTTTGCATGCCTTGTAATTTTTTTGTTGACAACTGGCTATTTGAGGTAATGTAGTGTGCCAAATATGGATTCTGATTCTCCTCCCTCCTTTCAGGGAATTATTTTTGCTGTTGTTTGCTTGTTTTTTTATTTAATTGCTTGGATAGGTTATTTTAATGGTGTCTATTGCCTTTTTATATGAAGTCTTTGTTGTCATTCCTCAGAGGGCAAACCCTTTGGCATGCACACAGTCATCATGGTATGGCAGCGGTTTTAGCCCTGTTTCTTTCACTAATTTTTATTTTCCACAGTCTGCCTTGTTTGGTATCACACACAGCTGTTAGCTTGCACTAATTCCCAGCAAATTTCTCTATTGTTGTTCACATTGTCCTGTGCTATAAATTTTTCTACAGTCTGATCACATTAACGTTAGGCAGAGGTAGTTTTGGCAGTTTGTTCTGATATCAGAGGGGCTCTTTCTATTTGTCTCTTTCCATATCTTTCTCTGGTGAACTAGCCGGCCTATAGTTTAGCTTGCTGCTTTTAACTAAGAGGAGCTATTATTTTTTAAGAATGCCCTAAGGCCTCAACTTCCCCACACTCTTTTCAAATAGCTCTTCGCGGAAGAGTTTTGGAGTTCTCCTCTTATTGATTGCTGCTTCTTCTGCACAAAATCTCTGAGCCACTTATCCAGTTAGTGTCTACAGTGGTAGTCTCTTGTTTTCTTGACTTTCTTCAGTCACTGTGAAACCTCTGTCCTTCTAGCAAGCTGGGGAGATGGCAATTGGGAAACCAAAATTGCTTAGTCATGTTTCTGGAAGCTGGGGAGAAAGGGAGATCCTGATCTCTTGGCTTCACTCTCTAGGAATTTAGCCTCTGCAACACAGATTTGGAGAGGGTGAGAAATGTTAGTTAGTAATCAGCCCCTCCTGATGAGGTACCCTATTCTTTAATTGGAACTGAAAAGAGAAACAAGACCATCTTCTTAGTCACACAAGCCTAGATTTGAGGGAGGAAGGGAGGCCTTGATCTTTTGGCTTCACTCTGTAGGAATATAGCCTCTGCAACATAGATTTGGAGAGGGTGAGAAATGTTAGTAGCCAGCCCCTCCTGATGAGATACTTTATTCTTTAATTGGAACTTGACTGGAACGGAGAGGAGAAATAAGACCATCTTCTTAGTCACACAAGCCCAGATTTGAACTTCTGTTAAGCTGAGATAATGATGGGAGAGGGAGCAGTTCACAATTCAAATGCAACCCACTCTTACTGTTATTACCAAGTTTTAGCGGATTTTCCTGAATAACCGTTTCTTTATTTGCTGTAGGCCCTTGGGACAATTTCCAGAGACTTTAAATGGTTCTGTGTGTGTTTAATAGATTTTATCAGTTATGCTTGTTTCACTGAGGAATGGATCTGTAGAACTCCTTACACTGCTATATCAGAAATGGAAGCTTTATTTCTCATTTGATTATAAATTTATCTTAAAGAATCTGTCATCTGGTTGTCATATATCTAAACCTGCACACATATTTGTCTAATATTTATCTCTATAGAAAAGGTAGAAGGATATAGAAAGTCTATTATAACTGTTTTTCATATCATAAGCATTTTACATTTGACATTAGCAACATGGTCTTATTTTTTCACAGAATTTTTGTTGCCTAGCATTGTTTTTTTTTTCCTTTAACTTTTAGATTATTATTGTGTCATATTTTGGTTTGTCAGTCACACTCAGCAGTTCGGTAAAAATCTGTATAGAAGCACAAGAAATTAATAATATGCCAAAGTCAGTTTTACCAATTATCTCAGTGGAAGAGATTAAAATAATATGTGTACTTCTTATAATGTTTTAAATTATTAATATAATTAAATGCATTATTTAGCTAATGAAACAGAAAAAAGATCCCCTACATTCTGTAAAACAAGTAAAATAGCAATTGGGCTGAGGATATTTGCACAAAGCTTTTTTAGACTTTTTGTGATACAGCCTGAACTTCCGGGGAGTGCATACTTAAATTCCAGCTCTTTCACTTACTTATCAAATACTCGGGTTTCCTCACTTCTCTGTGTCATGGTTTCCTCAGCTGCTAATGAGAACAAATAATAACTGTCCTTCCTTATAAGGTTGTTGCAGGGGCTTGACAGAATAATGCAAATGAAACCTCTTATAAAGTGATATACAAATATTAGGGACCATTGCAATATTTCTGCGTGGAATATCGTAGTGACTTAGACTATGTCCCTATATGAAAAGTACTTTGTTATGTAAACTCTGCACAGAACAAAATGCATTGTATTATGTTTCGATACAGAATAGCTCTTATAATATAAATCTAATTTTGTTTTAAAAATTTACAAAAACTTAAGTCAGTAGCATGAAGGCACAAAAAATGGCAGGTTACTTTAATTATAGCAGTTACTGGTTACAGACTGCCTGAGACAGAGAGAGGGAGAGAAGCAAATTAAAATGTTTAATATGTCTAGTCCACCATAGATATTTTTCTCTTTACCTCTGCTTAAAAAAATTCTAAGAAAAGAAAGAATATTGTTTTCGCTCTTTTTCTTTTATATTTCTAGTTTTGGACTTCTACGTTTTCTGATTAGTCATAGGATATGATGTTTCAATATTTGTAATTTACATTTAAGCAATGTTATATTTATTACCCAGAAACTAGTTTCTGATTTTTATTAACACGAATATTTTTTAAAAGGAAAAGAGTAAAAACTTCATTGTCCCTTAAACTGAAAAACGAACATTCATTCTTTGCCTTTAAGATTCTTGTATATTTTATACATTTTTCATATACAATAGGAAATAAGTTTATAAGAAACTACACACAAATTAAAATATACTAATGTACACTTGAAATAAAAATGAAGTTAGTATTTATGTAAAATTAAACTTACTTTTATCCAAGTCTTAGAAATGAATGTCTTAAACTTGAAATTCGGCAAGATACCAATGCTCACAGGATTTTATTGACACATTAAAAACACTGTTAAAATTATAATCCAGAGTAGTCTGATTTTGCTAATAAGCTATAACACCACTCTGTTTCTCTTCATTATTTTCTTTTATAAACTAAACTGAACTGCCACACGTTTTTATGTAAACTCCAGCATTTGTTACAAGTTAGCCCAGAGATTTCTCAGAAGATTACAGTATAAACAAATCATACACATACATACACATGTATATTGATAGCTGTTGTGGTAATGATAGTGGGGTGTTTAATATCCTATTTTCCATCTCACTTAGGCTTGAAAACGACACAATATTAACTCCTTCCTTACAATATGCTTTTATCTAGAAATAAAAATATATGTTGTATAGAATTTAATAGGATGAGAAACTGTTATTTAATCAAAGTTTTCAACAAGGAAGCCAAGAAAAGGGATGTAAACCATTTGGTGAAGAGAAAAAATCCTGATAAAAAAAGGTAGAAATTATTTTTACAGTAAAATGATTGAACTGGATCCTGAGAATAAGGTAAATCAAACAAAGAGGTCCTTAGAAGTGTGTTGGTTTCAGAATATAAAGATGCAATTGCCTACATTAAGCTTAAATGTAAGTCATACATGACTAAAATGTCTTGTGATACTTGAGATACTTGATACATTTTCCTGAAATAGTTTTTATTAGTATAAAAAGGAACTTAGGTTTGAATTTATCTTTTTTTTTTTTTTTTTTTTTGAGACGGAGTCTTGCTCTGTCACCCAGGCTGGAGTGCAGTAGCCGGATCTCAGCTCACTGCAAGCTCTGCCTCCCGGGTTCACGCCATTCTCCTGCCTCAGCTTCCCGAGTAGCTGGGACTACAGGCGCCCGCCACCTCGCCCGGCTAGTTTTTTGTATTTTTTAGTAGAGACGGGGTTTCACCGTGTTAGGCAGGATGGTCTCGATCTCCTGACGTTGTGATCCACCCGTCTCGGCCTCCCAAAGTGCTGGGATTACAGGCTTGAGCCACCGCGCCCGGCGAATTTATCTTTTAAAAATTACTAACAATGTGGCCTTGTGCAAAAGATTTAACCACTCTGATATACAATTTCATTATCTTTAAAATGGGAATAATAAAACCTACATCAAGGATTGTTGAGAAGAATCAAAGGAATGATAAAACTGTTTTGTAAACTGTTGGCAGCTATTCAAATGTTATTTTATGTAATAATTATCAAACTGTGGGGAGATTATAATAATGGCAACACTTTGTGACATATTCTAGGACAATATATGTTGTGGCAAAGTCCTTTTAATAATAATATGCCTATTTTGTGTTTGCTATTAGACTAGGGAACATCAAAAATGAAGATTAAACAATATCGTGTGTTAGCGAAAATCAGGATAAATAGCATAATTGAGGCAATATGCAGACAAGACACAAGTCACTTATCAAGAATGAGCTGTGTATGTCAGGAAGGATTTTATATGGGATTTACCTGTGTTCTTTGGCCACTTTCTTAGGAGTACTTTATAATATCAGTGAAATAATAATGTGAATAATGTACAGAAAGGACTGTAATAGAGATTTACTGCTTTGGACATTATAAATGGGCATCAGAAATAAACTATTTGCAGAGATGAAAAAGAATAAGGTCCAGTTAAATAATGCAGGTATTAATAGAGTTAATGCCTGGCAAAAATGATAAGCCTCTCTGCATGGTAAGTCTACTTGGAACTTGGAATATTAAAGTTATTACTCCAGATGTCAACAGAAACAAAACTGAGAAATTTTTTAAAATATCAAGCAGTGGGGTTTTTTTTTGTTCATTGAAAAGAAAAACAAAAAAGACAGTGTATATTAGTATTTTGTAAAAGAAAACTAATCCATATGTAATTAGTTAAAGTCCTGCAAAATTTGCTCATCGAAGGATCTTTATATAGTTAGCAAAGTAGGAAGGGAAAAGTAAAGCCTGGAAAGGTGAGGTACTTCCTCAAGATCATACAGCTACCTTTTGCCAGGTCTGGAAGTAGGACTCGGGGACTTTCCTTCTGTTTCACTGTCCTTTTCATTATTGTATAGTATCTTAATTATCTAGATAAAATAAAAGAAAAACATGTATCAGTTATTGTAAGTGTCTGTAATATATACAAGCCCCTTCAAATATTTTATTAGGAAATGAAGTGTTTCTTTATTCATTTGTGTCTGAAATAATGAATCTTTTGATCCTTAGATCTTTGATCCAATATGATAGCCACTAGGTACATGTAGCTATTAAAATGAAAATTGAAATTAACTAAAAATTATAAATTTCTCAGTGGCACTGACTATATTTCAAGTGCTTAATAGCAACATGTGACTCATGGCTGCTGTATTGGACAGCACAGATATAGAACATTCCAATCATTGCAGAAAGTTCTATTGGACAATGCGGCTCTAGGTGCTCTGTCGGGGGGATAGAGAAGGGGCTAGCAAGGCTGGCTTGATCCAAGTGACCACTGCTTCTGCTACCACTACCATTATTGTCTTATAGTTCTTAAAAACCACTATATATCTTTATTTCCAATTCTTTGAAAAACCTGTAATGCTTATCTATTTATAACATATTATATTTTAAAGTTGAGAACAGTTCAACAACTGTTTGGTGTAAAATAGCTATCATAAAACTAAAATTCAAATGCAGGTATCTATCTGGTCAGATGTTTCAAAGTCTTGGTTTCCTTACGTTTAAATGCCAATAATATTAATATCTCATTCAAATGTGGTGAGGATTAAATAGATTTAATGTAACAATGTAAGCGTTGTGTTTGGTATCAAAATGAGTAGTTAATAATGGCAGCAATGGCTAATGACTTGTAATAGTAAAATGTAACCCCTTTTCTAGGATTTAAAACTATGAGTTAAAATGCCTTAACACAAAATAATAATTATAACATAGCCAAATTTTTGTTGCATTTTACACTTTGCATGAAAATAATTACATAAGATATTATCTTTTGATTCTAACAACAGATAAGGAAATTTAGTGTTTAGAGAGATTACATAACTTGCATGTGACTCAGGAGTTGTAAATATGGACCTAAATCCAGTTCTTGTGAAGTCTAGTTATATTTCACAATACTGAGCTAATGGTAGAATTTTAGGCAGTATTTAAAGCAACTAAAGAAATAAAGGTTGGTGCAAATTTAATGGCGGTCCTTGCCATGAAAAGTAATGGCAAAGTGTGTCATTAAATTAGTTTTAATGGCAAAGACTGTCATTACGTTTGCATCAACTTAATAGTTTTGTTCTGAATGTGTAAGGCTAAAGTTTGAATCAGCCACTATTTGCTTATTTTATGTGGTTTGGATATGCATAGAAAAATGGAGTCTGTCAAGTTCAGGACTCCTGATGGTCAACTGTGATAAGAAAACCAGATTCAAATTCTTATACAATAAATTTTTAATTTTTACTTTTTCTCCAACAAAATAAATGCTTTCCAGAAATACCTTCTATGTAAAGGTGAAGTATAATTTATTCACTATTATTATTTGAAAGGTCATTTTATACATGCAAAATCCCAAGTTGTTCTTTGCCACCTGACACATTTTGATTCTCCATAGATTTATCCCTGTCTTCATTTACTAAATTAAAAAAGACAAACCCATGGTTTATGTAACATTTCAAATATGATAAGAGGAAATTGTCAGGCTTGTTTGTAGCAACCAAAGCAGTCATATCAACTTAACTAAGAAGAGTGATTTCTGATTAAGGTCCTAAAAGAGAATATTTAATGTCATAGCTCAAACTAGCTAAAAAAAAAAAAGAAAGGGTATACTGCTTTGTTAAAAGCCATGACGGGCCTTTGAGAACTACAAATGAAACTCCTTTCATAAATCACCCACTGCAGTTGGTGCCAGCACACAGCTCAGTATTTGACTTCCTCTCCTTGTGAGTCACAAGCCTGTATTATCAACTTTTAAACTTATACAGGGGAACACTGATGAGAGTTACTCCCAGGATTACCATCACATACAAGGGAATTCTGATAACTCTAATTAAAAGATATTGAACTTCTTTCAAACTTTTATATCAATGAATAGCATGAAGTAATTGCAGACTCATACTTGAAAACTATGTGAAGGTATTGGAAGGTTCTGTAATACTAAGCTTGGAACATAAGTTAAGGCTGACTGTAAACACAATTTAGTTGGCAGCATTTCATTGAAAGATAATTTGGATCTGTGGCTGCCAACCCACACTGAGGGATTCCGGAGACAAGACAAAACATTCATACACACACACACACACACACACACACACACACACACAAACACACACACTCTCTCTCTCTCTCTCACACACACACACACACACACATTCTCTCTCTCTCTCTCCTCCCCCCAACACACAGACAGCACACACACACACACACATATCACAGACACCTTGTCAGAAACAGTGCCAAAGCTGTTTCAAACAAATGGAAATAGAGTTTGAGAAAAATGAAAACTGTGGTTAGAAAACTAGAGCTGCTTTTAAAAATATATCGACGTGTTATACTTCTACCAGATAATTTTTAGTAAGAACAACAGCAATCTCTGAATCTATATTGATTTCGAGGCTGTCTATATTAATTATTCAAAAGGCTAGTTTTCCATTTCTCCTCCCTGCCTATAGCTCTGGCTTGAGTTGCTATGACTTCTCTGAGTGACCGTTTTTTTCCTGCATACCAATATTTTGCTATCTGAATCAAGCTATATATTTCAAAACATTAGTGACAAGTTCAGAGAGAACACTCCAGGACATTTCTGTTGTCAATATATCTTTTCTCATTTTCACCTATGTTGGCCATTAGTATAATAATCCCAAATACGATTTAAAAAATCAAGATTCTCTGAGCTCAGTTGATAATATTTGCAACAAGGGTCAATCCACAGATTACTAGAATCTGAATTTATATGATTTTTTTTTCCAACATGAAGTCAACATTTCCTAACAAAATTGTTTTATCTGGGCAATCTAATTTTCTCATTATTGTTTCTTCACATGAGGAAAAAATATTTCAGAACATAAACATGACTTGGCCTGTTGACAATCATACCAGGTACATTTTTTGAGACATTTCTCTTAATATAGCATGTATTTTACAAAATAATACCCACATTTACAGGTTGATTATCAAAATCTCTTTAAAACTGTAAATATTTCCTCCAAAATAATTATTTGCCATCATACAGGTCTGATGCTTTTGAAATTACAGCCAGGGCATGGTCTAAAATAACTATGACACACTTAACAATTTAGAAACAGAACAGTTTGGATTTTTCTTGCAGTGGTATTGGATTCAGATAACATACTACCTCCAGGTAAAGTAAAGTCTTAGACAATCTGATTTACGAACAGTAGGTATTTTTGTTCACCAGAAGGGAAGTTGTTATCTACCATAAACATTCATTCATGTGAGCCACCAAAAGTAAGCAATTCCATAGAAATCACATTTGGATAATATACTTGGAAAGTGTAACATGTAAGATACCAGCATTCTATGGGATCAAACTTACATATACCTGAAATATTAATGAAAAATATGATTACCTTGTATTTCATGGTAATGTGTACTATATAATATGAACTAATTTTCTAAACTGATTTTTTAAAAACCCAAGAACTTAGTTTTCCATTACCAAAGAAAAATAGTAAAGGACTTCAAACACAATTAGACATTCATAAATATTCCATATATATATCGGAATTATAAAATTCATTCTTATAAGTTATTGGTCCATGAGTGTGATCAAGAATAGTGAGAGTCTGTGTGTGTTCATGTGCATGTGTGTGTGTGACAGAGAGAGACAGAGAGAAAGGTAAAAAGAGAGACAGAGAATGAGATGGAGATGGAGAAAAGAGAGAAAAGAGAGAGCCTGCTGCTGTTCTTTTTCCTCAACAGTAAAATATTTGTGTACTCTGGCTGTTTTATGTAGCCAGCTTTTCCACATACATAAGAAAATGAAAACACAATCTGTTCAGTTCCTAGGACCAATTTTCCCCAGACCTTTAACTTTTTCCCTCTGACTTTTGGTAATTACTGTAACCATTTGGTTTATAACCATGTGTAAAATGGAAACAGCAATGAAGTATACCACACTGAAATTAAAAACAAACAGACAAACAAAAAACCTTTAAAAGTATCCCTTCCATGCAAATAAGTAACTGCTTAAAAATAATGATGATTTTGGCAGCATCCATGGCGCTGTTTTCTTTTGCATATTTCAAAATGAGGTCACAGGTAGCTCAAATTCATTATTCTACAAAATGTACTTTAGACCACACAGTATATGCAAGCAAAAGTTTTTCTCCTCTAAATTAATTTTGTTTGTAACATATGTTTTTATTTTGTGCCAGGCTAGAAATGAATAGAGATACAATTTGTTCTGCTACCACAAAATCTTGGACATGGTTATGTCAAAATCAATCTAATTGTGGGATCCACTAAATTTTGATGCCATTTTATCTAGCATATTAAGTGAAAGAGTTAGATAAATGCCATGCCAACAAGTTTCTAAAATCAAGAATCTGATTTCAAAGCACTGTTTTACAGGAAATCTCTCTTTGATAGTAAATTCTGGTTTATTAGAAATGACTGAACATGTCCGTCATTATCCAATTGATGTTTCTAATTGCAAGGTTGTATCTATTCAGTTACACTAAGACTCTTCTGAGAACTTCTGGTCCCTAGAGCAGTCACGTGTGTGCATCTGTTAGGCTTTCTTCCTTCTCTAATTATCATGTTCCAGCAGTGAAATTACCATCAATACTATGCACAACACGGGTGTTTATGGGAACATATCCCCCCCCCGCCGCCCCAGTAAAAAGGTCCAGGAGAAAGTGTACTGAAGGTCAACTACTAGTCATAGGCTGCCATTATCAATAGAACAACAAAAAAAGCCCAATTTTAAAAGGCTGCAATTGGGAACACCTGGGAATATTGAATTTTCTGTACTGTTTGCCTAGCGGGACATGGTAGCGCCCTCTGCCAATTTATATAATTATTTAAAAAATTGGCATTACCTTTTTCTTCCTTAGCCAAAAACGCTGTTAAATGCATTCCATTTGAATAATTTTGGCCCTCTCACAGCTAGTCAACCTTGCTGCTTGCTTTTCCTGTGAGTGGTACTGTTAATTGACTTTCTTAACCTTCTATTATCCAAAATGAAGTGTAGGACTGACCTGTTAGCATTTCAAAAATCAGCATGAGTGGTACACAGCCTTTCCTATAGGATGAATTTGTAGTTTGCCAATTAATCAACATAAACTCACAATTCAATCTGCAAAAATGTTCAAAGCACAGATAAAATGGAGTTCCTTGGGTTTGTACAAACTCTCCCCCACTAATTTCTATAGATTAATTTTTAATGCTTTCTGATTAATCATATTTCAGGCTTATACAATTCAATCAATATGCTTTGAATTTTTGTAATAAATGACATATGCATCTTTTTGAAAGAAGTAATTATACTTTTGGAAAATAGTTTCCATTATTCTTCCATTGCCAGGCAATATACTGCTATCATTAATAACAATTACTCAAGCAAATGGGCTACATTTGTAACTTTTTGACAGCAATGCAAGTATCAAAAATCTGTAGGAATCTAGGAAACAACAGACTTAACTCATTGGCTACATACTTTGGTCACACAAATTGTTGGCTAGATACTTTGGGCATATAAATCGATGTCAGTGGGCTTCAGCTTCCCCAATTGTCTAATTCAGACTGTTATCAACAGCAAATCCTGTATGTTAACTTTTTTAAAACTTCACCATGGATAGATGAAATGTTAATTCATACACTAGCATTTGAGAATAATTATAATTTCAAAGGTCTTGCTATAGGGACAATTATATCTTATTATATTATGTTGAATAAATTAGTTCAGGTTAGATATAAAAATATACATAAACTAAAAAGTCAACATCTACTTGCATATTCATTAGTTGAGTGTAGAATTGTCTTATGATCTAATCTTGTTTCTTTTCTTTCTATTTCTCTTGTCTAATCTCTTCTTGTACTTTAACTTTCCTCATTGGAACCTGACTAAAATAGTCACAAAAAATTTTAACCACACATATGAGTTACTATTATAATTCATTCAAGAAACGTATTTAGCTCTATAAGAGATACAAATCCAGAAATTCAGGGAATCATCCAAAGGTGAATTATTCCTAATGGACATGAAGTAGTTATCTCAATCAATACTCAACTCTAATTTTTTACTTACTTTTTTGATACAGGCTCACCTTGTTTAGAGCACTTCCAAAAAAATCATTTCCAACTGAATAGGACAATGTGATATAATGTCAGAAGTTAAGGATCTTAGAGATTGGAATAAATTAAAAGCAAAGTCAATGAAATGCCTATTATTTTCAAACCATTACAGCCAAAGCCAAATAAATTGAGATTTAAGTGGAAAAGAGGGAGAAAATTCTTTAATCTTATATTCTCAGGAAATGAATTTGCCAGGACTAACCATGTTTGGGATTTAGCATTTAAAACCATTCTAATAAACTGGAGTTTTCAATTAAGAGCAATGGAGATTCCAGATTCCAAAGATATAAATTCCACTTAGTGGAGCCAAAAATGTTTTAAGCATCTCTTGGGAAGTAATAATCCTCTTTCACATGTGGCAATAACAAGATGCTTTTGCAGATTATCTTCTAAAATCTTGAAGGCGTAAATTCAGATTGACGGGTGAATTGGACTCTAAAATATGCTATGGTTAGAAAAATGATTACTTGTATCACAGTTTAGGGGTTACAATTTTTTTAAGTTAAAAAATTAATTTACAACCAATCCAGAGATATTTAAACACTCTTTTAAATGAGTAGAAAAATTCTGCAAATCTCTTTGATGGGTTTTAATATACTATAGGTGTTCAATAAAAAAATTTTGGCAATAGCTCTTTAGGCCTTAGGATGGTTTAATAAGTGACATCTGCTTTTTTTTCTATTGTGGTAAAAAAAAAAAAAAAAAAAAAAAAAAAAAAAAGAACCACATACACAGCATGAGTTCTACCCTCAACAAATGTTTAAGTGTACAGTACAGTATTGTTAACTATCAGCCAATATTGTACAGCAGACCACTAAAACTTTTTTGTTTTCTACGACTAAAATTCTCCACCATCAAACAGCAGCTTTCCATTTCTCCCTTCTCCTAGTCCCTGGCAGGCCATTTTACTTTCTGTTTTTGTTGTTTTATGTTTATTTTTTTGCTTCTATGAGTTTGACTAAATTAGATACCTCATAAAAGTAGAATCATGTGGTATTTGTCCTTCTGTGACTGGCTTATTTCATGTAGGATGATGTCTTCAAGGTCCATCCACGTTGCAGCATGTAACAGAGCTTCCCTCTTTTTTTTTTTAATTATACTTTAAGTTCTAAGGTACATGTGCACAACGTGCAGGTTTGTTACATATGTATACATGTGGCATGTTGGTGTGCTCCACCCATTAACTCCTCATTTACATTAGGTATATCTCCTAATGCTATCCCTCCCCTCTTCCCTTCCCTCCACCCCACAACAGGCTCCGGTGTGTGATGTTCCCCTTCCTGTGTCCAAGTCAGAACTTCCTTCTTTTTAAAGGCTGAATAATATTTCATTGTATGTATATGTCACGTTGACTTTTTTTTTTTTTTTTTCTTTTTGGATTGAGTTTCGTTCTCGTTGCTTAGGCTGGAGTGCAATAGTGCGATCTCGGCTCACTGCAACCTCCACCTCCCAGGTTCAAGCGATTCTCCTGCCTCAGCCTCCCAAGTAGCTGGGATTACAGGCATGCACCACCATGCCAGGCTAATTTTGTAGTTTTAGTAGAGATGGGACTTCTCCATGTTGGTCAGGCTGGTCTCGAATTCCCGACCTCAGGTGATCGGTCCGCCTCGGCCTCCCAAAGTGCTGGGATTACAGTCGTGAGCCACTGTGCCCAGCCCACATTGGCTTTATACATTCATTGATGAACATATAGGTTGTTTCCACATCTTAGTTATTGTTAATAGCGCTACAGAGAACATGAGAGTGCAAATATTTCTTCAGAATACTAATTTTAATTCTTTTGGATCTATATGCAAAAGTGCAATCACTGGAATATATAGAAGTTCTATTTTCAGTATTTTGAAGAACCTTTATGCTGTTTGCCATATAAGCTGCATAATTCTACGTTCTCATCACTAGGGTTTCAATTTTCTCTACACTCTCACTAACACTTGTTATTTTCTGTTGTTTTGATAGTGGTCATCCTAGCAAGTGCGAGGTGGTAGGTCATTGTGGTTTTGATTTGTGTATCTCTGATGATAAATGATGTTCAGCATCTTTTCATATACCTGTTGGCCATTACATATGTCTTCTTTGGAGAAATGTCTGTTAAAGTCCTTTGTCCATTTAAAAACCAGGCTGTTTTATTGCTATTAAGTTGTAGGAGTTCCTTAGGTAATTTGGATACTAACCCCTTACTAGATACATGGTTTGCAAATATTTCCTTCCATTTCATAGGTTGCCTTTTCACTCTTTCAATTATAGCCTTGGCCATCAAGAAGCTTTTTAGTTTTTTGTAGTCCCAAGTTACCTATTTTTGCTTTTGTTGCTTGTGATTCTGGGGTCATATCCAAGAAATCATTGCCAAGACCAATGCTGTGGAGATTTTCCTCTTTGTTTTTTTATTTTATTTTTGTTTTTGAGACAGAGTCTCACTCTGTCTCCCAGACTGAAGTGCAATCGCACGATCACAGCTCAATGCAGCCTCGACCTCCCCAGACTCAGGTGATCCTCCCGCCTCAACCTCCCAATTAGCTGGGACTACAGCCATGCACCACAATGTCCAGCTAATTTTCTCTCTCTCTCTCTCTATAGATAGATAGATAGATAGATAGATAGATAGATAGATAGATAGATAGATAGATAGATAATTTTTTAATCAATGCAGGATTTTGCCATGTTGCCCAAGCTGGCTTCAATCTCCTGGGCTCAAGCAACCTGCCCACCTCAGCCTTTCAGATTGTTGAGATTACAGGCATGAGTCAGTTCACCATTTTACTGTGTTTGGCCATCCCATATGTTTTCTTCTAGGAGTTTTACAGTTTCAGGTCTTACATTTAATTCTTTTTTTTTTTTTTTTTAAGTTCTGGGGCACTTGTGCAGGATGTACAAGTTTGTTACATAGGTAAATGTGTGCCATGGTGATTTGTGGCACCTATTAACCCATCACCTAGGTATTAAGCCCAATATGCATTAGCTCTTTTCCTTAATGCTCTCCCCTCCCCCACCCTCCCCCAACAGGCCCCAGTAAGTATTGTTCCCCTCCCTGTGTCCATGTGTTCTCATTGTTCATCTCCCACTTAAAAGTGAGAACAAGGGGTCTTTGATTTTCTGTTCCTGTGTTAGTTTGCTGAGGATAGTGGCTTCCAGCTTCATCTATGTGCCTGCAAAGGATGTGATCTCATTCCTTTTTATGGATGCATAGTATTCCATGGTGTCTATGTACCACATTTTCTTTATCTAGTCTATCATTGATGGGCATTTGGGTTGATTACATCTTTGCTATTGTGAATAGTGCTGCAATGGACATATGCATTCATGTATCTTTATGATAGAAAGATTTATATTCCTTTGGGTATATACCCAGTAGTGGAATTGCTGGGTCAAATGGTATTTCCGGTTCTAAATCTTTGAAGAATTGCCACATTGTCTTCCACAATGGTTGAACTAATTTACATTCCTACCAACAATGTAAAAGCATTCCTACTTCTCTGCAACCTCATCAGCATTTGTTGTTTCTTGGCTTTTTAAAAATGGCTTTTTAATAATCGCCATTCTGACTGGTGTGAGATGGTATCTCATTGTGGTTTTGATTTGCATTTCTCTAATGATAAATGATGTTGGAAGCAAAACACTCCTCAGCAAATGTAAAAGAACTGAAATCATAACAAACAGTCTCTCAGATCACAGTACAATCAAATTAGAACTCAAGATTAAGAAGTCCATTTAAAACCACACAATTATGGGGAAATTGAACAACCTGCTCCTGAATGACTCCTGGGTAAATAATGAAATTAAGGCAGATATCAGAAAGTTCTTTGAAACCAATGAAAACAAAGAGATAACACACCAGAATCTCTGGGATGCAGCTAAAGCAGTGTTAAGAGGGAAATGTATAGCACTAAATGCCCACACCCCAAACCTAGAAATATCTCAAATCAACACCATAACATCACAACTAAAATAACTAGGGAACCAAGAGCAAACAAATCCCAGAGCTAGCAGGAGACAAGAAATAACTCTAAGCTCAGAGCTGAACTGAAGGAGATAGAGATATGAAAAACCCTTCAAAAAAATCAATTTTCTCCTATATTTGGAGCTGTTTTGTTGAAAAAAAAATCAATAAAATAGACTACTAGCGAGACTAATAAAAAAGAAAAGAGAGAAGATTCAAATAAACACAGTCAGAAATGATAAGGGGGATACCACCACTGACCCCTCGGAAATACAAACAACCATCAGAGAATACTATAAACACCTCTATGGAAATAAACTGGAAAATCCAGAAATGGATAAATTCCTGGACACATATATCCTCCCAAGACTGAACCAGGAAGAAGTTAATTCTTCAATAAATTTTAAGTTGATATTTGTATATATTCTGAGATAAGGATCCAATTTCATTCTCTGTATGTGGATATCCAGTTTTCCCAATACCATTTATCTAAGAGAATATGCTTTTCCCATTGTGTTTTTTTGTACTATTTTTTAAAACCTGACATAAAATTCTATGCATTCATCATATATAATATAATGTTTTGAAGTACATATACGTTGTGGAATGGTTAAATCTAGCTAACCAGCAAATACATTACCTCACACAGTTATTATTTTTGTGTCAAGAACACTTAACACTCATTCTTTTTGCATTTTTAAAGAATACAATATATTATCATTCACTGTAGTCACCATGCTATACAATAGAGCTCTTGTACTTATTCTTCCTATCTAACCGTAATTATGCATCCTTTGACAAACACCTCCCCAAACTCCACTTGCCTGTAACTACTATAGCCTCTAGTAACCACCATTATAATCTCTACTTCTGTAAGATTAACTTTTTTAGATTCTACATATGAGTGAGATTATGCATTATTTGTCTTTCTGTACCTATCTCTCCCTTTAGATATTTCATTATTTGCTTTATATATTTAGAAGTTCTGATATTGGGTACATATAGATTTACAATTCTTATATCCCCTTGATGAACTGACCTCTTTATCGTTATGTAATTACTTTCTTTGTCTCTGTTTGCATTTTTTCACTTAAAGTCTACTTTGTCTGATATAAGTATAGCTACCTCCTACCTCTGCTGTCTCTAGGTTTCTATTTTTATGGAATGTCTTTTTCTTTCCCTTCATGTTTAACATATATGTGTCATTGAAGGTGAAATAAATCTCTTATAGGCAGTATAGAGTTGGGTGTTGGTTTTTTAAAATCTTTTCAGCTACTTCATGTCTTTTGACAGAAGAATATAATCCATTTACATTCAAGTTAATTATTGATAAGTAAGGACTTACTTCTGGCATTTAATTCTTTTCTGGCTATTTTGTAGATTCTTGTTTCTCTCTTCCTCTCTTGCTGTCTTCCTTTGTGGTTTGACGATTTTCTGTAGTAGTATATTTTTATTCCTTTCTTTCCATCTTTTGTGTATCTATAATAGGTTCTTGCTTTGTGATTACCATGAAACTTACATAAAACTTTTTTTATTTACTCAAAGCAGGCTATTTTAAGCCTATACCAACTTAACTTTGATTGCATAAAAACTACATTGTTACTCCCCTTTCACCATTTTATGTTTCTGATGCCACACTTTAAGTCATTGTAGAAAGTGTATTCCTTATTAAATTATTGTAGTTATAGTTGCTTTTAATAGATTTGTCTTTTCACCTCCATACTGGAGATATAATTGATTGGTAGAGAATAATGATAGTACTAGAATATTCTAAGTTTTGCTATGTGCTTACTTTTGGCAGTGATTTTTATACTCTTATATTACTAATTAGCATCCTTTTCTTTCAACTTAAAAAGCTACCTATAGCATTTCTTCTAAGACAGATCTAGTGGTGATGAACTCCCTCAGCTTTTGTTTGTCTTGGAAAGTATTTCACTTTTATTTTTGAATGGCAGTTTTTCCAGGTAAAGTACATTTGGTTGTCAGTTTTTTTTTTTCTTTTTCTTTCAGCACTTTAAATAAATCATCCCAATCTCTCCTGGCCTGCCAGATTTCTGTTGAGAAATCTGCTGATAGCCATATTGAGTCTCCCTTGTATGTAGTATGCTTCTTTCCTCTTGCTCCTTTGAATTATTTGTCTTTAATATTTGTTAATTTCATAATCATTCATACTGGTAAACTCTTCTTTGTGTTGAATTTGATTGGAGACCTCCAAGCTTTGTGTACCTGAATGTATCTTTTCTTAGATTTAAGAAGGTTTCAACCATTGTTTCTTTAAATAAATTTTCTATTCTTTTCTTTTTGTCTTCTGCTTCTATAATTCCTAGTATGTGAAAATTGGCTCTCTTTATATTGTTCTATAGATCTCATAGGCTTTCTTCATTCTTTCTTTTTCCTTTGAATGATTTCAAATGATCTGTCTTCACTAATCCTTTTTCTACTTGATCTAGTCTCCTGTTGAAGCTTGCTGTTGCATTTTTTTTTTAAGTTTAGTCATTGTATTTTTCAGTCTCAAAACTTTTATTTTGTAATTTTTTCAATCTCTGTTTAGCTTTTTATTTTTTCTTGTATTGTTTTTCTGACTACATTACTTTTTAAATCTATATTCTCTTATAATTTTCTAAGCTTCTTTAGAATAATTATTTTGAATTATTTGTCAGGCAATTTGTGTATTCCCAAATCTTTAGAATCAGTTACTAAAAGTTTATCATGTTTTTTGGTGGTATCATGTTTTCCTGATTCTTCATGATCCTTGTATTTTTATGCAAATGTCTGTGAATATGAAGAAGCAGTTGCCTCTTCCAGACTTTATGGACTGACTCTGGTTAGGAAAGACCTTCACCTGAGAAGTAGTGGAGGAGAGGCATACTGGGGAATGCTGTGGTACTGTTTCTACTTGTGTGAGGCACCAAGTATGGGTGTGCACAGTGGCTCCAGTTCCAGGGGTGGGGCGCTGAGTTTTGTCAGCTTCAGCAACTAGGGTCTCTGACGTTGGTACCTGCATGGACCTTGGTCGCAGGAGCTGTGGGAGGGCTGCAGAGGTTGGGAGGTCTGTTAGGGGGGTTATCAGTTGTGTTTCTTTGTCTAGTGATAGGGGTCAGGTCTAGTTGCAGTGGAGGCCAGAGCCAGTTGTGTGCACATGCTTCACTCCAGAAGTCATCTGTAGGCACATCCATGGCAGCAGAAGCCAGCTATAGGCTTGCACATGGTGATGAAGACTGAGGGCAAAGGCCGGGTTGGGCCTGACTATGGGTGCAAATATGACAATGGGGGTTGTCAGCTTGCACGTACACCATTACAGAGGCCATCTGGGCTGACGACAGGGGTTAGGCTGTTTGTATGTGTATGGGCAGCTCCACGGTCAAACTAAAAGTGTGTGTGCATGTGCAGCTGTGGGAGACAGGGCTGGAAGCATACAGTAGCCTTTTTGGAGATTCTCTTAGGTTCTGCAATCTATGTTTATGTCTTTTGTTAAATTTGGGAGGTTCTTAGCTTTTATTGATATTTTTTTCAGTCCTCACCTTTATCTTCTTCTTACTCGATACTATTGACACAATCTCAAATATCAGTGATAATGACACATTATCTAGCATCTTTTTAAGCCTCCGTATATACCACACGGTTAACTGGAAAATGCCTTGAGGGAAACATGTACTAAGAATTCATGGATCGCCTTAATGTGTTTTTATTATCTCTAGACTGTTACCCCTCAAGTTTTAGCTTTTTATGTTTCTCTGAGGCCTGAACATAGCTGTTTATATTTTTATGCCTCCCTCATAGTGCTTCTTGGTTGGTGTGACATTAGCTACTCTAACAAGAAGAAGCCACTTCAAATGGATTAAGAAAATAATGGGCCGGGCGCGGTGGCTCAAGCCTGTAATCCCAGCACTTTGGGAGGCCGAGATGGGCGGATCACGAGGTCAGGAGATCGAGACCATCCTGGCTAACACGGTGAAACCCCATCTCTACTAAAAAAAATACAAAAAACTAGCCAGGCGAGGTGGCGGGCGCCTGTAGTCCCAGCTACTCGGGAAGCTGAGGCAGGAGAATGGCGTGAACCCGGGAGGCAGAGCTTGCAGTGAGCTGAGATCCGGCCACTGCACTCCAGCCTGGGTGACAGAGCGAGACTCCGTCTCAAAAAAAGAAAAAAAAGAAAAAGAAAAATAATGTTCTGGGAACTTCTAAAAATCCTTTGTTTAGGTGTTTGGCTTCCTCTTGTTAGAGTAGCTTAAAAAGCTGGTGGCAAAAAGATTAAATGAAGCAACCATTTTATTTACCATGAAAGATACATAGGACAGGGGGATATGTTTTACTCATTCCTGTATCACAAACATAATTTTTGTCTCATAGATTGTGGCTTAATGAATATTTGTGGCATCAATGCATGAATAAATGAGAAAACCGGCAAGTATTTTCATTTACTAAGTAGCCTGAGGGAAGTCAGGCTGAGAGTTGTTAATGGAATAATATGTATCCTAAAATTTTCATGAATTCTAAATTAGTTAACTGCTAAATATTTTGTAATGGAAAATGATGTAATTAAATGAGCTCTAGACTGGGAGCCAGATATCTCAGATTTTTTTCTCTGTAACCTTAGAAAGATTACTTTACCTTTTTTGAAGGAAGGTATTGGACAGCAAAACCTCAAAACTCTAACTTTGTATTATATTATGGGTTTTATCACAGCAATAAGAAGGAAATTACCATTACTGAAATGCCATGGTGACAATAGGTATATAAATACAAGGGTAGGGACTTTTTATTCTTTTTGTTCATTCTCAAGGATGATGTAGGGTGAGGTGAGTAGTGACTATAAGGCATACCTGTCATATAGAGACAGACATTTTATATACGCAGTTTTAACCCAGTAACTACGCTGAATATCCACAGTGTGCTCTAGTTGGCAGGAAATATATAGTATTAATGGTTAAGGATTGAAGAACTCAGTTTTAAGGGAAAAAAAATGAAGAAAAGGGGAATATTGCATTTTAACAATATTTTATTTACCTTTGGGCTATTTGCTTTACCTGGAGACTGAAAGAAAGATACATACCTAGGACTGGAGGTAGAACTGAGAATAACATGTCCCAGGGCACCTGGTGGGAATGATATTTAACATTGGTAGGGAGGAAGAGTCAAAGTTATGCTTTACTAGTTTCTAAATTTTAGCAATAAGTGGGTGCATTAGTGGAGCATGTGTTTGGCTCCAAGCTAAGCTTTTTTTCTTAATAATTACAACAGCAGTTCCGGATGCACTAACATATAAACCACTCTTGTTCCAGCCTGAAACATAAATAGGGCCAAAGTACCTCTAAACTAGTGGGACGTATTCTTTCAACATGGTGGACCCTTTCTTAACTCTTCTACATGCCTAGTTATGTGCTGCTTCTGAGACAACCAAGACATGGTTCTATCGCTTTGGCCCAAAGTATATCATCAATTTGAAATGAAATTGAGTTTCTGTCATGCTGCTCTATCTGTGAGGATTAGATAGTTTAAAACATAAAAATCAATGTGCTGTAACTGAAGTTAGGAAAATATGACACCATCAGCAGTAAGACACAAAGATAGGATTTAGTAAATACCTGCCTGTCCTGGACTTCTCCAGGGAATGACAGAGCCTAAACTTTGGCAAATATACTAGGAATTTTAATAGAATCACCTTTGCTGAAGTTATGTTTTATCAAGCAGATATAGTCTGCATCTTGGGGTTTGGTGCTGGGCATGTATTAGAAAATTCTTGACTGCCTAAGACATTTTATTCAACAGGTTAAGTCAGCTTAGTACAAAAGTCTTCTTTTTTATTTTATTCTTGTCCTGGGCCTGGTCGTTTAATTCCTTTAAGCAGCAGCATTGGAGAATAAAGTGTCAAGCATTTCATTTTTCTGTTCATTTGTGAGTGCTAGCAAAAATAATCAATATGAAACAAAATATGGTTTACTATTTTTTTAGATAAAGAAAAGAAAATTAAGTTTTTCTTTAATGAACACAAATAAACAAAGCTGCATTAAAAATAGTAAAACTTTTCTGTGCCTTCTAATCATCCTGTATCCAGGGCCCCAGTATTTGCAAATTTGATATTATTGCTTTTCTAGGTGCTCACAAAATTGGTATTTACTTATTCAAATTTGCAACCTTTGAACTGCTTAAGTTGACAATTTATTTTCTTATATTAATCCTTAAGACAAAGAAAATTATCTCTGCTTTGTGTTATTTTCTTACATAGACTTACCCACTTAAAAAAAAAAAAAAAAGAAAAAACAAAGTAAGAAAAACGAAAAGAAAGCAAAAAACTGATATTCTCACTGTGCCAAGCCTAGTTAGAGATTTATTTTTTCTTAAACTTCTGAACCTTGGTTTAAACTATTACAAGCCCAATCCTATATTTTTTTAATCTATTCCTGTGTAATAAACTATCCCAAAGCTTAGAACTTAAACAATGAATGTTTATTAGCTCACTTTCTGTGGGCCAGGAATCTGAGCATAGCTTAGCTGGGCACCTTCCGAAGCTCAGTGTCTCTTGGAAGGCTGTAATCCAGGTGTTGGCCAGGCTGCAGTCATCTCATGGCTCAACTGAGAGCAGATCTGCTTCAAGTTCACTTCTGTAGCTATTAGCAGGATTTAGGGACTCACTGACTATTGTCTGCAAGTGTAAGTTTCTTGCTGTGTGGGCCTTCTCACAGTAAAAAGGTAACTTTTCCTAGAGCAAGGTTTTTGAAAAAGAGAGAGAAGCAAGAGTGGGCATCTCCAGGGTCGAAACCACAGTAGTTCTGCAGCCTAATCTTGGAAGTGATATACCATCACATCTGCCATATTCTATTAAATAGAAGCAAACCAATAAGTCCCGCCCACACTTAAGGGGAAGGTATAACATGAGAGTATGAGTACCAGAAGGTGGGGATTGGCGAGGCCCATGTTAGATACTGCTTGTCACAATTACCCTCCACCAAAATCACTCACCTTTCTATCCATGGCCTTTACAAATGCTACAATGCTCATCTTGGACTTCTCTCTCTTTGAAGCCTTATTCAGCTTTATGGAGTATTATTTTTATCTCCTCGGAGTGCTAATAGAACACATGGTTAGTATTTATCTAGATATTAAGCATGTATTAGTGGAATTTCAGATATTCTCTCAGATATCGCTGCCTCATCATCTCAGAGTATACATTCCTGGTGAGGAGACCATATCTCAAGTTCATCTTGGCTCACTCTACCTCAATGTTTGGATCAATGCTTCTCACTTAGCTGACATTCAGTGAGTACCTGTTTCTGTGGCTAAGTCCTTTAAAAAAATGCCACAGGTACTTGAGAAGAATGCTGAACTGGAATTGAACCATTTCTAAAGTGTTACTAACGTAGCACTCTGGAACTCTTCCAATAAATCCATAGAGCAGTGAGTACCCATCTCAGTACAATGAACACCATCTATGCTAGAGGAGCCAGCAATTTTAAAGAAGATATCCGAGTTTCTCAGAAACCGCTCTGTAATATCTGTCACTTAAAATTCTGGTCACTTTAACAGTTATAAGTTCTGGCAAAACAGTACAAAGGAGATGTAGAAGATGTATTCTCTCTCAAAAAGAGGCTCTGACCTAAATTCAGACCATCCTGGCTGTAAGCTTGTGAGCTTCCAAACACTTAGAGGCATTCAAGGCTTAGAGCATTAGCTCTTGAAAGTGGGGGTGTTCACACAAGTCAAAAATGTAAACCACTAAAGTGGTTTCTTCTGGAAGATTCTGATCTTTCCATGTCTGTACTTTGTAGCATCAAATGGCTTTGGGGTCCTGAAATTAATATCCATTCTCTATAGATAGCCACCTCTCTCCAGATCCTTTTGTTTCCTTTTGTGCTGAATGTACTGCTTTTTCATCCAAATAAACTTGTTCAGAATTTTGAATTTGGACTGTTTGAAAAACAGTAAGGTTTTGGAGTTAACTGGAAGGAAAGAGGTGATCCAAGAGGGCCTCTACCTCACCTACACACACTTATACACATACACTTATAGCACACTTTGTTGGCATTTGAGAAAATGACATTTGTCATATTCTCCTACAAAAATCTTTGACTTAGCAACTGGAGTAAAGAAAGCAATATTAATTCACTTTTAGACTATGGGAAACCCAGAGGGGTGAGAGAGTGGGGAAGACATAGGGGATGAGAAATTACTTAATAGGTATAATCTACACTATTCAGGTAATGGTTTCACTAAAAACTCAGACTTCACCACTACGCAATATATCCATGTAACAAAACTGCATGTCTACCCCCTTAAATTTACATTAAAAAACAGAAAAAATCGAACTATCACATGTACTCAAATATATACAATTATTATGGAGCAATAAAAAATAATTAAATAAAAAGAGTGGGTTAAAAGGGAACATGCCTTAGGATAGGCTCATTCCTAGTGAATAGTATAGAATGATATTTCTCCAAAAGGTCTGTGGGAATAGGAATAATGGGAAGCGAGAAGATCTCCTTGACATCTAGGTCTGACAGACTCCAAGACAAAGTGTAATTAATCATGTGTAGAATATTGTTTAAACTTCAGTCAAATGGTTGCTTTCCTCTAATATCTTGGGTGGTCCGCTTCACTTCAGGTGAAGAAGAGTTTTTTTTTCTATGCTAGGAGGCAGAAGGACCAGGACTCCTAGGTTACAAAGTGCTTCAAAAAAATTTCTGCCACTAGGTATGATTAAACTAAGAGGGCTAACAAATTTAAAAATATGAGCAATAGTAAAATCATTTTCAACTACACACTTGACTAAGTAATACTCTACATGACAATGTAGAAAGACAATATTTGTCATAGAAAATAGATCATTATACTTTGTTTCTGTAAAGCATTTCTGTTTTTCAAATTGCCTTCATGTATGTATCTCATTTTACCCATGACATTTTGTTGTTGAAAGAATAAATGGAAAAAAACTCATGTTTATTTATATAATAATGAATGTATGTATCTCAAGCAGAGTTCATTTTAAGTAATATGGAGAAATATATACAAATAAAGAAAAGCCTAACACTGGAGTACCAAGAATAATTGAGTATGCTCTGTAGGGAAGATGAGTTAAAATATACAGAGCAAAACCTGCTGCTTTTTTTTTTTTTTTTTTTTTTTTTTTTTTTTTTTTGAGACAGAGTCTCGCTCTGTCACCCAAACTGGAGTGCAGTGGCCGGATCTCAGCTCACTGCAAGCTCCGCCTTTCGGGTTTACGCCATTCTCCTGCCTCAGCCTCCCGGGTAGCTGGGACTACAGGCGCCCGCCACCTCGCCCGGCTAGTTTTTTGTAGTTTTTAGTAGAGACGGGGTTTCACCGGGTTAGCCAGGATGGTCTCGATCTCCTGACCTTGTGATCCACCCACCTGCTGCTTTTTATAAAAAAAAAAAAAAACTAATCTTCCTGCCTCCAGTTTCTTACCATTGTAATAATTTCAGTACACTAAACTGCACCTGCAGGGTAGGCCTCAGTTTCCCACCACTCATCTTCTATTTACCCAGTTCCCTCTACCTTCTCCATTTTTTGCTGGATCTAAAAACTTTCAAGATCCAGCTCAAATACCTTTTCCATAAAGTTCTTAACCACCTTACTAGTTGAAAGCAATGACTTCCTTGTATTTCCAAAGCATTTTATTTCTATTTGTCTCATGATATTTATCATTTATTCTGTACTAGAAATGCATTATATATGTATATATGCATATGTATATCGGTATCATATATATGTGCATACATTTATATTCCTCTAGTATATTCTGCTACGTAATCTTCTCGGAAGGGTCTTCTTTTTCCTCTGTAATGTATGCAATCATGCAGTAGACTTTTAAGAAGGATTTTCAGGTTAGAATGTTCAAGCATACAGATGATACAAATGATAGTGCCTTATAATTTTTTTAAGTTATATTTTCTTAGAATTACCAGATCACATATTGTCAAAACATAATATCCTCAAATTTATAGAGTGTTAGGGTTTGGAGATCAAGCTCTCTTATTTCCCAAATGTAGAACCTCGAGTCTTGAAAGGAGAGGTCATTGGCTTAGGGTCACAAAGCTAGTTGGTAAAAACCCCAGGGTAGAATTCTGGGATGCTGACGCTGAAGTCAGTGCTATCACATCAGCCTGCACTGCCTCTCTCAGGAGTTGAGATGGATCTCAGGTGACTCTTCCAACAGACTCTGTTAAATTATATTCATGTATTACTTACCTTTTTCATTTTTATTCAGTTCTTTGACAGAGTCACAGTTGATGCAAGAAAAGGCTTTGTAGCAAAATTGTAGTATTGATACTCGCCACTACTAAAAGCTACAGACGGTAATATCTATTACTGGAGAAATTAATCAAATGGGAATGGATGATGTGCTGAAGAGATTTGCACCTTAATCCATGGATTAACTTTTGTTATGTTTATGTCGGTGATTTGAAACAAGTCTAAAATCTATGAAATCTCTTTTTAAATTGTTGCACACTAGAGTAAAAGGGGTTACACAGGATCTGAAGTACAACAAATGGATATATTTATTGATCAGATTTTTTTGCTTTGATAATGTTGCAAGGGATGAATTGGATGTCACAAAATTTATTGCCTTATGCAGAGGAAGACTTAACCAAATTATGCAATATTGACTATAGTAATTGGGTTATAAGAACCCCCAGATACCTAAATCCATTGCAGAATTGCCCAATGTGCCCAAGTACTGAAAACTCTTAAATGGATGTACATCTGCTCAGAACCAAAACATATTGTTGCTAAGTATCTTTCAAACTTTTATTTTTATAATTTAATAAGTCTTTTACACTACATTACATAATTGGGGGATGGCAGGAGAACATTGAACAGAGATGGCAAAAACACATTGAAAGAATATGAAATAACTGAATTATCAAGACTGCCTTCTTGAGAGCCTTCAAAGTGTGACATATGTATAAGCCAACATTGTCTTTTGAGAGAAAGATATACACACTTTACTCCATATCTTCTTTACTGATCTTTTGTGATTTCGTTTCACAAACTCAGTGTCTTCCTTTTTATTATCTTTTCTACAAGGAATCAGCTAACTTCTGCAGTTGGCAGTGATTCTTTAGCTAACTCTCTCCAGATTTCATTAATAATATGGATTTCTTTACCCTAGTAGAGGTCACTAACTATTCCTGGGTCCACCTTTTACTTGGAAAACACCAAGACCTTTTACCCTTTATATGCTGTGTTTACCCTTTTTGGGCTTTTCTTCATAGAATCTGTGTCCAGGTTTTTGACATTCTTTGGCGCTATTCCTAAATCTCTGGCTAGGTTGGTGTTTTACAGAATATAAAATATTCGGAATACTTCATTCATCATTGTACCACAATGCAGAGAATTTCTAGAAATTAAATTGTCTATGGAAATATGACTACAGGGTCTCAAAATTTTCAAAAGTTCCAACCATTCTGGAGGAGTCACTAACCTCAAATGCAGAGATCATGTTGTCTTATTAAAGCAATAGAGGATTCAGGCTGGGCGTGGTGGTTCATGCCTGCAATCCCAGCACTTTGGGAGGCCAAGGAGGGCAGATCACTTGAGCTCAGGAGTTTGAGATCAGCCTGGGCAACACAGCGAAATCCTGTCTACCAAAAATACAAAAAGTTAGCCGGGTGTGGTGGCTCGCACCTGTGGTCCCAGCTACTTGAGAGGCTGAGGTTGGAGAGTTACTTTAGTCCCAAGAAGCAGAGGTTACAATGAGCCAAGATTGCGCCACTGCACTCCAGCCTGGGTGACAGAGTGAGACTCCTTCTCGAACAAAAAAAAATAAAGAGAGAGAGAGGATTCACATCTCGATAAATGTTGTTAGCCAAGTGTACAAACTTCCTTAAGATAAAATTATGCATTTCTCTGCTTTAGTATTTGAAATAGGATTCAGTTGAATTTGGCTCTGGAATGAAAATGTCACATTGGCATTTTCACTACGAGTAACCTTTTATTGCCTTATTCCCCCTGTATTGTTCATAGGTTTACCTCCTTAGAATAGCTAATTTAGCTAACCCTCTCAGTGTGATAGGGTGGCAGATTTCCTGAACCTGTGAAAAAGAATAAGATCTGAGTGATTCAGAGTGGCTTAAACCTGGGTCCCTACATAACCTTAGCAACATGGAGACTGTGCTTTCAAGGCAGTGTGCTCTTTAAGGAATAAGTTCCAGTATAACTTATTTTGTTGTGAATTTTATATTAAACTAATTATGAAGTTTATGAATAGACATAATCATTTGCTCTTTATTATGATGAATGCAGAACGATGGCTAGAATTTTGCTAATTGGAGACTTGGTAAGAAAGATGATACAAGAGGTTGGGAAAACAAGTTATGCGGAGTTGGAACTGATATGGCATATACAAGAAACTGGGAGGAGAGTGCACTTTACAAGCAACATTCTTCTAAAAAATTTTTTTGTCTAGTTTATTCTTGATTTTGCACAAGACTTCTTGTCTGTACAATAAAGCCTAATAAATAATTAATTTTAAAACCCTCTGGATTTTATAAATCAAATGTTTTGCTTAATTCATTAAAACTGTGCCTTTTTATTATGGAAAAGTTTCAACAAACACAAAAATACAATAATTTATTAATCCCTTAAGTCCTCATTGTACTGATTGAGCAATCATTAGCTCGTGGTAAACCTTGTTTTTTCTCTCACCCATTCCCTACCATCTCATATTCCGAAGCAAATCATAGATATTGTATCTTTATATCAGTAAATGTTTCAGTATGGATCTCTAAAGATAAAAGCTTTTTTAATCATCAAAAGAAGGAAATTATCACAATTAAATATTTTAAATAACCCCTTAATAAAATAAAATGTCTAATCAATGTTTCAATTGTCACATGCCACTGACATAAATTTATTTTTGTTTTAGAGTTTGTTTGAATCCATGTGCAAATAAAGCTACAAAATGCTATTGAAAAAATGTCTCTTAAGACTTAGAAAAATTATGTATTTTATTTTGAGGTAATTGGTAGCTACATGCGGTTTTAAAGAAACAATTCAGATCCTGTGTATCCTTTATCCAGTTTCTTCCACTAATAATAACTTACAAAGCTATAGTATAATATCACAGCCAGAATATTGACACTAATACAATCAAGATACAGAACATTTCCATCACCACCCTATCCCACTTGTACTTTTATAGCCACACCCACTTACCCTCTCACATCCAACTCCTAATTAACCCTGACAACTACAAATCTGTCCTACATTTATATAGTTTTGTCATTTCAAGAATGCACACTATAAAAATTGAATCACACAGTGAGTAAGCTTTTGGGATTGGCTCTTTTGTTTACTCAGCGAAATTTTTTGGAGATTCATCCAAGATGTTGACTGTATCAATAGTTCATTCATTTCTATTATTTTGTAGGATGTATTCCAAAATGTGGATGTAAAAGAGTTTGTTTATTCATTCACCTATTGAAGGACATTTGAGTTATTTCCAGTTTTTGGCTATTATGAATAAAACTACTATAAATATTTATAAATACAGATTTTTGTGTGATCATAAGTTTTCATTTTTCTGGGACAAATGCCCAGGATTGCATTTTCTGGGTCATATAGTAGTTGCATGTTTTGTTTTTTGAGAAACTGTCAAACTATTTTCCAGAGTAGCTGTACCATTTTACATTCCTACCAGCAGATGGGTCCAATTTCTTCACATCCTCACCAGCATTTGGTATTTTCACTATTTTCATTTTAGCTATTCTGATAGCCATGTAGTGATATCTCATGGTGGTCTCAATTTGCACTTTCCTAATGGCTATACTGATGTTCCTGTGCTTATGTACCATCCGTATATACTTTCCAGAAAAATGTATGTACATCTTTTATCCTTTTCCTTATTGTATATTTTTTAAACTATTGAATTTTGAGACATTTTATATGTTTGAAATACTAGTCTTTTGTTGGCTATGTCATTCACAATTGTTTTTTCAACTTTTTAGTTTTTTTTTTTCATCTTTACATCTTTTTAAAAACAAACATTTTGAATCTTCATGAAATGTAATTTATCAAGCTTCCCCTTGATGGATCATACATTTGTTGTCAAGTCTAAGAAATTTATGCATGGTCCTCAGTCCTCAGTATTTTCATATATATATGTGTATATATGTGTGTGTATATATATATAGTTTTATAGTTTCTATTTTACCTTTTAGTCTCTGATCAATTTTTTGTTAATTTTTGTATAAGGAGTGAGTGGTGGGCCAAAGTTAACATTGTTTGTTCTGTTTATTATGACTTTATTGTTTTTGTCTAAGATATATTTATTTTTTGAACCTTTAATGTTCTAAAATAATTTCATTGAAGTGTCTTCTTTCATGGTATATTTATTGAGATATAATTCACACACTATAAAATTCACCCTTTTAAAGTGAACAATGCAGTAGCTTTTAGTAAACTGATAAAAATGTTCTACCATGACCACTATTAATTCCAGAAAATTTTCATCATTCCAGAAAAAGCCACACTGTCCCTTTTAGTAGTCATTTCTATTCATGCTTCCTCCCAGCCTCTGGAAATAACTAACTTTCTTTAAGTCTCTACTTATTTGCCTATTTTAGATACTTCATATTAATAGATCCATAAAAGGTATGACCTTTTGTGTCTGACCCCTTACAATTAGCATAATGTTTTCAAGGTTTAACCAAATTGTATAAGTATAAGCACTTCTTCATTCCTTTTTATGACGGAATATATTCAGTTGTGTAGCTATAGTACATTATGTTTATACTTTCATCAGTTGATGGACATTTGAGTTGTTTTAACTTTTTGACTATTATGAATAGTGCTGCTATGAATATTTATGTAAAAGTTTTTGTATAGACATATATTTTTAATTCTTTGGTGTTTACAACAGAGTGGAACTCCATGTTTAACTTACTGAGGAAGTGTCAAACTATTTTCTAAAGCATCTGCATCATTCTACATCCCCACTACCACTACAGGAAGGGTCTATTTTCTCCATATTCTCTCTAATGCTTGCTGATTTCTTTATTTTGGGGGTATGTGATTTTGATCATTGTGGTTTTGATTTGTAGTTCACTAGGGAATCAAGTCCTTATTAACCACTTGTATATGTTTTTTGAAGAGATGTTTATTCACATCCTTTGTCCATTTTTAAGTTGCATTAATTATATATTAATTTTAGGACTATAAGTTATTTGTATATTCTGCATATGAATTCTTTATAATAAATATGATTTGCAAATCTTCTTTCCCATTCTGTTGGTTGTCTTTTCCATTTATTGATAGTGCCCTTTGAAGCACGGCAATTTTTAATTTTGATGAAACCTTATGTATGTTTTATTTTGTTGCTTATATTTTTGATGTCATTTCTAAGATATCATTTCCTAATTGAATATTACAAAGGTTTATGCCAATATTTTTAATGATAGTTTGATGCTTTTAGTCTTACATTATGGTCTTTGATTTTATAGTTTCCGTTTTTGTTAACATTTTGTGATAATTTTTGTATATGGTGTGAAGTTGGGGATCAATTTAATTTATTTGCCTGTTGATAGGCAGTTATTCCAGCACCACTTGTTGAAAACACCATTTTCCCTGTTGAATAGTTTTGACATCTTTGTCAAGAATCAACTGACCATAAATGTCAGATTTTATTTCTTAACTTTCAACTCTAATCCATTGATATATATGTCTCTTTTAATGCCAGCACCACAGAGTCTTGATTGCTGTAGCTTTGTAGGAAGTTCTGAAATCCAAAAGATTATTTTGACTATTTGGGGTCATTGCATTTCCATATGAATTTTAAGGTAACCTTATCAATTTCTGCAATTAAGACAGCTAGAATTTTGACAGGGATTGCATTGAATCTGTAGTTCAATTTGAGTAGTATTGCTCTCTTAACAATATTACGATTTCCAATCTATGGACAAATCTATGAACAGCAGATACCTACTTTTTCACAGCTTTATTGAGGTGAATTGTTATACAAAGTTGTACATGTTTAATGTATACAATTTGATAGATTTGAACATATCTATACACGCATGAAACCATCCCCACAATCACAGTAATAAATGTATCCATCATCTACAAAAGTTTACTTTTGCTCCCACCCCCTTTTTGGTAGTAAGAACACAACTTGAAATCTACCCTCTTAGCAAATTTTAAGTGTACAATAAATACAGGCACTATGTTGTACAGCAGATCTCTAGAACTCATTCATCTTGAATAATAGAAACTTTATACCCTTTGAACTACAACTACTCATTTTCCCCTCCCCTGACCCTCATAATCATCATGATTCTCATGCATCTATGAATTTGATTATTTCTGATACCTATTTCTAAGGTAATGTTGGCCTCTTAAAATGAGTTTGAAAGTGTTTTCTCCTCTTCAGTTTTTTGGAGGAGTTCAAAAAGGACTGACATTAATTCTTTAAATGTTTGGTAGAATTCACTAGTGAGGCCCTCTGATCCAGGACTTTTCTTTTAGAGAGGTTTCTGATTACTGATTCGGTTTCTTTACTTATTATTGGTCTGTTCAGATTTTTCATTTCTTTAAAATTCAATCTTGGTAGGTTGTATGTTTTCTAGGAAGTATCCACTTATTCTAAGTTTTCTAATTTGTGTATATTTCACAGTAATTTCTTATTATCCTTTTAATTTCTGTGATATCAGTTGTAATGCCACCTCCTTTATTTTCCATTTTATTTATTTGAATCATGTCACTTTTGCAGTCTTATTAAAGGTTTGTCATTTTTTCATCTGTTCAAAAAACCAACTTTTAGTTTAATCATTTTTTTTCCTAGCTTTTCTATTCTATTTTGTTTATTTCTGCTCTAATCTTTTTTTCCCTCTTATTCTGCTAATTTTAGGTTTAGTTTTCTTTCCTCTAGTTTCTTGAGGTATAAAGTTAGATTGTTAATTTGAGGTCTATTCTCTTTTCAATTTAGGCATTAATCGCTATAAACTTTCTTCTTAGCTCTGCTTTTGCTGCATCCGATAAGTGTTGATATGTTGTACTTTCATTTTCGTATGTCTCAAGATATTTTCTGATTTCCCTTTTATTTGTTCTTCAACCCACTGGTTTCTCAAGAGTGTGTTGTTTAGTTTCCATATATTTGTGAATTTTCCCTTTTTTCTAGGGGAAATTCAGCTGGTTTTTGTTTTCTTTATATATATATATTAAAATATATATTCTTTATATATATAAATATATATATTTATATATATTATATATGTTTTTATATATATTATATTTTTATATATTAAACATATAAAAACATATATATTATATATAAAGAATATATATTATTATATAATATATTTATATATATAATTTTTGAATTTTAATGTCACAACACCTTCCAATCTTATGAAGGATACTTTACCTTTATAGAGTATGTGAATAACAGTGCACAAAAATCCCTCCCAATTTTAATGCCTGTTTTCAAGTTTTCCCATCATACTTTCTAGTGAGAACCTATAGTGATTGGGAGTTCTTCTGCTTTCAGGTCTGTCATATGCTCTTTTGCTTGCCTCTACATTTTTCTGCAGTGATGCCACGTGGGCCTTGCAGCTGTTGGTAGTCTGTTTCTAACAACTCATTTTTAGGTATTTACTGAAAAGTTTTTCACCTACTATTGTGGTGGACAGTATTCATGGGTTTTAAATTTTTTCATCCTATTTGCTTTGGCACCAACACTATTTTCATATATTTCCAGAGATTAAAGTTTAATGCTTTTACCTCTACTTGGCTATAGCTCTACTGGATTACATTGTTTCTTCTGCTCTTTAAGATTTTTTTTTTTCTTGATTGACTCTTGCAAAGAAATTGCCATAACAGTAGAAAAATGGATTCCTTGTTTACATGTCTTTTTGAGTTTATATTCTAGAATACTGGGTTTCAAAATGTTTTGACATTTACTAAATATCACATATACATACAAGGAGTATGTGTATTCATGTGTGAGAAACAAAAAATTTATGCTGGTGATGACACAAAAACACATAATTGATCAAGATTTATAATTTGGAAATTTTTTTAGACAGTATGCTAAAGGAAAGTGTGGGAAAGAATGTAAATCTTGCTAAACTTCTTGTGGAGAGCCGACTTTTCTATGCGGATTAGATAATTAAGCAGTAAAAACCTAGTAGCGATATCTTATTCGAAGAGAAAGAACCAAACCCCCAGGATGGGGAAAATGTTCCCTTATTATAAAAAACAATAATCATCATATGGAAAGTGAACCACAACTATCTCATCACTGGATTTTGCTAAGCTATAAGAAACAAAAGATGGTTTCTACATTAGGTAAATAAACAAAGGATAATTACGTTTTCCCTCTAACTTTATTGAAGTATTATTGACAAATAAAAATTTTATATATTCAAAGTGTACAGCATGATTTGTTGCGTGCATGCATTATTTAATGATTACTACACCGAATTAATTAACACATCCATCACCACACAGTTACTCTGTGTGTGTGTGTGTGTGTGTGTGTGTGTGTGTGTGTGTGTGTGTGTTTAGGACACTTAAGATTATATCCACTTGGTAAATTAACTATAGTCACCATGCTGTACATTAGAGGATAGTTACTTAATTATAAGATAAGAGTTAAGCACCAGTTAGCAGAAGAGAAAGCCTATGGTAGACAAAGACTTCTGTCAAGAGCAGAAGAGATATGTGCTTTCAATAATTCAAAAATATGCGATAAGGTATACAGAGGTAGAGTTTTGTCATAGAAAAGTCACTGTAAAATCAAGATGTCTTCTTTGCTAGTTTAGAAATAGAACTAGTGTTACATTTAAGCAGTAATTGCTGGCAATTAAAATATTTTGGAAATGTAACTAACTTCTGCATATATGTTTGCTTTTCTTTTAAAATACTCGAAATCCTTATCTATCAAATTGGACAAATTAAGAAACATGTAAGTAACCAACAAAAGAACAATTAAATTGCTTATCATTGGTGAGCAAGAATCTGTTACTTTTTCTTATAAGCCCTTTATTTGTGAGCAAATTTGTTAAGTACTTTGAGAAAATATTTTTAAAATAAAAATACAATTAATTATTAAAACTGTATACCATTTTCTAGCATAAAATTATTAGAGTTTAATTTATTATTAGGCTTCAGTTAATATAGCCCTATTTCAATAAAAAATGAGACTTTGGAAAGATATAATTTCTTTGATTTGTTACCTACCACTTGAAATTTTCTATTTAAGCCATATGATTACCGCCACCCACATGCCATCTGGTGGCACTTATCCAGATGGCACAGAGGAAGTAATAAGCCTCTAAAATTTTGCCCTATAAATCCAAAGCAAGAATGTGCTAATAAACAGCTTCACATTGTTGAATAACGATGCTGCATTTTCTGTCTTTTAAAAACATTTTAATTATAGTTAATTAAACATTAACAAAAACCTTCACTTCTGCTTAGTATGGTTAGATTGAAATTTTGGGTCTTATAGCAAAATGACTAGATTACATGCAGACAAGATTCACTCTGTCAACCTCAATTCCTATTTTTGGTGGGTTTCCAAAACATAAGACAATGTTGTTATGTCATATCTTGTTAGTCATAAAGTTGCTGCAGAAACTTGACTCTGTTTTATGTGAACTCTTAGAACAGTGGTTCTGAGCTTTGGTTGTATAATAGAACACCTGAGGTGCTATGAAAAATCCTGATGACAGACTACACTTTCAATGAATTATATAAAACTCTCTAGGGGTGTGACTAAGGCATCTGAATTTTTAAGGCTTTCCAGATGTTGGCAATGTGCAGCTAAGTTTGAAAAAACACTGTCCTAGAAGATTGTGTTTATTTAATCTAAAAATGTATACCTGTGGTGATAAAGTACTTTGAAGAATTTTAAATATATGAAAGGCATATTGGAAATAACTAAGTCGTAATTTTGAGAATTGAAACAAAGAAAGATGATAAGACTTATATACTTTGGTGGTATATTGAGATATAAAGCAAGGTTAAAACCAAACCTTTTATGTGGGTTAGATCTAATCATATTTTTAAAACAATATTAGCCATCCAGTCCAAAAAACCAATATATAGCCAAAAGGATATGAATGATATCAGCTATTTAATACAAATGGGAGAAATGAACCTCTCTTACAGAAAGAATGACTTTCCTAAGGACATAATATAAGTTCTTAAATTGAGGCCAGGCAGGGTGGCTCACGCCTGTAATCCCAGCACTTTGGGAGGCCAAGGTGGGTGGATCACCTGAGGTCAGGGGTTCGAGACCAGCCTGGCCAACATGGTGAAACCTCGTCTCTACTAAAAATAGAAAAAGTAGCCAGGCGTGGTGGTGGGCTCCTGTAATCACAGCTATTTGGGAGGATGAGACAGGAGAATCGCTTGAACCAGGGAGGCAGAGGTTGCAGTGAGCAGAGATCGTGCCATTGCACTCCAGCCTTGGCAATAAGAGCAAAACTCCATCTCAAATAAATAAATAAATAAATAAAAATTTAAAAGCTCTTAAATTGAGTGCAACAAGACTTTTTTTTTTTAACACATAGGAAAATAAACATCGTAGGGAAAAAAACAGATTATACATGCATTGTGTTTTCTCCAAGCATCTACTATAGTGTTAATCTACCCAGTTATCTTTTTCACAATGTTTTGCCCATATATCTCTTTGTGTGTAAGTTTCTGTTTAAATTTGCATAATTTCTGATAATTTTACTTAACGTTGTTTTGTTATTTTATATTTATATGTATTTTTGTAATACAGGCACACCTCAGTTTATTGCACTTCACTTTATTGTGCTTTGCAGATCCTGAGTTTTTACAAATTGAAGGTTTGTGCCAACTCTGTGTCAAGCAAGTCTATTTGTGCTATTTTTCCAGCACTGTGTGCTCTCTTCATGTCTCTGTGTCACATTTTGGTAATTCCAACAATATTTCAAACTTTTTCATGATGATTATACCTGTTTTGGTGATCTGTGATCATTGATCTTTGATGTTACTATTCTAATTATTTTGGGGTGCTACAAACCATGCCTAAATAAGACAACAGACTTAATCAATAAATGTTGTGTGTATTCTGACCAGCCTACTGACTGGCTATCCCCTTTCTCTCCCTGTCCTCAGGCCTCCCTATTTCCTGAGACACAACAATATTGAAATTAGGCCAGTGAATAACCCCACAATAGCCTCTAAGTTTTCAAGTACATATCTCTCACTTTAAATCAGAAGTAGAAACTACTAAGCTTAGTGAGGAAGGCATGTTGAAAGCTGAGATAGGCCCAAAGCTAGGCCCCTTACACCAGTCACTCAAGTTGTAAATGCAAACAAAAACTTCCTGAAGGAAATTAAAAGTGCCATTCCGGTGACCACATGAATGATGAGAAAGTGAAACTGCTTTATTGCTGATCTGGAGAAAGTGTGAGTGGTTTGGATAGCAGATCAAATCGGCCACAACATTCCATTAAGCCAAAGCCTAATTCAGAGCAAGACCCAAACTCCCTTCAATTCTATGAAAGCTGAGAGATGTGAGGAAGCTGCAGAAGAAAAATTTGAAGCTAGCAGAGTTTGGTCCATGTGGTTTAGAAAAGAAGCCATCTCCATAACATAAAACTCCAAGGTATTTTAGACATAAAGTCCTTGTCCATGCCTATGTCCTGAATGGTATTGCCTAGGTTTTCTTCTAGGGTTTTTATAGTTTTAGGTCTAACATTTAAGTCTCTAACTCATCTCGAATTAATTTTTGTATAAGGAATAAGGAAGGGATCCACTTTCAGCTTTCTACTTATGGCCAGCCAGTTTTCCCAGCACCATTTATTAAGTAGGGAATCCTTTCCCCATTTCTTGTTTATGTCAGGTTTGTCAAAGATCAGATGGTTGTAGATGTGTGGTATTATTTCTGAGGGCTCTGTTCTGTTCCATTGGTCTATGTCTCTGTTTTGGTACCAGTACCATGCTGTTTTGGTTACTGTAGCCTTGTAGTATAGTTTGAAATCAGGTAGTATAGTGCCTCCAGCTTTGTTCTATTCACAACAGCAAAGACTTGGAATCAACCCAAATGTCCATCAATGACACACTGGATTAAGAAAATGTGGCACATATACACCATGGAATACTATGCAGCCATAAAAAAGATGAGTTGGTGTCCTTTGTAGGGACATGGATGCAGCTGGAAACCATCATTCTCAGGAAACTATCACAAGAACAGAAAACCAAACACTGCATGTTCTCACTCATAGGTGAATTGAACAATGAGATCGCTTGGGCACAGGAAGGGGCACATCACACACCGGGTCCTATTGTGGGGTCGGGGGAGGGGGGATGGATAGCATTAGGAGATATACCTAATGTAAATGACGAGTTAATGGGTGCAGCACACCAACATGGCACATGTATACATATATAACAAACCTGCACGTTGTACACATGTACCCTAGAACATAATAATTTTAAAAAATGAAAAATCCAAGGTGAAGTAGCAAGTGCTGATGTAGAAGCTGTAGCAAGTTATCCAGAAGATTTAACTATGATACTTGATGAAAATGACTACACTAAACAACCTATTTTCAGTGTAGACAAAACAACCTTCTATTGGAAGAAGATGACATCTAGGACTTCCACAGCTATAGAGGAGAAGTCAATGCTCAGCATCAAAAATTCAAAGGACAGGCTGACTCTCATTAGGTATTAATGTAGCCAGTGACTCTAAGTCAAAGCCAAGGCTCATTTATCATTCTGAAAATCTTAGGGTACTTACAAAGGATGCAAAATCTACTCTGCTTGTGGTCTATAAACGGAACAAGAAAGCCTGGATGACAGCTTATCTTTTCACAACATTGTTTACTGAATAATTTAAGCTCACTGTTGAGACCTTCTGCTCAGAAAACGATTCCTTTCAAAATATTACTGCTCATTCACAATGCACCTGGTCACCTAAGAGCTATGATGGAGATGTGTTTTTTAATATTATTTTCACGCCTGCGAACGCAGCATCCATTCTGAAGCCCATAAATCAAGGAGTCATTTTGAATTTTAAGTCTTATTATTTAAGAAATACATTTTGTAAGGCTATTGCTGCCATAGATAGTGATTTCTCTGATACACTTGGACAAAGTAAATTGAAAATCTTCTGGAAAGGAATCACTATTCTAGATGTCATTAAGAACGGGATGACAGGATTTCATTCTGTTTTATGGCTGAATAATATTCCATGTGTATATGTACCACATTTTTTGAGCCATTCATTCATTGATGGAAACTTGGGTTGATTCTATATCTTGTCTAATGTGAATAATGCTGCAGTAAACATAGGAGTGCAGGGCCAGGTGCTGTGGCTCACACCTGTAATTCCAGCACGTTGGGAGGCTGAGGGAGGTGGATCGCTTCAGCCCAGGAGTTTGAGACCAGCCTGAGCAACATGGAGAAACCCCATCTCGACTCAAAGCACAAAAATTAGCCAGGCGTGAAGGTGCACACCTGTGGTCCCAGCTACTTGAGAGGTGGAGGTGGCAGAATCACCTGAGTCCAGGAAGTTGAGGCTACAGCAAGCTGTGATCGTGCCACTGCACTCTAGCCTGGGTGACTGAGTGAGACCCTGTCTCAAAAACAGAACAAACAAATGAACAAATCCATGGGAGTGCAGATATCTCTTCCATATACTGATTTTTTCTTTTGGATATACATCCAACAGTGGGATTATTGGATGATAAAGTAGCTCTATTTTTTTTAGCTTTTTGAGAAACCTGCAAACTGCTCTCCATAGTGGTTATACTAATTTACATTCTCACCAGCATTGTACAAGAGTCCCCCTTTCTCCACATCCTTGCCAGCATTAATTATTGCTTGTCTTTTGGATAAAAGCCATTTTAACTTGGTCAGATAACATGTCGGTTATCTGTTAACTGGGGTCAGATAACATGTCTGTTATTTTTAATTTGTATTTCTCTGATGATTAGTGATATTGAGTATTTTTCCATACATATGGCTTACTGGCCATTGATATGTCTTCAATAAAGTATTTTTAAATTAAGGTATGCACATTGCTATTTTACGCATAATGCTACTGCACACTTAATAGACTACAGTATAATGTAAACATAACTTTTATATGCATTGTGCGACTCACTTTTTTGCAGTCATCTGGAACCAAACCTGCAATATCTTCAAGTTATACCTGTATATCATTTTCCAGTCTAATATGAAGTTTGGTATAAAAAGAACATTGTGTTGATTACAACAACAATTTTTGAAAAAACCCACAAACTTTTTTTTTTAAATTTATTTATTATTACTATACTTTAAGTTGTAGGGTACATGTGCATAACGTGCAGGTTTGTTACATATGTATACTTGTGCCATGTTGGTGTGCTGCACCCATCAACTCGTCATTTACATCAGGTATAACTCCCAATGCAATCCCTCCCCCCTCCCCCCTCCCCCCTCCCCATGATAGGCCCCGGTGTGTGATGCTCCCCTTCCTGAGTCCAAGTGATCTCATTGTTCAGTTCCCACCTATGAGTGAGAACATGCGGTGTTTGAAAACCCACAAACTTTAAAAAATATTTTTTAAACTTACCTCTATGTCTTCTCATTATCTCTTTTTAGGACCCTACAGTCTAAGAAGAAAATAGCACCACTTATGTTTCAATTTATGCTGCAAACTTCACACCTGTTATATATTTATATCATTCGTATGTAATTTCATTTGAAATTAAAATGTTATTCACTCAATAAAGATTATAAGATGCTTTATATGATACTATCACCTAGGAAAACCTTTCTTTAACACCAAGTTTAATAGCAGTTCAAAAATCAAAACTTAATTTTAAGTACCAAGTTAAGCGTCATATTCATGTAAAATATTCCAATGAATTTACATATTTAGATAGTGATTTATATAGTGCTCTCTTAAAATCATTATATGTATGTGTGTGTGTGTGTGTGTGTGTGTGTGTAATGAGATTGGTATTACCAAATATATATATATATAAAAATATCAAATATATATATACATGCAATACATATATTTGGCAATACCAATATACCAATATAATACTATATGTGTGTGTGTGTGTGTGTATGTATACATTTAGTAATATCAATCCCCATGCTATCTAGAAAGGAGGTTAATTAAAAGTTTTAATTTTTTCAGTCCCACATAATCTTCCAGTTGTATTCTTTGTTACACCTTCAAAAGTACCATAACTATTAACTAACATCACCATTCCTGAGTTGGATGTGCATTTTTCTATTCAATTGTCTTGGAACCATCCACCTTTCACTTGAAGTTCAAAGGACACACAGACCAATTTGAAAAAAATAGTATGTGAATGTAAATGCAACCAAAATATGGCATGTCCATACAACGGAATATTTTCCAGCAACAAAAAGAATGAGGCACTGATACATCCTCCAGCACACATGAACATTGAAAATATTGTGCTAAGTGAAAGAAGCCAGTCACAGGAGATCCCATATTGAATGACTGAATTTATATGAATGTCCAGAAAGGGCAGGCCTGTATATAAAGTGGATTAATGGTTGCCTAGGCCTGGGGGATTACTGGGGAAAATGGAGATGGATTGTTAGTGGGTATAGATGGAGTTTCTTTTTGTGGTGATGAAAATATTCCCAAATTAGATTGTGGTACAGTGGCACAGGTCTGAAAATACACTAAAAACCAGTGAATTATACACTTCAAATGGATGAATTTTTCCTATGTAAATTATATTACAAAATTGGATTTTTTAAAAGATGAATTCTGGACGATGCTAAAAAGCTAATTTGAAGGTAATTCTTCTTATAACTTTTTTGCATAGAATGTGATAGACCCACCTTATATTAATAATGC
This sequence comes from Macaca mulatta, assembly GCF_049350105.2. NCBI lineage: Eukaryota > Metazoa > Chordata > Mammalia > Primates > Cercopithecidae > Macaca > Macaca mulatta. The sequence continues at coordinate 121,087,408 of NC_133426.1, read as the reverse complement.
TGATGTGAATAATGTGGGCAAAAAATATGTTATGAGCTTTCTACTAAAAGTCAGACAAAATGCTGACGGGGTACTGTTGTGATGTGAGATGGAGCACCCACATGTGTGAAAAAGCAGATGTAAAGCATCTTGCACAGTGCCTGATACATGAATATTGTGCTTAATGAATGGCAGTTATTTTTATTATCATCATTATAATACTCTTCAACATCATCATCATCACAAAGTTTGTAACAGAAAAACATATCGACATGCAGACTTCGTCTCCACTCCTGATATCTTCAATTGAGTGGAAATGTATTGTTGGTCCTTGTATTATCTGGTATCAGCTACCACGATTATAGGTCATGTGATTCTGGAAAATTAATAATTTCTATTAGGCCCACCTTCAAAATTCAATCCAATTAAGTAAGAGAAATCTCACTCTGCTTGCTCAAGACTAAGAAAATTTACGTTTCTTTTAAAAATATCAAAATTAGATTCATAATCATGGAAACAAACATCAATGGAACTTTCTCTTTCAAAGCCAGATTTGGATAAAGCTTTAAGAGAACTACTACGACACAGATAGAAATTTTAAATCATACAGGCAAATTTTTGATTTGGAGGAGCAGTAGTCTGGAACTTTGCAACATTATTTTAACAAGTACTCCACATTCTATGTTGCATTTATATGGGAATTGTTTAAAGATAATGCTAATTTGGTTTGGATATTTCGTCCCCTCCAAATCACATGTTGAAATGTGATCTCCAGTGCTGGAGGTGGGTCTAGTGGGAGGTGTTTGGGTCATGAGGGTGGATGCTTCATGAATGGCTTGGTGCTGTCCTTGTGATAATGAGTGAGTTCTCACTCTATGAGTTTACATGGGATCTGGTGGTTTAAAAGAGCACCTCCTCCTTCTCTCTCTTGCTCCCTCTCTCACCATGTGACATGCTGGCTCTCTTTCACCTTTCACCATGATTGTAAGCTTCCTGAGGTCCTCACTGGAAGTAGATGCCAGCACTGCTTCATGTACAGCCTGTAGAACTGTGAGCCAAATAGACTTCTTTTCTTTATAAATTACCCAATCTCAGGTATTCCATTATAGCAACGCAGAGTAACACATAAAGCCATCTCTAGTTTTGCTAAGAAATAGAAGTTAATGGACCACATTGTTGTGGAGGATGAAAATAAATTGCATGATTAATCAAAAGTAAAGTAACTTTGTCTTATAGGCGGCCACAGTTTGATTTAATTCAAAAGCTCAATATATTCCCCGCAAGTCATGAAATTTTGAAAATATTTTCCTGGTACTTTCAATGCACTACTTGCCTACTCTGGGTTTTTGTGAGCACAAAGTTTTGTAGATGCATTAATCATAGTACTGAAAAAGAAATTAAAAGGTCATTTAGTTTTTACTTGCCATCCATCAATATTGAATATTCATGTGAGTATGAAATATTTGGAATATTAAATATCCTAAATAGTTCATCAATAGCTAATACCTTATACAAAAAATCATTCTGTGAGACTATATTTTAATGGTGAGAGTTCCTTCACCCTCTTTCAGCAACCTTTTCTAGTATTTACTTGCCTTGGACAAAGTTATTTTCTTTTTTTGTTGTTATTTATTATTATTATTATTTGCTTGTTTTCAGACGGAGTCTTGCTCTGTCACCCAGGCTGGAGTGCAATGGTGCAATCTTGGATCACTGCAACCTCCACCTCCTGGGTTCAAGTGATTTTCTCGTCTCAGTCTCGCAAGTAATGGAGATTACAGGCACCTACCACCATGCCTGGCTAATTTGTTGTATTTTTAGTAAAGATGGGGTTTCATCATGTTGGCCAGGCTAGTCTCAAATTCTTGACCTCAGGTGATCCACCGCCTTGGCCTCCCAAAATGCTGGGATTACAGGCATGAGCCACCGTACCTGGCCTGGCCAGTTATTTTCTACCTGTTAGCATTTATGTAAGTAATTTGTATGTCTCGTAAGCCAGAGTGATTTTCATAATTCTTAACTTTTGTTCCAAGTCTGATATCTGCCTCCTAAGTTTATTAAGGCAGTTTTTCAGGACAACCACGACGCTCTTCTGACCCTTCCACACACTCCCCTCCTCAACTTTTTTCTTTTCTAAAGGTATACCTATTCCAATGTGACTCAAAACCCAAAACCAAAAAGCCTTTTTATGACTTAAAACCAATAAGCCTTTTATGACTTAACCATGTGTGCAAAAGAAGTCCTCAGAGTGTGTAAAAGATGTACTCCCATGACTCAAAGTCACTCCAAAAAAAAAAAGAAAGCTAAGATTCCCATTGCCACAGGTAATATGAATGGTGTTTGTGAAAACGTGTATCTCCAGTCTTCCATGAAAGTCAGATGCCTCTAATCATGGACCAGCTAATCTGTGATACTGGGCAAGCAACACTGAAATGGAACTTTCCCAGCACTAATAAGACAATGAGGAAAGAGATTACAAGGGCCTCTTATGCACCGATATTCTTTATTTAGACAAACTCCCCTGAGAGTTGGCACAATGAGTAGGCACATGTCTTGGGCCCCTAGCCTGATGTCTGGCACCTGTACACGCAGGCCTGACAACCTATATCCCCGGCAGGCAGAAAATCAGAGCGAGAGAGAGAGAGATTTTACTGAGTCTAAGTCTAGCTCTAAGGACATAAAACCAGACAGAAGGAGAATCTCATTTATTTATTAATTGGTGACCCACAGTGTCCAAATGGACACTGGTCCAGTAAGAATCATAAACTCACCAGTGTTATGAGGCCAGTTTGAACAACAGGCTTTTAGGGCCCATGCCTATGTTCCACCATATAATTCTCCCTCTTATGACAAATGGCACAAAGTGTATAGACAAAGGAAAAATATGGCTACTCCTGGGAGGGAATGGGTCAATAACCAATGAGTACTCAAAACAAAATTCACAAGAGTCACAATACCCAAAGAGCTTTTACAAATGTTTTCTCCTGTTAGTATACATTTGGAAAGGAAATATGGTCTGCTACTAGGGCCTATAAATTAAACTGACAAAAGACAGATTAACAGAAGAAAAGGCATACAAATTTTATTTAATGATAATATTTTAATTTTTACATGCATGGAGGCTTTCATGTAAAAGAAGTGATGACCAAAAGAAGTGGTTAGACCCAGGAGCTTATATATCATTTTAACAAGGAGTGATAAATTGTGGAGAAGTGACAAAATAAAGGAAAAGAGATTTGAACTTCTCGGGGTGGAAAATTGTGGGAAGGTAAATATATGGGGGAAACCAATGGAAAATAAGAATTATTTTAATAAGGTTTATTCATCTGGACTCATCTCAGTGCTGGATTTCTGCCTCCCATGATAAAGGTCATTCCCCTACTTGCATTGGAGAAGGAAGGAAGAACATGTTCACAAAGGGAAATTTATCTTCCGCTTTTAGACAGATGAGGGAGGTCAAGGGGCTCTATGTTTGTTGCTTCTTAATTGCTTTCAGTTCAAAATAATCCCTATGTCAAAGTGACATATTTTAGGGTTGCATATTCTGATTTCCTTCATAGATTTGGCTATTTAATAATTGGATACTAAAGTCAGAGCAATATTTATTGTAACAGGGATAAACAACTCATAATCTGATGAAAATCCCCTGATAGAAAGTGGTTATCAGAGACCTTTTGGAAGTCCTTATTTCTCAGCATCACCATCTAGTGGCAAAAATCTCAAAAAGAACACAGAGCGCTCTCGGGACCTTAAATTTAACAGGATGTGTGCACAGTACCACAAACACCAAGGCATTATTTAAACACTAACATATATTTTTGTCTGAATAAAGTTATATAAGATAATTTTTATGCCTGTATTAAGAAAAAGGATTTATGCTCTCATGATAGATTGTACTATAAGGGGAGTTTTATCATTTTAAGAAACAAGTAGACCTGTCAATATAGCCTGTGTGTTTATATTTGTGTGTATACAATAGTCACATTTTGACTGTTTGATAAATGTTATTAACTTACTCCTTTGAAGACTGGCCCCATTGTCCCCAAAAGTTCTTTTTAATACATGATGCTCAACAACTGTAATTGGTATCTGTGTCTGCATCTTTATCCTCTCCTCTCTATTAGAGGTTCAGAGTAGAAACTCTACTCTTTCTCAAGGTGAAACTGCCTCCGTATTGAATGGATCCACTATCTGGGCCCATCAAATATCACTATCCACTATCTGGGCCCATCAAATATCACTCTTAGGATTTGGACTTTTACCTTTTCAAAGATTTTTTTGTTTGTTTGTTTGCTTTCCTCAGCTTACATCTGCAATCTCCTGCTTTAAAAATCCCTGCCTTGACTTTCCTACCCACTAGTTGTATAGATACTTTTGGAGCAAACTTCTAGAAATACTAAAATGTACTAGATGCTTTTACTTCCTTGCTTGAAAACGTTTCTTCGACCTTTATGATCTGGCCTCTGACTCTATCATTCTATGGAAATTACTTTCTGGAAGATCACCAATGACCTGGCCAAATTCAACGGCTTATTCTTAATCCTATCCCTTATATCAAAATCTCACAATTTACACTTCATTTCACAAATATGAATGTGTTATATATTATGTATGCTTTGTACATACAAAAAGGCATAAAGAATAACGTGATGAGCATCTGAGTTCCAACTAAGTGGGTTAAAATATAATGCAGTGCACTTCCATGTTTGTTGCCACTCCGGTCACAAGAGGCAAGATTTGAAAGTGTCCATCAACAGATGAATGGGTAAAGAAAATGTGGTACATATACACAGTGGAGTATGATTGAACCATAAACATGAATGAAATCCAGTCATTTGCAACAGCGTGGATGAAATGGGAGATCATTACGTTAAGTGAAATAAGCCAGGCACAGAAAGACAGACATCACATGTTCTCATTTATATGTTGGATCTAAAAATCAAAACAATTGAACTCATAGACATAGAGAGAAGAAGGATGGTTACCAAAGGCTGGGATGGGTGATTGGGGTGTTAAGACAAGGTGGCGATGGTTAATGGGTACAAAAAAATAGTTAGAATGATTAAGACTTAGTATTTGATAGCACAACAGGATGATATAGTCAATAATTAAGTTAATCGTACATTTTAAAATAACTAAAATTAGAGTATAATTGGATTGCTTGTAGCACAAAGGATAAATACTTGAGCAGATGAATACCCCATTGTACACATTTCATGCCTGTATCAACCCATCTCGTGTACTTCATAAATATATACACCTACATGAACCCATAAAAATTAAAAATTAAAAAAATTTTAAAATATATAATACAATACAAATACTGTTGAATCATTTGTGTACCCTCCACTCTCTAGTCACATTCCACTTTATCTCCCTCAATTGCCCCTCTGTCCTCCAGAAAGCAATCATGGATTTTGTATTTATTTTTAATATTTATTTTTATACTTTTACTACATAGATATGTGTCTCCAAATAATGTTACTCCAAATGTTTTGAAACTTAGTTTAAATGGATTTATTCCATATGGACTTTTATGCAATTTGCTTTTTTCTATTTTTGGCATTTTTATTGATGGGTATAATTGTGTAATATTTATATTGCTGCATAGTATTCCATTGCATGAATAAAATCATAACTTATGTCTTCTCCTACTGATGGACATTTAACTGTTTTTTGTTAGTTTTTAAAATTTAAAGCAATTTTGTTATGAACACTCTTACACATGTCTTTATTCCAAAATTGACAATACTGAATTGTGAAGTCCATTCATAATGGTGTAAGAAAACTTGTCTCTCTACCATAAAGAACCTGACTGTAACTGTGGTAATTTTGCATTTCTTAAAATACTTGTTTGTTTCTGAGAGCTAGTTCTTCTGAAATCTGTATTATTTCGTAAAATTCTATAGTAAACTAATTTTTCTTAAATTTCAATATTGTAAAAATGGCCATACTGCCCAAAGCAATTTATAGATTCAATGCTAATCTCATTAAACTACCATTGACATTCTTCAGAGAATTAGAAAAAACTATTTAAAAAATTGTATGGAACCAGAAAAGAGTCTGAATAGCCAAGACAATTCCAAGCAAAAAGAACAAAGCTGGAGGCATCGTGCTACCTGACTTCAAACTATTATATACTACAAGGCTACAGTAAGCAAAACAACATGGTACTGGTACAAGAAGAGACACATAGACTAATGGAATAGAATATACAACCCAGAAATCAGATTGCACACCTACAACCATCTGATCTTCCACAAACCTGACAAAAAGAAGCAATGGGAAAAGGATTTCCTATTTAATAAATGGTCCTGGGAGAACTGGCTAGCCATATGCAGAAAACAAAACTGGACCCCTTCCTTACACCATATACAAAAATCAACTCAAGTTGGATTGAAGACTTGAATGTAAAACCCCAAACTATAAAAACCCTAAAAGAAAATCTAGGCAACACCATTCAGGACATAAGTATGGGCAAGACTTCAAAATGAAGACACCAAAAACAGTTGCAACAAAAGCAAAAATTGACAAATGGAATCTAATAAAACTAAAGAGCTTCTGCACAGCAAAATAAACTATTATCAGAGTGAACAGACAACCTACAGAATGGGAGAAAATTTTTGCAATCTATGCATCTGACAAAGGTCTAATATCCAGGATCTACAAAGAACTTAAACAAATTTACAAGAAAAAAAAACCCATTAAAAAGTGGGCACATGACATGAACAGACATTTCTCAGAAAAAAACATATATGTGGCCAACAAACATGAAAAAAACTCAACATCAATGATCATTAGAGAAATGCAAATCAAAACCACAATGAGATATTATCTCACACTAATCAGAATGGCTATTACTAAAAAGTCAGAAAACTACAGATGCTGGCAAGGTTGTGGAGGAAAAGGAATGCTATTACAATGTTGGTGGGAGTGTAAATTAGTTTGACCGTTATGGAAGACAATATGGCGATTCCTCAAAGGCCTAGAGGCAGAAATACCATTTGACCAGCAATTTCACTACTGGGCATAGACACAAAGCAATATACAAATCATTCTATTATAAAGATACATTCACATATGTGTTTTTTTCAACACTATTCACAATAGCAAAGACATGGAATCAACAACTTAAATGCCCATCGATGATAAGACTGGATAAAGAAAATGTGGTACATATACACCATGGAATATTATGCAGCCATAAAAAGGAATGGGATCATGTCCTTTGCAGGGACATGGATGGAACTGGAAGCCATTATCCTTGACAAACTAACACAGGAACAGAAAACCAAATACCACATGTTCCCACTGATAAATGGGAGCTGAATGATGAGAACACATGGATACATGGGTGGTGGTGAGGGAACAACACACAATGGGGCCTGTTGGAGGGTGGGCAGGGTGAGGAGGGAGAGCATCAGAGCTCATGGATGCTGGGCTTAATACCTAGGCGATGGGATGACCTGTGCAGCAAACCACCATGGCACACATTTACCTATGTAACAAACCTGCACATCCTGCACATGTACCACTAAACTTAAAATAAAAGTTGGAAATAAAATAAAAATAAATATTTAACTAACAAATAAAAATGTATCTATCCAAGGTATACAATGTGATGATTTATGTGTATACATTGTGTACTGATTATCATAGTCAAATTAATTAGCACATCCGTTATTGTTGGTAGTTGTGTGTGTGTGTGTGTGTGTGTGGTGTGTGCTGTGTGCATGGCCACTAAAACTGCCTTAATAGTAAATTTCAAGTAAACAGTACAGTATTATTAACTATAGTCACCATGCTGTATATTTGCTTTTTAGAGCTTACTCATTTTATAACTGAGAGCTTGCTTTATTTGACTAACATCTCCCCATTTTTCCCACCCCTTAAAATCTTTTCGTTTGCAGTCTACCTTTCACATTTCCTTTGATTTCTGCTTTGCCAAGATCTATCATATTCCTGTTAAATGAATTATATCAAATGAGTTTTCTCCTAATCATAAAGATATTTTTCTTTCATGTGGTCATGTGGTGGGTGTCTAATGTCATTTATTATTATTTCTAGAATTAAATTGACATATAATATGTAGACACACATATACATATAAAAATAAAGCTGTATTCAGCTTATTAATATTTTATTTAGAATAGTTTTATCTTTATTTGGTGTGATTAATCTATAATTTCCCTTTTCTATGCAGTCACTGTAGTTTGGTTTCAGTATGAAGTTATATTAACTTTGTAAAATGAGTAGAGAAGAAAGGTTTTTTTTTCTCATCTGTAATAATGTGTATAAATTTTAATTTTCTGTCTTGGGTGTTAAAGGTGGAACTCTGTGTAAAGCTATCTAGATCTAGTGTATGTATTTCATGTGTGTATTTATAGGGAAAATGATTTTAAACTACTGATTTAGTTTATTTAATGGGTATAGATATTAAACTTTCTTTTTTTTTTTTTTGGAGACGGAGTCTTGCTCTGTCACCCAGGCTGGAATGCAGTGGTGCGATCTCAGCTCACTACAACCTCTGTCTCTTGGGTTCAAACAATTCTCCTGCCTCAGCCTCCTGAGTAGCTGGGACTACAGGAGTGCACCACCATGCCCAGCTAATTTTTGTATTTTTAGGAGAGATGTGGTTTCACTATGTTGGCCAAGTTGGTCTGGAACTTCTGACCTTAAATCATCAGCCTGCATCGGCCTCCCAAAGTGCTGGGATTACAGGCATGAGCCAACACATCTGACCAGATGTGTTCAACTTCCTATTTTATTTTAAGTCTATTTTTAAGTGTTGTAGTTTCTAATAATCATTCGTACTTTCCTTCCAGTTAAGTAACAGAACTCCAATATACAAATGCACACAATGCCACCTTGAACAAAGGACATTTTCGCATTCTTCCTTGTAGCCAAGTGACTACATTTTGGACAATTAATTGCAAATCAGAGTTCAGTATGGGACTTTCAGGATGACTCCTTTAAGAAAGTTGGTTTAGGAGAGAGAAGACCTTTCTTTGGCCTCTTCTGCTTTCTCTCCATCTGCTGGCCTGAAACTCAGACCAGATGACTGGAACTCCATTTTCAACGATGAGCTGACCCTGAAGACGGCAGCCATATACTAGCATGTTAGAATGAAGGTTACAGCCCTACATCTCTGATAATGCCCCAGAGCTGCCTCTCTAGTTCTGACATGATTATTTCTGCACTTCTTGTAAAAGAAAAAAACCTATATTTAAATAAACATTAGCTTTTTATTTTACATTGTATGTCATTTAACTAAAATGTTAATATTTTTAAATGCATTTATTTAGAAACTTGCCCATTTTATCTAAATTTTCAAATTCATTGACAAATTTTCTATAGCATTATATTCATATTTTAAATCCCTACCTTACATTAGATAGATCCCTTTTGTTTCACTAGACTGATCTTGTTGGAAGTTCATCTACTTCATTATGCTTTTTCATGAACAATTTTTTGGTTGTGTTAATTCTTTTGATTGTGTCCTTTTTGTTTTCTATTTCTCTAATGTCTGCTCTTATCTTCATTATGTTCTACTAGTACTTTTGTGTTTATTCAATTTTCTTGTCACAACTTCTAACTGCTTAGTTCGTTAGTTTTAGCCTTTCTCTTTTCCTCATAAAAGTATTTGAAGTTGTGCATTTCTGTATATACAATCTTTGTTGCATCCAGTGAGTTTTATCTTTCATTATTTTTCATGTTTGAGTTTTGCGTGTTTTAAAAGCTCTTATGATAATTTCTTCTCTTATTCATGGATTAGTTGGAAATATGCTATTGTTGCTGTCATTAAATATCCCCAGAATATGGGACTTTTTAGCAGTGGTATTTATATTGCATTGTAGTTAATGAGATAATTTATGATATTCATTACTTGATATAGGTTAAGTACATGACTAATTTTTGAATGTGTTCAGTGTGCATGACAGAATAATAATGATAGCTAAATTTGATCAAGCAGTCACTACATAACAGGCTATACTGTAAGTGCTTATATACTAATTCAATGCAACCTTTCAATAGAACCTTGTAAGATACTTTTTTTTATTATTTGTGCTCCCAATATGAGAATATCTAGGCACAGAGAGCTTAACCTAACTACACTGAGTTTCCTTCAGAAGTATTTATCTGGTATATGTTTTCCCATTCGTTAAATTTGGTTTTTCTATGTCCTTAGGTTTTAAGCATGTTTGTTGCAAATAGCATATAGCTACATTTTTACAAAGTCCAACCTTAAGAATGTATGCTTTTTAAAAGTTGGTTTGTTCATTTCAGTTCTATTTGTTGTGATTACTGTCATCATAGGATTTTATAGGTTGTGAAAATTGGTCTTTTGTATAGCATACATTTCTATGCTTATTTTGGTCTCCTTCCATGCCGTGATCAAGCTATTTTGTTTGTTTGCTCAGTTAATTTTTTCTCTTTATTGGTTTAGCAGTTATAGATTCTGTTTCTTTATAATAGTTTTTAATTAAAATTTTAACATGAAACACATATCAAAACGTAATGTCTCTCTTCTCCAGAATTACACAAAACTTCTAGAAAATTTTAAGGAATTTCCTCAAATCTTTTATATTATTATTGTGAGCTTGTTTTTTAGTTGTATCTTATTTTGTTATCCACCAAAGTAGGCATAATTATAAATATTTGTCTACATTTTCTCATATGGCTACCAATTTCTTTGCAAATCATTGCTTTTGTATCTCAGAACTAACTTTGGAGAGGATTAACATTCTCTACAAGTTCCTCTAGTAAACATTTCTTGGTAATAACTGGTGCTGTGTGTGAGCTGATATGTATCAGTTAACAAGAACCAACTACTAGATTTTCAGCAATTTTGCAAGCTGGTTGTAAAACACAGCCATTATTAAAATTCGAGTTAGGTACGCTTGCAACTAAGTCAATTATATTTAAAAGAAAGGTAATAAATATTTAAAACTTAATCTTCTGAATTATTTTACTACATTTTTCTATGATCTATGGTCTTGAGATTGTTTATATCTATTCTATCTGTATGTTGGAAATATTATAAAATGGTGTATTAAGGCAAATCTCTTCCCAAATCTGTGTTCAGTGACCTTCATATTGGTAACACCTCCCTTCTCCACAGGCAGTGGTTAAAAATTTACCAGCACATTACCATGGATGATATATATGATTTTTTCTTTGTTTGAAAATCTCTTTATTTGACAGTCATTTTTAAAAGTAGTTTATCAGAGTATAAATCCTTGGTTGACAATTAAGTCCAAGATTAAGTTACCAGCAGGCTTGGTTCCCTCTGAGGGCTGTGAGAAAGAATCTGTTCCAAGCCTTTTGCCTAGCTTCTTATGGTTTTCTGGGAATCTTGAGTATTTTTTGGCTTGTAGAGGCATCACCCCAATCCGAGCCTTCACCTTCACATTGTTCTCCCTGCGTGTGTCTCTCCAAATTTCCAAACTTCCCCTCTTTATAAGGACACCAGTCATACTGGATTAGGGATTCATGCTACTCCACTATGACCTCATCTAACTAATTCCATCTGCAACAACCTTAATTCCAAATAAGAGCTCATTCTGATACCTACTGGGCGCTAAGATTTCGAGATATGAATTTTGAGGGAATGCAACTCAACCTGTAACACCAACATAAAGTTTGCAAAAAACATTTCAACAAAAGATTATAGCAGTCATTTATGGTTATTGCCCATATCCATTATTTTCTTAGGTATTGCAAAATAGTGATTTTTTAATTCTATTATTTCTTCTGAATTCATTAGCTGGAATTCATCTGTAAAGAGAAACTTTCATCAATGATCTCACTAAATTGTTAGCACGTGAAAGGCAGGCTAAATGCTTCTTTCCTTTTTGCCAGTTTTCAAAATAATGAGTTGGTGACTCAACAATCTCCTAAAGTGATCAATGATCATTTTTTAAAGTATACGTATAAACGCATGGACTTTAATTTATTTGCGTATTTTAACTAATTGTCATTGTCCCTTGTGATAAACTCATTGTCTCATTTCAGGGTAGTGTCTTTTTTAAACAAGACCAGTAATCTTTCAAAATTTCCTAACTTTCAAGGTCAGGCACGGTGGCTCATGCCTATAATCTCAGCACTTTGGGAGGCCGAGAAGGCTGAATCAGCTGAGGTCAGGAGTCTGAGACCAGCCTGGCCAACATGACGAAACCCTGTCTCTCCTAAAAATACAAAAATTAGCCGTGCATAATGGTACACACCTGTAGTCCCAGCTACTAGGGAGGCTGAGGTGGGAGAATCGCTTGAACCCGGGAGGCAGAGGTTGCAGTGAGCCGAGATCGTGCCACTGCACCCTAGCCTGGGCAACAGAGCAATACTCTCTCAAATAAATAAAATAAAATAAAATAAAATAAAATAAAATAAAAATTCCTAACTTTCTAACTGGACAAGTCATTTGGTCTTTTTTGCATATTTTATTACTCAGATCGGGAAACACCATTTCTTCAAGGAACTCTTTTGATAAAAGATAGTCTTTGAATACCACAATCTGGAATCTAGGGGTGTTCATTGCTACAGCACTGCCATTTCTTCTGGTTCCTTTCAGTGAAAAGAGCTAGGCAGTATATATGTATGTGTGTGTGTGTGTGTATATATGTATGTGTGTGTGTGTGTGTGTGTGTGTGTATTTATTTATTTATTTTTCTGAGACCGTCCCACTCTGTCACCCAGCCTGGAGTGCAGTGACACGATCTCGACTCACTGCAACCTCCATCTCCTGGGTTCAAGTGATTCTCATGCCTCAGCCTCCCAAGTAGCTGGGATTGAAGGCATGTCACCAAGCCCTGCTAATTTTCTTATTTCTAGTGGAGACGGGGTTTTGCCATATTGCCCAGGCTGGTCTCAAACTCCAGGCCTCAAGTGATCTGCTCTACTTGGCCTCTGAAAATACTGGGATTACAGGTGTGAGCCACCGCACCTGGCCCAGAAAGCATATATATCTCTGTGTGTGTGTGTGTGTGTGTGTGTGTGTGTGTGTGTGTGTGTGTGGTTTCTTTCTCTAATTTTTTTTTGTTTTTTTGCTTTTTTTTTTTTTTGAGACAGAGTCTCACTCCATCACCCAGGCTGGAGTGCAGTGGTGTGATCTCGGCTCACTGCAAGTTCCGCCTCCCAGGTTCACGCCATTCTCTTGCCTCAGCCTCCCGAGTAACTGGGACTACAGGCACCCGTCATCACGCCTGGCTAATTTTTTTATATTTTTAGTAGAGATGGGGTTTCACCATGTTGGCCAGGATGGTTTTGATCTCCTGACCTCGTGATCCGCCCACCTCAGCCTCCCAAAGTGCTGGGATTACAGGCATGAGCCACTGCGCCTGGCCCTATATATATATATATATATATATATTTTTTTTTTTTTTTTTTTTTTTTTTTTGAGACGGAGTCTCACTCTGTCGCCCAGGCTGGAGTGCAGTGGCTGGATCTCAGCTCACTGCAAGCTCCGCCTCCCGGGTTTACGCCATTCTCCTGCCTCAGCCTCCCGAGTAGCTGGGACTACAGGCGCCCGCCGCCTCGCCCGGCTAGTTTTTTGTATTTTTTAGTAGAGACGGGGTTTCACCGGGTTAGCCAGGCTGGTCTTGATCTCCTGACCTCGTGATCCGCCCGTCTCGGCCTCCCAAAGTGCTGGGATTACAGGCTTGAGCCACCGCGCCCGGCCGGCCCTATATTTTTAAAATAAGAGAGAGAAAAACAAATCATGAGCTCATACTGGTATTTTTTATTCAAATGTAATATTGCAAGGCTTGTGCTTAACTGATCTGATTTCTATCTCTTCTCTTATGATAAAAAATCAATATTCGCAACATTAGCAGCATTGCTTATTTGCTTTATTCTACAATACACAAGAGATTCAAAACAGCAATACTAACATAATCATCAACAATAAGACAGCTAAAAACAGTTGAAGATTTTTTATTGTTTTCCTTTCATATATAGGGATCTACATTCAAAATGCTGTTTTGTAAGATCACTTGAAATTATTTTTCCCTGTGTAGGTGAAGACATCCATTTAGTATATCATTAGGTTCATTGTTTTAGTTTGTTTTTGACTTATAAGAATTTCTTTTTTTTTTTAACTTTTTATTTAGTTTTTTCTTCAGTTATGAAAAAAGAATTATCCAGACATGGTGGCTCACGCCTGTAATCCCAGAACTTTGGGAGGCCGAGGTGGGTGGATCGCGAGGTCAGGAGATCGAGACCATGCTGGCTAACACGGTGAAACCCCGTCTCTACTAAAAACACAAAAATAAAAAAAAAATAAAAAAATAAAAAATAAAAAAAAGTAGGGCGTGGTGGCAGGCGCCTGTAGCCCCAGCTACTCAGGAGGCCGAGGCAGGAGAAAGGTGTGAACCTGGGAGGTGGAGCTTGCAGTGAGCCGAGATCATGCCACTGCACTCCAGCCTGGGCCACAGAGCCAGACTCTGTCTCAAAAAAAAAAGAAAAAAGAAAAAAGAATTAAATGATTTCAAAGTCAAAACTCTAAATAAGGGTACATTGTGAGAGATTTAACTTTCGTATCTGATCCCTTCCTATTGTCTTCTCCAGTCCCTCTACATAATCTTTTTCAAAAATAATTTTTTTTAGTATCTCTATATCATTGAACTTCCATTAATCTAATCCTAATGTATCGATTACCTATATCCACTGTCCCCTTTCTCAAATGTAGCATATCATATCAGTGTCTCCTCCCCTTCCTTTCTCCCTTTCTTTCCTCTTTTCCTTCCTCTTTTCCTTCCCTCCTCTCTCCCTCCATCTATTTATTCTTTTCTTCTTTTTCTGTCTGTGTTTCTCTCAATATTATATTGTTGGGATCACTCCTTAATAGAAAAGAAATCTTCATTTCAGTTTCAAACTCTGCATAGCACTCCATTGTGTGTATGTATCACACTTTATTCAGTCGATTACTTATTAATGGAATTTGAGTTGCAACCAGTTCGTTGATATTACGAATAATGTTGAAATGAATAGCCTTGCACATGACTTTTCATATATTTGGTAGTGTATTTTGGGGCTGTCTCTCAGAAGTGGCATTCTTGGTTCAATAGGAAAATGCATATATGAAATTTTGCTAGATATTGTCAAACTCTTCTTCATCTAGTTTATAGCATTATGACTCAATATCAGTAATATGTGAGTGATTATAGCACCAATAGACTTTGTTGTAAAACTTGGTGTTTTACCAATCAGTAAAGTGAAAAATGATATGTA
Organism: Macaca mulatta; assembly: GCF_049350105.2. Classification (NCBI taxonomy): domain Eukaryota; kingdom Metazoa; phylum Chordata; class Mammalia; order Primates; family Cercopithecidae; genus Macaca; species Macaca mulatta. The sequence goes on along the minus strand of NC_133426.1, from coordinate 121,072,201 downwards.
AGGATAGTTCTACTTTGTGTTTCTTTTAATATAGGCAATGTTGATCATCTTTTCATGTTTTAGGGATTTCTATATTTATATTTCTGTGTAATTACTGTTCCTATATTTGCTAGTAATTCATTTTTTCTCAATTTCCAAAAGCTTTTAACATAATAGGGATATTAACTCATTGTTAGGTATATTGAGAATACATTTCCCTATCTGTCATGTATTTTGAAAAAATTTGCTTATTTTTTTGTACACATTTTTATTTTAATATTTTTCGGTATTTTGTTGCTTTTGGATTTTTATTAATAGTAAAGAGTTTCTGACTCTCAGGTTATACTGAAATTTGCCAATGTTTTCTTCTCATACTCAAATGTTTTCATTTTTCAATTTTTAATGTTTTTTTTTTTTTAGAGACAGGGTCTAGCTTGGTTACCACGCTGGAGTGCAGTGGTGTGAAATAGCTCACTGCATCCTCAAACTCCTGGGCTTAAGTGACCCACCCACCTTGACCTTCTAAGTAGCTGGGACTACAGGAACATGGCACCATGCCTAGATAATTTTTAAAATTTTTTGTAGAGAGAGGCTCTTGCTATGGTGACCAGTCTGTTCCTGAACTTCCAGCCTCAAACTATCCTCTCCCATCAGCCCCCCAAAGTACTGGAATTTCGGCATGTAATTCCAATGAAATCCTGTCATTTGCAACAAAATGGTTACAACAAAATATCATTTGGTTGCAACAAAATGTCATTTGCAAGAAAATGGTTGCAAATGACAGGATTTCATTCTTTTTATGGCTGAATAATTTTCCATTGTGTATATATGCCACATTTTCTTTATCAATTCACCCATTGATGGACAGGTTGATTTTATATCTTGACCTTTGTGAATAGGACTGCAATAAACATGAAAGTGCAGATATCTCTTTGATGTACTGATTTTCTTTCTTTTGGATATATACCTAGCAGAACATACACTGGGGAAAGGACATATATGAGCCACTGAGCCTGACTAATTTTTCATAAGTAGATATCAGATCTGTTTGGAATTTATCCTGGTCTAATGTGTGAAGAAAATGGATCCAATTCTATCGTTTTTTTATATTACCAAGTGGCCAAAACATCACTTATTAAAAATTCTTCTCTTTCTCACTGATTTGAGATCCTAGCCTCAGTATATACTACTTGGATAGTATGTATTTGGGTCTCCTTTGGGATGCTCTCTATTGCATAGTCTCTCTGTTTTTGGTAGAAAGGTATTATACCATATTTTATATTTTGGTATGGCTGGCCACCTTCTGCCCCACTCCCTCCAGTTCTTCCTGTTAGCAAATTATCTGGATACTTGTGCTTATTTATTTTTCTAAATGAACTGTACAAATAACTTGTCTAGCACACAAAAACATCTGATAGTAATTTTATTGGGGACATATGAATTTATAAATCAACTTGCGAATAATTTACATCTTTATAATGTAAAGTCATCAGTTTGTTCACGTTTACTTGTTTGTTTTCAGGAGTGTTTTATACACCCTATGCTTTATGTACAACCTGTCAAGTTCATATGAATATTTTATTTTATGAGTGTTGTAAGTATGGTCTGTTTTTCCTATACATCTTCTAACTGACTGATTTTTTATATGAGGTCTGTTGTGTTCAATGTGTTAACTTTACTATATACTGCTACTTTACTAATTTCTTTTAATATTTATAATGTTTTGCATTGTTTCTTTTTGGGTTTTCACTTACAGGATCATATCATCTGCAAATAGAGATACCCATAATTTTATATCTTCTAGACTTATGTTTTCAATTGCCTTTTTTAAATTTAAAATTTATTTAAAATTTTAATTTCTAATTATTATGGGCACATGATAGCTGTACATATTCTTGGGGTATATATGCCGTTTTGATACAGGCATACAATGTGTAATGATCAGGGTATTTGGGGTATCCATTATGTTAAGCAGTTATCATTTCTTCATGTTAGGAATATTCCAATTTTACTCTTTTAGTTATTTCTAAATATACAATAAATTATTAACTATAGCATCCTTATTTTGCTACTGAATACAAGATCCTATTTATTCTATCTAACTGTGTTTTTATACTCATTGACCATCTCCACTCTATTTTTCCCTCCCCATTACCTTTCCCAGTCTCTGGTAATCATCATTCTGCTTTCTATCTCCATGAGTTCAGTTTTCTTTTTCTTTCTTTTCTTTTTTAGTTCCCACATATGAGTGAGAACAGGCAATATTTGTCTCTCTGTGCCTGGCTTATTTCACTTAACATAATGTCCACCATCTCCATCTATATTGTTGCAAATGACAGATTTCATTCTTTTTATGATTGAATACTTTTCCATTGTGTAGATCTACCACATTTTCTTTAACCATTTATCCATTGATGAGTACGTAGGTTGATTTTACATCTTGGGCTTTGTGAATAGCACTGCAATTAACATGGGAATACAGATATCTCTTTAGTAGAATGATTTTTTTTTTTCTTTTGGAGATACACCTAACAGAACATACACTGGGGAAAGGACAGTCTCTTCAATAAATAGTGCTGGGAAAACTAGATATCCAGATGCAGAAGGGTGAAACCTGACCCCTATCTTTTGCCGTATACAAAAATTAAATTAAAATGGATTAAACACTTAAATCTAAGACCTCAAACTATGAAATTGCTAGAAGAAAATATTGGGTAAACATTTCTGGACATTGGTCTGGGCAAAGATTTCTTGAGTAAGACCTCAAAAGTATAGGCAACCAAATCACAAATGAACAAATAGGATCACACCAAGCTAAAAAGTTTCTGCACAGCAAAGGAAACTATCAACACAATAAAGAGACAACGAACAGAATGGAAGAAAACATTTGCAAACTACCCCTGTGACAAGTGATTAATAACCAAAATATATAAGGAGTTCAAACAACTCAATAGGAAAAAACCAATCTGATTAAAATCTGGGCAAAATATCTGAATAGACATTTTTCAAAAGAAGACATACAAATAGCCAAGTGTGTGGGAAAAATGCTCAACATCACTACTCACCAGAGAAATGCAAATCACAACTACAGTGAGATATCATCTCACCCCAGTTAAGAGGGCTTTTACCCAAAAGATTAGCAGTAACAAATGTTGGTGAGCAGGTGGAGAAACAGTTACCCTAATACACTGTTGGCAGGAATTTAAATTAGTACAACCACTATGGAGAACAGTACGGAGGTTCCTCAAAAGACTAAAAAATTGGAAAAAAATAAAAAGCTGCATTAGCAGCTTTATGATTCAGATATCCCAATTGCTTTCTCTTTTACAACTACACTGGCTAATGCATCTAATGCAAATTGAGTAGTGCTGCAGATAGTGAATGTATTTTAAGGGGGGAAGTCTCTGATGTTTACCAACTGAGAAATATACTCGTTTGGGGGCTGATGCCACGTGTATTAAAGTAGCCATTGATTTCTACTCAATTTAATATTTTTAAAAATTGGCTGGGCACGGCAGCTCATGACTGTAATCCCAGCATTTTAGGAAGCCAAGGCAGGTGGACCACTTCAGGTCATGAGTTCGAGACCAGCCTGGCCAACATAGCAAAACCCTGTCTCTACTAAAAATACTAAAATACGACAACTAAAAATACGACAACTAGCCAGGTGTGGTAGCACGCACCTGTAATCCCAGCTACTCCAGAGGCTGAAGCACGAGAATTGCTTGAACCTGGGAGGCAGAGGTTGCAGTGAGCTGAGATTGCGCCACTGCACTCCAGCCTTGGTGATGAGGTGAGAATGTGTCAAAAAAAAAAAAAAAAAGATTCAATTAATGGTTGCTGAATTTAGTGATACAGTTTTTAGGTTTCTTATAAAGATGATAATGCTTTTTTCTTTCTAGTTCTATTAATATGATAATTGTGTAAATTTTCTCTTAATGTTGAACCACAACTACATTCTTAAATAAACCCCAGTTAGTTACGTAATCCCAAATAATGTGTTACTTTTCAATGTGTTTCTGGATTCTGTTTGCTAATGTTTTATTTAAGAATTTTGCATCAAATATTTATAAGTGATACCAGACTATAGTTTTCATTTGAATATTAATATTATATTTGCTACATAAAGTGAATTTGGATTTTTTTTTCTTTTTACATGTTCTTTAATAGTTTTGGAAGCGTTAAGATGGGCAGATCTTTAAAAGGTCTTATAGAACTCCCCTGGGAAGCCGTATAGGTCTACTGCTTTTTTTGCAGGTGAATTCTTTACAACTGTCTCTGTCTATGAAAAATGGTCTGTATAGTATTTTTATTTTGACTTAAATTTTGTAAACTATATTTTTAAGGAATTATTTATTTTTCTAGATTTTAAAATGGAATTGCATAGATATGTGCAAAATAGTCTCATGTAAAATAATTGATAGTTATTTTCCACTTGTCACTTCTACTTATCTGCACTTGTGGCTCCTTTCTCTGCTCTATTAGGTTACCTAATGATTTATCAACTTGCTTGCTTGACTTTTTATGTATGATTTCTACAGTTTTCTATCTTCTGACTCATTAATTGATTTTATTGTCATTTTCTTAATTATTTTTTCTTTTGGTTTATTTTTCATGTTTTGCTTCGGTCTTCTAACATTTGAGTAATTTATTTATTTTTACTTTTCAGTTCTGCTTATATAGGTATTGAATTGCATATTTTTCCTCTGATAATTGCTTTTGCTATATTTCACTATTGGTATTTACAAGAAATTCTCCAATTATTGTTTTATATTTCTACTTTGACCTAAGAGTTGTTTACTAGCACGTTTTTAAATATTTTTAGGTAAAAATTTTTAAAAAATATATTTTTTTGTTTTATGACAATAGAGAGTTCCATCTGTAACATTTTGATTTTTTTAGAATTATTGACGTTTTTACAGCACCCTTATATTCAGTCAGTTTTCACAAATGTTTTATAAGCACTCCAAAAACTTCTCTATAATTCAGGGCACAAGGGATAATATTTATCTATATGATATTGATTATGCTGTTTACACCTTCTTTAGACTTCCTAAATTTGTGTCTATTTCAGTGAATTGCATATTGGCATACTAATATATCCCATTATTAGTGTGTCTATGTTTATTTGTCTTCGTACCAACTATAGTACCTATTTATAGAAAATTTTGCTTTATATTATGTACAGAAATATTAATGCCTCATCATTCTGAATTGTAAACTTAGTGATTTAAAGTGTTTATTTGTCTCTTATTTTTTAGTCTGAATTTTACCTTCTTAGCTATCAAGTTCTTGACTGTTACTCTCTTTTTATTTACTTTTGTTTGGTATGAAAACTGGCATCTTTTATTTTTAACCTTTTGAATTTCTGTATGTTAGATGTGTCTTTGTATAAAGTGTAGGTTTGATTTTACTTTTTTAGTCAATCTAAAACATATTAGTCCTTTATTTTATTTTATTTTATTTTATTTTTGAGACGGAGTCTCCCTCTGTCGCCCAGGCTGGAGTGCAGTGGCCGGATCTCAGCTCACTGCAAGCTCCGCCCCCCGGGTTTACGACATTCTCCTGCCTCAGCCTCCCGAGTAGCTGGAACTACAGGCGCCTGCCACCTCGCCCGGCTAGTTTTTTGTATTTTTTTAGTAGAGACGGAGTTTCACCGTGTTAGCCAGGCTGGTCTCTATCTCCTGACCTCGTGATCCGCCCGTCTCGGCCTCCCAAAGTGCTGGGATTACAGGCTTGAGCCACCGCGCCCAGCCTAAACATATTGGTCCTTTAATTTGTGAGTTATGATTATTTGTATTTATTAACAACTGTGATATATTTGGTCTCGATTCTGTTCTTTATCAAGCTCTAAAATTTTTCTCTAGATTGTTTTTGTATCCTCCCCCCTCCTTTCTCTCCTTCTCTCTCCCCCTCTTAGGCATTAATGTTGGTATTTAGGAAGATTTTATTTTTTGTTCTAATAATTGCCATTATATTATTCCCTTATATAGTATCTCTTCTTTCAAGATACTTTCTTCTATTTATTTCTTACAATAAGCGCTACTAAAAATAGCTAAAACCCTTTTATTTTCTTCTTCTTTCTTCCCCCAATCATCTAAATTCCAACTATATTCCTAAACTCTCAACATTGAATCTACTTCTTCTCCCCACCAATTTAAATAGTTGCAATATATCATAGTTGGAAGAGCCAATATCATTTACATATATCCATTTGTCCTTATTGCCATTATTTAACCTTAGTCATATAACTGAATATGTTTAATGCTCACAACCATTTTAATATTGTTTTTGGTAATGTGAAGCTTATTCTTCGGTAGATTATTGAGGAAAAACTTGTAAGTGTAGTATTTCCTGAATTCTTGCATATTCACAACAATTTGTATTGTGTTTCACAAATTCTTTGAATTTCTTAAATTACTTTAGGAACTTCTGGTTTAAAGCATTGTAGCCAACAAGTCTATTGCTAATCTAATTTTTAAAACCCTTTTGCTTGGTATTTTTACCTGTATTCCCAAAAGATGTTTTATTTTCAGTAGATGAGACTTTTGCTAGAATATACCTTTACATTGGTCATTCAGGGTTGATTATCTCAGGTAACTTGTAACTTCAAATCTTTAATTTTAGGAAAGTACTCTTGGTTATGGTTTTTCATATTTGTAGTTTTCTGTTTGGTCTTACGCTTCTAACACTCTTTTTGCATATATGTTGCATTTTCTTCGTCTATTGTCAGTATCACTTTCAAAAACAAAGAAAAAATCTTTCTTCATATATGTTTAATTTATCTTTGCTTTTGCTTTCTACTCTCTAGTTCACTTACTGTACTTTCAGTCCATCCATCTTCTTTTGTGTCCCTTGTGGTCTTTCTTAACTTAATTTTTATTTCTTTGTAGAATTCTTACCTGAGCTTTGTCAGCTACAGCAGCCTAGCTACCTCCTTTATTAACTTTTCTAATTATGATGTGTGTTGTTCTGCTCTAATATTTTTTCATAATTACATTTAACTTGAAATAATAGGTTCATCAGCTTTGTCCCAAATTTATATACTTTTTTCTCATGTATCGTCATTTTCTTACTGTGATTTGTGGATCATTATCCTTTTCTTACTGTATCTTGATGTGGGGTTCAATCACCCTCGTTTTCTTCTTGCCCATGCTTAAGTGACATGGGGTTTCTTAACACTTTCACATCACAGGCTCTTGGGATGGGCCAGAATAGCTTCCCTAGCTTCATTGTCCTTGGACTTCCTCTTCTGTTATATTATAAAGTAATAAAAATATGCCCTCTCACTGCATGTACATCTTCAGTAGTATGCATCGCCAGTTCTTCTCATTTTTTTTTTTCACTATTATCTGAATGCTCTGTATCCATGTCTAACTCCTCTCATGCAATACTTCTGTCTTCTACTCCCAGCAGTTTCTTTTTTGTATAGGGTTACAGTCTTCTGGGAGAGTTCTTTCATTGGGCATTTCCAAAGCCTTGAGAGCTCAGGACACCCTAGCACCTTTCAGTTTCCTTGTATTCATTACATTGGAACCCGCAAAGGCCCCTCTCAGTTTCAACTCTTGTTGCCACAGCTGCCTTCAGAGTGCTCCAGTTTGAATACAGAAACATTCTTCTGAGAGTGAGCATTTTTTGGTGATTTCTGTGTTTTCCGAATCTTGAGATTCGGACATAAATGTTACCTTTAATGTCTCTCACACAACTGCTACTCCTTCATGGGTTTTACTACTAAATGATTTGGCCCCACTCATTCACATTCTAGATTTTGAGGTGATACCTTATCACCTGGATTTATTGTCTGTGGGTTGCTGTTTTATGAGCCTAGTTGCTGTGTGTGTGTGTGTGTGTGTGTGTGTGTGTGCGCGTGCGCGCGCGGGTGTGTGTGTGTATGAGGAAATTTATTCAGAAGCAAAAATCATGCTGCTGTTACTGCCTCAACCACTGCCACTGTCTTTGAGGTGTATAATATGTATGATAATTTTGGATTATGAATGTATGATCAATTGTGACTTTATCTGTGGAATCCTGGAAATCCTAGTATGAGGGTCCATACCTCCATAAATGTGTGCTTGATTCTGACATACCCCAGTTTACTGCCAACCAAGGATTAAGCTGAATTAATTTCTCAGTTTATGTTTTCCTGGATCATGCAGCTATTATAAATTAAAACCCTAAAACTAGATATAGTTAGTCCTATTGATAAGATACTCCTCTCAGGGAGCCTTATCTACTCAGAGCTAAGCTTATTTTCCTTGTTTGTCTTTGCCATCGGGTGGATTTTGTTTTTTCCAATCTACTCATTCACTGAGTTGTTTCAGGTTTTGAGAAATGAGGAGATTCTGTTCCAGCTCCATACCTTGTATGAGTCCAAGAATGTGTCACCTATTCCTAGGTAGTGGATTATTAATAAACAAACCTTTTAGTTAACAAGATTGGCAAACACTCCCAGGGCTCTAGTAGGTTTAGCTTCGGTGTACCATTTTTTTTTTTTTCCAGCTGTCACTTCAGTTTTAATCCCTGGGCATTTTCCTTACTTTGCTATGAGCTCAGCTATGTGTTGATTTGAAAAATATATTTATTAGATTTTATCCATCACCTCTGTATTTTGGGGATTGCTGAGGTCTGTGTCAAAGCATCTAGTTAATCATATTGCTACAGATGAAAGTCTTGATTCATAATTCAGCCAGACTAATTTACACTCATTGCTCTTTCCTAGGCAATTATGAGATCCTTATTTCTTCTTATTCTATCTTCCGGTCTTTCACACACTGCATTTCAATCCTACAAATCGATGCATGACGTTTTATAAATCACTGCAGTAATCCTGTCTTTCTAAAAATTTAATCGTATGCTTAATGCCTACAGATGCTTTAGTTTGATATTCAAAATTACCTACTGTCTGGCTTTCACCCACCATTGCTAGTTTGTCTCTTTACTTTGTATCCCTTACAATTCAGCCAAACTAAATTGTTTGCAGTTTCTAATGAATAACAACTTTTATTCCAATGTAGTTTTGTTCACACTGCTTTCTTTACCTGAAATACCCATTCCTATATTCCTATGTTTCTAAATCCCTGTGGCAGTGCCAATGTGATATCATCCATCGGTAGGATTGGCATGAAACAGATTAGTTCATTTTTCATCTCTGCTGCTTCCCAGATGTGTGGTCTGAACCTCAATTTCCTTGTCTGTGGAACAGGGAAAACATTTCGCTAGTTATATGAGGTAATTGCTGTGAAAGTAGAATGTGAAAATATATGTAAATGTATTCTGTAAACTGAAAAAATGCTATAAAATTACAAGTATTAATTTGATTTTTCTTTGCCTTACACATTCTTTAAGCCCAAGTTCAAATGCCACATCCTTCCTGAAACTTTTCCTAAGTCCTCACTAATGCAGTTAACATTTCATCAATACATGCACATTTTACTTTGTATTGTTAATTGTTCCTAGCTCTTATATTAGCTGTTAGAATGTAAATTTCCAGGAACCATGTCTAACTACTCTCACACAATTCCTTGAATAATGTAGGTATTCAATAAATATTATTTGAATATTGAGTTCTCACGAACAGCAATTAAGGGTATGTCCAAAATGTGCCAGCACTTTAATGGTGATTTATTAAATAACTCATTTGTATGCTTAAATTATTTATAACTATTAAACCCCTTCTTAAAGTAACCTCCATTTCTCAATTTTTTAAAACTAGAACTTGTGCCAAGTTTTTTTTTTTTTTTCCCTCAGTCTTTTGGTATAGCAGATGTGGTAGACTGATTTATTCAATAACTGTTTCAACTCTTAAAGTATCTTCTTGAATGGCAGACACTGGAAAATTATACGTTACATTTCCAGTCTCCCTTGTAGTTAAGGTTCCAGGTTTTAATGATGTCACATATGCAAAAATATCCAAGTATCCTAATTTTAGTATATTATTAAGATTTGAATTTTTCTTCTACTTCGAGTTGCACGTACAAAAACAACAAAGAAGTATCAGTTAGCTAGAATGGCCTCAAGTAGGTAGTGTGAAACTTACATATGTAAATCTCTATTTTACTTAAGCTCTGTTGCCTTGCTTTACTCTTCTGATATTATTAATGTAATGAAAGTAACCTGGAAAGGATCAGGAAACACAGAAAATGAGTTATAAAAATACTAAAAAATAATCAGTATACAAAGAAGAAGATAGACATAGGTAGTCAAAACAAAAATAAAAAATTGGATGATAATCACCATTTGATTATGGCTAGCCTATCAAGTGACCTTCCACTGTTTTTTATACAGCAACTCTTTTAAATGTTAAAGAAGAATTTGATGCAACAAGAAGTATACCTAAAGCTATATGCCTACCTTTTGGGTCATTTATGCCAACGATAAAATGGGTGATGATCAGAATGTTTGTCTGTGCACAAAATCTTTTTGGAACATCTGATGCTTTGCACATGCAATCTTCATGCTCAATTAGACATGCAACTGTGTATACAAAATCCTGTTGCAAATTGCACTCAACTGCTTAAATAGCTCTTTGGAAAACAACTTCTATTTATTTTCATGTAAGACTTCACCTTATATCATGCCAAGAGGCATTCTTAGAAATTTTCTCTCAGCACAATTGCCAGCAGTTTTGCAGGACAAGGGGAATGTACATCAATTTTCTCTAAGGGGAGGACAGAACAATGCAAGTGTGTACGTCAGGCAGAACAGAATTTAATGAGTTAAATCCTTTTTCAAGAGAGCTTACTTTTTATGCCTCTACAAGAGCCTTAATAACCACAGGCAAATAATCTCACTCAAAATCCTTGATAAAAAGAATGCCACAATAGCTCAGAAAGGATTGATGAATGTTTGAAAGCCTTTTATTAGAATTCTGCAAATTGGGAACACTTCTGTGAACAAACCTCCCAAAGCAAGAATTTTTCATTTGACTGCCAGAGTAAGCAGAACAGCACTAGCCTCATTCTGTGTGTAATGACAAAGAGATACCTTTTTGTAATATGGAAGCCTTATAGTAGCTTTGCTTATTTTATCTTTGATCATTGCCTTTAGCCCTGATTTGGTCTTGCTCTGATCTTGTTGAGCTAGCTAGCTGAATAGAAAGCCATCACTATATTTGTTAGTTTTTCTATCTACCAGACACATCCATTGCAATTATTCTACCCCCAAGTAACTCACTACACAGTAATCTGACAGGCTTGCATGAAAAATCCAGCTCTACACCTACACATAAACATGGGAACAATAGACACTGTGGACTATTATTACATAGGGGAAGGTAGGGAGAGGGGTGTGAGTTGAAAAACTATCTATTAGGTACTATGTGCACTACCTGGGTGCAACATACCCATGTAATGAACCTATACATATATCCCTTGCATCTAAGTTAAAATTTTAAAAAAAAAAATTCAGCTCTGCCACTTAGCATGGCTTTGGGAAGATTACTTATGCACACTGAACTTCAGTTACCTCCACTGGTAACTATATTATAAAGTGCCTATTCCAGTGGGTTGTTTTGTGGACTAAATGAAGCTAAAGATCAGTAAAGCAGCTAGCATGTTGACTGCTATTATAATAAAAGCTAATTAATGATAGTTTCATTCCATTTTTCTTTTTTCCACAGGCATGACCTTCAGTGTGTAACACGGGATCCACTACAAGTCTTTGGGCGGTTTTATTACAGGTATTTGTTGTATGACGTAAATGTGTATGGTGAACTATCTTTAATCATAATCAAGTGGTTGTTTAGAACTCCTGAAGAAAGGAAGCTACTTGCCAGAAGATACGTGTCACGTACAAATCTCAGTGCACGGGGTGGAATTTTCTAAGGATGTCATTGCTTTCACCTATTTTCAAATTAAGACAAGAAATCTCTATGAATGTAAATCTATCAACTGTTGTGGCACCAAATAATTCCAAGCCGAAATTCATTTAATGACCATAGAATCTTAATAAGATAGGCACAGAAGTATGTGCAAAGAGCACTTGCTCTTAAATCACTTTTTTTCACTTTCTCTCCCAATATTTCTGGCTCAGGTGCTGAGAAATATTTATTAAAGACAATCCACAGTTTAAAATCGCCTCAGTAGACATTGCAAATTATACTTTCTACTGTAATAAAGGAGAGATTTGGTCACAAATCACTTCTGTGAACCACATCTTTATGGATTCTAAATTAATTAAATCAGAAAGTCTGATCGTCTCCAGAAATCCATAGAGGAAGAAAATACTTCTTCTTAGACAAAGGAGTTCTTAAAAATTGAAAACCAAGTTTTAAAACCTAAAACTTACCATATCAGAGTGGCTTGGCCAGATAAAGCAGTCAAGAGGAAAAGATCTGAAACTGGGAACTTAGGACACCTGGGCTCCAAGTCTATGATAGTAAATTTATATGCCCACAGGGGACAGAGACATCATGTAAATGAGTAACCTGGGCCAAATGCAGGGTCACACGAAATGGTGAGGCTGAGAGTACATCTAACGGGATGGCAGTTACTTGCCTCTAACAAATTGTTGTGTTGTGAGAATATGAGTCCAGTATTTTTATATGTTCCAATATTTAACAAAACTTGACAGCCAGATATTTATGCGAATTCTCCCAATTTTTACATCTTGCCAAATAGTTTGAATCTTTTTATAATTTTGTGTGGACCAAGCATATTACATTTGCTGGGTTGGCCACTGTATGACTGTAGCTCTTGATCCTGTTTAATCATCGATTAGCTGTCTGATACTGGGCAAGTTTTCTAAGTTCTTTGTGTCCCAATTTTCTTGTTCTCCATATGGGGTAGACTAGGAGCAGACAAACTATGGCCTGTTTTGTGAATAAGGCTTTATTAGAACACAGCCACACCCATTTGTTTACATATGTCTATGGCTCCTTCAATGTTACAACAACAGATTTGAGTAGTTGTAACGGGGTCATATGGTCCACAAAGCCTAAAATATTTAATATTTGACCCTTGATAAAAATTTTTGTCAACTACTAGGGGAGATCATTGCTTCCTTATGTACCCAAAGTGTTGCTGAAAGTAGGATAAAGTAGCAAGTTCCAAATATGCACTCACATGTGAATATTCCTTAAAAAATCGATTATGAAAATTAGTTGTGGTAGATTGCATTATTGGCCCCTATCATTTGACTTCTGTGTCCATTTATTTGTTTGTTTGTTTGTTTGTTTTGTTTTTAATTTAAAAAGGAAAGAGGTTTAATTGACTCACAGTTCGACATGGCTTGGAAGGCCTCACGCCTCACGCTCATGGTGGTAGATGAAGGGGAAGCAAGACACATCTTACATGGCAGCAGGCAGGAGAGCGTGTGCAGGCGAACTCCCATTTATAGAACCATCAGATCTCATGAGACTTATTCACTACCAGGAGAACAGTATGGAGGAACTGCAGCTCCCCTCCCCCACCCCATGATTCAATAACCTCCACCTGGCCCCACCTTCCACAGGGGATTGTTACAATTCAAGGTGAGATTTGGGTGGAGACATAGCCAAATCATATCATATAGGGAGTGAGATTTTTTTAAAATATCAAGAATAGCACAGATATTTTAAATTTCACACAGAAAAGCACATTTTCACATGAATCAATAAAAGAAAAGTATATTTTTATCTTGTCATTATTGTGAAATTCTAATAGAAATCAGTAAAGATGAGGGCTGAGAAAAGATATTACTTACTTCAAAATGCGGACTTAGTTGCTCCTTCATCCATGTTCCCACTGCAGCGTGTATGGAACTGCAGTGCCTTGCTGCCTGATTCTGGGCTCAGGCTTGTGATTTTCTCTGGCCAGTTGGGCATTAGCAGATAGGACACAAACAGGTTCAAAAAAGGATGTATGGATTGGTGCTTACTTTTTTCCCTCTTTATCATCAGCAGGAGGACATACCTGAACCTAGCCTTTTAGAGCAGTGGTTGGAAAACTTTTTCGGTAAAGGCCCAGGTAATAAATATTTTAGGCTTTATGGGTCATATGGTCTCTGTTGCCATGACTTCACTCTGCTGTTGTGGTACAAAAACAACCATACACGGCCGGGCGTGGTGGCTCAAGCCTGTAATCCCAGCACTTTGGGAGGCCGAGACGGGCGGATCACGAGGTCAGGAGATCGAGACCATCCTGGCTAACCCGGCGAAACCCCGTCTCTACTAAAAAATACAAAAAACTAGCCGGGCGCGGTGGCGGGCGCCTGTGGTCCCAGCTACTCGGGAGGCTGAGGCAGGAGAATGGCGTAAACCCGGGGGGCGGAGCTTGCAGTGAGCTGAGATCCGGCCACTGCACTCCAGCCTGGGCGAGACTCCGTCTCAAAAAAACAAACAAACAAACAAAAAAAAACACAACCATACACAATACATTAAAAAAAATGGGCAGGTCTGGGTTCCAATGAAATGTTACTTACAAAAACAGGTAGTGGGGTGAATTTGGTTTGCTAATCCGTATACTGGAGGAAAAGAGTCAGGGAGCAAAACTCACTCATCCTACCCACCCCAACCGTGATAGCGACCAGTCGTCTAACCCACAGATAGATGAGCAAATCCAGACAAATAGAACTGCCCAGCCCAGTCTCAGATGCATGAACAATTAGTGCTTATTATTGTTTGCCGCTGGGATCTTGACGTTGTGTTTTACACAGCAAAAGCTAACTGATTCTCTATTACATTATTAAATAGTAATCTGAAGCAGAAGAAACACCTGTGTAGAGTTAGACAAAACATACAGACACACATACAATGGAATTAACTTGTGTTTGTAAACACTTTGTGTCTACCAATAAGACTATTATTTATATATTGCTTACTATGATTGAAGCAATGTGCTAAGCACCATTTTATGATCACTAATCCTCAAAACTGATCAGTAATGTAGGTTCTTTTATCATCCCCATTTATCAGATAAGGAAACTAAGGCTCAGGGAGTAAAATAAACTTGGCCAAAGTTGTACAGATGTAGCAGAGTTGGATCAATCTCTAAATATATTTCTTTTTAAAATTATTTTTTAAAAAACTGACATACAAAATTGTATGTATTTATTGTGTACAACACGATGTCTCGAAATGTATATACATTGTAGAATGGTTAAATTTAGCTAGTTAACAAATGGATTACCTGATGTAGTTCTCCTTTGTTGTGAGAACCCTTAACATCCACTCTCTTTGCATTTTCTAAGAATATAACACATTGTCGTTCACTATAGTCACCATGCAGTACAATAGAGCAGGGGTCTGCAACCCCTGGGCTGCAGACTGGTATGTGTTCGTGACCTATTAGGAATCGGGCCTCACAGCAGGAGGTGAGTGGTGGGCAAGCAAGCATTACCACCTGAGCTCTGCCTCCTTTCAGATCAGTGGCGACATTAGATTCCCATAGGAGCATGAACCCTATTGTGAACTTCACACACGAGGGACCCAGGTTGTGTACTCCTTATGAGAATCTAACTAATACCTGATGATCTGAGGTGGGACAGTTTCATCCTGAAACCATCTCCTTCATCTCCATCTGTGGAAAAAAATTGTCTTCCATGAAACCGGTCCCTAGTGCCAAAAAGACTGGGGATTGATACAATAGAGCTGTTGAACTTATTCCTCCTATCTAACTGTAATTATGTATCCTTTGACTAACACCTCTCCAACCTACTCTCCCCTCTAACCACCCCAGCTTCTGGTAACCACCATTCTACTCTACTTCTATGAAATCAACTATTTTAGATTCTACATACGAGTGAGATAACTGAGTATTTGCATTTCTGTGCCTGGCTTATTTTACTTAACATTGTATCTTTCAGATTCATCCATGTTTTTGCAAATGACAGGATTTCCTTCTTTTTTTTATGGCCAAATAGTATTACGTTGTGTATAAATACCACATCTTCTTTATCCATTCATCCGTTGATGGATATTTAGGTTGATTTCATATCTTGGCTATTGTGAGTAGTGTTGCAATGAACATAAGAGTGCAGACATATTCTTTGACATACTTATTTTCTTTTCTTTGGATATATGCCCAGTAGTATCTAAAAGTCTGAAAGACCAGATACACTGTAGATACCCGAAAACTCGAATAACATTTCTTCGTTCAATATAATCATTTTATTTCCTTCCAGTATAATTTTTAAAGTATATCTTACAAAGTGTTTGTAAACATCTTGATGGAAGTAAAACTCTCATTAAAACACAATCGATTAAAACATTTCTTACCTTTCAGGAGGAAACTCAGGCATAAATGAAAACAATACACTTTCGCTGGGAGTCATCAATAGAAGAGCTTTTTAGTGCCTGTGCCAAAATTTGATCTTGTACTCTGAGTAAAATGATAGGTTAATTTGAACTTGTACGTGATAGCTTAATATAATTTCTTTGTTCTACTTTACATGAGATTTGTACGTTTAGAACTTGTATATTTGTTTATGTTACCTCTCAGCTAAATATATAAAAATATGAGACCCTATCTCCCAGTTAGTCTGGTCAGTCTGCCTTAGGAAACAAAACAAAACAAAACAAGCAAACAGTGCTACAATTAGGAAGAACAAATATATTAAGGAGTAATTAACTCGCAAGCCCTTGATTATAGCAAAATTTAAATAGTAAAAATAACTGAGTCTAAAAATTCAGCAAATATTAAGGTATCAAAGCCAGCTTTATATACATATTTTTCTTTATCTGGTCTCTGAACCTGAGCTCAGATTCTGATCTGAGTAGTGGCTATAGTTTTTTAAAAAAACACATGTTCATATAACCAAAGAATTTTACTAAATTCTACTTTGATTCTACAATTTAGTTGTTTGATCTTAAGCAAGCCACTTAACCTCTCTGAGTCTGAAACTCCTAATCTTTACAATAGAGATGATAATAATAGTACCTACTTTTTTAGAGTTGCTATGAAAATTAAAAAGCTGAGGGATATAAAGTGCCAAGTAGAGTCAGTGTCTGGCACACACGTAACGATCCCTCATTAGTTGTTTGTTGAATGTTATTTTGTTGCTGAAATCAATGGTAGTCAGTGTGGCTGCTTAACCTTTATTTACACAGCATTAATGGGTACTTCAAGTGAAACAATAATTAAATATATGATTCGGTAAATAATATATGTGCATTTGATTACTTTCCCTTATGTAGAGGGTATGAGGATGTAAATAGTTATGCTTCCACAGGACCATTGACTCCAATAATAAACTCATAAATTCATTTTGGTGACAGTAAAAGTTTTTTTGAGACACATGAAAGCTTATAATGTGATTCATTTGACTTGTCTCCTGAATGATAAATTATAATCTATTGTATGCTCTCTGGTTATAGTGTCTAAGGAATAATTATAATGAAGTGATAATAGTGACAGGCAAAGCAGATTTGATAATTTTAAAATACACAAACATATTTTAAATGAAATATTTGATAAATTAAGACAATACACCAATTTGTCATTACTTTTAATCTGATGACCACATAATAGGAAGGCAGCATAGTGAAGCATTTTGGAAAAAATCTAGAATATTTTGAGCATCAAACATGACTATAGTCCACCACTTATTAGCTGTGTGATCTTGGGCAAGTTATTATATCCATATGTTCCTGATTTCTGTGAGAACCAATCACTCTTCATTCTTTCATTTAACAAATATGATAGAATAACACTATATGATATACACTATGGAAAAAAGTGGAGAAAAGGAACAACGTTTATATACATATGTCATGCCTTCCTTAAAAAGTGTTTAGCAGTGTCTGGTACTTCTTTTGCTTAAAAAACAATTTTATTCTCATTAAACTATCTGCTACTAATTGCAAATTGTTGCAAACCTTCAGGGTCAGTTATGGGTAAAGAGATTAAAATGGTCTGCCCGTGTTAAATACTCAATAATAAAGTATCTTCCAACCCAGTGGTAGGGACCTCTGAATCATTTATTTTCAGCACATAAAAATATCTATCCAGAAAGAAGTTGCATTGCATATCTTCTGCTGCTGCCTATTCTAAGATGACAACATTCAAGCCATTTGAGTCAGCCACATCATTAGCATGTACTTTGTATAGGAGTTTCAATATGAGACCATACCTGCTCTCCAACAAACTTTCTGTGGTATTTTGTATGGAATAGTGAGAATGCTCAATGACAATATTGAATGACAAACTCCAATGATAACATAATAATATTGTCATTTTGTTTAAAATATAACTTCTTCCCATTTGTACTGTCCCGTCATTCTGTCAGATAGTAAGATTAAGTAAGAAATTGTTTCTTCAATCCGGGTATGGTGGCTCACACCTGTAATCCTAGCACTTTGAGAGGCCGAGGTAGGAGGATCGTTTGAGCTCAGGAGTTCAAGACCAGCATGGGCAACATAGTGAGACCCTGTCTCTATCTAAAAAAATAAAAATTAAAACATTAAAATTTAAAAAAATGTTTCTTCAAAACTATTTTCTATCTGATAAATTGGCATGTTTGTACAATAATTGTATGCTTGTTTAATTAAATATACTGTATAATTGATACCAATATTATCTATCTATCTATCTATCTATCTATCTATCTATCTATCTTATATATCTCCCTTTCTATCTTAGTGGTGTAATAGGAAGGAAATCTATTTCAGCATGTTGTTAACTGATATCTGAAGAATAAATAAATTTTTACCAGCTTTGAATTGGAAAAGGGAGAGGAGCAAAATAAGACAGCAACTTGTACAAAGGTATTGGAGGTGGAGTGTTCAGTGGGAGGATAAAGACCAGCAAGACATGAAATTTAGAGAGGCAGTTAAGGACCCCAAATCATGCACAACCCTGTATGGTGAGTCACTAAAGGGTTTTAGGTGAGACATGTCATGATGCAATTTTCCTGCCCTATGTTGCTTCTCCATTCAGAACAATTTCACTTTTAAATGTGTTAAGACTTTTTGCTGAACCATTTTTTCACAGTAATCAGTATTATTTCTGTCAACCACAAAATGATCTTTTTCTCCTTTGTCTTCTAGTGTTCCCGTGTATGTTTGGTTCTGAAATGTACCAGACATAAATTACTTCTAATAAACACTTGTAGTTATTAAATCCTTTACTTACAGGTAAACACTAATTTTTTAGCTGTAAAAACTGATTGATCTTTTCATTTCTTCCCTCCCCATGTACCAGGGCATTAAAGAAGCATCCAAGATGCAAATGAGTTTTTAAGGAAAGCACGCTCATGCAGAATTAAGTGAGAGTTAGAAAATGAGCAAACTGAACATTTTAATATACAATTTTTAATGCTGTAAGTTCCTTTTTAATCTATTGCTTTTTATACAAAATTGACTATTTTTATGTCTTTCTTTTTATTCCAGCAAAAATTTGATATAATAATTTCTGTACATTCTGCTCCTCCCTCCTTCTTCTAGTTCTTATTCCTTCTTGACTCAGTGAGGGATACTGTCTTGTTCTCTGTGACCTCCTTATCACTTGCTTTCTTTGCTTCTCTTCTCTGTGTAAATCAAGCAATATCCTTCCTCTGTACCCCTCTAAAGCCATTTCCTCTGTCCTTCCAGTGGCAGGAATCCTCACTAGAATCAACTCACAACATTTCTACCCATTCTTCACTGAGGGGTAAAAAATCGTATCTGAAACTTCAAGTCGATTCAATGGGAGACTAGATATATATATCATACTTGCTATATATTTATCCTAATAAGATTTTCTCATCATACATTGTCTCCATTGTTAAGATCATCTATTTTAGGTAAATTTGCTTTGCTCAATTTCAATTTGGTGTTGTTTTGTTTTCCCTAGTGTATACAGTTTGTTAATTTATAGTAAATGAAGGTATGTGGGCTTGATGGGGGATAAAAAAATAGAGAAAGAGATTGGTATTATTATATCTTCAGGAGGTAAGAGGTAGCCACTGACACTACATATTCAATGTTTTAACAGTTGTAATGATAAGAAGAATACTCATCTTAATTCTGAAGTAATAAGATTAGATGACTGGAGAGAGGAATTTTTATAATCTCCCCTTTTTGCAATATCCTACTGGAGCATTTCTCTGTAACAAGATTCACACTCCTTTCCTTTATTTTATCCTCTTAAATCTCTCCTGGGTTGCTGAAAGAAGACACTCTTGGAACTGAGGTGATAATGAGTACTTGTATGATCAAGTACCTGATAACATGTCTATTTCAATCAACTCAATGTCTTAGCTTACAAGGGATGAAAAAATGAAAACATTTAGGCTCAGCAGCAAACGTGGGTAAGTGATATTTGGGGTCAAAATAGCCTTTCAGGTGCCTTACAATTTCTAGCATTTGTACTGACATGCATAAATAGAAAGTTGAATTTTGTACATTCTTTGTTCATAGCAAAAAAAAGAATAGTTGGGCTTACTTGCATAAATCAAATAAAATTGCAAAGATAAAAATCATCTCTGAAGGAAGAACATAAACCCCGTCAAATAAAGAAGTAGAAAACTAAGTGTAGTTAGTAACCAGGGCAATAGCTAAGTCTCCATCTAGCCACAGCCATCTTGTAGGCTTTATCAAAGAGGTAGAACATAGAATGGAAAATCATTGGAAAATCATTGATCCTTTTCAGTGAAAAACTGAGCTCTACTTTTTCATTCCACACAATAATCATTTTCCTGTGAATGCTTAAATTTTAATCAACCTTTCCAAATTGACATTTAATGCGCATTTAAAATGTACACAGTTAAAGCATATTTTAGTTCATTTTATCCAGTGAATGTAGAACTTTAGCTCTAGAAAAATGAAATGAAAAGAGATCAGCATCACAAAAAGAAGTCGTTTTCAAATTATGTTCTGGAAGTTTGTGTAAATGGGGTAACAGTATTTTGCACTCAAAATTTATATTAAGCACAACGTATGACAATGCATGAAATGAATACATACAAGAAACTCTCATTTGTAACCCCCGTCTTACCCAAATTAATTCCCAAATTGAGTACAAAATTATGTTTTATAATCTGACAAGGGAACCTCAGGTTAGCTTGGCAAACTGGTACTGTGGATAAATCAAGATTGAAATTTCAAAAGTAAGATCCTAAGATTCTGTTTTAAATGCGGTGAGGCATCGTGTGTGAAATGTGATCTCTTTCTGTCCTATTTGCTTCTCCATAAAGGTCTGATAAACTAAATGTTCCTGGGAAAGCTAAGCAAAATTACTGCAGATAGGTGCTGGTGCTCTTTTAACTTAAAGCTATGGCCAAGTTGTAGGAAAAGATAAGTGAGGGCATCAAATAGAAAGCAAGGTGAGGGCAACGAGAAGAATAGAAAGAGAAAGGGAATGATAGAGTGGGAGGTAGAGGTATAGAAAAAAGAGATACTGTCACCTTTAAGCACACTTTCCAGGTTTTCATCACTTAAACTTGTTGGAGACGCTGTCCTTTCTCCTGCTGAAAACAGACAGCTCCTTTACCTTTAGATTTTTTTCTGAAGGCTACCTGCCTAGACTTCTGGTGGCCCCAATTTCCACCTTCATCTTCTGCTAACCTGACTGTATAGCCTTGCAACTGCCCTTTGGAACCTCTAATGTTGTCTGATTCCTGCTGCTTTTAAAGGCTCGGCATTTTATTTGTAAAAGGGACTCAGTGAGCACTCCAGTCTTCCAAAAAGCAAACAGTGAAAAAAAAGGTGGCAAAACTCAGCCCCTCTTAGGGAGATCAACATATACATTAAAGTCTCTGTTCTTTCATTGCTTTTACACTCTTGCCAAGTTTTTAACGTTTTAAGTGAAAAAAAATTAAAATTAACTCTGAAGTTGTTGAGAAATGAAAGAGGAGCTGCTTCGGAGGTAATGCTGAATGAGAATGAATAACTTCAAGTATCTTAAAATTAATATTGGCAAAGTTTGGCAATATTTTTTAAAAACGAGTCTCCTACAGTGTAGATCTATAGAAATATGTAACAGGATTTGAAGCAGCTTAGGAGGGACTAATATATTAATATTAAACTCTTTAAGTAGGCTTTCTTTTTTGTTTTGCAAATCAGCTTAATTGCCATAGGAAAGAAGAAAAAAAGCCACAACTTGAATGTCAAAGTATTTAATTCACATGGTCACCCAAGGACAGCATTTGTGTAATTGCTCTGCTCTCTAAGAAACTAGAATATTTTCTCCTAAATCTACCATGTATTCAACAAGCCAATGTGGCCAATCGTTCCTGCATAAATTATCCATTTTCTGAAAATGGCAGAAAGAAGAAAAATAACAAAATCTTTGGGGAAATCTTGTGATGAATAAATGCAGTCTCCTATAACTCTCCCATAAATGAGTTCTCATTGATAGAATCTGTTATAATTAGGAAGATTGTCAGCACTACTTTTATTACAGGAAAATATTTTAGCAAGTACAAATCAGGATATAGTTATTTGGCTATTTATACGCTTGGGGTAGATTTAGGGTTGTTGGATTTGTCCAATAGAAATGCTGGATGACCAGTTAAATTTCAATTTCAGAATAAACAGTGAATATTTTTTTTAAGTATATGTCCCAAACATGGCATGAAACTTGCTTATACTATTATTTGCATCTTTTTATTTCAAATTAAAATTTGACTGAACATCCTATATTTTATCTGGCAACCCCGGGTAGTTCCTTCCAAAAGCAAACATATTATATTTATCTTCAGTTGCATTTCTTCAAACAATAAGTCTAGCTGTTTAATTTATAAGTTCCTTTGTTTTCTGTTCTTCTGCATCTGATTTCTTTCCCTCTGGATGAGGCTGGGATTTATTTTTTTGAAATAAAAATCTTCTGAATCCAGTGGTAGAAACTGGGACTATGCATGGTTTAGGGTTACCTTCCCTATACATAGATTTTAAAGCATTCATTAACTGAGAAAAGGATAAAAATACTGATGCTTTTATTTGAACCAGTGAATCTAAAATTTAATTATTTTTCACTATATAAAAGTACGTGTATTTATATGTTAATTATATATATGCTTAAAATTGCTAAAAGCAAATTCTAGTCAATTTTCTGTGTGTGTGTATCTGTGCATTTTATACACATATACAGTGGTGGTTTCTGCTATAATATTTGCTAAGAACTAAGATGATCCCAAGTGATGCCTTTGTTTTACTCTGTTTTTTAAGAGTAGACGCTTTTCGGCCGGGCGCGGTGGCTCAAGCCTGTAATCCCAGCACTTTGGGAGGCCGAGACGGGCGGATCACGAGGTCAGGAGATCGAGACCAGCCTGGCTAACACGGTGAAACCCCGTCTCTACTTAAAAAAATAGAAAAAACTAGCCGGGCGAGGTGGCGGGCACCTGTAGTCCCAGCTACTAGGGAGGCTGAGGCAGGAGAATGGCATAAACCCGGGAGGCGGAGCTTACAGTGAGCTGAGATCCGGCCACTGCACTCCAGCCTGGGCAACAGAGCGAGACTCCATCTCAAAAAAAAAAAAAAAAAGAAAAAAGTAGATGCTTTTCTAATTCTTTACTTCATGATTACTTTTCTCTGGAATTACTCCATGATGTAGTTTTAAATATTTATATTAATTTTAGAAGGATTGCTAAAATAGTTTTAAAGTTAGACATCAAATGAGTTTGCACACTGATTTTTAAAATAATATGAATGAGTTGAAATATTTGGGAAGACATGGCAACCCAATTCTCTCCATTTTACAACTCAGTTATGACATTGATTCCTTCCTGAACTAATGAAGCATAAGAGGGAAAGAGAGATGGTAACAATAAAGAGATATGTTATGCAATGCCAAAATTGGCTAAATGAATTTCTATTCCTGTAACAAAATATATTTGATATATTTCAGGAATTTAGCAGAATTGCAAATGTCTGCCTATAAGACTTGTCTAATAGCTCAATGTTCATTTAGGCAAAATATATCAAACATCCTTTAGTTTGTGTGTGCTATGTTACAAAGTTTTAATAGCATTCCTTCAGCTGGAGATAAAATTGTATATAAAGAATTAAGCAAAGTAACTAGGAATTTTAATTCACAGAAACTATTTTAATAATTCAACATTTTTACTATGAATATTTTTGCTAGTGAATTAGATAACTGGGTTTACAGATTGACAGCAATAGATATCATATGACGTTAGTGATACATATAGACAGCAATTGTCTTTCTCTTTGCAAGGCCATGAGTACTGTAATTCTTTCTGTTAGAAAGAGTCATTGGTTATAGAATCGGGCTGTTAAAGACGGTATAGTCTAGTGCAAGCACTTTATTTTTGAGGAGGTAAATGGGGCCCTGATAATTAGAACTTTCCACAATAACAAACTTAAATCATATGACTGCCCAGCTCACTCTTCTTACTGAAATTCAGTTGTTTTATTGAGTAAATGCTCCCAGATTGTTGCAAGGATTTAATTTCCAGAGTTCTAAAAAAGTTGCTTCTGACAACTTTTGCCATTTTTTTGAGAAGAAAAATATTGTCAGATGTTTTTACTCTGCCATTTTCACTGATGTCACTCCTAACTCTTTGTTTAATTACAAAGGAAGCTTTAATAGGAAAACGGCAGGAAAACTTTTGTGTTGTGGCTAGTGAACATGTAGAATTAATAAAAAATGATTTATTAGAGTGTGAAACAATTCTGGGCACAGGATCCTATACCAATACCATTAGATGCCTCCTGCCACTGGGTGAGGGGCAAGAGAGTTTCTCCTGCATATAAACCTAACTCAAATACAAAGCAGAGTTTGGCTTTCTGGAATGAGAATGAAGGGCAGGAATGCTGAGAAATCTCCACCTTTCAGGGCCAGGCACACAGCACCAACTTAAGTATAAGGCCAGATCAGGACCACAGACTCCACTTCCTGGAACCCTTTAACATAAACCTAGCACCTACTAATAAATTATAGCCACCTATTGTTAGGGAGGAGCAAGAGCTAAAGAGAGAGCCATTCTGTGCACCAAATGTGTGGACACGGTTGTAAACTTAGGATTGGGCACCAACACAGAAAAATACCCACTGCCAAATCTGCCTTCAGCCTAGTCATAAATCTACAGCAGTCCATTTTACCAGAGGAATTTTATGCCATCTGCATTGCACAAAACAACAGCAGCAGAAAAACCCAAACACAGATATATTCCTGACTACATTTTTCAACCCCCTACACTAACAGCTTAGTAAAAGAAAAAACATGCCAATTCCTGGGCATGAATAACATTTACGTCAGTCTCTTCTGTTCTACACATGATGTTGGGCATTAAATTAAAAAATTTGAAACAAGTCAATCAACAGAACCAGTTGCAGAGGAGATATAAATGCTAGAACTTTGAGACAGGAACATTAAATTAACTGTAATATATTAAAGGATCTAGTGGGAAAGGTGAATAATTGCATGCACAAATGGAGAAAATCAGCAGAGATGGAAACTATAAAAAACATGTCAAATGTAAATTTTAGAAATATATAAACAACATCAGAGATGAAGAATGTCTTCAATAAGCTCATCAATAGGCTCAACACAGTCAAGAAAAAGTATACTAACCTGAAGATAGTTCCATGCAGATTACTCAAACTGAAACAGAGGAAAAAGAAAGAAAAAATGTAATAGGGTATCTAAAAAACATGGAACAATAGCAACAGTTTTAACGAAGAAGGAAGAGAGAAGGAACATGACAGAAACTATTTAAAGAAATGATGAGAAACAATTGCCCCAAATTATGAATGGTATCAAACCACAAATCCAAGAATCTCAGAAAACAACGTATCAGACAAATAAGAATGAGAACAAAATACCACATCTAAACATATCATAGTTAAAACGCCGAAAAAATGAAAATTTTAAAAAAACCTTAAAGGCAGTTGGAGAAAAGGAACCATTTTCAATACAAAGAGATAAAGGCTATAGTAGACTTCTTGTCAGAAAATATGCATGTCAGGAGAAAAATGACTGACATTTCCAATGAGCGGAAAGAAAAAAACACCGTCAACTCATAATTTAATACCCAGTTAAAATGTTTTTCAAAATGATGAAACAAATCAGTTTTTAGAAAAACAAAATCTAAGACTATTCACTACCTGTAGACCTGTGCTACAAAAGAAAATGTAAGGACAGTTTTCAGACAGAGGAATAACAGACAGAAACTTCGAATGAAACAATGAATTGAAGAGCTGCGAAAATGGTAAAAACAGTAAATATAAAAGACACTGCTTTCTTATTTTTAATCATTTGAGAGGATAATAAATATTCTAATGCAAAATAGTAACAAATGTACTGTGGGGTTCATTACATATAAAAGTAAAGTGTATGCCAACGAAAAACAAGAGAAGAGAGGGAAAAAATGGATCTCATCTTAAGTTTCGTATACTATATATGAAGTGACATATTATTTGAAGGCAGACTATGACATATTAAAGAAGTATATTGTAATCTCTAGGCAACTATAGAAAATTAGAAAAGTTGTATAAACATCATAAACTAATAATGCAGATAAGAGAAAAATAGTAAACAGCTACTAAATTTTCCCAGACAAGGGCAAAAAAAAAGAAAAAAAGGAACAAAGAAAACAGCACGAATAGAAAACAGCTGGAAAAATAGTAGATATAAATCCAAGCATGTTAATAATTACCTTAAAACAAATGGCTTAAGTGCTTTAAAAGTTAGAGATTGTGAGAGTAGATAAACTGCAAGACCTAAGTTCATGCTATCTACATGAACCTCCCTTAGAAATTAAAATCATAAATAGGCTAAAAGTAAGAGCATAGAAGATGATATAACATGCAAATGCTAATCAAAAGAAAACTGTAGTAGATATATTAGTATCAGACAAAGTAGTAATCAGTATAGTGAGACTAATAGGGAGAATGAAGCATATTATACAATAAAAAATGGATTGATTTCCTAAGAAGAAATTAAAATTCTAAAAATATAAGTATCTAATAAGAGAGCTTCTAAATACATAAAACCCAAACTGATAGATCCAAAAGGACAAATTGATAAATCCACAATTATAATTGAAAAATTGAATATTCTCTCTCAAAAATTGATAGAAAAAGAATGTTGAAAATCCAAAGAATACTATCAACCAATATAATCTAATTGGCATTAATGGAACACTGTACCCAACAATAGTGGAGTGCAGAATCTTTTAAAGTAAGCTTGTAACATTAATGAAAACAAACCATATTCTGTGTCATAAAACATATCTCACCATATTTAAAAGTATTGAGATCATACAAAATGTGTTTCCTGACTGCAACAGAAATAAACTAGAAAGCAATAATAGAAACTTACCTGGAACGCCTGAAATGTTTGGAAATTAAACAACTAATTTCTAAATAACCTATGAGCCAAATAGGGAGTCACAAGGATAAAAAGAAAATATTTTGAATAAAAAAATAAAAATGCAACATATCAAAATTGTGGGATGCAGCTAAAGCAATACTTATAGGAAAATTACAAGAATTACGTGCTTATGTTGGCAAGAAATGGGGTTCTCAAATCAATACTCTAAGCTTCAACCTTAAGAAACTAGTAAAGAAAGAAAAATAAGTTAAACCATTCAGAAAGAAGAAAATAATAAAGATGACAGCAGAAATCAATGATGTTGAAAACTGAAACAATAGCAAATATCAATTTAATTAAAATCTGATTCTTTGAAAAGGTCAACACGATTGATAATTTTTCATGCAGACTGACAAGGAAATAAATGGAGGAGACACGATTTATAAATATCAGGAATGAAAAAGCAGACATCTTTGCTGATCTTACAGATCCTATGTATTAAAGTGATAATATGGGGATATTATTAGCAATTACATGCCAATAAGTTTGGCAACTTATATTAACTGGTCCAGTTCCTTAGAACACACTGATTCCCAAAACTCACTCAAAAATAAATAGATCTCATAAATCATTTTAAATTTATTGAGTAAGTTGAAATGAACTTGTAGTTAAAACCTTTACAAGAATGAAAACTCCAAAGGAAGATGGTATTCCTGTTTAATACTACCAACATTAACAGAAGGAATAATGTCATGTATATACAAAGTTCTTCAAATATATCAGAGAATTGAATACTTCTGACCTCATTATATAAGGCTACTGAAGGATGAAACAAAAACTGATAGAGGTAAAGTATTCTTCTGAAATATGGATACAAAACTGCTTCACAAAAATAGTAGCTAATTGGACACAGAGACTGTATTTTTTGTGTTTTTGTAAAGGAGTAGCATTTCTTATTCAATCGAAGTTAAGTTGTATAAGTTTAAAATAGATTATGGCAACCTTAAGAGTTTAGATGTAATCCCTATGGTAGCCACAAAGAAAATATTTATAGAATATTAACAAGGAGAAATGAGAGGGAAACAAAATATGTCACAAAAAGTCAACTAAACACAAAAGAAAACAATAAAGGAGGACATGGGGGGCAGGGGGGAAACCCTGTAAGACATAGAGAAAACAACGAAATGGCCAGAGTAAGTTCTTCCCTATTAGTAAGTACTTTAAAAGTAAATGAATTAAATTCCCCAATCAAAACACATAGATTGGCAGAAGTGACAAAAAGAAAACACACAGGATCCAACTATTTCTTGTTTATTAAAAGATCACTTAGAAAGAAGGACTCACATAGTTTGAAAGTTAAAGGATGAAAAAGTTTAGTCCATGCCATTAGTAACCAAAGACAATAGGGTGGTTATACTAGTATCAAACAGAATTGACTTTATGTCATAAAAACTGTTACAAAAAACAAGAAAGACACTATATATTGATAAAAGTATAAATTAATTCATCAAGGAGTTATAAAATTACAAACATATGTGCAGAAAACATCAGAGCTCCTATATATGAAGCAAACATTGATGTAATTGAAGGGAAGAATACATGGTTCTAAAATAATAGTAGGAGATTTAAATATCCCACCTTCAATGAACAATCATGTGTCAGCGAAATGTATGACATTGGTATATGTATAACATAGATGAAGAACCAATTGGTGGAAACTCACAATTTATCAAGACTGAATCATAAAGAAATATAAAACCTGAATAAACCTACACTTGTAAGGAGATTGAATAAATAAACAAAATATTCCAGCAATGAAAACCTGAGGATCAGATGGTGTCGCTGGTGACTCTTCCAACATTTAAAGAAAAATTAACATCAATGCTTTACAAACACTTTCAAAAAACTGAAGAGGAAGGCCGGGCGCGGTGGCTCAAGCCTGTAATCCCAACACTTTGGGAGGCCGAGACGGGTGGATCACGAGGTCAGGAGATCGAGACCATCCTGGCTAACACGGTGAAACCCCGTCTCTATTAAAAAATACAAAAAACTAGCCGGGTGAGGTGGCGGGCGCCTGTAGTCCCAGCTACTCGGGAGGCTGAGGCAGGAGAATGGCGTGAACCCGGGAGGCGGAGCTTGCAGTGAGCTGAGATCCAGCCACTGCACTCCAGCCTGGGCGACAGAGCGAGACTCCGTCTCAAAAAAAAAAAAAAAAAAAAAAACTGAAGAGGAAGAAACATCTACAGACTCATTCTATGAGGCCAGTACTACCCTGATACCATGGCAGAAAAGCCACTACAAGGAAAAAAAAAACTACAGATCAATATTCCTTATGAATATTGATCCAAAAATATGCAAGAAAATATTAGCAAACATAATTGTAGCATATCAAAATAATTGAACACCATGACCAAGGATTTGTTCCTAGAATGTGAGATTGAATCACCATAGAAAAATCAATTAATCATATACTACATTAACAGAATAAAGGGAAAAAACTCCCCTAATCATCTATATTGATGCAGAGAAAAAAGTATTTTTCAAAATTCAACAGACTTTCACGATGAAAAATAATCAGCAAACTAGGAATATAAGGAAACTAACTCAATACAATAAAGGTGATATATGAAAAACCTATAGCTAACATCACGCTCAAAAGTGAAAGGATGCAAAGTTTTAAGGCAAAATGCCAGCTTCTGCCACTTCTTTTTAATTTTAAAAAATTTTTATTTATTTTATAATTTTTGTGAGTACCCAGTAGGTGTATATATTTATGAGGTTCTGCCACTTCTATTCACAATAGTATTGAGTCAATACTGCTAGAGCAATTAGGCAAGAGAAATAAATAAAATTCCATCCAATTTTAGAATGGAAGTAGTAAAATTATCTCTGTTTGCAGATGACATAATCTTACACATAAAAATCTTTAAAGATTTCACATGAAAAACTATAACTAATGAGTGCATTCAGTAAAGTTTCAGGATACAAAATGAACACTCGATAATCCATTGCATTTCTATACACGAACAATGAGTAATCCAAAAAGTAAATTCAGAAAACAATTCCATTTACAGTAGTATGAAAAAGAATGAAATACTTTGTTCATTACAGATTGTATATGTGCATCAAAATATCAAATGTACTCCCAAAATATGTACAATTATGTGTCAACTAAAAGGAATAAACTACTTAGCAATACATTTAAGGATGAAAATGTTTGTGCACTAAAAGCTACAAAATGTTTCTGATAAGATGAAGGAAGACACAAATGAACAGAAAAACACTCCTATATATGAATTGGAGGAATTAATATTGTTAAGATGTTGATACTATCCAAGTGAATCTAGAAATTCAATGCAACCCATATAAAAAGTCCAGTGATGATTTTTGCAGAAAGAGAAAAATTCTTTCCAAAATTAATATGGAATCTCAAGCCACCCTGAATAACCAAAATAATCTTGAAAAACCGGAATGTAGTGAAGCTCTCACAATTTCTGATTTCAAAATTTCCTACAAATCTACAGTAATCAGAATGTTGTGGCACTGATATGAAGACAGATAAATAGACTGATGAAATAGGGACCTCAGGAATAAACCCTCATGGTCCGATGATTTTCTATAAGGATGCCAAGACCATTCAATGGAGAAGAACAATCTTTTCAACAAATTGTGTTGGAAAAATGGAATACTCACACACAAAAGCATGTAGACAGAACCTTACCTTACAGCATACACAAAAATTAACCCTAAATGGATCAAAGACCTAAACATATGAGCTAATACTATAACATTCTTAAAAATAAGCATAGGCAAAAGCTTCATGACATTGGATTTGGCAATGATTTCTTCAATATGAAGCCAAAAGTACAAGGCACAAAAGAAAAAATAGATAAATTTGACAACACCAAAATTAAAAATTTTGTGGATTAAAGAATACTCAACAGAGAGAAAAGGCAGCTCACATAATCTTAGGAAATATTTGCAAATCATATCTCAAATAAGGGATTAATTTCCAGAATATATATAAAAACTCTTACAACTTAACAACATAAAACAAACAATCAAAAAAGTGGGCAAAGTAAGTGAATACCATTTCTCCAAGGAAGATACGCAAATGGCCAATAAGTTCATGAAAAGATGCACAACATAATTAATCATTAGGAAAGTGCAAATAAAATCACAGTGAGATAGCACTCTACACACCCATTAAGATGGCTAATATAAATAAATGAACAAACAGAACCCACAGAAAATGACACACTTCATTGATGATGTGGAGAAATTTGAACCCTGTGCCCTTCTGGTGGGAATATAAAATGATGCAGGCATGTGAAAACTGTAAGGTGGTACCTCAAAAAATTAAAAATTGAATTACCTTTTGATATAGCAATTCAGTTTCCAGATGTGTGCCCAAAAGAATTGAAATCAGGCACTCAAACATTTATACACTTATGTTTATAACAGCATTATTCATAGTAGCCAGAGGGTGGAAGTAACCCAAATGTCCATCACCAGATAAATGTATAAATAGAAGACTTGAACAACACTATAAAGTAAGATCTAACTGACATTTATAGAACACTTCATTTAACAACTGCAGGATATAGTCTTTTCAAGTGCACATGGAACATTTTCCAGAATCGTCTATATTCAAGGCCGTAAAATAAACCTTAATGAATTTTTAAAAGGTTGAAATAATGCCGAGTATACTTTCTAACATCAGTGAAGTAAAATAAGATATCAATAATAAAAATTTGGTAAACTCACAAATAAATGGAAAGACACAAACTCTTAACTAACCGATGGATTAAAGAAGAAATCACAAGAGAAATTAGAAAATACTTTGAGATGGAAAAAAATGAAGACATAAAATACCAAAACTTACATAATGCAGCTTAAAAAGTGCTTAGACAAAAACTTATACCTGCGAATTCTTATACAGATGCTTGTCAACTTACAGTGAGGTTACATCCCAAGAAATCCACCATAAATTGAACATACTGTAAGTTAAAAATGCATTTAATATCCCCAACCTACTGAACATTATAGCTTAGCCTCACTTACCTTAAATGTGCTTAAAATACTTACATTACTGTTGGGCAAATCATCTAACACAAAGTCTTTTTAATAATAGTGTTGAATATCTCATAATTTATTGAATACTGAAAGTGAAAAACAGAATGGTTGTACGGGTACTTGAAGCGCAGTTTGTACTGAATATGTATCACTTTTGTACCATCAAAAAGTCAAAAAATCATAAGTTGAACCATCATAAGTTGGGGACCCTATGTATTAAAAAAGAAGGAAGATCGTAAGTCAATAATCTAACCTACTACTTTAAGGCACTGGAAAAACAATAGCAAGTAAAATCTAAAGCAAAAGGAAGAAAATCAATAATGAAAAATAAAATTAAAATTAATGAAACAGAGGACAGAAAAACAACAAAGATTGGCAAAACCTAAGTAAATGAAACATATAGCTTAATAATTATACAACCCAATTGCCCCAGGAATGCAAAGCTGGCTCCATATATGAAAATTTGTCAATATAATATACTGTATCAAGAGAATAATGTCCAAAACACACATAATGTTATGGTTTGAATGTGAGTCCCTTCCCAAACTCATGTTGAAATTTAATGTACATTGTAACAGTATTAAAAGGTGGGACCATTAAGAGGTGATTAGGCCAGGAAAGCTCTGTCCTCATGAATAGAATAATGATGTTATTGTGAGAGTGGATTTGTTATTACAGGAGTGAGTGGGTTCCTTATAAAAGGATGAATTTAGTCCCCTATTCCTCTCTCTTACCCTCTCTTTGCCCTTCTGCCATGGAATGATGCAGCAAGAAGACCCTCACAAGATTGGTCCTTCAATCCTGGATTTCTCAGCCTCCAGAATTATGATCCAACAGATTTCTGTTCATTATAAATTTCCTAGTCTATGGTATTCTGTTATAGCAGAAAAAAAAAAAAAAAAAAAAAACCCAGACAAAGATACATGATCATCTCAACAGATGCAGAAAAATTATGTAACAAAATCAAACATCCCCTCATGATAAAATCACTCAGAAAATTATCGAGAGGGGTATTTCTTCAACCTGACATAGGACATCTATGAAAAACCCAAAGCTAACATCATACTTAATGGTGAAAATCTGGATGCTGTCCCCCTAAGGTCAGGATTAAGGCAAGGATGTGCGCTCTCACCTTTACCATTGAACATTGTACTGGAAGTACTAGCTAGAACAATTAGAGAAAAAAATACAATAAAGGGCACGCAGACTGAAAAGGAAGAAGTAAAACTGTTTCTATTCACAGATGACATATTGTATGTAAAAATTCCTGAGAATTCCATTATAAAAGTATTAGATCTAATATACAACTTCACAAATGTTGCAAGATACAAAATCAATATTCCCAAATCAGATTTATTTCTATACAATAGCAATGGTCTGAAAATGAAACTTAAAAAACAATTCAATTTACTGTAGCATCAAAAATAATAAAATACTGAGTAGTGAATTTACTAAAAAATAAAAAATATATTTTGAAAACTAAAAAAAGTAAGAAATTAAACATATAAAAAATGGAAAAAAATCAGGCAGTCATGGATGAGAAGACTTAATATTTTCAAGATGATAGTACTCCCTGAATTGATCCACAGATTAATGCAATTTTCTTTCTGAATTTCAGTTGCATCTTTTTGTGTACATTGAGAATTCACTCCTAAAATTTATATAGGAACTGAAGGGATCTAGAAGAGCCAAAAAATCTTGAACTAGAAGAACAAAGTTGAAAGACTTACATTTCTTGATTTCACAACTTACTGCAAAGCAACAGTAATCAAAACAGTATGATGATAACATGAAGATAGACATAGGTGAGTGTGATAGAAATGAGACTATAGAAGTAAACCTATGTATAAGGGAAGGTATTAACTCAGATTGCCCGGGTTGCTCAAACTTCAAATAGTCCCCAAATTTGTCTGTCTTCAGGACTGCCACTTTACTGGCTCCTGGGAGATATATGTTACCAGTTTGAACAGATAGTTTATGCTAACAATGTGACATATGGTGAATGTTGGGTTTTGCTCTTGTGTCTGGAGTCTGCGTAGTTGAAGTCAATCATAAAAGCGTTGTGTTCCTACATGACTGATCCCCAATACAGACTCTGGACACCAATGCTCAGGTGACCTTTCTTGGTTGACAACACTTTACATGTGTTGTCACATATTATTGCTGAGATAATTAAGGCCTCTGTGTGATTCTATGGGGAGAGGACATAGGGGAGCCTGATCCTGGTTTCTCCTGGACTTCACCCCATGAGTGTTTTAGCTCTGCCAGTTTTAGTCTGTATCCTTTCACTGTAATAAACTGTAAACATGGGTGTAACACGGCTTCTGAGTCCTATAATCCCTTCTAGAAAATCATAAAGACTGAAGATTGTTTGGGGGACACCTGGTACACAATATATCTGTGGTTAATTGGTTTTTGTTGAGGATGCTAAGACCATTCAAAGTGGAAATAATGATAGTTTTAACAAATGGTGCTAGGACATCTGAATATCCACAAGCAAAATAATATATTTGGAACATTATCTCACATTATAAACAAAAATTATCTCAAAATGTATCTAAGATCTAAATGTAAGAGACAAAACTATAAAACTCTTAGAAAAAAATAAGGGTAAATCTTCATGATCTCGAATTTGGCAATGATTTCTTAGATATGACACCAAAAGCACAAACGACAAAAGAGAAAAATAAATTGGATTTCATCAAAATTAAATTTGAAAAAATTTAAATTTAAAAACTTTTTTGCTTCAAAGGACACTCTCAAGAAATTAAAAACAACCCACAGAATGGAAGAAAATACTTTGAAATTTTGCAAAGGATCTGTATCTACAATAACTAAGGAACTCTTCAACTCAGTAATATAAAAGCGTATCACTCTATTAATAAATGAAAAAATGATTTAAATAGGCCTTTCTCCAACTAAGATATGCAAATGACCAATAGATACCTTAAAATGTACTTAACATTATTAGTCATCAGGGAAATGCAAATAAAAACCACAGAGACACTGCTTCACATCTACTTGGATGACCACAATTTAAAAATAAGGAAATTAACAAGTGTTGGAGAAAATGCATGAAAAATCCAACAATCTTTCATTTCTGTTGGGGACGTAAAATGGTGTAGCTGCTTTGGAAATCAGTTTGGTAGTGCCTCAATAAGTTAAACACAGAGTTACCACTCCTAACTATGTACGCAAGAGAATTAAAAACATTACGTCTATACAAAAATGTGTACATGAATGCTTATAGCAGCATTATTTATAACAGCCCAAAAGTTAAAGCAACCCAAATGTCCATCAATTGATGAACAGATTAACAAGATGTGGTATATTCATACAAAGGAAAAAGGAAAAAGCCATGAAAGGGAATGAAGTAGCTATATATGCATGCTGCAATGTGGATGAACCTAGAAGACACCAGATTAAGTGAAAGTAGCTAGTTACAAATGACCATACATATTATATGATCCAATTATATTAAATGTCCAGAATAGGCAAATAAATGAAGACAGGAAGTAGATTAGTGGTTGCTTAGGGCAAGGATTGTGGAGGTATTGTAGAGTGATAGCTAAAGGGTACAAGATTTCTTTCTGAGGTGAAGAAAACATTCTAAAATTGTTTATGGTGATGGCTGCACAACCCTGGACTGTTGGGGTCCGCGTGCTTCCTAAACAAAGGAATGAACACACAAGACAACACAAGACAAGACAAACATGGCAGCCACCTCGAATGGCGCGCTCTGCTTTATTTTATACAGTCGTTTGTGGAATGTTACCAAGTCACAAGACACATTGTTGTTTTTCTGACCTTTCCCTGACTTTCTGGATTTTCAAGATGTTTACATATAAACAGGCCCCCAATGCCCTGCTTCGTTTGCAACAGCAGGACTTATGGGAACGCCCTGCTTCATTTGCAAGAGCAGGACTTGTCGGGAACGCCCTGCTTCGTTTGCGAGAGCAGGACTTATGGGGAACGCCCTGCTTCATTTGTGAGAGCAGGACTTACCGGGAACACCCTGTTTGTGAGCACGTAGTCCTCTATACTGAACAGACTAAGAATCATTGAACTGTACACTATAGATGAATAAATTATATAATATTTGAATATTTATTTATTTTCTTAGACACAAGGTCTCACTCTGTCACCCATGCTGAAGTACAATAATGTGATCATAGTTCACTGCAGTCTCCAACTCCTGGGCTCAAGTGATCCTTCCACTTCAGTTGAAACTAGGCCTCATAAAATTTAGAAACTAGGCCTCATATAGAAAAAATTAACACCAGGTGGCTCTGGATAGGGTCCCACCCTGCCTCGATAGGGTCCCACCCTGATAGGGTCCCACCCTGCCAATTCCGGGAAACAACCTCATGGGGTCCCACCCTGCC
Source organism: Macaca mulatta (assembly GCF_049350105.2). Classification (NCBI taxonomy): domain Eukaryota; kingdom Metazoa; phylum Chordata; class Mammalia; order Primates; family Cercopithecidae; genus Macaca; species Macaca mulatta. The sequence goes on along the minus strand of NC_133426.1, from coordinate 121,035,594 downwards.
AATTCCGGGGGTCCCACCCTGCCTCGAAGTTCCCGGAATCAGCAACTCCAAGAAAAAACCTCATAAGGTCCTGCTTTAACCAATTAGAACAAGACACCTTGCTCAGGCCATAGCTAGACCCAATTACCACGCGCCTAAAGCTTTGTTTGAATTTTGCGCCTTAAGCTGTGTTTGAACTTGTGTTTGCCTATATAAACAACCTGTAACAAGCACTCGGGGTCCCAGGGCCAACTTAGAGCTTGGGACCCTAGCGCGCTAGTAATAAATAACTCTCTGCTGTGAATCTCGTGTCGGTGATCCTTCGCGGCGACCCCTGCCCAGGAGGGAATCGACAGTTCGGTTCCAACACAGTCTCCTAGGTATCTGGGAGTACAAGCGTGTGCTACCATGCCTGGCTTATATATAAGAGACAGAGTCTCCCTGTGTTGCCCAGGCTGGTCTCGAATTCTACCTTGGCCTTCCAAATAGCTGGAATTATAGGCATGAGACACCATGCCTGACTTGATATGTGTATTATATGTCAATAAAACTGTTATCAAAAAATGGGCAAATGCTTGAATGAACATTTTACCAAGGTAGAGATAATTACAGCAAAAAGCACAGGAATAGACATTCAGCATCATTAGCAATGGATAAATGGAATTAATGGTACTGAGAGATATAACTATATATACCTATTAGGATAGCTAACAAAAACAACAATAAGCAAAATATTTAATGAACTGACAATACTAAGTTCTGATGAGGTTGTGGAATAGAATTTTCAGGCATTACTCTTCATGGAAAATAGTAAATTTTCTTTGGAAAACAGTTTGGCAGTTTTGAATAAAATTAAACATATGCTAATGGTATGATAAAGCAATCCTACTCCTAGATATTTACTCAAGAGAAATGAAAACATATGGTAATGCAAAGATATCTACTTAAATGTTTATATAAAGCAGCTTTATTCATAATTACAAAAAGAAAAACTAAAAACAACCCAATGTGCATCAACTAGTGAATGGATAAACACGTTGACATGTATCTATACAATAGAATTTGCCTCAGCAATGGAAAGAAACAAATTATTATTATTATTATTATTATTATTTTATTATTATACTTTAAGTCCTAGGGTATACATGCAGAATGTGCGGTTTTGTTACATAGGTACACACGTGCCATTGTGGTTTGCTGCACCCATCAACCCGTCACCTACATTAGGTATTTCTCCTAATGTTATCCCCTAGCGCCCCCCCCAACCAACAGGCCACAGTGTGTGATGTTCCGCTCCCTATGTCCATGTCTTATCATTGAGGAACAAATTATTGGCACATGAAACAATGTGGTTGAATTTAAGAATATTATGCTATGTGGAAAGAAGCCAGATCCAAAAGGCTGCATACCATATGATGACATTTATGTTATATTCATGAAAAGGCAAAACTATAGGGATAGTAAAGGGGTCAGGTATTGCCAGGAGCTGGAGGCGGCGGGAGGGAACTGATTACAAAAAGGCATGAGGAGACTTTTTGGGTGATGAACGTATTCTAAACCTTAATTGTGGAGGTGGTTACATGAGTGCGTACATTTGCCAAATTTCATAGAATTATATCATCAAAAAGGATGAATTTTTCTGTAAATTATATATGAAATAGCCTAACTTAATTTTTTTTTTTTTTGAAAATAATTATCTCTGGTCAAATGAATTATTTTGGCACTGGGATATCATTACCTAGCTCAGTTAGTGGGACATACAAAACATTTTATAAATATTTGTTTTAATTGAATTGAAAATAGTTGTGCAATTTCATTTACAATGTTGATTTGAAATTATTCTTGCTAAAAAAATTAAAAAAAAAAAAGAAATCATTCTTGCTAGGAAGGGAAATGGTGCATCATTCTATGCTTCTAAACAGATGTCATAACCTCCCCAAAGTTACTCAGCAATGGAACTTGAAGCAAAATCAAGACACACTGCTGGGCATTCCTCAAAGGCAGTTTTGCTTTGTATTACTCAAGAAAATCCCTCTTTGAGGGAGTACCTTGTTTTTCTGAGTAGGTCAGAAGTTTGTGCTAGGAAATGTGACTCGGCTTTGTAGCTAGATTTACTGTCTACTGCACTGCAAGTTTTGAGAACAGTTTGAACCAAATCGCACAATGGCCCCAAAGACACAAAAATGATAATGAAGGAAGTGATGGCTCAACTAATATCATGAAGTCTCTATGTGAAACTGCCTACTTTTATTTGCAGTATTTGATGCTTTAAAACTTCAGTCTTGGTCAATGTGCCTATCCAAGAGAGTTTTGGGCTCCTAATAGTGAGCGAAGCTGGGGGAGAGCTAGCTCTACCAGCACACACTACATGTGGACAATTGGGCTATTTTATGAAAGCACAAAGTCAACATGTTTATATCTTCATCTAGGATTCTGACTGGAAAGCAATTCTTGTTTCAAATAGACTCTCCATGGTGGTGAACAAGCAGAAGTTTGTAAGGGGCTGCGAAGACAATACTTCTTGGGTATGAAGAGCTAGCATGTTCATAATGGATTCAACTGCAGGAACCTAATACATGGACATGCATTTTAACCACTGCTTTTACTACCGCCTTTAAAAAATTAGTTCTGTGAAATTCCCTTGCCAGTTTTGCTTGAAAACTCTTCTTTTAGTTTTCTATGTAATACAGTCTTGTAGCCCACATCTCAGAAACCCAGAGGTCCCAACTATGTCATGTGCATTTTGTTCTCATTTTCTTTTGATTACTTGAAGCCAGGTGAGTGTACATAGATATCATATTCCTTGCTATTTCTTAGTAGCCTGTGCCATTAACAATTAAATTTAATGATCAATGGCTTCAAAGTAAAGTGCACTGTTTGTGATTATGACACATTACAATTATGATCTTGAAATATCTAGTTCTATTATCAGAAATGACTGAAAATATTCCCCTTCCTTCCTAAATTAACTGAAGACTTTATGTTCATGTGACTCTCATAAGATTCGAGTGTATATATTATATAATTATCTATTATTTGCTAATTAGACTCTTTCATTCTATTCTAAAGAAGAAGAATGTCCTCCAAACAACCCATTATAACTTTCTGACAGTTGGTGCCAGATGAGACTAAAAATACCGTTTAATAGAGCATATTATTTTATTCACTTTACATGTTGTGTAATACTTTTTCAATAACTTTTTGTTGGTTTCTCAATGGCAATATTCCAGGTGTATTAACAGGTAACCCAAGTGTTACAATTCCTCTGTAACAAAAAAGTTGAATTTTTGTAAAAAGTGGGAAACATTTCCTTCCAGTCCTCCCAGGTATCAGAATCACAGACTTCAGTCAAAGAGAGAGAATAGGGCAGGACCCTTCTTGTTTCCACAAATTTTCAGAGTAATGTTTGCAGCATGTGGTTTTGGGCTTCTGCTGCTTTAAATGGCCCAGTGGCTTTCCAACCAAACCCTTAGATTCGATCTATTGGTGTATCTGTCTAATAAGTTCTTTTTGTAACTGAAACAAAAAAAGAAAATCTCTGGTGGAAGACACTAACATGTTTACCATCATTTCACATTAATAAAAGGGTATATTAGATCCTTCTAACCAGATAGCTGGACAAATTTGCCTTCATGGCTTTATTTTTATCATGTTCTCTACATTAGTCAGGTTGGGCTAAGTTGTGCCATGGGAACAATTTACTTCAGAATCTCAGCAGCTTATTGAATTTTATTTTCATTCACATAAAGTCCACTGTCAGTCTGGAAAATTCTGCAGGGCAGCTTTCCTGAAGGTGAGGGGCTTATTATTCTATACTGCTTCAACCTTACAGCATCTGTATTTGCATATGTTTCTATGATTCTGTGGAAAAGGAAAGTAAACTTCAAAGTCATGCACCAGCTCTTAAATGCTCCTGACCAACAATGACGTGCTACTTCCATTCATATTTCATTGGTTAAAACTATTTACATAATCACACTTCACTTTAAGGGAGCATATAGTCCTCTGTGTACCCAGAAGTACAAGAGAACCAGTTATCGGAGAGTTAGCAATGTCTACCACTCTATTAATTTTTTAAAAACCTTGGTCCGGTGCGGTGGCTCACACCTGTAATCCCAGCATGTTGGGAGGCTGAAGCTGGTGGATCACTTGAGGTCAGGAGTTCGAGACCAGCCTGGCCAACACGGTGAAACCCCACCTCTACTAAAAATACAAAAATTAGCCAGGAGTGGTGTCACGTACCTATAATCCCAGCTACTCGGGAGGCTGAGACAGGACAATCACTTGAACCTGGGAAACAGAGGTTGCAGTGAGCTGAGATAGCGCCACTGTACTCCAGCCTAGGCAACAGAGTGAGACTCCATCCCAAACAAACAAAGGAACAAACAAACAATCCAAAAAACCTCATATTTGAATTCGTTATCCAAGGTAGATAAGGTTTTGTTTTGTTTGGTTTTTTTAATTCTACACCTGGTACAAGTTTTTTTCTTTGGTTCTTTTATTTTCCATATCTGCAGTCTTAAGCATTAGGATTCTGCAGAAGGGGTTAAAAATTGAGTGTGTTTAAAGTTTCTCAAATAAAATACGTTACTATGTATTCTGGATACCATGCACCACCAATAATAATTTGAAATAGTTGTCCTTGCAAAATCAGCTTGACATAGAGAGTCAAAGTCAATCTTTGGCAAATTGTATATAGGTGGCTTCTCATCAGAGCTCCACACCTCCATTTCCTATATATTCCTCAACATGACTAGAAGAGTTTCCTCTCCCTGCATTTTAGAATGCTAGTATCTCCATTCTTTGTTCTGTCTTCTCCTTTCCTTCCCATTAAAACCTTAGAATTTAAAGTAAAGTTTGTGTTATGAATTATTATTTGGGGTCAGATTGATTATTTCTTGGGGATGAAGGCCTAGCATTGCAAAGAAAGAAAGAAAAAGGGAGGGAGGGAGGGAAGGAAGGAAGGAAGGAAGGAAGGAAGGAAGGAAGGAAGGAAAGAAGGAAGGAAGGAAGGAAGGAAGGAAGGAAGGAAGGAAAAACAGACAGCTATGAATGTGTGGAGATTAGGCAACATACTCTTTATATTCAATATAGCTATATATGGCAAAAAAGAAGATGGGACTCTCACTGCTATGAACTCAGAGAAGGGAAGGCTGACTTCAGCATGGGAAAGAACTATCACTGTCTATGATTCCTATTTTCATCCACCCTCACATCACTATACACTTGCTATACATTTGCTGAGTACCTATTATGGATCAAACTTTGGTCATAGGTCCTGGGAGCACATAAATAAAGAAAAACTTCTTGCCTATGTGAGTTTCTATGTTTCTTTACTGATAACTGTGAGGAAGAAGACAGGTATGTTAGGGGCTAGGGAAGCATGTGATTGAAATATTTCAGGCTATGGGTATGCTTTCTCAAAATCTGTGAGTAAAGATTCAACTTTGTAGTGACTTTCTGGTAAAAGGTCATACTATCTGAACCTTACCAAAGTTTATTTTCTATTGAAAGAATATCTGGGCTCTGTCTTTATAGGTTAACTTTTCTGCAGTCAACAACACATGTTCCACCACAAAGAAAACAGCAAATTATATAGAATTTAAAGGAGGGGACACAACTTTATTAACCTGATCTTTTTGTTCACATTATTGTGTACCATATTCAGCTGCCCATTTCCTTTATGTTTCTTTCAAGGAAGCTGTCCCTACTTCACTTATTGAACCAAATGGATTGTTTAGAAAGCCAGGGTTAGAATGACAGATTTGTGAACATTTGGAAAATCAAATGCACTTTAAACGTAGGGACTTTGTCTTCTGATATCTTTGTTAAAGCTTTGCATATAAAGATAATTGTTAAGCAAGTTTATTCAATACTAGGAAATAAGGCAAAAGGAAAGGGACAGAATGCCTTTTCAACATCATATAGGCAATATTTTTCAGCCCCACTACAGGATTATTTAGGGTATGTACATGACTCACTGCTTGCTATAGCTTGAAGTTCCCAGATTTTTCTCTTTCTAGTTGCAGTTCATTTAAAAAAAAGAAAAATAAAGTTCCCAGATTTAGTAAAGCTACATGTTACAAGTAAGCTTGGTATATCTGGTAGATATAAAAATTATTTCTCTTCAATAAGAAATAACCCCCCAAAGTTTATTTTTATGAATCTTGAAGAGCATTGACTAGTTTTGTTTCTAATTTAATGATTGCAACCTAGCTTTCTGTTATTAATTTGCTTATAAAAACCTACCTCTCCAGATTCTCTTAGAATCAGTTTGCTACCTTACTGGTTCCCACAATAGTGAATGATTTTAGTAAAATATTTGACATGTGTTAATTTTATATGTGTACAGATTATTATTTTAACTATTTGAAAGTTCTACTTTGTCAGAAAAATAAGGAAGAAGAATACACTTTGTTTCAAAGAGCTGACTGTAAAACTATTATGTTAAAGAGGTCTACTTGCTCTGAAATGTGGCCACTATCAAATCTGCATATTCATGTCTGAAGAAGGAATGAAATTTAATTTCTCTCCTGGCCTGCATGATGAGTGGCAAATAAACAGACGTATTACACAGGAATACATCAGAAAAAAAATGATTGCTCTTTGTCATGCTGATGTCAGGAAAAGTCAATTACATTTGTAAGAGAGGTGAACATTATTATACTGAACTTTTCTGTTTTGTAGGTGTTAAATTTAGAGAGACAGTGACATAATCAAATCTAATTTCCAACCAGTGATATTATGAAATAGCTCTGTAAGAATTGAAGGTTTCAATTTTAATGAAAACACCAGCAATCAAATGCAAAGGTCAACACATTTTAAATTTTCATAAAATGAAACCCACAATGTGCATAAGAAAAGCCTTAAAATACTGGTTCCTTGTAAATGTTCCTAGATTTTTCTTCCTGCCAGCATTGATAGCAGTGGGACACCAACTTTGTTTCTATGATTGCAAAAGAAAAGAAAAAATGCTTCTGCCAAAAACAGTGTATAACAAATTGGTCTTAGAAAATACAAGTTATCCGGGTGTTATAACTGCCATGTTTTTCTTTGAGATAATGCTACTTATTATGCACCTTGAGCTATTCTATTTTTCGAGATAAAACTGCTTATTTTTTAAATTAAAAAAGGTTACTTACATGACAGAGGGAAAAAAATTCTGACATCAATACAAATAACTATGAACTCTTAAATTTTTACCTATTTGGCAAAAGAAGTAGACTACATTTATAAAACAGGAAAGAAACCTAAACAGGAAAATCACTGCCGTTTACTCAGTATTTGCATACTTGAAGGGAGAATAAAGTATCACAATAGATAAATACGTTACCATGTATTTTCCAGCTGCATTATGCAAAAGTGTAGCCTTACAATTTGCATAATCAGAATTAAGTATGCCACCAAAGCAAGAAGTCCTACAACAGATCATGATATCTACTTATATAGCCTATAGTATCTGTCATTAGAATGAGACTTATGATAATACCCTTTTTAGGATTGCGGCATTTAATTAAAAGTACCAGTAAAACGACAGGAGACAGGAGAAGAGAAGCATTTTTTTTTTAAGTAATTGAAATAGCTGCAGTCATTTGTTTTTATTCCACTCTCTCATTTAAAAAAAAACCTGACGTAGTTTAAGGAAATAGCCCTTTTGCCTAAAAAGATGACAACACTGATGTCATTTCTTAAGGTAAGTACTGTTAGGTAATACTCCCCTTTTTTTTTTTTTTTTTTTTTTTTTTTTTTTTTTTTTTGAGACGGAGTCTCGCTCTGTCTCCCAGGCTGGAGTGCAGTGGCCGGATCTCAGCTCACTGCAAGCTCCGCCTCCCGGGTCCACGCCATTCTCCTGCCTCAGCCTCCCGAGTAGCTGGGACTACAGGCGCCCGCCACCTCGCCCGGCTAGTTCTTTTTGTATTTTTTAGTAGAGACAGGGTTTCACCGTGTTAGCCAGGATGGTCTCGATCTCCTGACCTCGTGATCTACCCGTCTCGGCCTCCCAAAGTGCTGGGATTACAGGCTTGAGCCACCGCGCCCGGCCGGTAATACTCCCTTTTTTCAAAAATTTCGATTTTGCTGACAGTGTACATTTGTACCCATATATCCCATGGTCATAGTGAGGGAATTTTTCCATATCTTGTGGTTGATTGAATTCTATCATTTCATTTTGATTTTATTGTTTTTCAGCCTTGTGAGGAACCTACACTGATTTAGTAGCAAAATAATATTAAATTATCTTCCCTTCTACTTAGATTAATATATTTTGAGTATGACACTTGAAATTCACCTTTGAAGTTAAATTCTAAAAAAATTAATTGTATATATATTTTTTCAAGTGTAAAATATGATGCTTTGATATACATAGTGAAATAATTACTATGGTCAAGTAAATTCAGTTATCCTTTACCTTACATTGTTACCTTTTTATTTTTCTGATAAGAACTCCTAAAATCAACCGTCGAATTTCATGGATACAATACAATTTTTTTTTTTTTTTTTTTTTTTTTTTTTTGAGATGGAGTGTCGCTCTGTCGCCCAGGCTGGAGTGCAGTGGCCGGATCTCAGCTCACTGCAAGCTCCGCCTCCCTGAGTAGCTGGGACTACAGGCGCCCGCCACCTCGCCTGGCTAGTTTTTTGTATTTTTTAGTAGACACCGAGTTTCACCGTGTTAGCCAGGACGGTCTCGATCTCCTGACCTCGTGATCCGCCCTTCTCGGCCTCCCAAAGTTTACAGGCTTGAGCCACCGCGCCCGGCCACAATATTCTTAACTATAGTCTTCATCCCGCACATTAGATCTCTAGACTTTTTCATCCTACATAACTGCAACTTGGATCTCTTTGACCAACATCTGTCTATTTCCCCCACTCCTGGTAAACACTGTATATTCCCTGTTTCTATGTAGTCAGCTTTTTTAGATTTCATATAAAACTGAAATGCAGTATTTGTTTTGTTTGTTTCTGGCTCATTTCGCTTAGCATAATGTCCTCTAGGTTCATCTATGCTTTCACAAATGCAGGAGTTCCTTCTTTACTAAGGCTGAATAATTTCCAAAGACATAAAAATGACCACATGTAAATGAAAAGGTGCTCAGCATCACTAATCATCAGAGAAATGCAAAATCAAAACCACAATGAGATACCACCTCACACCTGTTAGGATGGTTATTATCAAAAGGACAAAAGGCTGGGCGCAGTGGCTCACATCAGTAATTCTAGCACTTTGGGAGGCCGAGGCAGGTGGATCACGAGGTCAGGTGTTCAAGACCAGCCTGGCCAATATGGTGAAACCCCGTCTCTACTAAAAAATACAAAAATTAGCCAGGCATGGTGGTGCGCGCCTGTAGTAGCAGCTACTCAGGAGGCTGAGGCTGGAAGTTGCAGTGAGCTGAGATCGTACCACTGCACTCCAGCCTGGGCAACAGAGTGAGACTCTGTCAAAAAAAAAAAAAAAAGAAAAAGAAAAAGAAAAAAAAGGACAAGAAATAATAAGTGTTGGAGAGGATGTGAAAAAAACTGAACCCTCATTGGTGAGAATGTAAATGGTGCAGCCAGTATGGAAAAACAGCATGGAGGTTCCTCCAAATATTAAAAATAAAACTTACGTATGATCTAGCAATACCGTTTCTGGATATACACCCAGAGGAAATGAAACCAGTACCTCGTAGAGTTATCTTTGCTTCAATTCTTTTTGCAGGAGTCAAGATATGGAAACAACGTAAGTGTCCCTTGATGGATAAATGGGTAAATTGTGGTGTGTGTGTGTATATATATATGATATATGTATCATATATATATACCCAAATTATGTAATTTTTTATATATATATATATTTTTTAATAAGATCTTGCTCTGTCACCCAGTCTGGAGTGCAGTGGCATGATCTGGGCTCACTGCAACCTCCACTTCCTGGGCTCAAGTGATCCTCCCACCTCAGCCTACTTAGTAGCTGAGACTACAGGCACACACCACTACTTCTGGCTAATTATTTTTATTTTTATTTTATGTAGAGTCAAGGGTCTCACCATTTTGCCCAGGCTGGTCTGGAACTCCTGGCCTCAAGTGATCCTCCTGTGTCATCCTCACAAGGTGCTGGGATTGCAGGTGTGAGCCACTGCATCCAGCCTAATTTTAATATTAAAAACTTCACTTTTTCCCACCCCTTTCTTCTTAAGCCATATGATAGCTCAAGTTTGTTTCTATAACCAGTAAGGAAAAATGCATTTTGCACACTTCAATAATAATTGGAATTTCCCAGCAAGGCGTCTTATTCTTTAGTGTCACCTTCCATACCTAGCACAACACTGGAGGAATTCCAGTTATTATTTGTTTCTCAGACCCCATATGAAAATGTTCTGGCTGCTTGAATAAAACTATTCCATGATTATTTACCCACCTGTCGTTGTCCTTGTAGATATAGTGCCTATGAATAGAAAGATATTAGTCATTTCTTTTACTTTATTAAAATCTTCTACATACACCATCAGACTGCATAGAATTTTTAAAGACATTCAAAATGCTAATGATAGCTTTTTCTAACAGAATTTTGAGTATATTAAATAGCTTGCAGTTTGCATACCACCAAAAAGCAAAGGAAAAAAAGGATCATACTGGAAAAAGTGTTTTCATTTCTTTATTAATAATATCGGTTAGTTCTAAGGTATATAAATGTCACGAAAGGCAGGAAAAGACAGCTTTTCTGGCCCAGAAAAAAATAACATCCATAATAAAACTTTCACACACTAAAAGTAAAGTTTAAAAGATTTCTTATGATATACCACAGGATATTCACTTTCTTGAATGTCCCAGTTCCAAATAATAAAATTTGTTCTAAATTAATCTTAAAGCATCAGAATACAGCTGATATTTCTTGATAGATAAATGCACAAAGTTTCAAAATAGCTTTTTCTACCTGGAATTCAAAAGCGTTATTCTGAATTGGTTTTTCTGCATTTCTTTGCACCACCCCCCCCCAAAAAAAACCCCATTAGATATAAAAAAAGTCATAACAGGGGTAATTTTTTGTTACAGTATGCATCAGAATCTGATATCTGTGATTGTAGACTCCAAAACACTTGCCTTTTCTTTGAGGTGGGTGAGTATTTGAAAATTTAGCATTAGCATTTTGTTTCCACTTCAACTCCTTAAGGAAAATTGTTTAAGACAATACAACATTTTTTGCCGGTAGAGATTATAATCATAAATGCACTTTTCACAACCTCATATGATATAAAAATTAAATGAAGAAAAAAATTGGTTTTAAAGTTGTCCAACTTATTATTTACCTTCACCTCCTTTAGATGCTTCTCTCCTTTAAACTAGTTGTTCAAATTTGTTTTTGTTATTGATAGACATTTTTCTTTAAGCATCACAAGTTGTTACTTAATGTCTTATGACACATTTTAAACTCCTGTGTAATGTAGAAAGCCTATATCAAGTTTCTTTTCTAAATAAGTTAAAAAATTAAGGAAAAAAATTTGCACACTAGCTTCTGTTGTGCCCCTACTATCTAAGTATTTCTGGTGCTGGGGAAAATAATCTCTGGCCCTGCACCTTCATGCCACTGTAGTTGAGTGGCACTGTGGACAAGAGCATTCATGGGAACCTTCTTACACTGGATCAGCTAGCAATAATTTATTCACCAGAGTGATTGAGACACAAACGTATTCCACTAAAGCCAAACTAAATCACTTTATGTGTTACCTCCCCTTAGCTGGATCTTAAAATTACCTGGAGTCATTTTAATATGAGGGGAAGTGTGACAAATGGGAATTCAAAGTAACAATGGTCTTAAACAATCGGGGTTACATTATTGTCTTTTTTATTATTTCATTTTCTAGGTACTATATCATAGGCACTGTATCTACAATGACAACTATAGGTGGCGAAATGGTAACAGAATAGTTTTATTCAAGCAGGCAAAACATCTTGATGTGGGGTTTAAGAAACAATTTATCATTATAATCATTTTTAAAAGCTAAAAGTTGCCAACACTTTCTGTTAACTCCAAATTTTGCTCCATGTAATAGACTTTTATATAGGTTTGCACTGCTCCGGAGTTGGAAAATTCTTTGGTTGTATGGAAGATTTGCCCGAGCCTCGTTTTCAGTTTGTGCTCTTCTGCTCATCCTCACCTTACATTTTCAATACTGATGGGCAAGTACTAGAACAACACCCTCTACCTAGGCTCTACTTGGATGTCGTTAGAATTATACGTTTGTTATCACATATCAAGCTGTTTTACCTTACTTTGTAGGTAACTACCTTTTAACTTTGGAATAAACTGCCCAATAAATGGGGCCCATGGAGGCAGCCTTTTCTAGGTAGAGGGAAGCAAAGTACTATCAATAGTGAAAATATATGAGCTTCAAACAATTGTATGATTGGATAACTAAGATATCATAGGTCTTGAGAAACTAAAAATTTAGTTTAAACTTTTATTTTGCATTAACATAGTGGGCACAATTTTTTTTTTTTTCTTTTTGAGGCGGAGTCAAGCTCTGTCGCCCAGGCAGGAGTGCAGTGGTGCGATCTCAGCCTCACTGAAACCTCTACCTCCCGGGTTCAAGCGATTCTCCTGCCTCAGCCTCCCAAGTAGCTGGGATTACAGGCACGTGCCACCACACCTGACTAATTTTTGTATTTTTAGAAGAACTGGGGTTTTCCATGTTGGCCAGGCTAGTTTTAAACTCCTGACCTCAAGTGATCCGCCCACCTCAGCCTCCCAAAGTACTGGGATTACAGGCTTGGGCCACCATGCTGGTTCCACAATGTTTTGTTTTGTTTTGTTTTTTTTTTCCTAAATCAATCATTAAGTGTAAATATATGTTCTTGTTTTCCCCATACAAGCTCCATAGCTCCCAATCAAATTTAATAATGAGTGCAAGTACATTATAAGAGCAATGAGATTTGGGGTGCATTTGATTAAAAAAAAAAAACAGATATATTATAAGGGATCCAAAACATTTTCTCTTCAAAGGAAAGTACTACTTTCCTAAGGCTTCATGATAAAGTATTCATTCTCTATTCTACCCATCTTCCCCAAATCACCATTTTCTTTAATGGCGTTGGAGGACAGCTTTTAACTCATAAATTTCTAGCCAGATTTGAAATAACTTGAATCAAACATTCGTTCGTGGGGCTTAATGTAAAGGTGTTCAATCAGAGTTTCAGAACAGAAATACAGATTCAACATTTTAGAACTAGAAATGTTTGATTCTCATTTTCTAGCATATATGTTCTAGGGTATATTTTAAGCATGGATGTTCTCCTGATTGTGATGTTTAAGGTTAAATTATGGAATAACCACATTGCTGTCAGAAATACATCCCATAAAATCTTTATGGCATCTATTTTTTGTGTATTTCAAAGACTACAGTTGTTTCGAAGTATATCATTAAGGATTCCTGGGCCTAAAATTTTCTAAGATGTTCTGATTAGATTAACATAAAAACACATGAATCATTCAATGAATCAGAATGCTTATATTGAATTATAGCAATTACGTTACTACCGATCTAGTAACTTTCAGTGCATTATTTTACATTTGGCTATTATAACAAAATGAAAGAATATTTTCTAGAAATTTTAGAGAAGACATTACAATTTAAAACATTTTAAATGACCTTTTGGTGTCTGCTTTTTCTGATTACAAAAGTAATACACAGTGATTCTGAAAATTTAACTTAAAACACAGGAGTAATATATAAGTTAAAAAAGAAAAAAAGAGAAAGTTCTCTGTCATTTCCACCCTAAATAACACTCAAAACAGTATTTCAAACTCAGGCTACCAGAGGTTATTTGGAAGAAGCTTAGGCAGGGAAGTGTTTTAATTAAGGCTTTCTTGATGAGACTCTCTTTAAAACAACTGTAGCATGGGGACGCAAATGCTTCTTGAAAAAAATTATTTGTTATTCAGCTAACACATTAAAATATATTCTGTTATTTGAGGACTTATTACCTATGACAATGCTCTTCATATTGAATATATCAATATTGAGAATTTACTTAGCATAGCATTCTCTTTAAGCCTTAAAATTTTACATAGAACACCTAGAATACAATTTTGTTTCAGTATGATTTTTAACATGATGTAGGGATTTTGCAATGAAAATTTCCATCATAAATAACAGTAGGATTTAGCAAAATATCTAGGTCTTGGGAATCATGGGGATCTATTAGTAGTTGATTTGAAGCTACCTTCACCTTTTTCTGGCTCCATTTCTTTATTTTCTAAATGATAATATTGTTATCTGCCATGCCAGTTTATGAGAGTGCTATAGGTAGCAAATAAGTAATAGATAGGGGAGTGTTTTGAAATTATTTTAAGAAAAAAATCATCTATAACTGTTAGCCCTCCTTTTCATTTTAATTGCAATGTTGGTGATGTTAGTTTAGTTACCTGGAGCAAGCATTCTAATTGCTAATTTCATTATGCAAATCTAAAAACTCAGAGCAAATGTCTTTGGAGTATAATTACCCAGGAGACAAGAACTGGTATTTTTTCTCAACATGAAAACCAGTATAAGATACAAAATAAACACAAGATCACAGGGAGCCAGCAGACTTTGGGTTGAATTTATGCCTTGCTACTTAGTATATATGATCTTGGGCAACACATTAGAGCTAGGTGTCTTGATTGCTTCATATTAAAAATAGGGATAATAACACTCTTCCAAACTATCTCAAAGAAGTGCTAGAAGGTGCAAATGAAGTAATGTATGTGAAAGCTCATTGTAATCTCTAAAGCACAATCCCAACATAAGGTATTATAAATTAGATGCTGTAACCTGACTAGAATGTGAAGTAGCACTGGAAGTTAGAGAAGAGGAGATGGGGCATTCTGAATAAAAGCAGTAAACAAATTTACTCAGTGTACAAACATTCCCTTTTATCCACAAAAACAGTCAAACTCAAAGAAACAGAGTAGAACAGTGGCTAGCAGAGGCTATGGGAGTGGGGAGATGATGGAGAAATAATTTTTTTTCCCCTTACATTGAGATATATTGCACAGCATGGTGAATATAGTAAACGTTAATGTATTGTACATATCAAAATTGCTGAAAGTAAATTTCAAATGATCTCACCACAAAAAAATAACTATCTGAGGTGATGGATATATTAATTCACTTTATATAATTATTCCACATGTATTCAGAAATCATAACACCAGTCTCTACACAGCAAGAATGAAGTACTGGTACATGTAACAATATGGATGATGGGCAGAACAAAAGAAGCAGCCAGGCAAAAAAGACTATATACTGTATCATCCCATTTTTGAAAGATTCAGTAGAAAGCAAAACTAAGAGATAGAGAGAGGTAGCGCAATAGCAGTTACCCTAGGAATGAGGGTTGGTTGGAAGGGATTGGGTGGCAGGTTGGAGTTGAGCAAGGAACGTGAGAGGAAACCTTCTAACAGAAATTTCCAAGGTCTTCATGGAAATTGTGATTGCATAGTGTATACATATGATTATTGCATTGTGCCTTTAAAGACTAATACACTCTACTGTTTTTATACCTGAATAAAAAGGTAAAAGCAATAATAAATTTAAATAAATAAAAAATAAAAATTTTACAAAGCTAAGCATAACTTATAATAAAAAATATAATACCATTTTGTACTCCATAAATATATACAAGTATAATTTGCCAATTTAAAATTTAAAAATAAAAGTTAAAAAATAAAAAATAAAAACAAATTCATTCAAGAGAGAAAATCTCAAATGGGAGTATCCCTTGATTTAGCAGTTTACTGGGAAAAAAAAAAAAAAGAGACAATCCTAAAAGGAATAATTGCTGCTGGCAATTCCCAAACTCACTCATAATCATGGGAGAGGTATGCACATTAAGAAATAACAGGATTTCTTTTTATTTTTCAGATTTAGAACGGGAAATGAACTCAGGGTTGTTTTCTGGCTCAGCAATGTTATGGTTCCTATGGCTCTGTTTATGTAACAAATACCAAGTAGCAACTGCCTAGTGATATTTGTACCGGGATGTCTCATCAACTTCTCAGAATTTAAGGTCTGAAACAGATATATTAATTCACTTCTTCATTTCTCTTCTAAACGCATTCCTTGTACTGTATCTCCCATATCTGCAGCAGCTCTACCTCCATGCATTTTCTCAGGCAAATTCTTCTTTCTTTTCTTCTTTCCTTCAACACCAACTTCCACCTTCTACTTCTAAGATATAGCCTAAATGTGACTACTTCTCTCTGTGCCTACTCACTACTCAAACCTTAGCCCAAACCACAGCATCTTCCTTAAACGGTTGACCATTGCTACTATGGATCCCCTTAATTCTATTCCTCACAAAGCAGACAGAATTATGCACGCCTAAAAATTGCTTTTAGTAAACACTGAACAGACAAAAGAAAAAGAAATCCATGAAAATTGTAATCATTCTATGATTATATTATACACCGAATGATTGTGTTCCCCCAAAATTCATATATTAAAATCCTAACCTGCAGAGTTATGGTATTAGAAGGTAGGACCTTTGAGAGAAAATTAGGCAATGAGGGTGGAACCCTCATGAATGGGATTATTGCCCTTGTGAAATGCGCCTCATAGAGCTTGGTCACTTTTTCTGCCATGTAAGTATGCAAGGAGAAGCCCACTTTTGGCAACCTAGAAGAGCGCTCTCACCAGAACTGACCATGTTGGTGTCCAGATCTCAGACTTTCCAGACTTTTGAACTTTGAGGTATAACTAGTTGTTTTTTAAGATATTCAGTTTATGATATTTTGTTATGGAAGCCCAAGTTGACAAAGACAAATAATTATCTATGTACCTACCACCCAGGTTAAGAAAAAGAACATTGCCTCTTATATTTTTTCTCTGATCCTATACTTTCCCTCCTGACTCTGAGGTAACTCACTAACTTGATATTTGCGCTTACTGCTTCCTTTCATTCATTGTAGTTTCACTACATGTTTGTTGTTTAGGCTGCCTGTTCTATACTTTTTTCACATAGAATCATATACTATACATTCTTCTGTAACTTCCATTTTTTTCCTCTCCTGAAATTCATCCATGTTGTTGTGTGTAATTATAAATCATTCATTTTCACTGCAGCAAAATATTCATATACGGTGTGAATATATCACAAGGCATCTGTACATTGATGGATGTTTGGGTCACAGACTTTTTTTTCTATTTTAAACAACCCCACTTTGTGCATTTTGTGTAAGAGTTTTACAGAATGGGTTTCTTAACTACATCATGGACTTTTTTGGAAATCTGGTAAAGCTTATTGGCTTCCTTTTCAGATTAGGTTTTTAAGTGCACAAAATAAAGTAATAGGATTATAAACAACAGCAATTATACTGAAATATGGTTACAAAAATGTTAATAAATTTTTACATAGTATTAAATATCTTTCTTTATTAATCCATTAAATAATGAGATCTAGGGGTAGGTCAAATAATTTCCCTGGTTGTGAAGTAGTGATTAATGTAAAGGATATTTACACTCGGTTATCGTCAATAGTTGTAATGTGATACAAAAATATTATTGTTTCTTTGGTGACAAAGTCACTGGTACTGCTAAGACTGCTGTTGTTTGTTGCCTACATTCACAAACAAAGGAAATAAATAAAGGAAATGCTAGATTTCATTTAACGACTACTAGAAATAAAGAAGTAATTGTTTTCCATTCAACTTTACATGGCCTTTACATTATAACTATGGATTTTAAGATCAGAAACCTTTATTCTATGTTATATTCCTACTTGACTTAGACTATGGAAGTGAAAGAAAAAAGGGAAAAAATAGGGTATATTCCTAGGACAGGAATTGTTCTCTAGTAATAAGGGCATCTTATATAGATTTTCAATGCTGTTGTACCTATTTATACATCTCTCTCAATCCATTCATTCTTTTATAAGAAAACACCTTAGGCTGGGTAATTTACAAAAGGCATAAATTTATTGTTCACAGTTCCAGAGGCTGGGCAGTCCAAGATCAAGGCACCAACAGATTAAATGTTAGCACCTCAAACTTGTTCCCAATATCAAGCACGTGGTGAGGGCTCACTCTGCTTCAAAGATGGTGCTTTCTAGCTGTGTCCTCACATGGTAGAAGGGCAAAGAGGCTAATAAGCTCCCTCAGGTTTCTTTTCTAAAGGAACTAATTCCATTCATGAGGATGGAGCCCTCCTGATTTAATCACCTTCTTAAGGTCCCACCTTATAATACCACATTGGAGATTAGGTTTCAACATAATGAATTTTGGCAGGAAACAAACATTCAGACCATAGCAACACCCACCAGCAGTATTTGAGTTCCCACTGACCCGTATCTTAGTCAGCATTTGGTATTAACAGATTTCTTAATTTTGCCAATCTGGAGAGTATGAAATGCTATTTCATTACATTTTTGTTTAGCAATATTCTCTAATTAATGTTGAGAGTAAGCATATTTTCATACGTTTATTGGCTATTTGGATTTCCTCTTCCATAAGGTGCTTGTTAAGGTCTTTTGTTCATAATTTCTTTTTCCTAGGTTTGTCTTTTGCTTAATTCAAAGTAGTTCTATATATATCTGTGTGTGTGTGTGTGTGTGTATATGACATTAATTCCTTCATATATATTGTAAATCCTTTACTCTCTTTTTTGTCTTGTCTTTTTTCTCTCTTTATGTTGCATTTTGAATAGATGTTCCTGATTTTAATATGGTTGAATTTATTAGATTTTTACTTTATAATTTACAAATTTTGTGTCATATTTAAGAAATCATTACTTCCCACATGGTAATAAAGATATTCTTCTATATGGTGTTAAAATGCTTTCTGGTTTAGAATTATGAATATTTTATAGTTTAGAACTAATTTTAATATATCACATGAAGTAGAGGTCCAATTCAATTTTTCCCCACATGCTTAACCAATAGTCTCAACCACATTTTGTGAAATCTTTTTATTTCCTACTGACAGGATTTTCATAAAATATGTTTAGTCATAGATACATCTGTTTCTAAAATCTCTGCTCGATTATTTTAGTTAACTTATCTATTCCTGCGCTAAGACTAAAAAGCCTTATTTTACCTTTATGATAATTATAGATTGTTCCTCTTTGGCAATACCTTGCCTATTGATTAAACAACTAAGGCTCTTTCCATGGCTTGCCTCTGGGATCCTCAAAACATGGCTAGAAAATGAGGAGAAAGTACAGAGGATGCAGAAAAGACATATCAACTCCTAACTGATATGGAATAAAAGTGGCGTATCATTTAATCTTGCATTCCATTGTTGAGAATAGTCACATGGGTCCACCTAGGTCCACCTGGTTGGAAAAGGTAGTTTCTTATTACTTAAAAAAAAAGAAATTATTTCAGTAACTATCTGGGCTATTGCCTAGGAAAATTTTACATCTGACTAATTAAATATTCTGTAAATGTTTGTTAGAGCTTTCTGGTCAAAACTTTTAGGATTGAAAACTTTTAATAGAAATTTTATAAATTATTGGTCCAATATTTTAATAATTACTGAATTATTTCAGTTACTTCTTCAGTCAGGATTGGCAAATTATGCATTCTAGGAACTTTTATATTTCCTCTGAGTTTTTATTTATTTGCATGAAGTTTATAATAGTTCCATTTAATCCTTATAATATCTGTAACATCTATACTTATGTCTTCCTTCTCATTCCTAATCTTAGTATCCTCCCTCTTTTTTTTCCATATTGCTCTGCTAGGATCTTTGTCAGTTTTATTTACTTTTTTCAGAGAACCAAATTTAGAAAGTTAGAATTGTTGCATTTTTGTCTTGAAGTTAACATTTTATCATTATGTGGTGATCCTTTTTAACTAATATATTTCGCATTAAAATTTAGTTTATCTGATATTGATGTAGTCATCCCAGATTTCTTTCATTTGCCTGGTAAATGCTTTACATATTTTTTTTGCTTTCAAACTTTTTGTATCCTTATGTTTTTAGTATATCTCTTCTAGACAATATATAGATGGGTTTTGTTTTACTATATGCTTTTCCAATTTTTTCTCTTTAACTGGAAAATTTAGTCTCTTTTTACTTATTGTGATTAGTAATATTTCTATCACCTTGTTGATGCTTACCATCTATTCCCTCTTTCTATGTTTTTTCACTTTATTTTGGCTTATTTCGGATCAATTAAAAAAAAAAAAAAAACCCAACTTCCTCTTGTTAAATTTTGCAATGTTTTCACTCCGTTTCTTTTCCTTTAGTGGTTATGCTATAAATTTTAACATGTATACATAACATATCAAGCCTTAAGTTTAACTGATGTTTTCATCTTCTGAAATTACATTGTAAATAATACCCTAACTATTTTAGGATATTTTAATGCTAAGCGCCTTTTCACCTGACCTACAAGCCTTCATTATAATATATTGTAGTTCTATTTTGTTTTTTGATCACACAAGACATTATTTTTATGGTTCATTGCAGATTGTTATCACGCTACTCCACCCTTAAGAGCTGGAGTTTATTTAGCCTCCATTTGATTAGGGCTAGTATTAGTGGCTTGCTTAACCAATATGTGGTAGGAGTAACATTTAATGACAAATCAGCTTACCTTAGAAAAAGTCTTGAGGTTTTCTTCTGGCGTCTTGACACACTTATTCTGCTCTTCCCTCTTGGTCATTCCCTCTCATAATCCAGTTACTGTGCTGTGAAAAGTACAAACACGTGAAACTACGGGCATGCTCTCTGAACTATAGTTCCAGATGAGTCCAGTCTTTGAGTCATACCAGTTCTGGCAAGGGACATGTGAATAAAGAGGCCTCCAGATGATTTTTGACCCTGATTGTTCAACTAACTCTAGTCATCCAGGTCTTTCTAGTTGAGGCTACAGATACCTTAGAAGAAAGAAAAGCCATCCCTGCAGTACCCTATCTGAATTCTTGTTCCACAGAATGCAAGAGCATAATAAAAGGGTCAATTTTTTCTGTCACTAAGTTTGGGGTGATTTTACACAAAATTGATAACCAGAACATCTTTTCAGATTTACTTACATATTCAACAATTTCTGTTACTCTATCATTTTAATTCTCTCACTTGTCATCCATAATCCCTTTCCTTTTACCTGAAGTATATTTGGCAGAATTTCCTTTACTTAAGTTCAGTCAGTAACAAATGTTCTCAATTTTAATTTTCCAGAAATAACTTTATTTCATTTTTTTAAAAATATATTTTTGTGACTTATAGAATCTTAGGTTACCAGTATCATTTAGTACACTGGATTACTATTTCACTGCACTCTGGCTTCCTTTTTTGCTCTTGAGAAGTAAAAAGTTTTTACACATATAATCTCAGTCTCTTCCTCCATGTTGCATATTCTCTATTGTCTTTTTGTGCTGCAAATCTGAATAATCTCTTGGGATCTATTTTCCAGTTTTCTGCTTCTCTCCTCAGCTGAATCAAGTTCTGACATTTATCCTACCTAGTGAGTTATTATTTTATATTACTATATTTAATTATAGTGATTCTATTTAAATTTTATTCCAATCTACTGGGTTAATTTTTGTAGTCTTTTCCTCCATTATCACATTTAATTTTTAAAAATGTCTTTGAAATTATCACATACACGACTTTTATATTTTAAACCTAAGGTTTCCAGTATCTGTTAACATAAGTCTGATTTACTGATTGCTATTTTTTCTAACTCTTGCTTACGGTTGTATTAGTCTGTTTTCACATTGCTGATAAAGACATAACCCGAGACTGGGCAATTTACAAAAGAAAGAGCTGTAATTGTACTTACAGTTCCACGTGGCTGGAGAAGCCTCACAATCATGGCAGAAGGCAAGGAGGAGTAAGTCATGTCTTACATGGATGACAGCAGGTAAAGAGAGAGGGGTGCTTGTTCAGGGAAACTCCACTTTTTATAAACATCAGATCTCATGAGACTTATTCACTATCAAGAGAACAGCCCAGGAAAGACCTGCCCCCATTATTCAGTTACCTCCCACCAGATCCTTCCCACAACATGTGGGAATTCTAGATGAGATGTGGGTGAGGACATAGCCAAAGTCTATCAATGGTAAAGAGTTATTGTTTTATATTTTTATTTTGTTTTGCATGCTTTGTGGTATTAGTGATTTTTCCTTAGAAAAGTATCCATTGTTATTTCTTGGGGCTTGAATGAACATTAATTCCTCTGAAGAAAATTTTTTTGGTTGCTTCTGGTGGAGCTATCTGTGGGTACTATGAGTCCTAGAGCTAGGTCATGGTTATGAATTCTAAGATTAAATTGTTTCCTTCTTCACGCAATACACTTCGCCCTGAAGACCAATGAGTAAACGGGTTTATTTATTTATTTTCAGTCTTTCCTCTTACTCCCTCTCTCTTCTAGATTAGATTATGTGTAGTGATCTATCAAGCTTCCTAACACTTTTAAAACTTATCTTCAACCTGCTGTTAAACCTCTCTAGTGATATTTATTTCAGGTATTGTATTTTTAAGCTCTAGATATTTCATGTGATTCTTTTTAATAGTTTCTATTCTTCGTTGAGATTTCTTATATTTCGTACATCATGAGCATATTTTCCTTTATGACTTCAAGTACAATTACAAAACCTGTTTTTAAAATCTTTGTCTGAAATTTGCATTTCTGGTTATCTTGGTGTTGGCCTTTTGTATTATCTTTTCTCCTGAAAAGGGGCCCATGTTTTCCCGTTTCTTCATATTTCCATTAATTTTTTTATTGTATGCTGTACTTTCTGGGTGATAGAAGATTCTGGATTCTGCTTTTTTCTTTTTCTGAAACATATTAATTTTTTTTTTTTAGATAAATAGTTGATTTTTCTGAGCAAAAACCACAGACTCAGAAATATTAGATCAGTTTTCTCTAGCCTTTAGCTTGGTTACTTGAACCATATCCTATGCGGGCATGGTTCAAAAATCAACCAGAGATTTGAGTAGAGCTCGTATGCAGAATTGGGGCTCCCTATCTATGGCTTTGTCCCTTGGAGATTTCTCCCCTCACTTTTTAGCTACTATGATTGCCTCAGACTTTGTTCTTTGGTTATTTGATCCAGTAAAACTGTCTGGTTTCTATCTGCATGTAGCCCCCCAGTAATACAGCTGGGCTTTGTCTCAGGATAAGAACCAAGCAAAATTAAGAACTCATTTATTACCATTTCTTCTATGCAGATATCAGCTACCTCTGTTGTCTTCCTGGTTTGTTCCCTTGCCAGTGGCTTCAAGTGTTTTTTTTTTTTTTTTTTTTTTTTTTTTAATATATTTTGCAGAAGCCGGGTGTGGTGGCTCAAGCCTGTAATCCCAGCACTTTGGGAGGCCGAGACGGGTGGATCACGAGGTCAGGAGATCAAGACCATCCTGGCTAACACGGTGAAACCCCGTCTCTACTGAAAAATACAAAAAAACTAGCCGGGTGAGTTGGCGGGTGCCTGTAGTCCCAGCTACTCGGGAGGCTGAGGCAGGAGAATGGCGTAAAACCCGGGAGGCGGAGCTTGCAGTGAGCTGAGATCCGGCCACTGCACTCCAGCCCGGGCGACAGAGTGAGACTCTGTCTCAAAAAAAAAAAAAAAAAAAAAAAAAAAAAAAATATATATATATATATATATATATATATATATATATATTGCAGAGTATATAACTTTTATCTGCAAAATAGTTGATTTAACGTAATCTATTGAGCCATTGAGAAGTACGACCTAGAGCCTAAATTTTAAAATGCTCATACCGTTTATTTCTAGGTCACACTGTCAGGGTAGCTACATTCCTTTGGGGTTCAAGTTTTATGTGGGTATCTTACATTAGTCTCTTGGGTGGGCCATAAGACTTATGGCATGTCTCTTAGTTTACATGAGGTTATGAAAACTGAAGTTAAAATTCACCATATTGAAAGATCCCCTCATGTGTAAGCTTTAGGCAGTGCTTCACTCATTTTTTTCTTTTTTCTTTTTTTTTTTTTCAGACAGAGTCTCACTCTGTCACCCAGGATAGAGGGCAGTGGTATGATCTCAGCTCATTACAACCTCCACCTCCCGGGCTCAAGCAATTCTCTGCCTCAGCCTCAGCCTCCCAAGTAGCTGGGATTACAGGTGCCCACCCTCACGCCCAGCTAATTTTTGTATTTTTAATAGAGACAGGGTTTTGCCATCTTTTCCAGGCTGGTCTTGAACTCCTGACCTCATGATCCACCTGCCTCAGCCTCCCAAAGTGCTGGGATTACAGGCATGAGCCACTGTGACCGGCCACTTCACTCACTTTTTTTAGTTTCCTACTTTCCTTAACTTTTGCCTTTTTAAAACTGGTAAGAACTGGTAAGAAAATTCCATGTTTCTTACCAATACAATATAGGAAAAATTAATCCAGCCTTTTTAGTTAGTATGAATTTAAGGGCCGGTCAGTTCATCTAGTCTATTAATCTGTTGGAAAAGGAAATCTGACAAGGTTTTTTTTGTTAAAAAAAAAAAGTTAATCAAATCATATGAACTGATCGCTGAACTGCTTAAAATCCTTCAATAACTTCTGATAACATTTGGATACAAATAAATTATTTTCAATGTCTTGTAAGAACTGTGTAATCTAGCTTTAGTCTTCCTCTGTAACATCATCTTGTGTCACTTTCCTTCTCTACTCTAGCTATATAGAACTGCTTTCAGATCTTTGAATATGACAGGATCTCTCCCATCTCAAGTCCTTTCTATGTGTTATTTTTTCTGCTTGGAGTTCCTCCTTTTTCACCCTCGTCTAATCAAATTCTAGTCATTCTTTGGTTCTCTGTTTCTTTGTAACCTCTTCCAGGCATTTTCCCTTGGCAACTTAGACCAGTAACAGACCCCTATATCTTTTATATTGACTTCTTCTTCCACTTTTATGACACATATCACTTTATGCAGATTACGCTTAACCTACTATACTCCACAGTGATAGCAACCATATCTTTCCTTCATCACCATTTCCCAAAGACTTATACAATGCCTGTTATAGAGAAGGTGCTCAAAATATAGTTACTGATTATTTTGTTTGAATTAGTCATACAAGAATCTTATAAGCTTTGGGGCACATAGATTTTTATAAACCTTTTGGTATAAGAACTAGACCTTGAACATTGGTGACACTACCAGAATAATGCTCGGCTGAAAACCCCAATTAGCTGGCAGTTTTCCCTAATCTTTTTGATTATGCACATCCCCTTAAATTACCCCTCCCAAAAGGGATTCTATCATGTCATTCACCTACTCAAGAACACACTATGTTCTTACCCCTTCTTGTGTACTGCAGCTTAAACTCTATATTTTGACATTATATCCTGTCTACAACTTACTTACTTACCTATCCAAGTCTGTCTTCCACTACCTCCCAATACAAACATTCCAAACAATATCAGACTATTCTCCCAATTGTCTTTTGTTTTTGCATATCATGTGCTATTCTTCAGCTTAAATCGTGCCTGCTCATCTGTAGCACTTTTCTCCCTTGATTCCCTCATTCCCAATCCATTCCATCTTTGATGGACCAGCAAAAGACAATATGGTGTAGTACTTAATAACATTTTCTTTGTCACTTGCCAGCTGTGTATAACTTTGGACAAATTCCTTAGATTTCGGTGCCTCCATTTCTTTATTTGCAAAATTGAGATAATAAGAGTAACTTATTCTATAACACCTTTGAGATGACTTCATGATTTAATATATAAGTACACAGAATGGATCCTGGTGTATAGTAAGACATCAGTATTTTTTAGCTATATTCAACTCCTCCATAAAACCTTCCAATTCCATTCATTCATTCCATCTCCCAATATTTATGGTGAGCTTATTTTGTACAAACCCTTCACTAAGCATTACTTGTAAAGCAATGAACAAGGAAGCTCAAGGAATTCACATAATTTATTAAGAGATAGGTAGAGTAGGCTTTGGAACATGGAGCAGGGGCACCAAAATCAATCCAGTGTAAGGATTGGAGAGTGAATTGTCAAGAAAATATTTGCCCAGGTTGGTGAGCTGAAAAAGACTTAATTTATAAGTTGGAGATAACCAGATGAAGAAGGTAGCAGGGACAGGGCCAGCAGGAAGAGGTGAGAAAGAAGAGTGTATTCTGAAAGTATATGCAAAAGCCTCAGAGATTATAGAGAACAAAGAACATTTAAGAGAACCACAAATAGTTCTTTGTGACTGTGGAATATGGTGAGAAGAAAATAGAGGTAAGAGATAAACCTGGAAAGATTGGAATGTACATAAATAATCATAAATGATTTCATAAATTTGTCATGGCAGGATCTTAGATCCATTAGTCCTACTTATCAGTTGGAGAATGTCAAGAGAAATGTGTTGGCAACTTTTTGTTATTAAGTTGCAATATTAGAAAAAATGCTCTTGGCACTGATAGTGCATTCATTTTTCCCCTTTATTCCTCAAATATTAATTAATTTCCTAATATATACTAAGCCATGCACTGGATGACACAGCAATAAATAAAACTGGTGCCTACTCTCAAGGAATCCACATTTTATTGAGGGGCACAGACAAGCAAATAGGCAGTTATAATACAGAGTGAGAAGAACTGAGTTACAGGCAAGTGCAAGATGCTGAAGGAGTATAGAATGGGCACCTAAGCCAGTTGTATTTGTGCATTGTTGTGGGGATGGGAGAGGGCATAGTTGCTCGGAGAAGGCTTTCCGGAGGTTCTGTCAATGCAAAGGCCTGCTATTAACAATGTGAAGGGAGCAGAGAGTAAGTGAAGGGGTGGCCTGCCCCTCCACACTTGTGGGCATTTCCCGTTAGGTGGAACGAGAGACTTGAGAAAAGAAATGAGACACAGAGACAAAGTATAGAGAAAGAAAAAGTGGGCGCAGGGGACCAGCGCTCAGCATACAGAGGACCTGTGCTGGCACCGGTCTCTGAATTCCCTCAGTATTTATTGATCATTATCTTTACCATCTTAGAAAAGGGAAGTGACAGGATAATAGGATCATAGTAGGGAGGAGGTCAGCAGTAAGACATATGAATAAAGATCTCTGTGACATGAATAAGTTTAAGGAAAAATGCTGTGCCTTAATATGCATATGCAAACATCTCCATAAACCTTTTTAGTGCATAAAGAGCAGCATTGCCGCTAGCACGTCCCACCTTCAGCCCTAAGGCGGTCTTCTCCTTTCTTAGTAAATAGAACATACAATCGGGTTTTACAACAAGATGTTCCATTGCCCAGGGACGGGCAGGAGACAGATGCTTTTCTCTGTCTCAACTGCCAAGAGGCCTTCTTTCCTCTTATACTAGTCCTCCTCAGCCAGACCCTTCACGGGTGTCAGGCTGGGGGACGATCAGGTTTTTCCCTTCCCACCAGGCCATATTTCAGACTATCACATGGGGAGAAACCTTGGACAATACCTAGCTTTCCTAGGCAGAGGTCCCTGCGACCTTCTGCAGTGTACGTGTCCCTGGGTACTTGAGATTAAGAGAATGGTGATGACTTTTCACAAGCATACTGCCTTCAGGCACTTGTTTAACAAAGCACACCCTGCATAGCCCCAAATCTGTTAAGCCTTGAGTCACCACAGCACATGTCTCTGCAACGACAAGGTTGGGGGTAGGGTTACAGATTAACAGCATCTCAAATCCAGAACAAAATGGAGTCTCTTATGTCTACTTCTTTCTATATAGACACAGTAACAGTCTGATCTCTCTTTCTTTTCCCCACAGTAAGGGAAATCCAAACTTTGAGAAAAATACATATGGCTTGGACTACCTTCGTTACTCTCTTCTCTAGATACTGATTTCATTTATTATCTGCACTACTCATTTTAGCACTGGATCATAAATGCATCTTATGCAGCCTTACTTTGTTTAGATGACTATGTTATTTTTGTCTTCCTAGTAAAAGTACAAACTCTTTGTTAGCAGAGATGTGGCCTTGGAGTTTTTTTCTATCACAATAGCAAGCAATATTAGATAGGAAATGACTATATACTGAATTAATTGGTTATCCTTTTCCATGTTTTATTGAGTTTGCCCTAGGCTATTTTTATAAAGCAAGTAGACACTTTCCTCTCTCCCTGTCTCTTCCCCTCAAAGAAAAATTGTGCTTTAAATTTCTTTTCAGCCTCTTAGCTATATTTAATCCCTTTTAGTTGCAGTCCTCTAAAACAACAACTGTATAACACCTGTATTCTTTTTCAACTACAGAATCTTAAACTAAATGTAGCTCAATAGTAAAGATTTGGTCAAGCCAAGTAGATACAGATTTCATACTGGATTTTGCTTACTTCTGTCATTAGGTTCAATCATTATATTCTTAAATCCTGTAGGCTGCACGTTCTTTACACTTAAATAATTTTCTTTGTATTTTGTCTTTTTAATGTTAATATGTGAAAACTCTAATTAATGCCTGACACATAGTGAACATTACATCCATGTTAGCATGGATGTAATGTCATCATCATTATCTTCATCAAAATTTTTACTTCCATTTATTTGTGTTTGCGTCACAGTATTTGTATAGCTTTATACTTTCCTTTAATAAGCCTCTTGTATTTAATGAATCAACTTGAGATGTTATCTTGAATATAATACCTATTTTCAGTAATAGGTCCAGAGAGCTAAAACAGAACTTCAGCTTTAAAGATATGGAAACAAACTCAGAGAAGTTTAGTAACTTTTTCAAAGTCACAGAGGTTGTTGGTAGTGTCAAAAAGTTTTAAGTTAAAGGAATAAAGAACCAAATATTAATTGTTTTGGAGAGCAGCAAAATTGCCCCAAAGTTTCTGAAATAACATCATAACTAACTAAAGACTAGCCTTAGAGAAAAAAGCATGGGAAAATTAAGACTTGGTTAGATGGAAAAATGTAAATGGTGTTTGCAGGCACATAATGATTTTTCATCCCTCTCTGTAAATGGTATTACTTTGGTAGAGAGAGAAATGAAATGTGCTGATGTTATTTGTTCTTTGTGAAGCCATTTTGCTCATTATTCAGCATTTTGTGCCCCTGTAGGCATTTTCAAGTTGATAGTATAATGACTTTTTCCACTATCATCCGAGTTACTGAAGTTATGCTAACAGGTCTACAATTTTCCAAGATCATCCTTTTAGTAAAATTGGACATTGAGCCCTATTTCAGACTTCTGGCACTTCTGTTCTGAGCAACTTTCTCAAAATAGCAGTAGAGAGATTTGCAATAACATGCACCATTGCCTTTAGAATCCTTAGTCACCAATCATTAGGGCCTGCTGATTTAAATGCTATCCAGAGTTTTCAAGTTATTTCCAAGTGTTTCTCTCTTCAACTTACTTTGTATCAGTGTTTTTGCATCACAGGTAGTTATCTAAGGACCTGAGACGTAGAAGAAAGAAAAAGAATAAGCCTAAATGCATTTCTAGTCAATTGACTGGAAATTAAGTTTTTGCAACCCATTATAATTTCACATTTCTTCTTTTCTTGTCAATTCTTTTAAAAATTATTCATTCCTATAAGGGTTTTTTTTTTTAATTAACTGTTGTGATTCCTGCTTCAAATCCCAAAGAGCAAGGGATGGGTATTCTCTTAAGTCAGTGGCTTTCAGACAGAGCATTAGTTCTGCCTCTCTTCTTCTGGGTGGCATAAATTGCTACATGACTCATCTCATGGGAAGAAGGCGGATTTGGATAAGGAAATATTGATTAAAACAAAAACAAAACAAAAGTATTCCTTTCCAACTATGCAGCAAATCACTTTAGCTACAAGGATACAGAATGTTTCCTTATCAGTTGGGGAACCATCCTGATGTTATATTAACAACAGGTGGGCTTTCCTAGTGTTCTTTGAATCCAATTATATCTTGAATGATCAATTTTAATTACTTTTTTTCCAGTTTTCAAAGTGTTTTCATCATGCTCATAAAGGAAATAAAAGCATTTTCTATCTCATAATCAGATCAGACTATGAAACTTCAAGGCATCTGAACAACACTTATTATTCTCCCCTCAAGAAAAGAAAATTTCAATTGTAGTTGCAACCAGAGAATATTTAGATGAGATAATTAAATGTTGCAGAGCTAGTGGTGAAATTGACAATGAGGAATAAAATATATTTTAAGAATCGCTAGCAAAAGGATTCAGTAAATACCACATCACAAGCTGGTACATAACCCTATAGTATTACCTAAAATTCATTTCTAACTATTCAAAAACCTTGACGATAGAAAGATCATTTAAAAGGAAAAAAATCTACCTGAAGATTCACAAAAACTGCCAAATAGAAATATTTGGACTAAATATTTGCAGAGTAATCAATGTTTTGGTAATGAGGTTTCTGTTAAAGATGGCATACTGACTTAAATCCGAGAAAATTCACACAAAAAAAACAAGTCCTATCTTAATATTCTGATGTCTGAATCATTAAGTTGATAGATGACTGCAGAGGAAGACTCTCTGCAAATTTAGGTTGTCAGAGCAAAATCTACCTTGGAGTGACCAGTGGAATGAAGAAGTGATAACAGCAATTTGAGATGGTGCAACTTTGCCTTTTAAAATGGTGAGTGATGGTCCACATTTTAGACTTTAATTTTATGACCACACAGCCCGTTTTAATTATTTTTGGTTATTTTGGTCGTGGGAATTTGCATGAATGACCCAGATGTAAAAGTAGCTCTTACTTGTCTTTATGTGTAAAACACAACCCTCCTTTTCTTCTACCATTTGAAATAAAATTCATTTTTATTAATAATCTTTATCTGAGTATGAACTAGTAAAAGATAAATGAATAGTATTTCAATCAATTTTATTTTTTATATAACTAGCTTCAAGCTTCAATGCATGTTTTAATATTTCATTCTACAACTAAAATATGCTATTACATCTATGATATTTTAATTGAAATTAATATTTTCCCTATTACTCTATATTTCTTGATAAAGAGAACTTTACCACTTCCTCAATCAACTAGTAGCCAATAATACATTTAAAAATGTACTTTGTTTAAATTTTCATGAACTGCCTGAAAAAGTAAATCATAACATTATTGCATTATATTTCTGGAATTATGAATAATTTCCTCTAGGAAAACAAACTAAGGGAATTATCTCACTTTGGTGTTTCTATAAGATTTCCCTTGGGATACATAGAGTAATAGTCCTAATAATAGTTTCTAAAGTAGTGAAGAAGTAAAACTCAAAATATTTCATGATCAGTCGGAAGCACAAGGTGTAAATGGCATATAAATCAAAATAATGTTTTTACTTGTAAATGTGTCATATGTTTGTGGGTTGCTAGTTATGTGGTTGGCGACTTGAAAAGTTTTCAAATCAATTAGAAGCAGTAGTCTGCCACCCTGGAAAACTAAAATGGTATGTTTGCATTGTTTTTCGTGTGTGTGTGTGTGTGTGTGTGTGTGTGTGTGTGTATGTGTGTATCTCTACTCTGTGAATATATAGAAGAGTTATAAACTGATTTGCAAAAGATAACTTATTTACTAGTGATCACCTCACAAAAAACAATTAATAAGAAATAGCTTAATGGGTGGGCACGGTGGTCACATCTGTAATCTCAGCACTTTGGGAGGCCTCGGCGGGCAGATCCCTTGAGGCCAGGAGTTCGACGAGGCCAACATGACGAAACCCCGTCTCTACTAAAAATACAAAAATTAGCAGGGTATGCCTGTGATCCCAGCTACTTGGGAGACGAGGCAGGAGGCAAGATAATGGCTTGAACCCAGGAGGCGGAGGTTGCAGTGAGCTGAGATCATGCCACTGTGCTCCAGCCTGGGCGACAGAGTGAGATTCCGTCTCTAGATAAATAAATAAATAGCTTAACTTCCAGATATGTTTTCTGTGGCTCAAACTTTAGTACTTTTTGCCAATAACTTTTTCTTAAGACGTGTGTTTCATGAAATGCCAATAGTTACGTAGTCAAATTAATTTGAGAGATTGTGCATACTCTATCATCCCTCTTGATAATTCAGTGAATTTGAACATGTTATAGGCTTCTAGAAATGTCCCAATAAAGACATCTGTTTCACTTTCAGAAGTGAAACACATTTCTCAACATTTCTCAAGGTAATTTGACCACGATACATCTTTTTTTTTTTTTAATCATTTTTAACAGCCAACAAATCGGAGCCCTATGTAAGTCAACTTACTTAGGGAATAATGCTGTGAAGGAAATGGAAACTTGATGTTAAAGTTAAAAGAGATCTCTGAAATAATTTAGTTCAGCACTTACATTTTAGTATTTAACAGATAAGAAGACTGAGTTCCATGAGATACACACACACACACACACACACACACACACACACACACACACATACACGTATGTATATCCCTGGCATAAAGATACATAGTGGCTGACTAAATATCGTCAGATAAATGAATGAGTGAGTAAGGCTAGTGTTAGGACTCAAGACTCATATTTCTCAGTCCATTGAGCTTTTCAAGGGACTTATTTTCTCCTAAAGACCATGTAATCAGATTACTAGGGTCTTTCATAAGACAGGTTATTAGCTGAATGGCCTTGAGCACATATTCTGTTTGAAAATCAGGATAATACCTCTCTCACGAGGTTGTCAGTATTAATTGAGATGTTACACATGAGAAGAGCTTATCAGACAATGCATATTAGGTATTCAGTAAATGTTAGTTTATATTCATTTCTCTGATCATATTATCTATAAAAATGATAATATCTATGATAGTGTATTAGTCTGTTCTTAGGCTGCTAATAAAGACATACCTGAGACTGGGTAATTTATAAAGAAAAAGAAGTTTAATGAACTCACAGTTTCACATGGTTAGGGAGGCCTCACAAACATGGTAGAAGGTGAAGAAAGAGGAAAGGCAAGTTTTACATGGCAGCAGACAAGAGAGCATGTCCAGGGGAACCACCCCTTTATAAAACCATCGATCTTGTGAGACTTATTTGCTATCACAAGAACAGCATGGGAAAGACCCACCCCCATGATTCAATTACCTCCCACTGGATCCCTCTCACAACACGTTAGGATTATAGGAGCCACAATTCAAGATGAGATTTGGGAGGGGACACAGCCAAACCATAACAGGTAGTATAGTCCTATTGGCCAAAAACATTTTATGTATTTTATTGATTATAGCATAGCATAAAGAGCACAAATTTTAAGTATACAGTTTGCTGAAAATTAACAGCAGAACAAACCTGGGTAATCAGTATCTAGGCTAATAAACAGGGCATTACTAGAGCATTACCAGAGCATTACTAGAACTCCAGAAGATATTCCCATATCTGCTTCCATTCATTATTCATCAGGGGTGTTTCGTGTAAATAAAAACCTGTAGCACATATTCTTCTGTGTTGAGTTCTTTTTGCTCAAATTATGTTTGTGAGATCTATCAATATTATTGTGTGAAGTAATATTGTATGACATGTAGTATTACAATAATTGTAATTATTGTGTGTAATTATTATATGGAGTAATATTGTATGTGAGCATTCATTTTCATTGCTATAGTATAGTATAGTATAGTATAGTATAGTATAGTATAGTATAGCATAGTACAGTATAGTATTGTATTATGCTATGTGACTATACAATGGTTTGTCCTTTCTACTAATGGTGAGTATTTGGATAGCTTCTGGTTTGGGGCCATAATGAAAAGTCCTGCAATGATCATTCATGAACATATCCTCTGGTGAACATATATATTCATTTACATTGGATTATACTTACAAGTGGGATTTCTGAGTATATGTATGTTCAATTTTAGTAAATATCACCAAAGTTTTCCAAAATGTTTGTAAAAATGTATACTCTCACCAGCAGTACATGAGACTTCCAATACATTCCAGAAGATTGAAACTAAAATTACAGCCATGAATTTAATATAGAGCAAAATACAAAGCGCATGAATTGGAGGCAGCAGGTATTAATGACAGAGCATTGGAGTTTAACTAGTTTTTTGGTTCTAATATAGGCTCTTCAAGTAATTCACTATGTGATCTTGGAAAAAACCCTATGATTTCTCTTACTTAAACAATGCATAATTCATACACATATTCAATTTTGTATATAATTGAGGGTGTTGAGGAGCCCATAATGGAGGGTGATGATTGGGACTCATCATGAGCTTTACTTAAGAATATCTGAACTAGGTGATAAAGTCTCTTCCAACGGTAACAACAGTAACAGAAATTCCTTTAAAAGCCAACATTTCAACTATTTTTTAGTGTCATATTTCAAACACACATCTGGTAAAATAAAATATTTCCTGGGTAAATTTAACTGCTGGTGGCAACAAAGATAAGTATTTCCAAGTTAGTTATCATTTAAAGAAATTATTTTGAATCATACTCAACAAATACGATATCTCAGTCGAATTTGTGCTGCTATAACAGAATGCCTAAGAAAGAGTAATTTATAAAGAACAAAGATTTATTTCTTATGGTTCCAGAGGCTGGGAAGTCAGTGGTCAAGGGACCTGCATTTGGCAAGGGCTTTCTTGCTGCATCATTTCACATTGAAAGGCAGAAGGGCAAGAGAGCTTGTGCACATGAGAGAACAAGAGATTGAACTCACCCCCTCAAGCCCTTTTATAATCAACATTAATCCATTTATAAAAGTGGAACCCTCATGAACGAAACACCTCTCATTAAGCCCCACCTCCCAACACTATTGCTTGGGGATTAAGTTTCCAGTACATGCCATTTGGAGGACACACTCAAACCATATCATACAGTCATGAAGTCATCAAAAACAAATTAATAAAAATCTGAAACATAGATGATACTCTACTATTATTAATCCACACAATTTCATGCCATCATTCCAATAAAAGTATGAGGATATGGAAATAAGGAGATTTTAAAGAACTATTCTTGATATTATCCCGTAAAAACAGATTTGCAACTGTTTTAAAATCAAGGAAAAGTTAACATTCTTTAAGTGAATGCAGCTGAATAAGAATTTCCAGGAAAATCCATCATGATGTTTTCAACTGAACAGTTTCCTTGATAATGGTATTGTTTTTGTTAATTATACAGTTTAATACTGAAATATCTTTCTGAAATCATCTCTAAGTTTCTCAACCTAAAGTAGGTGGAATGATTTGAAAAGCAGAGGTCTTATTGCGTAAAATTTTACACCACATGTTTTAAAAATATTATTGTCAGCATTAGTCACTCTAGAAACTTCAATTGCACATTAAGAGGATAAAAACATTAAAGACAATAAGTTAGGTAGCCATCACATGAGCCAGGATTTGTTTGTTTGGTCACCTTGTTATTACTCATCTTAATGTTAGTAACCAATATATCTCTAAAAGAATTGGATGCTGAATGAGAATATACTAAAATGGGAAGAGTTTGGGAGCATAAGTCACAGAATTGCGCTAGAAGATTGCTGTTGTAAGGGGTTGGTTAGCCTCAGAGAAAGTAAGTAGAATAGCATATATGGAAGTAACCTGAAAAGAGATGCAAATTGCTGAGTAGAATAACCTCATTTAAAACAAATAAGTAAAAAGAGACCCCTATCTGCCTTTTCCAGAAACAATCAAAATAATCTGCTACATTATTTATAGAGGTCAAAAGCAGCACCAGTGTTCCCTTCTCCTGTAGTTTTTAATAGTCGAATAGATAACTCTAGTTAGATTCTGTCTCACCTGGGAGAAGATGGCTGGACTATTTGAACTCTCCAAGTCCTTTCTAGCAGTAAGATTCTTCAATATATTTTGCTACTGGGATACAGAGTAAATATAGTGCATCTGGAAATGTCAGCAAAAACACTTGCAATGTCTTTCTACTTTATTTTAATGAAGGATAATGTTCCTCTATATAAAACTGCTAAGGCTGCCCATGCTTGCCTTCACAATAGAAATCCCTGAAGAAGAATCACTCAGACTCCCATTAACTTCCAAGACTCAACCCTGGAAATCAACAGCAACCAGAAAATCACTTCATGTAGATCTGCTGTGAAAAAACTCACAGTCCATTTATAACCAAGGGAATTTACAAAGCATGAAGTTGTCATTTTTTTCTCTTTTATCTTATGTATGATGATGAAAACATTATATTGTGAAATTTTCAAAAGTGAATTACTCACTATAGATATTTAGAAATTTAAATAAAAACAATTAAATGTAGAAATGGGAAAGTAAAATTGATATTAGCCATAATGATGATAAAAGTCTGTGATTGAACATTTAGTACACAAAGGATTAGCAACCGTTCTATTTTGTCATGATTTGTAGTATATCATGTTATATGTGTCCGTAGATGATACATAGTTGGTATGATACATATATGCACTATACATGTAGGAACAATTCCTTCAAAACCTGCCTTGATCTGGCTTTCAGCTCTCCAATCTGGTACATTACTATACTTGCTCTTACTATACCCTTTGATCTAGACTGATCAACTACTGT
Source organism: Macaca mulatta (assembly GCF_049350105.2). NCBI lineage: Eukaryota > Metazoa > Chordata > Mammalia > Primates > Cercopithecidae > Macaca > Macaca mulatta. The sequence continues at coordinate 120,999,297 of NC_133426.1, read as the reverse complement.
CTATTTTACAATATTTTCTGTCTTTCTCCCTCTATGCTTTCATTCACATTTCATTTTTGATGTAAGATATTTTCCTTCCAGGATTTACCCCTCCTGTTGTCATCTGTCTTATTTCAAAATGCAACATATCCCCCTATATCAGAGTCTCCATTTATACATCCTTAACTTGTTCTTTACATACTCAATATGTATATACTTAAATTAAAATGCTTATGATTTTGAAAGCACTAATAGATTTGGGCATAATTACAAACGATGAAAATTTTCTTTGGTATCTTTCCATTTCCCTTTTGAATCTTTCGCTTCTGTTTCTCTTCCTTTAGGAAACTAGCAGTAACTAACTTATTTGCGTTACTAGACTATGCCAGTTCACTATCCCACCCAGAATTTGGAAGATAGTTAAAAACAATTCACATTTTTAACTGCTGATTTCTAATTCTTCCCATCCGGTGCCCCCTCCCCTGCTGATATCCAGTAAAAAAGCAATAAAAGGTAATTTCCTAAATTATGTAAATTATGTATGTTAACGTACTGATTCACTCATTGAGATGTACTTGCAGCATAATGTCAAGTCCTTATATTTGTATGTTGATTGCATTTTAAAAGTACTTTCATAACTATCACTTATTATGTATATAGTAGGCAGGAAGAGTATGTTATTATTTCCATATTGCTGATTAGGAACATGAGACCAGGAAAGCTTAAATAACTTGAATAAGATCAAACAGTAAGGAAGTATTTGTGCCGAGTCTAGAAGTAAAATTATCTGACTCCAAACAATGAAACTCTCTTTGTGGATTTTTAGTTCGTTTTGAAAAACTAAAAGTGTTTTGAGGAAGATAGGCCTTTCTAGTCTCTTACAATTATATATACGCACCTGTCTACATAAAATGTCAACTCTGAAAGCATGATGGAATGTTATAAAATATTTCAGTTTTGCTCCTAGGGAGAGGCAAGAAGTCAAATTCACCTAAGAACTACAGTTAACAAATTTAAATGAAACTATATGTTTCTTTCATAAAGATTAATTCTTAAAATATAATATACCAGCATAATTGACACATCATTAATTTTTTAAGAAAGTACAAATATCAAAAGTTGATAGGAAAGATAATTATGGTACATTTCCTATTTTTATTTTAAACAAAGTACATCTTCTATTTCAAGTTAAAGGTGGGGGTTATGTCTCATACTTGGAAGAGTTTGGAAAGGCCCATGGCATTAACTGTTAGTAGTATTCAGCTCGGCATTCTTTTGTAAATACTGAGAATAAAAGTTGTACAAATATATACCAAATTATCATGAAGCAAAACTCAATTTTCTCATATTTTGAATCTAAACAAAGTTACTAACTCTAGTTCCAGTGAATACATTCAACTTGCTATTATGTTATATTTCTGGCATGTCTCCCCCACCCCCAAAAACTATTGGAACTGTGATTTGAAAACTTATTGGGTACTAAAGAAACGCTGATCCTCATATGCTTTCCCTCTGTCATGCTCACTCTTGCTCTTTCTCTCATTCATTCACCAATTCCTTCACAGAGGTGGTGTTATATTTTACCCAACAGCCATTTCCCTCGTCTTGCCTGCTAATAGGACTTCAACTTTATTCAAATGGCAAAACGTGTTCAGTTCCAGTGGATGAATCATGATAGATTTAACTTAGAAGTTGGCAAACTCTTTATGTAAAGGTCCAGGTAGTAAATATTTTAGGCTTTATGGCTCATATGGTCTCTGTTGCAACTATATTCAACTCACCTGCTATGTCATGAATACAGCCTTAGACAATATATAAATAAATGTGCATAGTAGTGTTCCAATAAATCGTTATTTTCAAAAATAGGTGTGCATCATACTTTTCCAGAGAAACTATGGTCTAAGTCAATCATGGCTCTCTCATTCCTCCTAGACAGTGATAGAACTGGAAATGCGCATTATACTATATTCTGACCAAGAACAGATATGGATAAACTTGCTGTGGGCTTCTGAGAATGATTTTCACCTCTGATAAGAGAGAGAAATGGGAGATTTCAGTTTGTTTCTCCTCCTTTCTCCCTCCCTTCCTTGGGTACTATTATATATATGAAGGCTGGAGGTGCAGCAACCAACTTCCAAATATGAGACAACAGGCCTAAGGATGCAAACTATTTATGATAATGATGGAGTTATAAGATAAAATAAGGCGTGCATTTTTTATGACATTGCAGAGCCAACGACCAACCTTAGAAACTAACCTCTGGATTTATAGTCGAGTATCAGAAAAATGTATTTATTATGTAATACATTGTTGATTGGTTATAATAGCACTTAAATTCTTTCTAAAAGGTCATATTTGGTAATTGGCTTCATTTTGCCCACTTCATGACCAGTTGTATTGCACAATTTACAGAATCACAAAATTTCTATTCCTCATATCTTTGTCTTACACATAGACGCATCTTGCCATATTTTAGATCCCTTAGTCCTTTATGCTCCTTCATGGCATTCTCTTAGCTTCAACCCATGCTAGCAATTGCTTCAACTTCACAATGGCCCAGTTCAAAATTTTTAAGAAAGAAATCTAACTGTCCTTGTTCCTCTTTGTCAGACCACATGGACCACTGGCAAACCTACAAATGGGCCACATTTGGGTCAAGTTCAAAGTCTTAGCCCAATCAACTTCAGGGAGAAATGGTAATGGATAAAACATGGTCGCCATCCCTGTACAGTTCTATGAGTAAGGCAGTTTACATTCAACAGGGTTATGGGTGGGGGGAGGTACTGTAAAATATATCTGGTATAATAATTTATAATTTGATGTTGATGCACAACAGTCTTCATAACCAGCAGGTTGATAGCAATTTTCAAGTTATATTCTAAGGACATTTACTTATTTCATCTGTAAAAAAGGGGGATGCATTTATGTAATCCTTTCGTCTTTGATATTTTCCAACACCTATCCTCATGAGAGGCATTGTCAGTGGTTTAATTTCTCATACCACATTCTTTGGCAGAACACTTTTCTGCCTCGACTTGTGGCAATAAGTTGATACCATACTCCTCTTTCTCCCTATATCCTTAGAAAGGTGACATATGTGTTTTCTCTTTCAAATAGGATCCTATGGCCTGGATATAACAAGAGCTGAATAGTATAATGGTATCCGCTATCTTTTAAGAATGAAGTTTTCCACATGAAGTACATTTTTAAGGCAACTTATCATTAAAACACCAACACCATTTTAAAAATGTAACTTTTTATGGTTAATCTATCTAAAATCTTTCATATACCTAAAATCTGTATGCTTCCTGCCTTCCTAAATAAATGACATTGAACATAAATTGCCTTAACCTGGGTTAATAATTATAAATATCCAACATTCAAGAGTGTCATAATCCAGTTTGAAGACAGGTTTTTGTTTTGTCTCTTCTCCCATTTATTTATTTAGATGGAATCTGGTCCTGTCACACAAGCTGAAGTGCAGTGGTGCAACCATAGCTCACTGTAGCCTCAATCCCCTGGGCTCAATGATCTTCCCTTCTCAGTCTCCCAAGAAGCTGGGACTACAGGCACAAGCCACCGTGCCTGGCTAATTTTTATTTTTTTGTACAGATGCTATCTCCCTATGTTGTCCAGGCTGGTTTTGAACTCCTGAACTCAAGCAATCCTCCAACCTTGGCCTCCCAATGTGTTGGAATTTCAGGCATGAGCCACCACACCAGGCCCTCTTCTTCTACTTTTAGAATATTACTGTTACTGATGAGAATTTGTCTTAAGTCTCCAGATTTCTGATTTTTTTTTTCTCTTCTATGATAAGGGAGACTAGATAAATAAACTTAAGAATTTTCTGCTGGTTAAAAGTCAATAAAATATTGGAGGAAGGCTACTATAATTGGAATTGTAAATATTGGAATTGTAATTACAGGCTTCAAAGTCCAAGTCTTTGTAATTACCTTATAGGAGCTTGAAAGTATTTTTCAGATATTTAAGGGCTATGTTCTGGCTGGTTGAGTTCATCCAGAGACAAACCTTCAAATAGTCTCCTCAACAGCTCACAGTGCTACCCATATTTGATTATTAATGTTCTAACTGCTGTAATTCATTATTTTATGCAATAAATATTTATTATGCTACTCCAGTGGGCTGGCTCTTCTCTAGGTATGAGACACAGTCCTGGCTTTTCAGGAGCTCAAAGCCAAGCAAGAAAGTACATGAGAATGTAACCAACTAGAATACACTGCCAAAAGCGAAGAAATCATGCATAATCAAAGTCATATGACATCCCAGAGATAGGATGATCTTTAGGTTGTGTTTGTCAAGGAAGCCATGACAGAAGTGACATTAGAACTAGATCTTGAGAAGGGGACAGTTTGTCAAGTTTAACAAAAATTAGACAGGGGGAAAGGCACCTTAGGCAGAAATATAAACATAAATCATTTTTCAATTAAGGAATCTGAGATGTTTACACCACAAAAATGTAGCATCAATGTAGACTACTAAAGTAGCAATTGATCTGTAGTCAGTTTTAATCTGGTTTATCCCTTATTTTCAGATATAAAGGGCTGCCAGAAAGAGACACACAAATGGTATTTTTAAAGTTGGTTTGGAAATTCTAGTAGAACACAGTTTATACCTAGGGTAGAATACTGTCCTTCTCTAATCGAATAATTTTTTTTTCAAACAGGCCTAACACATTTTGGAATGAGAAAGAATATTAGTTCAGGCTTCCAAATAGCAACATAGATTCTGAAAATCTTTTAGGTAACATGTATCAATTCAGACAATCAATGCAGTGACATTTGCCAAAGACAGTTTAGTCTCTGTATTAGTAACGGTTATCTAGAGGAACAGAAAGAATGGAGCATGTATATATATGTGAGTTTATTAAGTATTAACTCACATGATCACGAGGTCCCAAAATAGGACGTCTGCAGGCTGAGGAGCAAGGAGAGCCAATCCGAGTTCCAAAACTGAAGAGCTTGGAGTCCAATGTTGGAGGATAGGAAGCATCCAGCATGGGAGAAAGATGTAGGCTGGGAGGCTAGGCCGGTCTCTCTTTTCACATTTTTCTGCCTGCTAATATTCTAGCTATGTTGGCAGCTAATTAGATTGTGCCCACTCAGATTAAGAGTGGGTCTGCCTTCCCCAGCCCACTGACTCAAATGTTAATCTCCTTTGGCAACACCCTCACAAACACACCCAGGATCAATACTTTGTGTCCTTCAATCCAATCAAGTTGACTCTCAGTGTTAACCATCACAGTCTCACACCCAAAAGGTTATTTTTTCCTACTAAGCCAAAGGCATTAACAAATTTTAGTTTGGAGAAAAGTGAAAGCAATAAAACTAAGATGTATTTAATAACTTTGCTTCTTTGATAATTCCAGCAATTGTTTTATAGCTACCTTATATGCTTATTTCATATTCTGTGTCACTATATAAGTGTTATGAATATGTTGGACCTATATATCTTGAAATAGGATAGATAATTTTAAAGATTTTATTGATAATTGGTTCTAAAATATTTGATCACCTTGTAAAACTATATGTCTATAGTGCTATAAATGAGTACAGGTATACGTCATGATATACCTACAAATATATTTATAATTATATGATTTTACCCATATGTCATGCCTATATATATAACTGAATTTCAAAGTAATGTATTCTATAAGGCAAAAACTCACGTACACTCTGAATTTGATCTCCAGAATAAGTACCAAAGCATTTTCTTTTCTTTTTTCTTTTTTTTTTTTTTTTTGAGACGGAGTCTTGCTCTGTCGCCCAGGCTGGAGTGCAGTGGCCGGATCTCGGCTCACTGCAAGCTCTGCCTCCTGGGTTTATGCCATTCTCCTGCCTCAGCCTCCCAAGTAGCTGGGACTACAGGCGCCCGCCACCTCGCCCGGCTAGTTTTTTTGTATTTTTTAGTAAAGACGGGGTTTCACCGTGTTAGCCAGGATGGTCTCGATCTCCTGACCTCGTGATCCGCCCGCCTGGGCCTCCCAAAGTGCTGGGATTACAGGCTTGAGTCACCGCGCCCGGCCCAAAGCATTTTCTTTAGAAAATAATGGAAAGTATAAAACACATACAAAAATACAAAGGTTATTAAGAATGGTATTCTAGTTAACATATAAGAACATCTAGATGACCTTGGTCTGGCAGTGGCTTTTATATACAACACCAAAAGCATGACACAAGTGAAACAATTGGAAATTTTGACAGTATTAAAATTAAAATCTTGTTCTCTGCTATAGACTCTATCAAGGAAATGAAAATACAAGTGACAGCCTGGTTGAAAATATTGGCAGAACACAAATCTGATAAAGGACTGTAATCCAAAATATATAAAGACCTCTTAAAACACAACTATAAGAAAGCAGACCAGGCATGGTGGCTCATGCCTGTAATCCCAGCACTTTGGGAGGCTGAGGTGGAAGGATCACTTGAGGCCAGGATTTCAGAACCTGTCGCTACCCAAAAAATGCAACAAATTACCTTAGCGTGGTGGCGTGCACCTGTAGTCCCAGCTATTTTGGGGGTTGAGGTGCAATGATCCCTTGAGGCCCAGAGGTCGAGGCTGCAGTGAGCTGAGTTATTGACACTGCACTCCAGCCTGGGTGACAAAGTGAGACTGTGTCTCCAAAAAAAAAAAAAAAAAGACAGCAAACAACTCTAAATTTGGGTGAGGAGGCCTGTGCATGAAGGTCTGGCAGCTCTTCTCAAACTCCTTGGTTAAAGGAAAACAACAACAACAATTTATCATCAATATGCTACTCATAAGTAAGTGTGGGATAAAAGAAACTTGGAATTTATATATCTCCTCTCATTTTACAAGTACGATTCCTTTGGGTAAAGAATCATCAACCAAATATCCAAAAGTATAAACAAATATCAGGAAGTAAAATGTATTAACAAAAGTAAGTTCAACACGATGGCTTCAGAAGGGCTGCAGTGGCAAGGGAGGCAGCCGCGGCAGCAGTAGTGGCAAAGTTGGCCATGTGGTGGTAGCAGCAGCAGTAAGCGGTGGTGACAGCACGGGCTCCAGGCCAGGACCATTAGTAGAAGCAGACCATGTGCAGGAAGGCCTGGCCATTCTTCTCCTCCAACTTCTGCAGCAGCTGATCAATCTCATTCTCCGTATCCTCTGAGCGCTGCATACACTGGCAGAGCTCGCAGATGAGAAATGCCCCTATGATGGCATCTTTCTGGTTGTCCTGGATGTCCATGTTCACCACATGCACTGGCTGGCAGGTCTCCTGTTCTCTGGAATTCAGATCTTCCACCACCGGTCATCAATTTTCTCTTCACAAGTGACGATCAGATCAAACACATCTTTGCAATCCTGGAACCTTTCTGGCCGGAGCTTGATTCTCTTATTTCTGTCTAACATATACAGAATGCCATTCTGTGTATAGAATTCTTCGTCTTTCGTGATAAGATCAATGTACATTTCATCATATGTGGTTTCGAAATCATAAATATTTGGCTTGTTAGGTGCTGGTCCTGGAAACTTCACATGAGGTGCTGTTCCAAAGGACTGGACACTGAATCCTCATTTGCTGAGGATACTATGTGCCTCCATGCTCCGGTTCTGGTTACTTGAGCGCACCACCGCCACCCGCAGCGGTAACAATGACATGGCTGCGACCGCACCACCCACGATGCTCTCACTTACTCTTCTACCGACCCCAGCACCTTAGTGCCAGCAGAATGGCGACCAAAAATGGTGACCGTGTCTCAGGGGATATAGTACGTGGCGTCTGCGCTTGCCAGTCTCCTCGCAAGCCCCGAGTGCTGAGCCGCAGGTACGCTGGCATCCGGGCTCAGGCAACGCATTCTGTGACAGTTGGCGGCTGGCGCCTGCGCAGCCACACCCGCGCTCCACAAGGTGCAGCCCAGCCACATTTAAAATACATATATTTTTTCGGCCAGGTGCTGCGGCTCATGCCTGTAATCCCAGCACCTTGGGAGGCCGAGGCGGGTGGATCACCTGAGGCCGGAAGTTCGAGACCAGCCTGACCAACATGGAGAAACCCCGTCTCTAATAAAAATACAAAATTAGCCAGGCATGGTGGCGCATGCCTGTAATCCCAGCTACTCGGGAGGTTGAGGCAGAAGAATCACTTGAACTCGGGAGGTGGACGTTGCGGTGAGCCAAGATCCTGCCATTGCCCTCCAGCCTGGGCAACCAGAGCAAAACTCCATCTTCAAAAAGCAAACAAACAAACAAAATATATACATATATATATGGTGTTTTTTTTTTTCTCTGTATAGCGAAAACCTTATTGTTGTAAGTTCAATTGAAGGCTTTTAAAAAAGCCTTTTAAGGAATTCTATAACCATCACCAAAAAGTCGGTCTGTCCACCTGCATGATCTCCCAGAGCACTTCCGCCCCATGTGAGTATGGGGTGAGGAGACACAAGCAGCATGTGTGGGGCAGTTGTCTGACAAGCTGCTGTCCAAGCTGGTTAATCTCCTGTCCATCAGTTCTTTCCGTAAATCAAAGTCTTGATTTACGGAAGTCATGAGTTCTTATAGGAGCCTCATGACCTTACAATTGGCATCCCAGTGGTCCACGTTAGTAGAAGCAATGGCCCACTGTAAGATAGGGATGACTACTTGGCTTCTGAGCAAGGTGACAGGGCTACGCTGAATAAACCTGGTGGATAGCCTGAACAGGTCATCTACAGTGTCAGAGTGATTCTGGAGACCATTCTGCTGTTCTAGGAGCTGAAAGGTGGGAATGCACAGTGCCTGGACATGTCTAGTGGTCCCTGCCCACAGCCATCTTCCATGCCATACTCATCTACGAGGATAATGCCAAGGTATAGGAAACAAGAATGCTGACGTACGTGGCATGCATTCACACAAATGGTGTGAATCATTCTAGTGGTTACAGCAGCACAGCAGATCCTTTGCCTACACAGCGAACCGCAAAGAGCAGGCACCTGCAACAGTGCTTTGCAATCTGATTATGAGCCGGGTGCTTATTTAGAGACTCGCATAAAAGTGGCCATATTTCCTGTATGACTTTTTGGCACCGATGAGTCTGTCTCTTTTCCACAGTAGAATTCGTATGGCTAAATACCACTGCAAGGCGATCTAAGAACAGTGTCAATGGTTAGAGAATTCCTTAAAGGATTTGCCAAAGGAGACAACCGTGAGAGCCGTCACCGTGACACACAAGCAACTTCCAGACTTCCACAAGCAAGTCACTAGTGCTGTGGAATGTAACCAGGTTTGCTGGGCCTTGTGAGAACTCACCAGGTTCTTTCGATAGCTCACGCTTCTGCACTGTGCCTGTCACCCAGGAATGTCTTTTTAAATTAGAAGACTGGAAGAAAACAAAAACCACAATGTGTCCCACAGTCAGAAACCTCTGTCGTGGCAGAGGGGACTTCACGGCCACCAGGGTGTCCTGTCAGACAGAAAGAGACTCCAGGCTTCTGAAGGCCACCCTGGGGAGTTCCTGTTTGGGGGTGTGAGGGAAAATCAGGGAGGTTTAAAAAAAGATGGCTGTGGCCTGCCTGGCGTGGTGGGAGGGGAGGTGGTTTCCTGGCAAACTGATTTCTAAAAGGAAAGATAGTTTCAAGAAAATAAAAAAGGAAAACTAAGTGGAAAAAAAGCCTTGTAAAATCAAATTCCAAATTAATGCCAACACTCTCTCTGCTTTTGAAAACTCCAATTGTTAGAACTTTTCCTTCAAATTACCATCTATCAAACTACATATCATTTGTGTTTGCTCATGGCTCTCTTCATTTTCAAAGTTAGGTTGTTTGGAAATAAATCTCAGTTGCAGAGCTGTAACTTAGGCAGGGTTATCAAAAAGTTGCTTAAGTCTGTCATCCTAGCAGTTTGGGAGGCCAAGGCAGACTGATCGCCTGAGCCTAGGATTTCTAGACCAGCCTGGGCAACATGGTGAAACCCTGTCTCCTTTAAAAATACAAAAAATTAGCCAGGCTTGGGATGTGGTGTCGGGCACCTATGGTCCCAGCTACTCGAAGGCTGAGGTGGGAGGATCACTTGAACTTGGGATGTCAAGGTTACAGTGAGCCTTGGTTGCACCAATGCACTCCAGCCTGGGCAACAGAATTATACCTTGTGTCAAAACAAAAACAAACACAAAAACAAAACATGTTGCTTAAGGTCATTAAAGTACATGGGGCTAGAAATGTTTTTTAAAAATATGTATAATTACACAAAAGAATGAAATTAGAGAAATTAAATTATATCAAATTAAAATTTTTTGCATGAATGACACTATCAAAAGAGCAAAAAATCAACTGACACACTTGGGGAAAGTATTCACAAATCATATATCTGACAAGAGGTTCATATCCAGAATAAATATTAAGAACTCCTGTATCTCAAAAACAGAAACGCTAACAACCAGATTTAAAAATGGGCAAAGGACTTGAATAGACATTTCTCCAAAGCATATGTACAAATAGCCAATAAACACATGAAAAGATTTTCAATATCACTAATCACTAAGTGAATGCAAATCAAAACCATAGTGAGATACCACTTCATACCCACTAGGATGGCATATATATATACACACATATATATAATATATACATACATATATATAATATATATGTTTTTAAAAACAGAAAATAATAAGGATTGCAAGGATGTGGAGAAATTTCAACCCTTGTGCACTGCTCTTAGAAATGTAAAATGATGCAGCCACTATGGAAAATGGTGTGACTATTCCTCAAAAAATTAAAAATAGAAATAGCGTATGATCCAGCAATTCCACTTCTGGGTGTATACCCAAAACAATTGAAAGCAGGGACTCAAACAGATATTTGTACACGAATGTTCATAGCAGCATTATTCCCAATAGCCAAGAGGTAGGAGCAAACCACATGTCTATTAGTGAATGAATGTATAAACAAAGTGTGGTATTTACATACAATGGAGTATTATTCAGCTATATAAACCAAGGAAATTCTGATACATGTTACAACATGGATGAACCTTGAAGACATTATGCTAAGTGAAATAAGACAATCGCAAAAGTCAAGCATTGTATGATTCTACATATTTGAGGAACCTAAAGTAGTCAAATTCATAGAGATAGAAGTAGAACGGTGTTTGTGAGGAAAAGGGAGTTATTTTTTAATGAGTGCAGAGTTTCAGTTTTGCAGGATGAAAAAATTCTGGAAATGGGTGGTAGTAGTGGCTGCACAATTATGTGAATGTACTTCATGTCACTGAACTGTACACTTAAAACTGGTTAAAATAATAAATTTTATCTATATTTTATCGCAATTTAAAATATAAACATTGCTACATACACTGGAACTGTGTCCAATCAATATTGGCCCACCAATTGTAACAAATGGACCATACCAGTGCAAAATGTAAATAATAGGGAAAACTGACAAAAGAGTAAGGAGGTATAGGAACTATGTACTTTCTGCTTTTTTTTTTCTACTGTAAACGTAAAATTGCTTTAAAAATCACCTATTTAAAAACAAGACAAATGTACATACTAAGCTTATTGCCTCAAGAAACATCACCTTTCCCTCAATCAGGATTCTCTAGTTGCACTAGCACAGTGGTGAGTTTGTCTCTGGCCCTAAGCCAGACTTCGTGGCAGCCAGCAATGATGAAAAAGCCAGACACTCTATGTCAAGGGCAGAAATGCTAATGTTCTAGGGCTTCTTTGATTCCTTTTTTTCGTCCTCTACTTTTTTTTTCTCATAGTACATTGTTCTGTAGAGTTATGGTTGCATTTGTTGCTGCCTGCCTCAGATGCCACAGTTGTTTGTTATGGCTCTGATATTTCATTAGGATCTGACCAATTCTGATAACAAAAGAATTAACTTGTACATTTTAGATTATTTTTTCTGGAGTATACCCCCTCTCTGGCTTGTATAAATGGTAGTATATTTATTTCTTTTAAGTATGTCTTTCTATTTCAGCCAACATTTATTGAGAAAGTGCCTTGTATCAGATAATTTTCAAAGTTCTAAGAATACGATTAAAAACATTTTTTTCTTTTACCTCAGTTGATACTACAGTCTAGTAAAGGAGACAGACATTAAACAAACAAGCTTGCAAATAAAAATGTAAATATATTCAAGGAGGAAATGAAGTAACTGCAATGACCCACTTTAGATTAGATGGTCAGAAAAAACCTATTTGTGGGAAGTAACTTTCAAGACGAAGCCAGTAAGATGACTAGGAGCCAGCCAGGTCAAGTGTGGGGAGAGAGTATTTAGGCAGAAAGAAGAGTATGAGCAAATTTTCTGAGATGGGAATGTGCTACGTGAATTTGGGCAAAAAGAACCAAAAGGCCAGTGTGACTGCAGTGTAGTGAGGGGAAGACGGGCACAGATGAGTTCTGAGAGGTGGACAACTGTCAAGTCATATAAGATCTTATATCTCTGGTAGGTGTTTTCATGTTTAGAGTAATAAGATTATAAGAGTGTCAGAAATTGTTCTACGTGCTTTACTTGCTTTTTAGGTTTTTTTTTTTTTTTTTTTTTTTTTTTTAGTACAGATGGAGTCTCACTATGTTGCCCAGGATGGTCCTGGACTCCTGGGCTCTAGGGATTATCCCACTTCAGCCTCTCGAAGTGCTGAGATTACAGGCGTGAGCCACCAAGCCTGGCCTCTAAGTGCTTTACTTGTATCATCACATTCAATCCTCACGAAAACCCTGGAAGGTGGGTATTATTATTCTCATTTTCAAGATAAGAAAAGCGAGGAACAGAGAGGTTAAGTGACTTGCCCCCGGTCACTAGTAAAATAGCACAGATAGATTTCAAACTCAAGTGGTCTGACCGTAGAACCAAAATTCTTCATTCCTCATTAAATATGACAAGAAACAATAGAAGGGTTTTAAATGAGAGGCTTATATCTTGAGATTTACACATTTTAAAGATAATTCTGATGGAACTGGAAAGAACCGCTTGGAGGTGAGCAAAAGAGAAAGCGGGGAAAATAATTATGAGGCCGTTACCACAGTCCAAGAAAGAGATGACTATGGCTTGTTTCCTAGTGGAATGAGAAAAATAAGATGGATTAAAGATATGTCTTAAAAATACTTTGTTCAGTAAATAGGAAGAATGGATAGGATTTGGTAATGTACTAGGTGAGGACAGGGGAAAGAGTGCAATCAAGGTGATATATCTGGCCCTTTTGCAGATATCATTCTTAAATTGCTTGTAGTTTTAATTGAACTAAACTAATCATTCCTTTTGTGGTAACTGAGGTTGGTGTTTTTTATTCTCCAATAATAAGCCTTCTATTAGTTTGTTTTCCCCAATTTCTACTGTGTACAGCTTAATTTGGCAGATTTAATTTCTGATAAGATTGAATTTGTTATGCCAAGAAGATCAAACATAAAGAGAAAAGAATACTTTCTGTTTTCAGTCTATCAAAGCTGCTATAACAAAAATATCATAAACCGGGGGGCTTATAAACAACAAACATTTATTTCTCACCATTCTGGAGGCTAGGAAGTCCAAGATTATGGTGCTAGCAGATTTGGTTTCTGGTGAGGGCCTACTTCCTGTTTCATGGATGCCCATTTTTCACTGTAACTTCACAGGGTAGAAGGATAAGGGAGCTCTCAGAGCTTTCCCAGGCTTCTTTTATAAGGGCACTAATACCATTTATGAGAATGGAGCCCTAATCACCTCCCAAAGTTTCCTCCTCCTAATACACTTAGTTTGGGGGCTAGGACTTTAACATATTAATTTGGGCGGGGGGACACAAACATTCAGACCATAGTAATTCCTCATCCCGGAAAGTCATCCACAATCTTAAATCATGTTAATAGACCATGCTTAATACCTGAAGAACATCAGTTACCTTATCCTGACTTCTAAAGAGTTTTACATTGAATCCTTGGTAATTATTATGCATTATGGACTTTTCTATCAACTATCCTTCTGTTCAGTAATACTATCTAATAGAATATTATATTTTGCGGCAAAAAAATCACCACATTTACCATGTAATTTTCAGAGCAAGTGTCAGTGATCAATTGGGTGGGGTAGAGTAAGACTTGATTCTTTCTATCCTGATTTTAGAAATGTTAAAAGTCACCGTGTGTATTTGAAGATGTCACATATGCTCTGCATTCTCAAGTCTCTCTCTATAAAATCATGTGTCTTCAGTGATTGTCAATTAATATACAAAAGTCCTCTGGCTTATTGTTTCTCAGAATCCTCTTATAAAACACTATTACGAGCAGTGATCATGGAATTATCATCTTTTGGTAATACTTAAAGTACCAGGGATTTCTTTAGTTTCTCCCTTGATCCTTTGCTCATTCAAAATCTGGCTCCTAGTGTTATTCTATGCTCCTTAATTTTCCCAGTGTGAATACATATATGTGTATACACACACACACACACACACACACACACACACACAGGCATGAATGCTGAGAATGCTTTAGCTTATTTGAAAAATAATTATTGTTTTAAAAACCTTGAGTTTTATTTTTTCCAAAGATGAGAATCCATGATCCCTACAGTCAATATCCATCACTGGCTTTGGCTGGGGTTGGGCTATACACAATGTAAGACAGATGGAAGCTTCTCTACCAAACTGTCACTGTTTTCAGGAACTAAAATTCTCCCTGAATGTGTCCCTTATTTATATAATGTTATTAAAGACCAGTGGCACAAATGGAGAAGCAGAATGTGTAAAATTTCGCTGATTTATTCATTTTCCTATTAGATTCACATATGAGGAAGTTCCTACACGAGTTATTTTACTTAAAAGAAAATTATTATATTTTTACTTCACTAATCGGGCCTCCCCAGTGTTTATCACATAAAACTCAACCTTTCCAATGTGGTATTCAATGTACCTACGCAATCCAGGTCCTGAATTGCCTAGCATTACCTTCTACTTTTGCTGTTCATGAGACTTATTTAATCTAGACAGGCTCCTAAGTCCTCCAGAAAATTTTTTTTAAAGTATTTTTGCTCATCAGACTGCCCAGTCTTATAAAGTTAATTGAAATATGTTCAATTGGCTGGACACAAAGCCTCATGAGTGTTATTCTAGCACTTTGGGAGTGTGAGATAGGCAGATAGCTTGAGCTCAGGAGTTTGAGCCAGCCTGGGTAACATGGAGAAACCCCGTTTCTACAAAAATACAAAAATTAGTCAGTTGTGGTGGTGTGCTCCTGTAGTCCGAGCTACTTGGGAAGCTGAAGTCAGAGGATTGCTTGAGCCTGGAGGGTCAAGGCTGCAGTGAGTAGTGATGGCACTACTGTACTCCAGCCTGGTCTACAGGGCAAGACACTGTCTGAAAAAAAAAAAAAGAAAGAAAAAAGAAAAGAAAAGAAATATGTTCAATGATTTATTCATTCAGTAACAGAAACTCACCTTTTATGTGTGTGGTTATGAATGAGATACCAAGATAAGTCTTAAGATATTTTGAAATACAATTCTTGTTTATTTTTTTCCAATGTAGTAAAAACAGATTCAGAGATCCGAAATAAATATTGTGTGTTGTTTTCTTCTTTGTTTTGATAATTTCCAATTATGTCTTTTAGCAGATATATACATATTTTAGGACAAAATAATGCCCTTGCCATATTTGATCTCAATACACATGATTTTACATTTTTAAAAGTTTTGAAAAAAATAGACTCCCAATGTGAGGACTGTGGACCCATAAGAATTATTTCGGGGGAGCTAGACTGTGGGTTGCATGTATCCAACAATCATTAAACTAGGAATCAGCTAAATGATCTCCAGTCATCTATTTTATTTTGAGGAATATACTACAATCTAAAAGAACGATGATTGCCAGATAGGTCAAGAATGGAAATCCTTGATCACCTCTATTAATTTCAAAAATATCTGAGTAATGTCTTAGCAAAAACATGGAATCTAGTTATCAGTGGTATCATCAACTATGGGTAATGACTAAAAACATACGTGTATAATTATTCCCTTGAAAATAGTCTTTTGCTAATATGATAATTACCATTAAAGGCAATGACTTCATATAATATGTCCTGTTTTTATTCCTAAACATTTTCTTTTCAAATAATCATAGATTCATGTGAAATTGTAAAAAAGAATATAGAGACATCCCACATACCTTTATCCAGTTCCCCTCAATGGTAAGATCTTGCAAAACTATTGTACAAAATCACAACCAATATATTGACATTGATACAATCCACCTGTCTTATTCAGCTTTCCTCAGTTTTTTTCTCTTTTTTTTAAAATTATACTTTAAGTCCTAGGGTAGAGGACTTAAAGTACGTAGAGGCAAATGGATGGAAAATATATAATAAGGGACATAGAAACTATAGCTAAAGATGGCAACATATATGTAATTGGAGTCCCAGAAGGAAAGGAGATAAAGAATGATAAAGAATGAGGCAAAAATCCTCCAGTTTGCTAAATTCTCTTTTTACTGTGTAACCCTCTATTAAACCAATTACTGAGTTATTGATGTTTATTTTAGATTTATAGTTCTACATTTTCTGCTTGATCATTTGTTGGAGTTTTCAGCTTGTGACAAAAATTTCTATTTTATTTTATGTCTTTGAGCATATTCAGTATAGCTAATAAGTTCTGTTAACTCTTATAGTCTGCTACTACATATCAATTTATATTATCCATTGTTTCTCTGATTTCGCTCATGTTTTCTAGTCTTTTAATTTCCTTAGTTATGTTTGATTGAACACTGTGATGGTTAATACTGAGTGTCAGCTTGATTGGATTGAAGGATGCAATATTGATCCTGGGTGTGTCTGTGAGGGTGTTGTCAAAGGAGATTAACATTTGAGTCAGTGGGCTGGTGAAGGCAGACCCACCCTTAATCGGGTGAGCACCATCTAATCAGCCACCAGCAAATATAAAGCAGGCAGAAAAACGTGAAAAGGAGAGATGGGCCTAGCTTCCCAGCCTACATCTTTCTCCCCTGTTGGATGCTTCCTGCCCTCAAACAACAGACTCTAAGTTCTTCAGTTTTGGGACTCGGACTGGCTCTTCTTGCTCCTCAGCTTACTGACAACCTATTGTGGGACCTTGTGATCATGTAAGTTAATACTTAGTAAACATATATATCCTATTAGTTCTGTCCCTCTAAGAGAACCCTGACTAATACAAATACTTCTAATTGTATATGGAAAAATTATGGAAATAATTTCCGGCATATGATGATATCTTCCTTCAGAGAAGAGTTACATTTGCTTCTGGCAAGTGGCTAGGGACACTGACATTCTTGCATCACATCTGACCATTTTCAGATATTGAGATTATTTCAAGTTTGACCTCATCCCTTGTGGGAGCACATCTAGTTCTTGTTTTCCTCTTACTCCTAGTGTTTAGATTTTTGTGTTTCCAACCCAAACTGTAGGCATTTATTACACTACCCTTGGTAGGTCTTGAACTCAAGATTTTGTCTCCACATCCCACAAACTTATTGAAATATTCCTCAACCTCCCTCTTCTGAAATAGATGGACATTTCCAGCTGGGCTTACTGCTCTGGATCTTCTGGGTTTTCTACTCTCCCATATCTTGTCTTGGATCCATAAGTCTTCATTATCTTAATAGCTCTCCAATGTCTCCAATTATATCCATATATATGCTCTTAGATACATCTATTTAAGTATGGGAAATATATTTAAATATTTTTAGCCTTTGTATTTTTTCTCAATTGGATTATTGGTCTGAGTCTTCTGTTTTGTCATTATTGGACATAGAAGTTATGTCCATTCAAAAAATTTGATTGATAGTGTTAAATTGTGCTTCATACAAGTTCTGCAAATTTAATGCTTGTTGCTCCACATTTTTACCAACTAAGAACATGTTATCAAGACCTTCAAATTTTGGTAATAAGGTGAAGTATAATTGTATCTCTGGTTAATAATTTGCCACTTTATTATCATGAATAAGAACTGGGTTACATTATACATATAAAATAGCCTATTCTATATTTTTCTGTGAACTCAGTTTATATTCAATTTTCATTTTCCTTTTATGTTTATGTTCTTCTTTATAGAAGCTCTTCTATATCTAGCCCTTTTTGTTCCCACTCCGAAGTGTGGGGTCATGTCACACCCCACCTTGGAAATCCTTGGACTCTGGTTTTTCTTCCCCTGCACCCAAAAGTCTGTCAAAAATATTTGTTAACCTCTCTCTTCTAGAAACAACTATTAAGAAAATTAGACTTTGTGACATGCAGTGCAACAATGTTTTCATGTTTGCCATTTGTCTATTCACTTTGTAGATTTTCTGTTGCCATAAAGTTATTTTTAATTAAAAAATGAAATGTGAAAATTACAGAATTTTTCTTCCTGTCATAGATTGAGAAAACTTGCTTTAAGTCTGATATAAAACACAGGAATCTAGAAAAGAAAATAGATAATTTATATTGTATGGATCTGTTTCCGGACCTTTAATTCTATTCATAGGTACATCTATTCATGTGTGAGAACCAAAATTTTAATTATTTCACATACATTTTATATTTGAAAGCTTGTAGGAAATGTCACAATGAAATTATTCATCTTTTCCAGAATTTTTCCAGCTATCTTTGCACACTTATTTTCCATGTGGATTTTAGAAGTAGCTCATTTAGATCCAAAAAATATTGCACTACTTACAATTGTATTATATTATACATACAGAATGATTTAGGAATGATTGCATCTTTACAATATTGAGGCATATTATCCATATCTTTTCAGATCATCAAGTATTCTTGTGTATCTTTCAAAGCTTTATAATGTTTTATCCATATAGATCTTGTATATTTTGTATTTGGTTTATTCTTGCTTATTTCATTTTTATTATTTCAAATAAGCTGTTTATTGTCATTATATTCCTTAAAGGTTTTTAACACACACTTAAATAATGTTGTTTTCTGTATATTAATTTGATACTCATTCAAATTTCTGATTTCCCTTAACAATTTTAAATAGTTTATCATTTGATTTTTTTTTTTTTAGTTTCCAGATTTTAAAAAAAAGTATCTTCAATTAATGGTAATTTACCAAATTTTATCAACTTTTAAAATTTAACAACTCTATTTTATGCCAATTATTTTTTCCATCTCTAATTGTGTTATCTAGTACATTCATAACAATGTTAAATACTCATGATGATAAGGAACATCATTTCATTTTTGTTTATATTAAGCGGCTTCAGTATTTTCTCATTAAGCATGATATTGGCATTTGGGTTGAGATATTTATATTTTTATCAATCTAAGGAAATATCAACATATCAATGGTAGCATTTTGATTTACATTTTTGTACTGTGATTTGGTAGGAATGTGCTCTTGTATTTTAAGAAAAACACACTGATGTAATTAGATGCAACTGGGCAACAGGTCTGTAACTTATTCCCAATTGGTTGAGAAAACACTAAACAGAGATAGAAACTATGATAGCGAGACAGCTATAACAGATGGATAGCTCTGATAGATACGTAGACAATGGAAAAAGAAAAATCAGTATAATGTTAACAACTGGAAAATTTGGGTAAAAGTTATATGACAGTTCTTTGCACTATTCTTGAAATTTTCCTGTAAATTTGGAATTATTTCACAATAAAAAGCTACTACATTATAAATGAAATGAAAAGGTATGCTATAGGCTCAAGGAAAATATTTGCAATAGCTGTATCTTACAAAAACTTATGTCTAGAATATATAAAGAATTACTAAAATTTAATAAAAAAGTAGAAAGAACCCAATTTAAAGTAGTTGAACATACACTTCACAAAGGAAGATATGACAATGTCCGATAGGCAGACAAAATGGTGATTAACATTATTAGTTATCAGATAAATGCAAGATAAAGCCACAATAAAATATGACTATATGACTATATACCTACCAGACTAACTAAAATTTTTAAAACCTGTCCACATTAAGTGTTGGTGAGGATTTGGAGCAACTGATCTCTATCACTTTGCTGGCAAGACTGTAAAATTGTGCAAATATTCTGGAAAACAGTATGGCAGTTCTTTATGTGTTAAATATGCATTTACCCCATGATCCAGCAATTTCATCCACAGGGGTTTATCAAAAAGAAATGAAGTTGTAGGCCCAAAAATAGAATTGTAAATAATTTTCATATATTCACATGTACACAATAGCCAAGGATCGAAAATAATCCAAAGTGACCACCTATAGGAGAATGGATAAACAATTTTTAGTACTTTTATATGTTAAAATAGTACTCAGAAATAAAATTAATTATTGGCATGTACACAAACATGGATATATCTCATAAATGTTACGATGTTGAACAATTTTTGTTGAGATATAGTTCACATACAACAAGTCACCAATGTAATATGCGTAATTCAGTGGTTTTTGGTATATCACAAAGTTGTGACACCACTGTCACTATATAATTCTAGAAGATTTCCATCACCACAGAAAGAAACCTAATACCAATTATCAATCATTCTTTGCTTCTCTTAACTCCTACCCTCAGGTGATAATGACTCTTTATGTATTTCCCTGTTATGGAAATTTTATATTGATGGAATCATACAGTAAGTGCCTTTTGTGTCTGGCTTCTTTCACTAAGCATAATATTTTCAAGGTTCATCCATGTTGTAGTCTGCATCAGTATTTCACTCTCTTTTATGACTCAGTAATATTACACTGTATATGGATTTACCACATTCATCAACTGATGGACATTGGGGTTGTTTCAACTTTTGTTTATTATGAATAATGTTGTTTCTTGGGTAATTTCTATATATTCTTTGGATAAATATCCATTAAGTCTTTTGCTCGTTTTAAATTCAGTTATTCCTTTTTATTATTGAATTATAAGCTCTTTATATATTCAAGGTACTAGACACTTAAGAAATAAATGATTTAAAAATTTTTTTCGTCCTCTGGGTTTTTTTCAATGCCGTCACTTCTTTACCAGCGCTCATTTCTGTCCATCTTATTTACTTTATTTATTGTTTTTAAAGTATAGGGTCTCACTTTGTCACCAAGGCTGGAGTGTGATGATGTGATCATAGCTCACTGTAACTTCTAACTCATGGGCTCAAGTGATCCTCCCGCCTCAGTAGCTAGGACTACGGGTGTGAGCCACCATGCCCAGTTATATCTTGTTTACTTTAGCCTTCCTAGTAGAAGGGAAGTGATATCTCATTTTTTATTTGCATTTCTCTAATGACCAATGACATTGAGCATCCTTGAATATACTTATTGGCATTTGTGTACCTTTTTAGGAGAAATATGTATTGAAATCCATTGCAAAATTTTGACTGGATTATTGTCTTTTTAATTTTGAATTGTAAGTGTTCTTATCATATTTGGAACACAAGCTTCTTTACAGATATATGATTCTCAAATATCATCTGCCATTTTTTAGCTTGTTCTTCACTTTCGTAGTGGTATCATTTGCAGCTCAAACGTTTTTATTGTTCATGAAGTTCAATCTGTTTTTTCCTTCAGTCACTTGTGCTTTTGATGTCACAGCTAAGAAACTACTGCATAATCCAAGGTCATGAATATTTACTTTTATGTTTTATTTCTAAATGTTTTATACTTTTACCTCATATTTATGTCTACGATCTATTTGGGGTTAATTTTATAGCGGATGAGGTAGCCATCTAAAGTCATCCTCTTGTATGTGAATATCCAGTCGTGCCAGCACCATGTTTTGAATTTCAGTCTTTTGGCATTGAGTTTTCTTGGCATCCTGGTGAAAAATACATTGACCATAACATAAAGATTTACTTCTGGACTCTGAATTACGTTCCTTTAATCCATATGTCTATTACCATGGCAGTACCACATCAACTTAATCATTGTAGCTTTGCAGGAAGTTTTGAAATCAGGAATTATGTCTTCCAACTGAGTTCGTTTTCACCATTGTTTTGGCTATTATGGGTCCTTTGAGTTTCCATATCAATTTTCAGATTATCTTGACAATTTCTAAAATGAAGCCAACGGCGGATCTGATAGGAATGTCTTTGAATCTGTAGATCAATTTGGGGATTATTGCCATCTTAACCAAATTAAATCTTACAATCCATGAGCACAGGATATTGTTCCATTTATTTATATATTTTAACTGCTTTTGACAATGTTTTGTAGTTTTAGTGTACAAGCCTTGCACTTCTTTTGTTAAACTCATCTCTAAGTATTTTTTTATCCTATTGTAAATGAATTGCTTACTTAATTTCATCTTTTGCTATTTCATGGCTAGTGTGAAGAAATATAATTAATTTTTGTATATTGGTAATGCATTATTCAACCTTGCTGAAATTGCTTTTAGCTTTGGTTAGAAATTCCAATCCAGTGTTGAATGGAAGTGGCCAAAGAATACATCCTTATCTTGTTCGTGAATGGGAAAGCTTAAAGTCTCTCATAATTGAATATGATGTTTTCTATAGATTTTCTATAGATGCTCTTTATCAGGATGAGGACATTTTCTCTTATTCCTAGTTTTCACAGTGTTTTTGTATAATGAAAAAACATTGAATTTCTAATTAAACATCAGCTGTTAATCTTATTGAGGGTGTCTTCTACGTGATTAATCATTTACTTTTGTTGCTTTCAAAATTTTCTCTTTCAATAGTTTGATTATAATTTATCTAGTTTTGTGTCATTTTGATTTTCTCCTACTTGGAATTTGCTGAGCTTCCTGGATGTGCAGACTAATATTATTGATGAGAATAACTTTCTGGCCATTATTTCTTCAAAAAAATTGTTGGCCTCTTTTTCTCCTCTCCTTCTTGAAACCCAATTAGGTATGCTTGATGGTTCACCATAGGTTTCTGAGGCACTGTTTATTTTTCTACATTATATTTTCTCTTTGTTCCTCAGGCTAGGTAATCTCTATTGACCCATCTTTAAATATGCTGCTTATTTATTCTGCCAGCTGAAATTTGAAGTTGAAATCCTCTAGTGAATTCTTTTGTTTCAGTTATGGTACTGAAAACGCTAAAATTTCCATTTTAAAAATAATTTTTAATCTTACATTCTGTATTTGGTAATACATCGTTCTCACAATTTCCATTTGTTTTTTTAGGCATGTTTTCCTAGAGTTCTTGGAATCTATTTCAGATAGCTTGTTTTAGATCTTTGCCTAACACATCTAACAGCTGGGCTTCCTCAACAACACTTTATGTTTAATTCTTTTTTACTCCTGTTTGAGCCATACTTTGTTGTTTCTTTGCATGTCTTCTAAGTTTTTGTCAAAAGTTGGTCATTTAAAATGAACTAATTCTGTAAAATATGTATAAATCTTCATGTGTGACCACTGAAGTCTCTGTTCAGTTAGTTTAGCAGTCAGTTCATTGTTGTCTAGAAGTTTCCTTAAACACATTGGACCTATATCTCTCCAGTTTTTGCTGAGCTTCTGTGTGCATGTTGGGGCCCACCTTCAACGCTCTCGCTGACAGTTTACATCTCTGTCTTAGACTAGAACCTTAAGGTCAGCCAGAGGTGACAGAGCCTTCTCAGTCCTTTCATGGGCATGTGTATTGCTTTGCACGTATACGGGTTCTTCTTTATCTTCAGGATTATAAGCAATCGTTTCAGAGCCCCCTGTGGACATCTGATACCCTGATTTTCTCTTCAGATTTTTCAGCCAGCTTTTTGTTTTCCCTGTTGTTGCTGTATAGGCAGCTGAGATACAATTGGTATATTAGAATGAAACAATGTTACCAAAACCAGGCAGAATTATAAGATAAATATCACAACAAACCCAACATTAACTATCCAAATAGATACCAACCCCAAGATCCAGCTCTGGCTGAGGGAGTGGAGGACGTCTCTGGTGTCTAAAAGCTTCTAGTAAAATACTTTATCTCCTGGTTCATGAGGTTCATGATAAATTCCTTTCTGTTCCATGGCAAATTCCTTTCTGTCCCATGGCACTTTCTCCTTTCTCCTCACCAACAATCAAAGTCCCCAAAGGGGATCCAGACATCCAGTTTATCTATACTCCTGCCAAGGACAATGACTACAGTTACAGCCAGAGGGCTTCTTACTGCAGAAAGTCAGTCATCATGGTTGAGTTTGTCCATTCCTTGGCATTTGTTGTTGCTGGAGCCTCCTTTCATCACTGCCAGGACCACTCTTCCTAGAGGATTTCCACACCAACTGAGGAATTCAGGTTTCCTGATGTTCAAGGCTCTACTGTCATCAAACCCCCACCTCAAAACTGGGCTACCAGAATTGGGTTGGTGTCCTAGCCCATTTGGCCTGCTATAATAAAAACCCATCAACTGAGTAGCTTATAAACAATAGACATTTATTCCTCACATTTCTGGAGGCTGGTGATTCCAATGTCAATGGACTAGAAGATTTGGTGTCTGGTGAGGGCATGATTTCTGGTTCAAAGCCGGCACCTTCCAGCTTTGTCCTCACATGGTGGAAGGGAGGAACTCTGGTCTCTTCAGCCTCTTCTAAGGGCACTAATTATATTCATGAAGGCTCCACTCTCACCACCGAATTCCCTTTCAAAGGACCTATCTTTTAATACCATCACACTGAGGATAAGGTTTCAACATATGAATCTCACTGGGATAAAATGAAAGTTACACAAGGCTACATTCCTTCTAGAGGCTCTAGGGGAGCATTCATTTCCTTAACGTTTTCCAGTTTCAAGAGGCTTTCTTCATTTCCTGGCTCCTGGTCTGCTTTTATCTTTGAAGCAATGGCCAGTTGTCTTTCTTGTATGACATTACTCTGACACTGACTCTTCCTCCTTATTCCAGAGATGTGAGGAATAAATGTCTATTGTTTATAAGCTACTCAGTTTATTGGTTTTTATTATAGCAGGCCAAATGGGCTAGGACACCAACCCAATTCTGGTAGCCCAGTTTTGAGGTGGGGGTTTGATGACAGTAGAGCCTTGAACATCAGGAAACCTGAATTCCTCAGTTGGTGTGGAAATCCTCTAGGAAGAGTGGTCCCGGCAGTGATGAAAGGAGGCTCCAGCAACAACAAATGCCAAGGAATGGACAAACTCAACCATGATGACTGACTTTCTGTAGTAAGAAGCCCTCTGGCTGTAACTGTAGTCATTGTCCTTGGCAGGAGTATAGATAAACTGGATGTCTGGATCCCCTTTGGGGACTTTGATTGTTGGTGAGGAGAAAGGAGAAAGTGCCATGGGACAGAAAGGAATTTGCCATGGAACAGAAAGGAATTTATCATGAACCAGGAGATAAAGTATTTTACTGGAAGCTTTTAGACACCAGAGACGTCCTCCACTCCCTCAGCCAGAGCTGGATTTTGGAGTTGGCATCTTGGCAGGAAGATGTATTTGGAGAGTTGATATTGTTTTTTTTTTTTTTTTTTTTTTTTTTTTTTTTTTTTGCGATATTTATCTTATAACTCTGCCTGGTTTTGGTAACATTGTTTCATTCTAATATACCAATTAGGAATTTAATGCAATCCCAGTCAAAATCTTGGCAGTCTTTTTTGGTAAATATTAGCAAAATGATTCTAATATTTATATGAAATGTAAAGAATATAGAATAGCCAAAAATAAAAATAAAAAGAGCAAAGCTAGAGTACTTATACTACCTGATTCAAAATTTACAGCTACAGTAATCAGGAGAGTAAGGTATTAGTGTAAGGACAGACAATTAAACATCTAGGAAGTTTAGAAAAATACTAGTTATATATGGTCAATTAATTTGTTAAAATCATCAAAATGTTCACTTAAAATGGGTGAATTTTATTTTATGTAATTTTTACTTCCATGAAGTTGGTTTAAAAGCAAAACAATAGGTCAAAGAGTTATCTCTCTCTCTCTCTCTGTGTGTGTGTGTGTGTGTGTGTGTGTGTGTGTGTGTAAATAATTTTAACAGCTACATCGGATTTGTGTTGTAGTTTTTACTTGATTGGATCTACATTGATGTAGGATGTTTAGATATTTTCTACTAAAAGCAATACTGTGTTTGAATATCCTTGCACATGAATCTTCGCACATTGTTAAAAATTGTCTTTTTAATGGAATCATCTATATATAGTAAATTTCTAGTTGTAGAATTGTTCAATCAATGACCATATATAATTTTTATGCATGAAGCCAAACTGCTCCACAGCAAGTTCATACCAATTTATACTGGAATCAGCAGCGTATCAGATGACTTACTTTCTCATCTTTCCACCAATAAAATGGTGAAAGGCAATTATTCAGTCTATTTTAATTTGTATTTGATTAACAATGAAATCAAACAAGTTTATACCATTTTTTGGTCATCTGTATTTTTTTCTTTTTCTGTTTTTGAAAATTGTCCATACATGCCTTTTGGACATTTTTCCATTGAATTGATTTTTCTCTCTCGGACTTATAATAATATAATAGTTTTTTGCATGTACAATACAAAACATTAGTCATTTGCATTTGCTTCTTGCTGATTTTCTTTTTTGGACATACATCACAAAACTGTTTAGCATGTTCATATACTGTAATCCATCAGTCATTTTCTTTCATTGTTCTTGCTTTTAAAGCCATGCTTAGAAAGTCCATTGCCCTCTTCTTTGTATATAAGTATTCAGCAATCTTTTCTGGTTCTTTACAGTTTTCATCTTTAAATCTTTGTCTTTTTATTCTACCTGGAATTTGTCTGGATATATCATATTAGGAAGGGTTTTACTTTTTGTCAAATATTTAATTAGTTTTTACAACACCACGTATTAAATGATCCTCCCTTTCCCCACTGATTTTAAGCTACTTTTAGCATATATTACAAACTTGCACGTATTCAAGTCTGTTTGGGGCCTTTCTAGTCCATTCCAGAAT
The DNA here is from genome assembly GCF_049350105.2 of Macaca mulatta. NCBI lineage: Eukaryota > Metazoa > Chordata > Mammalia > Primates > Cercopithecidae > Macaca > Macaca mulatta. Next base: position 120,972,567 of record NC_133426.1, on the reverse strand, counting down.
TTTGTTCTTGCAACAACATGATTTTAAGTGTTTTCTTTCCTTTTACGGTATGTTTTGAATGCTTGTCACTGATTTGTATTATTCTTAAAAATATTTCCTGACACTTATCATTTATAGTTTCAAATATACTTAATTATTTCAAATTTGTATATCCATTAGTAATATTGTTGGGTCTTTGTCATGAGTCTAGCGCATTATAGGTTAATATCTCAGAACTGTCCTCTGTGTGTGTATGTGTGTGTGTGTGTGTGCGTATTTAAAGTGAAAGAGATTATTTTTATTTGTTATATTTTATAACTTTTATTTCTGATATATGGGAAAGTTGTTGACCTTTCATATTTAATTTATACACAGTACTTCAACAAATTAAACTTAATTGTTCTTTTATTTTTATGTGTGTTTTCCTGGTGTGCAGTATATTATATGCAACTAATGATAATTAATAGTTATACTTCTTATTTATTTATTTAATCTTAATATTTTGGCAAGAATCTCCAGCATATTACATATTAATATCTAATAATCAAAATGCAACCGTATCCCATTATCTTTTCTCTTCTCTTACTTAATAGGAGTGGTTGTAGTCCTTCTTATATAAGTTATTGTTTATTTTATGTTTAGAATATATATTTTATTATGTCAAGAATGATTCTGTTTAATCTGTGAAAAATTTAGCTGCTTTTAACTAATAACTGATTTGGAATTTTATCAAATAGGTTTTTAGTGTCACTCAACGTTATTACTTGTTTCTTCTTTCTGTGATAATGTTTACATTAAACATAGTAAATCAGACTTCCCTATATTTTACCATTCATGCTATTCTTCTAAAAAATGTCTTGAAGTTTTTAGTCTACTAAATTGGTAATACATTTTAATGACTACGAATGGATAACCTTGACTTCGAAACATATTGTGAAACAACAGATTATAAATATAATTGCCATTATCTTTTATGGAAATGCATAATCTGAAAGGTTGCTGGGTGAGGTTTTGACCTGTAAAAGGCAAGAGGAAATCTTTGCTATATTGCCCTTCTTATCTGTCCTTGTGTATTTTTTTAATCTATCAGGAAGTTTTCTGTTAAAGTATTTTCATTCATGTATATGCTGTTTTACAAGTCCTCTTGGGGGTGCATATGCGTATTTCTATGCCTGTCAATGCTCACATATATGCATGCTATGTAAACTATTTTTTGTCACTTAGAACATAAACGTTTCTCTTCTCCTTTAGCTTATCAGTGTTGCTGTCCAACTGATTCCAGGTCCCTCTAGAACATTTTGAGGTTCCCTAGGTTACACATTTCTATTTATCCTGTTGAATGGCTGTTTGTACTTCTTCTTCCAAGTCCTAGAAAACAAGAGAACCCAAAAACCAACAGAAGTTACTATAGTGAACACAAATGTTACTATAATGAACACAATGAAGGTTACTGTGGGAACGTAGGACTCTGTCCCTCACCATCAACTCAATTCCTTTTCAACTCTGTCCCATTCTCATCTGTCAATCAGATTTCCACTCCTTAGTTTATTTATTCTTTTGTAATAAGTTAATTGAAATAAAATGATTAAATCATTCAGTTAATTTTCTAAGCTTCCGTCAAGTACCATGATTATCTAGGCTTTCAGTTTGTTCAAACAGCAAGTTTCTTTTTAAGCGTTCTTAAGAAAGTTTGCATTTAAAAGTGGTTAACTTTACAAGGAAAATGACTAAACATCCTGACATGTAGCCTATTGCTTCAACACACATTTGTTGTTTTTCTCCCTCCAGATTTTATTCCAAATATTCACCTTAATGATATTGTATGAGCCCCACTTGAGCAGTAAATGATTATATTCTTAGTGTGGCAAATTAATAAAAAAGAAGAAACTTCAACGTGGTGTCTTTCTTTGTAATCCTCTATGCATTTTCTTAATTCAAAATAATGTTTTCTGTTAAGATCTGTGTAAGAGCTTCTATTATAAAGTATTAGTCACAAAATATAATCTAGAGATAAATCCAAGAAGTATTAATATACATCAACTTCATATTCACAAAGCAAAATAAAAAAGAGTTTCTAATGACAAATTTTAAAATGGGGCAAAATAATGCACTAAAAATGTATATTTTGTGAAATTCTAAGTCTGCCTACAACAAATGCTATAATATGTAATCCAACAAGGTAATTACTCAGATTTAAAATAAATATTAGGCTTATTTTTTCTCGTTGCCATCTTTCTATGTTGTACATTTAGAACTTCAAGTACAACAGAAATAATAAGTCACTGTGTGTGAGCAGCAATTAATGTTCCTTGTTTCTCATGTTTTCCAAGGTTGTCCAGTGGTGCTGGAGTAAATTGAATCAGTAATATTTTTTGATACCTTCTTATCATATACTTGATTTTGTCAATAAAGTAGGGATAATATAACATTTGTTTGGTTAATGACAATGTGTATCAAAGTTAACAAACAAATTCTTGTAAGGTGGCTTTGTTGACATTTGACTTCGGTTTGAAAAAAAATTCAGAACCACCTGGAAGTAGATCTATAAAGTACTTTTATCAGTAGACGGAAAGATGGTTTTGTTGGTGCTGTAACGGTGCAATGTAAAAAAACTGCAATTTAAATTCAAACAGACTTTTCTACAGCTTATTTGCCCTAACAATGATTACTTCTGAATTTAATTACTTAGTATCAAAGAATGATCACAGGAATTAATTCTGGAACATCAATATGAATTACATTTTCTTTTGAAGGGTTAGCTGGAATCCTAAATGTAAGTCATTTATAATAGCATTTCCACGGGTTTTCCAAAGAATGGACATGGAACAATATGATCATAAATAAGCAAACTATCTCTCATTTAGTATACTTAATGATTCTTTATTCCTTTACACGTTAAGCTTTTTTTGTTAATTTTTTATTATGCTTTAAGTTCTAGGGTACATGTGCACAACATGCAAGTTTGTTACATATGTATACATGGGCCATGTTGGTGTGCTGCACCCATTAACTCATCATTTACATTAGGTATATCTCCTAATGCTATCCTTCCCCCCTACCCCCTACCCCCACCCCAAGACAGGCCCTGGTGTGTGATGTTCCCCTTCCTGTGTCCAAGTGTTCTCATTGTTCAGTTCCCACCTATGAGTGACAACATGCAGTTTTGGTTTTCTGTTCTTGCGATAGTTTGCTGAGAATGATGGTTTCCAGCTTCATCCATGTCCCGACAAAGGACATGAGCTCATCCTTTTTTATGGCTGCATAGTATTCCATGGTATATATGTGCCACATTTTCTTAATCCAGTCTATCATTGATGGACATTTGGGTTGGTTCCAAGTCTTTGCTATTGTGAACGGTGCTGCAGTAAATATACGTGTGCATGTGTCTTTATAGCAGCATGATTTATAATCCTTTGGGTATATACCTAGTAATGGGATGGCTGGGTCAAATGGTATTTCTAGTTCTAGATCCTTGAGGAATCGCCACACTGTCTTCCACAATGGTTGAACTAGTTTACAGTCCCACCAACAGTGTAAAAGCATTCCTATTTCTCCACATCCTCTCCAGCATCTGTTGTTTCCTGACTTTTTAATGATTGCCATTCTAACTGGTGTGAGATGGTATCTCATTGTGGTTTTGACTTGAATTTCTCTGACAGCATGTTAAGCTTTTTATTTAGTGTTCCTCAAATTGTATTTTGCAATTCACTTGCCTTAGAATCATTTAAGATATCAGTTAAAGTGAAGATTCCTACGTCCTACATCAGATGGACCAAATCAGGATCTCAAGTTGTGGGAATCTACTTTTTTTTCTGGTCTCAGGATGATTCTGAGACTCAGTTAAGTTTGTGAACCACTGTCTTAAGGGTTAGGGTTTTGACAATATCCTGTATGCATTCTTCTTGAGGAAACTCAACCACACTCATTCATATGCTGATGGCACCAAAAGCTGTATCTGTAGCAAAAATCTCTTCTGCAATCCACACCCGCATTTAGACCTGCTTATCTCATGTAACTGAGACCTAAAGTTACAAAGTGATCGCTTTATTTTTCCACCTTACTGACAATACACACAGACACACACACACATACACATGCCCCTTCCCTCTTTACCTGTTCTCCTTCTTTTGAAGCCTAATGCCAACCAAGCACTACAGCATTATGTCAACCACATCCAGTTAATTAAGCCCTGTGAATTTTACCTTTTATATGTTTTTTATTCATCTACCTTCCTCTTCATTCTTATTGCCCCTGTCTTATTAATGGCCACTATTATCTCTTGTTAGACAACATTAACATCTTCCTTATTACTTTTCCTACTTCCCCTGGGTCCCCCTCCAAACTTTTCTCCATGCAACAGCAGTGAGAGTAATCATTCTAAAATACAAATATGATCATGTAACTTCCCTGCTTAAACTCCTCCTCATTGGTCCCCTATAATCAATAAGATAATGTCCACATTTATTAAACTCTCAGACTACTCTTTATGATAATGGTTATCTCTCTAATCATTTTTCCTACCACTCTTCCTTCTCCACGTAGGCACATTTTGTCCCAGTTTTAGAGAACTAATAATTTTCAGTTTAAGAAACAAGCTGTACCATCCCTTTCCTCCACAGACTATATCAAGCCATCGTGAAATTTTTCATTGATTTGTCTCCTCCTCTAGATTTAGTTTGTTCATCTCTATATCCCTAGCACCAAGCACAGTTCCCAGTACATAGCATAAGTTCAAAAACTTTTGTTGAGTGAATATATAAATAATGGGTAACATAGTATTTATTTGTATCTATTAGTAATATGCAATGTAATATAGTGCTGCAACACACCCATTCTGGAAACAGAACTTTTAGATTACATTCTTGCTTTGCGACTTGTAATGTGATCTCAATTTACTTAAGCATGTCTGTGCTTTAAGGTCCTTAATCTTTAAAGTAGTTATAATAATAGAATCTACCTCCTAAGATTCTTGTGAAGATTAAATAAGAAAATAAATTGTTAGAAAACTATCTGGCACACAGCAAGTAGTCCATAAATGCTATTATTTTTACTTCTTTCATACTTCAAGAATTATTCCTCACTTCTGAGAGATCTCATCATTTTATTCATTTCAAAAATTTATGTTTCTCCTCTCAGCCATCAGCTTGGAAGAGTCACATTTGTTTTAGTCTAACTGTAATGTACGTCTCTCCAGACCCTCTGTCATTTTAAACGTTCTTTCCTGGATCTTCTCTACCTCTGACATTGGTAGATATGTTGACTAGAATTTTAAACTATATTCTTGATGAGTTTATAGACTCAAAAGGAAAACACATTTTGTTTCTACAAAACTTCCTCAAAATAGTCAACATTTTTCTTGCCTTGGTAACTACATCAACACTTTGAGGCAATATCTTCAGGAAACAGTTTACCAGAACTTCAAGATCATAATAATTTCCTGCAAGCATAATTGACAGCTCTAACCCCACAGCTCAAATCCTGTGTTTGAATAAGAGTTCTGCTGACAACAGAAGGAATTTTTGTTATTTATTGTAAAGAAAATTAATAAATGGTTCGGCCTTGGGGCAGACTTATACCAATATAATATTATTTCTCACTTGGTTGATTCTTAAAAAGATTTGTTAAGGGTAGCAAATAGGCTTTACAAGATGAGGGAAATGGGACTTTTATATAAATTTGTATATATCAGATTTTATATGATTTATAGGTTTTGAATTCTTATTTTGTTTTGGCTATTTTAGACTGCAGATTATCATCTCAGAGAGTTCAAAAAGAATAATTTTTTTAGTAAATACTGTACCTTGTTTACAGTTAAGCAATAACACTTTGAATAAAATCTTTGAAGGGACAGTTTAACTTTCCAAAACAAATTAAATAATGAGAATTTTATAGATAGAAAAGATGTCGAGAGTCATCTATCCCAATATACAAACATATAAAAGCCAGACACCCGAAAAGATCTGTGACTTAACTGATTTCACGCAGCTGGACAAATGTCAAGATAGAACTGCTAAATTTTATGGGAGGTCATTCTTTTGGACTGGGCTCTTGCTCTAGGCCCAAGCAGACCAGACCAAATCAGAATGAAGTCACTTGTGCTGAGTGCCATGTAATCAAACTAAACATTGAAATGGGCTAGTTTTTTTTTTTGTTTTTTTTTTTAAAAGAAAAAGCCAGGAGATTCCAGTAAACCTGAGTCAGCATAAAAAAAAAGACCCCTATTTTTAACTACATAAGGAAAGCAACTTAGAAACGATCAATCCACTTTTTATTCTGTTTTTGCTTTTTTCAGCTACTTTCTTCCTATAAAACCAACTTCCTCTACTCAGTCCCTCAGAATACACATTTCATTTTATAGACTGAGGTGTTACCTTATTCTAGAATCACAAGTAAAAGCCAATTAGATCTTTAAACTGAATTTGTTGAAATTTTGTCCGTTGACAGAACTTATTTGTGCTCACACTCAGTTTATTGTTTTAACTTTTGTGGGTAAATAGTAGGTGCATATATTTATGGGGTACATGAAATGTTTTGATATAGGGCATGCAATGCATAAGAATCACATCTTGGAGAATGGGGTATCCATCCCCTCAAGCATTTATCCTTTGTGTTACTAACAATTCAATTACACTCTTTTTGTTATTTTTAAATGTACAATTGTTATTATTGATTATAGCCACCCTGTTGTGCTATCAAATAGTAGGTCTCATTTATTCTTTCTAACTACTTTTTGTACCCATTAACCATCCCCATCTCCCCTCCACTTTCCCACTACCCTTCCCAGCCTGTGAATGTATTGTATTTTGTTAAACAATAATTAATTAAATTAGTTTATTATAATAGACAATTTTTATAATTATAAAACAACAAAAAATAATTGACATGAAGGCTAGAATGCTAAACTACAGGTTAAAATGGTGAAGGTGGGGTAATTATATCAAGCATGCTTAATTATAATTAAGCATGGAGATTTATATTTTGTTAAGGGCTCCAAAGTCACAAGTAAGCTCAAGGGATACAAAATAATATTCATACAACCTCGAAAACTATACCAAATTGGACTTTTATTTGGGAAGACAAACATGTATATGTAGGGGCAATACATATAATTAATTAATTAATATAATTAATACATACAATTAATTTTGAAATTGCAAAAGAAAGTTTGTTCTTTAAAGGAATCTAAGAAAAATATGCTACAAGCAACAATCGTCTTACAAAATGAGCAACTAACCTCTAAATGTATGTTTCTAAAATTGTGGTCCGCTAGCCATCTACATAAGAATCATAGAGGAATCATTTAAAATGATCGGTTTCCTAGATCCTCATCACAGACCCCATCTCAGAACTGCAAAATAAGAATTAAGGGGGACAGGGCCTGAGATCTGCATTTTACGGCCACTACAGCCCCCGCGTCACTTTGATTCTGTGGCAGTATAATGTCTGAATGTTACTACATTCATATTATCAGAGTGAAAACTCCATTAAACATGCTGAGGAAGGTAACTTCTATTTAACTGAATTTATGCCAACGAAAATTACCTTTCTTTTCTCATTCCTCGTTGATAATTTTTAAAAAAATTGTTAACTACTTTGGAAAATAGAGCATACTGAGCAAATCTTTGTTGTTGCCATGGCCTTTGTAACACCACGGGGCTGACCTTTGATGCTTTACTACTGTTCAGAATGAGAGATAATGGAGCTGAAACTGTTATCTCACTAAAAAGTCAAGGTTTTCTTTTTCTCTTCTTTCTCACAAACTCCCTGCATCTGTCTCTGTCTCTGGGGTCAAGTGCTAGGAAAGTAAAAAGAGAAAGTAAGCAACAGACTTTCCCCCCACACTCTTTGGGCCACCATTCTTCTGGTAAGAAGATTTTCCTTCCACAGAATTTTAGGTGTCTGCCTGCCTGCTGCTGTGCCACTACCGTAGTGTTGCAGCACCAGGAATGAAGCTTGCTTACAGGCCAGGCCTGGAGGGAAAGTACATATAATACAGTCCACTCTTTCTGTACCTTAGGCACTCTCCTTCCCAACTCAGACTAGAAAGAGATGGCTTCCCTTGGACTTCTTTCTGTCTGCATTTGGTGCCGTTCCAGGACACAGATTGCATGAATCCAAATCAGGACATACAGAAATGAAAAAAAAATTGGTAACTCAGTGCCAGATTGTTTATTATTCCTGGTCCTATTTCTTACCCCAATATTTTTGGTGCCATTTACTTTCAGATCTGGAGCCCCAGATAGCTGCTCCACTCAATCTGCCCAGGGATTTTAGTTGCATTCAGTGGAGGGAGTCAGAGTGAGCTGTGCTTACTCCATATTAACGGAAACTGGAACTCTCTTCAATATCTGAAGACTGGAAATCGTATTCTATTCCTGTTTCCTACTATGAAATATAAACATTAAGCTTTACATGTATTTAAACTTATTATAAAATAGTGCTTGCAGTGAACTTACAATGAAGGTAAAAACAGCAATTTCAGTAACAAACAGATTCACCTGAGCCCAGGGAGGTTGAGGATGTAATGAGCCAAGATTGCGCCACTGCACTCCAGCCTGGGCAACAGAGTGACACCTTGTCTCAAAGACTAATGATAATAATAATAACAAACAGATTAAAGAATAAAAACTTCCCAAAAAGGAAAGTCTTTTCAATAAAGGAAGATGGAAAACACCTGTTTTCAGAGATGTGTTTTTATTCATAGGTTAAAATATGGAATAAAGTAAACTCTTCTACTCTTTTCTAAGTTATGCTAAGCCCTCTCTAAGCACACCTCTTTGAAGATTAATTACTACATTAAAATACTGAGTTTTCGTTTAATTTGAGGAGCCAGTCAAGTAAGTTTATCCTTAAATTTTCTTCCAAGTAGTCTCAGAAATCCAAGACACATAGGAAGCAATCCCCAGGGTAGCTATACTACTAATAATGTGATCTTTATACAAAAAATCATTATTTCTTACTTGTGTAATATTATAAATAGATATTACATTTTGGGGGAAAGTCCAAGTGAGTTCTCACACCCCAAAGCAAGGACAAAATAATCCAAGTCCAAATAATGCTCAACTTTATGCAAATTTATGAACACTGACTAGATCAGTTCATATTTGTTTGGAGGTCAGGAATTTTAAAAAATCAGATGAAATCTAGGTTCATCTCCCCAGAAAAATGCATACATACACACAATTTTATCTGATTGTCATTATTTTTATCAGACTATATAACTATAAAGAGAGATCATATATATATACACACACACACATACATACATATGCACACACACATGCATGCACACAATTTTGTATACATTTGCAGAGGTTTTTTTATGTATTTTCAATACTAGATTAAGAACACTTGTCCTAGAAATGAGTGACTAATAAATTTGTTTATTTTCAGCCCCTCTTTCCTGAGTTCCAGACCTTTATTTTCAACTTTCTGTGGGAAAACTTTACATATATATACTGGAGTCACTTCAAATTAAGCTGTTATACCAAACTTGCCACTTTGCCCTATATTCCTTTTTTCACAGTTAATGGATTCACCATCCACCTGATTATTCAATTAAAATCCTAGGAGTCATCTCAAAATCTCCTTCTCACTCACACCTCACTACAATCAAAACTAGTCGTATCCATTCTCCCTTCTAAATATACTCTAAATCTATCCTCCCATCCTCTCCCCCACTGCTAAGATGGGACCTGAAGACCTCATTATGTTCTACCTAATCTATTATAGAGGGCTCTTAAGATGCCTCTTTGCCTCTATTTTTCCATATCCAATATATCCTTCACACTGTTGCTAAATATATTTCTAAAACATGAATTTATATGTTGCGTTCCCCTTCTAATGTCTAAAGCATTGATTTCAGAAGCAAAATTAAAATATAATAATAGAAAAATCAGAGGACTCATGTTTGTTTCTCAAGTCAGATATCTTGTGCAAGCCCAGTATATCAGACAGAAAAAGATAGGATAAAATTCCCAAACATGCCCTATTATGAGTCTCCACATGTGTGGGGAGCCGGTTAAAAGTAGCACTTGCCAAAGGCTCATTCCAGACTTCTTAGGATAATTTCTGTGGGCAGGGCACAGGAATCTGTATTTTCTAGAAATACCAGATGATTTTTATAAACAGGCAAGTTTCAAAATATTTCTTTGAGGAAGGCATCAAATGATTAAAGATGACACAAAAAGGGACATCGCAATTTGACCCCAATTAATTTTTCTAACCAGATTTTATTATGCAGGATATCCTCCAACCACATCAAACTAGCCACCATTCTTTGAATTTGCCACACCCTTTGTTTTTGTCAATATGCCTTTGCACATCAAATTTCCTTTTCCTGGTATGCTTTCCTCACCTTTTCCACCTGTTGCCTGTCTTCCTGTCCTTGAAGAACCAAAGCAAAGCTCACCTTTTCTGTGAAACATTCCCTGACACTTTCTAGGGCTTAGCTAATTATACATCTGTATTAGTCCATTCTCACACTGTTAATAAAGACATACCCGAGACTGGGTAATTTATAAAGGAAAGAGGTTTAATTGACTCACAGTTCCATATGACTGGGGAGGCCTCACAATTATGGTGGAAGGCAAAGTCACGTCTTACATGGCAGCAAGCAAAAAAAGCATGTGCAGGGGAACTCCCCTTTATAAAACCATCAGATCTTGTGAGATTTATTCACTATCACGAGAACAGGATGGGAAAAACCCACTGCCATAATTCAATTACCTCCTACCAGGTCCTTCCCATGATACGTGGGAATTATGGGAGCTACAATTCAAGATGAGATTTGGGTGGAGATACAACCAAACCATATCAACATCTCAGTCTCTGCCATTAGTTTGATGGCAAGCACTATGTCTGATCTCCATCTGTATCCTCTTTAAAACATAGCACAATATTTAGTACATAATAATCACCGAATAAATGAGTTAAATATTGACTGAGTGAATCCATGAATTCATGAATACATAAATGAATAAATTCATGAATAAATAAACAACCAAGGTCAGCAAATATCATACTTAAAAATATAATTATTTGCAGAAAGAAAGACATTGAGCCTACATTAATTGGTCTGTAACTTATTTTAAAATATTTTGGTATATATTAATACAATGTGATAAAGACATAGGCATGGTCAATATTAATTTGTAACCAAGGTACAGTTAGTTAACATTTGAAGTATAATAAACTGCCACATACCCTTCACCTAGATTCAGGTATCCACATTCCTATGGTGAGTAGTTATCATTCCAAGGACATGCTCCAAGTTAATCAAATATTTCTATGTAAATGTACAAACTAGAGTTCTTTAATTAGTATACAAAATAATTTTTCATTGGTGAAATTAAAATAGTTCAAATTTTGTGATTGGCTAGAAAGTTGTACTGGAACTTCCACTTTTGTGTACGAGGATCTGGTGAGCTCAGTCAACTAACAACTTCAAACTACTTAGATCTAAGACCCTAGCTTTATTTACTTTTTTATATAGATTTAAGGGGTTCAAGTGCAGTTTTGTTAAATGGATATATTGCATACTGGTGAAGTCCAGGCTATTAGTGTAACCGTCACTCGAATACTGTACATTGTACCCATTAGATAATTTCTCATGCCCCTTTCCTTTTCCACCTTCCATCCTCTGCCATGCCCAAGATAATATTTGAACTGATGCCAACCCTTCACCCACAGCCCCCTACCTAATACTTATTGTCTGATGTGATTAGAAGACTTACTAATTGTGCCATCAGTATATTTATGCACCCATTTCCAAGTAAAACTTTGATGCAAAGTGCCAGTGTCTAAGGAAATAGTTGATAAGGACTTCAAAGAACAAAGAAGAACAAGTTGTATGACATTTTTTTGTGCGGCTGTTAATGTTTTTAAGTGTGGCAGAATGCAGCCTGAGCTTTGCTTTCATTGTAATATACCATTTGGTAGTGAGGCTAATCAGCAGAATACATATATCTCCTACCTATATTTTCCTGCCACCACTTTTTATTTTGAAAAATTTTGAGCCTACGCAGAGGTTGCAAAGGTATTATAATAAACTACCACATACCCTTCACCTAGATTTATCAATTATTAATGTAAAATGACTCCACATTTATGCTCCGTCTTTCTTGCATTCCCATTCCCTCTATATATGTTTTTCTCCCCCTGCATATGTATTTAGTGCTTACTTTGCAAGTTGAATACTGTATTTCATGAAAATTCACTCCCAAATTCTTCACCATGTATCTCCTAAGAGCAAAGGCATTCTCCTACGTAATTACAATGCAATTTTCACATTCAAAAACTTTAACATTGATATGATACTATTATCTAATATATAATCCATACCTATACTTTCTCAATTGTCCTAGCAATGTCTTTTATAGGTCTTTATTTCTTAATCCAGTATGCAATCATAGATCATGAAGTGCAGTTGTTTATCATACTTACTTAACTTTTTTTTTTTTTTGACGGAGTCTCACTCTATCGCCCAGGCTGGAGTGCAGTGGTGCTATTTTGGCTCACCGCAAGCGCCACCTCCTGGGTTGATGCCATTCTCCTGCCTCAGCCTCCCGAGTAGCTGGGACTACAGGCGCCCGCCACCTCGCCCGGCTAATTTTTTGTATTTTTAGTAGAGACGGGGTTTCACCGTGTTAGCCAGCATGGTCTCGATCTCCTGATCTCGTGATCCGCCCGCCTCGGCCTCCCAAAGTGCTGGGATTACAGGCGTGAGCCCGGCCCTTAACCTCTTTAATCTAGAATAGCTTTCCAGCCATTCTCTCTCTCTCTCTCTCTCTCTCTCTCTCTCTCTCTCTCTCTCTCTCTCTCTTTCTCTCTCTCTTTCCTTTTTGGGACAGGGTCTCGGTCTGTCACCCAGGCTGGAGTTCAGTGAAGGGATCATGGCTCACTGCAGCCTCAACTTCCTGTGCTCAAGCAATCTTCCTGCCTCGGCCTCCCTAGTAGCTGGGACCACAGGCACAAGCCAGCATGCCTGGCTAATTTTTTCACTTTTTGTAGAAACATGGTCTCACTATGTTGCTCAGGCTAGTCGTGAAGTCCTGGGCTCAACAGAGCCTCTTGTCTCGTCCTCCCAAAATCCTGGGAGGTGTGAGCCACCGTGCCCAGTCATTTTCTCTTTTTTTTTCATGAACCTGATGTTTTTGAGGAGTCCAGGTCAGCTGTTTGGCGTAACATCTATCAATTTGGACGAGTCTTATTGCTTTTTCATGATTGGGTTTAGGTTAAATGTGACAGAAATACCACATAGGTGATGTTTTGTCCTCCTTAGTACATCATAAAACAAAGTAATTTTATTCCCTTATTGGTAGTTACAATTTAGATCACTTGGTTAATGCAGTGTCCAGCAGATGTTTCTTGTGGAATTACCTCTCTTCTTTGTAATTTGTAACTAATTTTTCACATACTTTTAGACTATGTGAATGTCTTGTTCCTCAAGCCTTTGCTCATTGATTTTTAATATTGTTGATTGAAGCAATTATTATGATGATGTTTGTAAAATGTTTGTTTTCCATTTTTTTTTTTTTTTTTTTTTTTTTTTTTCAGACCAGGTCTTGCTCTATCACCCAGGGTCAGTGCAGTGTCTTTACAGTTCTTTATGTCTTTAGAATATATTCCAGTGAGGATAGTCAGAGTACTATATTCAAATGTTGCTTGGATTAATTCTCCATGTGTATGGTTTTGTTATCAATATGATTAATAATTAAATCAATTTGCTTATCTTAGTATTTAATTTGAGCTTTTATTACTCTTGCTAATTAAGCTTTATTTTTTGAATATGCAGAACATTAACATGGTTTGAAATCCAAAACTATATACAAATGGGATACTCTGAGAAATCTCACTCTCTTCTCTATTACTTTTACATCATCACCACCCATATGCTGTAGATGCCAATTTAATTAGTTTCTGGTTTATTTTTCCTGTGTCTGTTTTTGCAAAAATAAGAGGATACACACGCGCACGCACACACACACTCTCATGTTATCCCTCCATCCTGACACAAAAATGTAATGTATACTATGAAGCCTTTGCTTTTTTTACTTAATCACATGATCTAGAAGTTACTCAATATTAGTTAATTGTTATTTTCCTATTTTTTCATAGTTTCGATTTACCATATTTCATTCACGTTATCTCACAAGTGTGTGCATTTAGGTTGTTTTAAGTATGGCGTGATTACACATAATGCCACCATGAATAAATCTGTGCATGCCTTTCTCCCAAAATTGGTTGAGAAATGTCTAGAAGATTGGCAATTTAAAGGGTAAATGCATATTTAATTTTGATAGCTATTACTGAATTCTCCACCATAGAGTTGTACCATTTTGCATTACCATTGGCAATGTATGACAGTAAATGTTTTCCCATAGCCTTCCAAACAACTTACCATCAAGCTTTTGAATTTTGCCAAACTGAGAGGTAAAAAATGGTATTTGAAAAATTTAATATGCATTTCCCTTATTATGTATGGAGTTTAGCAATTTTTGTATGTTTACAGCTAACCAATACATCTTTTTGATGAACTTGTTTAAGCCTTTTGTGCCTTTTATCTATTGAATTTTTTGACGGCTTCTTCCATTCTATATTGTGAACCCAGTTCTTCATCTGGTGTATCACCTTCCTGTTATTATCCAAGGCAATAAAATACCAAGAGTTTTATGAATTGCTTAGGCCAATACACAGCAACTTATTTCCTAATGCTAGTACACTGTGTGACTCATCTTATGACTTGAATAAGAGGAGGAGAGTTCAAAGGCGCTTACGAAGATAGCATGAAGTCTTTAAGTGCTTATCTGAAACTCTTGGGGACAGATGTTTCCAGAGTTTAGGCTTTTGTGAATTTTAGAAAGGTAATGGGTGTATATGCTGTATATTATGTAATATCATCCATCAGCTCTGGGATAGTACCACATAATCAAAGAAATATTTCTGGAGCAAAATGTATGAATATACTAAATGGGTTAAATAAAACTATAAGTACCCTCACATCAACCCAGATCAGGTTTTGCTGTGAGATTAATTTAGGTAACGCCTGCTTTTACCACCAAATGCTTAATAAATAAAACTCAGTTTCCAGAGTATTTTTGGATGCGGGAATCATGGATAACAAATTGTAGACCTGTAGTTTCTTAAACAAGCTACTTTGGGGTATTGTTTATTCAAGAAAGCTGTGTATCGTTAAATACATTCTTAAGAGAATCATAAAGATAATTCCAGGAAAATGCCTTTTTAAAAAGTCATAACAGCAAATTGTTTATACTAAGTTGACTATATTGAATAAACTCCCTTAAACATCAAACATCATAAACTCTATTTAATCAATAAGAATAGGGAATTAAGTTGAGTGGTTGCTTAGAATTCTGAAATTGCGTAAAATAGTTCTTTTTTTCTTAACTAGGACACATTTAATGTGAATTTTTTTAAAACATACGAAAATAACTTTCTTTTCTTCCAAATTATAGATGTGTTTGGTTATTTATTTATTATTATTGTCCCTCAAGAATTATTTCATTCACTACTGTGTCCCCAGTACCTAGCACAATGTCTGACTAGCTGTAGGAGCTAGATAATTATTTTAAATTAATTAATAAATGAAAGAAGATTACAAGAAGAAGATACCATAAGGGAAATATAATTTTTCACTCATCTGCAATGAAAGTACAAGTTTTTAACAATAATTTAAAGGGCAGTGACACTCTACCTCTTATTCCATACCAATTCAGATTTATCTAGAAATAGGCTGGGCATGGTGGCTCATGCCCATAATCCAGCACTTTAGGAGGCTGAAGTGGAAGGATCTCTTGAGGCCAGGAGTTCAAGACCAGAATGGGGAACATAAGAAGACTCTATCTCTACAAAAAAAAAAAAAAAAAAATTAGCCTGGCATGGTGGTGTGTACCTGTGGACCCAGCTACTCAAGGAGGCTGAGGTAGGAGGATTGCTTAAACCCAAGAGATCGAGGCTGCAGCCATAATTGTGCCACTGAACTCCAACCTGAGCGACAGAGCAAGACTGTCTCTTAAAAAAAAAATGGAAGAAATGATTTATCTAGCAATAAACTCACATATGTCTGGAGAGAATGACTACTTCTCCTGCAAAGAGGAAGAAGTCAACTTTGCTTGAACAGGTGGAAGTTAGTTACCTCAAGATGCCACTTCTTTATGTCCCCCCTTTCCCCAATTATCGTCCCTAAAAATAGATCATTAGAGAAAAATTAAAATATGCAACTTCGGTCATATTTTGCGTCTGTCTTCAACTTGCTGAATTGCCTTTCAAATACGTTTCCCCTTTTTGCATATTTGCATTATTTTTCAGGCTAAAAATAATATGTGTTCATGATAGAACATTTAGAAAAATTATAGACCATTTGGGAAATAAAGACAAATAGGAAGAAGGAGAAATAATTCACAGGCTCAACCTCTCAGAGATGACTCATAATGTTTTACTATATTTTCCTCTAGTCATTCTTCCAAGCATATTATTTTTAAATATACCATGTAGACAGTTTAAATCTTGTTTTCTAATCTTTTACACTATAAAGATGTTCTGTATTACTACAAAATTTAGAAGGCATTATTTGAAGTAGAGGCATTAAATTCCATTACATGGAAACAACAACACTTTTCTTAACCTTTCCCCTAGCATTAGACAATTCAATTGTTTCTGATTATATATAATAACACTTTAAAGATCAGATTGTAAATATCTTTTCTGTAATTGGCATTTTTTTCTTCTCAGAATAGTCTCCCAGGTGTGGAATTACTGGGTCAAATGAAATGAAGATATATAAACAAGTTAGACGTTCTTAAACAATCTTTAAGAATTATAACAAATCTAGATATCTAGGGATATCTAGCCTGATGAGACCATTTTGGTCCGCACAAGTAGCTCATAACATGAACCTGGAAACATAAGCCAGAGGAACTCCATTACCCACTTGCAGTATATGGCTTTTGTTCTGAACCACTAATTCTACTCTGAAATTGAGGCAGTTTTATCAAGTAATGAGGGAATCTGAATGCTTGTCAATAAGAATGTGTTAACAAATTGCCAAGGAGATGTCTTCATTATGTTTGCATTGGGTTGTGTTCAATTTACCCCTTATTTCACTGAAACAGTCATTGCCTTGTGTTTTAAAACACCAATATTTTGCTTTTCACTGCCTTAATCCTAGAACTATTAGAATTCCCTTGGGGGATTTTGAAAACCCCGCAGCATTATCGCTTACTGTTGCACATTTGCCATCTAGTGGCTAAAGCGAAAAATTGCAGACTTACACCCTCTCTCTAGTTGGGGGAAGAAGACCCTTAGAGCCTGTTTTTCTCAAGAAACCCATTGTGGTGGAAAGCACAAACTGTCAATAATACTCAATAAGGATGGGTAGGATTGCTATACGGGATGTACCTATGTTCAGTTAGGAGAAGAGGCTGTGCCAAAGGGAGATAGAACTCAGAGGATATCTCAGAGCTTTTCCCCAACAAATGTTACCTCATTATTCCTATGCCCCCCAAACTCACTGTTCTCAGTGAAATCAGACTAAAAGGAAAATTAAGGTTAGCCTTGAAATGTAAAGCAATCATCCAGGGCACCATGATGTTATGCATGGAAAAAGGGAAGATGTCTTTGTTTGTACTGTTATAACAGAATAGCTGAGACTGAGTAATTTACAAAGAACAGAAACTTATTTCCCACAGTTCTGGAGGCTGGGAAGGTCTAGACCAAAGCACCAGCAGGTTCAGTTGTTTGGTAAGAACTACTCTCTGCTTCTATCATGATTCCTTATTGCTTCATCCTCTAGAGGGGAAGAAATGCTGTTTTCGCACATGGCGGAAGGTTGAAGGTCAAGGAGGCTGAACGTTGTGTGCAGTCACTTTTATAAGAGCCTTAATCCCATTAAAGACGGAGGAGCCCTCAGGGCCTAATCACCTCTTCAAGGCCTTATCTCTTAATGCCATCACATTGGCAACACCTGAATTTTGGAGGCTACACATTCAAACCATAGCAGAAAGTGACCTCATTTGCTTTGCTCTAGAGACTGGGTATTTATTAGTAGATTGCTTTAATATGAGACTCAGATATTTTAGTTACCATCTTGTAATGTTGTTTCTTTTCTCTCTCCTGGCAGTCTGTTTGAGTTAATTTTCAGTCAAATAGAATGTGCTACAAAAATACAGTTGCCCAGATTTACTGTTTCTTTGAATAGATAGGATTGGTAACTTTCTATCTGCTTCCTAATTTTTTTCAAATTATTTCAACCTAGTCAAATGACATATAATTTTGAGAATGCAGATCATGCAAATTGCACCAGAAATTCTCTCTTAAGACATTCAATGAAGATGCTCAGATTTTGGGAGAGTCAGTAAACATAGAGATGAAGTGCATGGGGGTGGTGAAGCATTCTATCAAAAATAAGCTGTGAAAATTGTTAAGAACTGAACTAATGTTCAAATTTACACAGAATTTTCTTTTTCCTTCAGTTATGCAGGCCTCAGGAAGCGTAAAGAAAATATTAAAAAGTGGGTGAAGTTAGAGGTAGTGAAACATTTTCAATAGTAGCAGATTAATCAAGCAGTATTGAGCTTGAACTGTTTCTGGGTGGCCAGTTATACATACTATTTATATAAATTTACAAATTGTAAAAAGAAAACTTACCCTAAAACGAGCCAAATACAGAAGTCCTCCTACCTCCTCCTCAAAATATTTTGATACATGTATTCCATAACCATTCTATATGAAAGCACCAGCAGGGCAATTGTTTGGTAAGAACTGCTCTCTGCTTGGGTGAATGTCACCGGACATTCATTCAACAAGCAGCTAGTAAGAACACTTGAAAATTTAAAGATACATGTGTGTATACCTTTGACCCAGCAAACCTAATGCTTGGAATCGACTGATTATACTCACAAAAGTATGGCAAGATATGGTTACCAGTATGTTCATTGCAACATTGTTTGAAATAGCAAAACACTGTTAATGATCCATTGACAGTGATGAGGTTATACTAATTTAAGTTAAAATTCCTCATTACAATGGAATCATATGTATCTATTAAAAAGAATGAAACAGAATTCTATGTGCTCATATAGAAAGCTCTCCAAATTACATAAGTGAAAAGCAAGGCACAATACAATAGTATCTGTATATGTAATCTAATATATACACACATATACAACCATATGGTGTCAGACATTCATTAAGACAATTTCCCACTGCTAGAGGTTACTTAAAAGCACAAGAAGTGTGACCAAAACGAAGCCCTGCTGAGTAAGATCATGAAATTCTTCAAGGTCTTCAAAGCCTAGTTTAAAAAAGCCTGACCCTTGGTCTGAGTTGTTCCCATTTGTACCATCCTGAAAATGGAGGAGTAAAGAGAAATGTCAAGTATTTATCCTGACTTTTCTTGAATGAGCCATATCTGAAGATAATCAAGTCTGGAAGAACAGTAGCATTTTGAGGAGATGACTTAAGATCCCAGGATTTGCTTTTACTATTCAAAGTGACTCCCAAATTCAGATGTTGGAGTTTTTATCCAGCATCCTCTTACCATACTTTGGAGTTTCCTTTTTACTTATCTTGAGTGTCTGATTCCATTATGTTGCTCAACTCACTCCAATTAATACTCACTGAAGAAAATTGAGTGCATAACACTTACTGATTGCTTCTTTAGTTACATGCATTATGCGAAGTACTCATTAATCTCCACAGCTACCCTTTGAGATAGGTACTAGTAAGTTTCTCATCTTACAAATGAGAAATTACACTTTGATGCTCTACTAGTGGTGGCCTCTTTAAGTACTACATATATGACCTGGACACTCTTGTCCCCTTTCTTACTTTTATGAAAATGTTTTTTTTCTTATGAGCCGGGCACGGTGGCTCACGCCTGTAATCCCAGCACTTTGGGAGGCTGAGTTAGGTGGATCACCTGAGGTCAGGCATTTGAGACCAGCCTGGCCGACATGGTCAAACCCTATCTCTACTAAAAATACAAAAATTCTCCAGGTGTGGTGGCAAGCGCCTGTAATTCCAGCTACTTGGGAGACTGAGGCGGGAGAATCGCTTGAACCTGGGAGGCCGAGGCTGCAGTGAGCCGAGATGATGCCACTGTACTATATACGGCCTAGGTGATAGAGTGAGACTCCATCTCAAAAAAAAAAAAGTTTTTGTCCTGTACATTTATTCCCTTAGAAGCATGTACATTTTTCAAAAGTTATGTGTTGATCTGTAGAAAGGTATTTATGCTTGATTGGAGGTTAGCATGTGACCCTTGTTTGATAATATTTACTTATTAAACAGAAGATTTCTGCAGACACAGCTTATGTTTAATTTCTCATTAATTAATCAATTTACATAATGGGGACTAGAGATCTCTTAGAACTTTGTTTTGTGGAGTATATAGACATTAGTCAACTAATTCATAGACATATATAACTTTAAACAGTGTTACGGAGGCAAAACACGGTGGTCAGTGACAATCTGGTGGATTCGATAGAGAGGGCTTCCCTGTGGAA
The DNA here is from genome assembly GCF_049350105.2 of Macaca mulatta. NCBI lineage: Eukaryota > Metazoa > Chordata > Mammalia > Primates > Cercopithecidae > Macaca > Macaca mulatta. The sequence goes on along the minus strand of NC_133426.1, from coordinate 120,952,063 downwards.
GTGAAGTTTGTCTCCACAAATGAAGGATAGGAAGGAGTCAACTATGAAAATTGGGAGTGGGGGTATTCCAGCCATAAGAATAGCACAGGCAAAGACTCAGGCGTGATTGGGAGTCTAATGATCCAGGAAATGAAAGAAGGTCTGAGTGGCTAGGACATGGAGCACTGTGCTGAGAATGGTGGGCCAAGAGACTGGAGAGGTAGGCACAGACCAGAAACCATGTGAAATCTGAGAGAAGTAAACAGAAAATTTTACAATTGGATAGATAATTAGAAATTGTGGTGTTAAGTGCTGTAAACGAGATGAGTGCTACGAGAAACCTCTGAAGCATACTTTGAGATTCAGGAAAGACTTCCCAGAAAATGTGAACTGTGAAGAATGACAAGGCATTAGCTAGGATATCAGGAAGGAATGGTGGTGGTTAATAGTGTTCCAGGTAGAGGGAACAACAAAGGCCTGGAGATGAGAGAGAACGCAGCAAGTTTAAGGAACTGAGGAATCAGGAGCCTTGTTAAAATGCTATTTTAAAATGCTGACCTTGGGCTGAGTGCAGTGACTCATGCCTGTAATCCCAGCATTTTGGGAGGCCTAGGAGTGTGCGTTGCTTGACCCCAGGAGTTTGAGACCAACCTGGGCAATATAGCGAAACCCTGTCTCTACCAAAAACAAGTTTTAAAAATTAGCTGGGTGTGGTGGCACACGCCTGTGGTCCCAGGTACCCGGGAGGCTGAGATGGGAGGATCATTTGAGCCCAGGAGGAGGAGGTTGCAGTGAGCCGAGATTGCACTCCAGTCTGAGTGACAGAGTGAGATCCTGTCTCAATTAAAAAAAAAAAAAAAAATGCTGACCTTGGCTGACAGGGGAGAAAGTTGTGGGCAACAGTGGATGTAGAGGAAAAGACTGTTGGCATAATTCAGGCTGAAACAAGTAAACTAAGGCAGTGGCAGCAATGGAAGAAAGTAAGAGACTGATTATATAGATATTAAACAGGACGAATGGCTGCTTGGTGAACTGTTATGGAGGAAGAGTGAGGAAGACAAAGAAGCCAGATTTCTCATGGGGGTTACTGGATGACTTAAGATCCTGTTCCTTTTGTTAACAGTGAAGGAGGATCCTAACTGGAAGCCCGAGTTGAAGGAGTTTAATATGAGTCATGTTAAGTGTTACACATCTGTGGACCACTGAAGTGAACGTGTCCATTTGAGAGATGTGCACTTTTGCCTCTATAACTGAGGACAGACATGTAGGCTGCAGTTACATTTGTAGCCATCATCAGTATATTGAAGGTATAGAAATGGATGATACAGCTCAGAGAGAACGTGCAGAATCAAAAGAGGGCGTAGAAATTTTTTTTGAAAACAATAGAATTTAAGAGGCAGAGAGGAAATAAGGAGCCTCTGAAGGAAAGTGACTCAGCAGCTAGAGAAGAAAAACTAGGAGAAAGTGATGTCATAGAATCGAAAGAAGGCAATGCAAGAAGAAGGGAATGATCAACATTGACAGATGAAATGGAGAAGTCAAATAAGGTAAATACAGAGAAGTATTCATTAGGTACACAACGAAAAATTTCTAGGAGACCCTTGCACAAGCAATTTCATAGAAGTGGCTAAAGCCAGAGGGTAGTGGGATTAGGAATAAGGAACAGGTAAGATAATGAAGATCATAAGACCAGATAACCCATTCATGAGGTTTGGTTGTTGCAAGTACGAGACACGTGGAAAGTGTGGAGGATTTTTGTTTGTTTGTTTGTTTAATTGATTTTTTTGTTTGTTTGTTTTTTACATGGAAAGAGGTTTAAGAAGATATAAATGGTGATGAGAAGGTGCCAATATAGAAGAGACTGAAGATCAAGGAGGGAGGATAATAAAGATAGGTTGCTGGAATGAGGAGGGGAATAGGAGGCAGATTATAAGTGGAAAGATTATTATTACAAAGGATGTAGGATATTGCTTTGATTCTAAACAGTGAGGAGGGGGGAAATATACAGACAATATTCCAGAACTGATGGCAGTACCATAACGCAATACCTTTCTCGTATTTTCTTAATGAAGAAGAATTCACATTTATCTCATCAAAGAGAGGGAAACAGATGGTAAAGCAGAAATTTGAGCAGAATGGAGAATAGCCACTGTGGAGAATGGGAGACAGAGCTGATGAAGGTAAAAATATTACTTATTGTTATTGGGGCTCTCTTTAGGTTGGAGACTCTAAATCTGTATTGGAGGCAGTTGGTAGGCTGGTGTGAGTTTTGTCTCATGTTCTGCAATCAGAAGATAGTACAGAGAATACAAAATTAGACCCGGGTACAGTTACATCAAATAATTATGCAAGTTGTCCACGAAACTACGCTAGAGAGTAACACTTACATTTTAAGCCTATTTTCAATTATTTTCTTTTCAATTATTTCCTTTTCAATTATTTTCTTCGCAGGCTGCACCTTTAAAATGGCATTTCATCAGATGTTGTAAGCTTACTTAGTATCTGGTGAATTTCCTACTCAAGACCTCAAATGACTTGATACCATACCATCTATTTTGTGCTGTCGTTCCACAGAATGAATATGGTTTTGGGACTGTGTTAGGGCCTTTGGTGGTCTGAACCACACAACCTCTGAACAACCTACTTAAGTACATTTGGTAGTCCTGACAAAACTGGCTTCTTGCCAGGTGAATACAGTGAAAGGATAAAGAAGAGAGGAACTTAAAAATACTGTAAAGATAATAAAGTGATAGTCTATGGAAACTAACTTGGATTGGAAATAAGTTAATGGCAAAAGGGATAAAATAAGGGGCTAACAATATTGGAAGTGCCTATAGGCTGAAGAACAAGTATAATGAACATTCCTATTGTATGTCTCGTGCATCTTATGTGGGCATTTCCGATATGTCACCCAAAGACCCTAACACTATTTCTAAACCATATTTATTTCGTGGAACTACAGCACAAAATATACGGCATGGCATTAAGTTGTTTGAGATCTCCAGTAGGAAATTCACTAGATACCAAATGAGCTTGCAACATCTGGTGAAAATGGCATATTAAAGGTGTAGCCTTAGAAGAAAAGAATTAAAAAGCAAACAAACAAGGCTAAAGTGCTTCTTAGCCTCAGAATTTTGTAATAAAGTACGTACATAAATAAGAAAAAAGAACTTGAGTCTTTTCCTTCAGTTTTCTTATTTCCAAATGCTTAAATCGTGTAGTTTCAGAGGTATAGTAATTTCGTTATGCTTTGTAAATGCTTTATTTATCAAAGACATTTCCCAGATAAAATTTGAACTCTAAGAGATATATATTGAACTTATTATAATAATAAAAATAAATAAAAATCCGGCTGGGGGTGGTGGCTCATGCCTGTAATCCCAGCACTTTTTGAGGCCGAGGCAGGTGGATTACTTGAGGCCAGGAGTTGGAGAGGAGCCTGGCCAACGTGATGAAACCCTGTCTCTACTAAAAATACAAAAATTAGCTGGGTGTGGTGGTGCATGCCTGTAATCCCAGCTACTCGGGAAGCTGAGGCAAATGAACCATTCGAAACTGGGAGGCAGAGGTTGAAATGAGCCAAGATTCCACCACTGCACTCCAGCCTGGGAGACAGAGGAAGACTCTGTCTCAAAAATAAATAAATAAATAAAAATAAATGTAAAAACCCTCTGAGTTGATACAGAAAAGTCAGGAAGACAAATATAGACTAAAGTTATTAATCAAAATATATTATTAAATCATCATTTGCCAATGCAATGCTTGGATCAATTATATTATTGCTCTATTGAGATTCATGAGTTAATTTATAATTTATAACTTAAATTTTCAGTATAATGGTGAAACGCAAAATATAGAATTTAACATTTTTTTTAAAATGTGTGGTCTAAAATGTTTTGAATATATGCTTAACTATCATTTTGCTGCTTCATTTCTTCTGTTTGTGCTCTATGCAAATAGACTGTCAATCAAGAATTTCACTATCTGTTTCTCAGGTCGAATGGCTCTGGAGAGCCTAAGATCAGATTCTGACCTTCATATCTTTATATAAACCATATAAATGATATCTGTGAATCTTCTTCCCTATTAATTCTAATTTAAAATCATAACAAAATAATAAATTGAAAAGTAAACAGTGTGGCACAAATCATTTATTTGAAGTCACACAGACCAGAAAAGACAAATGGAAAGTTCTCTAAAGGAGAAATTAATTAAATTGAGTTTTTGTGTGTGTGCAGCTCAAAGACAAAAATTATTTTACTACCCTCAGTCTCCTTGGAACTTTTGACAAAGGCACACAGAAAACATGGGAAATTCTTTCTAAAAAGGTAAAAATATTATTATTGGATTTGCTACTGAAGGGCCCCAAATAAACATTTTTTAAATGATTGAAATCAATCTTATTTGACAATATTCTTCAAAGTTCATTAAAATAATTTGAGTCTGAGAACAATGAAATGTCCTGAAACATAATATAATTAACCCCACCTGTACCAAATGAATCAAAATATCTGGTCAGTGGGCATAGGAAACAAGTGTTTTAACAACATCAGAAAATGAGTTTTATATATATTCTTCACCAATTTTTTTATGTGTGTGTGGTATTATTTGAGAAGAGATTGGAAAGCAGGAAACCATAATCTTGAGTCTCACATTTTTGTAGGAGTCTACTACAAGTTTTGTGACCCTTTTATTGCATACAATTAATTTGCAAACTGAACAGTTTTCTTTTTTTTTTTTTTTTTTTGACTTTAAGTTCTAGGGTACATGTGCAAAATGTGCAGGTTTGTTACATATGTGTACATGTGCCATGTTGGTGTGCTGCACCCGTTAACTCATCATTTACATTAGGTATATCTCCTAATGCTATCCTTCCTCCCTCCCCCCTCCCCTGGCAGGCCTCCATGTGTGATGTTCCCACCCTGTGTCCATGTGTTCTCATTGTTCAATTCCCACCTATGAGTGAGAACATGTGGTGTTTGGTTTTCTGTCTTTGCGATAGTTTGCTCAGAATGATGGTTTCCAGCTTCATCCATGTCCCTACAAAGGACATAAACTCATCCTATCTTATGGCTGCATAGTATTCCATGGTGTATATGTGCCACATTTTCTTAATCCAGTCTATCATTGATGGACATTTGGGTTGGTTCCAAGTCTTTGCTTGTGAATAGTGCCGCAATAAACATATGTGTTCATGTGTCTATAGCAGCATGATTTATAATCCTTTGGGTATATACCCAGTAATGGGATGGCTGGGTCAAATGGTGTTTCTAGTTCTAGATCCTTGAGGAATCGCCACACTGTCTTCCAAAATGGTTGAACTAGTTTACAGTCTCACCAACAGTGTAAAAGTGTTCCTATTTCTCCACATCCTCTCCAGCACCTGTTGTTTCCTGACTTTTTAATGATCGCCATTTTAACTGGTGTGAGATGGTATCTCATTGTGGTTTGGATTTGCATTTCTCTGATGGCCAGTGATGATGAGCATTTTTTCATGTGTCTGTTGGCTGCATAAATGTCTTCTTTTGAGAAATGTCTGTTCATATCCTTCACCCAATTTCTGATGGGGTTGTTTGATTTTTTCTTGTAAATTTGTTTAAGTTCTTTGTAGATTCTGGATATTAACCCTTTGTCAGATGGGTAGATTGTAAAAATTTTGTCCCATTCTGTAGGTTGCCTGTTCACCCTGACGGTAGTTTCTTTTGCTGTGCAGAAGTTCTTTAGTTTAATTAGATCCCATTTGTCAATTTTGGCTTTTGTTGCCATTGCTTTTAGTGTTTTAGTCATGAAGTCCTTGCCCATGAGTATGTCCTGAATGGTATTGCCTAGGTTTTCTTCTAGGGTTTTTTTGGTTTTAGGTCTGACATTTAAGTCTTTAATCCATCTTGAATTGATTTTTGTATAAGATGTAAGGAAGGGATCCAGTTTCAGCTTTCTACATATGGCTAACCAGCTTTCTCAGCACCATTTATTAAATAGGGAATCCTTTCCCCATTTCTTGTTTTTGTCAGGTTTCTCAAAGATCAGATGGTTGTAGATGTGTGGTATTATTTCCGAGGGCTCTATTCTGTAGCTGAACAGTTTTCTTAAAGCCTATTTTCCTTTGCCACTTGGGACTGAGTGAGTGGAAGAATTTTACCTAAATATTACACTTAAATTGGGGTTTCAAAGAAGCATACTAATGGATAAGGCTTTAACTATATACTAAAGTTGAAGAAGAAATGTTCACCATGTAAAGCAAAGATCTTTTTTCCCTGTGAACTTGATTTTTTCATTCTTTTCATTATCTGATTTAAATTGACACTCACATAGAAAAGTATTTATATGATCTCTCTCTCTCTTTCTCTCTCTCTCTCTCTCTCTCTCTGTCTATTAACTTTGGAGCCTCTGAGTTTAAACTTGAATTCTGAAGCTATAAAACTACCATTCTTTTGATTTGGAAACATAAACTAGTAGAAGACAATTGTATTGGAAATTCTGGCAGAAATCCAGCCTTATTGAACAAATTACCAATTACACATCTCTGGCTTATCTACAGTTTTGTCCATATGTTTGTATGGCATCGTGCCCATTCGTTATAAAATATGCCAGTTTTACAGGGCACTAACTACTAAGAAAAGATGGATCCAGATGGGTTATCTGAATAAATGGCATGAGTGCTATTACCTTGAAAAAATGCCACCACTTTGTGATAACTGTCATTGATAGGCTATGTTTTCTTAATTATTCCTGTGTTGTGTCATTGGCTACATATATAATTTTTCATCATGAGAGGAAAATATTACCTTGGATTTCATGATCTCCTCAGCATGCTTCTGTCTGAAATACTAGAAAGTGCATGACCAAACTGTGAAAATAGAGTTGATACGTAAGAAATATTATTCATTTGAAGGAAAGTTAAATAGCATCTATAACAAAGGCAGAAGACAGTAATAAATAGCACGTAGTCTCCATACCCATACTTCAGTGGCTTTTCATTTGGAAGAACAAGAGAGTTATTACCACAGATGGACCTTATATTTATACTATTTGCATGAGTCTGGAATAAACTATAGCAGGAACACAAAAGGGAGGATGAGCCTATTTCATTATAAGGATATGAATACAATGGCCTGCCAACATGACAGTAATTTAGCATGAAAACATTACCCCCCCCCCCTTTTTTTCCTGTGTGGAGTAAATATCATAACTTTGTCTCTGTATGGCAAAATTGGAAGATAGACTTGTCACCAGCATTGATATAAATACAATCTTAGTCATTGATGCTCAACTACCTACTCAGAAGATTGTGTAGTGAGGCTACTAAACACACAATTTTAGGTTTGCAATATAACCAGATGTTCCCTAAAATGTTGTAAACACATTGCTGGTGTGGTTTTTATGAATAGACAACCTCAGAAGTGACATCAGCAAGATGGTGGAATAGGATTCAATTTGAACAATTGTCCACACATGCAAACACCTTCATAGGAGCTAAGGAATCCAGATGAGTGATTACAACACCTAGAGGAAACACATAAGTAGGAAAAAATGCATTGAAAAGGGTAAGAAGGGCAGTTTCAGATTACCCACATCACCTCTCCCCCAAGTCTAGGCAGCCAAGCATAGAGAGAGATATGCTCCTGTATTAGTCTGTTTTCATGTGGCTGATAAAGACATGTCTGAGACTGGGTAACTTATGGAGGAAAAGAGGTTTAATGGACTGACAGTTCCACATGGCTGGGGAGGCCTCACAATTATGGTGAAAGGCAAGGCAGAGCAAAGTCAAGTCTTACATGTTTGGCAGCAGGCAAAGAGAGAATAAGAACCAAGCAAAAGGGGCTTCCCCTTATAAAACCATCAGATCTTGTGACACTTATTAACTACCACGAGAACAGTATGGGGAAACTGCCCTCATGATTCAACTGTCTCCCAGCAGGTCTCTCCTGCAACACGTGGGAATTATGGGAGCTACAATTCAAGATGAGATTTGGGTGGGGACACAGCCAAACCATATCATCTACCCATGGGGAAAGGAGAGTGAAGTGAGCATCCAATGTTACTGCAAACTTCAGCACCAGGCCTGTCCCAATAATACCCAGCAACAAGCCAGCCCCCACAGCCCCAGGCTCCAGGCTGGCCCCTGTGTCTCAAGGCTCTAGGCCTGCCCTAGCCCAGGATGGTCTCCAAGCTCCAGGATTCAAGCTTGCCCCAGGAGACCCAGGCTCCAGCCCTGCCTCAGGAATAGGCCAGTCCCTGCATACTCTGGCTCCAGGCTCACCCCTGTGGTGCCAGGTTCCAGGCCTACCTCAGTGCTAGGTTGGTCCTCTTGGCCTTAGGCTCCAGGCTGGCCACTACAGCTCCAGGGTCCAGGGCAGCACCCGTGGACCCAGCTTACAGGCCTACCCTGGTGTGGGATTATAGGCCAAACCCCATGGAGAAAGGCTGCAGGTACCCCTCCATGAACCCAGGCTCCACGCCTGTCCCTATAAACCATATAAACAGGCCCAACCCAGTGGATACATTAACAGAATGAAAGATACAAATCATATGATTACCGCAATAGAGGCAGAAAAGACATTTGATAAAATTCAATATCTGTTCATGAAAATACTCTCAATTAATTAGGTAGAGAAGAAATGTACTTCTGTATAATAAAGGCCCTATATAACAAGCACACAGCCAACATCTTTCTCAATGGTGAAAACATGAAAGCTTTTCCTGTAGTATCAGGAATGATTCAAAGAAACCTACTCTCACCACTCCTATTAACATGGTACTAGAAGTTCTAACCACAGCAATTAGGCAAGAAAAAGAAATAAAAGACATCCAAATCAGAAAGGAAGATGTGAAACTGTCTCTGCTTGCAGATGACATGATGTTATATATAGAATACCATAAAGACTCCACCAAAAAAAATTGATAGAACTAAGTCAGTAAAGTTTCAGGATATAAAGTCAACATACAAAATCTGTTGCATTTCTACATGCAAACAATGAAGTATCCAAAAACAGTTAAGAAAATAATTCTACTTACAATAGCATCAGAAAAGTAAAATACTTAAGAATAAGTTTAACTCAAAAGGTAAAAGGTCTGTGCATTGAAAATTAATCAATTTTGATGAAATAAATTGAAGCAGACACAAATAAATGGAAAGATATCCTGTGTTCATGGATTGGAAGAATTCATATTATTAAAATATATATACTACCCAAAGCTTTCCACAGATTCAATGCAATTCCTATAAAAATTCCAATGGCATTTTTCACAACAATAGAAAAAACAATCCTAAAATGTATATGGAACTGCAAAAGATCCAAATAACCAAGAATCCAAATAGCCAAAACAAATTTGAACAAATAGAGCAAAGCTGGAGGCATCATACTTCCTGATTCAAAATATATTACAAAGCTTACTAATCAAAACAGTATGATAATGGCATTAAAAACAAATGTATAGATCAATGAAACAGAATAGAGAGCCCAGAAATAAATTCACACATTTAAAGTCAATTGCTCTTTGACAAATGCATCAGGAACACACAGTGGGGAAAGAATAGTCTCTTCACTAAAGGGTATTAGGACAACTAGGTATCCACTTTCAGAAGAATGAAATTAGATCCTTGCAACATATACAAAAATAAACTCAAAATGGATTAAAGACTTAAATGTACAGCTCAAAACTACAAAATTACTAGAAGAAAACATAGCAAAAAAGATTCTTGGCATTAGTCTAGGCCCTGATTTTTTGGATGTGACTTCAAAATCACAAGCAACAGACGCAAAAATAGAGGAATGGTATTGTGTTGAGCTAAAAAGCTTCTGCACAAAAGAAACAATTATCAGAGTGAAGAGACAACCTATGGATTGGGAGAAAATATTTGCAAACCATACATCCAATAAGGAGTTAATACCTGAAATATACAAGGAACTCAAACAACTCAACAACAACAGAAATCCCAATAACCTGATTTTAAAATGGGCAAAAGACATGAATAGACATTTCTCAAAAGAACACATATAAATGGCCAATAGCTATATGAAAAAATGCTCAACATTGCCAGTCATCAGGATGCAAACCAGAACCAAAATGGGCTATTACTTCACATCCGTTAGAATCTCTATTATTAAAAAGACAAGAGATAGCAAATGTTGGTGAGGATATAGAGAAAGGAAATCCTTAAACACTGGTGGGGAAGTAAATTGGTACAGCCACTATAGAAAACAGTATGGGCGTTCCTTAAAAAACTAAAAATAGAACTACTATATGATCCAGGAATCTTACTTCTGAATATATATATGTGTATTTTTTATATATATATATATATATATATATATATATCAGTATCTCAAAAGACATCTGCACTACCATGTTTATTGTAGCACTGTTCACAGTAGTCAATATATGGAATCAATTGACAGATTCATGAATAAAGTGAATATGGTATGAGTCATACACCTACACACACACACACACACACACACACACAGTGGAATATTATTCAGCCTTAAAAAATAAAGAAATAAAAAAATAAAATAAAGAAATCTTGCAATTTGCGACAATATGGATGAACCTGGAAGATATGCTAAGTGTAGTAAGCCAGGCACAGAAAGACACATACTCTATGATCTGACTTATGGGATGAATCTAAAAAAGTTGGGCTTAGAAAAGCAGACAGTAGAATGGTGGCTTGTAGCGACTGCATGGTGGGGGAAATGTGGAAATGTTGATCAAAGGGAACAAAGTCACAGTTAGGCAGGATGAATAAATTCTGGAGAGCTAATGTACAGAATGGTGACTATAGTTAATAATACTGTATTGTATGCTTGAAGTTTACTAAGAAGGTAGATCTTACATGTTCTTACCACAAAAAAAAATGGTAAATATTTGACATGATATGTCAATTTGACTTTGATAATCATTTCACTATGTATACATATATCAAAACATCTCATTGTATACCATAAATATATACAATATTTATCTATCAGTTTTACCTCAATAGAGGTGAGAAAAATAGACAACTTTAGTGGTGAATTTTTTTCCTTAGTATGTGTTAGTTCTTGGCTCTTCTCTCACAATATTTCGTGGAATGGATGAAGATGATTGGCTGTGGCATGACTCCATTCTATCTCAAGTATGCTTCGCTTGCTTGACAGTAGTGGCAAGCAAATGGTAATCTCATTACCCAGTATTTGGACACTTTTCAGTTAAGCTGATCTACTTGACAGTATTTCCAATATTCATTTAATTTTTCAGCTAATGTTCCTTGACTGTCTTCTATGAGCAAGACAGAGTTGAGGTTATAAATCATGGTTGAGTCTTAAACACATGGGTTTTAGAATAAGAGAGATCTATGTTAAATTACCAGTTCATCTACTCACTTGCTGTTTGTCTTGAGCAATTTGCCTAAATTATTTGACTCTGTTTTCCCGTCTATAAAACTAGAGATTAAAAATAATGATCTCACTGGATTTCTAAAAATATTTATACAGAAAATTTGTAAGATAACACATAGCAGAGTTTCTAACACAAAACAGACATTCAAAGAATATAGAGTTCATTTCCTTCTTATAAAATTATACACAATTTCATGCTAGACAAATTTTATTTAACAATTCTGGTAAATTTGTTTAAACACAATTGTTTAAACGAATTTTTTAAAGTTTTAAATAGCATTATCTATTTAGCAGTAATTGTGTAAAATATTATGCATTATTCTAAAAAGAATATAAAAGAACTATATCTAATATTACACAGAACTCCTTAAAAATCAATGAGAAAAAGAAAACACACTAGACCAAAAAGCCAATGGACATGAACAGTCAATTCAAACGAAAAAATCGAATAGGTTTCATAAACATATAAAGATTCCTCAGCCGGCCGGCCGGGGTGGGTGAATCAATTGAGGCCAGGAGTTCGAGACCAGCCTGGCCAACCCTGTCTTTACTAAAAATTAAAAAAACTAGCCAGGCATCGTAACACACGCCTGTAATCTCAGCTACTTGGGAGTCTGAGGTATGAGAATTTCTTGAACCTGGGAAGCAGAGGTTGCAGTAGGTTGAGATTGTGCCTCTGCACTCCAGCCTGGACAACAGAGTGAGGCTCTGTCTCAAAAAAAAAAAAAAAAAAAAAAAAAAAAAAAAAAAAAAAGTTGCCCAGTCTATCAAAGAACTAAAGAAAGGTAAATGGTTAATATAATAACAGTAAGGGATTATATTTTGCCTATAGAGTAGGCAAAGTCTGATAGAACTTATTGTTGGTAAATATGTTAATGAAAAATGATCCTTATACATTTTGGGCAGGAGTATAAACTAGTATAGCTTCTTTGGAGCACAACTGGACAAAATCTATCTCATTGTAAAATATGTACACCCCTTTACTCTGAAAATTTATTTCTGCGAGAGCAAACGTTAGAGGCAACTACATGTCCAGCAAAAGAGGATTAATTAGATAAGATAAAAAGACATATAAAAGCTAGAGATAAATCGAAATCATGTTCTATTAATTTTTTAAATGATTATTAAACTTGTCTTTTTGGAATATAAATTGTGGCTAAGAGGTAACATTTTAAATGATCATATATTTCTATAAAAATTAATAAAAAATTAAAACCTACATAATAAATTAGGAGTAAGCTTAGGGAAATATTTTTTTCTAGTATGGAAAAAAATTGTATTTTATGAAATACCTTCTGCCATGTTTTTAATAGTCTAATTTCCTTGCAACCTAATAACACAATGTAGCATCTGTAATTCTTACAGAGTGCCATCTCTGTTTCTGAAATTTAGAGGCACCTTCACCAAAATGCTTATATTCTTATAATCTACATTATTTATTCAAGGCCAAGTTATGTCACCAAAATTAAATGAAACAAGATTACACTAGGGACATTAGAACACTGAAATTTCAGTCCATCTGAAATCAAAAAGTTAAAAAGATTACAAATCCAATACAATTAAATACGTAGTTTCTTGTGATTCATTTCACAGTATGTGTTCATCTCTGTCAGATTTAGGTAGTAGGGTAACATAGTTTCATCTTCTAAAACATGATACTGACCTAAAAGTAATTATATAAATGTCAAAAGATAAAAATGTGATTATACAAAATTAATTGTTTCTCATGGACACAGTTCTAAAACGAAAATAATTGTAGGATAGCTTTCAATTTTGTTTCCTGTATTTTTCCAGTTTACCCGATTTTTGAAAAAATTCAGGTGATATGGTAAAAAATAAACTATAAACAAGCCTAGCTTTTAGCTCAACTCTGTTCTGAATAGTGCTGATGAGTGGGAGTCTAGGAAGAGTAATATCTTAAAAAAATTCTTAGGAAGTTTTGCTGTTTTTGGTCAAAATACCCCATCCCCTAATATCAGGGATTAGATTTTAATAAAATTTTAGAGTAGGCAATATTTATTTTAATGCTTTTGATGGTGTTCTTATGCCTTCCTCTACACCTCTATCTCACATTCAGTGTTTTGAGTCCTCTGCTGTAATGTTCAATCTATCATTCTTTCCTACCTTACGTGTCATTGAGAAGAAATATTAAAAATAAATAAATAAATATCCTTCATAACCTCTCTTTCATTGCTCATGATGATATATTATGCTATTTTTTCCCTTTATCAGTCTACTGAGAGAAATATGTGCAGCTTATTGGATGGTTTGTAGGACCTGTTGTTGGTAAAGACCCCACTCAAAGATGGCTTCAAGTTATCTTCCATAGTGAATTGATGAGGATCCCCATGAGACGCATGAAGTCTCTGTGATACCTGAACAAAGCTATCAGATGTTGTGCCCCTTTTTTGTTTGCTGGAATTTTTAAGGACAACAGTTTCTCTGTGAGAGACTCGGTGATTGTTCTCTGGGTATCAACTCACATGGTTTCCAAGAAGTTTACTTGAGTAGCAGACCCCTGTATCTTGTCAACATTACTCTTCCAGACCTGATTACTCAGATATTAAATCACTCTTCAGCTTAGGTATTGTCTCTTTTCCTTCTCTGGTTTCTATTTTGTTGTGACATGCTCTTATTTTTAATTCCTTCCTTCTACTTACTTTGGATATATTTTGGTCTTCTTTAACTACTTTAGGTAGAACTTTAGGCTAAGGATCAATGAAGTTTTCCTCTAAAGGTATATATGTTAAATATTTCATGCTTTGAAGGCCATATGGCCTGTGTTGCAAATCCTCAACTCTGCCAATGTAGCACAGAAGTAGCCATAGACCATATATATGCATTATTGCGTCCCAATTAAACTTTTTTTTTTTTTTTTTTTTTACAAAATAAGTGGCAATCCTGAATAGGCATGCAGGCCATAATTTGCTGATCCCTGATTTAGGTCATTGCTTTGAGACCAGTCTTCTTTTCTAATATAAGTATTGAAATGTATATATTCCTCTGTAACACTGCTTTAGTTACATTCCACAACTTTCAGTATTTGGTATTTTAACAACCATTCATACAAAATATATTTGTTATGTTTTCTCTTGTGATTTTTTCTTTATGTGTCTCTTAGAAGAATATTGTTTAATTTCCAAATGTGCAATGTTTTCCTAGATCTCTTATTGTTATTGAAGTCTAATTTAGTTTCCTCATGGTCAAAGAATGTGCACAGGTGACTTCAATCCTTTTAAATTTGTTGAAACTTAATTTATGGCCCAGAATGTGTTCCATCTTGTTGAATGTAATGTCTGACCTTGAAAATAATGTGCATTCTACATTCATGTTTTGTGAGGGAGAAAAACAAGAAAATAAGGTGCATTCTACAATTGTTGGCTGTAGTGACCTATAACTATCAACGAAGTCAAGGTGGTAGATAATATGATTCATATCATCTATGCCTTTACTGAGTTTTTGACTAGTTATTCTACCTATTTCTGAGCGAGGGTGTTAATACCTACAAATAATAACAACAACAATAATAAACCCCTATAGCATTATAAGAAGAGCTTTCTTATAAAATGTCTCAATATGTTTGCAAAGAAAGAAACCAAGATGGAAACAAAGGCCATTAAATCTAAGGTTGTGGGTTGACTGAAGGGTGAACAGAACAGAGACAGAAGTAAATCTCAGATTTAATAGTCTAGATAATCTTTGACTCTGATTACCAACCCATTAATCCCCGAGGAAACCTCTATTTCCCCATTCCTCAAATATAAACTATTAACGCAACAGAATGCACTCTATAGTCTGCCTTCCCCCGCCTCCCCCTACCCTGCATTCAAATGTGAATTCTTCTCTAAGAGCATTGCAGACATTCCTATGAAGGGCAATGGGCAAAGGAGATTCTCCCACAGAGTGAAAACAGGGAACATGAAGGACAATAGACAGATGGAAAGCCTCCTAAATTGCAAGTCCAATACTGTCTGATAAATTGATTCACTTCATTTGTCAGATATTGAGCCCTCAATATTCCTGTCCAAGGGAATGTGATATATGCCAAGAATCAATGTGTTGTTTACCATTCTCCTCTTTTCTGAATGGGAATTTTTATTCGTTATTTCAATCTTTTCCCACCATTGTACACTGTATGCACTGGGAGTGGATAAATTGTCATTTTTAGGATAAGTCACTACACGCTAAGGCAGCTACCTCTGGACTTGATAGCAAGAATAGTACATAATCCAGAGATCCTGGACTTGGTTCTGGTTTCAGTAACTGGATGAGATATTGGATAGTTGCCCTTGGAGGGTGATGTCAGTTTGATTCATGCACATTTTAATTCATGCACATGTAATCTTATTAAGGCAACATGGAGCAGGATTATTCACAGAGAAGATAGTCTCTGATGGAAAGAGAGTTGGCTAGAATCTTAAGTCTCACAGTGACCATAGACATCATACCATACTCCCCTGGGGCATATGCAGCACAATGTGGCTAATCCACACAAATATACTTTAGTTCTACCCATGGCTTTATCCACAAAGCTCTATCAGGTATAATCTTGATGAACTGGCCTGGACAACATGTGAGTTCAAAAGTTTCCTTTGGCATTCCAGTTAAGGGCTTGGATGAGAGGTAGCCTAAAACCAGCCACTTGGTCATTTTCCCCATAGTCATTTCCTTTGCCTTGAAACAGAGTGTCAGAAAATTGACAGCAAGAGGATGCACGGGAAAGGGAGTGCACAGAACATGAGCTCTTTTTCTTAAACACTAGAGTTTACTCATATCTGTTCTTTCCTCTGGATGCAACATTTCTCCTGTTCCACCAGGTAAAGATGAATAAAGTGCTTCTAAAACAGGAGGCAGATGCAGGTCTATCTTACGCCATCAGATATAAGAACAACCAGGCCTTATGCGGAAATAGCATTAAGAATTTCTTAACAGTCAAAAAAAAACAGGGCAGCTTCTTTCACATTCCCTCTCTTGCTGAAACCACATTATCTCTTCCCACTTATTTCAGCCTGTGTCTCTCTTTCTTTGTCTCTCCTTACCAATCATGCTTTCTGTACTTTACTAACACTTCATTGTCATTTCATCCCCAACTTTACATACATTACAAATTAAATGCCTGATGCTCACTGATCTACTCTCTCCAGATACAAATTCCAAATTCCAAAACAGAGAATCTAATTGGGATAGATAAGACTTGGGATAGCTCCTCCTGGCTGAAAGGTCAGTGCGTGTCTGAGCATGTTTCCCTATAAAGACCACTCTTTGTAAGCACAAAACGTTATCCTAAAAGAGACTCTGAGAGATTACTACTGTGTAACTCTGATCATCATCAATTATCAGAGTGGCTTCTTCTTGCAAATCAAATGAAGATCGTGAGAGGAATGAGGTTTTGCAGATATTAGAACATTCCGCTAAAACATGGATCACATTTAAGTCATTATCAGTCTTCATTACAATTTGCTTATCAAATTAGCCCTAAAAGAAAATGAGTCTGTTAAGAATGAAATGTAATTCCAGATAGCTTTGATACAAACCAAAGGAAAAGTAAGTTTCCAAATCGTGTGTTACTGCTAAGACAGGTTTTGGTCAGATGGGTTGTGATCTCATCTACTCACATGCCTTCACATCACTAGCACACTTGTTACTTCTAAAACTGTATTTCTAAAAACGTTTTCTCATGAGATGATTTGCTTGTGTATCTATAACCTCCAAGAAGCCAACCACGGTGGCCCATAACTGTAATATCAGGACTTTGGGAGGCCGAGGTGGGAGGATTACTTGAGCCCAGGAGGTTAAGACCAGCCTAGGCAACACAGTGGAACCCCAACTCTACAAAAAGTTAAAAAGTTCGCTGGGCATGGTGGTCTGTGCCTGTGGTCCCAGCTACTCAGGAGGCTGAGGGGGAAGTATCACTTGAACCCAGGAGGTCAAGGCTGCAGCAAGCCACATTCATGCCACTGCTCTCTAGCCTGGGTGACAGAGTGAGACCTGGTCTCAAAAATAAATAAGTAAATAAAACATACCCCCCCAACCCACCTAATAGACTACAACTATTTGACAGAAAAGGATAGGAATTATTTACTTGTCTATTGTAAGCATCTTTCTTCCTGGATTGTAGTAGATAAGCCATTTTGCTACGTGAATGAATTAATTGAAAGCTTTGACAGCTTGAGGATGATGGGAGAAGAAGAAACCAGAAAAAAGACAAGAATGGAGGTAAGGTTTGAAGTGATGCAAAAATATTGACATAGTTTAGCTGTGTCCCCACCCAAATCTCATGTTGAATCCCCAGTGTTGGTGGAGAGGCGTGGTGGGAGGTGACTGAATCATGGAGGTGTATATTCCCCTTGCTGTTCTCATGATAGTGAATGAGTTTTCCCAAGATCTGGTTGTTTGAAAATGCATGGCACTTCCCCCTTTGCTCTCTCTCTCTCCTACCCTGCTGTGGTAAGACATACCTGCTTCCCCTTCACCTTCTGCCATGATTTTAACTTTGCTGAGGCCTCCTCAGTCATGCTTCCTGCACAGCCTGCAGACCTGTGAGTCAGTTAAATTTTTTTTTTTTTTTTTTTGAGATGGAGTCTAGCTTTGTCACCAGGCTGGAGTGCAGTGGCGTGACGTTGGCTCGCTGCAACCTCTGCCTCCCAGGTTCAAGCAGTTCTGCCTCAGCCTCCCGAGTAGTTGGGCTTACAGGCACACACCACCACGCCCAGTTAATTTTTGTATTTTTAGTAGAGACAGGGTTTCACCATATTGGCCAGGATGGTCTTGATCTCCTGACCTCATGATCTGCCCACTTTGACCTCTCAAAGTGCTGGGATAACAGGCGTGAGCCACCACGCCCGGCTAAACTTCTTTTCTTCATAAATTACCCATTCTTAGGTATGTCTTTGTAGCAAAGTGAGAATGGAATAATACAACCATCAATTTTACTTTCTTGATATTTGGCCAAAGGTTGACTTTGGGAGTGAGAAAAAGAAAACTAGCTTGAAAAGGTGTGTAGCTTTTGCTCAATGGAGCCAACAACCATGGCTCTGATCCTATGTCATTCTGGCATCTACCATCCCTTTAGGTTTCTGAAGTTATCTTTTAGTGTCTGATAATTTCCATTTAAACGTTTTGCCTTCATCTTGGTTGTCTGTCTCCCAACAAAAGTTGGAGTTGTGAGTTTAGCTGCATATATATGCTCAAATATTAGTCGATTCCCCCCCAAAACAAATAAAATACTTATAAATATAGTTCATATTTAATCAGTTGCCTTACTTTTCAAAAAATATTCTGTTTTTTTGATAGAGTCTCACTCTGTCACCCAGGCTGGAGTGCTCACCACAACCTCTGCCTCCCGGGTTCAAGCAATTATCCTGCCTCAGCCTTCTGAGTAGCTGAGATTACAGGCGCGTGCCACCATGGCAGGCTAATTTTTGTATTTTTAGTAGAGACGGGGTTTCACCATGCTGGCCTGGCTGGTCTTGAACTTCTGACCTCAGGTGATCCGCCCACCTTGGCCTCCCAAAGTTCTGGGGTTACAAGCGTGAGCCACTGTGTCTGGCCTAAAAAATATTCTTTTAAAAGAAACAGTATAGTTTAACAACTCATACATGAAAGCAATATGCATGGTAAAATAAGATTTACATGAAGCCTACTTACAGTCACCGCTTAAACAAATCTCAGCTTTCCTTTCCCCTTTTAAATTTGTATTCATTCTTACATACATATATAATCCTTTAAATCATTTGAGGATAAACACTCAAACATTACACATAAGGCTGAAGTCCTCTCCGACGATTTGGATTGTGGTTCTATTGTTTTTTTTTTTTTTTTTAATTTATTTATTATTATTATACTTTAAGTTGTAGGGTACATGTGCATAACGTGCAGGTTTGTTACATATGTATACTTGTGCCATGTTGCTGTGCTGCACCCATCAACTCGTCATTTACATCAGGTATAACTCCCAGTGCAATCCCTCCCCCCGCCCCCCTCCCCATGATAGGCCCCGGTGTGTGATGTTCCCCTTTCTGAGTCCAAGTGATCTCATTGTTCAGTTCCCACCTATGAGTGAGAACATGCGGTGTTTGGTTTTCTGTTCTTGTGATAGTTTGCTAAGAATGATGGTTTCCAGCTGCATCCATGTCTCTACAAAGGACACAAACTCATCCTTTTTTATGGCTGCATAGTATTCCATGGTGTATATGTGCCACATTTTCTTAATCCAATCTGTCACTGATGGACATTTGGGTTGATTCCAAGTCTTTGCTATTGTGAATAGTGCTGCAATAAACATACGTGTGCATGTGTCTTTATAGCAGTGGTTCTATTGTAAGGATAACCAGTTTCTATTACTTAGGCTGTGACTTGTTACTAGGGCTCCACTGCTTATTCTGCTGCCTCTGAGTGAAGTTCCCTGACGCCAGGTCCCTCTCTCTTGATAATCCCACAACTTCCTCTCCCTGCAATCTGCCTTTGGCAACTTGTGTGAAACAGACTTGTGTGGTCAAACTAGCCTGATCCTGCATGTACTATTCCCTTTGAGTGCCATTCTTCTCCTCCTCTTCACTACCCGGTGTACTCCAGTTCTTCTTTCCCTGCTGCGACCAAATGTCACATCCGATCTAAATTCTTTCCTGTGCCTGAAAACTGTTTTGTGTAATAAAGAGCCCTGGAGAAATTAAGCCCATGAGATCTGGAGCTACATTTCTTGGTTAGGATTCTGGATTTTGTCTCTTACTAGCTATCTTAGACCAGTTAATTAACCTCATTAAGTCTCAGTTTCCTTGTTTGTGAAATGAGTATATAAGTGGATATTAATACCTACTTCAAAATGCTGTTAGTGTGATTAAATGAGTTAACAGATGGGAAGCACTGAGATCATGCTGCCTAGAAGATAGTGAGCGTTTGGTAACTGTTGTGATTATGGATATTTTAGCATCCTTAATTAGAATACTCTTCACATTTTACGATAACCTTTTCCTGTCTGCCTACCTTCTCCAGTCCTCAAGGGCTGCACCATGTCATCATTTACTTAGTTTCATCCCCACTTCACCTTGCATCTGCCCCAAACTCCAAAGTCTACACAGCAAGTGCAATGCCAGCCACTTGGCAGGTGTTCCGTCAAGAAGAAAGAATGGCATAGTGTCAAGCACCTTAGTAACAGAAAGCTTCAATGTGCACTATTACACAGAGTACTTTTAGGGGACTCTCCATTGGAGCTCTCAGACTCGGGGCTTTCTTGCTTTCTCTTTCCCTTGGAACCAAATTAAAAAAGAGACTTTGACTTTCTGCCTGGCCCCCTGATGCATCAAGTGGTGTTGAGTCTACAGCATACCTCGGGTGGAGGTTTCTTTGCCGCCTACCTCTCCACTTCTCTTCATTCCTTGCATCTCACTCTCTCATTCCCTACAAGTCCACCTTATTGATCACTTTTTACCATAGAAAGACTTCCTATAGAAGCAGCTTTCTAAGCAATGTCGACAAAGAGCCTCAGACCCCTGGCCCCAACTGATTCTGGTTTAAAGGTCTATGCTTTCATTCTTTCTTTCCCTCACTAAAATTTTGAAAACAATTGAGGGAAAAAAAAAAAAAAGCAGTTTTTCTGACAGTTTCTAACAGTTTGCAGCATGCTTGCCTCACAGCCAACTTGAATCAAGCCTTGTAGCTTTTAAGCCAAAAGAATGACATTTTAAAAGTTTCTCTTATTGGTACATTCCAATCGAGTTTATTGTGTTCTATAAGAATTTTAAAAAGTAAAAATGTACCTGCAAGAGTCACAATTAAGGTAAAGAGACGTGTTTTATTCAGCGCTACTATTAAGTGATATCAGTGAACATCCATAACCTGCATTACTTTGTCACTCATTACCAACGTGAATACATCTTCCTAGCTTTGGGTGAAACCACTGGCAAAGTTCTTCTGGCAGTGTACAGGGATATTTATGAGAAATGTTCACAAAAAATGAACCTAGTTAATATTTAATGAAGTACATGTTACTGTAATGTTACCATAAAATTAGCTTAGCTTACAAGGAAATGTTACAAAATGAATCTTCTATTATGCTGGCCAATAATTTAAATAATATACGTTATTAAAAGGGCCAAGCAATGTTTTTAACTATATTAAATACCAACTCCTAATCTAAAAAACTGCTATTGCTCTTTTATTTTCTGCTCTAGTATTTCCATTCACTGTAAAATATTTTTTGAAAAGAATTTTGGAAGAGTTAATAAAGCACTTAGCAGAATAAGAAGCAGAAGTATTATTTAGTTTCAGAGCAAACCCATGTCAGTTTTGAGTGTTACTAGTGGTCCTCGTTTAAACTTTTACAGGAACGTACATTTTGACATTTTTCAACTCTCCTGACTTCTAGAAGAATGACCTGCTTATCTCAGAAACTATTGAGACTATCTTAGGATCTCAGTCTGTTCAGGAAACTAGCTGTGCAAAACTTTTTAACAGATAAAAACAAAAGAGCACTGCATTGGGCTGGAAGTCAGATCTGAAATTTATCTGCTAAATAATGGGGGTCATGTCACTTAATCTCACCAAAAATGAAGATAACAAAGCATTATATTCTTCACACAGGATTGTTGTCTCAAATTAAAAAAAAAAACAAACAGATGTATACATATTGTGGAAAAGAAAGTGGTTTAAGAAATACTACTTTTATTATATTATCATGTCAAATCACACCATTATTACTGCTTTTTATTTTTTATTTTTTATTTTTTTAAGACGGGATCTTGCTCTGTCACCCAGGCTGGAGTGCGGAGGAACAATCTTGGCTCACTGTAACCTCTGCCTCCTGGGCTCAAGCAATTCTCCTGCCTCAGCATCCTGAGTAACTGGTATTACAGGCATGCACCATCAAGCCCGGCTAATTGTTGTATTTTTAGTAGAGACAGGGTTTCACCATGTTGGCCAAGCTGGTCTCAAACTCCTGATCTCAAGTGATCCGCTCGCCTTGGCATCCCAAAGTGCTGGGATTACAGGTGTGAGCCACCACACTCGGCCTATTACTGCTTTTTAAAGATGACAGTGTTGGTATGTGTCCAATTCTGTGAATAGGTTCCTATGAAAAAGTTTTATAAGCAGAAAGTTATTTTAAGAGTTGATGTGTGCTGACCTAAGACAATGTTGGCATTCCTCAAATGAAAGATTGTTTTTGCAAATATTGGTAGTGTCCTGTAATTACAGGCAAGTCGGGATTTTTTTTATTATTATTATTATACTTTAAGTTCTAGGGTACATGTGCATAACGTGCAGGTTTGTTACATATGTATACTTGTGCCATGTTGGTGTGCTGCACCCATCAACTCGTCAGCACCCATCAATTCGTCATTTACATCAGGTATAACTCCCAATGCAATCCCTCCCCCCTCCCCCCTCCCCCCTCCCCCCTCCCCCCTCCCCATGATAGGCCCCAGTGTGTGATGTTCCCTTTCCCGAGTCCAAGTGATCTCATTGTTCAGTTCCCACCTATGAGTGAGAACATGCGGTGTTTGATTTTCTGTTCTTGCGATAGTTTGCTGAGAATGATGGTTTCCAGCTGCATCCATGTCCCTACAAAGGACATAAACTCATCCTTTTGCAAGTTGGGATTTTATATCCCTTCCCCTACAAATTTGTCAGAAGTATTCCTCTCTGTCCTAGGCCTTTCAACTAGTACCTTATGTGAAAGAGTCACTGAAAGGCAGAAACAATGGTGTTCTGACTCAGGATTAGAAAACAATGGGGCTGTAGACCTTGAGCACTGCACAAATGGTCCTACAGTGCCTTGTTAGATTCTAATACCTTGTTCATGCAAGGACAACGGGACTTGTACAAATTTGCATAATCAGTTACCTATTTTGAACATGGTGCATTTTTACCAGTGGAAAAATATTTCTAGTATTTCTTATGCTTAATTAATAAATTCTTTTATGTAGATTTCAATGATGATATTTGAGGTGCCAAGTAATTACTTCTCAGTATTGTCTCCTAATTAGAGTACCTCTAAGATATAGAGTTTTTGCATATTCTCATATTACATGATTTATGTTAATATTCTTAATGTAAATTCCAGTGCAGACTATACAACAAGACTGTCATTTGTCATTATATGAAAATGTACAATACTCTAAGTACTATTATCAAGGTCTCATATGTGTTTTTATTTTTTAAAAAAGTTCTTTAAAGAATGCTTAGGACAATTTAAGACACAAATAGCATTCATTTTGATAAACATTTCTTGAGCACTTACTATGTACCAAGCACTGTGCTAGGTCCTGGGGTGTTAAAAACTAGGCATGATTTAAGTTCTGACAGCCTATAAGGAAACAGATATTAAACAAATAAATACCAAAAGTACTTTTCCCTATGGAAAGTGTGACTGGTTCCATACCTTGGCTATTGTGACTAATGCTATAATAAATAGGAGTGCAGATATCTTTTTGGTATACTGATTCCATTTCCTTTGGATATATGCCCAGTAGTGGGATATATATATATATATATATATGTTTTATTTTTAATTCTTTGAGGAATCTCCATACTGTTTTTCATAATGGCTGTATTAATTTACATTCCCACCAGCAGTGTGTAAGGATTACCTTTTCTCCACATCCTCATGCATACTTGTTATTTTTTTCATTTTATGATAGTAACCATTCTGATTGGAATGAGGTTATATCTGATTATAATTTTGATTTGTATTTCCTTGATCACTAGGAATGTTGAGCATTTTTTCATATATCTGTTGTCCATTCGTATGTCTTCTTCTGAGAAATGTTTATTCAGATCTTTTACTCATTTTTAATGTTTTTTTAAAAATATTGAGTTATTTGCGTTACTTATATATTTTGGTTATTAACCCCTTATCAGGTGTAAGGTTTGCAAATATATTCTCCCATTCTGTGGGTTGTCTTTTTGCTCTGTTGATTGTTTCTTAGTTGTGCAGAAGCTGTTTAACCTGATATGATCCAATTTGTCCATTTTTGCTTTGATTGCCTTTGCTTTTGAGGTTTTATCTAAAAAAATCTTTGTCTAGACCACTGTCATGAAGCTTTTCCCCTATATTTTCTTCTAGTAGCTTTGGGCGTTATATTTAATTCTTTAATCTGTTTTGAGATAATATTTGCTTATGGTGAGAGATAAAGCCCTAATTTCATTCTTTCTCATGTGGATATCCAGTTTTCTCAGCACTGTTATTGAAGAGGCTGTCCTTTCCTTAATGTGTGTTCTTGGTACCTTGTCAAAAATCGGTTAGCTATAGGTGTGTGAATTTATTTCTTGACTCTCTATTCTATTTCATCGGTCTATGTGTCTATTTTTATGCCAGTACAATGCTGTTTTGCTTACTCTAGGCTTGTAGTATGTTTTGAACTCAAGTAGTGTGATGCCACCAGCTTTATTCTTTTTGCTCAAGTTTGTTTTGGCTATCCAGGGTCTTCTGTGGTTTCGCACAAATTTTAGGATTGCATTTTCTCTCCCTGTAAAGAATGTAATTGGTATTTTGATAAGGATTGCACTGAATCTGTATCTCACTTTAGATGCCATGATCATTTTAACGATATTAGTTATTTCAATTCCTGAATATGTGATACCTTTCTATTTTCTGTGTGTGTTTTCTTCAATTTCTTTCATCAACGTTTTATATCTTTCATTGTTAAGTGTATTCCTAGGTATTTTAATTGTTTTTGTATTTTTGTAAATGGGATTACTTTCTTGATTTTTTTTCCAGATAATTTGCTAGTGGTATATAGAAATGCTACTTCTTTCTGTGTGTTGATTTTGTATCCTGCAACCTTACTGAAATCTTTTATTCTAATGTTTTTGGGTAGAATCTTTGGGTTTTATATATATGTATATGTATATATTTATATTAGCACATATACATATATTTATATTATAAGCACATATAAGTATGTTTGTAGATATATATATTCAAAATAATGTCATGATATTACAGATGTGTGTATATGTGTCTGTAATACATAATATGTATATCTATATACATACATATACACACATATATGTGTAATATTGTAAGACACTATTTAGAAAAAGCCTATGGGAGGAGATAGAAATAATTCGTCTTATAAATTAGAATTGCAAATACTGAATTATAGTAGTTAATTGATTTCCCTTTCGTATGTACACATATACATTTGTGTATATATAAACTTGTATATATGCACGTATGTGTGTATATGTATGTATATGATGTCATTAACAAAAAGGGACAATTTGACTTTCTGTTTTCCAGTTTGGATGCCCTTTATTTCTCTCTCTTACCTGATTACTCTGGCTAGGACTTTCAGTACTATATTCAATAAAAGCAGTGAAAGAGGACATTCTTGTCTGGTTTCAGATTTTAAAAGAAAGCTTTCAGCTTTTCCCAGTTCATTGTGATGTTAGCTCTGGGTTTGTACTGCATAGCCTTTATTATGTTGAAGTGCAGTCCTTCTATACCTAATTTCTTAGGAGCTTTTATTGTGAAGAAATGTTGAATTTTAACAAATACTCTTTCTGCCAAATGTCCATCAATGGATTAAGACATTAACAAGAATGAAATACTGTCATTTGTGGCAATATGGATGGACCTGGAAGACATTAGATTAAGGGAAATAAGCTAGACACAAAAAAGGTAAATACTGCATAAACTCACTTATATGTGTGTATAAAAAGTCATTCTCATGAAAGTAGAAAGTTGAATAGTGGTACCAGAATATGTAGAGAGTGGAGTGGCTGAGGGATTGAAAGACATTGATCAATAAGTATAAGGCTACAGTTAGATAAGAGGAATAATTTCTGATGTTCCGTTACATGGTAGAATGACTGGAGTTAATATATATTTCAAAATAGGTAGAAGAGAGGTTTCTAAATGTTCTCATTAAGAATAAATAATAAGTTTCTAAAGTGATGGATATGCTAATTACCCTGATTTGATCATTACACAATGTATACATGTACAGGTGGAGTATTCCTTATCCAAAATGCTTAGGACCAGAAGTATTTCAGATTTCAGAGTTTTTCAGATTTTGGAATATTTGCATGATACTGGTTGAGCATTCCAAATCCCAAAATCCAAAATCTGCAACGTTCCAGTGAGCATTTCCTTTGAGCATCATACTGGTGCTCAAAAAGATTCAGATTTTGGAGCATTTTGAATTTTAGATTTTTAAATTTAGTATCCTCAACCTATATCAAAACATAACATTGTAGCCTATAAATATGTACAATTATTATGTATCAATCATAAATTTTTAAAAATACAATGTGGTTTTGCTACAAAAAATTAGAATGTTATGAGAACCTTTAAAATATCATAGGATGTTATTTAGCAAAAGCTTATGGGAGGAGATAGAAATTATTCATCTTACGAATTAGAATTGCAGATACTGAATTATAGTAGTTAATTTCTTTCCCTTTTAATGTTTTGACATTGAAGATGAAGATAAAGAGCAGAAACACTTTTAACTGGGAAAATAACTTTATGTGCCATTGAATGGCTTGGCTGACTGAAACTATAATGTGGTTTAACAACTGAGTGTCACAGAAATTAAAGGTATTTCTACTGAGTCAATAAGTCAATACATTACTTCTGTTCCCTTGAGGAAACTAGCTTGCTACACGCACAATTCAAGATGCAATAACATTTTTCAGCAGCTAGTGAGGGAAAAAAACCCTGACAAAAATAAAAGTTTAGGATTTTAAATTATTTTTTTCCTGATTTTTTTTTTCAATATAGTCTATTGTAAATTTAAGCAGAAAACATCAATAGACTTCAATTATACTACAGAGAATAAGCTGAAAGGCAATTTTTGGTTAGATGGAGTAAATTCTGGTTTTGCTGGCACTGATTCCTTTACCCATTTAATGGTTTTTATTAATTGATTTGAATTTCCTATTGCCATTACTGAGTACATTTTAAGTTTGATGCTTCATTGCAGTGTTAGAGCTCTGTTAAATTTTATATGCATTTTATTGAGTTTATATATTACATACTCTTAATTATACATATTTTGAATGCTTTTTTTACATCTAGTTGTTGAAATACAATATAAGAAATATGAAGTTTACCAATTAACAGAAATATGTTACATAGTATCTGTTCATTTTACTTTTCCATAAGATTCTGAATAAATAAATAATGCAATTCTCAAGGCAGAAGCTATATTCAAGTTATTTTTAAGGTCTTCAATTTAAGGACTAAAATGTCTTTTCATAAACTTTATTTAACCTTCCAAGGTTCTAGCAAACAATAATAAAATCAGCAAAATGCATAGAAAGAAAAAGACTAGTAATTCTATTTAATTAATTTTGAATCTCTTTTTATCATTTTTCTATCAACCAACATTGTAAACTCTCATCATAACAAGGATACCTTGAAAATTATGATGGAAATGAAAATATTTAAGATATCAGTCCAAACATCCAGACATAAATGGACACAGATACATAAACAGGACACACACACACACACACACACACACACATTCAAGGACATCATTGTTTGGTATATTTCCTTGACATCTAAGATGACATCTCTGCAGTATAGACATGAAAAATTTCATTGTCACTGTTTTGACAGATATGATCATTCAGCAAACTTGGTAGCTCAAAGAACCTGCACAAGCCCTCTGTCTTTTTGATTCCTTGATTTATCTAACAACATTTCTTGAGTGCTAACCATGTCCCAGGCACCGTTCCATGTGTTGGGGCTGGAACAACTTCTTCTCTCATGGTGTTTATATTCTAATGGAATTTTTAATCTCACACACACACACACACAGAGAATAGATACATAGATAAATTATGTATACATAGTTTATTTTCAGCAGTTTGACAATGATGTAGTAGATGATTAGATAGATAGATAGATAGATAGATAGATAGATAGATAGATAGATAGACAGATAGATAGATAGAGGTTCACACACACCCACCCATCCACCCACCCACACACACACACACACAGATGTTGATTGCTATTTGTTCTATTGCCTGATTTTTATCCCCTGTAACCACCAGAATTGGTGATAAAATTATTGAGCTGGAAATGAAAGCTGCTAACTACTCTCATATTCTAAAGAAAATCATCTTTCTAGCCTCAAATTTGGGACCAGACTCCATCTTACAGGATTTTCTGAGAGGGTATTAAACCATCTCTATCCTCTCCCCAATCTACATGAGAGGATTAGACACAGGAAAAATTGGGGGCATTGGTTGTGCAGGATTTTAGCAAGAGAATGGTCTTTTCTAGTCCCTGATCTTTTCTCTCTATGCCAAGGGAGGAATTCCAAAAAGATTAGTTGAAGACTGGATATGGCTTTCAAGAAGGAAACACTAGCATCACTCCCCTCAGCTTAAGTGCCTGCTGAGATGAGAGCAGCAGGCTTACCTGATGTTCTCATGAGAAAGAAGCAAGAAGGCAGATTTCTTGACATTGCTTTGTAGTTGTTGCTCGAAGTTTTGGAGCCTACAGGAACATAAAGATGGCATCTGTTTCTGATCCAGAGATTTCTGAAGGCAAGAAATCTGCTAAGGTAGCCCATGCCAACAGTGTGTACAGAGATAATGTAATGAGCTGGGGGCAGAAGAGAGAGTGGCATCTTATATTCCAGTTTGCTCTGGCTTTTTGGACCACGCAAGGAAGTTAGAATCTCAGTAGCTTCTCACAAAAGCATACGGAAATTAGAGGTGATTCAGGTGACTTCCAAGGCAAAACAACTCAAGGTCCAATTTTAATAAGGAATCAGGGGATTGATGATAAGACTGAAGTGAGATTTTGCTGCTTTTCTCTGAAGTTGGTCTTCAAATACAGAGGATATAAGATGAAGTGGAAAAACTGCTTACATTATATGCTTGCAGGTACACTTAAAGGAATCACTCGTCTCTTTACAAAATTCTATTCTACTCAAGCGTTTTTTTCCAGATTTAAGACCCCCCTTTACATTCTTTCAACAGATATTTATTGAATGCTGACAATGTTCCAGGTCCTATTCTTGGTGCTGGGGATATAACAATGAACAGACACATATATAGAGAGAAAGACTATAAACCGAGTCCACTATCAGTGTCAAAGTGCCAGCACAAAGATTGCAAGTTGTACTGACCGCAGTGTCAAGTACAAGAGGAGTCCTGATATACATTATATTGAATGAATAAACGAGGTTAAATTAGATGATTTCTAGGATCATTTCCAGTTTTGATAGTTTGTGTTTTCCTTATTGTCTCCAACTCTGTTAGTTGTGCATATCTTATTTGGACATAATTTTAATATTAATCAAGTACCAATTATGTTCTAGATAATGCTAAAGTGTATCATATATTTGTGTGTTCTCCTTTAATTTTCATAGCAGCACTATGAGGTAGATTTGATTATCCCATTTTACAGAAGAAGGTACTAAGGCTCATAGGTTAAATGTTTTACCCAATTGGCACAGCTGGAATTTGAAGGCTATGGGTTTTTTATTTGGTTGGTTGGTTTTTTTTCTTCTTTTGCTCCAAATCCTGTACTTTTTCTGTTGGATCACACTGTCTCCCTAATATTATGGTACTGTATACTACAAAGTGCTAGAGCATCATATAATTAACATTCATAGTGAAAACTACAGTTTTCAAACTATCTTTACATTGTGTGTATATATATATGCATTTATATCACGTTTTTGCATAGGAATACACACACATACACATATATATTCTTAGTTATACTCTGTGCAGACAGAGAAGATACTCTTCATTGTTTTATGGATCAAAAAACTGATATTTATAAAAGTTAAATTATATAACTAAGAAGAATTATTACTGAGATTGGAGCGCATGTCTTCCAATGCCAATTACTATACTTTCAATATAACACAATGTCTCAGTGACCCTCAGAAGATGCTTTTTTCCTCCAAATCTCCTTCAAACTCTAGTTTAAAACATAACTGCTCTAGGAAGTATCTCCTGGTAATACCATTTGACCTCAAATCATGTGTGTTCTTCATTTATCTTCTGTACTTCTAAGTTTCATGTGATAATAATAGCTAATATATGTTGAGTCTTCTATGTACCAGATGTTGTTCTAGGCACTATGCATGTACTGATTCCCTTAGAGCTCATAGCATCCTCTTGAGGTAGATTCCATTGCAATTCCCATTTTATAGATGAGGACACTCGGACATAAATTGGTTATGTGACTTGTCCCGTCTTAGAGAACTGGTAAGAAGCTGAATTAGCTACTTGGGAGGCTAAGGTTGGAGGAATGTTCCAGAGCAGGTGTTTGAGTTTGGGGCAGCAGTGAGCTGTAATTGCACTACTGCACTCCAGGCTAGGCGACAGAGCAAGATGCTGTGGAAAGAAAGAAAAGAAAGACAGAAGGAAAGAAAAAAGGAAGGAAGGAAGGAAGGAAGGAAGGAAGGAAGGAAGGAAGGAAAGAAGGAAAGAAGGAAAGAAAGAAAAGGAAAGAAAGAAGAAAGAAGGAAGGAAGAAAGAAAGAAAGGAAAGAAGGAAGGAAGGAAGGAAGGAAGGAAGGGAGAGGAGGAGGGAGGAGGGAGGGAGGGAGGGAGGGAGGAAAGAAGGAAGGAAGGAAGGAAGGAAAGAAAGAAGGAGCTAGATTATTAATGTATGAATGCAGACAATCTGACTCCAGAGGACTTGCATTTCTATCCATTTCATTCTATACTCATGTGAATTATTTTACTTTGCTTTTAATTAAATATTGTTTTATAAGTGTTGTTCAATCTTTCTTTCATGTCTCACTCGATAGACAGGCTGTAACTCAAGTTCTTCTGTACTACAAATAGGGTTTAGAACAGCATTCTACATAGAGAGGGAGTCAAGCAAATAATTTGAAAGAGAACGATAGCTCCTTGAGCACACAGGCAACAATTTAGCAATTTTTTCCAGAACAGAAAAAAGGTCTAAAGAAGCTCCCTTATTCTTTTTATTTTTTCTTTGAACCCCTTATGGCAGGGAATATTTGACATGAATGTGAAAAATATCATTCTTTCTTATACATTAAATTGTTTTTTTTCTAACCCATGTTGAAATTGTTTTCCAGGAATGGGAATGATTTTGAGCTGATGAGTCATAACCATCCATTGCCTGTGGTCATCAGAAACACTGATTAGCAACTTAGTTCCAGAGGTGAGGGTGACATTCTGTGACTACAGACTAGAAGAAAACAAATGAGTTCACAGAAGAGTTAAGCCAAACAGTCTTTCCTCTTCCAGTCACTCCCCATGTTACACATACATATTCCTCCACTGTATTAGCCCATTTTCACACTGCTATAAGAACTATCCAAGGCTGGGTAATTTATAAAGAAATGGGATTTAATTTAATCACAGTTCCACATGGCTTGGAGGCCTCAGGAAAGTTGCAATCATGGTGGAAGGTGAAGGGAAGGGAAGCAAGGCACGTCTTCACAAGGTGGCAGGAGAGAGAGAGAGCACAGGGGAAACTGCCACTTGTAAAACCATCAGATCTTGTGAGAACTCACTCACTATGATGAGAACAGCATGGGGGAAACTGTCCCCATGATCCATTCACCTCCCACCAGGTCCCTCCTTTGACATGTGGAGATTACAATTTGAGATGAGATTTGGGTGGCGGCACAGAGCCAAACCATATCACCCATGTTACACATTCATGCTTGTTAGAGTTATGTCTCATAAGCAAATAGCTGATTCTGTCCTTTGCCTGCTTTTAAGCATCCAATGCCTCCCCTGTGCCTCTGACAACATTTTCAAATGTGGCATAAATCAAAATAACCCAGGAAACTTGAAGGAAATGTAATTTTCAAATCTAGGTAACTTGTTTATTCAACAAGCTCCCTGAGGGATGTTGATACCCATTTAAAGTTGAAAAACATTGGTCTTTAGGGATTAAATACAAACTCTTCAGCTTAGCATTCAAGGCCCACCTTTCATTGTCCTGTCCTGGCATTTTCAGCCTTATCTTCTGGTAAGTTTACATTTCAATCATGTTCCCAAACCCCATAGTACTGGCTCTGCTCAGAACAGGCGTTCATTATGGTTTATAAATTGACCTCGCTATTTCAGTGTTCTAGTCCACTAAGCTAAGTAGCCGCCAAGGTGTTGTAGGAAATTATACTGGTCTGTGTCCTTTGCATACTCTATTACTTCTCCTTTCTTTTCCATCAAACTTAGTGCTGCCTGAAAATTTAATTTTTCAAAGTGACATTTAGTTCTTATTTAGCCATTGAGCTTCAAAGTATGGTCACAATAGAGTGGTAATGCAAAAGCAAAAATATTTCACACGTTGACCATAGCAACCCCAAAAACATAATGAAAATCATAATTCAGTCACTTTCCCCATCATTCTGCATTAATGATTACAGTTTCAGGGTTCCAAATACTGATTCTCCGTTGTTTCAAGAAGCTTTCAACTTATTCACATTCCCAATTCCATCCTAGATTCAAAGAGAAAGATGTGCCAGTGTTTACTTTGTCTCTCTTCGGTCCTGAAGAATGCCAGTGTTCCTAACCCATACCAAGTGGTTCCATTAGTCTTATTCATTTGTCAGTCTGTTGAAGTTTTATTGCCCCTTGCTCCCTTGAAAATAATGTCATCATCTAAAAGATCACTTAGCTGTATTTTATTCTCTGTGTGCTGTAAAAATTTACTCCAATGGAAATGGGAATTTTGCCCATATGAAAAAAATAGCCCACTATTTAATAATTTCATGGGTCAGGTTGACATTGTGGGAAGATTAATTAGCTAAACCAAACAATGTGCCTGTGTGTGTGTGTGTGTTTGTATATTCATTGCACATGTACATGCGTGTCTGTGTATTCAGTGTATCTGCGTGTCTGTGTATTCAGTGTATCTGTGTATGTGTGCCTATGCAGGTGGCAAAGGATGCTGAAATCTAGCCTGTCCTTGACATGTACGTTGGTGCAGTGGTGAATAATGGCAGGAGGAAGGGGGTACTTGTTTCCCTTTCTGAGAGGTTACATTTGTCCACCAACTTTGTGCCTGAGGGACCACCTTTTATTTTGATTTAACCATTCATAGAGATTAGCTTTTTTCTAATTTTCACAGAAACTCATATAGACTAGCAGTGTCTCTATGTAAGTACATGTCTGTGCATATGTTCATGTGTATGCATATTTGTGTGTGTGTGTGTGTGCCTGAGAGACAGAGAAACAGAGAGAGAGAGAAGAGGGGGAAAAGAGAGACTATAGACCATGCATTTGTAGACTGAGAGAGTTAGCATTTTGGATAGACAAAGCAAGCTTCTACCTATTGTGGTAGGAGCAAAAGTTAAAATTATTCTCTTTCACAGTATTAAGTATTATGCAAATGTCCCTTCCATGCACCAATGTCATAGAAATTTTCCCTCAAAATGGTACAATATGGATGAAGAAGCACTGAGATAAGAGTTGGGAGAATTGAGTTTTTTCCTATCCCAGTTCTAACACGTAGCTGTGTAACCTTGAGTGAATTCTATAACCTCATAATATCAATATTCTCATCTATACACATGGATTCCTCAGGGTCCACTTTGCTATCCCTATAGAACTCCACATGTGCACATATATGTGTTTATTTATTTACCTTTTTTTCCTCAAAGAAAGAAGTGTAGCTGGTTGACAGTTTAACACTTCTCACTTTTCTTGCTCAAGCTCCTCTAGCACCCCTCTACAAAACTCACAACATTTTCTCTCCAGGCTGTCTTTATAAAAAAGGCTACATATCTTTATTTTTTTAAATAGCTCTTTATTTCTTTTCACTCCAGGGAAATGGATGTGAGATGATTAAAGATAACCAATACTGGAGAGGTTAAAAAGCTTCTGGAAGTCTTAGAAAATGCCAGTTGAGGCTTGGAAAATTCAAGGAGCTTTATCTGTCTTCTTTTCTTCCTTCAGTTCAACGAATATTTATTGAAGGACTATAAGGTGGCAGATCTGCCCAAAGCACCAAGACCATGGCAATAAACAAATTAGACAAAAATAATTGTCATCATGGAGCTTACATTCTATTGGGTGGAGGCAAACAAAAAATCCATAGATATATATGAATCAGTAGGAAAAAAATGTATATATTCTATCAAATAGTGGCAAGTATTACAGAGAAAAATGAGGCAAGGAATGGCAATAAAAGGGGTGTGTGTGTGTGTATGTGTGTGTGTGTGTCTGTGTAAATGGAAGAAGTTGTGCTTTTAAAAAGGGTTGTCAGGAAATGCCTTGCTGAGAAGTTAACATTTGAGCTAAAACATGAAAGAAGTGAAGGAGTGAGCTGTGTGAATATATGAAGAAGAGCAATCTAGCACAATAGACCTGAGCTAGAAACAGAAACATTCCTGGCATGTTCTAGTAACAGCAAGGAAGCCAGTGTTGCTGAAGCTGAGTGAGTTAGTGTAAAAATAGATGTCAGAGAGTTAAAGCGGGGCCATATTGTGTGGGATCTTGTAGACTACTGCAAGGACTCTGGATTTTACTCTGAGTGAGAAGAGAAATACTGGGGGACTTTGATTACAAGAATGATATGATTACAGTTGAATTTTTATAAGATCACAATAGATGCTGTGTTGACAACAGACTGTTGGGGCCAGGGTATAAATACAAAAATTATTTAGGAAACTATTGCTATAATCAGATGAGAGAATATTGATGGCTTGGATCAGGGCAATAGCAGTAGAAAGTAAGAGAAGGGATTGATTTTTATATGCATTTTTGAGGTACAATCTAAGGATTTGCTTATAGTGTGGAAGTGGGGTATAAGAGGAAAAATGCCATCCAGAATGACCCTAGAGTTTTAGATCCAATAACCAAAAGTATGTAGTTTCTTTTTACTGATATGCCATACACTGATACAGGAAAGACAGCAGGAGAAGTCCAGATCTTGATGGGATAACCGATGATTCAATTCTGGACATGTTAGGCTTGAGAAGATTATTGGACATCTCAGTAAAAATGTGAAGTCAGCAGTTTGACATATGACTCTGCATTTCAGGAGAGATATTTGGCCTGGAGATACAAATTTAAGAATCACCAGAAAATAAGTAGTAATTAAAGACATTAAGCTACTTTGATCACTAAGGGGGTGACTGGAGGTAAAGAATAAGTCCAAGGAAGAACTGAGTCCTGAGACTGCAATTTTAACAAGCAGGAAAGAGGAATAATGAGAAAGTAAAAGTATGTGAAGTTCTGAAGACCAAGTGAAATAAGTGCTTTACAGAGAAGAGAGTGTTTAGTTGTTTCAAACGTTGAGGATAGGTAAGTAAGACGCACATGAATAAATAGATTCAGCAATGTGGAGATACTGGCAATCTAGACAAGAGTAGTTTCAGGGCAGTGGTGAGTAGGAAAGCCTGGTTAGAATGAGTTCAAGAGAACAGGGAAAGAGGTTTCCAATGCACCTTTAGAGGAGTTTTGCTCTAATGGCAAGGAAAAAACAAACAGTAGCTTGAGGAAGTGTGTGAGATCAAAGAAGACTTTTTCTTTTTTAATTTGTGTCCTATGATATGTATGCAAAACTGTATCAAGCATGAATGTAGTTTAATAAATAATTATTCAAGGAACAGCCATGTAACTACCACCTAAGTCAAGAAGTAGAACACTGCAGCATCCTAGAAGTCCAGTGTAGGCCCTTCTTGATCAAAAACTTGTCCTTTCCCCTTAAAGCACCATCTTGACTTTCTCAATGATTCCTTTGATATCTTTATATTTTCGTCATACAAATATGTATCTCTAAGCACCAATTGTTTGGTTTAGCCGGATTTTGACACTTGGATAAATGCAATCACATTGTACGTATTTTTGTTTTGCTTCTTTCACTATTGTATTAGTGTGTTTTCTGTTGCTTATAACAGCATACCTGAAACGGGGTAATTTATAAATAAAAAGAAATTATTTCCTACAGTTCTGAAGGCTAAGTCCAAGGTCAAGGGACCACATCTGGTGAGGACCTAGCTGCTGACGAAGACTCTGCAGAGTCCTGAGGTGGTGCAGGGCATCACATGGTGAAGGAGCTCAGCATGCTAACATGCTAGCTCAGTCTCTCTTCCTCTTCTTGTAAAGCCACCAGTGCTCCTCCCATGATAACCCATTAATCCATGAATGGATTAATGCATTCATGAGGGCAAAGCCCTCATCACTCAATCACCTCTCAAAGGCCCCACCTCTCAACACTGCCACATGATGATTAAGTTTGAACATCATTTTTGGAGAGGACAAATATTCAATCCATAGCAACTGTTTTTCAGATTAATTCATATTGCAGTTTTTAGCTGTACTTGGTTTAATATTACAGCTGCGTGATAGCCCATTCTATGAATGTTCCATGATCTATACATCCATTCTCTGCTAATACATTTGGACGTTTCTGGTATATGCCCTGCACCACCTTCCCGTGACCACCACCAGATTTCAGTCGCAGCTGTGGTCAGCAGTACTCCTGCATCCTAGAACAGAAGCGCCCCAGCTGAATCAATGCTCACAGGCATTCTGGATGTGTTTGTTTGTTTTCCTTTTTCTTTTACTTGAGATCATTTCTTAAGGCCTCATTTGATTGATGGATTGATTGATGGGCTTGCCAGCAGGGCAGCCCAGAAGAGCACACAGAAGCTAATTCTTCGAGGATCAGTTCTCAACCAATGAGGGACAGCAGCCTTTCGGAGGGACAATTTTTAGTTGAATACTATGTAGTTCTTCATAACACAAATGAGCCCCAGTTGCCTTGAGTGCTATTCAGCTTAAAAATGTGCACTTTATTGGTTTTCCCTCTTTCCCCATCTCATTCTTCCCACATTCTCAATGGTACTTCCTAAGATCACCTCTCAAATGAACCACCTGAACTCAAATCCCTGGCTCAGAGTCTGCTTGAAAGGAAACCAAAACAAAGACGAGACTTTTATGAATAATGCAACGGTGAATATTCTTAAACATACCTCTTGGGATACCTGTGCACAAATTGCTCTAGGATAGGGCCCAGCAAACATTTTCTGCAGCGGGCTAGATAATAAATATTTTAGGCTTTTCTGGACACATATCATCTCTGTTGCATGTTCTTTGTTTTATTGTTTTAATTTTCACAAGCATTTAAAATGCAAAGTATAGTTTGTCAATCACTGCACTAGAGTATATTCTTGTGAGTGAAATCACTAGGTCAAAGGGTATATATAGGTTTTACTTTCTTATATACCGCCAATTTTTCCAAAGTGCTTGTTCACTCCCAGTAGCAGGGCGTAAGAGATCCAGTTATTCCATAACCTTGCCCACATTTTGTATTTAACAGAATTTTTATTTTTAGCCATTCTCTTGGGAGAGTAGTAGTATTACAATATGGCTTTATCTTGCATTTCCTTAATGACCAATCAGGTTGAGAAATTCTACATATGTATAATGGCTAATTGGTTTTCCATGTTCAGCAGGTAGCTGTTTAAGTCTTTTTTCTGATTTTCTTTTGTTTACCTGTCAGTTTTTTTAATTGACTTGCAGAATATCTTTGTAAATTCTGGATATGAATCCCTTGTTTTATTTGACTGTGCTTCAAATATCTTCTCTCGCTCCATGACTTACACTTTCACTCTATTAATTGTATGTTTCAATGAACAAAATGTCTTAATTTCATTGAGGTAAGGTTTATCAATCATTTCTTTTATGATTGTGAATTTTTTATTCTGTTCAAGAAAGTTTTCTCTATCTGAAGGTTATAAAAATATTTTTCTATGTTATCTTCTATAACTTTATTGTATTTTTTTCCTATCACATTTAAGTTTAACCATGCCAGGCATGGTGGCACACACCTGTAATCCCAGTACTTTGGGAGGCCAAGGCAGGAGGATCACTTGAGGCCAGAAGTTTGAGACCAGCCTGAGCAACATAGCAAGACCCCACCTCTATATATTTTTTTTAATTAGCGAGGTGTGGTGGTGTGTGCCTGTATCCTAGCTGCTTGGGAGGCTGAGGTGGGGGGATTGCTGGAGTCTAGGAGTTTGAGGCTGCAGTGAGCTATGATCATGCCACTGCACTCCAGCCTGAGTGACAGAGCAAGACCCTGTCTCAAAAAGAAAAAATCTAACGGATGCTATTTTTGTTTATATTATGAGGTAGGGGTTCCATTTCATTTTATTTCCATTTGGCTGTCAATTATTCCAGCAGCATTTCTTTAAAAGATTATCCTTGCTCGACTACTAAACTATAGTTGCTTTCTTATAACCTTTTTATCCATATATATTTGAGTTTTAATCTGAGCTCTATTCTGTTTCATTAGTCTGTTTGATGACCTTGCACAAATACAAACTGTGCATAGCAATTTTACAATCAGACACTGTGACCAGACGTGGTGGCTAATGCCTGTAATCCCAGCACTTTATAGAAGGCTGAGGCAGGTGGATTGCTTGAGTTTAGGAGTTCAAGACCAGTCTGGGCAACATGAAGAAACCTCATCTCTACAAAAAATACAAAGATTAGCCAGGTGTGGTGGCTGCTCCTGTAGTCCCAGCTGCTTGGGAGGCTGAGGTGGGAGAATGGCTTGAGTCCAGGAGGTCCAGGCTGCAGTGAGTCAAGATTGTGCCAATACATTCCAGCCTGGGTGACAGACTGAGATCCTATCTCAAAAATGAAACAAGTAGGCCTGGAGCGGTGGCTCATGCCTGTAATCCCAGCATTTTGGGAGACCAAGGTGGGTGGATCACCTGAGGTCAGGAGATCGAGAGCAGCCTGGCCAACATGGGGAAAACCCATCTCTAATAAAAATACAAAAATTAGCCGGGCACGGTGGCGGGTGCCTGTAGTCCCAGCTACTTAGGAGGCTGAGGCAGAAGAATCGCTTGAACCTGGGAGGCAGAGGTTGCAATAAGCCAAGATAGTGTCACTGCACTCCAGCCTGGGTGACAGAGCAAGACTCTGTCTCAAAAAAAAAAAAAAAAAAAAAAAAAAAAATTCAGACATTGTTCCCTCAAACACAAAGAAATCTGATTTTGATGGTGATTGCATTGAATCTATGGATTAAGCTTGGAGAAATGATACCTTTATAATGTTTGAACCTTCAAATATATGGATACAGTATATTTTTCTATTTATTTAGGCCTGCTCTAATGTGTTTCAATAATGTTTGCAGATTCCCATGTAGATTTACTGCTTGATTTTGAGATTGTTAATGTTATTGTAAGTTTTATCAACTTTTTGTTTGGTTCATCTATTTTTTTCTAACTTTTTTGAGACATGATTGACAAAAATTGTATATATTTATTGTGTACAACATGACATTTTGATACATGTGTACATTGTGAAGTGATTACCATAGTCAAGCTAGCTAACGTATCCATCACCTCACCTAATTACCATTCTTTTTTGTAGTGAGAACACTTGAGATATACTCTCTAGGCAAATATCAAAGAACATAATATATTATTATTTACTATAGTCATCATGCTATACATTGGGTCTTCAGAACTTACATAACTGGAAGTTTTTACCCATTGACTAACATCTCATTTCCACCACAGCCGCCAGGTCTTAGTAACTGCCATTCCATTCTCTATTACCATCAGTTTGACTCTTTTATTTTTTTTAAGATTCCACATATAAATGAGATCATATAGTGTTTGTCTTTCTACGTCTGGGTTATTTCAGTTAGTATAATCCAAGTTCATACATGTTGTCACATATGACAGGATTTCCTTCTTTTTTAAGGCAGAATAACATTTACACACACTTTTTTCATTTGTCTACACATACTTAGGTTGTTTCCATATTTCAGCTGTTGTAAATAGTGCTGCAATGAACAGATTTCTCTTTGAGATAGTGATTTTATCTCCTTTGGATTTATACCCAGAAGTGGAATTGCTGGGTCATATGGTAGTTCTATTTTTTAACTTTTTGAAAAACCTCCATATTGTTTTCTATAATGCTGTGTTTTTTTACATTAATTTTTGATTCTTTTAATAACATAGAGAGATTTAGAACTAAAATTGATATATATATATGTTGACATTCAGCTCAGAGACTTCAATAAATCAATGTTCTATTGGTTATTGTGACAAAATACACGTAACAGAAAATTAGCCATTTTGACCATTTCAAAGTGTACAATTTGGTGGATTTTTGTGTATTCATAAAGTTGTGCAACCATCAACACTAACTCCAGAACATTTTTATCATCCCAAAGGGAAGCCCTACACTTATTATACTTCCCCTTCTCTCATCCCTTTCAGCCACGAATCTGCTTTCTGTCTCAATTGATTTGCTGATTCTGAAAATTTATACATGGGCTTAGACACTTTGTCAATAATGCTGCAGTGAACTTTCATATAAAAGTTTTTCATGGACATATGCTTTTATATTTTGAGAGTATGTACCTAAAACTGTAATTATTGGGTCATATAATAATTCTTTTAGTTTAAGGAACTAAAAATTGTTTTCTAAAGTATCTGCACCATTTTGTATTTCCACCAGCAATGTATGAGAGCTCCAGTTTCTCCACATCCTTGTCAGGATTAGCTACTGTTTGACTTTTTGAGTATAGCCATTATGGTGGATGTGAAGTGGTATCTCATTGTGGGTTTGCTTTGCATTGTTTTAATGACAAATTTCATATTCTCTGATGGCCACTTGTAGATTTTCTTTTAAAAAATACCTATTCAAGTCATTTGTCCTTTATTAATTGAGTCATTTGACTTTTTGTTGTTGAGTTGTAAGAATTCTTTACATATCTGGACACTAGACCTTTATCTTAAATATGACTGACAATTATTTTCTTCCATTCTGTGGTTTCTGTTTTTCTTGTCCTGATAATGTACTTTGAAGCACAGGGGTTTCTCATTTTGATGAAGTCTCATTTATCTATTTTAATTAATTTATTTTTCTTATGCTTTTGGTGTCATATATAAGGAAACCATTGTGAAGTCAAAGACAGAAAGGTGTACCACTATACTTACTTTCAAGGGTTTTATAATTTTAGTTCTTACATTTATGTCTTTGATCTATTTTGAGTTAATTTTTCCATATGATATGGGGAGGGGTTCACCTTTATTCAATTACATGTGTAGCTGCCGTTGCCCCAGCAGTGTTTTTGAAGAGACTATTCTGCCTCCACTGAATTGCCTTAACACTCTCATCAAAAATCAATTGCCACAGAGGTATGGGTTTATTTCTGCATTCTCATCTTATTCCGTTGAACTGTAAGTCTATCTTTATGTGACTACTATGCAGTCTTGATTAGTGTAGCTTTGTAATAAGTTTGAAAATCAGGAAGGGTAAGTTTTCCCCTTTGTTGTTCTTTTTTAAAGATAGTTTGAGTTATTTGGGGTCCCTTAGATTTTCGTATGAATTTTAAGAGCATCTCATCAATTTTTCCAAAAATGCCATCTGGAATTTTGATGATGATTGTGTTTAATCTGCAGATTAATTTGAGGGGTAATTGCATCTTAATATTAAGTCTTCTAACCCATGCACATGAAATATCTTTCCATTTATTTAGGTCTTTTTACATTTCTTTCAATGATACTTAATAGATTTCAGTATTCAATTTCTTTACTTCTTTTGTTAAATTTATTTCTAAGTATTTTATTCATTTTGATGCTACTGTAAATGTAGCTGTTTCTTAATTTTATTCTTGTGTTGTACATTGCTAGTGCATAGAAATACAATTGAGTTTTATATATTGATTTTGTATCCTCTAGACTTGCTGTATTTTTATTAGCTATAGAAATTTTCTTAGGATTCTTGGAAATTTCTATATATAAATTCATGTCATCTGCACATATAATTGTACTTCTTCCCTTCTAATCTGGATGTTATAATTTCGTTTTCTTGCCTAATTGACTTTTCTAGAGTCTCCAGTATAATATTGAATAGTAGAGGTGAGGGTGGACATCTTTGTCTCATATATGGTCTTCGGGAGAAAGCATTCTGTTTTTCATTGTTAAGTATGATGTTAGCCGTATATTATTCATACATGTCTTCTATTAGGTTAAGAATATTCACATTTACTGAGTGTCTTTATCATAAAAGTGGATGTTGTCAAATGCATTTTTTCTGAGTCTATCGAAATAATCGTGTATTATGATGTGCTTTAGTGATTGATTTTTTTTTTTAAACGGACTTTTGCTCTTGTTGCCCAGGCTGGAGTGCAATGGCATAATCTTGGCTCACTGCAACCTTTGCCTCCTGGGTTCAAGCAATTCTCCTGCCTCAGCCTCCTAAGTAGCTGGGATTACAGGCGTGTGCCACCACGCCCAACTTATTTTTTGTATTTTTAGTAGAAAAGGGATTTCACCATGTTAGCCAGGCTGGTCTTGAACTCCCGACCTCAGGTGATCCACCCATCTTGGCCTCCCAAAGTGCTGGAATTACAGGTGTGAGTCACTGCGCCCGGCCTACTGACTGATTTTTTTTTTTTTTATGTCAACATTCTATTATCTACATTCTATGTCTACATACTGGGAATATCTAATCCTACATTCCTGTGGTAATTCCCACATGGTGATATTGTATAATACTTTTTACATGATGCTGAATTTGACAGCATTTTGGTGAGGATTTTTCTATTTATGGTTCATACGGATCTGTAGTTTTATTTTCTTATGATGTCTTTGTCAGATTTTGTTATCAGGGTAATACTGGCTTCATATAATCAACTTGGAAATATTCCATTTTTTAAAAATTTTTTGGAAGAATTTCAGCATTAGAGTTTGTTTAATTTCTTAATAGCTTCCTGGAGATTACAATTAGCAATCTATTTCTAAAAAGCACTTTTCGATTGATTTAAAAATTTTTATCTGGTAAGTCTAATGTCTGGGTTTTCTCAAGGATGGCTTGTATTGACGTTTTTGTTCCTGTGTATGGTCCATACTTTTCTGTTTCTTTGCATGTCTCATAATTTTTTATTGAAAACTGGATATTTTGTATAATTTATTGTGGCAATACTGAAAATCAGATTTTCTCCCCTCCCCAGGGTTTATTGTTGATGCTGTTTGTTGTAGTTTGTTGTTTAATGACTTTTCGGAACTAAGTCTGTACATTCTGTATCTTTGTCATGTGTGGACACTGCAATCTCTTTTCAGTTAGTTTAGTGGTCAGCTAGTAATCAGCAGAATCTTCCTTAAATGCCTAGAACCGATCAGCCTCTCAGTCTTTTCTTAGGGGTTCTGTGTTCATGTTGGGCATTCCTTCAACACTCAGCCAGGTAGTTTACAATTTTGCCTACCTTATCCTTCACTACATGCTTTTGTGGAGCAATTTACAATTATTGTCACCCTTTCCTTTCTTTGTAATTATTATTATTTGAGGACTTACCATGTAAATTTCACTTTGCGCATATCACGTTATATTTCCCTCACAATATCTTTATAAAGTGAGTAATATCGCCCTCAAAATGATAAAGTCTCTGCTACATCTTTTAAGTGACTGAGCCAAATAATGAGCTCATAGATGACTTCAGAGTTTATACAGTTAACCCTGCATTAACTCTTCCTAAAATAAAAAATCAACCATACTATTCTTTTATTTTGAATCAGGTGAAGCATTTTAATCCCCTCTCATAATGAGAAGCTATCCATCTAAATATTGTTTCTATGGATCCCTGTGGCGTAGGAAATTATTTTTGCAAAGTACTGAGACATTCAATTTCCTTCAAGTGCCATAGTATTTAGTCCCTTACATTTTCTTATATTCATAATGTCTGGTAATAAGTATTCTCTTCTCAGTGGCTATAGCTCTGACTTTCTTTCATTGTATCTTGGAGCACATTTTTTTGTCCTCTCAGCTCACCAATTCCTCTCCTCTTGTGTTCTTCTTCCTAGAGGGAGATTGGCCCCCGTGGATATGTGTGAAAATGTGCCCTACCGTCTCCCTCCTGGAGACAAATCTTATCTTAATCTTGAGTGGGTGTGCAAATAATAGCTGTGAGCCATTACCCCATTAAAGATATCTATGTAACATTCAAGATTTATATTCATTTTATGATTTAGAGGAAGCTATTTAACTTTATTGTGTTA
Organism: Macaca mulatta; assembly: GCF_049350105.2. Lineage (NCBI taxonomy): Eukaryota > Metazoa > Chordata > Mammalia > Primates > Cercopithecidae > Macaca > Macaca mulatta. The sequence goes on along the minus strand of NC_133426.1, from coordinate 120,907,771 downwards.
GTTTCGTTCTTCCAAGAAGCACATATCAAGATGCAATTAGATATGAAAGAAAATAACTGGATCCTTTGAGGGATAAATGGAGAGGAAACAGGATAGGCAGAGAGAGTCTTCCAGCGGTGAAACAGTTATGACATCTATGAAAAAGAATGGAAAGGAAGAAGGATTTGGTAGGAAAAGTTTCAGAGAACAGTGCAGTTGTAAGACGATTTTGGCCAGGCTTATGAGGAGTCAACGAGTCAAAATTTCCCATTAATGGAATCACACGTCAGATAGGAAAGGGGTTGCAATGGCACCACTGCCATGTTCAGTCACTGGCCATGAACAGTCCGGGGGAGGTATGGCCTTGGCACTAACATGATGGTGGATCCGGACAAGTAGCAGCTGGGGGTATCACTCAACTGTGCTCCACACAGAAAGAAAGCTAACTGGTGCATTTTCATGGTTGCCACAATCTAGCACACCTAGAATCACATTCCACAGGGTCACTTGTTTTTTGTAAAGCATAGAACTTATTAAACAGATTAAAGGTAGACAAGAGCAACAAATAATTTCTAGCTGTAAATATGAATTACCGAAAAAAACAAAACTGCACTGGCAATCATTAATATGTGAGTAGGGTTTACATAATTATAAGGAGAAGTTTAATCTAGTTAAAAAAAAAAAAGTCGCTTAAACCCCACCATGCATGCAATAAAATAAAATTACTATTGACTCAAAAATTTATTATTCAGTAAAAGAAAAGTTGTTGCTTAAAAAATAGTGATGATAAATGTATAGATTCTACTATTTAGGGATGGGAAAAGTAAATAATAAGACTGTGTCTTTATCCACAGGGGGGAAAAAACAATTTCACTGTTTAAACACCTCTTTAAAAGACAGAAGAAATAGCAACCAGAATAAATAAGTGTTATATTTTATTCAAATTTAGGAACTTTTTTTTCTTCAAAAGATACCATCCAAAAAGTGAAAACACATCCCACAAAATGGAAGAAAATATTTGTGAATCACAGATCTTATATAAGGGCCTTGTATAAGAACTCTTATACCTCAATACTAAAGATACATATAACCCAATTTTAAAGTAGGCAAAGAATCTGAACAGACATTTTTCTAAAGGAGGTATACCTGACTAGTAAGCACATGAAAAATGCTCATTACTCATCAGGGAAGTGTAAATTAAAACCAAAATGAAACACTTCACATTCACTATGATGGTTATAATCAAGAAGGTTTATAATAACAAGTGTTGGTGAAACATGGAGTAGTTGGAACTCTTACACACTGCTGGTCACTTTGGAAATTCCTCAAATGATTAAATATAGAGTTATCCTATGAAGCAACCATTACACTCCTTGGTATTTACTCAAGAGAAATGAAAACATATGTTTTAAAAATTGTATATGAAGTAATCTTAGCAGCATATTTGTAATAGCCAAAATTTGGTAAAAATAAGTCAAATTTCTATCAACTGATGAAAGGATAAATAAAATGTGGTAAAATCCATGCCATGGAATATTATTCAGTCTTAACAAAAAAATGAAGTATTGATACATGTTATACATGGCTGAACCTTGAAAACATTATACTAAGTGAAAGAAGGCAATCACAAAAGTCCAAAAATGTCCAGAATAGGAAAATCTATGGAGATAGAAAGTAGATTTAGCTGTTGCCTAGCGATGAGGGATGTGAAAATGAGGGGTGATGGCTAAAGGGTACAGTGTTTCTTTTTGGGGTAATGAAAATATTCTAAAATTGATTGTGGTGATAATTGCACAGCTCTGTGAACATAGTAAAAATTATCCAATTGTACATGTTAAATGGGTAAATTTTATGCATGAGTTATAGCTTAACAAAGCTTTTATTAAAAAAGACAGTGGCAACAGCAAACTGATTTGTGATTACAGAGAATCCTAAGTATAACCCATTACAAATACGATACCAAGATGTTAGTAACACACTTATTAATTCTGCATAATAGGATATGTTTTATTTAGCTGTTGTGAGGTGAGTTCAAATGATTACTGAGTGTAATGTGTTCATATGGACATTTCACCTCAGAAATGCAATTACATTTAGAAAAGCCATTAGCAATATTAAACAAGTTTCAATGAACTCAACATTCAGTAATTATACTAGAAAAGCAATACATGTTATCAAAGCAAAAAGAATCCTTGGTTCTGTGCAAAAAGTAGAAATCTTTCCATAAAATGAGACATAAAAAAGGGCATAACAGTAATTAAAATCTCTACACTCAGGGCACCTAAAAGTACAACAATGTTTAAGTGAGTCTGATACACTTTATTGTCGTGCTATGATAGATATACACCGGTTCAGAGTGTATAAAGATATATAAACAAAAGCATTTAAATGAAAAATTGTTTAGGAAATATTGTATTAAATTAATACATAGATATGTTAGCTCTTATTAATTTTAAAAGGTTAATTTGGTTAATTTTTAAAGGTTATATTTTTGTCTAAATAAAAATGTTTTCACTGTAAAACCTGTTCTCTACTTGTATTTTTTGTTCAGGGGATATCATTGGCTAGTTATAGAAAACAAATTTTCAACCTCTGTTATATTGCATATCTCTAATATCATTGATATAGAATCACAAAACAAAGTTGTCAGTGATTAACAAATTTGTAAAATTATACACGACACATGTTAATTTTAACTCATATTCAAATATTAGTTGCAGGTGAAAAAGTATCCAGGTCCCAAGTTATAGCATTAGATGAGAAACTGAATCAGCTGAGACAAAACCATATAGTAGCAACACTGGAATAGGATTCAGGAGATTGTTACTAGTTCAAGATCTAACGTGTATAATTTCCATGAAAAACCAATGCCTCTTCTCTGGCTGTCTCATGTTTTATGTGTCAAATGACAAAGTTTTTCTAGATGATTTCAAAAGACCTTTCCTCTGTGACAGATACTAAAGATGCTCACTAAGATGTCTGCTTTTTTTGCCCCTCAGGACCCACAAAGCTAGGTGTGTGCTTGCTTTGGCCAATGAAATGTGTGTAGAAGTGATATGTGCCACTTACGGAGAGATGCATTTAAAAGCTTGTGGCCAATATTCTGTGCTCTCCCTTTTCCTGCTGAAGCTACCAGCGATGTTACAGATTTTAAAGTCTCCATTACCCTGGACCCCTGAGTGAAAATGATGTGGAGCAGAGACCCACCCCTGTGAACACATAATTGGCATGCAGTAAAAGCAAGAAGCATGTACCTTGATCTTTGTAAGCCACAGAGAGTTGGAGGTTGTTTGCCCCTTATGGCATAACCTAGCCTTTCTTGACTTATACAAGTGTTAGTACCAGAAGTAGAGTGCTGCAACAACAACAGCAATAACAACAAAACAACAAATCCCTGTGATAAACAGCATTAGCTTTAAAGCCCATAATATTTGGCAGAGAAAACTGCTATCTGAGGCTGGAAAGATGGGGATGCCTTGACAAAACATTTGCCAAACTGGTCTTCGGTTATAGATTCAAAGGCAGTTCATGTACCTAGTGAACTTGCAGTTTCACAAGCAAGAGATTGGAAAGAAGAATATTAGTAGCAGTAGTTATCTGCTTTAGGCAGTATTTGACAAGAAAAAAAAAAGAGCCTAGAAAAAGAAAAAAATAAGAAAATAAGAGAATTAGAAATTGGAGGTATTACAAAGCTGGAAAAAGTAACTACCTCTTGGGAGAGAAACAATAGGAGTTGAAATTAAGAGAGGTTTTAAAATATTAAATCCAAGTAAAACTGATCCTTGAGGCAAATATCAAATTAAAGATAAACCTCCACACTTACAGTTAAATTCTGCAGATGGATTTAGGTGCCTCAAAATAAAGGTAAAATTAAGAGTGTTGTGACCAGTAAAACTTTTTCATGGAATAAAATGGCTCCAGCAAAAAAATTTAAGAGAATGTGTCTCATGCTGATACCCTACAGGTTTAAGAAACTGGCCATAGATTCAATAGATACAAATAGAAGTTTTAAAGCCAATAAATATAGTATTTCTAGAAATTATGTTTTGAACAGAACTGTTGTTAAGTATTTGGCAAGTGAAACTGACTAAAGTAAAATAGATAAGAAGCCTACTGAGTTTTAGAGAGTTACATTGCCAATTGAAGCATGCCACTATGACTATTACGATTTAAAAGGAAACTTGGGTCCCCAGCTATGTATACAGATTAAATTGGTTAAGAAATCTGTTCAAGACACTTCTCAAAAGAAGACATTTATGCAGCCAACAGACACATGAAAAAATGCTCAACATCACTGGTCATCAGAGAAATGCAAATCAAAACCACAGTGAGATACCATCTCATACCAGTTAGAATGGCAATCCTTAAAAAGTCAGGAAACAACAGATGCTGGAGAGGATGTGGAGAAATAGGAATGCTTTTACACTGTTGATGGGACTGTAAACTAGTTCAACCATTGTGGAAGACAGTGTGGCGATTCCTCAAGGATCGAGAACTAGAAATACCATTTGACCCAGCCATCCCATTACTAGGTATATACCCAAAGGATTATAAATCATGCTACTATAAAGACACATGCACACGTATGTTTATTGCGGCACTATTCACAATAGCAAAGACTTGGAACCAACCCAAATGTCCACCAGTGACAGACTGGATTAAGAAAATGTGGCACATAAACACCATGGAATACTATGCAGCTATAAAAAATGATGTGTTCATGTCCTTTGCAGGGACATGGATGCAGCTGGAAACCATCATTCTCAGCAAATTATCACAAGGACAGAAAACCAAACACCACATGTTCTCACTCATAGGCGGGAATTGAACAATAAGAACACTTGGACACAGGAAGGGGAACATCACACACCGGGACCTGTCATGGGGTAAGGGACAGGGGCAGGGATAGCATTATTAGAAATACCTAATGTAAATGATGAGTTAATGGGTACAGCAAACCAACATGGCACATGTATATATATGTAACAAACCTGCACGTTGTGCACATGTACCCTAGAACTTAAAGTATAATAATAAAAATAAATATTAAAAAAGAAGAAATCTGTTCATCTCTTTAACCGTACCTAAACATGTCATCCAATTCATATATGGCAAATTCTATAGGGTATAACCAGTGATAATAGAGAAGAATGGACTGAGAGGCCTTTCATAGAGAGCAGGATTATCCCTGTTCAAGTCTTGCTTTGGAATATGAAGTGTGAATAATCCAAGTTTGTAGGTTTTTGTATAATCAAGTGGAAAACACATAAGAACGCTCAATAAATATTTAAGATTTCACGAACGTGGACACAGGAGACAATTTCCAGGCTTTTGATGATTACCCCGAGGCGAAAAATATATCCTTAGACATTTTAGTTAAAATATGCTTCTTCTGACAATGTACAGATAGTTAATTCAATTCTAACCAGTAGAAATTCTAAGTTTTATTCTAATGAATGGCTTTTCCTTGCATGGAGTTTTTTGGCCCCAATTCTAAAAAAGGGTGCTTGAATTTGAGGTCATGGTGAGCTAAGTAATTTGGATTGATACTCCCACTGAAGACAACCAAACAATAGTTGATTAAAGCATAGAAATCATCTGCTTGGAAGTACTTACAAACCAGCAAAATAAAGAGAATTATTAGCTTTAAAGGATTTGGGATTTGAGATAGTATGGAAGATTTGAAGGTGGGTGGACATATAGAGCCATTTTTTTTCCTATAGCAGAACCGACAAACTATGTGTTGCATGTCTTATCCATCTCATCTCATTTCCTTCAATACTGTTTTACTGTAACTTAGCCACATTCATTTGTTTATGTGTTGTCTATGGCTGCTATCATGCTTCAACAGCAGAGGTAAGTAGGTATGGCAAAGACCTATGGCCTGCAAAGCTTAAAATATTTACTCATTGACTATTAAAGTATTGGAGGATTCCAGAAGAGGCTGTCTGAGATGCCAGGCAGCACTTTTGAATGATTTTCAGGTTTAAGAAGATAAGGTTTAGAGTCCAGCACCCACCAATGTGCAGACAGGCCATCTCATTTCCTAAAATTAGATTGAGACTATCTCAAATTGCAAGTGCTGACCAGCATTCAGCAGAAGCAAATATATATCCTTTTTAGTGAGAGATTGTTTCTGCAAACAATTGTGTGAATACAATGCCTAGAAAAAGTTTAAAATATCAAATGCAAATGAAGACAAAGTTATATGAACAAAAATTAGCAGAAACAACAAACAATAGATACAGACCAAAATGGGCTCCAGAGACATACCTACAAATCCATCCAAGGGACTTGATATTAGTGGACATTTTTCATATCATCAGTTCATCAAATTTCTTTAAAAGACTTTTAAATCAACTAGTGGGATGATTGACTAGTAAGAGAAAATTGTGCTTTCTTCATAATATTTTAATATGCTGAATCATTGTCTATGTCATACCTATTCATCTCTTTCCTATTTCTGTATTTTTATAGTCATACAATGTATGTACTTCCCCAAATTAATGTAAACTAGGGATGCTGTTCCCTCTAATTCACTTACTGAAGAACCATCAAGAATACTGTCTCTAAAAGTGAATGACTGAAGTTTCCAGTGCCTGACCTAATAGCTGAAGTTTCAGATGGGCCAAAAAGATCAATCATTGTCTTTAAGTAGGCAATCAGAAACAAACTTTTATTCACATAAAATAAGTGTAGCTAAGTAAAGATACTAATGGACGCATGAGCATAAAGAAAACTGCCTAAAGGAAACACCATATCTGCTTGACAAGAGAGAAATGGGATTATCTAAAATCACACAGTATAAAAACTCAGTTGTTTTAAAGTGGTCCAAACTACCGCTAAATTTATCAGAGGGAAGTGAGGAGAGCCAAAAATAGCTCTGAAAAAGTGCTGATAGTGGGAACTTGCCATAGAGAGGTGTGGGGCAAGTGTCAGCCCAAGCCCTGAGTACTCAGCAGGGTGAGTCCAAGTTTCAGGGCATCAGCCTTAAGTTCAAGAAATGCTGTCCCAGACTAAGGGAGACATTCAGCAAGCATGAGACATTTCATCATAATTTTTCTGCATTTTATGTGCTCTGTCTCTCAGTTGGCACATCAATAGCTCTGACCTTTTAAAGTCATCCTTTATTGAGTCAGAGAAATGAAAGGCCAGTGAAATATTTAAGGAGCAATGGAGAAGAAAGCAAATGCTTTGCAGATGTGGTCCCCTTCCTTCTCTAACAATAGGCATTCTCTTTTAGCCCTGGCAAACAACTTAGGCAAATTTTTAAATCCATGAAAATAGTCAATTGCCGTCTACTGTCTCTCTGATTGCTTTCTTGATCTCTCCGATATTCTTTATATGTTAAAGACTTTAGCTACTTAAGAAGAATATGTAATATAAAAAGTGAATTAATTGTTATATTCTCAATTACTTAAATCATCTTAAACGAACACTTGAAGGTCTTGATAATTTGATTCTGAGCTACACGTTTAAATATACCCTGCACTGTTTTTGCATCTTTTTCTCAAAATGCATGTTGTCTTACTATCTCCCTGAGGAGAGATCTAAGTTCTCATTATTGATCTCGGTGGTCATCTGTTTATGTTTTAACTGATCCTTTTGCTTCATACTTGGAATGGTAAGTAGCATTATCATTCTGGTATTGCCTTGCTGATCATATCACTTCAATGTGCTTTGGTCTTTGGGTTTCAGTGTATCTTTTGGTAAACATTTAGCCTTGCTCCTGTCCCTCTACCTTATAAGGGAGAGAATATTTTACCCTTAATACAGATATTACTATAAGATATAAGAGACAGTAGAGGATAGTATTTACGTGTTTGGATTCTAGAAGGAGACTTCAGGGGTTCAGATCCTACTACTAATATTTATTAGCTGTGTAACGTCAAGCAATTTATTTTAGTCAGTTGCTGGGCAGTTGGATTATTTTCAATTTTTGGCTATCATGAAAATATATTTTAAACATTTGCATAAAATCTTGGTTTTCATTTATATTTGTAACAGAAAAGTAAAGATTGCATATGTTTATAGTATACAATATGATGTTTTAATGTATATATATATTGTGGAATGGTTAAATTTAGCTATTTAACACATGATTATGCCATGCCATTTTTGTGGTGAGAACATTTAAAATCTACTCTCTTAGTATTTTCAGATATACGATATATTGTTATTAACTATAGTCATCATGTTTTACAATAGATCTCTTGAAATTACTCCTTCATTCTAGCTGAAATTTTGTGTCTTTTGACCAGTATCTCCCCAGTCCAACCAATCTGGTAACCACCATTTTACTCTCTGTTTCTATTCTTTTTTTTTTTTTTTTAGATTCCATATATAAATAAGATCATGTGGTATTTGTCTTTGCATGCCTGGCTTATTTGACTTAATCTAAAGTCCTCTTGGTTCATTCATATTATTGCAAATGATAGGATTTGCTTCTTTTTAACGGCTGAATAGTATTCCATCAAGTGTATATACCATATTTTCATTATGTTAAGTGAAATAAGCTAGGCATGGCAAGACAAATACTGGATGATTTCACTTATATGTTCGATCTAAAAGAGTTGACCTCATAGAAATAGAGAGTAAAATGGTGATTATCAGGGCTGGGGAAGGAGTGGAGATATATTGGTCAAAGAATATAAGATTTCAGTTATATAGGAGGAATAAGTCTAAGAGATCTATTGTATAACAACATAGTGACTATAGTTAATAATAATGTACCGTATTCTTGAAAACTGCTAAGAGAGTAGATTTTAAGTGTTCTTACCTCAAAAAGAATAAGTATGTGAAACAATGCATATGTGAATTAGCTCAATTTAGCCATTCCACAATGTACACTTGATCCCTGAATAGCATGAGTTTCAACTGTGAAGGTCCACTTACATGTGACTTTTTTTCAACAAAATGCAGATCAAAAATACATTATTTGTGGGATGGCAAACCCACATATGGAGAGCTGACTTTTCCTGTACACAGGTTCCGCAGAGCTAATTATAGGACATGAGTTGTGCAGGTTTTGGTATGGGATGGTGATGTTTCTGGAACCAATTCCCTGAAGAAGCTTAGAGAGGACTGTATACATATTTCAAGACAAGATATTGTATATGATAAATATATACAATGTTTATTTAACAATTGAAACATTTTTAAAGTTAAAAAAGGCTTTATATGAAAAATTCACACCTAACATCATACTCAATGGTGAAAGACTGAAAATTTTTTCCCTAAGATTAGGAACAAGACAAAGATGTTCATTTTTACTGCTTCTATTCAACATTGTACTGGAAGTTCTAGCCACCATAATTAGGTAAGAAAATAATTAAATTTCAAATTGAAAAAGAAGTGACATTACCTCTGTTCATAGATGACATGGAGTTATATATAGAAAATTCTAAAAAATCCACAAAAAAACTGTTAGTGCTAATAAACGAGTACAGCAAAATTGAAGGGTACAAGATAAACATGCAAAAACTCTGTTGTGTTTTCATACATCAACAATGAGTAATTTGAAAAGAAAATTAAGAAAATTCTATTTATAATAACATCCAAAAGATTAAAATACCCAAAAATAAATTTAATCAAGGAGGTGAAAGATATATACACTGAAAACCACACAATACTGCTGAAAATAATTAAACATCTACATAAGTGGGAAGATATTCTAGGCTAATGGGTTGGAAAGCTAAATGTTGCTATGATGGAAATACTCTTTAAAGTGACCTACAGATTCAATGTAATTAATCTCTATGAAAAAGCAAACGATTTCTTTGGAGAAATGATTAAACTGATCCTAAAATTTATACAGTACCCTGAGAGCCAAATTAATCTTGAAAAAGAACAAAGTTGGAGAACTCACACTTTCCAATTTCAAAACATAGTACTAAGGTATGGTAATTAAGCCAGTCAGTACTGAGATAAAGATAGATCTATAGAAAAATGGAATAGAATTGAGAGCCCATAAATCCATAAATAAACTCATACATCAATAAGCAATTGATTTTTTGACATGAGTGCCAAGACCATGAGTGCCAAGAACATTTGATAGGGAAAGAATAGTTTCTTTGACAAATAGTGATGAGACAACTAGATAGCCACATGCAAAATAATGAATTTTAATCCCTATCTCATACCATATCCAAAATTTAACTCGAAATGGATCAGCCACCTACATTTAAGGATTAAAACTATGTAATTCTTAGAAGAATACATAGGGATAAATCTTCTTGATCTTAGATTTGGCAGTGGTTTCTTAGATATGAAACTAAACCCACAAGCAATGAAAGAAAAAAAAATGGATCTATTGAACTTCTTCAAAATTAAACCTTTTGTGCATCAAATGACACTATCAAGAAAATGTAAAGACAACCCACTGTATGGGGAAAATACTCACAAATTACATATCTCATCAAAGTCTTATCCCATGATACATATTCCAGAGAAGATATACAAATGTCTACCAAGCATCTGAAAGAATACTCAATGTTAGTAGTCATTAGGAAAATGCAAGTTTGTATCAAAACATCGTATGTATCCCATAAATATGTACAACTACTATGTATGCATAATAATTATAAAGAAAATACAAAGAGAAAACACAAACAATAAATTCTGGCAAGGATCTAGAGAAATTTACACTCTCATACATGACTGGTGGGAGTGTAAAATCATGTACCTGCTGTGAGGAACAGCTTGGTGGTTCCTCAAAAATTTGCACAAAATTATCATATGACCTAGCAATTTTACTCCTAGGCCTATACCCAAAAGAATTGAAAGAAGACGTTCAAACTAATATTTGTAAATGTTGTATACCTGCACTATTCATAATAGCCAAAAGGTGGAAACAATCCAAATGTGAAACAACTGATGAATGGATAACAGTATGTGACATATTCATGTAATGGTATATCATTCAGCTGTAAAAAGAAGTGATACATGTTACAACAAGGAAGTACCATGAAAACATTATGCTGAGTAAAAGTAGCTAGACGTAAAAAGCCACAAATTGTATGAATCCATTTATGTGAAATATCCAGCAGACTAGTAGTACCCAGGAGCTGGAGAAGGGAAAAATAGAGAATAACTGTTTAGTAGATACGAGATTTTCTTTTTTGGTGGTGGAAATGTTCCTGAACTACACAGTGGTGATGGTTAAACAACATTATGAGTTTACTAAATACCACTGAATTGTACACTTTAAAAGGGTTTAAATGGCAAATTTTATGTTATGTGTATTTTGCCACAGTCATAAAACAAAGTCAAAAAAAAGTAGCTCTCATATGATATGCTCATATTATTTAAATATTCATATTCCAGAGCTTATATTTGTTACTGGTAGTAAGAGTAGTCTTATACAAGGTAACACTGCCATTACTGGAAACAGAACATGATCTGTGACACTGTAATCTTCGTCTAGTACTTTTAATCTGTGTCTGTTACTGTGACTCCCTGTACCTAGATTTCAAGAGCTAATTCTTTCTCTTGTTGGAACACATTTGTTGGTTTCTGGAAGATTCCTCCACTGAGAAGCTCTTTTGACAGTTTTGAGTTGTGGGCAATACTTTTCCTCCCTGACTCTTTATGACTACTTTTAATTCAATCCCTAGATTCTGGCTCAGTGTTCATTGTTTAGGGTCACCGACAGTGCTGTCAATGAGCAGAGTCAGTTTCAAGACAATTCAGTTGTGTTTGCTTCCAGATGATACATAACTGTTCTATGGTACTTATTTACTTTTGCCCTTATTTAAGTGAAGTTCACTCTGAACACTTTCCCCTTGTCTCCCTCAACTCTTTAACCATAGGCTTATCAGGTCAAACTTTCATTCCTTTAGTCTTTTTTTCAAAACTGATTTTTTTTGCCTTCCCTTATGTGACTTGGCAATGGGTGCTTTCTATTGGCTGATCCACATAAAAAATACCTTATGACCATTTTACAATATGTTAGTATTGTTTGGTGTACCATCTTACTTTAGCATGTTAGGCTACTTGACCTTTATTTTGTTGTTCTTTTAACTTTTAAGTCTTTACTGAAACTCTGAACCCATAGAAAAAGTCATACTTAACAGCCTGCTTTGTTAATAAAAATCTTCCCTTGGTATTTTTTTTATCCCCAAATTTTGTTTTCTTTTTGTTATGAGTGTTGTTTAACTGTTGCTCTGCTTCTCTTATCTTGAATTTTTACAGTCATCACTCTGTATAGCAAACTAAGAAACTTCCTTAAAATTCACCCTTCCCAACAGATTACAAAGTATTGTAAATAACAATTTCCCCTTGTAAAAATAATTTCTCTCTAACAATTCTATCTCTATGGTTTTTTAAATTAGAAAATGATAGCATCTGGGCAAAGTATCGCAAAGAAGGCTCTTCCTTTAGAAATAATATATTCCATTTTTCTCTGCCTGCTTTCAGTTTATAAATACCTTATCTGACAAATAAAAAACAACTGACAAATTTATCATGCATACTAAAAAATACCTGTGGCCTTTTTATAAACTGTTGCCATTCCAAGAATAAAGTTAACTTTTGGTATTCTAAAGTCTTTATCGGTCTCTGTGCTCATATCCCCTTATGCCAAATCAATGTAAAAAGCTCGTTACACACTGCTGTTAGCATTTTGCTTTGGAGAAAGAATCAGGATAAGAAGTGACAATGTGATTTACTTCATGCTGCATAGAAAACTCACTAACGGAGCCAGCATGGCGTGCTCTGTGATTCCCAGTAAATACCATCATCCAAGCTAAATTGTGCTACCTGTGAAACTTGAATAAAAACCAAACACTGTCTGATAATTCTTTGGAACTATTTTCTAACTATAAAAAAAGAACAGCGTTTCTTTACTTCCACTTTTCTTATTTCTTTTGCACCGAGTTATGACAGTCAATCTTATGATCTACTTTGCCCTTCAGAAATGTGATTTCTATATTTCTTTTTGCCTCCTGAAGAAACTGCTTAATGTGACTCAAAAAAAAATGTGTAAAATGATTAAGGCAATATTCTGTAATCATGTACATCATTACAATTCATTTAATGAAAGAAATACACGAAGCTATAACATTAGATATCCCATACAACACATTTAATGGAAATGGTAAAATTTATGAAGGCTGACAGCAAATCTGTCTTCCACCACACACACACTCAGGCCAAGTAAAAGAAGGGGGAAAAGCAGCAGCAATTTCAGTTTCAAGTGACTGCGAGTGCCTTAGGCGTTTTGGTGATCTTTAAGTATACTGTCGGTCAAATAAATCTCTAAGCAGCACGACTAGACTGTACAATAAGCTTTATTCGAAGATTTTCCCAGATTCATCCCATCATCCATGAATGGTTGTATAACACATCTACAACATGAAAGACAGAACAACATATTTCAGAGCATCATGATGAATTCAATGTTATTTAACCTGGAGAGTTTGAGATGATCTTATCTAATGGTTTCTATGCTCCACTGCACATCAATATTAGCTGAGGGATCTTTTAAAAATCTGGATGCCTATGCCCATTCCTGGTGATTTTGACTCATTCTGGTCAAGGAGGAGGGAGGAGGTTAGGTTAGGACACCACTGCTTTAGTATGAACTCTATTTTAGTTTGTGATGAAACGGACCTAGAAAGGGGATTCTACATACCAAAGGTCACAGTAGCAATGCTAACACTCCTAACTATGATCATGGGCCTGTGTGTCTCCATCTTTTTGGTACCAAGTCTTTTTATGAAAATTATTAGGAAGTAAAACAATAATCAATAATAACTAACATTTCAAAGTAAACTAAATGCCATGAAGACAAATTAATCAATGTGAGTATAATTTTAGAGGAAACATTATTTTATATTAAAAAATATTTTTCCTTTGAAAATATAATGTGAATTGGTCTATATAGGCTTTCTTACCACAAGCGCTCCTATAATAGATATTGGGGAAGATTACTTTAAGATAAAGCCTGCTGCTGTACATTTCTTTCTCTTTCTCTTTCTCCTAACAAAAATACAGTAGGTGAATTAATTCTGCTTCTCAGTTTATTGTACATATTTATCCTTCTTTCATTGGAATGCTTTATCCTGTTATTTATTTGTTTATTCTCTTTTATCTTCACTCCAAATTCCCATTATCCCCATAGGCAGCCACTGGTTAAATTATGTTTTTTGTGAGAATGTTCTCAACAATCTTTTAACTTTGTATGCAGTGTACAGAAGTCATTAATTTTGAATTGACTTGATATCAATTTGCTGCCTTATAGTTTACGATTTTGAGATTGCATTTCAGACAACCTTCCCTGCTCCTAGGTAACAAGGTTTTTAAAGATATATTCATGGTAAATACATAGTTAACTTTGATATTATAATCCTCAATAGGTACAACTTTATATTAAGTGTTAAGCAGAGGTCTAGTTTCATTTATTTCAATTTGGTGAGCCAGTTTCCCCAACATCATGTATTAAAAAAATTCATCCTTTCTTCATCGGTTTATAGTGTTCCCATTATCTTATAAGTTTATACACACACATATCACATCACATCATATCACACCAGTCTGCCTCTGAGTGCTCAACTCTTCTCCATTGGTAGTTTTTCCCATTTGGTGGATACCACAGAACTTTTTTAAAATTACTAAGGTTTTAAAATATATATTGATATCAAGTAAGGCATATCTTCCTTCATTACTTTTTAAAATTCAGATAAAGGTCTTTACTCCTCCATATAAATTTTGTCTTAAGTTTATCATGTTGCTCAAAAAAATCCAACTAAAAATTTAAAGTGGATTTATTTAAATTTATAGATCGATTTAGAGACATTATCATTATTAGACTATCAAATTATCCCATTGAAGAACATGGGATACCTCTTTTATTTTTATTTTCTAAATTTAATTTATTTTTAACTTCTATTAAATTCAGGGGCACAGGTGCAGGTTTGTTACATAGGTAAACTTGTGTCATGGAGGTTTGTTGTCTGGATTATTTTATAACCTAGGTATTAAGGCTAGTAGCCATTAGCTGTTTTTCCTGATCCTTTTCCTCCTTCCATCCTCCACCATCCAAAAGGCCCCAGTGTGTGTCTTTCCCCTCTACTTGTCTATGTTTTCTCATCATTTAGCTTCTCACTCATAAGTGGGAGCTAACGTGGCTCTTTTATTAATTTAAATTAATTTTAAAAATGCAGATCTTTTATTAATTTAAATCTTTTGCTATGTCCTTTATTATTGTTCTGAAGTTTTCATCAGAGAGGTCTTTTATATTCTTTTTTAATTCCTAGTTACTTAACTATTTTTGTTGCTATTGCAAATTCATTTTACTTTTGTTATATATTCTAGTTGCTTATTTCTATTATAAAAATACTATTGATTTTGTAGGTTGCTCTTAAAATTGGCAAATCCTTTTTTCCATACTCTTATTAGTTCTAACAGTACTTTATTAATTCTGTATTCTTTCCTTATTTATTTCTACAATACGAAACCGTTCCTTTTCTTAAAGGAAATGGTATGCTCATCAGCCATCAATATTTCTCCTTCCTAGGGCAAAATATTAGATTTGTAGAGATTTTATTCATTATTTCTTCGAACACATTTGTTGAGCAGTTATTATACTCCAGAAACTATGAAGAGAATACAATGGTGAGCATGACCAACATTGTTGCTCTCCTAATGAAGCATACAACTCAGTGGGGAAAACAATCAGGTAAGCAATTACAATACATTAGGTTTTACTAACATAAAAGAAGTAAGGGTTCTGTAATGGCATATCACAGGGGGACAAGTAACTTAGCTTAAGAAATCTGGAAAGGATACTTGAAGGAAGTGTTTCAGCTAATATATGATGGTTGAATAATGATTATCTAGCCAAAGATGAAGGAAAAGAGTATTATATGCAATACAAATTTCCAGGAGATCATGGAATTTATAGCAACTCAGTGAATTTTCTTATGACAGCAGTGCAGACTGTGAAAGGATATTTGCACAGGATAAAAGTGATGTGACAAAAAGGGGCCAGATCATTGCCTAGACAGTGTCTAGTAAGGAGTTTTGTCTTTAGAGCAATGGACAGCTGTTGAAATACTTTTGGCAAAGAATTGACATGATTACATTTATAATTTGATATTTGAATTATTCTCATTTAAAGTACATAATGTGACTTGTAGCAACTCTCCTTTCTGCAACAATTTTTCAATTAAAAATATAAGGATTATGGTGTTTGCCTAAGCCTATATAACAGAATGATTAAACAAAAAGAATGTTATTACATCATAAAACAAGATGAACAGATACAGAATGTCTTCAGGGTTAGTAAATTCAGTAGCTAAACAACTTCAAAGTCTATGTTAGCTTCTTTGCAAATTGTTTTTTAATTTTTAATTTTTGTGGGTACATAGTAGGTGTATATATTTCTGGGTCACATGAGATATTTTGATACAGGCATGCCATGCATAATAATCACATCAAGGTAAATGGGGTATTTGACATCTTAAGCATTCATCCTTTATGTTACAAACAATCCGATTATATTCTTTTAGTTGTTTTTAAATGTACAATTAAGTTATTGACTATAGTCACCTTATTGTGCTATCAAATACTAGGTATTATTCATTCTTTCCAGCTACTTTTTTTCCACCAATTAATCATCCCCACCTCCTTCTCCTACCTGCCCACTACCGTTGGCCAACCTCTGGTAACCATGCCTCTACTCTCTATCTCCATGAGTCCAGTTGTTTTGGTTTTTAGATCCCACAAGTAAATGACAACATACAGTGTTTTTCTTTCTATTCCTGGCTTATTTTACCTAACATAATGACCTCCAGTTTCATCCATGTTGTTGTAAATGACAGGATCTCATTTTTTTTATGGCTGAACAGTACACCATTGTGTGTAAGTACCACATTTTCTTTATCCATTCATCTGTTGATGGACACAGGTTGCTTCCAAATCTTGGCTATTGTAAACAGTGCTGCAACAAACATGAGAGTGCAGATATCTCTTGTATATATTGATCTCCTTTCTTTTGAGTTCAAGCCTACCAATGAGATTGCTGGATCACACAGTAGCTGTATTTTTAGATTTTTGAGGAACCTCCAAACTGTTCTTCATAGTGATTGTATTAATTTACATTCTCAGTAACAGTGTATGAGCATTCCCTTTTCCCCACATTCTCACCACCATTTGTTATTGCTTACCTTTTATATAAAAGCTATTTTAACTGGGGCTAGATAATATCTTTTATTATAGTTTTGATTTGCATTTCTCTGATGACCAGTGATTTTGATAACCTTTTCATATGACTGTTTGCCATTTGTACGTCTTCTTTTGAGAATTGTCAAGTTGTCTTTTGCCCATTTTTTTTTTTTTTTTTTTTTTTTTTTGAGACGGAGTCTCGCTCTGCTGCCCAGGCTGGAGTGCAGTGGCCGGATCTCAGCTCACTGCAAGCTCCGCCTCCCGGGTCCACGCCATTCTCCTGCCTCAGCCTCCCGAGCAGTTGGGACTACAGGCACCCGCCACCGCGCCCGGCTAGTTTTTTGTATTTTTTAGTAGAGACGGGGTTTCACCGTGTTAGCCAGGATGGTCTCGATCTCCTGACCTCGTGATCCGCCCGTCTCGGCCTCCCAAAGTGCTGGGATTACAGGCTTGAGCCACCGCGCCCGGCCCTTTTGCCCATTTTTTAACCGAATTAGTAGATTCTTTTCTACAGAGTTGTTTGAGCTCTTTATGTATTATGATTATTAGTCCCTTGTCAGATAGATAGTATGCAAATAGTTTCTCCCATTCTGTGGGTTGTCTCTGTTTACTTTGCTATACAGATGCTTTTTAACCTGATGGTATTCCATTTGTCCATTTTTGCTTTGGTTGCCTGTGCTTGTGGGGTATTACTCAAGAAATTTTTGCCCAGACCAATGTTCTTGAGAGTTTCACCAGTGTTTTCTTATAGTGGTTTCACAGTTTAGGTCCTAGGTTTAAGACTTTAATCCATGTTGATTTATTTTTGTATAGGGTAAGAGATAAGGGTCTAGTTTCGTTCATCCACGTAAGACCATCCAGTTTTCCCAGCACCATTTATTGAAGAGACTGTCTTTTCCCCAGTGTATGTTCTTGGCGCCTTCATCAAAAATGAGTTCACTGTAGATGTAGGGATTTTTCTCTGGGTTCTCTATTTTGTTCCACCAATCTACGTGTCTGTTTCTATGCCAGTACCATGCTGTTTTGGTTACCATAGCTCTGTAGTATAAATTGAAGTCAGGTAATGTGATTCTCCTTGGTTTCGTTCTTTTTGCTCAGGATAGCTTTGCCTACTGTGAGTTTTTTGTGGTTCCATGCAAATTTTTGGATTGTTTTTTCTTATTTTTATGAAGAATGTCATTGTTGTTTTGATAGGGATTGCATTGAATCTGCAGATAGCTTTGGGTAGTATAAACATTTTAAAAATATTTATTCTTCTAATTCATGGACATAGAATATCTTTCTATTTTTGATGTTGTCTTTAATTACTTTCATCAGTGTTTTATAGTTTTCATTATAGAGATATTTTACTATGTTGGTTAAGTTAATTCTTTGGCATGTAATTTTATGTGTGGCTATTGTAAATGGGATTAATTTTAAATTTCTTTTTCATATTGTCCACTGTTGGCATACAGAAATGTACTGGATTTGTATGTTGATTTTGTATCCTACAACTTAACTATATTTGTTTATAGGTGCTGATAGTTTTTTGGTGGAGTCTTTATGGCTTTCCAAATATAGGATCATATCATCTGCAAACAAGGTGATTTGATATCTTCCTCTCTGATTTGAATGCCTTTGACATTTTTTCTTTTGTCTGATTGCTCTAGCATGGACTTCCAGTACTGTGTTGAATAACACTGGTGAAAGTGGACATCCTTGTTGTTTTTCAGATCTTAGAGAAAAGGCTTTCAGTTTTTCCCCATTCAATATGATACTTGTTATGGGTCTGTTGTATATGTCTTTTATTATATTGAGGTATGTTTCTTCTACATCCAGGTTTTTTAGGGTTTTTATCATGAATGGATGTTGAATTTAATCAAAGGCTTTTTTGGCATCAATTTAAATGACCATATGGTTTTCATCCTCCATTCTGTTGATATGATGTATCACATTGATTGATTTGCATATGTTTAATTATCATTACATACCTGGGATAAATCCCATTTGGTCATGATGGATGATCTTTTTAATGTATTGTTGAATCCAGTTTGCTAGTATTTTGTTGAGGATTTTTGCAACAATATTCATCAGAGATATTGGTCTGTAGTTTTGTTGTTGTTGTTTTTCATGTATCTTTGTCTGGGTTTGCTGTCAGGGTAATACTGACCTTGTAGAATGAGTTTGAAAGTGTTCCCTTCTCCTCTAGTTTTCGGAAGAGTCTGAAATTTTGTTGTTTCTAAATTTACAGGATAAGTGAAGCTCGCACAATACTGTTCAAAGGCAGAGTTTCTCCTCATGGGTGTATTTTTTTATCAGGGAAGAAAGTCATTTGAGACATTCCTTTAGACACATCAACCAGTGACATCATCTCATTGCCTAGTGCTGGATCACGTACCCGTTCAACGAATGACCAACCACAGAATGACCATCATAATCTTAGATCAATCAAACTTCAACCTCTGGGACTATAGAGGGAGGCATGTAGGCCATCTTATCTGAGTGCAAAAAACAGAACTCTCTCAGCAATAAAGAAAGGAAGTAGGGGCGGATTTGGGGTAGGCAAACAATAGTGTCTGCTGTACTGTACAGTGGCTAGAAGACTTTATGTAGTCTAGCCCATGCTATTCTTCTGTCCTCATATTCTGCCCTTACTCGTTGTAGCAAGGATGTTATCATCCAAACAAATTCCCTTTTGTTTGGTAGTTACCTTTTGAGTCAGAAGTGGGAAACTTAAGATGGGGGCTGTTTTATCATGCCCTTTCTAAAACTCCTCGCTGTATTAATCTCATTCACATTCTCTTTCAATTTAACTTAATATCTCATATTGGTAAAGTGTGTTGTGTATTTACAGGCCTTCTCATATAGTACCTCATCTGATTCTTCACAAGCGCTATAAAGTTGGCAGAGGAGCCCAGAGTGGTCATCTCTATTCAGAATTGTCCAAATGTCTTCTGGATCAAAAATTACTTCACTCAACTGTGAGTCCTCAGATACTGGTTTATGAATTCTTTCAAGTTATCATCTACTATTAACTGTGATCATACTCTCATTTCTTTCATTTGAGAAGCACTGTACAAAGTAATAACAGGGTATGATTTGGACAAAAGAGCTAAAGGAAACTGTTGAAAAAGAATAAATTAGGTTGGGAGGAAAATATAAGCCAAATCATGCCTGAATCTCAGTGCTCTGGCTGTAGGAAATCTGAGCCCACAGTCCAGTTAAGCCAGCTATTTGCATAAACCTCAGCAGGAAACTCCAGAATGGCTTTGCACCTGCTCCAAAATATTGACAAATGGAATTTTTTTGAAACAGGCAAACCAGGGAGCATTGGAATTAGTCTTCAGAGGATCACTCATGCCTAGCTAGTTTGCAGGACAATGACAATAAGCCCAGATGGTCTGCATACTGTGTTGTCTATATTGTACCGTACGGCTGTGGATGCTGATATTAAAATATCCATTGGAACGTCAATTTTCATTATGTAAGTTCCTCCACTAAAAAGCAAAAACAGAAACCCCAAAATCCCCCTCCTAACTAAAAGCTAACTAGAATCAGATACTAAAATTATCATTATCTTTTATTATGAATTATATATTTTTTGTTTACCTCTTATTGCTTGAGGCATCACAATATGCTTACAGAATCAGACCTGAAAAGTAATTTTAATTCAAACACACCATCTGAAAGAAAATAATTTTCTTTATTTAAATGTCTATGCTTAAATGTTTATGTCTAAACATTTGTGCAGGAGTTTTATATTTTAATCTTTGCATGGAGGAAATTATTTTTGCTGTTTTATTTTTTTTCTCGATGACAGCATGGCTAATAGGGCATTCATATGGCTATAATTGACCTCAATCAGAAAGATGCAGTTAATACAGTGACTCTTATGTCCTGCTTCTTACCAGTGTGCTGCTCTGTGCCTCCAATTCCACTTCCGTCTCTACACATATTATCTACATTATATTTGAGTAGAAAGCTAACATACATTTTCCCTTTACCATTGGAGCAAAGGTTTTGAATTCTTTGTTTGATTTCAGAAAATTCATTTTTTTCCTAAAATTCAGTTATTTGAAGACCTATATTTTAAGGAGTGGAGTATTTAAAAGCAAAATATTCAATGGAACAGAATACTCTTTACAGACTGGGCCCATGGTTGGGTTCTACTACTTACTATCTGTTTGATCTTGGGCGAACTACTAAATTGACCTAAATTTTAGCATACTCAGCAGGAAAATGAAGATACACATATTTCTCTAAAAGGTTCAGTAATTGCATACTTACGAAGCATGTATCATGGTGCTGGACACATAGTGAGTCAGAATCATTGTTTACCCAGCTTATTATAAAAAGAAAACAAAACACTCAAAACCCATAAAAGGTAAAAGTTGTGCATATGCTGGGGAAAAGGTCATACCAAATCAAAAAGAGGTTCAAAACAATTTGTACAACATGATTCCATTTATTGTTAACTAAAACTCTGAAATAAAAAATAAAAAGGTAAATATACTTGAACTCATAATCATGAAAATCTCCCATGGTAAAGAGGCCCAACCCACTCACCTACCCCTAAGAGATGCATTATAGATTGGTAGAAACATTTTTAAACATATTTTCCAAATATTACAATGCATAAACACTTTATACAACTTGGTAATAAATTTAAAAACAGACTAACATCTCAGTAGAATTAAAGGCAGAAGCCATGAAGAGGTAATTTGTATAAAAGGAAGTAGAAATGCAGACATACAGCAAGTTGCTCAAACTTTGTTAGCAATTAGGGGATCTGTTGAATCCTGAATTCTCCTCCCTATACCACGGCCTTTCATGTGATGTCCACAGGGGAGGAAGTGTGATATCTATGTCATAATCCCCAGAATCTGTGACTATGACACTATATGGCAGAAGAAAGACTATTACTTTATATGGCAAAATATGTAATTAAGTTAACAATCTTGAGAAGAGTGTATCTTGGATTAGCCAGGTGGGCCCTAAATGCCATCACATGTATTTTTATGAGAGAGGCAGAGGGAACTGTGACACACAGAGGAAAAGGCAATGTGAACAAGGAACCAGAGATTGGAATGATGCAGCCACAAGCCCCAAAATACCAAGGAATGCTGACAGTCACCAGATGCTAGAGGAGGCATGGAAATTGTTCTTTCCTAGAGCCAGATGGAATGTGGCCCTGCCAACATCATGGTTTCAGAGTTCTGGCATCTAGAATTGTGAGAAAATAAATTTCTGTTACTTTGAGCCACTAAGTTTGTGGAAATTTGTTATGGCATCCCAGGAAACTAATACACTAAATATTTGGTTTTTCTAATCTGGTCAAGGCAATAGAAAGGACTGGCAGGTGTTATCATTTCCTTAAATGCAGCAAAATTACTTTCTCTTTTCCTCAGTACTATCCATATAAAAACAATCATTTTCCCTCTTACTGGAAAAAAATTAAAGATGGATAATATCTTGTGTCAGTAAAATGTGAAGCAAGGATACATCTCATACACTCCTGACGGCATATAAATTAATACACTCTTTTAAGAGAATAACTGTCAATGCCTATTAAATTTTAAAGTATGCACAGCAACTCCACTGGTATATATTCATAATTAGGCACTTATAAGAATATTCATAGAAACATTATTCAACAAGGGGGAAATAAAGCGTATTTAGCTAAATGTCCAGCAATAGGAAAATAGATAAATATATTTAATTTATTAAATTAAATTTTAGAATGACTTAGAATACTATGTGTCAATTAAAAAAGAAAGCAACAAATCTATATAACTGACTTGCAATAATCTCTAAAGTATATACATTGTATATTTAAAAAAGGTAGTCAGAGAATGATATGTATAATCTACTAAATGTATTTGTGAAAGGAAAGACTATGAGTCTATCTGCAGGGCACTGTTTCCACCCTAGTCCAACATATCCTCTTCTCTCCCCTTACTACTGCATAGCCTCTTAACTCTTCTCCTTGTCTTCTCTCTTGCCCCTTCAATACGTTGTGTGCACAGGAGCTTAAGAAATACTTGCACAATGTAAATTACATCAGTCATCTCTGCTTAAAATCTTTCTATAGATTATCTCTGCTCTTTGTTTAAAAAAGAAGAAAACGAACCCTGTTTATCATGGCCTTAAAAACCCTACATGATCCGGTTCTTGCCTCTCGCTGAAACTTCTCACACTACAATTTCTTGCAGTCTAGGAGCTCCCATTCTAATCCTGGGTCAAATCATGTGTTTCCTAACTCAAGTCCTTTGTACTTGCTTGTCATTTTCACTAGGATACACTTTCACTAACGCTTAAAACCACTGGCTCATTCTCATCATTAAAGTTTCAACTCAAGTTTCACCTCTTCAAAGAGTCTCTTTTGGACACCATATGAAGCAGTGATGAGTTCGTTCCTTGCAGATTCACAACTGCAGAGTATAGAATTGACCAGGCAGACTACTACTCTGAAATCATCACTGATTTGAAACCAAGGCCTCACTTCACATGGGCTGCTCCCAGCCAATGTCTGGGTCTAACAGGGATGCTAAGTCAAGTTATTTCCTGGGTGATACAGAACTCCTTTGATAAGGAACTTTAGTTTGGTGATTCCCCATTAACTGAAAGGTCTATAGAACATTTATAGAATTTTAGTTCTATAATTTTATTTCCTTCCTTCTTTTCTTCACGGACGTTACAACATCATCATCAAGGGTCTCTCAGCTTCCTCCGGCCCCCTCTATGTTTTCTCTCACAGGCATTTTCCCCAGTAAACCTCTTGCATTTTTAATCCTATCTTGGTGGCTGTTTCATACTTCCCTCAGAGGCACCAGACTAACACACCATATCTAAAGGGCCTCCACCTATCATAGCTCATTCTCTTGTTTATTTTCTTCAAAGTATTACTCTATCCAGAAGTTATTGACTACTTGTGTACTCATTCATTGTCTGTCTTTTCTACTCCACTGTCAGCTCCATGAAGATCATATTGTTTTTATTTATCCTTGTGTCCCAGCATACTATGTGGCACTAATTCCATATTCAATAGATACTACTGAAACAATGTATTCATGGATTACCAAGTGAACAAAGAAGAGGACATAGACTAAGGCTTCAATAGTATAGTATAATTACCTATAGTGAGGGAAGTATGGAACAGTATTGAAAGAAGACTTTCAAATTTTACTCTATACCCTCTAAATTTTAACAAATATACACTCTTATTACTTAATTTGTAATTTTCAAGAAATTAAAATAGATACAAATAAAAATATTAATAACATATCAATGTAAGAAAAAGCATTTCAACCTGAAATCCAAATTGTAAGTCAAAATGATTCACTTTTTTCATTCAACTCTCAGATAGCTAATCCTGGTTTAATGAGATTTTAAAACCTATTATAAACACCTGCAAAATCCTTTTATTTAATGCATATAAAATAATCTGCATATTTGCTTTATAAACCTATGATCTAGAAAGAGAATGGGTAACAAATAGAATATGTGAGAAGAAAACAAGAAATGTTTGCAGGTCATTGTGTAATAAGACACAAAGTAGTGACTTACCTTCTCTAATCTTTATCTGTGCTCCTATAATGATTAAATAAAAGCTCCCCAAAAGACTTTATAATAAATTTTTTAAAAGGCATATTGTCAAGTGAGCACAGAGATGTTATTCTAAACATATAAGGCCACAGAGAACTGAGATTATACATCTTCAGCCAAAGAACAGGGTAGGCAGGAAAAGGGTATGTGTCTAACCAACTCAAATCTATAGAATGCCTACTGTGTGTCAGGTGCTGTGTTAGAAAATTTGGATAGTAAGAGAAGGTCAGAGCCCCTAAACTCATAAAACTTAATTTAATGGAAAAATCTGGTGTGAATAAGAATGTATAATAATATTATGATAAGTGCAATAAATAGTGGTAGTGATAAGGTAGTGATGATAGAAAGGAAGAGTCTTGCTTACATTCTTTGTAGAGAAATGTTGAAGAGCAATGTGATGTTTCTTGAAATTGGAAGAAGAGGAGAAGGCAGAATATAGAGAGGCCTCACATACGATGCTAAGAAATTTGGACTTCTTAGGAGTCAATGGTCTCCTAATTTTTGTAGCAACCCAGTCAGCTACAAAAAATTAACTGAACATAGACTTTCAAAATGTCACTTATTTATTTATTTATGAATTACTTAATGAATATAAGATATACATTATAAAGCATATAAAATGAAATTTTAAATGATGATGTAAAGTGAATATTTTTTAAAAGTTACAACTTTTTCCCACAATAGAGTGAATAGTATGGATCAGAAATTTGGGAATAATAGGTGTTAAGATGAATAAAATGATCAGATTTTTGTTCTAAAATGATCACTGATGGTACTGTGGAGTATAGATTGTAAAAACTAATATACAAGCTTAAGGACTACTTTTGAGCTTATTGGAATTGTGGTTACAAATGACTGGAATAACAGAGTGGTTATAAAAATAAAACATTGGGAGTAGATTTCAGAGATATTTACTAATATTATGGTAGCATATGAATCTTTGACCTACTGAATATGGATTAAGAAAATCAGTACAAAGATGAATTGAGATGCAATCTAGAAGTTTAGGATGTCTCCCTGATTCCTTAATTTAATATTTGCTGTCATTAACCAAAAAAAGGAATACAAAAAGTGAGCATAGGTGAAAGAGAGGTGGGGATACATTTAATTTTGGATTTCTGAAGTTAGGTGCAAGTGTCATATCCATGCAGAAATGTATGATAGTAGTTGTATATGCACAAGTGAAGCTCAAAGCAAAGATGTGGACAAAAGATCTACTCTGGGTTGTGATCATTGAAATCATGGGAATAAAATATCACAGGCTTTTTAACACAATCTCCAATACAGGTCCTGTCACCGTTCATGATTAAGTTCAAAATTCATATAATATCAATTATTCTGAATACTATTCTCACATTTTAATCAGCTGGGGAGTCTTTTTGAAAGCATTACTATAGACCAATTAATTTAGAATACATATGGGTGGGACTTGGGCATTTGGGGGTTTTAATTTATCTAGGTGATTCTGATGTGAAGTCAGTGTGGAGACATTTTTGTAGAAATCTTTATCTCAGTTGCTTTATATCCTCTCTTCCAATAAGCTGGTCCTCCAACCTACCTCAATCACACACTCCACAAATTGTACCCTAGACCTCTCCATTACCCAAAATAGCTCCATCTTCTTAATTTTAAACACTCAATTACTCTTCAACTGCATGCGCTATCTTTCTAGCTAGTTTCTTCTAGAACCTTGATTCCAATAATGGATTACACCAGGAAAAATTATTTCCACTAATTATTTAACTACATCCATTGTTTCTATTATCTTTTTGGCTATCCCCCAAACATCTGCTATATTCAATTGCCTCTTTAAACCGTTTAAATTCCATGGACAATCATGATACTCCATCCTTTGTTTATACGTTTACTTCTCTTGCCTTTTTCTTTCTTTCTCATTTTTGTCTCCCAAATCATTAATTCCGTTTAAATTCAACTCTATCTTTTCTCCACTTTTATACACGCAGCTGAATATGGATGGAGAAAAATCCACTATCGTGATGACTGGGTTCATTATTTAAATTCACAAATATTAACTTTAAGTGGACCCTCAATGTTCCTTGAACTTCTATTGTATACTAGGCCATTCATTTTGCACTATTTTTGAGAACTATATCGTAGGTTTTTCTTACTGCTCAAATTCCCAATACCTTCTGTTTCATCTTTCCTCTTAGTTGCTTCTCCTTAACTGTGGAAAATAAAGCAATCATGAAATAATTTCCACAAACTCCCAGTCAGTACACCTACAGTCAGTACACACATACTTGGCTTTCCCTTCCATTACTGTGTGGACTGTTTGTGATTCAGTCAAAGTGGAACCACTCTGAATGATAGTGCAGAGTGCACATTATACAACACAAGGGTCAGCATTATTAAACCAGTCTCATTACTCAACTTGATCTTTACCATCAATAAACAAAACATGCTGTTAATTGTATACTCCCTTCATCCCACATATTCCTCTATCTACTAAAAGACATGCCATTTTACCTGCTCCCCTTTCTGTCAAAATTCCATGAAACAATTCTCTGTAATATCTCTTACTAGTTTGTCTCCTCTATTTCTGTCTTGAAATCCCCCCAAATAAAGCTTTAAACCCCAACCACACTAAGAAAGCTCTTGTAAAAGTCATCAATGACCTCCACTATGCCAAATACAAAGATCATTGCCTGCTGTACTTGACTTTGACAAGTTTGTCCACAAAACATATTCTCTGATCAAGTTGCAGAATACCATTTTCTCAGATCTATTATTTCACCGGATGCTCCTTTCTAGTCTTGTTTGTATCCCTCTCATTTATTCAATTTAACATAAGTAAGTCCCAGGAATCAATACTAAGGCATCTTTTTCTATCTACACTTATGTGATCATCTAACAGTCTACTCTCATGGTATAAAAGAACATCTATACAATAAAGATCTCCAAATTTCTTTCTACACAGAGGGCTGTCTCCTCCACTAAAACAAAGACTCCAAACAGGGACCTTTTTTGCCCACTGCTGCATCACCAATGCTTAGACCAGCACCTTGGGAATAATAGGTGCTCAATAAATATGAGACCAATAAATAAATTAATTAATTCCACTCTTTGATTATATCCTAGGGTGATTACTACATATATATATAGAGATGTGCTTTGCAACATACTTTTTAATTTTAAAATATTTAAAAATGCCTATCAACCTGTGAATATATGAAGAAACTATGGTATATTCATACAATGAAATACAATTCAGTAATCTTAGCAATTGACATGCGTTTCTAATTATCTAAATCAGGTAAAACAAAACATTACATGAATAAAACAAGTTGAAAACTGTTACATGCAACATGATACCATCTCTATAATGCACAGGAATTCTTCATATTTTATATTTTATTCCTACTTTTGCATATATTGTAAAAGATTTTAAAATGCCATGAAAATTATAACCGCCAAATTATCGAAGAGCAGTGAGGACATGGAATAGAATTATGGGTGAACTTCAAATATATCAGTTACTCTTTGTTTGTTTGAAATAAAATATCTGAAGTAAATATAGGAAAATGTTAAATTTTCTTCAGGCAAATGTGTAGGAACATGGAAGCCTGATGGTTATAAGCATAAAAGAAAAAAATTACAATAGACTCATACATTGAAACATGTTATAAGGATGCTCATAAGCTATTTCCCTCCTTGGGACCCTATATATACATCCCATTGTTCACAAAACAAATGTAAGGATCTTAAATAGGCTCTCATAGTCCTAACTTGGTAAGAAAATGATGGGATCTTGCAGACCCTGAATGAAAGAACAAGAGGAGTTTCTAGTATGTCAACAGTAAACATGAAAATACTACACTTTCTTAGAGTGTTTTTTTTTTCTTAAATCTTCCTCCCTCTCTCTCCCTTCCTTCTTTCTGGGCATGGCTTATAAATTTTATCAAATGTCTTTTGGCAATATTTTGGTATAATTATATGTTTCTCCTGTTACAATTTTTTAATATGAGAGATTGTTAGTAATTTTCCTAATGTTGAGCTATCCTGATGTGGTTTGGATATCTATCCCCTCCAAATCTCGTGTTGAAATGTGAGTCCCAATATTGGAGGTGCGGCCTGGTGGGAGGTGATTGGATCATAGGGGTAGGTTCCTCATGAATGGTTTAGCACCATACCTTTGATGATAAGTGAGTTCTTGCTCAGTTAGTTCACAAGATATCTGGTTGTTTAGAAGAGTCTCAGACCAGACCGGGCATGGTGGCTCACATCTGTAATCCTAGCACTTTGGAAGGCCAAGGTGAGTGGATTACTTGAGGTCAGGAGTTTGAGACTAGCCTGGCCAACATGGCAAAACCCCGTCTCTACTAAAAATACAAAGCTGGGAGTGGTAGTACACACCTATAATCCCAGCTACTGGGAGGCCAAGGCGGAAGAATCACTTGTACTTGAGAGGCAGAGGTTGCAGTGAGCCAAGATCGCGCCACTGCACTCCAGCTTGGGTGAGACAGTGGGACTGTCTCAAAAAAAAAAAAAAAAAGAAAAAGAGTCTGGGCCCTCCTCCTTCCTCTTTCTCTCTCTTGCTCCCTCTCTCATCATGTGACATGCCTCCTCCTAGTTCATCTTCCCCATTAGTAAAAGCTCCCTGAGGCCTTGACGGAAGCAGATGTCTGCACCATACTTCCTATAAAGCCTGCAGAAATGTGAGCCAATTAAATCTCTTTTCTTTATAATTACCCAGCCTCAGGTACTTCTTTATAGCAATGCAAGAACAGCCTAATACATATCCTTACATTCCTGCTATAGTCTGATTGTTTGTGTCTTCCCTAAATCCACATATTGAAATCCTACTGCTCCAAGGTGCTGGTATTAAGAGGTGCAGCCCTTAGGAGCTGATAAGGTAATAAAGGCACAGCCCTCATGTATAGGATTACTGCCCTCATAAAAGAGGCCCAAGAAAGCCCCGTTCTTCTTTCTGCCATGTGAGGGCACAGCCAGAAGTTTGAAGTCTGGAAGCCAGCCCTCACCAGAACCTAACCCTATTGGCACCTTGATCTTGGACTTTCAGTTTCCAGAACTGTGAGAAATAAATTTCTAGTGTTTACTTAAACAACAATTTTTAGTTGTTGACGTGGTAATGTACTTTAATAACAACACATATACCATGTTAGCCCCATGGAATGCAAATTCAGGTTAGGCAAGAGAATTTCACAAGTGTAATAAAGCATTCTGTAGTATATAAAAATTTGCATATGTTGTCTGGTAAAACCAACTTGCTCATAAATCATTAATTCTATTATAGGTAATTTGTTTCGTTTAATATTTACAGTTCTTATGGAGAAAATAAACAATGTACACATTTAAAAAGTGTTCTTTATTTACCTTTGCATTAGTGCTTAAAATATGCATTTCTGTTTGTTTTTTTTTGTTGTTGTTGTTGAGACAGAGTCTCGCTCTGCCGCCCAGGCTGGAGTGCAGTGGCCGGATCTCAGCTCACTGCAAGCTCCGCCTCCCGGGTTCACGCCATTCTCCTGCCTCAGCCTCCCGAGTAGCTGGGACTATAGGCGCCCGCCACCGCGCCCGGCTAGTTTTTTTTTTTGTATTTTTAAAGTAGAGACGGGGTTTCACCATGTCAGCCAGGATGGTCTCGATCTCCTGACCTCGTGATCCGCCCGTCTCGGCCTCCCAAAGTGCTGGGATTACAGGCTTGAGCCACCGCGCCCGGCCTAAAATATGCATTTCTATTTCAAGATGACATTTGAAAATTATTCTACTATAACAGCAGCAAAAGTATAATTTTACAATTACAAAAGAGCTAAACTAGAATCCATAATTAAGTTGTTCTCACATTTACAATTGTGATTCTTTAATAAATACCACTACTCTGCAGCTCTACTGTATGCTTTCTAAATTTGGTTTAAACACACACACATATACTTTCAGTTGTGAGTGACTTTACAAATTATATTCCATGCACTTTTTTGACAGAGTTCTAAAACAGACAGCCAGTCCACAAGACAGGGAGAAAAAAATGTACATTAACTGGGGAAAACAGGACTCTAACATCCAAAACATGCGAGATTCTGTAGCAAACTGGGAGTACTTCTGGGTTAGCTTGCTATTTTCTCTAGAACAAATTTCATCATAGCAGTTTAAGAAGGTGGACATTTTAACACCATCAAGTGCATTTAGGTGACATGTTTCTTTTGTGTTAACTTGACTTCCCTGAATGACCTAGTTGGTGAATTAGTCACTAGTAATTTGGTCTCCAGGAAAATCAAGCCTTCAAGAAAGGAAGCCAATGTTCAAAATACTGTGTTATCATCTGAACCCACTCACATAGTTTCTTTTCAACATTTACATGTAACTTCAGTAATGAGATGTTTAACTAAAGCAAGATCCTCTAACAAGACTGATGTGGTTTGGCTGTGTCCCCAACCAAATTTCATCTTGAATTGTAGTTCCCATAATCCCCATGTGTCATGGGAGGGACCTGGTGGGAGGTAATTGTATCATGTGGGCAGTTTCCCTCATGCTGTTCTCACGATAGTGAGTAAGTTCTCATGAGATCTGATGGTTTTATAAAGGGCTTCCCCCTTCACTTGGCTTTCTTTCTTCCCCTGCCTGTTGCTATTAGAAGAACAACGTGTTTGCTTCCCCCGCCACCATGATTGTAAGTTTCATGAGGCCTCCTGGCCCTGCGGAACTGAGTCAATTAAACTTCTTTCATTATAAATTACCCAGTCTCAGGCATGTCCTTATAGCACCATGAGAACAGACTAATATAGTAAATTGGTACCACAGACAGTGGGGTGCTACTATAAGCACACCGCAAAATGCAGGAGCGACCATGGAACTGAGTAACAGGCAGTTTGGAAGGCTCAGAAGAAGATAGAAATATGTGGGAAAGTTTGGAACTTCCTAGATACTTGGAGGGTCAGAAGACAGGAAGATGTAAGAATGTTTGAAACTTCCTAGAGACGTGTTGAATGGCTTTGACCAAAATGCTGATGGCGATATAGACAATGAAGTCCAGGCCGAGGTGGTCTCAGATGGAGATAAAGAACTTGTTGGAAACTGGAGGAAAGGTCACTCTTGCTATGCAAAGAGACTGGTAGCTTTTTGCCTCTGCCCTAGCGATCTGTGGAACTTTGAACTTGAGAAGGATGATTAAGGGTATCTGAGAGAAGAAATTTCTAAGTGGCAAAGTGTTCAAGAGGAAGCGGAGCACAAAAGTTTGGAAAATTTGCAGCCTGATGATGTGATAGAAAATAAAACCCCATTTTGGGGTGAGAAATTCAAGCTGGCTGCAGAAATTTGCATAAGTAATGAGGAGCTGAATGTTAATCACTAAGACAATGGGGAAAATGTCTCCAGGGCATATCAGAGACCTTCACACCAGCCCCTCCCATCACAGGCCTTAAGGCCTAGGAAGGAAAAATGGTTTTGTGGGCCAGGCTGAGGGCCCCCACTGCTCTATGCAGCCTCAGGACATGGTGCTCTGTATCCCAGCTGCTTCAGCTACAGCCTGGCTAAAGGGGCCAATGTGAAGCTCAGGCCATTGCTTCAGAGGGTGCAAGCCTGAAGCCTTGGTGGCTTACACTTTGGTATTAGTCCTGCAGGTGCACAGAAGTCAAGAATTGTCTCCTGATCCACAGCCTCCTCCAATGCTCACAGCCCAAATTTCTGGTGATGTTTATAAGCCACTCAAGTCTATGGTATTTTGTTATAGCAAGCTGAACATACTACGATAGCAAATTTATACCAAGAATTGGAGGTGCTACTGAACAGATGCCTAAAAGTGCGGGAGCAGTTTTTTTTTTTTTTTTTTTTTTTTTGAGACAGAGTCTCACTCTGTCGCCCAGGCTGGAGTGCAGTGGCTGCATCTTGGCTCACTGCAAGCTCCGCCTCCCGGGTTTACGCCATTCTCCTACCTCAGCCTCCCGAGTAGCTGGGACTACAGGGGCCCGCCACCTCGCCCGGCTAGTTTTTTGTATTTTTTTTAGTAGAGACGGGGTTTCACTGTGTTAGCCAGGATGGTCTCGATCTCCTGACCTCGTGATCCGCCCGTCTCGGCCTCCTTAAAACAGGTAATGGGTAGAGGCTGGAACAGTTTTGAGGTGCATGCTAGAAAAAGTCTACATTGCAATTAACAGACTGTTAAGGGTGATTCTGGTTAGGACTCAAAGAAAAGGAGACAGGTGTAGAGAAAGCCTGAATCGTCTTAGAGAATACCTAAGTAATCTTGAACAGAATGTTGGTAGACATATGGATGACAAAGTCCATTCTGATGAGGCCTCAGAAATGAGGAATATGTTATTGGATTATGCAGGAGAGACCATTCTTGTTATAAACTGGCAAATAAGTTGTTACAGAAACTGACTGGGGTTCACTCATCCAGCAGAGTAAAACAAAACATCCACACCAAGGTTTTGCAATGAGAGGAAGGAGGGCATTTATTTTCAGAGTGCCAAGCAAGGAGAATTGGGAAGCTCATGCTTAAGACAGGGCCTCCCTGATGAATCACATGTAAGGGTTATTAAAGGTGGGGAGACAGAGGTTACAGGCAAAATCATAAATCAATACACAGAGGCTATACATTGGTTTGACCTAAAAAGGCAGGACATATCCAACAGCAGGGGAGGGAGGTTGTGCTCACAGATCATAGGTAGATTCACAGATTTTCTGATGTGATTGGTTAAAGAAGGGAAGCTTTGTCTAAAGACTTGGGGTCAGCAGAGAAAAATGGTAAGTCTTGCCCATTGGCATGACTTCTTCCAGGACCCTCAGGAAGAAACTTAGAACAAAAAGCAGTGGTCAAACTTCAGTCCTCATTTGCCCCTTATCTGAGGTCTACATGCCAGAGGATCCATTTGGTGGGGGTCCAGGTTTCTGAAAAATAACTTGGCAATATGTTAAGATGTTCTGTTTGGTTTCTATAGGGAACCAAACATCTCATGTCTCTAACTTCTGTGGTCATTGTTTTAAGCTACTGCTTTCTTGCTTATCAGGTTGCTCATTTACTTCTCAAAGCTTGCTAGGTGCCAGAATTTCCCTTGAAGGACTTCGAGACTTTTTTTTTTTTTTTTTTGAGACAGAGTCTCGCTCTGTCGTCCAAGCTGGAGTGCAGTGGCACAATCTCGGCTCACTGTAAGCTCTGCCTCCTGGGTTCACGCCATTCTCCTGCGTCAGACTCCCGAGTAGCTGGGACTACAGGCGCCGGCCACCACACCCGGCTAATTTTTTGTATTTTTGGTAGAAACGGGGTTTCACCGTGTTAGCCAAGATGGTCTTCATCTTCTGACCTCATGATCCACCCACCTCGGCCTCCCAAAGTGCCGGGATTACAGGGGTGAGCCACTGTGCTGGGCCTACTCAAGACTTTTCATTATTTTTATGCTTAGAGGGGGCTCCCCAGCAGGCCCATAAGGATGTTCCCTGCTCCATTTCAAACTTAGCTGAATTATGTTAAAGTCCCAGTGTTTCATTGGAAGTAGAAGTTGTGAGCAGTGAAATTGGATACATGGCTGAGGAAATATCTAAGCATAGTATCAAAGAGGTGGCCTCTTCCTCTCAATGACTGACAGTAAAATGTGAGAAGAGAGATATAATTTAAAGACAGAATTGTTATTCAAAAGGGAAGCAGAACTTAATGATTTGGACAATTCTTAGCCTATTTCTATCGTGAACAATGAGAAAGCTTGTTAGCAGGAGAATGCCAAGGTATGTGATGGTGTGGCCAAACGACAATCTAATAAGATTAGTCTGACATCTAAAGAGAATCAGGACCTGTTGTCCAAGACAATGGATGAAAGACCTTGAAAGTAGTGCAGAAATAATCAGGGCTGCCTCTCCCATCACAGGCTGAGATTGCAAAAGTCTCAGCAAGTGAGAGGCCACCTCAGAAAACTACTGTGGTGGCAGGGCCCAGGCACAAGAGCTGCCACCACTTGGGGGCATAGTGCCCAAAGATGTCGGGGGAGGGCCACAATACCAGTGGGTTGTGAAGGCAAGACCTCCATCCCAGTGGTTCTAGAAAGTGGAATTCTCACTTCTCCAAAGAGGATTATTTTTGAGCCTTAAGGTTTAATGTTATTTCCCCAGTGCATTTCAGATTCACTTGATACCTGTTACTCCTTTCTTTTTTTCTATTTCTCATTTTGGGACTTACAATGTCTATGCTATGCCTGCCCCGCCATTGTGTTTTGGAAGCACAAAACATGTTTAATTTCACAGGTTCACAGATGGAGAGCCATTCACCTCAGAATGAATTTTACCTCGGGTTTTACCCATATCTGACTTAAATGATAGTAGATGACACTTTGGACTTTAGACGTTGAGTTGATGCTAGAATGGGTTAAGATTTTTTTTGGGTGATTGGGATGGAATGAATGTATTTTGCATGTAAGAAGGACACGAATTTTGGGAGCCAGAAGTGGAATATTATGTTTGCTTCCCCCTCAAAATTTGTATGTTGAAACCTAATCCCAAATGTGACAGTGTCTTTGTTTTGTACTGCTACAATGAACACCACAGACTGGCAGACACATTCAGATCACAGTAGATGTTAAGAGGTGGAGCTTTGGGGGGTGATGAGGTCATGAAGGTGGAGTCCTCATGAATGGGATTAGTTCCCTTATAAGGAGCTGAAGAGACCAGAAGCCTGCTCTTCTATCCATGTGAGGGCACAGCTAGAAGGTGCCATTTATGAGCCAGAAAGTGTGCCCTCACCAGACATCAAATCTGCAGTTGTCTTGATCTTGGAATTGCAGCCTTCAGAACTGTAAGAAATAAATTTCTATTGTTTATAAACACTCAGTCTGTGCTATTTTGTTATAGCAACCTGAATAGACTGTGACAATTCCCATAGCTAACTCCACCTTTATTTGCATATCCTGTTACTTTTCTCTTTTAATAACATTTATTATGAGTTTATGTACATTATTGACTTTTCAAAGGATCTAGGTTTAGGTGTATTTATTCTTCCTATAATTTTATAGCATCGTTTCCCGTTTCATTAATTTCAGCTTGCCTTTTCTGTTGCTTCTCTTCTCTTACTTTCCTTACTTTACTTCGTTGTACTTTTTCTAATCTCTTAGAATTAGACTATTAGGATAACTTTTCAGTCTTTGTCTTTTTAAATAATATATGTCTGACGATCTAGACATTTCCCAGTGAGTACAGTTTTAGTCTTGACATACAGGATTGAGTATGAAGGTTTTTAAAATCACATATTCAATAAAATATTTAATTTCAATTTTGATTTCTTCCTTAATCTCAAATGTAATTCAGAAAAGTGCTTCTTAATTTTGAAGTAGATTTATAATAAGTATTGATATCAGCAGTGTAAGTCCTGCAACTTTGTCTTTTTGAAGGTTATTTTGGCTATTCTGTCCTTTGCATTTCCATATATAATTTTTTTGTCCATACTTTATTTTAAATACATTAATTTTTATTTGTATTTATTTCTTCAACTTTTATTTTAGATTCTGGAAGTATATGTGCAGGTTTGTTACAAAGGTATATTGTGGGATGCTGAGTTTTGGAGTATGATTGAACCTGTCACCCAGGAAGTGAATGTAAAATCCATAGGTAGCTCATACAAATTTCAATATCAACTTGCTGATTTCTACAAAAGCTCCATATGGATTTTGATTGGGATTATATTTTCTCTATGTATCAATTTATAGCAAATTGTCATTTTAACCATATTTAACCTTCAAAATTATTAACAGATTATATTTCTTCATTTTTGTAGGCCTTATATAATTTCTCTCAGAAAAATTTTGTAGTTTTCAGTGTAAAGGTGTTGTACAACTTTCATTAGTTGTATTATATCTACATTTTTGATACTATTGTATATATCTACATATTTGATACTATTGTACATTTGTTTTTCATTTTATTTTATATATTGCTGTATTTGATTTATTAATATTTTATTAATAGTTTTGCAACTTTCTACATGAGGAATATTGGCCTATAATTTTATTTACTGATGTGCTTACCATGTTTTACAATCAAGGTTAATAAATTACAAATTTTATAAAACTTGTAAAATTAATATTGAAAATAAATTACAAAGTTTTCCCTCTTCTGTTATTTGCTGAGTGACTTTTTCTGTTTCCTGTAATGTGATCAAACTATTTCTAAGCAGCAGTGACTACTGTGGCTACTATGTTATTGGCCACATTTTCATAGATTCAGCCTATAAGGAAACAATGAGCCCAAATGAATTTTAAAAGTTTATTACTCATGACATAGCAGGCAGCATAAACTACCCGTTCTCATCAGTTGCCGTTGTCCTACAAGTTCCATGGGGGTGATGTGGAGTGAGCCCAGGCAGATACTGCACATCAGACTGCAGCCATTACTTTTAATGGCAAAAGCTGCAATTACTATTGCATTAACCTAATACATCTATGAGTTTGACTTTTTTGGGAATTAAAATTAGTACACCTCCTTGACTTTTTAAGGTAGAAGTTTTCACCACTATTTTTAAAAGGTTCTATGTTCCAGTAGAAGAATTGTTTAAAATTCCTTATTGATTTAGCTGCATTCCACTTGTATTTTCCTTATCATTTCGTTATTATACAGTTCTAGATATTTTTTCATTTCCCTTAGAATTTCATATTTGACCCTTTAATTATTTAGAAATATATTGCTTAATTTATAAATATTAGTAACTTTCTGAATAATTTATATTCAGTTATTTGTGGTTTAAGTATGCTGTGGCCAGAGAAAGCATCCTCTCGGATATAAATCACTTGAAATATATCGAGATGTGTTTTGTTGCCTACATAAAGTTTGTCTTGGTGAACATTCCATGTGTAATAATAAGGAATATATGTATTCTGCAGCTCCTAGGCGTATTGAAGTGTTGTATAACTGTTATTTATATCATGTTTATTGACAGTATTTTTCAAATAATCTATATTGCTACTGACTTTTCGGCTAATTGTTCTGACAATTACTAAGGCAGGGGTGTGGAATTTTCCAAGTATGTTTGTAACTTTTTCTTCTCACTTTATTCCAGACTGTTTTTCTTTATTGCATTTGAAGCTCTGTTATTAGGTGCCTCCACATTTTTGGTTGTTAGTGCTCCTTGATTATTTGACACTTTTACGTTTATCATTAGTGAAGGGGCCAAGGGAAACCCTTGGTCCTCTGCAGGTTCAATGAAAAATCAACTCAGAAAGGCAGACTGATAGAAGAAAAGGCATAGAGATTTATTTAATGTGTATACATAGGAGACTTCAGAATGAAGATCCAATCTCCCATGAGGTACAGAAGCTTATATGTCATCTTGAGTTTGTAGAAATAATACGGGCTCAGAGCATGGATAAAAATAGGCTTTGGTGGCAAGACAGGTTATGGGAGGGAGAAAGGAAGAGGCTTAGTAAACAAAGGTGGTCTCCTTATGCAGTTGAAATCTCACAGGTGGCAAAATAGATGGTAAATATGTCTTTACAGACCTTGAAAGGTGTCAAACTCTCAATTAATCTTTCCTAGATCTGGATAGGAGAAGGGCTGGCTGCATTAATGCAGATTCTCTGCAGATCCACAGATGCAAATTTCTCCCACAAAATACAGCTTTACAGGACCACTTCAAAATATGTCAAAATATATATATATATATAGGGGTAAAATATTTCAATTTCTTTCATGAGTAATACTCCTTGCTTTGAATTCTATTTTATCTGATATTAGTATAGCCATAGTGATGCTGACAAACCTCCAAATTAGGGCTCAGCCTGGGATGGTTCTTGGCTTCCCTCAGGAAAGAATTCAAGAGTGAGCCAACAGGCCTGGCACGGTGGCTCAGGCCTATAATCCCAGAACTTTGGGAGGCTGAGGCGGGTGGATTGCCTGCACTCAGGAGTTTGATCAAGACCATCCTGAACAACATGGCAAAACCCCATCTCTACAAAAAATACAAAAATTAGCCAGTCTCATAACCCAGTCTCAAAATAAATAGATAAATAGATTAAAAATAAATAAAAATACATTTAGAAAAAAAAAAGAGTGATCTGACAGTGAGAAGAAAGCAAGTTTATTAGAGCAACAGCGTAAAGCAAAATGGCTCCTCCATAGACAGAGCAGGGCTATTTCATAGGCAGGGTAGCACAGAGTAGCACTCATGGATTGCTGGCTAGCTATATTTATACACATTCTTAATTTTATGCAAAATAAGGGTTATTTTTAACCTTTCTGGAAAAGGGGTGAGGAGTTCCCAAAACCATATGAGGCAATTTCTGAGCCATTGCCATGGCATTTTTTAACTGTCATGGCGTTGGTGGGATTGTCCTATGCAAATGTATTATAATTCTAAGTCCCAGACGGTTTGGGCTGGTTTCTTTGCTACATCCTGTTTAGATCAGCAGGATCATGACCAGTGCTGAGAAAACAAGTCCTGCTGATTTCCT
Source organism: Macaca mulatta (assembly GCF_049350105.2). Taxonomy (NCBI): domain Eukaryota; kingdom Metazoa; phylum Chordata; class Mammalia; order Primates; family Cercopithecidae; genus Macaca; species Macaca mulatta. The sequence continues at coordinate 120,868,643 of NC_133426.1, read as the reverse complement.
ACCTCAATAGGTTTTCTTAAGCTTAGTGTCTGCATTTGCTTTATCATTACCCCTTTCCCCTTTCAGTCTTTCTGTAGCTTTTTTATAGCATGTTTTTTTTTTCTTTAATAAACAGCAGAGTTGCATCTTGATTTTTTATCCAGTCTGAGAATCACTGCCTGCTAAGTGGATCATTTCTCTTTTCATATTTACTGTAATTCTTGATATGTTTTGTTAAAAACCTGCCACTGGGTATTTGTCTCATTTGTCCTTTTTTCCTCTGTTCCTCCTTTTTCTCCTTTTTATGTTTAAATTGAATACTTTTAGTATTCAATCTATTTCTCCTGTAGACTTTTTAGCTCTCACACATTTTTAAATGAGTACTCTAGGAAATAGAATATAAATCTTTAATTTATCATCATCTATCTTCAAGTAATATCATATCACCTCACAGACAATGAACGAACCTTCAAACAGTATAATTTCATTTATCCATTTCCAATTATTGGGTTATTTTTTCAATATATTTTTCTATATGTGTTATATACTCCATGAATACACTATTATTATTGATTTTCAGTGTCAATAGCCTTATAAACAATGCACACACATGTATACATATATTGTTGCATATATAGTTTGGTTTTCTGGGGAAGCAGACTCTTAGATGAAGATTCCTGTACAGTAATTTTATTGGGGATATTCTTAGGATTACTAACTGCAGAAAAAAAGCAAGCAAGATTTGGTAGAGAAGCTAGGATGTAAAACAGTCTCAACAAAGGCCTTAGCCTAGTCTAGGGAGTCATGAAACTGGGATAAGCGTTCAACCTTGTTTGACAATGCATTGAGGGAACCAAGGGTTTATATTCTCATATTGACACTAGTAATTGGATATAGGCTGTTCCCAGAAAGAAGCTGTGACCTTGAAGTTATCTCTGTCTAATAAGGACAATTTCTGGAAAGGGCTGAAAGTTGAAGGCTCAGTCAAGGGTATGTCTAGTAACTTGAAAATTAAATCCCTTGGCTCCGAACCTGAGGAGGATCTTGGCAACCAATCACATGGCTCACTACCTATAGACGGGTAATAGATACATAAATACATACATACATGAATGCATAGATAAATTATATATGTATTTTGCTTTTAGTAGTTTGACCATGATTTGCCTAAATGTGACTTCCTTTTATTTTAACCTGTGTCATAAATTTAATGTAGTTCCTGCCTCAGCATCCATTTTCTGGCCTGAGATAAGTTGCTGGAAACTCAGTCATACCCCATCACATTTAGCCTAGTTAAAATCTCCCCTCCCTGTGTAGATGTTTGCCATATGGCTCACTTGTTCCTCATCTCACTGACCCCAAATTCAACAAATTCCACAGCTGCTGACCACCATAAAACCTAATGGTTGGTCAATGCCAGAGTCATGTCAATAAGTTCCCCGCTTTGTTTATGTTGTCTTAAACTAGCCAATCCACAGCCCCCATTGGAAAGCCTAAGGGATAATGCCCATGGACTTTAATAAATGCATAGTCCCATAAGTTCTCTCTCTCTCTCTCTTTCTCTCTCTCTCTCTCGCTCTCTTGCTCTTGCTCTCTCTCTGTCTCTAACTCTCCACCCACTAGTTGAGCTCCCTATGGCCTCCTGACTCCCCATTGACCTCCTGCTGGCACCCCTAACCTCTCTAGGATCTATAAGCAATAAATTACTTGTTCTGTGTGTTGGAGCTCAAAAAACAATACCCTAAAGTGAAGGCCTCAGAAGCAGCCTCAAAAGCAAAAGTGTTTCTCTGACTTTCTCCTGCCCTCCTGTCTCTCAGTTCCATTCTCCCCCAGCGCTAGCCAAGGAAACTAGAATCGCTCTTCCCCAAAACAGGTCATGGACACAAGAACCCCTTTTCCTGAAAGCCAGCCATAAAACCGAAAAATATCACCCTAACTTTCTCTCCACCTTTTTGTCTAAAAATTGACCATAAAGAAATTATCTGACCTACCTTATTTGACTGTAGGTCATAATACGCACATTCCAGAGAGGACCCTGCCCCACAGCCAAAATGAAGGAATGTGTGCTCAGAGAGGCCTAGAAGAATCTAGACAGGCCCTGCTGGGTTTCCCTACTCTTTCTATCAGCATTAGATCATATCCTTTTTGTCCTGTCATATGCCTACATGACAATAGACAGTAGACAGATTAGGTTCTACTCTGTTGAACCTAAGCATAAAAATGCACAATTTCCCCTGTATCTTTGGGTCTTCATTCTGAAGGGTCCCGTATATACACGTTACATAAATTTCTATACTTTTTCTCCTATTAATTCATCTGCCTCATGTCAGTGATTTTTTCAGTGAACCTTTAGGAGGCGGAAGGCCTTGACCTCCGCATATGCATTTTGGTTTTACCTCCTCATGGTGTATCACCTGACACACACACCAAGCCTAACTCCCTCCCTTCAGCCCCAGGGCTCTCCTAGAGAGTACCTATCTTGGCTTGTGGCCACTCACAACAGAGACCTCAAGACCAAACTAGAAAGAAACCAGAACAAACTGCTTCAGATTCACTGACGTTCTGGGATCTGTGGGGTCTTTTATCAAACATGGAAAATTCTTAGTTGTTATCTCTATAAAATTTTGTTCTGTTCTATTCTTACTCTACTTTCTTTGTTGGACTTTCATTACAAAGACATCCTATCAGATTTTTCCCCCTTTGTTTCAGTTAGGATAAATTTCCATTTACTGTCTTCAAGTTCACTGCCGTGTTTATGCTGCTGTGTTTGTTCTGTTATTCGGCCTGCTGAATGAATTTTTAATTCTGATATTGTAGTTTTTAATTTTAGAATTTCCATTTATTCTATATTTTATATAGCTGGCATTTCTATGCCTGTCTTTCACATCTCTTCATGTATGTTGGTCAGTTTTTCCTCTAGACTATTTTACACATTTATCATGGTTATTTACAAATTTTTCTCTGCTAATCCCCAGATCTGAGTGGCCATGTGTCTTCTTTTGATGGATTTTTCCTCTTAATCATGGGTCATATGTTCCTTCTTTGCATCTTTTATCTTATTTTTATTTTATGCCAGATATCGTATGTAAAAAATGATAGAGATTGAACTATATTATATTAATCCTGAGAAAAAGGTACACTTTTTCCTGTGTCAGGCAATACGGTGGTAGTCTGAGTTCACATCTAAGCTGTGATTGAGCTGCGTCTGTGATTTGTTACACATTCAATTAATGCAGTTCTCCACAGAATCTAACTATTTTAAGGACTTTCTTGAGATTCTCTTCAGCATTGCTTGAGCATTTTCTCTGTACTTTAAGTTCTGCTTTCTGAAATTTGAAGTATGTATACTGTTTTTCATATCCTTTATCAGTTATTTATGTCAATCAGAACTTCTGTTTAATTTTCATATCTAGCCTGGCTTTTGGTGCCTTAGGGAAGTTCTACACTCTGCTCCTCTGACACCAGCTTTCAGAAGGCCACACTCTGGGGAAACTTGGCAGGTAATTGGTAACTGGTTCTGAGTTACCACTCTCATTGTAAACCACGTTCAGCAGGCCATTAAACATTTGTTAAGTTTGCCTGGCATCATCTTACCCCATCTGTAGTGAGTTTGGTCTTCTACAGCACCTCCAAGGTTATAAAGAGTCACACAGCTCTCTTCTCTCTTAATAAGCATTTTCCCTATTCTGGAAGTTAGCTCTCAATAGCTTTGTCAACACTTGGAATTTTGATATAATTGCATACTTTATAACTGTATCTCAGACTTACTGAATCAGAATTTACTTTTTAATAGAACCCTAGGCCATTTCTACATACATTAAAATTTAAGAAGCATTGTTCTAGCTTTCCCCTTTTGGAATGAAAAGTCTGATACTAGTCTGATTTGTTTGCTTTGTGAGCAGACAGATCTTGCTAACTGAAAGCTTTTTATGTTTTTTTCTTTGAAATTAGGGAATTTTACCAGGAATTTGGGTTTTCATCAATCCTGCCTAGTAGCCTTTTCAGTCTGCAAACTGGAGTATTTTTATATCAAAAAGTTATATTTTATTATTTATTTTAATATCAATTATCTTCCTTCTAGTCATTTTTCTCTTGCACAAAAAAGTATAGTACACTGGTTAAGTGCACAAATCACTTTGGTTCAAATCTCAACTTTCCCCCTTAAAAACTCTTTGACTCTGGAAATTTTGCTTAACTTCTCTATGCTCCTGTTTTCTTACCTATAAAATAGAGTTAATGATCATAGCAGTACCTGCCTCATATGGTGTTTTGCTTTGTTTTGTTGTTGTTTAAATTAGTTAACACATGTAAATCCCTTAGGAAGATTGTCTGGCAAATTTCAAGTGCTCAGTAAATGTTAGCTAATTGTCTAGACCTGCAGTTATTGCCAAGTCAGGACTTCTGGCATATTCTTCTAAATCTCTTATCTTTTCCCTCTATATTCCCAACTCTTCATGTTTTTGGTCTATATAAAGTATTTTTACACTTAATCTTCCAGATCACTAAGTAATGTTTCAGCAATGATTGTTTGTTGAATTTCAAAAATCAAGAATCTTTTCTTTAATAGAACCGTAAAATATATTGTGTGTTCTAACAGTTCTCCTCCTCCCCCTCCTTCTTTTTCTTTTCCCTCTATCCGTTAGCATTGCCATCAGTTCGATTTCATTGGGATACAATTTTTCTAGATATTTAGCCTGATTTTTGTCCTCCATGTTACTCATTTTTTAACTGAGTTTTTCTTTTTCTCTATTTCCTCATGACTATGGGCTTCCACAGAATTATACATGTCACACCATTATAGTTCCTTGACACACAGTCAGCTAACAAGTAATGACTGACTCTCAGACGTCTGCTAATTTTTCCTCTCTGCTAAAGTGCATGGAGAATGCCTCTTTGCTCTCGGGTTTCCCAATTTCTCTCTCATCTGCAAGGTCTAGAAGCAGTTCAGGTCACCAGTACATCAACCTTTTTAGGACCACTGAAGTCAGAATAATCTGGTAAGCATCATGGAACCATATAAACAAAGCAGCAAGTGTACCTCATTCTGATACGTTTGTGCCAGATGGGTTCCCTCAGATGCCTATGAAATCTAATCACTTTAAAACAAAAAAAAACAAACAACAACAACAACAAAAAAACCCAAAAAATCAAAAAAAACACATTGATTCTGTTGCTGGTCCCTTGACTCTTGCACATTATCAGGGAGAATCAAATTCATTACCTTCTCTCTTCTCCAAGTGGTTGGAAAACCTCAGATGGATTCTCTAGGTTACGTCAGCATATCTGCCCCAATGCTTGTTCCCAGAATCCACCTTTGAAGACACACACACACACACACGGTATATATACTTCTATATGTTAGAATTACATTTTTCAAAAGGAATATGTATTATTCAAAATTGTAAATAATTCATTTTTTTAATGAGTGAAAAGTTGGATGAGAAAATGTGGGTTACCACTACAGAGTGCCCTTCTGGAACTATGACTAATAAGAAAAGGGCTGGGCGCGGTGGGTCACGCCTGTAATCCCAGCACTTTGGGAGGTCAAGGTGGGCAGATCACCTGAGGTCAGGAGTTTGAGACCAACTTGGACAACATGGTGAAACCCCATCTCTACTACAATTACAAAAATTAGCCAGGTGTGGTAGTACATGCCTGTAATCCCAGCTACTTGGGAGGCTGAGGCAGAAGAATCACTTGAACACAGGTGACAGAGGTTGCAGTGAGCTAAGATCATGCCACTGCACTCCAGCCTGGGCAACAGAGAGACCCCGTCTCAAAAAAGAAAGAAAGAAAAGGAAAGAAATGTGTTAAAAGAGAAAAGCCAGATTCAATAGCTATTTTGTCTGATTGGTTTTTGATTAGTTTTTAAATATGCAATGGGCTTGTGCATATTTACAAGTTAAGGTGCGGGGACTGTGAACAGAAGGAGGTTGAAGATACAGTAGAGGCATCTGATGATAATATAGCTGTTTTTTTTTTTTTTTAATCAAAACCCAGGATGTTTGAGTTATAGTCATATTCTAACAATTGGGTATTTGACGGTCTTTTTTTTAAAAATCATATTTTGGTTGAAAATCCTCTTTAAAATCCCAAATCCACCTTTATGCCCTTGGTAAATTTATTCTAATGAAGATTTTCCTAACATATCTGGATCATAATAGGTATTTGGAAAATGAGATTTGTGTAGAAATAAATGTTTTCTAATAAACGTTTTTAAAAAGAGTGGTTTAGATTCACAACAAAATTGAGAAAAAGGTATAGAGATTTTGCCTATACTCCCTGCCCCCTGACATGCATAGCTTTCTCCACTGTTAATATCCCCCAACCAGAGTGGTACATTTCTTACAATCGATGGACCTACACTGACCATCATTACACCCAAAGTCCATAGTTGACATTAGGATCCCCTCTTCGTGTTGTACATTCTATGGGTTTGGCCAAATATATAATGACATGTAACCACCATTATGGTATCACAGAGAGTAGTTTCACTGCTTTAAAAATCCTCTATGCTCCACCTAGTCATCCCTCCTTCCTCCACAACCCTGGGAACCACTCATCTTTGTATCATCTCTGATATGGTTTGGCTGTGTCCCCGCCCAAATCTCAGCTTGAATTTTAGTAATCCCCACATGTCAAGGGTAGGGCCAGATGGAGATAATTGAATCATGAGGGTGGTTTCCCCCATACTGTTCTTGTGATAGTGAGTAAGTCTCATGATAGCTGATGGGTTTATAAATGGGAGTTCCCCTGTACAAGCTCTCTCTTTCCTGTTGCCATGTAAGACATGACTTTGTTCCTCATTCATGATTGTGAAGTCTCCCCAGCCCTGTAGAACTGTGAGTCAATAAAACCTTTTTCCATTGTAAATTACCCGGTCCTGTGAGAACAGACTAGTACAGTAAATTGGTACTGGTAGAGTGCAGTGCTGTTGTAAAGATACCTGAAAATGTAGAAGCAACTTTGGAACTAGGCTACAGGCAGAGGTTAGAAGAGTTTGGAGGGCTCAGAAGAAGACAGGAAAATGTGGGAAAGTTTGGAACTTCCTAGAAACTTGTTGAATGGCTTTGACCAAAATGCTGATAGTGATATGGACAATAAGGTCCAGGCTGAGGTGGTCTCAGATGGAGATGAGGAACTTTTTGGGAACTGGAGTAAAGGTCACTCTTGCTACGAAAAGAGACTGGCAGCATTTTGCCCCTGCCCTGGAAATCTGTGGAACTTTGAACTTGAGAAAGATGATTTAAGGTATCTGAGGGAAGAAATTTCTAAGTGGCAAGGTGTTCAAGGTGAAGTAGAGCATAAAACTTTGGACAATTTGCAACATGATGATGTGATAGAAAAGAAAACCCCATTTTCTATGGAGAAATTCAAGCCAACTGCAGAAATTTGCATAAGTAATGAGGAGCTGAATGTTAATCACCCATACAATGGGGAAAATGTCTCCAGGGCATGTCAGAGACCTTCACACCAGCCCCTTCCATCACAGACCTGGAGGCCTAGAAGGAAAAAATGGTCTCCTGGGCCGGACCCAGGGCCTCCCTGCTGTTTGCAGCCTTGGGACATGGTGCCCTGTTTCCCATCTACTTCAACTCCAGCCCTAGCTAAAAGGGGCCAAGGTACAGCTCAGGCTATTGCTTCAGAGGGTACAAGCCCCAAGCCTTTGTGGCTTACATGTGGTGTTGGGCCTGCAGGTGCACTGAAGTCAGGAATTGAGGTTTGGGAACTTGTGCCTAGATTTCAGAGGGTATATGGAAATGCCTGGATGTCCAGTCAGAGGTGTACTGCAGGGGCAGAGCCCTCATGAAGAACCCCTGCTAGGGTAGTGCAGAAGGGAAATGTGAGGTGATAGCCCCCACACAGAGTCCCCATTGGGCACTCCCTAGTGGAGCTGTGAGAAGAGGGCCATTGCCTCCAGACCCCAAAATGGTAGATCTCCCAATCTGTGGTTTATCTTTCTATTCTCTTGATTGTGTCTTCACAGACTTAGACATTTTTTATTTTAATAAAAGCTAGTTATCAATTCTTTCTTCTATTGATAGTGCTTATGATGTTGTTTCTAAAAAGCCATTACCAAATGCAAGGTCATTGAGATTTTCTCCTATATTATCTTGTAGGAATTTTTACAGTTGTGCATTTCACATTTAGGTCTGTGGTCCATTTTGAGTTATTGTTTTGAGAAAGATGTAAGGTCTGTATCTAGACTCCTCCCACTTTTTTTGGTATAAGGATATCCAGTTGTTCTGGCACCATTTGTTGATTTCTTTCATTGGGATTTTTAAAAATAATTTTAGGTTCGGGGGTACATATGCAGGTTTTTTACATGGATATATTGCCTAATGGTAAGGTTTGGGCTTCTAGTGTACCCATCACCAAAATAGTGAACACCCTACCTCATAGGTAATTTTTTAAACCCTCCTCCCAAATCCTCTCCCCTTTTGGAGACCCCAGTGTCTACTATTTCCATTTTTGTGTCTATGTATACCCATTATTTATCTCCCACTTATAACAGAGCATTTTGAATGAGAATATTGCATGAGAACATGCAATAATTTGATTTTCTGTTTCTGATTTAATTAACTTAGGATAATGGCCTACAACTCCATCCACATTGCTGCAAGGGACATAATTTCATTCTTTTTTATGGCTGCACAGTATTCCACAGTGTATATGTACCACACTTTGTTTTTCCAATCATCTGTTGACAGACACTCAGGTTGATTCAAAATCTTGGGTATTATGAACAATGCTGCAATGAACATAAGGTATAGGAAATCTTTATATAAAAATAGTTTCATAATTTTCTCAAGTAGATCATATCTTGTTGAAATTAAGCCTAAGTATTTAATTTTGGGGGTCAGTAATATAAAGGATATTGTGTTTTTAATTCCCAATTTCAGTTGTTCATCACTGGTATATAGAAAAGCAATTGACTTTTGTATATTGACTTTGTATCCTGTAACCTTGCTATAATTGCTTATTAGTTCCAAGGATTTCTTTGTCAAGATTTTTGGATTTTTGACATATACAATCATGTCATCTGCAAAAATTACAGTTTCATTTCTTCCTTCCCTATCAGTATACCTTTTATTTTCTTTTCTGTCTTACTGCATTAGCTAGGACTTCCAATGTGATGTTGTAAAGTAGTGAGAGGAGACAGCCTTACCTTTTTCTCTATCTTAGTGGGAAAGCTTTTAGTTTCTCAACTTTAAGTATGATATTAACTATAAGTGTTTTAAAGGTACTCTTTATCAAGTTGAAAAAATTACTCTTCTATACTCAGTTTACTGAGAGTTTTTGTCATAAATTGGTATTAGATTTTTCAAATGCTTTTTCTGAATCTATTGATATTAACATGCATCTTTTTTTTCTTTAGGTTGTTAATGTGATGGATTACCTTAATTGATTTTCAAATGTGAAACCAGCCTTGCATTCCTGGGAAAAAACTACTTAGTCATGGTATATAATTCTTTTAACACAATATTGGATTAAATTAAATTAAATATTGGATTAAAGCTAATATTTTGCTGAGGATTTTTGTGTGTGTTCATGAGAGATATTGATCTGTAGTTTTCTTGTAATGTCTCTATCTGGTTTTGATATTACTATGATATAGGACACATAGAATGAATTGAATGTATTCTCTTTGCTTCTATCTTCTGAAAGAGATTGTAAAGAATGGATATAAATTTTCCTTAAATGTTTGGTAGAATTTATCAGTGAACCTATCTGGGCCTGGTACTTTCTGTCTGAGAAAGCTATAATTTACTGATTAAATTTATTTGTTAGATATAGGCCTATTCGGGTTGTGAGTTTTGGCAGATGGTGTCTTTCAAGGAACTGGTCCATTTCATCTAGTTTATTGAATTTGTGGGCATAAAGTTGTTCATAATATTCCTTAATTATTCAAGGTCCAGGTCATCTGTACTGATATCCTATGTTACACTTCTGATATTAGTAATTTGTGTCCTCTTTTTAATTGTTAGTTACCCTGGCTAGAAGCTTATTGGTTTTATTGTCCATTTCAATGAACTAGCTTTTGGTTTCATTGGCTTTCTCTATTGATTTCCTGTTTTTAATTTCATTGCTTTCTGCGCTAATTTTTATTATTTATTTTCTTCTTCTTCCTTGGGATTGGATTTGCACTTACTTTTCTAGTTCCCTAAAGTGGAAGCTTAGATTGCTTTTTGATCTTTCTTATTTACTAATGTATCTATTCAATGCTGCAAATGTCTCTTTATACACAGCTTTGCTGCATCCCAGTGATTTTGACTAGCCATCCTTTATTTCAAAATGTATTTATATTTCTCTTGAGATTTCTCTTCTAACCCATTTCTTATTTAGAAACATGTTGCTTAATCTCCGAGTGATTTGGGATTTTCCACCTGTCATTCTCTTATTGATTTCTGTGACCTGAGAGCAGGCAAGCAGGCACTGTATAATTTCTGTTATTTTAAAATTGTTGAGTTGTTTTATTGTCAAGAACGTCATCTATCTTAGTGAAAGTTTCATGTGCACTTCAGAAGAATGTGTATTCTTCTGTTGTTAAATGAAGTAGTCTGTAGATGTCAGTTATATGCAGTTGATTGATGATGTTGTTGACTTTAACTGTGGTATAACTGGTTTTGCCTGCTTGATCTGATCATTTCTGATAAAGGGTATTGATTTCTCCAACTATAATAGTGGATTCATTCATTTCTTGCAATTCTATCAATTTCTGCCTCTTCTGTCTTGATACTGTTTTCTTAGGCAAACAGGGTTGAGGATTTTTGGAGAATGGACTGCTTTATTTTTATATAATGCTCCTCTCTATTTCCTTTCTCTGAACTCTACCTTGTCTGAAATTAATAAAGCTACTGCTGTTTTGTTTTCTTTAGTTTTAACATGGAATATATTTCTTTATTTACTTTTAATATGCATTTTTCTTCATATTTAAAGTGGGTTTGTTGTAGACAACATAGAGTTGGGTCTTCTTTTTTGATCTATTGTGACAATTTCTGTTTTTTAGTTGGTGCCTTTAGGCCATTGACATTGAAAGTGATTATTGATAAAGTTAGATTAATATCTACCATAGTTGTTATTATTTGTTATTTGTTGCCCTTGTTCTTTGTTCCTATTTTTGTCTTCCACCTTTTTTCTGCCTTTTGTGATTTTAATTGGACATTTTATATGATTCAATTTTCTCCCTTTTTTAGCATATAAGTTACATTTCCATTTAAAATTTTTTTTTGGTTGTTGCCCTAGAGTATGCAATATACATATTTTTTCTTTTTTACCTTTTTTTAGACCGAGTCTTGTTCTTGTTGCCCAGGCTGGAATGCAGTGGTGCAATCTCAGCTCACTGCAACCTCCACCTCCTGGGTTCAAGTGATTCTCCTGCCTCAGCAACCACTCCCCCACCCCACCCAGGTAGCTGGGATTACAGGAGAGTGCCACCATGCACGACTAATTTTTGTATTTTTATTAGAGACAGGGTTTTGTTATGTTGACCAGGCTGATCTCAAACTCCTGACCTCAGGTGATCCATATGCCTCGGCCTTCCAAAGTGCTGAGATGACAGGTATGAGCCACCGTGCCCAGCCTGCAGTGTGCATTTATAACTAATCCATGTCCACTATTAAATAACATTATATTGCTTTATGGGTAGTATGAATGCCTTATAGTAACAAAATAATACTGACTGTTGCTACTATTATTTTGAGCAAATTGATATTTATTAGCTCAATTAAGAATTTTTAAAATCAAATTTCTTATTTTACCCTCATTTACTGCTTCTTTGATATGCTCTTCTGTTCTAGATAGCTCTGAGTTTCTGACCTACATCATTTTCTTTCTCTCTAAGGAACTTCTTTTACCACTTCTTGCAAGACGTATCTACTGGGAACAAATTCCCTTAATTTTATTTGCTGAGACAGTCTTTATTTGAAGGATAACTTTACAGAGTACAGAATGTTGGGTTGATAATATTTACTTCTTTACCCTTTAAATATTTCATTCCACTCTCCTCTTGCTTTGCACACTTTCTGAAAGGAAGTTTGATATAATTATTATCTTTGCTTCTCTCTAAGTCAGGATTATTTCTTTATCAGTGATTTTCTCCTGTTTAAATATAATAGCAGAAAATACCTAGGAATACTTTTGTCAGCATTTATCCTACTTGTTTTTCTCTAAGCTTCCTGGATTTGTAGTTTGGTTTCTGCTATTACTTGGGAAAAATTCTCAGTCATTATTGCTTCAAGTATTTCTTTAATTAATTAATTAATTAATTTTATTATACTTTAAGTTCTGGGGTACATGTGCAGAATGTGCAGGTTTGTTACATAGATATACATGTGCCATGGTGGTTTGCTGCACCCATCAACCCATCAGCTACATTGCATATTTCTCCTAATGCTCTCCCTCCTTTAGCCCCCCACTCCCCAACAGGTCCTGATGTGTGATGTTCTCCTCCCTGTGTTCATGTGTGCTCATTGTTCATCTTCTACTTAGGAGTGAGAACATGTGGTGTTTGGTTTTCTGTTCCTTAGTTGCTGAGAATGACGGTTTCCAGCTTCATCCATGTCCCTGCAAAGGATATGAACTCATCCTTTTTTTATGGCTGCATAGTATTCTATGATGTGTATGTGCCACATTTTCTTTATCCAATCTATCATTGATGAGCATTTGGGTTGGTTCCAAGTCTTTGCTATTGTGAATAGTGCTGCAATAAACATACATGTGCATGTTTCTTTAGAGTATAACGATGTATAATCCTTTGGGTATGTACCCAGTTAATGGGATTGCTGGGTCAAATGGTATTTCTGGCTCTAGATCCTCGAGGAATCACCACAATGTCTTCCACAATGGTTGAAGTAATTTGCAATCCCACCAACAGTGTAAAAGCATTCCTGTTGTGTCCGGAGTTGGTTCCTGCTGGTGGGTTCATGGTCTTGCTGACTTCAAGAATGGAGCCACAGACTTTCATGGTGTTACAACTCTTAAAAATGGCAGGGATCCAAAGAGTGAGTGGTAGCAAGGTTTATCATGAAGAGCCAAAGGACAAAGCTTCCAGAGCTTGGAAGAGGAGGCCAGCCAGTTGCCGCTGCTGGCTGGGGTGGCCAGCTTTTATTCCCTTATTGTTTCCGCCAGTGTTCCATATCTGCCCTATCAGAGTGCCCTTTATTCAATCATCCCCGTGATTGGCTACTTTTAGAATCCTGATGATTGGTGCATTTTACAGAGCACTGATTGGTGTGCTTTACAAACCTCTTGTATGACAGGAAAGTTCCCCAAGTCCCCACTGGACCCAGGAAGTCCAGTTGGCTACACCTCTCATTATTTCTCCCCACCCTCTCCAGCATCTGTTGTTTCCTGACTTTTTAATGATCACCATTCTAACTGGCATGAGATGGTAGGTATCTCATTGTGGTTTTGATTTGCATTTCTCAAAGCTTTTTTTCATGTTTGTTGGCCACATAAATGTCTTTTTTTGCGAAGTGTCTGTTCATATCCTTTGCCCACTTTTTGATGAGGTTGTTTGTTTTTTTCTTGTAAATTTGTTTAAATTCTTTGTAGATTCTGGATAGTAACCCTTTGTCAGATGGATAGATTGCAAAAATTTTCTCCCATTCTGTAGGTTGCCTATTCACTCTGATGATACTTTCTTTTGCTGTGCAGAAGCTCTTTAATTTGATTAGATCCCATTTGTCAGTTTTGGATTTTGTTGCCATTGCTTTTGATGTTTTACTCATGAAGTCTTTGCCCGTGCCTATGTCCTGAATGGTATTGCCTAGGTTTTCTTCCAGAGTTTTTATGGTTGTGGATTTTACATTTAAGTCTTTAATCCATCTTGAGTTAATTTTTGTATAAGGTGTAAGGAAAGGGTCCATTTCAGTATTCTGCATATGGCTAGCCAGTTTTCCCAGCACCATTTATTAAATAGGGAATCTTTTCCCCATTGCTTGTTTGTGTCAGGCTTGTCAAAGATCAGATGCTTATAGATGTGTGGTGTTATTTCTGAGGTCTCTATTCTGTTCCATTGGTCTACATATCTGTTTTGGTACCAGTACCATGCTGTTTTGGTTAGTGTAGCCTTGTAGTGTAGTGTGAAGTCAGGTAGTGTGATGCCTCCAGCTTTGTTCTTCTTGCCCAGGATTGTCTTGGCTATGTGGGCTCTTTTTTGGTTCCACATGAAGTTTAAAGTAGATTTTTCCAATTCTGTGAAGAAAGCCAATGGTAGCTTGATGGGGATAGCATTGAATCTATAAACTACTTTGGGCAGGATGGTCATTTTCACCATATTTATTCTTCCTATCCATGAGCATGTACTGTTTTCCCATTTGTTTGTGTCCTCTCTTATTTCCTTGAGCAGTGGTTTGTAGTTCTCCTTGAAGAGGTCCTTCATATTCATTGTAAGTTGTATTCCTAGGTATTTTAGTCCCTATATAGCAATTGAGAATGGGAGTTCACTCAGGATTTGGTTCTCTGTTTATGTGCTATTGGTGTATAAGAATGCTTGTGGGTTTTGCACATTGATTTTGTATCCTGAGACTTTGCTGAAGTTGCTTATCAGCTTAAGGAGATTTTGTGCTGAGACGACGGGGTTTTTTAAATATATAATTATGTCATCTGCAAACAAAGATAATTTGACTTCCTCTCTTTCTATTTGAGTACCCTTTCTTTCTTTCTCTTGCCTGATTGCCTTGGCCAGAACTTCCAATACTATGGTGAATAGGAGTGGTGAGAAAGGGCATCCTTGTATTGTGCCGGGTTTCAAAAGGAATGCTTCCAGTTTTTGCCCATTCAGTATGATATTGGCTGTGGGTTTATCATAAATAGCTCTTATTATTTTGAGATATGTTCTATTGATACCTAGTTTATTGAGAGTTTTTAACATAATGGGGTGTTGAATTTTGTTGAAGGTCTTTTCTGCATCTGTTGAGATAATCATGTGGTTTTTGTCATTGGTTCTGTTTACGTGATGGATTGTGTTTATTGATTTGCATATGTTGAAACAGCCTTGCTTCCCAGGTATGAAGCCGATTTGATCATGGTGGATAAACTTTTTGATGTGCTGCTGGTTTTGGTTTGCCAGTATTTTATTGAGGATTTTCACATCGATGTTCATCAGGGATATTGGTCTGAAATTTTCTTTTTTTGTTGTGTCTCTGCTAGGTTTTGGTAACAGGATGCTGCTGGCCTCATAAAATGAGTTAGGGAGGATTCCCTCTTTTTCTAGTGTTTGGAATAGTTTCAGAAGAAATGGAACCAGCTCCTCTTTGTACCTCTGGTAGAATTTGGCTGTGAATCTGCCTGGTCCAAGACTTTTTTTTTGGTTGGTAGGCTATTAATTACTGCCTCAATTTCAGAACTTGTCATTGGTCTATTCAGGGATTTGATATCTTCCTGGTTTAGTCTTGGGAGGGTGTATATGTCCAGGAATTTATCCATTTCTTTTAGATTTTCTAGTTTATTTGCATAGAGGTGTTTATAGTATTCTCTGATGGTACTTTGTATTTCTGTGGGATCAGTGGTGATATCCCCTTTATTATTTTTTATTGTGTCTATTTGATTCTTCTCTCTTTTCTTTTTTATTAGTCTGGCTGGTGGTCTATTTTGTTAATCTTTTCAATAAACCAACTCCTGGATTCACTGATTTTTTGAACGGTTTTTGTGTCTCTATCTCCTTCAGTTCTGCTATGATCTTAGTTATTTCTTGTCTTCTGCTACTTTTGAATTTGTTTGCTCTTGCTTCTTTAGTTCTTTTAATTGTGATGTTAGGCTGTCGATTTTAGATCTTTCCTGTTTTCTCCAGGGGCATTTAGTGCTATAAATTTCCCTCTAAATGCTGCTTTAACTGTGTCCCAGAGATTCTGGTACATTGTGTCTTTTATCTCTTTGGTTTCAAATAACTTATTGGTTTCTGCCTTAACTTCGTTTTTTACCAGGTTGTTCAGTTTCCACATAGTTGTGCAGTTTTGAGACAGTTTCTTAATCCTGAGTTCTAATTTGATTGCACCATGATCTGAGAGACAGTTTGTTATGATTTCCTTTCTTTTGCATTTTCTGAGGAGTGTTTTACTTCCAATTATGTTGTCAATTTGAGAATAAGTGTGATATTGTGCTGAGAAGAATGTATATTCTGTTGATTTGTGGTGGAGAGTTCTGTAGATGTCTATTAGGTCCACTTAGTCCAGAGCTGAGTTCAAGTCCTGAATATCTTTGTTAATTTTCCGTCTCATTGATCTAATATTGACAGTGGGGTGTTAAAGTCTCCCACTATTTTTGTGTGGGAATCTAAGTCTCTTTGTAGGCCTCTAAGAACTTGCTTTATGAATCGGGTGCTCCTGCATTGGGTGCATATATATTTAGGATAATTAGTTCTTCTTGTTGCATTGATCCCTTTACCATTATGTAATGCCCTACTTTGTCTTTTTTGATCTTTGCTTGTTTAAAGTCTGTTTTATCAGAGACTAGGATTGCAACCCCTCTTTTTTTTTTGCTTTCCATTTGCTTGGTGAACATTCCTCCATCCCTTTATTTTGAGCCTATGTGTGTCTTTGGATGTGAGATGAGTCTCCTGAATACAGCACACTGATGGGTCTTGACTCCTTATCCAATTTGCCAGTCTGTGTCTTTTATTTGGGGCATTTAGCCTGTTTACATTTAAAGTCAATATTGTTATGTGTGAATTTGATCCTGTCATGATGCTATCTGATTATTTGGTCTGTTAGTTGATGCAGTTTCTTCACAGTGTTGATGGTCTTCACAATCTGGTATGTTTTTGCAGTGGCTGGTACTGATTGTTCCTTTCCATATTTACTGCTTCCTTCAGGAGCTCTTGTAAGGCAGGCCTGGTGGTGACAAAATCTCTCAGCATTTGCTTGTCTGTAAAGGATTTTATTTCTCCTTCACACATGAAACTTAGTTTGGCTGGATATGAAATTCTGGGTTGAAATTTCTTTTCTTTTAGAATGTTGAATATTGGCCCCACTCTCTTCTGGCTTGTAGGGTTTCTACTGAGAGATCTGCTGTCAGTCTGATGGGCTTCCCTTTGTGGGTAACCCAACCTTTCTCTCTGGCTGCCCTTAACCTTTTTTCCTTCATTTCAACTTTGGTGAATCTGACGATTATGTATCTTGGAGTTGCTCTTCTTGTGGAGTATCTTTGTGGTATTCTCTGTATTTCCTGAATTTGAATGTTGGCCCGTCTTGCTAGATTGGGGAAGTTCTCCTGAATAATATCCTGAAGAGTGTTTTCCAAAACATGGTTCCATTCTCCCTGTCACTTTCAAGTACACCAATCAAATATAGGTTTGGTCTTTTCACATAGTCCCATATTTCTTGGAGGCTTTGTTCATTCCTTTTCATTCTTTTTTCTCTAATCTTGTAGTCACACTTTATTTCATTAAGTTGATCTTAAATTGCTGATATCCTTTCTTCTGCTTGATCTATTCAGCTATTGATACTTGTGTATGCTTCACAAAGTTCTCATGCTGTGTTTTACAGCTCCATCAGTTCATTTAAGTTCTTCTCTAAACTGGTTATTCTAGTTAGCAATTCCTCTAGCCTTTTTTTAAGGTTCTTGGCCTCCTAGCATTGCATTGGAGCATGCTTCTTTAACTTGGAGGAGTTTATTACCACCTTCTGAAGCCTACTTCTGTCAATTTGTTAAACTCATTCTCCATCCAGTTTTGTTCCCTTGCTGGCAAGGAGCTGTGATTCTATGGAAGAGAAGAGGCATTCTGGTTTTTGGAATTTTCAGCTTTTTTGCACTGGTTTTTCCTCATCTTCGTGGATTTATCTACCTTTGATCTTTCATGTTGGTGACCTTTGGATGGAGTTTTTGTGTAGACATCCTTTTTGTTGATGTTGATGCTATTCCTTTCTGTTTGTTAGTTTTACTTCTAACAGTCAGGCCCCTCTGCTGCAGGTCTGCTGGAGTTTGCTGGAGGTACTATCCAGACCCTATTTTCCTGGGTATCACCATCAGAGGCTGCAGAACTGCAAAGATTGCTGCCTGTTCCTTGCTCTGGAAACTTTGTCCCAGAGGGGCACCCACCAGATGTCAGCTGGAGCTCTCCTCTGTGAGGTGTCTGTCGATCCCTGCTGGGAGGTGTCTCCCAGTCAGGAGGCATAGGGGTCAGGGACCCACTTGAGGATGCTGTCTGTCCGTTAACAGTACTCAAGCCCTGTGTTGAGAGATACACTACTGTCTTCAGAGCCAGCAGGCAGGAACTTTTAAGTCTGCTGAAGCTGCACCCACAGCTGCCCCTTCTCCCAGGTGCTCTGTCCCAGGGAGATGGGAGTTTTCTCTATAAGCCCCTGACTGGGGCTGCTGCCTTTCTTTCAGAGATGCCCTGCCCAGAGAGGAGGAATCTAGCGAGGCAGTCTGGCTACAGTGGCTTTGTGGCACTGTGGTGGGCTTTGCCCTGTTTGAACTTCCTGGGGGCTTTGTTTACTCTGTGCAGGGAAAACCGCCTACTCAAGCCTCAGTAATGGTGGATGCCTCTCCCCCCACCCATCTTGAGCATCCCAGGTTGACTTCAGACTACTGTGCTGGCAGGAGAATTTCAAACTAGTGGATCTTAGCTTGCTGGGCTTCATGGTAGTGGAATCCACTGAGCTAGACCATTTGGCTCCCTGGTTTCAGCCCCCTTTCCAGGGGAGTGAATGGTTCTGTCTTGCTGGCATTTCTGGCACCACTGGGGTATGAAAAAAAACTCCTGTAGCTGGCTTCATGTCTGCCCAAGTGGTCGCCCAGTTTTTTGCTTGAAACCCAGGGCCCTGGTGTTGTAGACACCAGAGGGAATCTCCTGGTCTGCGAGTTGCTAAGGCCATGAGAAAAGCATAGTAACTGGGCTGAAATACAACGTTCCTCATAGCACAGTCCCTCATGGCTTCCCTTGGCTAGGAGAGGGAGTTCCCTGACTGCTTGCACTTCCCAGGTAAGGTGACACCCCACCCTGCTTCAGTTTGCCCTCCATGGGCTGCACCCACTGTCTAACCAGTCCCAGTGAGATGAGCCCTGTACCTCAGTTGGAAATGCAGAAATCACCTGCCTTCTGCATTGATCTCACTGGGAGCTTCAGACCAGAGCTCTTCCTATATGGCCATCTTGCCAGCCCAGTCCCTACTTCAAGTATTTCTTATGTTCCTTTCTGTCTCTCTTCTCCTTCTTGTATCGCATTACCTGTATTTTACACCTTTTATAGTTGTACCACAGTTACTGGATACTCTGTTCTGGTCTTTACTGTAGTAATTTTTTTTTCTCTTTGCTTTTCAGTTTTGAAGGTTTCTACTGAGATGTCCCCAAGCTCAGAGATTCTTTCTTAATCTATGCCATTCTACTCATAAACCTATCAAAGGCATTCATTATGCCTGTTACAGTGTTTTTAATCTCTAGTATTTTTTTTTATTCTTAGAATTTCCATCTCTCTGTCATACTTGCATAATGATTATTTACTAAAGACCTTAGTGTATTCATTATAGCTATTTTAAATCTCCAGTCTGAAAATTCCAACATCCCTGCCACAGCTGAGTCTGGTTCTAATGCTTGTTTTGTCTTTTCAAACTATGCTTTTTACCATTTAGTATTTCTTGTAGCTTCTAGTTGATACCCAGACTTGATGTACTGGGTAAAAGAAACTATTGTAAATAGGCTTTTAGCAATGTGGTGGTAAAAAACTAAAGTAATGTGGGGGGATGGAAGTGTTCTATAATTCTATAATTAGTTCCCCATCTTTAATCGAGTCTATGCCCCTGGACTGTGTACTTCATAAGTGTTTCTCATTTTTAAAAATTTTTTCTCCCTTATATGGGACAAGATGGTTGGAAGGGACTGGAATTGAGTATTTCCCTTCTCATGGGTCTTTTAGGCTCTGAAAAAGCTCCAGTAGTACAGGTTCTAGTTAAACGCTTTTTCCTGAGGGTAGGACTCATTTAAAAGAACAGAATGCTCTGGCATATTTCAAAGTGCTAACTTTTGTCTTTTTCAACTTTTCCCTTGCCAGAAGCACAGAGGTATTTTTCTCCAATATTCTCTGTCAGAACCTGGTCAAGCTCTTGGAAGCAAAACTTGCAGAAACGTGCATACCCCCAACCCCCACTGAGTTCCCCTGGAGTTTTCCACCTTCAAATTTGTCCAACTTGAGCCTCCAGCAATTTGTTAATTACAGTTCTGGTTTTCCTACCCTGGTAGTAGTATCCACAAAGGTTTCTACTTATGGGTTTCTGCTCCAGTAAGCTGTGTCTCTGTATTCACCTGTCTCCAATTCGGGGGGCAGCAGTTTGCCCTACAGACTCACTTCTCTTACAGATCTAATAAAAGTTATTGATTTTTCAGTTTGTTCAGCTTTTTACCTGTTGTTAGGATAGAGAGAAGACTTCCGATCTCCTTATCTGCTGAACTAAACAAGTTCTTTGAATTCTACCCTTTTTATCACTATTAATGTGGCTCAATGATTTTCCTTTTGTCAACAATGTTCCATGTTTTGAAACTTATTTCAGGCTAATTTTCAGTTCCTTTATTTTTAGGCTGCTCCAAATAGATTTCTAAAAACAAAACAAAACAAAAAACAAGCAAACAAAAAACTTATGACACTTTTTTTTCAGTAGAACTTCTGAATCATATGTTATATGAAAAAGTAATCATTCTTTCATGAAGTTCTTTGATCATGGAGTTTTTTACCTGTACGAAACCTGAGAGCATCTTAGGAGGCTGCTATCATGTAACACACATTGGGAAACAGTGTTCAAATCACTAGATTTTTGTGAGTTTTATATCAATTAGCTGTTGTTGTAGAACAAGAAAATCTCAGTGGTATATAATAATACACATTTATTTCACATTTTCATAGTAGATTACTAGGCTGGCTCAGTGGTGGTAACAAGGGATATTTATTTCCATGTGTTTCTCATCTTTCTTCGAGGTAAGTGGCTTAATTAAAGTACAGTTTTCCAGTAGTGGTAAGATAAGCAAAATAGATCACATCCAATTTTGTGAGCACAGCTCAAGTACCTGCTTTGTGTTAGGTCTACTCACATCCCATTAGCCAAAGCAAGTCACATGAACAAGACCAAATGTAAAAGGCTGGGAAGCATATGGCTGCTTTTGTGTAGGAACTACAGTGATACATGGAAGCTACAGGGTATGTTGAAAGATCGAGGCTTGTAATTCAATTTACCAGACTTCTCAAAATTATCATTTTGAATGATGCTGCAGGTAGGAGTCATCATACCTGAGCTTGCAGTGTTTCTCAATGGGGATTCTTTTTTCATTTCCCATGGGGCAAACCCTCCTGGATGTTGTTCAATCTTAGCATTGCTGGCTCTTACCCACTTAACTCCAGTAAGCATCCTGACAAACTTTTCCAAAATACTCCCTATCTAATCAATAACACCCTAATTTGAAAGGCACTGGTGAATTGTACTGTTAATTAATTGTGTGAACTTGGGCAAATAATTCAGCATTTCACTTTTTCGGCTATAAAGAATAAGTTTAAGTTAACAAGCTATAAGTTCTATCTCAGTGTAAACATTTGCTAAATTGAAACATAGCAGATAGAGGTGACTAGAATAAAGTGTGAGAAAAACAGCATATATGCTTCAGGCCATCTCTTCTACCTTCAAGTCATTCTGGGAGTATATAGTTTCATTCTCATACTTTAAGATAATAGTAAAAAGTTAAAAATGTCAGAGGAAAGGAATTATAAATGTTGTTGAGGATTGAATAATATGTCACATTAGTGATGTTTAATCCAACTGGGGTTGTTTAGTCAAGAAATCAGTAATGAACTTGCTTAGAAAAGAAAATTGGAACATGAGGATGAGAGCTCAATTCGAGTTTTATTTGCTCATTAGACAAATCATTATTGAGTACCTGATACGGACTAAATGCAATGTTGAGCCTTTTAAAATTTATAATATAAGATAGACTTATTAAGTGTTGCCCAGAGAACAAAGCTAGAGGGATCGTGCAAAATGGCAGGTAAATGACTTTAGGCTCAACATAAGAAAAAAGAAACATAATTAACAGGGAGCCTGAAAATGAAATGAATGATTTTAGGAGGAGTCACTGAAGTCCCTATAGTTTGAAATATTCAGTTTTTAAGAGAGTTAGAAATGAATCTTATCTCTGAGTCTCTAGCACCTTAGCACATGGCTGGGCACAGCATAGATGTTGAATAGGAATTTGTTGAATAAACAAATACATCAAATGTGAGATTAAAAAATTGTTAATTTCTGGCTATCCAAGATTCCGTGTTTTTCAGAGAACATGAGACCCCACAAAGTCAGTCTCTGTCTTTTCTTCTCCTCATTTCCCTCATAAAGTATGTCAAAAGGAAGCATCTCTTCAAAAGCAGTTCAAAGGCAATAAAGAACAGAAAACAATATATTCAAGGGTAGCCAGAAGAGTGTATGTGGAAGGGGATATGAGCAGTACAGGGCTTTGCATGATGTTAGGATGAGATCTGAGAGTATGCATGTGATTCATCATTCTCTTTTTACTACCATTTGTAGTACATTGTAAAGCAGCAAGTTAAGTTCTAGAGAAACTATCATAATTCTCCATTTTCCCTCATTACTTTTGAATGAATACAGCAAATTGTTTCTTGCTGTTACTTTCCTTTGAACAAATAAAACAGAAAGACAGGACCATAGAAAAATACATCAATTACAGGCTTAGTTAGGTTGTGGTTGATCAAGATTTTATCTTACTAAAATGTAAGAAAGGACATTTTTGTTGATGAGAAGTAAACAGTTGTGAGATAAAAGCAAGTGAGTGGGAACACACGTTTGAGTAACCCATGTCTCCCCAAGGAAAATCTCAGAGTTAAAATGGCCTTTCTTGATACCACTTGATCATTCAGATATAATTTGCACTTTCACAATACATAAATTTTAATGCCAAGACAGGAAATTCAATCTAAAAAATGATCACTTGCCAAATTAATGATCTGTTTACATCTGAGGTTAGGGCTGAGTCATAATTATATTGAAATTAAAAGATAAGTCCTGGATGTCTTCAATGATCTCAATATTTGCACATTTATTTAGCACTCACCACAACACTAGAAATGTGCTGTGGGCAATCGAAAAGTATATAACATGTATTTTTTTATTTTTGTATATGATGAAATATCAGAGATGGGATTTATCTTCCCACTGAAACTAACTAGAAAATTGGACCAAATATATGAAATAACTGTTTTCACACATTGGACAACAGGCAACACAAGGAAAATAAGTGAGGTGAGCCTTATGATTACTACTGACTTTCTGTGTGTAGGCACATTTCACAACAGAAAGTAGTAGGGGCAGCCCATCCAGAACAGGGTGGTTTCCCGGAATTGAGATGGAAATTAGGGAAGCTGAGGGGGCTGGAACATATTGGGCCGAGTTCTGCGAAAAGAGAGCTACCCAGAAAAAAACTCTCACTCTTGATTGAAAGTCTTACTGATTACATAAACAGTTGATTAACACATATTTTGTATGTTACATGTATTGTGTACTGGATTCTTATAGTAAAGTAAGCTAGAGAAAAAAATGTTTTTAAGCAAGTCGTAAGAAAGAAAAAATATGTTTCCTATTCATTAAGTGAAGGTGGATTATCATAAAGATCTTCATACTCATTGTCTTTATGTTGAGTAGGCAGAGGAGAAGGAAGAAGAGAAGGGGTTGGTTTTGCTCTCTCAGGGGTGGCAGAGGCAGAAGGAAATTCACATATAAGTTCAAACCCGTATTGTTCAAGGGTCAACTATAATCAGTCAAGTAAGTGCTAAAATCTAAAATACATCAGTGAAAATGGCAGAGTGAGAACATCTGAAAATCAACAATAACAATAGCAAAAATTGCCTAAATCAACATTTTCAGGAAGCTGGAAATTAACTAAAAGCTTGCAGCAACTCAGTGAGCACTTATTTTAGAAAGTAAGCTGAATCTCAGTACAAAGAGTGAGTTTTGTGGCTTTTTAACTGGCTCAGTTCCTACACTTCTCCATTGAGGTCTGCAAGAGCTTTGAAAAACAACAACCCACAATCATGGTGAAAACCAGCAGTCTGGCAGCCATTAAGAGGGGACAGAACAAAGTTGGAGCCTCAGTCCCAGAAAATCGTTTTGTGATTATTTACTTGTCTTGTGATTCACTGAAAGACACCGTTTGCTAGGCTGTCTTTATTCGACTGCACTTGGAGCTGGCCCAACAAAAGAGCCTTTTTCCTGGGGTGATTGTTA
This sequence comes from Macaca mulatta, assembly GCF_049350105.2. NCBI lineage: Eukaryota > Metazoa > Chordata > Mammalia > Primates > Cercopithecidae > Macaca > Macaca mulatta. Next base: position 120,844,449 of record NC_133426.1, on the reverse strand, counting down.
AAAACATTTAGAGAAAAATATTTAAATTCACAGATGCTTAAGGTGCATATCAGGTGGGGCCAAAAAGAGTAGCCAAAATCCTTAAAAGGAAATCCTGGGGAATGAGATGTCCATAGGGGCTTTGAAAAGATCACATTGATTGGGAATCTAGAAGGAAATGTGAATGTCATATCTATATAGGACATTCTACCCAAAAACAACAAAATACACATTCTTCTCAAATGCACATAAAACGATCTCCCAGAGATGTTAGAACACAGAATAACTTTCATTAAATTTTAAAAGCTTGAAATCATATGAAATATCTTATTTGACCAAAATGGAATAAAACTAGAAAATAGTAGTAATAGAAAGTTTGGAAAATTCACAAATATGTGTAATTTAAGGACTGCACTCTTAACTAATGGGTCAATGAAGAAACCATGAAGGAAATTAGAAAATACTTTGAGATGATTTAAAATGAAAACATGTTAAAACTTGTGGAATGCAGTAAAAACAGTACTGAGAGATACATTTAAAGCTATAAATTCCTACATTAAAAAAGAGGATGAATCTCTTTGAATATGACACCAAAAGGACAGGCAACAACAGAATAAACAGATAAATTGGTTTATACCAAAATTCAAAATTTCTGCACATGAAAAGACACAATCAACAGAGTAAAAAAGGCAACCTACAGAAAGGGAGAAAATATTTGCAAATCATATGTCTGATAAATGTTTAGTGTCCGAAATATATAAAGAACACCTACAACTAAACAATGACAATAAATAAATAATCTGGTTAAAAAAAATCAAAGGGCTTCAATAGACATTTCTGCAAAGAAGAAATACAGATAGTCAGTAAGTACATGAAAAATAGTTCGGCTGGGCATGGTAGCTCACGCCTGTAATCCCAACAATTTGAGAGGCCAAGGCAGGCAAATGTCTTGAGCCCAGGAGTTCAAGACCAGCCTGGGCAACATGACAAAACTCCATCTCTACAAAAAATACAAAATAAATTAGTCAGGTGTGGTAGCATGAGCCTGAAGTTGCAGCTACTTGGGAGGCTGAACTGGGAGGATAATTTGAGCCTGGGAGGTCAAGGCTGCAGTGAGCTGTGATCATGCCACTGTACTCTAGCATGTGTGACCGAGTGAGACCCTGTCAAAAAAAAAAGCAAAAAAAAGTCTAGTATCACTCATTGTTAGGGAAATGCAAATTAAAACCACAATATGATACTCATTAGAGTGGGTACCGTGAAACAGAGAAAATAAGTGGTGGTGAGGATGTGGAGAAACTGGAACCCTCATACAATACTGCATGGTTAAAGTCATGCAGCCACTGCAGAAAACGGTGTAGCAATTCCCCCACATTTTAAACATGATTACCATATAAGTTAGCAATCCCATTCCTCGGTATATGCCTGAAAGAATTTAAAACTAGTATTTGAATAACTTGTACATAAATATTTATAGCAGCATTATTCACATATAACCAAAAAGTGGAATCAATACAAATGGCTATCAATGGCTTCATAAATATTAAGCCACTAATGTGATATATCCATACAATGGAATTTATTATTTTACCATTCAGAAGAGTAAAGTACTGATTCATGCTACAACATAGAGGGACCTAGAAAACAACTTGCTAAATAGAATAAGCCAGGCACTAAAAGCCATATATTGTATGATTCCATTTATATAAATGTCCAGAATAGGCCACTCCGTAGATATGGAAATCAGATTGGTTGTTTCTAAGGAATAGGGGCAGAGAAAAATGGAGAGTGATTGCTTAATGGGTATGGGATATTGTTTTACAGTGACAAAAATGTCCAGGAATTAGATATGGTTATTGGTTGCCCCATATTGTGAATGCACTAGAAGCTGATGAATTGTATACTTTAAAGTTATTGAAATGATGAATTTTATTTAATTGAATTTCACCTCAATAAAACATGAAAAAATTAAATATAAAGTTACCATATGACCCAGCACTTCCATTCTTAGGTATATGTCTAAGAGAAATGAAAGTGAACGCCTCCCAAAAACTTGTCTACAAATGTTCATTATCACTAAAGCAGCAAATTAGTAATGTTGTAATGCTTCATTTTTAAATAGAAATAGTAGGATATGAGCCTGATGAAAAGATGATTGTCTTTCTACTTAGGTAGAACACATTTTCATCTTTAAGATGAATTTATCTTTCAAATCATTTTGCTTGTAGAAAGTTTTCATTCAGCATTTCACATTCTTCACTTAGCAGAAGGCTTACATGATATCATTGAGCCATTCAAGAATTATATAACCATATTAAATTCCAGCAATGAAAACTGCTGAAGAAAATAGTAAGTCTCCTAGTTTTACCACAAACAAGAATTTGAACTGATAGTTTAGTAGTGAATGTCATCTTAAAAATAAATTGTGAAGGAGATTCATATCACATTGCTTCTTCTAAGAGTATGAGAAATAGATTATTACTGCAAAACCACACAAAGACTATCTGAAGTCTAAAAACTGGAGCTACCACTTATACTTAAGGAAATGGACTTATACTTAAGGAAATGGATATTGCAGCCGCAGCCTGAGCTTAGAGTCCTAGTATTCACTTGTGATGTTTCCTTGTTTTCAGCATCAAGGGTTATAAGGCAAAGCCTTGGTTTTACAGTGGAATCCCTTTACTGTGCTCAGACCAAGAAACCAACTGCCTATTTCCAGTGATCTGGACTATTATATCCCACTTTGCCCATGTAAATGTATGTGTTTTGCCGCTAAACTATCAAAACCCAAGTAAGAGCAGGGTCCTCCCATTAAATGGGACTTTTCTGTGTCTTATTAAACTACTTACCATGAATTCTTTTACTACACAGGCAACTAATTAATATTGTTTTCTTCTATTTCTCTAGTTGTATCTAAACACATAAATCAGTAGTAGAAAAACAAAGCTTTTGGTTGTTTCCTGATCAAAATCTTTTAGAAACCCTTGAGATACAGAATATATATTATTCAGCTTTGCACCCTCCGTGTTTAGAATAGTGCCTGGAAAATGAGTATTGAAGAAATTTGTATTTAGTAAGTGAGTGTATGAATGAAGTGAAACACCTCCACTTTAAAAACATTCAGTGTTGTTGGGTGCAGTGGCTCACACCTGTAATCCCAGCACTTTGGGAGGCAGAGGCAGGTGAATTGCTTGAGCCCAAGAGTTCGAAACCAGCCTGGACAACATGGTGAAACTCCATCTCTAGAAAAATACAAAAATTAGCCAGGTGTGGTGGTGTGAGTCTGTAGTCCTAGCTACTCAGGAAGCCGAGGTGGGAGGCTCACTTGAGCTGGGGAGGTGGAGGTTGCAGTGAGCCCAGAATCCACTCCACTGCACTCCAGCCTAGGCAAGAAGGCAAGAGAGCAAGACCCTGTCTAAAAAAAAAAAAAAAAAAAAAAAAATCAGTGTTATCATAAGTGGTTTCATTGATTTTCTTCCCAGTTTCAAACCTATCTAATTACTACAATCCTTCTAATCAAAGGCAAAAGAGTGAAAATTAAACTGTACTTTTCCGTGTCTCATGTATTTTTCTCTGGGAAAGCCAGAGTTGCTTCTTTTGAGATCAAGCGTGCCATATCAGGATCATTTTCTACTCCTTTCTACACATTCAAAGCATGACTCAGTCTATTTCCACTGCTTTATCATTTCCCAAGCCCTTCTCCCTGTCACTAGGCTTGTAGACTCTCTTCATGTTCTGGTTACCAAATTACTTGGTTATAACTTCCTTTCTGATCCTCTTTGCCCTTGTGGCTGGTACTACAGCATAACAAAATGACCAACACTAAAATTAGTTTCTTTTTATCCCATTGCACCTCTCTTCATGTTCTTGTAAGGGTTTCCTACTGTGGCACAGGTTATTCAAACATCTACTTTGTACACTCACTGTAAGCAAAATATAGTACACAGCAGGAGATGATGTGTGTACACATATGTGTTTGTGTAGATACAAAAGAAAAGGGTTCACAGTTTTAGAATATTGTGATCTACAGGGGAAAGTAAATATAAACACTTAAAGGCATATTTGCAAATTAGTCATCTAAAACTCCTTTGTACGTTAATGAAAACGGAATCCAAATTTTATACACACATCAGAACTAATTAGTAATATTGATCGATTTTGAGAGCAAACTAATTTCATGTCCCCTGAAAATGATACTTTCCTAATCTTAAGCCCACACTCTTTCTTGATGCCTTTTTGAAAATGCAAAATAAATAGTCTACCATGTAGTAATTTGTGAATTTGGCTTGTCCTTCATTAGATTGTAAGCATTGGAGGACTGATACTGCTTTATTCCCCTTTATAACTCCCTGAAGCCTCAAATGTAGAACGTGGTTCAGTAAATATTTGATTCAAAGCAGATCAACAAGTGCTAATGAATACATGTGGCCTACGTCCTGAGAGATCACAAAGTGAAAATATGATCAGCATTCATATCAGTTAGGGAAGTTGCTTGGTGGGGGTAAATTTGATCCAGTTTTAAGGCTGTAATTTGTGAAGCTTTTAGCCTAAGTTCTCATTTATTCCCAGTACATAGTCCCTCACAGCCTCTTAAGCTGGTATTTATCAAGGACAATTTTATTTATAAATATAGTTTTCTCATTTCCTTACATTAAGCCTGGGCTATTTCTCCATTGTCCACATAACTTGCTATTTTTTCTTATTAAAATATTTTATATTATCTTTAATTGTTCTCTAACAAAAAGATCCACTAGAAATTCCAGATTGTTCTTTCCAAAAAGTTAAAAACAAAAACAAAAACTCAGCCACCTGAATCAAGTTTGAACAATGTAGTATGTACAATAAAAAACAAAATTATTTATGAGGCAAGGGAACACACTTGTCAAATTAATCTTAGCATATATGAGATAGGAAACATTCATTTTAACAAGAACAACACAGTAATGTTCAATTTTGATCTTGCTTATGTGGTAAATTGATATGTGTGATGGTAGCATGAAGGAATATAAAAAAGCATGATTTGTAACCATAACATCTGAATTAGAGCATTGGTTCTGCTACTTTCTGGTCATGTGAATTCATAAAAAATTATATACTTTGTATGGCCTTCAGTATCTTCCTATATAAAATAGATCTATAATTATTACAAATTCAGAAAATTTTTCTGAGGAAAAAATAAGATAAATTTTTTTGTAACTGTTTAATGTCATAGATAAGCAATGAATTATTCTTTTCTTGGAATATCCTCTTGTACAATGTTTGCATTCACTGGAGGAAAAGGTATCCTTCAGAAGTTTCTCTGGACTCTTTGATGCTCTTCTAATGAGATACTTGATCAAGGGTGGCAACATTCTGCAGGAAAAGCAGCCGATAACATCTGAGTAATGCTCTGTCCCCTCTGGATACATCTTCCTCCATCTTTGTGCTGAAGTCCACAGTGTATATCTCAGAAGTCAAGATTAAGTATGTGCTTTGCTTCATGTTGAGATTCTTGGTTGGGCTTTATTTGACAAAAGAAATGAGACTTCTAGGTCTTACCTGTTTTGGTAAAGGAATATTTATTCACAGTCACATCTTTGCTAAGCATCATCTGTAATCAAGTTAAGCTAATTAGTGATCATTTTATAAGAAAATAAAATACCATTTTGCAGCTTAAAGAGGATTTTATGGTCCGATATTTGAGAGTAAAGGATGATAATATTGAAAAATTTAATATTTTTTCTGTCAATTTCCTGAGCTCCTATACTATATAGTCGTACCAAACAATCTAATATTTTGTTATAAAGTTGCAAGATTTTCTAGTCATTTCATAAGTTTGTGGTAGTCATGACTGTCGGAAAGGAGCCTCAAGTGATCAGCTCTGCTAATTAAGAAGACATATTCTGTTCTCAATGTCATCATATTTAGAATAAGGGAGTTAGTATATAATCAGAGGCTGCAAACAGTATTCGGTTTGTCCAGATTAGTTTATTCAGATTAGTGTTAGATGTTTTTAAATGCTCTTAGGTGAGTCAAACCCTTTCCAGATGTACAAGGTTGCACCACTTCTTACTGTCTTGCATCCAGACATTTCACACACTTTTGTGTCTTTTCTGATTCCTAGAAACGTACAGTTTGGAATTTATGGAATAGATTATTAGCTAATTCCTTTCCAGTTTAAACAGTCTATGAAAGTGATAAAGTAAATCCTAATCCACCCTGTGAAAACTGGACAACTTCAACAGGAATTTCTGATACTGTCAATGTGGTCATCTAAATTAATCTGGAAACCATGCTCTACGAACATTTTTTAAATGCTAAAGTATTGTTTAAAAAACTTCCAGTAGACTTTGTTAAAGACTTTGTTAATTACAGCTAGATAGGAGGAATAAGCTCTAGTGTCCTATACCACTATAGGATGACTACAGTGAATAACAATATATTGTAAGTTTCAATAGCTAGAATGAAGATATTGAATTGTTTCTAACACAAAGAAATAATAAATGTTTGAGATAGTGAATGAATATGCTAATTGCCTTGATCTGATCACTATACATTATATGTATTGAAACATCACTATGTAACTAATGAATATGTACAATTATTATTTGTCAATTTAAAGATAAAATAGAATAGAATTTATAAAATATATTATTTTAAAACTTGCAGGAGACTTTACAAGAAAGAAAAATAAAATGCTACATGCAAAGAGTATGAATAAGAGGAACAAGAAAAGGGAGTGGAGAAGGAAGAGGAGGAGGAGAATGGGAAGTCAGAGCAGTAAGCAATGAGTTTACTCATGGTCTGTTCAAAAAAAAAAAAAAACAGAAGGGCGGGAAAGATTTGGAGGTTATTGGATGATAAAGCTACTTGATCATAAAAAAACATATAAAAGAAGAATTCAAGGCCTTGGGAGTATGCAAATGGGAACTGGAAGTGGGATTTCTACATAAAGATGGGACCCTCAAAGTTTATACTTTAGGCAAAATGGGAAACTCAATAAAATCCATCCAATGGCCACAGGAAATAACAAGGGAGCTTATTGCTCTACATTAAAGAAAAGCTTTCCGTTCAAATTCAGGGCCTTGGCCCATTCCTTACTTGGAGTTAGAGCAAAAATAGCAGTAGTTCTTATATGGCCCAGCCATGCAAGAAATTGACTTAAATTTGATTCTGAGCCAGTGGTAGTCTAGGGTACATGATATAAGTGAAATGCAAAACCGCTTTGGAGGGACATTCCCATGACCAAAGTGACAAGGGATTATCATAGGACCACATTTAAGATGACTTAACTTTTTCAAATTACACAGCATGAGATAACGCAATCACCACAAATGCTTGATAATGTTTCTCTTCTTTCTTGTGTCTGCTCAGAATCGGAGGCAATAAAAGAACCATCTGAGAGTGACGATAAAAAAATAATATTTTAAATGGCAAACTACATAAAAGAAAGAATTAAAAGTGTAAGAAAAAATTAGATACTTAATTAAATATAAGCCAATTTGACCAAAACAAGAGTAAACACTTATAAATGAAAATGCAGTCTTTGATACAGAAAACCTCAATTGATGGGTTAAATACCAGATTAGCCAAGGGTAAAGATAGAATTTCTTGAGGTTTTCATATCTTTGATCAAAAAGGGGAAAAGGGTGTGTTGTTTGTTTATTCTTTAAATCCACGTCACACATAATTCTAGATATTAAAAAATCTTTTTGAACATATTTAACTTAAATATCCTTTTAACGTTTGGTGCCTTTTTCCCATAGAAATTCAATTGGTTCTAAAAGTTTAACAACAATGTATATACATATGGATGATGAAGAAGAGGTAAATAGAATTAAAATGCATATACAGTCATTCATCATACACAGATTTTATTCCAGATAGTAAATAACTGAAGTCAATATGCATAATATCTCATGAACTCAACCTTATTAATAGTATAGTTTAAACTTTCTATATCTTCATAATATTTAGTGTGATGTATTTATCAGTTACAGAAAGTATACTAATATAAGTGTGATTTTCTCAATTCCTCATTGTAGTTCTATCCATTTTTGTTTTAAGTATTTTGAAGCTCTGGTAAGCACATCAATATTCTAAATAATATTTTTATCCTTTGGTAGTGGATGGCTTTATGCATAATAATATTTATTTAATATTTATTCTCTTTGTTATTACTTTAATCGTACCATTCTTAGTTGAATATATTTGTCTGGTATAAATGTTTACTTCTTTCCTTTTGGTCTTTATGATTCATTATGCTTTGAGAGAAGTTCTGTTTCTCTCAAAGAAGGAATGGGAGCTTAATTATCTGATCTCCCAGCATGTAACAGCTATGCATTCTATAAAAAGTATATTTAAAAAACTACCTGAGTGTTGTTAGAATACTACACTAACTGCACAACACACCTTCCATGAAATTAATATGGTATGTTCACCAACATAGGCCATTTGCAGCATCATTACACAAGTCCCAATAAATATAAAATGATCAAAATACTATAAAACAATTTACCTGATAACAGTAAAATTAAATTATAAATCAAAAACTTTAAGACATCTAGGAAAACGCTACTATGTTTTCTTTTAAAATCGAGCACGGGTGCCGAAAGAAACTGAAAGGAGAAACATATGACGGCAAATCTCACAAAGAGCCAGAAAATTTCAATTTCATAAAGTAAGGTGAGCATGTTGATACGTGAAATGACAGCTTCTCAATTTCAACAGCAGGTAAAGTATGCATGCACTGACTGTGAGTTTCTGCAGATCTGGCTTTCATCTTAGAGACAAAAGGGGTAATAGTGAACATGGAATCCCACAGATGATTCGTATTTCCAGGAAGCAACATGTATTTGTCGCATTGTGATTGTTATTGTGAACCATCTACAGCTGTCTATTTCCTTCAACTAGGAAAAAAATAAAAGTTAAAAGAACAATCACAAAAAAAAAAAATCCTCAGGCGTAAATAAATGTACCTGTACCTTAGAATAGAGTCCAGTCCTCTCTAAGACAATAACTTCCTACAAATAGCATGCCCCCCAAAAAATTCATCTGATTCAAAGAACAACAACAAAAAAAAATCACAGAAACAGAATCTATAAAGTTATACTTCCAGAAATATGGGAAATAGGGACAGAATAACCACGCGGCTTTTTTTTTTTTTTAATTTACCAGAACAATGTTGCAATATTAGAGATGAAAACTATGGCAATATACTTTACCATAATTTTTTTAATCATCAAAGCAATATCCTCTCTAGAAGACCATAGAGATGCAAGAGCTATCATAATATCTTAAGAGACAACAGATGGAGATGTGACAAGCATGAACATTTCAGAGAAAAATCAAAGAAAAGAAAACACAACACAGAAACGAAGGCAAAATTAGAACTAGCACAAGGAAAAATAGATACTATGATAAACTCAGTGAGTTACAAATAGAGTAAGAAAAAATATGCAGTTTTTTGTTTTGTTTTGTTTTGTTTTGTTGTTGTTTTTATTCTGAGACAGGGTCTCTCTCTGTTGCCCAGGCTGGAGTGCAGTGGCATGATTATAACTCACTGCAGCTGTGAACTCCTGGGCTCAAGTGATTCTCCCACCTCAGCCTACAAAATAACTGGGAATACAGGTACACACCACCACACCTAGCTAATTTTTCTTATATTTTTTGTAGAGAGAGGGTCTCACTATGTTGCTGAGGCTGGTCTTGAACTCCTGGGCTCAAGCGATCCTCCTGCCTTGGCCACCCAAAATGCTGGGATTACAGGCATGAGCCACTATGGCTGGCCCAATAAGCAGAATTTAACTGAAAAAAGTGCTATGAGAATCAAAGAGTAAATGACATAGAAGAAAGAAAAATTCCAATGTATACCCAATTGAAATTTCTCAATAGGATTTTTTTAAGTAAGGAAAGAGAAGGAATAAGTTACAGTATAAACAAACAAACAAACAAACAAACAAACAAAACCTTTCCAGAAATAAAGCTAAAACTAGAATCCACATATTGAAAATATATGCCACATCTCCTGGAAAATTGACCCTGAATGGTGAACACCGAGGTATATCGTAGTAAATACTTGAATCTCAAAGATGAAGAGCCCTTTGGGTATGCAGGCAGAAATATCAAGTTATTGGTATGGAGGAAATAATTAGATTGGCTTCATATTACTCCACAACCACAGTCAATTCTAGAAGAAAATCTTCATGAAATCTTCAAGGAAATGAAGACAGTTCCAATAATTTAATCAATGAAGAAATAACTGGGGAAAATTTATCAAAATGACTCTTCAGTATTGACCCCATGGGACTAAAATTAAAACAACTGTGCGGGTTATGGTACCAGAGTGGGATGTCAATGTAATAATCTTTGGGAATGAAATTTGATAGGAGGAAGTGAAGAGGTGGGAATTCATCTCTGTGTACTTTATTTGTAATATTCAGGGCAAAAATAACATTAAAGTTCATATATAAAGTAATAGAGGCATACTATGATTTAGCAGTATGAAGTCAAAGACTAAGAATGATGACATAATTAGTTGTGATTAGATGATGGATAAAAGGCAAGGTGAAGGAAGGAAAGGGAGATACAATAGATACAAAAGGACAGTGTTTAAGATCAAAGATTCTGGAGTCAGACTACCTGTGTTTAAATCCTGACTCCACTAGTTTCTAGCTGCAAAACCTTGAGCAATTTGCTTAACCTTTCCTGCCTTGGGTCTCCAGCATAAAAATTTAGTGTAACATTTCCACTCACTTTTATAGAGTTGTTATGAGGATTAAACATCAATATATGCAAAGCACTTAATCTGACTTATCAGTTTATTATATTGTTTATTATGCTAATTTAATAATAATAATATTATTATTATCTCCCTATCATAAGTATATCCATCAGGGCTGGTCAGCAAAAAATAAAACCACTGTGGTGCTCCAGCAAAGAAGGATTTTAATATAATTTTGTAGTTTTATTGTTCTGTCTGCTTATTATTACTGCCATCCTCTCCTACAGTTTCCTTCTCATTGAACAGAAGAAATCTGAAACTACATTTCCCAGAAACCCTTTCCTTGTGTGGTTCCAAATTAAAGTCTTTCAAGAAAAAGGCACTTGTGTGAGATCATGAAGACAAAACAAAAGAGCCAGTTGGCAACTCTGAACGATGGATGACAATTGTGAGCAGCTAAATGAACAGATAATAGATAAAGTTTTGCAGTGGCTTGAGGTAACTTTCTGAAAAAATCGCTCTTTTAAAACTATCAGCAGCTGAGATTAGTGATGGTTGCTTTCTTTGAGATTCATGTTTATTTTAGGTTCTGGATAAATTCCTATGAATCACTTTTTTCAGTACTTCAGGCAAGTGAGATGGTCATATGGATTTTTCTATAATCCTGCCACTTCTTGATTTTATAAACTGCAGCAGAAGCTTCCCTGAACTTCATTTCCGCAGCTCTGACAAAGGCTTGTGAACCTCTAAATCCTTGTATTAAAATTATTCCTACTGAATTCCTAGAAAGGACATCTGGGAGAAGAGGGGCTTCAAAATGGCTGACTAGAGGTATCAGGTATTTGCCTCCTCCACAAAGAAGAACCAAAACAGTGAACAGATAATCACACTTTGAACAGATCATGCAAGACAGAACACTGGAATTCAACAGATAAATGACAGGAAACATCTAAGACAAGGAAGGACAGGGAAGCGAAGCAACTTGCACAGCCAGAATCAGCTGAGAGCCTGGAGAGGCTTCCCAATTCAGGGGAAAGGGTAAGTGAGACACCCCCCAGTGGTTCACATTCCCACGGTAGACTCCTGCAGTCCCAGCCATAGGAGAGCCCCTTGACCCTCCCAGGCCCTGAGACTAACACAGGAAGCTGCCTGGAGACTATGAGATGGCATGGCTCCAGAGAGGGGAGCTCACGCTGGATCTCACACACCCCCTGAGTCCTCAGCAGTTACAGCACAGCATCATTTTAAGAGTCCAGCCCTCACCAGGCTGCATCCAGCCTTGGGGTTCAACAACGCCTGTGTCTCCACATTCCTGGAGCCCCACTGACATCCTTCAGCCACAGCCACGGCCGCTGCCAGCTGCTGCTGCCTCGGCTGAAGTGCAAGCCACCGGCAGTTACCTCTTTGCCCCCAGCAATGGGTCTGCTGTGCCTTTACAGGCGCCCTGAGGTGAGACTACTCACTCACAGCGCCACCTAGAGCCAAAGTGCAGGCTTTCCAGCCGCCTGCCTGTGGCTGCTGCCACTGAAAGCACCACTACACTCCCAAGGAGTAGGGCCATAGTGCAGCTGCTGATGCCTCCACCTGAGCATTTCACTGAGTACCTGGTGATCACCCCACCCCTGCCTACCACAGCCAACATTTGCACACATCAACAGGGGGTCTGAGGACAAGCCCTACCAGCCCAACTTTGCCTCACCCCTGCAGTGCCCAAGCACATCATCTTGAGGGCCTGGGGATGACCAACTCTTTTTTGATAAAAGTGTCAAGAACATACACTGGGAAAAGTACACCCTCTTCAATAAATGGTGCTGGGAAAACTAGATATCTGTATGCAGAAGAATAAAATTGAACCCCTGTCTCTCACCATATACAAAAATAAATTCAAGATGGATTAAGGTCTTAAATTTAAGACCTAAAGCTCTACAGTTGCTAGAAGAAAACATAAGCAACACAGTCAGGGCACTGATTTAGGCAAAGATTTTATGGCTAAGACCTCAAAAGCATAGGCAAATAAAACAAAAAATAGACAAGTGGGACAAAAGCTAAAAAACTTCTGCACAGCAAAGGAAACAATCAACAGAGTGAAGAAATAACCTCTTGAATGGGAGAAAATATTTGCAAACTATTCATCCATAAAAGGACTAATATCCAGACTATACAAGAAACTCAACTCAGATGTAAATAATCCAATTTAAAAGTGGGCAAGAGACATAAATAGACATTTTTCAAAAGAAGACATATAAATGACCAATGGGTATATTTTTTTAAATGTTCAACATCACTAATGGTTAGAGAAATGCAAATCAAAACTATAATGATTTATCATCTTACCCCAGTTAGAATGACTATTATTAAAAAGAAAAAAAATAACAGATACTGCCAAAGATGAAGAGAAAATGCAACTCTGGTACACTGTTGGTGGGAATGTAAATATGTACAGCCACTGTGGAAAACAGTATGGAGATTTCTAAAAAAAAAAATTAAACATACAATTATGATACAATTCAGCAATCCCACTAGTAGGTATTTATCCAAAGCAAAGGAAATCAGTGTATCAAAGGGATACCTACACACCCATGTTTATTGCGGCACTATTCACAATAACCAAGATATAAAATCAACTTAAGTGTCCGTCAGTGGATGAATGGATAAAGAACATCTGGTATATGCACATGATGGAATACTATTCAGCCATAAAAAATGAAATAATGTCATTTACAGCAACATGGATGGAACTGAAGATCATTATATGAAGTGAAGTAAGGCAGGCACAGAAAGACAAACATCACATCTCCTCACTCATATATAGAAGCTATAAAAGTGAATCTCATGGAGATCAGAGTAGAATGATACATATCAGAGGCTGGGAAGTATGTGTGAGTGAGGGTGCCAGGAGAATAGAGAGAGGTTGGTTAATGCGTAAAAACATACAGTTAGATAGAAGAAAATAAGTTCTCAAGTTAAATAGCACAGTAAGGTGACTATAATTAGCAATAATGTAGTGTATATTTCCCCAAAACATGACTGTATATTTTGCTAGAATAAAAATAGTTTTTCAAAATGTAAGAAAAATAGAGCAATGCAAATAATATTCATTAATCATGATTCAATTAAAGTAAAAGTTAATGACAAAACCAGAAACAAACAAAAAATGTGTTTTAGATGCTTTCTGTCAAACAAATCAGAGAGAAAATAAAACCTTAAATTGTAGAATACCTAACAAATAATGATAGCTAAAACACTACTTATTAGAACCCATGTGATGCTTCTAGAGCAGACTTACATACTTATATTTCACAGACTTACATATTTATACTAGCAAGCAAATTTAAATATATGATCATCAAGCTTAAAATGTTAGGGGGAATAAAACAGAAAATAAGCCAAAGGAAATCAGAAGTCTAAAATTAAAATGGTAAATATTAATGAATTTTATTAAAATAGTTGATCCTTTGAATAAAACCATAAAAGCCATTAAGCTACTCTAATCAAAATAAAACATGAGGGTGTTTCTTAAAGGGAAGAATATTAAAATATTCTTTAATATTTAATATTTATATATAAAATATAAATTCATATTTAAATTTTAATTTAATATTAAAATATTCTTTAAACACGTGGAGACATCTAAAAGAATAATAAGACTTCTTTATTCAAGTTTATCCAAACAAATTTACTACAATGAAATGCATATTTTAGAAAAATGTAATGTACCAAAATTTACTCAAGAAAGCATAAAAAAATCTATCATTAGTATTGAAGGGTCAACAATTTCACAGCAGGCCGGGCGCGGTGGCTCAAGCCTGTAATCCCAGCACTTTGGGAGGCCGAGACGGGCGGATCACGAGGTCAGGAGATCGAGACCATCCTGGCTAACACGGTGAAACCCCGTCTCTACTAAAAAATACAAAAAACTAGCCGGGCGCGGTAGCAGGCGCCTGTAGTCCCAACTACTCGGGAGGCTGAGGCAGGAGAATGGCGTGAACCCGGGAGGTGGAGCTTGCAGTGAGCTGAGATCCGGCCACTGCACTCCAGCCTGGGCGGTAGAGTGAGACTCCGTCTCAAAAAAAAAACAAAAAAAACAATTTCACAGCATTTCTATCCTTGGAATTTATCTTGCAGATACATTTGTATATAGGAAAAATGATATATGCCCAAGATTGTTTACTGAAAATTGTTTGTAATAACAAGAAATTTGAACAACCTAAATACTGTCTATAGGGAATGGGTTAAAATGAATTATGGTACAGTCATGAAGTGGAATGCTATGTAGCTCAAATGATCAAAGAAACAAAAATAATACATTATTAACATATAAATAAATATACACATGGGACAATCTTCAAGATATATTGTAAAGTAACAAAAAGTGAAGTGAATAAATGAATGTATAGTACTCCAGCAGTGCTTTAAAAATGAAAACAAAAGATAATTATATTTACTTGTAACTTGTATGTGTGTTTGTTTATGCATACAGACATACACACACACACACACACACACACACACACACACATATATATATATATATATACACACATACGATTTTTCTGAAAGTATAACAGGAACCTTATAATAGGTTCTATGAAATGGAGCTAAGTGCTTAGAGGACAGAAGTAAGACCTTTTTTTATTTTTTACCATTTTGTACATTTTGATTTTTTTTTTTTTTTTTCTCACTGCAACTTCTGCCTCCCAGGATCAAACAGTCCCTCCCACCTCAGCCTCCTGTGTAGCTGGTGCTGCAGACACAAACCACCATGTTTTTAATTTTTAATTTTTTTTTTTTTGCCTTTTGTAGAGGTGGGAGTCTCACTTTGTTGTCCAGGTTGGTCTTGAACTCCTGGCCTCAAGCAATCCTCCCTCCTTGGCCCCGCAAAGGGCTAGGATTACAGGCGTGAGCCACCACACCTGGCCCACTTTGAATTTTGAATCACGAGAATGTTAATTTTAAAATACATTTAATTTAAAGAACAGTAAAAGAACAGCAGCAGAATCAAAAACCTCTTTATCAAGAGGGCAACTGAAAATTAATGGTCGATTTAGGTATTTGGTCTCCAAATCTTAGCCCTTACCTCCCACAATATACCCAAAGCAAAACTGGGAAAATCTAGTATTTTTCTATTTTACTCAATCACCTTGTCTTTCCGTTTCCATGTGAAATGGGAAAGTTAATACATGTGGAGACAAAATGGAATATAGTTTTAAAATTCAAATTAAATATTTTAAAATAATTGAAAGTCATTAGGAATAAAACCAATTTCAAAATTTAACTCACAAAACATACACAGTTGTTGGCTACAAAGAAAAAAAGGCTTTGCTATGGTGACCCCTATTTGTAGTACATACCAAGGAGTAATTGAATCTTAATTCAGGTTTAATAACTCCTTTCCGGTTTGGAAATTTTCTGCTAACGCTCTTCTATAGTACGGAAATGAAAGAGTTCTAACAGACCTTTCCACCTCAATTATAGTTGGCTTTCAGAAAGCAGGAAAGAACTTACACAAGTAGAACAAGGTTTGGTACATCCTAACCTTCCTCGATATTTCATTAATATGTCATTAAGAAAAGTCGGTTCTCAGAGCCTATTTTTTATTTCACAATCTAAGTTGCTCTAGTTGGTAGAATGTAACATGGGTCTCATTCAACCATTGGAAAAATAATTCTAATCTTTAAAAGGTCTGTTTTTTTGTGTCCAGATTTGCAAACAGCTTGCGGTGTGACATTGGATGACTCATAATATTTTGATTTCCAAGTCTAAACCTTTCCAAATTGGGCTGATAATATCAACAGCTTGAAGCCATCTCTTTGTAATGTTCTTAATGAAATAATGGTTCAGTAATAGTCAGCCTTGGGGTCTGGAACAGTCCCTTAGGTTTGAACAATACAAGCCTGAAAGATTTAACCTGCTGAAGGCAGAGTAAAGCAAGATCAGTTTCAGCGTTATCAGGAATCATTTAAGCTACATCTAAGCATAGCTGGCTGCTAGTTTAACTATTTTGTATAAACTAATTGGCATGTTAGAACAGTGTAATCAGCCACATGATCCATTAATAATGTAGTGCTAACTGCCTAAAGAGTAATTAAGGACCAATTATTTTAGATTGGTCGAATTGGTTTGCTATATAGATATATAACTTTAGTAAGCTTTTCTTCTAATTTCCTTAATGTTTATTAATTATTTCGTTTATTAAGCAAACTGCAAAATTCTTAATCCAGAGCAAGCACTTTCTAAAAAATATCCTTTAGGGGCTGGATGTGTTTGCTTAAGCCTGTAATCCCAGCACTTTGGGAAGCGAGGGCAGGAGGATAGCTTGACCCCAGGAGTTCAAGATCAGCTTGGGCAACATGGCGAGACCCCATCTCTACAAAAGAATTAACCAATTAGCTGGGCCTAATGGTAAGCACCTGTAGATCCAGTTACTCAGGAGGCTGGGGCAAGAGGGTTGTTGGAACCTAGGAGTGGGAGGCTGCAATGAGCTGTGATCACGCCACTGCACTCCAGCCTGGGCAACAGAGACCCGGTCTCTAAAAAAATAAAAAAATAAAAAATGTTAAAAAAAAAAACATGTACACTGCAGTGTCTTTCATGAATAGCAGCAAATGTTTTACCTGCTAGTCTTTGGTAAAACTATTCTTCTTTAAACTGCAAGTTTAAATCCTGCCATGCTGGGGTTTTATTAAGCTTTTTTTTTTTTTTTTTTTTGAGACAGGGTCTTACTCTGTAGCACAGGCTGGAATGCAGTGGCACGATCACGTCTCACTGCAACTTCCACCTTCCGAGCTCAAGAGATCCTCCTCCAACCTCAGCATCCGGAGTAACTGGGACTACAGGCACGCACCACCATACTTGGCTAATTTTTAAATGTTTTGTAGACACGAAGTCTCACTATACTGGCCCAGCTGGTCTTGAACTCCTGGACTCAAGCAATGTCCTGCCTTGGCCTTTCGAAGTGCTAGGATTACAGGAAGGAGCCACCCTGCCTGGCCGAAACATATTGTTCATTGTAGTAAAATATACATAAAATTTACCATTTTAACCATTTTAAGGTGTACATTTCAGTAGTGTTAAGTACATTGTTGTGCAACCATCACCATCATTCATGTCCAGAACTCTTTTTACCTTTCCAAACTGAAACTTCCTTCCCATTAAACAACTTCCCATTCGCCTCTTCCCAGCTCCTGGCAACCACCAATCTACTCTCTATTTCTATGAATTTGACTACTCCAGGTATCATATATAAGTGGAATAATATATAATATTTTTCCTTTTGTTACTGACTTATTTCACTTAGGCTAATGTTCTCAAGGATCATCCACATTTTCACCTGTGTTCGAATTCACTTCCTTTTTGATAAAAATATTCTTTTGTCTGTATACACAACTTTTTATTGTATTAATTTATTGATAGACACTTGGATTGCTTCTGCCTTTTGGATATTATGAATAATGCTGCTACGAACATGGTCGAACAAATATCTGGTTTAGTCCCTGTTTTTACTTCTTTTGGGTAAATACCCAGAAGTGAAATTGCTGGATGGGATGGTATTTCTATGTTTAATTTTCAGAGGAATTGTCGTTCTCTTCTCCATAAAGGCAGCACCATCTTACATTCCCACCAACAACGCACAAGTTTTCCTATTTCTCTACATCTCCACCAAAATTTATTTCATTTATTTTTTACAATAGCCATCCTAATGGGTGTGAACCTATAACCTTAGTGAATCTTGACTAAATGAAGTGAATGAAAACAAGTAAATAATGTTCAGTGTTGTTTCAAAGCTTTTAAGCCACGAAATCCATTGTTTAGACTATGCAAACGCCTACTCTTTAATAGACATAGCAACATGGCCATTCTGTTTGAAATGAGGTTGGGGCAGCAGAGCTCTGCCAAGTTTCCAAGCTTCCAGCCTTCTTTCTTTCCTGTGATACTGTAAGGAAACACCCCAAATCAGTAAATAGTAACAAATGGCTCAAAATATCACTACTTCAGACCCATAAGTGTTCAGACTTGTAACCTATGCTTCAGTGCCTAGTATAGCCGCCATTTCAGTCTATAAAGTTAGTTTCAAAAGTGAAAGCAAAGAATTTAAAACTCAGAGCTACCCTTAAATCTGTTAAATATACTGTGTAATCCTACAAGTGCCCTCACAGTTCCTTGGCATTTGAAAGTATTTTGCAAATCCATATTATCCCTTAATCCTCTCAAATTGACTCGAAATGCATTGACATCATTTAAAAAGTAATTTCAAGCTGATGAACCTTTTACTGTCCTTGTATTTTAAAACTGAATAGTGTGGAATCTAAATTGCTTGAACATCCAATCATGTTTAAATGCGTGATTATCCAACAAATATACTCTACAGGAGACACTACTTAGTGGGTTCCCAATACCCCATTACCCTCTTAGTGAAATACAGATTCATGAGTGCTTTTTCTAATATGTGTATGCATACCATAGTTTCTAAGTCGATCAGACAACAAAAAGGCAGCATAGTGTAATGGTCAAGTGTCCAGACTCTGGAACCAGGCTGCTTGAGTTAGAGCCTAGTTCCACTACTTACAAGCTGTGCCATCTTAGGTAAATAAGTCACTTCTCTGAGCCTCAACTGTGATTGGTTACACAGGGATAATGTTGGAACCTATTTCAGAGAATTGCTATGGGGATTAAATGAACCAATATTTATGAAGTAATTAGAGCAATGCTTGACATGAACACCATAAATCAAATTGGATGAAATTTTTTTCTCTTCTGATAAAAGTTATGTTATAGCTATATTTCCCTAGAGATCTGTTTCATTCTAATATATGTTGTCTGTGTGCTACTTCACTTAGTAAAGCCAAGAAACTGCATATGGACTTAATCAGTGGTCCTTCCAGAAAGGGTTTTAAATGCCACTGGGATGGGAGCTGGTTACTGAGAGCACTTTCTAATCTGGTGACTGCTACAAATTTTTGTCAGCTCCCATCAGTTTCTTACATGCCTCTTTGATTCAAGTCATAATGAAATATTTGTAATTATCCAAAAGAATATACTTTGTCAAACCTCTACACCTTCCCACATCTTGTTCCTTCTACCTGAATTATCCTTGTAACACTTTTTCTTCTAGCTAAATAACATGAGTTTTCAGTATTGATTGAGAAATCATGATTAACTGGTGAATTTTATTTGAGTTCTGGGCATGATGACAGACTATCAAAACAATCCCTAAATCAAGAAACTCCATGGGGAAGCAAACAGTAGATGTTCCATATTAGCCTTCTCACCATGTGTTATAGCATAAAATCATTCAACCTAATATACAACTTAAGTCTCTAGAAAAAGAAACCAGGTCATCATGGCCACCATACTGCATGTAACCAGAGCACTGGTTCCTCCTCTGCCTTTACTCCATTCTCCCTCTCTTCTCTCTGGAGTCTGTCTCTTGAGAGTGCTCCTTAGTACTCCTGGTTCAACTATACACCATTATTAAGCACTTGTTACCCCTCAGAAATTCTGGGCAGTTTCCTCATAAGTTGTCATTCCTTTTCCGTGCATGCTAGTGGATACCCCTGACCTTATTGGTATAACTACTACCCAGATGTAGAACATACTCAAAACCCTCACGCTACTTCCCAGTGAATAGTCCCCTGATGTAAACACTATTTTGACTTCTGTCATTATATATCAGTACTGGTTGTTTTTGAACTTCATATAAATAAAATAAATATAGTATGCACTTTTTCACCCGACATTATTGTAAATGAGATACATTCATGTTGATCCATGTTGTATTAGTTTGTTCTTTTCATTGTTCTCTTATATGAATTTACAGCAATTAATCTAAATATTATATTGTTTGACATTTATGTTATGTCCAGTTTTGACTATTATAATTAATATTTCATAAAACTTTTCACATCTTTTAGCACAAATATGGACTTATGGGGGGAGCATACCCTAAATTGGAATTCCTGGGTCACAGAAATACATGTGCACTTGTGTGTGCAGACACACACACATGCACACACACACACACACCTCCCTTCCAAGATCAAATATTAATTATCAGAAAAATGACTGTAACTTTAAATCCATAATGAAAAGGAGAATCACCAATCATGTATGAGGCACCTTCTGTCTTTATGACCTATAGTAGGCATGACTGCTCCATAATTTGTAAGACAGATTGTTTTCTAGTGAAAAGCATATTTAACATGATAATGAAGATAGTCTTGGTTCCTTTCTTTTATTACTCACCATTCTCCTATGCCTATCAGACTTTGCCCCTCAGACATGCTTTATGTAAGAAAGAGCCATAATATTGCCATAAATCCCTCTTAATATCCACTCTTTTAGCTAGGAAATTTCAACTAGGAAAACTTCAGATGCCAGTAATTCCTAACCGGGGGTCTTTCTAGTCCATAATCCCTGAATAGAAGAGGAAGTATGTGGTATGAAAGTAAAAGGTGGTTTAATTCTTCTGGTTACATAGGGTTAGATAAGAATAAAAGGCATAAGGCATTTTCCCAGCCATGTTCCAAAAAGTATAAGGTGTTGGTAAGTATTAGAAGGAAAAAAAGTGTTCTAGAGTTGTGGAAAATGATAGTTTAAAAACATTGAGCAGGTTTGTTTACTACAAGAATTATTGACACTTTTAATATTTTGTGAAGCTCTAAGTTAGTGATGCAGACTTTATTATTTCCCAAACTTATTGAATATGAAACTATTTTCTTGGACCACCTAGTAACATTTTTTTGGAATCAATGATTATTAGAACCCATCTTAAGAAATACAGCTATAGGCAAATAAGGAATGCCATGTAGCCAAACAAACTGAGTCACTCCCAAACTGAGTCACTCCACAGGGACCGGAGAAGAATCTTGCAGAGTTTTGCTCTATCAACAGTTACTGACGGCATGACTTATGTACTCTAGGCCCTGTGTTAGATACAGGGAAGTTAAAAATGATAAGATTCAGGCCCTTCTGTAGAGTTACTCACAAGCATGAGTAGTGCTTTCTTATGCAAAAACCATCTTATTCAGGGCTAGAATGCTAGAGCAGCTTTTTAAACATTAAATTTTGTTTTTAAATTGATAACAAAAATTGTACACATTTAGGGTGTATAACATGATGTTTTGATGTACGTATACACTTATCAAAATGTATAAAAGGAATGGCTAAATTAAGCTAATTAGCATATCCGTTACCTCACATATTTGTCATTTTTGTAGTGAGAACATGTAAAATCTCTCTTAACAATTTTCAGGTATACAGTATAAGTGCATTAGTCCATTTTCACACTGCTATAAAGACACTACCCAAGACTGGGTAATTTATAAAGGAAAGTGGTTCAATTGAAGCACAGTTCTGCCTGGCTAGGGAGGCCTCAGGAAATTTAAAATCATGGCAGAAGGGGAAGGGGCATGTCTTACGTGGTGGCAGGAGAGGAAGAACCTTTATACAACCATCAGATGTCATGAGACCTCACTCACTATCATGAGAACAGCATGGGGGAAACCACCCCCATGATCCAGTCACCTCCCTCCCTCAACACATGGGGGTCACAGGTTCCTCCTTCAACATGTGGTGACTACAATTCAAGATGAGATTTGGGTGGGGACACAGAACCAAACCATATCAGGTACATTGTTATTAACTACAGTCTCCATGTTGTACAAGAGACCTTCTGAACATTTTTCTCCTAACTGAAATTTTGCATCTTTTGACCGCTGTCTTCTTAAATAACTCCCATGCCCCCTAACTCTGTAACCACCATTCTGTTATCTACTTCTATGAGTTTGAAGTTTTAGATTCCACACCTAAGTCAAAGCATGAAGTATTTGTCTTTCTGTGCCTGGCTTATTTCATTTACGATAATGTCCTTCACATTCATCCATGTCTCAAATTACAGGATTTCCTTCTTTTTCTGGCTGAATAGTACTCTATTGTGTATATATAACACATTTTCTGAATCCATTCACCCGTTGATGGGCATTTAGGTTGCTTCCATATCTTGGCTATTGTGAAAAGTGCTCTGGAGCAACTTTCTTACCTAATGGTATATACAGGAGTACTGTTTTTTGGGGGTTGCCTTGTTTTTCCTGTTTCTTTATGAATAAAAATATATATCTCCCACAATTCTGATTAGCATTGGTAGTAGTCCTGGCTTTTAGAATTACAAGATATTGTATTTGGATAGTACAGTCATAAGCCACATAATGACATTTTGGTCAAAACAAACTGCAAATACCATGGTGGTCCCATAGTTTTATAATACCATATTTTTACTGTATGTTTTCTGTGTTTATATAAGTTTAGATTCACAAATGCTTATCATTGTGTTACAGTTGCCTGCAATGTTGAGTACAGTAACATGCTGTACAAGTTTGTACCCTAGGAGTGATAGGTTTTACTATATAGCCTACGTATGTTACATAATTTAGTTTTGTGTAAGTACCCTTGTATTAATTTGTTCTCACACTACCTGAGAGTGGGCAATTTATGAAGAAAAGAGGTTTAATTGACTCACAGTTCCATAGGCTTAACAGGAAGCATGACTGGGAAGCCTCAGGAAACTTACAATCATGGTGGCAGGCAAAGGAGAAGCAAGCAATTTCTTCACATGGCAGCAAGAGACAGGGCACAAAGGGGGAAGTGCCACATGCTTATAAACCGTCAGATCTTGTGAGAATTCACTCACTATCATGAGAACAGCAAAGGGGAAATCTGCTCCCATGATCCAATCACTTCCCACCAGGCCCCTTCTCCAACACGTGGGGATGACAATTCGACATGAGATTTGGGTGGAGACACAGAGACAAACCATGTCAGCCCTCTATGATGTTTGCACAATGATACAGTTGCCTACGGATACATTTCCCAGGATATATTCCTGTCGTTAAGAGATGCATGACTATACTTCACATACTTTTAACATTTTGAATGTCCTTTATCTCATTAGAACCACTCAATTTCTGTGATTGTTAGACAAAAGAGAGATTATTTTCATTAGACCTATGGAGTAGTTGAGAGAGAGAGAGTTAGTATGGAAGTCAGCAGGATGGAGTGGAAGAAAAGACCTGAAGAAGACGCCAGAGACACACACCCTGATTCCCTAGCAGCCACTAACTAGATGCATGACTTTTTACAGTTGTTTATATCCCTTTTCAAATAATGATAAAAACCTTTTCTATGTACCTGTTAGAGTTGTTGGGAGGCAAAATAAAACTTAGATAAAATAGTTTGCAAAAATATAAGCACTAGGCAAATATGAGGTATTCTTATTGACTCGTTCACAGCTATATACTTCATCAGAGATAAAGTTAGTATGAGAAAGCAATGCTCTTGAATGCATCTAGTGCTTTTCCAAAATATTAAGATGTGGGAAAATAAAACAAATACAGATTATTGAATATCTTCCTTAATCTTTATCATAATTCCACGCTTGACCTGCAGTAACCTGAGCAAACATTTTTAAAACATTAAAACTTTGATCATGTCATTCCTTTGCCTAAAGCTGTTTGATGGCTTTCCATTGCAGTAAAAATAGGATCCGCACGCCTTTTTGTGATCCACAAGACCAGGCCTGATCTGGCTGATGCCGATCTTACCAACCTCCATTGAGTGTTTTCGTTCTTTACTACCCTCCAGACATACTCATTTTGCTTCCTTGAATTCTCCAAGTTCTTCTTTCCTATATTAAAGCTTCTTTATGTGCTAGTTCCTTTGCTTGAAATGACCCCTCTGCCTTCATCTTCATATTTTGGATCTCAGATTAAATGTTGTTTCTTTAGAGAGGGCATCATATGTATTATATATCTCATGGTACTTACCCTCATAGCACCCTGACTTTCTTTATGGCAAAGTCTTTATAGTTTTTGTAATCTTTATTTAAAAAAAAAAAAAAAAAAAAACAGATCGGGGCGGTGGATCACACCCATAATCCCAGCACTTTGGGAGGCCAAGTTGGGCGGATCACAAGGTCAGCAGTTTGAGACCAGCCTGGCCAAGATGGTGAAACGCAGTCTCTACTAAAAATACAAAAATTAGCCAGGTGTGGTGGCAGGTGCCTGTAATCCCAACTACTCAGGAGGCTGAGGCAGGAGACTCGCTTTAACCCAGGAGGCGGAGGTTGCAGTGAGCCAAGACCACAACATTGTACTCCAGCCTGCGCAACAGAGTGAAACTCTGTCTCAAAATAAACAAAAATAAAATAAATTTAAAAAAATTTTTTAAACAATTGATTTTTTGTGTGTTATTATTTTTAAGTGTTTCCTTTCCCTGGTGTACTATAAACTTCATGAAAGCAGGGACATTGTAGTTTTCTTTTTTAATTAGGTTGTATACAATGATTATCACGATGACTGAAACATAGTAGCCATTCAATAAATGTTTAATTAATTAACTTGGCTGCACACTACTTTTTTATCAAAAGCCTCAATGCTGTGTTTGAGAAAAGAAGGAATACTGCTTTATGAATGTAAACAGTGTGTGACTAAGTCTTTAGTTTGAAAGAATAATCATTAACAGTATTGAATATTTTTAATTATATTGCTATGTTTTTAACCTGTGATTCCCATCTGAAGCATGTTGGTATTCCTTCATTCCTCACAGCTCACTGCCAACCACCATCTCCTTTTGCTTTACTGTCAGTACCTACTTCTCTGGTTTCATACAGACTTTGAAAGAATACAGAACCTCCTGACAAACGTAAACCTGCTGGGCAAGAAAACAGAGTCACTACTAATGGGAAAGATATGTTAACTGTAACAGCGATACACTATGCTATTTTTAAAGGAATTTTTAGCATTAAATAAATATTTCCCTTAATCACATATTACTTTGATCATTATTTAAAAGGAGTAGAAAAAAATAAAATTTTAGTTGTATTACATTTATTTTATAACAAATAGCAACAGAAGACAAATATCAAGATTCTGAGGCATCAGGTAAAATTTCACAGTGTTCCTTTCTCTTCATGTCCCAAGAGACCACTCCTGCTTTCCAAATATTGCAACTTGTATTAAACAAATAGCTCATAGACCATGCCGCTGCTGGGTGTCTTGCAAAGACCTGTGTGTTTTGTTAATCTCTGAGTCCATCTGTGGCGTTCCTGTGCCAGCACTAGAAATGATCTGTAAAATATTTAACATCTTCAGTGCTTCAGGGCTCCTAATGATTCCAGAATAGTAAGCATTGACTATAAAATATCTTGTATGAAAAGGAAAAAAATACATGTTTTCTATTTTTATTCTTTCTTCTTTTCTTTAAACCCATTGTCACCAGTCACTTCAGTAGTGCTGCAGGCCGCTGTTTATTCCTTCTTTTACTCACGCATTCTTTTAGTCATTCACTCCTTCATTTTTTTATATTGAAGTAATTATAAATTAACTTAGCAATTGCAAGATTAGCAGAGACTTCCCATGTGTGTTTCACCTGACTTTCTCCAATGATATCTGACAAAACCACAGTACAATTAACAAACTGAGAAACTGACATAGTAGTAAACAATCTACACATTTTATTCAGATTGCAACGATATTTACATGCATTCTTTTTTTGGTGTATAATTATGTAAAATATTATCACATGCAAAAATCTGTGTAATCAGCACCACAATCAAGATGCACAACTGTTTTATCACCCTAAAGAAACTCCCTCATACTATCCCTTTATAGTCACACACTTTAGGCAGCCCTAACACCTGGTAAACACATCTGTTATCTATCACTGTAATTTTATTATTTTAAGAATGTTATGGAAATGGAATCATAACAAGGTAATCTTTGGAAATAGCTTTTTAAAATTCAGCATAATGCCCTTGAGAGCCATACATGTTATCTGTATCAATAATTTGTTCCATGTTATTATTGAGTAGTATTCCACTGTAATCCATTCACCAGTTGTAAGACATTTGGGTTATGTACAGTTTTTGACTATTACAAATGATGCTACTACAAACATTTCTACACAGAATGTCGTGTGAACATATGTCTCCTTTCTCTTGGGTAAATAGCTAGGAGTGAGATTGCTGGGTCACATGGTAAATATATGTGGCCCTTCATCAGAACGGCCACAATGTTTTCCAGAGTGACTATGCCACTTTAAATTCCCACCAGCAATCTGTGAGTAATCTGCTTTTTCCAAATCCTCGCCAGATTTTGATGTTGCCATTAATTTTTATTTTAGTCATCTTTTAGGTGTATGGTATGATTCTCTTCATGGCTTTAATTTGAATTTCTCTAATGGCTAATCAAGTTGAACACCCCTACATGTGCATATTTACCATCTGTATATCTTCTTTGGTAAATGTCTTGTCCTGTCTTTTACCCATTTTTGAACTGGATTTTATTTTCTGTTGATTTTAAAGTATTCTTTAAATATTTGGTAGGTAAGTCCTTTGTTGGAAATGTGATGTACAAATATTTCCTCCCAGTCTGTGGCTTACCTTTTAATTCTCTTAACATGGTTGTTCAAGTGCAAAGGTTTCTAATTTTGACAAAACATAATTTTCAATTTTTCCTTTTATAGGTCATATCTTTGGTGTCAAGTCTAGGAACTTAATGCCTAATCCTAAATCACGAGTGTTTTCTCCTGTTCTTTTTTCTAAAATTTTTATAGTTTTATACTTTATGTTTAGAACTATAATCCAGTTGAGTTAATTTTCATGTAACTTGTGATAGTTAAGTTGAAACTTTCTTTTTTCCTTTCCTTTTTTCATTTGTCAATATCTAATTGTTAAAAGACTATCCTTCTTCCTTTGAATTGCTTTTGCACCTTTGTCAAAAATTAATTCACCATACTTACTTGGGTGTATACTGGACTCTATATTCTGCTCCATGGATACAGATCTATTCGTTTGCCACTCTCTCTTAATTACTGAGTCTTACTAAGGTAATGTGATTCTTCCCACTTTATTCTTCTTTTTCAAAATTGTTTTAGGTATTCCACATTCTTTGTTTTTCCACATACGTTTTAAAATCAGCATTTTAAATATATCTACACAAAATCCTGCTGGGGTTTTGATACAGATTGTATTAAATAATACATTTGGGGAAAATTAAAGTCTTTGCTACTTTGAATTTTCCAATCTATAAACATAGTAGGCCTCTCCATTTATTTAAGTCTTCATTTATTACTTTCTTCATTATGTTGTAGTTTTCAGCACATAGATCATGTACATGATTTGTTAGCGGTATACCTAAATATTTCAGTTTGAGCTATTATAAATAATACTGTAATTTTAATTTTTATTTCCATTGCAAAATTTGATTTGTTCATTGCTGGTATATAAAAATATGATTTATTTTTATGTCACAACTTTGGGACAATGCTAAATTCACTTGTTAATTCTAGGAGGTTTTAATTTTTTTAAATATTTGTAAATTTCTTTCACAACTAACACAGTTTCTAACAGATTTTTTAGATCGGTTCCTTGAGATTTTGTACACAAATAATCATGTAGAATGACTTTATTTTTGGTATTAGGTTTTCACCACAACTTTGTGAACAAGGGACTTGTCATAATGTTTTCCTGTGTTATACAGACTGTTCAAAGTTTTTAAATTACTTTTTCCTTCTTTAATTCTAAGGCCTCAAATCAAGTAATACCATTATATAAGGCTTTGCATCTCTAACGCTCTATTCCAAAATTGGAAATTTTTTCTCTTTCTCCTCCTTCATTTTGACCTGATTTAGATATCAAAGGTTATCCTGATGCCATCTGCACATCTTTGCAGAAAAGGATTTTTGAAACATTAAAGTTTGAAGATGAGAACTTCATCCAAAAATAGTCATGGAGGCAAATCTTCTTCTTCTGTAAAAAATATGACAAATGACTACAAGTTTCTTTCCAAATATAAAAATATGCTTTTTATT
Source organism: Macaca mulatta (assembly GCF_049350105.2). Classification (NCBI taxonomy): domain Eukaryota; kingdom Metazoa; phylum Chordata; class Mammalia; order Primates; family Cercopithecidae; genus Macaca; species Macaca mulatta. The sequence goes on along the minus strand of NC_133426.1, from coordinate 120,815,906 downwards.
TAACCATTAGATACTATTATAACCATGAATGTATGACTTCCTTCAGGTTTGTCCTTCTCCAAGATTTCCCATATCCAGAAGCAGAAATATTTCTTCTTGGATGTTCTCATTAGATGTCTCCTTTGCAGGAAAAAATTATGCTAATAGTTGTCTCATCCGTCCATCTAAAATTGCCACCATTCACCCACCCAAACTTCCTTACCACAGCCCACCATTTGCTGGTGGGAAATGTGGTTCAAATGTATTGCATTTGTTTATTTTTGAACTCTTTATTGAGAAATAATCTCCTTTTGAAGGGCATCAGAATCCTAGAATGTAAATGTGGGTATGTTGGTCCAAAAAGCTGCCCATTGATCATCACCATTCTCCACCTAAGAGTTACTGATAACATTTTATGTGTTTGAAGTTAGCAAGAGTATTTTTAACCTAATCAACATGGTTATGGAAGGCCTTTCTTTCCCAGATGGATTAATGCCATATTAAAACATTTCACAATGGACATCTGCAATTCATTGTCTTTTCTGAGCCTTTGTTGAACTATGCTCATGACCTTTCTGGTGCCAAGATGGGATAAGCATTGGTGTTAAAGGGCTGTCCCTGTACAGAAAGAAAGTTGACACTCTTTCTCCATCTGTGAGACCTGCCTAAGTCAGAGGAACTGAAAAGTACTTCACAACCATGTTAATTAATTTAAAAATAACTAAACTGTATAATTTTAAGAGACTTCTACAGACAAAAATCTTATTGTTTAAATGCAGTTAGTTCCATTAACTCAGTTACCTCTCATAAAGTCAATGTCAATAACAAACTAAAATGGATAGAATTGATGTTAATAACAATATATTGAAAGAAAAATTGGCCTGTAGACAAGTAAGAACTGACATACATTTGTATGATGTCAAAGTAGGATTTTTTTTTGGTGGGGGAAGGCAAACATTTTATTCAGAAGGTAAACCTCACTAAAGAAAATGCAGCAAAATTGAGTTAATTGAATTTAAATTAAAATTCATAATATAGTTCACAGAAGTATGTTACTAGTCCACTTTCTGGCAGATTTCTATTTACACTAGTCGTTAAGCTTTTGCAAATGAGCATTATTAACTTTTGCCTCATTTCAATTTTGATGTGCTGAGACTTAGTCCCAATCATCCTGTCTTCATTTCAGCTTTGTCTATAAGTAAAAATATACATTTGATAACTAGAACTCAACTAACCAGCATCTTCTAGTTACTGAGTATCTATCTGCACTCTACCAGAAAAGAAGAAATCAGAGTTTAAATTTTAAAAGGCCAAAAAAGAAAAATTAATCCAGTGTAGTCAACCTGGGGTCAGCCTACATTCACCTCAATTTCCTAAATCTACCACTTCTACACATAATGTTCTGAATAATGAGAATGGATCTTCAATCAAGATGATAGCCTTAAAGCCTTCCTTAACTACAAAGGCAAGCAATTTGCCTGGCACATTCTATGGGATATGGGAAAGAGGGGAAGAGTGTGTTATTCAAGTATAAAAATAAAATGGGTGGGGAAGGTATGCATATGTGCATGCAGGATATATATGAGAAATCTCTATACCTTCCGTTAAATTTTGCTGTGTACCTAAAACTGGTTTATAGAGTAAAGTTTATTTTAAAAATAAGTAAAATGACATTTTCTGTTCATCTTCAGCTATCTAGAAATTTCAAATAACCAGAATCAAAATCCCATAATTGTGTGCCAGTTAAATATGGCTTTTCTTTATTCATTTCAAGTCAAAATGACAAATTACCAGCCCTCTGCGTCCTAGATATGAGCCCTACATCAACTGAGGCTGATGGAGAATTCTCCTGAAGGCTGATGAAGCTGTACAGCATTTGGCAGTGATAAATAGGTTTGGCTGACAGTAATAGATACCCATCAACAGTTAAATATTGAGTTTCATTCAGCTGACACTCATAGGAGGAATAGCTTCTAAAACACTCTTTTGTGCACTTACGTTGTTCTACCAGTAAAGGAAAAGTACTTTTGGTTACCTCATCAATAGGTACAGGAAACCCTCCTGTTTCCCAAATTTAGGAGTCCATTTTAGAAGTCACAGTTCTGATGTTCCCTTCTTTCTCTGATAGCTAAATATGCCTTCTGTTTCTTAGTGTTGCTTCTGCTGTGGCCTGAGAAGACCCTTCCTCTTAGAAAGGTTATTAGTTAATATTCATGCCAGCTTGCAGAGTAGTAACATATGAATAATCAAAACACATGAAAAAGAGGCAAGCCTTGGTAAAAGGAGAATAAGAAACCAAATATCAGTTTGGGTAAACCTATAACCTACCCTGTAGGAATAAATAGAGTAGCCCACATTTCTTTAGTCGAGAAGCCTAAGATATAAAATAATCTCTGATTTCTTCCTTTAAAAACATTCTAACGAACAAAACGTTTGCCATGTATTTAGTTTTAAGGATGACAGGAGGCTGATTTTTGTCAAAATGTTCCAATCCTAGAGCTGAGCTAATTTCCATGGCAGCAATATCATAAAGACAGTTAAAACTGTTTCAAAGCAATATGCTAAATTAAAAGAATACTCTAAACTAAAAGAGCCCCACGGATGACTGTAAAGAAAATTGGAAATAATTTTCAAGTCCCCTTTCATCCAGAAGGCTTATAAATGTGTAGTGAAATAAAAAAGAAAGGCATCTGTATCTTTTTTCAGTTAAGTTTAAAGGAATATAGCCAAACAGAGGTTACTGGCAGATGTTTTGTTTCTACTCATTAATCTGGGCAGAAACAGATTTTTGCAATTGAATTCTATTTAATATGTGTGCTTCCCATAATCCTGCAAACACATTTCAAAGTACTGTACTTGTATTGCACTTTCAGGGTTGTTGGGGAGAAAATATGCCTGGCATGTTTTAGAATCGGTGTAGCCAATGTTTTGCAAGAGGCACTAAATCCTTGGCATCTTTCCTAAGCTTATTAAAATGTTGTATTTGCCTTTCAAGTGTCACTTTTTAACCAGAGCACTCTCATAATTTTACCCTAACTCTGTGACAGCTCCCATGTTTTAAGACAGCTAGAATTTTAATGTTTTGTACATATGACAAAGGAATAAATGGCCCCTCCATGAATAATTTTCAGTTTTGCGGGATGAAATGATTGTCAGAAAGCTGTATTAGACCTGCTATCACTGTTTTAGAGATAAGAAAAAGAAATAATATTCAAGGTGATATGCCTAACTGCCACAGAGCCACCATAATAACACTCATTAACTTCAGGTGAGCAGCCGTAGACTTTAAAATATATTTCAAAAAATTACAAAAAAAGTCTATTTTCATTGAATTGTTTTTAAAGCAGCTTAACCATGTTAGAAACATAAGATAAAAATACAAAATGAACTGATAAAATGGTTCTCAGTCAAATAAATGAGATATGGAGTGAAGCCTGTTACAATGCCTGTGTCTAGAGAAAAAGATGGCACTTAGGTGAAAGCTATTCCATATGCGGGTAGAGAGGAGACAGAGAGACAAGGAGAGAGAGAGAGGGAAAGAACTCATAACTAAGTGTGCAGTTGTGACTGCATTTGATCTACAGGGTAGTGAGGTACGAAACATTGAGGTTCTTTCCAATGGAGGTGTACTATTCTCTTATATTAATAATAAGCTAAGAGGTTGAATCTTTTTTATGTTGTAGAACAAGATAACATCATGTGCTTCCAGAATTGTCCCCAAACTCCTTCTCAAGAGATGCTGATGGTCTCCTGGTTGCCAAAGAAAATATCATTATAGGGGAAAAAAAATACATCCGCCGAACTAAAAAGAAAAATCACATTCTTTCACCTCTAGTTATAACTGAGAAATAAAAATAGTCTTGGAGTGAGACTGAGGGCGGTGCCTTCTGTTACTCTTTCCCTTACCACGTTTTACTATCCTCATACTGTCAAATAAATAGTTTTGAGATGTTATGTCTTATGTAGCCTGAAATGTTACTTCTCTCAAAGCTATCCATCCTGTAACTTGGGATCAAATAAATAAGCAAAGAGGAAGAAGAAGAAGAAGAAGAGGAAGAAGAAGAAGAAGAAGAAGAAGAAGAAGAAGAAGAAGAAGAAGAAGAAGAAGAAGAAGAAGAAGAAGAAGAAGAAGAAGAAGAAGAAGAAGAAGAATTAAACTGTAACCTTGGCATCAGTGTTAATTTTGGGGTCAGAGTATATCTTTGGACAAGAGATTTCCCAGCACCCATAAAGTTACAAAATCATATTACTGACTCCATCTCTCAACACAATCAACTCTTCACACACTGACTAGTTTCATTCTTATTTTGGCTACAAATGTGGTAGTTCTGATAATGTATATGAGGAAAGCTCTACCCCAAGTATAGGTACTAATACATTCTCTGCACATACAAAAGGCAAGAATAAAACATCTTATTCTACAGACAGAACTACAGAATTTTGGGATGCCAAAAACGTAAGAAACCTTGGGGATCACCTAGTTTAAGAAGGAGAAATTGATGAGTAGGCATCAAGAGAGATTGTACAAGATTATTCTGATAGTGGTAGAACCAGGACTGAATCCCCTATCTCCTGATTGCTAATCTGGTAAGATATGTCACTTAATCAGACAGTTTTCCGGTTTTCCTTCCAATGTTGGTGGCGATTCCCTAAGCATGATCTGCAATATGAACTTCTGCTTATGGAATATGTAATCTATCTCTTGAAGATGAAAGAGTGCATATTTCAAGACCAAAGAGAACCACACGTTTCCCTAATGGTTTTCTCTGACCACAGTATTTTTATATTTTAAAAATGTTCATATTTTCACATTCACATTCAAAATATTGGATTGAATAAACCTTGATATTTAGTATGAAACTGTTTCCCATGATTCACCTATTGAAGTAAGGTTTCCTAGTGGTATAATTCATTTTTATGTCAAAGCACTTTGACCACAAACTCCCAGGAGCAACAATATTAAATTATAAAAATAAAAATTCATAAAATGCATAATTTGTCAAACTTTTATCCCAGAAAAAATAATGACTTTTGAGTACTCAAAATATACTATGAGGGTTTAAGTGGCAGATCCTTTTAAGTGCTATTTGCATTTTAATAAGACCGAAATTCAGTCTTGTAACAGTTGTTAGGCTAAAGCATATGTTCTCATATTGTTTGTTATTGTGTATGCTTCCTCTCTCCTCAGCTACATCATAAACTTCTCTAAGTGTAGGAATCGCTTCATGAAACCTTTCTTTTCCTGCACCCAACACAGAGCTTGCCATGTGGTCAGTGCTCCATATATATTTCTAGAATTAACAGATTTACTACTTATTTACAAGATAATACATATAGTTTTTTTTTTAAGAACATAGGCTTCAGAGGAAGGCAATCTTGAGTAGGAGGATGCAAATTCATCAGTTGCGTGATCTTGCAGAAATTACTTGATGAGGCTGACAGTTTCTCACCCACAATACTGAGAAAAATATCAATGATGGTAATTACCTCACAAGCTTATTGTGAAATGAGGTAACATTTGTGAAATGCTTAGCACATTGCCTACTTAATGCAATGGACATAAGCAATAAATACGCACTTTCTTTTTTCCTTTTTGTGCTTTTAAATTAGAATCAAATTTACTATATAAATGACCTGGAAAGACCCTACCACAGGAAAAATTTGGGCCATGCAATTACATGCAACAGGATACATTACTTCAATTTATTATTTATAAAATGAAAATGATAATATAATCCTCACAAAGCTAATGGGAGTATTAAATGAGAATAATCTAAACAAAGGAATTACTACAGTGCTTACTTCAGAGTAGATGCTCAACACGTGATATTTATTGCTAGAATATTTTATTCAACCAAAGTTCTTCATTAATATGAACTCAATTTTTAAAAGTTCATCACCTAAAAGTATAACTAAGAGGTAATATTGTCTAAATATATTTCTGATTCCTCCGTGGCAGTATGTGTAAACCCTTGTATGTGATGGATAACTTTCAGATTTTTTCCCGGCCTATATTTGCATGTCCTCCTCTAAATATGCTACTGAGGAAAAAGGAGGGATGAAGTGCTGGGGCCACAACGAAGAGTAAAGCGAAACAATGAGGATGAAAAAACTTAGTCTCTATCTTTCTAAACTTGCACAAAAGCAGAGAATAGTGTAATGAACTCTTTTGTCCACATTACCTGGTTTCAATGATTATCAATATTTTACCAATTTTGTTTCCTCTCTTAAGTCTGAACTCTGTATGTATGGATGCAGGTTTATTTTTAAAATAATACCAGATATCATGTCATCTCACTCACAAAAACTCTGGTATGCATTGTCTAATTGATACAGACTTTATACTAACATATATACCATGCCATTACCACACCCCCCAAAATTAACACTAATTCCATATTATCCTCTAATACCCAGTCCACATTTAAATTTATCTTATTTTCTCAAAACATTTGTACATTTAATTTAGTTCCAATTAAGAGTCCAACACTGTCTATACATTCCATTTGGTTGCTACTTCTCTAAAGACTCATTCTGAGAGTCATTTCATTTTCTTTTTCCACGTGAGCTATAATGTGAGTAAATTTGCAACTCTAATTTGGAGGCTTTGCTAGAAACTGGAAAGGCAGAGAACAAGTTAGAATGGCTAACTGTAGATGCTCAGATACAGCAACCATTATTAGTTACCTCTATTCAGTGAACACTAATAAACACTAAAAAATAATTTGGTTGTACTTGCTGAACTTCAAATAAGTTACTGTCTAAAACAAAACAAAAGAACAGAAAAACAAACTAAAAGCCATCGTATTTTTGTTCCTTCATCTAATTCCTCAGTATTATCTGTTGCTTCACCTTTCAGAAGGTAAATGATATTCTCTACAGTCATCCAGGGTATATCATAGAAATGGTTAATGTACTAGGGATAAAATTTTGTTTTTCGGTGTATTTCTTTTCCCCAGAAACTTAGCCCCAAGCTTTTATTCCGCAGCATTATCCAGAGTTCAGTCTTCCATAAAATTTTAGTTTCAAGGTGAATTTAGCTGATAAAGTCTAAAATGAACTGTATTTTTTAACGTTTAGCATATTAGGACGTTTTCCTTAACCATTCTTTATTACTCCTTAGCTTTTATAGGCTTGGCAATGTCCCACATGATACTATTGATCTGTATCAGTCAGTTTGCTGCAAAATAAGGCAGTAATCATTTTATTCACAGGTACCTAAATATTGGAACACAGTATCTGAATATGATAATGGGCATCTAATTATCATGAAGGATTAAATAAATGTAAATACGCCTTTAACAAAGGTTTTATGAACCATTTTATGGTTTCTCTATACTTCCCATTTACAGGAGCATATTCTTAGAGAAACCCAAAGTTTATCCCTAGAAGAACAATTGCTCTCAAGCCACTAGCATATCACCTAGCACAGAAATTTATCCTGGAATTTACATCCTATAAATTCACATTAGCATTCTATATTCCTTACTTTACATACTTTATCCAATATATCTTACTTCTTCATCCAATATATCTCTTAGATTCTGGCATGCAAAGTACTCAAAAATCTTATTCAGAGGTAGAATTTCTAAGAAGCTAATAAAACTTAATCTCTGGGCCCCTCACTTGCACAGGCCCATTTCAAGGCCTGGCAGGGCCTCAGCAACATGTTCACATGGTCATATATGTCTGAAAAATTTGCACAAGTAGCATACTTTAACTATATTCAGTTAAGACCACTGTCTTAATCCACTCTGATTTTGTATCATGTCAGATGGCATTGGAGGTAGAAATAGAGTCATGGGACTTTTTGCAATCTGGCTAAAAGGAAGTTGACAAGCTATCTGACGCTGGAAAAGATAAACTCAGAATTTGCCATGGCAATGAGGATGTTGATGACAATTTGTTATGAGTGCCACCAGTTCAAAGAGTGTCTAAGATTAGTCATTGTACAAGAAAATTTGAAATGCCAAGAAAACTTTCAGCTTACTTATAAAGGAAATTTGAAAGTTTTACCAAATTTGACAATTTTACAAATTTACATGACTTATTTTTTTCCTCTGAGTGACAAATCTGTCATGCATTATTGATAATTAGTTGTGAAACTAAAAGAACATTTTTAAACCAACAATGATAAAAGTGATTTTTTATCATACTCCAGGGGAAAGGAATCATCTCTCAGTTCTTTCCATAGATATTTAAATTACAAAACTATTGTCCTATAAAGAGTCAGTCAATAAATATCAGGCAAAACTTCAATAAAAAAGTATTATAGATGTATACAAGCCATGGTGTAAGAAAATATTTGTTATTTTACTCGATTTTTAAAATGTTTGTTGGCCTTCTAAAATTTGAAATTTGGCCAGTGGCTCACTCCTGTAATCCCAGCACTTTGGGAGGCCGAAGTGGGTGGGTCGCCTGAGGTCAGGAGTTCAAGACCAGCCTGACCAACATGGCAAAACCCCGTCTCTACTAAAAATACAAAAGTTAGCCAAGCGTGGTGGTGGGCGCCTGTAATCCCAGCTACTCAGGAGGCTGAGATAGGAGACTCGCTTGAATCTGGAAGGCAGAGGTTTCAGTGAGCTGAGATCACGCCATTGCACTCCAGCCTGGGCAACAGAGCGAGACTCCATCTCAAAAAAAAATAATAAAATAAAATTTGAAATTTGCTGAGATTTGTTTTCCTATTTTAAATAACTTGTTCATACCTAATATTGCATTCACAATTTTATAATATTTCTCTTAAAAAGGGCCCCATCAAACGTAGATGTGCCCCTGATTTGTCCACATGAATCAAGCCAGTTTCCAGCTGATCCTATCAAGCCAGCTTCCCTTTCATCTCTCTAACACACCATGTTGACTCCTGTCTCTACTTTTATTCAGCTTAGTTTGTCATCTATCCTTACTTCACCCAACTATGCAAATAGTGTTATTCAACCTTAAAGACTTACCTCAAAAGCTATCACCTATAGGAAGTTATTCTTGATCTGATCATCCCTCCGTAGGTGCAACTGGTCATTCTTTTTTTGAATCAGTTTACTTTATATAAAACTTACATAGGAGATAAGCACTATAAGTCAATTCTCCACTGTATTGTGATTGTCTTCAGAGCAAGAGGAAGCTCCTTTATGTTACTTTGCACAAGAATGCCCGGTACATTATTTTCCTCACTGCGGATTTTCAATTGATATTGGTTAAATCAGTAGGTAGGTGTGTAGTAAAATTCTATTTTTAGAACACAACTGAATTCCACAATTACAAAGCTATTTTTTTCTGTCTACTCAAGCTCAAATTGATTTCGTTCTTTTTAAAAATTTTCTTCTGCATTATGATAGGATTCTTGATTATTTAGAATAACATTACTCAATACATGTTGCCTTCCCATTTGAATTGAGAGTAGAAATCATGATATAGAACTCTTTTGGAGCTCCTCTAGAGATTTGATATTCATCTGAATTACTGAAGTGCATTTTAAAGCATATTTTATTTATTTCTCTACTAGAAAATATTCTGTTTTCATTGATGATGACATGTAGCATTCACAACCATTACCATAAATTCCCAATGCCTGTACACTTATTTACTTAATTTTTTCTTTTAACATCCTCATATTTTGTAATTACATAACTTTATTTTAAAAGGAGGCAGCTTGAATAGAAATTCAGCATTGCTAGTCATAAAGAACAGTTATAATTTCTGACTAGGTACTTCTTTTTTTTTGAGAAAGCATCCCACTTTGTCCCCCAGGCTGGAGTGCAGTGGTGCCATCTTGGCTCACTGCAGCCTCGACCTCCTGGGCTCAAGAGATCCTCCCACCTCAACCCCCATCAAGTAGCTGGGACTAGAGGCACAGGCCATCACACTCAGCTAAGTTTTTTGTATTTTTTGTGGAGATGGGGTTTTACAATGCTGCCCAGACTGGTCTAGAACTCCTGAGCTCATGCAATCCACCCGCCTTGACCTCCCAAAGTGCTAGGAATACAGGTGTGAGCCACTGCGACCAGCCTCTATCTACATAATTCTGTCAAACGTTCTCACCCCAAGCCTGCTTGCTCTCTATTAAAAGGAAAAATTAGCAAATTATAAAAGAGGTTAATGATTCATTAGCACCAAATTGGAACTTTCTTTTTGGCACAATACGTTCATCTATTCATAAAATTGATATTTGTTAAACTCTTGCTACGTACATGGATACTCAAGATACTAGTCCCTTGGGATCCTACTGAGTGAAGATTTTTAAAAAGCAATTAATTCAAATAAATATACAGGTTAATTTGAGCTAGAACAAATTCCTTAAAGAAGATAAAATAGAGTAATATGAAAGAGAGTCACTTGAATGTGAGTCATTTTATTTTGTTTTTTGAGACAGAAGCTCACTATGCTGCCCAGGCTGGTTTTGAACTCCTGGGCTCAAACAATCTGCCCACCTCAGCCTCCCAAAGTGCTGGGATTTCAGGCATGAGTCACTGCACTTGGCCTAATGTGAGTCATTTTTAATTGGGCAATCAGAAAAGTAAAAGATTGTAAAAAATAAATAAATAAAAATTGCTTTTTTACGGAGTTTTGTTTTTAAAGATTATGTCTGTGTATCACCTGAAATAATTGTTGTATAACACCGAGCTACACATCTTACATTTTGGCAAACACAAGCCCATGTTTACATTTTGGAGCAGATAAATCTGAATAAGAATTTCAGCTCTAACACCAGCTTGGAACTCTTGGCCAAGTTACCTAATCTCTCTAAGCCTCAGTTTCCTCATCAAAAAAATGAGGAAGAGTCTACAGCCATACCAACCTGAACACACCCAATCTTGTCTGATTTCAGAAACATGAAGATGATAAAAATAAAATTTGTAAAAACTCTACAAATTATAGATTTTTAAAGACTAAATAAGAGAAAATAGACAATATACTCAACAGAGTGTCTGGCACATCGTAAGCAGTCTTTTTAAAAAGTCCTACAGTAATTTTGTTGTTTAGCAATTATTAGGTCTTTTTCATATTAAAGAAAGCCTTTGGTAGTCAGCATTTGGTGGGGGCTGTAGATTTCCTATGGCAAAACCTCACCATCATGTGGTATGCTACATTGAAAACAAGCTTTTAAAATTTTGTCACGTGCACAAAATATTTATAATTACAAAACCATAACTGCATGCAGCCCAGGTTAATTCCCGCTCTCTGCCCTGAGACACGCAGACTAACACTTTGCAGAAAATATTTACTTTTGGACAGGCGCAATGATATTCCTAGAGCAGGGGCAGCCAGTGTGGTACTCACAACAAGTGGCAGAGTCCTCTGTGAAGTGGAGGGATATGGAATCAATGGACTTCTGAATCATAGTTGCCAGGCTCACAATATCCTTATACCTGGTTCTGGTAAGGTCATGGGACCTTATTATCTTTCTAACCCGTCATCTCTCCTGAACATCAATGAAATATATTTCTAATGTCTCTTATTCTAAATACAAATTCTCCAGTGTGGATTTTGATCATAATATTTGAAAAGCTAAGTAGCCATTTCTAATTTGTGGATTCCAATTTAAAGGACTTTACTTATTTATTTATTTTTATGTTTATATATTTATTTTTTAATTTATTTTTTCCTTAAGTTATTTGGGTGCAGGTAGTATTTGATTACATGAGTACATGAGTAAATTCTTTAGTGGTGATCTGTGAGATTTTGGTGCACCCATCACCCAAGCAGTATGCACTGCACCATATTTGTAGCCCCCCTCCTACTCTTCCCCTCAAGTCGCCAAAGTCCGTTGTATCACTCTTATGCCTTTGCGTCCTCATAGCTTGGCTCCCACATATCAGTGAGAGCATATGATGTTTGGTTTTCCATTCCTGACTTACTTCACTTAGGATAATAGTCTCCAGTCTCATCCAGGTCATTGCAAATGCTGTTAATTCATTCCATTTTATGGCTGTATAGTATTCCATCATATATATATATACACACACATCATATATATATACAAGTCATATATAGATACACATCATATATATATATGTATGTATCACAGTTTCTTTTTCCACTAGTTGATTGATGGGCATTTGGGTTGGTTCCGCAATTTTACAATTGTGAATTGCGGTGCTATAAACATGTGTGTGCAAGTATCTTTTTCAAATGACTTCTTTTCCTCTGGATAGATACCCCTTAGTGGTATTGCTGGATCAAATGGTAGTTCTACTTTTAGTTATTTAAGGAACCTCTGCACTGTTTCCCATAGTTGCTGTACTAGTTTACATTCCCACCAGCAGTGTAGAAGTGTTCCCTGTTCACCACATCCACGCCAACATCTACTGATTTTACATTTTTTTTCATTATAGCCATTCTTGCAGGAGTAAGGTGGTATCGCATTGTGGTTTTGATTTGCATTTCCATGACCGTTAGTGATGTTGAACATTTTTTCATATGTTTGTTGGCCATCTGTATATCTTCTTTTAAGAATTGTCTATTCATGTCCTTAGCCCAGTTTTTGATGGGATTGTTTGCTTTTTTCTTACTGACTTGTTTGCATTCATTGTAGATTCTGGATATTAGTCCTTTGTCAGATGTATAGATAGTGAAGATTTTCTCCCTCTCTGTGGGTTGTCTGTTTACTCTGCCGACTGTTCCTTTCGCCGTGAAAAAGCTCTTTCGCTTGATTAGGTACCAGCTATTTATCTTTGTTTTTATTGCATTTGCTTTTGGGTTCTTGGTCATGAAATCCTTGTCTAAGCCAATGTCTAAAAGGGTTTTTCCAATGTTATCTTCTAGAATTGTTATAGTTTCAGCCAATTTAAAGTACTTTAAATGCCAGTTAACTATCCCTACAGTGAAATTTTCTTAATTGTGCACATGTTTATACTACACTGTATATATTGAAGTATTTTTAAAGTAAAATACTCCACCATATAACAACGTAATAGTATTAGTGTATTTATTATATACTAGATAAAGGTGGGACCTTGGCTGTGACAATTAGAACCAGTTTATAGGAAAATGCAATTGTCTTAGTATTGAGTAATTATCCTGTTCTTCCCATCCCTAGTCACTCTGTGAAAGTAAATAAGGATAATAGGAAGGGCTTCTGAACTCTCTCTGGTCACCAACTGGTGACAGCATTAGCCTTCATGAATCTCAAAGTCATGTTGGACAAACAGTAGGTGTTTAATATATTCTTACTTTTGGATAGATGAGAACAGCCCAAAAATACTGATTATTGATATTATTATGATGAGTGCTCTGACTTTAAATGGAAAAAGATAATAAAAATCAACAGTTTGCTCTCATTTTCCCTCTAGTTTTACTTGTTTGCAGTAGACGCAGTTTGGTATACAACAGTAATATTAAAAAAACATTCATTCCAGTTCTGCCTCTAATTAGCTATGTACTCACGCATAAGTCACAGCTTGTGTGCTTCAATTTTCTCATCAATAAAGTATGTATTATACTCATGCTCCCTAACTGGCAGAGGTGTTTGGAAAAGACAATAAAGTTATAGATGAGGATAGGTATTGAAAATTGTAAAAGCTCTACACTAACATAGGATGCTACTACTATTTTTCTTTTGGCATAATTCCCAGTCAGAGAACATAATACCACATTGGCCTATAATAATAGCGTTAGTGAAAATAGCTCAATTAGACATCAGTGGATGGCAGAATATAAACTACAAAAATACATCAGCATATGTAGTCATTCACTTTACATAAATGACAAAGAGGAAAAACGTTCTGTTTTCTTCCATTGAGAAGCTGATGCTATTATTTATAGAACCATAATAAGATATTCACAAGTTTTTCATCTCCGACTGCTTATAGTTATATCCAAACTACAAGTCTATCAGATACATTGTCTTGATGTTTTTGAGTTATATTCAAGTACTTCCATCAGGAATAATGCTATTATGTAGCATTGAAAGCACAAGCTGTGCTTTGAAAAGCTCAAAAGGTTCCTTTTTCTCCAATCTTACTTCCATGATCCTGGAAAGTCCAAGACCGTTTTCATCAACCTGTAGGAGTTTACCTAAGGAAGTTTTGACTGTAAAAGAAGACATACAAATAGCAAACAGGTATACGAAAAGGGGTTCAACATCACTGATCATGTGAGAAATGCAAATCAAAACTACATTTAGATATCATCTCACTCCAGCTAAAATGACTTACACCCAAAAGGCAAGCAATAACAAATGTTGGTAAGGATGTGGAGAAAGGGGAACCCTTGTACACTGTTTGTGGGAATGTCAGGTAGTACAACTACTATGGAGAACAGTTTGGAGTTTCATCAAAAAATTATAAATATAGCAACCATACAATCCAGTAATCCCACTCCTAAGTATATATGTAAAAGTAAGGAAATCAGTATATCAAAGAGATATCTGCACTCCTGTTTGTTGCAGCACTGTTCACAGTAGTTAAGATTTGGAAGGCCGGGCGCGGTGGCTCAAGCCTGTAATCCCAGCACTTTGGGAGGCCGAGAAGGGTGGATCACGAGGTCAGGAGATCGAGACCATCCTGGCTAACACAGTGAAACCCCGTCTCTACTAAAAAATACAAAAAACTAGCCGGGCGAGGTGGCGGGCGCCTGTAGTCCCAGCTATTCGGGAGGCTGAGGCAGGAGAATGGCGGGAACCCGGGAGGCGGAGCTTGCAGTGAGCCGAGATCCGGTCACTGCGCTCCAGCCTGGGCAACAGAGCAAGACTCCGTCTCAAAAAAAAAAAAGAAAAAAAGATTTGGAAGCAAACTAAGTGTTCATTAACAGATGCGCAGATTAAGAAAATGTGGTATACACAATGAAGTACTATTCAGCCATAAAAAAGAATGAGATCCTGTCATTTGCAACAACATGGATGGAACTGGAGATCATTATGTGAAGTGAAATAAGCCAGGCACAGAAAGACAAACATGATATGTTCTCACTTACTTGTGGTGTCTAAAAATCAAAACAATGGGATTCATGGATATACAGAGTAGAAGGATGGTTACCAGAGACTGAGAAGAGCAGTGGGAGGATTGAGGGGGTAAGGTGGGGATGGTTAATGGGTACAAAATAAATAGAAAGAATGAATGAGATCTAGTATTTGATAGTACAACAGGGTGACTATAGTCAATAATAACTTAATTGTACATTTTAAAGAGCATAATTGGATTGTTTGTAACTCAAAGGATAAATGCCTGAGGGGATGGATACCCCCATTCTCCATGATGTGCTTGTTTCACATTGCATGCCTGTATCAAAACATCTTATGTACTCCATAAAAATGTATACCTACAATGTACCCAGATAAATTAAAAATAAAAAATCTTTTAAAATAAAATGAATTAAAAAAAATTTTTACTGGATTAGGTTTTTTTCTTACATGAGAAGAGAAATATATTAGCAACCATAGCAGTAGGAATTTGTTTTCTTGTAAATTTAATGTCATTGTCAGGGAACAACTGTCCTGAAATATTAGCAATAGGATTGGTGGAAAAATGTAGAAAAATCTCTAAAACTGATGTGCTATCTTGATCCAGTAAGATGCAAGAGACATAGAGAAAGAGAGGAGGGACAACAACAGACTGTTTGAGAGCACCAACAGAAGGGATGGGGAGGTGGAGGTGAAGGTGAACAGAGGATCCACTACATATACTTCACCATTTTGCCTGAGATAGACTTTGAAAACAGAATTAAGTAATCAATTGGCTTGGGGAAAAAAACGTGATTTGCCTCCATTCTCTAAGTGGGGTGCTGTCTTGAGAAGCCCCAAACATCCAGATACAAAGAGGACATCTCAGAAGAGAAAGATGGAAAAGCCCCAAAGAGAAGAAAGAAAGATGAATTAAGCACAGTGAAAAACACGGTATTTAGGCTCGCTGGCTTGGATCTCCAAATGTTTCAAGTGAAACATAAAGATCTATAATTTGTGACACTAATGTGAAAATTTCTCCCTTGGTGCAAACTCTCTTTGGTATTTGTCAGTTGAAACAAAAAACACACTGCTCTCTAACTGTTCAATGAACACATTTATTACGCTATATAAGACACCATTCATGCAGAAATAACATAACTCTTAATATTAAAAATTTATATTTGTGATTTACATTAAATTCCACAGCATGTTACATACCATTTTGTGCTCTTACTATTAAAGCACTTATCTTAAAATTGCTGCTTTATATGGCAGAGGAGGAAAGGCTAGCAGAAGTAGGAACCCAAAGCATGAAGGTGTAAATTACCTTCAGAAATCAAGTCAAAAAAAAGTTTAGAAAACAAATTTTGTATTACTTGTCCAAATAAGGTCCAAATTGAGGTGTAATTACAACACGATGAAAGTTATTTTTTTGTGTGATATATCAACTGGTTCTGATGACAGCTCCCAAAACTGAAATCCACTCAGATTTGCAGCAATGTTAACATTGCTAGAGTATGTGGATGTATGGTTGGAGAAAGAACACATGGGCAAGAATACAAGCGTTTACTCTGATGTGAAATTGTGAAAGTATCAATTCAAAATCATGTGAAAAAAGACAAGTTTCACAATAAATATATCAAAAGATTAACTCAAATTCCTTTATATTTTACAACTTTCATTATTCTACTACTTAGAGCTACTTGGTATAAGCTAAAGTAAGGATTGCATGCCAAAGGAATATCTAAATATTGGAGGGACTATTCAAAAGTGGTAGCCAAGAAAATTTTACTTTCTCTACAGACAAAAGAAACCCCAATTATTACCATAAAATTACCAAACTTGAACGTAAGGTACAGTCCAAAAAAGAAGTGTTATAAATTCAGGTTCATAATAACACTTCCTTCCATAAGAAAACATAAAAATGGTTAAAAAACAAAAGAGGGGGGGAAGGTGGATCTAAAGTATGAATGAGATTTAAAAAGTAGCCCAACCTCATAACACAACTCGGAGGTATATCATTCAAATATAAAATACATTGAATGAAATTAATACACTAAGAATCGGCAATAGAAAGACCAATGTAATTTGGTGGAATATAAGAAGAAGAAAGTACGAAAAACCGATTGCTGGCAAGATGGTTGAATAGGAACAGCTCTGGTCTGCAGCTCCCAGCCAGATGGAAGCAGAAAGAAGGTGATTTCCACATTTCCAACTGATGTACCTGGTTAATCTCATTGGGACTGGTTGGACAGTGGGTGCAGCCCACGGAGGGCAAGCCAAAGCAGAGTGGGCCATCGCCTCACCCAGGAAGCTCAAGGTTTTGGGGAATTTTCTCCCCTACCCAAGGGAAGCTGTGAGGGACTGAGCCTGAGGAACTTCAGCACAGATACTGTGCTTGTCCCACGGTCTCCGCAACCCGCAAACCAGGAGGTTCCATCCGGTGCCTACCCCACCAGGGCCCTGGGTTTCAAGCACAAAACTGGGCGGTCATTTGGGCAGACATTGAACTAGCTGCAGGAGTTCTTTTATTACATACCCCAGTGGCACCTGGAACGCCAGCGAGACAGAACTGTTCACTCCCCTGGAAAGGGGTGCTGAAGCCAGAGAGCCAAGTAATGTGACTCGGTGGGTCCCACCCCTACGGAGCCCAGCAAACTAAGATCCACTGGCTTGAAATTCTTGCTGCCAGCACAGCAGCAGTCTGAGATGGACTCTGGAGGCTCAAGCTTGGTCAGGGGAGGGGCGTTCGCCATTGCTGAGGCTTAAGTAGGTGGCTTTATGCTCACCCTGTAGACAACCTCACTGGTAAGTTCAAACTGGGAGGAGCCCACTTCAGCTCAACAAGGCTGCTGTGGCCAGACTGCGAGATTTCTCTGCTCTGGGCAGGGCATCTCTGAAAAATTCCCATCCCTCTGGAAAAGAGCACCTAGGGAAAAGGGTGGCTGTGGGCATAGCTTCAGCAGATTTAAACATCCCTGCCTGACAGCACTGAAGAGAGCAGTGGACCTCCCAGCAGTGGACCTTCAAGCTCTGCTAAGGGTCAGATTGCCTCCTCAAGTGGGTCCTTCACCCCCGTGTATCCTGACTGGCAGTCACCTCCCAGTAGGGGCCGACAGACACCTCATACAGGAGAGCTCTGGCTGGCATCTGGCAGGCGCCCCCTCTGGGACGAAGCTTTCAAAAGAAAGATCAGGCATCAATCTTTGCTGTTCTGCAGCCTCTGCAAGTGATACCCAGACAAACAGGGTCAGGAGTGGACCTCTAGCAAAGTTCAGCACACCGGCAGCAGAGGGGCCTGATGGTCAGAAGGAAAGCTAACAAACAAAAGGGAATAGCATGTCCACTCAAGGACCCCACCCGAGGTCACCAACATCAAAGACCAACGGTAGAGAAATCCACAAAGATGAGGACAAACCAGCGCAAAAAGTCTGAAAATTCCAAAAACCAGAACACCTCTTCTCCTCCAAAGGATCACAACTCCTCGCCAGCAAGGGAACAAAACTGGATGGAGAATGAGTTTGACAAACTGACAGAAGTAGGCTTCAGAAGGTGGGTAATAACAAACTCCTCTAAGCTAAAGAAGCATGTTCTAACCCAATGCAAGGATGCTAAGAACCTTGAAAAAAGCTTAGAGGAATTGCTAACTAGAATACCCAGTGTTGAGAAGAACACAAATGAGCTGAAAAACACAGTACAAGAACTTCGTGAAGCATACACAAGTTTCAATAGCCAAATTGATCAAGCAGAAGAAAGGATATCAGTGACTGAAGATCAATTTAATAAAATAGAGACAGAAGACAAGATTAGAGAAAAAAGAATAAAAAGGAACAGACAAAGCCTCCAAGAAATATGGGACTATGTGAAAAAGACCAAATCTACAGTTAATTGGTGTACCTGAAAGTGATGAGGAAAATGGAACCAAGTTGGAAAACACTCTTCAGGATATTATCCAGAAGAACTTCCCCAACCTAGCAAGACAGGCCAACATTCAAATTCAGGAAATACAGAGAACACCACAAAGATACTCCTTGAGAAGAACAACCCCAAGACACATAATCGTCAGATTCACCAAGGCTGAAATGAAGGAAAAAGTGTTAAGAGCAGCCAGAGAGAAAGGTTGAGTTACCCAAAAAGGGAAGCCCATCAGACTAACAGTGGATCTCTCAGTAGAAACCCTACAAGCCAGAAGAGAGTTGGGGCCAATATTCAAATTCTTAAAGAAAAAAATTTTCAACCCAGAATTTCATATCTAGCCAAACTAAGCTTTATAAGCAAAGGAGACATAAAATCCTTTACAGACAAGCAAATGGTGAGAGATTTTGTCACCACCAGGCCTGCCTTACGAGAGTTCCTGAAGGAAGCACTAAACATGGAAAGAAACAACTGGTACCAGCCACTGCAAAACATACCAAATTGTAAAGAACATTGACACTATGAAGAAACTGCATCAACTAATGGGCAACACAACCAGCTAGCATCATAATGACAGGATCAAATTCACATATAACAATATTATCCTTAAATGTAAATGGGCTAACTGCCCCAATTAAAAGACACAGGCTAGCAAACTGGGTAAAGAGTCAAGACCCATCAGTGTGCTGTATTCAGGAGACCCATCTCATGTTCAAAGACACACATAGGCTCAAAATAAAGGGATGGAGGAATATTTACCAAGCAAATGGAAAGCAAAAAAAAAAAAAAAAAAAAAAAAAGGGCTGGGCGCGGTGGCTCACGCCTGTAATCCCAGCACTTTGGGAGGCCGAGATGGATCATGAGGTCAGGAGATTGAGACCATCCTGGCTAACACAGTGAAACCCCGTCTCTACTAAAAATACAAAAATTAGCCAGGCACAGTGGCGGGCACCTGCAGTCCCAGCTACATGGGAGGCTGAGGCAGGAGAATGGCGTGAACCCGGGAGGCGGAGCTTGCAGTGAGCTGAGATCACGCCATTGCAATTCTAAGTCTCTGATAAAACAGACTTTAAACCAACAAAGATCTAAAGAGACAAAGAAGGGCATTACATAATGGTAAAGGGATCAATGCAGGAAGAAGAGCTAGCTATCCTAAATATATATGCATCCAATACTGGAGCACCCAGATTCATAAAGCAAGTCCTTAGAGACCTACAAAGAGATTTAGACTCCCACACAATAAGAGTAGGAGACTTTAACACCCCACTCTCAATATTAGACAGATCAAAGAGACAGAAAATTCACAAGGATATTAGGGACTTGAACTCAGCTCTGGACCAAGCAGACCTAATAGACATCTACAGAACTCTCCACCACAAATCAACAGAATATACATTTTTCTCAGCACCTCATCACACTTATTCTCAAATTGACAACATTATTGGAAGTAAAACACTCCTCAGTAAATACAAAAGAATGGAAATCATAACAGAGAGTCTCTCAGACCACAGTGCAATCAAATTAGAACTCAGGATTAAGAAACTCAGTCAAAACTGCACAACTACATGGAAACTGAACAACCTGCTCCTGAATGACTACTGGGTAAATAACGAAATGAAGGCAGAAATAAAGATGTTCTTTGAAACCAATAAGAACAAAGACGCAACGTACCAGAATCTCTGGGACACATTTAAAGCAGTGTGTAGAGGGAAATTTATAGCACTAAATGCCCACAAGACAAAGCAGGAAAGATCTAAAATTGACACCCTAGCATCAAAATTAAAAGAACTAGAGAAGCAAGAGCAAACAAACTCAAAATCTAGCAGAAGACAAGTAAGAACTAAGGTCGGAGTAGAACTGAAGGAGATAGAGACACGAAAAACCCATCAAAAAAATCAATGAATCCAGGAGCTGGTGTTTTGAAAAGATCAACAAAACAGACCACTAGCCAGACTAATAAAAAGAAAAGAGAGAAGAATCAAATAGACCCAATAAAAAATGACATAGGGGGCCGGGCACAGTGGCTCACACCTGTAATCCCAGCACTTTGGGAGGCCAAGGAGGGCGGATCATGAGGTCAGGAGATCAAGACAATCCTGGCTAACATGGTGAAACCCTGTCTCTACTAAAAATACAAAAAATTTAGACACGCATGGTGGCAGGCGCCTGTAGTCCCAGCTACTCCAGAGGCTCACGCAGGAGAATGGTGTAAATCTGGGAGGTGGAGCTTGCAGTGAGCCAAGATTGTGCCACTGCACTCCAGTCTGGGTGACAGAGCAAGATTCTGTCTCAAAAAACAAAAAACAAAAAAAACACAACAGTATAGGGGATATCACCACTGATCCCACAGAAATACAAACTACCATCAGAGAATACTATAAACACCTCTATGCAAATAAACTAGAAAAACTAGAAGAAATTGATAAATTCCTGGACACATACACCCTCCCAAGTCTAAACCAGGAAGAAGTCAAATCCCTAAATTGACCAATAACAGGGTCTGAAAATGAGGTAATTAATAGCCTACCAACCACAAAAAAGTCCAGGACCAAACGGATTCACAGCCAGATTCTACCAGAGGTATAAAGAAGAGCTGGTACCACCACTTCTGAAACTATTCAAAACAATAGAAAAAGAGGGAATCCTCCCTAACTCATTTTATGAGGCCAGCATCATCCTGATACCAAAACCTGGCAGAGATACAACAAAAAAAGAAAATTTCAGACCAATATCCCTGATGAACATCAATGCAAAAATCCTCAATAAAATATTGGCAAACCGAATCCAGCAGCACATCAAAAAGCTTATCCACCACAATCAAGTCAGCTTCATCCCTGGGATGCAAGGCTGGTTCAACATATGCAAATCAATAAACATAATCCATCACATAAACAGAACCAATGACAAAAACCACACAATTATCTCAATAGATGCAGAAAAGGCCTTTGACAAAATTCAACACCCCTTCATGCTAAAAACTCTCAATAAACTAGGTATTGATGGGACATATCTCAAAATAATAAGAACAATTTATGACAAACCCACAGTCAATATCATACTGAACAGGCAAAAACTGGAAACATTCCCTTTGAAAACTGGCACAAGACAGGGATGCCCTCTCTCACCACTCCTTTTCAACATAGTATTGGAAGTTCTGGCCAGGGCAATCAGGCAACAGAAAGAAATAAAGCGTATTCAAATAGGAAGAGAGGAAGTCAAATTTTCTCTCTTTGCAGATGACATGATCGTATATTTAGAAAACCCCCTCGTCTCAGTCAAAAATCTCCATAAGCTGATAAGCAACTTCAGCAAAGTCTCAGGATACAAAATCAATGTGCAAAACCACAACAATTCCTATACACCAATAACAGACAAACAGAGAGCCAAATCATGAGTGAACTCCCATTCACAATTGCTACAAAGAGAATAAAGTAATTAAGAATACAACTTACAACAGATGTGAAGGACCTCTTTAAGGAGAACTACAAACTACTGCTCAAGGAAATAAGAGAGGACACAAACAAATGGACAAATATTCCATGCTCATGGATAAAAAGAATCAGTATCGTGAAAATGGCCATACTGCCCAAAGTAATTTATAGATTCAATGCTATCCCCATCGAGCTACCACTGACTTTCTTCACAGAATTGGAAAAAACTACTTTAAACTTCATGTGGAACCAAAAAAGAGCCCACAGAGCCAAGACAATCCTGGGCAAGAAGAATAAACCTGGAGTCATCACACTACCTGACTTCAAACTATACTACAAGGCTACAGTAACCAAAAAAACATGGTACTGGTACTGAAACAGATATATAGACCAATGGAACAGAACAGAGGCCTCAGAAATAACACCACACATCTACAATCATCCGGTCTTTGACAAGTCTGACAAAAACAAGCAATGGGGAAAAGATTCCCTATTTAATAAATGGTGTTGGGAAAACTGGCTAGCCATATGCAGAAAACTGAAACTGGACCTCTTCCTTACACCTTATACAAAAATCAACTGAAGATGGATCAAAGACTTAAATGTAAGACCTAGGACCATAAAAATCCTAGAAGAAAACCTGGGCAATACCATTCAGGACATAGGCATGAGCGAAGACTTCATGTCTTAAACACTAAAAGCAATGTCAACAAAAGCCAAAATTGACAAATGGAATCTAATTAAACTAAAGAGCTTCTGCACAGAAAAACAACTATCATCAGAGTGAACAGGCAACTTACAGAATGGGAGAAAATTTTTGCAATCTATCTATCTGACAAAGGGCTAATATCCAGAATCTATAAAGAACTTAAACAAATTTACAAGAAAAAAACAAAGAACCCCATCAAAAAGTGGGCAAAGTATATGAACAGACAATTCTCAAAAGAAGAGACATTTATGCAGCCAACAGACATGAAAAAAAGTTCATCATCACTGGTCATTAGAGAAATGCAAATCAAAACCACAATGAGATACCATCTCATGCCAGTTAGAATGGCGATCATTAAAAAGTCAGGAAACAACAGATGCTGGAGAGGATGCGGAGAAATGGGAACACTTTTACACTGGTCGATTGGAGTGTAAATTAGTTCAACCATTGTGGAAGATAGTGTGGCGATTCCTCAAGGATCTAGAACTAGAAATACCATTTGACCCAGCAATCCCATTACTGGGCATATACACAAAGAATTATAAATCATTCTACTATAAAAATACATGCACATGTATGTTATTGTGGCACTATTTACAATAGCAAAGACTTGGAACCAACCCAAATGTCCATCAATAATAGACCGAATAAAGAAAATGTGGCACATATATACCATGGAATGCTATGCAGCCATGAAAAAGGATGAGTTCATGTCCTTTGCAGGGATATGGATGAAGCTGGAAACCAACATTCTCAGCAAACTATCACAAGACCAGAAAACCAAACACCACATGTTCTCACTCATAAATGGGAGTTGAACAATGAGAACACATGGACATAGGGAGGGGAGCATCACACACCCGGGCCTATTGAGGGGTGGGGATCTAGGGGAGGGATAACACTAGGAGAAATACCTAATGTAGGTGGCAGATAGAATAGTCTTAATTTTAACGAATTCCAGTTTATCAATTTTTTTTTTTTTTTGAGACAGAATCTCACTTTGTCATCAGGCTGGAGTGCAGTGGTGCAATCTCGGCTCACTGCAACCTCCAACTCCCAGATTCAAGCGATTCTCCTGCCTCAGCCTCCCGAGTAGCTGGGATTACAGGCATGTGCCATCACTGGCTAATTTTTTTAATTTTTTGGTAGAGACGGGGTTTCACCATGTTGGGCAGGCTGGTCTCGAACTCCTGGCCTCCAGTGATCCACCTGCCTCGAACTCCCAAAGTCCTGGGATTGCAGGCATGAGCCACCTTGCCTGGCCTCTATCACTTATTTTCTTTAGTGCTAACATGTTTTGTGTCCTGTTTAATAATGCTTTGCCTATCCTAAGGTCATGAAGTAATTCTATTATGTCATCTACTAGAAACCTCATTGTTTTACTTTCCATATTTAAGGCTGTGATACATTTGGAATGTATTTTGTTTGTTGTGTAGTAGAGATCAACATTCATTTAATTTCCAAGATATAAATCTAAATTTCCTAGCACCATCTTATTTAAAAGACAGCCCTTTGCAGACTGGGGTTTAGTGCTACCTTTAAATAAATAAATACCCACAGGTCTGTTTCCAGATTGTTACATTTTATGCCACTGTGTATTTTTGCACTAATGCCTCAGTTGTTTAATTAATGTAGTTTTGTAATAAACCTTAATGTTCCACAGAGTATAATCTCGGATCTGTGTTTAAGATTGTTTTAGCTGTTATTATCCTTTCTTATTTCCATGTAATTTTATCGTTAGTTTCTCAACTTCCACACACAAAAATAACTTTTGACACTTTAATTGGGATTGCATTGAAGTTATGGATTTTTTTAAAAAATTATACTTTTAGAATATTAAATTTTCAATCCAAGAACAAGATTTATCATTCAATCTGGTCATGCCTTGTTTAATTTGTATAATGTTTCATAGTTCTCTGTGTTGATGCTGTGCACAATTTTTGTTAAATCTATTTCTGGCATTTGATTTTTGGACTATATTGATTTTTTAAAACTTTTAGTTTTCATATTGGTGTGTGTGTGAGAGAGAGTTTTTTATATTGGTTTTTGATCCAGGGACCTTTGTGGATTATTTGTTAATTCTAATATTTTATCTGTTTGATCTATCTAGTGTCATATTGCTCTGCCTAAAGAATTTTCTTTAAAAAATTTTATAGTATAATTGTGCTGGCAATGGATTTTTTTTAGTTTTTGTCTGTCTGAAAAAAAAAATCTTTATTTTTTCCTTTCTTTGTGAAAGTTATTTTACTTGGCATAGAATCCTTGATTGTCATTTTCTTTTTTGTCACTTTACAAATGTCTTTACAATGGCTTCAGCCTTGGATTGTTTGTGACTAGAAATCTGATATGTTATTCTTTTCCTGTATGTATCAGTTTTCTCTGGCTGCAATGATTTTCTCTTTATCTTTGGTTTTCAGGTTTGATTGTGGTGCGTTCTTTGTTGGTATTTATTTTGCTTCACATTCTCTGAGTTTCTTGGATGTGCGGATTGGTGATTTTATGTTTGGAAAACATTTGGCCATTATCTCTTCAAATATTTTTCTGCCACATTCTCTCTCCAGTTTCTTTCCAAGATTCCCGTTGCACCCATAAATATATACAGCTACTATGCAACCACAAAAATTAAAAATTAACAAAAGATATAATTTTATAAGCTGCCAAAAAAAAAAAAACCAAAAACAAAAAAACAAAGCACAATAAAAGATTCCAATGGCAAAAATGTTAGACCTTTTGATATTGTCCCATTATCCCCAAGCTCTTACATGCTCTGCAGGTTTTTTGTTTGGTTGGTTGGTTAACTGATCATTGTAAGTCTTTTTTTCTGTTTGGTGAATTTTTATTGACCGATCTTCAAGTTCGCTGAATTTGTTCTTAAACTGTGACTAGTCTAGTGATGAGTTTATTGACAATATTTTTATATCTTTGATTGCATTTGTCATTTCTAGCATTTTGACTTGATCCTTTTTTGTAGTTTCCATCTCTCTGCTAAAATCCTCTATTTATTCATCCACCTTGTCTACTAGAATAGGAATTGGCAAACTGAAGACCACCACCTGTTTTTGCAAATAAAATTGTATTGGGACATAGCCATGTCCTTTTATTTATGTATTGCCTGTGGCTGGTTCTGTGCTACAATGGTTGAACTGAGTAGTTGTGACAGAGAACATAGGGCCCACAAGGCCTATATGGCCATTTACAGAAAAAGCATGCTCACCCCTGAAATAGAACATTTAACATCTAAATCATAAGTATTTTAAATCCTTTGTTTGTTCCTACATCTGAGTCACACTCCCATCTAGTTCTATTGGTTGTTTTATGTTTAACATTATGTTTTCCTTAACCAGTTTGTATATTGTGTGTATTTCTGTTGAAAACCAGACATTTTTATGTCAGGTGATAGAAACTAGGATAAATAGTTGATGACTCGAAGCGAGCATTCCTATTCTTTTTCCAGGCTTTTAGTTGAGCTAGATTTGGGTTTTGTCATCATGCACCCTTAGTGCTCCAATCACCAAATCTTCTGGTGTTATCTTCTGCTTAGGTTGGGGTTGGTGTACTGATTTTTTTTTTTTCTTTCAATGTTTGTTCCACCCTCAGGTTTATATCTTCTGTTTGCACCTGTGCCTCAGAGAGTCTGTCTGGCTCTTGCCTCTGTACTAACATTAGATTGGTATTACTAGATTGGTGACATCTAGCAACACCAGATGGTTGGTTGGTGGCATTAAGTTGGTGTTTAACACTGGGAAACCTGTTGGTGTGGGGCAGGGAGATATTCTCTTATCTTCTGGTCCATCCTCAGTCTTAGTTTGGTACTATGCTCCTGCATTTGGGAGATGGGTTATTTCGGTGATCCAGTTCCTTCTGCCAGCAACAGGTTATCTGTAAAAATTTCGGCCCAAGATATGTTCTTATTCCTACTTCAAAGATAGTCTTGCTGTTGTTGCTTTATTTTGTTTATTTGTTTTTGATTTTTTCCATTCCATTTCCTGAGACCCAATCAGTCTTCAACTGTGGCCTGAGTATAAGAGAATTTGGTCTTATTCCTTTGGTAGCTTAAGGCTTTTGTTCCATAAGGAAGAAAGAGTATAAAGATCCAGAAAGGCTTTGTGTCCTTCCTCAATAGGTGCTATTCCACTTCCTCAGGCCTGCAACCAGAAATTGAAATGAATTTCAATTTATCCCAATATGAGACTCTCCTTATGAGGATAAATCACATTCAAACCTTTAAAGGTAGCTTTGCTATAAATTTTTTTAAATTAAAAAACTCCCAAACCCAAAAAACTAGTCACTTTCATGTGCAGGGAAGAGGGACACAATTAACATTTAGGGATATTTTGGTATTAATATTATAAAAATAACACACAAAATAGTTACATTTTCAAACAGGTTGACAGCACATACAGTAAGAATGAGTTTACCTCCTACTCCTGCTTTCTAGTACCAGAAGTAACCCCCATTAACACACACACACACACACACACACACACCCCTTTTTGTGCTCTTAATAGACACTTATCCTTTAATGCTATATGATGGAAATATGCATTTAATTAGAGACCTGGGCATTCCTGTGTCTCTGGAAGTTTTGATTATGTTATTTTTTATATTTTATAAATATATTTTTGTTCTCTCCTTCAGGTACAAAAATTACGTATATGGTGTAATTCAATTGTCCTAATTAGCTATTATGTCCACAGAAACTTTACTTTTTTTTTTTTTTTTTTTTTTTTTGAGACTGAGTCTGGCTCTGTCGCCCAGGCTGGAGTGCAGTGGCCGGATCTCAGCTCACTGCAAGCTCCGCCTCCCGGGTTTACGCCATTCTCCTGCCTCAGCCTCCGGAGTAGCTGGGACCACAGGCGCCCACCACCTCGCCCGGCTAGTTTTTTGTATTTTTTAGTAGAGACGGGGTTTCACCGTGTTAGCCAGGATGGTCTCGATCTCCTGACCTTGTGATCCGCCCGTCTCAGCCTCCCAAAGTGCTGGGATTACAGGCTTGAGCCACCGCGCCCGGCTGAAACTTTACATTTTTAAAATTCTTTTTCATTTCATTTGTTCATTCTCCTTGTTCTAGTCTTCCACATCCTTAACTGTGTTTTCAGCTATAGTTGGTTTTTTTTTTGTTTGTTTGTTTTTTTGTTTTTTTTTGCTGCTTCCTATCTAGCTATATAAGCTAGATAAAAAGCTTAAAATAAAAGCTAGATAAGAAGCAGCAAAAAAATAACAACCATTTTTACTTGTTTCTTCCTTTTTTTCCTGTTCTCTACCAGCTTGTAACTTAAGTCCTTCTGTTTTCTTATCATGTCCTTTTGGAACTCTTAAATATTTTCTCTGAAATAGTATTTCAAATAAACTGCTTCTTTGAAAATTCACATAATATAAGGTTTTTGTTTTATACATTCTAGATGTGACACAAATTCTCTGCTATAAATAGGTTTTGTGTCTTTCTTTTTTGTGTATGTAATTCATTTCAAGAAGGAGAATAAGGTAGAAATACCTGTACTTCACTATCTTTGATACCTTTGAAGCCCTAAAAACGAACCTACATGATTCCTTAGGGTGGATCTTCAAAGGGGAAAGCAGTTCTAGGTCCATGAAAGAACAGGGACTGGAAACAGTCCAGACATATTTTTCCCGGAACATGCTGATGCTCTTAATGGTGTCTGGGCTTATAAAATCTAAGAGCTGGGCATTAAGATCTGCAAACTTAAAACCCTACATGCCTGGCCTTCTTGGTTGAGCTTAGAATTCAAATAGTAATATGGTGTTTTTATATAGTGGATGTTCAGATATTGGATTCATTTGATGTAAAGTGTGTATTACAATTTTCATCAGTTATAGTAAGCATTCAATTAATGTTAAATATTTCAATAATAATTATTTTTCTTAAGCTACTGTACAAACAACATCTATTTATAATTACAGGAACAACCCTATGCATTATAATTTTGTGGCAGGAAAAGGCAACGGAAATCGTGGCCCAATCAGTAATCCTTTCATTTTCCTAATTTGATTTTTGGGGCTGAACTAAGTAAGGTCCTTGGAGCTTTTACACATTTAAGGAATGGAGGTACTGTCAGTTAAAGTAGGTCTGCTGCTGATTAAATGTGTGGGATTCCAGTAACTAAATGAATAAATGAAAGAGATTTAACTTCATCTACACACTACATTTGTGGAGCTCATATTGGTTCCACACACAAATTTTAAAATTCTAAGAATAAAGAGATAAAAAAACATGTACTGGTGTTTAAAATAAAATATAAAAGAGATGAAAATATATAATAGTGTTTAGTGGCTTTAAAACATATCTTTCACTGTTATTAATCAATCAAGCCAACAAAAAATGAAAAGAATCTTAGGCACAGTAGCTCATGCCTGTAATCCCAGTAATTCGGGGGACCAAGATGGGAGGATTGCTTGATGTCAGAAGCCTGAGACTAGCTTGGACAACAAAGTGAAATCCCGTCTCTACAAAAACTTTTAAAAATCAGCCATGTATTGTGGCATGCACCTGTAGTCTCAGCAACTCAGGAGGCTGAGGCAGGAGGATCACTTGAGCCCAGGAGTTTGAGGTTGCACCACTGCACTCCAGCCTGGGCAACAAGAGTCAGACCCTGTCTCTGAAAAGAAACAAACAAACAAATAAAAACTCAACACTTTAAAAACTAAGATTCGATATATACAATTATCCATATATTTGATATGTATATGTAAATACAAATGAGATCACTTCAAGTCAGCATCTGCACAGCAAAGGATACAATCAACAATGAGAAAAAAAAAAACCCCACAGAACAGGAGAAAATATTTTCAAGCTACCTATCTGTCAGGATCTAATAACCCAAATATATAAGGAGCTCACACAACTCTATAGGAAAAAATCTAATAATATAATCAAAAGATGGGCAAAAGTTGAGTTCAGCTCACTCTTTTCTCCACTGTGATAGTACTACTGAAAAAAAATCTGTCCTTACTGTTTTAGTGATGTCTGGCTTTGTTTATCTTTGACAGTGCTTAACAGCATGGAGTGTTTACAGATCATTTTGTTTCAAGTCCAGCAGAGTCGCTACCTTCCTTGTACTTCAATTTCCTCGTCTGAAAACAAAAATAATCATAGTAGGTTTGTAGACAGGATTATGAGTGAATCCATGTAATTAAATTAGAACAGGGCCTATAATGGCTATATAAAGGCTATAATGTTGATTTTTACTTATTGTCACAGTCACTATTCTTCAAGCAACATGCTACCCATAAATTGATGGAAAATTGACAAAAGGAAATATATTTGCATATATATATATATATATATATATATATATATATATGTCAAACAGTGGATTTAATAAAAGGTACCCTTATAAATAAACAAGGAAAAGATGAATGTTCTAATAGAAATCTTTGCAGAGAGCAGGGACAGACAATTCATAATTAAAACAAAAAAAAATTTTGCTGAAATAATGGGAAAAGATATTTGACCAAATAATTGAGAAATGCAAAAAAAAAAAAACCCAAAACAAACAAACAAAAAATCCAAACAAAAAAACAGCAACGAGATATCATTTGTCTTTTATAAGCCTTGCAAAGATAAACTCATAAAAGGGAAAATTACAATATCCAGTATTGGTGTGAATATAGAAAAGCGTACAGTCATTCTTGCCTTCTCGGAGTTAGGAAATATAATACATTTTCCAGGAAGTGATGTTTCAGCAAGTATAAAAATTTAACCTATGTATAAATACTCACAAAGCAATTCTTTTTCTAGAAATATAGCTCCAGAAAATTACCAGGAAAAAAATATATATATATAAAAATAGTAACCCTTACATTGCAAAGAAATGGGAATACCTAAATGCTTATTTATAGATATTTGGTTAAATAAATCATGACATAAGAGAATGTCAGAAACCTATTTACATATTATGCTGTTTTTATTTATTGAATGAAATTCACTGACTAGAAAAATGTCTACAGCACAATAATGTGTGATAGAAGCAGACTGTTTATACAGCAAGTAAAATGCAGTAGTTATATGTGGTTGGGTGGATTTGGCTGGTGTTATTTGAATTCATGTAAGCATTTATTTTTGTAAGCCACTAATTAAGACCAAGCCACTTGTGTTTTTCGAAAACCTGAAAACCACAAAAGTGGCTTGGTCTTAAGTAGTGGCTGAAGAACAAATACTGAATTTTTAGGACTAAAGCAGTGAGATTAAAGCAGTGCCCACAAAAAGCTCATTTTCATAGCATTATGTAGTAGGAACACTAGCAAGAAACCCCCTGCTGGAGTTCAGTTAGAAATTTACTTGTGGACTTAGGAAGATTTGGAGAGACATGGTACTCGTCAAAACCATAACTTAGTTCTTGACTAGCATCGGGGAGTAAAGGAAAGCATTAAAAAGAAAAAGGCATAAAGACTGTTCCCATTTGCATCTAGTCACTGTTGGTTAGCCATGTAAGCATTGCTTAGAGATTAACTAGAGGTAAAATCAGACTTTGAGTGAGTGTAGAAGATGGATGAGAGGTGAATGAAGAGAATAATGCACTAATATATTTAATCCTTACAACAGTCCTATAAGGAAAGCACAACAATTTTTCCAATTTTCCAGATGAGGCAATTTAGGTACAGAGAGGATAGGTCATACAATTACTTATTAAATCCTTAGCCTGGGGTGTTTAGGATGTATGTATACCAGTGCTTTTCAAATTTAATTTGTAGCATGTGGAAGTGTTGGGACTGCTGGCAGAAGTTGCAAACAGGTGGTCCAGAGGCAGATCCAGCTTGTAGATTGTTTTCTTTGGCCGGTACAATGTTTGCTGTTTGCTCGTTTATTTCATTTTGTTTTTAACACATGGTAGATATTTTAAAATCACAAAATTCCACATAAAAATTCAGATCACCAGTTTGTTTCTTTGCTTTTGAAGAAAATCAGATCTGGCAACACTCAGTTCCGCACTGAAGCCATCTGCCTGGTCTGAGTTGAGGCAATCCCCTTTGGATGAAGCATACACCCTCCACTCAGCCTGCCTCACTCCTTCATATGAAAACTGGTTTGGCTATTGTGTATATTAGAATTTATGGGGGCTTTTTGCTAGAGAACATAGAAAGGCATTTAAAATACTCTTCATTTTCTTGAAAGGTTGAAAGATGGTAATCTACTCCTTTGCAACTTAGATGTGACTGGTGTGGAAAGAAGATAGAAATTATTCCAACTAAACCTGCAGCATACCTTGGCATTTTCTTCAGCCTGACAAAGAAAATCTACTCTCCTACCATTATTAAGAAATTAATATTTTGCTAATGGTTTGTTAGGAGAGTGAAGTTTACGGTTACATCACACCCAAAAAGCAAAATTATTTAAAAAATTCAAAATGATAAATGCATGAGGTGATGAATACATTAAATATCCTGAATTGATCATTATAAAACATAGATAGGTATGGAAGCATCAAATTTTACCACATATACATGTACAATTACAATGCATCAATTAAAAAATAAAACCGAAATAAATAATTTGTTGTTTTAAAAAAGAAGAAAAACATACCAATGAGGCATCTCTCCTTTTCCTCCAAAGTTTTCCTTCAACTACCAGCACCCACATCTGGCCTACCCTACTTTCTTTGGCCTCCTAAATCCAGCACATTCTACTTCTAAGACTTTACCCTTTTCGTATGCAGAGCAATTTAGTTTTTTCTTATTCTTTTAGCTTCACAAATAATACTGTAAATATTTCCAAAGGACCCTCCTTAGAATCAAAGCTTCTTCGAAAACTACAAAATGATTATAAATAACTGATTTATCTTCTTTTATAATTGTTTTTTTCCTTTCTCCCTTGTATTTTCATTCTTCTGAACTGATGAGTCTTCTGTACCATTGAGACAGCACCTGACTGGGAGCAAAAACACCCACATTTTAGTCCTATCTCCCACTGGCTAACTGGATTGCTTTGGGAAAGTTGTATACATTTTGGGCTCTCAGTTTTGTCACTTGTAAATGAGAATATCATAAGTACATTTCCTATATAACAGGGTTATTTTTCATATCAAATATAGTCTTATAACCTGAGCACCCTTAGAAAATAAAAATTGTATTTGTTTTAAATAAGTACATATTAAAATTTTCTAGAACCTCGGTTTTCAGATAACGAGCACCTTTTCTTGAACACTCAGTATGTTCCAAGCACAGTGCTAAATACTTTGTAAACACTTCCTATATTAATCTTCTATGTGGCCCTTTGAAGCAGCAATGATATGTGTTTTCCATCTAAAGAAACTGCAACACATACACGTTAAATAACTTGCCTCAGGCCATCTGTCTGAGTCAAAAGTCCATGTTCTCTTAATGACACCACACTGCTTCTACAGCTCAGCTTTCTCCTTCAACGGACACATTGTGCCACCTACCTATTAACCGGTTACTCTCTGGATCTACCTAGGGAGGATTACAAAATTATTTGACTTTGCAAACATTTTTGGATTCTCATGCACACAACCTCAGCGTTCAAAACATATGCAACCTGAGAGCATTTTATATCAAGGATTCAGTGTTTGAGTGCAGTATTTAGTAGAAGTATGGTATATATACAGCAATTTTATTGACAAATAGTGTTTTTCTATTCAGTCTTAACCCGTATCAGTCAGTTCTAGCTTCTTATAAACTTGGAAGCAAGGAAATTAGAGTCCAGAAAAGAATACAAACTATCCATTAAGTTTGATTGTTAAAACATACTGGAAAAACATATTTTGAAAAAGAAATCAACAAAGCTGGTGGATTTGATGAAGGTTGAAGTGGAGCATTTGCAGTGATTCGAGCTCAGAAAACAATACTCCAAAATGAAGGCCTCAGCAGCATCCTCAGAAGCAGAAGTTTTTCTCTGACTTTGTCCTGCCCTCCTGTCTCTCTGTCCCCTTCTCCCTCGAGGCTAGCCGTAGAAACTAGAATCCCTCTTCCCCAAGGATGATCAGAAAAAAACAGAACCTCTTTTCCTGAAAGCCAGTCATAAAACCTAAAAATGCTACTCTAATTTTCCCTCCATCGTTCTGTGTAAAAACTGGCCGTAAAGAAATCATCTGACCTGCCTTGTCTGACTGTAGGTCATAAGATCCCCATTCCAGAGAGGGCCCTGCCCTACGCCCAGAAGGAAGGAATGCTGCTCAGAGAGGCCAAGAAGCAGCTAGGCAGACGGGCCTTGCTGGGTTTCCCCACTCACTCTATTAGCATTAGATCATGCCCTTTTTATCCAATCATACATCCACATGGCTATCTGCAGCTTGTTGAACCTAAGCATATAAATGGACAATTTGCCCTGTATCTTTGGGCCTTCATTCTGAAGTCTCCCATACATGTATATTAAATAAGTTCATATGCCTTTTCTCATATTCATCTGCCTCTTGTCAGTGATTTTCAGGAAATCCTCATAGGGCAAAGGAGAACTTCTCCTGTGGCCCCTACAAAGCCTCAACATGACCACCAACACGCAAACCCTATCGTGGTTTGTTTGTTTGGTTTTCATTTTCAAATTATCTTGAGTTGATATGGCAACACAGTCTCAGAGTACACCCTCTCCTCTTTTCTGAAGAGGCCCCTTGCAATGCTCTTTGAGAGGTGGTTTTAGAATGGGAGAGAGAGATGTAGCCAAAATAACTGAAAAGAGTACCTCCTGGATTTTTCCGAACATTACAGAAAAGAGATTCACAACAACAAAAAAATGATGTTCCTTTCTACAGACTAGGTGAGAACTGAGTTTCCAATTTGATTGGCAGTGTTGTAATATCAGCATAATACTAAGTTTGTATGATAATAAGATATGTTGCATAATTTATGCTTCTAGTAATATTTCCAAGGCTGTCAATTCTATTTTGTCTAAAAGTAATCACAAAGAACTAAATAATAATTAGATTTTTTTTCCCACTCTTCTACCCATAGCCATCTATTTTGGAAGGCACTCATCGTTTGGATACAAACTGAATCTCTTTAATCTTAAAAGGACTAGAGAGGATACTGTCTTTGATCAGCCTGCTGGTACTGTGTATTTGTGGGAAGTGGCCCCTCATTCAAATTAAATCTGGGAAAACTCCCAAACATTGGCTAATTCGGTAGTCATGGTCCTACCTGTGAGGGGCCTGAGAATTTGGCAAACACCAAGGTGGTGGAAGAAGGCCCAGAAAGGTTTTTCTGGCTTGTGAATTGTCACTCATCCATGCTCTACCTTCCTCAAGCTTGAGGCTCATTCATAGTGAGAGAAAAGAATTGGCATGTCCGGCAGCAGTGATTTCAACTCACTGAAAATAAGAAACTTAGTATAGTACACATGGAGACCACAAGGGGATATGGAGAAGCTGAAACTCCTTAGAGACAAAAATATCTAACATGCTGACTATAACAAAAAGAAAAGCTGAATTCTGACCTCCAAAACAACAAACTTCGGCCGGGCGCGGTGGCTCAAGCCTGTAATCCCAGCACTTTGGGAGGCCGAGACGGGCGGATCACGAGGTCAGGAGATCGAGACCATCCTGGCTAACACGGTGAAACCCCGTCTCTACTAAAAAGTACAAAAAACTAGCCGGGCGAGGTGGCGGGCGCCTGTAGTCCCAGCTACTCGGGAGGCTGAGCCAGGAGAATGGCGTAAACCCGGGAGGCGGAGCTTGCAGTGAGCGGAGATCCGGCCACCGCACTCCAGCCTGGGTGACAGAGCGAGACTCCGTCTCAAAAAAAATAAATAAATAAATAAACAACAAACTTAAAAGGGCCAGGGGATGCATTTATTGTATTATTTTTTAGAAATTGGTAGTAAAAAAGAAGTTTATCCCAGGGATAATGGTCTCTTATAGCTATGTAAATATCAAGGGAAAATCAGGATATCTGTTTCCTAAAAACAAATTGGATATATCATTTTAGATTTTGATATATCTAAAGTTCAGTGACAAAGATCACTATTTTGCCAAATGAGAGATGTACACTGAGCTATTTTGTCTGATTATATAGGTGTGGTTATATAACAACTGTACCATTGTCTATTAGTAACTACCTTTTTCTAATACAGAGGAACATGGAATTATTACCTATTGTAGCAATCTATTAACTCAGGGGAAGAAAGCAATAGATTCAGTCATTTGGTTATTATTCTCTTTTTAGGGCATCTTATATACTTTAATACAAGGTATGACTATAAGAGAGTAAGACTAGTGTTTAAATAAATATGCAAGCATAATTGTATTTGAAGGAATTTTGTCCTCTTCAAGATAATCATTTTGGCTGTACACATGGTACTTATCAGTTCCAAATTGCCCAGGACAGACAATCCAGATGTTCCATAATTTTATTATGCTGAATAAAGGCGATTAGTTAAAGGTAGAATGAGATATTACTTAATCTTAATAATTTTGTAAGACATTTCACTGATATTTATAAATCAGGAAAAATCCTTGGTCAAACCATGTATTGTGATTTGGGGTCCAGGAAATACGGTTACAGAAGCTATGCAGTTCTTCTAGCAATATGTAGAACTCTTTCTCACAACTGCCTCCAGAATCAGTTTATGAGTCACACAAGGAAATCACTGTCATTACTTTATCTCACTATGAGATATGTTTCTACAGCAGAGCTTAAAAGCATCTCAGCATCCGACTTGCTCTGCACAGGTCTCCTAAGCTGACTCCTGAGTATAGCGCTTCCACATTAGACCGATGCTAAAATGTTGAAAAGAACATGACTCCCACTCTTAGAGGTTTCATTACTAAAATGCTGAAAATATAGGATTCTGGGGACAGTACTATGGTGAGGTATAGTACATTACAATAAATGCAGTGGAAGCTTTTATCCTAGGGATTTAAAATGCCCTCATCATTTCCACATGTAACTTCCCCATGGATCACTCCATTAGCCTACAGGTATTAATGAGTGATTTATTTGTGCCTAGTGCTGTAGCAAGTACAGCTAACTAGTTTGCCGTTTGCAGAAAGGCACAGTCAGTTCCGATTTTAATAAGAGAAATAAATGAACTAAGAAATTAAATCATTAGCCTGAGTTCACATAATAACACACTGGTAGTCTCTGTAGGGAAAGTCAGCTTTCTAAATCCTGGCTCAGTGATCTTTCATGAATAACTCTCTCTCCTATTCACTCACCCTACACACACACACACACACACACACACACACACACACACCCCTAACTTTTCTAAAACACTTAATATCATGATTGTTGATGGTTTTTGTTCTGACCATGTTGTATCTACTTACGGATGTTCAGAGCAGCGTATGGGGATGTGGGATGTGGGGAGTGAAAGGTACCAGAATATGCCACCCAAAATTTTGCCACTTTGGCATAGGGATAATTTTGAGCTAAAGGCAATTGAGAATCAACAGAGGCAGGAAAAGCTCTTTACCTTCTCCTATCTAAAAATAAAATATAGATTTACATTTTTATAAAAGAAATGTATATTTGTAACGGAAATTTCCATTTGTAAAGATGTATCTTACCAGGAAGAGAGCTAGTCTTCAGGAGACAACTCTGCATAACAAGACAACCCTTATTTATCATCCATTGCCTCCTCTCATCTTCCCATAACTTGTCTCTCTTGCCCCAAAGCCCCAAACCCTTTTTCTTTGTTTTGTTTTGTTTTGTTTTGTTTTAGACAGAGTCTCGCTCTGTGACCCAGGCTGGAGTGCAGTGGTGCCATCTCAACTCACTGCAACCTCTGCCTCCAAGGTTCAAGAGATTCTCATGTCTCTGCCTCTCAAGTAGCTGGGATTACAGGCATGCACAACCATGCCCAGCTAATTTTTGTATTTTTAGTAGGGGCGAGGTTTTTCCATGTTGATGAGGCTGGTCTCAAACTCCTGGCCTCAAGCGATCCACCTGCCTCTGACTCCCAAAGTGCTAGGATTACAGGTGCGAGCCACCACGCCTGTCCTCAAAACCCCTTTTCTTTCATTTAGCCTATGTATTAGTTCATTTTCATACTGCTATAAAGACATAGCTAAGACTGGGTAATTTATAAAGGAAAGAGATTTAATTGTCTCACAGTTCAGCATGGCTGGGGAAACCTCAGGACACTTACGATCATGGCGGAAGGCAAAGGGGAAGCAAGTCACCTTCTTTACAAGGAGGCAGGAAGGAGAAGTGGGAGTGAAGTGGAAAGAGCCCCTTATAAAACCATCAGATCTTGTGAGAACTCATTCACTATCATGAGAACGGCATGGGGGAATCCACCCCCTTGACTCAGTTACCTCCACCTGGTCTCTCCCTTGACATGTGGGGATTATGGGGATTATAATTCAAGTTGAGATTTGGGTGAGGACATAAAGCTTAACCATATTAGCCTAAAGTGGTACATGCTTCAATCATCTGCTGCTTCCATGAGCCACAATTTTGTGTGTGAACCTCTATAGTTTAACTCTCTTATTCATCTGTCTTTTATTAGTTTGATCCAGGGACCCCAGTCATTGCACCTAGGAGGGTAGAGGGGAGAAGACTTGTTTTCTCCTCTAAGAGGGATCGTAAAACTCATAGCATAATTTATTCTAGGTCTGGTGAAGGTAGTTTTAAAAGACTATAAATCCACAAATAACCTTACTGGGCTCACCTATTTGAAAGCATAAGGAGAAGAGATACCTCCTACCTGAGTTAAGACAAAAGGATAAAAAGTTATTCTCAGAGAGTAGCTACCCACTAGTCAGGAGAGAAAATAAAAAAGGCTTCTATAAACATAAGTTTGCAGTTTGCTTACTTGTGGCTGACAGGTACCCTGACATGTCTCACACCTATGAATTCCTGGCTGAGTGAGGTACTGGTTATAGATCACTGAAGAAAGGTAGGAAAAATGATTGGAATAAGAACTTTGGTCCCATGTTGTCAGCTTAATGGAAAAGCCCAAATAAACCTGGGAATAGGGTAGTAGAATCAAAAAAATTCCTGCCAAGATGCCATAGGCAATTCTTCATACCTCTTCCAATCTACAACTGTTCTTATCATTGTGGTCCTTGAGTTCCAATGAACATGTTTATTTATTTGGGGCAAAAAAATAAACTATTAGCTGAATTTATTACTCCCTGTGTGCCAGGCACCATATTGCTTATTTTAAATGCAATCTTTCAATTTATCCTCACAAGAATCTTCTGAGGTAGATTCTATTATTACCCCTATTCAATGGATGAGGAAACTGAAGCTTAGAAGGTTTAAGCAGAATATCCTTAATCCTACTACAAAACAGCAATAGAACTAAAGCTGCCAAGTAAATTGGTCTGACTCCATTTGGTCTTCATAATGGCCCTGTGAGAAAAGTGAGGGGGAAAATAGAGACTCCTGCCAGATTTTTTATTTATTCCTTCATTGAACAATTATTTGACTTATACACTGAACTGGTCACTGTGTATGCACAGAGAATATGGTGGTAATCAAAACAGACCTAATTAGTATTCTCATGGAGCTTAGCATTAGTGGGGGAATATTATTAAAGCAAAATCTCCTCCAAGCCCAGAAAGTGTCTCCACAAAGGTAATAGAGGTTGAAAACAAGTTTATTATTGGATAAGCAACATTCAAGGGATGATATGCTGAGAAAAAAATAAAAATAAAAAAAGAATGAGTAACAAATCAAAATGTGATGCAGAGCACAGGCAATTCACTAAAGAAATTAAAAGGTGGAAAGAAATCGCGCTCTTATATACAAGTAAGTGGATACAACACATTACATTCATAGTCTCAGATAAAATGGCTAATTTTCTTTTATCTTTATGATTAAAGGTAGGTTTTGCCTTTTGGAGTCAGGTGCCAGCTGAACTTAGGCCTGTATCCTCCCAGGAGACTGGGAAATAAGATGTTATCTTTTTTGATTATTACATTTCAAAGACATGGCTCTCAGGTCACTGGGGAAATATTCTTGTGTTGTGAGACTGGCAAGAAGGTTGTTGAGTCATAAGAAACATTTATGTACATTTAAAAAGGGCAGAGAAAGAAATTCTGAGAGAAAAGGAAGGGGGGGCCTCTTCCCTTATTTTCAATGTGGAGACTTTAAACCTCTTCTTTTAACAGGCATATTTTCCCTTACATCACTAAGTGGGGAAAGTTAAGCAATCAGCAAACACTTGCATAAATACATAATTATACATCTTGATAAATTTTATGAAACCAGTGTGCTGTGAGAGAAAATAACAAAGGGAGTTTTCTAGTCTAGGAATTGGTCCCCAAAGAGGTTTTCTACATGCCTAAGCAATGGGCATTAATTAGTTTCTTGCTGGATACAAAGAGCTTTGCAGGAGAAGGCAACACCAAGTGTGAAATCTCTGAGGTGAGAGCTTGTGATCTTCAAGGAACTAAAAGGAGAGTATTGCAAGAACAAATTCAACTAGAAAGCAAGTGACATGAGCATTTCATACGTGGCTAGAGTTATAGTGAGGTGTCTCTCAATCAAGGAACATATGACAATAAGGGAAACTTGAATGCCCTCTGAGCTTGAGGCTTTAAAATTAACACCTAGTCAATGAGAGGAGAAAGTTGTTCAGTCAACGGAAAGAAAGAAAATGACTCCCAGACTTGATAGATGGTTCCATGAAATCATTAGCACATCCAAAGAAAGGAATTAGGAGATTTGGCCAGCTACGAAAATAGAAACAAAATGTCACTGAGACAAGCAAAGATTATCCCAAACAAGCAGTATTTGGAATGCCCTAGCTGAAAGATAAACTATTTTGTTCACCAATTAAAATTTTGTTAATATTTAGTTATCTCATGTAGCTTGCCTATGAGGAGAGAATAAACTGGGGAGAGACACAGAATCCAATTCCACTTGGCAGTTTTATTTCTTAATGTCAGATTATTGTAAAATAGTAAGTTGAGTTTAATTAATGTGAATCTGTTCTGCTGAGAATTCTGATTTTCATGTCTGTAAAAGCTGAAAGCCCCTATGTAAGGGCCTATCTGGGCACTTCTCTGGCCTTCCTCGTCATTCTTATCTGTGCATCATTTAATTTCCAATAAAAACTTCTGTAGCCCACTTACTCGCCCTAGGTCTCTTCACCTATTTTTCTTCACTCATGGTGTTTTGATCTATCTTCTTTCTCTACCTTGGTTGCCATTTATTGTGCCGTCTAGATCCTTTTCCCCCAGGTTGCCTATAAAACATTATGAATGTATTGCCGTCTTTCCCCCTTATTCAACCATTTACTCAAAACTGATATGATGCAAAAGAATTGCTGTTACTAGATTTAGAGAGTGAGATAAGTTCTTACCAGGTTTGCCCGCTGTCTTCTTCCTATCACCTAGCCCACAGTGTTTACTGAAGAGCAGAGGGATAAGATCTGTTCTTCTAGTAACCTTATCAACTCTCACTTGCTTATGATCCCAGGAGGTGACATCTTCCTTGACTCCCCAACTCCCTTTTTAAATACGATTTTTGCCTCAATCATGTTATTATAGCTAAGTGTTGTCATATATATATATCGTTGAGTGTAGTGGACAAGTACGAATGTACTGTAGGGAGGCTTCCTAGGTTCAAACCCAGATTCTAATAATAGGTGTTAGGCAAATTACTTGGCCTTTTGTGTCTTAGTTTCCTCACCTATGAAACAGGGCTAGTAAAACTATCTACTTCATAAAGGATTATTAAGATAAAACACAAAAAGCACTTGAAGAATCTGACACCTGTAAAGTGCTCAAATGATAGCAAATGCCATACTTTTCTATATATATTCTTTTGTGCCAACTTTTCTCATATTAAACTAAAAGCCTTCATGTGTGTGATACACCCCCAAGAGGTAATCATATTTTTATAATGCCCTTCCTTTTCCAAGTGACAATGAAGTAAAGCCCTTCT
This sequence comes from Macaca mulatta, assembly GCF_049350105.2. Lineage (NCBI taxonomy): Eukaryota > Metazoa > Chordata > Mammalia > Primates > Cercopithecidae > Macaca > Macaca mulatta. Next base: position 120,774,184 of record NC_133426.1, on the reverse strand, counting down.
GACATTTGTAATTCTTCAGTGATTTTTTTTTTTTTTAATTGGGATGGAGTTTCACTCTTGTTGTCAGGCTGGAGTGCAATGGTATGATCTCGGCTCACTGCAACCTCCAACTCCTGGGTTCAAGCGATTCTTCTGCCTCAGCCTCCTGAATAGCTGAGATTACAGGTGCACACCACCATACCTGGTCAATTTTTGTGTTTTTAGTAGAGACGGGGTTTCACCATGTTGACCAGGCTGGTCTCGAACTCCTGACCTCAGGTGATCCTCATGCCTTGGCCTCCCAAAGTGCTGGGATTGCAGGCCTGAGCCACCGCCCCCGGCCTATTCTTCAGTAATTAACATTAGTAATGGTAGTTCATAGAGACTGTGGCAAAGAAAAATATAGCCAATATAGCCTTTGGGTTCTGGGTAGCTGTCTATTGAACTACAGGGGAGAAAACTTTTCCTCTATGCTCAGGTTCTGTAGCTGCCACCTGTGATTTAAACTGACGAAGGACAAGAGAACCTGGAGAAAAGACATACACATCGTATGTTATGTGCTTGGGGGTTTCACAGAAAAGAATTAAAAAAAAAAAAAAAACCAAAGAAGTGGTTAGGCACAGGGGTTTATATACCTTTTTAACAACGGGTGACAAACTGTGAAGAAGTGACTAGACAAAGGAAAGGAGGTTTTGGCTTCTAGGGACAGTAAATTATGGGAAGGTAAATATATAAGAAGACTAAATGGTAGATACAGGTTATTTAGTAAGATTTGTTTCTGTAGACTCATCTTAGTACCTTCTTTGTCTCTGGTGATAGGGATTGTTCTCTTTCTGGTACAAGAGAGGGGAGACACCTTCTTAAGGGAAATGTGTACCCTGCATTTAGGCAGATGGAGGAGGGCGGAGAACTCTTCTCATAACCTGCTTTTTCTAAATTGCCTTCAGTTCAAAGTAATCCTTATGCCAAGTAGCATATTTCAGGGTGACATTTTTTTAATCCCTTTCCCAATGGACAATTTTTTTTAATGCTAGCTATATGCCAGGCATTTCTCCAGGCACTAGAGTTCATAGAGCTTATGTTTTTGGTTAGAGAGAAGAATATAATAAACAAAATGTATGTAATATTGTAACGATAACACAGGGTAAAGGACTGAGAGTGGATGGAATGGGAATATCTTTAGATATATGTAGTTTCCAGTGGGTTAACTCATTCCACACTATTTTCTAATTCACAAAACACATCAGAGTGCAAGTTTGAGTGACATTACCATTGGGATAATCCTCTGTCTGTTTTACCTTATGTCTAAATATAAATCCTTTGGAAACTGTAGAGTAAGCATAGCTAATAACATATGCGAACATAAAACATAACTGATTGCAACACTCTATGTCCCAAGTGTCTGATATGACTTCACTGGAGACCATCAGTGCTTCAGAGCCACACTGAAGAGCTCCACCTCATCCATACCCAAAGTATCACCCATCAGACCTCCCATTGCATTTCAGTGGGATTTTTATTTTGGCCCATTACTTAAATACTACATTTTAGTTTTTAAGAGGATCTCCTTGTTCTTGATACAATTATAAAGCAAAAATGATTAACACAAGCTCAAGGAATGATTGATTTATTTCTGGCTCAGGATACAAGCTATTTATACTTCCTGTGGTTCTCATAGAGGAGTTATTCCTTACGTGCTCAGGGTAATGATGTTCTGAAAATTATCATTTATATTTCACCCTCACAAAAACAAAACATCATCATCAATTATCATTATCATCATCATTTTCAATAGCAATGGCAAAATATTAACCTGAAGTAACAACACAGTTTCAATCTGGTAGGTTAATTGACTTACTCAAAGTCACATAACTTAGTTACAAAGATAGAAATTGAACCTATAGTTCCTCTTTTTAAAAGATTGTGCTGCACTTTAAAACAGAACTGGTGGTACTCATTAAGCGATGAGAAAGGAAAACAAAAGAAAGTTTTATCCGAACAGTCCAAGCACTTAATAGATTCCTCTCAGTATGTGAAAATAGAACAATCAGTATGGAACAACGGAATTAGATAAGGTTGAAAAATTCTGCTAGTCCAGGTATCACTTCACAAGCGGAAAAGAGTGTTATTTTCAGCTTGACACAGGATGCATCAAATCCTCAAATCCTTAGTCACATCTGATCCAACCAAAAACCCAGGCAAGGTCATTGTTTTATCAAGATAAGGGTGTCACCATGGAAGCTTCCCAAAAACTCTGTAAAATTTAAATGGCCAGTTTCTTTATGAAAGGGGAAAAGAGCATCACTGACACAGGAAAATGAAATTAATTGGATCTATATTTCATTTCGGAATGCTAAGTCATTGCTGATAAGGAAATCTTTAATCTCTAATATAAAACAACTCTGAATTGCAAACACAATTGAAATCTATTCACCAAAACCAGCTCTTTTAAAAATGTAGCTTTCATAACCTTACCAGCATTCAGGGTAATAATTTCTTACCACCTGCATTATAAGCTCTATCCCTTTTATTAGAGGATCTGTCAAAAATACAGTCCAGTGAGATGACTGTGATTTTAATCTCTTTGGTGATTAGAAAAAGAGCACAAATGGTTTTGATTGCAGTTGCAAATATCTGCAGAAAGTCATTCAGGTTTTGTCTCTCATCCTCTTAAACTAATTAGTAAAATTTGATTGAAAAAAACCTAAGATCTCAATATTATTTATGTAATACCAAAGTAGTCTTTCAAATAATAAACATGCACGGAAATAATTACTTTTTTCTAATTACAAGGAATGTGAATAAATGAAAGATATTTCTTTCCTCCAAAAGACATACTAATTCCCAGGTAAACATCATATTTAGGTATGCACCTGTAAAATGTATGCTATACATACCACAGGATACATGTATATGTGCACCAAATGGGAATAGTTGAGCACATTTCTGATTTACCACCAATAATAGCAAACAGGAGAAGAAAGCACCTGAGATGATTAAGGGCATCACGACAGATATGAAAACTATACCAATAAAAAGCACATAATACTACAGGAAAAAGTGCTATGCTGGCATGAGCTGAATAGTACCCACAGAGACAGATTTTCTCTTATAAATTGTATTTTCTTATTGCTTTGAGAAAGGAAAAATGTATGATGATTAGAGAATGAGGGTACCCCACAAACGTTGTGGGCCTTACATGTGTGCAGGTAAACACACACACCCATGAGACTCAGTGATAGTGTGAAGACTGCAGAATTAGGGCAAGTGTTGTTTTCCGACTTCCCTCCTCCTCACAGTCTGTGCTTTTCTGTAGTAGGTTCATTCACTCCAGAGGAAAACCTGTCTCAGAAGCCCTCTGCTAGTCCCTTACTGGGACTAGTTTAACGTGTAAAAGAGACGAGGAAAAGGCGTGGGTAATGGGGAAGTCAAAAAGAATGTGGAGGTTGAGTGGGGAAGGAAATGCTATTTGGAGGCAGTCGGATCCCTTGGTTCTTAAGTCACACCAGTAACAGCAACCCTTTCTCCAGGTATATTAGGCCTTCCTTGATGTTTGGATACTGAACGTATTTAACTACATTCATTAACATGCTCAAGATGCATTTTTGGAGCCAGAAGTATGTTCTTCATCAGTACTGGAATTTTATGCTTGCATGACCTTAAAAACCAACTTCTTCCATACAAATGTATTGTATTCCACTTGTTTGGTTAATTCACGTTTTTTCTCTCATTCAAATTTGGTTTTGGTTGATTTTCAATCCTAAATTCTACTTTTTCTGAACTCTTCTCCCTCATATTTATCTGTCTCCTGAAGGATTGATGTACTTGATACTGGCTCTTTCTGTCTTGGAGTTTTAAGGAAAGGAGCAAGTCTGATGTGCTCATTTGAATGGCAGCACCCTCTGTGTTATCCCCAGAAGTTTTCTCACTATCTCTCATGCTATTTTTGAGGGCGAAAATTGCAATCCTAGAGCTCCTTGTGGCCTCCCAGAGAACCACATAAATATGAAAAATAGGAAACAGATAAGCCTCTGGGGTTCTATTTACTCTAAATAGAGCTGTTTTATTGCCGAGTTTAAGAATCAGATGCAATAAGTGCCCTTCATGCCATTCTTTCTAATGACTACATCCATCTTATCTAGCTTACTGAATTATGTTTACCAATTAATTGCAGAACATGAATCTGGCAAATCAGCTTTACTCATTCCAAATAACTTAAGAAGTGATGTTTAAGGAAGCAGTTGTGACTGAGCAACTGCATGAGAGTACTTTCAATACATGATCATCAGTAGCTGTCTTCTGGTCCCTAACCAGAACATATTATACCTTAATTAAGCCACTATGATATAGCCTTTACCTAATCTGCAATCTTTGAAACTGCCACTCCTAACCCCTACTCCAACTATCTTTGCTGACAATCAAACAATCCTTTTTACTCGTATCTACAGCCACAAAACACGGGAAGCATTCCTGAAATGTTCAACTGACTTCAAATTGCTCGTTTGTTTTTATTTTGAAAGGTGAGGTAAGGAGACAGAGGGTTAGGAGAGTTATGCTAGGTAAAGGAGTAGAACCTTTTAAAACAAGCTTTGTATAAGAAAGAAAATGAAGAAGAGGAAAGAATATAGACTGAGGAGATAAGGCTAAAGCTGTGAGAGATATAAGATGAAAAAGGCATGCAAGGGAGGAAAGAATGAAACAGAGCAAAGGAGTGGAGCATCAGGAAATCAAATAATTAGAGGAAGTAGGCATAGTGATTATATTTTCAATCAATACTCTTTTCTTTATTAGTTGGATTATGTGCAATAATTATCTGTAATTTACTGTGCATATTTGCCATGATACTCAGAAATATAGCAATAGAGCTCTGATCTCCAGCATTTTGAACTCCGACAATATAAAATCCAACACAACATAATGTACTATGATGAAAGCAGTTTTGCTAGGCAATTCAATCACAGTTTTGGCAAGAAATAAGGTAGTTTGAAAGAGACCACTAAAAGTTGAATTTGGGGACAGAGTTCGTTTGAGGAGGTGGCAGCATTTCTGAAGCTAGATCATAGCAAGCCAGACATTGGAGTGCTGATGGGGATATGGCAAGTAAATTGGAGTCATCAGCAGAGACTAGACAGTCAAAATCCAGGGAATTCATGTAGACAAAAGACCTTTTCTGAGGAAATGCTGAGAATTATAGGCCTGGAGTAGAAAGTGGAACCATCAGAGAGAGAGAAAGAGCGCGCGTAAGCGTGAGAGCAATCAGATGATATTTTGAATACAATTGGTGCCTGGTACTATGCTACATGCTGGGAACACAAAGATTACTAAAATGTGGTTTCTGCTCTCAAGCTCCTAGTACAGTCCAGGGAAACAGACATTCTAGCAACTACTTGCAATAAAGATTGTAACAGACATTTCTCAGAAGGGCAGAGTGGATACACAGAAGGAATCAACGAACTGTGAGGAGAGGAGAATAAAATCACACACTTGTAAAGCACTTGATGCGTGCTTAGCAATGTTTAAAGACTTTACACATTTATTTAGTAAATATACACAAGTACATTATGAAGCAGATAGTAATGTCCTTCTTATTTTACAGATGAGGAGACTGAGGCATAGAGCAATTAGGTGACTTGCCCAATAACTCACAGCTTTGAAGTGGCAAAGCCGGGAGACAATGTGGTCCCAGAATGCATTACACATACCACAGCACACTTTAAAGTGTCAAAACTTCAAGCATGAGGTGTTTGGCTTGATGCTCAGATATGGAGGAATGTGTTGGAAATTTGTCAGGTATTCAAGCTTGGAGAAAGGTATTCTAGGCAGACAGAAAGCATGTTGCAGAAGCACAGAACATACTCTAGATGGGATTCTAGACAGCCAGAAAGCATGTTGCAGAAGCACAGAACATACTCTAGATGAAAGTCTAGATTGACAGAAAGCATGTTGCAAAAGCACAGAACATACTCTAGATGGGATTCTAGACAGCCAGAAAGCATGTTACAGAAGCACAGAACATACTCTAGATGAAAGTCTAGATTGACAGAAAGCATGTTGCAAAAGCACAGAACATACTCTAGATGAGATTCTAGGCAGACAGAAAGCATGTTGCAGAAGCACAGAACATACTCTAGATGAGATTCTAGACAGACAGAAAGCATGTTGCAGAAGCACAGAACATACTCTAGATGAGATTCTAGACAGACAGAAAGCATGTTGCAGTAGCACAGAACATACTCTAGATGAGATTCTAGACAAAAAGCATGTTGCAGAAGCACAGAACATACTCTAGATGAGATTCTAGACAGACAGAAAGCATGTTGCAACAGCACAGAACATACTCTAGATGAGATTCTAGACAGACAGAAAGCATATTGCAGAAGCACAGAACATACTCTAGATGAGATTCTAGACAGAAAACATGTTGCAGAAGCACAGAACATACTCTAGATGAGATTCTAGACAGACAGAAAGCATGTTGCAACAGCACAGAACATACTCTAGATGAGATTCTAGACAGAAAGCATGTTGCAGAAGCACAGAACATACTCTAGATGGGATTCTAGACAGACAGAAAGCATGTTGCAACAGCACAGAACATACTTTAGATGAGATTCTAGACAGACAGAAGGCATGTTGCAGAATCACAGGACATACTCTAGATGAGATTCTAGACAGACAGAAAGCGTGTTGCAGAAGCACAGCCTATTCTCCAAGGAAGTTGGTACAACCTGGCTATTAGTATGGCATCCTGACTTGAAACCTAGCTTTCATTGTTCCTAAGAAAATGCTGCTTTCAGCCAATATATTGTTTATAGACTTATTAAATTATCAAAATTATTTTCTATTCAGTTGGAGGCTCCATTGGCCTCACTTTTAACTAGATGCTCTATGAAACTATCTTCTCAGTCCCAAATATTTTGTAAAGTTTTATCAAAGTGAAATAAAAGTAGAAAAGGATTGCAAAGTATAGAATAAAAAAAATCTGAACAACCCAAAGTAACTGTATTTATTTTGATTTATAAATCAATTAATATTACATATCTAAGCCCAAAGCACCTTGTAGGCCCTGTCAAAACACAGGCAGGAATTGCTGTTCTAATTCAGCATGTAGCTGGTGTTTCTGCCTTCCCTCTTAACCTTTATATATCAATTATCACTTCCAACTTTTCTTCTTGAGCTGTCATTTTTCATCCTCCCCAGCTGCCATCTCACTTGTTTTCCTCTTCACAATTGCCCAATTTCCGTTTGTAAAGTAGCTCTTCCAAACTCCTCAGCCCATTCTCAATAACAACCAACAGTGGCATCATGATAAAGCAGAGAACACAAAACTGAGAGGTTGCTTTATACGCTGATGTGTGACACAGCAATTATTACATTCCACTTAGCTGATTAGTACAGAGATTAGTTTGGAGATTGCCTGTCATGCCAAAGTTTAGGTTCTGAAATATTTTCTATTGTAGGAGTATTTTCCCCAAATTTCTCTTTGATTTTTTTTTTTTTTTTTTTTTTTTTTTTTTTTTTTTTTTCTCATAGAGAAGGTAGTAGAATGAAGCTGTCCTTCTCCATCTTTAAGATCTTTCCGGCCGGGCGCGGTGGCTCAAGCCTGTAATCCCAGCACTTTGGGAGGCCAAGATGGGCGGATCACGAGGTCAGGAGATCGAGACCATCCTGGCTAACACAGTGAAACCCCGTCTCTACTAAAAAATACAAAAAACTAGCCGGGCGAGGTGGCGGGCGCCTGTAGTCCCAGCTATTCGGCAGGCTGAGGCAGGAGAATGGCGTAAACCCGGGAGGCGGAGCTTGCAGTGAGCTGAGATCCGGCCACTGCACTCCAGCCTGGGCGACCGAGTGAGGCTCCGTCTCAAAAAAAAAAAAAAAAAGATCTTTCCTCTTTTTCTGCTTCACCAGTCTTGTTTCAACAAGTTGAATTAGAGATGAATTTGTTGTGTTTGCCTATGGAAAAACACTCTTTTAAAGTAGTGACAATTACCAAGAGAGGAGAGAGAAAGGACTTCCCGAATATTTATTATACTTCCGAAATGACTCATATGCTAATGAAGCCAATGCCTTAGGACCGGTTGAGAACTTGCGCATAGATTAGAAAAGGATTAGGAGCAGCAATTAATTTAGTAGCAAGGATAAGTGAAATGGGAGTTTTTCTTGAGGGAACTGCTTTTAGAAAGTGTATTCAATTAATTCCCAGTTTCTGGTTTCCTTTTGTTACTTTTACCTGTTGGCTTTTTAAAATTCAGAATAAAACAGATTGCCCTCTTACATTCAGTTGACCTTATCCCTATGCTATATGTGTTAAGGAGGGACATTATTCCTATTCTCAAGAAGGTTAAAATTCCCCAGGAGGAATATCTCATCATATTGTAACTGCTTGTTTACTTAGTGTTAAAGGGCAACAAGACAGGAAGGCCACTTAAAGTTCCTTGTGTAAGTCAAGCTTCTTCTCAGTATCCTGGAGGAAGAGATTTTTAAGAGAAAACTTGAGGAATGACTCTGAATTAGCCAAGAAATGTAAGTTTCAGGCAGTAGTTGCAAGTGTATGCTGTGGGGGAAGGCAGAGAAGACCTTAATACATATCTCCCTTTATAAAAGCAACAGAAATACTAGAACTTGGTCAAAATCAACCTTTTCAAAACTGAGGACATTAATGAAATGCTTGCAACAATTCAAGGAGCATTTATTTAAGAAAAACTGCTGAATCTTGGTAAGAACAGCAGGGTTTGCGATACTGTAATTTAATCTACCCCCATCTCCCTTTTCCAGTTCTATGATAGCCTTCAAAACAAGTAGCCTCACAAACATGAGCGCTGTGAGAAGCAGCAGGCTTGCCTTCACCGGAGGAACCAGACTGGATTCCGAGCTCCTCAAGACGTCTCATCTCGAGACCATTTTCACTATTTGACCTGAAAGGCAGCCCCCTGGAGAAAGCCCAGTCACAGGGTATTATTTGACCCGACATCCTAGCTTCAGCTGACTCGGCAAGAAAAACTTTATCACAAAGCAATTGCTTAACTTTTCTGTTGCATAAACTTCTACATAAATTGGGGCAAACAAGAGTCTGACCATATAAGACTCTAGAGAGTGAGATGTTCACAGGAGGCTTTAAAATGCTCCGAGGCCAGGTATTCTGGCTTATGTCTGTAATCCCAGCACTTTGGGAGGCTTAGATGGGAGGGTTGCTTGAGGCCAGAAGTTCAAGACCAGCCTGGGCAACAAAGGGAGACCCGCTCTCTACAAAAAATAAAAAAATACACCTGTAGTCCCAGCTACTTGGGAGGCTGAGACAGGAGGTTCCTTTGATTGCAGGAGGTTGAGTCTATAGTGAGCCATGTTCATGCCACTGCACTACAGCCTGGGTGACAGAACAGAACCCTGTCTCAAAAAAAATATTAACATTAAAAATAAAATAAAATAAAATGTCCTGACACATTACTGGAGATTTAAAAGTCTGTGTGCATGTGCAGGGCAGAGGGCATGCCCAAAAAAGACTTGAAGGGGTCTCAATCCTTTGACTTGGGCTGAACTTGAGGCCCTATTCAAGCAGGAAGTGAAGGTTAAGCCAAAACTATGTGAACATCAAAGGTGTGCCCCAATATGCAAACACAGAGACCCTCAGAAAAGAGGAAAATAATTATTGGGTCAAAGCATTTAAAGATCTCTGTTAAATCATTAGCTGGTCATTTAAGCTAATCAAGCAGAATTTTGTAGCTAGAAAATACATGGAATACAGACATTGCCAAATTAGTCCAGAAAATTCACTAAACAAACAAACAGCAGCAAGAACTACAACAAATAACAACATCAATAAACGGGCCAGGTGCAGTGGCTCATACCGTTAGTCCCAGCAACTCGGGAAGCTGAGGCAGGAGCATTGCTTGAACCTGGGAGGTCAAGGCTGCAGTGACACATGATTGCACCACTGCACTCCAGCCTGGGCAACAGAGCGAGACCCTGTCTCCAAACAAACAAACAGACAGACAAATGAACAAACAAAAAACAATAAACCCTGGGGAAGGGGATATCTGATTTTCAGAGTTACTACACTATATTATTTAAAATGTTCAGTTTCAACAACAAAAGCAATTGCAAGTGATACAACGAAACATAAAAGTGTGGTCCTTACATGGGGAATGGGAGGGAGGAGGGAAACAGTCAATTGAAACTGTTCCAGAAGCAGTCAAGACACTTGATTTACCAGAAAAAGACTTTAAATCAGCTCTTATCTTGAAAGAGCTAAAGAAAACCATGTGTAAAGAACTAAAATATGACCACAATGCCTCACTAACTATAAATAAAGATTAGATAAATTATAACGAAGAGTCAATTAGAAATTTTGGAGTTGGAATTGCAAAGACCAAAATGAAAAATCCGGTAGAGGGGCTTAACATCAGACTTGAGCAGGCAGGAGAAAGAATCAGCCCATCTGAGGACAGGGTCATTAAAATTATCCAATCTAAGGAACAAAAGGAAAAAAATGACTAAAGAATAATGAACCAGGCCGGGTGCGGTGGCTCATGCCTGTAAACCCACACTTTGGGAGGCCGAGGCCAGCGAATCTCCTGAGGTCAGGAGTTTAAGACCAGTCTGGCCAAGATGGTGAAACCCTATCTCTGCTGAAAATACAAAAATTGGCCAGGCCTGGTGGTGCATCCCTATAATCCCAGCTACTCAGAAGGCTGAGACTGAAGAATCATTTGAACCTGGGAGGTGGAGGTTGCAGTGAGCCGAGATTGCACTACTGCACGCCAGCCTGGGTGATAAGAGCAAAACTCTGTCTCAAAAAAAAAAGAAAAAAGAAAAAAGAATAATAATGAACCAGAGTCTCAGGGAACTGTGGGATACCATTGAGCATATTCACATATGCATTATAAAAGTTCCAGAGGGAGAAAAGAAGCAAAAGGGAGCAGAAAGAATGTTTAAAGAAATAATGGCTGAAATTTCCCCAAATCTACATATCCAAGAAGCTTCACAAACTCCAAGTAGGATGAACTCAAAGAGAGCCACACATAGACACATCATAGTTGGACTGTAGAAAGCCAAAGAAAAAAATGAAAACAGTTAGCAAATAGCAATTCATCATCATTTATAAGGGATCTCCGATAGAATAAAAAGCTGACTTATCAGAATCTATGAAGCCATAAAGCAGTGGGAGAATATGTTTAAAGTGCTGAGAGAAAAAAGAGTCTACATCCAAAGAAGCTATTCTTCACAAACAAAAGAGAATTAAGATATTCCCAGATAAACAGAACTGAGGAGATGCATTGCTAGTAGACTTGTTCTACATGAAATACCAAAAGGAATCATTCAAGCTGCAATCAAAAGACACTATGCAATAAACTGAATACACATGAAGAAATAAAGAGTACCGCTCAAGGTACTTACATAAGAAAATAAAAGCTAGTATAAATGCATTTTTGTTTGTAACTCTTCTGTTATCCAATTTAAAATACAACCACAAAAAACAATAATTATAAAAGACTTTTCAATAGACTTATAATGTACAAAGATGTAATTTGTATGACAATAATAAGGGAGGAGACGGAACTATGTTGGAGTAAAATTTCTATATTCGATTGAAATTAAGCTGATATTAATCAGAACCATAGTGAATTAAGACACTACTTACAATTCAGCACAACCACTTAATCACCAAATCATTCAAAAATATAGAAAAAAGAAAATTTGAATGGGACAGTTAAAAAATCAATTTTTAAAAAATTATTTTAAATTTTTATGGGCATTTGGTAGGTACATGAGAAAATTTGATATAGGCATGCATTGCATAATAATCACACCAAGGTAAATGGGGTATCCATCATCTTAAGTATATATCCTTTGGGTTAAAAACTATCCAATTATACTCTTTTAGTTGTTTGAAAGTGTACAATTAAATTGTTATTGACTATAGTCACCCTGTCCTGCTATCAAATACTAAGTCTTGTTTCTTATTTCTAACTATTCTTTTTGTACCCATAAACCATCCCCTTCTTCCTCCCCTTGACCCCCGCGACTACCATTCCCAGCCTCTGATAACCATCCTTCTACTCTCTATCTACATGAGTTCCATTGTTTTGATGTTTAAATCCCACAAATAAGTGAGAACATGGAAAGTTTATCTTTCTGAGCTGAACTTATTTCACTTAACCTAATGATCTCCAGTTTCATCCATGTTATTGCAAATGACAGGATTTCGTTCTTTTTTATGGCTGAATCGTACTTCATTGTGTATATGTATCACATTTTCTTCATCCATTCATCTGTTGATGGACACTTAGGTTGCTTCCAAATCTTGGCTACTGTGAATAGTGCTGTGATAAACAGGGAAATGTGGATATCCTTTGATATACTGATTTCCATTATTTTGGGTATATATCTAGTAATGGGATTGCTGGATCATGTAGTAGCTCTATTTTTAGTTTTTTGAGGAAACTCCAAACTGTTCTTTATAGTGGTTGTACTAATTTACTTTCATAAAAATAGTGTATGAGGGTTCCCTTTACTCCACGTACTCATCAGCATTTGTTATTGCCTTTTAGATAAAAGCCAGTGTAACTTGGGTGAGATGTTATCTCATCATAGTTTTCATTTGCATTTCTCTGACCATCAATGATGTTGAGCATTTTTTCATATAGCTGTTTGCCATTTGTGTATCACCTTTTGAGAAATGTCTATTCAAATATTTTGCCCATTGTAAAATCAGATTATTAGATTTTTTACTATAGAGTTGTTTGAGCCCCTTATATATTCTGGTTATTAGTGTCTTGTCAGATGTGTAGTTTGCAAATATTTTCTCCCATTCTGTGGGTTGTCTCTTCACTTTGCTGTGATCCCATCCTTTGCTATGCAGAAGCTTTTTAATTTGATGTCATCCCATTTGTCCATTTTTGCTTTGGTTGCCTGTGGCTTATGGGATATTACTCAAGAAATCTTTGCCCAATTGAATGTCCTGAAGAGTCTCCCCAAAGTTTTCTTATAGTAGTTTCATAGTTTGAGGTCTTAGATTTAAGTCTTCTATCCATTTTGATTTGATTTTCATATATGGCGATGGATAAGAGTTGTAGTTTCATTCTTCGGCGTATGGATATCCAGTTTTTCCAGCACAATTTATAGAAGAGACTGTCTTTTTCCCAGTGTATGTTCTTGGCAATGTTGTAAAAAATGAGTTTACTGTAGGTGTGTGGATTTGTTTCTGGGTTCTCTATTCTGTTCCATTAGTCCCTGCGGCTTTTCTTTTTTTATGCCAGTACCATGCTGTTTTGGTTACCATAGCTCTGTAGTTTAATTTAAAGTTACATAACAAGATTCCTCCAACTTTGTTCTCTTTGCTCAGGATAGCTTTGGCTATTCTGGGTCTTTTGTGGTTCTATATAAATTTTAGGATTTTTTTCCCTATTTCTATGAAGAATGTCATTGGTATTTCGATAAGGATTGCATTGCATCTGCAGATTGCTTTGGGTAGTAAGAACATTTTAGCAATATTGATTCTTCATATCCACGAATATGAAATATCTTTCCATTTTTGGTATGCTCTTCAAATTCTTACATTAATGTTTTATAGTTCTCATCATAGAGCTATTTTACATTTTTATTAATTCCTAGGTATTTAATTTTATTTATAGCTATTATAAATGGGATTATTTTCCTGATTTATTTTTCAGATTGTTCACTGTTGGCATATAGAAGTGCTACTGGTTTTCAAATGTTGATTTCGTATTCTGCAACTTTACTGAATTTGTTTATGAGTTCTAATAGTTCTTTTGGTGAAATCTTTAGGTTTTTGCCAAATATAACATCATGTCATCTGTAAACAAGAATATTTATAATTTATTTCTTTCCACTTTGGATGCCTTTTATTTCTTTTTCTCGTCTGACAACTCTAGCTAGGGCTTCCAGTACTATGTTGAATAATAGTGGTGTAAGTGAGTGCCCTTGTATTGTTCTAGATCTTAGAGGAAAGGTTTTCAGTTTTTCCCCATTCAGTATGATACCAACTGTGGGTTTGTCATATAGGGCTTCCATCATGTTGAGATGTGTTCCTTCTATATTCACTTTTCTGAGGGATTTTTATTATGCAGGGATGTTGTATCTTATCAAATGCTTTTTCAATATCAATTGAAATTATCATTTTTTTTTCTCCATTCTGTTAATGTGCTGTATCACACTGATTGATTTGCATATGTTGAACCATCATTGCATCCCTGGATAAGTCCCACTTCATCACAATGAATGACTTTTTAAATGTGTTTTTCAATTAGGTTTGCTAGCATTTTTGAGGATTTTTGCATCAATATTCATACGGAATGCAGCCTATAGTTTTCTTTTTGTGATGTGTGTTTGTCTGGTTTTGGTATCAGGGTAATACTAGTCTTAGTCTTGTAGAATGAGTTTGACAATATTCCTTCCACTATTTTTTGGAATAGTTTGTGTGTAATTAGTATTAGCTCTTCTTTGTATGTTTGGTAGAATTCAGGGAAGCCATCAGGTCCCGGGCTTTTCTTTACGAGAGACTTTTTGTTACAGCTTCGATCTCCTTATATGTTATTGGTCTGTCCAGGTTTTGGATTTCTTCATGGTTCAATCTTGGTAGGTTGTATGTGTCTAGGAATTTGTCCATCTCCAACTTAATGGCATACAGCTGCTTATAGTAGCCAATAATGATCCTTTAAATTTCAATGGTATCAGTTGTAATGTCTTCTTTTTCATCTCTGCATTTATTCATTTTGTTCTTTTTTTTTCTTTTTTTTAAGTTAGTCTGGCTAAAGGTTTGCAAATTTTCTTTATCTTTTCCAAAGACAATTTTTTATTTCATTGATCTTTTGTATTGTTGCTTCATTTCAATTTCTCACTTTATTGCTCAGGCTGGAATGCAGTGGCATGATCTTGGCTCACTGCAACCTCTACCTCTCAGGCTCAAGAGATCCTCCCACTTCAGTCTCTTAAGTAGCTGGGACTACAGGCACATGCCACCATGCTTGGCTAATTTTTTTTTTTTTTTTTTTTTTTTTTGCAGAGACAGTGTTTCACCATGTTGTCCAGGCTAGCTTCGAACTCCTGGATTGAAGTGACGAACCTGCTTCAGCCTCCCAAATTGCTGGGATTACAGGTGTGAGCCATCACACCTGGCCTTCATTACAACTTCATGTATTTGTGCTCTGATTGTTATTATTTCTTTTATTCTACTAATTTTGGATTTTGTTTTCCCTTTCTTTTCTAGTTCTTTAAGATGTATCATTAGGTTATTTATTTGAAGATTTTCTTCCTGTTTGATGTAGGTACTTAGAGCTACAAACTCCCCTCTTAGTCCTGCTTTTGCTGTATCTCATAGGTTTTGGTATGTTGTGTTTCCATTATCATTTATTTCAAGAAATTTTTCCATTTTTTTCTTAATTTTTTAAATTGACTCACTGGTCATTCATAAACATATTTTAAAATTTCCATGTGTTTGTGTAGTTTCCAAAGTTCCTCTTGGTATCAATTTCTAGTTTTATTTCATTGTGGTTAGAAAAGATGCCCAAAATTATTTCAATTTATTTGAATGTTTTAAGACCTATTTTGTGAGCTAACATATGGTCTATCCTTGAAAATGATCCATCTGCTGAGGAAAACAATGTGTATTCTCCAGCAATGGGATGAAATGTTCTGTAATTATTAGATCCATTTGTTCTGTAGTGCAGATTAAGTTCAATGTTTCTTTGATGATTTTTCATCTGGATGATCTGTCCAGTGCTCAAAGTGGAGTGTTGCAGTCTCCAGCTATTAAGATATTGGGGCCTATCTCTCTCTTTAACTCTAATAATATTTGCTTCATATATCTGGGTGCTCCAGTGTTGGGTGCATATATTATACGTATTTAAAATTGTTACATTCTTTTGCTGAATTGATCCCTTTATCATTATACAGTGACCTTCTTTGTCTCTTCTTATAGTTTTTTGTCATGAAATCTATTTTGTCTGATAAAAGTATAACTACTCCTGCTCTTTTTTAGTTTCCATTGGCATATAATATCTTTTTTCATCCCTTTATTTTCAGTCTATGTGTATCTTCACAGGTGAAGCGTGTTTCTTGTAGGCAACACATCACTGGGTCTTTTTTTTTAATCCATTCAGCCACTTGATATCTTCTGATTGGAGAGTTTAGTCTATTTATATTCAATGTTATTATTGATAAGTAAGGACTTACTCCTGCCATTTTGTTGTCTGTTTTCTGGTTGTGTTATGATCTTCTCTTCCTTCCTCCCTTTATTTCTGTCTTCCTTTTAGTGAAGGTGGTTTTCTCTGGTGACATAATTTAGTTTATTGTTTTGACTTTTTGGGTGTCCATTGTATGCTTTTTTGGTTTGAGGTTACCATGAGGTTTCCAAATACCATCTTATAACCCATTATTTTAACCTGATAACAAGTTAATGCTGATTGCATAAACAAGCAAATTGATGAACAAATGAGCAGAAAGCATGCTAAAAATTTTCTAGACTTTATCTCCCACTGTTTTAACTCTTTGTTGCTTCTAAATGGGATTATATTTTATTGTACTGTTTGTGTCTTGAAAAGTTATTCTAGCTATTATTCTTGATCAGTTCTTTTTGTCTTTCTACTTAAGATATGAGTAGTTTACATTCCACAATTACAGTGTATTAATATTATGTTTTAGTGTACTTACTATTACCTATGAGTTTTGTACCCTCAGATGGATTTTTTATGGCTCATTTGCCTTTTCTTTCAGATTGAGAAACTCTCTTTAGCATTTCCTCTACGATATGTCTAATGTTGATGAAATTCATCAGCTTTTGTTTGCCTGGAAAAGTTTGTATTTCTCCTTCATGATTTAAGGGTAATTTTAGGAGATATACTATTCTAGGGAAAACTTTTTTTTCTTCAAGACTTTAAATATATCATGCCACTCTCTCCTGGCCTGTAAGATTTCCACTAAAAGGTCTGCTGCCAGATACATTGGACCTCCATTTTAAGCTATTTGTTTCTTTTCTCTTTCTGCTTTTAGGATCCTTTCTTTATCCTTGACCTTTGAGATTTTAATTATTAAATGCCTTGAATTAGTCTTCTTTGGGTTAAATCTGTTTGATGTTCTGTAACTTTCTTGTACTTGAATATTGATATATTTCTTTGGGTTTGGGAAGTTCTCTGTTATTATCCCTTTAAATAAACTTTTTATCTGTATTTCTTTCTCTTCCTCTTGTTTAGGGCTAATATATCTTAGATTTGCCCTTTTAAGGCTATTTTCTAGGTCTCTTAGGCATGCTTTTTTCTTTTTTATTCTTTTTTCTTTTGTTTCCTCTCACTTTGTATTTTCAAATAGATTATCTTCAAGCTCACTAATTCCTTCTTCTGCTATTAAGAAACTCTGATTCATTCTTCAGTATGTCAGTTACATTTTCCAACTCCAGAACTTCTGCTTGATTCTTTTTTATTGTTTCAATCTCTGTGTTAAATTTATGGGAGAATTCTGAATTCCTTCTCTGTGTTCTCTTGAATTTCTTTGAGTTCCCTCAACACAGCTATATTAAGTTGTCTGTCTGAAAGGTCACGTATATTTGTTTCTCCGGGATTGGTCCCTGGTGGCCTATTTAGTTCATTTGGTGAGGTCGTGTTTTCCTGGGTGGTGGTGATGCTTATGGATGCTCATCAGTGTCTGGGCATTGAAGAATTAGGTATTTATTGTAGTCTTCGCAGTCTGGGCTTGTTTGTTCCTGTCTTTCTTTGGAAGGCTTTTCAGGCATTCAAAGTGACTTGGGTGTTGTGATTTAAGCTTCATCTGGTTTTGGGGGCACTCTAAGCCCAGTATCCCTGTGGGTCATGCTTATAGACTTATAGAATTACCACCTGGGTGGTCTTTGATAAGATTTGGAAGATTTCTCTGGTTTACCAAGGAGACATTTTTGTTCCCTTCCCTTACTTTCTCCCAAACAAATGGAGTATCTCTTTCTGTGCTTAATCACCTGGACCTAGGGGTGAGGTGACACAAGCCCCCCTGTGGTCACCACTACAGGTACTGTATTGGGTCAGACCCGAAGCCAGCACAACACTGGGTCTCACCCAAGTAATCACTACTTGGATACTACCTATGTTTGCTCAAGACCCGAGGGCTCTACAATCAGCAGTTGGTGCCCCCAGCCAGGCTTATGTCTTCCCTTTCATGGCTGTATCTTTAGGTCTCAGGCAGTCCAGAGCTGCCATCTTGGGTCCAGGAATTGAAGTCAAAAACCTTATATATCCACCTGGTACATACTATTGTGGCTAAGCTGGCACTTAATCCACAAGACAAAGTCCTTTCCACTCTTCCCTCCACCTTCCACAGGCAGATGAGCCTGTCTCCATGGTCACCACCCTCACAGGTCCACAGGGACAACTTTCAGGCTATCATCGACGTTCACCTGAGGCCCAAGGGCTCTTCAGTCAGCTTCTGGTAAATGCTGCCAGGCCTGGAACTCAATTTTTAGGGCAGTGGGCTTCCCTCTGTCCCTGAAAACGTCCTGAAATACAATCCAAGAGCCAAGGCCTAGAATCGGGGACCCCAAAGACCCACTTCATGCTCTCCCCAACTGTGGATGTGCTGGTACCTAAGGTGCAAGAATAAGTCCTCTTTACTTTTCTCTGCTTTTCTCAAGCAAAGGAGCCTTTCACCATATCCACCACAGCTGGAAACATGCTGGGGCTCACCTGAAGCCAGCAAGTCTCAGAGGCTTACCCCAGGCTTGTGGCATATTATCTGGGTATTGCTGCTAGTTATTCAGGGCCCAATGGCTCTTTAGTAAGCAGGTGATAGATCTTGCCAGGACTGGGTCCTTCCCTTCAAAGAAGCAGGTTCCCTTCTGGCCCAGGGTATGTCTATAAATGTCGCCCTAAAACTAGGACCTATAATGGGGGCCTCACAACTCTGGCTGATGCCCTATCTTACTATGACTGAGCTGGTATCCAAGATGCAAGACAAAGTCCTCTTTACTCTTCCCTCCCCATCCCATCCACCAGCGGGATGGTGGCCAGGTGGCGTTAGAGATTCAAGATTGTCTTTCTGGCTGGGAGTGGTGGCTCACGCCTATAATCCTAGCAATTTGGGAGGCTGAGGCAGGAAATTTACTTGAGCCCAGAAATTCGAGACCAGCCTGGGCAACATAGATAGACCCTGTCTCTACAAAAAAATAAAATAATTAGCCAGGCATGGTGTCACACCTCTGTGGCCCAGCTACTTGTGTGGCTAAAATGGGAGGATCGCTTGACCTTAGGAGTTTAAGGCTACAGGGAGCCATGATTGTGCCACTGCACTCCAGCCTGGGCGACAGAGTGAGACATTGTCAAAAAAAAAAAAAAAAAGACTGTCTTTTCTACCCTCTTCAAAGCCTCTTTTAGCAATGTTAAGTTAAAACCAGGGACTGTGATTGCTCAACTGATTTTGTGTTCTTATGAAGTTGCTTTTGTGTGTAGATAGTTGTCAAATTCAGTATCCCAGTGGGGAGGACAATCAGTGCAGGCTTCTACCTGACCATCTTGCTCTGCTTCTAAAAAATAACTATGTAACTATTTAATACACACAGACACACACAAAACACAATAATGAAGTGCTACTAGAACAAAAAAGGTAAAAGACATGTAGAAAGCAAAAATGTCAGATTCACATTTTATCATTAACTATTAAACACCAATGGATTAAACACTCTGACCTAAGGGTAGAAATTAGCATAATAAACGTAAAAAACAAACACACATGATCTAACTATATGTAGTCCACAGGACACATACTCAAGATTCAAAGACACAAATAGGCTGAAAATAAAATGGTGGAAAAATATATTTAATGCAAATAGTAGTCAAAATAGGCAAAAATGAAATCGAGAACTGCTAGTTCCTTTTAATATCACACATAAAAGCTCACAGGAAAATCGTCCCTTTTTAGCTTTCTTTTTGGTATTGATTTCTACATTAATCGAGCTGGGTTCAGAAAACATGGTTATAATAAAAAATTCCTTGGAATTTGGTAAAGACTGATTTTATGGATTAATATGTAGTCAGTAATTTTTAAATTGTCTCTGTACACTTGAAAAGAATACATATGGGCTGGGCGCAGTCGCTCAAGCCTGTAACCCCAGCACTTTGGGAGGCCGAAGTGGGTGGATCACGAGATCAAGAGATTGAGACCATCCTGACCAACATGGTGAAACCCCGTCTCTACTAAAAATACAAAAATTAACTGGGCGTGGTGGCATGCACCTATAGTCCCAGCTATTCGGGAGGCTGAGGCAAGAAAATCACTTGAACCTGGGAGGCAGAGGTTGCAGTGAGCTGAGATCATGCCATTGCACTCTAGTCTGGCGACAGAGCGAGACACTGTCTCGCAAAAAAAAAAAAAAAAAAAAAAAAAGAATACATATGACCTAAAGCAGGAAGAATGGGGGTATGGGAAAGGCTCTTCACATGTCTTCTTTTGTCAGAGAGGAAAATGTGAATTTGTGGTGCCTGTGGAATGCTCAGATGGAAATATCCAGAAGACAGAAATTCATATAAATCTGGAGTTGTGTGAAGACAGATAGGGATTTGGAAGTTGTCAGCAAAAGAGCATGAGAAATAAGAGGCAGAGATGATGCTCACTTTTGCAAGTCAGAAACTTGAATTGATTAATTAGCCAAGGGGCACTGACTTTGGAACTGCATTATAATATCCAGACTTACCTGTCAAAGGGAACAGAGAACTGTGTTAACTAACCAATACTTTTTATTTCTGATAGGAAAACCTATTCGGAGAACTAAAATAAGATAAGAGACTGGAAATGGGATGACTTTAGATATCTTACCATAAAATTAGGATATTTAGACCTCTGAGATCATTTTAAATGCCTTCAGCTTCTGTTCCAAGATCAGGCCAGTTTCATGTGTTTAGATGTGTTGTAATCACAAATAAGGATTCATTGTATGCTCCTGGGCAAGGCAACAGCATTCAGTGTGAACCCCGCTAGCATTAGTTATTGACTGCTTTGTGCGGGCATCATGCAAAAATTGCAGGGGAGGCATATAGCCTCTTCAATGAGCTTATGGTGTAAAAGGGAAATTCAACAATTACCAACAGTTTTACCCTTCCGCTCACCTACTTAACTTGATACCTAGCTAATTAACAATCCTAGGCCAGGCGCAGTGGCTCACGCCTGTAATCCCAGCACTTTGGGAGGCCGAAGCAGGCGGATCACCTGAGGTCAGGAGTTCGAGACCAGACTGGCCTACATGGTGAAACCCTGTCTCTACTAAAAATACAAAAATTAGCTGGGCGTGGTGGCAGGCACCTGTGATCTCAGCTACTTGGGAGGCTGAGGGAGGAGAACTGCTTGAACCCAGGAGGTGGAGGTTGCAGTGACCCGAGATCACGCCATTGTACTCCAGCCTGGGTGACAAGAGAGAGACAAAATTCTATCAAATGCTCTCTGTTCAAATATATGGATTTTATTATTTAATAAAAAGATTGATTTTTAATAAGAAGCAACTCGATATTTAATATGATATTAAATATATATGCATATATATTTTAAATACTCACTGCACAGTACATTAGAAAACTGGACCTAACTAGGCATTTTATATTCTATAGCCCATATACTCTGCTATTTTTGTGTGGTTGTTTTGTATTGTTTTTGCTCTTCTGTAACGGCATTGCTAAGTTCTCAGTTAAACTCTACAAATTATTCCATTATGATATGAATCATTAGCTAGTAAGTCATGCATTTATCATTAATAATCCACAAAGTAAATATCCCATGGTCATAAAATAGAGGTTATTACTTAATGATCCATAATTATATTATAGCAAATGTGTATTTATTGTTATGGGAATTTTCTCAGCATAAAAACTATTTTGTTCAAATTTAGCAGAATTAGAGAGAGAGACAGAAAGAAAGAGAGAGAGAAAGAGTCTCATTTTGTCACTGAGGCTGAAGTGCAGTGGTGCGATCACGGCTCACTGCAGCCCTGAACTCCCTGGGCTCACGTGATGCTCTCGCCTCAGCCTACCTAATAGCTGGGACCACAGGCATGTGCCACCACGCTCTGCTAATTCTTTAACTTTTTGTAGAGACACAGTCTCACTATGTTGCCCAGGATGGTCTCAAAATCCTGGGTTCAAACAATCTGTCCACTTCGGCCTCCCTAAGCACTGGGATTACATGAATGAGCCACCATGCCTGGCCTATTTTTTGTAATATTATAAAATATGACATATAATTATAAGCTAGCATATAATTTATTTGAGATGTTTAAAAAACAATCCATGATATCATCAACATCAGAAAATACAGAATATAAAATCATTAAAGAAGAAAATGAAAAAAGTTTTGAAAATAATAGATGAAGAAATAAAAAAAAAAAAAAAACCTTTAGAAACTTCTAGCCTCAGGAGAATATAGCACAGATAAATAACAAATGAAGACGGATGGGGATGTACTTCATCTTCCATGTCAATAACAGAATAATATTTTTAAGTATAAATTTTTTAAAAATCTGAACAGTTATTAAACCAAATGTACTTTCCACCAATTCAGGCAGCTAGGCATAAATTTTAATATTAAACAACAGTCTTATTGAAAATGGTATGGTTCCAAAAGCAATGGCAACAAAAGCCAAAATTGACAAATGGGATCTAATTAAACTAAAGAGCTTCTGCACAGCAAAAGAAACTACCATCAGAGTGAATAGGCAATCTACAGAATGGGAGAAAATTTTTGCAATCTACTTATCTGACAAAGGGCTAATAGCCAGAATCTACAAAGAACTTAAACAAATTCACAAGAAAAAATCAAACAATCCCATCAAAAAGTGGGTGAAGGATATGAACAAACACTTCTCAAAAGAAGACATTTATGCAGCCAACAGACACATGAAAAAATGCTCATCATCACTGGCCATGAGAGAAATGCAAATCAAAACCACAATGAGATACCATCTCACACCAGATAGAATGGCGATCATTAAAAAGTCAGGAAACAACAGGTGCTAGAGAGGATGTAGAGAAAGAGGGATGCTTTTATACTGTTAGTGGGAGTGTAAACTAGTTCAACCATTGTGGAAGACAGTGTGGCGATTCCTCAAGGATCTAGAACTAGAAATACCATTTGACCCAGTCATCCCATTACTGGGCATATACCCAAAGGATTATAAATCGTGCTGCTATAAAGATACATGCACACATATGTTTATTGCGGCACTATTCACAATAGCAAAGACTTGAAGCCAACCCAAATGTCCATCAATGATAGACGGGATTAAGAAAATGTGGCACATATACACCATGGAATACTATGCAGCCATAAAAAAGGATGAGTTCATGTCCTTTGTAGGGACATGGATGAAGCTGGAAACTATCATTCTGAGCAAACTATGGCAAGGACAGAAAACCAAACACCACATGTTCTCACTCATAGGTGGGAATTGAACAATGAGAACACTTAGACACAGGGTGGGGAACATCACACACTGGGGCCTGTCGTGGGGTGGGGGGAAGGGGGAGGGATTGCATTAGGAGATACACCTAATGTAAATGACAAGTTAACGGGTGCGGCACACCAACATGGCACATGTATACATATGTAACAAACCTGCACATTGTGCACATGTATCCTAGAACTTAAAGTATAATTAGATAAATAAGTAAATAAATAATTAAAAATAGGATTAATATTTTTAAAAAAGAAAATGGTATGGTTTGAACTTTTATATAAGTTATTATACATGAATTTTTTCCAATGGCAAAAATCACTTGATCCTGGTTGCTTTACTTTACCTCAAATAATTCTATATTTTTTCAGTGTTCCAAAGTTTTTGGAGATAGAAAACTATCAATTAAAAGTAGGAGCACAAAGATCAGCAACATGAGCCAAATGATTATTAAACTTGAAGAAAGCAAAAAGTATATTACCAATAGTCCTAGGTACTCAAAATTTAAATCCAGTTTGAGAAATAGCTGTCATGTAATAGAACATTAAGAAAAATGAAAGTGAAAAAAATTGTGTTGTTGTTAAATTAATAATATATGTTTCTACTTTTGATAAAACAATATGTAGCACTCAGATGAGGATATCCAGGGAACTTTATGAGCATGATAATGGCAATTTTGGCCGGGCGTGGTGGCTCAAGCCTGTAATCCCAGCACTTTGGGAGGCCGAGACGGGTGGATCACGAGGTCAGGAGATCGAGACTATCCTGGCTAACACGGTGAAACCCCATCTCTACTAAAAAATACAAAAAACTAGCCGGGCGAGGAGGCGGGCGCCTGTAGTCCCAGCTACTCGGGAGGCTGAGGCAGGAGAATGGCGTGAACCCGGGAGGCGGAGCTTGCAGTGAGCCGAGATCCGGCCACTGCACTCCAGCCTGGGCGACAGAGCGAGACTCTGTCTCAAAAAAAAAAAAAAAAAGATAATGGCAATTTTATTCATTTGGCAGAAACAATCCCGACATTTGATAACATTATAAATGCTAAACATTTATGCAGAATACAATGACACCAAATACTATTAAAAATTTTAAGGATTGAAAAAAAATTTAAGGGACAAAATCCAAAACCAAATAATTAAAATTATAACACGTGATAAATGAAATAACTGTGCATAAGATAAGAAATTCTAAATATTATTTGATTATTTTAGTGCAACAAAAGGGCAATGGATAAGAAGATGAATCAAAGAGACATACAAATAGAAGTAAATGAGCCTAACTGTATTTCAAATAAATAT
Organism: Macaca mulatta; assembly: GCF_049350105.2. Taxonomy (NCBI): domain Eukaryota; kingdom Metazoa; phylum Chordata; class Mammalia; order Primates; family Cercopithecidae; genus Macaca; species Macaca mulatta. The sequence goes on along the minus strand of NC_133426.1, from coordinate 120,749,479 downwards.
TATCATCACATTGTAGTGATGCTAACTCAAGGTACTTTGGAACACAGTATTTGGTCATATGCCCTCAGAATGAAGATAATTAGAACTATAACCAGTGCATATTCTAGTTGGTAAATTCATTTTCTCTGTGCATTGTTAGCAATTTTGAAACTATATATATTGTAGGACTAATCAAACAAGTAAACATATTGTGGACAATTAGAAGCAAGTTTTTTACTTCTGGAGAAGGAAATTAAAAATATGGAAAGGAGAAAGCAAGAATTGACCTTGGATTGTTATTGTGTAGTAGGCCGGAAAGCATCAGTATTAAATTCAGGTCATATCTATATCTGTCCATGCCTCTTTTTTTTTTTTTTTTTTTTTTTTTTGAGATGGAGTCTTGCTCTGTCGCCCAGGCTGGAGTGCAGTGGCCGGATCTCAGCTCACTGCAAGCTCTGCCTCCCGGGTTCACGCCATTCTCCTGCCTCAGCCTCCTGAGTAGCTGGGACTACAGGCGCCCTCCACCTCGCCCGGCTAGTTTTTTGTATTTTTAGTAGAGACGGGGTTTCACCATGTTAGCCAGGATGGTCTCGATCTCCTGACCTCGTGGTCCGCCCGTCTCGGCCTCCCAAAGTGCTGGGATTACAGGCTTGAGCCACCGCGCCCGGCCATGCCTCTTTACACAAACATATGTAGAAACAATAATACATCAGTAGCAACCAATGAGCATATCTAGCACACTGAGCTTAGTTTCTAAATACAATTTTCCACTACTAGGAACCAGGTTCCATGGGAAGTTTTGAAGTAAGGAAAGTACAAGATGAGCCTGAAAGAATTTAAGCCAGAAAATGAGGAAATGTTCAAACAATGATGAAGACATGTAAAAAATGACACAGAGTCCGTTTGAAGGGGTCAGCACTGGTCAAATCTGGGACAATTTGAGAATCAGAATAAATGATGTAGTAACAGATAATAACCTGTAGAACAAAATAAGAAACCATGAGCTTTTATTAATATATATAACTAAATGAATAAAAATAAATTAATAAGCCAGGCACAGTGGCTCACGCCTGTAATCCCGGCACTTCGGGAGGCCGAGGTGGGCGAATCACAAGGTCAGGAAATCGAGACCATCCTGGCTAACACGGTGAAATCCCGTCTCTACTAAAAATACAAAAAATTAGCCGGGCGTGGTGGTAGGCACCTGTAGTCCCAGCTACTCGGGAGGCTGAGGCAGGAGAATCGCTGGAACCTGGGAGGCAGAGGAGGTTGCAGTGAGCCGAGATTGCACCACTACACTCCAGCCTGGGCGACAGAGCCAGATTCCATCTAAAAAAAAAAAAAATTAATTAATTAATTAATTAATTAATAGGGAAGAAGGGAAAATTCACCCTTACAGTAAAATCCAAAATAAATAAGGGTGGTCAAATTAGAACATTGCCATTTGGCAACTACTATAGCAATAATTGCTTCAGGGAAAGATCGTCAATGGACACCAAAGTCAGCGAATGATGGGAAATAAAATATTTAATTAGTCTCAAAGTATCTGTCCACAAGGTACATATTAATTACAAAAGGGAAAACTAGTAACTTTATAGTAGAGAAACCAGGCAGACACCCCTTTAACCGATAATGAAAGTTAACATCACCAGGTAAAGGGACAAATTGCTGTCATGGACCTCATTATATGATACGATGAGAAGAACCAATATTAATTCCGTGACATTCCTGTCAAAAATGTGTAAGTTGAATCTAATCAAAAGGAAACATCAGGTAGACCTAAACTGAGGGACTTTTGACAAAATAACTGGCCCATACTGTTCAAAAATGTCAAGGTTATGACAAAAAAAAAAAGAGAGTTACTGAAAAAATGTCTCAAAGAAGACCAAAGTGCTGTGGATATGAAAAGCAACGTGTGATCCCAGGAATGGATCCTGGACCAGATTTTTCTTTTCTGTTCATATGAAGGATGTTAGTGTGATAACTGGTGAAATTGAATAGAACTGAAAATTAACTGATACTATTTTATCATTTTTAAGTTCCTGATTTTGGTTAATATACTGTGTTTATAAAATGGAATATACATGTTTTAAGGGAATACCTACTAGGGTATTTAGAGATAGATGAAAATTTTATTTTCAATCTTCTATCAAATGATTCTAGAAAAATCATGTGTGTGCGTGGAGAGTGAGGGAGAGAGTGAAAGGGAGAGAGACAAATACAGAGACAGAGACATGACAGCAAATGGGGTAAGGTAAATTTTGAACATTTGGGGGAATCTCAGTGAATGGGTATATATAAATTTTTGTGCAATTTTGGTAGTATTTCCGTAAGTCTGAAATTATTTCAAAACAAAAAGTTAAAGAAAATGTTCTTAAAGATAATTTTAACCACCACTTAATTTTTAAGATAAATTCCGGATGTGAAACAGTTAAAGCAGATAAAACTTATTAGCTCTTCTTCTGCACAGCAAAAGAAACTACCATCAGAGTGAATAGGCAACCTACAGAATGGGAGAAAATTTTTGCAATCTACCCATCTGACAAAGGGCTAATAATCAGAATCTACAAAGAACTTAAACAAATTCACAAGAAAAAATCAAACAACCCCATTAAAAAGTGGGCAAAGGATATGAACAGACACTTCTCAAAAGAAGACATTTATGCAGCCAACAGACACATGAAAAAATGCTCAACATCACTGGTCATCAGGGAAATGCAAATCAAAACCACAATGAGATACCATCTCACGCCAGTTAGAATGGCGAGCATTAAAAAGTCAGGAAACAACAGATGCTGGAGAGGATGTGGAGAAAGAGGAACGCTTTTACCCAGTCGGTGGGAGTGTAAACTAGTTCAACCATTGTGGAAAACAGTGTGGTGATTCCTCAAAGATCTAGAACTGGAAATACTATTTGACCCAGTGATCTCATTACTGGGTATATATCCAAAGGATTATAAATCATGTTACTATAAAGATATATGCACACGTATGTTTATTGTGGCACTATTCACAATAGCAAAGACTTGAAACCAACCCAAATGTCCATCAATGATAGACTGGGTTAAGAAAATGTGGCACGTATACACCATGGAATACTATGCAGCCATAAAAAAGGATGAGTTCATGTCCTTTTAGGGACACAGATGAAGCTGGAAACCATCATTCTGAGCAAACTATCACAAGGACAGAAAACCAAGCACTGCATATGCTCACTCATAGGTGGGAATTGAATAATGAGAACACTTGGACACAGGGTGGGGAACATCACACACTGGGGCCTGTCGTGGGGTGGGGAGGTGGGGGAGGGATAGCACTGGAAGAAATACCTAATGTAAATTATGAGTTAATGGGTGCAGCAAACCAACACGGCACATGTATATATATGTAAGAAACCTGCACGTTGTGCACATGTACCCTAGAACTTAAAGTATAATAAAAAAATTATTAGCTCTTTGGCTTTTTGAAATACAAATATTTTTATATGGATACATTTGTGTGTATGTTCCCCGGTAGATGTCACAAATGGAGAATTATACGTGTTTTCGGTACGGCAACAGAGAAATACATTGAAGATAATCCTTTTACAGGCTACTAACAAATTATCTACCCATTGAAAATATCATTTTTTTAGAGAAACATGGACTCACATTTTGTTGCCTATGCCATGTTGTATACTAAAACTTTGCAGGAAGGTTCTGACTAGAAATCATATCTCTTGGCATGGAAGTTTATGCAAACTTTCACTATATTTTCTTGTCAATCACTCTTAAGCAAATAGTTCTAGTGAAAAAAACAATGCAAACAAATAAGAATGCCCTAAATCAGATTGTTTTAAAAGAGATTGGACACTGTGCAGAGATGACTACCTGTCCACCAAAGATTCTTGCTCCTGATCCATATTGTAAACTTATAACTGAATAGTGACTGCCTAGTTAAAGGCTGCATTTCTGGCTTCCTTGGAATTAGATGGGGGTGATGTGGTTGAGTTCTAGCTAACGGAAACAGGAGCAATACTATTTTTGTAACTTCCAGACATGGTCCATGACCCCTAAAACTTCTGATGTAATAATACACTCTCTCTTCCCCCATCTGCCAACTGGTTGTTGAATTCCTGTGTGACATTTGAAGATTAACGTTGAAGATGAGAGAGCTTCTAACAGCCCAAGTCCCAGATTAACTACATGGGCATTACCTTTCCACAACTACAAACTGGACTTTATATCAGTGAGAAATAAACTTCCATTGTAATCCACTGAGAATTTTTACTTTAATCTTCTGTCAACAAACTATCATTTACCTTTGCTAATGCGGACACAAATGTGTCTTGTTTTTTATTGTTCAAGGTACCATATCTTGTTTGGCAAAATAATAATCATAACAATAATAATAATAAAGTACTGGATTTACTTTGAACAGTTTGCCTCAAAAACTACCTCCCGAATTTACTAAGACCTTTTTCTTCCTTTGATTTATTTTTCTTTGCTTTCAATAAACACTAATCTCTCTACAAATTATGGAGTGAGATCAATGGAACTATTGATATTATAATCAAATTCCAAGGCCTGTGTTAGCTATTTCCAGGTTGTCATATGTTGAGCAGGGAAAGAAGAGTGTGAAGAGATAAGACCTGAATAAAGAGGCTGGGCGTGGTGGCTCGCGCCTGTAATCCCAGCACTTTAGGAGGCAGATGGATCCCATGAGCCCAGAAGTTGGAGACCAGCCAGGGAAACATGGTGAAACCTGGTCTCCACTAAAAATACAAAAATTAGCCCGGCATGGTGGTGCACACCTGTAATCCCAGCTACTCGGGAGGCTGAGGCAGGAGAATCGCTTGAACCTGGGAGGCAGAGGTTGCAGTGAGTCAAGATCACACCAAAGTACTCCAGCCTGGCGAGAGAGCAAGAGACTCCATCTCAAAAATAATAATAATAATAACAAAATAAGAGACATGAATACTTGTTTCTTCAAGGACAGGTTTAATGTCTTACTCAATTTGGTAGGTTTAGCACCTAGTACATGATAGACATTCAATAGGGTTCTTGACTGAGTGATCCCTCAGGAGGATTTATAAAATCAAAGTGCCAAAACCAGGTAATTCCAGACATTTTCTTTGGACATACAGAAATGACCATAAAATAATTTTAGTGAAGAAAGCTAGGGGTTGCTATGATTCAATTTTCATGTTTTGGTTCTTTTGTTGTCTGCTGAATGGGGCTTAGTTTAGAATAATTTTGTAGCAAAAATATTCTTTACTTTTGAAGTATGAATCGCTTTTGCTTGAATTTTACTGATGTCGATATGTCATTACCCTAAATTGACCAAAATGGCGTCCTGCAAAACACGCAATGTACCTTTCCATTTCCATGATTTTTTCACACTGTTTTTCCTGCCTGGATATGTTCCCTTCTATTATTCTTGTATCTAATGCCTGCCCTTGCTTTAGAGAGTAGCTCAAATCCCGTCCATTGCCCCATACCATTGCAGACTCAAATGACCTTTTTGTTCTCTACGTTCCTCTGACTCTAAAGTTGCAGTACCATCCATAAATTAGAAATCATAAATTACTTTGCTTCTTTATCTTTATCAGCATTTTGTTTATTAAATTACATTAAAAATGTCATGAGTGTAGAGACGCTGTCTTAGACTATTTTGCATTTCCAACACCTAGCGGAGCACCTTTGCCTTCTACATAGTAAGTATTAAAAGTTTAAAAAGAGGCAGACTCCTGTAACTGTCAAAAAAATAAAAAATAATAAAAATAAAAGAGATACAGTAGGCCGGGCGCGGTGGCTCAAGCCCACTTTGGGAGGCCGAGACGGGTGGATCACGAGGTCAGGAGATCGAGACCATCCTGGCTAACCTGGTGAAACCCCGTCTCTACTAAAAAAAAAAAAAATACAAAAAACTAGCCGGGCGAGGTGGCGGGCGCCTGTAGTCCCAGCTACTCGGGAGGCTGAGGCAGGAGAATGGCGTAAACCCGGGAGGCGGAGCTTGCAGTGAGCTGAGATCCGGCCACTGCACTCCAGCCTGGGCGACAGAGAGAGACTCCGTCTCAAAAAATAAAAAAATAAAAAAATAAAAAAAAATAAAAGAGATACAAAGAGGTAGACACAATGTAGTAAAAAAAAAATACGGCCGGGCGCGGTGGCTCACGCCTGTAATTCCAGCACTTTGGGAGGCCGAGACGGGCGGATCACGTGGTCAGGAGATCGAGACCATCCTGGCTAACACGGTGAAACCCCGTCTCTACTAAAAAGAAGTACAAAAAACTAGCCGGGCGAGGTGGCGGGCGCCTGTAGTCCCAGCTACTCGGGAGGCTGAGGCGGGAGAATGGCGTAAACCCGGGAGGCGGAGCTTGCAGTGAGCGGAGATCCGGCCACTGCACTCCAGCCTGGGCGACAGAGCGAGACTTCGTCTCAAAAAAAAAAAAAAAAATACTGTAATGTATAAGCAAAGAAATATGTACAAGGATGCTGTTTGTGTACCTTTTTGTACTAACCAAACATTAGAAACAAGTTAAATGCCTATCAGTAGAGGACTAAATGAATCCTGGTACATCCATGCATTAGAGTAGCTTGCAGCAATTCAAAAAGAAGACACCTGCTCTTTATAAACATGAAGGGAAGTATCTTCAAATATATATTAAGTGGATAAAAAGTAGCAAGATAGTATGTGTGATACACTTTGTATAATAAAAATGATGGTTGTATAGTTATAAACATTTCAAAGAGGATATACAAGAGACTGTTAAAGTTGGTTGTTTCTGGGGATGAGAAAGGAAGGCAGAAATAATTATAGTTCTTAAATTAACAGCAAGATTCTGGTTAGATAATTTGCCTGATTTATCATAGGAACTAGGCACAGTCACATTCTTATATTCACAGATATTTCACATCCACCACTCAACATGATAGTCAACAGGTACAGCAGAAGCACTAACAGATCAGAAGGTATATTAGCTGTGAAGCCTCAGCAGTTGAAGTGCATACCTGCTGAATATTACAGCCCTGTCCTCAATTGATTTACTATGTCACTCGGACTGGTAGTAATGCAATTTTAAACCTACACTCGAAAATGATTATTTAAAAAACTGTTAAAGCCAAGCACCTTTGCTAATCAAGTTGCTTAAATGCTGAACTGATTAACCAAACCTCTCTTGACATTTAAGCCTTTTGTCATTATTCATGTTTCCCCCACCTCCCAGCTTCCACTACTGGTTAACAAATTTAAAAGGATGACATCCAAACAGTTTAATGGAGAAAACACCTACTAAGGGATTCTTATCATCATGGAAATCATGCTTGTCTCTCCTTGTTTTGACAGCAGAAGAGATAGAATACAATTCTGGAAAACTAGTCATTAATTTCAAAGCCAAAGGAAAAAAAAAAAGTATTGCATTGGCCACTAGATGGCCCCCATATATATTTTTCCACTATTACAAAGAAAACATGGAAGAAACAAGTGAGAGAAAAATATGTATTAAAATAATGTATGGTTCTTTACCTTCCACATGAATAATCACATGTAGATATTATGAATCTTCACTTACCACTTATTTAGCGTATCTTCATATTACAGAACTTATTTAGCATATCTTCACATTGTGGAACTATAAGACACTCTTACCTTTACTAGTAACATTTCCAATAGTACCTATAAAAACATTTTAAGAATGAAAAGTTTTAATGTTTAACTTCTGGGCAACAGCAAAATTCTTCATCTAATTTTGTTACTTGATGTATAGCAGTAGCAATTTTTTTCTTTCTTAATTTTGAGTCACTGCTATGATTGCCACACAGTCTACTCCTTTATACACTTTAAGCAAATTCTCCCTCTTTTTAAAACTTTAAAGAAAAAAATTTTGTTTTAATTCAGTATCTGGTTTATGTCAGAATATAAGAAAAAAAAAAAAAGTCCAAACTTGATGAGTTTAAATTTTGAACAAAAACAAGTTATTTACTTACAGATATACACAGCTTTCTCTCATTTAACAGATTATATATATTAAAAGCCAAAGCATTTTTTATGTAATAATGACAGTACATTTAAAATGTTAGCTGATTTGTATTTCATTTAGCTTATAACCCATTTAATGATCAGCTGCTTCTGAAGAGGCACTTTCATTATTGTGTATTTATAATGGAAATATGTGAGATTCCTAAAAATAGTAAAGAATATGTGATTGCCTTAATGATTAATCACCTGTAGTTCAGCTGGTTACAGAATACCAATGTGTATCACATTTCACTAATGATCATTACCCTGATTTTCTCATTTTCTGCTTTCCATAAAGAAAGGACTAATCAGTTCCAGGTCCTGTAAAATTTTAAATAGAAAACAAATTTAACTTCTGCTTGCAAATTATATTTTCCCCTATGCTATCCAATTCAGGGTCTCAAGTCTGATTCTGTACAGCCTAAAAGCATGCCAGAGAAATCACCTGTTTGGAAAATCTGCAATTCTGACTTCATGTTTTAATTGGCAATTTCCGGTTATATTCTGTTTCCCGAGGGGCACTGGGCACTATTGAAAAGACCTGAAATGCTGCAGGTGGCTATTACCACCTCTTTTCCCCTTGGTGGTCAGACTTGCTTCCTTTGTTCGGCTCACTTTTTTTTCTCAGCCCTTGAAATCTGCTTAACTTGGAGGAGGTTTCAGAGTTTGAGAATTAAAAAACGTTGTATAACACAAACACAACTTATCCTAACATTTGGCCTTTGGAAAAGGAGAGGCTGAAAAAGTGACAGAAGCTGTTCTTTGAATCTATAACATATTTTCCCCTGCTATCCTTCTTAAACTGACAATGAGATTTCAAAACTGCATTGCAGCAACCGAATCAGCAGATTTTCAATACACTTACATCTTTTTCTTTACGCAGGAGAGAAATATCACGTGAAGACTAAAATAATCCCAATTTTGTTTGTCTCCTTGTTTGTTTTACAGTTAAAAAGCCATTTCATGTGCCGGGCACAGTGGCTCATGCTTGTAATCCCATCACTTTGGGAGGCTGAGGCGGGCGGATTACTTGAGGCCAGGAGTTCAAGACCAATCTGGGCAACATGGTGAAACCCTGTCTCTGCTAAAAATACAAAAATTCGCTGGGCGTGGTGGTGCGCGCCTGTAGTCCCCACTACTTGGGAGGCTGAGGCAGGAGAATCACTTGAACCCAGGTGCCAGAGGTTGCAGTGAGCCGAGATGGCTCCACTGCACTCTAGTCTGAACAACAGAGTAAGAGTCTGTCTCAAAATAAAGAACAAACAAACAAACAGCCATTTCATGCAATAAAACATGACTATGAAAAGTATTGTCTATGTGTAGATAAATGTTGCACTTTGTTCACATTCTCCATCTTGTTGATTTAAAGACCTCCTTGATTCTGCTGGGGCACTGGGACATATCAACTTCCTGTCGGTTCCCAGGGCAATTTTCAGATCCTTTGCATATAATAATCTCTGTTCCTGTTCTTTTTATTATTTTGTGCTTCTTATTTTTCTTCATTCCTGAGTCTTTCGTTGAAAAGTTAAGAATAATATCCGCAAACAGGTGTTTCATTGGGGAAAGTTTGTATAGAGAGTCATTTGAAGGACTCTTTCTCTTTGAATGGCTTATCAAAAACGATTCAGAAAACACATTCCCTCAGGCAATTTCAATCTATTCAAATCCCAGAGACCTTTAAAGGTGTTAGTTCCTAAACTGTCTGTTTTACTGTGTAAGGCTTCCTGGATGGCCTTGTAGGAAAGGGATATTGAAGAGAAGAAAGGAGAAGAGATCACGACCCTCCCCTTCCAACTTACAAAGACACCATCTGAGAAATGAACTTTCATCTGCATGGGTTGTACTTAGCTGTGAATTTCTCCTCTTAGTTTTTTTTCCCCCATTTTTCATTATTATAAACAGTCCGACATTCTTTCCACGCCTCCTTTTTGCAAGTTGAAGTGTTTCTTGAAATCTCTATACAGATTGGATTTTTGTCAGAAAATAGGAAAGACAATATTGGGGTTCAGAAACTAATATCCCCAAATAGCTGTTGACATGCTGAACTGAAGAACTCTCAAGGTCTCTCTGACCTTTCCCACTGCCTCCATAGCCTCTCCCAAAGAAGTTGAAGTTCCTTTTTCTGCCTAATATCCAGACCCACCAAGGAGAAAAATTGTTTTTTCTTCCCCTCCCTGTAAGACCAAGAATGTAACCACACCTGAACAGACCCTTGCACTGTCAAAGAGAACTATTTACAAGTTAATTTCTATTCCTGGATCCATTCTTTCTCCCCAATAATTCCCTCAACAGAATTTCTCTTCTCCACCCTTCCATAACCTATTTTATCAGAATGGTATTGTAAAAGTGAACTAAATATGGCCTGAGAAGGACTCTGTATTTCTATATTTGAGTCCTTGTGGATGAACTGTAACCTAACTTAATAGGTAGACAAGATTGAAAACCTAACTTAGGAATATGCACCTGTAGCAACAGCTGAGTCTTGGCCGATCCCAGTAGTCTTACTTCAACCACTCACACACTGCTGAGTGTTGAAACTCAAATCATTCATTGCTCAATTAAACTCCTTTAAATTTAATTCAACTGAAGTTTTTCTTTTAACAGTATATAAGCTCCTGAACCTTCTTGGGGGATGAGGTCTTCATTCTGAAGGCTCCCATGTATATATGTTAAATAAATTTGCCTTTTCTCCAATTACTCTGCCTTTTGTGAGTTGATTTTGTTACAATCTCACCAATGCACCACAGTGTAGCAGTCTCTTATCGTTAGGTATTACCTGGAGATCTTTGTCTAATGGCGAGAAAATCCAGGACGTGGACACACCAAGAGTGAGGTTAGAGCAGAAGTTAAAAAAGTAAAAGAAAGAGAGAAAGCATTCTGCCACAGAGAGGAGTCCTGGAGGAGGGTTGCCATTTTTTACAGTTGAATGCAAAGGCTTTTATAAGAAACTGATGAGGACTGGGCGTCTTATTTGAGTAAGGCACGAAATTGTGGTAGCTTCACCCAATCCTCGTTATGTGCATGCAGGCTCTTACCTTGAGTTACTCCATATTGCTTTGTTCTTACTGCGCACGTGCCAGGGGACAGAATTTTCCATTTCGGGCATGTCTGTGCAAGTCAGCTGTGTAGGCTTTCTTATCTGTGTGGCTGTGACCATGGCTTAGGCAAGCCCACTTGTGCAAATTCCCTTATCTGTGCCGGCAGGCTGTTCTTTTGTTTGAAAGAATTCAACCAAGGACCCACACTAACTGCCTGGCTGACTGGGTTTTTTCCTTTCTCCTCTCTCAATTTTTTGGTGAACCTTCAGAGGGCCAAGGTGGAAGCTCTCCCTGACTCCTACGGTAACTAACACTGTAGCATTTTCTTTTAGCAAACCCATTCAAGAAATGTTTATTGAATGCCTACTAAGTTCCAGACACTGTTCTAGAATTACCTTCAACATTTGCCCAGTTTACAGGTGAGAAAAATCAAAGCTCAAAAAGGAAAGAATTGAGATTTGAACATATTTATCTGAATCAGGAGTACAGATTATATACCCTCACAAGCACAAGTGGAAAACTCTAACTATTGAAAAGTTGTTTTGTCTGTTGAGATGCAACTCCTTATATATTTCTGCTATTTTCCTACAACACTGTTTTTGGAGGTCAAGTCTAATCCAACTTTCACATTACAGTCCTTAAAAAACATGCAGCCATAAAAAAGAATGAGATCTGGGCTGGGCATAGTGGCTCATGCCTGTAATTCCAGCATTTTGGGAGGCCAAGGCAGGCAGATCACTTGAGGTCAGGAGTTCAAGACCATTCTGACCAACATGGTGAAACCCCATCTGTACTAAAAATACGAAAATTAGCTGGGCCTGGTAGCACACACCTGTAATCCCAGCTCCTTGGGAGGCTGAGGCAGGAGAATCACTTGAACCTTAGAGGCAGAAGTTGCAGTGAGCTGCGATCATGCCACTGCACTCCAGCTTGGGTGACAGAGTGAGACTTCATCTCTTCATCTCAAAAAAAAAAAAAAAAAAAAAGAACGAGATCATGCCTTCTGCAGGAACATGGATGGAGCTGGAGGCCATTATCCTTAGCAAACTAACACAGGAAGAGAAAACCAAATACTGCATGTTCTCACTTACAAATGGGAGCTAAATGATGAGAACACATGGACATAAAGGAGGAAACAACAGACACTGGGTTATACTTGGTCGGGGAGGGTGGGAGGAGGGAGAGAAGCAGAAAAGATAACTATTGGCTACTGGGCTTAGTACCTAGGTGATGACGTAATCTGTACAACAAACCCCCATGATGCATGTTGATCTAAGTAACAAACCTTCACATGTATTCCCTAACCTAAAATAAAAGTTAAGAAAATATAGCAGCTGTACTTCTCGTATTCATTATCCAGCAGGCCCTGTTCTAAGTACTTTATATGTATTAAGTTCTTTAATCCTGACAACACCTCTTTGTGCTTTGTTTTACAAATACTTATATCACAGCTGATACCTATCAGGCATTGTTTTGAGTACTTTACAAATAACAATTCAGTACATCATCATAATAGTTATAAGAGAAGTAACTTCTATTTTTATTTTATATTATTATTCTTGCTCTTTTTCTATTCTTATCATAATATATGCAATCAAAACATACAGTACATTCCTTTTTTGCTATATTTATTAAATACTAAATAATATGGCATAAAAAACTTTTGATGTCATATAGACATGCTTCATGCTGTTCATGTACAAATTTTACAGAAGAGGAAAATGAGACTTTAAGAGAGGTTAAATAATATGCCGAAGGTCGCTGCCAGAATTCAGAACACAATACCCAAAAGTACAAGGTTTCTACATGTTGAATATTTTTAACTCAAGAAGATTGCAAGGGCTACAGAAGCAGGAAGGTCTCTCCAGTGTTCTCTCACCTTCCTTTCTGCCCTGAAGTGGGTCATGGAAGCTAGAATTCCTCTCCCTTTAAGCAAATGAGAAAACCTAGGGAAGGGCTGGGCATGGTGGCTCACGCCTGTAATCCCAGAACTTTGGGAGGCCAAGGCAGGCAGCTGGCTTGAGCCCGGGAGTTTGAGACCAGCCTGGGCAACATGGTGAGATCCTGACTCTACAAAAACTACAAAAAATTAGTTGGACGTAGTGATGAGTGCCTGTAGTCTCAACTACTCAAGAGGCTGAAGTGGGAGAATTGCTTGAGCCCAGGAACTGGAGGTTGCAGTGAGCCAAGATCGTGCCATTGTATTCCAGCCTGAGCAACAGAGTGAGACCCTGTTATAAAAAACAAAAAAAGAAAAGAGAAAGAGGAAGAGAAAGAGAAAGAAGGGGAGATGAGGGGAGGGAGGGAGGGAGGGGAGGAAAGGGGAGAGGAAGGGAAGGGAAACCTAGGGAGGTCACTTGCTGACCTCCTCCCTTCTGACTTGGAGACTCTCATGTAATAAGCGTCCTGCCACATGGAATAAAGAAGGGGGAGATGGTGGGGTGGGTGGATGGAAGGATTGTTACACAGAAACACAGGAAATAATCTGAGGACACAGGCCTTAATGAGTTCCCCCCAATTTATTACCATTAGATAATATCCCTTTTTTGTCCAATCACATTTCTCTACAACCATCCACCTCTTACATCACACTTAGCATAAAAATACATAGTTTTCCCTGGGTCTTGGGTCTTCATTTCTGAAAGCTCTGTGTCACATAAAACTGTGGCTAAATAAGTTTGGTATGCTTTTCTCTTGTTAATCTGTTTTTTTCTTATAGGGATGTCAGCCATGAACCTTGCGATGGATGAGGAAAAGATACTGTTTTTTAATTCCTTACATCACAAATTTGGGAAGTGGCAGAGTTGAAATTTAAACTTAAGCTATGTTTCTCTAGAATCCACCTTCCCACTATATTATTACTACCTTTCTTTAAAATATTTGCATATGAGTGTCATGCAACCTTTTGCTTCTGCCTTCCCATGTTATTTCTTATAAAATCAACAATATCTTCAGTCTGGTTTCACCATCTGATGTTAGAAATCAGCTCCATCATTTTATTTGCCTTCCTTTAAATGCAATGCAATTTGTTTATTTTCTTTTAGAATGTGATTCCCAAAACAGATATTCTAGGTGGTTATAAAACCATGCAGAGTTTAGATACTATATCACTATTATGGATTAAGAATCATTAAATTTTAGGTAGCCACATCTACATTTTGCTTCACATTGAATTTATTGTTGCCAACCCTCCCCCAACTTGTCCTTATTATATATCATGTGATAGATTCAGTGCATTATTCAAGCTGGCAAGACATTTGAGGATCTGGACTCTGCTATTCATCATAGAGGCTCTTACTCTCAGTTATGTATTATCTGCATATTCTATGAGCATGTTCTCATATCTTCATCCAAATAAGTCACAAATAAAAATGCTTAAATGCAAGTATTGGTCAGCCTGGTGGCTCATACCTATAATCCCAAGCCTTTGGGAGGCCAAGGCAGGAGGATCACTTGAGGCCAAGAGTTTGAGACATGCCTGGGCAGCACAGTGAGACTCTGTCTCTACAATTTTTTTTTTTTTTTTTAAATTAGCGAGGCATGGTAGCACATGCCTGTAGTCCTACCTACTCTGGAGGATGAGGTAGGAAGATTGGTTGAATCTAACAGTTTGAAGTTACAGTGAGGTATGATGATGCTTTTGCACTCCAGTCTGGGTAACAGAGCGAGACCCTGTCTCTACAAATACAAAATTTTAAAAATTTATAAATAATTGCAAGCATCAAGGATAGAGCCTTGCAGGTCAAAGGGGACTTCACTCCAGATTGATGCTCATTAAATAATGAGGCAACTTTCAATATAGTTATTTAATCAGAAATTAATCTACATGAATATTCTTGCATTTAGCCCATATTTGTTCTGTTTTGTTTTGTTTTTTTTACCTCCCCATATTCAGCTACAGCCCATATTTGTTTACAGGAAAATAATAATCGCACATGTGAAAGACCTTGATTTGTTTCAGTATACTATGTCCTCTGAAATTCCCTTATCTACAAATTAGTAAATACATTAAAGAAAAGATTGGCTGATGCTGGTCAGAAGATACTTGATTTACCTTCTGTAAAATCTATGTCATCTCTAGTGTTCAGTTATTTATTCCAGAAATAGTTATTGAATAGCTACAGTATGCCAGAAACTCTCCTAGGTTCTGGAGAAACAACAGTGAATGAAACATAAAAATGTTTAACAACATATATGTCACATTCTATTATAAACAATCTGTGCCCTATGAAAGGTAACACAGACCCGTAGAGTTTATTTATATTGGAAAGCCAGGTGCTAACTACAATTCACTCCTTGTTCCCCGAAGTTATAATCATCCATTTTGCAACTTCTAAAGCTGCAGACTGAGGGATACTCTGGGGCCAGATGGCTGCTGCTGATCAAAAACAAAATAGGCCTTAGGGGTCACCACTTTTAACCTATGAAAATGTGAATTCCTTTTACAGCATCTTCCAACATACCTGCTCAAAGACTTCATGATTATAGATCTTCAGGCTTCATGTTGTAAAGATGCTAGCTAGTGTGTAAGATAGAATTCAGACATTCTTGATTTTGCCTGGCCAAACTAGGTGGTGAGCTGTCAGATCTTTTGCGTGGTGGACTAGGGTACCTATGCTATGTAATCTTCACAATGAACCAATTTCTTTCCTTTTTGAGCTCTAGAGCCCAGCCCACATGACATGGCTCATGGGCCCTTCTTCCCTCTTCAATGCCAGCAACGATAGGTCAAAGCCTTTTCACATCATATCACTCTGACCACTTTTGTCTCCCTTGTCCACTGTTAAGGCCCTTGGTAATTACATTGAGCCTACCTTGATCATCCAGAATAATTTCCCTATTTCAAAGTCCTTAACTTTATCACATCTGCAAATGTAAGCTGACATATTCATAGGTTCCAGGGATTAGGACATGGACATTTTTGAGGGGTCATTATTTTGCCTACCGTACTCATACCAGACTCCTTCTGGTCTGAGTTGTATTTTCTTTCTTTTTGAGTTATTTAGCATCTAAACAACATTGTTATAGATGTTGTGAAAATAGTTGCTTGCTCTTATTTTCTATTATTCTGGCTGCGTTGTGAACTCAGCACTACTCACTGAGGTCAGTTCAGCCGGCTTCCCACTCTCCCTGTTTTCACCTTTACATTGGCTCCTCTGAAGCTTTCCAGGATTCTTCTTGAGTCAAAAGGACTGTATCACTAATAGATAGGTAACAAACACGATGAACAGCTTTACTTCACCCTCTTAATAATTTTTTTTTCCCCAAATTGCTCTTCACCATCATCATTCTTACCCAGCTTGGTAAATGTGAGCAGGTCAGAAGATACTTGAATTACCTTCTGTTAGGAACATGGGAATGCAGTTCACAATGGGATTTGTGACCTCACATATCTAATCAGACGACAATCTGACTCTGTCAGTATTCTTGGCACTCAGAACATACTCAGGATTTCTTTCAAAGGTGATGGTGGTGGTGATGTGTGTGTGTGCACATGTGCATGGCTGGGTGCATGTGTGTAAAGACAGAGAGAGACTCGGATAGCAAAATTTGCTTCTAACTTTACCACCATGGCATATCCAGTGTTTCTCTGTGGCAACAGTCATGTATTTTCCTCCCCTTTATGCGCTTCTTTGTTGCCCTGTCACGCTACCCATTTCCTTCACACCATCTGCTAGGTCCTGAGACAAGGACTGCCTGTCTTCTTAAACTTGCCCAGACCTGTCCAGATGTATCTGTGATGGATTTTATTGTAGCAATTTCTGTTACAATTTTTTGTATACCATTCCAATATAAGCTACATAGTGGCTCCATTGTGGACATGTCATTTGTTCCTTGAATCGTTCTGTTTCGTTCCTTCCTTTTATTGCTTTTCTTATAACTTGACTCAGCAGAGCACTATACTGACTGGCACTGGGAAAGGTAGCCACATTCCTTGCCTGCCCCTTGCTGATCCTTCTGCCATGCTTGATATCATTGTGCTCAAAGCTGAATTTGGGGCCGGGCACGGTGGCTCACGCCTGTAATCCCAGCACTTTGGGAGGCGAAGGCGGGCGGATCACGAGGTCAGGAGATTGAGACCATCCTGGCTAACACGGTGAAACCCCGTCTCTACTAAAAATATAAGAAAATTAGCCTGGCGTGGTGGCGGGCGCCTGTAGTCCCAGCTACTCGGGAGGCTGAGGCAGGAGAATGGCGTGAACCCAGGGGGCGGAGCTTGCAGTGAGCCGAGATGGCGCCACTGCACTCCAGCCTGGGGCACAGAGCGAGACTCCATCTCAAAAAAAAAAAAAAAAAAAAAAAAAAGCTGAATTTGTTTAGCCCCTATATTCCTCTGGCACACATCCTGGCTTTTGAAAAACTGACTTCTGCTATCAGGATTGTATGATTTTAAAACAAAACAAGTATCAAAGCTCAACTTCCATTTTATCTTTCTATATAATTTTAACAAATTCTGAAAGTAGAGGGTTTTTTATGTGCAAATTTCTGTGTATATGGGGAGGGAATTTATTTACGATTTCTTAGGCTTCTTTTTTTTTTTTTTTTTGAGATGGAGTCTTGCTCTGTCACCCAAGTTAAAGTGCAGTGGCGTGATCTCACCTCACCGCAAACTCCACCTCCTCCAGGGTTCAAGCAATTCTCCTGCCTCAGCCTCCCGAGTAGCTCGGACTACAGTCGCACGCCACCATGCCCGGCTTATTTTTGTATTTTTGGTAGAGACAGGGTTTCAACATGTTGGCCAGGCTGGTCTCGAAATCCTGACCTCATGATCCGCCCACCTTGTGAGAATTCTGGGAGATATAATTCAAGTTGAGATTTAGGTGGGGACACAGCTAAACCATATCACTTGGTGAGGAACAGCTATGAGTTTTACAAAAGTGTGAGAATGCATTTTCTTTTCTTTTCTTTTTCTTTTTTTTTCTTTTTTGAGATGGGGTCTCCCTGCCACCCAAGGTGGAGTGCAGTGATGCTGTTTCCACTTACTGCAACCTCCGCTTCTTGGGGTGAAGCTATTCTCCTGCCTCAGCCTCCCAAGTAGCTGGGACTACAGGCACCTGCCACCATGCCCGGCTAATTTTTTGTATTTTTAGTAGAGACAGGGTTTCACCATGTTAGCCAGGATGGTCTCGATCTTCTGACCTCATGATCTGCCCGCCTCATCCTCCCAAAGTGTTGGGATTACAGGCGTGAACCACTGTGACCAGCTGAGAATGCATTTTTTTTTTTTTTTTTTTTTTTTTTTTGAGACGGAGTCTCGCTCTGTCGCCCAGGCTGGAGTGCAGTGGCGCAATCTCGGCTCACTGCAAGCTCCGCCTCCCGGGTTCACGCCATTCTCCTGCCTCAGCCTCCTGAGTAGCTGGGACTACAGGCGCCCACAACCGCGCCCGGCTAATTTTTTGTATTTTTAGTAGAGACGGGGTTTCACCGTGGTCTCGATCTCCTGACCTTGTGATCCGCCCGCCTCGGCCTCCCAAAGTGCTGGGATTACAGGTGTGAGCCACCGCGCCCGGCCTGAGAATGCATTTTTAAAGTTTTTCCAAAACTGAAGATGTGCTCTTCCAAAAATATTCTTCTATACACGGGAATAAGTTAACAATGATATTGGATGCTTAGTATGTACTAAGAACTTGAGTATTTCAAATACAGTATCCCATTTCTCTAAATTTTAAGCCCTGGGTTAGTATACAGAACCATGAAAAGTAGTGAATTTTAAATTCCACCAAGTATTTCAAATTATCTAGTGGGTCTAGCTGTCCCAAGGGGAGAGAATAACATCCAGAATCTGCTCCCTTCATACAGTCTTAAAAGGAAAGAATTTAGAGTCTAATATGTGTGAAGCACTCTGCTAGTAAATTTACATGTATAATTTTATTTTATTTATTATATATTTATCATTATTATTATTATTATTGAGACTGAGTCTCTGTCTGTGGCCCAGGCTTGAGTGCAACGGCATGATCTCGGCTCACTGCAGCTTCCACCTCCCGGGTTCAATCAGTTCTCCCACCTCAGCCTCCCAAGTTACTGGGACTATAGGCATGCACCACCACGCCCGGCTAATTTTCTGTATTTTTACTAGAGATGGGGTTTCACCACATTGGCCAAGCTGGTCTCGAACTCCTGACCGCAAGTGATCGGCCCATCTCAGCTTCCCAAAGTGTTGGGATTACAGGTGTGAGTCACCACGCCCAGCCTTATTTATTATTTTTGAGACAGTCTGGCTCTGTTGCCCAGACCTGAGTGCAGTGTCACGATCTCAGCTCACTGCAACCTCTGCATCCCA
The DNA here is from genome assembly GCF_049350105.2 of Macaca mulatta. Taxonomy (NCBI): domain Eukaryota; kingdom Metazoa; phylum Chordata; class Mammalia; order Primates; family Cercopithecidae; genus Macaca; species Macaca mulatta. The sequence goes on along the minus strand of NC_133426.1, from coordinate 120,730,180 downwards.
GGCTCAAGCATTGTCATGCCTCAGGCTCCCGAGTAGTTGGGACTACAGGCATGTGCCACCACGCCCAGCTAAATTTTTGTATTTTTAGTAGAAATGGGGTTTCTGCATGTGGACCAGAGTGACCTCAAACTCCTGGCCTCAAGCAATCCACCTGCCGTGGCCTTCAAAAGTGCTGGGATTACAGGTGTGAGTCACTGCACCAGGCCCTTACATATATAATTTTATTATTATGTGTGCCCAAATAAGCTAGGGTAGGGGTGGGAACACGGTGTCACTCCAGGCAAGAGCAAACAGCAAGTATGCAGACAAAGCATGAATTAGGCTGACTTTTTGATAAAGGTGTGTAATGTCTGTAGGGGTGATGGTGTGGTTGCTATTCTTCTTTCCCCACAATTGTCCTCTAAGTTCTTCATTACTTCTCAGTAGCACATAATATCACACAGTCCTGTACTGCTTCCCTACCTTCTGGGAGCATTTATAGCAACGCAAAAGGCAAATGCCTATTTACCATGATAAAAAATGCAAATGTCAGCCAGGCACAGTGGCTCATGCCTGTAATCCCAGCAGTTTGGGAGGCTGAGGTGGTTCAGGAGATCAAGACCAACCTGGCCAAGATGGTGAAACCCCCCTCTACTAAAAATACAAAAAAATTAGCCCGGCATGGTGGCGGGCGCCTATAATCTCAGCTACTCGGGAGCCTGAGGCAGAGAGTTGCTTGAACCTGGGAGGCGGAGGTTGCAGTGAGACAAGGAGATCATACCACTGCACTCCAGCCTGGGTCACAAAGTGAGACTCCGTCTGAAAAAACAACAAACAAACAAACAAAAATGCAAATGTCACTTTAAAGCAGTAATCTCTAATCCCACGACTACTCCCAGACCACAGAGGAGCTTTCCTGATCACTGCAAGATCTTTTCCAAGTGGGCCCCGTCAGGCCTCTGAGCCCAAGCCAAGCCATCGCATCCCCTGTGACTTGCAGTGTATACGCCCAGATGTCCTGAAGTAACTGAAGAATCACAAAAGAAGTGAAAATGCCCTGCCCCGCCTGAACTGATGACATTCCACCACAGAAGAAGTGAAAATGGCCGGTCCTTGCCTTAAGTGATGACATTACCTTGTGAAAGTCCTTTTCCTGGCTCATCCTGGCTCAAAAAGCTCCCCCACTGAGCACCTTGTGACCCCCACTCCTGCCCACCAGAGAACAATCCCCCTTTGACTGTAATTTCCCTTTACCTACCCAAATCCTATAAAACGGCCACACCCTTATCTCCCTTTGCTGACTCTCTTTTCGGACTCTGCCCGCCTGCACCCAGGTGACTAAAACGCTTTATTGCTCACACAAAGCCTGTCTGGTGGTCTCTTCACACAGACGCGCATGACAGGTCCCCAAATCAGGCCTCTTTGTATTCTCTCAAAACTACTTTCTTCTTGAAAAAACAAAACAAAACAATACAAAACAAAACAAAACAAAACAAAAAACAAAGCTTGTCTCTGTGGCTCCCTGGACCTAAAAATAAACATATAAACTTCCCATTGGAATGTAAGCTTGATGAGGGCAGATATTTAAATTGTTTTATTCATAGTGCCAGTTTTATACACACACGTAACCACCCATCTTCCTTTACTCTAGTGTAGTCTAGTTCCTTTACCTCCCTCCTATCCTGGAAACAACCCTACCTCCCTTATATAACCTTAGCTATGTATGTTTCTCACTACTTTCCTCATAAGTTCCAAGGTAGTAAATGAAAGAGACACTGAAGTCAGTCTAGTAACTTTTGTATTGTATAAGCCTGCAAGGACACAGGTTTTCATTCACAGCTTTTAGCTGATGTCTAATCACAACATTAGGACTGTCTTGTACATTGTATTATGTGACAGACAATTGCTAGTGTTTTAAAGATTTTTGGTTCTCTTCTACTTTCAAACACATTTCTTCTCAAATGTAAGGATACAGACATGATTTGTTTTGGCCAATAAATTGTAATCAGAGGTGTCACTTTTGTTAAGCAGCATTTAAGAGCCTGTGTACAATTCTCCATGCTCTCTCTTCCCAGATCCCATATATAATGGGAACATGTGTTAATAAGGTGTCACAGGATTAAAGCAATCAGGCGTACTGTGCCACTCTAAACAGCACAGTTTCCCTAGGGACTCACCTGGACCTAAGGCACTTCCAATGAGTGAAGAATATACTTTTGTTGTGTTAAACTGGTAACATTTTGATGATGTTACTTCAGCATAACCTACTTTATCCGACTGAAACAAGAATTAGATACATAGAAGTAGATGTTGCAAAATCGTATTATCTAAATTATCTGGCATTGGCTTAATGATTGGGAGGGGTGAAACTAGCAAGCTGCTATCAGAGGCTGTAAAGATTGTGATATAGTACACTGTTGATGGGAATGTAAATTAGCACAGCCATTATGGAAAAAAGTATGGAGGGTCCTTAAAAACTTAAAAATAGAACTAGCATATGACCTAGCAGTCCCACTACACAGTATGTATCCAAAGGAAATAAAGTATCTCCGTGAGACACCTGTGCTCCCATGTTCACTGCAGCACCACTATTCACAATAGCAAAGATATGGAATCAACCTAAGTGTCTGTCTGTCAGTGAATGAACGGATAAAGAAAATGTGGTATATAGACACAATGGAATAGTATTCAGCCATAATAAAGAATGAAATCCTGAAACCCCGTCTCTACTAAAAATACAAAAAATTAGCCGGGCGCGGTGGCGGGTGCCTGTAGTCCCAGCTACTCGGGAGGCTGAGGCAGGAGAATGGTGCGAACCTGGGAGGTGGAGGTTTTCAGTGAGCCAAGATCGCGCCACTGCACTCCAGCCTGGGCAACAGAGTGAAGACTCCGCCTCAAAAAAAAAAAAAAGAATGAAATCCTGTCATTTGTGGCAACATGGATGAAACTGGGGGCCGTTATGGAAAGTGAAATAAGCCAGACACAGAAAGACAAATATCATGTGTTCTCACTTCTATGTGGAATCTGAAAAAGTTGTACTCATGGAAACAGAGAGTAGAATGATGGTTGCCAGGGGCTGTGTGTTATGTGTGTGGGGAGGATTGAGAAAATGTTGGTCAAAGGATACAAAATTTCTGTTTGACAGGAATAAGTTCAAGAGGTCTGTATATAATACATTGTTATTAACTGTAGTAACCAAGTATGTAGTAACCAAGTATACAACTTGGTTACTTGTAAATATATAATACATTGTGTACAACTGGGTTACTACAGTTAATACCAATGTATTATATACTTCAAAATTGCTCAGAGTACACTTTAAGTGTTTTCATCACAAAAAAATAGGTATATAATGTAATATACTTATCGATTACAATAAGTGTTGATTATCTTCATTTAGCATTCTACAATGGATTCATGTTTCCAAACATCAGATTGAACATTATAAATATATACAATTATTATTTGTCAATTTAAAATAATAATAATAATAACAATTGATTCATCCAGTTAAATAGAAACACAGAAGTCCCTCTTGTGACCTTCCTTTCCTTAACCTCCCATACACAATCCATAACTGAACCTCATCTATTGTGTACTTCACAAATAATTCTCAAATCCAGACACTTCGCCCAACCACCAGGACCAACCCTAAATCGGGCAACCATTACCTCTTACCTAAAGGATTTCCATAGCCTCCTAACAATCTTATTCATGTCCATTTTTGTTCCCACTCTTCTACTGTCCTCACTAAATCCACAGTAAACTTTCATAAGATAAATCTGATTTGATCACCTATTTTATTTAGCCAAAGACTATTCAGTCTTTAGATTTCAGCTCAAACATCACTTTTTCAAAAAATGATTGTGGGGCTGGGCGTGGTGGCTCACACCTGTAATCCTAACACTTTGTGGGGGCCGAGGCAGGCAGATCACTTGAGGCCAGGAATTCAAGACCAGCTTGGCCAACATGGTGAAACCCCATCTCTACTAAAAATACAAAAATTAGCCAGGCATGATGGTGCATGCCTGTAATCCCAGCTACCTGGGAGGCTGAGGCATGAGAATCACTTCAGCCTGGGAGGCAGAGGTTGCAGTGAGCTGAGATCATGCCACTGTACTTCAGCCTGGGCCATGGAGCAAGACTCTGTCTCAAAAAAAAAAAAAAAAAAAAAAAAAAAAAAGAGAGAGAGAGAGTTAAGAAATTTCTATCTTTTTGGCAATTGAAAAGTAAAAGACAGCTACTTCTCAGCTTTGAAAATGTAATATTAAGAAAGCCTTTGAAAAATAACAATTCAGTAGACACTCCCTCCCAGTTAAATTGTCTTAAGGTGGCCAGGTGCAGTGGTTCAAGCCTGTAACCCCAACAATTTTAGAGGCTGAGCGGGGAGAATTTCTTGAGACAAGGAGCTTGAGATCTGAGACAAGTCTCAATCAAGTTAGAAAGTTTATTTTGTCAGGGTTAGGGACGTGCATGTGAAACAGTCTCAGGAAATTCTGATGACATGGGCCCAAGGTGGTTGGGGTACAGCCTGCTTTTATACATTTTAGGGAGACATAATACTAAGGGAGGAGACCACCCCTCATATTGTCTTATGCCCAATTTCTGCCTCCAAAGAAAAAAGAAGTAAGACCTAAAAGGCAGAAATGAAATCCACAGGCAGACAGCCCGGAGCCATGCCCTGGGCCTGGTAGTTAAAAATAAAACCCTGACTTAACTGCTTGTGTTATCTATAGATTACAGACATTGTATGGAAAAGCATCATGAAAATCCCTGTCCTGTTCTGTTCCATTCTGATTACCAGTGCATGCAGCCCCCAGTTACGTATCCCCTGCTTGCTCAATAGATCACTACCCTCTCATACGGACCCCGTTAAGAGTTGTAAGCACTTAAAAGGGACAGGAATTGCTTGATCGGGGAGCTTGGTTTTTTGAGACATAAGTCTGCCAATGCTCCTGGCCAAATAAAACCCTTTCCTTCCTCAACTAGGTGTCTGAGGGGTTTTGTCTGCAGCTTGTCCTGCTACAATACATCTGTCCACACAGGTAAGATTTACATTAGTTTGATCTGGAAGGGCAGGACAATTCGAAGCAGGGTTGTGGGCGCTTCCAGGTCATAGGTAGCTTTAACCATACCCTGGGCCTGGTGCAGTGGCTCACACCTATAATCCCAGCGATTTGGGAGTCTGAGGTGAGTGGATCACCTGAGGTCAGGAGTTTGAGACCAGCCTGACCAACATGGTGAAACCCCATCTCTACTAAAAATACAAAATTAGCCAGGCATAGTGGCACAGGCCTGTAATCCCAGCTACATGAAAGGTTGAGGCAGGAGAATTGCTTGAACCCAGGAGGTAGAGGTTGCAGTGAGCCAAGCCTGCACCATTGCATTCCAGACTGTGCAAAAAGAGAAAACTCCATCTCAAAAAATACATAAATAAATAAATACTCTGATTGGCAATTTGTTGAAAGAGTTATTATCTACAGAAAGGAATGTCAGGGTTATGATAGGGGTTGTGGAGACCTAGGTTTTAGCATACAGATTAAGCCTCCAAGTAGCAGTCATTAGAGAGAATAGACTGTAAATGTTTATTAACAGATTTAGGGTTTGTGTTGATGTTAATACTGGAGGGGTATAATGAGGCATGTCCAACCCCCACTTCCCATCACAGCCTCAACCAATCTTTCAGGTTAAATTTTAGGGTGCCCTGGCCAAGGAGGGAGTCCATGCAGATGGGTTGCTGGGGGATTTTAAATTTTATTTTTGGTTTACATTCTACCCTTTTTGGCCAAGATTTTTCAGAGGCAACATCAATGGCCACCAAATTGTAATTTTGTCAATGAAAAGAGTCACACTCTGTAAAACATTTGAAGAGATTTTTTCTGAGCCAGATATGAGTGACCATGGCCCACGACACAGCCCTCAGGAGGTCCTGAGAACATGTGCCCAAGGTCTTCGGGGTGCAGATTGGTTTTAGCATGAGACATCAATCAAATACATTTAAGAAATACATTGGTTTGGTCCAAAAGGCGGGGCAACTCAAAGTGGGAGCTTCCAGACTGTAGGTAAATTTAAACATTTTCTGGTTGACAACTGGTTGAGTTTGTCTAAAGACCTGGGATTGATAGAAAGAAATGTACAGGTTAACATAAAAGATTGTGGAGACCAGCTGGGCGCAGTGGCTCACGCCTGTAATCCCAGCACTTTGGGAGGCCGAAACGGGTGGATCACCTGAGGTCAGGAGTTCAAGACCAGCTTGGACAACATGGAGAAACCCCATCTCTACTAAAAATACAAAAAATTAGCTGTGCATACTGGCAGATGCTTGTAATCCCAGCTACTGGGGAGGCTGAGGCAGGAGAATTGCTTGAACCCAGGAGGCAGAGGTTGTGGTGAGCCGAGATTGCACCACTGCACTCCAGGCTGGGTGACAGAGTGAGACACCATCTCAAAAAAAAATAAAAAAAATTTGTGGAGACCAAGGTTCTTTTGAAGTCTTATAACAACTTGCCTTAGAAACAATAGATGACATATGTTTTCTATTCAGATGTTTAAAAGGTGCTAGACTTTTAGTTAATTTTTTTTGATGGAGTCTCACACTTTCGCCCAGGCTGGAGTGCAGTGGCTCAATCTCAGCTCACTGCAAGCTCTGCCTCCTGGGTTCATGCCATTCTCCTGCCTCAGCCTCCCGAGTAGCTAGGACTATAGGTGCCTGCTACCATGCCAGCCTAGTTTTTTGTATTTTTAGTAGAGACGGGGTTTCACCATGTTGCCCAGGATGGTCTTGATCTCCTGACCTTGTGATCCGCCCACCTCGGACTCCCAAAGTGCTAGGATTACAGGCATGAGTCACCGCACCCAGTTGTAGTTAATTTCTTTAGGATTGGGAGGCCTGGAATAAAAAGATCTAGCTATGTTAATAGAGATTCTTTACAGATGCAAATATACCGACACAAAAAAACCAGCTTTACAGGGCCATTTCAAGATATGGCAAATAAATATGTTTTGGGGTAAAATATTTTTATTTTCTTCTTTGTCTCATAATGTTATGTCAGAGTCAGGTCGGAAAGTAAGTCACAACATATAGAGTTAAATAAAATCCATCTGATGAGAATTTATAGTTTGTAAAGCATGACTCCCCAGAACCCTTAGATAGGAATTTGGGCAAGATAAAAAAAATCAGAGCTTAGTCCTCACTTTTGTCCCATAAGCATTGCCGGGATGGCATGGCTGCCTGCCCTGGGTCCATTCTGTCCCTCCTTTTGGCTAAGTGGCCGAGGGACTTAGGGTCAACAAGACTTATAGCCAATGAATTGTTCTAGGCCAGACAGAAATGGACATGGACAGGCATTTATTACCCCTTAAAATTATTATTATTTTTTAAAGCAGAAAGCCAACAAACAAAAAGCCAAAGGAGAAGTTACAAAATTTACTTATTTTTCTTTCTTCTTCTCTCTTTTTTTTTTTTTTTTTTTTTTGAGACAGAGTCTCACTCTGTTGCCCAGGCTGGAGTGCGGTGGTGCGATCTTGGCTCATTGCAACCTCTGCCTCCTGGGTTCAAGTGATTCTCCTGCCTCAGTCTCCCAGGTAGCACACTACAGGTGTGTACCACCATGTCTGGCTCATTTTTTGTATTTTCATTAGAGACGGGGTTTCACCATGTTAGCCAGGATGGTCTCCATCTCCTGACCTCGTGACTACACCCCTCGGCCTCCCAAAGTGCTGGGATTACAGGCGTGAGCCACTGCACCCGGACCGGGAGAAGGAAATTCTTAATAGCTGGGGTGCCATCCTGGTTAACACGGTGAAACCCCGTCTCTACTAAAAATGCAAAAAATTAGCCGGGCGAGGCGGCGGGCGCCTGTAGTCCCAGCTACTCCGGAGGCTGAGGCAGGAGAATGGCGTGAACCCGGGAGGCGGAGCTTGCAGTGAGCCGAGATCGCGCCATTGCACTCCAGCCTGGGCGACTAAGCGAGACTCTGTCTCAAAAAAAAAAAAAAAAAAATAGCTGGGGTGGATGCAAAGGTGCCCCATAATAGTTCAGGAAGCAAAGGCCCTTGTTTTACCAGCTATTTAGGCATCTTTGTACCCATCCTTCATTTGAAGGTTGTGACCTTGACTTAATTATATCCCTCAAAATCAGACCTCACAATCTCATATACCCATTTCTTCTGCGATAGTTCCTGGGCCTACAGAGAGTGTGCTTGTATAGTCTTAGCAGCTGGGCATTTGCAGTGAATAACAGATCGGACCCAGTGGGATGCCAAATGAGGGAGATTATCATCTCTGGTCTTCAGAATACCATGATTTGGTTTCCTTGGAAATAAAACGAGAAATAAATAACATTAATATTTTGACAATCAAAGAGTACTTGTGTGTCAGAACAGAAAAATGAATCTATTCCATGAGGACACCAACTAAAACCCTGAAGAAAAATTATAATCTGGCATGCTTTAGAGGATTATTGCAGCCAAGAAATAATTCATGCCTCACTCTGCACTGGAAAACAAAAATCAGAGCTAAAATCTAGTAACAAATGTTACACTTTTCTTTTGAAACAATTTCTTTCTCTAGCCCTCCTTTTCTATTAAAGAGAAATTGTAATACTAGCAGTTTGTGTGCAAAATAAGTTTTAGGCTGATTATAGTTTGCCTTGTCAAAGCAAACTAAATATGGCCTGAGAAGGACTCCATACTTCTATATTTGAGTCCTTGTGAATGAACTGTAACCTAGCTGAATAGTCAAAGTTGAAAACCTAACTTAATAGTATATACCTGTAACAATAGCTGAGTGTTGGCCAATCCCAGTGGCCATACTTCAACCATTCATAGACTGTTGAATGTTCAAACTGCATTCAAATAAAGCAAACGCTGAGCTGCAACCAATCTCACTATTTCTGTACCTCACATCCGATTCCTGTACATCACTTTACCTTTTTTGTCTATAAATTTATTCCGACCACAAGGCACCCCTGGAGTTTCTGAGAATCTGCTGTGATTCTGGGGGCTGCCTGATTCACGAATTGTTCATTGCTCAATTAAACTCCTTTAAGTTTAATTTGGCTGAAGTTTTTCTTTTATCAGCCTGATTATTCACATAAAGTGCAGCAAGAATTGACTGATTATATTAAGGCTCCTTTTAAGTTGGCTTTGCTGAAACTTTACCTACATATACTATGTTGGTCAAAGTCTTGGTAAAACGACCAGTGTCTCCAATTGTTCTGTTCTAAAAGACTCTTACTAAACTTATGCAAATAACTACATTGTCATAAAATAACAATGCAAATTTTGGGGAACTCAGAGAGAAAAGTAAATTTGCTTACATAAACATACTTCACCCAAATGTTCTAAACTACAAATAACTTTAAAAAAATTATGTTGAGAAAAAAAAAGATAAAATAAAATGATATCAAGAAAGAAAACTAAATTCTTTTTATCTTTAATCAGAGCAGCAGCCTTTCAAACAAGATGTTTGTTCACCTTGGAACTGCCATTCAGAAGCCAAACAGCTCATGAGGGCTGTCTCTGTGAGGCACTGTAGAATCTAGTAGCTCCTCACATAGTTAGAATCAGTCCTAGGGAAAAAAGAGGCTCCCTGCTCATGAGTATCTCCTCCTTGTATCCCAAGTGATATGGTTTGGCTGTGTCCCCACCCAAATCTCATCTTGAATTCAGACGTGTTTCGGGAGGGAACTGATAGGAGGTAATTGAATTATGGGGGCAAGTCTTTCCTGTGATATTCTCCTGATAGTGAATAAGTCTCACAAGACATAATGGTTTTAAAATTGGGAGTTTCCCTGCACAAGCCCTCTTCTTTGTCTGCTGCCATTTCGTTTGTTTGTTTGCTTTTGTTTTGCCATGTGAGATGTGCCTTTCACCTTCCTCCACGATTCTGAGGCCTCCCTAGCCACGTGGAACTGTGAGAGCATTTAACTTCTTTCTTTTGTGAATTGCCCAGTCTTGGGCATGTCTTTATCAGCAGTGTAAAAATGGACTAATACACTCAGGTACCAAGATCCTATGTAAGCCATTTTTATTTTATCATGAAACTCTTTGTGCAGCATTACTTCCATTAGCATAGGAGTAGCTTCAGTTAACATTCCATAGCAAGGCAGTAAATGCCCCTCAAGTGGAAAGTCTCTAGTCCAGTAATTGTTATTGGGAAGTACTCAGTCTTTTGCCGTAAGCCCCAATTAATGCTCCACAAAAGGCTATGAAGTGAAGGATTTGTCCTGACTAGCACTCCAGCTTCTACCCTACAGTTTGTGGGCTCAGGCAATCTTACTAGTTCCCATTTAGAATGTCCAATTAATATTTCTCAAAGAGCATATTTAAATGCTTTCAATTTTATAGTACTAAATAGGGGAAACATCCCCCAGTTAGATACAATACCTACAATACCTATTTTCATAAGACGTTTAGGTAGAGTCACAACTACCTTATATAAAGTCTGCATAAACATCTCAGATTTCATAATTCTATTAACTAGTACATTTTTTGTTTGTTTGTTTTTCTTTTGTTTTGTTTTGAGATGGAGTCTCACTCTGTTATCCAGGCTGGAATTCAGTGGTGTGATCTCAGCTCACTGTAACCTCTGCCTCCTGGGCTTAAGCAATTCTCCTGCCTCAGCCTCCCAAGTAGCTGGGATTACAGGCGCCCGCCAAAGCGCCCAGCTAATTTTTGTATTTTTAGTAGAGATGGGGCTTCACAGTGTTGGCCTGGCTGGTCTCAAACTCCTGAGGCGAGTGATACCCACTTCAGCCTCCCAAAGTGCTGGGATTACAGGGGTGAGCCACCGTGCCCGGCCAACTTACATGTTTTTTATGTTCAGAACTTAAAAGGTCCCAGGAACTTTTCTACCCCCAGACCACGTTACCTCTTCTGGTGAAAAAGGGTTTCATTTCCCAGCAAGGAGTTGAGCCAAGGTATTCAGACTCTTTTGTCAATTTTTTTTTTTTTTTTTTTTTTTTTTTGAGACGGAGTCTCGCTCTGTCGCCCAGGCTGGAGTGCAGTGGCCGGATCTCAGCTCACTGCAAGCTCCGCCTCCCGGGTTTACGCCATTCTCCTGTCTCAGCCTCCTGAGTAGCTGGGACTACAGGCGCCCGCCACCTCGCCCGGCTAGTTTTTTGTATTTTTTAGTAGAGACGGGGTTTCACCGTGTTAGCCAGGATGGTCTCGATCTCCTGACCTAGTGATCCGCCCGTCTCGGCCTCCCAAAGTGCTGGGATTACAGGCTTGAGCCACCGCGCCCGGCCCCTTTTGTCAATTTTTATCTTAACTTGCCTCAGCAATCCCCCAAGCAATGTTAAATTTCTCTTGATAACCTTTTCCTTCTGATTTTTTTTTCTTAGTTTTCCAATCTGGGGCAAATAGTGAATAACCATTCAAAAATTTCTATCACCCTTCTGGGGCAAGCATTTTGACTCCCTTTTTGCTTTTCCTTTTTTTTTTTTTTTTTTTTTGTTAATTACCCCCAATGTTTTATTAAACATCTATAAGGCCCACAAGGGACACAAATTTGATAAGGTTTCTAAAACAGTCATATGATTCTGTGAAAGAGGTGCCCATGTAAAAGAGACCCACTGAACCCCAAAATGTAGCATGACCTGGGTTATAGGCACATTCATTGGGTGAATATCTGATGTAGGCAATACTTCAGAGATCGTAAGTGTATTAGTCTTCTCCAGAGGGGCAGAACCAATGGGATTTATGTATATATAAAAGGAGTTTATTAGGGAGAATTGGCCCAAAAGATTACAAGGTGAAGTCCCACAATAGGCCATCTGCAAGCTGGGGAAAGAGAGAAGCTGGTAGTGTGGCTCAGTCCAAGTCCAAAAGCCTCAAAGCCAGTGAAGCCAATAGTGAAGCCCTCAGTCAGAGTCTGAAGGCCCAAGAGCCCCTGGGAAGCTGCTGGTGCAAGTCCCAGAGTCCAAAGGCACAAGAACCGGGAGTCTGATGTCCAAGGACCTGAGAGGAAGATAGCATTCTGCACGGGGAGAGAGAGACCTCAGAGAGTCAGCAAACTGCTTATTTTTTCTTCCCCCTGCTTTGTTCTAGCCATACTGGCAGATAATTGGATGGTACCCACAGACATTGAGAGTAGGTCTTCTCTCAGTCTACTGACTCAAATGTCAGTCTCCTCTGGCAACGCCCTCAGAGGCATATCCAGAAACAACCCTTTACCAGCCACCTACACATCTTTCAATCTAGTCAAGTGGACACCTGTTATTAACCTTCATACTAGGCTTTATTTCCTGAAGGGACACACATTTTATGGTTTGTTTTTCCTCAAAGAAAGAGGGAGTATATTTTCATGCAAGAAGGATAATGAACCAAATATTTTAAACTGGAAGGATGAACTGTGGTAGGCATTTATGCTGCTTGACAAATATGTCAATTCTTTTTTTTCTTTCTGGTATATATCCACTTCAAATAAGATGTGGCCTAGCTCTGGATAATTCTGGCCTACCATGGCTAAAACATAGTTCCAGTGCATAGTACCGTGCCTGATGCACACACACACCCCTACACACACTCACACATGTACCAAATAAATGTTTGTTGACTGAATGAGTAAAATAATGAATTTGAGAGTTGACCCTCTATAGTTGTGCCCGTTTAGAATGTTAGGGGGCGGCAAATCCTTACAGGTCTGCAGCAACCTCCGTTCTTACCTCCTCAGAAAAAGAATTCCACTGAGGGACATAAGGCAGAAAAAGAGACCGAGGCAAGTTTGAGAATAGGAGTGGAAGTTTACTAAAAAGCTTTAGAGCAGGAAAGAAAGGAAAGTGCACTTGGAAGTGACCCAACTGGGCGACTTGAAGGACAAGTGCCCCGTTTCACCTTGATCCTAAGTTGATCGTAAGACTTTATATGCTGGCCCATTTCTGGCATCTTGAGCCCCTTTCTCTTCATTCTTCTTTAAGGGTGAGCTACCCGCATGCACAGTGGCCGCCTTCCACTTGGGAGGTGAGCATGTGCAGTGTTCAGGAAGTTGTATGCATGCCTACCTGAGGCTTTCTTCCCTTCACCAGTGGAACGCCCCCGGAAGGTCATGCTCTGCCATTTTGTCTCTTAATGCACATGCCCAGTTCCTCACTCACCCAATTCCTGAAATTTTATTGGAAGCTGGTTACACATTTCAAGTGTTTTTACCTTTTTGGGAAACTGCCTCTCCCTGGTGCCTGTGATCAATTATCACTTTAGTTTGACAAGTGTGGACCATCAGGAAATTACCTCTTCCTGGCACTAGTTGTCAATTATGTTAGAGAGGCAGTGTGATAACTGCCAAATCATCACCTGATGGTCACTTGACATTCCTGATGGGTAGGGTGGGGGAGCCTCATCCTGCCCCGCTCATGCCTGGCTGACCACCTACTGTAACAAGAACACAGAAGATAATATTCACTTTGTGACTCAAACTCATAACAGAATCAGGGTCCCTTCTAGTGCAATCTTTATCTTTATCTGTCTCAGTCCCTTCTAGTTTAACCTATATCTATGTCATGCTTTGATCCTTAGAAAGGCTCTAGTCAAATAATATTGGTTGCCAACTGCAATGTTTTTAAATGGTTGTAAACTTTTTTTCCTTTTTTTCATTAATTCCTTTTGTGAATTAAAATTATTTGTGGGCCAGGCACTGTGGTTCATGCCTGTAATCACTTTGGGAGGGTGAGGCGGGCAGATCACTTGAGTCCAGGAGTCAAAGACCAGCCTGGCCAACACGGCAAAACTCCATCTCTACTAAAAACAGAAAAATTAGCCAGGTATGGTGGTGCATGCCTGTAGTCCCAGCTACTCTGGAGGCCGAGGCACTAGGGTCACTTGAAACTGAGAAGCAGAGGTTGCAGTGAGCCGAGATCGTGCCACTGCACTCCGGCCTGGTGACAGAGTGAGACTCTGTCTCAAAAAATAATAATGAAAATAAAAATAAATAAGTATTTGTGAAACCATCACGCATTCATTTCTTCAAAAAACATTTATTGGGAGCCTACTATATGCTAGGTAGGCATTGTTCAAAGAACTGGAGTATATAGCAATGAACAAGACAAAATCTTTGCTTTCAGTGAGTTTCTATTCTAGAGGTAGGGGAAAACAACAATGAAAAAGGAAAATATAGATGATTAAAAATTGTCTTATGAAGGCAAGGTACGTAGTGCAATGACAAAGAATAATAGAATGGACTTATTTTTTTCTGGCTAATGCAAAAGAGAATTTATTGTTCTTAGAACTGAAAAACAAATCAACAGGTGGGTCTTATCTTAGGCATGTTTTGACATAGGGCTTAAATGAGGACTAACACTTGTATGGTACATGCTAAATAGTGGGTGCTCTCCGCAGCATTTAACATGACTCACCTGATCCTCATTATCAACTCCATGAGTAGGTATTATGACAATTCCGATTTCACAGATGAGGAAACTGAGGCACACAGACTAACATCTAAAGTGACTACATTAGTAAATAACAAAACAATTCAAATCCAAGCCAACTGGCAGAAAGGACCTAATTTAAATGGAATGTCAGTAGGGAGTATTAAGATAGGCGTTTTTGGAGAAGTGACTCCTTGCTAAGAGCTGAAGGAAGACTAGAACTTAGCGAGACAAAGAATGTCAGGAAAAAATATTCCGGGCAGAAAAATCAGTAGATTTTTACTAGTGAAAATGAAAGTATTAAAGATCTTTTTGTATTTATTTCCTTTCAATAAAAGGAAATTTACATGATTCCTATATTAACATTGATTTTCATTTTGATAGACCTTCTTGAGCTAGAAAGAAATGGGTGAAATAATATTCATGGTGCCATAAAATATGCATAAATAATTCTGGGTATTCTGCAGACAGTGTGCCTTAAGCATAAATGTTATGGTTGAGAACCACTGATATAAAGAGACTGATTTTAGAGTTTTACAGTCTTTTCCATGTTTGTTTTGTGGCATTGTAGAATTAAAATATTTTTAAAAAAAATATTTAGAGCATTCTTAGTATTGGGCTTCTAAACATTGCTGCCTTTTCTTAGTATTTTGGAATTTATTATTATTATTATTATTATTATTATTATTATTTTGAGACAGAGTCTCGCTCTGTTGCCCAGGAGTGCAGTGGTGGGATCTTTGCTCACTGCAACCTCTGCCTCCCAGGCTCAAGTGATCCTCCCACCTCAGCCTCCCAAGTAGCTGGGACAACAGATGGGCACCACCACTCACAGGAAATATTTGTATTTTTTGTAGAGATAGGGTGGTCTCCCACCCCTGGGCTCAAGCAATTAACCTGCCTCAGCCTCCCAAAGTGCCAGGGTTATAGGCATGAGCCACTGTGCCCAGGCCCCCTCACTGTAAGGTCATCTGAGCAGGCTGCACCATGGTCAAGTCATCATGACCCCTGTGTCCCACATGTACCCATCCAGAAGGTTTCCTGGAGCCAGAAAGTCTGGGACAACAGGAAAACTACAAAAGAAGAAAAACTGCTAGTTCCTGTCTTAGCCTATTAGCCAGCCTTGGGACATTCTACCATTGTAACATGCTCTACCCTAACTGATCAATCAACCTTGTAACACTGTGCCCTGTGACCCCTCCCACCTTGTGATAATGTGCCTTGTGACATCTTTCCCCTGCCAGCAAAAAAATGTGCCCCAACTGTAACTTTCCACTGTTTACCCCTAACCTATAAAATCAGCTCCAATCCCACCACCCTCTGCTGACTCCCTTTTCGGACTCAGCCCTCTCAGCCCGCTTGCACCCGGGTGAATAAATAGCCTTGTTGCTCACACTTAGCCTGTTCAGGTTGTGTCTTCATGCATAACACTCAACTCTTTTTTTTTTTTTTTTTTTTTTTAAGAGATGGAGAGGTAGGCTTTTCAGCCTGAGGGTGGAGTCCTTGCCAGAGACCTGACCTCTTCTGCCCAGAATTTCCGTGCCTCCTGTCCCTATCATTATTATCATTATTATTATTACTGTTATTATTTTTGAGATGGAGTCTTCCTCTGTCACCCAGGCTGGAGTAAAATGGCGCAATCTTGGCTTACTGCAATCTCTGCCTCCCAGGTTCAAGCAATTCTCCTGCCTCAGCCTCCCTAGTAGCTGGAATTACAGGCATGCACCAACCAACACGCCTGGCTAATTTTTGTATTTTTAGTAGAGACAGGGTTTCACCATGTTGGGCAGGCTGGTCTCGAACTCCTGATCTCAGATGATCCGCCCACCTCGGTCTCCCAAAGTTCTGGGGTTACAGGTGTGAGCCACCGTGCCTGGCCTCATTATTATTTTTTGAGACAGAGTCTCACTCTGTTGGCCCGGCTGGAGTTCAGTGGCATGATCTCGACTCACTGTAACCTCTGCCTCCCAGGCTCAAATGATCCTTCTACCTCAGCCTCCCAAGTAGCTGGTTCTAGAGGTGAGTGTCACCACTCCCAGCTAATATAGTTTCTCAGGACTGCCCATTATATCACATGCTGATCACAAGTGTAGGCCTCCAGTACTTCTGACTGACTGGCTATAAATTGCAGGTTCCCACCACGCCCCCCTCAGGTCAATCATTTGCTAGTGCAGCTCACAAAACTCAGGAAAGTGCTTTACTTGCTATTACTCTTTTTTATTTTATTTTATTTTATTTTATTTTATTTATTTATTTTTGAGATGGAGTTTCACTCTTGTCATCCAAGCTGGAGTGCAATGGCACGATCTCAGCTCACTGCCACCTCTGCCTTCGGGGTTCAAGCGATTCTCCTGCCTCAGCCATCCGACTAGCTGGAATTACAGGTGCCCACCACCACGCCTGGCTAATTTTTGTATTTTTACTAGAGACAGGGTTTTGCCATGTTGGCCAGTCTGGTCTCGAACTCCTGATCTCAGGTGATGCACCCGCCTCGGCCTCCCAAAGTGCTGGGATTACAGGCATGAGCCACCACGCTCAGCTTACTCATTTATTTTCAAAGAATACAACTTGGGCCAGGCACGGTGGCTCACACCTGTAATCCTAGCACTTTGGGAGGCCAAGGCGGGTGGATCACCTGAGGTCACGAGTTCGAGACCAGCCTGGCCAACATGGTGAAACCCCGTCTCTACTAAAAATACAAAAAATTAACCTGGCATGGTGGTGCACACCTGTAATCCCAGCTACTCGGGAGGTGGAGACAGGAGAATCGCTTGAACCCGGGAGGCGGAGGTTGCAGTGAGCCGAGATTGCGCCACTGCACTCCAGCCTGTGGGACAGAGTGATTTTTTTTTTTTTTTTTTTTTTGAGACGGAGTCTCGCTCTGTCGCCCAGGCTGGAGTGCAGTGGCCGGATCTCAGCTCACTGTAAGCTCCGCCTCCCGGGTTTACGCCATTCTCCTACCTCAGCCTCCCGTGTAGCTGGGACTACAGGCGCCCGCCACCTCGCCCGGCTAGTTTTTTTGGTTTTTTTTTGTTTTTGTATTTTTTTAGTAGAAACGGGGTTTCACCGTGTTAGCCAGGATGGTCTCGATCTCCTGACCTCGTGATCCGCCCGTCTCGGCCTCCAAAAGTGCTGGGATTACAGGCTTGAGCCACCCACCGCGCCCGGCCAGAGTAAGATTTTTGTCTCAAAAAAAAAAAAAAAAAAATACAACTCAAGAGTACTCAGACAAAAGAGATACACAGGGCAAGGTAAGGGGGAAGGGGCGTGGAGCTTCCGTGCCCTATTTAGGTGTACCACCTTCCTAGTACCTCCAATGTTCAGCAACTCAGAAGCTCTCTGAACCCTGTCATTTGGGATATTTTTAGTATGCTTCATTACATAGGCATGATTAATTAAATTATTGGCCATTTGTGATTAACTCAACCTTCAGATCTTCTTCCCTTTCTGGAGTTGGGGGAATGGGGCTGAAAGTTTCTGTCCTCTCATCACATGGTTGTTTCTCTGGCAATTGGCCTTCATCCTGAGGCTGCTCAAGGGGCCCCAGCCATCAGTCATCTTATTAGCATACAAAAAGGCACTTACCACTTCAGAAAATGCAAGGGCTTTCGGAGCTGTAATCCAGGAAATGGGGACAAAGACCAAGTTTATATTTCTTATAGTAAGTCACAATATCACAAGTATTTTAAAATTTCTTTGAGTTCTTTTAAGTTTTTATTAGTTGCTATGTCCTAGATCTTGGAATGTTTTCACGTTGATTTTATTGCACAAACTGATAGTCTTTCCTGATTAGATCTCCAATAATGCATTTTAAATCATTTAATAACATTTTACACCTTTAGACATTTTAAAACAAAGGGTTTAGACATTTTTAAACTGTTACCATTAACTCAGATTAATACAATTGAGAGTCAGAAGAAAGTAAGCCCTATATCAAGCAAAACAATAATTATCATTGAATCAAAAACAACCCGATTACAACAGGTGCATTCGCTCTACAATTGTTCTTGAAATAATAAATAATCTACTGCATTATTTTCAACTATATCTATGGCCTAAATGTGGAAAAATTTAATTCCCAGAAAACAGAAAATCAACTCAGCAAAGATCCCATTTTAACTACCAAGGCTTATCCACCATGCTTACCTGCTTATTTTGCATATTAATGAGATTTTCACTAAGCTTACTTGATAGCTAAAGTTCTCCAAACAAAATGAAATGCTAGATTGAATTAACAATAGATCATTTCTTCTCAATTAACAGTACAAATAGAGTATGTCTTCCTCTGACTAAAATTAATAAAGACAAAATGACTCATATTAAAGAAAACGATGGTACTAAATATTAAACACTTATTTTATTTATCTCAACCTCCAATCACAAACCCCCAGTTAAATGCATTAAGGAATTTTAGCCGGGCGCGGTGGCTCACGCCTGTAATCCCAGCACTTTGGGAGGCCGAGGCGGGCGGATCACAAGGTCAGGAGATCGAGACCACGGTGAAACCCCGTCTCTACTAAAAATACAAAAAATTAGCCGGGCGCGGTTGTGGGCGCCTGTAGTCCCAGCTACTCGGGAGGCTGAGGCAGGAGAATGGCGTGAACCCGGGAGGCGGAGCTTGCAGTGAGCCGAGATCGCGCCACTGCACTCCAGCCTGGGCGACAGAGCGAGACTCCGTCTCAAAAAAAAAAAAAAAAAGGAATTTTAAAGGCGTCAAACATTTCACCAGGGTAGATAAATAAGATATATTCTCAGGTATCAAAGACTACAGCCAGATATTTTTGTAATAATAAGCTCAGATAGACTTGGAAACTGAAGCGATAGTCTCGGAAAAAAAAAAAAATTATAAGGGCCAAGGAAAAGCTTCCCCTCTGCCTTTTGAAGGGTAGCTGAAAGTAAACTGAAAATAAACAGATGATTAGGAAAAAAAAGTCATACTAAATTAACTTAACATGCATAGCAACTGTCGCCCAGGCCGGAGTGCAGTGATCTTGGCTCACTGCAAGCTCCGCCTCCCAGGTTCACGCCATTCTCCCGCCTCAGCCTCCGGAGTAGCTGGGACTACAGGTGCCCGCAACCACGCCCAGCTAATTTTTTTGTATTTTTAGTAGAGACGGGGTTTCACCGTGTTAGCCAGGATGGTCTCAATCTCCTGACCTCGTGATCCGCCTGCCTCGGCCTCCCAAAGTGTTAGGATTACAGGCGTGAAACACTACGCCCCCCGCGGAACGTAGGCAGTTCTTTTGAGGAGTAGCAAATAGTTATTAAAGAGAATGAATAGAGCCGGGATACAGAAATTTACTTGTAAATGGTTCTACTTGGAATTTGAATGAGCCAGAGAGGCAGACATTATCTTGCAGAAAAAGTCAGTTCTTGTGTGGTTGCATTCCTCAGTCTTCCTTCCTAAGATAGATAATCAGATGTGAGCAAGAGGAAGGCAATTGTGTGTGTGTGTGTGTGTTTTTTAAGGGTCCAGTTTTAAGGCAGTTAAGGGAATATCAGAGTAAAGCTTCATTCTGTGCTTTGGGAGAGACAGAAGGCTGAGAAACAGGAGGTTGGGGAGGGGGTGATCAGAGATACCTTAAGACTTCCTCCTTAGTTCAGCATATTTAGTGCCATATTTTAGGACATCATTTTCTGAGCCTCAACACAGTTTAGAAATAATTGGAAACTTTTAACGCTCCTACCATTAAGATTCTGGGCCTAATTTCCCTTTCATTGACTGACATAACTAATAGAAACTGGCAGAAGTGAAATTCTGGGATTTTTCAGCTTTTATTTTTTAAGATGTGTTTTCTGGTCCCTTTTCTCTTTCTTTTCCTTCCACAACTCCTATGATGCAACAGATTGTTCTCTTGGTGGCATCCTGTTTAGGCTTTCTCCATAACTTTTTTAGTTCATTCATTTAATTTATTATCTCTAGGATTTTTGGTAGTTTTTTATTTCTACTTCTTTGTCAAATTTCATGTACTATTTTCCAAATTTCAATAAAATTTTATCTGTATATTTTTGTAGTTCACTGTACTTCTTTATGCATATTAATCTGATTTTTTTTTTTTTTTTTTTTTTACCATTTTATAGATCTCCATTTTTTTGGAGTCCATGATTAGAGATTTATTCATATTTTTTGGAGGTGTCATGATTCCTTGATTCTTCATAATCTCAGTGTCCTTGCATTGTTGTTTGTGTATTTGAGGAGTCAGCCCCCTCTTCTGGTCCTTATAGGTAGTCTTTGGCAGAGATAGGCCTTCGCTGTTTAGCCTGTGAATCTGGAAGAACAAGCTGGTTTTTTTCCATGATGTCAAATGGGGCTGCTGGATGGGCTCCACTGTCCGGTAGGACCACTGGCTGGGCTCTGTTATCAGGTGGAGCTACTAGCTGGGAACAGCAATGTCTTCTACTCAGGCTGGTCATAAGATGTATTTCCTGTCTGAGCAATTCCACTATTTGGGATCCACAGTTGGGCAGGACTGCAGGCTGGGCTCCAAGATTAAGTAGAGATGCTGTTTAAGATCTGTGAGACTAAGGGCTATGCCCCTTAGAACTACCACATGATTGAGGATTGCCTCCCTGTCAGTGTGGAGTCATGGGGTGGGCTTTTGGCTGAGGTGAGTTGACTGTTTGAACTCCCAAGTCAAGCTGGTCCAGCCCCTTCGCCTCTTCAGAACGCATGGAGGTGGAAGTCTCCCTTCCTGGACAGGGTTGTTGAGTGAACAGTTTGGCTAAATGAATCTGCCGCTTGACTTCCCAGGTCAAGTTGATCTAACCTTTTTCTTTCCCCAAAATGTGCAGAAGTAGGAGTCTTCCTTCCTAGGCAAGGTCATTGGTTGGGCTCATTGGCTGAGTGGAGCTGCTGCTTGACTTTGCAGGTCAAGCCAGCCTAGTCCTTTAAATTCTCCAAAATGAACAGAGGTGGGAGTCTCTTTGCCTGGGTGGGGTCATTAGGGTAGGCTCTGAGGCTGGGTGTGGAGACTAGTAATCTAGGAACTCAAACTAGATTAAACTTCCCACTGTGCTTCTGAAGGCAACCAAACCAGCTCAGCTTTGCAGGTGAGCTATGAGGTTGGCTAGTGTCTCCGATCTGGTGCCACAGTTGGCAGGAACAGAAAGGTACTACCAAGATTTGTGTGCTGGTCACGATCTCTGGCTCTTTTCTCTGTTTCTACCTGATCTTGGGTGTTTTAGGTGTGCTGTTTACCCTAGTGTTTTCCGTGAGGTGAGACAAGTCAGCTTCCTGGGAAGCATATCAAAGAGTTAGGGATGCCAGATGACTGCCTCCCATTCTGTTTTCCCCTGTATAAACTGTGGGCCCAGGGAAATCCACTCCGTCCAATACTGTACTGACTTGAGTTTGTGGAGGGGCGGGGCATCGAGGTCAGAGTAAGATCATTCTTTCTATCTTTTGCATGTGGCTCTTATTCAGTTCTGTGGACCACATGGGCTTCTCAGGCTTGCTTTCCTGTATTGAGTTTTCAAAAGGATGCTCTAGTCTTTGGATAGTTGATAATTGAACTTTCTGTGAGGAGGAGTGGATCTTGAGACTTCCTTTTCTGTCATCTTGCTGACTGACATCCTTAATCCAAGTATTTTTCTCCTTAATAAGAAGCTAGGAGCTGAGGATTTCCTCCCAGCTGTATGGTCTCTGGTGCCAGGGGTGAGGATTATGGTGTGAAACTTTCTCCAGTTTTCCTACTGGTTTCGATGTGGGTGGTTTTGCACTCACTCACAGAGCAGGAGCCTCTCAATTAGCTTCTGCATTTCCCACAAAGAGAATTGATCTATGAATTACTGTTGAATCATTGTATCCTTGGGGCATGAAGAGTCTAGGGCGTTTTTTTTTTTTTTTCCATCATCTTGTCGAGGGCACTCCTAGGAACACCTACTGTTGAAGGCCTGCTTTTCTACTTACGTAAGAAAGCTACTTATTTATGATTACACTGCTGTAAATATCATGTGGAGATGCATTTGAACCACAGAAGAGAGATTCCTACCAGAGTGCAGTCTTCTAGATGTCACTGCCAAGGCATCAGGCGAGTGAACGAAGCTGTGTTGGATCCTCCAGACTTGCTCAGCCATCAGCTGAATGCCACTGAATGGCCCCAATTGACACCATGTGTAGGAGATAATTCACTCAGTTAAGCACTTCAGAATTCCTAACTTAAAAAAAAAACAAAAAAAACCCTTGGCTATAAGAAAGGGTTACTCTTTAGCCACCATGATGGTGGAATGGAGCTGCTGCTTTGACTTTGTTGTGTCAACAACAGCAGACAGACACTACTTGTAAACTGACAGGATGAGAGAAGACCTGGGTCAGAGACAAAGGACTTTATTACTCATAGAAAAAGGAGTCCTCAGAGCTTCATATTGATTCATATAGGATCTCCATGCCACCCATGTCCCACTGCGGCAACTCAAAGGGCCCATGGTAGATGCCTATATATGCAGTGGATTTTTTTTTTTTTTTTTCCCAGAGAGTAATACTGAGCTTTGAAGTGTCAACACTTTTATAGAAAGCAGAAGCCTTGCCTGCTCTTTGTTTGGAAGGAGATGATTCCTCATCCTTAGAGTTTCTTTGTGCAAATGCAGCCCCAAGAAATAGTCCAGGTAGAGAGTGATGAAAGCTTTGCAATTTTATATACCCAGTGAGAATGTGCATAGATGGACATGGTGGATTTTCCCCCCAACAGATTATTAAAACAGCATGCTTCATTTCCAGTTAAACATTTATCATTGTGTAACAAGAGCATCTCCTGCTCCCTGGGTAATGAGAAGTAAATTAAGTACAATTATTTGTGTGGAATCTCATAGGAAAAACAAATATTGCATGATAGAGATTTCCTATTTGTTTGCAAAATTTTTGTTCTCATGTTTAAATAAACCAAAACACCCTTCTCATTCATGGCAGGCTTCATTTTTGCTTCCCTTTTCTTCCTGTTAACATTTATACTAAACTAGTGCTCTTTAATATGCTCTTAGTTTCATGATGGGGTTAATGGAGTGTGTGAATGCCCTGAAATTGTGCATAAAATATTATGTATATCTATCTATACCTTTCTTTCCTGGGAGAGATGATGCATAGTTCTTATCAGATTTTCAAAGAAATATTTGACCTAGCAAGGCTAAAAATAGTGAAGATATAGAAGAATTCACTATTTTGGGATTATCCAACCAAGAGATTTATCCTTAAAGCCATAAAAATGCCTCATTCACCATCTGTAATAAAAACAAAATGAATTCCAAATCTTGAACTTTGGTAAAAGTAGTAGTAGTATTTTTTAAGAGAATACAATCAATGTGTTTTCTTTAGGATATATTAGGTTGGTGCAAAAATAATTGCGGTTTTTGCCATTGAAAGTAATAGCAAAACAATGCGATTACTTTTGCACCAACTTAATAGCAAACCATTCCAAATTTGCTGGATATCATATTTTGTCTTTTCAAAATAATTCTTCATAGAATTAAAATATTTTCCTAATCTTATTCTGCTACTCACGTGTCATTTAGTTACCATTATTTTTCTGAAAATGAACAATTGCATAACTTTCACTTTATTAAATATTCAATGTGGCTCTATGTATGTACCTTATATACTTATTTAGATATGAAAAATTTATTAGCTAACTCAAATAATTACAGTGATTATTCCAGTAATTAAATGCTGCAAAAGTTAATATGCTTTATTGTCTCAGACTTTGAAAATTTCCTATCTCTTTTAAAATGTCTACAGAACGGCACTGCATGAAATTTAAAAGATGCTTTTCTTTTTTCCTACAATCAGAATGGAGATAATTTTAGGTATATAAGAAAGTTCCATGTCCATCAATTTCCTCAACTAAATCTGCTGCAGTGCCTTTTATATATTGCACATATATATATTATCACCTATATTTTGATGAAAGAGACGTTTTTGTGACTTATGGAAAGTAGCTTAAACTCTTGGTGCCTCAGTTGTTCCATCTGTCAAATGGAGATAATATCAAACATATTGTGTCATTTTAAGACTTTAATGAGTTGTTGGTTAAGATTACTATCACTTCTTAACTATTCACTATTATCCAAGTACATGTAAGAGCTGGAATTCAAACAGAGCATAGTAGTCCAGCTGAACAAAAGGACAGAGATCCAAATTCAAAATAACTGAAGTCCCCAGAATCTGTGAAGTAGGTCATCAAAGAAAGTGCTGTGAAAAGTGGACTCTGAGTCTATGTGAACATCCCCTGTGCTTTCTTGAGTGAGAGGTAGGCTGAAAATACAAAGGATTAGACTACCTGAGGCTTATAGTGTGCCTGCAGTGGGACTGTGAACAAAACAGTGGTAGTAGAGGTCCTCTGGGGCTGGAGGACTTTGGAGTTCTGGCAGAGTCATAAAGGAAAGATCTGCTTAACACTATGCTGATACCCCTAATATCGAGCTGAGGCATCTAGAAAGGTTGTGCTTTAGGAAAGAGGACCATGCTCTTGAGCAGGGATTGGCAAAGTTCTTTAGTAAAGGGCCAGGTAATGAACACTTTAGGCTTTGTAGGCCACACATTTCTCTCACTTTTCTTTCTCATCCTTTCTTGTTCTCTTGCTCCTACTCCTCCTTCTTTTTAAGAACCATTCAAAAACATAAATTCATTCTTAGCTTAGTAGTATAGAATAACAGGCTCACGCAGTTTGCTGACCCCCTTCTTTGGAGTAAGGTTTAACACAGAGACACATTAAGTAAGCCTACAAACACGGCCTTAGAAAATCCTAGGTGAGAAGAGTTTGGACGTTGAATTTTTTCATGTTTTGGGGGCTTTGGGAACACTTTGGATTTTTCACAAATCTATCTTAACACAATGAAAAAACCAAGCCTATCCAAATTCCTGGTAATTAGACAGTAATTGAACTGCTTACAGGATTAAAAAAAAAATCAACACTCTTCAGAGGAAGATAGAAGAATCCAAAGTCATCACAACATGTGAGTCAAAAGGTCAATATGCTATTAAAAATAGTAGACAATGGATCAGAAAAATGTGACCCATTGTGAAGCAAAAAGCGGTCAGTAATAAACAATTGTAAAGTGGTCCAGATGTTGGATTAAGTAGAGAAAGATTTTAAACAGTCATTAAAAATATGTCCCAAGTATTAAAGAAAAGGTGATTCAAATAATTAAAAGAAAAATTTGAAGGCTGGGTGTGGTGGCTCACACCTGTAATCCCAGCACTTTGGGAGGCCAAAGCGGGCAGATCACCTGAGGTCAGGAGTTTGAGACCAGCCTGACCAACATGGAGAAACCCCATCTCTACTAAAAATACAAAATTAGCTGGGCATGGTGGTGCATGCCTGTAATCCCAGCTCCTAGGGAGGCTGAGGCAGGAGAATTACTTGAACCTGTGAGGCAGAGGTTGTGGTGAGCTGAGAACACATCATTGCATTCTAGCCTGGGCAACAAGAGCGAAACTTCGTCTCAAAAAAAAAAAAAAAAAAAAAGAAAGAAAAGAAAAATTATTATGAATGAGTGAAATAGATAAAAAAGAAATTATTATTTTTATTATTGCCACTGTAATGTGGGGAAAGAGGTACATATTTTGGTTTTGATTTGCATTTCCCTAATAACTCATAATGTTCATTATCTTAACATGTGCTTGTTGGTCATTTATATATCTCCTTCAGAGAAATGGCTATTCAAGTTCTTTGCACATTTATTAATCAGGTTGTTTGCCTTTGGGGGGAGTTTATATGTTTATGTTTAGATCCAGGATTCCACCAAGACAAGATTTTTTTTTTTTTTCATGGAGAAAATAGTTTTGAGAGAAAACAAAGAGGTAGATTTGGGACCCATTTGGAAAAGATCTTGCTTATCAGTCATCAGGAAAGCGCCTGTGTGGTCTGGGAGTGGTAGTGAGATTAGAAATGACCGTAATGTGAATTTCTATCATGGTAAAGAGGCATTTGCTTTTTACATTGCTATAAACATACTCCAGAAGGTAGGGCAGCAGCACAAGACTGAGTGGTACTGCATACTACTGAGCTTAGAGGGAAAAGTGGGAAAAAAAGAAATTGCAACAGCACCATCAACCCCTCTCACAATTACTCACTTCTATCAAAAAGGTCAATCTCATTCATGCCTTGTCTGTAACCTTGCTGCTTCTATGCCTGAAATTATACTCCTTTCCCGCCCTGATCCTGGCTTATTTGGGCATACAAACTAAGAAAAGTATACAGGTAAATTGACTAGCAGAGTGCTTAACATAATTAGGCCCTGATATGGTTTGGTTGTTTTGTCCCCTCCAAATCTCATGTTGAAATGTGACCTCCAATGTTAGAGGTGGACCTAGCGGGAAGTGTTTGGGTCATGGGGGCGAATCCCTCATGAATGGCTTGGTGCCGTCCTAATGGTATTGAGTGAGTTCTCACTCTATTAGTTCACACGAGATCTGGTTGTTTAAAAGAGCCTGGCACCTTCTCCCTCTCTCTGTTGCTCTCTCTCTTGCCATGTGACATGCCTACTTCCCTTCTGCCTTCTGTCATGACTGGAAGCTTTCTGAGGCCCTTGCCAGGAGCACAGACTAGCACCACACTTCCTCTACAGCCTGCAGAACCATGAGCAAAAGTAAACCTCTTTTCTTTATAAATTACCCACTCTCAGGTACTTCTTCTTTTTTTTTTTTTTTTTTTTTTTTTTTGAGACGGAGTCTCGCTCTGTCGCCCAGACTGGAGTGCAGTGGCGCGATCTCGGCTCTCTGCAAGCTCCGCCTCCCGGGTTCACGCCATTCTCCTGCCTCAGCCTCCGGAGTAGCTGGGACTACAGGCGCCCGCCACCACGCCAGGCTAATTTCTTTTTGTATTTTTAGTAGAGACGGGGTTTCACCGTGTTAGCCAGGATGGTCTCGATCTCCTGACCTCGTGATCCGCCCGCCTCGGCCTCCCAAAGTGCTGGGATTACAGGCTTGAGCCACCGCGCCCGGCCTCAGGTACTTCTTTATGGCAATGCAAGAACAGACTAACAGGCCCTCAATAAGGATAAATAGGAAATATCATAATGATAAATGGATAATTAATCAGGAAGAGGTACAATTCTAAATATGTATGAACCTGTATCACAGAACTTCAAAATTCATGAAATAAAAATCAACAGAAATAAAAGGAGAAATAGCAAAATATAAAAAATACACAGCTGGAGATTTGTACACAACTCTCTTTAAGTGAAAGAACAAGTGGAAACAAATTTCACTAATGACATAAGATCTGTGCAATGCTATTAATCAACTTGATGTAATTGATACTCATGGGATAGTACAACCAAAACTCAGAATACACATTTTTATTTTCAAGTGCACATAGATTTTTCACCAAGACCAAATTCTGAGCCAAAAGACAACATATTTCATATACTGAATTTTTTCAATTTAAAATTATCTTTATCTCCCCACTTCTTTTCAACATAGTACTGGAAGTCCTAGCTAGAGCAATTACAAAGAGAAAGAATTAAATGGCATGCTAACAGAAAAGGAAGAATTGAAATTGTTTATTTTTGCTGATGACATGATGTCATCATCCATCCTGTATGGATACATTTTACAAACATTTGTATGTGCAGTATAATTCACAGTTAAAAAAAAAAATGTCTAGCCCAGTTTCAAACTTCTGTCTCATATCTAATTTCATAGAGCTGCAAGGCCTAGAGTGGAGACAGGGAATACTCTGCTAGTAGCCTATATTCTTTTTCTTCTCAGTTTTTGTTTCTTCTCTCCTATTGACTACAAGAAGGTTTTGGGGAGAGGGCATGAGAGGAGACTGTCTCTTTAATTAACTGACAGCATTTTGCAGACTTCTTGGTGTTGTCTTAGTTCATTTAGACTGCTATAACACCATACCACGGACCAGTTGAGATGAGGGTGCCAGCATGATCAGGTTCTGATGAGTGCCCTCTTTCAGGTTGCAGACTGTCTTCTTCTTGTGTCCTCACATGGGGGAAGGGGAAAAGGAATTCTCTGAAGTTTCTTTTTTTTTCTTTTTTTTTTGAGACGGAGTCTCTCTGTCACCCAGGCTGCAGTGCAGTGGTGGGATCTTGGCTCAATGCAATCGCCGCCTCTCCCAAGTAGCTGGGATTACAGGTGCCCACCACCAGGCCTGGCTAATTTTTGTATTTTTCTTAGTAGAGACAGGCCTTCACCACATTGGCCAGGCTGGTCTTTTTTTTTTTTTTTTTTTTTTTTTTTTTTTTTTTTGAGACGAAGTCTCGCTATGCCGCCCAGGCTGGAGTGCTGTGGCCGGATCTCAGCTCACTGCAAGCTCCGCCTCCCGGGTTTACGCCATTCTCCTGCCTCAGCCTCCCGAGTAGCTGGGACTACAGGCGCCTGCCACTTCGCCCGGCTAGTTTTTTGTGTTTTTTAGTAGAGACGGGGTTTCACCGTGTTAGCCAGGATGGTCTTGATCTCCTGACCTCATGATCCGCCCGTCTCGGTCTCCCAAAGTGCTGGGATTACAGGCTTGAGCCACCGCGCCCGGCCTCCAGGCTGGTCTTAAACTCCTGACCTCAAGTGATCCACCCACCTCAGCTTCCCAAAGTGTTGGTAGTACAGACATGAGCCACTGCGCCCAGCCTGAGGTTTCTTTTAGAAGGGCACAAGGTTACAATATCAACATATGAATATTAGCAGTTGTTGTTGTTGCTGATTTTCTGACTATCAAACACTGGCTCTCTATGCCCTCTGTGTAATAGACACCCAAATGCTGACTCTTTTTTTTTTTTTTTTTTTTTTTTTTTTTTTTTTTTTGAGACGGAGTCTCGCTTTGCGCCCAGGCTGGAGTGCAGTGGCCGGATCTCAGCTCACTGCAAGCTCCGCCTCCCGGGTTTACGCCATTCTCCTGCCTCAGCCTCCCGAGTAGCTGGGACTACAGGCGCCCGCCACCTCGCCCGGCTAGTTTTTTGTATTTTTAGTAGAGATGGGGTTTCACCGTGTTAGCCAGGATGGTCTCGATCTCCTGACCTCATGATCCGCCCGTCTCGGCCTCCCAAAGTGCTGGGATTACAGGCTTGAGCCACCGCGCCCGGCCAATGCTGACTCTTTTATGGAGTGTACGTACGAGTATTTTTGAGGACTCTTGGGACTTCCCTACTGCACAATTCTCAACCATTTGTATCACCTATTAAAATCTTCACAAAGTAGTTCACTGAAGAACTCGTGCCGGCTTCTGTCATTGATGACCACTTAAACTATACTCAGGTGTTATTCCTGTGTTGAGCTGTAAGAAGTACAGGCTGCTCCACCGCCATCTCTAAGTTCTTCCTTCTTCCTTTAAGTCTCTCTTTATTTTCCTGATCAGATAGGTATAGGGTGGGAAACAAAGTTCATGGGAGGCCATTGTTTTGGACTAGCCTCCTGTACTAGGTCCCAGCCAGACCAGACCAAACCAGAATGGAGTCACCTGTGCTAAGTGCTAATCAAACTGAACTTTGAAATGGGCCAGTTTTTCTGAAAAATGAGATTCCAGTCAACCAGAGTCAACATAATAAGAAAGTCGCCTCTGTTTTAACCTGGAAAGACAGTAACTTCGAAAGGACCAACTCACTTTTTGTTCTGTTTCTGCTTCTTCAGCCCTTTTCTGCCTATAAAGCCAACCTCCTCTGCTCCGCTCATTGGAACACTCATTCTATTTTATAGAGTGAGATGTTACCAGATTCTCAAATTGCAAGTAAAAGTCAATTTGATCTTTAAACTAAATTTGTTGTAGTTTTTTCTTTTGACAAGGGGCATAATAGCAAGCCTGTTGCCTAAGCAATTATCTAGCCAGGGAACAAAACATCTCTTTAGTCTTCTTACATGCATGCATCCTACATTTTATAAATATTTTCTCTTGGAACACCACATTATTTGGTTTCAAGAGGAAAAAAACCCACCTCTTCCCTCCTATTACAAGGAGGCAGAGGAATCACTTTGATGCGCACTCTACCTTCCCTGGTGCTCTCCTTATATACTGGAGTGAAGTAGTAGGGCACGGGTTGATTATGGTGTGGGTGAGTTGGGACACCAATTAGAAAACCTTGCAGTGTGATACCTGGATGCAAGTCTGGGTAGCTTGTTGGTAGCTCATTTTTGAATAAGATATGTAGTGCCTTAGTATTTTTTAAATCTTTTTTTAGCTGTGAGTTCTAGTGGACAATCCCAAGACAACAAGGGAAGTCCTTTTCAATGTCCTATTATGTTAGACTCCCATACTTATTAATTGTGTGTTCCCAAGCAAGTGTCCTAAATCATTCCAAAGAATAGTGTACCTGTCCTTTCACAGTTTTTTTTTTTTTAAAGATTAAATAAGTATGTATACAAAGGGCTTGTTCAGATTAAATGTTCAAGAAAATTTGAGAAAGTACTTTTACATGTGTAGGGGAAATGCCTGATTTCAGTAGAAATTAGCCCAATACAATGAATGGAATGCTCTTTAACTTTTGGGAACTAGATCTTATAAGATTATAAATTTTACCACATAGTCTTAAATTATATAATAAGTAGGAATAATATATGAATCAATGTGAATTAATGGATTGGTAATAGAACTATAATTATCCTTTGATGAAATACATTTCCTTAATTTTATCTTTGGTCTTAAATTTGATTATTCCATGCATTTGGTTAAAGAAGATACTACTGGCCGGGCGCGGTGGCTCAAGCCTGTAATCCCAGCACTTTGGGAGGCCGAGGCGGGCGGATCACAAGGTCAGGAGATCGAGACCACAGTGAAACCCCGTCTCTACTAAAAATACAAAAAATTAGCTGGGCGCGGTGGCGGGCGCCTGTAGTCCCAGCTACTCAGGAGGCTGAGGCAGGAGAATGGCGGGAACCCGGGAGGCGGAGCTTGCAGTGAGCCGAGATCACGCCACTGCACTCCAGCCTGGGCAACAGCGTGAGACTCCGTCTCAAAAAAAAAAAAAAAAAAAAAAGAAAAAAAGAAGATACTACTGTTTGGAATGTGCTTACTTTTTTTAAGCCTAAGAACGTTCATTACTTTGCATTGTTTTCTTCCCCAAACAGCAGGATATTTATATTATACTGGATTACTCACTTGGGAAATAGGTACTGAGATGGCTCATTATTGTATATATTGGTACAAAAGTAGGCCTTATAGGCTATTCAATGACAGTTTGTTTCATTTCATTTCAATAACTTTAAATTGAAAGTTAGCTTGAGAGTTGGGAAAATTAAAGGCGCTTCTTCCTATAAAGTACTTAGCAAGGTGCCTGGCATATAGTAAAGACTCTATAAATGCTAGCTATTATTATGGTGATTATAAAGCTTTCTACACAAGTTTTTTACTATTATCATCATGCCAAATTAAATTATAATAATAAAATGCTAACAGGAGAAAAGTGGAGTTGGACAATGATAATTGAAAACTAGATTTATTCACATGACCTCTCCATTTCGAAAAGCACATATTTTATGTTATTAAAATAGTATTGAATGGGGGATATTGATAATACAATAGTTCTTCTCCAGAATTCTCTCTGGTAACAATAGCTTTGTGGCTAATAACACATCAAAGGGCATTGATAAATCTTTTTTTCTCCTATGCCATGGTAGTAGTTTCTTGGTTTCTGTTTTTCTTTTAAGTAAGCAAAATTGAGGAAATATAAAAATGATGGACTGTGCTATAAATGTTTAAAATACGAAGTGTATATTTGGCTTTTTTTTTTTTTTTTAACATAGGGCTTTTCCTTTGAGTATATAAATCAATCATTTGAGTTTCACATTATTGTTCTTACATGAACTATTCAAAAAATATAATATATAAATCAAATAATTTATTTTTTACAATTTGAGTTTCTTTTTTTTTTTTTTTTTTTTTTTTTGAGACGGAGTCTTGCTCTGTCGCCCAGGCTGGAGTGCAGTGGCCGGATCTCAGCTCACTGCAAGCTCCGCCTCCCGGGTTTACGCCATTCTCCTGCCTCAGCCTCCCGAGTAGCTGGGACTACAGGCGCCCACCACCGCGCCCGGCTAATTTTTTGTATTTTTTAGTAGAGACGGGGTTTCACCGTGTTAGCCAGGATGGTCTGGATCTCCTGACCTCGTGATCCGCCCGTCTCGGCCTCCCAAAGTGCTGGGATTACAGGCTTGAGCCACCGCGCCCGGCCTACAATTTGAGTTTCTTTAAAGTGAATAGCGGACTTAAAGAAAATTGGCAAGCAATCTGAGTTTAGATATTTTTAAAATATTAATAAATTTTCCTTGTATTTGCAATTCTCATCTACACCAAATTCAAAAGCAATGTTTAAAGATGTACTTTTGATAATATTTTTCAAAGCATTCAAGTTAGTTTTTATAGAAAGAACAACTCTGATTTTGCATTCATATCTTATCACTTTACGCAATATTGCCTTAAATTACTTAACACATTAACATGTACAACTGGCATAAATAAGTTTTGGAATAAACTCAACAGACTCTTGGTAAGCATCAAATTCATATGGTGGAAGGAGAAGCATGTGAAGGTAATGAGTACAGCCAACTAGCAGTGAGTATTTAGCCTGCACTGGGCATCAGTTAGAATGCTTTATAGAGGAAATAGAGAACACTTATTATTTTCCCAAGTCAGTTAATTGATAATCTGGTAAGGGAACTTTTGTGTATTGTATTCTAATAAGATGACATTTTAAACTGCCAAAGCGGAGATAATTGATCTCCTTGGTGACCATCTGGAGGTAGTGTAGATCTACATCAACAAGTTTAGAATTTTAAAATTTCTTTTATTTCTTCTTCTTCTTTATTTTTTCTGGAGAGGGAGTCTTGCTCTGTTGCCCAGGCTGGAATGCAGCGGCACGATCTCATCTCACTGCAACCTCCGCCTCCCGGGTTCAAGAAATTCTCCTGCCTCAGCCTCCAGAGTAGCTTGGACAGGTGTGCACCACCATGACCAGCTAATATTTGTATTATTATTATTTTTTAAGTAGAGGTGGAGTTTTGCCATGTTAGTCAGGCTGGTCTTGAACTCCTGGCCTCAAGTGATCCACCCACCTCGGGCCTCCCAAAGTGCTGGGATTACAGGCGTGCACCACAGTGCCTAGCCTATTTTCATTTTTATTGGAATGAAAAAAAATGAACTAAATGCCTTTGAATTAGAAGTGAGCTCCGCCGGGCGCGGTGGCTCACGCCTGTAATCCCAGCACTTTGGGAGGCCGAGGCGGGCGGATCACAAGGTCAGGAGATCGAGACCACGGTGAAACCCCGTCTCTACTAAAAATACAAAAAATTAGCCGGGCGCGGTTGTGGGCGCCTGTAGTCCCAGCTACTCGGGAGGCTGAGGCAGGAAAATGGCGTGAACCCGGGAGGCGGAGCTTGCAGTGAGCCGAGATCGCGCCACTGCACTCCAGCCTGGGCGACAGAGCGAGACTCTGTCTCAAAAAAAAAAAAAAAAAAAAAAGAAGTGAGCTCCGAAGAATCACTAATATATTATTTTCCTCAACGTTTTCTCAAAATGCACCCCCAAGGTGAGTAATTTAAAATGTACCTATAACGTAATTTCAAAGTACGTATTCAAATAACAGGATAGTTTTCGCATAACAAAGAAGTATTAGTTTTGCCCTTGAGAATGTGATACATATTTGGGAGAACTATGATCTGTGGGCTTCATCAGAGTTCCACGGTCATGAGGCTGTGTGCGGTCACTCATGTCTGTAATCCCAGCACTTTGGGAGGCCAAGGCGGGCAGATCACTTGAGGTCAGGAGTTCGAGACCAGCCTGGCAAAAATGGTGAAACCCTGTCTGTACCAAAAACACCCAAAAATTATCTGGGTGTAGCGGCCAGCTCCTGTAGTCCCAGTTACTCATGAGGGTGAGGCAGGAGAATCACTTGAACCTGGGAGAAGGAGGTTACAGTGAGCCAATATCATGCCACTGCATACCAGCCTGGGCAACAGAGCGCAACTCCGTCTACAAAAAAAAGTTCCATGGTTATGTGCATCCGCTCTTGCTGTCTTCCTGTGCCACTGTTTATCCTTAAATGTATATGAAGCCCTTCTTTGTCAAATGTGATTTAGGATTTCAGATGTTCATTGATTTCATCCAAAAAGAATTTGTTTTTTTTTATTTCCTCATTCTCCTTTTATTTGTGGGTGATTTTCAGAAGGTTAAAATAAAAAATTCTATCTTTACATGACCATTTAAAAACCAGATTTCCCAGTCAAATCTTTGCAAGAACAGTTAAATTTAAAGAGATTTAAATAAGCATCTAAAATCAAAGTTACTCCTTTGCATACACAAAGCTTTTATAATGTCGTTTTTTTCCTTCCATTTTCTCTTCTCTTTTTATGGAACTCACATTATATGTGTATTAAATCTCAGCTCATTTTTTTTTTCAATCATCTTTTTTCCCCTGTTTTTCAAGTAGGATAATTTCTTTTTCTTTCTTTTTTTTTTTTTTTTTTTTTTGAGACGTAGTCTTGCTCTGTCGCCCAGGCTGGAGTGCAGTGGCGCGATCTCGGCTCACTGCAAGCTCCGCCTCCCGGGTTCCCGCCATTTTCCTGCCTCAGCCTCCCGAGTAGCTGGGACTACAGGCGCCCGCCATGTTGCCCGGCTAGTTTTTTGTATTTTTAGTAGAGACGGGGTTTCACCGTGTTAGCCAGGATGGTCTCGATCTCCTGACCTCGTGATCCGCCCGTCGGTCCGCCCGTCTCGGCCTCCCAAAGTGCTGGGATTACAGGCTTGAGCCACCGCGCCCGGCCTTCAAGTA
This sequence comes from Macaca mulatta, assembly GCF_049350105.2. Classification (NCBI taxonomy): domain Eukaryota; kingdom Metazoa; phylum Chordata; class Mammalia; order Primates; family Cercopithecidae; genus Macaca; species Macaca mulatta. The sequence continues at coordinate 120,695,139 of NC_133426.1, read as the reverse complement.
GGATAATTTCTATTTATCTATCTTCAAATTCCTTGCCTTTTTTTCCGTTTAATGTTTCCATTTTGCTGTTAAGCTTATTAAACAATTTATTTTATTTAAGATACTTTTTAAAATAGAAGTTCCTCTTTGTTCGTTTTATAGTTTCTATATTTCTGCTAAGATTTCCTTTCATTCGTAACAAGCATATTTTCTTTATATCCCTGATCATAGTTATAAAAGCTGTGTTATAAAATCTTAGGGTTTTATAGTTATTACATAGTTACAAAATCTTGAGGTTGGTTTCCATTAATTTTCCTTTTTTTGAAATTGATAATCTTTTCTCTGATTCTTCATGTTCTGAGTATTTTGAATTGTACCTTGAAGTTGTAAATCTTGTGAAAATTCTGGTTTTTATTTTTATGTTTTCCTAAAGAATGTTCATTAAAAAAAACACTCTTTTAACTTCACTGAACTCGTAATGTGAACAAGGTTTCTCCCGTGGTGGGTAGGCAGCTAAGACCTCAATTTAGTTCTTTTATTTTGGCTTAGCTCCTTGTAGTCTACCTCACCCTTGTATAGTTCAAGGGTCAGCCAGATATTTAGGCAGAGACTATTCATAATATATGAGCATTTCCCTTCCTGGCTTCCTTTTTCCTGTGAATTTTTTCCCTCACTGTCAGTAGCTGTGATTGCCCAGAACTCCTTTCTCTCATTTTTCTTTTTCTTTCTTTTTTTTTTTTTTGAGACGGAGTCTCGCTCTGTCGCCCAGGCTGGAGTGCAGTGGCGCGATCTCGGCTCACTGCAAGCTCTGCTTCCCGGGTTCACGCCATTCTCCTGCCTCAGCCTCCCGAGTAGCTGGGACTACAGGCGCCCGCCACCGCGCCCGACTAATTTTTTGTATTTTTAGTAGAGACGGGGTTTCACCGTGGTCTCGATCTCCTGACCTTGTGATCCGCCCGCCTCGGCCTCCCAAAGTGCTGGGATTACAGGCGTGAGCCACCGCGCCCGGCTTCTCTCATTTTTCAAGCCAGTTAGACCACAGCATTTCTATCAGGGCATTTCCACCAGATTGGGGCCTGGTAAGGCTAAAAGCTATTAAAAGAAAAAGAAATCTCACCTCATACGTTAACTTCCTCACAACTGTCAAATCCACTCCAGCTCCTGCTTGCTTTTAATCATAATCCAATGCCTTAATTTAAAAAAAAAAGTTCAGAATTGGTAGTATTATTTGTACAAGGATTGCTCTGAAAGGAGACACTTGGTCACTACAGGAAGCTGAATCTATTCTCCCTTATGTATATTCATGTTTCACATGAGAAGACAAGTAATCCCGTGAAAACTCAATAATACCAACTTCAGTTGCTCAGTGGGTTTGACCTCAGAAGAAAATGTGGGATGTAGTTTTGCTTCTTCTAGTTGTTAGCTATTTCTCTCCAAGTAGGAAATTATGGGAAGAGAGAGAATCCTATGATTTTTCTTCAAAATAAAGCGGAGAAAGTAAACTATATTTGTGGAAAAAACGAGATGTGAAAATAGATACGGTAGTTTTCTAGAGTAGTAACAACGTATCGCCAAATGTGTTTTGATACAGATAATTCCAAAGGCATTAATGTGGTGAACATTATATATATATATATATATATGTGTGTATATATATATATGGAACTCAAATTGTACGTGTATTAAATCTCTGCTCATTTTTTTCAGATATATATATGCATATATCTCTATGGATGTGTATAAGTGTAGAAAGCTCCACCCCCCACCCCCCCCCCGCCAACACACACACACAAAGAATGTTAAAGAACATATTCTTCACATTCCTAGATGATTCCATTTAAAATGCATGGAATACTCTAATCACTAGTTACCTGTTTCTTTGAGTATCCTACTATATCTTGGTTTAGAAAAATGTGTACTTCAACCTTTAAAAAGTTTTATTTTAATGAGGTTTACTTTACATGGATTACTAGGTGATTGAAAGACATAATTTTTTAATTAAAAATAATTGAAAGACATAATTGCTATCATTTGCTAAACAATAGTAATTATTTCTTAGTGTGATTATGTTTAAGTGTATGTGCTATAACTGAAGAAACAAACATGAAGTGGAACAGGTTTTCTCCAAAATGCTAGTGATACTGACAATCATAAAACTATAATTACATTCTACTTCCTCCTCAGATAATAAATTACTAACAGTTGCTGTAAAGGGCTAGTTCCAGTTTTCTTCAATATTAAGGTGTTTTTTTCTTGCACATTGATTCCCAAATGCTGGAAGTTATTTCATGTGTTAACTTGGGTAGAAGTACAAGAGACGGCTCTAATCACATTTCTTTGATTACTGGCAAATTTAGAAAAATTGCAGGAAGAAGGTAATAGCTTTTTTCTCCTACACTATTATATAGTCATTTATGAGTATTGTCCCATCAAGCTGGGTAATGGTGTTCCATAATAATCAGCAAACCCATTTAGCCAGTTATCTGGGTTCAAAGTCTGAGTCATTTCTGACTCTTCCCTCATTCTCCCAATCAAAATAATTACAATGTCTCATTTTTACTTACCTCATCATGTCCTCCATATCTGTTCTTCCCCTTTGATTATTATTGAAGTTAACCTGGCTCTGATGAATAATGCCTCAAGTGTGTACCACTGCCATAGATTTATCATACTTTTCCTCATTATTGATACCTTCGCTTACAGTCCATCCTGTACACGTCACGACTAATAGTCCTAAATATTGCTAATAGACCTAAAATATTGCTTTTGCTTTTTATGTTAATTACCTGATCATTAATGCTTGATGGTTCACCAGTCTTTAGAGTTTAAACTTCTCGGCCTGGTAGAAAACATCCTTCCAGTTTTGACCATCTGTTTCACCAGTTTAGTCTACTCACTAATCCTCCCAAGCATGGCATGGGCTACATGTTGCCATCAGGAAGGGACAGTGCAGTTTTCTTTTAAGTTTTAGTTGTTTAAGACTCTGTCTTGATGTTTTTTCATAATTCAGTTTAGGTAAGAATCACCTGGTTACATCCCTAAGCTCCATCCACAGAGGTTCCGATTTAGTAGGTCTATTGGTGGCACCTGAGAATCCACAACTTAGCAGTGGCTTCTGATGAAGATGATACATATAGCACAATGAGAAATATTGCTCTACTTATTAAAACCCTACTTATCCTCCAAAGATGTATGTTCTATTTTTTAATATGAAGTATTTTGGATTACTCTAGTCAAGAGAGATCACTGTTGTACTGTGAAGTCACACAGTATTTCTCTGTAACACTCATTCATTCATTCAGCTTTCATTCTTTTTTTTTTTTTTTTTTTTTTTTTTTTGAGACGGAGTCTCGCTCTGTCGCCCAGGCTGGAGTGCAGTGGCGCGATCTCGGCTCACTGCAAGCTCCGCCTCCTGGGTTTACGCCATTCTCCTGCCTCAGCCTCCTGAGTAGCTGGGACTACAGGCGCCCGCCACCGCGCCCGGCTAATTTTTTGTATTTTTAGTAGAGACGTGGTTTCACCGTGGTCTCGATCTCCTGACCTTGTGATCCGCCCGCCTCGGCCTCCCAAAGTGCTGGGATTACAGGCGTGAGCCACCGCGCCCGGCCTCATTCAGCTTTCAAAGAGGACTACTAACCTTTTTGGAATAGCTATTCCATCTCTTCTATCCCCTTAACCTACTTTATTTTCCTCCATAGCATTTATTCCTGCTTGATATTACAGTATATCTATTAAATTTGTAAACCAAAAAGGGTCTGAGACAGATCTCAATCAACTTGGTGGTTTATTTTGCCAACGTTCTGGACGTGCCTAAGTAAAATCTGTAGCCCAGTGCTTTCTCCAAAGGGGGTTTGAGAACTTCATTATTGAAAGGGGAGAGTGGGCAGGAGGGAAAAGAGGAGTAGTCCATTATGCATTTATCTCACTCTTAGTAAATCTGCATTTTACATAAGATAAAGTAAACATAAGGAAGAGGAAGTCAAATGTGCATTTTTCTTAGGGTGCATGGAGGGATGATTGCCAGTCTTGTTTTTGTGTCACACCTGTGAAGACAAGTTGTTAATTTGTACTGTCAGGTTGATATTCAATATAACTCTGCTTTAGGGTAAAGATTTTGGGGCCCACGGGAATTTCCTTGTGAGCAATTTGTAAAGGAGGCCATCTGGGAGATAATGTGGCCTTCTATTGTTGCAGCTATCTGTTTGCGAACAAAAGAAAGGCAGTTTTTGCGTGAGTCATCTCCCAAGCTTAACTTTTCCCTTTGGCATAGTGAGTTTTTATTTTCTTTTCATAGTTTCTTTTCTTATTACCTCTTTTCCCTACATGAAAATAAACTTAATGAAGGTAGAGGCATTGTGTTGTTTTCTTTCATTGTATTATCAGAGCTTAGAAAAGCATAGTGGATGCTCAATAAATATTGTTTAACACATGAATTTGACACTCAGCACATAGGCGTTTATTGTTAATTGGCTTTTCATGAATGTTTCTGATGCAAAAATATAGAATGCTCTTTAGGGTAAGATCTCTCTTACACTTCTCTCTATTATACTTTGTAGCACCCAATCCATTGGTTTGCACGATAAGCACACAATGCAGATTTGTTGATATATGTTTTTCTGTTGACATGAATCTGAAAATAACATGAATTGATAACTGATTTAAGTTTCATTTTTAAGTAAAAGTGTGGAAAGCAGAATAATGGCCCCTGAAAGATGTATGTGTCCTACTCCTCCGAACCTGTTAATATACATTACTTTGCATGGCAAAAGGGATTTTACATCTGTGATTCAGGTTAAGAAGCTTGTAATGGGAAGATTATTCTGGATTATCCAGGTAAATCCCATCTAATTTCATGAGTCTTTTTTTTTTTTTTTTTTTTGAGACGGAGTCTCGCTCTGTCGCCCAGGTTGGAGTGCAGTGGCCGGATCTCAGCTCACTGCAAGCTCCACCTCCCAGGTTTACACCATTCTCCTGCCTCAGCCTCCCGAGTAGCTGGGACTACAGGCGCCCGCCACCTCGCCCGGCTAGTTTTTTGTATTTTTAGTAGAGACGGGGTTTCACCGTGTTAGCCAGGATGGTCTCGATCTCCTGACCTCGTGATCCGCCCGTCTCGGCCTCCCAAAGTGCTGGGATTACAGGCTTGAGCCACCGCGCCCGGCCTCATGAGTCTTTTAAAGCAGAGAACCTTTTCCAGCTGCAGAGAACCAAAGATGGTAGTGTGAGAAGTAAGTTTGATGTTGCTGGTTTTGAAGGTGGAGGAGGTGGGCCATGAACCAAGGAATGTAGATGGCTTCTAGAAGCCAGAGAAGGCAAGAAAATGGATTCTTTCCTATAGCCTTCAGGAAGGAATGCACCCCTGATGATGCCTTGATTTTAGCCCAATGAGTTGTGTTTATGACCTACAGAGATGTATAATACATTGTGCTATTTTAAGTCACTGGCTTTGTGATATGTTTTGGTAGCAATAGAAAACAGGTATAAACAATAACAACAGCAAAAAAAGTCTTTCAACCTTATTCTTCTGTCCATATGAGAAATGAAGCAGATTCCTGAAGGGCTGGGGGCATTTTCCATATATATTCAATTATAAGATAATTTTGAATGTAAGAAATGTTTCTACTTTCTTAAGGAGAATGTTTTTCAAGAGTATATGGCTGACCTGAATATAGAAAATCGTGTAAATGGCAATTAAATAAGATGATGTCTCCCTATTTATTTTGCAAATATTGATTAAATTAATTACAAATATATATTTACAAAATTCATGAATGTTTCTGATGATCCAACAATACAGTATGCCCTTTGGGGTAAGTTGCCTTTCACACTTCTCTCTATTATCCTTTATAGCACCCAATTCATTGGTTTGCACAATAAACACCCAATGCAGATTTAGGTATAATATAATGTTATATCGTTAGCATGTTTTATAAAACAATTTTATTCACATTTTACGTTGAATTTAACATCTGTTGTTATCATCACTGAAGATTTGTTTCTGGAGAGATCTGACAGTTTTCTAGAACACAACATAATCACTTCTATCTAGGATATTTTAAAGAAAGCACTTTTTGAATCTGCATATGATGCTATCACTCAAAATTTTATCCCAAGTTACAAGTATATATCTGTTATTCATGATAAAATCCCTAATAAAACCACTTATCATATATTTGTTTCTAAAGTAGTCTTGAAAAGGCTTGTTTATACTTGGTATCCAAAATTCGTAATTGTGAGGTCATCTCCTCTCTTCACAGATGATAATTTAAAAATTAGTGTTGATTTTTTTGTCTTCCTTTTTTTCTTATAAATTCTGGCTGATAATTTCTATTAACATACAAAACTAACATTGATTAAGGTCATTTCAGATTTATGTATTTTTTCCAAGTAGTTGTTCAAAATAAAGTAATTAAAGAAAATGTGGCACATATACACCATGGAATACTATGCAGCCATAAAAAAGGATGAGTTCATGTCCTTGAACATGACATGGGTTGTTCAAGCAGGGACATGGATGAAGCTGGAAACTATCATTCTCAGTAAACTAACACAAGAACAGAAAACCAAACACTGCATGTTCTCACTCACGAGTGGGAGTTGAACAATGAGAACACATGGACACAGGGAGTGGAACATCACACGCTGGGGCCTGTCAGGGGGTGGAGGGCGAGGGGAAATATAGCATTAGGAGAAATACCTAATGTAGATGATGGGTTGATGGGTGCAGCAAACCACCATGGCACGTGTGTACCTATGTAACAAACCTGCACGTTCTGCACATGTACCCCAGAACTTAAAGTATAATAATAATAACAAAAAGAAAGTAATTAAGAAAGGTTCTCTACTATAAGAAAAACTTCATGTTTCATTTTCTTTATGAGACAAAACATTGGGCTAAAATTTCAGCTTATATTCAGAAAGATGAACGCTTTTATTCCACTTACTTGGTTTCCTTTCTTTTTCATAGGCGTGAAAGTTCACAGGAGACATCCTATTTGTAATCCATTATTGCAAATGGATTTGCAAAAAAAAAATCTCAAAAAAAAAAAAAATCAGATTTCCATGTTTCAGCAGCAAGTCATTAGTTGAATGAGAATCCATGTAAGTCATCATGTATATATATAGTTGTATATTTCTTTTCTTTTTTTTTTTTTTTTGAGACGGAGTCTCGCTCTGTCGCCCAGGCTGGAGTGCAGTGGCCGGATCTCAGCTCACTGCAAGCTCCGCCTCCCGGGTTCACGCCATTCTCCTGCCTCAGCCTCCTGAGCAGCTGGGACTACAGGCGCCCGCCACCTCGCCCGGCTAGTTTTTTTTTTTTTTTTTTTGTATTTTTTAGTAGAGACGGGGTTTCACCGGGTTAGCAAGGATGGTTTCGATCTCCTGACCTCGTGATCCGCCCGTCTTGGCCTCCCAAAGTGCTGGGATTACAGGCTTGAGCAACCGCGCCCGGCCAAATTGTATATTTCTGAAGGATAAATTCTTAGAGGTAGAACTGCCATGTGAAAGGAAACAACCCTTCCAAATGTAAAAACTATTGCTAAAATGACCTACAAATATATAAATAAATATATGTTACCATTTGATATGGTTTGTCTGTGTCCCCACTCAAAATCTCATCTTCAGTTGTAATCCCCATAACCCACACATGTCAAAGGTGGGGGCAGGTGGAGGTAATGGGATCATGGGGGGTGTTTCCCACATGCTATTTTCATGATAATGAGAGAGTCTCATGAGATCTGTTGGTTTTATAAGCATATAGCATTTCCTCTGCTTGCACTCACTTCATCCTGCTGCCCTGTGAAGAAGGTGCCTGCTTCTCCTTTGCCTTCCACCATAATTGTAAGTTTAATTGCAAGTTTCCTGAGGCCTCCCCAGCAATGTGGAGCCTCTTTTCTTTATGAATTACCCAGTTTCGGATATTTTTTCATAGCAGTGTGAGAATGGACTAATACACCATGCATAGTGCCATGAAAATGTGCTTCTTATATCTCTGATGGAACAGAGTGTAACTGACCTGCAGCCCAATCGTACCACTTAGAAATCTATCACTGCACTTGTGCTGTGCACAGACCTCTTTTCCTAAGGGTTGCTTCTAGTCAGTAAACAATTGAACACAGCAGAGATTTTAAGACAGGTCCATTCCTAAGACATGCAGGGCTGCTCTGATGGGAGATTTTGGCTCAAGGACTCTCCAACGACCTTTCAGAAGTCTCTTAAACCACAGTGCAGTGTAGAATGCTTTCTCTCCCAACCTTTATTTAATTCTTCCTTCTTTACCCTTCTTTTTCATCCAGAGCCAGTCCTGCATTGTGGTTTGGCAGTTCTCCCAGATTCCTTCAGCTCTTTCCCCATTTTCTATCACAGGTATTTCTCTCAATAAATTTCTTATATGAATAATCGTATCTTGGTCTCTGATTCTTGGAGGACCTTGGCTAACAGTGTATAAAAATATCTATATAATTACATCATCAAATTTTAATATTTTTCAATTTGGTTGAAGTTAATATTTCATTTAAATAATTGTGTATGGTTAATTACATAGTTTAGCATCTTTTGCATACTTATTAGCCATATGTGTTTTATTTTCTGAAGATTTTGTGTTCATGAAATTTACTGCTTTTTTTCTTTAAAACCTTCTTGTTGGTATTTTTGTCTTTTTTTTTTTTTTTTGAAGTACAGTCTTGGTCTGTTGCCCAGGATGGAGTGCAGTGACATGATCTTGGCTGACTGCAACCTCCACCTCCCGAGTTCAAGTGATTCTCTTGCCTTCACCTCCTGAGTAGCTGCGATTACAGACGCATGCCACCATGCCTGGCTAACTTTTGTGTTTTTAGTAGAGACGGGGTTTCAACCTGTTGGCCAGGCTGGTCTCCAACTCCTGACCTCAGGTGATCCGCCCACCCTGGCCTCCCAAAGTGCTGGGATTACAGGCGTGAGCCACCCCGTTCCCCTACCCCGGCTTCCGACCCACCCCCTGACCTACCCCCACCGCAGCCTGCTTGCTGTTTTTTTATTGATTTGCAGAATCATTTATCAATAATGAAAGTAATACTATAGCTAATATTAATTAAGGATTTACTATGGGCAAATCATTGTAACAAGTCTTTAATGTAAATTATGAACCTCCAAAAATCCTGTGAGGTAAATACTATTATTTTGCTAATTTTACAAATGTGGCGATAAGGAGAAAGAGGATGCATAACTGCACTAAGGTCATATATGGCTTATGTGGCAAAGATAGGATACATACCTATCTTTTCTGACTTAATTCAAGACCAATGTTCTATAGTACAATTCCACTACACTATACTTCTCCTACTAGACCAAAATCTTTTGTGCTTCCTCTATATTGCAAAATATTTTCTTGCTTCTTATTTATTTAGCTTTGTTTACAGTGTCTTTTACCAAACGTGAATTTTTATAAACTATGTAATCAAGTCTGATATTAATGTTTTCATAAAAATTCCTATGATTTGTTTCATGATTAACAAAGCCTTCATCACTAAATGGTGATTAAATATTGTTTCATATTTTCATAGAATACTTTCAATGTTTTATTTGTTATGTTTAAGTCTTTAATCCATAAAGGTTTGGGGAAAAATTGCATCTCTATCTCTAGCCTTTATCTTACACAAACACACACACACACACACCCTTCTACAGTTGTATAAAACCAGGACTTAAAAATAAAAGTAATTCACCCATATTGTGGTGAGGATTACATGGCTCTAAGCATTTGTGAAAGTTTATAGAACTGCATACCAAAAAGAATGTCTTATTGTACATACATTTTAAAAAACAAATTTAAATAATATAAGAAATAATTTGAGAATAACACAGTAAACATCATGTTAGCGAAAACTATATTAGAAAGAATAGAGCAGTTAAATTAATTATAAAACCAATTAGGTAATTACAGTTAACACTTCACAAACTCTGGAGATGTGAATTGAAATTCTACCATTAATCCTTTCGTAGTAGAGTCACTAATCTTTTTTTTTTTTTTTTTTTTTTTTTTTTTTTGAGACGGAGTCTCGCTCTGTCACCCAGGCTGGAGTGCAGTGGCCGGATGTCAGCTCACTGCAAGCTCCGCCTCCCGGGTTCACGCCATTCTCCTGCCTCAGCCTCCCGAGTAGCTGGGACTACAGGCGCCTGCCACCTCGCCCGGCTAAGTTTTTGTATTTTTAGTAGAGACGGGGTTTCACTGTGTTAGCCAGGATGGTCTCGATCTCCTGACCTCGTGATCCGCCCGTCTCGGCCTCCCAAAGTGCTGGGATTACAGGCTTGAGCCACCGCGCCCGGCCGAGTCACTAATCTTTTACTAAAGAGGGGAAGGTTATTGTTTCAGGGTGTTTCTTCTAAGTCTTGATCTCTCTCATTTGTTGATCAGAGCAACTAAGCTGACCATTTTTTTCCTGCATATCCCTTTCAACTGTGTTATAGAGATTTACCACTGTGTTGTATTAGCAGCCTCTATATCTACCTTTCATTATTACTACCAGTGCCGACTGCTGCTTCTGCAGTCTTTTATAATCTCCTTTTAATACTTAAGTATCTTTTCCTTCTACTCATGCTAATACTAATTCTTGCCCTATTGCTGATTCAAAACCCTTTTCTCCTTATTCGTTCAGACTGCCTTCTCTCAATATTATATGCCCAGGCTGTTTTTATCTCCATTCCATTTATTCATAATTCTAAAATGTGGTACAGCTAATCTTTGAAGCCAGATATACATTAAAATAGAAAAATCTGGAGTGTATCTGTCATATATCCGACTAGGACTGCAATGAAAGGGAACCAGTAAATATACTCACAGCAACATGGATGAATCTCAAGCATATTATGTTAGGCAAAAGAAACTAGACACAAAAATATGCCCTCTACTGTTTCCTTTACATGATGTTCTAGAAGAAGCAACACTAACCAAGTAAGAAAATGTTCTGAGAAAAGACAGAGATGTCTCACCACAATAGTAACATTAAGGTAATTCATGCCTTTCTTAGTCTGACATTCAAAGCATTCTGCAGTTTTCTTGAGGGTACGGTTTATATTGTAGGAATCACTGGCTTCCAAGTTCTCGACACATAGTAAACATGCAATAATTATTATTTTTATTAACAAATAATTAAGGCTTATTAGAATCTCACCCCTACCATTCTTCTAGCCTTATTTCTCACTATCCACAAGAAAAATAAAAATGACTTCCAGTTATATTGTCATGCTCAACCTCCCACAAATATCCTTTAAGTTTTTAAGTGTTTTCTTGCTCACAACATTTCTTCTTCCAATGCTGTACATTCACCTATCCTTAATTTTGCTCATAGCAATCATACTAACCCTTTAAAGCCCATCTCAAATAGCACCACATCCCAATGCAGAGTATCTTAATTATCTAAACAAAACCAATATCTACCTCCCCCACAATCACCTAGCTACTCATTTTTATGTGTCTTATGGTATTGAGTACATGCTATTTGAAATTCAGTTACCTGTGAGCCACATTCTATATCATAAACATAGATGGCAGGACTTAGAGCTTATTTATTTCACAACTCTATCAGTACACAAAGCCTTACACAATGTCTTGTCAGTTAAAGCTAGTAAATATTTGCTGATTTATTTCAAAGTTTTGTTGATTATTAGTATGGGCCAGGTATCATGCAAGACACTGCAAATATATTATGGAATAAAACACGAAAATACCCCAGTTCTCTTTTTTTTTTTTGTTTCTTTTTTTTTTTTAATGAGAGAAAAGCAATAATACAGAGAATAAAAGTCAAACAGTGCTTATTCTTTATGATCCTTGTCAACTATGAATACAAAACACAAGTTAATGTCTTAATAAGTTATCTTATAACTGTCTAGACACTTGTTTTGGATACCACCTAGTACACTTTTTGGGAGTTGAATGGCAGTACAATATAGTAGTTGAAGCATGAATTCAGGAGACAGGTTGCCTTGGGTTCAAATCCCAGTTCCATTACTTAATTGCTTATCTCTCTTTGTCTTTGTTTTCGTATCTACAACATGAGAATAATGGTAGCAGCTTCTTCATAAGATTGTATGATTATTAAATTAGTTGAGTATGCAAAGCACTTAGAACAATGTCTGGCACATAGAGAGTTTCATATACTGGTTAACTAATACAGTTGACCCTTGACTAATGCAGGGGTTAGGGACACCAAACTCCATGCAGTAGAAAATTTGTGTGCAACTTTTGACTTCCCTAAATCTTTTTTATTTATTTTATTTTATTTTTTTATTATACTTTAAGTTCTAGGGTACATGTGCATAACGTGCAGGTTTGTTACATATGTATACTTGTGCCATGTTGGTGTGCTGCACCCATCAACTCGTCAGCACCCATCTACTCATCATTTACATCAGGTATAACTCCCAGTGCAATCCCTCCCCCCTCCCCCCTCCCCATGGTAGGCCCCGGTGTGTGATGTTCCCCTTCCCGAGTCCAAGTGATCTCATTGTTCAGTTCCCACCTATGAGTGAGAACATGCGGTGTTTGGTTTTTTGTTCTTGTGATAGTTTGCTAAGAATGATGGTTTCCAGCTGCATCCATGTCCCTACAAAGGACACAAACTCATCGTTTTTTATGGCTGCATAGTATTCCATGGTGTATATGTGCCACATTTTCTTAATCCAGTCTGTCACTGATGGACATTTGGGTTGGTTCCACGTCTTTGCTATTGTGAATAGTGCTGCAATAAACATACGTGTGCATGTGTCTTTATAGCAGCATGATTTATAATCCTTTGGGTATATACCCAGTAATGGGATGGCTGGGTCATATGGTACATCTAGTTCTAGATCCTTGAGGAATCGCCATACTGTTTTCCATAATGGTTGAACTAGTTTACAATCCCACCAACAGTGTAAAAGTGTTCCTATTTCTCCACATCCTCTCCAGCACCTGTTGTTTCCTGACTTTTTAATGATCGCCATTCTAACTGGTGTGAGATGGTATCTAATTGTGGTTTTGATTTGCATTTCTCTCATGGCCAGTGATGATGAACATTTTTTCATGTGTCTATTGGCTGTATGAATGTCTTCTTTTGAGAAATGTCTGTTCATATCCTTTGCCCACTTTTTGATGGGGTTGTTTGTTTTTTTCTTGTAAATTTGTTTGAGTTCTTTGTAGGTTCTGGATATTAGCCCTTTGTCAGATGAGTAGATTGCAAAAATTTTCTCCCATTCTGTAGGTTGTCTGTTCACTCTGATGGTAGTTTCTTTTGCTGTGCAGAAGCTCTTTAGTTTAATGAGATCCCATTTGTCAATTTTGGCTTTTGCTGCCGTTGCTTTTGGTGTTTTAGACATGAAGTCTTTGCCCATGCCTATGTCCTGAATGGTACTACCTAGGATTTTTTTTTTGAGGCGGAGTCTCGCTCTGTCACCCAGGCTAGAGTGCAGTGGCCGGATCTCGGCTCACTGCAAGCTCCGCCTCCCGGGTTCACGCCATTCTCCTGCCTCAGCCTCCCGAGTAGCTGGGACTACAGGAGCCCGCCACCTCGCCTGGCTAGTTTTTTGTATATTTTTTAGTAGAGACGGGGTTTCACTGTGTTAGCCAGGATGGTCTCGATCTCCTGACCTCATGATCCGCCCATCTCGGCCTCCCAAAGTGCTGGGATTACAGGCTTGAGCCACTGCGCCCGGCCTACCTAGGTTTTCTTCTAGGATTTTTATGGTATTAGGTCTAACATTTAAGTCTCTAATCCATCTTGAATTAATTTTCGTATAAGGAGTAAGGAAAGGATCCAGTTTCAGCTTTCTACTTATGGCTAGCCAATTTTCCCAGCACCATTTATTAAATAGGGAATCCTTTCCCCATTTCTTGTCTCTCTCAGGTTTGTCAAAGATCAGATGGCTGTAGATGTGTGGTATTATTTCTGAGGACTCTGTTCTGTTCCATGGGTCTGTATCTCTGTTTTGGTACCAGTACCATGCTGTTTTGGTTACTGTAGCCTTGTAGTATAGTTTGAAGTCAGGTATTGTGATGCCTCCAGCTTTGTTCTTTTGACTTAGGATTGTCTTGGCGATGCGGGCTCTTTTTTGGTTCCATATGAACTTTAAAGCAGTTTTTTCCAATTCTGTGAAGAAACTCATTGGTAGCTTGATGGGGATGGCATTGAATCTATAAATTACCTTGGGCAGTATGGCCATTTTCACAATATTGATTCTTCCTATCCATGAGCATGGTTATGTTCTTCCATTTGTTTGTGTCGTCTTTTATTTCACTGAGCAGTGGTTTGTAGTTCTCCTTGAAGAGGTCCTTTACATCCCTTGGAAGTTGGATTCCTAGGTATTTTATTCTCTTTGAAGCTATTGTGAATGGAAGTTCATTCATGATTTGGCTCTCTGTTTGTCTGTTACTGCTGTATAAGAATGCTTGGATTTTTGCACATTAATTTTGTATCCTGAGACTTTGTTGAAGTTTCTTATCAGCTTAAGGAGATTTTGGGCTGAGACAATGGGGTTTTTTAAATATACAATCATGTCATCTGCAAACAGATGCCTCAGCCTCCAGAGTAGCTGGGACTACAGGCGCTCGCCACCATGCCTAGCTGATTATTTATTTATTTATTTATTTATTTTTGTATTTTTTGTAGAGATGGGGTTTCACCATGTTGGCCAGGCTGGTCTCGAACTCTTGACTTCAAATGATCTGCCTGCCTCTGCCTCCCAAAGTGCTAGGATTACAGGCATGAGCCACCACACCCAGCCTTCAACTGATTTTCAACTGATTTTTTAGCAAGTTGCCAAGACCATTCAGTTGGGGGAATAGTCTCTTCAACAAATAGTGATGGAGCAACTAGATACACACATGCCAAAAGTACTTGGACACCTACCTCACACCATACACCAAATTTAACTCAAAATGAATCAAAGACCTAAATGAAAGAGCTAAAGTGATAAAATTCTTAGAAGAAAACCGGCATAAACTACGTGAACTTAGGCTACGTGGTTCCTTATTAGATATGACACCAAAAGCACAAGCAATCACAGAAATAAATTTAATTAAAAATTTAAAACTTTTATTTTTCAAAGAATCCAATCCAAAAAAGTAAAAAGATAACCCACAGAAAAGGAGAAAACATTTGCAAATCATATACCCCTTAAAGGTGTAGTATAGGCCGGGCGTGGTGGCTCAAGCCTGTAATCCCAGCACTTTGGGAGGCCGAGACGGGCGGATCACGAGGTCAGGAGATCGAGACCATCCTGGCTAACACAGTGAAACCCCGTCTCTACTAAAAATACAAAAACTTAGCCGGGCGAGGTGGCAGGCGCCTGTAGTCCCAGCTACTCGGGAGGCTGAGGCAGGAGAATGGCGTGAACCTGGTTGGTGGAACTTGCAGTGAGCTGAGATCCGGCCACTGCACTCCAGCCTGGGTGACAGAGCGAGACTCCGTCTCAAAAAAAAAAAAAAGAAAAAAAAAAAGAAAAAAAAAAAAGGTGTAGTATACAGAATATATAAAGAACACCATAAACTCAACAAAAATAGACAAAAACCAATTTAAAGAGGAGCAAAATAATAATAATACAGATGAGCAAAAGGATGGGATAGACATTTATCCGAAGAATATATACAAATGGCCAGTAAACACACGAAAATATGTTTAACATCATTAATCATTAGGGAAATGCTTATCAGAACCATGAAGAGACATTGCATCACACTCACTAGGACAGTTTTAATGAAAAAGACAGACAATTAAAAGTAGCTTAGAGAATGTAGTGCCATTGGGACCCTCATACACTTATGGTGGGGATGTAAAATAGTGCAGCTGCTTTGGTAATGTGTCTGGCAATTCCTGAAACAAGTTTAAACACAGA
This sequence comes from Macaca mulatta, assembly GCF_049350105.2. NCBI lineage: Eukaryota > Metazoa > Chordata > Mammalia > Primates > Cercopithecidae > Macaca > Macaca mulatta. Next base: position 120,679,320 of record NC_133426.1, on the reverse strand, counting down.
CTTAACTTATGACCCAATAATTCCCCTCCTATGCATACTTCCAAGAAAAATTAAACATATGTCCATGCAGAAACATGCATAGAGATGGGCACAACGGCATTATTCATAATAACCAAAAGGTTGAAGGAACCAAATTGTCCATCAAGTGATGGATAATAAACAAAACGTGTTGTATCTTTTTAGTAGAATATTATTCAGCTACAAAAATAGATGCATTTCTGCTACATGCTGCAACATGAAAGCATTATAGCCAGACACAATAGTCTATGTATCATATGATTTCATATGAAGTGTCCAGAATAGACAAATCAATAGAGACAGAAAGTGGATTAGTGACTTCCTAGAAATGAGGAGAGGGAGGATTCTGGATTGACTCCTAATGGATACAGGGTTTCTTTTCAAGGTGATGGGAGTTTTCCTTAATTAGATAGTGGTTGTCTAACTTTGCAAATATGATAAAATCCACTTTATAGTATACCATAAAGGGGTACATTTTTTTTGTTATGTGACTTGTACCTCATTAAAAAATTAAATAGGATGGACAGAGTAAACCTCTTTGATAAAGTGGGATGTTAGCAAATATTGAAGAAAGTAAGGAGGGACCCATTTAGAAGGGAGAGCTGATCAAAAGCCCTGAGTTGGGAGTATGCATAGAATATTCAAGAAATAGTTTGAAAGCCAGTGTGGATGGAACAGAATTCATAAGAAGAGTAGAAAAAAAATATTAGAAAGGTTGATGGGGTCAAGTTTTGGATATTCTTCTAGGCTTTGTATGAACTTTGTGTTTTATTTTGAATGAAATAGGGAACCCTTGAAGGTTACACAAAGAACAATAACGTATTAAGACTAATACTTAATTTGGTGAGTCTGTGAATGAAAATTTTTAGTATGAATTATTATTTACAGAGTAAATTTCCCAAATTGTAAGTGAATAGTTTGATGTGTTTTGACAAATGCTGACACCTCTATAACTCACACCTATCAAGACCAAGACCATTTCCAACATGCCAGTAAGTCCTCTCATTCCCTTTCCCAATCAATCCCTCCACACATTTAATGTTGCCTATTCTAGAACTTCATGGGAATGGAACATTATGGTATAAAATGTTTATGTGTGACTTCTTTTGTGCAATATAAAGTTTTTGAGATTTGTACATATTTTATGTATATTTTTAGATAACCCCTTTTTATTGTTCAGTAGTATTGCATTGCATGAATATGTCACAATTTGGTTATTTTCTTCAAATGGAAATTCAGGTTCTTTCTATTTTTTTGGCTATTGTAAATAAACTTACTATGAACATTCATGCACACTTCTTTGTGTGAACATGTGTTTTCATTTTTCTTGGGTAAATACTTAGAAGTTGAATTGTTCTGATTCTGTAACCCCTGCCTATGGGCCCAAGGAGCTGCCTTCAGAGGCATTCTTTCTTCACTGTTCTGTCACTGTACCTTTCAGGCCAAGCTGTGTGTGTTGCTGCTGATTCTTAAAAACTTTGTGGGTGTTCTGTATATGTTACAGATAGTCACACCATTAAACAAGAGAATCCCTCTCATACCTTTCCCAGATAATTTCATCCCTAGTCTGCTGAGATTGTTGAGTAGATTCATGTGTCATAAGCTTCAGCTCTACAAAGAGCCCTCTGTGTGAGAGAATACTTCAGACTTAAGATTTCTTCAAGGCATTAACCAGTGGTTATCTAGCCACATCCTTGGCTTTCTCTTCAGAGCATCCTTTATTAACTGTGAATCTTGTAATTTTAGCAAGTCTTACAATCTGAATAGGCTAAGATTTTTCCAAATCAAGTTCTGGTTTTTGTTGCTATTGTTAACAGTTCTTCCCTCAATTTATCTATTTCCTCTCACTTTTTACTACAAGCAGCAAGAAAAATCCAGGATGTACCTTTAATATTTTGCTTGGAAATCTCAGCTAAACATCTAAGTTCATCACTTACAAGTTCTGCTTTGCACACAACTATAAGACACAATTCAGCTAAGTTTTATGTCAGTATATAATGAAGGTCATCCTTCCTCTGGTTTCAATAATATGGTTCTCATTTCCTTCTGTGTCCTCACTGTAAGTGCCTTTAATGTTCACATTTCTACCAGCATTCTGTTTATGATGACATGCAGAATATGTATTCTCTAATATGATACAGATTTCCTCTACTATTTTTCTCACTTCCTCTTGAGTCCTCACTGGCAGCATCTTTAACATCCTCATTTCTATCAACAGTCTGCTCAAGGCATGTACATTTTTTCTATCATGTTATTAACAGTTTTCCAGCCTCCACCCATTAGTCAATACCAGAGTCAATTTCACATTTTTAACATTTGCTACAGCAGCATCTCATTTCCTGGTACCAAAATCTCTTATTAATTTCCTATGACATTTGTAACAGATTACCATAAACTGGGTGGATGATATGGTTTGGATTTGTGTCCTCACCCAAAGCTTACGTGGAGTTGTAATTCTTAATGTTGGAGGGGGGGTCTAGTGGGAGGTGATTGGATCATGGGATGGACTTCCCCCTTGCTGTTCTCATGATAGTGACTGAGTTCTCACGAGATCTGGTTGTTTAAAACTGTGTGGCACTTCTCCCTTCGCTTTTTCTCTCTCCTCCTCCGCCAGGTGAAAATGTGCCTACTTCCCCTTCACTTTCTACCATGATTGGAAGTTCCCTGAGGCCTCCCCAGCCATGGTTCCTGTACAGCCTGCAGAACTGTGAGTCAATTAAACCCCTTCTCTTCATAAATTACCTAGTCTCACGTAGTGCCTTATAGCAATGCAAGAACGGACTAATACAGTGGATCATTTAAGAATAAACACAAATTTATCCTCTCACAGTTATGGAAGCCAGAAGTCCAAAATCCAAAATCAAGGTGTCAGCAGAGCCATGCTCTCTCTGGAAAAAATCTATTCCTTGTCTCTTCCAGCTTCTGGTGGCTCACAGTATTCCTTTGCTTGTGGACATATTACTACAATCTCTGCCTCAATCTTTACATCACCTTCTCTTTTACATGAACAGAGTCTTACTCTACATCTATATTATAAGGACACTTGTATTGACATTCAGGTCCCACCTCAACAATCTGGGATAATTGCCTCATCTCAAGATTCTTAATCATATCTACAAAGACCCATGCTTCAAATAAGATAACATTTACATGTTTCAGGAATTAGGAGCCTGATTTCTTGGAGACCACCATTTATCCCACTACACACTAAAAGAATCAGCTTTAATTAAAGATAAATTATAAAGCAAACTCTTGGATCTATAATCACACTCTGTTGTAAATACCTGTCTCTACACTGATAAGCTGAAAGATACAAATTATTGATAACACAAGGATATACATTTAAAAATCACTTACTGACCACTGAAATTGAGAAAAAATTAAAATAAAATTGAACACATCTTTTCTGTGTTCTTTATTTTATGTAACAAGTTTCTCTTGACTGCTTTAGCATTCAATATAACTCTCTTGCTGTCAAGCTTGTTTTGCTACAGTTTTTGTCTATCTATACAAAATGTAAATACCTATGTTTTCATGAAAATAAGACTAGTAAAAGATGTTTTAGGTAATTTTGAAATGCTATAAAATAGAAGTAAAATAGTAGAAAATAGTAATAGTTTATAAATTGTGCCTATTCATTATTTTACATATATAATTTCAGTCTGGTTCTTTTTCATTTCTTCTTTTCCAGTTTCAATTGATATTTTGTTGTTGCATCATATTCTAGAAAAGTTCAATGTAACTTACGATTTTTGAAATAGTTGTTAAAATTGCTATCTCTCCCTGCTATCTGTAGCTGTTCATATAAAGCTTGAATTAAATAAAAAAGAGCTTATGACAGTTTCTAGACCTGAATTTAAAGAGGAGACTTTGTTAAATTTTGACACATACAAATTCAGAATTCAGGGATCTTGTGCTAGTGCCAGGATACTTACTAGCGGTGTCTCAGGTCATTGCCATCATCTTACTACTCTGAATAACAGACATCAGAGCTTTACTCAAGGTCTATTTGATAGAAAGGTATCATCAGTCAGGAACCAGGAGAGCTATAAAAATTGCAGAGCAGAGAAGGAAAGTGTTGTGCAGGGCAGGAAATGACTGTTCAGGGCAGGGTAGGGCACATTAGAAAATGTAGGGGTAGGTTCAAGCCCAACAGAGTAAGAAGGGTTTGAAAAAGTCCAGAAGGGATTGAATAGTACCTTTTGGTAAAGGAGGATAAGGCAGGGCATGGCAGAGATACCCAGAGCAAGGAAGAACTGAACAAGACAAGGCCGGGCAAAACAGGGCATGGTCTGACATGGTATGTCAGGGTGTGCTAGGACAAGGAAGCTGGGGCATGGCAGAGAACTGGTCACGAGAAAGTTGAAAAGTAAAATCTGTACAGTGTTGGAAGGGGTAGAGAAGAATGAATCCATTATAAATGTAAGTGTAAAGTGATTTAGGGCAGGGCACTCTTGTAGAGGCGATATACAACAGAAAAAGCTGAGTAAGTGATGGCTAGGGTAACATGAGGTTAGGCAGGGAAGGGCAATGAATATGTTGAGTCTGTAAGGCAACCTTGAGTCTGTGATGATACTAAGAATGTTTCCATTAATTAATAAGAATTATATGGAATATAGTTGTGATTGACATGAGTTTTCAATATTGGTGGCATATAGTAAGCAGGTCTAAATACCCATCATCCCAAATTCTAAGGGCCCTACGTCAAAGTGCTCATCAATACCCATGTTACCAATCATAGAATTTTTTTTTTTTTTTTTTGAGACAGAGTCTCGCTCTGTCACCCAGGCTAGAGTGCAATGGCATGATCTCGGCTCATTGCAACCTCCGCCTCCTGGGTTCAAGAGATTCGCCCTCCTCAGCCTCCCGAGTAGCTGGGATTATATGCACCCACCATCATGCCTGGCTAACTTTTGTATTTTTGTAGAGACAGAGTTTCACCATGTTGGCCAGGCTGGTCTTGAACTCCTGACCTCAGCTGATCCACCTGCCTCGGCTTCCCAAAGTGCTGGGATTGCAGGCTTGAGCCACCATGCCCGGCCCCAATCATAGAATTTTGTTCTGTTATGGATCCCTAAGTCTATAAAATGTGTTTTAAGAGTATACTGTAAATAAATGTCTATTATCACTACTAATTTTTGTATCTTGATAATTTAATAGTGTTTCTCATTCTGATTGTTCTTAAGAATCATCTGTGGAATTTGTGAAAATATATATTTTAAGGTTCTACCTGTAATACTGTATCTGCTGGGATTGTTGCTATATTATTCTCACCAGCTTTCTGCAGTTAGAAAAAATGAAAACCCATATTGTTGTACAATAGTTGATGAGGAGCCATTAATATCACATTTGTCGTTAGCTATATCTGTTCCAAAGAGAAGAATGTTCACAGTGTTCTGCCTTGGAATAGAGGGTAGGAGAATGGGACTATATTTAGTAGGTGCCACTCCCTCCTTCCAGTTAGCATATATCTTTTCCCCTTTTGAATGTGCTGAGCAGTTGAGTGTAAAACTTAGTATAAACCATAAAAGTAGGCTACTACGTTAGTTAAAGACTTAGTCATCTCTTCCCTGGAACTATTGCAACAGCATCCTATGTGATATCTCAGCATCTTATACCCCTCCAATCTGTTCTTCAAAGCACTACTCTGTGTAAAACCTTTAAGTAACTCCCAGCACCTGTAGAATACTCAAAACACCTTAGAGTGGAATGGAAAAGCACTCCATTCTGAGACCACTATTAATGCCACCAAAATGTATTTTACCTTTCTCACTTAAATGGTTACACACTTAGCTAAAATGTTCATTTCTTAGCCTCCCTTGCGTATAGGTGTAACCATATGACCAAATTTAGACCAATGGAACATGAGTGTAAGTAAGTGTGTAAGATCTGAGCCATTTCTACCAGAAAGACACATTGATTTCTCTGAATTTTGATGTTTATCCTTCCCGAAGGTTAGTTTGAACCTTGTGGACAAAATCGGCACAGAAGAGAATGGAGAAATAAGATGAAAATATTTTTTTAAAAAATTGTATTTGTCCAACCCACTCTGGATTTGACAGAAAAATAAATGTATATCTCATATTGTAAATATTATTGTGATATCCACTGTAATTGTGGATGTCTTTGTTAGGGTAGTGTATCCCCTACAATAACTAATGAACTATCTTCTGCTCCTCTGCTTTATAAATCTGTATCTGGTTCATGATGTGTCTCTTGAATGAAGGAATGGTAATGCACTAATATCGACTCATCAGGATGGAGAATTCATGTGTTACTGAATATATAAAACCACAGGTTGTCTGCTATGTCTTGTTACATTACTTGCTTATTTCTAGTTTAAATTCCAATTAATGTAGATATTTTTATAAGACTGTTATTTTTCACAAGATATTCATTAGGGATGCAGCCTTCCATAAAAATAGACTTGGTAGCTATGACCAATGGTATCAATCTATCCTCCTTTTTTTGCTACAAGCTGCTTGATGGTACCGTTAGAATTAAATCCTCTGCATCAGTTATAAGGTCTCTAGGAGGTCCTAATTAAGATGAAAGTTAACACATTAAGCCACACTCACCCATTTATACCTTGAAAAGGATTAGTCATTTTGTCACTTTCAAATATAACAGTTGGGGTTTGTAGGCCCTAGATAATAGGAAATATGGTAGGCAGATTTGATTAGCTGGAGAGTCAGAAAAAATAGTCCAGGTCATGGAGTCCTTCTGGAGAGCATGGATCTGGCCAGGTCCCAACTTTGCCATTGTCACCAAGTGCTAACTGTCTAAAACTTATACCTAATAAATATTCACTAATTCTTGTCACTTGTATGTTCAGATGTAATGTGATTTATTATGAAGTGGTTGAAATTTTTTCTTTAAGAATAATATTTAATTTGTGGTAGCTAATTAAAACAACCATCTTCCCAAGGCTTTATCCATATAATAAGTTAGTGAAGAGAGAAATTTAAGTTGGAAAAATATGTATATGTAACTTAAAATTTTAAAAATAAAAGAAAAGATGAACTGGAATAACTTATTACCACCAGGAGCATCACAAGCAATTTACAAGGTTACTTTCAGAGAGTGAGAAAGACGAACACTTTTTTATAAAACAAATGTTTCTGATTTTCATTCTGAAATTAAGAGTGAAATGGTCACATTTCATTGAGTAAAAATTGCTCCGACCTTGTCTATGAATCAGTGTATTACACAGTAAAATGCTTGATCTCAAGCCATTTCTTCCACTGGTAAGTTATTAAATAAAAATAAAATGATTGTCCATAATAAAATTGTTACACTATTTAAAGGATCTTGACCCTTTCATACTAAAAAGGGTAACCTTGCTGTTGAATTTTTAAAATCTATTATTGGTCATTGATTTCATTAAAGTTAGCATTAAAAACCGTATTATCAAGTAATAAATGATAGGCAGTTGGCAAGCTCGGTGATGGATAAATTTTACTGTCAACTTTAAGTGGAGTAACAAGCCACAAACATCTTCCTAGAGATGACAGGGCCTGTTGGCCATGAACTTGAGTATCCAAATCCAGTCTTCTCCTGTGGGGCTGCTCTTCACTGAAATCCCTCCTCTGAGCTCTATTTTCTGCCACGAGGACAATTGAGTATTTGTACCAACTGTCTCTTGCGTAGATCTTGCCCTGGAGATCTACTAAAGAAAATCAGTGAGTTGGTTAAGTATCTCAAATGTAATTAGAATGAGGGAAGAAGATTTAGGTCTTCTTTCTTTTGTATCTTCAATTCCCCATAACCTTTCATTTAGAGACATACTATATCACATCAATAAAAGAAAGAGTGGCATCCAACTTTCTGCACTTCAAACCACTGCCTGGATAACATCATCTAAGTGTGAATTAGGCCTGGCCTAACTATCCAGTAGCCTACCTCTCACTAAAAAGAATCTTCATGCTTAATTAGTGCAATCTATCCCCTTTATCACAAACATACCATCTTTATTATGCCATCTGTGACTTCATTTTTTTTTTTTGCCAGGAATGCCATCCCTTATCTATTCTATTTAGTTGTTCTACATGAATTACTCATATTTTCTCCCTTTGAAATTCTGTAACCTTTAGAATCTTCACCACTAACGCATCATAGTTCCATACTTACTTCATATTGATAACTGTTTTCTATTCATTAATTCTGCTTTCCAACTACATTGTATTTGCGTACTTCCAAATTATCTACAGTGTCTAGTACAATGCTTAGCGAATTGGTACTCATACTCCATGACAGTCCTTTGTCACAGAGTATCCAAAGTAATCTTCCAAAATTATAAATCCATTTTTTTCACTCTCTTGTTTTATATCTTCCAATGAGTTCTCATTCTAGGTAGAATAAAATGAAAGAATCAGCTTTCATTGGTTTTAATCCCATGGTTAGTACCCCTCTACCAACTTTCCTTCCAATCGTGACTTAAATGCACAGTGTGCCATTCAAATGGAGCCCAACACTGAGCTTGCTGCCACATTAGGGAAGGTATGATCAACAAACACGTAAAGTGCAATTTCACTAATTCCTTCATTCAAAATATTTTTTAGACACCACCTATATGTTAGGTTCTGTTCTAGATACTGGTGTCTAGTGATAAACAATAAATTGTCCCTTACTTCTTGGTTCATTTTAATTAGAGTGACCAACTGTCCTGGTTTAAATGGAACATAAGAGGTTTCTTGGAATGTGGGACTTTCAGTGCTAAAACCAAAAAATCTCAGTGCTAACACCTGGGATGAGGTGATTACTGTAATTCTTTTTTTAAAATTATTATTATACTTTAAGTTCTAGGGTACATGTGCACAACGTGCAGGTTTGTTACATATGTATACATGTGCCATGTTGGTGTGCTGTGCCCGTTAACTCGTCATTTACATTAGGTGTATCTCCTAATGCTATCCCTCCCCCTCCCCCCACCCCACGACAGGCCCCGGTGTGTGATGTTTCCTACCTTATGTCCAAGTGACCATGATTCTAATAGAGGAAACAGGCAATAAATGTGTACATGCAGAGAAGATATCTAATAAGTATCTGCGAATTGATCAAGCAATATTAATTGATTAAAGAGAAAAGAGCTTTTACATATTCATTAAAACCTCAATTAATGATCTTGAGTCTTGCCTTGTATTTTTCATATGGAATCTGTCACATGTATTGCTGCATACAAAATTATCCCCAAACTTAGCAGATTAAAACAGCAAACACTTATTTGTCACAGTTTCTGAGCATCAGGAATCTGAGTGACTTAGCTGCATGGTTTTGGTACAGGGCATCTCATGATATTGCTGTCTCGGTAGTAGCTAGGGCTGCTGTCATCAGAAGTCGTGACTGGGTCCAAAGGGTCTTATACTCAGCTTACTTGCTCACTCATGTGCTTGTTGGTAGGTCTCAATTCTTCACAGGTTGTAGGCTGGAGGCCTGGGTTACCCAACATGTGGGCCTCTATAGACTGCCATAGTGTTCTCAGCTGGCTTTTTTCAGAGCCAACAAATCAGAGAGAATCTTCGAGATGGAAGCTTTAGTCTTTTTGTAACTAATGTAAGAATGACATACCATGTTCATCACTTTTGCCTTTTTTTTTTTTTTTTTTTTTAGAAAGAGTCTCACTTTGTTGCCGGTGCTGGAGTGCAATGGCACAATGTTGGCTCACTGCAACCTCCGCCTCCTGGGTTCAAGCGATTCTCCTGCCTCAGCCTCCCAAGTAGCTGGGATTACAGGCATGAGCCACCACACCCACCTATTTTTTTTTTTTTTTGTATTTTTAGTAGAGATGGGGTTTCGCCCTATTGGCCAGGGTGGTCTCGAACTCCTGACCTGAGGGGATACTCCCGCCTCAGCCTCTCAAAGTTCTAGGATTACAGGTGTGAGCCACTGTGCCCAGCCCAGTTCTGCCATATTTTACTGGTGACACAGATCAAACATGGTCAAACATGGAAGAGGGCTGTACAAAGATGTGTATACCAGGAAATGGAGCTTATCAGGAGTCAATTTGGAGGCTGGCTACCATACCAGGTTTCTATCCCTATCTTCACATTTATTATGCTAAAGAATCCCTTTTGCAAAATACAGAGTGCCAGGGCCAATTCTCAAAAGTTTTGATGTCAGGAGTGGAACATTTTCATGATGCATTCTAGTGAAGGAAATTAAAATATTTTACCCCAAAATATATTTCTTTGACATATTTTGAAATGGCCACCACTTGGCCAGCAAACAGAAGTCGTCTTGCAAAGCTGTCTGTAGAGTTTGTGTCTGTAGAGAATCTCCATTGATGCAACCATGCCCCCTTCCCTTTCTGTGCCTTTCCCTGGTGTGAAGAGAAATTGAGAGTCTGACATCATTAAAAATCTGAAAAGAAAAGTTTACCAGTTATTCTCTTTGAGGAAGGCTTCATCTACCTAACAAAGCCACCTTTGCTAGCCATGTGTCTTCCTTTCTCTCTCTCTTAACCTGTCTTGCCACCAATCCTGATTTACCAACAGTAGTTGTTTCTGGCCATGCTCTGACTCTACATATCTTACTGTGGCCTCAGGATGGCATATAAGTTTCTATAATTTATTGGGAAGTTGGGTCTTCATTCTGAAGGACTACCATATATACACATTAAATAAATTTGTATGCCTTTTCTCCTATTAATCAATCTAGGTCGTGTTGGTGATCTTTAGTGAAACTTTAGAGGGTCAAGAGCTTTGTGGCCTCCTCACTAGATATTTCTAATGTAGGCTGTGTGAAGAACACATACAAACAATACTCTTAGCATGCCCCAGAAGAGTTTCACTTCATCCTATGGGATTAAACTACCCCTTATATGAAGATGATGATGACTTCCAGCTATCTATATCTGTATCTATCTATATCTGTATCTGTATCTATCTGTATTTGTGCCTGTATCTATATCTATGTTGAGCTTTAGCACAATCTCACAGAGATGTTTCATAAGTAGCTCAAACCATTTATTCTACTCCCAACTCACACCATGCTGTAGTTGCAAGTCTCCCTGAATTCCTGAACTTGATGAATAGAAATACCATTTTCTCTATAGCTCAACTGAGAACTCCTTTGTTTTGCTAAAACTCCTCATATCAACAGATTTCAAAGTCTGCTGATTCTATTTTCTTATTAGTTTTTGTATTGTCTTCTTTTCCCTTGTCAATGCCTTAATTCATGCACATATCATTTCCTCCTGGATTGTGACCAATAACCTCTTACCCAGAGTACCTGATGCTAATCCCACCCTTTTAAAATGGTATTCTGTATACCACTGCCAGTATTTTTCTTTTTCTAAAATGCTGATTGATCATTTTATTTCCTGCTCAAAATTCTGTATTTTTTTCTCCTTAGCTGCTGGATAAAATACAAACTTTGTACTGTGATATAGAAGGCTCATTATTTCCAAGCCTCTGTAAACATCTCCAGTTTCACCTGTTGACATTCCACCAATGTTCCATATGCCAGATTCAACCATAAGTCATTACAATATTTCAAGTCTTCCTGCTCTTGGAAATCTGTAAATTCCTATTCATCCTGAGATTCAGCTCAAGTGTCCCTCTTCCAGAAATCTCTTACTATGGTCTTCCACAAACAACAACAACATCTTCACTTACTCTTCTTACACTAAGTACCCCTCACTCACTTCTGTCAAAGTGCTTGTCACTGTGTATTATAATAATCTTCTGAAATTATTTTCTCCCACTAAACCTTGAAATTAGTGACTGGTCTTTCATCTTTATAGCGCATGATAAAGTAGCTAGCTCAAGGTAGATGTACAGTATTTGTTGAATGAGCAAATTATTCTACTGTGAAATTTACATTTCTGCTATGACTCTGGGCAAAATTGATGGTTAATTTTTTTAACCTATTAGCTTTACACAAGGAAGATACCAATTATTGGGGAATCTGGCTATTTCAATTAGACCAAACAATCATGTCCATCGTCAAAGAATTCATTGATAACTATAATAGAGGGAGAAAGTATTATTGTGGAAAACTTCTATTTTATTGTGTGTGTTGGGCATTTAGAGGAAGGTATTTTGGTTAGCACTAACATTTACTGGTTGCCTAGTATATGCCAGGAGTTAATAGCTAAATGTTATTCATTAATTAAAAAAATAAATCCTAGAGAATATGAACTAACAATATTCTCATCTTAAAGATTAGCAAACCAAGACTCACAGGGATTAAATGGTCAAATGATTTGCTTCAGGCTATAGAAAAGTAGGATTTGAACCCAGGTCGATCTTACTCCAAAGTCCTTAGTATTTCCAATTCTGCTAGGCAATTAATGACATTACTTTTTGATGGTTTTATAGGATTAAAAAATGTAATTATCCAAAAAGCATCAAATTGATAGCTTTCATAATAAAATGATAAAAGGAAATATCACTGTAAAATATACTTTTAAATAAATTATTTGTTTAATTTATGTTTTTCTTTTCTATTGTTTGTTTTAGGTTGCTAAACTGAAGCACAAGGTTTGTGGAGAAATTTTATATGTTAAACCATTTACCAAATCACTTACCAAAAAGGTCATTTACAGAATATTTTCATTAAGATTTTCCATTTGATTTCAATTTTATTATGTGTTATTATTTACGTCTCAAAAATATCTGTAATGCCATTTGTATGCTACCTGTTTGAGACATTACCAGTGACCACAGCAAGTTCAGACAGAAGGATTCATTAAAGAAAAATTAAAAGTTATAAATCTTCATTGGTGACAAAAGACCACTGAGAGTTTATCATCCAATATATATCTGAGGCATAAAAAACAAATCCCTTTCTTTGAATTTGTAGTTTCTTAGTTGTGAGTACCTGTTAATTGAATAGTAAATGCACCATAAAGGGGCAAGTGGTTCTACTCTTTTGAGGTTTCGATCAGTGCTCACTGAATCCATATTGTACATGTGAAATGAGGGGGTAGAGAAATAGTCAATTATGCATTTGTTTCATGTTCAGTGAATCTGCATTTATATGCATCTGTGTCAGGTGGAATGTGTGTCATGTGTCAGAGATGACTTCTGGTCCTGTTTTTGTCCTGTACCCGTGAAGATAAGCTGTTAATTACATTGTCAAGGTGAAATTCAACAAGACTGTTTTAGGGTAAAGATCTTGGGGCCTATAAGGAGTTTCCTTGTGAGCAAATTCCTCATGAGGGAGGGCTCCTAGGGAGTTATGTGAGTTTTTATCTTTGTAGGAACAAAAGTGGGAGGCAGTTTTGTGTGACTCAGTTCCCAAGTTCCCTTTGGCTTAGTGAGTTTGGGGTCCCAAGATTTTATTTTCCTATCCCATTTCCCTCAAAAAAAAAAAAAAAAAAAAAAAAAAAATCTTTCACAGAAAACATATTGGAAGAAAAGGAGTCTCTGGTCTCATATTTTGTCTGATCTCTCATCACTAGGATGATTTATTCCTAGACAAATAGGTCCTGCAGTGTTAGGAAAGTAGGCTGCGAAGTCTTACATCTTGCGGAGAAAAACGGGGGGGAGGAAGAAAGAGAAAGAAAATGGAAAAGAACAAAAAGGAGGGAGGAAATGTCATAATAACAAATGGGAAAAGCAATCCTGGAAAACTGATTTAGGCTGGCCGTATAACCCTGATGTCTATACATCAGCAGGCAAGTACGAAATATATTTATAATTTCCTGTTATTTTCTCCCAAAGCTTAAGTTGTCTAACTTTAGTTTGCAAGGATTTAAGAAAACCACAGTTTTAATTTCTAGTGATTTCAAGTCAGAAAAATGGGAGAAAACAAAGGCAAATATTAGTTTGGAGACTTGTAACCATGAAAAATTTCAGAATCCGTACCAAATTGTAGAAAATAATAAAACCTGAAACACAATGGACAAGGCTACAATCTAATAACAGGTGTACTATAGCTTCTTTTGAAAAATAATTTTTCTCTTTCCAACTCCCCAATTTAACTAAAGATGAAATCATAGTAGGATCAATTTATTTGCAAAAGAAGTTTTACTCTTATTATACTCGACTTGATTATTTGCATGAAGTGCAGCAAGAATAATTATTTGCCGTATGGCTCATTTTTAAATTGGCTTTGCTGGAGTATTTTTTTTTCATGAACAATCTCAGATTAAACCTTCTAAATAAAAGCCTCAAGCCCCAGCCAAGGATTTAACTGTGCCTGCAGATACTTACATTAATTGGGTGGATTCCTCTCTTTTTAATGTCCCAAAATAATTTGGGGCCCCTGAGTCTGTCAGAAAGTGGCATTCTTTACCTACTGCAGATCAGGAACATACCTGCGAAGGAACTGCAAAGATAAGGTGTGAAGCCCGTTTTTCCAAAGGGCTGTTATTGGCTCTATAAAGTCAATCTCAATTCTCAAAGCAGTCTTCTCATTTCTGAAAATATGCCATTCCAGTCAAAGCCTTGGTAAAATACCCAGTGCTTCTGCCTGATTACAATTAAATAGATTTGTTTATAAGATTAAATTAGCTTTAGCATTAATAACATATGAATGCAAAAGTAAAATTTGGTTTTCTCTCTTGAGCAAGATTTCACATAATTGCCTTTTTGAATAAATTACCAAAAAAAAAAAAAAAAAAAGCCGGGGGGTGGAGGGGGGGAGAGAGACAGATTCAGCTGGCTTCATACTGTTCATATTAGGTTTTATTATTTGCGAAACTTAGCCTCCTTTTTATCAGACTAAAATTTTCTGCTTATTCTAAAAAGCATGTTTGAGTTATAACTTGGGATAAATGAATGCTTTATTTCAAAGTGAGCATATTAATCAGGGTTCTCTAGAGGGACAGAATAGTACATATATATATAATTTTGGAAAACATATTAATAACACATTTATATAAATGTAACCCAAAGAAATCTAAATACTATTTTATATTTGATAATGCTTCTTGAATAATTTCAACATGCCAAATAAGCCAAGTATGTCTCTCTTGGCCTTCTAAAAAGTTAGTTTTAGGCCAAGAGACTGAATTTAGAATTTGATTTTTAGAAAGTTTGTCAAATATCAAAGGTTCGAAACACTCGATATCACAAAATGGAATTACAGGTCATTCACTGAAGTGTCCGCTTGATTGCATTGAAGGATACAGAGTACTGTCCTGGGTGTGTCTGTGAGGGTGTGGCCAAAAGAGATTAACATTTGAGTCAGCGGGCTGGGAAAGGCAGATCCACCCTTAATCTTGTGGGCACGATCTAATCTGCTACCAGTGAATATGAAGCAGGCAGAAAAAAAAACGTGAAAAGCAGAGACTGGCCTAGCCTCCCAGCCTACATCTTTCTCCAGTGTTGGATGCTTCCTGCCCTCGAACATTGGACTCTAAGTTCTTCGGTTTTGGGACGTGGACTGGCTCTCCTTGCTCCTCAGCTTGCAGACAGCCTACTGTGGGACCTTGTGATCATGTAAGTTAATACTTAATAAATTCCCCTTTATATGTATATATACATATTGAAGAACAAATCAACATTGCAAGAAAACTCTGTTATTTTGGCACTGAGGTCTCGATTCTGGCCCTGCATTAGTATGGATATTTATTTTAATGTTTAATTTATAGAAAAAAAATCCCCTTTAAAGTGTAGCCAACTTGTTTATAAACAGAATTGTTTTTGCAAGATTGATTTTCCTCAAAATTTTTACAACTTGCTTAAACTTTCAGTTGTGCCCTTTCTTTTTGTTTAAGACAATCTTTAAAAATGTCTAAACTAGGCAAATTTCCCTTTAATAAAAACCACATTGCCATTTTTTAATAACCTTTTACCAAAAACGCATCTTAGTTTTCTTATACACTTTGCATGTACTTAGTAGTTTTAATTACATTCATTAATTATAATGTTAACTCTTAGTAACTCTAATTCTTAGTGAAAAACCCAAGAGGTAAACAATTTTAATATGTACCAGGTATAGAGCCAAGGGCAAAGGACAATGCCTGGAGCCAGGCTTTGTCAAATCCTAAAGGCTGAAATCAAAGGACATAAATTTTTAGACAGGCAAGTGTCAGAAACGAAGATTTATATCTTAAAACATCTAGCAGAAACAGTGACTAATTCAGACCAAATGTCTAAATTTTAAATGCATTTCTATGTTATTTTACCAATAATTTAAAAAGTGTATTTACCAGAGATTACTAAAATCATGTGAACTAGAAAGGCATTTGGGCTTATTTATTTAATTTACGAGTAAATCAATTTGATACCCATGTAGACAGTACACAGAAAGACATATACCCATGTACACATAAATATACAAAGCATTACAAAGACTATCGTTTTGATTTTAAAATTTTAACCATGAAACGGATAAACTCACTAGTTTAAAAGGAAAGTTGGGTTAAATTGTGAAAAGGTTAAAGTTTATCTGTTTTACATGGCCATGATTAACACCCTTACTGAGTTTTGGAGAAAAGAGGGTAGCAAATTTACATTTCAAAGTACAGGGAGGGAGAGAGAGAGAGAGAATTTGGTGTGTTAGAGCAAGATTAAGAATAGATACAGGGCAACACAAAATCATAGAAATTTACCATAAGATTTTATAAGGTGATCAATTCATTTAGATAGGTTGTTTTTGTTTGTGTTTGTGTTTTTGCTTTTTTTGAGATGAAGTCTTGCTCTGTCGCCCAGGCTGGAGTACAATGGCATGATTTCGGCACACTGCAACTTCCACCTCCTGGGTTCAAGCGATTCTCCTGTCTCAGCCTCCCGAGTAGCTTGGATTAGAGGTGTGTACCACCACGCCCGGCTAATCTTTTGTATTTTTAGTGGAGATGGGCTTTCACCATGTTGGCTCCGCTGGTCTTGGACTCCTGACTTCAAGTGATCTACCTGCCTTGGCCTCCCAAAGTGCTGGGATTACAGGTGTGAGCCACAGCGCCCGGCCTAGATAGGTAGTTTTAAATTTAGTCTCTATCTTTTAACTGGACCACTGAGCTCAGGGTGGAGCCTACACTGAATCCTGCGTACCCAAAAAGAGAGAAATAACATGGAACCAAGCCATGTAATGCTTTTACAGACATTTTTCTAAGCGTTTAAACTGTAGGCTGGGCGCGGTGGCTCAAGCCTGTAATCCCAGCACTTTGGGAGGCCGAGACGGGCGGATCACGAGGTCAGGAGATCGAGACCATCCTGGCTAACATGGTGAAACCCCGTCTCTACTAAAAAGTACAAAAAACTAGCCGGGCAAGGTGGCGGGCGCCTGTAGTCCCAGCTACTCCGGAGGCTGAGGCAGGAGAATGGCTTAAACCTGGGAGGCGGACCTTGCAGTGAGCTGAGATCCGGCCACTGCACTCCAGCTTGGGCAACAGAGCAAGACTCCGTCTCACAAAAAAAAAAAAAAAAAAAGTTTAAACTGTATCCTTTCTTACCTTAAACATGCAAAGAGTAGCTCCTATAATAATGACTACTTCCTGTAACCAACTCCTGTTAGCCATCTCTGAAAGCATATCTCTTACTTAGCTATTACACACACCAAAGTAAAAAATTTTCTCATAATGCAAAATAATGTTTTTGGTACTCCTCCAAAAGCCAAAGTATCAGGTAATACAACACAAAAGAGAGTAGAATTTTTATACCTAAGTGGAATCTGTCTGCCTAAAACTTGTGGGGTTCCTTGAGGAAAACAGATTCCTTTCAGAGGAGTTGTTAGTGTCCTTTGTTTTTCTCAGGGAATCCCAGGTTATCATAAATTCCTTATTTTTTTTGTTAGGTCTCACATGTGGCATAGACAGTGGCAAGAGGGAGGAGGGACAGTCAGACATAAATGGAAAAACAGAAGTCAGTTGACTGAGAAGAAAAAACTTTTTCTCAAAACAACAACCACCACCACAAAATGCCTGTCAAAAAATTTATATCCTTTGATTTGAGCCTTTAGGATTTGACAAAGCCTGGCTCCAGGCATTGTCCTTTGCCCTTGGCTCTATACCTGGTACATATTAAAAGAAAAAGCATTCAGGTCTTTATACACACACACTCACACACAAAGGTCTATTTATATATACACACACACACATACACATATATAAACACACACAGCACACACATACACACACAGATGTCATTTTATATATATACACACCCACACATATATACACACATGTATATACACACATATATAAACATATATACACCTATCCCCCCCATACACACACACAGCTTGGGAATTGGCTTTTAACTAAGCTGACTTTTAACCACAGAGTTCTAAAAAAATTCTTTCCAATCTCTCACTACCATATTTTAGCTGGAGCAGTTGATATTTCAAGTCACACAAATATCAAACCAGAAAGGATTCATTCTCTGAGCCAGGGATTGAACCCAGATTGCCACAGTGAAAGGGCAGAGTCTCAGCTACTAAACTACAGTGTGGGGCAGTCACCATTGCTCTGCTAGAGCAGGCAGTTTTGAACTTAAATAGGATTTGAACTGCTTGAGAGGATTTTAAAGGCTAGCCATGACACTATTGTGTGCCTTTTTAAAAATTTAAACTTCTTTTCCAATTGTTTAGAATAAGTCATCTCTAAAATCTTTTTTGTTTTTCTATCTTTTGGCCATTGATGATTAGAATTCTCAATTGTAGGCTTTATTCCAATAGCAACTCAATTCAAAAGCCTCTTTAATGTAGAGGAGGCAGCTCCCTAATCCCCAAAAATTTACTCTCAGAAATAGACTTAACATATGCAAAAGACAACAAATGCTTCATAGGGATAAGACTTTTTTTTAAGATAAAACTCCTCTAAGAGCTTGACACACTTGGTACAAAGAGTGTGTTGCTTAAAATACTATGTGTGTTGGACTCCGAGTCTTTCAGACAGGCCACTTGACATGACCCCAAAAATTCATGCCCTCTGGGTGGTACAGACTATGAGAGAATACGCCACTTAGTCACAAAATCAAGCTCTCAAGGACATAAAACAAGACAAGAGGGAAACCTTACCCAGTTTTTCTTTCAGGGACCAACAGCAAAGTTTATCTTAACAGACATCCATCTAGCCAGAAGTGCAAGCTCACCAGTGTGCAGGGCTGGCTCAAACTTCAGGCTTTACGGACACTAGGCCCATATTCTATCCTGTGGTACTCTTCTTTATGACAGAATGACATGGAAACACAATGGCAAAAGAAAATGGCTGCCTCAAGAAAGTTATTTCTGAGAGGAAAAGTGGCCAAACAATATGAATATTCACCGGATTCGGTGGCTTAATCCCAGCACTTTGGGACGCCGAGGTGGGTGGATCACCTGAGGTCAGGAGTTTGTGACCATCCTGGTCAACATGGTGAAACCCCGTCTCTACTAAAAATATAAAAATTAGCTGGGCATGGTGGCACATACCTGTAATCCCAGCTACTCTGGAGGCTGAGGCAGGAGAATCGCTTGAACTAGGGAGTCGGAGATTACAGTGAGCCGAGATCGTGCCATTTCACTCCAGCCTGGTGACAGAGTGAAAGTCTGTCTCAAAAAAAAAATAAAAATAAAAAATGAATTCATAACACAAAGTACCAGAAATACACCAGAGTAGCTACAAAGCAAGACTAGTCAAACCCATTAATCAAAACCTTGCAGATGAGACAAACAGTAATTTTTACCATCTTCTCCACTAGAACATACAGAAAGAAAGGCCAGAAGCCTGGCTGGCAAGAAATTCTTACCCCTTTGGTGGACGATTGGGTTCCTGGTTTCTCTTCACTTTGCGCCCAAGACAGAAGAGCAGCTTTGGTCATCCTGCTTACAGTACCAAACTTTGGGGGCCATAGGTTCTTGGCCTTTTAAAGATTCCCTCAAAAATCACTGACATGAGGCAGATTGATTAATAGGAAAAAAAGTATACAGATTTCTTTAACATGCATACAGGGGAGCCTTCAGAATGAAGACCTAGTTTCCAAATTCATTCTGAAATTACAGAAAGAATGCTGACTCAGGGTATGTCCAAAGTAAACACACACACAAACAAACAAAAACCAGGTTTTCTTACCAAAACACCAGGGGTTCAGTCTAGGTCCTGCTGCTCATTGTACAGAAGGCCAATCACTGAGACAATGCATATTGCCAAGGAAGAAGGCTTTAATCAGTTAGGGCATCTGAAGAGATGGGAGATCAGTCTCAAATCCATCTCTTTGACCAACTAAAACTAGTTGCGACACAAACCCCTAGCAGGGAAGAAATGCAACCATTTGTGGAAAAACAAGAACTAAGGAAGGTGATATGGTTTGGCTGTGTCCCCACCCAAATCTCAACTTGAATTGTACCTCCTAGAATTCCTACATGTTGTGGGAGGGACCAAGGGAACATAATTGAATCACAGGGGCTGGTCTTTCCTGTGCTATTCTCATGATAGTGAATAAGTCCCACGAGATCTGATGTGTTTATCAGGGGTTACCACTTTTGCTTCCTCCTTATTTTTTTCTTGCCACCACCAGGTAAAAAGTGCCTTTTGCCACCTGTTATGATTCTGAGGCCTCCCCAGCCATGTGGAACTGTAAGTCCAATTAAACCTCTTTTTGTTCCCAGTTTCAGGTATATCTTTATCAGCAGCGTGAAAACTGACTAATACAGAGGGGTAAGGAAGAGGAGTTGGTCAATAAGAAGCATGTGGAAGTTAGGAAAACAGGAATTGGAGTGTGGGGGCTAAGGAAGCAATCATGACAAATGACGGGTCTGGCTTCCCATTGTCTGGATTGATAATCTGGTGAGTTTCAGTTCTTTGATAGTTTTTGAGAGGCCTGAGGGTTGTTTTTCTAAGGAAGGAACTCAAATAAAACAAATCTAAGTTTCAAGCTTTAAGACCAGAATAATCAATTTCTGTGTTTATCCAGAAAACTGTCTTTGGGACTACTGTATCAGTTTCAGTCTCCTTTCCATTTATAAATTCTTCAATCATGGAGAATCGGATCATTGATCTTGCTGGCTGCTTTATGGTGAGGAGGGGCATCATGGGATAATATGAGGACAACACAGATAACCCAAATTTTAAAATGCTGAAGAATATGGAGTGGATCCCCTGCGGAATATGAGAGAATAATCCTGAAAACCACATGTTCCCTTTATGATTTCTTATCTAGGGCCTTTACCTGGGCTTTGAATATTAACTTAAGTTTCTCTGAGGGTTCACAAGACCATGACAGTTTACCCTGGAGAGATCCCAGAGGGACTGGTTTTACTTGAGTATGGTGAATCCAAGGCTTGACATCTGCTAACCTGACAGATGAGTAGGGTGGTCAACAGCATCTCAAAAGGGCAGACCCATTGTGCTTGCAGTTGGTTTTCAGCTTGATGGGATTTCTAGGTCTTCATCAGGACTTATCTCCTGGTTTCAGAGTGGAAACGCACATCTGTAGGGAACTGGAGCCTGCTGGAAGCAAACTCAGAGAGACTAGTGAACATATTTCCTAAATGTTTTATATATTATCTAGTTTATTTTTCAAAGGTGAAAAAATTCTCAAGTGTCAGGGAGCCTGGGGGTCAGAGAAATGGTCTCTCAAACATTTCAAAGGAGGTAGGAGGTAAGAGCCAACCTACTTCTAGGGCTACCCATATCTTCAGCAGGGCAAGGGGCATGGCCTTTTCCCAGGTAAGACTGAACTCTTAACAAATTTTAGGAAGACACTTCTTTAATTTCCTATTAATTTTTTTCAGTCTTTCCAGAAGATTGGGGTCTTTAAGATGAATGCAGAATCCAATCAGCACTTACTAAGCATTGATACTCCCTGGGTTACTTGGGCTATAAAGTGGCTCCATTGTCACTTTTGAGAGTTTATGGGAGTCCATATTGAGGAATTATTTTCTACATTAGAACCTTTACAATTTTGGTAGCTTCCTCAGTCCTAATGGAGTAAGCCTCAAGTAAGCTTGTAAAAGTATCAACAAAAACCAACAAATATCAAAATTTTTCGGAGGCTTGAGCCATTATAGTGAAATTCAATTGCGAGTCTTCTCCAGGGAAAGTTCCTCTCCACAGAGTTCCTTGCTTAAAGGGGGCTTTTATGCCTTCTGGGGGCTTTGAATTATTTTTCAAGCAAGTCAGACAACTTTGGATTACAGTTTGTATTGTACATTGCAAGTGAGGCCTAATAAGATAAGAGTGTATCCAGCATAGAGTAGTCTACCACCCATAATGAGTGCTTTGATGGATTTGCTCAGAGATTGGTCTAATAAAAGTTTCTGAAAGCAGAATTTTCCCTTCATTATTTTTAAGCCATTTATGGTCAGCATATTTAGAAAACCCGCATTCCTCAGCTCTTTTTTTTTTTTTTTTTTTTTTTTTTGAGACGGAGTCTGGCTCTGTCGCCCCGGCTGGAGTGCAGTGGCCGGATCTCAGCTCACTGCAAGCTCCGCCCCCCGGGTTTACGCCATTCTCCTGCCTCAGCCTCCCGAGTAGCTGGGACTCCAGGCGCCCGCCGCCTCGCCCGGCTAGTTTTTTGTATTTTTTAGTAGAGACGGGGTTTCACCGTGTTCGCCAGGATGGTCTCGATCTCCTGACCTCGTGATCCGCCCGTCTCGGCCTCCCAAAGTTCTGGGATTACAGGCTTGAGCCACCGCGCCCGGCCTTCCTCAGCTCTTTTAAGATAAGCCTGTGAATATCTGTGGTGATAGGTCTCCAGACAGAGTAGGAGTGAGAACCAGCTGGGTAGTGGGCCTCTGAGTGCCTTTTTCACCTCTAATATTAGTGTTAATATTTCCCTGTGCAACATTGGTGCCTGCCTTGTGGTATCCTTGGCAGTGAACAATTGCTATTTCTTTGGGCATTTTTATGGCTTCTAATAATTCAAGAATTGGAGGACCATGCTTTGTTTCTTTGTTATTGGAAGTACAGAACTCCCTTTCTTTCCAAATTACCCCATAAGCATAAGCTATTAAGAAGCATATTTAGAGGCAGTGTAAACAGTTACTCTCTTTCCCTTACCCAGATGTACAGCTCTAGTCAAAGCAATGAACTCAGCCTTTTGGGTGGATGTCCCTGGGGGTATGGCACATGCCTTGATTACCTGCTGGGTAGTAACTACAGCATACCTGACCTTTCTGACTCCTTGTTCCATGAAACTGCTTCCATCGGTGAAGAATTCTTTGTCACATTTCATCCATGGTAAATCTGTGAGGTCTGGTCTGCTGGAGTACACTTAATCTATTATTTGAATGCAGTCATGAACAGGAGGCTGGAGATTCCTTGGGAGCAGGATGGCAGGATTCAGATTAGAAACAGCCATAAGAGTTACATTTGGGTTATCTAGAAGCATGGCTTGGTACTTTCCCAGTTGGCCTGCGGTCAACCAATAGCCCACTTTCTTCTGGAGTACAGTAACACATAATGCATAGTATTCACTGTCATGGGATGCCCCAAGGTGAACGTTTCAGCTTCCTGCAATATATCACAGGGGGCAGCCACCACACTGAGGGAAGTAGGCCAGCCCTTAGCTACCATGTCAAACTTTTTTGGAAAAAAGGTCACAGGATGCTTCAAGGTCCCAAGGTCTTGAGTTAATACTTCAAGTCTAATTCCCTGTCTTTCTTGAACAAAAAATAATCAAAAGGTTTGCATAGGTCAGGAAGACTAAGGGCACGGACTGTCGTCAATTTCTCTTTGATGGTTAAAAAGACTTTTTAATATTCCCCACTCCTAGAAAGGGGCTCCTTGGCCAGGCGTGGTGGCTCATGCTTGTAATCCCAGCACTTTGGGAGGCCGAGACGGGCGGATCACGAGGTCAGGAGATCGAGACCATCCTGGCTAACACGGTGAAACCCTGTCTCTACTACAAATACAAAAAATTAGCTGGGCGTAGTGTCACGCGCCTGTAGTCCCAGCTATTCGGGAGGCTGAGGCAGAGGAGAATGGCGTGAACCCAGGAGGCAGAGCTGGGCTGCTATAACATAAAAGCCTGGACACAAGGAATTTCATCCCTCTTCCCCATTCAATAGCAAAATTAATCTAGTTTTAAGATCGTATTAAAGTATAAAAACCCATTGAGGAGCCATACTTTCCAGATTACAAAGAATATAGGGGCCAAACTATACTACCAAAAATATTTTATTCTGTTCCATTGGATTATAACTGTATTCAGACCAATTTTGAAGAATGCAACAGAGTGGGCTGCATTCTGGGATTGAATTTTAATTTCCCATGGCTATATCAATACACACACACACACACACACACACACAGAGAGAGAGAGAGAGAGAGAGAGAGAGACGCACACACTTATCAAAATACAATCTAGGTACTCAAATATAATCTAACTACTGCAGTAGCAACTAAGAAGCCCCAAGAGTATTCAACCTGAAACAGTCGAGGTACCTTATCCTCTCTCGGTTGGGCTTTTTCAACCTGAAAATGGAAATTCCTTCAGAAGTCCTCAAATTGAGTGGAGCACATCCCATGTCTGGTAGGCACAAAAGATACTCACCCATTTAGACACAGATGTTGAATTTCAAAGGCTGTTTTTCCTATGTAATCAGGAAAATGGTTGGAGTTTGAAGTGGCAGGGCCAAAGAGAGAGAGACCAAACCCCACCTCTGGCCAAAAATGGGTAGGCAACTGCTTAGGAACTCTCTTGGCCTATGACAGCTGAGCCACGAGCAATGCGTTTTTGATCAGGGAACGAAAATCTGTTACCGAAACACCAGAGGTTTGGTCTAGATCCTGCTGCTCGCTGCACAGAAAGCCATTCACTAAGGCAATGAATATTTCCAAGGAAGAAGGCTTTAATCAGGTGCTGTAGCTGAGGAGATGGGAGATCAGTCTTAAGTCAATCTCCCTGACTAAAATTAAGGGTTTATATAGCAAGGAAGAAATGTAACTATATGTGTGAAAATAGGAACTAGGGAGGGGTAAAGTGAGAGGAGTTGGTCAACAAGAAGCAGGTCTTCTTGGTTTCTTGCTAATCAATGGTGGGATGGTAGCCATGAATAGCCACTGTAATTGAGTCTGGGGAACATAGTGAGACCCTGTCTTTATAAATAAAATTTTTAGAAAGGCATATTAATAGGAAGGAAGGCATACCAATTTATTAACATGTACATGGAAGAATCACAAAGTAATTACACCAACTCTGCAATGGGATACAGAAGCTTAAACACCATCTTGAGGTTAGAGAAAAAAAATAGGGGCTCAGAACAGTTATGTTGGTAAATCAGGTGATAGTGGCAAGACAGGTTATGGGAAGGGGAGAAGAAGAGGTCTGGCTGGCAAAGGTGGTCTTGTTATATAATGTAGATGAAACCTCACTGCTAGCAGCCCTCGGAGAATACATTTTACATGTTTTTTTCAGACATTTAAAAGTGTCAGGATCTCAGTTAATCTTTCCTAGATCCGGACAAAGAAAGGTCTGCCTGCATCAATGCAGAAATACAACTAGACTTAAATGCTAAATGGTCACACTTGTTCCATCTTAGACCTAACTCTTAACTTAATCATAGAGTCCTTTCCATAGGCAAGTAGTAAATTTATACAAAGGCCATCCATAGCTTTTAAGATGGAGCTACAAAGTAGATACCTACATGATACAATTGTTTTTTAAGAGTCTAACGTTGATTCAGCTCTGAAATCCTCATGTTTGTTCTTAAGCGTGAAGTGAGCCATAATGCGGCACATGCTGCAATGGATTTCATCTTGAGGAATGCAACTATGAAAAAGTGCATCATCATCATAGGATATTGCCTATTATGACTAGAGTGCAATTCCATTTCTCACTGTTTCTTAAAGAGAACCATATTAAAATTTTGAGTGTGACAAGTCTTTGTTACATGGGACTTTTTGGTATCTCTGGCTAACAGTCACTAGTTGCTAATATGGTATCCCAGTCATTGGACAATGAAAAATATCATCCAGATGTGCAGGATAATACTCTTCTTTGAAAATTATTATTGCATCAACAGCCAAGCGTAATGGTATTTAAACGGCATTGTTTTCATGGGTAACTACTAAAAATCATAGAAAAATATACACAATTTCAAACAATGTACATTTAGTCTGTCAACCCCCCAGCCACATAGTAAAGCCCTTCATAAGTAACCAAGAGCTTGAGATTTTTTTATCATTGTACCTTTCATGCTGTTGAGAGAGGCATTATGGGTTTAAGTAACTCCCCAAAGATCCCAAGAAGTGTTTCTGTGACACTTGTGCTTTTTACATTTTACATTTGAATGTCCATTTTAGAGTAATTTAAATGTAATTTGAAGTACAACAATGGCTCTATTAAAGATCATTCTCAGGCCAACTTTCCTTGGATTAAGCAAGCTTTAATGAATGCTGTTTTCTTGTACTCCATTTAACCAGTGGTAAACTTGGAACAGCTCAATAAACTACCGAAAGGGCAAGAGATGCAGAACCTAAGCTGAAAAATCTGTTTGCTACAGGCAAGAGAGTGTTTCTTTCATGTTGCTCCAAATGCCAAGGTATTCAGACTCTGGAATAGACAGATTTTTAAAACCCTAATTTTAATCTACAGGCATCACTTGAAAATGTAATGACCATCCCCAGCGCTAATTATTTAGGAAATTAGTATTATAAAATGTGAGATTGGAACACCTCACTCGGAGACCAAACATGAGAGTTACTCTTGGGTTACTTTCAAAGATACTAAATTGAAATTTCCTTGGAAAAGACACAAACTGAAATAAATCTGAGAATGGTGATCTTTCTAACTTTCTGGGATCCTCCATGTCAGACCCATCTGGTCTGAAGAATGCTGAATGTGTAACAACTGTATTTGTAATATGTATCATTCAGACTTCAGTAGACTATGATAAACATTCTGTAACTGTCTATATCATTTGAAATATAAGTACCTAATATGCCACAGGGCCTTGCAATAAAATTAGCCTTGTTGGCCAATATCCAGAGAGGAAGAATAAATATGAGTGTGTACTGTGGGGAGGGAGTGAAATGAGAACTATCTCTACCAAAATTCTCATGGAATTGTATTTCCCAAAGACATGCTATCTATGGAGGCAGCAAACCTTTTCTGAAAAATAAAAATTAAATGAGACTATACTTTTGATATAACAGACAGTTTTGTTTATATCCCCAAATATTCAACTATTGAAATGTTCCCTTCACATTGTGCGAAGACGATTTATAAGAAGAATGTATTACTATGTTGTAGAAGACATAATGTTCTGCAGATACGAGCAAAAAGTCAAAGCTGTCAAAGGCCTTAATAAGAGCAGCTTTACAAAAACCTCTCCTTCTGAAAAGCAATTAGAACATTGGAAAAAATCATTAAAACAAACCTTTCTAAAACTCTGGAAATTAATCAAAGACTTGCAACATTCCAAGGAATATTTCTTCAAGAAAAACAGCTAAATTTCCGTAAGAACTGCAATCTCTGTGATGTGTTAGCTTGCTCTATTACTATTCTTCACTCGCCAGATTTGTGAGACTCTTGAAAGCAACTGCCTCACAACTTCAGTAGTCATGAAAACTTGCATTTTAGCAACCACTGGAGGAAGCAGAAACAGGCATCTTCTTCCACAAAACCCATTCCCTGAGAAATGTGACTATTTGACATGTCTGGAAACTCCCCAAATAGCTCTATTCTCAAGGTTGTCTTTGATGGACCTGAATCAGAGTTCACTCTGTACAAATAAGCCTATACCTAAAAAATTTTCTCACAAAAAGTAGTAGTTGTTTAACACTGCAGCTACCTGAAGCAATTAACAAGAGGCCCACTAAAAACTTAAAAGGAAAAACTGGTGACCGAGACATTCATAACAATCTTTGAAAATGTCAACATATTTCTGAGAATCTAGAAGGCCACACAGGTGTGCAAGGCTGTAGGCTCAAGAAAGTCCTCAGAATGCCCTATTTGCTCAAGTCTGACTAATCTTTTTTTTTCTTTCTTTTCTTTTTTTCTTTTCTTTTCTTTTTCTTTTTCTTTTTTTTTTTTTTTTTTTGGAGACAGAGTCTTGCACTGTTGCCCAGGCTGGAATACAGTGGCACAGTCGTGGCTCACTGCAACCTCAGCCTCCTGGGTTCAAGTAATTCTCCTGCCTTAGCCTCCTGAGTAGCTAGGATTACAGGTACCGGCCACCACACCCAGCTAATTTAAGTCTGACTAATCTTAAGCTTCTGAATAAGTTGAAAGTAAGGATAACAGAGTTGTTAATTGCAGGAATATTTAAGGCATGTCTAAAAAAATATACCAAATCCTTGGCAATGGCTGGGAGAATTACTGGTTCATGACATTTAAGGACACCTCTGTCTTGCTAATCACTAACCTAACCAAGGAGACACTTTAGTGACTACCTATGTCAAAGAAAACAGACTTTACAGTATCAGTCCAAGAAAGTCAGTAAACAAATGAGTAACAATAACAATATAAACAACAACAACAAAATAGCTAACAGCAAGACCAACAAACCCTGGGAGAAGAAGTTCTGATTTCAAGATTTACAATGTTATGTTAAAAAGTCAAGTATTTTAAAGAAAAAGTAGACATAGAAAGAAACAGGAATGAATGGCCCATACAAAGAAAAAAATGAAAGTCAATAGAAAATGTCATGGTGGAAGCCAAGATGTCAGATTTATTATATAAAGATTTAAAATAGGCAATTATAAATATGTTCAAAGAACTAAAAAACATCTTGTCTAAAAAAATAAAGGAGTGTATGGCAATGATTTCTCACTAAAGAGAGAGTGTCAACAAAGAGATAGACATTATTTTTTAAAAGCACCAGATAGCAACTCAGTAGTTTAAAAATCACAATAACTGAAATGAGAAATTCACTAGAGTTCTACAGCAGATTTCAACTATCAAGGAAACAATAAGAAAATTTGAATATAGTTCATTGTGATTATAGTAAAGAACAGAAAGAAGAAATAATAAAGAAAATTAGTGTAGTCTCAAAGATATGTGAGACACTGAAGTTCCTGAGGGAGAAGAGAAAGGAAGAACAGAAAGAAATTTGAAGACATAATTTCTAAAGGCTAACACAATTTGATGAAAAAACATGAATTTGCACATTCAAATAGCAAAACAGTCTTCCAGTAGGATAATCTCAAAGTAATCTACACCTAGACACATCACAGACAAAGTGCCAAAACACAAAGAGAATCTTGAAAGCAGTAAAAGAAATGTAGCTCTACATACAAGGTATTTTTTAATAGCAATTACAGCTAACTTCTTATCAGAAATGTGGAGGGCAGAAGGCAGTAGGATCATATATGTATCATGCTGAAGTGAAAAAAGCAAGCCATAAACCAAGAATTCTATCTCTAGCAAACTATGTTTCAAAAATGGAGATATTAAAACATGCCAAGATTTAAAAAATAACAAAACAAAACAAAATAACTGACATAATGAGTAGACCTTCCCTATAAGAAATACCAAAAGGAGTCCTTCACTCTAAAAAAAATTTTCACTAGACAAAAACTGAAATCCACATGAAGAATTAAAGAACACTAATAAAGGTAACTGCATAGATGAATATAAAATACAGGATCAATATATTTCTGTTTATAACTATTTTCTTCTCCTATCTGACTTAAAAGACAACTACATAAAACAATAATTATAAAACTATTAGTAGGCTTCCAAGGTACAATATAGTTTTTATGTCAATAAATAATAATACAAAGAAGGGTGAAAAAAACAAAGTTGGATTAGAGCAACACTTTTGGATACCGATGGAAGTAAGCTGGTATTAATCTAAACAAGTTCTTTTTAAGGTATGTTATTAACTGTCATCACAAGGGGAACCATTAAGAAAATAACTAAAAGAATGGTAAAAGAAATAAAAAAGGAAATTAAAATGGTACACTTGAAAAATGTTTATTTTACACAAAGCAAGGCTACCCCATAAACATAAATATATACAATTAATAAATTGTCAATTGATAATAAAATAAAAATTTAAAAAATGCCAAAAATTCTAAGGCAATAACACAGAAATAGAGGAAACAAAAAGAGATAAGACTTGTGGAAAACAAATAGCAAAATGGATACTTCAATGGTACAGATTAACAGAATACGTAAAATATAAATCAGTATCATACTGTAGGCTATCTACTAGAGACACGCTTTAGATTTAAAAACACATAAGAATTTAAAGCAAAAATATGGAAAATATATATAATGCAACAGTAACCAAAACAGAGCTGGAGTAGCTATATTACTATTGAACTAAATAGACTGCAGCACAAAGAATATTTCTAGAGAAAAAGAAAGATATTCTATAGTGATAAAGAGATAAGTCCATTAGAAAACCATAACAATTACAAATATACATGCAGATAGCAACAAAGCCCAAAATACATGAAGCAAAATCTGTCTGAATTGAAGGGAAATGTTGGCAATTGAACAATAATTATTGGAGACTTCAACAGCTGCTTTAAATAATGGAAAGAACAACTAGACACAAGACTAACAAGAAAAAAATAAGATTTGAACAACACTATGAATAAACTAGACCAAACACATATATAGAATACTATACCCAAAACAGCAAAATACATATGATTCTCAAGCCCTTGTATAACTTCATCCTGAATAACACTTATGCTAGGCCATAAAACAAGTCTTAGCAAATTTAAAAGTATTGAAATAATGCAAAGTATGTTCTCCAGCCAAAATAGAATGAAATTTAGAAATCAATAACAGAAGGACATTTGGAAAATTCACAAGTATGTGAAAATTAAACACTCCTAAATAACCAATAGAAAAGCAAGAAATCACAGAGGAAATTAGGAAAAACTTTGAGTAGAAGTAGAAGGAAATGAAAACATACTATGCACACAGCTAAAGCAGTGCTTAGAGTGAAATCTGTAGCTATTAAATGCCTATATTAAAAAAAGAAGAGAGCTCTCATATCAATTAACACTTCACCTTAAAAAATTAAGAAAAGAAGAACATGCTAAATACAAAATAAGCAAAAGGAAATAAATGAAAAGATTAGAACATAAATAAACAAAGTTGAGAGTAGAAAAAAGAAATCAATGAAACTGAAAGTTGATTCTTTGAAAAGATAAAGGAAATTAAAAACTCTAGCAAATTGATCATGTAAAAGGCAATTCAAATTACTAAAATGAGGAATGTAAGAGAAGATGTCATTACCAACATGACAGAAAAAAATTGTAATAAAAGAATACTAGGAACAATTATACACCAAAAATTTAGATGCCCTGGATAAAATGGACACATTTTCAGAAAGATGCAAACCTCTGAAACTGATTCATAAAGAAATAAAAGATATGAATAGGCTTATAAGAAATAAAGAGATGGAATTAGTAACAAAAACACTTCTCACGAAGAAAATCCAGGTCCAGCTGGCTTCACTGATGAATTTGAGCAAACATTAAAGAAAGAATGAACAGAAATCTTCACATATTTTTATAAGTAATAGAGGAAAAAGAACCCTTTCTAACTCATTCTATATGGCCAATATTACTCTGATGCCAAAACCAGAAAATATATCACAAGAAAAGTACAGGCTAATATACCTTAGGCCTATAAATGCAAATATAGTCAACAATACTAGGAACCAAATCAGGCAACATACAAAAAGGATTATATACCATGACCCAGTGAGATTTATTCCAGGAATTTGGGATTGACTAAAATCAAACAGTGTTGTACAACCACATTGATACAATAAAGGACAAAAACTACATACTGTTTTTCAAAAGACACCAAAAAGGCCTGTGAAAAATTTAATGACATTTCAAAATAAAAACACTGAACAAATTATTCATAAAAGGAAACCTCCTTAACCTTATAAAGGCTATCTACAAATAACCTATCATTAAATTGTGAATGATTAAAAAGAAATAAAGATGTTGTTCTCACTAGCAACTAGGTAAGTCTTTGACATTGTGAATAATGCTGCAATAAACATACATGTGCATGTGCCTTTGTAGTAGCATGATTTATAATCTTTTGGGTATATACCCAGTAATGGGATCACTGGGTCAAATGGTATTTCTAGTTCTAGATCCTTGAGGAATCGCCACACTGCTTTCCACAATGGTTGAACTAATTTACTCTCCCACAAACAGTGTAAAAGTGTTCCTATTTCTCCACATTCTCTCCAGCATCTGTTGTTTCCTGACTTTTTAATGATCGCCATTCTAACTGGCATGAGATGGCATCTCATTGTGGTTTTGATTTGCATTTCTCTCATGACCAGTGATGATGAGCATTTTTTCATGTGTCTGTTGGTTGCATACATGTCTTCTTTTGAGAATTGTCTGTTCATATCCTTTGCCCACTTTTTGATGGGGTTGTTTGGTTTTTCTTGTAAATTTGTTTAAGTTCTTTGTAGATTCTGGATATTAGCCCTTTGTCAGATGGGTAGACTGCAAAAATTTTCTCCCATTCTGTAGGTTGCCTGTTCACTCTGATGGTAGTTTCTCTTGCTGTGCAGAAGCTCTTTAGTTTTATTAGATCCCATTTGTCTATTTTGGCTTTTGTTGCCATTGCTTTTGGTGTTTTAGTCATAAAGTCCTCACTCATGCCTATGTTCTGAATGGTATTGCCTAGGTTTTCTTCTAGGGTTTTTATGGTTTTAGGTCTAACATTTAAGTCTCTAATCCATCTTGAGTTAATTTTTGTATAAGGTGTAAGGAAGGGATCCAGTTTCAGTTTTCTACATATGGATAACCAGTTTTCCCAGCACCATTTATTAAATAGGGAATCCTTTCCCCATTGCTCGTTTTTGTGAGGCTTGTCAAGGACCAGATGGTTGTAGATGTGTTGTGTTATTTCTGAGGCCTCTGTTCTGTTCCATTAGTCTATATCTCTGTTTTGGTACCAGTACCATGCTGTTTTGGTTACTGTAGCATTGTAGTATAGTTTGAAGTCAGGTAGCATGATGCCTCCAGCTTTGTTGTTTTGCTTAGGATTGTCTTGGCAATGCGGGCTCTTTTTTGGTTCTATGTGAACTTTAAAGTAGTTTTTTCCAATTCTGTGAAGAAGGTCATTGGTAGCTTGATGGGGATGGCATTGAATCTATAAATTACCTTGGGCAGTATGGCCATTTTCACGATATTGATTCTTCCTATTCATGAGCATGGAATGTTCTTCCATTTGTTTGTGTTCTCTTTTATTTCATTGAGCAGTGGTTTGTAGTTCTTGGAAAGGTCCTTCACATCCCTTGTAAGCTGGATTCCTAGGTATTTTTTTCTCTTTGTAGCAATTGTGAATGGGAGTTCACTCATGATTTGGCTCTCTGTTTGTCTGTTATTGGTGTATAGGAATGCTTGTGATTTTTGCACATTGATTTTGTATCCTGAGACTTTGCTGAATTTGATTGTCAGCTTAAGGAGATTTTGGGCTGAGACGATGGGGTTTTCTAGATATACAATTATGTCATCTGCAAACAGGGACAATTTGACTTCCTCTTTTCCTAATTGAATACCCTTTATTTCTTTCTCTTGCCTGATTGCCCTGGCCAGAACTTCCAACACTATATTGAACAGGAGTGGTGAGAGAGGGCGTCCTTGTATTGTTCCGGTTTTAAAAGAAAATGTGAGTGAAATTCTTCCTGGGATTTGGCAATGGATTCTTAGAAATGAAACCAAAAGTGTAAGTAACAAAAGAAAAAGAAATGGTAAGTTGGAGTTTATCAGAATCAAACACTTTTGTGCTTCAAAGAACCCCATCAAAAATGTGAAAAGACCACCCACAGAATGGGAGAAAATGTCTGTCAGTTATGTATTTGATAAGGGATCTGTTTACAGAATATACAGTAAACTCTTACAAATCAACAACAGAAAAGCAGATGACCTGATTTACAAATGGTCAAAGTTTTGCTAGCTGCAAATGGAGTGCAGCTCACATGTGTCAGGCCTATATTTTCTAAGGTCTCAGTTTCTCAGCTAACTGTCTATGTTTGAAGCCCAGATGGAAGATTAAAAAGATAGTAAAAAAGGAAAACAAAAGCTGCCATGGGAATAGTGCCAAAAGTTGGAAAAATTGGGGGGGTAAATTGATGGGAAGAGTAAAGTCAACTTCTAGATCCTTTGGTGCTGCTGTCTCTGAGCTGATAAGCAAGTGTTGTAAAGAAGGCTATTATTAGGTGGGTGATATAGTTTGGGTATTTGTTCCTTCCAAATCTCATGTTTGAAGTCGGACGTACAAGAAGTGTTTGGGTCATGGGGGCAGATCCCTCATAAATGGCTTGGTGCTGTCCTTGGAGTAATGAAGGAATGAATTTCTGCTCTAATAGTTCCCACAAGAACTGGTTGTTTAAAAATATGGCACCCCTCTCCTCTCTCTCTTGCCTCCTTTTCTCTCACCATGTGACACGTCTGCTCCCCTTCACCTTCTGTCGTGATCGGAAGCTTCCTAAAGCCCTCAGCAGAAACAGATGGTTGCATCATGCTTCTTGTACAGCCTGAAGAAACATGAGCCAAATAAATCTCTTTTCTTTGTAAATTATCCAGTCTCAGGTATTCCTTTATAGCAATGCAGTCATCTAATGCAGTGGGAAAAGGCAGGCAGGAAAATCTTTGTCTTTGTAAATTGCTGTCCTGCCATCAGACAAGTAGAGGAAAAGCAGAGAGAGTCCCCCTGGATTTTACCTGTCTTCAGCTCAACAATCTCCAGTATTTTAGAGAGGGATATTTTGGCTTTCTTCAGTAGAAAGGATTACAAATGCATGCCCTCAAAGATCAAGAGTCACACAAATAATTTAAAACAAGTAACTCAAATTAATTTTTTATAAATATTTATCTCCTAAGCTAAAGTTACCCACTGAGGAAAGGAATTTTGTGTTGGTCTAAAGGACTTTAACTCTGTTTCAAATCTGATCTCAGCTGGAATGTTGCTTAGCTAATTCCCTGGATGTTAACATTTCATGGACATGGTAAGATTTACATCTCCAAGGGACCAAGAAGGCTCTGTATTTAAAAAAAAACCACAAAAACAAACAAAACAAAAAGACTTTGAAATCTTTTAACTTTGGGGCAAAAGAACTCTCTTTCATGCACATTTTAGTTTAAAACTAAGAAGCATTGGTCACAAATAAAACAAAAACAAATCTGAATTACAAGCAATACAAAGCAACAGTAATTTTAAAAGGATTCTATGTAATTTAGGCCAAAAAAGTAAAACCTCTGCTGTCATTGGACTGCTAATACTATGACCTGGCCCACTAGCTGTGAAGCAGGGGTAGAGCAGGCAGATTTCTTTTTCTTTTCTCTTCTCTTCTCTTTTCTTTTCTCTTTTCTTTTTTTTTTTTTTTAATCTCCCCAAAATGTGAATCTCTTGTCTGGAAGCAAATATGGAACCTCTGTTCTAGAAAGGGAGAGTTGAAATAAGCAGACCAAATAACATCTAGAACTTAGTCAAGAAGAAACGAGGGCTACGAGTAGTAGCTCATGTCTGTAATCCCAGCACTTTGGGAGGCTGAGGAAGGAGAATCACTTGAGCCCAGGAGTTTGAAACTAGCCTGGAAAATATAGTGAGACTCCATCTCTACAAAAGTTAAAATAAAAAAAAAAATAGGCATGGTGGCACATGCCTCTGGTCCCAGCTACTCAGGAGGCTGAGGTGAAAGGTTCGCTTGAACCCGGGAGGCAGAGGCTGCAGTGAGCTGAGATTGTACCGCTGCACTTCAGCCTGGGTGACAGAGTGAGACCCTGTCTCAGAAAGAAAGAAAGAAAAGAAGGAGAGGAGAGGGGAGGGGAGGGCAGGGGAGGGGAGGGGGAAGGAAGGAAGGAAAGAAGGAAGGAAGGAAGACACCATGGCAAATTAATATAGAGATTTTATTTGGCCTCAAGTTGAGGATGGTAGCCCGGGAAACACTGGGAAGTGGTCCAGAGAACAAAGGAAAGGTTCCAGTTTTTAAAGATAAAAGGGTGAATCAGAAGAGGGGGCAATTGCAAAAGTTGTTTTTCTAGAATTCTCATTGGTTTACAGAAATAACATTTATTTGTGATTGCCTATGCACTGTTGAACCATAGGGTATGAGCTAGGGTGTCCAGCCTGGGTCATAGTTAGGTTAATTTATAAGGCATTTGCAGCAACACTCACTCTAGAGTACTTATAGCAGGTGGCTTTGAAATGATTACTTAGCTTAAGTGGTGGGGGAGCTAAGGCAGGGGGTGATGTAAGACATTATTGCTGTGACATTTCAGTGGCTCTCTGGGTCTGATAAGTAAAAGGGGCTCACATTCCTCAGAGAAAAATTTCTTTTCTTCCTCATGCTAATCAGATACAGTATTCCAGTGAAATATTGGAACACCTATCTGAGAAACAAAGCTGTCATGGGATTCTAAAGAATTTCAGGAACATGAAAAGGTTGAAATCACAAGAAAACACGTGAGTAGTAAATATACTTACGAATGCTAAAAGAAGTCAAGCCTGTATAAGCCAACTGTCAGGCCTAGTTTCTTTTATTCAAATTTTGATATAGTCATATAATAATAACAACAAAAATAATAGGTGACATTTGTTGAATGCTTACTATATAACATCAAATAAAGAACAAATATCATCATTTTACAGATGTGGAAACTGAAATTTAAAGTGGCCTCATGCTACTTAGGTAAGGCTAACGTCACTTCGATTAGCAAGTGGCAGAACTAGGATTATCTGAAATTTTCCACATCTGACACATTCTAATCCTTTTAAACTTGGTTTTTGGTGACTAGTTTATAAAGCAAGTATTTCTTTATGAGAGTAGAAAAGTAAAGTAAAATAAAATACCTACTTTTTCTGGCTCTTGAACTGAACAAAGACAGATATGGCATAAAATTTCATATTTATTCTTTTTTTTTTAAAAAAAAACCCAGAAATTTAACAACTGCAATCATCTTTCAATCTCAGTTTTCCAAGGGGATCAGATTTAACTGATCTCCTTGTCCTGTCTCCTTTTTTGGAGACAGGATCTCTCCCTGTTGCCCAGGCATGAACATGGCTCACTGCAGCCTTGACCTCCTGGGTTCAAGTGTTCCTGCCTCTTCAGTCTTCCGAGTAGCTAGGACCACAGGTGCAGGCAACCATGCCTGACTAATTTTTTATTTTTTTAATTTTTGGTAGAGACTGGATCTTGCCGTGTTGTGCAGGCTGGTCTTGAATCCCTGGGCTCAAGCAATCCTTCCTCTTCAGTCTCCCAAAAGTGTTGGGATTATAGGCATGAGCCACCACATCTGTCCTTAGTTTTTTCCAAATCCCCAAACAAAATGCGTTAAAATTGTATAAATACATCTTTCAAATATGAATAAAATACTGAGTTTGATGAATTGGGTGCATAGACCAATGGTCTACTGCATTCCCAAGTTAAAAGCTAATGTTGATATGGTGCTAATTCTGTGACAGTTTCTGATATATAAGTATACATGAATATTTATAAATTCCATATAAATCAGGCATGTGTTAATTTTTGCAATGATATTATCAGACAATATGATGAAAAATGGTGACAGTTACTGACTATAATGATCGTTTAGCTTATCAACAACATTCATAGTCCCATATTTATAATTTATAAAATTTGGCTGAACAAACAACCTAACACATCTTACAATTTTTTAAATAATGTATTTGTTATATTATCCCAATATCTACTATGAAAGTACATTCTTAGTGCAAGATATAAACACTTCAGAGTCAAAAGAGGTAGAAGATATTAAAGTAACCATATTCTGCAATTCCCCAAATAAGTAACATGTATACTTGGTAAACAGACAAAATTTTCTGCTCTCAGACGGTGTCTTCGGAATCTCAAATAATACTGAGTTATGGGAATTGCCATGGTAAGTAAAGATCTACAGTCAGGGAAGAAGGATTTATAAGGGATATGTTTTATAGCTCCTGTATGAGTAGGATTTTGATGTATCATATACATGCTTTGAAGGTAGTATTACGCAGGGTACTAAATTCAGTTATACTTACAGTCAATGGGTATTATTTGACCACTGACATTTTAGAAAAAATGTCTATATAATTTTCCAAGGCTATATGTTAGAAATTTTGCTGAATCTTATGTCTGAGCATCTCAAAGAATTTTTAGAGAAAACAATTTCACAGATAATGATAATTAGATACCTTCACTTTGCAAATATATGAACTGCCTTTCGAATGACCCTTTTAGTAAAATGAGATTGATTACGTCCTCTTCATAGCAGAAAATTTACCATAACACATGAATCTATTATGAAAAGTACATACATGTAACCTGGTATCCTTGCTTGGCAGGGTGATGTTACATTTAGGTACATGACCTGCCTACTGTGATAAGCTCCCTATCTCTTCAAATATTAGCTCTCCTGTTCACTCCTGTCTGATGCCTGAAGTTCCTTTAATATTACAAAAGGCTTAATCAATTTATTAATAATCCTATATTATTTTGCATTATTGCTGCCTAGTGATCTGCATTGTTTGTGGTTCTTGATTGGAAAACTAAGAAAGTCTTAGAAAATATCATTCTAATGT
Organism: Macaca mulatta; assembly: GCF_049350105.2. NCBI lineage: Eukaryota > Metazoa > Chordata > Mammalia > Primates > Cercopithecidae > Macaca > Macaca mulatta. The sequence goes on along the minus strand of NC_133426.1, from coordinate 120,640,966 downwards.
TATTGTATCAAAATGAATTACCCACATACAAGCACAAAGTAAAGCTGTAAAGCAATTAATTCAGTTCCTCAAACCAAAAAAAAGAAGAAAGTGAATGATAACTATCAGTTACTTCCTTTTTTAATTTGATGGATGAATTTATTTTTATTCACTCTCCATTTTTCTCTCCCAGCCTATTTGTGGTTTTGTAGCAAAAAGATTTTTACATGGCTTTTTCTGTAATTATTTATGCGAAAACCCACAATATAAAAGAAACTGACTTTTTTTTTTTTTTTTTTTTTTTTTTTGAGACGGAGTCTCGCTCTGTCGCCCAGGCTGGAGTGCAGTGGCGCGATCTCGGCTCACTGCAAGCTCCGCCTCCCGGGTTCACGCCATTCTCCTGCCTCAGCCTCCCGAGTAGCTGGGACTACAGGCGCCCACAACCGCGCCCGGCTAATTTTTTGTATTTTTAGTAGAGACGGGGTTTCACCGTGGTCTCGATCTCCTGACCTTGTGATCCGCCCGCCTCGGCCTCCCAAAGTGCTGGGATTACAGGCGTGAGCCACCGCGCCCGGCCCAGAAACTGACTTCTTTTAAGAATGAAGGAACTTCCTCTTTTCAGAAGGGTCAGAAGCAATTTTTCTCTTTAAGCAAAACCTCTGTTCTATGGTTCATGCTCAGATGTGGGCTTCATTCAAACATGCTTCCCTTCTTAGCTGCTAATGAAAGCATGTGGTAACATTTCTGCCTTGGCAAATTTAAATCATCTCCCTTAAGGTGAGGGTAGGTAAATAACTTAGCAAGTTATCTCTTTTATACAAACAGACTTATTTTGGCGCAGTGTATAATTGTATACAAACAATTGTATAAATACTCTTTTAAAATGCTAGATATTTTCCCCCATGCACACTGAATTGAATTCATCGTAATGTGAAAATGACTGACATGTAATTCTTTTCTCCGAGCAACATTAGCCATAAAAATGGAGACAGATCAACAAACTCCTTGGTGACTACGTGTCAGGAAAGGGAAAAACACCGTAGGGGTAGAATTTACAGAAGTCTTATTTTAAATACAATTTTGCCTCAAAAGATGGGCCATAGAAGGGAGGCCTGTATTCCACTCTCCTTGTAAAATGTGAGTTTTTAAATCTACAAGTAGGAAGAGATGTACAACACATATTAACAAAGAAGTCTGTTGCCACATTTTAAGTACTTAAAAAAAGGCATGTCTATATCTGATGGGACTTTTTAAAATGACTTAATTTATTCCTACTGCAATAAATTAGGCTATTCAAGCAATCCAGGGTCCATTCATCTATTAATAGTATCAAGCTTTTAAAATGTAAAGCTTTCAGTTCTGCCGCTTGTAAAATCATATAGTGCTTTCATTCCAATTTATGTTGATTCAGTTCAAATAATGGAAATTTTGAATTACATCATGGCTATTTTGACAGGTATACAGACTATAGTAAAGTGGTTTTGGACATGTGTTCAAAATTCTATAAGTAGGGGAAAAATAAAAATAATGGATTCCTAAGTTACAATGGTTGCTATTTGCAATAAATTATGTTATAAGCAATTATTTTATAAGATCCTTATATAATCAGTAAAATATGCAATAAAATTATAAAGATGCTGAACTTCCTATCAAGTTTAGTTATATCAAAATTCTCACAAAAAGATGCTACATTTCATTTATTTAGAAAAAAAGAACAATGATATTGTCAAGATAGATAATTTTGAATTCTGATTTACAAACATTCAGTGAGTGAGTTCCTAAAGCTATGTATTCCAATAGGGTACAGATATTTGAACTGAAAGTGAATATTTCTCTTGATCCCAACAAGCTTTGGGTGTCTTAACCACACTGAGAATTTTCTACATAGTACTCAAATTGATTGACAGGTTTGTAGATCAACAATGTTTTTCTTTTGACCTTACATCATTTCTCTTCCAAGGTTATCTCAGCCCCAGAGATTCACTGACACTTGGGGGAATGGTAGTTTTAATTATTGATTTTTGAACAGTTTAACTTTGTGACCACTAACTCTTGATAAGTGCTTAAGGTAGGGTTGGCCTTAGACCCCAATATAATAGCTAGTTGGGATATAAAGATCAGAATATCCTAATCTCTGTCTGCATCCCTTCCTTCCCTGAGACTCCTTATGGCGCAATGCCCACTAATAAGGATTTCTCCTTTATAAGCAGTGTCTTTGAAAGTTTCTCTCAGAGAAGTAACAGATTAGGTATCTGACACATTATTGTGAAATAATTTATCAGATCTCTTTCCTTCATTGTTGGGAAGGAAGATCCCAACCATCAAGAATGCGCTGGACACCTGGGGCTAAGGCATTACACAGGGGCCAAAGAACACTCAAAAGGGAGGCAGGGGAACTCGAAGGATCAACATTGCATCCTTGGTAGTTTGGCTAAGGGCCGAATCACCTCTGAACAAAAGTAACCTCCCTAATCAACAGCTGCGTCCATAGAGTGCACATCTAAAGGACAATTATTTCAGACTGGAATGTACAACACTAAATAGCTTATTTTTCCTTCCTCTTTTTCCATTGAGGTTATAAAATCCTAAATCTAAATTCCAAGACAAAGGTCCTTAATAAGAGGAAATTCCTCTGGCATTGAATAGGGAAGATTAGCAATGGCTATTATCCCTTTTTATAATCATGTAGCTACTTATAACAAAATGAAAGAAGACCCCCTGCCTTGCTCACATTGTAAACACATGGGAAAGAATGGGATCACATGCCCAGGCAGGTCTGCGTGTGCTTGAAGGGTATTGCAAGATCCTGCATACCCACCACTGATTTGGCTTGGCATTTGCACCATTCAAGTCACTCTAGATCTGTTTTAACAAATGGAAGAAAAGACTGAGGGCCTAGGAGCCCCCAGGGTTATTCCCTCCCCGGTTCCAAGGTAGCTCTATGACATCAATGAACGCTTTACTAAGAGGAATAACAAAAAGACAATATTTATTGAACATTCATTATATGCCTGGCACTTTACATTTATCTGAGTTAATTTTGGCAACCATTCTGGTAGTTATGCTTATTATCTTCATTTTGCAGATGCAGAAATAGGCAAGGAAAAGCTTTATAACTCCCTTAAGGTGACACAGCTAGTAAGCAGCTGAAAAGGGATTTGGACTCTAGCAGTGTACCCACATTGTCCACACTTTTCGCCATTAAAGTAAGTTGTCAGTAGATGAACAGAACTCAATGAAGTGGAGGTGGCTATTGATGCCACTGAGCAGTTTATCGAGGAGTAAAACTTCTAATTGGATACAGCACTTGCATTGCCAGTATCAAAACATTGTAAAGGAAAGATGAAAAATGTCATCAATAGTTCAACACTTTGGAAGCATTTGTATATTTTACATCACAGAGACAAAATACCCAGATGGGAGACTGAATATTTGATTTTGCATCTGGGTGTTCTGGCAAAATAGAAAGCAAGAAAAGTGATTTCTATTTGGTTATTTTTAATTTGTGGTGATATCAGCACCCTATAAACTGAAGGAGAGAAACTCAATGGTAGTGGTCCTACTATATCTGTTTTGTGCTGAAATGCACTTGCAACTGGAATTGTTTGCTTTAATATATTTCAGTGGGGTGTCACCAGGGGCAGCCTCAGCAAAATTGTAAAAGTTAGACTCATCTTTGATGTTCTTTTGCATCTTCAGGGATGCACTACCCTCTTGTCCCTACCAGGTGAAAGTTGACTTCATGTTTTATATATCCTCCATTCGCAGCATGCTCTTATAAATAAGCCATTTGTAATAACATATAAAAAGGGCCAAAATTTTAAGTAACTGTGGGACAGAAGTGATGGTAGAATTTTATGTACCTGTCATAGGTGACAAATTTGTGAGGAGAGAGGACTTCTGAGCCCCTTACACACCCTCTAAAGTACCACCAAATTATATGATTTCCAGACTTGTAAATCTTAAAACCCCTGTACAGGAAAACCACAGTGATAAAATAAAATCAAAGACTGATTAATTACTAATCATGTAACTTAAAAGAATGGGGACACAAAGACTACACATGGTAATGGTTTAGACTAGAAGTATTTCTTTGAGAATAATCAGCAAGCTAAATACTTTAACTATGCCACTTTCTTCCAAAGGCAGTAATTTAAGACCCTCTGTAAAGGTTATGGCAATGCCAGTTACTATAAAGCATAATCTGTTTCTCTCTCTTGTTCTCTTTCAATTGTCCTAGAAATACAACTACTCAACCCTGTCGTAGCATGGAAACGCTTACAGACAATATGCAAACAAACGAGTTGAGTTGTTTTTCAAAAAAACCTTTATTTACAAAAACAGAAAGTCAGCCTACTGCCATAGACTGTTGCCCCTTTCTTTACAAGTGCTATTTTAGATTGTATATTTGAGTCCAGTGACCCATTTTGAGTTAAATTTTATATATGGTGCAAGGTATGGATCACAGTTTATTTTCTTGCATATTGATATCAAATTGTGCAGTAACATTTGTTGAAAAGACTGTCCTTTTTCCATTGACTTGCCTGCATACCTTTGTCAAAAATCAGTTGTCCATGCACTTGTGGATCTCTTTCTGAACTTGCTACTCTGTTCTGTTGATTTATTTGCCTATTTTTAGGCTACAATTACATTGCTCTATGAGTATATAATGAATCTCAAAATAAGATACCATTAGCTCTCCAAGTCTGTTCATTAACTCCTGGCTGCTTTTAAGATTTTTCTCTTCATTGCTGGTTTTAAGCAATTTGATTTTGATGTGCTTTGTTGTACTTTTCTCGTGTTGTCATGCTTTTGAGGTTCATTGAACTTCTTAGATCTCTGGGTTTACAGTTTTCATCAAATTTGGAATTTTTTTTTTTGGCCATTATTTCTTCAAATATCTTTTCCATCCTCTCCTCTAGGGACATGAATTGCATATATATTAGGTTCCTTGAAGTTATTTCAGAGCTCACTAATGATCTGTCCTTCTCTTTCTCTGGATTCTTTTTTATTGCTTTGCTGCATTTTGGGAAGTTTTTATTGCTACGTCTTCAAGTTCATTAATCTTTTTATCTTCAATACATAGTTTGCCATTAACTCCTAGCAGGGAATTTTTTTTATCACATAAATTGTGGTTTTCATTTGGAGATATTTTATTTGAATCTGTTTAACTATCTTTTATGTCTCTGCTTACCTTTATGCACATGTTTAATCCAATTATAATAACTCATTTAATGTCCTTATCTGCTATCATCTAGGTTAATTTCAATTGTTTAATTTTTCTCATTATTAGTTGCACTTTCTTGTCTCTTTTTATGAATAGAAATTTGTGAATTTTACCTCGTTGATGCAATAGATAGATGCTGGATAGATAGAGAGATTGATTGATTTATATATATTCCTATAAATATTTTTGAGTTTTGTTGTGGGCCACAGTAAATTTGCTTAGAAATGGTTTGATCCTTTCAGGCTTTGCTTTTAAGAAATATTAGGCAGAATCAAAACTGTGATAAGTTTCGCACTGCTTATTCACAACTAATGAGTCAAGACCCCTCTGAGTACTCTATCCAATGCCCCATGAACTATGAGGTTTTCCAGTGTAACTTGTGGAAAAAGGCATTGTTTCTGGTCCCGTGTGAGTGCTAGGTACTGTTCCCTATACTCTTCTCTGATGATTCTTTTCTCTGTCTCTGGTAGTTTCCTTACACATATGATCCTGTCATCCAATCAGTACTCTGAATACTCTGGAGTTCTCTCTTCGTGTGAAGAAGGCAGCCTTGAGGGTTGGCTTATACAGGCTTGGCTTCTTTGGGTACTCATGAGTATCTATAGTAGTCATGTGTTTGCATGTGATTTCAAACTTCTCATGTTCCTGGCATTTATTAGAACACCACAGATATTCTGTCTTCTCCAGTACTTTGCCCTGTGTATTTTGGCTATCTTGGGTCCTTCAGACTCTCAGCTCCTTGACATAGGGAACTCAGAGCTGGGGTTCCCCCTACCTGCAACACAGCCAACAAACTCTCTCGAGACAGTCACCTGGGGAAATAATTGCTAATTTTGTTTACTTACTGTTTTTCAGGGATTACTGCCCTTGATTGCCTGATATCCAGTGTCGAAACCCTTATTTCATTTTTTTTCAATTCATTTATAAGTTTTTTTTCAGAGAGGAGGGTAAATCTGGTTCCTATGACTCCACCTTTGCCAGCAGTGGCATTCTCAACCTATTCAACCTTACATTTAAATATAAGAAAACATCCTTGTCAAGTTTTCTATCAGTGATCCAGACATTCTAGTTCTACTTCGTGTGAATTCATTTAGATGACACCCAAAGGACTAAGAGAATACTTTAGTACTTACTTTAGTAACTATTCTGTAGTTACTAAAATCCTCATTTTGCTTATTTTATAGCTTAAGCTACTGAAAGCTAGTATTTGATATTATTATTATTATTATTAATTTTTTTTTTTTGAGATGGAGTCTCACTCTGTCACCAGGCTGGAGTGCAGTGGTGTGATCTTGGCTCACTGTAACCTCCACCTCCTGAGTTCAAGCAATTCTGCCTCAGCCTCCTGAGTAGCTGGGATTATAGGCATGTGCCACCACACCTGGCTAATTTTTGTATTTTTAGTAGAGACGGGGTTTCACCATGTTGGTCAGGCTGGTCTTGAACTCCTGACCTCGTGATCCGCCCACCTCGGCCTCCCAAAGTGCTGGGACTGCAGGTGTGAGCCACCGTCCCTGGCATTATTATTAATTTATATTCATATTCTTCTGAGTATTGTTTATAATTGTAGAAATAAAAACTATTGCAAATAACCAATAATACAAATCTTAAGATAAATACGTAAGTTAGAATATTATGCACCCACTAAACATGTTATTTATTTACATTTAATATTTATTTATTAGATGTAGGCTGTTGTTTTGTCACCCAGGCTGGAGTGCAGTGGCGTGATCATAGTTCACTGCAGCCTTGTACTCCTGGGCTCAACTGATACTCTCACTTCACCTTCAAGTAGCTAGGACTACAGGCAAGCACCACCATGCCTGGCTAATTTTTTAAATTTTTTAGTAGAGATGAGGTCTCGTTATGTTTCCCAGGCTGGTCTTGAACTCCTGACCTCAAGTGATTGTCCTGCCTCAGCCTCCTAAAGCACTGGGATTACAGGCATGAGCCACCGTGCCCGGATAAACATGCTTTTTTTTTTTTTAATATTCAATTACATTGAAAAATATTACTGTGCAACGCTAAGTAAGATAAAATTATATATGCAGTTGAATGCCAATTTCATAAATACATAAATACGCACTTTAAAATTGGAAGAAAATGCATTAGTTTCTCAATACTAATTGTGACTACCTTTGAGTGTTCAATGCTATAGTCATTAATTGCTGTTTGTTAAATTTTTTAGTTTCCCCAGCACATGATAGAACTGCATTTCCTGGCCTACCTCTGGGTGGAACCATCGAACTGTTTCTGGCCAATGAGTTGTTAGCAGAAATAATATGTTACTTCTGGGATGTAGCATTTAGTTCGTATTATTAGACTCCTAAAATACATCTGCCCTTTTACAGGACTAACAATAATGTTCAACTCAGTGGGTGCCCCATCAACTGCTCAGTATCTGAATGGTATTATGAGTAGAGGCTCTCCTTGCCACAGTGGACAGGTAGCATGAGCAAGTCATAAATCTTTGTTGCTTCAGCAATTGGGATTTGGGGGTTGCTTATTATAATAACACAAGTTGGACTATCCTGACTGATACTGGGGAATTATGGAAGATTTCACTTTTCTTATTTATATATTTCCATCCAAAATTTACACAATGAGCTTTAATTACTCTTATGATATAAAAACTAATTAATATTAACATATTTCATTGAATGAAAGGTGACATCAATTGTAAGATGCACCATTATTTTATGTATCCCTAAGAAAGAACAAATATTTTAAATTATACTGTGACTCAATGCCTTAATGATAGTTCTGTGTGTTATTTGAATTGGTCACACCCGTCTCTTCTTGCTTTGAGATTTCTTTTATCAGATCCCAAAGACTTGGTGATTTCTTCTTTTGCCTTTAGTTGCACTACTAGTTGTATGGTAAATCATCATTTTCCACATATATCTGTAAGAATTTAATGGTATATAATGCAGGTTCATGTACATGTAGGTAATTTTTACTTTTTAGTTTTTATAAAATATTTGGTTTATTCTTTGCAAGAAAATGAGGAGTTAGAGTCTTTTCTCCACTAATCACTAATATAACTATTACCGTTCTACTGCTGCTGTAACAAATTACTGCCATACTAGTGGTCAGAAACAACACAAACTTACTGTCTTATAGTTATGGAAGTCAGAAGTCCTATATGGGTCCCAAAGGGCTAAAATAAAGTTGTCAGCAGAGTCGCATTCCTTCGCAAGGCTCTACGAGAGAATCCGTTTCCCTGCCTTTTCCGACTTTGAGAGGCTGTCCACATTCCATGGCTCATGGCTCCATTCAAAACCAGCAATGTCAGGCCATGTATTCACACTGCCATCTCTCTGATTCTCTCTTTTGTAGTCACATCTCCCAAGACTCTGACTTCTCCCCTGCTTCCCTCTCCCACATTTAAGGACTCTGGTGACATGATTGCATTGGGCCCACCCAAACAATCCAGGAAAATCTCCCTATTTTAAAGCCATCTGATTAGCAATTTTAATTCTCTTTCCCCAGGTAAGGTAACATATTCACAGGTTCCCAGGATGGCTATGTGGACATCTTTGGGGGAAGAGGGATATTATGCTGTTTACCACAATCACTAACATCAAATTCATGTCCCTGCTCTTGTTCTGCACCACCCTGTATGTATAACAACTTTTGCTTCAATGAGGGATCACATTATAGTTTCTCTGGAGACATTTTAAACTCAATGCATATAATACAGTACCTAAAAAGCATATAACACGTTGCTGTGATGATCATATAAACAACAATGATCAAATTTCACTGTGTAGAAAATGACAAACAAGTCACACTTAATTGATGAAAAGATGCCATAGAATTTTAGGATGCAGCCTTATTTCAGAGACATTAACATGTAGAAAAATAATATGTATCTTAAAATAGATGAAATACAGTATATGCAAAAAACCAATTTACAGATCTGCCAGTTAATCATCTAATAGATGTCTAAAGAATGGAACACATACATGATTCACTTTGATGGGAAAAGGAGAAGAACAATGGCATGTTCCATGTCAGACAGTGAAAAACAGGCATGAGGACATTATATGTCTATGTCATGAGATACTGAAATGAGGACTGAGATGACCAGCATATGCATTGACTAGAATATAAGTAATCCCAAGCTTATCTTTTTTTAAAGAAACAGAAGACTCCAACAAATATTCAGGGAAGTTTTCCATTTTTGTAAATAAGATTTTCTACACGTGCATGTATTTTGACATTTTGAATTGCACAGGAATGAATGTGCTTTGGAGGGTGGCTAATTTTTTAAAAATCATGTGCCATAAATCAGATAATGGGTATAAAATGACTTCACAATCTACAAAGTCTTCAAGTACACTTTTCAGCAAATAATTTTTCTTTTCTTTCTTTTTTTTTTTGAGACGGAGTTTCGCTCTTGTTGCCCAGGCTGGAGTGCAATGGCACAATCTCGGCTCACCGCAACCTCCTCTTCCCAGGTTCAAGCGATTCTCCTGCCTCAGCCTTCCTGAGTAACTGGGATTACAGGCATGCGCCACCACGCCCAACTAATTCTGTATTTTTAGTAGAGACGGGTTTTCTCCATGTTGGTCAGGCTGGTCTCGATCTCCTGACCTCAGATTATCTGCCCACCTCGGCCTCCCAAAGTGCTGGGATTACAGGCGTGAGCCACTGCGCCCGGCCTACATATCATTTTTCTTAGCTAAATTTCCTTTTTCTTTATATCCATGGTACGGACTGTATGAACTATCTTGAGATGATAAAAATTCCCCTAAAATTAAGTCTGACCTTATGATTTCTATTTCTAGCAATTACCACTATTGAGAAAAAACAAGTCTAGATGAGACCAAAAAATGCCTATTTTGCCTAAAACTTGCTAAAATTTCAATGAGAATACAAAAATGAGACTAAACTGCCAGTGGCTTTCTCCTAATTTTTTAGGACCACTTTTAATAAAAGCAGCCCACAACTTTATTTTATGGTTTTACATTTGGATCTTTATTTGTATTAGAGAATTCATTTAAATTGAAGGAAAAACTAAGTCATTTGCATGCAAATATAGCAACAAGAGAAGATTGCACAAGTAACGAACGTGGTATATTAAACAATCTTTTCGCAATGAGTGACCAGGAATATATTCATTCTGAATGAGTCTCTAATTCATTCTAGTTATTACCATAAAAGTGCACTAAGATGTGTATATCACTTTAGATTAAATGCAGCACTTCACAGTATATTTTTCTCATAATATCATGAATTTTAAGCACTGTATCTGCACTGGATATGCTTAAAAACAGTCATATCATGAAATTATAAATTGCTTGAGTGGACCTGGATCAGAAAGCATTCAGAAAATTAACATTAGTATTCATTAATGATTGATGGTTGTTTTTCTTCATAGAGTTGTCTTTTCTAAAATTGAAATATTATTTACTAGCAATGACTAGAAAAGGTTTGTATTTCTTTGACTTTGAGAACAATGAAATACATCCAGATTATTTTATCAAAAGATGAATGAGCTGCTAACAACAAGATGACAAGTTTGCTGCCAGCCACAATAATCATCTCTTTTTTGGATCAGGCTTTCTGGAACAGAAAGGGTCTTGAGATCTACTGTTTCATTTGATTCCCAGCACATCTGGTGAGGAGGTAAAACCTGTGTCTTTATCCCTGTTTTATAGCAGGTGACTGAGACTATATAACTTGCCTAAGTTCATTCAGCACACATTGTCCTGTTTGCCAAATCGGTGTTTCTGAAATGTTGGAAGAATACGTGGAAAGTGTTTGCAGTTTGAAAATAAAGCCATTTTTTTCAATATTCATTTGTTTTCCGTCTTTATGTTTAATTTATCTTGAAATTACAAATAACATTAAAGGTAATTTAAAATGTTTAAATATCTATCAAAGGGGCATGGCTTATAAAAGGTAGGGAAATAATATGCTAGATATTCCAATAGATTCCAATATTTAAAAATACTCAGGGGAAAGTTCTGTTATATGAAATTGGCAAGATTTTAGTATTACTTTTTTGGTGCCATTCATTTGTAAACCCTTGTAGGCAGTATTTTTTTTAATGAGTTACTCTGTTTAAAATACAAACAGCCTCTCATTATTGATGACAGTCAACTGTATGACATAGTAAAAATACTAACAATAGCTACCATTTATTCAGTACTTTCTTTGTGTCAAGGATTATTTTAAACACTTTATATATTTACTTATTTAATTCATTAATTCTTAACAACCCTATGTGGTAAGCATTATTATTATTTCATTTTACAGGTATGGAAATCGAGGCACAGAGAATTAACACCCTTATGATCACACAACTAGTAAATGAAACAGCTAAAATTAGGGGATTCCAACCCAGGCAGTCTGGCTCTAGAGCTACAGCTCTTAACCATTATGGATGCTGCCTAAAAAAGGGAGGAGTTTCTAGAGTCTGACTATCTGGACTTCAGTCTTGGATTCACCCCTTACTAGCCATAGTCAAGTTATTTAAGATCTCTAAGCCTCAGTTTCTACATCTGTAATATTGTCATAACAATATCAACTTAATAGGATTAATGTAAAGAGGGAATTTTTCAAAAATTAATAAAGCATAGCAAGGTACCTGGAAACTAATTGTTAATGAATGCTAATTTTCCCTCTTTATTAATGACAATTTGAATACTGCCTCATCATAATTCTTTTTCTGAACTTTAAGATTTTCGCAGGCTTGTATTTTTAACACTGTTTTACCTATGCCTCTTGTCCCCCCAAAAGCTGCATTTATGCCACACCATCTAAAAGTATCTGTGTAGGTAGGTGGCAAGGCAAAAAGAAAAAACAATCAACCAAATGATTGATTCTCAAAGCAGCTATTTATTTGCCAAATTATTTGTTTTACCTTGACTAACTTGAATTTGGACTAACATTGAAACTGGCCCAATTGTCCCATAGAACTGATGTTTATGGTTTCTTTTGAATAAACATAGAAATTGTCCTCACATTCTCAGAACTTGAGAAAGTTATATTTGTCTTATCTGAGTTCCTTTCTCAGGAAACCAACCATCAGGCCTCCCAGATAGTATCAAGGAACCAAAATTCACCAAATCACCACATCTGGACAATGAGATGCCAGACCCCTAATCCATCATAATTGCCAGCTGACCACCTGTTTCCTGTTGACCAACTCCTCTTCCTCACCCCTCCCTACTTCCTGCTTTCCTGCATGTAGTTACATTTCTTCGCTGCTATATAAATTCGTGATTTTAGTCAGGGAGATGGATTTGAGACTGATCTCCCATCACCTCAGCTGCCCCACCCAATTAAGGGCTTCTTCCTTGGCAATACTCATTGTTTCAGTGATTGGTTTTCTTTGCAGCAAGCAGCAGGACCTAGACAGAACCCTTGGCATTTTAGTAACAAAATTCCTCAAGGGGCTGGTAGTTTTAAATTTGCATATAGACTAAACTAACGCTGTTAAAAGGCACTATAAGATTAGTGTTCACCTCTGAGAGATAAATATGTGCACCAAAATTAAGGTTTGGTTAGCAGATTAAAAACATGTATGCAGAGTAGAAAAACTTTTAAATTCTAAACCTCTATTCCATTGGCCACTTTGGCTGAACATAATTTCTTGGCATCCAACCTCTGACCAACAAATACTACATTTTCAAGAGTAAAAAAGAAATACACGAAATGATTATTAAGCCCCTATTATAGACAAAAAATTTGCAGAGGCTCCCAAAAGATTTCAGGAGTTTTGTGATTGTTGAGTCAGTTTTCTGAAATCTGACCATGGTGTGCACTTTAGTAAACCTAATTTGGAAGAATGACCCAGCAGGATGTTACTGATTGATTCTGGAAATCTTATCTAAAATCCAATGCTGAGCTACCTAAAAATCAAAATAAACTCATGTTTAGAGATCCAGCAAAGTTCAGCTTTGATTAACCTATCCAGATTTGTTATTTAAAAACACCAGAGAGATACCATATTAATTGTAACACATACTCAAGTTTTTACTGTTTCAGAAAATTAATTAAAAAAATTATGTAGCAGTGTTATAGGTCACTGTAATCATTCGAGATTTAGGACCATAATCAAATCTTGCCTCCAATTTTTTAAAAATTGGTAACACTACTGAGTGACTAATCACTGAATGATGTGTGTTCTGGAAAAGGGTCTTGAAGCAAAGTTACCTTTAATGGGGAGGTACCATTTATATTTATTTATTTGTTTTTATGAAATGTGCCAGTGAGAAAATGGATGGGCTAGTTCTGAGTAACCTTGCCAAGGCTGATCTTTGAGTTATTATAAAAACTATTAAATTTCTAACTTCCAAATTCCCACTCATTTTTAAACTATTAGATCCTGAAACAGGATAGGAGCCCTAGGAAGGCCAGCTGGTTGATTGCTGATTGATTGCTTCAGGGGGCTGGTCTGCAGAGCCTTTAGAAGAACCTCTTGATCCTATGCCTTTACTACAACTCAGGCACCTGACAAATTCCCTTGCCAAGGCAGAATGGCCATTGTTCAGGGAAGGAATTCCCTTCAAGTGTCCTTGAAAGGGCTTTTCTTTTTGGAAAGAGCACCTTGTAAACCTTCAGTTTTATGTCTCCTTGGATGCTAATTGGTGTGTAAGTCTGAACGGTTTACAAAAGTTAGCTAAAATTTCAGGCTGCTTTTGACATGTTCAAGTACCCAAATGGATAGACATCTCTAGTTGATTTTCTCTTTATATGATTTAGGCTTTGTCTGTATAATCCCAGTTTTATAATGTTGAGTTGAGGTTGAATATGGCCATTTTTGAAATGGACATTAATCAAACGTTAACAGATTTCAGTCACTAGGAAATAAAAGGCCATTTGTTTTGTTTTGTTGAACTGGAGAAAGAGCGAACACAGTTCACCACCACCATAAATTATGCAATCAAGTTTCCCACATTTGGTGAAATCTCAGGGGGTCAGCACATCTGGAGTGCAATAGATGAGCCTTGGTGCTGGGAGAACCACCTTCATGATCACGGCACTACCCCGACATATAAGAATTCATCATTTTTATTTAAGGGTTTCTCTTTAGGGGACAGAAAACAATTCAAACTTACAAAAGACAAAAACAGGGGTTTTACCCACTCACTACATTGATTAGCACTCCTGTGTACCTATGTGGGCATAGGCCTTTTGGGGATAATGTAAATAAATTGTACAATTGCTCAAAATAGTGACACTGCCTGTGGTGATCTCAGACCCAACTAGAATTAGAACTCAGGAACCAAAATTAGTTCCCGGAAATCAAAGAGTCACAGCACACACACAAACACAAATTCACACTTCAACTGTGAAAACCAACTCATTTCAAAATATAACCTCCATATCTATTTGAATTTTGATTGAAACAACTTATTTTATTGTTACGCTCTACTGCTGAATAGCTTCCCTTCAAGCTTGTCCATCCTTCTCCAAGGTGCTGATGGCCTAATGATTTAGGTTGGTATGCTTGGCTAGATATGTACATGCCTAGGAGAAATTTGTAGAATTACCTATATACTTTTTCTCTCATCTCAATCTAGAAATACAAGGATTTCTTTGGAAGGACAATTCCCAGAATTACTCAGAAGTATGGAGAAATGTTAGAAATTGCATTAATTTCATAACCACCAGCTAAAGCAATGTTCATAGATTTCCATAGATGACAATATTACCCAAAAGCTCAAGTCATAACATACTCTTCTAAAAGGTAAGAGTTCAAAAACAGGTTAACATTCATTTCAGAAAAATAATGAAAAGTAAAATTAAAAAATAGTTGTTTTTAAAGTAAGAAATAGAAGACTAATAGGTTTTAAACTTAAAAAAGCTTCTTGTGAGGTTAATAATTTTCTAATAATGTGACTATCTACTTAAGTTGGACAAGTCTTTTTTATTAGTGGTGCTATGTATGTAGTTTTAATGGTTATGTTTATTCATTTGGGCAAATTCACTTATAAGTAACAGACATTAAAAAAAACCTTGAAAACTTTCTAAGCTGTGAACCTTCTTTACTGTATCTTCTTGATGGCATACTATAAAACACATCAAAATGGTCACATGTGAACTTATCAGGTGGAAATGTGAAGATTAGGGTAATAGTCCATTCTCTGTTCATGTTACACTTGGGAAAATCTTCAAAAGGCCAGAACAACAGCAATGTCTTGATTCCTTATCAAGAAATCACAATTCAAATCCTTACGAATATATTCACAATGGTGCTTGGAAAAAGAAAAAGAAAAACACCTAGCAGTCAATATTGAAGACTTGTCACAGAGTTTTGGTCAGGTTTTTAAGGTAGAGAATGTTTGGATTTTGGCCCCTCTGATAATGGTTCAGTTATATATTTTAAAAATATAGCACATACATGATAGGGAGTTTGAGAATATATTGGGGCTGGAGGAGGTCCTCTATATAATTAATGTAATTAATGAATAAGCCTAACTAAAGACTGGAAAAGGACTGACAAAAATGCAGGAAGATAATAGTTACACATTGGTTAATGAAATCAAGTTGTTAGAGCTCTAAGATGAGCCTTAACAGTATTTACACATTTCAAGTCTTATTGGGAAACCCTCTTAGAACCCATGTTTGCTAACATCAGTAATTTATCAAATAAAGATTATACATTTTTAAAAAGTCTATTCCTAGAATGTAATTTTCAAATTGTTTTTCATAAATCAGATTTATTTTCTTTACTTGTTTTTACATAGTAAGCTATGTATCCCCAAATACCTAAAAATAAAGCACCCGACTCCCACTTCCGAAGTAGATTGTGATTTTAAAAATCATGTTTTAGGAGGGAGCTTCCAAGATCAGAAGTTTATTTTCTCCTGAATTCTTTGACTTCAATGAAAGGTAAACTGCCACCAGGTGGACAGTGGTAGTTTCACAACAGCTAGGATAGCCATATGTCTCAGCTTGCCTACAGTAGATCTAAATTATGCCTGTTGTTCCACCTTAACTAGTAATAGCACCTACTTTCACTCTCAAAAGCTTCCAAGTTTGGACAATTAATTTTATGGTCACTCTATTAACTTCATGGTCAAAGGGCATTGCCAACTCTGGATGAATGAGTTCTTATTTTTGCTAAAATGGTAACTGAAAGAAAAACCATAACAATTTTCTTAGTCCATTTGGGCTGCTATAAAAAAATACTACAGATTTGATGGCTTATAAATAAAAGAAATTTATTTCTCACTGTTCTGAAGGCTGGGAAGCCCAATATCAAGGATATGGCAGATTGGGTGTATGGAGAAGGCCTGCTTTCTGGCTCCTAGATGACATTTTCTAGCTCTGTCCTCACATGGATGGAAAACCAGGGCTATGGTCTCTTCAGCCCCTATTAGAGCACTAATCTCATTCATAAGGGCACCACACAACACATGAATTTTGGGGGAGACACACACATTCAGACCATAGCAGCACTCCTGGTTATATTTTCTTTCACATATAGCATTTTTTCCCTCTGACTTAATAATTGTTATTTTTTATCAATTCAAAAAAAAAATCTATGCCTAAGTTTTTTCATGGTCTCCAACATTCTTAAACCAGTTTAGTAATCGCAGATTACATGTTTTTCTGGAGCCTTTCATCTTGTAGTCTATCCTGAACTTGTTGCACTTTAGCTCTGCTGAATAACTGCTGATATAGTTTGGATATTTGTCCCTGCCCAAATCTCATGTTGAATTGTAATTCCCAATGTTGAAGGCAAGACCTGGTGGGAGGTGTTTGGGTCATGAGGGCAGATCTTTCATGTACTGGTGCTGCTCTCGTCATAGTGAGTGAGTTCTCATGAGACATGGTTGTTTAAAAGTGTGTAGCACCTCCTCCAAACAACTCTCCCTCTCTCTTGCTTTGGCTCCTGCCATGTGGAACGCCTGCTACCCTTTCGCCTTCTGCCATGATTGAAAGCTTCCTGAGGCCTCCCAAGAAGCAGATGCTGCTATGCTTCCTATACAGCCTGCAGAACCACGAGCCAATTAAACTTCTTTATGAATTACCCAGTCTCAGGTATTTCTTTTTAGCAATGCAAAAATAGACTAACACAGACATCCTGGAACTTCAGTTCGTCATCATTAATGGAATTCCCTTTTTATCTCTCTTTCTCTTTCTTTCTCACATTGAATCAATTGCTTTTTATATACTACTTTATTGTTTTTTTCTAGTTTAGGTAGAGTATGTTCTCCAATAGCTTCCTAGGAAAGGCTATATGAGAGATAAAATACTTAAAGCTTTTAGTGTGTAAAAATATATCTCAATTGATAATTGGATTGCATATGGCATTTTAGATTGAAATCATTAGTCTCAATATCTTGAGCATTGTCTTCTAGCTTCCAGTGCTATTATTGAGAAGTCAGAAGCTATTCTAATTCTTTAGTCTTTGCACGTGCATGTAACCTATTTATTTTTCTCTTCGGAAACTTCTCTTTGTCTCCAGAGTCCTAAATTTTATAATCATTTGCCTGGGCGTGGGGCTTTTTTTAGCTTTCTTTTGTTGTTGTACTAGACAATTAATAGGTCCTTTCAATCAATGGATTGACAGCCTTCTATTCTAGGAAATACTTTTAGATTTTTATTTGATGATTTCCTAATATTTATTCTAATCTATTATCTTTATTAGTTAAATTGAGACATTGCAGTAGTGAAATATACCTCACCCTCAGTGCAAATATCTTTCAGGGGCCTATTACAAATAATTTCAGAGAGTGAACAGTGCCTGACACGTATTTAAAAAGTATATCAAAGTGTGTTGAATAAATGGCAATTCTGATTACCTAACAGAAAGTATTAAAATGCAATCTTTGCTTATAGTTAATGTTTTCTTCATATGATTTTTCTTTTTACCATGGAACCATCCGTTTCGAAGGAGATGTGACTGGCATACTCTAATAATGTTATTTTATTCTCCCCTCACGAAGTCCCATTCCACCCTACAGCTATTTACTGGAAATTCTTTCTAACATTTAGATTTTCAGGGGTTACTTTTTCACTCCTTTGGCTTTTAGGTACTACTATATTCAATGATGATCTCTAGAGGGCCATAACTTTCTGGAAGGCATTCAATTAGTGCCTCTGAAAACAGTCTTAAAAGCTGAGTTTGAATAGCACTATAACTGATTACTCTGTCACCTAGAGCTATCTGCCCAGGAAAGGTGATCCATATCTAAGCAGGGCATGAAGGTGAGAGCAGCTATAATCCCCAAAAAGTTAGCTTATTTTTCAGGTTTCTTTTGCTTTAACCTAAAAAAGCTTAGTACCACCAAATAAGGTTTAAGAAATTCAGAAACTGGATGAATTGCAGTAGAGCTCGATGAAAGTTTCTGAGAGATTAAGAAATTCAGAAACTGGATGAATTGCAGTAGAGCTCGATGAAAGTTTCTGAGAGAATCTAAAAGCTAATTACTACTCAAATCCAGCTGCCTGATACGCTCTCAACATAAGTAGAATTGGCAACTGCCTATCAAGAATTTTGTGAGTGTCAGAACACTCCCCTTACAAACAAGTACTAAACTCCTTTACATCTACAGCAGGATAATTCTTACCAGGAGAGTACTTTTGGCTTTAACATGTAAATCCTGAACTGAATAATTCAGGGATGGCATTAACTGCCTATCCTCTTCTGTGGTAGGCTATTTATTTAGAAGCTCTACTTATTATTAAGCTCTACTTATTATTGGAGAAGCTCTACTCCATAACTTTCTGGGAGAATCAAAGGACTGATTCTCTTTAGTCACTAGTAACCACCCCCCTTCCCTCCCCCAAACACACACTTTTAGATATACAAGATTCTCAGGTGATTTCTAAGAATCAGGGAAATAAAGAATGCCTTTTACATGGCTCTGTCCTCTCCAGAAATGACTAAAAAATACTAATCTACAGATTCTTGAATGCAGTGACACCTAAGTATGGTACACAAATTATATATAAAAATAAATCTACACTAGGACAAATCACAGTGAAACTGCAGAACATCAGAGGCAAAGAGACTTTATAAACAGTCACAGTTAAAATAATAGTTGACTCCTCAAGAGCTACAATGGAAGTCGAAGACAGTAGGATCATAGTTTTCAAAGAGCTGAATGGAAATAACTGCCAACCTAGAATTCCATACCTATTGACATATGCCCATTTTCTGATGATTAGTTTGAAATAGTGACATTTTCAGATAACCAGTAGACCCTCACTAAAGGAAATTCTAAAAGATGGAGTTTAGGCTAAAGGAAAGTGATCCAGGTACAATAATAATCATATAAGAAATTGTGAAGACTATATTTTCAAGGTTCATTTCTATAGTTCACTACTGGAGAAGTTTCTCTGAACATGTGGAGCACCAGGAAACATGAGGAAGAAGCACAGCATTCTCTCCTAAATGTGAAGCCAGCTGTTGGTGTTGATTTGCTGTAACTGCTATTTGCCATTGATGATTATTTTCCTCTTCTTCCCAGAGAGTAAGAGGGAGAGGATGCAGTCTGTGTGGTTCCCGTTAAAAAGAAAGAAGAAAGAAAGAAAGAGAGAGAGAGAGAAAGAAAAAGATAGAAAGGAAAAAGAAAAGAAAAACAAAGGCATAACAAAGAAAGAGGAATACTTTGTGAAAATGTGATGCTGAGTTAAAACGTTATCTCTAAAGTCTCTGTAAAATGCAAACTTGCTATAAAAAAGGGGTGACATATGACGTCGTTAACATTTTCTGATACAGTGTGTGTTCTAATGTAGAAAATGTGTTCTTGGCTGGGCGCAGTGACTCATGCCTGTAATCCCAGCACGTTGGGAGGCTGAGACAGGTGGATCACCTGAAGTCGGGAGTTTGAGACCAACCTGGCCAACTTGGCAAAACCCATCTCTACTAAAAATACAAAAAATTAGCTGGGCATGGTGGTGGGCACCTGTAAACCCAGCAACTTGGCAAAACCCATCTCTACTAAAAATACAAAAAATTAGCTGGGCATGGTGGTGGGCACCTGTAAACCCAGCTACTCGGGAGGCTGAGGCAGGAGAATCACTTGAACTGGGGAGGCAGAGGTTGCAGTGAGCCAAGATCCTGCCAGTGCACTCCAGCCTGGGCAACAAGAATGAAACTCTGTCTCAAACAAACAAATCGAAAAGGTGTTCTCTGTAAGATTAGTGCTCTAAGTGCCTTGAAAATAAGGTTCAAATAAGTGTGGGAAATGTGGTGTTAAACAAAGGGAAACCAGATTCTTAACTGTTGGACTTCTTAGCACCTTTAAGTATGCTAATGTACATTTTGAGTTTCCAAGAGAGTGATAGAGTACACATTTCCCAATTTTATTTAACCGCAGATTTTATTTTTCTCAGAACAATTTAATAGATTGGCATTCCTATAGATCCCATTTAAAACCCCTCTCTGTCCCTAGCATGGTCCCTGAGATTCTTCATCAACTTAGATGATTTTCCTGGAACACGGAGGCATGGGATAGGTAAATCTTTACAGAAACATGAGAAAACAGCAATATTAAGAGTATGAAGTGACTCATGGGATGGAAGACCCAGATTGGGGAGCTCCCTTGTGAGAATGAGAATTGCAAAAGCACAAGGGGTAAAATGGCAAAGGGAAACATCACGTGCCCTTGTGCTGATGCTTCTATTGCTCAACTGCATTGATCATCCATGAGTATTTGCAATCTTTTGGCAGTATAAATGAAAATGGTTTAGATGGGAAATAAACAGAGGCCTCAAAAACATGCAACTGGGGCTATTTCTGATTTATCTGATTAGGAAGCAGTGTCCACTGACCATTTTTAGAATCATATCTGAAATTTCATCTCAATGGATAACTTTTTGCCTTATTGCTAGATACAAAATAACAAAATCAGGTGTGTTTCCATTATGCAAGGTTAATATGACTTTATATACAGTGACCAAATATTTGCTACATAAAATAATCTTCATCAGGCTGGGTGCAGTGGCTCATGCCTGTAATCCCAGCACTTTGGGAGGCCAAGGCGGGCGGATCATCTGAGGTCAGGAGTTTGAGACCAGCCTGACCAACATGGAGAAACCCTCTCTCTACTAAATACAAAAAAAGCAACCAGGCATGGTAGCGCATGCCTGCAATCCCAGCTACTTGAGAGGCTGAGGCAGGAGAATCGCTTGAACACGGGAGGTGGAGGCTGCAGTGAGCCGAGATTGCATCATTGCACTTCAGCCTGGGCAACAAGAGCAAAATTCCATCTCAAAAAATAAATAAATAAATAAATAAATAAATAAATAAATAATCTTCTTCAGATACCTATAGATTATTTCTCACTCGTCAGCAACATTCATTTCTATGTTAGCACTGAAAGCAGTGATATATTCCCAAGCAATAAATATTTATCCAAGTAAGTTTAGAATTAAAAAATTAAATTAATAGATTAGAACCAAAATTATGAAATCTCATTAAAACAAATTTAAAAAAATATTTTTATGGAAGGGAATAAGAATTGTGCATACAACTCAATGTAAATACATCTAGTGTGTTTTTAATTTTTTAATTCATATATTTTCAAATGACTCATACAGAATATATACATCATTTTCACAAAACACTAAAAGGCAATCCAATTAATGATTAGAATGTTTAATAGATATTTCATAAAAGAGAATATTCAAATAACATAGATGTCTCTAATGAATTAACTTTAAAAATTTGACCTCTTTGATCATTCTTTCAATTTTCAATTTTCAAATTAAAAAATTTTAAGTACACTTAGCATGAGATTTAGTATGGTCATGTGTAGTCAGTGTTTTACAGTGGCTCTTCAGAACTTACTCATTTTGCATAACAAATTTTATACCCATCAGCAACTCCCTTTTTCCCTCTCTTCCTAACCCCTGGAAACCCCAATTCTATTCTTCGTTCCCATTAATTTGACTACTTTTGATATCTCATGTAAATGAAATCATGCAGTATTTTCCCTTCTGTGACTGGTTTATTTTGCTTAGCATAGTGTCTTCCAGGTTCATTCATATTGTCACATATAGCAGAATTTCTTTCTTTTTAAAGGCTGAATAATATTCCATTGTATATATACATATAAAATTCCATTCATTTGTAAATGGGCATTTAGGTCTTCATTTATTTTGGCTTTTGCAAATAGTGCTACAATGAATATTGGAGTGCTAATATCTCTTTAAGATTCGGATTCAAATTTTTTGGATAAATACCCAGAAGTGGGGTTGCTGTATCATATGGTACTTCTATTTCTAATTTTTTATGGAAACTCCATGTTGATTTTCACAATGGCTGCACCATTTTGCATTCCTGCCAATGGTACATAAGGGTTCCAATTTCTCCACAGCCAGCCAACACTTACTGCCTTTAAAAAACATACAGATTGAGTATCCCTAATCCAAATATCTGAAATCTGAAATGCTCCAAAATCTGAATCTTTTTGAGCACTGACATGATACCACGAGTGGAAAATTCCACACCTGACTTTACATGGTAGGTTGCAGTCAAAACTTCATTTTATGCACAAAACTATTTAAAATATTGTATAAAATTACCTTCAGGCTATGGTATAAAGTGTATAAGGTGTAAATGAAACATAAGTGAATTTTCTGTTTAGACTTACATCGCATATCCAACCTATATCATTATGTATATGTAAATGTTCCAAAATCTGAAATGTGAAACACTTCTGGCCTCAAGCATTTTGGTAAGAGATAGTCAGTAAGTGTGAGTGATACCTTACTGTTGTTGTGATTGCATTTCCC
Source organism: Macaca mulatta (assembly GCF_049350105.2). Taxonomy (NCBI): domain Eukaryota; kingdom Metazoa; phylum Chordata; class Mammalia; order Primates; family Cercopithecidae; genus Macaca; species Macaca mulatta. The sequence continues at coordinate 120,618,048 of NC_133426.1, read as the reverse complement.
TGATGATTAGTGACACTGAATATCTCTTCACATACCTGTTGACTCCTCATATGTCTTCTTCAAAGAAATGTCCATTCAAGTCCTTAGCCCATTTTAAAATCAAGTTATTAGAGTTTTGTGGGGTTTTCTGTTGTTGCTATCAAGTCATAGGAGTTTCTTATATATTTTGGAGATTAGCCCCTTATCAGATGTATGGTTTGCAAATATCTCTCTCTTTCCGTGGGTTGTCTTTTTACTCTGTTTCCTTCACTGCGCAGAAACTTTTTTAGTTTGATGTAGCCCACTTGTCCATTTTTACTTTTGTTGCCTGAGCTTTTGATGTCATTTCCATGAAATCACTGGATATACTGATGTCATAAAGCTTTTCCCTTATATTTTCTTCTATGGGTTTTACAACTTTCAGGTCTTATAGTTAAGTCTTCAATCGATTTTTAGTTGATTGTCATTATTCTGTGCACTTTATTAAAAAATATTTTGGCTTTAGAGTTCTTACATATCAAATGACAAGCCCTGGACTAAATAGTCTCTAAGCACCCTTCCAGCTCTACTCTTCTGTGATTCATAATTTTACAAAAAAATGTGGAATTCTCACTTCTCCTTACTCCACAGTACAGTCACTCTATAAGCATTGTTTCTGGCAGGCTGTTCAATTGAAAGAACTAAATTACTAGCAGACAGACCATGTCACCTGGGAATTTTTTCTTACTATCTTACCACAGAAACTCAATTAATCTTAGGACTCTTGCTTTTGACTTCTCCCAAGAAACTTTTAAATCTGCCATTCTGTCAACTAACATTTATTGGATCCCTATTATATGTGTGGACGCAGGGTTAGGCGTGTGGGATGGAAAGATGAATACAACACATTGACGGTTTTAAAGGCAATCACAGTATAGTGGGGGAGATAGAGATGTATGCTATATGGGCAATACCATGAAAGATATATGTGCAGGATATTATGGGCATAGGAGAAAAGAGGATATAACTCAACTTGAAAGGGGTGATAGTGGAAGGTTTCCAAGTAGAGATTTTACCTTATATTTTTCTTCAAGCTGAGATGTGTACTTGTGGGAGAATGTTAGGCAGAGCATGCCAAACAATGAGAACAGTATGAGCAGACGAGCAGAAGTGAGAAATAGCATTACGGAAAAGGTAGTTCGATCATTGTTGTCTGTCCTGTATCCTTGTTTCTTTTTTGTTTTCTTTGTCTTTTAAAATGTTTTTTTGAGGCAGGGTCTCACTCTGTCACCCAGGCTGGAGTGCAATCGCATCATCCAGGCTCACTGCAACCTCTGCCTCCTGGGCTTAAGCAATCCTCCTGCCTCAAGCAATCCTCCTGCCTCAACCTCCCGAGTAGCTGCAACTATAGGCGCAGGCCACTGCACCCAGCTAATTTTTGTATTTGTTTTGTAGAGACTGGGTTTTGCCATGTTGCCCAGGCTAGTCTCAAACTCCTGAGCTCAGGTGATCCAGCCACTTTGGCTTCCCAAAGTGCTGAGATTACAGGCATGAGCCACCGCCCCAGCCCTCTTTCTCGTTTTAGCAGTATATTTTTCCCTCACTCCAACTATGTGGTAGAACTGTTAAGTATATTACACAGCCCAGTTAACTATAGGGGTGGGTATATGACCCAGACTAAGCCAATCATTATATAGCATTCTCCTGGCTGGAGCAGTTCATCCAAGGGATGGCATATGACCCAAGTCAGATCAATCAGATTCTTTTCCAAGGGTTTTATTATGCTAAAGTAGCAATTGAAAAACAGTGTCACAAAGTTTAGGACCATATACTCTGGAGTGAAACTTCCTGGATTCAAATATAATTTCCACTACTTAATAGCTGTGTAAGCTTAGATAAGCTATTACACTTTTCTGTATCTTAGCTTTCTTATTTGCAAAACAGGGAGATCACAATAATACCTACATCATAGTTCTGTTGTGAGGATGAATTTGTTAATACATGGAAGGACTTAAAATATTTCCTGTCACATAGTAAATACTTATTAAATGTTGTTGGCATTATTGTTGTATTATATATGCTACTGTCATATTTGTTGTACACTAGTGAATATTAGGGATTCTTACACTGGAATGATGTAAGATTTGAATCACCCCTAGAGCAAGGTTTCTCAACATTGGAACTCTTAATATTCAGGTCAACATAATTCTTTGTTGCAGGCAGTTGTCCCAAACATTGTAGGATATTTAGCAGCATTCCTAGTCTCTATCCATTAGATGCCAGTAGCATCATCCCAATTATGACAACTGAAAATGTCTCCAGACATGTTCAGATGTTTTCTGGGAGTCAAAATTGCTTTTGGTTGAGAACCACTGTGGCCATTTTACCTTCCTACCGGAGAAAGACCATTTACTGTAGGAAAGAATGAAGTCCATGTGTAAAGAACAACTGAAAAAAGAGATGGGGAAGATGTAGAGAGAATGAGTCCTTAGGGCAACTACATCTTTAGTTCCAGTTTCTGAATCCTCTAAACTCTTCTTGTTCTTGCACCTCACCTTCTGCTTTTCTTTATCCTTCTATTAAATTTTTTTTTCTAAATTAATTTGCTCAGGATTCTATCACTTGCAATCAAAAGAAATCTGACTATTGGTGTATACAGCTTATCACTATATATATATATTCTGTGTCCCCTCAGGAATGTAAACACCATGAGAACAGAGGCTTTGTCTGCCACATCTGTTGCTGCATTTGCCGGATGTAGAACAGTGACTGACATATAAGAGGCACCAATTAAACATTTGTGGATGAGTTAATGAAGAAACTGTAAGTAGCTGGATGTTTTCATAGCTAAAAATTATGAAAGTGGGTATGTTGTATCTTATACGGGCAATTAAATAGTGTTAGAAGTCTTTTAATTGCAACCATCATTTCAGCGATGGTCAAATAACACGTGGAATACCATAATCAGGAATTATCACCTTAAGGATTGATTACTTAACATTGATCATGTGGCTGGGCAAGGTGGCTCATGCCTGTAATCCCAGTGCTTTTAGAAGGCTAAGGTGAGAGAATGGCTTGAGGCTGGGAGTTCGAGACCATCCTGGGCAACATAGTGAGACTCTGTCTCTGTCAAAAAATTTAAAAAAAATTAGCTGGGAATGGTGGCCTGTGTGCCTGTGTCTTAGCTGCTCAGGAGGCTGAGGCAGGAGGTTTGCTTGAAGCCCAGGAGTTCAAGGCTACAGTGATCTACGACCGCATGACTGCACTCCGGCCTGGGTGACAAAGTGAGATACTGTATCTAAAAAATAAATAATTAAATAAACATAACTTAAAAATAAATAAAAGCATATTATTTAATGAGTGTATAATATTCTACCTTATGCATTTATCTTAACATTTCCGTTATTGGATATTTGCAGTGTTTTTCATTTCTGCAATTAAAAACAGTATTCTGGAGAATATCAGTATAAAATAATAATAATAACACTGTTCAATACTTGTTTTCAGTACCTTAAGCTATAAAATACGCAAAATAAGGATTGTAGCAGCTATGGCATACCACGTAAGTACTACAAAACTCTCTTAGTCCTTTGGATGCCATCTAAATGAGTTTACACAAAGTAGAGCTTGAAAGTCTGGGTCACTGACTGACATCATGACAAGAAGGATGTCTTCTTATATTTAAATGTAAGGTTGAATAGGTTGAAAATGCCACTTCCAGCAAAGGTGGGACGATCGGTTGCGCCCAGGAGTTTGAGGTTATATTGAGCTATGATCTTGCCACTGCAATCTAGCCTGGGTTGAGAGAGTAAGACCCTGTCTCTTAAAAAAATAAAAAACAAAAAGCGGCCGGGCGCGGTGGCTCACGCCTGTAATCCCAGCACTTTGGGAGGCCAAGGTGGGTGGATCACGAGGTCACGAGATCAAGACCATCCTGGCTAACATTGTGAAATCCCGTCTCTACTAAAAACACAAAAAAATTAACCAAGCGCGGTGGCAGGAGGCTGAGGCAGGAGCATCGCTTGAACCTGGGAGGCGGAGCTTGCAGTGAGCCAAGATAGCACCACTGCACTCCAGCCTGGGCGATAGAGCAAGACTCCGTCTCAAAAAAAAAAAAAAAAAAAAGAAGAAAGAAAAACATTGATCATCTTTAACAAAAGCTACACCACAGGATCTACTTGTCTTCAAGAACATAAGAAATAAATTTTTATTGTTGAAATGAATGGTGTTTAAGGCAGGCAATTGTTAGAAGTGATGTATAAGACCCACTTGCTCCTGCATGGAGGAGGTTTTAGAATTCAACAAAAGCTAGGGGTCTGGAGCCATGTTGGTCTCATGTATCTCAATTTCTCAGTCTTCTGCTGCCCAGTCTGACTGTAGCGCTCCCTAGTCCTACCAATGCTCCTTCATGGCACCTTCTTGAAAATGTGCTTTTCATGCAAAGTACTAGTCTTTGGGTTTAGGTCAGAGAGTGGGATCTCCCAGAGCTATAGAACAGAGTATATAGGGATTTTTTTGTTGTTGTTGTTTTGCCTCCTTTCTAATGAACATTTGTACATTGTGTGTAATTTAACTTGATACTTTATTTTGGTGTAGCTACTATCTAATAGCCAAGATTTGGGAGAGAGAACATACAGGTTTCACATATCTTTCACCATCAGATACTACAATATTTACAAAAAACAAACAAACAAAAAACAAAACACAACTTGGCATTTGCTGAATTATCCAAATTGTTTTCACTCATCTGCAACACATAGAAATGGCTTAAAAAGAAAGGTAGAGTAGGTTTACTTTATTCTGAGTTGGTGAAGAGCCACTAAAGAGTTTAAAAGACGTAAGTGCGTGACATCGTAAGTTTTGAATTTTAGATGTCATTCTTGTAACTGTGTGGACAAAGGACCTAAGAGAAGAGACTGAAGGCAGGGAGATTAGTTAGAATGGTTTTAATACGGGGTAAGAAATAAAACAAGCTGTGATTGCAGGAGAGAAAAAGAGGGGACAGATTATAAAAGTATGCACAGTATTTAGAATAGGTAAGTGATTAAATAGGATAAAGAAGGTAAAGAAAAAGGAGGAATCATAGATACCTCCTAGGTTTCTAGCTTGTATAATGGGGCATGATGGTGATAGCAAATGCAATAGGGAATAGAAGAGGAGGTGCAGGAGTTTGTATTTCTTTCTTGATTTTTTGTTTGTTTTGTTTTCTCTTATTTGCTTCCTTATTCTGTCAGCTTCCTTTAGTTGCCAAATTCCATTTTAACACCCTCACTTCCTTACTGACTTCCCTGTAGCTATGGTAACTGTTTACTTTTCAGTCCCCTTTGAGCTATGTCTACTCATACATCATTTTGACAATAAACAAAATAAAACAATAGTTAAATTCAACCAAAAGTGGCTATTAAAAAGAACAACATTGAAATAAAACAACATTGAATTGCAACAGTTTGTTGGTGACTTATTAGCACCATCAACATTAAAGTCAACAAATATTTGAATGCCAACTCAGTGCCAAGCACTGTCATGGGCTCTTTAGAAACCAAGACCCAAAACAGTTCAATAAAGTGGAGAGAGTGGTGACTTTGGAGTTATAACTGGATTAGATTTCTCCTTCCATTACCTACTGGGTTTGTGACTTTGAGCTAGTCGTTAGCTCCTCAGGGTCTCATTTATTTTCATTTGTAAAATGAGGAAGAATGCATAATAGAGATATCATTCAGCTGTCATCTTAAGTGAGATAAAAAATCCAACTTAGCACCATAGCTGACGTGTTGTAAGCACCTGATAAATGTTAGCTGTTATGGAAATATAATCATAACTGTACTCTCAAGAAGCTTACGGTCTATTACATATGTTTTTTTTATACAAGCTTCTTACATCATTTTTATGATTAATTCAGAGAATAGCATAACATTGGATTATATTCTTATCACAGAGAGGGCATAATGATTCAAAATGGTAGTACTTCATAGTCTTAGAGCAGCATATTTTTCAAAACTTTGAACACAATCAAGTAGAGCATTTAAAGTCTTTGAGACTTACTTGAATGATCTAATGAAGAAAATGAAAAAACACAAACTCCTTTAGAATAGTAATAAAAACATGATATATTACAAACAGTTAAAGTATGTTAATTGGCTATAATGTAACACCAAGGGTATGATGGGGTTTGGATGAGAAGGGAAAGAAAAGAACTTTAAAAAGCAGAATTACATGAGGTAATACAAACCCAGAGTAATGAGAGTTTCTGCCAGATTGGGTTATAATGAACCCACTGTGTTTTAATGAAGCTAGTAACTGAGTATCTTATTAAATTTCACTAGAATCCATTGCAGGCCATTTTATGGTAGCCCAGTTAAGATCTTTTATGAGTTGAGAATTGTGCCAGATATTATGAAAAAGAAAACCTAACTGCATTACTCTACTTCAAGCATATAATTTGCTTGAGATGTTTGTCAGTAGTTAATAAACCATATTATTCACATCAACTCAATACTTTTATTATAATAAATGAGGAAAAATGTTGAAAAATAAAAATATGCACCTAAAATATTCTTGCTTTCACAAAATCAGGAGGACTAAATTTTAAGTGAAGCATATGTTTTTGTAAAGTTTTAAGTTCAAAGAGTAAAAATAAAAAGCCTTTTGGCTTAGGTTTTCAAAACTCAACGAGTAGGATTTTGCAAAGTACAAATTTATATATTTCATGCAAACCTGGGTAAACTCTGCAGAATAACAAATTCCAGTAAAACATATGGCAATGACTCCTGGGTTGATTTGTCCAAGTGATGCTTTTCAACATTCAACAATAGATTCTTTGACCATCCACATGGAAGGCCAGTGCTTGGTGATGCTAGCCAGCTGGCAAGTTCTTTCTTTGTTGTCTACTATTCCTGGTTTTGTAGTCTTTCCCAGACTTTCAGCTACCTCTCATTTATTGACAGTCGTAAGTTCTGGCTATGCTGCTATCCACATATCTTCTCAGTAGAGAGTAACTCACATGAATAATATGTTATTTTCTCAAGGGTATTGTATTTCATAAGTTAATGCTTCAAGAACCTTTACTGAGCACAAACCAAAAATGTACACATTTAGTTTCAGACTTGGACAATTTTAAGGGAGCATTGGATATCTGTATGTATCCTAATCTTATTTTATTTTATTTTATTTTATTATTTTATTTTATTTGACAGAGTCTTACTCTATCTCCCAGGCTGGAGTGCAGTGGCTCAATCTTGGCTCATTGCAACCTCCTCTTCCCGGGTTCCAGCAATTCTCCTGCCTCAGCCTCCCCAGTAGCTAGGATTACAGGTGTGCACCACCACACATAGCTAATTTTTGTATTTTTAGTAGAGGTGGGGTTTCACCATGTTGGCCAGGATGGTCTCAAACTCCTGAGCTCAAGTGATCTTTCTGCTTCAGCCTCTCAAAGTGCTGGAATTGTAGGCATGAACCACCGTGCCCAGCCTTCTAATCTGATATTTTATCATCAGTAGCCAATTCAAGGCTCTAACCATGTCCAGAATTAACATTATTGTTCTTCACATGCCTTCTCAATCACCATCCAAGGTAGAGTCATAGTCACTTCTCTGTGTCATTCAGGAATGCTTTGTCTAATGGCATTTAAATTGGACATTTCTTGCTTAGGGTGGAAATGGAAGGATGGGAAAGAGGTGGTATTTGTATGAGCCAAGTGAACCCCTAAACAGACAATTCCATTATTTATAAAGCCACGCCCAAATTTGTAAATCAAGATGAAGAAATGAATTTGTCAATATTATTGATACTGTCAAGAAGTAGTTAGTGCACTTAATGATATTGTTTTATATAATGGAGGTTCAAGTCAGATAGGAAGATAAATGAAAACATTTCATCTATTTTAGATGTATTGTGGGGGGAAGAAGAGGAAGAGAGACAGAGAACAAGGTGGTCCGATGTTTGTCCAATCACCTCTGTCTGGGTAAAAGTCCTGGAGGGAGAGGTTTACTAGATAAACTGAAGAAAATAAAAAGGACAGGAAACTTCTGTTCCACTTCCTACTTGGAATTCTGCAAAGAAGCAGATTTACTGCCTATCCCTGGCCCCTGCCTAATTATACGAGCTTTGAGAGTCAGAGGATCAATGGCCTACTAGGCATATCAACTTTTTCTTACCCAGGGAATATAGGCCTCACGGGTAGGTTTAAGAAGTGGAATACTTCAACAGAACATGATTAAAGATGGGCAAATGAATACAAATACCCCCAATACTCCTACCAGAAATTAGCAAGTGTTGGCAAGGATGTGGAGAAATTGGAGGCTTTGTGCACTGTGGATAGGATTTGTAAAATAGTGTAGCCACTATGGAAAACAGCATAAACAAAGCTGTAGTAATCAAGACAGTGTGTTACTGGCATAAAGGCAGACATATAGAACAGTGGAATAGAATAGAGAGCTCAGAAATAAATTGTCACATATATGGTCAAGTGATTTTTGACAAGATTAGACATTCAGTGGGGAAAGTATCGTCTTTTCGACAAATGATGCTCAGAAAACTGGATAGGTACATACAAAAGAATAAAGTCGGACTACTGTCTTACACTACATCCAAAAAACCTCAAAACTGATCAAACACCTAAATGTAGTAGATAAAACTATAAAACTCTTAGAAGCAAACATAAGAAGAAAAGAAAAAACAGAGAAGTTGGACTTTATCAAAATGTAAAACTTCCGTGTTTCTTTTTTTTTTAATTTTTTTTTTTTTTTTTTTTAAACAGAGTCTCGCTCTGTTGCCCAGGCTGGAGTGCAGTGGCCGGATCTCAGCTCACTGCAAGCTCCGCCTCCTGGGTTTACGCCATTCTCCTGCCTCAGCCTACCGAGTAGCTGGTACTACAGGTGCCCGCCACCTCGCCCGGCTAGTTTTTTTTTGTATTTTTTAGTAGAGACGGGGTTTCACCGTGTTAGCCAGGATGGTCTCGATCTCCTGACCTCGTGATCCGCCCGTCTTGGCCTGCCAAAGTGCTGGGATTACAGACTTGAGCCACCGTGCCCAGCAAAACTTCCATGTTTCAAAGGACACTATCAGCAGAGTGAAAGGGCAGTCTGTGAAATGGAAGAAAATATTTGCAAATCATATATTTAATAAGGGATTAATATTCAGAATATACAAAAAACTCGTACAACTCAACAACAAAAACAACCCAATTGAAAAGTGGGCAAAGGACTTGAATAAACATTCGACATCTGTACATCTTATACAGATGGTCAAAAAACACATGAAAAGATTCTCAGTATCACCAATCATTGGGGAAATGCAAATCGAAACCATAATGAGATTCCATTTCATACCCAATAGTATAGTTATTATAAAAATAAATCAATAAAAATACCCAAAAAACCCATCGGAAATTAGCAAGTGTTGGCAACGATGTGGAGAAAATTGGAGCCCTTGTGAGCTGTGGATAGGATTGTAAAATAGTGTAGCCACTATGGAAAACAGCATGGTGGTTCCTCATAAATGAAACATGCAATTACTGTATGATCCAGCAATTGTGCTTCTGGGTTTATACCCAAAATAATTGAAAGCTGGAATTCAAACAGATATATATATATATATATATATATCTGTGCAACCATCACCACTACCCATCTTCACAACTTTTATGTTCCCAAAATAAAACTTTGTACTGATTAAACAGTAAGTCCCCATTCCCTCCTTCCTCCAGCCCCTGGTAACCACTACTCTACTTTCTGTCTCTATGGTACATACAAAAGAATAAAGTTGGACCACTATCTGACTACTATCTGACTGGTCAGATAGTACATACACATACACACACACACACACACACACACACACATTCACAGTAACATTATTCACAACAGCCAAAAGATGAAAACAATTCAAATGTTCATTAACAGATGAACAGATAAACAAAAAATGTGGTATGTATGTACTAGACTATTACTCAGCTTTAAAATGGAATAATATTCTGGCACATGCTGCAATACAGATGAACCTTGAAGGCATTATGTTGAGTGAAATAAGCTAGTAACAAAAGGAGAAATAATTTGTGATCTCTCTTCTATGAAGCACCTAGTGAGTGAAGTCAAATTCATAAAGACAGAAAGTAAAGTAGTGGTTATGGGGGCTGGAGGAAGGAGGGAATGGGGACTTACTGTTTAATGAGTAGAAAGTTTTAGTTTGGGAACATAAAGGTTGTGAAGACACATAGTGGTGATGGCTTCACAATAATATGAATGTACTTAATACTACTCAAGTAATTGTACACTTAAACATGGCTAAAGTAATAAATTTTATATATATGTATATTTATATATATATAAAAAACCACAATAAAAAAGAGCATCAAAACTAATCAGTTATATATCTATATCTCTATGTATCTGTCTATCTATATATACATATATCTACACATATAAAATCCTTGTAGATAAAAGGAGGAGTCAGAGCAAGATGGCCAGATAGAAACCCCCAGCAATTGTCAACCCTGCAAGAACGCCAAACTGAACAACTGTCCATGAAAGAAGTCACCTTTATAAAAACCAAAAAATCAGGTGAGCAATAATAGTACCTGGTTTTAACATAATAGCAAGGAAATAGGCTTTGGAGAGAGTAAAAAAGACAGGCTTGCATTGCTTACACCACCCTCCCCCAACCCCAGGTGGTGCAAGATGAAGAATCTGTATGCTTGGGGAGGGGACAGCAAAGTGAGTGTGGGACATTGCATTAGCACTCAGTGCTGCCCTGTCATAGCAGAACACAATACAAGGCAGAATTCTGCCAGTGCCCATGGAGGGAGGATCTGGATAAGCCCTAAGCCAGAGGGGAATCTTCTGCTCCACTGAGAGGAATCCAGGTCCCGGCCACCTTCACTACCATCTGACTAAAGTGGTTTGGGGCTATCAGTAAATTTGACTGGCAGTCAAGACACAAGGATAGCAGTCCTTGGGCAAGCTCTGGTGCTGAGCCTGTCTAGGAAGCAGTGGACTTGGGATGGGACCCAGTACACCACCAGTTGTGGCAGACATGGGAGTGCCTGTGTCAACCCTCTCCCAACTTCATGCAGTGCAGCTTGCGGGGAGACTCCTTCCATTTGGGAGAATAAGAGGGAAGAGTACTTTTTCTTGCAACTTGGGCACCAACTCAACCACAGTAAACAAAGTACCAAGTAGATTCCTTAAGACCCTGATTTCAGACCTTTGCTCCTTTATGGCATTTCTAGACATACATACCCTGGGCCAGAAGGTAATGTGCTCCCTTGATAAGACAGATCCATTGCTGGCAGAATTCACCACCTGATGATTAAAGTGGCCTTGGGCTTTGATTAAACATCACCAGCACCCAGGCAATAGTGACCATGAGCCTTGGAAAACCCCCAATAATTTGCAGGTCTGGAAGATGACATAAAGTGGTGTCCCCGTAGGGGCCATGGGAGTGCCCACATCAGCCCTCCCTCAAATGCAGGCATCCCAGTGCAGAGAGGGGATCATTCTAATTGGAAGAAAGAGAGGGAAGAGAATAAGAGATGTTGCCTGGTAAGCCAGGGAATTCTTTATCTTCCCCAAGTCCACCAAGGCTGTGTATAAGGAGTGTGCAAGAGTTCCAGCATTCCTGGGCTTAGGGTTCCCCCTAGTGCTGAAACAGATGCAGTGTCCACAGCCTTAGGTCACTGCACTAAATCCCCTAAGAATTCTTGGAACACTCTCTCAAGAATGGGTACAAACAAGCCCAGACTACAAACACTGGAATAAATACCTAACTCTTCAAAACCCAGATATTGACAAATGTTCACAAACATCATGAACATCCAGCAAATCATGACTGCACCAAATAGAGTTAAATAAGCCACCAGTAACCAATCCTGGAGTAACAGAGATATGTGATCTCTCAGACATGGAATTCAAAATAACCATCTTGAAGAACCTAAATGAACCTCAGGATATCGCAGAGAAGAAATTCAGAATCCTATCAGAGAAATTTAACAAAGAGATTGAAATAATTTTTAAAAATTAAGCAGAAATTATGGAGCTAAGAAATTCAATAGACAAACTGAAAAATGCATCAATCTCCCAACACCAGAACTGATCAAGCAGAAGAAAGAACTAGTGAGCTTGAAGACAGATTATATGAAAATACACAATCAGAGAAGAAAAGATAATTTAAAAAAATGAAGCATGCCTACGAGATCTAGAAAATTGCCTCTAAAGGGGAAATCTAAGAATTACTGGCCTTAAACATGACATATATATAGAGAGAATGAAGTAGAAAGTTTATTCCAAGAAATAATAGAACTTTCCAAACCTAAAGAAAGATAAGAATATCCTGGTACAAAAAAGTCAAAGAATGCCAAGCAGATTCAACTCAAATAAGACTAGCACAAGACATACAATAATCAAACTGTCAAAAGTCGAGGATACAGAAGGAATCCTAAAAGCAGCAAGAGAAAAGAAGCAAACTACATATGAAGGAGCTTCAATACATATGGAAGCAGAGTTCTCAGAAGAAACCTTGCAGGATGGGAGGGAGTGGGGGGACATATTCAAAGTGCTGAAGGAAAGAAACTTTCAACCTGGAATATTATATCCAGGAAAATTACCCTTCACAAATGAAGGAGAAATACTTTCCCAGAGAAACAAAAGCTGAAGGAATTTGTAAACACCAGACACGTCTTACAAGAAATGCTAAAGGGAGTTTCTTCAACTTGAAAGGAAAGAAAATTAAGGACCAAAAAGAAATCATCTGAAGGTATAAAAATCACTAGTAAAAGTAAGTACACAGACAAATATAGAATACCCCAACACTGTAATTGCAGTGTGTAAACTACTCATCTTTAGTAGGAAGACTAAAAGACAAACTTATCAACAATAATAATTATAATAGTTTTTGAAGAGATTGACAATACAAAAAGATATAAATAGAAACAACAAAAAGATATAAATAGAAACAACAAAAAGTCGGAGGATGGTGTTAAAATGTAGTTTTTTAGTTTTCTTTTTACTTTTCTTTTTATCAGAGTTAAGTTTTCATCCATTTAAAATAATAGGCTATAAGATGTTCTTTGCAGGTCTCATGATAAACAAAAAATGAAAACCTATAATAGATATACAAAAAATAAAAAGCAATGGATTGGCTGAGTGCAGTGGCTCAAGCCTGTAATCCCAACACTTTGGGAGGCTGAGGTAGGTGGACTGCTTGAGACCAGGAGTTCGAGACCAGCCTGGCCAACATGGTAAAACCCCCTCTCTACTGAAAATACAAAAATTAGCCAGGTGTGGTGGTGTGCGCCTGTGGTCCCAGCTACTCCAGAGGCTGAGGCATGAGAATAGCTTGAACCTGGAAGGCAGAGGTTGCAGTGAGCTGAAGTTGCACCACTGCACTCCAGCCTGGGCAACAGAGTAAGACTGTCTCAAAAAAAAAAAAAAAAGAAAAGAAAAGAAAAAAATTCCAGTAAATTAAAACACACACTACCAGAGATCTGTCTGGTAGAGACTGTCATGTTAAAAAAAAAAAAAATAGGAAGGAAGTGAGAAAGGACGAGAGGACTCACAAGACTACCAGAAAACAAATAACAAAATGGCAGGAGTATGTCCTTACCTATCAATAATAACATTGAATGTAAATGAACTAAATGCTCCAATCAAAAGACAGAGTGGCTGAATGGATTTAAAAAACCCAAGACCTCATTATATGCTACCTACAAGAAAACACTTCATATACAAAAATAAACACAGACTGAAAATGAAGGGGTGGAAAAAGATATTCCATGAAAATGGGAACTAACAAAAAGCAGGAGTAGCTATATTTAGAAAAAATAGATTTTGAGAAAAAATCTGTATAAAAAGATAAAGAAGGTCATGATATATAATGATAATGGAGTAAATTCAGCAAGAGGATATAACAATTGTAAATATGTATGCATCAAACACTGGAACACCCGGATATATAAAGCAAATATTATTAGAACTAAAAAGAGAGATAGACCCCAATACAACAATAGCTGGGGACTTTGACACCCCTATTTTTGGCATTGAATAGATCATCTACACAGAAAATCAAAGAAACATCAAACTTAACCTTCACTATAGACTAAATGGACCTAGTAGACATTTACAGAACATTTTATTTAACAGCTGCTGAATACACATTCTTCTCTTCACACATGGATCATTTTCAGGGATAAGACCATATGTTATGTCACAAAACAAGTCTCAAAAATTTCAAGAAATTGAAATCATATAAAGCATCTTTTCTGACTGTAATTAAATAAAACCAGAAATCAGTAAGAAGAACAACTTTGGAAACTATACAAACACGTGAAAAGTTAATAATATGCTCCTGAACAATCACTGATCAATGAAAAAATTAAAAAGGAAATTTAAAAATTTCTTGAAACAAATGAAAATAGAAACACAATATACCAAACATATGAAACACAGCAAAAGCAGTATTAAGAGATCTTACAGCAATAAATGCCTACATCAAAAAAGTAGAACAACTTCAAATAAACAACAATGCCTCTGAAAACACTAGAAAAGCAATTCTAAAATTGGTAGAAGGAAGGAAAGAAATTCTCTCACATCAGTGGTCCTTCTAGGGAACCCTCAAAATAAACTAGTATCTGGCCCTTAAAGCTAACAACAAGTTTTGTGCCAGAACTCTTGATGATGGCAATTTTCTTTCAGGAAAAGTAAGATTTTAATACAATTTGCAGTTTGCACATAGGAATTTAGAAGTAGCAAGGAGGAGGAGGGAATACTTCCAAACTCGTTTCACAAGGCAAATATTACCCTGATACCAAAATCAGACAAAAACCAGATCTAAAAAAGGAGAAATCTACAGGCCAATATCACTGATAAACATAAATGCAAAATTCGTCAACAAAATGCTAGCAAACCAAATTCAACAGCACATTATAAAGATCATTCATCATGATCAAGTGAGATTCATCTCAGAGATGTAAGGATGTTTCAACATATTCAAATGTGTAAATGTGATACATCCCATTAACAAAATGAAGGACAAAACTATATGATCACTTTCAATAGATGATGAAAAAGTATTCTAAAAAATCAACATCCCTTTGTGATAAAAAAAAATCTCTCTATAAACTGGGTATAGAAGGAACATACCTCAACACAATAAAAGCCATATATGACAAACTCACAGCTAGTATCATACTGAATAGGGATAAGCTGAAAGCCTTTCCTCCAAGATCTGGAACAAGACAAGAATGATCACTTTCACCACTCTTATTCAACATAGTACTGGAAGTTACAGCCAGAGCAATAAAACAAGAGAAACAATATAAAGGGCATCTAAATTAGAAAGGAAGAAGTCAAACTATCCTTATTTGCAGATGATATGATCTTCTATTTAGAAAAACCTATCGACTCCACCAAAAAAACTGTAAGAACTGATAAAAATTTCAATAAATTGCAGTATACGAAATCATACAAAAATCAGCATATCTATATGCAAACAGTGAACAATCTGAAAAAGAAACCAAAAAAGTAATCTCATTTGCGATAGCTACAAAAAATTAAAATACCTAGGAATAAACTTAACCAAAGATATGAAAGATCTCTACAACTAAAACTATGAAACATTGATGAAAGAAATTGAAGACTATACACAAAAAAGGAGATATTCCATGTTCATGGATTGGAAAAATCATCATTGTTGAAACGTCCATACTACCCAAAGCAGAATTTATATGGAACTGTGAAAGATTCAGAATGGCCAAAGCAATCCTCAGCTAAAAGAACAAAACTGGAAGTATCACATTACTTGACTTCAAATTATACTGCAAAGCTATAGTAACCAAAACATAATGAATGGTACTGGTATAAAAACAGACACATAGACCAATGGAACAGAATATAGAACCCAGAAACAAATCTATGCATTTACAGTCAATTCGTTTTTCGCAAAGGGACCAATGACATACAATAGGGAAAGGACAGTGTCTTCAATACACAGTGTTGGGAAAACTAGATATCCATATGCAGAAAAGTGAAATTAGACTCCAATCTCTTGATATAGACAAAAGTAAAATCAAAATTGATTAAACACTTACATCTAAGACCTGGAGCTATGAAACTACCAGAACAAAACATTGGGGAAGCACTCCAGGACACTGGGCTAGGCCAAGATTTCTTAAGTAAGACCTCAAAAGCACAGGTAAACAAAGTAGAAATGGACAAACAGGATTATATCAAGCTAAAAAGCTTCTGCATAGGAAACAATCAACAAAGTGAAGAGACAACCCACAGAATTGCAGAAAATATAAACTACCCATTTGACAAGGGCTTTATGACCAGAATATATAAGGAGCTCAAACAACTCAATAGAAAAAGAAACCCAAATAATCCCATTTAAAAATGGGCAGAATATTTGAAGATATTCTTCAAAAGATGACATGTATGAAAACATGCTTAACATCATTAATTACCAGAGAAATACAAATCAAAACTATAATGAGTTATCATCACACCCCAGTTAAGATTGCTTTTATTAAAAAGACAAGCAATAATGGATACTGATGACAATATGTTGAAGGGGGAGCCCTTGGTGGGCTTCATTTTTCTGCATATGGATATCTAGTTTTCCCAGCACCATGTATTGAAGACACTGTCCTTTCCCCATTGTATATCATTGGTCCCTTTGTGAAAAATATGATATTGGTGGGAATGTAAATTAGCATAGCCACTGTGGAAAAGAGTATGGAGGTTCCTGAAAACTAAAAAGAGAACTACCATATGATCCAGCAATCCCACTGCTAGGTATATACCAAAACAAAAGGAAATCAGTATATTAAAGAGATATTTGCATGCCTATGTTTATTACAGCACTAGTCACAATAGCCAAGATATGGAATCAACCCAAGTATGCTTCAGTGGATGAATAGACTAAAAAAAAAAAAAAAAAAAGTGGTACATATACACAATTAAATGATACTCACCCAAAAACAAGGAATGGAATTATGTCATTTGCAGCAACATGGATGGAACTGGAGGATATTATATTAAGTGAAATAATCCAGGTACAGAAGGACAAATATTGCATGTTCTCACTCATATGTGGGTGCTAAAAAAAAAATTGAACTCATGGAGATAAGAGGGCAGAATGATGGTTAACAGAGGCTGGGAGGGATATTGGGAAGGGGGATTATAAACATGTTAATGAATACAAAAGTGCCTTTCTGGCCGAGCATGGTGACTGACACCTGTAATCCCAGCACTTTGAGAGGCCGAGGTGGGAGGATTGCTTGAGCTCAGGTGTTGGAGACCATCCTGGGCAAGATAGTGAAACATGGTCTCTACTAAAGATCAAAAAAGGAAGCCAGGCATGGTGGGACACATGTGTAGTCCCAGCTACATGGGAGGCTGAGGTGGGAGGATGGCTTGAGCCTGGGAAATCGAGGCTGCAGTGAGCTATGATCATGCCACTGCACTCCAGCCTGGGTGGCAGAGTGAGACTCCAACTCAAAAATAAAAAATAAAAATAAACTAAACTAAAATAATTTAAAAGTGATTTTTGTTAGGTTGCCTCATTTGTATTTTACAAAATTTCTGAGGCCAGGCGGATAAATTATGAGAAAATTGAGGCAAAGATATGTTTAGTGCTGCCCAAATCATGGGAACAAATTTTAAAACTATGTTGGTGCAGTCCAAAGACAGAGCTCTGAAAATTCCAGAACTGAATAAAGGTCTGAACTTAGAAGGCTTGAGGTTTCCTGCTTCCAGTTGCCCACCAGTCATGCATAACCTAAACCCTTGCTAAATCCTAAGTCATTCCATGCCAGATAGCTCACGCTAAAATGCAGTCATGGATTATGGTTGACTCTCTGAGGTAAGAGTTATAAGACAGCAAGGAGATTCCAACATCAAAGACCTAATTTGTCGCAGCTTCTCATAATAAAACAGCTAGGGTGGAGGAGCAAAATCATCTTAAAATAGCATTACCCATTTTCCTTGTTTTGATATTATACTTACGCAAAATGTTAACATTGAGGAAAACTGGATGAATGGTGCATGGGTGCTCCCTGTACATTTTTTTTTCAACTTCCCGTAACTCATAATTATCTCGAGATAAAAATTTTAAAAGAGCATCACACATCACAATCTTGTACTATTTGGTACTTAATTCATCTTTCTTTTTTAAATGAGTAGCTTTATTGGACTGAGATTAGAATTTAATAAAGACCTACAACAATAAATAAATAAATAAACAAAGGAGTCACTTACCGAAATGAAAGATAAACTTTGAAACTCAATGAGGCTGGGCGTGCTGGCTCACGCCTATAATCCCAGCATTTTGGGAGGTCGAAGTGGGCACATCGCTTGAGGTCAGGAGTTCGAGATCTTCCTGGCCAGAAGTGGTGAAACCCTGTTTCTACTAAAAATACAAAAATGAGCCAGGCGGGCACACGCCTGTAATCCCAGCTACTCAGGAGGCTGAGGCAAGAAAATAGCTTGAACCCGAGAGGCGGAGGTAGCAGTGAGCCGAGATCATGCCACCACACTCCAGTGTGGCGACAGAGTGAGACTCTGTCTCCAAATAATAAAACAAAAGCAACATCAGAGTAAAGAGGCTCCCTGCCACCAGGCCTAGCTGGGCACTAGTTTGCATGCACTCAAGTCTATAGGCACAGATCAGAGTCCTGGTAAAAAAGCGATGAGTGGCATGGCATACTATTACTGTGGGTTGGTATTGTTCTTCAGGCATCATCTTTCCTTACCTTGTATTTCAGGCCCAAACACTATTTGTGGAAGAAAATATCAGCCAGGGTGCCCATGGGAAACCCTTTTTCTAGTCTACTGCAATCAATACTCTTGTGAGTTAGGCCCTCGCTATTGAAGAAAAAGCTCCGTCGAATATGGTTAGCTTTAATCTTTTCTGCAAGGGGGCTCAGATATTCCTGGGACCTACACAACACTGTTAAAATCGTGCCCTACTGAGAACAGCATTTCTCAAGCTATGACAATGCTACACACTAAGTAGGCAAGACCTTCGTGACAACTCAAGTATGAAACTGGAGTGCCCTATTTACCTATGCTTGGTCCTGCTGTTTTCTTCTCATTTCATTTCCCTGTATTTATTCATGATTCTCTGCCTCCAAATTGCTTTCTTGAAAATATATCCTTACCTTTATCTCCATTATGACATCTCTTGATTGTCATTCTCCATTATAGTCCTAAGTTCTGTGTCCGGAATTGGTGGGTTTCGGTCTCTCTGACTTCAAGAATGAAGCCGGGGACCCCTGTGCTGAGTGTTACAGTTCTTAAAGACGGTGTATCCGGAGTTTGTTCCTTGTGATGTTCCCACGCGTTTTGAGTTTCTTCCTTCCAGTGGGTTGGTGGTCTTGCTGGCTTCAGGAGTGAAACTGCAGACCTTCGCAGTGAGTGTTACAGCTCATAAAGGTGGTGCAGACCCAAAGAGTGAGCAGCAGCAAGATTTATTGCGAAGAGTGAAAGAACAAAGTTTCCACAACGCTCAAAAGGACCCCAGGGGGTTGCTGCTGCTGGCTCCCGCAGCCTGCTTTTATTCCCTTATCTGATCCCACCCACATCCTGGTGATTGGTCCATTTTACAGAGAGCTGATCGGTCTGTTTTACAGAGAGCTGATTGGTCCATTTTGACAGAGTGCTGGTTGGCGCATTTATAATCCCTGAGCTAGACACAGAGTGCTGATTGGTGCATTTACAATCCTCTAGCTAGACATAAAAGTTCTCCAAGTCCCCACCAGATTAGCTAGATACAGAGCACTGATTGGTGCGTTTACAAACCTTGAGCTAGACACAGAGTGCTGATTGGTGCATTTACAATCCTTTAGCTAGACATAAAAGTTCTCCAAGTCTCCACTGGACTCAGGAGCCCAGCTGGCTTCCCCTAGTGGATCCTGTGCTGGGGCTGAGGGTGGAGCTGCCCGCCAGTCCTATGCCACGCACCAGGACTCCTCAGCCCTTGGCAGTCAACCGGGTGCCACAGAGCAGGGGGCACCACCTGTCGGGGAGGCTCAGGCCCAGCGGGAGCCCATGGTGGGGGGAAGGCTCGGGCATGGTGGGCTGCAGGTCCCGAGCCCTGCCCAGGGGAGGCAGCTGAGGCCCGGCAGCTGAGGTCCGGTGAGAATTCGAGTGTGGCATGGGCAGGCTGGCGGGCACCGCTGGGGGACCCAGCGCACCCTCCGCAGCTGCTGGCCCAGGTGCTGAGCCCCTCACTGCCCTGGGTGGTGGTGTCAGCCAGCTGCTCCAAGTGCAGGGCCTGCCGAGCCTGCGCCCACCCAGAACTCGCGCTGGCCCGCAAGCGCGCCATGGGCAGCCCAGTTCCCGCCCGCACCTCTCCCTCCACACCTCCCGGCAAGCAGAGGGAGCCAGCTCCAGCCTCGGTCAGCCCAGAGAGAGGCTCCCACAGTGCAGCAGTGGGCTGAAAGGCTCCTCAAGTGCGGCCAGAGTGGACACCTAGGCCGAGGAGGTGCCCAGAGCGAGCGAGGGCTGCTAGCAGGTTGTCACCTCTCAGTTCCTTCACAAGGGCCCCCAAATATCCAAAGGTCCGTACTGTGGTTTTCCACCCTGATTATCTTGATCTGGACATTAACCTCATGGTTAGGTCCTTTCTCTGTATTTTCCACCCGTGAAAATTTACCCATTCTGTGTCTCATACAAATGGAGTTCAACTACAGTATGTCACACTGAAAGAATCTGATCAACTAATATATTAAATTCTAAATTAATTGTTTGCACCAATGGTTATTGAGAACCTACTATACACAAGGCATATTCTAGGCAATGAGGTTATAGAGAAGAATAAAATAAATTATTTGCCCGCAAGGAACTTACATGATGGTGGGGGAGACAGAAAACAAACAAACAAACAAGCATGTAATATAATGTCTAATAGTGGACTTTCCTCTGGAAGAAATACAAAATAAAGCAGGATAAAAGAATATAGAGGTTATTTTATTTTCTGATTTGGTCTTGAGGTCTTTCTTAGGAGAGTGGCTATACACTCTAGCCTTGCCCTGATGGGGTTCCAGGGGATTTGGTCATGATTATTCACAGTGTGCCTTTCACAGGATTTTTTTTTTTTTTTTTTTTTTTTGAGACAGAGTTTTGCTCTTTTTGCCCAGGCTGGAGTGCAATGGCGCGATCTCGGCTCACCACAACCTCTGCCTCCTGGGTTCAAGCGATTCTCCTGCCTCAGCCTCCCGAGTAGCTGGGATTACAGGCATGTGCCACCACCCCAGCTAATTTTGTATTTTTTAGTAGAGACGAGGTTTCTCCATGTTGGTCAGGCTGGTCTTGAACTCCCGACCTCAGGTGATCCACCTGCCTCGGCCTCCCAAAGTGCTGGGATTATAAGCGTGAGCCACCGTGCCTGGCACACAGGATATTTCTTTATCCTGACTGACGGCTAATGCCTAAGTGTCTGACCTGTTACCAAATGTCCCTCTCACAGAAAACTTGTTTATACTGGCAGATGCCCTTGTGGCTCTTGTCTGACCTGTGTCTAGTTTATTCTTCCAAGATAGCCACTCTCTAGGAGAGCTCTGACTGGGAGAGAAGTTAGGTGTGGGTGTGTAGGTCAGGTGAGACACAGAAGAGACAGCACAACAAAACACATGAAAAGACAGAGGCAATGCATTAGGTACAGGTCCACAAGAGAAGAGAGGTATTGATGAAGGTTGACTGAAAGGTAAAGAGGGCACTGTGCTCAACCAGGAAATGTAGAGCCAGTTAGAGGAGAACCCGTTGATGCAGGATTTTTCTTCTTGGTCACTTTGCAAGATGGGGACCCCCAGGTGGCAATGCTCCACCTGGGCCTCTCTTGGCCATACTGGCATGCCCCAGCTCACCTGTGTTATAGCTTGTATTTGCAATTGGAGTTCCTGAGCTCTTTTACCATGCCCAAGAAGAATGAGGATGTGCATGACATTGGAGGGTGAGGAGGGTGGAGAATTTTATTGAGCAATGAAAATGGCTTTCAATGGAGAGGGGAAGGCAGGAGAGGGGAGGGGAGGGGAGGAGGGGAGGGCAATGTTTCCCCTATGTGGTTGGGTCTGGGGCACTTTATGGACTCAGAATGGGGAATGTGTGCTGATTAGTTTATGAGTATGCAAAAAAGGTAAAAATGAAGACACCACACAAAGGTGGGCATGACAGTGTAGAAAAACCAATAGGAAAGGGTAGGAATATGTAAAATAGATGAAAGGTGGGGACCAATCAGAGGAAAGCATGCCAAATGGGAAGACAAGTTCTCAATTCAGTCTGATGATTTAATTTGTAACCTGGCTTTCAGCCTGTAAACTGTCTTCGGCTTGGAGATGGGGTTTTGCCGGGGACCCGCCCCTATCTGTCTAGGCATTTGTCTGCTTCTATCACTGTGGGCGGAGGCCTTTATTGGGGTCAAGGGTATTAACCTTGCCCTTGGTTTTCTGAAGAGAGTTACAATTGGTGAGTTTAAAGCAAGCAGGAACAAATTATGTGGGGTCACAGAGAGATAGTGACTGAGAGATAGTCACTGTGGCAGATCTGTGCAGTCTATATGGGATGTGGGATGAGTGGGGTGAGTGCAGTAGATTGTTATCCTATATGTCCCACAGGGAGGTGGCCACCAGGAGACAGCTGTATAGAACAGATATTTGGACTGATAACACTGGAACTGAGAGGAGATGGAGAACTGGAAATTGTCAAGGGCGACTAAGCCTGGCTTCTGGTATGATAAAGTCTAACTTATATTCAGAATGGATGCCAAGGCAATATAAAATTGTAAGTATTTACTACAAGAGAATAATCACAAGGAGAGGCTGAGAGGACTCCCTTGAACTGATGATATTTGAGCAGAGATCTGAATGAAGTGAGAGAGGGAGTCATGGGAGGGAAAAAAGTTTTAAGTAGAAGGCATAGCAAGTGCAAAGATTGAGTGAATAGAAGTAAATTATTGGATTAGTTTTTTGGTTTTCTCTAGGGCCCATACCAATACCTTTGTAAATTTCAGTTTTATTGTGAATATTCCTTGCAACCTTAATTCCCTGGAGGCCCCACAAGATGGTAGGCTGTAAAAGGTCAAGTAAGAGCAATATTTAATTGTTTTGAAAGTTTCCTTCCTCCCTGCACCTGCCAGATGCCGATTAATTCTGCATCTAATCCTTACTATTTTCCAAAAAACCAAAATCTACAATGGAATATACTATATTTCTCCCAAAGGGCCTGAGGAATCTTAAATTGACTGGTCAAAGTTCTGCTTTGTTCTGCTCCGTTGTATAAAGACACATTGTCTTGACTGCCAGTGACAGTCACTTTTAATCAATAAAGATTATGAAGATTGACAAAGTGACAGTCTTGCTCCCTGTGAGTTCCTTTAATACTAATTGGTTTAGCTCTTAAAGCTCACAGTCTATCCCTCCCCGCAAAAAGACCACTCACATGATGTCATTTTTCTTTTCAACTTCTCTCCCTCCAACTTCTTTTTCAGTGTTTTTTTTTTTTTCTCCTCTCCATTGATTCTGATGCAAGGATCACCAGCTCTATTTTCTATGGGATACACTATTATGTTGTTAAAGTATCTTATTTGGTCATTTTGCGTCAAAACATCTCCCACAGATTATGATTCTGCAAGATTCTGCCCTTGGTTACTTGAAATTTTGGCTGAATAAAATCCTGGGCATTACTTCTGGATTTAATTATCATATGCATGCACATAACACACCTGGTGCAGTCAGGTGTAATATCTAAAGAATTCATATCTAAGATTTAGAGTTCGATAAGGGAAACTTGGTTGTAGTAATTAATTTGGATGATCTCTTTAAGCTCCCATAGCATTTTATTTTAAAATAATTGTCAACTAGGCCAGGCATGGTGGCTCATGCCTGTAATCCCAGCACTTTGGGAGGCTGAGGTGGGTGGATCACCTGAGTTCAGGAATTTGAGACCAGCCTGGCCAACATGACAAAACCCCGTCTCTATTAAAAATACAAAAATTAGCCAGGTGTGGTGGCTAGGGCATATTTTAATTTGTGAGGTCTATCATACATAATGCTTTTATTATACATTTCTAGTGAATCAAATAGCAGTTTATGAAGGCAAACTTCTTCCTAAATGAGTTCCAACACTAACTTAGGAATGAATATTCCATAATTTGTTCCATCTGTTATGTCTGACCCAGTGGATGTGTGGGTCTCTACTAGAATATAGTTGGGTATATATGTGGGAAATGAACAGTTAAATTAAGCTGCATTGTTTTGAACTAAATTTAAATTAATTAATGTCTTTTATTGTGTATAGGGCAAATTTCCACTCTTTCCAATTGTGAAATCATAATACACATTAGATATTAAAACTAACATTATGAGTCAGTCTACATGTCGATTGGATATAATTTTATTCTGTAAGAGTATAGGGACCGAGGCCCTCAAAGTATTTGTGACACTGAGAGATCCAGTTATACTTAGCATTTCAAATTTTAGAACAGAATCTTAATATGACTGATGAGATGACTTCCATATAATAGGGATAATAGAGATAAAGAACTTCTCTGTACAGCTCCAAAAGTGAACTCAAATTCTACTTACTCTAACTTTGTTGATACCTGGTTCCTAGAGTTATCTCTACTTTGATACCAGTTCTTTTTTGTTTCTGCCTTTGTGTTCCTATAGCACTTTTTTCATCTTTAGTATAGTGTGTAAGATATTGCACTGTTTTACCTATTATAGTTTCTTTGTATCCACTATACTCTTGAGAGCAATTTTGTGTTCTCTTCAGCTTATTTCCCCTTGCTTAGTGCAGTGCTTAGTACCAAGGAGGTACTTAGTACATGTTCATGGAATGAATAAATGAAAAAATGGATGCATAAAGACAGAATATATGTCACTGCAGTTTTTACTTTCATTGTATATTACTTTGCAGCGATGATATTTTCTGGTAATTAAAATATTGAGTACCCTGGAAAACCTGAGGAATTCTTAGTCCTTGTGCGTGAAAGACACCTAAACAAATAATAAAATTTATACTAATTTTCTCAGTCATAAATCATTAAACTGACCTTGAGGACATGCCTACTGATATGATTAGAATTGCTATTTCATGCTAATTTATTATTGATCCACACAATTATGAACCCCAACAAAAAAAGCAGAATATGATATTGCATATTAATGTGATACCTTTGAAAATGTAACAAATTGTAATACCACCCTCTTTCTGAGGTTCTGAAACTAGAAATCACATTCCCCTGTGAGATTTTTGATTTATACAAAATTGTTAACTTGGTAACTTGGATTAATAAAATCATAATTTTAAAAATACCTACAGTGCCTTCTGTTTAGAGAATTGCTTCTGAAATTGGAAATTATATTTTAACTAGCGACAGGAAATGGACTGGCTGTTTGTTTAACCATTCAGAACAGTGCAAATATTCTTCTTGCCAAAGAATATAAAACTACAATCTCAAAGTGGTAGAGCAAGGCTTTAGGACTTGGTACAGCAAGACCAAGTCCTTTAGGACTAGCCAGAGCCTGGTTATCTAGGTGGGATGAGTCTGTAGGTCACTGATCCAGTCTACTGCTTGAAGAGAACACCCAGAGCCTTTGCATTATTGACACTGTGCAATGCTCACATGTTGTCTACCTATTGCGGACAAATCGTAATGACTCAATTAACTTGGAAATCAATTACCCATACCAACCCTGCCATATTTAAGAACAGTATCAGAGAGTTAAAATTCACCAGTAATATGGTTTAGGAATTCTGGATTAGCAGAACTAAAACTTTTGAACAACCTGGTACCATGTTAATATTAGTAATATAAAGTAGATACATGAAAGGTGTCTAGACCATAATTTTGAAAGTAGAGTGAGTTATATTAAGCTTACTTTTAAATGTAAATATTCCTTTAAAAGTTGAAAAACAATTATTTCATAACAATTTTGCCTCATAAACAATAGTCACTCCCTGCCTTTCCCCAGCAGTCCTCTAAGAAGGATGCAGGTATAGGCTAAACTTTTTCATTTTTGAGACGGAGTTTCACTCTTGTTACCCAGGCTGGAATGCAGTGGTGCGATCTTGGCTCACTGCAACCTCTGCCTCCTGGGTTCAAGCGGTTCTCCTGCCTCAGCCTCCTGAGTAGCTGGGATTACAGGCATGCACCACCACGCCTGACTGATTTTGTATTTGTAGTAGAGACGGGGTTTTTCCATGTTGGTCAGGCTGTTCTCAAACTCCTGACCTCAGGTGATCCCCCCTGCCTCGGCCTCCCAAAGTGCTGAGATTACAGGTGTGAGCCACCGTGCCCAGCCAACTTTTTTCCAGATCTGATGCCAGGAGAAAGATAAACTACATGTGTTCATCGTATTTCTTTTTGGTTTCATTTTGTTTTTGCAATGAAATGGACTGTTATTTGCAACATTTGTTTTACAACAGTATGCATTTTGCAAAATGTTAATATTTGTGCTAAAGGGAGAGAGAGAGAGGAGAGAGAGATGAAGGAAGGAAAAGATATGTGATTAAGTAAATTTGGGTTTCTCTGAGTTAAAAAGTTAAACAAGGTTCTCCTCCATCTAATAATTCAAAACTTTTAATGCCACAAAATATATTGATTATACTAATGATTATTGAGAACATCTGTGATTTCAAAGATCCAATGCCTCAAGGAATCTTTAAAAATAGATTTTAGGAAATGCTAGAGTAGAGAGATAGCTCCTTTGAGAATAAAAAAAAAAAATTCTAATTCACTTCTGCATTCTTATTGCCCAGCATAATGCATCAATTCATTCTGGTCCCATTGTTAAGTACATAACATAGCTCATAAGTTTAGAGGGATAGGCCTGTACCCCTCTGTGTACCCAATGACTACAAGCCAAATTGAAGGTGTAGAAAATAGTCACTCCTATAAAAGCAGTGCAACAAGAAAAATATAAACTGTACTGAACATAAGCCTATAAAAGATCATGGGGTATTCCAATAGAATAGTAAGAAATTTAGATTTTTTTTCTTTTAAATATCTATTAGCATTGCTAATATTTTCCAATCAAATAGGATCTTGCAGCTAAATGGCTGAAGTTGATTTTTGTATCATGAGTACAGATGTTTACTGGAAAAACAGGAGCATTGTTATTTCTTGAAATAGACACTGATCAGACTAAAAAATAGATGCAAACTAAGACACATGTTACTGACAACCTACAAAGCTTTCTGAGCTGAATCTCATCAAGGGAGCAGAATGTGTCACTCAAGCCTCCATTAAGGAGACAAAAATGGAACAACTGCTAAGATGAGCTTTAGTTAATTAATCGTAATGTGTCACAAGTCATGTTGGCAAAATAGAAGGAGGTGTGAACACAGGGTTCAAGTAAAGAAGTGTTCAAAGAGAATTATACATTCATATGTCTATAACAGAGTTCTTAAGCATGCAAAGCTAGACACCAAATCCCTGGAACCATCAGGACCACATTGATGTACACTTTATGCAGGATTTAAGAACAAAAACTCTGGAGTTAGGCGGATGTGTTAGACAGCCTCTGACACATACAAATTGTGTGACCTTGGAAAATGTATTTAACCGTCTAAGCCTCAAGTTTCCTCAACTTATAAAATGAAGAAGAAACTACTGACTGTATGGAGTTATATAAAGAATAAATAAGAAAACGTGTATTAAATGCTTTGTGCAGGGCCTGGCTCTAGTATGGTTGAACTAAATCATAATAGCACCATTACCTCTACTATGGCTACTATGATCAGATTGTCTGTCTAGCTGTCTCTTTCTCAACTTTTAACTACAGCTCATGACATCACTCCACTTTTTTTACATGGTAGCCTAGGTTGCATTATTTCTCGATTAGCCTCTTTGACCCTAATCATCTCTACCATTTGGATCAAACTAAAGATATCTTTGGGTCCAAGTTCTCACCTCCAAGTTTTTTTTTTTTTTTTTTTTTCAGTGTCTTATTCTTGGAATACCCTTTGCCCCAGCCCACTAAATGAACTCCCTGGGATGAGAGATTTTGATGTTTCTGCTTGCTGTGCTTAAAACCTCTGTTAAGATTTGTTTAAATGGGTTTTAAATATGCTGCTTCATGTTCATGTCATTTATTTATCATTTATATATCACTCATTTCCAGAAAAGATTAGAAGGGCTAAATAATGTTCCAGTAAGCTTGATTTTAGAAATCTGATCGCTGTGTTAAAAGTATTTCATTATCTGAACAACAAAAGGAGTTCCTTGGGTGATGGTGGGGAGAGATGTTTACAGGGAAGCAATTCAAAGTAAATGAGGAACCATACAGTTGCTACTTTGAAACCACAAAGATTTAAAAGTTGAACTTGCCAAGTGTTAGAATCATAGAATTAGAGACCACAGAAGGACTTTGGGCGTCAGCTCACAAGAAAGTCTCATTTTAACTATGAGGAAATGAAAGCCCCAAAAGTAAAGTGACCACTGTTACACACCTAGTTAGTGGCTTCATTTTTCTGTTTTAAACAGTAATAATTAAGCAAAAGTTAACTGATTATATTCTCTCAGTTACCTATGATTATAAAAGAATGGTGCCCTTCCTGTAGCATTATCTACTATACATTGTCAGCACATCTTATTGATGCAAAGTACTTAGAAAGAAAACATTTCTTGAATGCTAGACTCATACACCCAAAGCAACAGATAATTCTGAGCCCTCAATGCCACCACTATAAGGGGGAGGGGCAAAAAACCAACAGCCAATGTCATACGCTCATTCTTTCAGGAAAAACTCATACGTTAATCTGATTTTCAGAAAAGAGTCTTTGGCCTCCTTTATTTTTTTCAAATTTGTCCTAAGTGTAAACTTATTCTTGCTCCATTTTTAGAATGCATTTACTCCTGATCAGCAGATGAAATATATGCTTGGCTTCCATTAAAGAGACATATATGCTTGGCTACTAATACTTTAATGTAGAATCATAGAATTTTAGAAATAGAAGTATTGATACTATCATTCTATTATCTACACCTTATTTCTATACTTTTGCTTTCATATTAATGAGGAGAGATATCTGTCTTAAACTGTAAACTCAAATTGGAGGAACCAACCTGTTCTTTCACTTATTCACTCAAACAAATATTTATTAATCAACTATTGTGTACCACCTCTTGAATACTTAGAACTGGGTCAAGGTGAACACACACACACACACACACACACACTTATATACATATATATACACATACATATTTGTATGTATGTATATATGGCCCCATATATGGCAGTGGTCCCATAAGATTATAATACTGTATCTTTTGTACCATTTGTATGTGTAGATATGTTTACATACACAAACACTTACCATTGTGTTAGTCATCTAAAGTGTTCAGTACAGTCACATGCTGTACAGGTTTGTAGCCTAGGAGCAATAGACTATAACATATAGCCTAGGTGTGTAGTAGGCTATACCATCTGGGTGTGTGTAAGTACACTCTATAATGTTCACACAATGAAATGACCTAATGATGCATTTCTGAGAGTGTATCCCCATCACTAAGAAATGCATAACTACACACACACACACACACACACACACACACACACACAGAGAGAGTATGCTTTGCAAATAGCAGAGACTTATATGTTTGATAAATGAATGAATGATATGATTGATGTGATCTCAAAAACATCTTGGAAAGACAATCTGTGTTCTCAAACCCTGCTTCCTAAGTCAACCTATGGATAACTTATCACAGGATTTGATGTACTATGTAATTAGTTAACTTTGATGACACTGATGTTGATGGTCATAATGGTGAATTTCATTGTCTACGATTTAAAAACAAGAGAACTGCTTTTCTCTGTGTCTATTGAACCTCTCCATCAAATGAATTCAAGGAGAGGTACCCTCCCTGAGTTAAAAATAACATAGAATTGACTCAATAATTTTCTTCAAAGTAGGCTTTTATAACATCAGGTTTAATCAGCTGGATAAAGCTTTAGAATCAGCAAGACTGGTGTTATCTCAATACACATTTTCTGAGTTTGCTAATGTTTCTCTCAATTGTTGAGGTTGGAGTCATGGGGGCAAGGAGTTTCAAAACTTAAGTACTCTATTATTTTTTTAAATTAGTAAATTCTAATCTGGGAGGCAAAGTGCAATATTGTTTTGTCATGTATTGAGCCTAACTCTATGTGCAAAGCCACATTCTTCCCTCAAATAAATACATGCTTAATTTCCTCTGAAAATAAGAGTTTTGCTTGAGTGACTATACAATGTGGAGCACTGATTACTTCCTACTTGAATACACACTTCTTTCTTTGGTTCACAGATTTTGAATATAATCATATCTCTTGGGCACTACTCCTTTTCCATAAGCTTACCGACTTACCGGGAATAATTAGTTAAACTTCTAGCTAATTTACAACATCTACTTAGACTTGGAGTCTCACGAAATCCACCATTTACCTTGTTGTGGAAATCAGTATTAGTACACAGGAAAAACAAAATTCTCTATGACTCCCAGTATCTCCAAATTGCTATTTTTCTCCCATAATATTTAGCAGTGCCCTTTGGAGCTTTTGCTAACTAAAGGAATGGATGTGACAAACAAGGACAGTTGTTCATAGCTTTCCTAGCCCTAAGATTTCACTTTAACTTCTTTCCTAGTTTTGCAGCCTCTTCTATTGTGCTTCAGCTGGACTTTACAGTACTTCAGGGAGCCCTTTCAGCCCCTTGGCTAATCTGCGCTTGACAATTCTTTTTTCTCCTCAGTCAGCAGAGAGAGGTCCAGAGATACAGACTGACTTATTTGGCACTTCTTAGCAGGAACAGAAGCTGCAATTTTTTTTCCTTTGTCTGATTATATCAGTATGAAGTACATTTTACTGTAAAAATCTCAGCATCTTCACCAAGGTTAACACCTGGCAGCCAATGTGGCCTTGATAGAGGGAGCTGAGTTAAATAAGCTGTTGATGTGCCTGTCATTCAAGTATTTTTTTTTAACAAAGTTCCACAGGATATGGCCCCATTGTCACTTAAAACCACAACTTTTAACAGTCTTTGCCTTTCCCATTCTACTCCAGATAGATCACTTCAAGGCCTTTGCGCTTACTGTTCTCTTACCCTGGAATGATCTTTCCCCAGACCTGCCCATGACTTACTTCCTTATTTTATTCACATCTCTGCTTACGTGTCACCTTCTCAGATAGTCCTTCTCTGAAAACTCTGTCTAAAACGAACTTCAACTCTCATAGTGTTCTTAGTCTGTTTTTTGTTACTATAAAGAAATACCCGAGGATGGGTAATTCATAAAGAAAAGAAGTTTATTTGGCTCACAGTTCTGCTAGGCGTAAAGGAAGCATGGCACCAACATCTTCTTCTGACGAGGAACTCAGGCTGCTCCCACTCGTGATGGAAGGGGAGCCTAAGTGTGTAGACCACATGATGAGAGGAAGGAAAGAAAGTAGGGAAGAAGTGGCTGGGTGTGGTGGCTCACGCCTGTAATCCCAGCACTTTGGGAGGCTGAGACAGGCAGATCACTTGAGTCCAGGAGTTCAAAAGCATCCAGGCCAACATGCAGAAACCTCATCTCTACTAAAAATACAAAAATTAACAGGGCACGGTGGTGCACACCTGTAATCTCAGCTACTAGGGAGACTAAGGCATGAGGATCGCTTGAACCTGGGAGGCGGAGGTTTCAGTGAGCCAAAATGGCACCACTGTACTCCAGCCTGGGTGACAGAGTGAGACCCTGCCTCAAAAAAAAAAAAAAAAAAAAAAAAAAAGGTGGCGGGGAAGAAGTGCCAGGCTCTTTTTAACAATCAGATCTTGTCAGAACAAATAGAGTGAGAACTGACTCAGCGCCCTCCTCCCCTTCAGGGAGGGCATTAATCTGTTCATGAAGGATCTGCCCCCAACCCAAACACCTCCCGTTAGGCTCCACCTCCAACACTGGGGATCCAATTTCAACATAAGGTTTGAAGCAATCAAACATCCAAACTTTAGCATTTTCTTTTTCCATCTATTGCTTTCCTTTCTTGTTAGAACGTATCTGCTACTTGAAAATATGCTATATATTCATGTTTATTACTATTACTATTTATAGTACCACTAGAATGAAAGTTTCGTGGGAATAGTGCCTAACTTGTTTTCATTGTTTTTCCATTCTATTACCTCAGTGCCTGGCACATAGTAGGTACTCAAAAATATTTTTTCAATGAATGAATGGGATAGTAATTGAAGGCATGCTATGTGTTTGGCATTGTTCCAAGTTCTGAGGATTTATCAGTGGATAATACTTATCCTTGCTTTTGTGAAACTTACATTCAATGAGAACTGTTGTAAATAACCTGGCAAAAGATGATGAAAACGTTACTAGATTTGCAGTAGTAGGCATGACAAAAAAGGGTTGAATTGGAAAGGTGATTAATAAGTAGGAAAAAAGTCTTTGCTGATTTTCAGCATTAGAATGGTAGTTCATCAGGGTTGGGATGAGGTTTTGATTAAGTCTAAGACCTTCTAACCTTCTTTTCTATGCTTCATTTTCTGAACTCTCTCTCCTTTTTCTCCAAGCACTCATTGTCATCCTTTTTCCTTTTGGCTGATCAAATCTCCTCACTGGGGCAACCACCTCTAGTTTCCTAAGTGTCCAATACTCCAAATTTCTATCTCTTTGCTGCTGATATAAACCTGTAATTCCTGGGGCTTTCAGATTCAGGTAGCCATATTAACATAAAACTTCTCTACATTTGGGATGCAGCAAATAAGTTTTAGCATTGTTATTTGCTAAGCACCAAGGATGCTTAAGTAAACAAGACAGATGAAGTCTCTACCTTTAAGAAGTTAATAGTGACTCATACTGCTGTCTTATTTATCAAAAAAATAGGCAATGCCTACAAGCAATAAACACAATGCCCATATACAGTTTTATGTTACAAAAGGTGAAGTTGTGGTCCATACCAGATATATAGTGTGTCTTTGAATGTTTCATGATTAGATGAGTTATAAACATAGGAATAACTGGAGGACCATTTGATCAAGACCTAAACATTTTAAATCAATCTATGAAATACAGACAGCTGTTCCATTCAGGCGACAGGGCTATAGGGAACTGTATGAATATTATGGTCGTGATTTTAGTATAATTTAAAAACTTATTATTACAGTCACTAGTAAAAACTAAAATGAGGTTTTAAAAACCTGAGCTGGAAGCACCAATTTTCTAGTCTTCTCTTGGGATCGCATAAATTTCTGGTTGCATATGTTGTTCATGTAAAGGACACAAAAGTTTTCAAAAGGGTCAGAAAATCTAGCACATATTAATATAGGCAAATAAATTGATGAAATTAAAGAGAAAATTGTAGTTTTAAAAGTAATTACAAGGATAAAAATATCCAGAATGAAGAACTTTAGAAGAGCTTAAGTAAATTGAAGTTTCCCCAAACCAATGGATATGTAATGCCAATTTAGATTAGGTATTACTATATTTTTAAGGATTAAAAAAGTTTTTTATGAGTCTATGGATTTGACTTTTGAAAGCTTCTACATACATTATACCGAAATCACATTATTATTAAATATCATGTGTTAACACTGAAATATAGGGAAGGCCTGAAGAATTAGATGACAGTGTTAAGGAACAAGAAGTTCAACTCAGAATAAAGAAGTTGGTCGGTGGGGTTGGGGAAAGATCAAGAGATCTTGTTTCAACATGCTGGTTTTGAAGTGTGCTGGGTAGCAAAGTGGATATGTAATAAACAGTTGAAAATTCAAGTCTAGATCTCAGGAGAAAGCCCAGGACCAAAAATATTAGAATGAAGAGCAATCAACATATAAAAGGTAAATGAAACCATAGGGAGTTATGAGGCCATCCAAGGACTGGAAGATGAGAAAAGGTTTGGTAAAGACCAATATTTAAAAAGCAGGCAGTGAAACTGTTTCAGATTCTTATATTTAATTGCCCTCAAGACATTTCCCTTTTGGAGGTTGCACGGGCATCTCAAATAAAATATGCAGCTTCCAGTTAAGGAAATTATGCACTAGTTTGTTTGCACTAATACCCCTGCTGAGAATACTAGAAAAAGCTAGACAAGCCCATCCAAAGGCATTGGAAAGCTAAAAATACAAGAACTACTGGTGGGACTAACATTCCAGAGAGAAGAGAATCAGAGGCCTGCCATTTGGCACAACTTTCCTAAGGCATTTGTATTTCAGAAACAACAGCTGAAAGACCTAAAGCACTGACCAGAACTTCCGGTAGTCTCACATGCCTGAGAAAACGTATTGAAGTTCAAGGCCCCAAAAGGATGATGGGCCCTGATAATCACTTCAAGCTTTTATTTAGGATTTGAAAAGTATACACCTTAAGAGTATTGAGGTAATAAAATTAGATTAGCTCCTATAAGAACTGAAGCATAGCTTTGAATCAGTACATTCCTTGATTGGGGTAAGGTAATCTGCCCGTAGTGTAAATGACTTGTTAAAGGGTGGATAATAGTAATATTGTTCAGATTTTAAATATCTAATTTTTATTCATTCACAATGTCTGACAGTCAATAAAAACTAGCCAGTTAAAAACAACCAGACATTATACATTGTGTGATGGAAGAAGCCATGACAGCTTATGAAGTAACTTAGCAAAAACCAAAAGAAAAAAATCATGAACATGAATGAATCAGTTCATGTCTCTGGATCCAGCTATTATTTAAGAGTAGGAGTCTGCATACATCTTTTGCAAAGGAAGAAACAGTAAATATTCTAAATTTCATGGGCTAGATGTGATTACAAATACTTTTTAAAAACATTTTCACCATTAAAAAAAATTAACTCATAGGTTATACGAAAGCATGTGACTGGCCAAATTTGGTCTAAGGATTGTAGTTTGCCAACCTCTGAATCTGACAAAATATAGAGGACAGTATATTTTGTGGAATATGCTTATCTACATAATACAGAAGTATTCTGTAAAAGCCAGTCTGTGGACTAGGCACCGTGGCTCACTCTGTAATCCCAGCACTTTGGGAGGCTGAGGCAGGTGGATCACCTGAGGTCAGGAATTTAAGACCAACCTGGCCAACATGGTGAAACCCCATCTCTACTAAAAATACAAAAATTAGCCGGGCATGGTGGTGCACACCTATAGTTCAAGCTACTTGGGAGGCTGAGGCAGGAGAATCGCTTGAATCTGGAAGGCGGAGGTTGCAGTAAACCGAGATCATGCCACTGTACTCCAGCCTGAGCAACAGAGCAAGACTCTGTCTCAAACAAACAAATAAACAAACAAACAAACAAACAAGCAAAAAAAAAACAAAAACAAAATCCAGTCTGTGGAAACTATTCATGACAAACAACCAATTTTTTTTCTTGCAATAAATAAATTAAATGGAAAAACTGAGTGTGAATCTATAGTTTAAAAATCATTAAAAATACCTGTCACTTGCAATATGTGGACATTATAGTAACCTTTACTTTTTAAATGATAAAAAATATAATATTTTTAGAAAAATGAAATTTTGAACATTAAATTTTATGATATAAAATTATAGTTAATATTTATGTTTAATAATAATACAGTTGCCATTTTTAAAAAGTGTTCTTATATTCTAGAGATAAATTCTGAAATATTTATTCAAGAAATACTATAATATTTGTGATTGGTTCTAAATAATGAGAGAAGTAGATGAACTGGATGGGCCACATGATGATGATTGTTGGAGATTGCTGATAAGTATTTTAAGATTAATTACAGGTCAGGTGTGGTGGTTCACACCTGTAATCCCTGTGCTTTGTGGGACCAAGGTGGGAGGATCACTTGAAGACAAGAATTCAAGACCAGTCTGAGCAACATAGCGAGACCCTGTCTCTACAAAAAAAATTTAAAAATTAGCCAGGCATGGTGGTGTATGCTTTTAGTCCTAGCTACTCAGGAGGTTGAGATGGGAGGATCATTTGAGCCCAGAAGTTCAAGGCTACAGTGAGCCATGATCATGCCACTGCACTCTAGCTTGAGCAACAGTTGAGCAAGACCCCAAACCTAAAAAAAAAAAAAAAAAAAAGATTAATTATATTATTCTATATGCTTTATACTTTTACGTATGCTTTTAAAAAAATCTTCATAATAATAAACATATAAAAAGTCATTAGGAAATAATTGAATGAATCTAAGAAAAAAAAGAAAAAACATATACAATCGGAACAGATCAACAAAGAGACTCAGATTTCGAAGTTATCAGAGGCTAAAATTTCTCTCATGAAAATGTTAAAAAAATTAAAATGTAAAGTATTATCAGAGAACTGATCACTGTACAAATTAATCAAG
Organism: Macaca mulatta; assembly: GCF_049350105.2. Taxonomy (NCBI): domain Eukaryota; kingdom Metazoa; phylum Chordata; class Mammalia; order Primates; family Cercopithecidae; genus Macaca; species Macaca mulatta. The sequence goes on along the minus strand of NC_133426.1, from coordinate 120,581,820 downwards.
TAGTAATTCTAGACCTAAAAAAATACGAAAACTGAAATTAAAAGTCAGAAGATTAGATTTCTGCTTCTGTGGAAAATTGAATTTCAGAAACCAGATTTACTCTCAGGCCAGAACAAATTTTTAAAATCGGGCAAAATATATAAAAATGTTTTTCAGGGATTGGATATCTGGTAGCATAGGACAATGCTCTGAGAGAAATGAGAAACAAAAATGTGAGCCCTATGGCTGTGCCAATTTACTTACTGGAGAGAGTTTTCAGGCTACAACACAGGGAGAGGAGAACTTAGGTGGAAAAGAGCTGTAAATATCTACAAAGGGTTTCCCTCGATTCTTTAGGTAAGTACTAATCAGAGCATGTGTAGGAGGAAAATATCCAAGGCCAGTGAATGGGGATGGGGCTCGGGAAACACCTGAAAGAATTAGAGGCAACAATCTCTGGAGCTAACATGGAACTGGCAATAGTTTGTGTTTCCACTAGCTATGATGAGAAAAAAGCCTTGTAATTTATGGAAATTTGGGTAGAAGACTTAGAAGTTATTGCCTTAGTAGGTACAAAATTAGGCCTAGAATGAAGGCTGCACTGATCATGTAACTACCCAACGAACTCACCTTGCCCAATGCCTAGACAGAGTCAATTTATCAAGACAGAGAAACTGCAATAGAGAAAGAGTAACTCACATAGGGCCAGCTGTGCGAGATCAGAGTTTTTAAGGATAGTTTGGTGGGTGCAGGGGGAGGCCAGTAAGTCGGGAGTGCTAATTGGTTGGGTCAGAGATGAAGTCATAGGGAGTGGAAGCTGTCTTCTTGCACTGAGTCAGTTCTTGCGTAGGGGCCACAAGATCAGTTGAGTCAGTTTATCAGTCTGGGTGGTACCAGTTGTACCATCAAGGGCAGCATCTGCAAAATGTCTCAAGCATTGTTCTATTATAATAATAGATATCCCCAGGAGCAATTTGGGGAGGGTCAGAATCTTGCAGCCTCTAGCTGCATGACTCCTAAACCATAATTTCTAATCTTTTGAATAATTTGTTAATCCTACAGAGGCAGTCTGGTCCCCAGGCAAGAGAGCGATTTGTTTTGGGAAAAGGCTGTTATCATCTTTTTTTTCAAACTGTAAACTAAGTTCCTCACAAAGTTAGTTCAGCCTATGCCCAAGAATGAACAAGGACAGCTTGGAGATCAGAAGCAAGGTGGAGTTGGTTAGATCAGATCTCTTTCACTGTCTCAGTTATAATTTTACACTGGTTGCTTCAATCATACCCAATAAAACTTAAAAGCAAACCCCAGTAAAATCAAATTATTTCCAAGTAAACTAACTGCATCATGGAAAAAAACTATCATGGATATTCATAGGAATACAAAAATAATCAGCAAGACATAATCCACAATGTGTAACATTGAGGACTAAATTCTGACCTTTTTTCTTTTCTTGTCCAAGTTCCTATCTAAGGGGCCTGAGGAGTCATGCCCTATGAATCATAAAGTCTCATCAGAGGGTTTTTATTTAACCCTATATAATGTGGCTTTCCAAGCTGACTCTAGAATAACATAATGATATAGGAATCAAGAAGAAATTTCTTAGGTAGATAGTAAGGGTATTGGAGTTCTCAGTAAGGCTTTTCTTTTTAATGAAAAGCAGCCCCAAATTACTTCCTTTCTAACGAAGAGCAGCATGTAAAATTGAGCTGCAGACATGGATACTGGCAGTTGTGCCAATCATGTTCAAGATGGTGGCTTCATCTTCCCTTCTCTTTGTCAGCCACGTGTACAGTAAAAAGCAGACAAAATGGCGCCAATCAACTGGAAAGCCTATTTGCATAATAAGATTAGGGTGGGGCAACCAGCTTTCCCCAAGCACTATGTAGACATCATACTTGATTGAAACAATCTGTGAGCCCTATGTAAATCAGATACCACCTTCTCCAGCCTGCCTATAAAATCTGCTGTGGTCCGCTGCCTCCCTCCTTTTTTTTTTCAGACCTCTCTCTCCTCTCTCTCTCTTACTCTCTCTTACTCTCTCTTGCTCTCTCTCTCTCTCTCTCTCTCTCTCTCCCCCCCTCTCCCTCCCTCCCTCCCTCCCTCTCTCTCCCTCCCTCCCTCTCTCTCCCTCTCGCGCTCTCTCTCTCTGTCCTTCTCTCTCTCTTTCCCTCTCTCTCCCTCTCTCTCTTCCTCTCTCTCTCCCTCTTTCCTCCCCTTTCTCCCCTTTCTCCCCCGCGCCGCCCGCAAGGAGCTGCTCTCCTCTTTTTTCTTCTATTAAACTTTCCAGTCCTTAACCCACCCACGTGTCCGTGTCCTGAATTTTTTCTCAGCGTGTGACAATGAACCCCAGGGTATATACCTCAGAATATATATTGAAATGGCATAGCCAGATAAGAAAGGAAATAAAAATATTTTAACCCCCAAAACATTTTTTTGCCATATCTTGAAATAGTCCTACAAAGTTGTTTCTTGTGGGGAAAAAAGAAAAATCTACATTCTGTAGAGAACCCCCTTTCCCTTTTCCAGGACTTTTTCCTGATCCAGGAAAGAACTAAGAGTCTGACACGTTTTTAGTTCTGATAAGAAACATTTGCAATCTATTCTCTCTGAAGCCTACTACCTGGAGCTTTATCTGAACAATAAGAACCTTGGTCTCCATAATCTTGTATCTTAACCCAGACGTTTTCTTTCTATTGATTCCAGGTCTTTAGATAAACTCTTTCAACCAATTGCCAACCAGAAAAATTTTTGAATGCCTATAACCTGGAAGCCCCTCCCACCCCATTCCATTTTCAGTAAATTGTTTCACCCTTCCAGATCAAACCAATGTACATCTTACAGGTATCTCAAATGTATAAAACCTAGTTGTGACCCAGTCACCTTGGGCATATGTTCTCAGGGTCTCCTGAGGGCTGTGTCATGAGCCATGGTCACTCATATTTGGCTCAGAATAAATTTCTTCAACTGTTTTACAGACTTTGACTCTTTTCATTGATAGCATTCAGCCAAAAATTATCAAGCATGTAACGAAGCAGGAAAATAAGACTCAGAACGAGGAGAAAAAATGGATAGAAACAGACCCAGAAATAAAACAAATAATAGAAGTAGGACACTAAAACAGTTATTATAATAATTTTTAGGACGCTAAAATAGTTATTATAATAATTTTTTATATATTCAAAAAGACAAGTAGAGTCATGGAAGATATTAAAATACCCGAATAAAACTTTTAAAGAAGAAAACTACAATACTTGAGACAAAAATACACTGGGTAGGATTCGCAGCAGACGCAAAGCTAGAAAAGAAAATGTTAGTGAGCATAAAGACATAGCAATAGAAAGTATCCAAAATAAAACATAGAAGGGAAATAGTTTAAAAAATGAAAACAGCATCAGTGAATGCTGGGAAAATATACAAATAATTGTAGTCTCCAAAGAAAAGAAGGGGAAGCAAAGTTACCTGAAGAAATGAAAGCCAAAAATTTTCCAAAATTGATGAAAATTTTAAATCTTGAATCAAAATTTAATTTTAAATTAAAATTGATGAAAATTAACATACCCACAGAGTCTCCTAGTGAATGTACCAGTCTCCTCTTATTTGCTTGTCTCCATAACCTCCGTTGTTTCTGACAATGTCTTCAGGCCTGAAGTTCCTGACACTCCATTGCAAACAAAGTCAATTCTTTTGAAAAGAGCTTTGGAACTAGCTTTGTATTAAGACTTGACTTTCCCCAAGGGCAGAATCTCTGAACTATAGCTCTAGACCTGGAAACAGAAAAAGAGGTGTTCTTTTATCCGTGTGACACCCCTCCTTTAAGAGCTGAGTGCCCTGAGGGTAGGGGGTGGTTAGCAGTCTCAGGTCTTTTTGGATTGCTTCTCTTGATATGAAACCTAGGCCTTATGAGCTAGGTACAGGTGATCTGGTATACCCGAGGCAGAGTCTTTATCCTCTGACAGGGGACTGAGTGGAAGAAGGAAGCCCTACCTTTTGCCAACACTCACCCGGAACATACATTCTGCAACAGGTAGCTGGGGATAGAATGAGAAATGCTGATATCCTACCTATCCTGGGAAGATACTATAGCCCTCCGACTGGTTGCTCAGGGAACAGCAAACCCTATGTACCTGACTGCAGCAGCCTGGAGTGGAATTTCTATCATGCTGTCTGGTTGCAGTTCAGATACCATAGTCTCTTGCTGTCCTTGCCAAATTTTAGTAAATGTCCTCAAATACATGTCTTAATTCACTGTATGTCCTTTGATATTCCTTTTTAAGAGGAATATAAAAGACCAATCCCAAACACCATAAAAACTATCCCTACAAAGAACTATAAATTTAATTGTGTGAATTTGTAAAGTAATTTATGCCACAGTGCATTGTTGTAAGCAATAGAGCAATCAGCCAGCAAGTAGTGGCGTTTAACAGCTGGGTGTGATGGGGAAAGAGATGATCAAAGAGAGACCTACAAAAATTACTGTCATCACAGAAAGAGTGACTATGGACATACCCAAGGCTATATCCTCTTAGGAACAACAACAGAGGTTTCACACTGCTTGGGGGGTTGGATAGAGGGAGGACAGAAGCGGAGAGGGATAGATTTCACTAATATAATATAGCCAGTCCATAAATCAGTAAACAAGTAAACAATAAGAAGCCCTAGAGTGGGTGGAGCAGTACTCAGAGTTGTTACAATATGTTTTCTGAAATGTTAAATTTCCAACCAAAAATTATGAGACATGCAAAGAAACAGTAAAGCCTGATCTACACATGGAGGAAAAAAGCAGGCAATAGAAACTGCCTGTGAGAGCAACCAAATATCAGATTTAATAGACAGATACTTCAAAGTAGTAATTACTAGTGTGTTCAAAAAGCTAGAAGAAACCATTATTAAGGAGGGAAAGTATGATGACAGTATCTCATCAAATAGAAAATATCAGTAAAGAGAAGTTATTAAAAAGAACCAAATGAAAATTCTTGAGTTGAAAAGTACAATAACTAAAACAAAAATTTAACTAGAGAGACTCAAAAGTAGATTTGAACTGGCAGAAGAAAGAATTAAAATGAACTTGAAGGCAGATTGATATAGATTATTTAATCCAAAGAACAGAGAGAAAAAATACAAAGAAAAATAAAGAACAGAGCTTCAGAGAAATGTGGGACACCATTAAGCAAACCAGCCAATATTTCAAACCAGCCAATATTTCAAGACAGAAAAGAGCAGAAAAAATATTTAAAGAATCCACGGGAATAAATGAAGACAACCAAAAAATAGTAAATTACTATTCAATATAACAAAAACTATGAATACACTTTGTTTTGTCTTTCTTCTCTCAGATTTAGTAGAAAACATAAAAATGTTATGTTGCCATAAGTATAATAATGCATTGTTGCATTTGTAATAGATACCATGTAATATGTATGATCTTACCACAAAAAGAGGGAAAGGGGTTATATAGGAGTAACATTTCTGTATTTCACTGGAATTAAGTTAGTTTTGTGAGCACTAAGGGAATGTATCCGAGTCACGTGGCACCAAAGTATGCTGGCAACAGCCAATCCATATGTATGTACGGGTCTGCAGTAACCTCAGTTCTTACTTCCTCAGAAGAAAGAATTTGACTGAGGAGAACAAGGCAGAGGGAGAGACCAAAGTGAATTTTAGAGAAGGAGTGAAAGTTTACTAAAAAGTTTTAGGGCAGGACCCAAAGGAGGTAAAGCATACTTCAAAAAGGGCCAAGTGGGCAACTTGAGAGAGTCGAATGCACAGTTTGATCTTTGACTTGGGGTTTTATATGTTGGAGTTCGTCCAGGATCTACATCTCTTCTCCCCTGAGTCTTCCATTGGAGTGGGCTGCCCACAGGGCAGTGGCCCGTCAGCCCTTGGGAGGGGCCACATGCACAGTGTGTTTACTGGAGTTGTACATATGCTCACCTGAAGTGTTCTTCCCCTACCAGTTGAATGTTCCTAGAAGGTCATACACCAGTTAAACACCACCATTTTGCCTCTTAGTGCACATGAGTGAGCCCATTCACCCAACTCCTGAGATCTTATCAGGAAGCTGCTCATCACCAGTTTCAGGTTTTTTTCTGTCTGTTGGGAGACTGCCTTTCCCTGGTGCTGGCTGCAACCAATTATTTTAGAGAGACAGTTAACAACTGCCTGACCATCACCTGATGGTCATGTGACATTCCTGGTTGGGAGGTGAGGGGGACTCTCCTGCCCTGCTCATGTCTGCCTGACATCATCAACAGCATCATCAACTAACAGCATCAGTTAACTTATCGGAAGTAGATGATGGAAAGTTAAGATTCACGACTCAAAAATATATAGTAAAAATAATTAAATAAATTAAAATACTATGTTAGAAAACACTTAATGTCACAGGATGCAGTAAAGGAGGAGGAGAAAAAAAAAAAAAAGACATGATAGAGCAAGAGCACACTTAGCACCTAATACCTTTCTCCAACAAAAGAAACCAGGACCCCTTGAAGAAAGTGCTGATTCCAGGACTGGGAAAGGAAATATACAAGATAAGCCTATAGCACTATTAAAAGAAAATCCTTAGCCAAATTAAATTTAAAAGAGTTTAATTGAGCACAGTTTTTGAACACAGTATTTGAACACAGTTTGAACAGTTGGTCCCATTTGATTGGCCAAAACTCAGTGATTGGCACAAGAGCAGGTTATAGTTTGCTTACACCTCCATTTAGGTTATAGTTCACTCTACACAAAGAAACCTTTAGGCTGAATTTAAAATATGCAAGGAGGCAGCTTTAAGCTCAAGTTGATTTAGTATCTTGTACTGCCACAATGTAAGGAAGTGCTGGCAAAAAAAGAAAGTAAACTAATCCATGGGGGAAAATGTCATAGTAGAGGCTCAAAAACTATGGAATTAAATTTTAAATTGCTGAAAGATAATAATTTCCAATTTAGAATTTTACACTGAGTAAAAAAATATCTTAAATGTCAGGAGCTCGACTGAGCTGTAGAGAGCTGAACTGTCAGGTGTAGGAGTAGTCAAAGAAACAAACCAAAGATGAAAGTATTACTCAAGGCTTTATCATTTCCTGATAATATAAGCAAGAAGCTAAACCAAAAAAAAAAAAAAAAAAAAAAGACCTAACTTCCCTCTGCTCCATTTTCCCTCATGAAACAATATGCTGGTTGAGGGTCGGACGGATCAGTACAGATGTTGGACTTGTCTCACTGCTGCTGAAGGAACCTCAAAGAAAAAAATAGTTCTTGGGATTTCAGACTCAAGAGATTGGAGGACAGAAGTGGGAAGGGCTAGCAGTGGATAAATACTGAGTACCCAGTTAGAGTGGAGAAAGGTGTCTTCAAGTTTTCTTGAAGCTGAATTTAAGAGAGTTCCTGAGAAAGGCTCTGGACAAAGGCCTCAAATAAAGAAAACTCCAAATAAATGCACCTTGGTTACGAATGCAAATATATTAATACACAAAAGCATAGCTGTCCAGAGATAACTGAGTCATTGATTTCAACTCCCTTCAGTGACTGCCATGCACTGGCTGTACACCAGGATTAGTCAGGAGAGGGCAGCTTTCTCTCATAAGACCTGCCAGGTAAATCCTTGGAAATTGGCTGTGAAAAAAATCATACATGATTTCAATGGGCCAGAAGCAGGACACTTTACAAAGAAGATGTACAAGAGAAAAAATAAAAACCATCAAAATTGGCAAAACATAACTAGAATTATCCCTATTTATAGATGAGCTGATCTTTTTTCTAGAGAACCCTTAAGACCCTACCAAAAATCTCTTAGATTTCATGAACGAATTCAGTAATTTCAAGATACAAAATTAATGTAGAGAAATCAGTAGAGTTTCTATACACCAATAATGATCTAGCTAAGGACTAAATCAAGAAGGCAGTCTCATTTACCATAGCTCCAAAAATAATAATAAAATACCCATAAATATATTTAACCAAAGAGGTGAAGGATCTCTGTAAGGAGAACTATAAAACACTGATGAAAGAAATCATAGATGACACAAACAAATGAAAAACATCTCATGCTCATGGATTAGAAGAATCAATATTGTTAAAATGATCATACTGCTCAAAACAATCAACCAATTCAATGCAATCCCTATCAAATTACCAACACTGTTATTCACAGAATTGGAAAATAATGCTAAAATTCATATGGAACCAAAAAAGAGCCCGAATAGCCAAAATAATCCTAGGCAAAAAGAACAAAGCTGGAAGCATCTCATTACCTGCGTTCAAATTATACTATGAGCCTATAGTAACCAAAACAGCATTTTACTGGTATAAAAATTTACACATTTGTAATGTGCATCATTAAAGCAGACAACAAACATGTGAGAAAATGCTCAACATCGGCAATCATCAGAGAAATACAAATTAAAACCACAATGAGATACCATCTTACACCAGTCAGAATGGCTTTTATTAAAAAGTCAAAAAATAGCAGATGTTGGTGAAGATGCGTAGAAAAGGGAATGCTTATAGACTTTTGGTGGACATGTGAATTAGTATGACCTTTATGGAAAACAGTATGGAGATTTCTCAAAGAACTGAGAATAGAAGTACCATTCAATCCAGCAGTCTCACTACTGGGTATATACCAAAATGGAAAGAAATCATTATATCAAAAAGATACCTGCACTGATATTGTTACTGCAGTACTATTCACAATAGCAAAGATATGGAATCAATCTGAGTTTCCATCAACAGAGGATTGAATAAAGAAAATGTGTGCGTGTGTGTGTGTGTGTGTGTATAAGAATACTACTCAGCCATAAAAAAGAATAAAATCATGTCTTTTCAGTAACATGGATGGAACTGGAGGCCATTATTCTAACTAAAATAACTTAGATACAGCAAGTCAAATACTACATGTCCTGACTTATAAGTGGGAGCTAAACAATAGGTACACATGGACGTACAGAGTGAAATAGTAGACATTAAAGACTATAAAAGGGGGGGAAGGTAGAGTTGAAAAACTACCTACTGGGTACAATGTACACTATTCAGGTGATGGGTGCATTAAAAGCCCAGACATCACCACTACACAATATATTCATGTATGAAATCTGCACTTTTACCCTCTAAAGATATACAAATAAATTAAAAAGAATAAAGTGTAATCAAGGCATTCTCAGAAAAACAGAAACTAGAAAACTTTGTCATCAGCAGTCATGTACTAAAGTAAATACCAAAAGAGTGTTCTTTGGGTAGAAAAAAATATATATGAGTCCAAATGGAAGCATAAAGAAAAGAAGGAGAACGATAACAGTACATAAGTTAGGCATATACATACTGTACAATAATGTCATGATGAATTACTAATAAAGGAAGAACAAAAGAATGTGTAACTGATATGCTAATACAGGAAAAATTGGGGTAATAAAAATATTTGATTACCCTAAAAATAGGCTATAAAAGACAAAAAAAAAATCATCGGACAAATTCACATATAGAGATCAGAGTCAGTGCTAAACTTCGTAAAATCACAAAAAACTCTCCAAATGAAAAGAAATGTTTACAAATGGATTTAAAAACTATTTTTAATAAAAGATACAACTTAAACATAAGAATTCAGAAAGCTTGAAAGCAATAGGATAAAAAGTATATCATGCAAATATTAAGTAGAGATAGCTCAGGGAGTAATACTAATACTGGACAAAGCAGATTTTAAGGTAAGAATGTTTACTAGAGATAAAAGGGATATTTTCAAATAAAGGGTCAATATAGTGGAAGAATACAACAATTCTATATTGTATGCCCCTTACAACATAACCTCTCTCTCTCTCTCTCTCTCTATATATATATATATATAAAAAAAACATAAAAATTGACAGACTGAAAGGAGTGATAAAAAAGATAAATTCACAGGCATAATCGTAGATATTGACACTCCATTCTAAATAAATAATGCATTAAACAGATAAAAATGATCAAGATTATAGATAATTGTAACAACATGGTTAATAAAATTAATCTAATTTATGTTTATAGAAAGAACTGCATAATGTAAATTCTTGGAGTGTTGAACCAAATTAACCATATGTGGAGCAATAATGGAAGTCTCAGCTAATTTTAGGAACCAAAATTCTATAAGTTATACTATCTGGCCACAGTGGGAATAATCTTGAATATATTAACAAAAGAGATAATAAGGAATTCAATCCCTTAAATGTTTGGAAATTTGGCAATACTCTTCTAAATAACCTATAGATAAATGAAAATAAATAGAAATGAGAATGAGTATTTATTCAACTGAATGATAATGAAAGTATAATATATCAAAACAACTTGGAGTCACATAAAGCCATACTAAAGTGTAGTGTATAGCCTGAAATACATTTATTAGAAAAGAATAAAGAGGGGTCATCTGAGGGGTCAAGAAGAATGTGCCTGAGAATTATCAGCTCAAGAAAAGAGAGATGGGAGCATTTCCCCTCTTGCCACTATCCTCCATTGGCCAAGACGTTCTCCATGGATTGTTAATCCCTTCACACTTCTATGATGCGTATGCATCATGAAGGGAAGATTTGTGGGGTTGCAGAACGAAAAAAAGACCCAGTGAGGTGAAGTGCTGTGAAGTGAGGTAAGATGACATACTGAAGTTATACCTGTGTGAAGTTGGTTGCCACAACTTGTCTTCACATGTCTGGGTGAAAAGGTATACCTACAGCATGTCAGGTGAGGCTTAATATATTCCCAATGCAACATTTACTTGAAGTCAAAAAAGAAACGACAAATAAAGGGAAGCAAAAAGAATGCAATAGCAAAAAGAGCAGAAAATAATGACATAAAAATATGTAATAGAAAGCATCAACAAGCTAAAAATTTGTTTCTTTGAAAAAGTGTAATAAAATTGAAAACTCCCTGGAACGACAGAGAAAGAAAGAACCAAAAGATAGAGAAAAGGCACACATTGTGAATAATAAGAATAATGGAAGGGAGCAAGATGGCAGAATAAGTCTCAGTCCTTGTTCCTCCACAGAAGTACTGATTTAACAGTAAGGATTTATGGAACAAATAACTTTATGAAGAAGTCCAGAATCCAGTGAATAAGTTGCAAACAAGCATAAAACCCAGGGACAGCTGCATTGAAACGGGGCTTGGAGAGGGGAAAATGGGGAGTTGCTACTTAATGGGTGTAAAGTTTCAGTTATACAAGAGAAATAAGTTCTAAATATCTGCATGCAATATTGTTCCTATAGTTAAAAATATTGTATCATGCAGTAAACTATGTTAAGAGGGTGGATCTTTGGCTAAGTTTTCTCGCCACAGTAATAAAAAAAAAGTTTTATTGAACCTACAAATATTAAACATCATAACAGAATATTTTAAGTAACTTTAATTTGAAAATTTAAACAAAATGGACACATGCCTAGAAAACTACAACTTATACAACGTACACAAGAAAAAAGTATCAAATTATTCAACGCTTTAAGAAAGAAAACTTAATCTACTTTAAAAGAAGATGGCTTTACCAGTGAATTCTCCCCATGTTTAAAAACATCACTAGTCTTACACAAACTCTTCCAGAGAATAAAAAAAAAAATCCAATAGTTTCCAACTCATTTTATGAGGCCAGCATAAGTTTAACATCAAAACCTGACAAGCCTAATGCATTAAAAAATATACATGTTCATTTGTATTACAAATGTAGGTGCAAAAATAACATACCGAAGCCAGCAATATATAATTAATATAATACATCATAAAGTTGGATAGTTTCAGGAACACAAGATTAGTTTAACATTTGGAAAACATTCATTGAAATTCACTACAATTACAGAATAAAGGATACATCTCATATGATGTACTCAAAAGATACAATAAAAGCATTTGATAAAATTCAAGATCCTTTAATGATAAAGGAGAAAAAACCCTTAACAAATTAGAAATAGAATGAGACTTCCAAAATCTCAGAAAGTGTACATAAAAACCCTAGAACAATTACCTTACTTACTAGCAAAATATCAGTAGTCTTTCCTTTGATGCTTGAGGCAACTACTATTCAATATTGAGTTGGAGGTCCTAGCTAATGCAGTGATAGAAGAGAAAAATAGTTTTAAAGGTGTAAAAAGTGAAGGAAAGAAATAAATCTCATCTGTTTCAGAAGATATGATTGTTTACACAGGAAATTCAAAAGAATCTACAGACAACTATTAGAATCAAACAATTGAACTCATGGGTACAGAGAGTAGAAGGATGGTTACCAGAGGCTGGGAAAGGTAGTGGGGGACTGTGGAGAAGTATATTTAATGGGTACAAAAATGTAGTTAGAAAGAATGAATAAAACCTGTTATTTGATAGCACAGGAGGGTGACTATAGTCAATAATAACTTAATTGTACAATTTAAAATAACTTAGAGTGTAATTGGATTGTTTGTAACTCAAAGAATAACTGCTTGAGGGAATGGATACCCCATTCTTCATGATGTGCTTATTACACATTGCATGCCTATATCAAGACATCTCATGTACCCCATAAATATATACACCTACTATGTACCACAAAAATAAATAAAAAAAAAGAAATATTAAGTGAACTTTACTGAACAAGGTTGTTGGATATAAAGTCAATATTCAAAATTAAATCACGTTATAGTTTTCCTATCTTAAAAATAGAAAATAAAATTTAAAAATAGATACTATGAGGCCGGGCGCGGTGGCTCAAGCCTGTAATCCCAGCACTTTGGGAGGCCGAGACGGGCGGATCACGAGGTCAGGAGATCGAGACCATCCTGGCTAACACGGTGAAACCCCATCTCTACTAAAAATACAAAAAATTAGCCGGGCGAGGTGGCGGGCGCCTGTAGTCCCAGCTACTCGGGAGGCTGAGGCAGGAGAATGGCGTGAACCCGGGAGGCGGAGCTTGCAGTGAGCCGAAATCGTGCAACTGCACTCCAGCCTGGGCGACAGAGGGAGACTCTGTCTCAAAAAAAAAAAAAAAAAAAAAAATAGATAGATACTATGACAATAACATCAAAGTATAATCTCATATATAGAAATGAATCTAGTAAAAACTCTTCAAGACAGCTACATAAAATATGTATCTTTAAATTTTAAAAAATATCTTTAAAAATGTAAAGATACATCTTGTTTATTGATGGGAAGACCTATGGATTCTGTGCACGTCACAAAAAAATGGATACCCCAATGTCCAACAAGCTCATAAAAAATGCTTTACTCCGCTAGTCATCAGGAAATGCAAATTTAAATCACAGTAAGATATACCTATAATCCCACCAGAATGGCTAAAATTAAAAATACTGACGAAATCATTGTTGACAAGTATTGAGATAAATTGGAACTCTTATGTACTGCTCACTTTGCAAGGCTGTCAGTGTCTACTAAAGCGAAACTTATGCATATCATATGCAATGGTCTGTATGTGTCCCCCAAAATTCATACGTTGACACATAATAGCCAAGGTGATAATATTAATAGGTGGGCCTTTTAGGAGGTGATTAAGTGATAGGTCAGAGCTCCCATCAAATGAGATTAGCAACCATATAAAAGAGGTTGAAGGGGATATCCTTTTTGCTCCTCTATCCTTCTGCCATACGAGGACACAGCATTCATCCTCTCCGGAGAACAGACTTTAAGGCACCATCTTTGAAGCAGACAGTGGCCCTTTCCAGACACTGGATCTGCTGGCACCTTGATGTTTGGACATCCAGCCTCCAGAACTGTGAGAAATAAATTTCTGTTCTTTATAAATTACTCAGTCTCGGGTATTTTATTATAACATCAGGAACAAGCTAAGATACCCTATGACCCAGAAATCCATCTCCCAGCTGTGCACTTAACAGAAATTCATATATATATATATATATATATATATGTATATATGCACTAGAAGACATGTACAAGAATGCACATAGTAACCTATTTGTGATAATCTCGTGTTGGAAAGAATGCAATTACTAAGAGTAGAAATATTTAATAAATTGTGTGAAAATGAAACAACTGTAACTACCAATAAAAAGTTTGAATTTCATTGAGCCAAAGAAGCCAGACACCATAAATGCAAAACATAGAATTTTTTATTGAACTAAAATTGGGCAACACTCAGCTATGATATTACCAGTCAAGTACTATTTAACTTTGGGTAAATGGGTCAGGGTAATTATTGGTAAGAGGTCTTAAGGGGTTTTTAGAGTGCTAGTAATGCTTTATTTCTTGACCCTTGGTGATTGTAATATAAGTGTGTTTACTTTGTGGTAATTTACCAAACTCTATACTTATGATATGCATTATTTTCTATGTTCAATTATTAATAATATTTTTAAAGTTAAATTTCTCAAAGCTGAAATTATCTTCTTTCCCTTAAATTTGCATCTATCTCTTCCTGGGTCGGTCAGCTCAAGCTAAGTAGCCATTCTTGATTGTTCGATCCTTCCAATCAGCCACTTTATGCTGTATCTACAAACTAAATATCTCTGGAATCCAACTACTTTTCTCTATCCTACTTCATTACTTGTCTTAAGCCATCATTATCTCTTGCCTGGATTACTGGAATGGCTTTCTCCCAACTCATACCCTTGCCTTCATTTTTTGCCCTTCCCAAACTCCTTCTCTTATGGCGCAGTCCAAATTGATTTTCTAAAGCACAAATTACAAAACTGGCCATGTAACTCCCCTACTAAAAGGCTTAATTTTTCCTCCATTTCTTTCAGGATAAAGTCCATTGACTATAATGTAACTCATAAAATGCTTAATGATCAGCCTTCTGCTTGTTTCTCCAGCCTCATATCTTGCCTTCACTGTTTATCCCCTCTTCCTACTAAGTGATTACAGAATGTGCTCCATCTCTAGTAAACAATTTGCAGCTATTAAAATATATTGTGGTCTTTCTTCAAGACTCCAGAGTTCCTATGTTGAATGACTTTAGGGGCAGCAACATTGCTAAAAAATGGTGCTAAAGGGTTGTCTTGAAGCTACATTTCCATAGTAAATGAACCTGTGTGTGTGTGTGTGTGTGTGTTTTGTAGTTTGGTGATGGTAGCGATACAGATCATAAAGGATAAATTGCTCCTCTTGCCACCAGTTTGCTTCAGACCTTTGCACTTATATTTCTTAATTTCTAGAGCATTTTTTTTTCTCTTCCTCCTTCCATATAATCATCAGATCGTTCTTCCAGTTCAGTTGTTGGTTCCTCCAGAAAGTCTTCCCTAATTCTACAAAGCCAGATTAAGTGTCCCTCTTCGGTGTAACTCACTGTAATCTTGATTCTATCACACCACTATAACATATGGGAGTCACGTGTTAGTTAGGGGATAGATTCTAAAAATCATTCTTTCCTTCTCTGGTTGGCAATACAATGGTTATAGGATGATTGCAGGAGTCAGATCACTAAAGAATGCATAATGCCTAGTAGCTGAGAATGCAGAGAAAGGCATAGTGCCTCAGGTAAAATTACTGAGTAATTTTACATGAAGAGTAGAAAGATGACTGGAGGAAAAGTGTGGGTAGAGTACAGAGAGAAATGAGGCATAAATTGCAACATGAGTATGGGAACAAGACTGTTCAAGATCTTAAAGAGCCTTTTGGGCTTTATTTAAAAACTTGGTCTTTATATTTAGTGCAATAAAATGTTGCTGGAGGATTTTTTTTTAAACATAATAAAATCTCTATGATATATTAAGTAAAAAAAATCAAAATGCAGAACATAGTGGACAGAGACTAATGTTTATTAAAAAATAAAATACATGTATGTATAAATAGAAAATGTCTGAAAAATATATAATAAACTGACAAACAGCCTTTATTGCCTGTGGGAATGGGGATTTATAGCCTAGCATGGAGGTTATACCCTTTTATATTGTTTGTGTTTTCATTCTAGTGCATGATTACTTTTTCAAATAACCAAAAACTTGATAACCATGAATTTTGTTATCAAAGACAGATTGGAATCCTGATCTGCTTACTCACTGTGTGATATTGGACAAGTGAGTTCATTTCCATGGACCTCAGTTTCCTCAAGTAAATAGGGATGATAATCATGCATACATCTGGTTGTGAAGATTAAATAAATTAAGAAATGCTAACAGAGCCTGACACATAATAAGCATCCACTATATCTTACCAATTACCTTTTTTTTTTTTTTTGCCTTTATCAAAAGTCACACAGGTCAGCAGAGAATAATAGTTAAGAACTTGAGCTTTGTAGTAAGAACTGAGTTCAAAATCTGTTTCTGTTACATGCTCATGGTGTGAATTTTATCATGCCACTTCCTTTCTCTATGCCTCTGATTCCTTATTGTAAATGTGAACAACTAGAGTACTTATTCCCAGAGTGGTTGTGAGACATGTGCAACAACAATAATGATAGCTCCCAATTTTGGGGTACTTTCTATATGCCAAGTTATATTAAGTGATTACAGATACTGATTCATATTATAACTATTTTTTTCTTATTATTAATACACATGTGGGGAGAGAGCGAGCAATATTAGTTACAGTCACTTGCATACTAGCTGTTGGGTGATTACCAGTTGCTTCTCCAAGAAAATGGAGATCCAACAAATTTATTTCAAAATATTTCAATATATTATAACTGCTCTTGCTAAGTCTTCCTGCCATCAAGCCATAACCCCCACGAAGTCAGTCACACAATCTGGAGTGAAGATCACAGATGCCAAGGTATTTGTGGTCCAGGCAGGATAGTAGGTAGGGGCTCTGTACACTGTGTCTGGTACCAACTCAGAAAATAATTTCTTCATGATGCTTATCCACATGGTACTCATCAGCTGCAGTTGATAGTTCACAAGAATGGTGAGATGGTATAGGACCACCCTGTTACCACCACCCAAAATGGCATACAGAAAAGGTTTTCCTGTGATATTGGCAGATGGGATAAATATACTCTAGGTTGATCAGATCAATATATTTCTTTGTTTTTTCTTCAGTTAGAGGTTACTTGCGGAGACCAGGTACAAGCTAAAATACACAGTCCTCTTGGGCAAAGATATCATCCACCACATCAGGTATCACAGCTTATCTTTGGGCAACTTGAATGTGCTCAAAACCATTATCTTCTGGAAGTGGTTCTTGATCTTGTTTTCGCTCAAGCTTCCAATGACGAAGGCTGACACAACTTTCTTGATCATCCCTTCCAGGGTCTACAGATCCCTGTCTGGTCCTTCATAGATAATGAGAAAAAGGTTACTTTTGTCTGATTGACAAATGGCTGCATTGCACCAGTTAGTCAATGGCTCTACCTGTACATGTCCTCCTAAAATATATAGTCCCATCAGCATGGTGCTGACAATTTCAGTCAGATACATGAAGATACATTAGCCCAGTGCATTATGAATTCACACTGGCTTCTCTGAACTCAAGAAGATCTTGGTAACAAAATAGGTGCTAGACGCTACCACTTTCTCTCAGCAGATCATGCGTCCAATTTATGAAGCCATGGGGACTGTGGGTTTTTTGAATCAGTGCTGGGCTGAGTCTCAAGCCCAGATGGTATTGTCTAAGCAAATGAAGCAACACAATGTGTCCAGCTGCTCTGCCATTATACCGTTCATGATAGCTGTGAACTGAGTATGAAGAAAAATGTGACCACAGGGCCAAAGTAACAGCTGAAGCTCATCTAGACCCTGGAATGGCTGCATTCAGCTACCAGCCTCAGGATGCTGATCTAGCCACTGCTATAGTGATAGTGGTGAAGGTCATCCTGACTTCCAGAAAATATGTGGTCAAAGAAAACCTTGGACATTACCATGTGGGTCACATGGCTAGTAATGCTCAATGATTTTAAAACAGGGCTATCCAACTTGTTTTTTTAAAAAAGGGATAAAGATCACTGTGTGCATTGTGAATGGAAGCAGGGGAGCCTGGGGGTGGCAAAACCAGTTACAAGGATGTGATATTATGATATAACAAGAAATATATATTTAGTTTTTGTTCCTGTTCTTGGCAGGGAGTTCCTAAAACACTTGGAATTTCCTGAGTAATAATGATGAGAGGAACATCTTTTGTTATACATAATATGCCGCTTGCAACCATATCTTAGTTTATACTAATAAGATAACTCTTGGAGGATGAGGGCTGATTGCCAGAGGAACCAACCACGTGATTAGAAGGTTGAAACTTTCAGCCCCACCCCATGACCTTTGAGAAGAGAAAGGCTCTGGAAATTGGCTGA
Organism: Macaca mulatta; assembly: GCF_049350105.2. Classification (NCBI taxonomy): domain Eukaryota; kingdom Metazoa; phylum Chordata; class Mammalia; order Primates; family Cercopithecidae; genus Macaca; species Macaca mulatta. The sequence goes on along the minus strand of NC_133426.1, from coordinate 120,563,681 downwards.
ATCACCAATGGCCAATGATGTAATCAATCATGCCTACATAATAGAGGCTTCATAGAAACCCTAAACTAGAGGGTTCTGAGAGCTTCCCAGTTGGTGAACACACTGAGGTGCTGGAAGAGTGGCATGCTTGGAGAGAGCATGGAAGCTCTTTGCCCTTCCCCCATACCTTGCCTTATGCATCTCTTCTATTTGACTGTTCCTCAGCTATATATTCTTTATAATAAACTGGTAATAGAAAGTAAAGCATTTCCTTAAGTTCTATGAGCTATTATAGCAAATTATTGAATATGAGAAAGGGGTCATGGGAGCCCCTGATTTGTAGCCAAGTTGGACAGGAGTGTGGGTAATCTGGGGATCCACTACTTGCAATTGACTTCTGAAGTGAGAGAGCAGTCTTGCAGGACTGAACCCTTAACCCATGGGGTCTGAACTAAGTCCAGATTAGTTAGTTAGTGTCAGATTTAATTAAATGGTAGGACACTCAGTTGGTGTCTGCAGGGAGTTGGAGAATTGCTTGGTGTGGAAAATCCACACACAACACATGTCAAAAGTGTTGTGTATAGAAAAAGAGTTTTCTTCTTCAGAGGATATTACAGGAATCTAGGCATAAGGTAGTTGTGGTTTGGATAGTTCTATGGCAAAGGAAGAGTGGTTATTATGTATGCATGTAAAAAATTATTTTAATGAAGGCTTATTTTAATTTGATGCTTGCAAAAGCATCAAATTTGATATTCCAAGTGATGAGTGCATTAAATGCATTTCATTACGGAGGGAGCAGTGGCAGGCATAGATTCATGTGAAGTATTTGATTTGGGTCATAAAGAATGAAAAAGTCTAATGGATAGAGAAGAGGAAGGAGGCAGTGGAAACAGAATGAACAAATGCATGGAGATACAGAATTTTTAAAGACTGCTTGGGAAGCAGTAAATGGAACAATTTAACTGAAGTGGACAGAATTTTTAAGGGCAGAGTGGAAGATAATGCTGGTAAAATAGATTGGTGCCAGATTATGAAAGTTCTTGCCCATGTGGCTTTGAGAAATGGACAATGCTACTATAGTGGCCCAGTTAACAAAGATAAAGAATCAGGAAAGGGAGTACTTTGAGTGAGGGAGATAATTAAGAGTCTTTCCTAGATGTACTGGTTGAAGTCTGGATACTAGATAAGGTTATCAAAGAGGAGATTAATAGAAGAAGTCAAAGAAAAATGTATGCTCCTGACCAGTTGAAAAACTTTTCCTAACAATTTCTAATTTCTATAAGTTAGGCTATATGCTACCATAAGAAGTTCTATCCACCCATCTCTTTCCATATACTAAATAAGTACAAATTCATCATATAGAATTGGATGCAATTCCAAAACTTCTTTGTAAATTGACAGATCTGGAAAGTAAATCTAAAGGAGGCTACAAAAATTAGCAATGTATTGCTAATAATGCTACTAATATGTATTGCAGTAGTTTGTATACATGTTTTGTCCTTTTACTAAAGTGTATTGGAGTATCAGAGGCTCAGGCAATACCAGAGCTAGGGCTCAAGTATATTTGAACTTTCATACATTTTTAAATATACCGTGTTTTGTGAAACAGAATGATAGCATATACAAAAATAAAACTAGGTCAACTAAAAAGAATTCAAACTTATTAGCAGGAGTTGTATTTTCTCTGGTTATGATGTCCATCCTTCCTTGTAGCCACGTTTGATTTTCTCTGCCCATCTGAATTCTTGCCTACCTGAAATCTGGCACTAGCATTGGCACTGAGTAGAACACAATCCAGAAACAGAACATTTGTTACTGTTGTGCCTTAGTGTTCCCTGAGTTTTAGGTTATTTCCTATTTAAATTATCTGCCTATATTTTCTTCATACAGCATTGTGGGTACCTGAAATTTGAGTTATAGAATGTTTGTTTGTTCCTTCCTGCTTTAATTAACTTACCTGGACTTGTCATTTATCTTTTTGCCTGATTCTTACTTTGGTAGCATCTCCTTTCAAGTCAAAGTTGTAGTACTATTCACCTTATTTTAGACTTTTCCTCTTTTCCTGTCACACAAGTCCTAGGCCAATGTTTGCTAATTTGCTGTCAGATATCCACAGATGCTTTCACATGACTATATATATATAGCAATCCACTGTCTCTTTCTTAGCATTCTTCATACACAAAATGTCTAACTTCCTTAGATCTCCTTCCCAAACTCAAAGCATATTCCACTCAGTCCCAAAATCTTGTGTCATGATCTCCAGACATTCCCTGTTATCTGTCTCCATCAAAACTTATCTGTACTCCAATCCATTTTCTCAGGACCCAGACCTCTAGTAAGGTGCTATGGTCTGAAAGTTTGTGGTCCTCCCAAAATTTGTATGTTGGAACCTAATACCCAATGTGATAGTATTAAGAGGTAGTGCCTTTGGGAAGTAATAAAATCATGTGAGCTCCACTCTCATAAATGAGACTAATGGTCTTATAAAAGACACTTAAGTGGATTCCCTTGCCCCTTCTGCCATGTGAAGACAGTGTTCTACCCTTCTGCTATGTGATGATGCAGCAACAAAGCATCAAGGAAGCAGATCAACAAGGAAGCAGAGCATGAACCCTTACCAGACATGAAATCTTGTCTCTTGATCTTGGATTTCCCAGTTTCCAGAACTGTGAGCAACAAATTTCTGTTGTTTACAAATTACACTGTCTAAGGTATTTTGTTAAAGCAGCACAAATGAACTAAGGTGAATCCAAAAAATTAAACCTGGTTTAGATATTAATGATTGATTTTAAGCTTACATACAGTTCCTACTAAGAAATCAAGTTTTATGTTCCCTTGGTTTATTATGCTTTAACTGCAAATAAATGTAGCTGGCAACGGAGCTTCACTGAGAGTTGGGATTATCTCTGAAACACTCTTCAAAACAGATTGTGTAGTTAATACTGCAGCAGCCATCACATTTCTGTATTGTTTCTGAAGAATTGTCTCCTGATAATGTGTTTTTATACAGTTAAGTACTCTGACATGCATTTACTCTTTTTCTAGGAATATGATTTATATTTGACATTGCACATGTATTGGATATAATTTTCTTTGTACAGTTCAGTTATAATATTTCCCAAATGCAATTATCACATTTGAGTATAGTATATTCCCCAAAGATAGAAACTTTTTATATTTTGAAAGGAAATCAATGCAATATGAAATTGAACAAAAAGATAAAGAGGATTGAGGACCTTTTTACAGAGAGGGAGTAAAAAAAATAAGTCTTCATCAAAGCTAACATAGACTATAAAGCAACCTGGAAAATTAGAACAAAAATGTCTTGAAGCCATTAACAACTTTAGCAGCTTAAAAATATGCAAAACATCACCATGTCCTCTACTCATACCCTCTGGACTCCATGTCAGACTCTAAGCCCTCTCAATACTCTTCATAAAGATGGTAGAAACAGGGTTCTGTTTGCAGCAAATAAACCTTAGTAAGAAATTCACATTAAATCCAAACAAATTATAATAGAATCCTTTAAAGTGAGTTAATTGCTTCATTCTCTATGAAACCTTTACCAAGGCTGGGCGCGGTGGCTCACGCCTGTAATCCCAGCACTTTGGGAGGCCGAGATGGGCGGATCACAAGGTCAGGAGATCGAGACCATCCTGGCTAACACGGTGAAACCCCGTCTCTACTAAAAAATACAAAAAAACTAGCCAGGCGTGGTGGCGGGTGCCTGTAGTCCCAGCTACTCGGGAGGCTGAGGCAGGAGAATGGCGTGAACCTGAGAGGAGGAGCTTGCAGTGAGCTGAGATCCGGCCACTGCACTCCAGCCTGGGTGACAGAGCAAGACTCCGTCTCAAAAAAAAAAAAAAAAAAAAAAAAAAAGAAACCTTTACCAGACAGCTGCATCTAGAAGTAAGTTCTTCTCTCCCTGAACTCTTTTTCTACTACTCTTCTGGAACATTTATCACAGTCTAATATGCATTGCAGTAGTTTGTATACATGTTTTGTCCTTTGACTAAAGTGTGAATTCCTTGAAGAAAGAGTTCATGTTCTGTCTTTGAATCTCCAGTGCCCATTAGAATATAGCTTATCAAAAGGCATTATCAAGTCTAAAATAAATAAATCTACTTTTATTCATTAGTTCACCATTAATTCACTTGCTCAACAAATATTTAAACATCTATAATGTGCAAAGCATTCTCCTAGTTAGAAGGCATATAGTGATGTACAAGACACATGGTTCCTACCTTCATGGAGCTTATATTCACATAGGAGAGACAAATAACAACAATTGATTAACAAATTACTTTATTAAAATATATGTGGAAGAAAAACAGAGTAGTAGCTGTCAGTGCTTGTAAGAGTGATTGACTACAAAGAGGATGCACAGGGGAACTTTTAGGGTGAAACAATTGTTCCTTACTTTTAGAGTGAAGTACCTGTGCTGTATTGGGGTGGTTGAAAACCATTTACATGCATTTGTCCAAACCCATAGAATTGTACATTGCAAAGAGTGAATTTTAATGTATGCAAACTAAAAAATAAAATCAACCAGGATGTAGGGTATCTCACAACAGAACACAGACTGTGAAAAATGGATCTATCACTTTTGCAAATGTATAATATGGCCACACGAAAGGGAGTGGGAAAAATGGTCTGACCTAAGCAACATTGGAAAATAATGTTTTGACTGAAAACTATAAAACTAAAAACAAAAGATATTATGTAAGCACAGTACTCTAGTTGGTAAATTTCTTTCTGATGGAGGTACAAGTTAATAATTATAACCCTGTTGTCTATGTATCCTGGGTTAAATAAATAAGTAAATGGATGCTGCACAGTGGTAGCCAGGTTTCTTAATGTTGAGATGGTAAGTTACAAATAAGCAAGTTTTTGGGGAAGGCAAGAATGTACCATGTGATACTGGATTGGAGTTGGAGACATCTGTATGAAGTCATGCTTAGCTTAATATAGGTATTAATCAATACACAGAAATATTTATTGATATGTTTATATAGATGGTTTAGTATACACATATGTATTTTCTTGCTGTGTTCACTGAAAGGGCCTGAAAACAATGACAGCTCAGTAGCAATAAGCACAGCCAGCACACAGATCATGGTCTCTAAACATCATTTTTCAGTAAAAGGAAAGAGGGCTCCTTGGAGAAATGGCTGATTGTAGAACTGGAGTGGGGAATATATGACATGAGCCTGGAGCATCTTGTAATGGCAGAAAGTAAGGAAGTGCTCTCCTTGACAAAGAAAAACTAACAATGATAAGGCTATGCTAGAGGGACACTGGAGCCAACTATAGGCCCAAACTGGAACAATCTGAGCAACAAAATCAGTAAAGTAGTACTGAATGATAATCCAAAGTATAAAATAAATATACATTAACGTATAGTGATATTAATAAATTATTAAATAAATAAATAAGTAGAAGTAAGGGGAAACATCCTTTTTAACAAAGAAACTCCAAATAATATATGCAGATACTTCCCCCTTCAAGGAGGTAGAGTTTAATCCTCCCTCATCCTCTCACTCACCACCTGCCCCATCCCCACTTAGCATGTGCCAGATTTAGTGACTTGCTTCCAGAGATTAGAGTAGTGAAAGGGAAAAATAAGAACTTTAAAATAAAAGTAATAAATACAATATAATAAAACATGGCAAACAGTACATTAACCAAGTGGTGAAGGTTAACATCACTGGTGTCATACGGATGTGTAAACTCTCATAGATATGATGAGCAAGGCACTTCATCTCTGTGGTATTCTTCCCTTAAACCCATAACTTTGGTCTAATCATGAGAAAAACAGCAGACAAATTCAGATTGTGGAACATTCTACAAGACACCTACAATATCCCCCCAGACTTTCAAGGCCATGAAAAATACAGAAGGACTAACAAAATATCACAAAGCAAAGGAAACTGGGAAGACATCATATCTAAATGCATGGTGGCATGCTGCATTGGACCCTGGAACAGAAGGAGGACCTTAATGGAAAAACTGGTGAAATACAAATAAAGTCTGGAATTTAGTCGGTGGCAATGTATGAATATTGGTTCCTTAATGTTGACAGACATGCTGCAGAAATGTAAGATGTTAACCATGGGGAAAATTAGCTGAAGTGTGTAAAGTCTTATTACCTTTGCAACTTTTCTGTAAAACTAAAATTATTTCTAAATAATTTTATATACAAAGTTTATGAAATGCAATAAGTGATTCAAATACTTATTTGAATGGCTCTGTGATTTTAAAGTATTTTAAAGTATACAAATAGATACATATAAATCCATTAAACAATTTGAAGATCTTGCTAAGATCTAACTTACTGCTATGTCTTCACCTTCTTAGAAACCCTCTCCATCCTTCTGTCTTTTTGCACCACATCTAGAATCATCTCCTTATAAAAATGCTTCCATTATTCCACTTTTCTGCTGAAAAATCTATTGTGGCTCCCCGTTTATGTAGGAGAAATCCAAAACTCCTCAGGTAGATATGCAAGTTCTTTTCATCAACGGATCATTACCTTATCTTTCCAAACTTTTGTATGTTTTAATTGAATAGGTGAACAAGTAACAAATGTTTATTAATCACCAACTATGAGTCAAACATTCTGCTGATAGCTTGGTTCTATAGAGAGATTTAAGATGTTGTACCTGCCCTGGACTTGCAAACAAACATAAACAAAGAGATCTAAATGTTCTAAGTGCTAAAGTGTAGGATGGAGAGGGTGAGACATGGATAAATAACTCACAGAGGAGGGAATGGGAGAGCTGAGTCTTGAATGGAAGTCTATATTTACCAAGGAAAGAAGGGTATTTCATTCAAAGAGAAGCAATTATAAACTCAGGAAGTCATGAAATACATGTGTAAGGATCAAGGACTAGAGTGGATGGTTCTTTGATTGATAGAGGCAAATGAGACTAGTGAAAGTTAAAGTCAGGCTGTGAAAGGTCTTGGATTCTTGGTTAAGAATTTTTGTTTTCTTCATGGAAACTGTAACTAATCAATTTGCTGAAATGCTAAGCCATCAAACACAGCATTCTGTATCATTTCACACTGGTCTCTAGTAGTTGTTTTTATATGAAAGTGTCTTTAACAAATTCTGCTTTTCTACCTGGGTTGCAAACCAAGTGTTCCATTCCTGGTTCCCAAAATCACATAGCAGAGTAATGGGTTCAATAAGTGACAGTTCTTGCAAATTTTTTGCTTAACTTACCATTATTTATTTATGCCAGGCATTCTTGCTCATTTTAAGACAATATCAATGGAAAAATATTCTTAATTTTCAGGGCCACATAAGGGAACACTTTTATTCTAGTATTTGCATTTCTAAGTTCACTAGATATACAACTTCATTTTTTTCCTTGAATTTCAGTATGAGTCAGTATTATATTATGCACAAAATACTGTTTGGTTATTTGCCTAGTGGCCTTGAATTATGTATGAGTACTTTTGAAATCCATAAGGAAGAAGCCAGTTGCCGATGGAAACTTTGCTCAAATACCTGGAATCATGGGGATTTTCTCAGCTTGTTATATGAGGACAGTCGGGCATGAATAAAATTGGGTTATGAGCTCTGTTCTTGTTCCTCTCAAAATCCCTAATGTTACTACAGAACAATACATTATCATCCATCATGATCTTGAAAGACAAAGGAAGAGTTACTGAACAATGTGCAAGTCAGTCAATTTTTTTCTTCATTCTCTCTCTTTCAGGGAAATAGATTGCATGAGGCACTTTTGCCCCGCCGAAGAAAATCAATTATAGTTTTAAGATCAACAAATGTGTGAGACACTTCTATCTCTATAGTTCAGATGAGAAAACAAACACAGAGAGGCTAAGTGAATATTATTTAATCACAAAGCCAATTAATAGTGGTTCCAAGAGCAGTCCAGGTCTCCTGAGGCAGTAATTTACAAAAACTATAAAGTTCATCAGTAACCTAGATAATATAAATGCAGTTTACTAGAACACTAAAAAAAAAATCAAGTGGTGTAATGCAGAATATCCTGGCCAAATTTTTATCATAGAAAGATGCTCTTCTGTGGGTTGTAGTTTTGAAGGCAGATGTTGCTGAAAGCAACCACAGCAATTACGAAAGTGACAAAATCAGGTTTGTCATGAAATTTATTCACAGATGAGACAAGCAATATTCTGTATAATATCAACCACTGCACAAAAGAATATTTTATGCAACTGACAGAATCATAACAATATGAAAAATAGCACACTTAATTGGATGAAAACCAAACAGGCAAGACCGTGTGTAAATCAAAGCTTCTATAATGGTCACCGAAGGTGGTCCAGATAGTCACAACTCCAAAATGAAGCTCCTGATTACTTCAAGCTGGGTATTAGGCTGTGTGATCTGTGTGACAGATGTGACAGATAATAAAAGAGAAGTTCCAATAAAGAGACACGATGCTGCATAATAATGTCACAAGAAGCAACAGATAAGATCAAGGTTCATTGGAATTTGAACTTATGGTTAGCAAAGATAGTTTTATTCCATGGAGATTTAGGAATAGGGAAAGTTCTCTTTTCCTAAATTAACAGGAGATATGGGTAGCCCCAAGGTAAGATGTCTGTATATTCTGACCTACCTAAGCTGGCTGGAAGCAGTCTTCATGTTTTCTCAGTCTTATTGTTCTATGAAGCTTACTTTGCTATTCTAATTTCCAGGAAGTGAAAGATACAATCAATTTCCTTTGCACTCCTCTATTTCCTTCTACTACACCTCTTCTTTGGGAATCTTGTTTTACCCAGCCCTATGACTACCCAATTTATGCATACCACAAGTGAAACAAAATTAATACAATAAGTTCAAAGCATATAAGGGCTAAATAGTACCCACGGATGTGAAAATATAATTTTCCTTAAATTTTATAAGAACAATGAATATTTAGTCTTGGGTATAATTGGACCACAGTCCTGATGACATAATTTATTTTCCATATTCTAGAATATCAGTAGAAAAACCTTTCTTACAAACTAGCCCTGATCTTTTTTTTTCCTACGCCTATGTAAGAAAAGCATAAAATAGAGAGAGGAGAAAATAATGGCATAGATACTTGAGAAATTGTCTCTTGTTAAATAGGATATGGTTATACATAACTTAACTATAGAAAAACTTTCTGAGAAATGTGCTGTTAGGCAAGTTCGTCATTGTGTAAACAGCATAAAATGTGCTTACACAAACGTAGGTGGTATAGCCTACTACACATCTAGGCTATGTAGTACAGCCTATCACTCCTAGGCTACAAATCTATAGAACATATTACTGTCTGTATTTCATCCTTAGACAATTGTAACATAATGGTAAGTATTTCTGCATCTAAACATAGAAAAGGTACAGTAAAAATATGCTGTATTAGTGTATTCTCACACTGTTAAGAAATACCTGAGACAGGGTAATTTATGCAGGAAGGAGGTTTAATTGACTCTCAGTTCTGCATGACTGGGGGGGCCTCAGGAAACTTACAATCATGGCAGAAAGCTAAGGGGAAGCAAGCTTGGACTTTCTCACATGGTGGCAGGAGAGAGAAGAGTGAGGAACGAAGGGGGAAGAGCCCCTTATAAAATCATCAGATCTTGTGAGAACTCACTCACTCACTCACTACCATGAGAACAGCATGATCCAATCACTTCCCACCAGGTCTCTGCCTAGACACATGAGGATTACAATTCAAGATGAGATTTGGATGGGGACACAGAGCCAAACCATATCATTCTGACCCTGGCCCCTTGCAAATCGCATGTCTTTTCACATTTCAAAACCAATCATGTCAGCCAGGCATGGTGGCTCATGTCTGTAATCCTAGCACTTTGGGAGGCTGAGGTGGGCAGATCACCTGAGGTCAGGAGTTCAAGACCAGCCTGGCCAATGACAAAACCCAATCTCTACTTAAAAATACAAAAATTAGCTTGGCGTGGTGGTGGGCACCTGTAATCCCAGCTATTCAGGAGGCTGAGGCAGGAGAATCACTTGAATCCAGGAGGCAGACATTGCAGTGAGCCAAGATGGTGTCACTGCACTCTAGCCTGGGTGACAAAGTGAGACTCCATCTCGAAAAACAAATAAACAAACAAACATGTCTTCCCAGCAGTCCCTTAAAGTCTTAACTCATTTCAGCATTAACTCAAAAGTCCAAGCCCGAAATCTCTTCTGAGACAAGGCAAGTCCCTTCCACCTAGGAACCTGTAAAACCAAAAGCAAGTTAGTTGTTGCAAAGATAAAATGGGAGTACAGGCACTGGATAAATGCTTCTATTCCAAAGGGGAGAAAGTGGCCAGAACAAAGGGGCTACAGGTCCCATAAAAGTCCAAAATCCATGGGGGCCGTAATTAAATCTTAAAGCTCCAAAATGACCTCCTTTGACTTCATGTCTCACATCCAGGGCATGCTGATGCAAGAAGTGGGCTCCCACAATCTTGGGCAGCTCTACCCCTGTGGCTTTGCAGGGTACAATCCCCTTCCTGGCTGCTGTCACAGCTGGCATTGAGTGTCTGTGGCTTTTCCAGGCGCACAGTGCAAGCTGTCAGTGGATCTACCATTCTGGCATCTGGAGGATGATGACTCTCTTCTCACAGTTCCACTAGGCAGTGCTCCAGTGGGGACTCTGTGTGGAGGCTCCAACCCCACATTTCTCTTCTATACTGTCCTAGAAGAGGTTCTCCATGAGGGCTCCACCCCTGCAGCACACCTGTGCCTGGATGTTCAGGCATTTCCATACATCCTCTGAAATCTAGGAGGATATTCCCAAACCTCGATTCTTGACTTCCATGCACCCTCAGGCCTACTACCATGTGTAAGCTGCCAAGGCTTTGGGCTTGCACCCTCTAAAGCAATGGCATGAGCTGTGCCTTGGCCCATTTTAGCCACAGATATGATGCAGGGCATCAAGTCCAGAGACTGAACAAATCAGCAAGGCTCTGGGCCAGCCCCATGAAACCAATTTTTCCACCTAGACCACGTGGCCTGTGATGGGAGGGACTGCTGTGAAGACCTCTGACATGCCCTTGAGACATTTTCTCCAATGTCTTGGCTATTAACATTTGACTCTTCATTATTTATGCAAATTTCTTCGGCTGGCTTGAATTTCTCCTAGAAAATGGGTTTTTCTTTTTTATCTCATCATCAGGCTGCAAATTTTCCAAACTTTTCTGTTCTGCTTCCCTTTTAAACATAATTTCCAAGTTTAGATATTCTCTTTCAAGTTCAAAGTTTCACAGATCTTTAGGGGAGGGGCAAAATGCTTCCAGTCTCTCTGCTAAAGCATAGTAAGGGTTAGCTTTGCTCCAGTCTCCAAGAAGTTCCTCATCTCCATCTGAGACCACCTCAGCCTGGGCTTCATTGTCCATATCACTATCAGCATTTAGGTGAAAACCATTCAACAAGTCTCCAGGAAGTTCCAAATTTTCCCACATCTTCCTGTCTTCTTCTGAGCCTTCCAAATTGTTCCAACCTCTGCCTGTTACTCAGTTCCAAAGTCACTTCCACATTTTCAAGTATCTTTATAGCAATATCCCACTTTCCATGGTACTAATTCATTGCATTAGTCCGTTTAAACACTGCTATAAAGACATTTCCGAGACTGGATAATTATAAAACAAGAAGTTTTATTGACTCACAGTTCTGCATGGCTGGGGAGGCCTCAGGAAATTTCCAATCATTGCAGAATGAGAAGAGGCACCTCTTACATGGTGGCAGGTGAGACAGAGAAGAGCGAAGGAGGAATTTGCCAAACACTTGCAAAACCATCAGATCTCATGAGAACTCACTCACTGTCATGAGAACAGCATGGGGGGACCACCTCCCATGATCCAATCACCTCACACCAGGTCTCTCCCTGGACATGTGAGAATTATGGAGATTACAATTCGAGATGAGATTTGAGTGGGGACACAGAGCCAAACTATATCATATGGTTTAAAAGATTTTAAAAAATGTGACATCTCTGTAGGGCACTTACCATGACTGGAGCCTGCAGGGCTAGAAGTTGCTCTGGGTGTCAGTGAGTGAGTGGTGAGTGAATGTGAAGGCCTAGGACATTATTGTACACTACTATTCTTTATAAACACTGTATACCTAGGCTGTACTAAATTTATTTTACAAATTATTATTTCTTCAAAAATAAATTAATCTTAGCTCACTGTAATGTTTTTACTTTATAAACTTTAAATTTTTAAAAACATTTTGACTCTTTTGTAACAACATTTAGCACAAAACACAAACACCATTTTACAGTTGTACAAAAATATTTTCTTTCTTTATATTATTATTCTATAATTTTTTATTTTAAAATTTATTTATTTACTTATTTATTTTTACTTTTTAAATAATCTCTATGAAAAACAGTATAGAGATTTCTCAAAGAACTAACAATAGAACTATCTTTCAATCCAATAATCCCACTATTGGGTATATATCCAAAGGAAAATAAATTATTATATTGAAAAAGACATTTGTACTCATATGTTTATTGCAGCACTATTCACAATGTCAAAGTTATGGAATTAATTTAAGTGTCCATTAATAGATAGTTGGGTTAAAATGTAATATATATATAATGGAGTGTTACTCAGCCATAACGAAGAATGAAATCATATCTTTTGCAGAAACATGGATGGAACTGGAGGCCATTATCCTAAGTGCAATACCTCAGAAACAGAAAGTCAAATACATGTTCTCACTTATAAGTGGGAGCTAAACAATGGGTACACATGGGCATACAAAGTGGAATAACAGACACTGGTGACTCTCAAAGGTGGGAGAGATGGGGGAATGAGGGATGAATCTCTACCTATTGGGTACAATGTACACTATTCAGGTGATGCACACCCTAACAGCTCAGATTTCACCACTATGCAATATATCCATGTAACACAACTGCACTTCTATCCCTAAATCCATAGAAATAAAAAATCTAAAAATAAATAAATAAACTCTTTTGTTAAAAATGAAGACACAAACATACACATATTAGGTAGGTCTATACAGGATGAGGATCGTCAGTATCACTGTCTTCCACTCTCACATCTTATTCTACTCGAAGGTCTTCAGGGGCAATAACATGAGTGGTGTTGTCTTCTGCAATGATAACAATGCCTTTTTTGGAATACCTCCTGAAGGATGTGCCTAAAGCTGTAAGCTGTTTTACAGTTAACTTTTAAAAATATAAGAAGAAGTAGTATACTCTAAAATAATGATGAGTTGATGGGTGCAGCAAACCAACATGTCACATGTATACCTATGTATCAAACCTGCACATTGTGCACATGTACCCTAGAACTTAAAGTATAACTTAAAAAACACTGTAAGTATAGTGGATACATAAATCAGTAACAAAGCCATTTATTCTCATTATCAAGTTTTAAGTATTGTACATAATTGAATGTGCTATGCTTTTATGTAACCAGCAGTGCAGTAGGTTTATTTTTATAACAGCATCACCACAAACATGTGAGTAATGCAATGTGCTATGACATTACAACAGCTATGACATCACTAAGTCATAGGAATTTTTCAGCTCCATTATAATGCTATGGGACCACCATCTATATGCAGTCTATCATTGACCAAAACATCCTTATGGGGCTCATGACTGTACATGCTGATTATATCTCACAGACCTTTTCTTCTTCTATTATATCATAAGACTATTTTAAAGAAAATTCCACCTTTTTCATAACTCAAATAAAACTGGAAAGTAAGGCATTTGATCAAAAAGAAAATAAGGAAGGAAATGTTAAAAAACTGCATTAGTTTTCTCTTACTGGGTAACAAATTATCAAAATCTCAGTGGCTCAAAATGAAATAAATTTATTATGTCACAGTTCTGTGAGTCAGAAGTCCTGGTGGTCTTGACTGGCTTCTCTGCTCCAGGTTTCAAAAGGCCAAAATCAAAGTGTGAACTGGTCTGCGTTCTTATCTGACGGTTCTAGGGGAAAATTCTCTTTCATCCTAATTTCAGCTGTTGGCAGGATTCCATATAACTATAGGACTGAGGTCACCGTTTCCTTGCTGACTGCTGGTCAGGGGTTGCTTTTATCTTTCAGAGACCATCCACATTTCCTGAATCGTGATTCCTTTCATCTTCAATGTCAGCCTGGTGGGTTGAGTCCTTCTAAAGCTTCAAATCTCTCTGATTTTTCCTTCTGCTTCATCTTTCCTGTTTTTAGCTTGAGAAGATTTTCTGCTTTTAAGGGCTCATGTGATTAGATTAAGCCCATCCTGATAATCCAGGATAATCTCTTTATTTTAAGGTTTGTACCCTTAATTACCAAAACAAATTCCCTTTTGCTATGTAAGATAACATATTCACAAATTCTGAGATTCAGGCATAGACATTTTTGGAGAGGGCATATTTGGTCTCTCATAGTAACCTACCCAAGACAAAACAGTCAGTAAACAGTGTAGTAGTTTATTAAAATCTTGGGCTCTTGTCTCTTATCTATAGCACTTTCCACTATATTTTGCTATGCTGTCAGTCATTTTCTTTCCAGATTGGTTAACAAAGGACCACTAAATTACCATTACTGTACTGGGCGGTAAGTATTTTATCTTGAGAATAAGGAATGTTGTTGAAAACGTAAAGATTAGGAACTTTTATTAAGAACTCCAAGAAATTAGTCTGCCGAGCTGTTATGGGGAAAAAATAATTCCAAGGATCTAGGGGCTTCTAAATAATGTCTTGTTCTCAGAGAAGAGATCTGCCCTTTTTTTAGTCAGAAGCTCACAATCCAAATTACATAAAACTAGTTGGTAAAGGAAACTTCATTTTCTTATAATAAGATATTATATTTTCTGATAGGACAAAATATTGACTTGGAAAATTATCTGAAATCAGCAAGGATGTCATGAATGCCTTCCCACCTGATAAGGTATTTTACGGGGCTCAATCTGGTTAGTTTCTCTTAGTCTATGAAACAACTAACGAGCTATCATTTTTTCTTTCTGATTTAAATTCCGTGTGCAGGTTACACACACAACACATACACACATTCTCTCTCTCTCTCTCTGTTACTCATGTAGAATCTTCAGAAGTTGGCCTGCTATTCTAAGGCTAGTGAGTAGAATCAAGAGATCTGAGCTCTTGTCCTAGATGTGCCACTTTCTGTGTGACTTCAGGCCAATCACTCAGTCTCTCTACAGCTCAGATTCCCAATCTCTAAGCTAAAGGGAATGATCTAGATTATATTTAATGTTCACAATAGCTCTGATTTTCTATGAGTCAATTATCTTAAACATTCAAATTAAATATCCTTGGCATCCTAGTCAATTTATCCACTTTATGAAGTGCTGTTTTAATAGGAGATTCTCTGAATCTTTACTGGGATTTTGAATGAAAGATCTTCAATGCCAAACTTTGAATATTTTGAATTTAAAATTCAATTTGTCTTTTATACAATGAAATCATTGCTATTGGTCTTATTGCTATATTTTCAACAAAGAGGATGCTTCCTGAACAATGAGGTCTACACTATTTTTAAAGAGTTGCTCTCTAACCAGAGAACATTCAGTGGATGAACTGCCTTTGGAAGCAATTTAATGACTCTTATTTAAAATTTTCTAGGTATGTTAGAAGATGGAGGTAAAGATAAATAGGCTAAAAACTGCAGTTCCAAAGCCTTCTACTCTATTTTAAATGGCATTGGAAAGCTTAGATCAAATTTCTAATGGGAAGATGGAATAGGAGGGCTAATCCCTCGTCTTTCCATTTAACGAACTAGTAAGATGATTGTGAGAAAGACGGCAATGGGATAATTTTTAGTTCAAATAGGCTAACTTCTGTTTCAAGCCAACCTCAAAATTTCAGTGGCTTCACACAAAAGGGTATTTGTTTACTCAATTCCTGTTGTGGAGGGTGATGAAGGTAGGAGGACTTCTGCTCTACACAGTTATTCAAAGGCACAGGCTGCTAGCAACTCTGAATCTTCAGTAGATGATTCCCAAGGTCACCCTGGGAGTCAATGTACAGACAACATACTAGAAAATAGAATGGAAGATGGCAAGCACAGTATTTTAATAGGTCAAGCTTGAAAGACCATACATTATTTTCCTTTACACACCTCTGGCTATAAATCATTTGTATGGCCACACTTCACTGCAAAGGAGGCTGGGAAATGCAGTCCAGTCATGTACTCAGAAAGAAGAGGAAATGTGATTGATGAGCTCTATAGAGATCACTTTTATACATTATTTTAACTAGTGAAAATGACAAATTTGCAAATGTTGAAATTCAGAGAATTCATATTTGCAGTTAGTTTGGGATCTTTATAGTGTTCCATTCCTATTTTCTAACCAAATTGTTTAAGATTTATATTGGTCTTACATTGAGGTATAACTTACATAGCATAAAATCCACCCATCATAAGTGCACAATTCAATAATTTTTAGCAAATTTTTACAGCTGTGCAATCATCACCACAGTTCAGTTTTAAAATATTTTTTATCATGCCAAAATGTTCACTTGTACCTATATGGAGTCCATTCCTGCTCCCATCTCCAGTACACAAGCAATCACTGATGTGCTTTCTGTCTCTATAATTTTGTCTTTTCTAAACCGCCTTATAAATGAAATCATATGATATGTAGTCTTACATCTGCCTTCTTTCACTTAAAATAATGTTTCAGAAGTTCACCCACACTCCTGCATGTGGATGTCGGCAGTTGATTCTTTTTTGCTGCTTATTTGGATGTACCACAGTTTACCTATTCATCAGTTGCTGGACATTTGGATTGGCTACAGATTGGGGTTATTGCAAATAAAGGTGTTATGAACATTTTATACAAGCCTCGTGTAAATGTGTAAATAAATGATTTCATTTATTTTAGGTAGAGACCTGGGACTAGAATTGCTGGATCAAATGCTAACCTGATATTTAATATTTGAGAAACTGAAACTGTTTTTCAAAGTGGCTGCAGCATTTTACATTCCTCCTAGCAACACATAAGGGTTCCAGCTCCTTCATATGCTTGCCAGCACCTGGTTTTGTGTATCTTTTTTATTATAGCCATTCTGCAAGTGTCTTGTAGCTTTAATGCATTTTCTTTTGGAATTTGAAACTTGGTACCCCAGTGGTATATGCAGGATATAATTGTAAGAGGTTCATAGGTATTTACATCATCATTACAACACTCAAAGAACATAAGTACAAATAGGCAACCATATTCTATTTCATCATTGCCAGGAATTTGGCTAGTCCTACGCATACTACAGTGTTTTGCTGCAATAAATCTGTATCAGTCAGGGTTCTCCAGAGAATCAAAACCAGTGTATTTTGTGTGTGTGGGTGTGAGCACATGTGTGTGTGTAATTTATTTCAATAGTTTATTTCAAGGAATTGGTTTACACAATTGTGGAGTCTGGAAAATAAAAAATGGATAGTGTGGGTTGGAAATTTGGCAGGCTGGAAACTTTTGGATAGAAGCTGATACTGTAGTCTTATAGAAGAATTTCTTCTTTCTCAGATAACCTCAGTTGTTCTCTTAAGGCTTTTCAAATGACTGGATGAGACCCACTCACATTATTGAGGATAATCTTTCTTAAAGTCAACCAATTATGAAGGTTAACCACATCTTTAAAATACTTTCACAGCAACACCTAGTGTTTGAATAATTGGGTATTGTAGTCTAGCCAAGTTGATACATAAAACTAACAATCACAGTATCTATTGAAGGAAGAATTGTAGTGCAAAAGATTATTCATTTCCTAGTAGCTAAAGTAAATCTTTCAAAGACAATACCTAGTTTGGCTGTAAAAAACAATAAAGGGCAATTTTTTTTCTACAGGGACAAGTTTTCAAAAAAGAAAAGTTAATTGATTCCCAATAATTATTATTTTCAAGACTTAACAAGACCGTAATAATAAATCATGGTCAAATTTTAGGGAGAGGGCTCAAGATGGCCAACTAGAAACAGCTGTGTTTGGAGGTTCCCACCAAGAAGAACCAAAATGATGAGTGAATCCTGCATTGGCAACTGAGGTATCCAGGTTCTCTCATTGGGAATGACTAGGTGGTTGTTGCGAACCACTGACAGCAAGGAAAAGCAGGGTGGTGTGATGACCCACCTGAGAGCCACATGGGGCAAGAGAAGCTCTCACTCCAAGACAAGGGAGGAGGTGAGTGATCATGCTACCTCCAATCCCCAAGAAACAATGCTTTATCCATGAATCTGTGCAACCCAACCAATGGATTGCACAGAGGAGATCCCCCTTGTGAGCCCACATCACTAAGGCCTTGGGTCCCAAGCACAGAGCTGTGCAGATTCTCAGTGACCACTTGGCTGGAGACTGCCTAAGACTACCAAGTTCTCTAGGGGAGGAGCAGCCATCATCACTGTGGCTGTCTTTTGCCTAAGACAACTGAGCTCCCCAAGGGAGGAGTGGCAGCCATCACTGCAGCTCCAGTCTGCCATCTTTCCCCTGCCAGTGCTGGGGAGACTAGACACTTTGGACCCAGGAGGAATTCCCCACAGCACAGCACAGTGGCTGTGGCAGAGAGCAGCCAGACTGCCTCTTTAGGGTGGACTCTGACCAATACCTCCTCACTGGGCTGGGCCTCCCTGCAGAAATTTCAGCAACTTCAGCCAGGGGTTTAGGGACAGAACTCCGATCTCCCTGGGACTGAGCCGCTGGGGTGAGGAGTGCCCATGATCTCCATGGATCAGCAGACATACTGTTTTCCCCAGCTGACTCTGAGGGATCTGGGCAGCCCAGACAAGTGGAATTGCCTCCAGCACAGTGTACCCTCTCCTCCAAGGGGCAGAGTGCTTCATTAAGTGGGTCCCAGATCCCATGCCTCCTGACTGGGTGAGACCCCAAAACAGGGATCACTAGATATCTTATACAAGAGTATTCCCGCTGTCATCAGGTTGGTAACCCTCTGGGATGGAGCTTCCAGAGGAAGAAAGAGGCAGCCATCTTTGCTGTTCTGCAGCCTCCACTGGTGATATCTCCAGGTGTGGGAGGGACCTGGGTGAATAGGGTCTGGAGTGAACCCCCAGCAAACTGCAGGAGCCCTATGGAAATGGGACCTGACTGTTAAAAGAAAAACAAACAGAAAGCAACAATAGCAGCATCAACAAAATAGTCTCCACAAAAACCCTATCCAAAGGTCAGCAGCCTCAAATATTGCAGCTAGATAAACTCACAAAGATGGGAAAGAACCAATGAAAAAGTGCTAAAAGATCAAAAAGCCAGAGTGCATCCTCACGTCCAAATGACAACAACACCTCTACAGCAAGGGCACAGACCTGGGCAGAGGCTGAGATAGATGAATGGACAGAAGTAGACTTCAGAAAGTGGGCAATAACAAACTTTGCTGAGCTAAAGGAACATGTTCTATGTCAATCCAAAGAAGCTAAGAACCATGATAAAGCATTACAAAAGTTGCTAACCAGAATAACCGGTTTAGAGAGGAACATACATAAATGACCTGATGGAGGTGAAAAACACAACATGAGAACTTCACAATGCAACCACAAGTATCAATAGCCAAATAGACCAAGTAGAGGAAAGAACTTCAGACCCTGAAGACTATCTTGCTCAAATAACATAGGCAGACAAGATTAGAGAAGAAAGAATGAAAAGGAATGAACAAAACCTCTGAGAACTATGGAATTATGTAAAAAGACTGAACCTAGGACTGATTGGGTACCTGAAAAAGATGGAGAGGATGTAACCAAGCTGGAAAACATACTTCAGGATATCATCCAGGAAAACTTCCCCAACCTAACAAGACAGGCCAACTTTCAAAATCAGGAACTGCAAAGAACCCCAGTAAGATATTCCACATGAAGATCAACCCCAAGACACAATCATCAGACATTCCAAAGTCAAAATGAAGGAAAAAATGTTAAGGGCAGTCAGACAGAAAGGCCAGGTCACCTACAAAGGAAAACCCATCCGACTAACAGTGGACCTCTCAGTAGAAATCCTATAAATCAGAAGAGATTTGGGGCTAATAGTCAACATTCTTAAAAGAATTTCTAAACTAGAATTTCATACCTGGCCCAACTAAGCTTCATAAGGGAAGGGGAAATAAAATTCTTTACAGACAAGCAAATGATGAGGGAATTTGTCACCACCAGGCCTTCCTTGAAAGAGTTCCTTCAGGAAGTACTAAATATGGAAAAGAAAAACCATTACCAAACCTTGTAAAAACACAATGAAGTACAAAGACCAATAATACTATAAAGCAACTACATCAACAAGTCTGTAAAACAACCAGCTAGCATCATGATGGCAGGATCAAATTCACACATAACAATTTTAATCATAAATGTAATTGGGCTTGGCTGGGGGTGGTGGCTCATGCCTGTAATTCCAGGACTTTGGGACACCGAGGTGAGCAGATCACTTGAGGTCAGGAGTTTGAGACCAGCCTGGTCAATATGGCAAAACCCCATCTTTACTAAAAACACAAAAACTAGCCGAGTGTGGTAGTGGGTACCTGTAATCCCAGCTACCTGGGAGACTAAGGCAGGAGAATTGCTTGAACCCAGGAGGCAGAGGATATAGTTAGCCGAGATCGTGCCACTGCACTCCAGCCTGGGTGACAGAGTGAGACTCCATCTCAAATAAATAAATAAATAAATAAATAAATAAATAAAATAAAATGTGAAAAAACATGTAAATGGGATAAATGCCCTAATTAAAAGACACAGAATGGCAGATTGGATAAACAGTCAAAAACCATTGGTTTGCTGTATTCAAGAGACCCATCTCACATGCAGACACACATAATAAAGGGATGGAAGGAAAGTTATCAAGCAAATGGAAAGCAGAAAAAAAGCAGAGATTGCAATCCTAGTGTGTGACACAACAGACTTCAAACCAACAAAGATCAAAAAAGAGAAAGAAAAGCATTACACAATGGTAAAGGGATCAATTCAACAAGAAGAGCTAACTATCCTAAATATACATTTACCCAATCCAGTAGCACCTAGATTCATAAAACAAGTTCTTAGAGACCTTCAAAGAGACTTAGACTCCCACAAAATAATAGTGGGAGACTTTAACACACCACTGTCAATATTTGACACATCATCAAAACAGAAAATCAACAAGGATATTCAGGACATAAACTCAACTCTGGATCAAGTGGAACTGATAGATACCTACAGACTTCCTCCCCAAAACAACAGACTATACATTCTTCTTGGTACCACAAGACACTTACTCTAAAATTGATCACATAACTGGAAGTAAAACGCTCCTCAGCAAATGCAAAAGAACTGAAATCATAACAAACAGTATTTCAGACCACAGCACAATCTAATTAGAACTCAAGATTAAGAAGCTCACTCAAAACCATAAAAGTAAATGAAAATTGAACAACTTGCTCCTGAATGACTCCTGGGAAAATAATGAAATTAAGGCCAAAATCAAAAAGTTCTTTGAAAACAATGAGAACAAAGGGACACTGTAAAATGATCTGTGGGACACAGCTAAAGCAGTGTTAAGTGGTAAATTTATAGCACTAAATGTCCACATCAAAAAGCTAGAAAGATGTCAAATCGACAACTTAACATCACAACTAAAAGAACTAGAGAACCAACAGCAAACAAACACAAAAACTAGCAGAAGACAAGAAATAACCAAGATCAGAGTAGAACTGGAGATAGAAACATGAAAGACCCGTCAAAAAAAAATCAATGAATCCAGGAGCAATTTTTTTTTTTTTATGAAAAATGTTAAGAGAATAGATAGATCACTAGCTAGACTAAAAAAGAAGAATAGAGAGAAGAATTAAATGGACACAATAAAAAATGATAAATGGGGCTTGGCATGGTGGCTCATGCCTGTAATCCCAGCACTTTGTGAGGCCAAGGCAGGCAGATTATGAGGTCAGGAGATCGAGACCATCCTGGCTAACACGGTGAAACCTCGTCTCTACTCAAAATACAAAAAATTAGCCAGGCATGGTGGCAGGTGCCTGTAGTCCCAGCTACTCGGGAGGCTGAGGCAGGAGAATGGCGTGAACCTGGGAGGCGGAGCTTGCAGTGAGCAGAGATCGCACCACTGCACTCCAGCCTGGGTGACAGAGTGAGACTCTGTCTCAAAAAAATAAAAATAAAAAAAAAATAAAAAAAAATGATAAATGGGATATCACCACTGACCCCACAGAAATACAAACAACTACCAGAGAATACTACAAACACCTCTACACAAATAAACTAGAAAGTCTAGAAGAAATGGCTACACTCCTGGACACATACACCCTCCCAAGACTGAACCATGAAGAAGTTGAATCCCTGAATAGACCAATAACAAGTTCTGAAATTGAGGCAGTAATCAATAGCCTAGCAAAAAAAAAAAAAAAAAAGTCCAGGACCAGATGGATTTACAGCTGAATTCTACCAGAGGTACAAAGAGGAGCTGGTACCATTTCTTCTGAAACTATTCCAAACAATTAAAAAGGAGGGGATTTTAACTCATTTTATGAGGGTAGAATTATCCTGACACCTAAATCTGGCAGAGATATAACAAAAAAAAAAAAAAAAAAAAAAGAAAATTTCAAGCCAATATCCTTGAAGAACATCAATGCAAAAATCTTCAATAAAATACTGGCAAACCAAATCCAGCAGCACATCAAAAAACTTATCCAGTAAAACTAAGTTGGCTTCATCCCCAGCATGCAAGGCTGGTTCAACATATGCAAATCAATAACCATGATTAGTCACATAAACAGAACTAAAGAAAAAAACCACAAGACTATCTTAATAGATGCAGAAAAGGTCTTTGATAAATACAATATCCCTTCATGTTAAAAAATCTCAATAATCTAGGTATTGATGGAACCTACTTCAAAATAAAAAGAGCCATTTATGACAAAACTGTAGCTAATATTATACCAAATGGGCAAAAGCTAGAAGCATTTTCCTTGAAAACCAACACAAAACAAGGATGCCCTCTCTCACCACTCCTATTCAACATAGTATTGGAAGTTGTAGCTGAAACAATCAGGCAAGAGAAAGAAATACAAGGTATTCATATAGGAAGAGAGGAAGTCAAACTGTCTCTGTTTGCAGATGACATAATAGTATATCTAGAAAACCCATCACCTCAGTCCAAAAGCTTCTTAAGCTGATAAGCAACTTCAGCAAAGTCCCAAGCTACAAAATCAATGTGCAAAAATCACAAGCATTCCTATACATGAGAAATAGAGAGCCAAATCATGAATGAACAAACTCCCATTCACAATTGCTACAACAAGAATAAAATACCTAGGAATACAGCTAAAAAGGGAAGTGAAGAACCTCTTCAAGAAGAACTGCAAACCACTGCTCAAGAAAATAAGAGAGGACACAAACCAATAGAAAAACATTCCATGCTCATGGATAGGAAGAATCAATATCATGAAAATGATTATACTGCCCAAAGTAATTTATAGATTCAATGCTATTCCCATTAAACTACCACTGACATTCTTCACAGAATTAGAAATATAACTACTTTAAAATTCATATGAAACTAAAAAACAGCCCATATAGCCAAGACAATCCTAAGGAAAAAAAAGAAAGAAAGCTGGAGGCATTACACTACCTGGCTTAAAGCTGTATTACAAGGTTGCAGTAACCAAAACAACATGGTGCTGGTACAAAAACAGGCACATAGACCAATGGAACAGAATAGAGATCTGAGAAATAAGACTGCACACCTACAACCATCTGATCTTCAACAAAGCTGACAAAAACAAGCAATGGGGAAAGGATTCTCTATTTAATAAATAGTGCTGGGAAAACTGGCTTTCTGTATGCAGAAAATTGAAACTAGACCCCTTCTTTACATCTTATATAAAAATTAACTCAAGATGGATTAAAGACTTAAATGTAAAACTCAAAACTATAAGAATCCTAGAAGAAAATGTTAGCAATACCATTCAGGACATAGGCATGAGCAAAGATTTCATGATGAAAACATCAAAAGCAATTGCAACAAAAGCAAAAATTTTGCAAATGGGATCTAATTAAACTAAAGAGCCTCTGCACAGCAAAAGGAACTATCATCAGAGCAAACAGACATCCTATAGAATTGGAGGAAATTTTTGCAATCTATACATCTGACAAAGGTTTAATATCTAGCATCTACAAGGAACTTAAACAAATTTACAAGAAAAAAACAACCCCATTAAAAAGTGGCCAAAAGACATGAACAGACACTTCTCAAAAGAAGACATTTATACAGTGAACATATGAAAACAAAGCTCAACATCACGTATCATTAGAGAAATGAAAATCATAACCACAATGAGATACCATCTCATGCCAGTCAGAATGGCAATTATTAAAAAGACAAGAAACAGATGCTGGAGGGGCTGTGGAGAAATAGGGAATGGTTTTACGCTTTTAATGGGAATGTAAATTAGTTCAAGCATTCTGGAAGACAGTGTGGCAATTCCTCAAAGACCTAGAGACAGAAATATCATTTGACTCAGCAATCCCATTACTGGGTATATACCCAAAGAAATAGAAATCATTCTATTATAAAGATAAATGCACATGTATGTTCATTGCAGCACTATTCAAAACAGCAAAGACATGGAATCAACCCAAATGCCCATCAATGATAGATTGGATAAAGAAAACGTGTTACATATACTCCATGGAATACTATGCAGCCATAAAAAGGAATGAGATCATGTCCTTTGCAGGGACATGGACGGAGCTGGAAGCCATTATCCCCAGCAAACTAACACAGTAACAGAAAGCCAAACACTGCATTTTCTCTTTTATAAATGGGACCTGACCAATGGGAACACATGGACACAGGGAGGGAACAACACACATTGGGACCTGTCGGAGTGCCACGGGGAGGGAGAGCATCAGGATAAACAGCCAGTGCATGCTGGACTTAATACCTAGGTGATGGGTTGATAGGTGCAGCAAACCACCATGGTACACTTTTATCTGTGTAATAAACCTGCACATCCTGCACGTGTATCTTGGAATGTAAAATAAAATAAAATTAAATTAAAAATAAATAAATAATTCATGGATAATGCATCATGGAAATGTCAAAGTGGTTAAGCTGAGAATGCTAGACTAAAAGACAGCCAAAACATACATCAGGAAGGAGTAGAACCTAAAATATGCTACATCCCCTGCACCTATGCTCTTCAACCAACTGAATAATTTGATTTCTACTGTAAGAAGAAGGTAAAAATCTTGATAGAGTCAATAAAACAAAAGGGATGATTATTTAAAAGCACCCAAACATTGTATTAATAAAATGATTTGTGTAGTACAATTATGACATAAACTTGGAGATAATTAAACTTAATTTAGCCATGCTCACTAATGCCTTTAAAGTAATTTACATATGACAAGGTACTTTAAATCGTCTTGTACTAGATGATTCCACTTATGCCTTATAATCACATGAAGAAATATCTACAGAAGCAAAAGTAATTGCTATTTAAGGCAACTCTACATAAAGCTTAAAATCAAAGAAATATACGTGTTTTTCATTTGCCACCATTATCACTTATGTTGACCATATTTGGATTAGAGTTCTCCAGAGAGATAGAACTAATAGAATATATATGTAGGTATATGACAGGGGATTTATTAGGAAAATTTACTCATGCAATTATGGAGGTTGAAAAGTACCATGTCAGGTCATGTGTAAAATGGAGACCCTGGGATGACGGTAGCATGGCTCAGTACAAATCCCAAAACCTCAGAACCAAGGAAGCAGATGGTATAACTCTCAGTGTGAAGCTGAAGGCCTGAGAACCTGGGGGGGCCACTAGTGGAAGTCCTGGAGTCCAAAGACTAGAAAGCCTGGAGTTCTGTTGTCCAAGGACAGGAAAGGAAGAGTGTATTCCAGCTCTAGCAGATAGATTACACTCCACCGTTCCTCTGTTTTTGTTCTCTCCGGATCCCCACTGGATTGAAAAGGGTAGATCTTTCCCACCTAGTCCACTCAAGACTCACATGCTAATAAGAACTTAGCATGTGGAAGAATTTACTTTAGGAATATTGATTAATTTTAATTCATTAATCCAGTCAAGTTGGCGGGATCAAAGAATTAAAATTAATCAATATTCCTGAAGTAAATTATTCCATTCATTTTTGTCTTTGGAGACTCAGCTTTTAAGTTTGCATTGAGAGAAAATGCAAAGAGGAACAAAAATCAAGTATGGAAGAATCAAGTTTTAATCAACAGAGGTGTCAGCAAAAATTATTTTCAACTCTTTTTTCTTTGGTTTGTAATGTTTTACCTCCACTTAAGAACTCTATTCTGAGGCTGGGTTGGAACTACGTCTCTAACAGGCAAAATTTTCACTGATTAATGAATGACGACATCATTCATAACACATCTGATTATTCTGCTACCTCCATAAAACACTATAACAAAATCCTCTAGTCAATTACACACAGTTTGTGATGTTTTTCTATGATAATTAAATTTTTTTTAATTTAAAAAGAAATCTAAAAATCTAATTATAACCATGTGGAAAACCTTACTGATAATCAAAAAACAAGTGATTCCTTCCTGAATATATGTTAGCACAGATCAGCAGTTGAGTATAAGATTCTTGGTCACCAACTGTATTGTTCTACACGTGCCTTCGATATCTTTTAAAAAGCTCCTAGATCTTTGTTTCTCTATCTCAGAAATCTCTATCAGTGATAAATTCAGACCCCGGTAAGCCTTTATGTAGACTGCTTATTATGGTTCTTTTCTTTCTTTCTCTCTTTCTTGCTTTCTCCCTCTCCTTTCCTTTCTCTCTTCCTTTTCTTTCTTGCTTTCTTGCTTGCCTTCCTTCCTTCTTTTTCTCTTTCTTTCTTTCTTTCTTTCTTTCTTTCTTTCTTTCTTTCTTTCTTTCTTTCTTTCTTTCCTTCCTTCTTTCTTTCTTTATCCTTCTCTCTCTCTTTCTTTCTCTTTCTCTCTTTCTTTCTCTCTTTCTTTCTCTCTTTCTTTCTTTCTTTCTTTCTTTCTTTCTTTCTTTCTTTCTTTCTTTCTTTCTTTCTTTCTTTCTTTCTTTCTTCCTTCCTTCCTTCCTTCCTTCCTTCCTTCCTTCCTTCCTTCCTTCCTTCCTTTCTTCCTTTCTACCTTTCTTTCTTCTTTTCTTTTCTTTTTCTTTTTTTCTTCTTTCTTTTCAAGACAGCGTCTTACCTTGTCACCCAGGCTGGAATGCAGTGGTGCAGTCATAGCTCACTGCAGACTCAAACTCCTGGGCTCAGGTGACCCTCCTGCCTCAGCCTCCATGCCCAGCTAATGTTTTAATTTTTTGTAGAGACCAACGTCTCTGTTGCCCAGGCTGCTCTTGAAATCCTGGGCTCAAGCCATTCCCTTAATCTTGGCCTCCCAAAGTGCTGGGACCACAGGTATGAGCCACCATGCCCAGCCTGGTTCTATATTTTTAACATGAATTTTGGAAAAATAATTTAAAAGGGATATGAGTAGAAGGGAACTTTGTTCTAAAAGTTTTGCTGTAAAATACTTTTTAGTTAGTAAATATTGCTAAGGTCATTAGCATAATGCCAAATAGTCTATAGAAAATCTTTATCCAATATGTTTGTGATCTAAATTTAAGGATGCAGGGATTCTTGAATCACTCTTCTATTCACACGCTTTACAGGATAAAAGCTATTATCTAGCTGATATTCAGTAATATTTAGTGCTAGTGGGCACTTCTATTTCAATGATTTGCTGCTATGCTATTTTGACGTTCTTGTTTTTCTTTCTAGCATTGAGAAATCAAGAAAAAAATTCATTGTTTTGTAGATAGAGTTATTAGTTTTTAATATTAATGAATTTTAAAATGGATACATGAAGTATAAGAAAATAATGATTCTATGAGTAGCCACCAGACTTCTTACTCATAGTCTATTTCTTTGTCATTTCAGTAAACATTTTTTAGATTTGAAAAAAAAACCCTTTAAACTACATAGTCACCTAGAACATACCACTTTTCCTCTGACTTTACTTCAGGAGGATAGAAAGGAAACAATTTCTGCCTGAATAACAGAAACTTAACACCACTTTATTTCTTAGGATTCATGAAGTTAACTTATTAGCATCTAAACCCCTGAAATCAGTCACCTAGAATAGTTTGTGGAGCAAAAGCGATGCTTTTACTATAAGATTTGCTTCTGGTGATTATTAATAGTCTAAAATTCTTTTTGTTTCCAGTTTAAATAAAAGATTAACAATGATAAATATGATAAATATGGCAATTTAAAAATCCCATGAAACTGACTCTGAAAATAATATTTTTAATATTTCTTAATGGATTTTTAAGTTTCAATGACCCTGAACATACTTAGCCTTTACCCACTTGCAAATGACCTGGCCATATCTCTTCTACATGCATTAGCTTACAGTTCAATTTTTATTCATTATTCTTCCTTAATGAGATTAGAAAAGTTGGCTTTAGCTTCTATAAGCTGGAAAATATGAAAAAGGAATATGACTAAAGACAAAATAAAATAAGAAAAAATAAAGAAGAAATGAAAAATCTCTATATCAGGACTTTGGAAATATTTTCCAACTTATATCTACTGATAGAATATTCTACTTTTCAATGATACATTACTTAAGATAATTCAGGCAGAACGTTCAGTTCCTGAGCACAGTGGCCTCCTGTTTTCTATTTCTTATGATAAATTATCCCAGGACTTCAAAAAAAAGTTTGCAACTCATATTAATAAAAGAAGTGTCTGACATATCTGGGATCATTAGGAAAGTTTAGTGATTTACTGAATAACATACAGGATACTGGTAATCAGTCTGGTTTGCCCACAAAACCCAGTGAAAGGCTTTAGGGGTTGTTCAATATTAATATTGTTTATTTCCCTAAATAATTTATCTCATTTAATCTCATCACACACCCCATTAGGCAAGTATTATTGTTTTGATCTTTAAACACGAGGAAAGAGAAATTAACGTCACATGATCTGTCCAGGTGGTAATGCTATTAATAGTCCACTAAGGCTCTAGCTTGGGCATGTACAATGCCAAATCCACTAACCTCCTTTTAGTATATTGCTAACCAGGCAGTTGGAGAGATGTCATATTCTAGACTATCTGGATTTTCAGAATGCACATAGATCATTTTTCTCATGACACTCTTTCCAACTGGGGATGGACTATCTGTAGAGATAAAAATAAATATGAGAGTATAATATGGGATGTAACTAGGATGTACAAAGATGGGTATGGATTCATGTACAGGTGCCAGCCTGAGAAAGATTTCTGGAGATGATACTGAAGTGGTCTTAGGTTGCTTCTGTCCTATGCAACATACTTAGTAACAATGTGCTATAGTGAGTTGAGAATATATTGATGTGATAATTTTCTCTCTCTTGGAACCATAAATTAAACTATTCATTTGTTCAGAGCATGGACCCACCCTTTTCTGACTACCTCACTTATCGGTTTCCATTTTTTAGATATAATGTAAATATTACTTCCTCTAGGAAGTTTTTTCAGAATTTCCTACCCCTGAACTATGTCATATTCCCATGTTACACAGTTTTATAACAAACTGTTTTCCTTCACGGTACTTAATCACAATTTTACTAATATTAACACTGTTATCATAATTTTCATACCACCAATATAAACTGCATGGTTTTATATATTTTCACTATATCTGATACCTTAGAGGTATTTCACAGTCTTAGGGTCTGGCAAAGCCTAAACTGGGAGTGGAAAATTACCTATAGGACTCACAGATATAAAAAGAGTGCTCACTGGAGATGGGAAAGGGATGCTAACACAGTTTATACTCCATTGTATTAGTCTGTTCTCACACTGCTATGAAGAAATAACCAAGACTGGGTAATTTATAAAGAAAAGAGGTTTAATTGACTCACAGTTCCACATGGCTGGGGAAGCCTCAAGAAGCTTACAATCATGGCAGAAGGCACCTCTTCACAAGGCAACAGGGAGAGAATGAGAGCCAAGAGACGGGGGAAGCCCCTTATAAAACCATCAGATCTTGTGAGAACTCACTCACTATCACGAGAACAGTACGGGGGAAATCATCCCCATATTTCAATTACTTCCACCTGGTCATGCCCTTGACACATGGGGATTATTATGATTCAAGGTGAAATTTGGGTGGGGACACAGAGCTAAACCATGTCATCCATTAATATCAACTGTAGCTCTTTTTTTTTTACACTTTTTCCTCATGTCAACTTATGATCACACAGAAGTTGAGAATCAATCATTTCAATAAATATCATACTAAAATTAAATTTCAAAAGAGTATGAAGATAGTTTAGAAGCTTCCTACTGCTAAATGAAGTGACATGCTAAGAAATATCCAACCATTTCCCACATTAGGCTCCACAGAATCTTGAGTGATTTTCACCATCTTTTCTTGGTGTCATGGGAAAAACGTAAATTTTGGAGACAGATGGTACTGGCATCAAGTGTCCAATTTGCCACATTTTTTTACTTAGCCAGTGACAGGATTTGCAGATGCTGTTGCCTCATCTCTCTAAGCATCCATTTTCTCAGCATGGATGAAACTGGAGGTCATTGTGTTAAATGAAATAAGCCAGGCACAGAAAGACAAATTTCACCTGTTCTCACTCATATGTAAGAGGTAAAAATTAAAACAATTTAACTCATGGAAACGGAGAGTAGAATGACGGTTACCAGAGACTAGGAAGGGTAGTGGGGAGGGCCAGGGGAAGTGGGGATGGTTAATGAGTGCAGAAATATATTTAGATAGAATGAATAAGATGTAGTATTTGATAGCACAACATGGTGACCATAGTGAACAATAGTTTATTTTATATTTTAAAATAACTAAATGAGCGGAATTGGAATGTGCCTAACACAAATAACTGATAAATTCATGAGGTTATGGATACCCCAATTACCCTGATGTGATTATTACATATTGTGTGCCTGTGTCAAAGCATAACATGTACCCCATAAATATATATACATATAATGTACCTGTAAAAATTAAAAATAAATAAAATGGCTATAGGAATGTCTATATTATAGGTTAATTTTGAATATTCAATCCAACAACATGTGTAAAATACACAGCACAGGTTTTGTAACATAGTAGACACCCAAAAATACTAACCTATCTCATTCTATCTCAAGGACCATGAATTCAGATAAGATTCTTGTTTTCAAAATGTTTAAACTCATTCAAGATAAGCGTATGCACATTGTTAAAA
Source organism: Macaca mulatta (assembly GCF_049350105.2). Taxonomy (NCBI): domain Eukaryota; kingdom Metazoa; phylum Chordata; class Mammalia; order Primates; family Cercopithecidae; genus Macaca; species Macaca mulatta. Next base: position 120,532,525 of record NC_133426.1, on the reverse strand, counting down.
CTGGTTGTGTTGGGCATTCTTTATATTAGAAATAACTAATCAAGAGTTGTGATTATTGCTTTAGGATTTTGAGATAGAGCTAAGAAATACTTTAAACCATTCTGAGCAGTGTTTTATAAATAAGAAATTGTGAAATGACTATGAATTCTTAGTTAAGGTTCTCTGATTAAGCCTTTCCTTTCTTAGGAATACCTTTTTTTGATCCATATTCAAAATATCATCCTCACTTTCTTCTTCACTTTACTAATAAGCTTCTTTAAACAACCAGTATGTTCTGGATTTTTACAATTTTTTTTGCCTCTGTCCCTAGATTATAGGTCTGTCCCTCCATGTTACTGATATCATCCTCTTAAAAATCATATCAGTTGTCAAGTTTAATGGTGGCTTTCATGTTCTCATCCTGGCAGTGTGCCAGAGAATGTGTAAAAACTTGGATAAGCATGGTGCATCTTCCAGATTCATCAATTTTGCACAAAGACTCAAGAAACTTATTTTATATCAAAACAAATTAATTATGCAGTCAAACGCAAAATTTGTATGAAATTTGTCTTAGTCCATTTTAGGTTGCTTATAACAGAATACCAGAATCTAGGCAATTTTTAAACAAAATAAATTTGGCATTTCCCAAGACTTGAATCCTTGTTCATCTGCTGCTCTTCAAGGCTGGTAGCACAACATAACCTGGTATGCATAGTGGCAGACAAAGCAGGACATCAATATTGGCTATAGCTGTTCCGTATTTACTGTTGAGTGGCTAGTCATAAGACTGAGTAAATGGAATTGAACATTGCACATCTGGCGACTCAATATATGAAGAAGTGTCAATTATAAGATACAGTGGTCTACATGCACCTCTGAAAAAAATAGCATGTAACAGGAAGCAAACAGCTCCTTGACATTCTAAGAGAAACTTGGTGAACAAACCCGGGGAGACCTGACTTTGGATGAAAAATAAGGATGTCAGGCTTCAAACATCTTGTATAACGTGGGGTGAATTCCCCAAGAATTGAAGAGTTATATAAGAAGGAAATATTTATATGTACTGCTGCTTTATTTCTATTTGTTCCTTCTGCTACCTAATAAACTGAAATGATGAAGGACATCTTGAAGTCTTTTGGCAAATCCATTCTCTGCTAAGTCCTAATCAGACTAATATTGAAGTATACCACCAGAGAAAAAAGCAGCATCTCCTGGAGCCAACAAAAATGCCGAGCTGAAGACTCTTACTTGGAATACCCCTGAATAAGTAATGATTATCACTTGAGCATCAGCCACCACATTTCAACAGTGAGTCTACAAAAACCTTCATCTCAGCAAGAGCACCAAAAATTCATCAGATTGGCAGCACTATTTTGTCATTGCAACATTTACAAAGTACTCATTTTCCATAGTGCCACGCTTTACTTTTATCTTTTAGTATCTGATAGGATTTAGTCTACTGTAGTATCTTAGTAAACATATGGAAGTTGACTAAGGACACCTCAGGTTATCAACTGTTTATGCTCTTTTCTATCTCACCCTTGCCCCATGCCTCCAAAATGAGAAAAATATCTTCCTAAATTTTAAGAGAAAATTACTCCAACTTTCCTCTACCTGCTTTTATCTTTCTGGAACATACGCTGAGGAATCTGCCGACAACTCTTTCCGTTTAATAGCTTGTCCTAAAATTACATATGCTGTAGATGCTAATTCCTGGTTTGTGTGAATTGCTTCTCTCCCAAAATGCATTTGTATCTTGCCTTTGCAGCAAGAAGTGACTATATCTCTGTGAATGCTACATACATTACCATATTGTAATTTAACACCAAAGGCACTAGCTGCACCAACTTTTTATTTGTTGTGATCTTGAAAAAACACATGGTCTTCACATTTTTTGGTAAAGGTCATTTAAAAAATGTTTATGGAATATGCATGTCAATCCCTGATATACTGAAATGAGTAAACATTCACATTATGCTGTTGGCTACATAGCAGAGCAATATCTGTAACTTCTTTGCCTTGGACTCTTAAAACAGGAAAGATTTTATATACTTCATTGTCCAAAGAGTTATCTAGATACCAAGTGATGTGAAGTGCTCTGACAGTTTCTTGATTTCATTCAAATAAATTTTTAAAAACATTTCCCTTAAGATGGCTTTCCATTTTGCATTTTGTAGATGTACTTGAATTTGTAAGCACAGAATTAGTGCAACTTTTTGCATATCAATCATACCTTTTTAACATCTGAATTGGTTTGTGGATCTTTTGCAACATGTATTTTCTGTGCACTGCTGACCTTGCTGTCAAAATCATGCTATGGACAGCATTTATATTTGTCCAACTCAGGAATGCTGTTACATTAAGCAGCCATGCTCATCCCCTTTAAAAATATACCAATGAGTTATACTGATAGAAAAAGTAAAAAAGAAGATGCCTAGTATTAACTACCCAGCTCAGTATATTTCTTATGCTGTCCGTTCGTTCTGTTTTCATGTATGTTTGGTTTCTCCAGTGAATAAATACAGTCATGTAAATTAAGTTTGCTCTTTTTCCATTTTGCATAGACATGAATTATTAATTTAGCATGGAATAACGGACAACACTTGGTAGATTACTGAAAGATTTGGATTTGAATTTCAATCTTACCTCTGACCCTAAAGAGCTCATGATCTTGGGTAAGTCTTTTCTATTCTTTAGGCTTTGTTTTCCTCAATTCAGTTTTTAGTGCAATTTATTAAGAAGTGTGGGATATTAATCCATCCTCCCTGGATTGAAATCCTGGCTTTGCCTCTTACCACATGAGCGGCCTTAGGTAAGTTACTTACATGTACCACAATGGTGATAATAATCCTACCTTATAGGGTTGTTGGGAGGATTAAGTGAGCTTATTAAGGCAAATGTAAACACAGCTTGGCACAGGCAAAGTACCCACCCAATATTAGATGTGCTCATCTGGAAAATTAGGCTATTAGACCAGATAAGATTTTTAGAGTCTTCCAGTTCTACAATTCTATTTCTTTGATTGTGTATAAGCTCCTTAAGAACAAGGCTTCTGTGAAATTGTTCTCCCAGAGTATTTACCACAGAATTTCCCATATAATACATTCACAAAAAATTTGATGAATTAAATAAAAGCAATAAAAAAGCCTATATTAAAGCAAAAAGACCACTCTTGATCTACTATTGCCAGAAAATTTTCAGCCATGGGTCCTTCATAAAAATATGGAATTACAAAATGCTTTAAAAACATCACTACCAATTAAGACAAACCATTTTAATTTGTTGACCAATTTTCAGATTCCAATTTCAAGATGAAAATTGATATTCTATCATAAGTAGAAATTAGATTACCTGAGAAGCAGGGTACTTTAAAATGTAAAGGAAAGCACATTTCTTAACCTATTTAGACAGTTTAAAATTGAATGCAAAGTACATTTAGAAAACAATATACAATGTCGATAGATGGTGAGCCTGACATTTGAAACTCACTTTATCATTCATTGCCTTCTCCTGCGGATATGAAGTTCCTTTGTGTTCTCTTAAAAATTTAAACTGTTTTGTTCTTGTAACTAACCCATGGAAGCTGGATGCTATGCAAAAGGATTGCAAAAAGCAATAGAAGTTGATAAGAATGGTTGAAAAAGTCAGTTGAATACCAAGCCATCCCTTCTTTGTACTCCCATTATAACTAGGACATATGTCTTCTAGTAATTACCACATTATATTATAATGACCTGTGTATGTGATTTCTCCTTAGCAGACTATGAGCTTTCTGGAGCAGGGACTGTGTGTTATTGATCTTTGTATCCCTGGTGTCTACTTCCTGATACATAGTAGGTATTCTATAAATGCTTGTGGAATAAATAATTGAATAGATAAATGGAAGAAGAAAACAAATAAACTCATCATATTTTTATGTCTCTAAGAGTTATGAAATCCCAACTAATAGTTTCTTTTCGGGTGTTTGTTCTCTTGTTTTCTACTTGGCAATTTTTTGAGTATCATCAGAAAAAGAATGGATGAGCAGGTTTTATGGGTTTTCAGGATTTGAAAAGTAATTTTGATGTGACAGATTAACAGGCTGGAGCTACCAAAGTGGTTGACTGAATTCCTAACTTAAAAGCAGAGTTGGATGTTGGGACACAAGTATATGGGCATCCTGGTTAGGAATAGGCTTCTGATGGTTTATTTCTGATGCTTCCTCAATAAAATCTCATGAAATAATTAATGTTCTTGAATTATAAGAAGTTTTGCCTTTAGACCTTTATCTGGCTACTTTCACAGTTCCAGTACTCACAGACTTCTGTGGGAAACAGAAAAATAAAATGAATCCAAGATATAAAAATTGTAATGTTTAGAGAAAGAGGGTAGGTCCATATGAGGCATTGAAGTTAAGGCAGTATGCATATGTCTAGTACAGTAGCTCTTAGGAAATTGGGTAATTCAGTTATCCTCCTCCCTGTTTCTCATTTCCTACATGTATATCTCTTTGAATATCAAATAAACTATAATTTCTTCTGGACAAGTATCTAGGTCTTAGATTTATGTATATCTTCTTCAAGACCTTAAAAATGGTACTATACAAGGAGGTCGTTGATGATGGATTGATTTTTTTTTTTTTTTTTGAGATGGAGTCTCACTCTGCTGCCCAGGCTGGAGTGCAGTGGCGCCATCTCGGCTCACTACAACCTCCACCTCCCAGGTTCAAGCTATTCTCCTGCCTCAGCCCCTGAAGTAGCTGGGACTACAGGCACGTGCCACCACGCCCAACTAATTTTTGTATTTTTAGTAGAGACGTAGTTTCATCATGTTGGCCAGGCTGGTCTCAAACTCCTGACCTCAGGTGATCCACCCGCCTTGGCCTCCCAAAGTGCTGGGATTACAGGCATGAGCACCGCATCTGGCTGATGGTGGATTGATTTTAAGTGGGGACGATTAAAGTACAGATTTTTTTTTTTTTAAAATGTGAGCATTCAGGATGTGTGCCTTCAGTGACAAAACAGGCTATTTAGTTCAATGTCCTCATTTTAAAGATCTGGAACCCGAAAACTAGAGAAGAAAATAAATTTTCCCAAGATCATGTGAATGTTGGATCGAAGTGCTGGGACTGGCATTCAGATCCCCCATCCAGCATCCCACTGCTCTTTCAACTACAAGGATTTTTTCCCTTAGAGGAAAGGCCAAGAGGTCCTCTATGTAAAACAAGAAATCTTTCTAAAAGAAAACTGAGTGGAAAAGTTGAAGGAAAGGGTACCTTTTACTATTTTAAGCAGCATGATAAATTTCACAACTAATCTCTTCATGGGAAGTAGTTAAAGGTGCTGTGGACTGGCCATTGTGAAATTTGGTGGGGCCATATTAAGGTATTTCTTACCTTCGGGCCACCCTCTTTTCCTTAAGTTATAGCCTTGTTCTTGTAAAGCAATTCAATTCAAAGAAAATAGAACAGTAATAGAAGTTTCTAGAGAGAAGCAATGACATTATTCTATAGTGTGGAAGACACATTTGGAGGGAAAGTGAGTTCAGTGCTGTGGTCCTGTACATTCCGTAATTGATCTTCAGTGCACGGACTATATGATACATTTACCTAGCTCTTATGTGTTGTCATCACAGATCAAATCTTCAATAAGCTTCCCTTCATGTTGCTTTATAATTACAAGATGCTTCAAAATGAATGCTTCAAAATCAATTCATCTTGAATGAATGAATGAATGGATGAGGTCTTACCTTTGACACCCTTGGACATGTACTATTAAAGCTCTTTTCTATATATATCACTGTCAACCTAAAGTAATCAAAAGGGTCAGAATCCACTTTAAAGAGAGTTTATTCAAGTGCAAAGTTTGGAGATAGCCAGTTAGAAAGCACAGATTCCAAAGAATGGAAGTCAGTGTCCTGGAATGTAGAAGTTTGCGAACATTTATATAGGCAAAGTTGAGGGAAGCTTAACAGAATTTCAATATCTTTCTATCTAAGGCTTAATGCATAGCTAGAATATCTGACTAGTTGAGGTGGCTCTTTTCCTTCTAGAAAAAAAGGTATATTTAGCATTCCACACTGAAGATATAATCATTATAGGGTCTTTTGCATCATCTAGTCTGAGTTAGGTACAGGACAATTAAGGAGGGAGTTAATCTATAAAAAAAAATCAGGGATTGGAAGGGGAGAAGGTTTGGTCTGTGGTCTTTCCTAGTCATTTACAGAACAAGAACAATGAAGAAGAGAATTAATCTATAATCTATAAAACAAAAGTTGCAAACATATTATGTGACTCAGTGTCCAGGGCTTAACGCCTCCCTTGGCATAATAAATTTAAAGGGTCCTGAAATTTCATTTTCTTTTACATCACCATTCATCTATTTCACTCCTCATCACTTCCCTTACTTAGAAATTAGCTAGTAACAAATGATGGATTGGAATCGTATAAGAGAGCATGGACCTGGTCTCTTGTTCATTGTTGAATCTCCAGCACATAGCACAGTGCTCTGTACATACTAAATGTTCAATAAATACCTGATGAATTTTGAATGGAAGCTTATCAAATAGTAGAGCCCATCTTTTCCTCCCAGAAAATATTGCTATTGATTAGAGTACTTTGTATAACAACAACAACAACAACAACAAATTAATCTCTCATTTGTGGAATTTGAGAACAATAGGTAAGATCACTGATGAGGACTTTTCACAGTCCCTCAAATATACATCAAGAAGATTGCTGTCTAATGCACCTATTTGTACAGCCATTCTTTCCTAGGACATTTGTTTGGAAAGGCTACCATTATAAGGAGCTTGCAGCGAGCTGAGATCCGGCCACTGCACTCCAGCCCGGGCGGCAGAGACTCCGTCTCAAAAAAAAAAAAAAAAAAAAAAAAAAAAAGAACTTAATGGCAATGTAAATTTAATATTAAGATGGGAATCTAGAGTTTTTGTTATTTTTGTTTTTTTCTCTATACAATTATTTATTTTTTTTGTATTATTTCTCTACGATTTGGTATAAAATTCCAATATATTTGGTTTTGCCCAAATTTATGAGTTAAATTGTTCACCATTTCCCCAGAAAACTCACATTAAACTAAATATTGAGGAAGAGTTCAAAGAACTAGGATAATACATGTGGTATCAAGGACTGGTTAAACATAGCCTATAAATAGAGTTAGCAATCATTAAAAAATGCCTTTACTTCAAAGACTTGAACAGACACTTTACCAAAAGAGATATTCAGATGGAAAATAAACTCATGTATATATGTTTGATATTGTTAGTCAAATGGGCAATGCAAATAAAAATTACAATGAGATACAACTGTACACCTATCAGAATATCTAAAATTAAAAAGGTGACCACAGTAAGTACTGATGAAGATACAGAGCAATTAGAAGTGTCATACATTGCTGGTGGGAATATAAAATTATATAGCCACTTTAGAAAATAATTTGGCAGTTTCTTATAAAGTTAAATATAAACTTGCCATATGAAACAGCATTTCCACACCCAAGAATTTGTCCAAGGAAAATGACAATTTTTTCTACAAAAGGCTTATGCATGAATGTTCATACACATGTTAATCATAATAGCCCCAAACTCGAAGAAACCCAAATACCCATCAAGTAGTGATTAAATAAACAAATTGTGACATATGTATTCAATGCAATACTAGATACTATTTCACAATAAAAAGAAATGAACTGCTGATGTATTCAGCAACATAGATGAAATCTTAAACACATTATGCTAAGTCAAGTAAAGTGGACACAAAACACTGCATAGTGTATGATACCCATTAGAAGAAATTCTAGAAAAGGCAAAACTATAGTGACAGAAAGCAGATCATTGGTTACCAGGGTCTAGGTGTGGGAGGAAGGGGTTGATTAAAAAGAAGACAGAAGAAACATTTTGTGGTGATGGAATGTTCTACATCTTGATTGCAGCAATGGTTATGTGAATATATACTTGTTTTTACTCATTGTATTATGTACTTAAAATTGGTGAATTTTATTGTATGTAAATTATACCTCATTAAAATGGGTTTAAAAAATGCTTTAGCCCAAAAGATTTTCCTTAGCAGCTAGCCATAATGCTTGAAAAGACTCATCATTAGTCTTTTCCTTAGTGAATTTCTTGAAGGCATCTGCTGAAATGTAAATCATAGCTGCATGATGTCACATACCAAGTTGATAATCTTCATTAACTACTTGTTTTGAATTTGTTTTTTCATCTAACTTTCAGCCTCCTGCAGTGATATATGGGAATGGTACATAAGCTGTACAATCTGTTGAGAAGGGACAGACATGAGAGGCCAAGAGCAGAGGAGATGGTAACATGGTGGTGTTGGTGTATGATAATGAATGAATATTATGTGCAGCAACAGAGTCAGTATTGGGCACAAGATGATGGAGAGAAGAAATTAAAAAACAATGGAAAGAAGAGAAATTAGTCGTTAGGCTCTTAATTGCCGATGCTTTCCAAATAGTAGGTTATTTAATCCTCAAAATAACTCTAGAACAATACAGTTATCACCAGTCACAAGTTTACAGAGGAGGAAAATGAAGTTCAGAGAGGTGAAATAAGTTGTTCAAGATCATAGCCAGTAAGTGGCAGAGTTGGGATTTGAAACTATATATTTCTCCTAAAATGTGTTGAAGGAATATATTTTCTAAAGTTCTCAGTTTGACAATGAAGGTAATCAACAGTTGCCAGAAAACATTCAATTTCTATTCTCCTGCACATGTAATTCCTTATTTTTTACCCGAGTGACTCATAGGTTTAAGACTGAAAGTGGAAAATTCAACTTACTGTAGAATTTTCTAGAATTAAGATATATGAAATCAGGGAACTGGCTTCCAATGGGTAAACCTAAAAAGTTATTGAGACTAAGAAGACTTAGTCATTCTGTGCCAATACATGACACAGAAATCCTGCAATCTATGTTATTAGCTCTGGAATTTAATCTAGATCAAAGGAATTTTCCACAATAAACATTGAAAGGCCAAGAAAACCATTTTCCTCCCAATACATGGCCTACCTTAAGTAGTCATTTGTTATTCTTACTTACCAAGTTAGGAAAAAAGATTATCTTTTTCATGAATAACATAAATGGTCTTTAGTTTCTTTGATACTCAGAATTTACTATCACCATTTCTAGGTGAAATTATGTGATATTAATTAACTTTATATCTATATACTGATATTTTCACTCTCACATTTTCTCTCTGATTAGATGTAAGCAATTTCATTAAGAAATTCACAAGCCAGCAGAATTAAATTAGATAAGCATTTGTATCTCCCCAAAATGAGATTATTGCTCTTAAAAATTTGTCATTTTAAAATTATATTGTGAAACTAACACCCAACAATTGAAATTAAGGAAGAGTTCTCATGGTACTTCTGATGAGAAGGTACTAACTTCATTACTGATATAACCATATTTCAATGTTTCCAAATATGGCCCAGTTCATTTTCTGAGTGTGGGACAAAGTTTTTAAAGAGGACCTCAGCTTTAGCTTTAGATTCTTTTCCAGAATCTCCAGCTGTATTGACAAAGAAGTTCCTATCATTCTTTGTTTCCTGGCTACTATCTCAGCACCATCTAAACAGAAAACTAGCTTTATAATCAGGCACTTTGGGGATACTGAGTTGTGCAATTCATCAGAAAGATACCTGGAAAAACATCTGAAATTCACAAAGTAACTGCAAGATTTATTTACCCCAAGTCAGGTAATACTGAAAACTCAAGAGAAAATATGGAGTACGAAGTGCCTGAAGAGGACTTCCTAGTGACTGCCAAAGGGCATGTAGATTAAAACAGGCTCAAATCTTCAATCAAAATGAAGGAAGTGTTCCAATGTCACCCACTGGACCAAAAGAAAAAAAAAAGCAATGAGGTGTATTTTAGGTCTAACTCAAAACTTGGGTGGTCGTAAGAGTGGTCTGTATGGGAAGCTATAAGGTATAAATAAATATATAGACTACATATTAGCCAAAGTCCTAATCCACAGATGCAATACGGCTACATAGTGTTAGGCAAATTGTTAATTTCTCTGAGCCTTAGTTTTCCAATCTGTTAAGTGATAATGATCAGATTCTTATTCTTAAAATATGCTAATGTCCCCGCAATTCTTCTCCTTGAAACAAGACAAAGCAACAAGCAGAATGAAAGAAAAACTTGTAAACCATATTTTTATGAAACTAGGAAACAGAAGAAAAAAATTGTGAAGTCTAAAGTACATGTAAATTCTGCAAAAAGCAGCTGAAACCAGCAGGGTTATATTGGAAGCCCATAAGAAGTCAAAACAGGAGTTGCAGGGAAGAAAGAAGCATAAGGGGCTTTTCATGGTGGCAGATCCGAAAACTTATCAGTAAAAATACATTTTAGAAGAAAGAGGAGATGACAAGAAATACACTAATAATAGAAGACATTCATTTGTCAAATTCCAAGACAGAGTGAGTAGACAAAATGACTAAGGATATAAGAGACTCAGACGTAATTAATGACGTAGATGCGATAGACATGTACTGAACTACAATAGTTCTACAATATAGAATGACTCTTTTTTTTTTTTTTTTTTTTTTTTGAGACAGAATCTTGCTCTGTAGCCCAGGCTGGAGTGCAGTGGCATGATCTTAGCTCACTGCAAACTCCACCTACCAGCTTCAACCAATTCTCCTGCCTCAGTCTCCCGAGTAGCTGGGACTACAGGCACATGCCACCACGCCTGGATGATTTTTTGTATTTTTAGTAGAGACGGGGTTTCACCGTGTTAGCCAGGATGGTCTCAATCTCCTGACCCCGTGATCCGCCCACCTTGCCCGACCAAAGTGCTGGGATTACTGGCGTGAGCCACCACGCCTGGCTAATTTTTGTATTTTTAGTAGAGACGGGGTTTCACCACGTTGGCCAGGCTGGTCTCCAACTCCTGACCTCAAGTGATACTCCTGCCTTGGTCTCCCAAAGTGCTGGAATTACAGATGTGAGCCACTGCACCCGGCCTCATCTTTTTAATTACCCACAAATGGGCAATTCACATGGACCCCCTATTTGCTCACTAAGATATCATAAATACATTCTTAAAGGATATAAATGATACAGATATTCTCTTATGACACCATAAAGTTAGAAATTAAAAACAAAGTCAGAAAATAAAAGACCCTTTCATCTATAAATTAAAACACACACACCTCCTTCTCTCATAAAATTATTTTTTCACAGAAGTACAAACCAAAAGTATTGCATTTTGAAAAAAGAGTGAAACAGAAACACTGTATTTAAGAATCTATGCAATACAGCTCAAGTAATGATTGGAGAAAAATGCAGTAAGAGAAAAATTCATAAAGAAGAATGAATGAAAAGATGGTTCTAAAAATTAAAGTTAAAAAATCAACAAAATAAAGTCAAAGATAAATACTAAACAGGAAAACAATAGAATTAATCCATAAAAAAAACAAAACCTGATTCTTGGAAAAAAAATCAATGACCAATTACCACTAGACAAGCTTGCCTTAATAAGAAAAAAGGAAAAAACAAAAATGCAGAAATAAGGAATAATAAGAGGGTAACAATAATAGAAAAAGAGCAAAATAAACAAAATCACGAATAGATTTCTTTGCACAAATACATGCAAATACAATTGAAAACTTGGATGAAATGGATAAATTCTCCCCCCCCAAAATAAAATGTACCCAAAGTAATCTCAGAATAGTTTAATTTAAAACAAACAAACAAACAAACAAAAAACAGAGAAGATTCTAAAAGAAATCTTCTCTAATAAAAGTACCAGACCTAGAGGGTTTCACAGGAAAATTCAACCAAATATCTGTAACTCATCCAGAATGTAACAAACTAAGTTACATTTCTACTTTTTAATGAATTTACTATGAAATTGATTCCAGAACAGGACCAAGCTTGAACACTAAAATTACAGACCAAATATTCATGTAAAATCCTAAATAAACTGTTAGCAAACAGAATCCAGCAGCACATTTAAAAAATATTATATTATGACCAAGTTTGGTTTATTCCAGGAATGAAAAAAATATTTTATATTAATAAATATGTTAATATATTTAATCATATCAATAGGTTTAAACAGAGAAAAGATTATGTAGTCATTTCCATAAAAGATGAAAAAGCACTTAACAAAATTCAATACAATTCTTTTTCTGTTTTTGAGATGGAGTTTTGCTCTTGTCGCCCAGGCTGGAGTGCAGTGGCGCGATCTCGGCTCACTGCAACCTTTGTCTCCCGGGTTCAAGCAATTCTTCTGCCTCAGCCTCCCAAGTAGCTGGGATTACAGGCGCCCACCACAACCAGCTAATTTTTGTATTTTTAGTAGAGACAGGGGTTTCACCACGTTGGCCAGGCTGGTCTTGAACTCCTGACCTCAGGTGATCCGCCTGCCTCGGCCTCCCAAAGTGCTGGGATTACAGGCGTTAGCCACCACGCTTGGCCAATACAATTCTTAATGAAAAGAAAAGCTCTATAAAATAGGAATTGATGGTTACTTCCTTACTGTTATTTTATATAATCAGAGTTGAAAAGGCAAGCTTCATCTTTAATGAGAACACACTGAAGGAATTCTCACTAAAAAATAAGACCAGGATGTGCATTAAAACAATCACTATTGAAAATTATACAGAAGTCATTACCCAATGCAGCTAAATCCAACTGGTAAAGGTAATCAGAACTATAAAACACAGAAATGAAAAGGTGAAATTATCACCATTATAAAATTGTATGTTTATATACCTGAAAAACCAAAGATAACCTATTGAATAACTACTATAAACAATAACATAAATAAATACAATTAAAGTAAATAAATTAAAAGCCTTCACTTAGAATATATAAACAGAAGAATAGACTAGTCTACAATTACAAAGAAGATACATTACCTAAGAAAATGAAAGAGACTAAAAGTTTTTGAAAATTCACTGTAAAACACCCCAAAGGATGCAAAAGCAGACATGAACAAAATTGAAAGAAATGTCATAGAAATAAAAATTTTCAACATTTTAATTTTCATAAGTCACTATTATAATCGTAGTAAAAATACCAAGTTATTTTCTTCCACCTTGGAATTAGAGAGGTAATTCTAAAGTTCAAATGAAAAATGAAACCAAGAATAGACAGAAAAACTCTGAAAAAGAAAGGCAGTTTGGAGAACAATCCTTTTCAAATATAAAATCTTATTTTACAGCCTTAATAACTTGAACAGCATGATACAGGTTCATGAATAGATATATACATCAGTGGAAAAGAAATAGAAATTCTAGATTTACATTTATATATGTATGGAAATGTAGCATATGATACATGCAGCATCTTAAATCAGTGGTAATAAGATTGAACTCTTCAGTGCATGATGAGAAATGATTGTGTAGCCACTGGAAAATGAAAGTTGAATCCATGCTGCATTAGTCAAGGTTATCCAGAAAAACAGAACAATTAGCATATACATAGAGAGAGAGAGGGAGAGAAAGAGAGAGACAAGAGAGAGAGACAAAGAGAGAGAGAGAGGGAGACACACAATTATGGAAGCTAAGTCCCAAGATTTGCAATCGACAACCTGGAAACCCAGTAACACCTATGGTATAGTTCCAATCCAAAAATTGGTAGGCTAGAGATCCAAGAAGATTCAATGTTTCAGTTTGGGTCTGAGGGCAGGGAAAAAGACCAAAGTCCTGGCTCAAGGTTATCAGGCAGGTAGAGTCCTTCCTAGCCATTTTGTTCCATTCAGACCTTTGGTGGACTGGATGTGGGCTACCTACATTAGGGAGAGCAATCTTAAGCTCCTCCAAAAGCTGAGGGGAAAAAAATGGAGAGCAATCTACTTTCCTCAGTCTACCCATTTAAACGTTAAAGTCATCCCAAAACACTCCCACAGACATACCCAGAATAATGGCTAATCAAATATCTGGTTGCTCTGGGGCCCAGTCAGGTTGACATGTGAAAGCAACCATCATGCATACACCTCATATGTTACACCAGGATAAACTAACTATGGATCAAAATTATACACACACACATACACACATGCATGCATGCACATACATTTTATTATGCATGCATTATATTATTTAAGTTAGTATATGATACATACATATATCTGGATGTATCTCATGTCTTCTAAGAGATACGTATGTTATATATAAAGTTATAAAATATTTTAAAAATATTTAAATGTATTTTAAAATTATTTTCTTGAATTATAAAATATTAGAAGAAAACAGTGAAATTATTTTGTAACCTTGGTTTAGTGAAGGTCTTTTCATTCTATGACTCAAAGTGCATGCACATACAATGAAAAACAAAACAAAACCACACAGATATCTGCATGGCCTAAGACACAATACACACAAACATGAAGAACTGGTGAAAATGTGTAATTCAGATAAGACTGAAAGAAGTTCTAGAGTTAGAATTCTACTTTTCTGGATATATCTAAAGCACTTTGAAATTAATAAAACAATACCAGCAACCCAATTTTTAAAGAAATAAACAAAAGGTATGGTGATTACTTTTATATGTCAACTTGGCTAGGCCATGGTACCCAGATATTTGGTCAAGCATCCAGTCTAGATGTCTCTCTGAAGGTGCTTTTTAGAAGATATTAACATTTAAATCAGTAGACTTTGAGTAAGCAGATTACCCTCCATATGATGGGTGGCCCTCATCCAATCAGTTGAAGGCCTTAATAGAAAAAGTCTGAGGACCCCCGAGGAAGAGAAACTCTGACTCCAGACTAACTTCTGACTTGAGGTGCAACGTCAGCTCTTCTCTGAGTCTCCACTCCATTGGCCTGCTCTAAAGATTTCAGACTTGCCAGACCCCACAAATCAAGTAAAGCAATTCATTAAAATAAATTTCTATCTACACACACACACACACACACACACACGCCCTATTGGTTCTGTTTCTCTGGAGCACCTTGACTAATACGAAGGGCACACAAACATCAAAAACTCCACAAATGACTCTTAAACATATGAAAACATGTCAAAGCACACTCAGTGAGAGAAATACAAAATAAAACTACCCAAGATAGTTTTACCTCCCAGTTTGGCAATAAATAAATAAATAAATAAATAAAAATAAAAAGTAAAAAAATTACAACAGGTATTCTCATAAATTATTAATAGGATCACAAAATTGTAGAATCCCTATGGGGGGAAATTTGGTAATGTCTATCAAAGTGACAAATATAACTAGCTTTTGAGCAATTATCTCACTTCTGGGAATTTATCTGGCTGTTTCACTTGCACACATACAAAATGAAGTATATTCAAGATTATTCCTTGAAACGTTGTTTACAATAGTAAAATATATATTTGGGTCAATTTGTATAAACAAACATGAAAAAAGATTCAAAAGAAACTTGGACGGGGTTATTTGCATGGGAGTGGATAGATTAAGATAGATTATATATATATACATATAAAATGGAAGAAGATGAGTGTAAGACTTTCCAATGTGTGCCTTTCCACATCATTTTGATTTTTAAAGCATATATATTAATAATACAAAAATTAAAAATAAATACATGAAAACAATTGTTATTTTTAATGGCTGCATTCATTACATTATGTGTATGTTGTTTTATTTATTTATTTATTTTGAGACAGAGTTTCGCTCTTGTTGCCCAGGCAGGAGTGCAATGGTGCGATCTCGGCTCGCTGCAACATCCGCCTCCCAGGTTCAAGCAATTCTCCTGCCTCTGCCTCTCTAGTAGCTGGGATTACAGGCACGCATCACCACGCCCAGCTAAGTTTTTGTATTTTTAGTAGAGAAGGGGTTTCACTAAGTTGGCCAGGCCGGTCTCGCACTCCTGACCTCAGGCAATCCACCTGCCTCAGCCTCCCAAAGCGTTGGGATTACAGGCGCGAGCCACCGCTCCTGGCTCGCTATAATTTATTTTAACCAACCCATTATTGACTGCCCTTTAAACGTTTTCTGATTTTCATTGAGACAAATATTTTGATCAATAACCCTGTCTACAAATCCATGTGCAGATGTCTGATATTTTCTCATGTGTAGAATCACTTGATTAAACAGGATTACCATATCTATAAATTGTCTTCCAGAACACTTGTAGCAATAGCATTTTCTTCGAGTGCTTGGTGAATATGGCTCTTTCACTGCTCCCTGGCCAAGACTGACAGCTATTGGGATCCTAAATTTGCAAATTTGGTAGGCCAAAAATAGCGTGTCATTGTAGTTTACATTTAGCTATTGGGTCCAAAGTAGCAACTGAGCATAGTGGTTAAGAGCACAGGCATTGAAGTCTCACAGATTTAGACCTAGGTTCTGGTTCCACTGCTTGCCAGCCAGTAATGACTTCAGGCAGTTTAATTATTTTTTCTTAATCTCAGTTTCTCAAACTGTAAAACAGAAAACATAGTTTACACTATAAAGACACTTATTGTGATTAGTGTCTTGGCGTATGGCACTCAGAGAATATTCGTTTCCTTTTTCTTTTTTTTGTCTAATCATAAACCTACTTCTGTAGGTCTTCATAATTGGTTTTCTTACCTCCAGAAAGAGAAAGATGAAAATAGAAAGGTTTAGCATTTAAATAGTGTAAATAGAGCAAGAGAAAAGATGTATGATAATGTCCAATTGTCATTATATTGTTAAAGGTAACTTGATATGAACGGTTTGACATCTCTAGGAACAATAAGGCATTTGGGCGTAGTGAAAACTACACTTGACGATGGAAGTAGAGCTGAGCCTTCATTTTCTTCATCTATAAAAATGGGAAGAATGCATTTTGCTTATTTTGTCAGTGCTCCCCAAAACTACTCCCAGGCTCGGTGAGCCCCTACATAGACCCACAGGACTCAGAAGTCTCTATATCTATGGTTATGGTGTATTACAGTGAAAGGATATAAAGCAAGTTCAGCAAAGAAGAAAGACACAAAGGGTGAAGTCCAAAGAAAAGCAGACCCAAGCTCCCAAGAGTCTTTTCCCAGTGGAGTTGCACAAGACCCAGATAATTCCTCCAGCAATGAGTGAGTGGGAAAAACATGCATGGAGTGTTGTCTACCAGGAAAGCTCATTACAGACTCAAGGCCCAAGGTTTTAACTGGGGCCTGGTTACATAAGCACACTCCGCTTAGCACGTACGAAAATTCTTGACTTCCAGAATGAGAGTAGGTGTTTAGCATAAACCACATTGTTTGTACAAACAGTTTAGGCACAACGAGCCCCTCTTCTCACTTAGGGAAGGTCTTCTGTCAGTGTCGTGGACTGTTCACAAGCCAAATTTCCAGACATCAGCCAAGAACCAACCTTGTAAGCAGGTCTTTCTGACAATAAGCAGTTTCAGGTGTGCTATGTTATCATTTCTTTGCACAGTCTATCCCTTTGGGCCCTGGCCAAGTCCATCTTTACAGCAAAATTACTGTCAATAAGCCTCCATGTAGCAGGGTGAATTCGATCAGCCCTATCGGCCTCAGTTATTTCTTCCAGGTGTCCTAAATTTAGCTCGTTAAAACAAATCCCATTAACCGTAAAGATTTATCTAGAAAGTCAAGTGGCTTCATCCTTAAGTTTCTATACGAACCTTTTTTACTTGGCCTGAGTCATCCATTCAGGCACAGCACAAATCTGGTAGGTAAACTGAAGCTGACCTGAAAGCCATCCAGGGCTGAGGCGGTGTCAGGATAGTCAGGGCGCACACAAAAGTACAATCCCAGAGAACACACGTGATACTCCTGGAAACAGATGACACTGGTTGGGCACCCCAAGCAGGACATACATTAGTCAGGCAGCACAGGTTAACAGGGTCCCGCCGTGGCCCCTTTACGATGGGGCCTTCTGCTCTAAGGTTTGTAATTCAGTCCAAACCCGTTCAGACCTTGGTTTCAGAAGGACTGCCTAAAAGGCAGTGCTATGGTTTGAATGTGTCCCCTTCCCAAATTCAGGTGCTTCTGATGTGATAATATTAAGAAGTCAGGCTTTTTAGAGGTGGTCAGGTCATGAGGGCTTCTCCTCTCCCTGAGATTAAGGCCCTTATAAAAGAGGCTTCATGCTGTATTAAGCTAAGCTGTCCATCTGCCTTCTGCCCTGGGAGGACACAGCATTCCTCCTCTCTGGAGGGTGCAGCAACAAGACGCCGTCTTAGAAGCAGAGTACAGCCTTTACAAGAAAAAGGACAGTACTGGTGCCTTGATCTTGGACTTTCTAGCCTCCAGAACTGTGAGAAAAAAAATGTCTATTCTTTATATTAATAAATTACCTAGTCTCAGGAGTTTTTGTTCTAGCAGCAAAACAAACAAACAAACAAACAAAAAAAACGGACTAAGGAGGTCAGTTTCAAAGAGTTTTCCTTGTCCATGACACCAGTCTACTTCACTAATGAGTGTGGCCTACAGCTGGAGGTTTTCTGTGTGGAAAGTTCAGGAGCTAAAGCCACTGTCTGTTGTCTCAGCGAGCACTGGCAGATGTGACAATTGTTGGTTCAGCAGTCATTTGGAATTCAAAGCACTTGCAGCAGTTTGGGAGGGAAGCATGAAGTTTTTCTTTGGGAGCAGGGGAAAGCCTTTAGGAGCAGTTTCGAAAAATAAATATCATGAATCCCCTTCCCACTTCCCCATAACTCCCTAGATGCTGGGTTTTTATTTTGCCTCTATTGTGATAACATCAGTGTGTTCCATTCCATATTCATAGCTTACATTTCTAAAAAATCTTCCAAAAATCTCATGTTTCATCTGGAAAGGTTGTATGCAAGAAAGACAAAACCACTTTTATAGAAAAGCGTTTTATGCAACCTAAAATGACACATCCTGTTAGGAAATAGTCAGGATTCAGTCTTGAATTTCTAATTTCTAATTCTGTCTTTCCAAATGAGTTTATCTAATCCCTTTCCCACCCAATCTAGTTTGTTCTGATCATCTGTTCAGTGAGTAGCTGATAAAAGATCAGTTAATTTTGGGGGATAACTGCAGTTAATAATCAAACTGTCAGCTGGGCCCAGTGGCTCACATCTGTAAATCCCAGCACTTTGGGAGGCCGAGGCAGGCGGATCACCTGAGGTCAGGAGTTTGAGACCAGTGTGACCAATAGGGTGAAACACCGTCTCTATTAAAAATACAAAAGATTAGCTGGGCATGGTGGCGGGCACCTGTAGTCCCAGCTACTCAGGAGGCTGAGACAGGAGAATTGCTTGAACCTGGGAGGCAGAGGTTACAGTGAGCTGAGATCGCGCCGCTGCACTCCAGCCTGGGTGACAGGGCAAGACTCCATCTCAAAAAAAAAAAAAAAAAAATCAAACTGTCTTACTAGGTTATGTATATCAGGAGAAAGGTGAGAGAAGCAGCATCAGGCTCTCAGTCCGTGATGCAAACTGCAACTAATTGAGAAAGCTGAAGAACACGAGTCAATAGCAGTCAGGCATCCTGAGATGGGCTAAAAGTCCAATCTGCTAGGAGTGGATGGAGAGGTCACCATACTGGTAATGGGTCCTCCCCGCCTTTACAACTTTTCAAAAATCACAACTTAGGAATGCAGTTAGTCTGTGTCAGAGCCTATGAGCAGCTCCATTTTGTTAATAGATGGTCACATCAGAGAAAAAGACCTTTCAATAGGGCATCTGCACGTGACCCAGAGGGTCTAGCCACCATCCATGATGTTGTCATAGTTTATGGTCTCATAGGGCGTGAGGGTTCTAAATCTGTAAAGGTTCAAGCATCTGAGTTCTGTTCATTGAGTCTCTGCTTTCAGGTTAGCAAAGCTCTGAGTTTGAAACAGCCCCCAGCTGACAGTAAGAGGTTGCAGTTTTGAGTCAGATTCAGGAAATTAAGATCTGAGAACCCAGGATTCCAAAAAGCCAGTGGTTTTCTTCAGCAACAGCAGAGCTAGACACTGTAGGGCCAGACAACTGTGTTCCAAGTGCAAGAAACAAAGCAAGTCTTTCCTAATATCACTTTATCTTATCAGTCTTTTTTTTTTTTTTTTTGAGATGGAGTCTTGCTGTGTCACCTAGACTGGAGTGTAGTGGTGCGATCTCGGCTCACTGCAACCTCTGTCTCCCAGGTTCAAGTGATTCTTCTACCTCAGCCTCCCGAGTAGTTGGGACTACAGGCACCCGCCACCATGCCTGGCTAATTTTTGTATTTTTAGTAGAGATGGAATTTCACCATATTGGCCAGGCTGGTTTCGAACTCCTGACCTAGTGATCCACCTGCCTTGGCCTCCCAAAGTGCCGGGATTACAGGCATGCGCCCCTGTGCCCGGCTCTTATCAGTCTTATAGGCCAATTGACTCCCTTTAAAATATGCACAACAGGCTGGAAAATCATGTCACCAGGGGTCAGACCTATTTAATAAGAGCACATTAGCAAACCAAAAAGTACTTTTTAAAGCTCCAAATGTGTATCTTTATGTGAAGGTTGTCTCTCTTATCTTTTCTCCTTTTTGCAGATGCTCCAATATACAAAAAACCATAGTACAAATCATCAGTTATGGAGAACTGTTTTCTTTTCAATACTCAAAGAATTTAAATTCTAACGCACCTGCCAGCAGTAGAAAGCAAGGATGTTGTATCCCACTAAATTTGTGTGTGTACAGCTTTCCCTTTAGCATTTATGAAATTACAATCATATAACATGTTATGTCAATTTTTTCTCATGCATCCAGAATCATAGCCACAAGATACAAAGCCATTCTTAAAAATCATTACCCGCCTTTTATCTCATTGCATGTTTATTCAAATGCTAGCACTAAATTTAGCAATTAAAAGATGAAGGTTATGTGGAAGGAGAGGAGGGATGCAGCAGCTGTGGTAGCAGCTAGGCTGGAGTGGTTTATTTTTTGACCTTTTTTTTTTCCTCCTGATTTCTGTAATGCATTGCTCCAGCCCTGTGAACTAAACCTTTTTTCATCCCACTTGGAGAAAAGGGCAATGCAGGTCTTTAACATTCTTGGTCTGCTCAATGCCCACCTATAGGAGTTTTCAGATCATTTCTCCTGCCACCTGGAGAAGAAAACTACAAACTAATGTTTATCAACTTTTCTCCCCCCAAAAAGTCCATTTTGGGGAATGTTTTGATCTTTTAAACTCCCACCTGGAAGAAAGAACAAAAAACAAAGGCATCACCCCATCTGTGTTTTTGTCATTACTTTATCTAGCAAGGCCAAAAGCAGGTAGGGGATCTAGGGGAGCCAGTTCACCTGAGGTTGGATCTATTATTTTGAAATTCCACAGGTAACTTTTGCCTCTCAACAAAGACAGCAACTTAGCTGCTATTTCATACCTTGTATGACTCCACAGTCACCCAGGAACACACGTTTTGGCATCACTCTCCCGCACTTTTTTTTCAAATAGCTCTGTGGTTATATTTCAATAAGTTAGGGGTCATTCCAGTGAATCCCGCCACAGTCACTGCTGTGTCCAGGGTCCCCCAGACCACTCCTATGTTCCTCGAATCACAAGAAGGACTCATGGAAGTCAGCATATTGTTTTCCTCACAGCTAAAAATTTTGAAAGTGATGTACTATAGTTACACAGCCAGATCCTAAGGGAAAGAGGCAGAAGAGGAGTCTGGAGGAAGAAAGGTGCAGGTTTCCTTATTCTTTCTCCCACGAACACTCACACAGAGCACTTCCACCAGCAATGGAAATGTAGCAATTTGTGTGGGATGTTTCTGCCCAAGGAAAAATACACTACGGACTTGGTGCCCAGGTTTTGACTGGAGTCTGATCATTTAGGTAGTTTCTGCTTAGCACGTGCTAAAATTCCAGGCCATCAAAAGGAAATCTTACTATTTGCACTAACAGTCTAGGCATAGTGAGCCATGCTTCTCATTTGAGGATTTTAAAACAGAAAAAAATCAGTGTAAGAAACTGTTTACCAGTCAAGTCTCAGACACCAGCCAAAAGAGTAACTTGTAATAACTCTTTTCTCTTCATTCTTTCTTTCTTTTCCTTTTTCTCCCTCTCCCTCCCTCCCTTCTTTTTTGGAGGGGAGAGTAACAGCTTTATTGAGATAAAATACACATACCATTACAATTCACACAACCAGAGTGAACAGTACAGTGGTTTTTAGCATTTTCCGAGCAGTGCAACTGAAGTGGGAAAAGTTCCCTTGTCCCTCTCGCAGGGCATGCAATGGGGGGGGTTGGCTCGTTTCTTTGGTTCCCTGCTGCTCAAAAGCCCTAGAGGGTGCAGGCAGATGGACAGGTTTTGGGGAGCGTGAGCTCTGATCCCACGGCAGTGTCTAGGGATGAATGTTCACAGCTGCTGAAGCCCCAGTGAGCGTGTGTCACAGGTTGCTGTTTTAGTTTTCCGTCTGTAGGTGGCTTGTGTTAATCAGCTCCATTAGATCCCCTGCCTTATCACAAGGACAGGGTGCTTTCTGCATCACGGGGTATCTTGCTTTGGTGTACTGGAAGAATTGGATCATACATGGGCTTGGAGAGTGAGTGCAAGGTTTTATTGAGCGTAAGTAGCTCTCAGCAGGAGCCAGAAGGGAGATGGAGTGGGAGGTGGTTT
The DNA here is from genome assembly GCF_049350105.2 of Macaca mulatta. Taxonomy (NCBI): domain Eukaryota; kingdom Metazoa; phylum Chordata; class Mammalia; order Primates; family Cercopithecidae; genus Macaca; species Macaca mulatta. Next base: position 120,510,061 of record NC_133426.1, on the reverse strand, counting down.
TTTCCCTGGAGTCGGGCTGCTAAGCAGTCGGGCTCTCCTCTGAGCACTCTGGCCAAATTCCACGTTGTTCCAACGTCTGCTGGTGCCTGTTGGTGTGCTCTGACATCAGTGCATTCCTCTCGACATCCAGCCACCTGTGTGTGTGCTCTCTAGGGTCTCGGGGTTTTTATAGGCACTGGATGGGAGCATGGCGGAGCAGGGTGATCTTGCGAAATGTAACATTTGGGCACAAAAACAGAAACGCCTGTCCTCGCCCAGGTCCTTGGACACAAGCCTGAGGGTGGAGCCCTTGTCAGGGACCCATCTTTCTCTACCCAGCACTTCCCTGCCCTGCTCCCATATCACAACCATCACCAAAATCAATTTTAGAACATTTTCCTAGCCCCCAAAAGAAACCCTGTCCTCCTTGAGTAGTCACTCCTCACTGCCCCCTCCACCCAATCCCTGGCACCAGTAATCTATATGGATTTGCTTATTCCAGACATTTCTTATACATGTAATCCTAAAATATTTGGCATTTTATCTTTGGCTTCTTTCACATAGCGTAATGTTTTAAAGGTTCATCTACATTATAGCACAAATCTGTACTTCATTTCTTTTTATGGCTGAATAATATTTTGTTGTATGGATACACTGTATTTGGTTATCCACTCATTAGTTGATGAACATTTGGGTTCTTTCCAGTTTTTGCCTATTATGAATAGTGCTACTATGAGCATTCTGGTAAACATATTTGTTTGAATATCTGTTTTTATTTCTTTTGGATATATATCAAAAAGTAAAATAATTTCATAGAATATGTTAAAATATTAACAGAATATGTTAATTCTGTTTTTAAGTTTTTCAATAACCACCAAACTATCTTCCATAGCAGCTTCACTAGCATTTATATTCCCACCAGCAATATACGAAGGTTCCAACTTCCCCATATCCTTGTCAACACTTGCTATTTTCCTTTTATTATTACTATTTTTTAAATCATGACTGCCCTACTGGATGTGTTATCTCATTGTGGTTTTGATTTACATTTTACTAATGACTAATGGTATTGAACATCTTTTCATGTGCTTATTGGCAATTTGTATATTTTCTTCAGATAAACATCTATTCTGATTTCTTGCCATTTTAAAGTTGGCTCATTTGTCTTTACAATATTGAGATATGAGTTTCTCTTATATTCTAGATACAAGTCCCTTATCAGATATGCAATTTGCAAATTTTTGCTTCCATTTTGGGGTGGACGTTTCACTTTCTCGATAGTATCCTTTGAAGCACAAAAGTTTTTGATGAAGTTCAATTTATCTAATTTTTTTATCATTTGAAAATTTGTTGTCATATCTAGATGTCACTTGTGCTTTGCCTAACCCAAGGTCACAAACATTTATGCCTATGTTTTCTTCTAAGAGTTTTTTTTAAAATGATTTTTAGCTACTACATTTAGATCAGTGATCCATTTTGAGTAAATTTTTGTGTATGGTGTGGTAAAGAGGTTTAATTTCATTCTTTCACATATGAATATCCAGTTGTCCCAGCACCAGCTGTTGAAAAGACTATGCTTTTCCCATTGAATTTTCTTGGCACCTTCGTCAAACATCAATTGTGCATAAATGCAACGTTTTATTTCTGTATGCTCAATTTTCTTCCATTGATTTATATGTCTAAACTGATGCCAGCACTACATTTTCTTTACTAATACAATTTTATGGTAAATTTTGAAATTCAGAAGTAAGAATCCTTCAGCTTTATTCTTTCTTTCCAATATTGGCTTGGCTTTTCTTGATCCTTTAAATATCCATACGAATCTTAGGATCAGCTTATCAATTTATGCAAAAATCCAGCTAGGATTTTATGGGAATTGTGTTGAATCTGCGGATTGATCGGGAAGTATTGCCATCTGAACAATATTAAGTATTCTAATCAATGAACATGGAATGTGTTTCTATTTAAAATTTTTTTGCCAATATTTTGCAGTTTTTCATGGAGCATGCCTGGACACAAAGAAGGGAACAACAGACACTGGGGCCTACTTGAAGTTAGAGGGTGGGAGGAGGATGAGGATTGAAAAATTTCCTACCAGGTACTATGATTACTATCTGGGTAATGAAAAAATCTACACACCAAACCCTGTGGCATGCAATTTACCTATGTAACAAACCTGCACGTGTGCTCCGAACCTAAAATAAAAGTTAAAAAACAGTTTTGTAGTTTTAGAGAATAAGTTTTGTACTTTTTTGGATAAATTTATTCTTAAATATTTCATATTTTTGATGCTATTGTTTTCTTCTCTTAACATCAAATTACTCATTGCAAGTACATAAAAAGTACAATTGATTTTTCGGCCAGATACGGTGGCTCATGCCTGTAATCCCAGCATTTTGGGAGGCCCAGGCGGGTGGATCACCTGAGGTCAGGAGTTTGAGACCAGCCTGGCCAACATGAGGAAACCTTGTCTCTACTAAAAAAAAAAAAAAAAAAAAAAAAAAAAAAAAAAAAAAAAATTGGTGACTGGCAAGATGGCTGAAAAGGAACAGCTCTTGTCTGCAGCTCCCAGTGAAATCAACACAGAAGCTGCGTGATTTCTGCATTTCCAACTGAGGTAACTGACTCATCTCACTGGGACTGGTTAGACAGTGAGTGCAGCCCACGGAGGGCAAGTCAAAGCAGGGTGGGGCATCACCTCATCTGGGAAGTGCAAGGGGTTTGGGAACTCCCTCCCCTAGCCAAGAAAAGCCATGAGGGACCATTTTGTGGGGAACAGTGCATTCCAGCCCAGAGAGTACACCCTTCCCACGGTCTTCACAATGCACAGACCAGGAGCTTCCCTTGGGTGCCTACACCACCAGGGCCCTGGGTTTTGAACACAAAATTGGGCGGCCATTTGGGAAGACACCGAGCAAGGTGCAGGAGTTTTTTTTCATACCCCAGTGGCACGTGGAACACAAGCAAGACAGAACTGTTCACTCCCCTGGAAAGGAAGCTGAAGTCAGGGAGCCAAGTAGTCTAGCTCAGCGAATCCCAACCCCACAGAGCCCAGCAAGCTAAGATCTACTGGCTTGAAATTCTCACTGCTAGCACAGCAGTCTGAAGCCAACCTGGGACACTTGAGCTTGGTGGGGGGAGTGGCATCTGCCATTACTGAGGCTTGAGTAGGCAGCTTTACTCTCATAGTGTAAACAAAGCCCTTGGGAAGTTTGGGCTGGGTGGAGCCCACTGCAGCTCCGCAAAGCCACTGTAGCCAGACTGCCCCTCTAGATTCCTCCTCTCTGGGCAGGACACCTCTGAAAGAAAGGCAGCAGCCCCAGTCAGAGACTTATAGATAAAACTCCCATCTCCCTGGGACAGAACACCTGGGGGAAGGGGTGGCTGTGAGTGCAGCTTCAGCAGACTTAAATGTTCCTGCCTGTTGGCTCTGAAGAGAGCAGCAGATCTCCCAGCATAGCATTTGAGCTCTGCTAAGGGATTGACTACCTCCTCAAGTGTTTCCCTGATCCCTGTGCCTCCTGACTGGGAGACATCTCCCAGCAGGCATTGACAGACACCTCATACAGTGTCTGGCTGGCATCGGGCAGGTGCCCCCTGGCAAGAAGCTTCCAGAGGAAGGAACAGGCAGCAATCTTTGCTGTTCTGCAGCCTCTGCCGGTGATACCCAGGGAAATAGGGTCTGGAGTGGACCTCCAGCAAACTCCAGTAGACATGCAACAGAGGGGCCTGATGGTTAGAAGAAAAACTAACAGACAGAAAGGAATAGCATCAACATCAACAAAAAGGATGTCCATTCAAAAATCCCATCTGAAGGTCACCAACATCAAAGACCAAAGGTAGATAAGGCTGAAAATTCCAAAAACCAGAGTGCCTCTTTCCTCCAAAGGATCACAGCTCCTTGCCAGCAAGGGAACAAAACTGGATGGAGAATGATTTTGACAAAATGACAGCAGTAGGCTTCAGAAGATGGGTAAAAACAAACTCCTCTGAGCTAAAGGAGCATGTTCTAACCAATGCAAGGAAACTAAGAACCTTGAAAAAGGGTTAGAGGAATTGCTAACTAGAATAACCAGTTTAGAGAAGGACATAAGTGACCTGATGGAGCTGAAAAACACAGCACGAGAACTTCGTGGAGCATATACAAGTATCAATAGCTGAATAGATCAAGCAGAAGAAAGGATATCAGAGACTGAAGATAAACTTAATGAAATAAAGCATGAAGACAAGATTAGAGAAAAAAGAATGAAAAGGAAAGAACAAAGCCTCCAATAAATATGGGACTATGTGAAAAGACCGAATTTGCGTTTGATTGCTGTGCCTGAAAGTGATGGGGAGAAAGGAACCAAGTTGGAAAACACTCTTCAGGATATTATCCAGGAGAACTTCCCTCACATAGCAAGACAGGCCAACATTCAAATTCAGGAAATACAGAGAACACCACAAAGATACTCCTCAAAAAGAGCAACCCCAAGACACATAATCGTCAGATTCACCAAGGTTGAAATGAAGGAAAAAATGTTGAGGGTAGCCAGAGAGAAAGGTCGGGTTACCCACAAAGGGAAGCCCATCAGACTAACAGTGGATCTCTCTGCATAAATGCTACAGGCAGAATAGAGTGGGTGCCAATATTCAACATTCTTAAAGAAAAGAATTTTCAACCCAGAATTTCATATCCAGCCAAACTAAGCTCTATAAGTGAAGGAGAAATAAAATCCTTTACAGACAAGCAAATGCTGAGAGATTTTGTCACTATCAGGCCTGCCTTACAAGAGCTCCTGAAGGAAGCACTAAATATGGAAAGGAAAAACCGGTACCAGCCACTGCAAAAACATACCAAATTGTAAAGACCATTGACACTATGAAGAAACTACATCAACCAACGGGCAAAATAACCAGCTATCATCAAAAGATAGGATCAAATTCACACATAACAATATTAACCTTAAATGTAAATGGGCTGAATGCCCCAATTAAAAGACACAGACTGGCAAATTGGATAAAGAATCAACACCCATCAGTGTGCTGTATTCAGGAGACCTGTCTCACATGCAAAGACACACATAGGCTCAAAATAAAGGGATGGAGGAAGATTAACCAAGCAAATGGAAAGAAAAAGAAAAGCGGGGGTTGCAGTCTTACTCTCTGATAAAACAGACTTTAAACCAGCAAAGACCAAAAGAGACAAAGAAGGGCATTACATAATGGTAAAGGGGTCAATGCAACAGAAAGACCTAACTATCCTAAATATATATGCACCCAATACAGGAGTACCCAGATTCATAAAGCAAGTTCTTAGAGACCTACAAAGAGACTTACACTCCCACAGAATAGTAGTCGGAGACTTTAACACCCCACTAACAGTATTAGACAGATCAACGAGACAGAAAATTAACATGAATATTCACTACTTGATCTCAGCTCTGGATCAAGTGGACCTACTAGACATCTACAGACTCTCCACCCCAAATCAACAGAACGTATATTCTTCTCAGCACCACATCACACTTATTCTAAAATCAACCACATAATTGGAAGTAAAACACTCCTCAACAAATGCAAAAGAACGGAAATCATAATAAGCAGTCTCTGAGACCAAAGTGCATTCAAACTAGAGCTCAGGATTAGGAAACTCACTCAAAACTGCACAACTACATGGAAACTGAACACCTTGCTCCCGAATGACTACTTGGTAAATAATGAAATTAAGGTAGAAATAAACAAGTTCTTTGAAACCAATGAGAACAAAGACACAACATACCATAATCTGAGACACAGCTAAAGCAGTGTTTAGAGGGAAATTTATAGCACTAAATGCCCACAGGAGAAAGTGGAAAAGATCTAAAATCGACACCCTAACATCACAATTAAAAGAACTAGGGAAGCAAGAGCAAACAAATTCAAAAGCCAGCAGAAGACAAGAAATAACTAAGATCAAAGCACAACTGAAGGGGAGAGAGACACAAAAAACCCTTCAAAAAAAATCAATGAATTCAGGATCTGGTTTTTTGAAAAGATCAACAAAATAGATAGACTCTTAGCCAGACTAATAAAGAAGAAAAGAGAGAAGAATCAAATAAACACTGTAAAAAATGATAAAGGGGATATCACCACTGATCCCACAGAAATACAAACTACCATCAGAGAATATTATAAACAACTCTATGCAAATAAACTAGAAAATCTAGAAGAAATGGATGAATTCCTAGACACATACACACTCCCAATACTAAACCTGGAAGAAGTTGAATCCCTGAATAGACCAATAACAAGTTCTGAAATTGAGGCAGTAATTAATAGCCTACCAACCAAAAAAAGTCCAGGATGACACGGACTCACAGTCGAATTCTACCAGAGGTACAAAGAGGAACTGGTACCATTCCTTCTGAAACTATTCCAAACAATAGAAAAAGAGAGACTCTCCTTAACTCATTTTATGAGGCAAGCATCATCCTGACACCAAAACCTAGCAGAGACACAACAAAAAAAAGAAAATTTCAAGCCAATATCCCTGACGACCATCGATGTGAAAATTCTCAATAAAATACTGGCAAACTGAATCCAGCAACACATCAGAAAGCTTATCCACCATGATCAAGTCGGCTTCATCCCTGGGATGCAAGGCTGGTTCAACAGACACAAATCAATAAACATAATCCATCATATAAACAGAACCAATGACAAAAACAACATGATTATCTCAATAGATGCAGCAAAGACCTTTGATAAAATTCAACACCCCTTCATGCTAAAAACTCAATAAACTAAGTATTGATGCAATGTATCTCAAAATAATAAGAGCTATTTATGACAAACCCACAGACAATATCATACCACATGGGCAAAAGCTGGAAGCATTCCCTTTGTAAAACAGCACAAGACAAGGATGCCCTTTCTCACCACTCCTATTCAATCATAGTATTGGAATTTCTGTCCGGGGCAATCAGGCAAGAGAAAGAAATAAAGGGTATTCAAATAGGAAGAGAGGAAGTCAAATTGTCTCTGTTTGCAGATGACGTGATTGTATATTTAGAAAAACCCATCATCTCAGCCCAAAATCTCCTTAAGCTGATAAGCAACTTCAGCAAAGTCTCAGGATACAAAATCAATGTGCAAAAGTCACAAGCATTTCTATACATCAATAATAGACAGACAGAGATCTAAATCATGAGTGAACTCCCATTCACAATTGCTGCAAAGAGAATAAAATACCTAGGAATACAACTTGCAGCAGATGTGAAGGACCTCTTCAAGGAGAACTACAAACCCCTGCTCAAGGAAATAAGAGACAACACAAACAAATGGAAAAATATTCCATGCTCACGGATAGGAAGAATCAACATCATGAAAATGGCCAATTTGCCCAAAGTAATTTATAAATTCAGCGCTATCCCCATCAAGCTACCATTGTATTTCTTCACAGAATTAGAAAAATCTACTTTAAATGTCATATGGAACCAAAAAAGAGTCAGTATAGCCAAGACAATCCTAAACAAAAAGAACAAAACTGGAGGCATCACGCTACCTAACTTCAAACTATACTACAAGGCTACAGTAACCAAAGCAGCATGGTACTGGTACCGGTACCAAAACAGATATCTAGACCAATGGAAAAGAACAGAGGCCTCAGAAATAATGCCACACATCTAAAACCATCTGATCTTTGACAAACCTGAGAAAAACAAGCAATGGGGAAAGGATTCCCTACTTAATAAATGGTGTTGGGAAAACTGGCTAGCCATATACAGAAAATTGAAACTGGACCCCTTCCTTACACCTTACACAAAAATTAACTCAAGATGGATTAAAGACTTATACATAAGACCTAAAACCATAAAAACCCTAGAAGAAAACCTAGGCAATACCATTCAGGACATAGGCATTGACAAACAGTTCATGACTAAAACACCAGAAGCAATGGCAACAAAAGCCAAAATAGACAAATGGGATCTAATTAAACTAAAGAGCTTCTGCACAGCAAAAGAAACTACCATCAGAGTGAACAGGCAACCTAAAGAATGAGGAAAATTTTTACAATCTATCCATCTGACACAAGGCTAATATCCAGAATCTACAAAGTACTTAAAGAAATTTACAAGAAAAAACAAGCAACCCCATCAAAAATTGAGCAAAGGACATGAACAGACATTTCTCAGAAAAAGACATTTATGTGGCCAACAAACATATGAAAAAAAGCTCATCATCACTGGTCATTAGAGAAATGCAAATCAAAACAACAATGAGATACCATCTCATGCCAGTTAGAATGATGATCATTAAAAAGTCAGGAAACAACAGATGCTGGAGAGGATGTGGAGAAATAGGAATGTTTTTACACTGTTGGTGGGAGTGTAAGTCAGTTCAACCATTGTGGAAGACAGTGTGGCAATTCCTCAAGGCTCTAGAACCAGAAATACCATTTGACTCAGCAATCCCTATTACTGAGTGTATACCCAAAGGGTTATAAATTATTCTACTATAAAGACACATGCACACACATGTTTATTGAAGCATTATTCACAATAGCGAAGAGTCAGAACCAACTCAAATGTCCATCAATGATAGACTGGATAAAGAAAATGTGGCACACATACACCAAGGAATACTATGCAGCCATAAAAAAGGATAAGTTTATGTTCTTTGCAGGGTCATGGATGAAGCTGGAAACCATCATTCTCAGCAAACTAACACAAGAACAGAAAACCAAACACTGCATATTCTCACACCAGCCTGGGCAACAGAGTGAGACTCTGTCTCAGTAATAATAATACATTTGATTTTTGTATGTTGGCTTTTACTTCTGGCCTCGCTGAACTTTATTTATTTATTTATAAGAGATAAGGTCTCTCTCTGTCAGCAAGGCTGGAGTGCAGTGGCATGATCATAGCTCACTGTCACCTTGAACTCCTGGTCTCAAGGGATTCTCCCACCTCAGCCTCCTGAGTAAGTGGGACTACAGGTATGAACAACTATACCCAGCTAATTTTCTTTTATTTTTTTGTAGAGACAGGGTGTCACTATGTTGCCCAGGCTGGTCTTGAACTCCTGGGCTCAAGCGATCCTCCTGCTTTGGCCTCCCAAGTTGCTGGGATTATAGCCATGAGCCACTGTGCCTGACCCTTGTTTATTAGTACTGATAGTTTATTAGTGGATTCTGTAGGATTTTCTATATATAAGATGGCATCATCTGTAAATAGAGATAGTTTTACTTGTTTTCCAACCTCAATGCCTTTTTATTTTTCTTGCCTAATTGCCAGGGCCTGATTAGATAAGATTTAAGCTGTAAATCTTATCTAATCATATATAAATGTTTATTTTATTATTTCTTATAAAGTTGAGTCACTCTACTGGATATTTAGGTGAGCAATAGAGATCATGACAAGTCCAAATCAACTGCCAGTGATATTCTTTGGCTTCTGGCCTGTCTTTAAGAAAATATTCATTTTTAAGATTTATACAATGGCTATTTTCTTTATATCAGGAAAGTAACCTTGGCTCCTATTCATATCTGTAAAAGCTTGACAGAATTGGTAGCATGATTGGGTATGGTCCAAATGCAGGTATGGAGAGTTCTTACTGTATACAATCAATTCCTCCTCTATTTCCTACAGGTCATCACAGACCTATGAAGAGTAAGGATTCATCTGCCACAGATAAGGTGAATGAGAGATTCCAGAGGTTCTGGGATGAGTCTAGGAAATGCCCACATAAAGAAACATTTAATACATATTTATTATAGCCATATAAATTTACAGAAAAACTATGAAATATGAGCTTTCCCCTCTTATTTTCCTATGTCCCCCAAAACATCTATATTTTATTAAATAGGATCTTGAAAACACAAGCAGAATTCCTGCAGAATAAGTACATATTTAATATTTAAAAATGAATTATACAAAACAGAGGCTTTTAATATGATGCCAACCTACCCTGCTCGTTGATGCACTATAACTCCAAAATGTGATTACAAGGCTAATTGGAATTAAATTGAAGTCAAATACAACTTTTGCTTGATTGATCTTAACCAGATTAGAGGAAGACAGCCAGCTTTGTCCATTAAACTCGACATAATCTCGGGTAGCAAGAAGTTTTGTGGGTCTCATTCAGTCAGCAATTCTTTTTATTTTACCTTCATGGCCTATAACACGAATATATGTTGAATTTTGGTTTACTTTAGTGAAACATATTGGATAATGCATTACATGACCTGAAAGTAATGTGATTCAAAATACAATTGCAAGTGAAAGGTGAGAATTAAAATGAAGTATGAAAACTTGGTTCACTGAAGTGAACACTGTTTTTCGCAATAAGTGGCAACGGGGTTGGAAAGTAAATAAAAATCGAAGGCAATACCTGGGTCTATAAGCTATATTAAATGTTGTATAACAACACTAGGAATCTCAGCCTCTGTGTTTATTAGATCTCAAGAAACAGATATAAAATATTACCAAAATTGAGCCAGGTGCTGTGGCTTGTGCCTGTAATCCCACCTAGTTTGGAGGCTGAGGCAGGAGGATCACTTGAGCCTGGGCAGCACAGTAAGACCTTCAAAAGTTTTTAAATTAGTCAGGCATGGTGGCACAGGCCTGTAGTCCTAACTACTTGGGATGCTGAGGAGGCTGAGGTAGGAGGATCACTGGAGCCTAGAACTTTGAGGCTGCAGTGAGCCACGGTTATGCCACTGCACTCTAGCCTAGGTGACAGAGAGAGATGCTGTCTCTAAAAATATATATATATATAAAATTATATATTATATATTATAATTATAGCATAATTGTAATTAATATATCATATAATCATATTTTTTATAATCATATTATGTATAATATAATAAACATTATATATATGAAAATGTTGGAAGGCCATAGTGATATTTGTCATCTTTTTACATTACTACTAGAGAAAACACCTGTAGAGGGTCCTATCCATCAGTAGCTACAAATATTTCAAAATATTGTTAAAAAGTCACTGTTGAACATTTCAAAATGGGGTTTTACAGAAAAGTTTTAGTAGGAAAATTTTGCCATCAGACAAAGACCTTCACAACAATGCTGCTATTTTGTAGAGGGGAAGGGGAGAAAAACTAGATTCCAAATAAGACTACTTCCACTCTGAAAAACACAAAGACTGTTGTTGCCTGTTAACAACTACATAGTGTACCCTGTTTGCCTTTGAGGAAATGTGCCATAAGCACATGGAATGAAAATATCAACCACATGACTGCTATTTTTTTTTAAACTAGCATTTATTGAGCACTTTATGTAGACAGACTGCAATTTATCCTGCATAAAATACTCTTTATTTCCTAATTTACTCCTTCTAACAATCCTGTGAGGTAGGTACTGTTAGTATCTCCCATTTTTCAGACATGAGAGTTTAGGGTGATTAAGTAACTTGCCTAATATTGTGTAGCTAGTAAATGGTGCATATAGAGCTAGTAAATGGTGCAATGGTCTGTGACACCAGAGATCAGGCTCTTTATTTGGGTGGAAGGGGACAAGTTCTCGCTCTGTCACCCAGGCTGGAAGGCTGGAGTGCAGTGGCACAACCTTGGCTCACTGCAACCTCCGCCTTCTGGGCTCAAGTGATTCTCATGCCTCTGCCTCCTGAGTAGCTGGGATTACAGGTGTGTACCACCACACCTGGCTAATTTTTGTGTTTTTAGTAGAGATGGGGTTTCACCATGTTGGCCAGGCTGGTCTTGAACTCCTGACATCAAGTGATCTGCCCACCTCAGCCTTCCAAAGTCCTGGGATTCCAGGTGTGAGCCACCGCACCCGGACTGAGATAAAGCTCTTAACGATGTTGTATTCCAGTATTTGTTTCTGGTATTATGTGTTTTATTCTAGTGAGACATAATACTGACCATGGAGGGATTCAGAAAATTAAAATGAAAATCATCTTTGGATCATGCTTCATAGAAATTGCTTTTTATGATCAACAGCTACATATAAAAATGTTTTTACCCTTTTAAGTACCAGTCTTTTCCAATGTTTATATAGGCATATCTATATCTCTTTAAACAATTTTATTGAAATATAATTAACATCAATTAACTTCATATATTTAAAATACACAATTTGATTAGCTTTAAGATATGTGAAATCACCACCACAATCAAGATAACATTTTAAACAACTCCTAAAATTTCCTCTTGCTTTTAAAAAAATCTATCCCTTTCTGCATTACCGCCTCCCTTTACCACTGTCCTCAGGAAACCACTGAAATTTTTTCTTTCAGTGTAGATTAGTTAGCATTTCCTGAAAGTTTATATAAATGAGATCACAATTACGCACGTTTTAAAAGTAGGAGGTGAGGGCCTGGCTTCTTAGAAAAACATAATAATTTGAGATTTATCCAAGCTGTTTCTTGTGTCAATAGTTCATTCCATCTGATTGCCAAGTTGTATTCGGTCCTATGAACATACCGCCATGCATCATCTATTGATGAATATGTAGATTGTTTCCAGTTTGAGACTATTTACAAATAAAAACAACTACGGACATTTGGATGCAAGTCTTTGTGTGTATATCTTAGGTAAATGTTTTGGAGGAAAGAGTTGGTGTATAATTAGCTATTTAAGAAACTCCAAGGCTCTTTTTAAAAGTGGTTGTAGTATTTTTATATTAACACAAATAGTGGAAGAGATTTCAGTTGCTCCTCATCCTTATCAACAGTTTATACACTGTTTTTCACGTAGCCATTCTAGTGGGTGGGTTTTTGTTTCTTTGTTTATTTTGGGATCATTTTGTAGTTTTAACTTAAATCTCTCTGGTAACTAATGATGTTGAACTTTTTTTTTTTTTTTTTTTTTTTTTGAGGCAGTCTCGCTCTGTCACCCAGGCTGGAATGCAGTGGCGAGATCTCAGCTCACTGCAACCTCCATCTCCCAGGTTCAAGCGATTCTCCTGCCTCAGCCTCTTGAGTAGCTGGGATTACAGGCACCCGCCACCACGTTTGACTGATTTTTGTATTTTTTAGTAGAGACGGGGTTTCACCATGTTGATCAGGCTGGTCTCGAACTCCTGACCTCGTGATCAGCCTGCCTCGGCCTCCCTAAGTGCTGGGATTACAGGTGTGAGCCACCGCTCCCAGCTTTGATGCTGAACATTTTTAACCTGCTTATTAGATGTTCATAGATGTTCTTTTGTGAAGTGTCTGTTCATACCTTTTATCTATTTTTATTGGGTTATTTTTCTTTGCTAATGAGTTGTAAGGGTTCTTTAAATATTCTGGATTGAGTTGTAAAAGTTCTTTAAATATTCTGGATACAAGTTCTTTTTTGTTACATGTGTCGTGAAATTTTTCTTCCAGTCTGTGGTTTGCTTTTTGCTTTTCTTAAGGGTTTCTTTTGTATAGCAATATTTTGAAAATATGTATTTTATCTTTTTCTTTGTGGTTTGTGTTTTTCGTGTTCTGGCACAGGAATCTTTGCCTACAACAAGGTCACAGAGATTTTCTCCTATGTTATTCTCTAGATATTTTATAGTTTTAGGTGTTAAATGATTCATTTAGATTTTATTGTTGCATGTGTTGTAAGGTAAATGTCCATGTTTATTTATTCTACATGATGCCCAGTTGAATCAGAACCACTTGTTAGGAACCTTTCTTTCACCACTGAATGTCTTTGACACCTTTATGAAAATTGATTGATAGTATGTGTGGGTATGAGTGGGATTTTTTTCTGTACTTCCATCTGGTACCATTTGCCTAAATGTCTATCATTTCAACAATGCTAATCTGAATTAATATAGGTTTACAATAAGTCTTATAATAAGGTAGTGTAAGTTCTCCAACTTCTTTTTTATAAAATTTTTTATTTTCCTAGTGTAAACGAAGAATAATCCCCATAGGTTCCTAGATAGAACCTGCCACTGTAACAAAAAACAAATGAACAGGAGTAAAACAGACGTTTATTAACATGTATATTTTGTATATACATGGCAACACCTAGGGAATGTAGTTGTTCTCAAGTAGCTTTGAATTGCAGCATATATATCATCTTCAACAAAAACAGTAAGTTTTTAGAGAAGTGACAAGACAAAGGAAAAGGAGTGTGATTCTCTAGGGGTAATAACTTGTGGGAAACCAAATAAATGGCAGATAAAGGCTAGTTAGTGAAGCTTGCTAATGTAGATTCCTCTGTTACTGTTACAGGACCAACAAGTTCATATGCCCACTCTAGAGTAACAGACCAATTACATCAAAACAGCAGGGTTTGCAGCAGAGGAAGTTTGATGATTGTAGGGCATCAAGCAAGGCCCTCAAATTCATCTCTCCAAGGAGTTCTGGGCTGAGATTTTTAAACGGATCATGGAGGGGAAAGGGCTGGAAAATTGGGGTTATTGATTGGTTGGGTTAAAGAGGATGTGGAAACTGCATTCCTTTGTGAGTGAGTCAACCTCTCTTGGGGTCCCTCAGACCAGCTGACATCAGTAGTGTCACTGGTATGCAGAACCTAAAAAATTATTTCAAAGCAGAAACAATGCCTCATAATATTCGAGTTATTATCTAGGGTATTTAAGAGGAAGTATAATCTTATAACAGGGTCTCAGTGATTCTGAGGCAATAGACAGCAAAGGACTAGGAGGAAGCAGGTTGGGGAGCAAGCTGACCTCAGGACTAAGGTTGAATGTGTTGCAAGCTAGGTTAATTTTTTTTCTCTCCCTCCCTTTCTCTGATTTATTCTATGCAGTTTATAGAGACAGTGTCAGTACCATCTCTAGATGATAAGGGTCTAAAGTTTGTTTTTGGTGGTTAACCTTTGTTCTCACTGGTTGGGGGGTGGCCATTTGTCTTTGTAAATCTATGTTCTGCTTTTAGACAAACAGAGGGAGGAAAGAGAGCTTTCCTGTATCTGTTTCTTCTTGATTGTCTTCAGCTCAACAATCCTTCATATTTTGGGGTGATATATTTTTTTTCTCTCACACTAGGTACTTTGCATTTCCATATAAATTTTAGAATCAGCTTGGAAATTTATTTATTTATTTATTTATTTTAAAGCCTTCTGGAAGTTTGATTGTGATTGCATTTAATGTATAGATCAATCAAGGAAAAATTCCCATCTTAAAATAGTATCTTTTTATTCATGGACATATTATATTTCTCTATTTACTTAAGCCTTTTTAAATTCCTTTTTTTTATGTTTGAGAACTATTTATTAGTAACAATAGTAAGATTCAATAAGCACCAACTATGTGCCAAAGACTTTATATTTTATCTCACCCATCCTTTTTTATTTTTAATTATACTTTAAGTTCTAGGGTACATGTACACAATGTGCAGGTTTGTTACATATGTATACATGTGTCATGTTGGTGTGCTGCACCCATTAACTCATCATTTACATTAGGTATATCTCCTAATGCTATTCCTCCCCCCTCTCCCCTCCTCACAATAGGACCCAGTGTGTGATGTTCCCTTTCCTGTGTCCAAGTGATCTCATTGTTCAGTTCCCACCTATGAGTGAGAACATGCAGTATTTGATTTTCTGTTCTTGCGATAGTTTGCTGAGAATGATAGTTTCCAGCTGCGTCCATGTCCCTACAAAGGACACGAACTCATCCTTTTTTATGGCTGCATAGTATTCCATGGTGTATATGTGCCACATTTTCTTAATCCAGTCTGTCACTGATGGACATTTGGGTTGATTCCAAGTCTTTGCTATTGTGAATAGTGCTGCAATAAACATAAGTGTGCATGTGTCTTTATAACAGCATGACTTATAATCCTTTGGGTATATACCCAGTAATGGAATGGCTGGGTCAAATGGTATTTCTAGTTCTAGATCCTTAAGGAATTGCCACACTGTTTTCCACAATGGTTGAACTAGTTTACAGTCCCACCAACAGTGTAAAAGTGTTCCTATTTCTCCACATCCTCTCCAGCACCTGTTGTTTCCTGACTTTTTAATGATTGCCATTCTAACTGGTGTGAGATGGTACCTCATTGTGGTTTTGATTTGCATTTCTCTGATGGCAAGTGATGATGAGCATTTTTTCATGTGTCTGTTGGCTGTATGAATGTCTTCTTTTGAGAAGTGTCTGTTCATATCCTTTGCCCACTTTTTGATGGGGTTGTTTGTGTTTTTTTTGTAAATTTGATTGAGTTCTTCGTAGGTTCTGGATATTAGCCCTCTGTCAGATGAGTAGATTGCAAAAATTTTCTCCCATTCTGTAGGTTGCCTGTTCACTCTGATGGTAGTTTCTTTTGCTATGCCGAAGCTCTTTAGTTTAATTAGATCCCATTTGTCAATTTTGACTTTTGTTACCGTTGCTTTTGGTGTTTTAGACATGAAGTCCTCGCCCATGCCTATGTCCTGAATGGTATTACCTAGGTTTTCTTCTAGGGTTTTTATGGTTTTAGGTCTAACATTTAAGTCTCTAATCCATCTTGAATTAATTTTCATGTAAGGAGTAAGGAAAGGATCCAGTTTCAGCTTTCTACTTATGGCTAGCCAATTTTCCCAGCACCATTTATTAAATAGGGAATCCTTTCCCCATTTCTTCTTTTTGTCAGGTTTGTCAAAGATCAGATGGCTGTAGATGTGTGGTATTGTTTCTGAGGGCTCTGTTCTGTTCCATTGGTCTATATCACTGTTTTGGTACCAGTACCATGCTGTTTTGGTTACTGTAGCCTTGTAGTATAGTTTGAAGTCAGGTAGTGTGATGCCTCCAGCTTTGTTCTTTTGGCTTAAGATTGTCTTGGCAATGTGGGCTCTTTTTTGGTTCCATATGAACTTTAAAGCAGCTTTTTCCAATTCTGTGAAGACAGTCATTGGTAGCTGAATGGGGATGGCATTGAATCTATAAATTACGTTGGACAGTATGGCCGTTTTCACAATATTGATTCTTCCTATCCATGAGCATGGTATGTTCTTCCATTTGTTTGTGTCCTCTTTTATTTCACTGAGCAGTTGTTTGTAGTTCTCCTTGAAGAGGTCCTTTACATCCCTTGTAAGTTGGATTCCTGGGTATTTCATTCTCTTTGAAGCTATTGTGAATGGGAGTTCATTCATGATTTGGCTCTCTGTCTGTTACTGGTGTATAAGAATGCTTGTGATTTTTGCACATTGATTTTGGATCTTGAGATTTTGCTGAAGTTGCTTATCAGCTTAAGGAGATTTTCGGCTGAGATGATGGGGTTTTCTCAATCATGTCATCTGCAAGCAGGGACAATTTGACTTCTTCTTTTCCTAACTGAATACCCTTGATTTCTTTCTCTTGCCTGATTGCCCTAGCCAGAACTTCCAACACTATGTTGAATAGGAGTGGTGAGAGAGGGCATCCCTGTCTTGTGCCAGTTTTCAAAGGGAATGCTTCTAGTTTTTGCCCATTCAGTATGATATTGGCTGTGGGTTTGTCATAAATAGCTCTTATTATTTTGAGATACGTTCCATCAATACCGAATTTATTGAGCGTTTTTAGCATGAAGGGCTGTTGAATTTTGTCAAAAGCCTTTTCTGCATCAGTTGAGATAATCATGTGGTTTTTGTCTTTGGTTCTGTTTATATGCTGGATTATGTTTATTGATTTGCATATGTTGAACCAGCCGTGTATCCCAGGGATGAAGCCCACTTGATCATGGTGGATAAGCTTTCTGATGTGCTGCTGGATTTGGTTTGCCAGTAATTTATTGAGGATTTTTGCATCGATGTTCATCAGGGATATTGGTCTAAAATTCTCTTTTTTTGTTGTGTCTCTGCCAGGCTTTGGTATCAGGATGATGTTGGCCTCGTAAAATGAGTTAGGGAGGATTCCCTCTTTTTCTATTGATTGGAATAGTTTCAGAAGGAATGGTACCAGCTCCTCCTTGTACCTCTGGTAGAATTCAGCTGTGAATCCGTCTGGTCCTGGACTTTTTTTGGTTGGTAGGCTATTAATTATTGCCTCAATTTCAGAGCCTGCTATTGGTCTATTCAGGGGCCTTTTTAAATTTCTTTAGCAATATTTTGTAGTTTGTAGGGTAGAAATCTTGGACATCATTTGTTAGGTTAATTTCTAAATATTTTATATTTTGTTGCCATAAATAGATATTTTACTGCTAGCATATATGAATACAATGGACTTTAAAATATTAAAATACATACATGTAATTAGGAAGACACTGATAAATTCACTTACTAATTTTATTATGATATGATACCTTTTCCGTTGTAAGAACAGAAGTAAAAAATAAGAATAGAAAAGTCCTTGCAGCCACTTGTCTTCTCCCCTTCATCAAGGTTCTCTTACAAATTGAAATTTTGTTTCCACATCTTTTCATATTCATCTCTCAATAAATTCTAACCTAGTTTACCTTCCTAACATCTGCTGAGATTCCCATATCTCTTCATTGCAATTTCTAACACCATGTCCAGCAGAATACTACTATTTTCCCATTATACAATGACATTTTTTTACTTATTATCTTGTTTGATCTCTTGCCATTTTTAACACTGTCGATCGCATTTAACACACCTTTGTTTCTGATTTAAATAATTTCTACATCTCTAGCAACTTGTTTTCAATCTTCTCTATATAAGCTTTTTCCTTCATTCAGCCTTTTATATTAGGAATCTTGTGTTAGCCCTGCTTCCCACTTTGCATACTCTTCTTGGATTCTTTTATATAATTTTCTGACTTCAATTATTATTCATATGTTGATGACTCTGACAGCTGTAACTCCAGGCCAGTTCTCTTTACTAAAATCTAGATAAAAACCGAGCATCCTTTCTTAGTCTGGCAACTTGCCTCTTAAAGGACAGAGACTAACACAGAGAAAGAAACCTGGGTTTCATCCTTGATGTCCAGCATCTAGTCATTGCCAGATCATTTCATTTTATCTCCTTAGTGACTCATAAACTGTGAACTTTTTGCAATTTCCATTGAAATGAACTTAGCTTAGGCCAATGCCAATATCATCTCTCATTGGAACCTAATCCTGATCATTCACCTGGCTTCCATTCTTACAGTTCTCAGTGAAGTATTAACACTGCATACAAAATGATTGCTTTAACCATAAATCTTGCTGACCTAAAAGGAAGAAGCTGAGGCAAAATTAATATAAGTAAGAGTGTTTATTTGGGCCAAGCTTGAGGACTGCAACACATGAGCATTGATTAGAGTTGCCCTGAGTATACTCTCCAATTGGCAGCAGTTACAAGTAGATTTTTAAAGGGAAAAAAGAGGTAGTTCCTGAGTTATTTATCAAGAATTTACATTAAAACAACATGTTATCGATTAGCTACACATTGTTCTTTGTATCACAAATTCCAGGAGCATGAAGATAATGGGTGAGGCAGCCAGTCAGGAAAAGAAGGACTAAACAATTGTCCCTGGGCATGGGCGCAGGAATGGGAGGAGTGAAGACAGAATGGTTTGAAGTCCCATAGTTCTATCTCTCTGGGTCTGCAGACCTCACATAGCTCAGATTGCTCTGAGCTACTTTTTTTTTTCTCAATCTGATTGTGAAACTCCCCCGATCCCCATTTCTTTCCAGCACAAGTCCCAGTTACTTAGTGGAACATATTTGACCTTTGTGATCTCAATCAGGTTTATTTCTGTAGCCTCACTTTCTCTTCCTTCTCCAATCTCACATCCAACATTCCAGCAATACTAAACTATTTGTGATTCCCAAATGTGCAATGCTCTCTTTTATACCTTTGGACTTTTGCACGTGCTGCTCTTGCTGCCTGAAATATTCATTTTCCTCTTTTTTTCTTCAACTGACTAACTCCTACTTTAAGTAAATGTTTATCAGAATGATGCTGGGACTCAGAAAATGATACCCCAGAGTATGGTGCTTTGACATGCTAAGAACTTTGAATTTAAAGAAAATTGAAATGCTTTAGAAGCTGTCTCAGAATCAAGGTCTCCCTTATCTTCCTTTGTTTCTGCCCGCAAGTGCAGGGAGGGGATCTCTCTGAAATTGTCTTATCTTCCCTTATTCAAAAGGAATGCAATTGTCTTGAACTCCCTCCCTAGGAATCTCAAACAGCCAGGGGTATTCATTACCAAAGAGGAGATTAAAAGTCATGGCCACATCCAGACAGGCTATTGCCTATTCTTCTGGAGGCTTCTCTGGAACAACTCTTGTTACCTGAGAGATCTTATCTGCAAAATAAGACAACTTTTATCCACCATGCAGTTTCTCCCCTTTCCCTTCCATTATTTGTGACCTCTTTCCCCCAAAGCCTCAAGACCTTATCTTTTATGTTGTAAAAACTTCACCCATCTGCTCCTTCTTTAAGACTCATATCTTTTTGTTAAGTTCATTTCTGCATGCACATAATTAAAATGGTTTTTATCCTGTCAGTCTGTTTATTGTCAGTTTATTTTAGCAGACTCAATTATCAAATCTTCAGAGGGAAAGTTTAAACTTTCCTACAATATCAAAATGACTACCTTCTAAAACGTAAATTTTCTCATATGAAACCAATGTGTATAAATTCACATCTAATGTTTCTAATTTGAATTATTAAGTTAGCCAAACAGATAAGAATGTTGTTCAAACTGAAGATGCATCAATACAAATTATCCAATCTGAAGAACACAGGAAAAATAAAGATTGAAAAATAATGAACAGAGCCTCAGTGGCCTATGAGATACTATTTGGTACTTTCAGAAATCAATTTTTTTTCTAAAAAGTATCAACTACTAACACATACCACATCATGAATAAATTTCAAAAAGAATTATTTTGAGAGGGAAAAAAACTGATACGAAACAGTGCATTTTTCCTATTCTAGAACTTAGCTAGAATATAGCTATATGATTATATTTATGTGAAGTTCTAGAATAGGTAAAATGCACCTATCATGGAAAAAATAAGAAATGTACATGGATTAATTTTATATTGACAAAAGTTAAGCCAAGAAAGGCATAGTCATTTAAAAATACTGAATCATGCTCAATAGCAACAAAAATAATCTGTATTCACACATACAACAAACGTAAAATTGAATGAAGGAGGCCAGGCACAAAATCTAATACTGAATGATTCAATTTATATAAATTTCACAAGTAAGCAAACATAAACCACGATGCTTAACTATACACAACTTTATAATCAAAGTATAAAGAAAGCTAAGGTCATGACTTCTATAACAGTCAACTTTGTGGCTATCTTTGGAGCTGGACATAGAAGGGTTTGTGACTCAGAAGATGTTCAGAGTTCTGGCAATATTTTATTTTTGATTTGAGTGCTGGTTACATGAGTGTTCACTTTATAATAATTAAGGAGAAAACACTGGTTCAATAAGTGCATTTGCTAAATATAAGCCGCATCAAAACATGGACTGTTTCTTCAGTGCTTTGTCTCTAGCATCTAGCACATAGTGAGTGTTCAATAAATATTTTGAGAGAATGAATGAATGAACTAAGCACACATTCTGTGTTCAACTTTCAGCTACTAAGCATTGCTATGGGGTATGCTCAAACTATAGATAATCTTATTGGGAGAAATAGGAATATCTGCAACATGCAGAGAACAACTAGTTAATTCACAAATTAACTTTTGATTTATTTTTCATTTTCCATGGTCATGATCTAGTTGTTACACTTTATTAATCACCATCATAATATCATATTTAGCAAATTCCTCTTCTCTACGTAAGTGATAGCAGGGTTGGCACTCTACTTTTGCAAACAGGGGTTTCTTTTAAAGTATGCTCTTTTCTTATGAAAGAAATTCCACCTCATTTGTGAAAATGCACTTAAAAAACAATTATCAATGGCTCTTCATAAAGCTAGTAAAGGCATAATCTGCTAGCTAAATAATCAACTTATTTATTTGAATTATAAATAGATTATAATTATTATATTCTGCTTAGCTGAATATCCAGATGTTTGCTTTCGTATGAGAAAATATATCAAAAGACAAACAAGTTATTGCCAATAAAATAGTACCTATAAATTACATTATATTTGCTATTTCATTTTCTTCTTTTTTAAAATGTTGCTAAAGCCTTCTCTATTATAGAGTTTTGAAAGTAAATAAACTCAATACTCATCAAACTCAACAATGCTAAATGTTGATGCAGGAAATAGAGTATAGATAAGTATCATTTCAGTTCATAAACATAAAATGTTCATCTAATAACATTTTAATGTCTTTTTAAAATAGCTTTTGCACATATGGGTTTGTTTTCCAAAAGAAGGAATTTGTTAAAAGGAGCTGCTTACATTTATTGTAAATTGTGAGATTGAAAATTTCAAGAGAATAGAAGCAGTTATTCAAAAAAAGTAAATACATTTTAGTACATACTGCCTCCCACAAGAGTAAGGACTAAAAAGAAAGCAAACGTTAAAAACAGCAAATGCATTAGTAGCGCGTGGTTCTAGAACTCAGAGCAATATTGTTTACATTGGATTCCATAGACAGTAGAAACAAATCTTCTTCAAAAGTGAATATGACATAATTAGATATGAAAACATATTTTACCAAAAAATCACCCTCAATTACCCTTATTTTATTAGGTAAGTGAGGTACTGGGCAAAACCTTTATTTATTATTTCTCTAACCCTTATATTTACTTTGCACTTTTGCTCTAATCTTAAAGTAGGGTTCTTTCTACATCCTGTTCATGGTCAACAAGATGGGTAAACAAAGAATGAGTTGCTGAGATTGGATATGAGAGTAGATAAGTACAAGGTCAGCATTAGAAGAAACAGAAGAGACAGGCACAGTGGCTCATTCCTGTAATCCCAGCACTTTGGGAGGCCAAAGTGAGTGAATTGCTTGAAGCCAGGCAAGACCAACCTGGGCAACAAAGTGAGACCCCCGTCTCTACAAACCAAAACAAAATTACCTGGGTGTGGTGGTGTGTGCCTGTAGTCCCAGCTACTTGGGAGACTGAAGCAGGAATACTGTTGATCACCCAGGAATTCAAGGCTGCAGTGAGCTATGATCATGCACGCCACTGCAATGAGACCCTTATCTCTTAAATAGAAAAAAAGAGGAAACAGAAGAACAGGTACAGCCCTTGTCCAAGTTAGAGCTAGTAAACAATCTAATACTCATGGTATTTCTAGCATATGCTTAAGTGTTGAATGAACAAAGAAACAGTTGTGGTAGAAGTCTAAAAGATTGGATATCTCGTGGGTTGTTTACATGTTCGAGGCCAGCAGAGCGATCACAGCTGAAACTGTGAAACCTGATTACAATCCCCTTTGCATAATGATATTAAGCGAAATGACATTCTATTAAGCTGCAAGAATAAACACTGTATTTTTCTTTCTTTCTGACTTCCTTGTCAATGAAAATCACATTTTTCTTATATCAGGTTTATCGAGGCAAGATTTACATGGAATAAAATTCAATCGGTATACAGTTCTGTGAACTGTGAAAAATGGGTAAAGTTAAATGACCATCACTACAATCAAGATATAGGATATTTCTATGACTTCAAAAGATTTTCTTTTGCATGTTTGTAGTCAGTTCCACCCACTATCCCAAGCTCTTAGCAAACACTGATCTGTTCTCCATCCGTACAGTTTTGCTTTCTTCAGAACATTGTAAAAACGAATTACAACATGTAGCCTTTATAATCTGGCTTATTTCACTCAGTGTAATGCTTTTGAGATTGACCCATAGTTTTCTTATTACAGTAGGTTCTTCCTTTTTATTGCCGAGTAGCATTCCATTTTATAAACATGCCACATGTTGCTCAGCCAGTCACCAATTAGTGTATATTTGGGGTTATTTCTACTTTTTTGGTGATTATGAATTAAGGTGCTATATATATTCATGTATAGGTTTTTTTCCTGAGGACATGTCTTCATATCTATTTATGAAACGTATGTTTAACTTTATCGGAAACTGCTAAACTGTTTTCCAAAGCAGCTGTATTATTTTGCTCTACATACTCACCAAGACATCCCGCATTCTGATAGGTGTGAGTTTGTGGGGTTTTATTTGGATTTCCTTTATCACTAATGATGTTTATCATCTTTTCATGTGCTTATTTACCATTTGTAAATCTGCAGTGGTGAAATATCAAGGAAAATATTCTTTAAGCTGAAAAGGGCAAGATGTATTTGGTGGATGTTGGAATTCTCCCTCTTCCCTGGGAACTACTCTCCCCCGAAGGATGGCTCCTGGCAGCCATGTTTATATTCCGAGACCTCACCACTTTCTTACCACAGATAACTGGACCTGATTCAGGAGAAATCAATCCAATGACTGTGCTGGATAAATCAGAAGTTAGAAGCAGCTGCATCATTTAGCTATAGATATTAATTTGGAATGGTGCTGAACACATTGTTTTTGGTCTGTTATTAGGGTCCATGTATAAATGGAGCCAGTCTGAAAAGAGAGAGAGAGAGAGAAACTAAAAACAGATGCACAGAGAGAATCATATCTGATACAATGTGGTCCCAGAAAGAGAGATGGTTTCTGGTAGCTTTCCAGTTTGGGAAAGTCATAAAGTCTAAGTTCACTTTCTATTCTTAATTCTCTGTGAGATCATCCTATATCCTTTCCATACATTTTCCCTTTTGATTAAACTCACTTCAATTAGTTTGGTTGTGTTTTTGTTCCTTGTTACCAAATGATCCTTGACTAAAATAACAAAAAAAGATGACTTTGAATAACTGAAAAGCAAAATAGAGAACCATTAAAATTAACAGAGATTTCAGCTTTTATATGTGCTGGGTTGTTTAATCAGACAAAAATGAGTCAAAGTATTGAAGCCTGCCAGGCCAGTAGCTTCTTTCTGAGCCTTTCCCTGTGAAATTATATTGCAGTACTTTGTAATTCATGGGCTTGCTACACTAAACCACAGCTGGTTTGACCTGATACTGACATCTGAAACAAAGGCAGCAATCTAAAAACTGGACAGCAATCTACGAGGGAGGCTGGATCATAATATGAACTAATAAAGATTCTCTAAAATATTTGATTGGCTGAACCAGTAAGATTCTCCATTGTTTGTAATGAGTCTAAACATGGGAGTAGAGGGAAAGCAGGAGCCTCAGGTGCAGTGGAAGCAGAGGCAGAGAAGAGCTGAGTCACTATTACATTGAAGCACTGTTATAGAGAGCAGCAGACATTCGCTTGTGAGATGTTCACTGGACTTCAGTCACTAATGCCACTGCAGCAACTAGAGTTTCTTTTCTCCCTTACTTGCTCACAGGCCTTTATAAAATACCACCAGTTATTAAAGTAACCTACATCTGTCTTTATTATTTTAGTTTGGCTATCTCCTTGCAACCATAAAGAGCTGTAAGGGCCAAGGGAATGCATCCCCTTCACCCTCTGAAGGTTTGCTGAAAAATCGACTCACAAAAGATTCATAGGAGAAATGGCATACAAAATTACTAACATACACGTGGAAAAGAACCAGAGTTTTTTACCCTAACCCCTCAATGGGGTGCAGAAGCTTATATACTTACATCTTGAGGTTACAGAAAGAATAGAGGCCCAGAGCATGGCCCAAAACAGGTTAGATGGTAAAACAGGTTATAGCATCAAGACAGGTTATGAGAAGGAAAGAAGAGGAGGCCAGGCTAGCAAAGGTGGTCTTGTTATGTAGATGAAACTTCACAGGTAGCAGCCCTCAGAGAGAATAGATGGTGTTTCTTTCAGGCCTTTAAAAGTATCAGACTCTCAGTTAATCTTTCCTAGATCTGGACAAGGGAAGGCCTCAGAGAAACCCTGGCTGCCTCAATACAGATTCTATACACACACAAATCTCCTCAACAAAAGACAGCTTTGCAGCCCTGCGGGGTTGTTTTTTTTTTTTTTTTGGTGCTCTCTGAACAGCCATCTCAAAATATGTCAAAGAAGTATATTTTGGAGTAAAATATTTTGATTTCCCTCAAGCTTAACTAACACTTTGTGAAATCAAGAAAATTAAATCCTATAGAGATAAATATGAAGTCCTGCCCTTAGGTTTAAATGATGAAATGTACATATTATTTTACCAGTATATGTGGAAAAAATTGAATATTAGAATTACTCTAAGCTCATTTACACTAGCAGTGGGAAGTGGCATGCAAAAGAAATAAAAAGCTGGCCGGGCGCGGTGGCTCACGCCTGTAATCCCAGCACTTTGGGAGGCCGAGGTGGGCAGATTACTTGAGGTCAGGAGTTCAAGACCAGCCTGGCCAACATGGTGAAACCCCATCTCTACTAAAAATGCAAAAATTAACCAGGCGTGGTGGAGGGCACCTGTAATCCCAGCTACTAGGGAGGCTGAGGCAGGAGAATCACTTGAACTTGGGAGGGGGAGGTTGCAGTGAGCCGAGATCAGGCCATTGCACTCCAGCCTGAGCGACAGAGCAAGACTGTCTCAAAAAAAAAAAAAAAAAAAAAAAGAGAGAGAGAAAGAAAGAAAAAGCTATTAAGCTATTATTCTGTAAGGCTGCATCGATAGAAAGGTAGTGTCCAAACCCAGGGAGGGGATGAGCCTCCTTTAACTGGTCAGAATGCGTCAAAAACATTGTTTGTAGTTCTGAGTTATATATTTTTAACAAAACCCTTGGCTTAATAGAGCTGTATTTATTGAAGGAAAAACAGAACCAAGAATGACAAAGAAATCATATCCTCGAGAAAGAACTGTGGAACGAAGAGAGATTAGCCTGAGAAACAGAAGTCTAGGAGAGTATATGGACTAGTGTCTTTATATATATGAGTGCTGTAAATGCAAATGGGGGATAAAACATTTTGCATACATCCAGAGAAAAGAAGTCAGTTATGGATCCAAATTATGTATGGATTTCACATCAGTAGAATGAATACTTAATAACAAGAACTGTTCAAAAATGGAACTGTGATAACTTGTGACATAAGAACAAGCCGAAGCCACAAATCCCAAGAGGGGCTGGATAAAAATCAATCTAGGATATTTGTAACTGAAATTTTCTTCTAGCCTTGAATTTCTGATTTAAGTAAATTTTACTCTTGGAAGCATTTTTCTCTCGTCCTAGATACTTATCTCCTTGAGGGCAATAACTTGGCCTTTATTGTGTTTTTAAAAGTATCTAAATTCTGAATGTAATTCTTGCAAAACTATTCATTGTTTTAAAATGACCTTTCATATGTATGCCCTCTCTTTCCTCTCTACTCTGCCAAACAAATATATAAAATGCCAATGAACAGCAAATAGTGATATCCGTTCTTTTCAAAAAATGGATTACTTCTGTCCTACATTCCCTGAGGACTTCTTATCATTCTGGCTTCTTCTCCAAAGAAATTCACCGAGAGCCTTTTTCCCAATCAACGGAATGTTGTTTTCATGATATATCATCAGACATTCCTCTGGCAGGAGCAGGAGGTCGGGGACTGCCCTTTTCAAAAACTTTAATGGAAAATAATACAACGATCAAACTTATGTTAAACAGGCTCAGATGCAAAGCTGGGTCCCTGCCTATGGGTGAAAAATACGTTTCTCTCTAATACCTCTGTATGTAGAGGTGAAGGAGAGGGTAGGAAACCAAATCCTGAAATTAACACAGGACTGGGAATCAAGAGACTCTGAATTTAATCTCAGCAAAGACTTTAACCTAAAAGTGTAATCTCAGGCAAATCAGCTCTCTGTGCATCTTTCTTCATTTCTCACCTAATGGCCCTCTGATGCCTGATCTCACACACTGGTAGATTCCTCACTGCCATGAGCTCTTAAATATAAAAAGAGAATGTTTCCCCATAAAAAGAGAGAAACCCTGGTGCCACTACTAGGCACCCACCCACTCTTTTTTTTTTTTTAATCAGTATTCTGTTTCTCTCTTCTTGTTCGCCATAAGACACCATGCTGTATTATATTCCACTATACACAAACTGGGCAAATAATGAAACTCAATTAAAAGCTAAAGGAACACTGGCAACCAAACTATGTAATCATGGAGGTCTAAAGACTTGCTCTAACCATGTGCTCTTCAGCAATAAAATATATTCATCAATAAGAATAATCATTATTAAATTCTTTGGCTCACTTTCCTGGAGTCCCAGGGATTCTCACTGGCTCATTATAAGACCTTCTTAATTTCATTCAGATCTTGGGTCCTGGATCAATCAGCTATTAACTGTGTAAGCTTTGACAAGTTGTTTTGTTTCTCTGGCACTCAGTTTCCTTCTCTGTAAGATGAGGGGATGAGCCTCCTTTAACTGGTCAGAATGCGTCAGAAACATTGTTGGTAGTTCTGAGTTATATATTTTAACGAAACTCTTGGCTTAATAGAGCTGTATTTATTGAAGGATAAACAGAACCGAGAATGATAAAGAAATCATATCACTCGAGAAAGAACTGTGGAACTGAGAGAGATTAACCTGAAAAAGAGAAGTTTAGGAGAGTGTATGGACTGGTGTCTTTATATATATGAGCGCTTGTATATAAAGACTGGTATCTATATATATATGAGTGCATATACATATATACACACATATGTATATGCACTCATATATATGCACACATATACGCGCATATTACATATGCACACATATACGCGCATATTACATATGCACACATATACGCGCATATTATATATGCACACATATACGCGCATATTATATATGCACACATATGCGCATATTATATATGCACATATATGTGTATATATACACACATATGCACTCATATGTACATATGTGCATATATATATATATATATATATATATATATATATAACTTTCACAGGTATGGAAAGTACCTAGCATAGACCTTGGCACTTGATAGGCCCTTCTCAAGTGCTACTTCCATTTCTCTGTCTTATTTTCAGGTCCTTATATCTTCTATTTCTCTTGACTCTTCTAGGGCCTTGTCTTCCATCTCAAGTTCCTCTTAAATACATTTTAAGCCTTACCACGAGCCTCCTCTAGACCACCTTCACCTGCAGTCCTAGACTATCCAGGACTTTAATACATAATCACATTTTTCAAAACAGTCCTGTGGATTTCTATTTCCCTCTTAAAATCCCTGGGAGTATTTTAACATTTGAAACAAACATTCCAGAACTCCTCCACAAAGATCAAATGTTAGTTTCTTGGGGAAGAGGAGCATGTTCTCCCAAGGGATAATGCTACCTATCCTTGCTTACAAAGCAGCTGGGATGATTTTATTTTTATAAAGAAGTAAATAAAAGTGACACTGTGAATAGCTTCCAGTGGTAGAGAAGTTTTATTATTGAAATTGAAGAATCTGCTCTTCAATCAGCTGGGAAACTTTATTTTTCCAACAATCAGTATGAAACCTCACAGCAATTAAAGTGATCTTTCTACATCAATGTCCCTTCCATTGTGCTTCTGAATATGGTGGTATTCACTGTCAGCAGCTAGTGATGACTGAAGCAGATGAAACCCTTCCTCAGCTTTGCAGGAACTTAATGGCATGTTCCTCATTACACAGAGAGAATTCTGATTTTGATAAGATAAACCAAGAGTGAAAATGTATTTAACCAAGAAGAAAACAGTAGTTATTGCTTTGTCCTTTTTGTTTTCCTGGGTATGTTGTGACAGCACTACAGCAAAGGGACAGTGAATGTTTGGTTCCTATTCCGATGGCATATTCAAATATAAATAATTCCAATGTCAATGATAAACGTCTTTATTGCTAAAGAGATCTGTCATAGAAAGTGCCAGGATCTCTTCGCACACTTTAAATATTAGGGCTGTATGTGGAGATGCTCTTACTCACTTAGTGACAGCAGGGTGTGCAGTTTGAGCTCTATTTTCTTTTTTATTTATGTATGTATTTATTTTTAGACAGGATCTGGCTGTGTTGCCCAGGCTGGAGTGCAGTGGTGTGACCTCAGTTCACTGCAACCTCTGCCTTCCAGTTTCAAGCGATTCTCGTGCCTCAGCCGCCCAAATAGCTGGGATTACAGGTGCTTGCCACCACGCCCAGCTAATTTTTGTGTTTTTAGTAGAGATGGGTTTTCGCCATGTTGGCCAGGCTTGTCTCAAACTCCTGGCCTCAAGTGATCCACCCGCCTCGGCCTCTCAAAGTGCTGGGATTACGGGTGTGAGCCACCATGCCGGCCTGAGCTCTATATTTACTTGTGGCATTGGGTTGTTTTTTAGACATACACCTTCTCTATTCCCAGTTTCCTTACTGTCAGAGCCCAGAATCTGGGGTGAAGGCAATGGCAGAGAACAAAGTGACAACAACCGAAATGGAAAGTGACTTTGATTCTATCAATTCATTCATTCTTTCCCTCGTTCATAAAACCTACATTAAGCACTTACAATATGCCATGCATTTGTAGGGGCAAAAGGCATTTTCCCTCCCCACTGAGGTTTGACGTTTGAGTCTGAGAAATAAGCTGACAGTAGATTGACAGGAGAAAAGGCATACAAATTCATTAACATGTACATGGACATGAGAGTTCTGAAAATATGAGACTCAAAGAAGAGCCAGATGAGTGAGGTTTTTATACTATATAGAAAGGAATATAGGCTTGAAGTATAGCGACAGGTTATGGGAGGGAGAAAGGAGGAAAGGCGTGGTGAGCAAAGGCTGTCTGTGATATTACCCACATGAAACTTCGCAGGAAACAGCCCTTAGAAAGAATAGATGGTAGCCTGTAATAAAAGTTTCTCTGTCAGAATTTTAAAAGTGTCAGACTTTTAATCTCCTTTTCCTGTGAGTAAATGTTTCCTAGATCTGGAAAAGGCAAATGTATTAGGATGTTCTTGCTTTGCTATAAAGAAATACCTGAGACTGGGTAATTTATAAAGAAAAGAGGTTTAATTGGCTTATGGTTCCTCAGGCTGTACAGGAAGCATGGTGCTGACATCTGCTCAGCTTCTGGGGAGGCTGCAGTGGGCTTTTACTCATGGCTGAAGGCAAAGGGGGAGCTTGCATATCACATGGGAGGAGCAGGAGCGAGAGCGAGTGAATGAGGGAGGTGCCACACACTTTAAACAACCAGATCTCTCAAGAACTCACTACCATGAGGACAGCACCAAGTCATGAGGGATCCGCCCCCAGGACCCCAACACCTCCCACCAGTCCCCACCTCCAAGATTAGGCATTACATTTCAACATGAGATTTGGGGTGGAGGACAAGTATCCAATCTATATCAGCAAATCAGGGAACCTCAGAGAGCCTGTTTGCATCCACTTTGATAATGTAGACATTTTTCTACAGATGCAAATCTCCTCCACAAAGGACAGCTTTTCAAAGCTATTTCCTGTCTGCAGCCCCTCTGAACGGCCATCTTGAAATATGCCAAAGAAGTATATTTTGGGGTGGCATACATTGGTCTCCTTCACGTTGTACTAGGTATTAAGACACAAAGATAACCTGATGCCCCAAGAGATCGCTTCTTAAGGAGGATATAGACATGTAATCAGTTAATGACACAGTCTGTTAGTCTATACACAACTAGCAATATATCTAAATATATAGAAAGTACAATGAATGTTCAGAAGGAGCACACTTACCTTGGCCTGATAAGAGTCAGGTGGGGCTTGAAAGACTTTAGAGAATTGTCAGGTGGATAGCGGGGATGGGGTGGGGGTGTAGATCATTTTAGCAGTGATGAAACAAAATGTGTAGGACCAGGGAGGCTCAAGAGAAGGTGTGTTTATAACTCTGCATTTAGTTTGCTATTCTCATAGCATTGTATAGTTTATGTTCTCACTGGATAAGCCAAATTACAAATATGTATGTACTGTCAGCCATGCAGAGTGACTGTGGCATGGTTCTTAGCTTTGTAAAATTAGGTTCAGTCCGCATGAAATCCAGCTGTGGATAAAGAGGAATTTTAATGAATTGCAGAACTAAGAGAACTCAGGCCACTGAAGCTTACTTTCCATAGGTGCACTGGCATTGCCATATCTGTCAAAATGCTATCAGGTTGATAAAACTGTTCAAGATTTGTATTCAGGAATGGTCAGAAGATTTCCCTAGTTTGATGAAAAATACAAAGATGAGTTGCATATAAATAACACTTAAGTTCTCTTTCAGTCCTGAGAATCTATACAATATGAAATGGAATTTCATATATTTAAACCAAAATAAAAAATCATGGTCTAGCGATAAGAAAAAAAATTATATTCATGCCTGTAATCCCAGCACTTTGGGAGGCCGAGACGGGCAGATCACGAGGTCAGGAGATTAAGACCATCTTGGCTAACACGGTGAAACCCCGTCTCTACTAAAAATATAGAAAAAAATTAGCCAGGCGTAGTGGCGGGCACCTGTAGTCCCAGCTACTCGGGAGGCTGAGGCAGGAGAATGGTGTGAACCCTGGGAGGCGGGGCTTGCAGTGAGCCGAGATCATGCCACTGCACTCCAGCCTGGGTGACTGAGCGAGACTCCGTCTCAAAAAAAAAAAAAAGGAAGAAAAATTATATTGCAAAACTTATGCCATAATTGAGACTGAAACCGGTATTTCCCCTTCTCCAATGAAATAAGGCTGTGGAAGTAAAGATGATGACTACTGTATCGCTGTTAGGCAAGTCAGGTATTTTGAAATGTTTTTCTTCTGGTGAGATATATGTGACTGATTTATTATCTCTAACATTTGTTGCCAATGACAAAAATTTATAGGAAAATACAAATTAAGTTTAGTATATAGTAGACTATTTATTTGTGTGCTTTCTTTTTATTTAACCTTCACAATAGGCTTAGGAAATTGGTGCTATTATTTGCTTGCTGTTATTAGTGTTGTATGTGTGTATATGTATGCATTTAATTTTAGGAAATGGAAGCAGAAAGAGGTTGGGTCACTTACCTAGTAATTGAAGTGGTGGGGAAGTGGGGAGATGGCTTCTGTATTTGTCCATTTTCACGTTGCTGATAAAGACATACCCGAGACTGGGCAATTTACAAAAGAAAGAGGTTTAATTGGACTTACAGTTCCACGTAGCTGGGGAAGCCTCATAATCATGGTGGAAGGCAAGGAGGGGCAAGTCCCATCTTACATGGATGGCAGCAGCAAATTGAGAATGAGGAAGATGCAGAAGCAGAAACCCCTGATAAAACCATCAGATCTTGTGAGACTTATTCACTACCACAAAAACAGTATGGGGTAAACTGCCCTTTTGATTCTATTATCTCCCACTGGGTCACTCCCACAACACGTGGAAATTATGGGAGTATAATTTAAGATGAGATTTGGGTGGGTACACAGAGCCAAACCATATCATTCCACCCCTGGCCCCTGCCAAATCTCATGTCCTCACATTTCAAAACCAATCATGCCTTCCAAACAGTTCCTCAAAATCTTAACTCATTTCAGCATTAACTCAAAAGTCCACAGTGCAACGTGCTATCTGAGACAAGGCAAGTCCATTCCGCCTATGAGCCCATAAAATCAAAAGCAAGCTAGTTATTTCCTAGATACAATGGGGATACAGACATTGGGTAAATGCAATCATTCCAAATGGGAGAAATTGGCCAAAACAAAGGGGCTACAGGGCCCATGTGAGTCCAAAATCCGGTGGGGCAGTCAAATCTTAAAGCTTCAAAATGATCTCCTTTGACTCCATGTCTCATATCCAGGTCACACTGAGGCTGTACTGTGTGGCTTTGCAGGGGACAGCCTCCCTCCTGGCTGCTTTCATGGGCTGGCATTGGGTGTATTCAGCTTTTCCAGGTACATGGTACAATCTGTCAGTGGATCTAACTTTCTGGGATGTGGGAGGCAGTGGCCCTCTTCTCACAATTCCACTAGGCGGTGCTCCAGTAGGGACTCTGCGTGGGGGCTCCAACCCCACATTTCCCTTCCGCACTACCCTGGCAGAAGTTCTCCATGAGGGCCCCACCCCTGCAGCAAACTTTTGCCTTGGCATCCAGGTATTTCCATACATATTATGAAATCTAGGTGGAGGTTCCCAAACCTCAATTCTTGACTTCTGCGCACCCGCAGACACAACACCACGTGGAAGCTGCCAAGGCTTGGGGCTTCCACCCTCTGAAGCAACAGCCCAAGCAGTACCTTGGCCCCTTTTAATCATGGCTGGAGTTGCTGGGACCCTGGGCACCAAGTCCCTAGACTACACAGAGCACAGGGACCCTGGGCCTGGCCCAAGAAACCATTTTGTCCTAGGCCTCCAGGCCTGTGATGTGAGGGGCTGCCATGAAGACCTCTGACATGCCCTGGACACATTTTCCCCATTGTCTTGGGGATTAACATGTGGCTCCCCGTTACTTATGCAAATTTCTGCAGCCAGCTTAAATTTCTCCTCAGAAAATGGGATCTTCTTTTCTATCACATTGTCAGGCTACAAGTTTTCCAAAGTTTTATGCTTTGCTTCCCTTATTAAACTGAATGCCTTTAACAGTACCCAAGTCACATCTTGAATGTTTTGCTGCTTAGAAATTTCTTCCACCAGACACCCTAAATCATCTTTCTTAAGTTCAAAGTTCCACAAATCTCTAGGGCAGGGGTAAAATGCTGCCAGTCTCTTTGCTGAAACATAATAAGAATCACCTTTGCTGCAGTTCCCAACAAGTTCCTCATCTCCATGTGAAATCACCTCAGCCTGGACCTTACTGTTCATGTCTCTATCAGAATTTTTCTCAAAGTCATTCAACAAGTCTCTAGGGAGTCCCAAACTTTCCTACATTTTCCTGTCTTCTTCTGACCCCTCCAAACTGTTTCAGCCTCTGCCTGTTACCCAGTTCTAAATTTGCTTCCACATTTTTGGGTATCTTTTCAGCAATGTCTCACTCTACTGATACCAACTTACTGTATTAGTCTGTTTTCATGCAGCTGATAAAGACATACCTGAGACTGGGCAATTTACAGAAAAAAAAAAAAACCATAGAGGTTTAATTGGTCTTACAGTTCCACGTGGCTGGGGAAGCCTCACAATCATGGTGGAAGGCGAGGAGCAAGTGCTGTCTTACACGGATGGCAGCAGGCAAAGAGAGAATGAGGAAGACGCAAAAGTGGAAACCCCTAATAAAACCATCAGACCTCGTGAGACTTATTTACTACCATGAGAACAGTATGGGGGAAATTGCCCTCATGATTCAGTTGTCTCCCACTGGGTCCCTCTCACAACATGTGAGAATTATGGGAGTACAATTCAAGATGAGATTTGGGTGGGGACACAGAGCCAAACCATATCAGCTTCCCTCCACTCTCATAGGTTCTTTAGCTGGGATCCAAATTAAATTGACATAAGACAGATTAATAGGAGAAAAAACATATTTAATTATGTACATATGTACAGGAGTTTTATAAAAATAGGAGACCTAACGAAGGGTCAGACAATTGAAGCTTATATAGCACCCTATGCTAAGGAGAGGAATAGGGGATTGGGGATTATGGTGGCAGGGGTGAAGAGAAGTTATGGGAGCGTGAAAGGAGAAAATGTATGCTGGATAAAGTTTGCCTTGTTATGCAGATAAAAAATCTTTCAGGTTAAAAAAAAATTGCCATGGAAGCAGCCCTCTTTCTGATACAGACACATTTACAAATGCAGATTTCTTTCATAAATATAAATTTCTTTTACAAAAGGGCAGTTTTTCAGAGCTACTCTTGTGTATGCAGTTTCTCAAAATAAACAGCTAGAAATATACAAAATATATTTTGGGTGGCATACTTTAGTCTCCTGTTGTCTTTTTTTTTTTTTTTTTTTTTCTGAGACAGGTCTCACTGTCACCCAAGCTGGAGTGCAGTGACATGATCGCAGTTCACTGCAGCCTTGACCTCCCAGGCTCAGGTGATTCTCTCACTTTAGCCCCTAAGCAGCTGGGACTACAGGAGTGTGCCACCACATCTGGCTATTTTTTTTTTTGTATTTTTAGTAGAGATGGGGTTTCACCATGTTGTCCAGGATCGTCTTGAACTCCTGGGTTCAGCAGATACACCCACCTTGGCCTCCCAAAATGCTGGGATTACAGGCATGAGCCACCATGCCAGACCCTACTGTCATCTTTTTAAGTGGTGTGTCCCGAGTCCCAACACTGACGTATCATGCTATTAAGCTCTAATAAGACCAAAAATTGGCCAGGATCAGGGTGTAGACAATAGCGTGGCACTATAGAAGCTAACATTTTCAACTCTTCTTCCACTGCATTTTTATGTTAATGCTCCGATTGAGTCAAATTGGTACAAAAACCTGCCTAGTGTAGTCTTTATTCCCTTTATTGACCTGATCTCTTATGCTTCTCATCCGAAATGAGTTTATTTAAGTTACACATGTTCTTTGAATGTGCCCAGCCTCTTCCCAGACGCATTAGGTCAATTCAATAATGCCTTTAACCTTTGAAATTCTGGGAGCATTTATTGTCTGTACTGCTAAATTGGCACTCATTATATGAACAGATATTTATCAGATTATTTGTACAGTTTTAAAACATTTTTATTGTTATATATATATTATCTCTCTATATATAATTTGTGTTATATCTGTGTTCCTTATAAGATGCTCTGTTCTCTATGTCTAGTCCAACTATTTACAGGAGTAAATGTTCAGTATGTTTGCTCATGACTATGGCAATCAAAGAATATTTAATTGAGCCACAGGAACATCCAACTTATGGCCTTAACTTTTTTAGCACCAGGAACTAACTCATCTGAGAACACAATTTTTTTTATTCTAGTATTTATTTCTTTGTATACAGAATTCTAGAAAATGATATGCCATACACAATTAATTTGTGAATTATAATTAAGCACAAGAAAACAGCTTGAGATATCAAAAATGCATCAAATTATTACCTTAAGAGAATTTACTGGCTCTTTCCAATTTCTCCGTGTATTTTTTTTTTATCCATTTTGACAATATCACAAAGGGGCTGAGGAACAAACGTGGCACATGCTGTGTGTCTGTATTGTCTGTATTCAGACTGTGTATAGATAGTATATGAATCAGACTGCAACATTGCTCGCATATTCATTTAGACTGTTGACATGATTGATGCTGATGACCATAGTAAACTCTATTGGGAAAACTGCCAGACCGAAATAATCATCAGGATTTGGGCCATTTAGAGGTCATGAATGTTTATATTTTTCAGTAGTTTTAGAGAATTTAGCTCTACTTTTAGAGCTACCATTCTAATTGTTTCCAGCTTGAGACTTCTCTAGATTGCAAAACTTCATGTAAATACCCATAGAATCATATTTGTAAAGGGTTATATGCAAATATGTAGGAGTTGCTTTTCCTGAAAGCTTTTATCATAAGTGACTGTTGATCATCAATTAATTAAATCTAGGTCTATAGGAAAAGTTTCTCATATATTTTATTTGACCAAAACTATTTTATTCTACTACTTCTCTTGTTTTATGTTAAATTGTTCTTAAAGAAAAATCCAGGTGGGAACTTGACTTGCTGATAGCCAGTCGATACATTATTCTTCTCTCCTCAAAACTATCTTTACACAACAGGAGACAAAATAAAAAGAATGCCAAGTATGAGATTAGTTTCTCCAAGTTCTATGATTCAATAAAGTTCTTACCCTTAAGTAGAGACAACAGTAATTCTTCTTATAAAATAGAAGATTGCAACTTCTACTTCCACAGATAGCCCAGTCAGCTACAGAGTGACAAGGCTGATCAGACTTTATGCTGGATGTAAGTTTAGGCTGTTTTGATCAGGACATCTAGGCCCTAAACTTATGAATGTCCCATACTGCTACTTGTTTGCTCCATCTCAGGTCCAGACCTCCACCCCATATGCAAATATCTCCTGCCTCAAACTTCCTGTTATTGAAATATTTGATGTAGTTGAAGCTTCAATACCCCCCTAGTCATTTTGAGCCTCACCTTGCTCCCCCTTCTCCTTTTCCCAGCTATCTGTCCAGCAATTTCTGCTTATATACTTTGCTCAGCTTGGTCTTTGAGTGTCTTCCTATTGCAATAGTCCCTCTGCCTCTATTGCAATAGTCCCCCTTAATGAAGTGTTTTCTTACTAACTTCCAGATCTCCATGTCTTTTTTTAAGGCAGGGGGTTGGGGGTGCATAACTTAGACAGCAGACACTATCATATTCTAGAATTTCCCCACAAGTAATTACATGAACCAGGCTTCAATTTTCTCATGTCTAAATAGTGATTTCTTCCTCTTTCCACCAGAAAAACATACTCATGTTTCTCAATTTATGATGGGAGTTGCATCCCAAAAATCCTGTTGTGAATCGAGGAGCTTACTGAATGCGTATCACTTCTGTACCACTGTAAAGTCAAAAAATCAAAAGTTGGCCATGTAATTCAGGGACGGTCTGTATTCAGGGTGACACACGAGAAGACACATTTTGCTATGAGTTATTTTGAGTATGGTGCTGTGTGAAATAATTACAAGTTGTTATTGTTATTCCCATTAATATTGTAGAGGATGAAAGGTGTGATCCCTGTCTTCACCCACCATAAGTAGCACAGCTGACACTCCTATAATAAAAGGCAGGTTAACAAAAGAAAAGCATAAAATTGATTTAATTAAAGTTTTATGTGACACGAGAGACTTCAGAAATGAAAACCACAAAACTCAGGGAAAACTATTTTTATGCTAAGGTTTCTGATTTGATGATTTAATGAAGTACAGATAGCCATGTAGAAATGTGACTGGACAAGAAGGTATGCTGTAAGGGTAATAGACTGAGGGGGAGGCAGATTCAGCAAGACCTGTCTGTTCACATTCTTCTTGGATTCTCTATGTAGCGTTTACTCCTCCGAGATATGTGACAGGACCTCTCTAGAATGAAAGTCTTCAAGAAAAAAAGAATAGACTCACTTTTCTAGGCTTTCTGGCTTGCTTTCAGGGACAGGGTGTTGCAGTTTCCATGCTCTGCCTTGGGAAGGAGGAATTCGGGTTACCATGACTTGCTTCAGGGGGCAAAATAAATAAATAAATAAATAAAATAAAATAAAAGGAAGAAATGGAATGGCAGGAGAAGGTCGGAGAAATATTTTGTTTCTGAGGCCTTCCAATCTCCTTTAGTTCAAAGCACTCAGCATGCCAAAGCATGACACTTTGAGGTATTGTTTTCTGGACCCCAACAATATCAAAGATGTCTTTTAATCCAGTGGTTTTCCAAGTGTGGTCCTTGAAAGGCTTTGGTCCAGTAGTAGCAGTATGACTTGAGAACTTGTTAGAAGTGCAAATTCTTGGTTCCTACTTCAGACCCATCAAATCAGAAACTCTCAGTCTTAGGCCCAGCAATTTGTGTTTTAATAATCCCTCCAGGTAGTTCTGATGTATGTTCAAGTTTGAGAACTTAATAACTATTTAAAAGATACTAGTTGGAAAAAAATGCTTTTTTTTGCCAAGAACTTGGAAAAAATTTGTGTGCAACACCAGTTGTGGTTACCCATACCTAAAAATAATGCCTAAATGCCTTAAAGTCATTGAAAATAATGCGGTTATAAACATTCTTTCTGGTAGATGATATGGATGTTTGACTCATTTCTTATTCTTATTTCTTTGATTCTTGAGGAGATATGAATGAACATAAGAGGCACATTTTCTGAAGCAGAGCCCTAGAATTCCTCTCACATACTACTCTCATCATGATAAAAAAGAAATCACTGTTGATGGATGACTCCTGTACTCTGTGAGACATCAAGCCCTATTAGTCACTCATTTACGCAATTTAAATGCTAGATTTTGTTTTCAGTGCTGCAGGCCCATTACCAAAGAGGGCCCAGCTGTTATTTTTTGCTTTGGGGACATTCTCTGCTAATTCAATGGATTTTGCTTCAATTCACAAAATGGAAAGCATTAGGTTTGTAACAATAATTATATGTCTCTCCAGGGCTCTTGTAGTATCAAGCCAGAGAGAAGAATAGTAGTAATTGGTTAGATTCATCAGAAGGGCAAATTTATTCTCACAACATCTTTTTGCAGTGGGCAAAGGTCCACTGAACAGTTGGACCAATAGGCACAATGTTAGAATTATATGAATACCCAACATTTGGGTAGCACTGTTAAAAATACATTCAATAACTATCTTTTCCGTATTTATGTTCATAAAAACTCAGATTAGGTAAGACAAGTGACCCACTAGTTTGAGCAGATATCTTATTCTTTTGACTCAATATTTTTCTTTTAAAGTGGAGGCAGTGGGAAGACTTACACAATTAACAATGGAAACTAAATTCTATAGTTTTTTCTCCCCCTGGAGGAGGAAGGGGCTTCTCTGGTACACTTAACTACTGTGAATTCATCTGTAAGCATTCCGACTTATATTTTTAGCAAATAAGATTTTTCACTTCCCTTTAACTTCTCCAAGTCAAGAGGATGGCAAGGACCCACTCCTGTCATCAAGCTAAGTAACCTGGCATCAGGCTAAAATGGGAAAGAATGTAGGGAAAATACCCACATAATAGGAGTGGATGGAGGATACTTATGGAGAGAAAAATACATAATTCAAAATACTGAAGCGGAGGATAAGAACTCAAGGCTTCTGGCTCATTTCGTTTTCTCTGTGCTACGATTGATCAGTTTTGGAGTATGAAACTGTTTTACTTCAAGGAAGTCATACCTAATATTAAAAGGCAGTGGTCCCCTACTTTTTATGAGTTGTGGTAGGAATTGCTTTTCCTGCAAACTTTAAGATCACCAAGTGATTAAGCACGTATGACCAGGGTTAGGGGTGGGCAACACCTACGGCTGAGAATAAAATTGCTTCCATCATGGGATGTGAATGCTGTTGTTAGCATGTTCTTCTCAGAAGTTGGTAAATTGGAAGAAGGTTTGAAAGCAGTGTAAAGATATAGGAAAAACTATTACATTACTTTTCTTGGGTAGATTTATTAGCAGTTTCAACAAGAAGGCAGAGTCTGTGGTTAAAAGGCAGCAAACTTCTTTAAAGAATTTAAACCTCTCTAATGTTGGCCTCGGAACACAATACCCAAAATTATGGTACTTCGACGTGCTGAGCACATTGAACTGAAGGAGAATGAAAGTTCCTTGGAAGCAAGAAGTTCCCTCTGAACTTCTGCCCTCCTTTCTTCTCCTCCCATTTCTCTCATGAAGCAGGTTCTGGTAACTAAAATTCCTCTTCATGGGAAGCTTTGAAGATGGTGGAGGTGATGTTAGAGGTTCAAATATAGAGATTAAAATATGAAATAATTGCCAATTAGTATTAATAACTGAATATCAAGTTCTAGGAAAATGATATGTTTTATAGCATTATGAAGAAGTCTATTCCCATTTGTTTGATCCTCTAGGTGAGAATGGAGAATTAATATTTGTTGAGAACGAAATAAATCTCCTGTGCATTGAACCTAGTTGTATTCTGAGTGAGAATCCCACCTCATGTTCCTCATTAAAGAAGTGAGAAAGAGGAAAACCAAAATGAGGCATTTAAGAATTATTTTTACATAGTCTTCCTCCTCCTCCTCCTCCTCCTCCTCCTCTTCTCCTTCTCCTTCTCCTTCTCCTTCTCCTTCTCCTTCTCCTTCTCCTTCTCCTTCTCCTTCTCCTTCTCCTTCTCCTTCTCCTTCTCCTTCTCCTTCTTCTTCTTCTTCTTCTTCTTCTTCTTCTTCTTCTTCTTCTTCTTCTTCTCTTTCTTCTTCTTCTTCTTCTCTTTCTTCTTCTTCCTCTCTCTCTTTTTTTTTTTTGAGACAAGATTCACTCTGTGTCCCAGGCTGGAGTGCAGTGGTGTGATCATAGCTCACTATAACCTCTAACTCCTGGGCTTAAGCAATTCTCCTTTCTCAGCCTCCTGAGTAGCTGAGACTACAGGCAGTCACCACCATGCTCAGCTAATTAATTTTTTTTTTTTAAGTAGGGTCTCGCCATGGTGCCCAGATTGACCTCAAACTCCTAGGCTCAAGGGATCCTCCTGTCTCAACCTCCCAAAATGCTGGGATTACAAGAGTGAGTTATCATGCCCAGCCATAGCCTTATTTCTAAAGTTTACCTTATCAGTGTCACATGTCTTGGAGGTTTCAGCTTATTAAGTTTGTCCAGTTGTTTTTTTTTCTTAGCAGAGGTCAAAATGAAGGATGCAGTATGTCAAAGTTTAACAGCTGCTGAAACAAACATATTCCATTGAAACTTGAGCTACTGAGGTAATATGAGGGCTGCTATTTGCAATAGTGTGCTCTATCCGAAATTGAATTTGTGTTTCTGAAATGAAAATTGTGTCCCAGGTTCACTGTACCTAAAGAGGAAAAGGACCACCTGGGGTCAGGATATCAGATTGACTAGTGATAGGAATGAAAGAAAATGTGTTTTAAGTGAAACGGTACATGTACTCTGACTTAAAGAATTTATAAATTTCACAGTTTCAAAATACTCTATCCATTAGAAATGTTGGTTACTTTGAACTGGAAAGTATTTTTATTCAGTGGTCATTTCCTCATGTCATCATATTCACTCTTCATAAGAGCATAGTTTGGCATTGCTTACACAGTTTTTCACTACTTAATTGTGTTTTATATTTGATTTCCAAGTTTATCTTTTTAATTTTTTTC
Organism: Macaca mulatta; assembly: GCF_049350105.2. Taxonomy (NCBI): domain Eukaryota; kingdom Metazoa; phylum Chordata; class Mammalia; order Primates; family Cercopithecidae; genus Macaca; species Macaca mulatta. Next base: position 120,467,784 of record NC_133426.1, on the reverse strand, counting down.
CTTCTACTTTCGTTTGGCTCATTTTCTTGTTCTTTCACTAGTTTTTGAAGTTTAATATTTAGTTAATTGTGTTTAGTCTTTATTTAAACAATAAAGTAGTAATATTAAATATTTCTCTCTTACTTCAACTGACTCTATATGCCATCCCTATTTTTATCATTTTGTAAATAATCATTTATGTTTTATTTTTACTTTGACTTAGTGCTTATTTAAGAAAATGTTTTTGTGTGTTTAGGTCCGAAGATATGTCTTCTTATTGTTGACTTTTAAATTTATTAAATTGTAGTTTAGGAGAATGAGCTAATACAATCTCTAGTAGCTTGGAGTAATTGAAGTAATTTATGATTTTTATTTATTATTATTACCATTATTATTATTAACAACTTTGTGAACAAAAGCATGATACATTTATTTAAATGTTTTATAGTTATTTGTATTCTCTATTTGTAGCATTCAAAGTTTTATATTCAGCTTATTGAGATTATTATACAAATGATGTATATTTTCCTAATTTTTAATCTACTTAGTAAATCAAATATTAAAAGATATTTACTAATATCTTCCACTTGTTTTATCCATTTCTCCTTGCATAACATGATATTTTGCTATTTTGTATTTTGTTGCTATTTTTTCTTGTTAAAATGTTTTCAACTCTTATGCCTGTATCTTCTTTACTACTGTTGTTCCAGAGTTGTTAATGCCTTACAAGCATGCCAATTTGCATGAAAACTATATAGTCACCTTAATTATAATGTAATCATTCCATCCTTCATTTTATTTGATGCATTTGATCTTAAATTGCACTGTCTCTGATATTAATACCACCAGTCTTATTCTTTTATTGTTTGCATTTGCCTAGTATCTCTTTACTTATTTCTTTATTTTGGTCACTTTATTTTTGGAGAATGTCTTACAAAAAGTACCTGTTACACAAACTGACGATCCTTCTTCTTTTGCTATGGCAATTTAGTACATTAGCATCCAAGTTAACAGGCAAGATATTTCTTATACGTTAATTTTATTTTTAGAATTTCTTATATTTTGCAGATTCTTTCCCTTCTTTTTCAGATTCTTTACTTTGGCTGGATTGACAAAAATTCCTTTCAATGCAGTCCCCCACACACCAACTGCTACAATGATGCGGAATTTCAGTGACTCTTACATGTTCACCTTTCAACTCTGAGAGCATCTATGCCTGCTTATTGAATGCCTGTAAACCCTTATTGGTAAGAGAAGTTGACTGATGTCCAAATTGCTGGGTTCTTAACTGTCCATGTAGTTAAAAAGAACAATGTCCCAAATGTACACATTCTTCCTGAAGACTCACAATCTCAGTTGTATCTGAGCTCATCTGCCAGCCCCAACAATCAGGGTTATTTTAGTGGTTAGTTGTTTAAAATGTAGTAAGCAATGAAATGGGAGGAAGAGAGTACCAGAAACATATACTCAGGCTATGATTTTCTTTATTAGTTTTAGTTTGTATTGGATTGTCATGTTCTTAGCCCTCTGGCACTAAAGTTGTACATTTCAGCTTTCTCAGGTCTCGGTATCACAGGAAACAAATAGCAAATTCTTCTCAATTCTAAGTGCTGAAGGAGACAGAATGTGAGTTAAATTTTTATTAGTTTTTGCTATTTCTAAATAAAACAAGAATAATACAGTCACTCCTCTTGAGAATACATTTTTATTGAGAATACCCAAATAATTTTAAGTCCTTATGTTTATATAATTCTTTATGGCAAAGTTTATATGCATTCATTATTCCAAGTGTATTCCCATAGTAACTCTCTGAAAACAGAGATAGTCATTACGTCCACCTTACAGGTAAAGAAACTGAGGCTGAGTGATTTTAAATGACTTGTCCAGTTCATATAACCAGAAAAAGGCAGGCACTGTTTAGGTATTGTCATGCTAAATTTATTAATCTTTTCCCTATATACATTGTATCCTAATACATAAAGTCACTCAGATATAACTTGATCACTTTTCCCTCCACATTTTTTTGGGATCTAGAAAGAAAAATAGAATAAAGATACAGAAAAAAAAAAAAAAAGAAGACTAATACCTGATTGGGACCACTAAAGAGGAGGAATCAGACTTGCAATCTCCCCCAAATGTGAATGCTTCAAATAAGTCTTTTGATGTAACTTTCTGCAGGACACACATTACTTTCATACTATGAAACTAACACCCCTGTGTATTCTACTTTACTCATTTCCCAGTCATTTGTTTTTGTCATGTAGACACAGTCTGAATGTCAAGCGATTATTAAAAATTCTCCAAATCCTTGAAGCCTTCCTAGACCCTTTGTTTTCAGTTAGGAAAATTGTTTCTCCACAATCTGTTGCCCCCAAGCTTATTACGCATATAGAAAGAACAAAAATAGGTTCACTGAAGTGAAAGACCTAATAAAGTAGAAGATTTCAGAGCAAAAGAAAACTTCCAGAGAGGGTGTCATAGTCAAAAGTGAGCATAGGTAGGCTGGGAGAAATGACCAGTTGACAGGCATTTGCTATAGAACTCTTAATCTTATATTTTTAAGTCAGGCCCAAATCAGTTACCACCGCCGTTTACCCTCGAGGTAGAACTAATGCCTTGCATTTATATGGTAATAAGACTCTTCACAGCAATCCCCATGTCGTAACTAATTCGATACTCATAGCAACCCTATGAGGTAGGCTAAGTAATAATTATGCTAATTTTGAAAGGGCACAAAGAGGTAAAGGAATTCTTTTTAAAGTTACATAGTCAATGCCAAAATTAAATGTCCAATGATTTTCCCACTCTGCCACATTCTGTGATTATGAAAACTATACTCAAGTACAGTTGTCACTTGGTATCTGTGGGGGATTGGTTCCTGGAACCCTCTGGGATACCAAAATTTATGAATGCTCAAGTCCCTGATATAAAATGTCATACTATTTGCATATAATCTAACCACATCTTCCTGTATACTTCAGATCATCTATAGGCTACTTATAATACCTAATACAAGTCCTACACATCACTTCATTCATGTGGATTCAACGTAGTACTCATCACATGGCAAATTCAAATCTTGCTTTTTGGAACTTTGTGGATTTTTTTTGTTTGTTTTTTGTTTTTTACTGAATATTTTGGATCCATGCTTGGTTGAATACATGGATGTGAAACCCACAAATATGGAGGGTTGTCTGTAAAACCTTTTAATGTACAGTAAAGTTTTCAATATGTATGAAAATAGTTAACATGAAATTTATATTGGTTTGTGGCTATTTTTGTTGCTGGAGGAGGTGGTGTCTGAAATATTCTTTTACAATTCTGCAGCTCAAATTCAGGCCTCTCAATCTCTGATTCTAATTTTTTTTATCAAAATATATTGTAATTGTCTAAGTTCACAAATAATAGAAGTCTATATTTCATTATTTTAAGTAGGAAAGATAATAATGCACTTCTAGCTCCTATCCAAAATCCTAGTTTCCCCAGATACCATAAAAACCTGTTTAAATGCCTAAATTACAATTTACCAAGATGTCTACATAACATAAAGCAGTTAAAACACCAAATGCACAGCAGATAATCATTCAATACTAGATTAACTCAGGTCTGTTTGGGGGCAATGTTCCATGATATTGAATAGCAGGTGATATGGTTTGACTGTGTTTCCATCCAAATCTTACCTTGAATTGTAATAATCCCCACGTGCCAAGGGCAGGGGCAGGTGGAGATAATTGAATCATGAGGGCAATTTCCCCCATACTGTTCTCGTGGTAGTGAGTAAGTCTCATGAGATCTGATGATTTTATAAATGGGAGTTCTCCTGCACAAGCTCTCTTGCCTGATGCCACGTAAGACGTGACTTTGCTCCTCATTCATCTTCTGCCATGATTGTGAGGCCTTCCCCAGCCATGTGGAACTGTGAGTCAATTAAACTTCTTTCCTTTATAAATTACCCAGTCCCAGATATGTCTTTATTAGCAGCGTAAGAACAGACTAATACAGCAGGTTTTTCCAATTATGTTTCTTTCTACAATGTAAAAAAAAAAGTGCTACAATATACATGAACAATGTCTGTGCCACTGCTTGCATTTTCCAAATTGTTAAAATCTTCAAGAAAGGGTGGGAAAAATGGTACTGACAATGCACAACAGGTTAAAACAACCGGAACACAGATACTATCCTATCAGGAAAACAGTGGAGATACTGTTGTATATTCTAACAGCTTCTGGAAAGGACGCTAGTGCAAGGTAATCATTTTAGTTGGAGTGCCTTTGAGGTCCTTATAGTAAATTTACAATTCGCATAGTGAATTTTGAGTAAACATTTTTTTTTGCAATTAACTATACCAAATATTTAGAGGGTAGGACTTCAAATATTGAATGATATCTATATTGTAAATATTTTATTTAACTTGCTTTCCCACTTGACAGTGAACTCTTCGAGGTAAGGAATTCTGTCTTATTCTCGTGTTCCCAGAAACTAGCACAGTTCCTGGCACAGTATATAATCAATGAATTATGAATGGGTGAATGAAGGAAGAATGCAGTGATTTGACTAAGGTTTTGCAGTTAGTTCTGCACATGGCATGGCTTTTGAATCTTTGGTTAAAATATTATGCTTACTTACTTGAATCTGTTTCCAACACTTTTTCAGAAGAGACAAGGCTGTTCTCAGTTAAAACATGTATTTTATTGATTAATTTACTTGTAAAGCACCATTGTTTGTTTTTCACTAAAAGTTAATCCAGTACAATAATGTATAGTATAATAATTTATTGGGTAGTATGCAAAGCAAATATTCTAATTTACAGCCTCTATATCCCCATGGAATTAATCTAACTCATGATTTGTAGAGTGTGTTATCTAATATTATTAGAAAGATTGTGTTTGTTACAGTGTATGAGGGTCTTGGCAATGGTTGAGTATGTGGTACTTTGGAGAAATATCTGTAATATAAATTAAAATTGGTTTACAAGTGAAAATATTAGTATTACCAATCTGGAAGCTAATTGACTATATGATGCACAGATGTTACATTATAAAGAAATATTTCAATGTCAAATAATTAAATTTTTTATGGACTTAAAAAATGACTCATGGTACATTTATAAATAAGAATAAATATATTTAGCTACCATAAATTTCTAAATATTATTGGAACTGTTTTTAGATTTGTTGATTATTATGGGTTTTAAAGATTCAATTTAAAGAGAAATTTCATATGATAAAATGAACATCCTTTTTTTTTATTATTATACTTTACGTCCTACGGTACATGTGTACAATGTGCAGGTTTGTTACATAGGTATACATGTGCCATGTTGGTTTGCTGCACCCATTAACTCATCATTTACATTAGGTGTTTCTCCTAATCCTATCCCTCCCCCAGCCCCCCACCACCCGACAGACCCCAGTGTGTGACATTCCCTGCTCTGTGTCCAAGTGATCTCCTTGTTAAATTCCCACCTATGAGTGAGAACATGTGGTATTTGCTTTTCTATCCCTGTGATAGCTTGCTGAGAATGATGGTTTCCAGCTTCATCCATGTCCCTGCAAAGGACATGAACTCATCCTTTTTATGGCTGCATAGTATTCCATGGTATATATGTGCCACATTTTCTTAATCCAGTCTGTCACTGATGGACATTTGGGTTGGTTCCAAGTCTTTGCTATTGTGGATAGTGCCACAATAAACATAGGTGTGCGTGTGTCTTTATGGGAAAATGATTTATAATCCTAATGGAATTGCTGGGTCAAATGGTATTTCTAGTTCTAGATCCTTGAGGAATTGCTGCACTGTCTACCACAATGGTTGAACTAATTTATACTCCCACCAACAGTGTAAAAGCATTCCTGTTTCTCCACATCCTGTCCAGCACCTGTTTCCTGACTTTTTAATGATTGCCATTCTAACTGGTGTGAGATGGTAGCTCATTGTGGTTTTGATTTGCATTTCTCTGATGGCCAGTGATGATGAGCATTTTTTCATGTGTCTGTTGGCTGCATGGATATCTTCTTTTGAGAAGTGTCTGTTCATATCCTTTGCCCACTTTTTGATGGGGTTGTTTGTGTTTTTCTTTAAATTTGTTTAAGTTCTTTGTAGATTCTGGATATTGGCCCTTTGTCATATGGGTAGATTGCAAAATTTTTCTCCCATTCTGTAGGTTGCCTGTTCACTCTGATGGTAGTTTCTTTTGCCATGTAGAAGCTATTTAGTTTAATTAATAAAATGAGCATCTTAGGAGATAGTTAATCATTTCTAAAGGAGATTACCCTTAGCTGTCAGGTTTTTCAGAGATCCTGGAAGACTGGAACCATTAGCATTTTGACTTAGAGTTCTTGGTGGGAAACCACAATTAAACAATAAACAGTATTTGTGTACTTAATCAGCATTAAAAATGTGATAATACACTGTAGCAAATATAAACTTTCTAGAATAGATATGCTTAATTGTATTTAGTGGTTCCATTTTCCCATTTTTCAAAGGGAAATACTGTCCTTTTTGGTAACAAATTTGTCCCTATGGGAATGGTAGCTGCTTTTATTTTGATACATCATGAATATTTACAAATATTGCTATTGGATATATTTGTATTATTTCAATGATATCAATTTTGAGAAATCTATATTTTAATTTCATACCCTGAAACAATTCAAGTATTTTCAATTTGGTTGCCAAGACTCTAGTTTAAAGCAAACTATGAAAGACATAACTTTCTCCATGTTACATTATTTTTGCTATCTGCCAAGTTGGTCTGATGTCAAGGCCAGTGGTCTGATATGAGGCAATGTATAAAGATAATATTGTGGTTCAAATTACACTTACTCATGTAGGTGAATAAATCCAATGACAAACAGCAAGATAATAAAAACTGAGAAAAAAGTCTATGCAAACCCAGATTGGGATCAAGATTATTCATTTTGGAAAAATCAAGGTGTGTGTGCTCAGAAGGTTGATGTGAACAAGTATGACCGCGTGAAAGGGTATGGATGCAATCTACCAAATAATGACACATAAAACAGTCCCAACTCTAGCTAAAGGATTAAAAGAAGAATATTACTTGAACTGTATGTTACATATCATTTCCTACCAACCTAGTCTTGTTCAGAAGTGGATTCTCTATTTGTTTAAATGTAATTATTTTAATGATTTTTGTAAAGTATGTCAAAAATATATGTTTTGTGATGGTAGGGCCTGTTTATATTTTGCTCACAGTTTATCTCCAATGGCTAAAACAATACCTGGGACATAGTAGACACTTGACATTTACTGACTCAGTGAAACAGATTTCTCCAAACAATGAAAGTACTAAAAACAGGCTATTTTTGCCTGTTTTATCTTCGTTCCATTAGTTTGTATTATGAAATCAAAACTAACCTCCATCCTAAGAAAACCAACATCATGATTTATAAACTTTCTTACACACACACTTATTCTCTCACAGTCCAACTTTTGTTTTTATTAATTATGCAATCATTTTTTCCTAAGGGGCAGTAGCAATGGAATAAGTTCAAAATATCTTCAGGGGATTATAGTTTTCACTGGCCAATGAAGTGTAATAAGTACTCGGATGGTAGCCAAATATGTCCAAAAACCTCTTCACTTGCTCAATGATTTTTACTCCCCTGAGCTTGGTAGCTGTCTAGTGTGTAACCACTCACTTATTATAAATTAGATAATTTATCTCACCTCCTGTTTTATTTATTCAGTCAATGTAACTACTTTGCTCACTTGGTTTCTTGATTGTTTCACTAGAACAAAAACTTTACTGCTCAACCCAGCGTCCTTAGCTCTAGGTATCTTTCCACCTTCATAATCCAAGCAGCTGGCCCATGTCATCTTTCATACAACTCAGCGTGTCTAATGCCTTTGCTCTAACACAACACTTGGTAAAATTAATGGTTTTCAATTCTGGCTGTCCGTTAAGAATCTCGTTGAGGGACCGCTTTGGACACCAAAACTATACCCCAGATGAATTGAATGAGAATCTCTGGATGTGAGGCTTAGCATCGGTCTTTGAAAATTGTGCAAATGATATTCATGTGTAGCCAAGTGTTGAGAACCACTGGGCTAAATGCTCCTACTGCCTTATCCCACCAACTTCATTGGAACGCTTGTATGGGGAACCCAACCAGGATGGCACCAGAGTTCATCACCTTCTTTGGGTACTGTAATTTGGACTAACCCAGCCCTTCAGCCCGATGAGTGGCCCTATCCCCAGTCCTGTCTCTCCATGGCTTTCTCTCTTTTCCCTATAGATATTCAGTCCACCAAGGCCACATAATTTATAGCATCCTGTTACACAAATTAAATACTTACTGTTTTCCTTTAGTGAGAAACTTGCTTTATTTTATCAAACAATTCCAACTTGAATTTATTCAGCCTGGGCGACAGAGCGAGGCTCCGTCTCAAAAAAAAAAAAAAAAATTGTGAGCAGAAAGTTAAGCCGAAAATAAACTGGATTAATAGCAAGGGCATAATGATTCGCTATGGAAGACACAACTTAGAAACAAAAAGGATCATGGTAAAATATGCAGCTAAAACAATTACTGCAACTTGAATACTTACCAAATAAAGTCCCCCAAATTATAATAAGACTTAAAAATAAAATTAAAATGTTCCACTCCCCAAATTTAGTTTCAGTACTTATTTGATTTCAAATACAGAGGTAATATAGTTCACACTGAAAACAAATCAACTAGCTAAAATAGATGGGCTTTATATATGAAAAAGAGACATTAAGATATTAAGGTTTGTTTATTCTGTTTTTATCTCTCTGGACCAATTTTTTTTAGGAAGAATAATGTGATTAAGTCAAGTCTGCTGCCTGACATTCTCAATTCCGGCATCATAGCAATAAAGCACCTTAGCATATTAAAACAACAACAAGAAGACACTGTTCATTGGAAACTTAATTTTTTGAGACAGGGTCTCACTTTGTCACCCAGGCTGCCAGGCTGAGTACAATTGTGCCAGCATAGCTTACTTTAGCCTCAAAGTCCTGGCCAGTTTCCTGAGTAGCTGGGACTACAGGTATGTACCACCAAGCCTGGCTACCTAATTTTTTTTTTTTTTTTGTAGAGACAGGGGTCTTGCTATGTTGTCCAGGCTGGTCTTGAACTCCTGGCTTCAAGCAATCCTCCCACTTGGTCTTCATTGGAAAACTTTTGACAATGAGTTTCAACAAAGGGAAAATAAAATATAACAAAGTCCCACAAAACCTCTGATGTGAACTTCTCCTTATCATCTGACATTTTATTGAGTCATCTTTGCCTATTATGTTTGAAGTCTAGTTAAGTAGGTAAAGCTTCAAATGCAGAGAGAGATGACTTAAGAAAACAAAGGTAGAGACGACTTTAGAAAAGAAAATGGAAACAAATTTGCAGAGCCTGCAGCCAGCCACTTGGTTATTTAAAGCACTGGCAAATATTAGAGATCCACTGTTTCTAATTTGAGAAAGTATGGATCAGTTCATATTCCTAAGGACTGGAAAACAACAAATATGCATATATTTAAAAGGTAAAAAAGATGCCCCTTCAAATAGTAGATTGGTCATTTTAGCATTGTCATTTAAAATATATATTAGGAGAAAATGATCTAACAGCCATTATAAAACATATAGACACATAGAATCATGAATATTAATTAATGTGGATTTGAAAACAGCATATCCTTAGCCAGGCTCAGTGACTTGTGCCTGTAATGCCAGCTACTCAGGAGGCTGAGGCAAGAAAACTGCTTGAACCCGGGAGGCGGAGGCGGAGGTTGCAGTGAGCCGAGATCGTGCCATTGCACTCCAGCCTGGGTGACATCTGTCTCTCAAAAAAAAAAAAAAAAAAAAAAGAGAAAGAAAAAAGAAAACAGCATATCAAGCCAGTGGAACTTAATTTCATTCAATGTCAGCTTAATGGCTTAATGAGTTTCACTGAAAAAGGGAAAAACATATTTAATCAATTCAATTCATGCAAGGCCATTGATTCTTTCCCACATGACATTCTCAAATTGAGATACAAAGCACAGACTTGAGTTTCATGGCGTTAATTGGACACTTCCCATGTGCTAGACATGAGCTAGGTACTATTATATAACTATGTCAACACAATCCTCTGAAAGAAATATTATCCACAACTAACGAATGTATAGAAATGAGGCATAAAAAGTTTAAGTAGTTCATTCAAATTCATAGAAATATTAAAGAAATTGCCTTCAGATTCTATGTATTTGGCTTTTTCCTTCTACCCTTTATCAATTAGTCACACACGGAAGTTTTCCCACACTGACTAGACACTTTGCCATCTCTCTGCTGCCTATATTGCCATCAATATGATCACCACCACCGTTTTTGCTGCTGTTGTAAGAATCCATGCCATCAAATCTTTATTGTGCTGCCACAACTCCTGCTGCAGAGCTTCTACCCCTATCCTCCTAACAGTTAAGTGTGAGAGGTTCTTTTTTTGCACTGCCGAGGCCATGTTGGGAGATGAGATTTGCTGCCTCCATCTCTAAAGGAGCGGAAGCAAGTTCCCAGTGACTTCTAGAATTGATTAGAGTGGGACAAGAAATGTGCCCTGAGTGTCTTTAGAACTCAAACTGTATTTTCCTAATATATACTTTGTTAACAAGGTGGTGCACGTCTAAACTATAATTAGTAACACAGGCTCGTTGCAGTGGCTCATGCCTGTAATACCAGCACTTTGGGAGGCCAAGACGGGAGGACCACTAGAGGCCAGGAGTTTGAGACCAACCTGACCAACATGGTGAAAACCCGTCTCTACTAAAAATACAAAAATTAGCCAGGCATGGTGGCGCGTCCCTATAATCCCAGCTACTCAGGTGGCTGAGGCACAAGAATCACTTGAAACTAGGAGGTGGAGGTTGCAGTGAGCTGAGATCACACCACTGCACTCCAGCCTGGGCAACAGGGCAAGACAGTCTCAAAGAAAGAAAGTACAATTAATAACATAGGGTTGTTACATTGTGGATTAAAGAGTCTGTGGGTTGACTTGGGAGCTGATCATCATTTATGATGGTGTTTCTATCAGAAAATTCACTTTGATTTCTTTTTTTTTTTTGAGACGGAGTCTCGCTCTGTCACCCAGGCTGGAGTGCAGTGGCCGGATCTCAGCTCACTGCAAGCTCCGCCTCCCGGGTTTACGCCATTCTCCTGCCTCAGCCTCCCGAGTAGCTGGGACTACAGGCGCCCGCCACCTCGCCCGGCTAGTTTTTTGTATTTTTTAGTAGAGACGGGGTTTCACCAGGTTAGCCAGGATGGTCTCGATCTCCTGACCTCGTGATCCGCCCGTCTCGGCCTCCCAAAGTGCTGGGATTACAGGCTTGAGCCACCGCGCCCGGCCCCTGATTTCAAATTAACTTACTTTTAAGTGAACTTCTGAAATGCAGTTCAATTATAAGTTAGGTATTGCCTACATAATCTTAGCCATATTACCTTCAGGCAGAGAACTGAACTTTATTATTTATGTCATGCTTTTTTTTTTTTTTTACTATGTATATGTGTGTCTGTGTTCTATATGTGATGATTGGTTTCTTGAATACAAGAAGAATACGTTTTTTATAAACAGTATCTGGAAATATGCTTGTGAGTTATAGGCAATCAATGAATATTTAATGAATCAGTGATTTACTAGATATAACAAACAAGAATACAATGAGATTTATATATATTCAATTCTGCCAATGCCATTTTTTGAAGAACTGTTATAAAAACATCTGAAATAATCTTTACCAAGCGGGAGAAAAAGATCCTGAAAAACAGGGATAAACAACCAAGGGCAAGAACATCTGTGTAAGATGGAGAATACACGGCTGGGTATTCAAAGAAGAAAAAGAAAGATTACAAGATAATAATAAGATTACTGTAGTGGCATTGTGGGGAGAGGGAAAGACTGTGTTTTTGGGATATGTTACAGTGTAAATGGCACACATACCTAGATTTTAATTGGACATGATAGTTTTTTAAAATTATGTGAGAAAATTAATGGTGCTAATTCAGGTAAGAGTGACTAAACTTAACTGTTAAAGAAATGGAAAGTGGACCTTTTGAGGATTAATATTCAGGAATTTGTTTTTATTCCATTAAAGAAGACTGCAGTACGCCTTCTGACATATGAATGATTTTGTGATACTACTGGTGACCAGTTATCCATCTCTCATAGAGAAAAAAGCAAAAACAAATGGGCTTGTATTTATAGTAAATATTTGGCTATGGTTAATCATAAGAAATAACTTCTTAACAGGTTGAAAAAACTTTCGACTATTCACTTAAGACAATGCATATTATTGTTTTTTCCTTCTTGGACAAACGAACCTCTTTTTGATGTGAATGTCTTAGACATTGGCCAAGGGTGCAAAGAAGGAACCAGAATCAATGATTTCTTAGTCTCTTCCAATCCAGAATTCTAAATTTCTGTACTGTAACAGCTTATTAGTTTGTTAGGACTAACTGAAAAAAGTACAACAGACTGGATAGCTTAAACTAGAGAAATGTATTGGCTCCCAGCTATGGAGGCTAGGAGTCTGAAATCAAGGTGTCAGTGGGGTTGGTTCTGTTCTAGGCCACTCTGTTTAGCTTGAGGATATTCATTTTCTCTCTAAGTCCCTTCATATCATCTTCCCTTTGTGCATGTCTGCCTCTGTGTCCAATTTCCCATTTTTATGCACTCATCATATGGATTAGGGCCCACCCTGAGGACTTCATTTTAACTTGATTTCCTGTATAAAGATCCTACCTCCAGAAAAGATCACATTTTGAAGTACTAGGGGTATGGACTCCAATCCATCATTTTTGGAGGGATGCAGTTCAACTCGGAACAAACCGTCTCAACTACACATAATGATGCTGCAGCTAAATAGTATTGTCTAACAAAACAGATTGTAACATGTAGAATTATGGCAGATTTTTTTTACTGCTGGGGAATCTCAACTCCATCTTCAGTCTTATTTCACCAGACATCTAGGCTTCTGGGATGGAATAATGTAATCTGTTGCAATTAAGGATGCTTCATCCTTACATAAAAGTTTTTCCCATTTTTTTTTTTTTTAGTTCTCTCCCCTCAATTTTGGCATTTACTGAGGTCCCAGATATATTTAGCAGTCTTGAAATTGGAAGCATCTATGTTTCCCCCCATTCACAATGTGAACAATTGGAGACAGGGAGACTATACCCTGGGAAGTTGCCGGTATACTTCATACAATCAGGTCAGCATTTCTTCTGTATGCCATAAATTTTCATAAAGCAGACAACACCTATATGACAGCAAAGTGGTAGATTCTGCGAGAAATGCAACAGGGCCTGGTGTTGGGTTTGGTTTCCCAGAGTATACAGTACCCTCTAATTTGGCAGGAAATTGATATCTTGTAATACTGTTTTTCACTTAGGAGTTACATTGAGTTCAGAGAAGGAATTTTCCTGAGCAGCTTCCTGAATTTCACAAGATTAATTTATTCAACTATTATGCATTGGGCATATGTGTTCTGTGCTATGCTAGGCACTGTGAGGATATTCACTAAGGGATGTAGTTCCTATTCACAAGGAACTTAGGTTAGCAGAAAAGATAAACATGTACACAGCTAACTTGAATTCAAAGCAACATTCAATAAACGCTTTAATAGAGATCAAAACAAAGTGCTATGGGGCCCAGAGGAGAGAGAGATTAATCATGTCTGGATTTCTTCTTAGGAACATATATTAACATCAATTTTTGGTCTTTTGCTTTTACTTAAAATTCTAGAAGGTGAACTTGGGAAAACTTTGCAGTCACATTTTGAGAACTGATCCTTGAGACCAGAAGGTTAAAGCTGAGTACTGCTGATGAATGCAGAGTAATATGTCTGCGTCAAATGAAAATGCTGCTGAATTAGTTCAGCAGTTCAATCAAATGTACCTAATCCCACATCAATCTAAATAGAACATAGCCATAACTTTTCCAGGCCAAGTGTACAAAAAACCTGCCAAGAGGATGGAAATGAAGCTGAAATGACAGCCATTTCATGAAATTTTTGATGCCAAAAATACCATTTAAGTTGAGCTGCTGCTGGGACAAGAAAAAGAAAACATTTAATTAAATGCATAGTGGACCATTCATAATTTTCTTTGTGGGGTAGAGAGGTGTTTACACTATCCATTATTATTGGCAATAGTTCCTCTTGGTGAATGAACCATTTAAAAATGAAAATAAATTAAAAGATCATGATGCTTTTCATCATTGAAAAAGAGCAAGAAAAAAATTTGAAAGTTAAGAGGGTTCTGAAAGAAACTTCAATGGTAATGATTTCTATGGTAATCAAGATCATCAGCATATGCCTATCATAATTATACATTCCAAAGCTCAGATACAGTTGTAAATCCCACTGAAATTCTATAGCTGCTAAAAAGAGATAATTAAGGTGATTGTTATCCAAATCACAAGAAGTGTTTTCAGAGTAAATACATAATAAAATTCTGAATACCTTTAAAAATAATTACTTGTTATAATGTTTCATAGAACCAGGATTAAAAGGAGTCTTATTTAGCTCAAACCCATCAGTGGACAGATCAGGAAAATGAGGTCCAAAGGACGGGAAATTACCTGTCCATGGTCCCTGTGGCTAATACATCTCAAACTAGAATGCAGGTTTTTTGCTTCCCAGTTTGTTGATCTTTCCAATATACCAATTATTTATCCCTCAGGAATACAGAATTAAGGATGTTAATTCATGTTTTGAGTACAGAAAATACAAGGCTGACTGTAACTCCAAGTTTAAATACATGAACTCTGAACTTGTCTTCTAGATGCTTTCATGATCACATAATAAGGAAAGGTAAATGTGTTTCTTCAAAAAATAGGTAGGTAACAAAAGCTAAATAAAAACTGGTTTTATATACAGCAAGTGGTAAGCCCTGTGAAGGTAATAATTCATAGTTTCAAGGCTCTGATATTATAAAAGGCTTTATACATGTTAAGATACAATGCGACACAAGCCAAAAACATCCAAAGCAATAGAAAGTCAAATGAAAATGGTAGCCATTTTCACAGACAGACTTTCCTCTACCTTGCTACTGCCAAATGGAATATAGTATGGTACCAACACAACCTGTTCTTCAGCTGTAATGCAAGGTCATGAACAACAATGATTAAGAGAGAAGGCCTATGAGTCAGCACCAGTAATGACAATAGGACGTATAGGAGAAAATGGGAAGAATAAATAAAAACAGTAGTCTAGCCATAGATTATATCTAAAAGCTAGAAGACAAGAAAGTGATGTAAGAAAATCCAAACAAGTAGCCAAAGGCCAGAGATTACATAGAAATAAGGTATTAAGGCAGTGCAATGGTCCAAAGCCAAGAATGCAATAAGAACAACAGAAGATTCAGAGCATTCGGAAATAGTGCATTCGGAAAAAAAGAAAGCCAGATTTCTGAAAGAAAGGTTAGTTGGCTGACTTTCTAGGCTCGGCTAGTCCTAGGAATGAATCCTGAAAGGCTGCTGCAGTCCTAAAACTTTCCATACCTGGAAGATCCTACACCTCATTCCTCCAAAGGAGAATTGCTGAAATGGTGCATGATTTAGCGGCTTCAGAACCCTCAATTCATTATTTTAAAAAAGCTAATTTGCTACTGAATTAAGCTAAAATAATGGAGAAAGTAGTCTTTAAGGTCAGACGTTTGTTCTAACTTGCTTTGTTCTAACCTAGAAACTTTGATTCTTATTTGAGGTTCATGCAAAGACACTTTTGGTGAGGTGGGTAAACCCCTGAGAAAGCTACAAGGATTTTAAATGTCTTTTACATTTGTAAAGCAGAATAACCCTGGGTACCAAAGTGGTTTCAAACTTTCAGTTTGGACAAAGGAGTCTGCTTGTGGTTTAGGCAAATGCTTTGGAGATTATCTTTCTGAATTCAACTCAAGCATGATTTAGTTAATTAATCACCTCATTGATTGTCATGCTGCTATTGTCATATTTAGAAATATTCCCACTGAAACACAGCCCTGAAATGTTCATAACACATCAGATGGTTTTGTTGCTGTAGTGACTTCATTCCTTCATGAAGACAACATTTCCAGGAATAATTTCAAAAGAGAGCAGATGAATCGGACTGGTTGGAAGATAATGTGAACTTTTCTTAAAGAATGTGCCAGCATCTGGGAGGCTTCATTTATCTTTAGTGTATTCTATCTGTACTTTTGTCAGGCACGAAGAAGCAAAAGAAAACAAAGCACAAAACAGAGAATGGTATTAAAAAATGCTACCCTACCCCCTTCCTTTTAGAAGCTTACAACGTCGGGAGAAATACTTACTTTCCCCAAATGAGAAGAACCCCAATTAAAATTATTCTAGCAAGTTAACCAAGTAACAAAGTACTTTTCCTTCCTCCCTGCTACTGTTTTAGCAAGCACAGAGCTAAAATGGTTTGACTAATGTAAATGCACTTCAGTTGTAACTGCTTATTCTCTCCATTTCACCTGAGGATTGGAGTCAGCTTTGATCAAGGGGATTTACTGCCACTCCAGTGAGGCAGAGTGAGAATTGTTCAAGTCCTTTGGCATCTTCGTGGGACTAGAAAGAAGTGTTACTTGATATACATTCTTGGCGAGTTTGCCAAAGAAAAGGAGGTAGAGCTACTTATGGGAGCAATCTATTCTCATCACCAACATCAGAGACTGGTGGGCCTGATCCTGCCTTAAAGTAAACAAAGTGAAATATAATTCCTCCTGAGATGGCATTTCTTTTTCCAGAGGGAACCAATTTACATCAGTCAGGTGAGCTCTTGACTCTGATGAGAAAGCGTATTTTACTCTTTTACCACTGAATAACACTGGACTCATAACTTTTAACTTGGGAGGAACTCAGGTATAATTTGATTGTGTAAAAATTACACATGTGATATACGTATATATATATAGTATAAAGTTTGTAATAGGAAAAAAAGTCATCTAAGAAAGCCTAATATATCATTTAGCCTAGCAATTTCCCCAGCGGAGTTTCTCAGGTAATATGCTATATTTTGTCTTGTATTTTAGAACATCAAATCTCCCTTTTGCACCATATTCTGAGTTAATTACAATCTTGGAATCAGCATTTCTGATCACCATTCCTTTTGGGTGTCCAGGACATGCCTATTCAGAAATGAATATGTTACCCTGAAGGAGTAACGTATGCATCTCAGTACATTGTAGCACATGTGATCAACATCCAGTTTGTCAGGGTAGACTCCAAAACAATATTTTCAAACTATTTTCAAAAAAGAACAAGATTCCAGCTCATCTCATCCATCGCTGTTAAAGTTTTCTAAATGCACACTCAATTTCTGTACATATCTGATCCAGTCCTGGAGCAGCACTAGTCTGCAGACTGTATGTTGAGTAACACTGCTCTAAATGAAGATGCTAACAGGGAATTACATATTTTGACAAGACAAGAGGAAAGAGGAAAGCAAAGGTCTCCACTAGAGCCTTAATCCCCATCCAATGGGAAGAGACAGGCCCAAGGAGGGTGTCACAGTGGCACTGAACCCTGGGCAGAACATTAGAAATACATTGTCTATTTCACAGTCTGGCAGAAAGGCCAGCCCCTAAAATGGGAAAGCATGGCACAAATTAGTTACTGACAAGCAAAGTGGATCTCAGAAAGAAGATTCTCTCTGTAGTTTTAGAATTCTGCAAGTCTAAGATACAAAGTTAGGAACAACTTTTGATGTAGTCATAAATAGCCATTGTAACTGTTCCAAAATAATTAGTGGGAAGCAGAAAATACTAGTTATCCAATTTTATAACTTTAAAACTCTTGAGCAGCTGTTAGGAAATATTAAATTTCCTAACACCTTTGGGCTATAATCTTAGTAGGTCTCAAAAACTAAGCAGGATTGCACTTAAGCAGAAACTAAACGGAAACAACAGAAAGAATTCCTCACATGCTGGGATTTAAGAAGCATTTTCGGGAGATTAAACTACTGAGTGTCTTGTTCTGAGCTAAAACATAAACCAGCTTCAGAAACATAATGTTCTCCCATCAGAAGAAACACTTTGGAAAGAATGGATGATTTCCAGTCTTAAGGACCATGTAACGTCTTAAGAGTGGTACCACATTAGCTTTATTATCCCAGAAAGTCATCCAGTGGGCAAATTTAATTTAACTTTTTACGTAGATTCCCAAAACAGCAAAATTCTGCCACAGGTGTTAGATAACCCATATAAATCCAAAATCTGATGAGAAATAAGAAAGAGACCAAAATGGAAACTACATCGTCGCTTAGGGTCTTCATACCTAGGTGGAGTATTTCTGTAGAGAGGTTCTTGAAGCCAGGATCAGAGGGATCAAAAGGAAGAGGACCCAAGGCAAAAGCAGGGGCCCCACAAGGACTAACTTGTATTCCTTTAATATTTTACCTGATGAAAGATCTGACCCTTATTCATAACTGTAAATTCTGTAATTATTGTATTACATTAGAATTACATTTGAAATAGTTTATTTTAATGTGCCCTGAAGGATATTATTAATAATGTCAATAATAATTACTCAGCATTCAGCATTTAAACAGACAAGTAGCTGAAGAGACAAGAGTATTCAAGAGTATCTTACTTCCATGCTTTTTTTTTTTCTTCAAAGATTAGGTCTTGCTCTGTTGCCCAGGCTGGCGTGCAGTGGTGCCATCAGAGCTCACTGTAGCCTTGAGCTTCTGGGCTCAAGCGATCCTCCTGCCTCAGCCTCCCAAAGTGCTGAGATTACAGGCGTGAGCCACCACACCTGGACTAGTTTGAATTTTTGACCCAACTTTTTGTTTGGGAACTTTATGTTGTGTGGATAGTGTGTACCATGTCATATGTGAAATGAATCAATTTATGTTTAAAATTGTTCATTGTTCAGGGAAGAAAAAATAGTCCAGGCATGGAGGGTGAATTACATATACTACCTGGCCATTCTAGATTGTATTTATTTTTATCTATTTATTTTGCCACGTGTGTAATCCACAAAAACTACCTGTATAGCAAATGCATTTCCCCCATGATGATTTAGAGCGAGGCTACAGTGATTCAGTAAAAAGTAAAAGACTTCCAGATGGTTGATTTCACATATCTGACAGTCACAGAGGGGCTGTTTTTAGCTGAAATATTAACTAGAAATTTTTTCATAGGGAGAGGGAGCAGGGAAAATGCACACACACAAATTAGCACTCAACACCCTCTCATTTCTCACCAAGAAATCAGGTAACGTTTTAGAGTTTTAGTATTAATTAGTAATTCCTACCCAAAATTTTATCTCAGAAATTCCAACTTCTATAGGTTTAGAATGTTTTCCCTGTTTAATTACTTTCCATCTTTTAAATTAAATACGCCCACTTTATTCAGAGGTGAGCCTTTCTTTACATTTGTCTAAAGAAGGGCTCAGGGTAATCCAAGGAGATACATAGACTAATTCACCAGAGTCTTATTTACAATGCTATCAGCAACTGAATTTTAGTGCAGGAAAGTCATTAGTGTCTGTTAGAGAAAATGTGCAAAGCATTTGAAAATAAGGTGAATTTTACAAGTCACATATTTTCTAGCAGAAATTTAAAGTTTTTCTTTCTTTTTTTTTAAATTTATTTATTATTATTATACTTTAAGTTGTAGTGTACATGTGCATAATGTGCAGGTTTGTTACATATGTATACTTGTGCCATGTTGGTGTGCTGCACCCATCAACTCATCATTTACATCAGGTATAACTCCCAATGCAATCCCTCCCCCCTCCCCCCTCCCCATGATAGGCCCCGGTGTGTGATGTTCCCCTTCCTGAGTCCAAGTGATCTCATTGTTCAGTTCCCACCTATGAGTGAGAACATGCGGTGTTTGGTTTTCTGTTCTTGTGATAGTTTGCTAAGAATGATGGTTTCCAGCTGCATCCATGTCCCTACAAAGGACGCAAACTCATCCTTTTTGATGGCTGCATAGTATTCCATGGTGTATAGGTGCCACATTTTCTTAATCCAATCTGTCACTGATGGACATTTGGGTTGATTCCAAGTCTTTGCTATTGTGAATAGTGCTGCAATAAACATACATGTGCATGTGTCTTTATAGCAGCATAATTTATAATCCTTTGGGTATATACCCAGTAATGGGATGGCTGGGTCATATGGTACATCTAGTTCTAGATCCTTGAGGAATCACCATACTGTTTTCCATAATGGTTGAACTAGTTTACAATCCCACCAACAGTGTAAAAGTGTTCCTATTTCTCCACATCCTCTCCAGCACCTGTTGTTTCCTGACTTTTTAATGATCGCCATTCTAACTGGTGTGAGATGGTATCTCATTGTGGTTTTAATTGGCATTTCTCTGATGGCCAGTGATGATGAGCATTTTTTCATGTGTCTGTTGGCTGTATGAATGTCTTCTTTTGAGAAATGTCTGTTCATATCCTTTGCCCACTTTTTGATGGGGTTGTTTGTTTTTTTCTTTCTTTTCTTAGTTTAACTGTTGAATTCAAGGCCCTGGGCTTTCCTCAAGTTCCCACATGAAGATGCCACACATTAAAGCTACATTTCAGACCCTAATTTATTTTCATTTTCAACATTTTTCTCTTCACAGACATTAGCTATTTTAGATGGTACCATGAAGAATAAATGCCATTAAAGGGTTACAGAAGAAAGTCATTGTATACTGCAGTCTAATCAGTTTAACTATTACAATGAAAAATATTTATACCATGGGATTAGGGTCATAAAAACAACTAGATGAGGAATTGTCATTCCCACCTAGGCATCTGCTGCCAATGTAGCTAGCAACAGTAAAAAATTTGACAACCCTCCCTCCCCCTGACCCTTATACAAATATACACAACACTATTCCCTTTGAAATGCTCCAAACAGGGTCAAATATAAACTGATGCAGATTGAGATATGCAATTATTTCTCTCATTTAGATTTTAATTATTATTAAACTCAACCTTGTTATTTAACCTTGACCTATGTAATCTTCTTAATATCACTTAAAAGTGAATTACAAAAAAGTGCCTACAGCATATCATTCATTAATCTCTTGCATTCTGTTCTATTTGCAATTCCAAAAACAATGAGTTAACTGCAACTCACAAATATTGCTGCTTCTATAAGAAATGTCTTTCTAATAATATTTTACATTCAGGAATAGCTATGAAATTTGTGGAGTTATGTGCAAAATAAAAATGTGAGCCCCTTGTTCAAAAATTCTTAAGAATTTCAAGATGGTGACACTGCAATAAACCAAGTGTGGGGCCCTTCTAAGCATAGGACACTGTACAACTGCACAGTTTGCATGCCCATGAAGCTGACCCCACTTATGTTTATATGTTAATTTTATAGTTAATACACATAAACTAATTTATTTGATTCTCATAACCACTTGTGAGGTAGGCAGAGAAACTAACATCAGTCTGATTTTTTTTTCTTGATATGTACAGAATCTGATATTCAAACAACATGTATGACCACCCAACTTGTAAGTGATTGTATTAGTCAAGGTTCTCTAGAGGGACAGGACTAATAGGATATATATAAAGGAGAGTTTATTAAGTATTAACTCACATGATCACAAGTCCCACAATAGGTCATCTGCAAGCTGAGGAGCAAGGAGAGCCAGTCCAAGTTCCAAAACTGAAGAACTTGGAGTCCAATGTTTGAGGGCAAGAAGCGTCCAGCATGGGAGAAAGATGTAGGCTGGGAGGCTAGGCCAGTCTTGTCTTTTCATGTCCTTCTGCCTGCTTCTAGCCACACTGGCAGCTGATTAGATAGTGCCCATCCAGATTAAGGGTGCGTCTGCTTTTCCCAGCCCACTGACTCAAATATTAATCTCCTTTGGCAACACCCTCACAGACACACCCAGGATCAATACTTTATATCTTTCAATATAATCAAGTTGACACTCAGTATTAACCATCACAAGTCTACCTCTTGTCAACTTGAACTCATACACATCTCCTGAGATTATACGTAATCTTCAAATGAAGACAATAATAAAGTCATAATTATGCCTACCATAATACAGTTAGCGTTCATATAACTGGAAATGCACCAATCTCTAACCCAAATACTATTACATAAAGTTAACAATACTTAAATATTGATATGAAGTCAATAAATCTTATGTCACATGATAAAGGAAAAAGGAAATTAAATGAAGATATTTTCTTAGTACAAGTATATACATGCACAAACATGTTTTTAACAAAAGGATGAAATACTCATGACAATTACAGTCCTCATTTCTGCAGCTGGCCACGTGGCTGTAGCTGATATTGATGACTACCTTCTTCCACTACCCATTCTGTATTCCCTTTGCCTTCAGCAAGAACCTCAGCAGGTCATGGTTTTTTTTCCTGGAGGAGTGACCCAAACCTTCATTCCTAAAGGGTCTAGGTCATCCTGCATTGGGCTGTTGTAGTTTTTCACGGACCTTAATCACAGGGCATGGTATTACTAAGAGACACCCTAATGGATATTCTGTATTCCATGCATATTCTTCCTTGTCTCTGTTGTAGAGTAGTAGACTGATTTCATCTTGATAGTCTGGGTCAATCACCCCAGCCAACACTGTGACTCCCTTCTTAGCCTGTTGACTTAAATGTAGGAGGAGCCCAAAGTGTCCACTGGCAGTCTTCCAGTTTAATGGAATCATTGTGTCTCTGGGTGGCAGTGTTCCTCCCTCTGGAACTAATACCTCTAGGCCAGCAGAATGTAATGTTGTGGGAACAGGAAGCAAAAATTTTGCTGGCGGATCACTAGGGGTGATGATGAGTTGTGCCACTTCCACTTCCACCCCTTGATTCCTGGACCTGTGAATCTGGCTATAGTAGAAACAGTGCTATGTATTGGAAGCTGATTCAGAGCATACATGACCTGCTGGAGAACTTTGCCCCAGCCTTGTAAAGTATTGTCACATAGTTGGCGTTGTAATTGTGACTTCAAAGCGCCATTCCACTGTTCTGTCAATTCAGCTGCTTCAGGATAATGGGGAACATGGCAAAAGCAGTGAATTCCATGAGCATGAGCAGCCTGGACCTGTTGCAGAGCCTTCTCCTGTTCTGGACCCCACTCAAAACTGGCAGCCTTTTGGGTCACTCAATAAATGGGCTGGAGTAATACACCCAAATGAAGAATGTGTTGCCTCCTAGAGCCAAATAGGCCCAGCAGGTGTTGTGCCTCTTTCTTGATTGTAGGAGGGACCAAATGCAGCAACTTATCCTTTACCTTAGAAGGAGTATCTTGACAGGCTCCACAACACTGTACCCCTAGAAATTTTACTGATGTAAAATGTTCTTGAATTCTAGTTGGATTTATTTCCCATCACCTGGCATGCAAATGTCTCACCAATAAGTCTATTGTGTTTGCTACTTCTTGCTCACTAGATCCAATCAACATAATGTCATAAATATAATGGACCAGTGTGATATCTTGTGGAAGCAGAAAGTGATCAAGGTGTCTCCAAATAAGATTATGACACTAAGTGAAAGAGTTGCTATACTCTTGAAGGACAGTAAAGGTATATTGCTGGCCTTGCCAGCTGAAGCAAAATTGATTCTGGTGGGCCTTATGGACAGGAATGGAGAAAAAGGCATTTGCCAAGTCAATGGCAGAATACCAGATACCAGGAGATGTGTTAATTTGCTCAAGCAATAAAACCACATCTGGTACAGCAGCTGCAGTTAGAGTCACCACTTGGTTAGGCTTATGATAATCCACTGTCGTTCAAGATCCATCTATCCTCTGCACAAGGCAAATAGAAGAGTTGAATGGGGATGTGGTGAGAGTTACCACCCCTGCATCTTTCATGTCCTTGATGATGGCACTTATCTCAGCAATCCCTCCAAGGATGCAATATTGTTTCTGATTTACTATTTTTCTAGGTAGAGACAGCTCTAATGGATCCCATTTGGCCTTTCCTACCATAATGGCCCTCATTCTACCAGTCAGGGAGCCAATGTGGGGGTTCTGCCAGCTGCTAAGTATGTCTATACCAATTATGCCTTCTGGCACTAGGGAAATAACCACAGGATGAGTCCAGAGGCCCATTGGACCCACTGTAAGTCAGACCTGAGGTAAAAGTTCATTAATTACCTGACCTCCATAATGCCACACTTTAACTGGAGGACCACAGCGACGTTTTGGGTCCACTGGATTAAACGTCAGCTCAGAGCCAGTGTCCGGTAGTCCCCAAAATATCTGATCATTTCCTTTTCCCCAGTGCACAGTTACCCTGGTAAAAGGTCAGAGGTCTGTTTGGGGAATGATGGGAGAAAGATTAATAGCATAAGTTGTCAGTAGTGTAGTGGGGTCCTTCCTCAAGTGGACCTGGTCTCCCCTTCATTCAAGAGGTTCTGGGTCTGTAAACTGGCTCAAGTCTGGAAATTGATTTGAGGGGCCATGAATCTGGGTTTTTATAATTCAAATTAATCTTTTTCCCATTCAACCTAGAAGTTTCTGCTTATATAAGTTAAGTAGGAATGCAGTAGCCTTCCTATCAATTTCACTCCTAGGAACAGCATGATTAATTAGCCAATGCCAGAGCTCTGTGGGAGTCAGAATATTCTGATTGCTGCTTTGCCTTTGCTGTCCATTATGGCAGCTATGCCTACCTTGCCTTTGATGGTTGAGTGCCACTGCTTGGCCCCTGCCACCTTGGGATCCAATTATTCCCATTGTATTTAAATTTTGTGGTTGAGTGACTGCAGTTCCCACTATTAGATCTGACATGCAGAGAAGAGCAATCACGGCATTCTTCAAAAATGCAGGTGCTGTCTCCACAAATCTGTTTCACAAGGCATTGATCAAGGGTGTATCTTCTGGACCCTCCCATCTGGGATGAATAGGTCTGAAGTGACTAATACACTCCACAATCCCAATCTCTCTTAGCCTTTGGATCCCTTCCTCTACATTAAACCAAGGGAGATCAGGCATTTGCAGCTCGCTCACAGTGGATCATCTTTTAATCCATATTTTAGCTAACCAAGCAAATAAACTCTTAGAACCTTTTCAACTCCCTGAGCTGCAACATTAAATGAAGAGTCCCTACTTAGTGGGCCTAAATCAATAAATTCAGTCTTATCCAACTCTATGCTCCTTCCACCATTATTCCACACCCTTAATATCCATTCCTATGCCTGTTCTCCAGATTTCTTCTTATATAAATTAGAAAACTCAAGCAGTTCTTTTTGAGTGTAGCTCACCTCCTCATGGGTCACACTCTCAACTTCACCTCTAGGGGCCCACTAGGACTTTAATCTAGTTATAGGTCCGGAAGCAAACAGGAGTGTTGGGGGTGGCTCCTGAGGAGAACCAACACTATCTTCTCTGGCAACTGCCTCAGGGGAGGCCATTACTGCTGCCTCAGGTAGCACAGGGTTTATCTCCTCAGACAAAGGTGGAAAGGCTGATGGCAGTATGGGTTGGGGGTGGAGGGGAGATGTTGCCACTACTGGGGATGGGGAAGCTGTTTCTTCTGGCAAACAAGATTCATCAGAGTTTACAAACCCAGTGCCTCCAACTTCATCAGGGTCCTCCCACACATCCCTATTCCAAGTTTCAGGGTCCTGTTCTTTTCCACTCCCCTCACTTTAACAGTAGATACCTGGCGGGGCTGTGCATGCACCTCTCATTGTAGGTCAGCCACTCATATGATAAGAGCTTGTGTCTGTTTTTCCACAATTTCAGCTCTTTCTCTATAGTAGATAAGACTCTCACTCAGGGCAATCTTAGTAGATTTGAGGCTCAGTATCTGCTTCTAGAACTGGGAGTTAGAATCCCTGGGTTTATCCTTTTCTTTCATCACTTTGTCCACTGAACTTAGAAGTAACCAACCTGCTTCATTATGTTCCTTGGTTCTCCACATATGGTCAAAGGTATTATGTATAGTGTCACTAAACTCCTTGCCTCTCATGAGTGGTGAATCAGGAATGTCAAATGCATTTATTTTGCATAATCTCTCTAAACAATTAATGCCAAGGACTCTCAGTGTTCTCCATACTATTAGAAGTAGAATCCTTAGCATTTTGGGGTCTAATTTTATAAGCAGCCAACTCCAGAAACCCAAAAAACAACTAAAGAACTCCATCCTTAGTATTCTGTTCCTCTAGAACTACTCATGGCACCAAAATCTGTATTAGAGAGGGTTCTCTAGAAGGAGAGAACTAATAGGAGATATATAAAGGGTAGTTTATTAAGTATTAAATGATCACAAGGTCCCACAATAGGCTGTCTGCAATTTGAGGAGCAAGGAGAGCCAATTCAAGTCCCAAAACTGAAGAACTTGGAGTCTGAAGCAGGAAGCATCTAGCAGGGGAGAAAGATGTAGGTTGGAAGGCTAGGTCAGTCTAGTGTTTTCACGTTTTTCTGCCTGCTTTATATTCTAGCTGCACTGGCAACTAATTAGATGGTGCCCCAGCCAGATTAAGAGTGGCTCTGCCTTCCCCAGCCTACTGACCCAAATGTCAATCTCTTTTGGCAACACCCTCACAGACACACCTAGGATCAATACTTTGCATCCTTCAATCCAATCAAGTTGACACTCAGTGTTAACTATCACAGTGATGGAGTTCTAACTCTGGCCTTCCAACATCTCTTCCATTGCTCCTTCTACTATACTACATTGCTTCTTTATGAAAACAGCATCACAAAAGTGTTAACTGCCTGTTAATTAGATACACTTTGTTAGTATGCAATTACAGAAATAATAAGCTGCAAAATTGACCACAAATTGGTATCCCTTGGAAATTCTGTAACTCAATGGTTATTCAATCACTATTGTTTAAAAAAAAAGTTGAATGGGCCTGTAATCCCAGCTACTCGGGAGGCTCAGGCAAGAGGATTACTTGAGCCTAATAGTTCAAGGCCAGCCTGGGCAACATTGTGAGACCCCATCTCTAAATAAGTAAGTAAATAAAAGTTAAATGAGAGCGTTCTGGGTTCCAAAATAACCAAACTGAAACTCATCTCAGAGTAATTTAACCAATCAGAAATTGCCCACTAACCTATAACTGGGGACTTTTCACTTTAACAAATCAAATATATATTTTTAAATTATGCTTCCATGACTACCTTATAAGTTTTCCTTTTGCATCTGTTGGGGTGGAGTCCCAAAGTGCCTGTGGTGTGGAGCTGCCTGATTTATGAATTGCTGTCTGATCAAATAAACTCTTTAAAATTTTAATGTGCCCAAGTTTATTTTTTAATATTGTTAACCGCAGAACTGAGTGTTCTTTTTCCAACTGAGAAACAAACAAAGCAAAACTAAATGAAACTAAAAGCAAAACAAGCAAACCAACAAAAATAACATTACTGTTTCTCACCAAGAGTAGTTCCAGGCAATGGAAATCTTTATGTCCTTTGCCTGTTCACAGCCTTCAGCAAGCCCCTTACAACCTTACTACCAAAAGTCATTATAGTACTTTTTTTTCCACCTGCATTTTTGAGAGTTACTAATGGCAGAACTCAGTCAAGAACACAGCTTGTTGTTAAAATAGTTGGCCTCTCTCCTGAAGAGAGTTCCCTTGCTAATCTCAGAGAAAACCACAAATTGTCTTTTCTGTCTATTAATTCATTTCCAAAACAGGAAAAAAATGAAGAAAAGATCATGCTGCTTCTCTCCTCTCCCATTATTGTCAGTTGTGTAAAATCTGCTCTTGACCCTGCTACAATTTCTTTCCAATCAGCAAAATGTTGCCATAGCAACCAATTTACTAACTCAGTCGATTGGCTTTGCTCAGGTTTCTCTGAATACTCAATTAACATGAATTGCTTCATTCATCTAGAAATTTGATTTTGACTTCCTACTATGTGCACGGCACCAGATCCAGTCTCTTGTCAGAAATCAAAGTTTGCAGCTCTGAAAGAGAAAACTGCTAGGCTGACAATAAAGAATTAAAAATGTAAAATACACACACATTTGAATTTTATATAACATACAGAATTTATATATTATGTATATTTTGTATAAATAGAAATATACTAAATGTTTTGTACATTATTTTTAGTTATTTAATGTTTCGAGATCCCGTTGGTTTTGGGGATTGTGCCCTGGTATTTTGAATCTAGGGACTTTGGGTGGGATGTTGCTTGCTTTTTGAAATGTAGGGGATGGGAAAGGAGGCTGGCTCTCATAATTCAAGAGTAATTGCTTCTTGAATGCAGAACAAAAGAATTGCTAATAATTTAGTTTAACTCAGTTTTCCTTTCAGTGCACAATATAGTCTAGTTCATTCGTTATAGAGAGCACAATTGTTACAAGGACAGAAACCGGAGAGAGCCCTCGTGCAGGGATAATCATTATGTAGAATGTATTATATTCAGATCAACAAAGATTTGTTTAAATAATGATAATAATTAGTATTTTTGAAATCCCTTTCATTTGCATACACTTCATATTTTGAAAGTGCTCTCCAGGATCTTGTCATCTCACATAAATATCCTAAATCTTGTAGATCATAAGAATAAGCTCCTAGAATGCTACATTTCAGTGGGGCTTATTTTGGGGCCAAGGGAAAAGTTATTTCCTCCCCTTGAAAGTAGGCTGTATTTATGTCTTTGCTAAAGGATAGAACCCCCAAGTCCCCATTCTTTCTCTGTGTGAGGAGAGGGGAGAAAGAAAAAGAGAAAAAGAGATAAAAAGATTTTAGGGATGAAGGTGAGAATATCAACATATACTGTCCTGAGAGATAGCAATTTAGATTGCAGCACTCCTCTCTTAGAATGGGGTGGAGGATTGAAGAAAGACACTGCCTCTTATATTTCTTTCCAAGTCAAGCTTCTGGCTCCCATCCTGGGTTGTCAACTTTTTACATTTGTGCATTTGATTTCTCTGTAAGTTCCAAGATTCTTGAAAACAAGTATCATAGTTTTGTATACTCGGCAGAGCTTATCACATCAGAGGTGAAGATATAAAATAGATGTTTGTTTGTTTGTTTTTATTCAATGCCGCAGAAGCACACACAACTATACACACATTTAGTTGTTTGTTTATATAAAATTTCCCAGGCTTCCTGACTTTAGCACTTGAGGATATATGGCTTAGCTCTTTCTTACCAATTCCCACTACTCTACAAGAATGTCAGCAGCATCCATTAGGGCAGGCTTAATCTCCTGAGTTCTAAGCAAAATTTATACCCCTCATTTCTGCTACTGGCCAAAGTCACCTTCACCATATTCTTTAGGGAGATCTTAAAATAGCAGAAAGATCCCAATTTCCAGTTCCAACCCTATTTCAAATTGGTTTTGCAACCTTAAGAAAATTACTTAGCCTATTTGTGCCTCAGTATCCTCAACAGTCAAATCAGGTTCATTAGGCCTCACTTACCTGTTTTACTCATTTGCAGCGGTTACCAAATTAGTGAAGAACATCAAATGGTGTCACTGCAGAAAGAGATCTTAGAAATCATCTAAAGCAGCCCAATGTTTTAGAGAATCACTGATATTCATGATTACCCAAAGTCACACATAGGAAATCCGTGCCTGTGTTTCACTTTTATATTCTAGGACTACTTTCTGTTAAGATTCTGAAAGCTCTTGGAAAGGTGCAAGTGCAAAATGTTATGATTGGTATTTGTTATGTGACTCCTTCATGCTCTGCAAGGAATGCTGAGGATGATGAAGCTCATGACAACAATGCCTTTATCAGTGGTCATAATAAGAAACTGGTACTTCAGCTGCCAAGGAAGGGGTAGGAAATTAGGCAGTGTCTTTTAATAAATTAAAATCGAAGTCTCTAAGATGATAGCGAAAACAGCATCTTCACATAGAAAAGGTAGCTAGAACCCCGGGAGCTGGCTTTTGTTTCCCTAGACTCGCCTTCCTCTTGAGAGAGTTACTATTCCATCTTGCCATCTCCATGCTGGTTACAAGGTAGTGATGGTTAGCGGGGGAGAGGTCGTTTCCCCTTTGTCTCCATGGATGGACACATTACAGATAATGAGGTATGCATCATCATTTTCTGTGGCACAGCTGAAATCAAGCTCTTATTTTTTACAAGATGAACAAACATTTAGAGACGGTAGGAGGGAAACAAACTCCAAAACATGTAACTAGATAATCTTGTTTCTAAAATCCAAGATACTCATCCTCAGCTTGACATTTCCCAAAAGATACATTCAGACCAAGCTCCCAGAATTCCTCCTTGTGGCCACTGTAACCACTACTAACTAGAAACTTTTGCAATTATGTAAGGGTTCCTAGAATGAGGTACTTAACAGGGACTCTATTTTCCTTGCTGTTGTTGCTTACGACTCACCTTTTATTTTGGAGGGGAATTAAAATATCAACTTTAATGTATTGTTCAGTGAAGATAGCAATATTTGAAAACAGCATGTATAGTATGCCACCATTTGTGTAAAAAAACGGGTTACCCACACATACCTACACACAATATGCTTGTTAATACATGGAGTATCTCTGGAAGGATATGTAAGTAACTGGTAACAGGGGTTACCTTTGGAAAATTTGACTGGAGGATTGAGGCCAAGGGTGGGAAAGAGGAAAATAAACTTTTTACTGTATATCTTTTTGTACTGTTTGACTTTTTACCATAGGCATATGTTATTTTTTAAAACACAATTTATATATTACAATTTTTAAAAAGAATACAAATACATACCAGCTTTATAGCTGATAAGCTGAATTGGAGAACATGGCTTGGACCTGAAGCTGAAATGAACTTCTACCACAAATCTAAGGACTTTCGGATCCCCCACTCCAAGGGGAGAGAGTTGAGTCTACATAGCATATGTTTGGCCAACCATGTAGTGAAGGACTGCAGTCTTTTCCACACCCTGCTGTGTGGAATAAGCTCAAGAGCCAAGAGGGGCCTAGGTTGCCTATCCATTATAACCCTTTTCTGAATCTCATCAAGTTATTCCTCCTCCCACGCATAAGATTGAATGAGTGACAAGAGGAGATGAGTAGAAACTTGCTTCCAAATATTTTTGAGAGATGCAAGTCTTTATTTTTTTTCCTTGAAGACTCACCTTTTAAATTTTAGTTTTCTATGTGATGATTTGCTTCTTCCCCCAGATGACTGACTTTGGAAAAGTCTATTCCCATTAAGATAGATCTGTCTCCAACCCGGTTCCAATCTTCTCAGGGGGATTAGCAAAGGCCTTGGCTGAGACAGCCTCACAGAACACTATTTCCCTTTTATAATCCTACTTCTTTCACTTCCCCGCAGGTTTTGATGCCAAGGTCACTTCCTAATAAACTTCCTGAATGCAAATCTCGACCTTAGGGTCTGTTTCCCAGGTAACCCAATCTAGGAGGGATGGTTTCAGAAATAATAGAAGGAAGCAGGCTCTAAAATGGGATTTTGCAGCTGGTTCTGCTGCGAATTAGCTGGCAATTAGGGTCTTCATTGCTATGGGTAGGTAAAACACTGATAACCCCTGACATGCATAAAATTATTAACATTTTCACAGGTTGTAAAATAGGCCTTTGAGATATTTGGGTGGAATACTACTAATAAGGGTAATGGAATCAAATGTTTTTTGTTAAATGCCCTCGATTCACTGGAGAAAAAGAAGGAAAGGCTAAGGGTAATTTATCAGAAATGGAAGTTCAAATGTGAAAGCCATAGGAGCTGTTTGTGATCATGTAAACAGATGTTATCTTCTAAAGTAATAGTGCAGAAAAAGCTAAGGATTTTGTCCAGGACCTGATTGTTAGAGTAACAGAAGAGCTGAGAAAGAGGAATGCTCAGTTCTAAAATATCTGCTTGCCAAGATCAAGGCCTGGTTAGTAAGAAGGGTGGGACCCTGATACTGGGGGATGGAAACATTTGTACTGATTCATTAAAAACCTTGAAAGCCTAGATTCCCCTGAAGTAGCTCATTTCTCCATGTTACGGGCTACCTCTCCAGTATTGCTTGAAGACTATGCAAAAAGCTTCTGCCTTGCAAATCAACTTGCATCTATATCAGGATATGCTGTCACCTCCCCTCCTGGTCCCTGGACTGGCCATTTAAGGGAGAAAAGGGACTATATTTCAAAAGGAGCTGAGGGACCCAGCCAATACCTACTAGCAGAAGCTGGGAAAATGTACATGTTGACTGTCCTAATCTAAAAATGTAAACTCTGAAATGCTCCAAAATATGAAACTTTGAATGCCAACATGATACTCAAAGGAAATTCTCACGAGCATTTTAGATTTTAGAGTTTTGGATAGGGATGCTAAGCCAGTAGTGCAAGTATTTCAAAATCCAAAAAACTGCAAAATCCGAAACACTGCTGGTCCCAGCATTTTGGGTAAGTGGTACTTAACCTGTTTATGGTACTGGATCATGAGGTTCTGGATCAAGGGAAAGCAGAAGATAAGTTTGGATAAGTGTGAGTTTATTCATATGGGCATATTCTCCCATGATATAGAATTTGACTTCTGACATGAACTTCTGCTTCATTTATCTTTTATTCATACCTTATAATCAGTAACAGTGGGAATCTTCTTTTAGGTTTCTGTACATTTTAAGATATTGCACCAAACTACTAAACTGTTGCTCATATTTTGCCCATTCTTTTCCTGGAATTCCATTACCACCTTTCTTCACTTGATTATATCCAGCTCATCCTTCATGATTTAGCTCATCTCTGAATCCCCAGCTAGGGCTAAGTATACATTCTTAATTTTCTCATAGCACCTTTTTCAGATCTCTTATATGGTGAGCTCATTTATTTATTGAACTTTGTCTCCCACTTCATCCTCAATGTCAAGAATTAAGTGTTATTTATCTTTGTTTTGTTTATATCCACCATGGTTCCTTTCACACACAGGCACACAACAAGTATCGGCTGAACTACATGAAACACACTAACAAGTGTCATTTTCTATGTGAAGCCTTTTCCAACCGTGAGCAAAGCTTTGCTTACAGCTATAGTCACTGTTACCAAACTGCAGATTGAGGTTACTACTTTTGTGGATTGGTCAGTGAATGAGTTTTAAAGTTATTGTGTAAATACAGTTTGATATGTGGTATATATTCTATGAGAATAACCCATTTCTCGATGTAAGGAAGGTTTATTTCTAGATGGAGAAAGAGGACAGTAAGTAAACCGGGTAAATTAGCTTCCTAATTTTGCTACATCTAGTCTACTAATTCACCTTCCATCACAAAAGACATAGAAAACAATCCTGTCTTAATCTGTTTTATGCTGCTATTACAGAAACCACAGACTGAGTAATTTATAGTGAACAGAAATGTATTTGGCTCCCACTTCTAGAGGCTAGGAAATTTAAGATTGAAGGAACACATCTGGGGAGAACCTTCTTGCTGCATCATAACATGGCAGAAGGCATCACATGAGCAAGAGAGAACAAGAGAAGGGGCCAAACTCATCTTTGCTGAGTAAAGACTTCACTCCCATGATAACAAACCCACTGCTGCGATAACTGCATTAATCCATTCATGAAGGCAGAGCCCTTATGATCTAATCACCTCTTAAAGATCCCATCTCTCAATACTGTTGCACTGTTAAGTTTTCAACATGTTAACTTTGGAAGACACATTCAAATTATAGCCAATCTAATCTACTTATATCAAAGATTTTAGCTACAGAGAGATCAGTTGCCTTTCAGTTAACGAGGGTTTCAGTTGCATCAAGAAAAATGGATTAAAACTCACTTATTACAAAGTATAAAGCCAAAACTTAGTGTTTAAAAATAAATTTAGAAATATCTCAGCATTTTTCTTTTCCTAATATTGGTAAAAGCAAACTTCAAAACTCTAGAATGCTCTATTCTGCTCTTTAAACTTTGTTGTGAAGTTAAATTAGCTAGTATGATATCACATATTTCTCAATTTGGTAGAAGAGAATCAGGGAATAATGATCATTATGCATAAATGAAGAGAGTGGCTGCCCTCTTTACTATGAATTTAGTTTGCCAAAAAGACAAAAAGACCACCCACACCAGAACATTGCCACCTGTTAAAGTCTAAAATTATACTTAAATTCCAGTAGGACCCTGCAACCTGACTGCAGATTCTGTGTATGCATTTGTTGGGCATATGTGTGCCAAGCGCAAGGCAAATTCTCCCAGGAGAAGCGACACATTTACATGAATGAGCTCATCATGTCAATGAAAAGGAGAAAGGAATCAACACTTGCGGAAAAGACAGTGTCAGTTTATAGAGGGAAAGTTTGAAGAGAGAAAGCTTGGTTGGGTGCAGTGGCTCACGCCTGTAATCCCAGCACTTTGGGAGGCCGAGGCGGGTGGATTGCTTGAGGACAGGAGTTTGAGACCAGCCTGGCCAACATGGTGAAACCCCCTCTCTACCAAAAATACAAAAATTAGCCAGGCATGGTGGCAGCTGCCTGTAATCCCAGCTACTTGAGAGGCTAAGGCAGGATAATTGCTTGAACCCAGGAGGTGGAGGTTGCAGTGAGCTGAAATCGCCCCACTGCACTCCAGCCTGGGCAACAGAGTGAGACTCCATCTCAAAAAAATAAAATTAAATAAAATAAAAGAGAAGGCTGACACTGTAGGTAATAAGTTGGCTACCTCATACTTAATCTGAAAGCTTTACCTGGTTGAGAAAGCTCATGTTAAATATATACTTTTTAAATTTTGAGAACATAATGGATCCTTGCCATTGTTAGTTTCTTAGGCTATGAATCGTCTATGAGCTTTGGAGAACTGGAGGAAGGAAGGTACTGTAGGAATATCTTTAGAAGCACATCATTCATGTCATTGGGAGGAGTGTCAGAGGATCTAGTGTAATGGTAGTCAAGGGACTTTCAACTATCAGGTAATAAACATGATCACACAGTAACTGGTAACCCTTTGGAAGTAAAAATGATGCCTGATTAAGCAAGGCATGTGTAGGAACAGCACAAAACTTGTTAGGGTTAGAGTGTAAGATGTCTATTTGGGAGGTTGAAATCAGTCTGCAGAGATAAGACTTGAATGTCTTACTAAGTAGGTCAGTATTTATCCAGTGATTTTTTCTTTTTTTGAGACAGAGTTTCGCTCTTGTTGCCCAGGCTGGAGTACAATGGTGCAATCTCAGCTCACTGCAACCTCTGCCATCCAGGTTCAAGCGATTCTCCTGCCTCAGCCTCCTGAGAAGTGGAGATTGCAGGCATGTGCCACCACGCCTGGCGAATTTTGTATTTTTAGTAGACACAGAGACAGCGTTTCACCATGTTGGTCATGCTGGTCTCGAACTCCTGACCTCAGGTGATCCACCAGTCTTGGCATCCCAAAGTGCTGGGATTACAGGTGTGAGCCACCATGCCAGGCCTAGCCAATGATTTTAAGTAGAGGCATGATACCATGTTCATATTTGATAAAAATAACTCCCAGATGGTATGTAGAATGGGATGGAATGTAGAAGGTAACAGTGTAGAAAGTCCAGAAAAGTGCAGTTGTCATCTAAGTTCCATCTACATGAGAATTACCTGGGGAAAAGGGGGAAATGATTGTTAACTTCCAATTATCAGGGACCACCCCAGATCTACAAAATTAGAATTTCTAGAAACAGGGCTTAATCTACTTTTTCAAAAATACCCCCAGGAAGATGTCAGACCCACTAAATTCTGCTCTAAAGGAATAAGTTCTCATACTTTAGGGCTCACCAATATCACTTATGCATAGCTAGGTGATATTGGCTCCTACCCATTGGGATTCTGATTCTATATATCCGAAGCCCAGGAATCGTTACTTCTGAAAAGCTCCTCCATCTGCTCAATTCTGTGGCAAAAATAAAAATAAGCATCTCCTCAATTGATTCTGATAATTTTCCAAGTTTAAGAACTACAGAAAGGATTAATTGATATTGAGAATGGAAAGAGGATATTTTCTTCAGAAAACCTATTCATGATATAATAGATAAAATGCAATGCCAGATTTATATGTTAAAAGTGAGGAAAGAGTCAAAGACAGAAGGACTTAATGGAAAGAAAACGGGATTAAGATTCTGGACACCTTACTGCACATCCTGCCTCTGTTCCTATTAGCTGTTGTGACCTTGGGCACATGATTTATTCCTCCCTCTGTGTTCTGTAGAATGTGAAAGAAATGAGTTAGACTTTATATGTGTTCCCAGATATGTTCTACAGGTGTTATACAGATGTGATACACTTGCACAATAATGGTTTGATGGGTAAATATTTTTGAAAATTTACATTTAACAAATGAAACAGTTTATTTACAGGTTAACATGTCAGAACACTTAATGTATTTACATGTACTGTAAAACTATAAAAAAGAGTTGAAAACGTGGTGTTTTACATACTTGACTGCATACTTTTGTTTTTTGAGGAATATTTGATTTATTTAATCCTTTGCAGAACATAGGACTAAGTGATTTTTTTAAGCTATTTTATCTAACTCCAAAGTGCTTTGAGTTCTGTAGTGCCTAGCCAAGGTGACTAAGAAAGAGGTGAAGCAATTAAGTAGGTATAAAACGGAAGAGACAGGGAAACATTCAGTTTAGGGATTAAAGGGTCTTATGTGCCTTGGTTCACAAACGAAAGCACTTGTTGACATGATGATGGAATTATAAAGTCCTCAAGAATATGTAGTAAGTAAGTTTTCAAGAGACAAACATAAATCATTGGGAGTCTGAATTTGCAGCTCAGTGTCAGCCAGGTAACTTATCTTGCCTTCATGTTTATTGTGGTTTAAAATTGCTGTCTTTAGTTTTGAAAATTCATAATCATGAAATCTTCTTGCACTGCCTCTCCATCAAATATTACTTTTTTTTCTTTTTCTGTGGTTTGGTTATACATTTAGAACCCCAATTGACTGCAATGGGTTGACTAGTACACCAGGTCCCCTACTTTCCTTATGGCTTTTTATCCTTAGTCTTTTTTGTCACACCATGTTCCTTTGCCTGACGCCATTTCTGGCTCATTGTCTGATTGCAAGCAAATCACTTAATCTTTCAGCAGATCAATTTCTCTGTGTATAGAACAAGGATGATATGCCTACCTCCTGCCTAACTTGGATGGATGGTATAAGGATTAATGAGTGAACCATTGAAAAGCAATTGTAATTCCTAAGGGAGGGGAATCCTAGAAATACAATCCATTGTCCTCATTATTATGTTTCAGTTTTGTTGCAAAATAAGCCAGCATCTGCATTTTACCACCAGAAATCTTAGCACACAGGTGGGAACTGTAATTATTTTAAAACTGCAAATGTTGAAACGTAGTTTAGCTATTTTTTTTCCATGGAATCACAAAATTGTAGCTCCAAAAATTGTCTCCACACATATGTTCCTCTTTTATAGAGTTCCTAAATGTGTTCATGAACTGTGTTTTTGAAGCTGTTTCTCTCCACTTTGTTGAAATGATGGAGAGGCTATTTTACAATTACGTTAGGTTGTCAGGCCTTAGTGTTAAGTGAATCAATACTGACATCGATCTTTTTTCTCTAAGACGGGAAGAGACATTATGTGCAACTAAAGTTAGGAAGAAATTCTGAGTCTAAGCTGTTGGTGTTACTTTGGCACAATGTAAAAATCAAATAAAATCCTTGATATTTGTGATAGGTGCCCTCCTAGGGAAAGAGAGGAAAGCTGTTTGGGGTTTTCATGTCTGTTTATAAATTGGAGTAGTGAAACAGACCAAAAGAAAAAAAAGGTCGGTTGGTTCATGGATCTAGAAGAGCAGATTTGGAATTTGTGAAAAGATGCTTAAATTGTGCGACTTTTAATAACAGATTCATTCGTTCCAAAATCTTTATTTAGTACTTGCTGTGTGTCATCATCTATGAATTTTGAATAGGACCATTGCTATTTTAGCACCTAATACCACATTGTTGGGATTATTCAATGACTGTCAAGTTAATCTAAATTGGTAATGAACAAAAACAGGTTGTGCAACAGAAGATATCTTGCTTAATTTTCTTGTTTTAGGACTGTTTATTCTGTTTAGAAACAGAAGAAAGGAGGCCAATGGTATGAAATGTTAAAAATGCAATGAAATGACATTAGGAAATACTATGTTGGCACATGCAAATCACAGAAACTATCTCATGTTATATATAAGGCATGCTTGTATTGCCAGGGCAGAATATAACTGTCAATAAATTTCAGGCAAAACCAAAATCAATTAAGTGTACCTCCAAAATTCGGAATTCACTGCCATTCTGTTACCAATTTTTCATGTTATTTTGTTCATAGAATATTGGCTACAAAATATTTTGAGACATAACCTTGAAAATATTTTGTTCTTCGCAATTATTATTGAACACATTAAAGAGTTTTTTTGGCAAATAAACAAATAAGCAATACAACAAAGAGATGGTATTTACAATACATTTTGGGTTCTCTTCAATGGTTTCCATGGCAATAGCATCATTGCCCTCAGTCTAATCACTGAGTTATTATGTTTGTCTTCAGATCTTTTCTTTATTCTCAAGTTGGCAGCTCTGACTTAGAGCAAGTGCACTCCTTACTTGTCATTAAGCACACTAATAATTATCAGTCTGATTTATAGTTGGATAGTTCCACCTACCTTTATGTAACTTTGTGAGTGAACGATAAGAAAGAAACAGAGGAAGTTGAGTGACCAGGTTTCCTCTGGGTAATTACAATATCTCTCTGTGTGTGACTTAGAAAACACATTTAAAAATATTTTCCCAAAGAATTTTCCCTTTGCAGGTAGTCAGGAATGGGTTCTAATTTCTTCTTACCTAGGGATAGCCCTAGCAAAAGATGGCTGTGCACTTTTTCATTTTGCCAAATTCATCTTGGCCAAATGTTTTCTTTCCCGTAGCTATTTTGTAGTTTGAATTGCCTTCATCTATAATTATCTTTCTCATATCCTGTCTCTCTAATCAGGTTCTTTATGGGTCCTGAAACACAGCTGATATCCCCTGAGGGCTGATAGAGGCAGTGAGAGAATGAAAAAGCTACAAAGGGAATAACGGGATAAATGCAACTTTGACTGTATTAAGTACCACTGGATTTAAAAATCATGGATCACTATTTCCCTCATAAGAACAAGTATAGGAAGGTAGTGTATAGGTGTTTCCTTGGATGTTCTTATGTAAGAATTTCTTGTGGAATTTTAGTGATGTCTTTCTTACAGAATTTTATTATAATCTAATGAATTCTTTTGACACTTTTCCCCCTTTTATTCCATGATTATTTTGAGCTCTTCTTACAGGTCACAGCTTTTCTACCAGTATTGGCTTTGTAATGGAAACACGGAGTTCACTGGGTGGCTCAGTAGTGGAGTTTGAAATAGAATAAAAAGAAAATTAGTTTAAATTTAGAAACGTGTGAACCTGATATGTAAATGTTGAGCATCTGGACACTCACCTATGTTAACTTATTTTGGTAAGGAAAGCTTAGGTCAGCTGCTGATACCAAATCTGAGTTCAGAGAAATAGAGCATATACATTAATAAATAAAAATAAATATAAAAATAAACAAGCTCAGTGTTACATAGAAGTAAAATATGCTGTGATTTAAATGATATTAGGAATGTGTCCCTGACTCCAAATGTCTTGCTGTACCATTTTAGTTGCTCCAGTAATATTTATTAGTAATGATTAGGTTTTATCATTACTTGTCCAGTAATTCTCTTTAGCTAAAAATTTCCTTTGAACAGCACATCGACGATTTTTTAGAATGGATGAATTTATTAGACTATTCATTATCACAGATGAAGCTGAGGGAACATGAGGATACTGAATGGCTGGGGATGAAAAGGATGTTTTTAGAAGGAGAAAAAGAGTATCTGTGGTACGATACCTATTTTGCATGTTCACTTGACACACACTCTTTAATCTTCAACTTTCCTCCCAAAGCTTATGCTGTAGCACTTGTTCAGAGCCTTATGAGTATTTCTAAGATGATTATAGGCCAAATAAGAGACAATGTGGAAGTCTGGAAATTCTGCATGCCTTGAAAAGTTGTATATGATGAATTTGTTCATTTTTATTCTATATTTACATGAATAATTCGTAGGAGTATGTAACTTGGTGATGCTTTCAGTGAAGTTGCTGATTGTTGTATTTGCCTCTTATGTCTCAATGGTAAAAAATAAAAATGTATAACATGCTTATTCTAAAGGATTCAACAGGTGTTTTATTGGTTCTGATAGCCGGAGTCTACCTGGTGCAGCAAACAAACCCCAAATTCCAATTTCTATTTCCATATTTTTGACATTCATTTAATGCTCAACAAGACAAGCTTTTACTCCTTTATATCCAAAAAAACTGAGACATGATGGCTTAACACCATTATTTCACATTCCAGACTATAAACCCCTTAGCTTTCCATTTGCTTTCATAATTAAATGAGAATAGCACATCACTTATATAAGGTAATCTTTCAAATATCAATGACAGCTTTTTAAGACTGGTAATGTCTTGAGAAGTGAGCTTTTATAAGGAAACATCTGCCAATATTTTGGCCAAGTCTCAGGTATAATCTTGATCAATCAGATCTCTTGAAGTATGGTAAGTACCTAAGTGTATCAGCAAAGTTTTGATTGGTCAATAATGTATTCAGGAACTTAAGAAGATTTTAAGATTCATTAAATCTTCAAAATGGTCCTTTCAAACAGACAGAGTACACTCTCTAAGGTGGGCATGAATGAACAGATATACAGAATTAACTTTTTATGAAGAAAATTTCTCTAGGTATATATATATTGAATAATTTGTTTTTGGTAGTAAATATGCAACTAATGAATTATTCTTTGAAATCACCAATGCTAAAACTAGTAAGAAGCAAATGAATAACTTGTAGGCCATTGAGCCTAGTCTTCAAGACTCAAAGAGGATCTACCCATAAAAAAAGACAATGGGAAGTTTAGTGCTACATGTTTCAGAAATTCAGGAAGTATGAGGTTCTGTGGATGCAACAATCATCTCAATGTAAACGTTTTATGTTTTTTTTTTTTTTTTTTTTTTTTTTTTTTTTTTTTTTTTTGAGACGGAGTCTCGCTCTGTCGCCCAGGCTGGAGTGCAGTGGCCGGATCTCAGCTCACTGCAAGCTCCGCCTCCCGGGTTCACGCCATTCTCCGGCCTCAGCCTCCCGAGTAGCTGGGACTACAGGCACCCACCACCTCGCCCGGCTAGTTTTTTTTTTTTTTTTGTATTTCTTAATAGAGACGGGATTTCACCGTGTTAGCCAGGATGGTTTCGATCTCCTGACCTCGTGATCCGCCCGTCTCGGCCTCCCAAAGTGCTGGGATTACAGGCTTGAGCCACCGCGCCCGGCCTAATGTAAACGTTTTAATACCTTGATTTCATCTTACCTTGTGAAATGATGAAGTTATTACAGAAGAAGAAAGATATTTACAACCTCTACTTGGACTATTCAAACCAGAGTGAACACTTTAGAAGATGCTTCTACTTGTCCCAAATAGGGAGAGATTGGACATTAGAAATCTTATTAAGGGTTTCACTAAATTCACAAAGTGGAGAGAGATAAAGTTTAATGTATCAGTTAGGGTTAGATCAAGAAATCAGAGCCACTCTATATATGCAAAGTATGAACGTTTTAGTTGGAGGAATTAAAAGTTATTCAACATTTGAAAGGAAAAACGGGGAGCAAAGGTCAAGGAAGCCACACCCAATTAATTCAGCCTTCCACATTGAAGCAGGTGGTTCTCCTAAGGTCATCCCAAAGCCACAACAGATCCCAGGAACATTAGAAGATTCCCTAACTATTTCAATCTGCAGCAATGAAGTGAGGGTCTCAAGAATGTCCCTCGAAGCTGTTGTGAATGCCAGAAATATTTGGAGGACTCTAACCAACTATAACCATACAAGTATGGTATACAAAACGTGGATGATGGTGATTCTTAAGAAGTTCTGGAAGTTCTTTCAAACTTCATGTCTGCCCACTTGTCTGATTGCAGTTGTTTCCAGAGAGTAATGATCCCTCCTTCTCTTCTGTTTCCCATATTGTGTATGTCTTTCATTGGCAAATTTTATCATGAGGAAAGGTACTCTGGGAAATGTGGTTCTCAGCTGTTTCACTGTATTTATTTCACTGTATATATAGGAGACTATGAGGGTGGTTGACACAGAGTTAATACTAGACAATATAGTGTACCTATTAAGATGTAGGTAATGAGGGAATTTCTTTTTCTACTAGAAAGTATCTATTCTTTAGCTGTTGAAAGGAATGGCAAAAACTACAATGACTTTTGCACCAACCTAGTATCAGCATAAGGGGCAACATTGATATTAGTCAAAGAGTCCCAGAATAAGGTAGTAAAGCTTTTGGGAACTGATACATCACCATGATGAAACAATATGGCTATCAGAGGAGCAACATTTAATTAAGTGAGGGATGAGTTGTTGTGATACTTGTTACCAGAAAGATTCATATTGGTGCTGGTGACATCCTTGTATACTATCCTGACAAGACATATTTAGCTGAGTACACATAGCAGGTGGAGGCAATATCAAATAACAGAAGAGATTTCAGGTGAAAAAGAAATAAAAAAGGCAGTAAATCTTAAGCTTTAAAAGAAATCTTGTATATCTGAAGGAGATTTCTGTATCCTCTACCTCTCAACCAACAAATTGGAACCAGAACAGATAATTAGCAGCTTGAGAAAGACTTCTCCTGCTCAAGGGTTTGAATTTCTAAGATTAGAGTCGAGCACACTTTTTCTATTTTCCTTCTCATTCATTTACTAGAAGCAACCTGTTGACTTGTAGAGAAGGGCAGATTTTCACAATGTTTGGCTTCATTCTTTATGGGGTGGGTCTCTTCCACTTTCAATGCACAGAGAACAATGTTGTTGACAGGTACATGGCTTAAGAAAATGTGTGTAATTGTAATAGTTGTTGATACTAAAAAGAAATGTTTTAATTCTTATATACTCTAGTTGGCAATCTTAGGGCATATCCCCAAACTTTGATAACAGTGTTATTTGGAAATTTTATTGTTACGATATAACATTTAGAAGTATTAACCAATATATTTTCCAATTTTCTTGAATGTCCTTTTACTTCGAAGCTCTCTCCATTTCAAACTAGACCTTGACATTCACTGCCTCAGGACGCAAAGGTTATGGAAGAAATACAGAGAAAAAAAAATCAATTTAAAGTCTATTTTGAAACTAGTGGTAAAGAAACAGTTTAGAGAGGAAACTTTCAGAAGCCTAAACATTGAGAGTCAGAACCCAAAGTTGTAAAAAATTGATTTGGAAGAATGCATAATGATGTATAAGCAAATTTTCCCACACCAAAGGAAATAAGAGATCCTCTGAACTGGAGGAAAACAGAATATCTAAGAAGCAAGAGAGGAAGCTCTGGTTAGTACTTCTCAGAAGTGATTCTGAGAATTCCTCTTCACAAGCTGTGTCCCTCAGTTGGGGTGGGGGAAATAGAAACTGAAAATAGGTTTGGGGATCTGAAAGAGAGAAACACTCATGCTTCATACTTCAGGTGAAGTCCAAGGTGGTCATAAACCTTGAAAGGTCTCTGGTGCCACCATGGTTCAGCAGCAGTACCATGGAAATGGTGGTATGGTGGGTCTATGATAGAGGGCCTGATACGGTTCCAGTAGTTTTCTGAGGCCCAAGAGAGAGAGGGGAGGCTATCTAAATATTTTCTATCTGCTATTAGTAGAGAACATGGTAGCTAAGAAAAGAACGACAGACCTAAAGATAACAGAATTAGGAGGATACAGGGTATCTCACAAGGACCATTAGCTAGATATTATATGGATTTCAGCAGATGTAACAGGAATATTGGCCAAGGACCAAGAAATAGACACCCCTTCCCAACAATGCCATGGTATTAGACAGGCCCTTGGAACTTTCATATGCTGGGAAAAATGCAGGGTATGAGGAAGAAACACAACTTGACTGAGAAAAGCTTATATTAATTGAGTTAAGCTTAAATCACCTAAGATGAAGTGTTCAGCAACAGAAGATGGAGCCTCGAGATATAAATTAGATTTCGTTTTAGGGAAACAAATTATTTTGCATACTAGATTGTGTTTCATGGAATTCACAGTAACTACATATTTTACTCTGTGAACAGAGGACGTATATGACACATAGAGGATGGGAATGCATCAAGATGATTTAATTTAAAACTATTAAGTATTGTGGAACTAACAAAAACATCAATGCGATGCCAAGTAATCAGTGAAAGAAATGAGCTACATTTTCTATTTTAAAGGATGGCAGACAACACATTAATGAATACCTAGAGGGTTCTATTTTGCCCAGTGTCTCAGAAATTAGGCTAAAATGCAATCTGATTACCCCTTTTCTTGGCATAGACGTGCTCTTCAAAATGTGGCAGAATATGACTTAGCACTTTTAAGAGAACTTACATATGTTGAAGATGTTAAACTGAAATTGAACCTTTGAGAGTATTTCCCTGATATATA
Organism: Macaca mulatta; assembly: GCF_049350105.2. NCBI lineage: Eukaryota > Metazoa > Chordata > Mammalia > Primates > Cercopithecidae > Macaca > Macaca mulatta. Next base: position 120,423,502 of record NC_133426.1, on the reverse strand, counting down.
CCATATGCCATTCTTATTTAATAGGAATTTATATAATATTTAAATATTCAATCTGTCTTTGTCATTATAACTTGCCCAACAACTTACATTTCCCACCATTTTGGCCAAGTGTCTCCAAAGCCTCTCATACAGGCTCATTCAGGCACTGGGAAATCGCCCTGTTCTTTAGGAGCTGCAGATGTTGAACTGGCAACTTTGATTCAGGTTGTCCTAGAAATAAAAGAATTTTATTTTATTTTATTTTATTATTTCATTACTTCAAAAATGTGTTTATTTTTAAGCTTTGAATTTGATTAATTCATTTCTTACACAATTTCTTGTACAATTGAAGACTAAATTAAGCCTTGACTGTATATATTGGCAAAGAGGGATACTTTATATTTTTGGTTAGTGTAGCAAGATTTACGATAAGACTGGGTATCCATAGACATCTCAGGAATTCTGGGAAATTCATGATAGTCACCAGAAGTCTCATTTGCAAGAGTACCTCAGGTCCCATGGAAGAAAATGTGAAGTGGAATTTTAGTAGTATATTTATCAGGTCTCTGAAGCCCCCAAATTAAGAGCCTTGCACAAAAGAAAGAAGACTTCCAGAGCTCTATGGGCATGGGTCTCAAAAATTCTGAGATCATTTCTATTAAAAAGCCGTAGAACTTCTATATGGCACAATTTCAGGATTGGTTGAGCAATGTTAAGGCTATTGCACATGGGTCATGAAAATTCTGAGAATAATTTCTATTATTAGGCATGGGTCTTGAAAAATCTGAGAATAAAAAAGCAGTAGAACTTCCATATGGCACAATTTCAAGATTGGTTGAGCAATGTTAAGGCTATTGCACAATTTCTGGATTTGGCAAACTTTTCCCAACAGAGGGTGCTGTAAACCTGAAAGAGGAAGCCAACTTCCAGGGTACCAAATATTTGTGAGCTTTTAGAAGCCAAGTTGTCTCTTGACTGGAAAGGTCTCTTCTATCCAGCACAGAAATCGCTATGAATCTTGCTTAAGCAGTTGGAGGTTGGTGGTTGACTCTGAAGCAGCTATATAACAAAACCAATGCTACAGCAGCAGCAGAGAGAAGTGGCCATACTCTGAGCATGAAGTACCTATAGGAAAACACAGGACTGTTTCCTTTCTGACCAATTCCTTTTTTTCAGAGGGAGATAAAAGGTAGGAACAGGGGACAGAGCATTTTTGGGGTCAGAATTTCAGTAAAATTTAAATTAGGTGGCATCAAGAACCAAATACATATAATTCAAACCCTAATTTTTTTTCAGTAATGAATATGACCTGGGAAATAAATTTATACTTTTAAAAATATCCATTTCATAATATGAAAACAACCTGTGTAAAACAGATGCTTTGGAAGAGGTGCAGGTAGGTAGCATAATTTGCTCAGCAAGTCCCTTCATATGCTTATAGTTAACATCAAAAGTAAGGCTAGGCATGGTGGCTCACACCTGTAATCCCAGCACTGTGGGAGGCCAAGGCGGGCAGATCACCTGAGGTTGGGAGTTCGAGACCAGCCTGACCAACATAGAGAAACCCTGTCTCTACTAAAAAATACAAAATTAGCCAGGCGTGGTGGTACGTGCCTGTAATCCCAGCTACTAGGGAGGCTGAGGCAGGAGAATCACTTGAACCCGGGAGGCGGAGGTTGCAGTGACCCAAGATGGTGCCATTGTACTCCAGCCCAGGCAACAAGAGTGAAACTCCATCTCAAAACAAAACAAAAGTAAAATCCAAATAAAACAACTGGTATCATTTCCTTATACAATCATGTATTGAACACTGACAATGCATCTGCACCATGCTAGGCACCAGGAATATACAAATGACTTGGATGCTTTCTCTGCCTCCTCTAAAAAGAAAACCAAATCTCAATATTATTGACTCTTCTTATCGTGGCCATTACCTGAAGTTTAATCTGTAATTAACATATAAAGATATAAACAAACATGTATACATTTAAAAAATAATTATTTTAATTTATATTTTTAAGAAGGGATAGACACTAGGGAAATTTTGCAACCAGACATTTTTTAGGTGCTTAGAAAATTCTGTCTCAAACATTAATAGACACTATCAGAGAAGATTTAATGAATTTTGGTTAAAGATTCACAAATGGTGAAACTGGGTCTCAGTTTTTCAAGTTATATCCTCCTACCTTGTTTACTGGTAATGAGCAAAATCAAAGGCAGGTAACTGAGCTTGTGTGTATTGGGAGGACTTTATCCCATTACTTGCTTGACTAGCAACAATTATTTATGTCGGAAATCAGTAAAATTCTTTGCAATGTATTTACCTCATGAAGAAAGTATTATGTAAAAATATTTTTTCAACATGAATTAATAATATGGCAGAAGTTAAAAGACCATCTTTTTCAGACCCACTTTTAAATCTACATGTTGAGAAAAAAGACCAAGGAGTTGAATCCAATCTCTACCCTCTACTACAAAACTCCATTGTTGTAACTCCCCTTAAATAAAATATTCCTTGCTTTCTCCGAAAGAAAAGAAAAGAAAGGCTCATTTTTAATGACACATCTCAAATGGTGGGATAATTCTGGAGATAATTCCCAACGTGTACAACAAATATGTGTTAATATCCTTAGGTATTTGAGTGAATGGAAATCCAGACACTGGTGGTTGGATTGGCATGTTAATCTCCTGTCAGTCTAATCCATTCCAATTCCTAAGAAACCTAAACTCAAGAATAACAAAAACCCCTCAGTCCTACCCGTATAATTCTTTTTTTAACTTCTAGAGAAATGGCAGAGGCCATAAAACAAGAACAATGGAAGAGTTTACCATAGTTTTTCCTTGTCACTTGTAATTTTCTCAGGTTGGTAAATGTGTCCAAATGGGGAATGCTCTGTAATCTGTCAAAACTTCACAGATGCCATCAGCAAAAGAGCATATACACTTAATGTGTTTGTTTAATCTTTTATTCTGCATGTGGAGCCATACCTTGAGTAAAGACTCACCAAACAGATATCATTCCTTCAAAAAATTCATTAAGACCTTTGTAAATAAACTCTTTCACATAGTAACAGAAGTGCATCATGTGGAGAGTGGTTGTGCTGATGCAAAGCATTTGAATCTGTTTTTTAGTTCCTATCTCAGATTATTTCAGAGGCTGTGTAAACTACATAAACAGGAAGAAGTGAGAAAATGAAGCTCCAAGATACTTCTCACATCTTGAAAAATCACAGCTTTTTGATTCAATAGAACTCTAGTGGTGGCCAGAACTGAAATAATGGCAATGGGAAAGAGAAACAAAGGCATATTAGGGAGCCTTTGGAGATGGACTGCATTTAGTTCTCTTTGCTTGTCCCTCCCCTCTTCTTTACCAGTGAATGTTGGGTGTCACAATTTTTGGTTCTTGCATCTTTTCTCTACCTGTACTCTTTCTCTAAGGGCTGTGAGTCAGTCTTATAACCACAAATGTTATCTATACCCTACATTTCTGAAATCTATCTCTATGTATACCTAATCTATCCCTGAAATGTCTAGATTAATATTCCTTCTGCATACTTGACATCTATACTTGGACACCTCATGGGAGTTTGAAACTTACGTTTACCTCATACCTCTATCCACTTTTTCTGTTTCAGTCTTTCATATCTCTATAAATGGCAGTACAAGCAACCTAGATTTACAAACCAGGACGCTTGGAGTCATCCTTAATATTTTTCTTTCATTACCCTATGTGGACAATCATTCAGTGAGTACTGCTGTTTATAATTTCTAAATATAAATATCAAACACGTCTATTTCTTTTCATCTCTACTATCATCAGCATAGTTTTGGCTACCAGCATGTCTCTCAGAGGCCATTTCTAGAGTCTTTTAAATGGTCTTTTTACTTCTGTTGCCTCCTCCACGTCATTGCCACATGAAGAAGTCAAACAGGTCTTTTAAAAATATAACATTGTATCATGTTTCTCTCTTGATTAAAACACCCATGACTTTTCTTCACTCTTAGGATAAAATCCAAATTAATTCCCAAGGCCTACAAGGCCTTGAGTGGTCCATTCCCTACCTACTACTTCAACTCAGTGTGGGTCATTCTGCCCTTGCTCACCACTCTACGGTCATACAGGCCTCCTTTCGGTTCATGGCACATGACAGGCCCCTCCCCACTCCAGAGCTTTCATACGTGCTCATCCCTTCCATCTAGAATAGATTTCTCTCTCTTGCCTGCACGAGTGGCTCATTATCATTCTTCAGGACTACCTTAAGTGTTAAGTCTTCAGAGACACCATCCCTAATATCATACCCACCATGGGGCCCTCATTATACTTCACCATCTGTTATGTATTCATCTCCTTCACCAAACATACTAATTTTATTTATATAATTACTTGATTTTTAGATTATTTATTTTCTGTCATTCCTACTAGAATGTGAACTCCATAAATTTAGGCATGGTATTTTTTTATTCCCCAATATATATTTATAACCTAATAAGTTCTCAATGACTATCAATACAAAAATGAATGACTATTGACAGAACCAGAACCAAAATATAATCCAGCATTCTTTCTACCTTGTTATTTATAGTTCTGTGCTCTCAGAAAATCTGACTAACGTTAACTCTACTTTTTAATCTCTGGAGAGATACAGTGTCTAATATAATTGTAAATATGTACATGGGGCTGTTCAATATATATCTAATGTGAACATGTCAGATAAATCCATTTTCCAATGATAAAAATAACAACTATTCCTTAAGTGCTTTATACCATTCACTGCACTATACTTTAAGTGCATGATTTCATGTAGTTCCTGAGAAATAAGTAATATTGTCCCATTGAACAGCTAAAGAAACTGAAGATTGGAGAGAGGTCAAGCATTTCACCTTATCCAATGAATTTGAAACCAATCTCACTTACTTCAAAGTCTGTGCACCTGGTAATAATTGCATTATGACTGACTCTAATTCTCTCAAGAAAAGCCTTGTGCAATTCCTTCAGGAAGAAATGCACAGACGAAGGAGAAATCTCAGGGGGAAGCAGTAAAATGATAGCGTAGTGGTTCTGATCCTTTTATTATGGTCTTAATATAACTTTTAAAGAGTTAGGATGAAGGGTGAAATATTATGTGTTTTGCTTAGAGAGACTGATTAAAAAGGGAATAGAATATTTGAAGAACATTATCTGGGGTAAGGCTACAGAATTTGAAGTCAGATTTTCATTTCAACACACTAAGTTTCTAACAACTGAATTCATCAGAATTTCATAGGGCATCCAGCAATATGTATTCTAAGTAATGATTTCTCTGAGTCCTTTCTCATTGCTTAAAGTGCATTTGATACTCATGGATATTGGGGTGATCATGTTTTATAAATGCAAGGGATTGATATTTCAGATATCTTGGATTATACTTTCATTCTCTCATTCTGACTTTTTTGTTTTTCATTTTTAGTGGTACGTTTTAAAGAGCAGAAGTTTTCAATTTCAATGAACTCCAATTTATTATTTATATTATACTAAGAATTACATTTTCAGCATCACATCTAAAAATTCTTTGAACAACTTAAAGTCATAAAGATTTTATCCCCTTTTTTCTAAAAATTATAAGTTTTAGCTCTTAAATTTAGGTCTATAATCAATATGGAGGTATTTTTTGCATATTATCTGAGGCAAAGGTCTAAGTTCATTTTTTTTTTTCATATGGATATCCAGTTGTCTCCAGTACTGTTTGTTGAAATAATTATTATTTCTCCATTGGATTGTCTTGGTAAAATCAACTTATCAAGAATGTAAGTGTTTCTTTCTGGCTCCTTAATTCTGTCTCATTGATCTATAGGTATGTCCTTATACGAGTCTTATATAGTCTACATACAGCCTATGCTTTTGTAAGTATACTATACCTGCTTCCATTGAAATATAATCCCTTTTACTTGATTAATTTGCAATCTTTATTGAAAGACAAGTCTAAGTTGAAGATGTATTTTGAAATTGATAAAATAAAATGCCTCATAAGAGTAGATAATAGAGGGTTGTAGGCAAGATGGCCGAATAGGAAAAGCTGTGGTCCGCAGCTCCCAGCAAGATCAACGCAGGAGGTGTGTGATTTCTGCATTTTCATCTGAGGTACCCAGCTCATCTCATTGGGACTGGTTACACAGTGGGTGCAGCCCACGAAGGGAAAGCCCAAGCAGGGTGGGGCGTCACCTCACTCAGGAAGCTCAAGGCATCGGGGAGCTCCCTCCCCTAGCCAAGGGAAGCCTTGAGGGACTGTGCCGTGAGGAACAGTGCATTCTAGCCCAGACACTATGCTTTTCTCACTGTCTTCACAACCCACAGAACAGGAGATTCCCTCAGGTGCCTATGCCACCAGGGCCCTGAGTTTCAAGCAAAAAATTGGGTGGCTATTTGGGCAGAAACTGAGCTAGCTGCAGGAGTTTTTTTCTTTTGTTTTTGTTTGTTGGTTGGTTTTCATACCCCAGTGGTGCCTGGAAGGCCAGCAAGACAGAACCATTCACTCCCTTGAAAAGGGGGCTGAAGCCAGGGAGCCAAGTGGTCTAGCTCAGCAGATCCCACTTTGGTGGAGCCCAGCAAGCTAAGATCCAGTGACTTGAAGTTCTCGCTGCCAGTACAGAATTCTGAAGTCAACTGGGATGCTGGAGCTTGGTGGGAGAGGGGCATCCATCATTACTGAGGCTTGAGTAGGTGGTTTTCCCATCACAGTGTAAACAAAGGGGAAGTTCTGGGCTGGGCAGAGCCCACAGCAGCTCCTCAAAATTGCTGTAGCCAGACTACCTCTCTAGATTCCTCCTCTCTGGGCAGGGCATCTCTGAAAGAAAGGCAGCAGCCTCGGTCAGGGCCTTATAGACAAAGCTCCCATCTCCCTGGGACAGAGCACCTGAGGGAAGGGGCAGCTGTAGGCACAGCTTCAGCAGACTTAAACGTTCCTGCCTGCCAGTGCTCAAGAGAGCAGTGGATCTCCCAGCACAGCATTTGAGCTCTGCTAAAGGACAGACTACATCCTCAAGAGGGTCCCTGACCCCCATGCCTCCTGACTGGGAGACACCTCACAGCAGGGGTCCACAGACATCTCATACAAGAGAGCTCCGGCTGGCATCTGGCAGGTGCCTCTCTGGGACAAAGCTTCCAGAGGAAGGAATAAGCAGCAATCTTTGCTGTTCTGCAGCCTCTGCTAGTGACACCTGGGTAAACGGTCTGGAGTGGAACTCCAGCAAACTCCAGCAGACCTGCAGCAGAGGGGCCTGACTATTAGAAGGAAAACTAACAAACAGAAAGGAATAGCATCAATATCAACAAAAAGGACGTCCACACAGAAACCCCATCCGAAGGTCACCAACGTCAAAGACCAAAGGTAGATAAATCCACAAAGATAAGGAAAAACCAGCACAAAAAGGCTGAAGATTCCAAAAACCAGAACATCTCTTCTCCTCCAAAGGATCACAACTCCTCGCCAGCAAGGGAACAAAACTGGACAAAGAATGAGTTTGACAAATTGACAGAAGTAGACTTCAGAAGGTGGGTAATAACAAACTCCTCCAAGCTAAAGGAACATGTTCTAACCCAATGCAAGGAAGCTAAAAACCTTGAAAAAGGGTTAGAGGAATTGCTAACGAGAATAACCAGTTTAGAGAAGAACATAAATTACCAGATGGAGCTGAAAAACACAGCATGAGAACTTTGTGAAGCATACACAAGTATCAATAGCCACATCGAACAAGCAGAAGAAAGGATATCAGAGATTGAAAATCAACTTAATAAAGTGTGAAGACAAGATTAGGAAAAAAAGAATAAAAAGGAATAAACAAAGCCTCCAAGAAATATGGGACTATGTGAAAACACCAAACCTACATTTGATTGGTGTACCTGAAAGTGATGGGGAGAATGGAACCAAGCTGGAAAATACTTCAGGATATTATCCAGGGGAACTTCTCCAACCTAGCAAGAGAGGCCAACATTCAAATTCAGGAAATACAGTGAACACCCAAAAGATACTCCTCAAAAAGAGCAATCCCAAGACACATAATTGTCAGATTCACCAAGGTTGAAATGAAGGAAAAAATGTAAGGACAGTCAGAAAGAAAGGTCGGGTTAAAGGGAAGACCATCAGACTAACAGCGGATCTCTCTGCAGAAATGCTATAGGCAGAAGAGAGTGGGTGCCAATATTCAACATTCTTAAAGAAAAGAATTTTCAACCAAGAATTTCGTATCTAGCCAAACTAAGCATCATAAGTGAAGGAGAACTAAAATCCTTTACAGACAAGGAAATACTGAGAGATTTTGTCACCACCAGGCCTGCCTTACAAGAGCTCCTGAAGGAAGCACTAAATACAGAAAGCAAAAACGGGTACCAGCCACTGCAAAAATGTACCAAATTGTAAAGACCATGGAGACTATCAAGAATCTGTATTAACTAATGGGAAAAATAACCAGCTGGCATCATAATGACAGGATCAAATTCACACATAACAATATTAACCTTGAATGTAAATGGGCTAAATGCCCCAACTAAAGGACACAGACTGGCAAATTGGATAAAGAGTCAAGACCCATTGGTGTGCTGTATTCGGCAGACCTATCTCACATGCAAAGACACACATAGGCTCAAAATAAAGGGATGGAGGAAGATTTACCAAGCAAATGGAAAGCAAAACATAAAAAAAGCAGGGATTGCAATCCTAGTCTCTGATAAAACAGGTCAGCCAACAAATATCAAAAAACACAAAGAAAGGCATTACATAATGGTAAAGGGATCAATGCAACAAGAAGATCTAACTATGTTAATACATATGCACCCAATACAGGAGCACCCAGATTCATAAAGCAAGTGCTTAGAGACCTATAAAGAGACTTAGACACCCACACTATATTAGTAGGAGATTGTAACACCCCACTGTCAATATTAGACAGATCAACGAGATAGAAAATTCACAAGGATATTCAGGACTTGAACTCAGCTCTGGACCAAGCAGATCTAATAGACATCTATAGAACTCTCCACCCCAAATCAACAGAATATGCATTCTTCTCAGCACCACATCACACTTATTCTGAAATCAACCACGTAATTGAAAGTAAAACACTCCTCACCAAATGCAAAAGAACGGAAATCATAACAAACTGTCTCTCACACCCCAGTGCAATCAAATTAGAACTCAGGATTAAGAAACTCATTCAAAACTGCACAACTACATGGAAACTGAACAACCTGCTCCTGAATGACTACTGGGTAAATAACAAAATTAAGGCAGAAATAAGTAAGTTCTTTGAAACCAATGAGAACAAAGACACAATGGACCAAAATATCTGGGACACAGCTAAAGCATTGTTTAAAGGGAAATTTATAGCACTAAATGCCCACAGGAGAAAGCAGGAAGGATCTACAATTGACACCCTAACATCACAATTAAAAGAACTAGAGAAACAAGAGTAAACACATTCAAAAGCCAGCACAAGACAAGAAATAACTAAGATCAGAGTGGAACTGAAGGAGATAGAGACACATAAAACCTTTCAAAAAAATCAATTAATCCAGGAACTGGTTTTTTGAAAAGATTAACAAAATAGATAGACTTGCTAGCTGGACTAATAGAGAAGAAAAGAGAGAAGAGTCAATAGACACAATAAAAAATGATAAAGGGGATATCACCACTGATCCTACAGAAATACAAACTACCATCGGAGAATACTATAAACACCTCTACGCAAATAAACTAGAAAGTCTAGAAGAAATGGCTACGTATCTGGACACCTACACCCTCCCAAGACTAAACCAGGAAGAAGTCGAATTGCTAAATAGACCAATAACAAGTTCTGAAATTGAGGCAGTAATTAATAGCCTAGCAGCCAAAAAAAAAAAAAAAAAAAAAAAAAAAAAAAAAATCCCAGGAACAGACGAACTCATAGTCAAATTCTACCAGAGGTACCAACAGGAACTGGTACCATTCCTTCTAAAACTATTCCAAACAATAGAAACATAGGAACTCCTCCCTAACTCATTTTATGAGGCAATCATCATCCTGATGCCAAAACCTGGCAGAGACACAACAAAAGAAAAAAAAAGACAATTTCAGGCCAATATCCCTGATGAACATCAATGTGAAAATCCTCAATAAAATACTGACAAACAGAATCCAGAAGTACATCAGAAAGCTCATCCACCATGATCAAGTCGGCTTCATCCCTGGGATGCAAGGCTGGCTCAACATACCTAAATTAATAAATGTAATCCATCACATAAGCAGAACCAATGACAAAAACCATATGATTATCTCAATAGATGCAGAAAAGGCCTTTGATAAAATTCAAAACCTCTTCATGGTAAAAACCCTCAATAAACTAGGTATTGATGTATCTCAAATTAATAAGAGCTGTTTATGACAAACCCATAGCCAGTATCATACTGAATGGGCAAAAGTTGGAAGCATTCCCTTTGAAAACCAGTACAAGACAAGGATGCCCTCTCTCACCACTTCTATTCAACATAGTATTGGAAGTTCTAGTCAGGGCAATCAGACAAGAGAAATTTAAGGGTATTCAAATAGGAAGAGAGGAAGTCAAATTGTCTCTGTTTGCAGATGACATGACTCTATATTTAGAAAGCCCCATCGTCTCAGCCCAAAATCTTCTTAAGCTGATAAGCAACTTCAGCAAAGTCTCAGGATGCAAAATCAATGTGTAAAAATCACAAGCATTCCTATATACCAATAATAGACAAACAGACAAATCATGAGTGAACTCGCACTCACAATTGCTTCAAAGAAAATAAAATACCTAGGAATACAACTTACAACAGATGTGAAGGACTTCTTCAAGGAGAACTATAAACCACTGCCCAAGGAAATAAGAGATGACACAAACAAATGGAAAAATGTTCCATGCTCATGGATAGGAAGAATCAGTATCATGAAAATGGCCATACTGCCAGAAGTAATTTATAGATTCAATGCTACCCCCATCAAGCTACCATTGTATTTCTTCACAGAATTAGAAAAATCTACTTTAAATATCATATGGAACCAAAAAAGAGTCAGTATAGCCAAGACAATCCTAAGCAAAAAGGAGAAAGTTGGATGCATCATGCTACCTGACTTCAAACTATACTACAAGGCTACAGTAACCAAAACAGCACGATACTGGTACCAAAACAGATATCTAGACCAATGGAAAAGAACAGAGGCCTCAGAAATAATGCCACACATCTACAACCATCTGATCTTTGACAAACCTGAGAAAAACAAGCAATGGGAAAAGGATTCCTTACTTAATAAATGGTGTTGGGAAAACTGGCTACCCATATACAGAAAATTGAAACTAGACCCCTTCCTTATACCTTACACAAAAGTTAACTCAAGATGGATTAAAGACTTATATATAAAACCTAAAATCATAAAAACCCTAGAAGAAAACCTAGGCAATACCATTCAGGACATAGGCATTGACAAAGAGTTCATGACTAAAACACCAAAAGCAATGGCAACAAAAGCCAAAATAGACAAATGGGATCTAATTAAACTAAAGAGCTTCTGCACAGCAAAAGAAACTACCGTCAGAGTGAACAGCCAACCTAGAGAATGGGAAAAAATTTTTACAATCTATCTATCTGACAAAGGGCTAATATCCAGAAATGACAAAGAACTTAAACAAATTTACAAGAAAAGAACAAACAACCCCATCAAAAAGTGTGTGAAGGATATGAACAGACATTTCTCAAAAAAAAAAGATATTTATGTGGCCAACAAACATATGAAGAAAAGTTCATCATCACTGGCCATTAGACAAATGCAAATCAAATGCCAGGTAGAATGGCGATCATTAAAAAGTCAGGAAAAAAACATGCTGGAGAGGATGTGGAGAAATAGGAATGCTTTCACATGGTTGGTGGGAGTGTAAATTAGTTCAACCATTGTGGAACACAGTATTGTGATTCCTCAAGGATCTAGAACCAGAAATACCATTTGACTTAGCAATCCCATTACTAGGTATATACCCAAAGGATTATAAATCATTCTGCAATAAAGACACATTTACATGTATGTTTATTGCAGCACTGTTCACAATAGGAAAGACTTGGAACCAACCCAAATGCCCATCAATGCTAGACTGGATAAAGAAAATGTGGCATACACCATGGAATATTATGCAGCCATAAAAAGGATGAGTTCATATCATTTGCAGGGACATAGATGGAAACCATCATTCTCAGCAAACTAACACAGGAGCAGAAAACCAACCAGCACATGTTCTCACTCATAAGTGGGAGTTGAACAATGAGAACACATGGACACAGGGAGGGGAACATTATGCACCATGGCCTGTTGGGGGCTGGGGAGATAGGGAGGAAGGATAGCATTAGGAGAAATACCTAATGTAGATGACTGGTTGATGGGTGCAGCAAACCACCATGGCACGTATATACCTATGTAACAAACTTGCACGTTCTGCACATGTATCCCAGAACTTAAAGTATAATAAAAAAAGATTTCCCATACAAAAAAGTAGGTAGTAACAAATGTAATAAATATTAGAGCTCAGAGTTATCATTGTGATCCAAAGTACTCAAAGATGATTTACTTGAAATTTGGAGATGCTGTATCTGGGCAACCTGGGATGGATTTAATTTCACTATGGCTAATTTATCTGACTTAAGGTTTTATTTGTCCTCTTTATTGTAAATCTTCTCTAGGTAAGGAAATATAGCTACATCCTTATATCCAAAATGACATATAGGTTTTATCATTATTTTTTATTCTGCGGTAAAGGCCCAATGAAACTCTTTTGATAAGTAGCAACATGATCAGTTCATGTCCCAACTTAGTTGCTATATTGACTATTTCAATCAGATAGATTTAGGTTTTTATGAGTATTAGAAACTAGTATCAGTGCACTGGATTGACTTTGAGGAGCCTGAACATTTTTAAATGAGTATTCAATGACTGACAAATAGAATGTTGAACTGAGAAAGTCACCACTGTTTAGCAAACCCTTCTGCTAATGAAGAGCAAGATGTCACAACTGTTACCATCCCCTCATTAGAAATAAATAAGCTGGTAGACAAGAAAGTGAATGGCTTTGGCAAAGATCACACTTAGAATGAAAACTAAAAGCAAGAATAGACACCATATGGTTGTCTAGAATACCTTAGCATGATTTCTAACTGTGTGGTACCTTGGGCTCTCAGCTGATTTAGGCTGAATTAAATTATTACTGCAACTAAAATGTCACATTTTCAGGGAAAAATGTGAAAATTGTTTAGATAAACTCTTCAAAGATTTGAGAGCATCACTAGAATATAGCTGACAAAAGCCTGAAGTAAAATCCATTGTAGGGCAATTTAAGAAACCTATCTAGGTTAATGGGTACAAAGACAGAATGAATAAGATCTAGTATTTGATAGCACAACATAGTGATTACAGTCAACAATAATTTATTCCACATTTAAAAATAACTAAAAGAGTATAATTAGAATGTTTGTAGCCCAAAGAAATGATAAATTATTGAGGTGATAGATACCCTATTTACCCTGATGTGATTATTATACAGTGTATGACTATATTGAAGTATCTCAGGTACCCCATAAATATACATACCTACTATGCACCCCCCAAAATTTAAAAAAAATAAGAAGAAACCTATCTAATTGATCCAGCTCCAAGGAGTAACCAACAGACCTTATTAACACACAGGCTACACCATAATTTCCCTTCTGAGCTCCAGATTCGTTTCCTAAGACATTTTCACTTAGTAGCTTTACAGGCACTTCACACCACAATGTCTAAAACAAAATTATTACTCATCCCTCCCTAGTATGCCTCTCACCCTCTGTTTCCTATATTGGCATAAGGGGAAAGTATCCGAGTCAAAACTTGAGATGGCCTTTGTCTCCATGCTGTGGATACACCACAATCACTCCATTAATTAAATCCTTGAATCCTTCTGTCTCACCCTCACATCCTATCAATCAGCGAGTGCTGCTGACTTACCTCCTTAGAATCTCTATTCCTTCTGCTTATCTGCATCCCATTGCCACTATGTTAGTTCAGATTATTGTCCTCTCCAGAGCCTCTTAACTTTTTTTCCTATTCCTACCCTCAATACATGTTGCAGCCAAGGTAATCATTTAAAAAGCAAATGTGATCCAGTCATCCTTCTGCTTAAATGCTTCAAGAGTTCTCATTGCCTGTATGGTAATATCTAAATTTCTAAAGATGCATTTCAAGGCCCTTTGTGCTCCTTCCCCTGTCTGGATCAGTATGAGCCTCCATCAGCCATATTGAACTTTTCTCAGTACACTAAACCCACCACATGCTTTCTAATTTCATGGTTGTTCTCTCTTTTTATAACACTGTTACTGCCATAATGTGCCTTCACACTCTGCCTGCCTAACTCCTACACATCTTCCATGCACAATTTTAGAATAATATCCCCAATGCAACCTTCCCTGATTCCCCTGAGAGCTGGCTAGTTACCTCACTGATCACATGATATGATAATTGTTTGCCTCCCCTACTAAAACATATTTTCATCCCTGAAAATACTTTCAGCTCCCAGCAAAGGGCTTGGCATCTAATAAAATTAAAAACCATAGTAATAACAAATAACATCAGTAATTTTATGTGTTCTAAGTATGTTACATATATTATTTAACCCTCACAAAAACCACATGCAGTAGATACCATTATTTTCTTGGTTTTGCAAATAAGAAAACTGGACATGGAGATGTTAAGTCATATGTACCACGTGGTCAAACTGCAGAAAGTGAAGCAAACATTTGAATTCAGGCAGTCTGGCTCCATAGCCTGGGAACTTAACTCCCCCATTGTACTCTCTCAATGTAAACGTTATAATTGTCCTCACCTCGTGGAGGGATCGTGAACTCTTCTCATGTTAGCCACGGCAGGATTTCCAGAACAAGGGGACCCATATTGGTATGTACAGATCATTTGTCTTAACCAACATGTTAGATTTCCGTAGTTCTCAATTAGATGCCTATTGAACAAATGGAACGATTGGGTTTGACCCCCAGCACAAAGCTGAAGGATTTAACAATTAGCAAGGAGGCATTGGTTTTACATTTCAGGCTCACCACAGGCAGCTGAACCACTTCAAAATAGAAAACATTCATGAGGCACGTACTTCCTTTGCCCATCAAAGCAGTCTAACTGAATGTCAAGTTCTAGTTTAGAGTCAAAACCTGAGCTGAAGATACAGTAAGTGAAGGAAAAGGTGAAACATATATTGAAAGAAAGAAAAAAGTGTCAGATATTATTGACTTTAGGTTACTTTACTCTTGAAGCTGCCAGTCTAAAGAAGGATTCAGACTGTAGCCAGAAGTTAGCAAAATTTGTATCAAGGCTAGATGGAAATCATCGGAGTACTGTGTTATGCTGAGAATGATATAATCGACTTTCAATGAATTGAAACTTTCTCTTTATTTTGCACCATTCGTCTCTCAATGATGTGCAGCTACTTGCCCTGCAGAATAACACACCCGGTGAATTGAACCTAGTTAAGAACTCTAAATGTGAGATCCTTCACTTTCTTTATGTCTAAGCTTGAGCAGACTTTGGTACTTTTATAAACAGAAGCTACAGTGCAGGTCTGAACAGACAGATGCTTTCTTAGAAGTTTCTAGCTATTGTATGTAGCAAATCACTTTAGTTGAGAAGTTGTAAATTTTTTTGTCCTTAAAATTTAAGAAATGTGTATTATTGCCTAGCCCTGGAGCCTAGCGCAAAGCCCTCCATATGTAAAACACCAATAAATGCCAGTCATCCTTTGTATGGGCCACTGTTCCAGATCTCTTCCCATAACCATAGCTGGCTCTCAGCAAGATGGAAGGATTTTTCAGTACTTTTTGATCACCTCCACATACTGCATCCACATCCCAATTTATACGATCCCATAGGTGCTAATTATAGTCCAAAGTTCTCTAATGCAGTGCCAACTGTCACCCTCAGAAAGAGTACCTTACATTCTGTACATAGTTTCACTTCTCCGTCAACCTTGTCAAAAACAAAATGAAATCAAGTTAGAAAAAAATTTAAAGTTTATTGTGCATACAAAAGATCAGTTTGCAAACCGGGAGACCTCCAGCTGAAAATGGCGAGAAGACCTGCTCCCAGTTATTATAGCATAGTTTATAAAGCATAAAGAAGAAAGTACTTTGACCTTTTCTGTGATTGGCTGCTAACATTAACATTCTTGTTACGGCAAGCAGAGATGTTTAAATTGATTTGACTATAGCTGATTGGCTTTATTTCACTGAATCGTGTTGAAAGGACGTGATGCTGACATTTTGTGTTAGGTTTATAATAAGAGCTAGTGTTTGGGGGAAATCAGAATGACTTAAATTTTAACTACATGGCTATAGGCATTGGCTTTGAGGGTATATCTAAACTGTGGCCTCCATTTTTATTCTTCTTGAACATAATTTACCTTGCTGGTCATCCATTCCTATGGGACCTGCCAGCATCTATCTAGTTGGACCTGTGGGAAGCAGTCTGAAAAATTAAGAACTTTTCAACTATGAATGTTTTTTAAACTAAAAACCTTCTGTAGACATGAATGATTTCTCTGATAGTGAAATTTCAGATATAATGGGAAATATTCGTGAATCAGATATTAGAGGACAACTTATTCTATCCGTGCATGATGACCAACCCTAACCCTTCACCTTGAACACCAGTTGTAGTGTAAACAAGCTTTCAATGCATGTTAAAGTAAGGCATTTATCTTCTCTCAACTTGTGTAGAAAGTTGTATGTCTTGGCCGGGCACGGTGGCTCACGCCTGTAATCCCAGCACTTTGGGAGGCCGAGGCGAGTGGATCACCTGAGGTCAGTGGTTCGAGACCAGCCTGGTCAACATGGAGAAACCCCGTCTCTACTAAAAATACAAAAAATAGCCAGGTGTGGTGGCGGGCACCTGTAATCCCAGGTACTTGGGAGGATGAGGCAGGAGAATCGCTTGAACCCAGGAGGCAGAGGTTGCAGTGAGCTGAGATCACATCACTGCACTCCAGCCTGGGCAACAGAGTGAGACTCCAACTCAAAAAAAAAAAAAGAAAATTATATGTCTTGCCTGTGTACTCTAGCTTTAGAAGATCAGGTTTATGTGAGAGCATATGGCTTATGTTATCAAAAGGCAGGGATATATAATTTTCTGTCACATAAAAAAACTTTAGTAAGTTTGTACCAACACTTTCTCTATAGCACAGTGGCAAGATCAGTTTGTCTTAGGGGAAGAAAAACTGAATTGGGACTCAAGCCACTCTTTCCTTTTTCTTTTTCCTCTGTAATGTGAAGGATTTGAATTAGTGAATCTCTAAGAGTTCTTCCTGCTCCAACATTTTTACTAAATGTTAAAGGCTTATATCAATATTTTATTGAGCAAATGTCCTTACATATATGATTCCATTAGGCTCTGACAAAAATTTGGAAATGAGTGACGTTGGGGTTTATTGCTTCTTTGCTGCCACCCTTTTAGCGTGTCTATTAAACGGCTGTGCTCCTGAAATCCCACCAATTTAAAACTTTGTTATTACTGCATTACATGATTCTTAGCAAATGATTTATCTGGTAAGGGTTTAAGGAGTGCCCTTAACCAAATGTATTTCTATTTAAAAAGAAAACTTTAGAAGATCAAAATATGTTTTAAATCCAAAGGAATGCTTATCTAATAGTGTAATGTTAAACATTATAACGTGTGTGTGTGTGTGTGTGTGTGTGTGTGTATTCTGAAGAAAGTGAGCCTCTAAAATTTGACCACAGAATACTTTTGGTCCATCTGTAAAGCCAGCTTTATACAGGTCAAATACTACAAAATATAAGATGTATAATTTTGGAGAATTTTTCTACAGAAAACACTGCACAAGTACTTACATGTCCTTGTTATTTAAATGATATGCATGCACCTTTGGAAAATAAAATATTTGGGATAACGTTTTCAATTTTGTTAACAAAATCCCTAATAGCAAGCAAAGAGAGTGCTCACAGATGGACAGGGATGTCCAATCTTTTTGGCTTCTCTGGGCCACGTTGGAAGAAGAAGAATTGTCTTGGACCGCACATAGAAGACACTAACACTAACCATAGCTGATAGGCTAAAGAAAAAAAAAAGTCGCAAAAAATTCTAATGTTTTAAGAAAGTTTACAAATTTGTATTGGGCTGCACTCAAAGCTGTCCTGGACCACATGAGGCCAGTGGGCTGCAGGTTGGACGAGCTTGGACTGTAAGAATAAGGCACAGAGGGGCAGGGAACAGCTTCCCTTTTAAATCAATCAAAAGTCATAAGAAGTCATGAGGTTTAGAGTTTTTCTTTTTCTTTTTCTTTTTTTCTTTTTTCTTTTCTTTTCTTTTTTTCTTTTTTTTTTTTTTTTTTTGACAGAGTCTTCTGTAACCCAGGCTAGAGTGCAGTGGCTTCATCATGGTTCACTGCAGCCTGGAACTCCTAGGCTCAAGAGATCCTCCCATCTCAGCCTCCCAAGTAGCTGGAACTACAGGTGTGTGCCACCATGCCCCACTAATTTTTTAATTTTTTGAGAGACAGGGTCTTACTATGTTGCCAGAGCTGGTCTTGAATGGGCTCCTGGGTTCAAGTGATCCCCCTGTCTCAGTCTCCCAAAGATGTGAGATTACAGGCTTGAGCCACCACTCCTGGCCAGGAGGTCATGTTTTGATTTTTGTAACATGCACCTAGAGACTCATTTGATCTACTATAAATAAATAGGCAAAGTTTATAACAGATCATAGTTCTTTCTAAGGGGAAAAATGGAGTTGAGCAAGGAAGAGAATACACAAACACACAAAAAGACATTTCTATAAAAGGTGTTTTGTTTTTAATCAATAACAAATATTTTATTTTCAAGAGCTCTTAAGGAAAAAATACTATTTTAAAAGTAAAAAGGAAAAGGAAAAAGTCATAGCCACTTGAGACCAAACAATCCAAGTGCATTATTATCTAAAGTGTTACATGCGCACACATATTAACTAGCAGAGAGAAGGGTTGTAGCAGTCTCTTCCCTTGATCACTCCAACCAACATCTTAAAATGAATTGATACACTCAAAGGGTACACTTAAAAAAGAGAGAATGCACAGGCATAACTTTCCTGATAATTCCTGCTGTCTGTGATATACCCTTCATGTGGCATTCAATATACAAGTCAAAAGGAGGCCCGTTAATGTGGGAAGGAGTTGAAGAATCTTATATGAATAGAGAATTCTCTTCGTTGCACTGTAAAGAACACTTTGAGAGCATGTGAACAGAAAAATAACATCTGCTGAATATAGACTCTTGCTCTCCTGGAGAGCATTGTGTAGACACCAGTTCAGTCTTAATTCTGAAACACTCTGCAAACAACTCCACCACCAAAGTTTTACAAAAAGTGTATATTTTAGTCTTCTTGACCAGGTGGGGTTACAGTGCCTAAGATCAAGTTCTGGAAGAAACCCCAGTAGAAATAACATTTACAGTTCATCTCTTATGGTGGATGGTTTCTCCATATGAGCAATCTAATCCATTTCATATTGATCCTAATCAGTGTAAACTTTGGAGAATGATATTTCCTGATCTTTTCTCATGATTTCAGAGCTACACCCTAATTAGAGTCTGTAGTCTATTCTGCTATGATTAGGCAACCAATCAACATTTGAGCAGGTAATTTAAGCTATATATTCAACTATGAGGATTGATTTTTCTTCAGAATCTTGGTCTTTAACCAAGTTCCTCTGGACAGCTAGCTGTGATTAGAGAAGAATCAGTGGCTCAATAAGCAAGGGGAGCTAGCCTTCTGTTATGGTAGGATTCTACTGTTGATCATTAATCATCAGAAAACTTAATCAGCACACGACTAAATCACTGACTTAGGCATCACCAATGATTAGATCTTAAATCTGTAATTCATGAATATTGGGTGAACATCTGTACAACTGGCAGGACAATGTTATTCATCCTCCTTGTCTGAGCTTCAACCTAGTGGCTTAAGGTAGGAGTAGAAACAGAACAGATTATTCATTCATTAAGAAATCTGTATCCATTCAGATCTGTAATTGCTCTTGACAGAGGCTAGACAAATCAACTCTTTACAACCATTCCTACCCTAATTTCACTACCAACAGTTAATTAAATTATTTCATTAAGCACAGATTTTTTATATGATATCTACTACATACTAACAATTATGTTAGGTACTGCAGGTATAAAATGAACAAGGGGAACAAAAATTGCCTACCCTTTAGTTGCATACAACCCAGTTGATCAGAAAACAAATAATAGAACAATTACAAATACTGGAAAATAATAAACTTTTTTTTTTTTTTTTTTTTTTGAGACAGAGTCTCACTCTGTCACCTAGGCTGGAGTGTAGTGACACGATCTCGGCTCACTGCAACCTCCACCTCTCAGGTTCAAACAATTCTCCTGCCTCAGTCTCCCAAGTAGCCGGGATTACAGGCATGTGCCACCATGCCTGGCTATTTTGTGTATGTGTGTTTAGTAGAGACAGGGTTTCACCATATTGGCCAGGCTGGTCTTGAACTCCTGACCTTGTGATCTACCCACCTCGGCCTCCCAAAGTGCTGGGATTACAAGCATGAGCCACCACGCCTGGCCCCAAATATAATAAACTTTAAGATAGAGTAAATAAAGTGTGCTGTGCAATGATGGAGAATGGCCACCTAACCCAGTTTTGGAGGATTAAGTTATAACTTTCAAGAATAAGGGTCTAAACTGAGTTCTGAAGAATGTCAGATTTGATATTGTGAATTCACTTATTTAAAGGAATTGGTTGGATACTTCAATCAAATTAGCAGACCTGTAGTCCCACAAAGACATAATCACAGGAGTTACTTAATGTCTTTAGTGAATATGTACTAGAGAAGTAGTGTGGCTGAATGAAAAAAAGAATAGAGTATGGGACAAAAGACTTAGGTTCAAATATGAGATGCTTTTTATGTACTTCAAAACTGGTTTATTGGACCTATTTACATTTTACAAACTAGTTTTATATATACAGTATACATTTCAATTGCTATTTTACTATGAGTTTGAGTACGGCATATATCATTCTGATCTTGTCTCTTCTATTGTTGCGGGAAGTCAGGGACCCTGAATGGAGGGACTGGCTGAAGCTGTGGCAGAAGAATATAAATTGTGAAGATTTAATGGACATTTATCAGTTCCCAAAATTAATACTTTTATAATTTCTTACGCCTGTCTTTACTGCAATCTCTGAACAGAAATTGTGAGGATTTCATAGACATTTATCACTTCCCCAATCAATACTGTTATAATTTCTTATGCCTATCTTTACTTTAATCTCTTAATCCTGTCATCTTTGTAAACTGAGGATGTATGTCACCTCAGGACCCTGTGGTGATTGTGTTAACTCTACAGATTGTTTGTGAAACATGTGTGTTTGAACAGTATGAAATCAGTACACCCTGAAAAAGAACAGAATAACTGTGATTTTCGGGGAACAAGGGAGATAACCATAAGGTCTGACTGCCTGTGGGGTTGGGCAGAATAGAGCCATATTTTTCTTCTCACAGAGAGCCTAGAAATGGATGTGTGAGTAGGAGAAATATTGCTGAATTCTTTTTCCAGCAAGGAATATTAATAATTGATAACCCTGGGGAAGGAATGCCTATAGCCGACCACTCTGGGAGTGTCTGTCTTATGCGGTTGAGATAAGGGATGAAATATGCCCTGGTCTCCTGCAGTGCCCTCAGGCTTACTAGGATTGGGAAATTCTAGCCTGGTGAATTCTAGTCAGATGGGTTGTCTTCTCTCAAACCCTGTTTCCTGTTAAGATGTTTATTAGGACAATGTGTGCCCAACGGGACATGGACCCTCATCAATAATTCTAATTTCACCCTTGCCTTGTGATCTTGCTCTGCCCTCTGCCTTGTGATCTTTTATTGCCCTTTGATGCATGTGATCCTTGTGACCTACTCCATATTCATACATCCCCTCCCCTCCTAAAATCCCTAATAAAAACTTGCTGGTTTTTCGGCTCAGGTGGGCATCATGGAAACTGCCAATATGTGATGTCACTTCCAGAGGCCCAGCTGTAAAATTTCTCTCCTTGTACTCTTTCTCTTTATTTCTCAGACCAGCCGACACTTAGGGAAAATAGAAAAGAACCTACATTGAAATACTGGGGACTGGTTCCCCCAATATTCTATAAACTGGGAATAATATTAATATTGCTAATATTAACTTTGTAAAATTTAAACTGCTACTCAAATTTTAGACATTACTGTATTATTATTGTAAAGTTTTGGACAATGCAAATGATATACACATGAAAGTTTTCATTTGTTTGCCTTGGGGTAATAGCTTTTAAAAATTTCTACATATTAAAATTATTTCATAGGAAACGAACATTTCCTTTTCTAGGAGACTAAAACACTTATTAAATTTAGGGGTAGATTAAAGTGACTAAGGTTTAGTTCAAAGGCTACAGAATAAATATAAATGATCTTTAAAAATCCTTTTCAATTCATTGATGCTATAATAGTTATCTTTTAGAATTTTCCAACATAATTTATCACCATTATCAAAAGATACATTCCAAAATGTTATTTGCCAATACAATAATGTTGACACTTATGAGGCAGGAAGAATGATTAAATGGCTATGAATGACATAAAATTGTGTTCCATGCCAAAACAGGAAACAAATGGCTGCTTTGGAAATTCTAGTTTCAATGTGTCCTTAGAAAAATTACCTTGTATCAAATATATACACCACCTGGTGGACTAATGCCCCAAATGATGGCTGGGTGGTTGTCTATCAACAGATGTGCAAATACTCTATTACTAAGGAATGTCTGGTGGAAGTAAATTGACAGTCATAATTTGACAATTAGATGTTGGTTCATTGGTTGATAATACCCACGAGCCAATGTGCTTGTATTTCTATTTGTTGGTTTTTAAAATTAGTTGCAGTGTTTTCATGGTGGAGAATTTAGCTTAAAAAATGACAATAATTTCTTTGCTCTTGCAACTAGATAATGACTTGCCTTTTAATATTTAAGAAAATTATTAATACTTATTGTGAGCATAAATGCATTTGAGAAATTCAATTAAGTCTATGTTTATCTCAGAAGTATAGTTTTCTTTTAATTTTATATTATAATGCAGTAGTAATTAACTCCATATGTGAAATAGAGTTTACTGCCATTTACATATTATTCTGATAAACACAAATCTGTTAGTACAATCATATAAGGATGTTTTCAAGGTGAAATCAGTACTCAGTAGGCTGTGAGAAGATTAAATTTCTGTTGTATTTTGGATGGACTTCTTGTTTGTTTGATTATCTTCAATAGCTATCTGAAATACATACAATATAAAGGGAGTTGCCACTGTGTGATTCGAAAAATTTTTAATGATGTGACCAAAGTCAAGTTATTGGACAGCAATTGACCAAAGACTACAAGAAGAAAATGGAAATATACTCTTGTAAAGTTCTTATACTACTCATGAAGTAGTAGAGTATCACTTGAAGACAGATTATAAGAAGTTAAAGAAGTATATTGTAAACTATAAAGCAACTCCACACATACGCACACATAAAATAAGTGGATATCTCTGTGATTTAAAAAAAGAAGACCTTTTTCTTTGCCTCTCACCACATACAAAAATTCACTCAAAATTCATCATAGATCTAAAAATAGATTTCTTAAGATGTAACAATACCAAAGTACCTCACAATCTATAAAAGATCAACAAATTAAACATTTTAAAAATTAGAAAAATCCCTTTATTCTTCTAAGAAAACTGTTAGAAAAAAAAATTTAGAGCAGAAGACATATTTTTTAAAAACATACCTGACAAAGGACATGTATCTGGATTACATAAATAACTTCTACAAATCAGTTATAAGAAATCTAATTAAAAATAGGTTAAATATTTTAACAGACACTTAATCAGAAAAGGTATGCAAATGGAAAATAAGCTCTTGAAAAGATGCTTAATGTCATTAGTCATTAAGGAAATGCAAATGAAAACTGCAAGTAGAGAATACTATAATCCAACGTAAGTGACTTAAACTTAAAACCTTGAGTATAGTAAGAGGTAGTAAGGTTGTGAAGCCCTGGAACACTTCTGTAATGCTGGTGGGAATGTAAAATGCTACCAACACTTTGGAAAATCATTTGGTATTTTCTTAAAACTTTGAATATTCTCCTATCAAAAGTCATTCCTAGGTATTCACTCAAGAAAAATGAAATGCTGAAACTTTTAAGATAACATTTTGCTTTGATATCAATGAATGGGAAACCAAGTACCAAAAATAATAATCAAGTTAAAAATCTGTACTTTGGAGTTTATAGTGTGTGTAAAAGTGAAAGATTGCACAACACTAACACAACTATTTGGAGAGGAGTAAATGGTATTATACTCTTCTAAGTTTCTTATTTTGTGTGTGAAATGATATAATAAGGACTTAAGTCATGCTGAAACAAGATGAGGATGCCTACTGTAATCACTAAAGCAACCATAAAAAATAAAAAGAAGAGCTGTAGCTAAAAATAATGAAGGAGTTACACTGAATTTAAGATGGCCTAAATAAATGAAGACATATAATATTTTCATGGATAGGAAAAAACAAAAATTTTAAGATATCATTCTCCCTAAACTTTTCAGTAGATTCAACATACTTCCTCCAAAATTTCTGCAGCTTCCTTCTTTTAGAAATTGATAATATGATTCTAAAGTTTATATAAAAATGAAAATAATCTGAAATAGCCAAAAAAAAAGATGTTGCATTACGAAGTACAAAGTTTGATGACTTAACACTATCTAATTTCAAGGTATCTATGAAGTTACTGAAATGGGAGTTCCCTCATCTTCTTCCACTGCTCAAACCCCTAGGAGGAGTGTGCAGATGGGCAGGCCATGGGGAGTGTTTTCAGGGTCCGACTCCACAGCAATATTTAGGGTTGAGTGCTTACAGCTCCCGAAGCCCAAGCAGGCATGTGTTATAGTGTGCTTTTTCAGCTTTGCCATCTGCAGATGGCTTGTATTAATCAGCTCAATTAGACCCTCTGCCTTATTGCAAGGACAGAGGGCTTTCTATATCCTGGGTTCTTGCCCTAGTGTACCAGAATAATTGGATCACACATGAGCTTGGAGGATGAGTGCAAGGTTTTACTGATTGGTGGAGGTAGTTCTCAGCGAGATGGATGGAGAACCGGAAGGGGAATGGAGTGGGAAGGTGGTCTTCTCCTGGAGTTGGGCCTCCCAGTGGCTGGACTCTCCTCTGACTGCCCCCAGCTGAATTCCCCTTGGTGTCTGTGTCATTCCACTGTCGCTGGTCTGCCCATGTCTGCTGGTATCTGTCAGTGTGTTCTTCTGTTCCTTTTGACATGGGTGAATACCTAGGAGTGACTTTTGATTGGAAAATCATTTGGTATTTTCTTAAAACTTTGAATATTCTCCTAAGTGTTGGTAGCATTTTACATTCCCACCAGCATTACAGAAGTGTTCCAGGTCTTCACAACCTTGCTAACTCTTACTACACACCAGCCACTTGTGTGTGTGTCTGCTGGGGTCTCAGATTTTTATGGGCACAGGATGGAGGCATGGTGGGCCAAAAGGCAACATTTTGGCTGTAAAAACAGAAATGTCTGTCTTCATTTAGGTCTGTGGGACAGGTCCAAGATTAGAGCCCTCACCAGGGACCCCGCCCTTCTCTACCCAGCACTTCCCTGCCCCCTCCTGTATCACTACAATAATTAGACATTGTGGAATTGGCATAAAGGTAGACATGAGGACTAAAGGAAAACAGTAGAATGTCAGAAATAAATATATACATCTACTAACTGATTTTGAATTCAATTCAATGGGTAAAGAAAATGTTTCACAACAAATTGTGCTGCAAGAAGATATTCACATGAAAAACAAAGGAACTCTACCTTCTACTATGTACCAAAAATTATTTAGATGTTTATTTTTATTTATTATGCACCTAAATGTACCAATCTAATATTTTAATGATTTTAGATTAGAATGTAGGAAAAAAATTTCTAAAATAAGATACAAGAATGGAGATTAAACACATTAAAAGGTTCTTAGTACCATTATTCATCTGGGCAATGCAAACTAAAAGTACAATGAGATACCACAACCCTCACATGCTAGAATTTCAAAAGTTAAAAAGTCTAAACAAGGCAAGGATGCTCACTCTCACTACACTTATTCAACATAGTACTGAAATTCTTTGCCGTGGCAATAAGGTAAAAAAAGACATACTGATTAGAAATGATACAATATATTTTCTTTATTTACAGATGACACAACTGTTTATGTAAAAAATTCCCATGGAAATTACAAAAACAAAACAAAACAAATATCTCCTAGAACTAATAAGAGAGTTCAGCAAGGTCTCAGGATACAAGATCAATACACAGAAATTTATCTGATTTCTATTTTCTAGCAATGAACATGTGAAAATCAAAATTAAAAGTATAATATCATTTATAATTGATAAAAAAGAGACATACTTTGGTATAAATCTAAAAGTAATATAGGAATGATATGCTATAAATAATAAAATGCTGATGAAAGAACTAGAAGATCCAAATAAATGGAGATACATAGCATGTCCATAGAATGAAAGACTTAACAAAGATGATAATTATTCCCAAACTGATATATAGACTTAATGCAATGCCTATTAAAATTCTATCAAGAGTTTGGGTAGATACTGACAAACTTAAACTAAAATTTATCTAAAAAGGCAAAATAGCTAGGATAGCTAAAACAATTTTCTAAAAAAAGAATAAAATTGGATGAATCATTCGATCTGATGCTAATAGCTTCAAGAGAGTGTGTTATTGACTGAGAGACAGATACACAGATCAATGCAACAGAATTGAGAGACCAGAAACAGACCCACACATATACCCCAGCTGATTTTTGATGAAGCTATAAAAACAATTCAGAGGAGGAAAGGTAGTCTTTTCAACAAATACTTGTGGAGTAATAGACAAAATATGAACTCCAGCCTAAAGCTCTCACTTTATACACAAATTATTTGAAAATAGGTTATGAGTTTAAATGTAAAATGTAAATCTATCATTTAGAAGAATTCTTAGAAGAAAATCTTTGGAACTGGAGGCCAAGTGATGAGTTCTTACCCATGACACCAAAACCATGATCCTTCAAAAGGAAAAATGATAAATTTCACTGTATCAAAATTTTAAAGTTTTGCTTTGAGAAAGGCTCTGTTAAGAGAATAAAAAGACAGGCTCCAGACTCGGGAGAAATATCACACACAACAAAGAACCTGTATCTAGAATGAATAAATGATGCTCAAAATTTTAAAATACCCCAACAGATTGAATTAGAAAATATGCAAAAGATGTGAAGAGATATTTGACTAAAGAGATATATGGAATGCAAATAAGCATGTGAAAAGATGTTCAACATCACCTATAAAAACAGCTGAACTAAAACAAATTGTGGTTAATACCAAATGCCGGTAAGGCTGGAGAGAAACAGATCACTCATGCATTGCTGGTAGGAATGTAGAATTGATACAGCCATTCCTGAAGATAGTTTGGCAGTTTCTTATAAAACTAAACATGCCATCACCATACAAACTAGCAGTTGCATTCTTGAGCATCACACAGAAACCTGTACATGAATTTTCACAGCACCTCTATTTGTGATAGATTAAAACTGGAAACAATCCAGAGGTCCTTCTATAGTTGAATGGTTAAATAAATTCTGGTATATTAATTTCATAGACTATTACTAGACAATAAAATGAAACAAACTATTGATACATCCATCAAATTGGATGAATCTCAAGAGTATTATGCTTAGTTAAAAAAAAAAAGCCAGTCTCAAAGGGTTACCTAATGTATAATTCCATTTATATAATATATTCAAAATAATAGTTGTAGAGATTGACAATACATTAGTGTCCTTTGCCAGAGCACACAGACAAGATATAAGATATCTTGGGGTGTCAGTGCAACTAAAAATGGATAGCACTGGAGTATTCCTTTGTGGCGCTGTTTAGAAGTGGGCTATAATTGTATAGAACCACTTACAACCACCCCGACCCCTGCCACACACACACAGGTGCATACACACGGACACATTCAAATGAGCACCTGTAGAAACTGGTGAAAATTGAATAAGGCTTGTAGTCTACTTAGCAGAATTGCAGCAATGTCCATTTCCAAATTATACTAAAGTAACATATCATCACCACTTGGGGAGGCTAAGTGATAAAAGTTGACAGCACTCTACGTATTATTTTTGCAACTTCCTGTGGATTTATAAGTGTTTAGAAATGAAAAATGAAAAAGAGATTGAGAAAAACTGTTAGAAAGGATGTAGAGTAAATGAAACTCTCAAACCTTTGGAATAAAGCATTGGTAGTTTCTAGAAATATTAAATAATCAACTACCTGTGACTCAGCAGTTGTCCAAGATTAATGAAAACATATATATACAAAAAAGATTTTTACAATAATGCTTACGGCAGCCTTGTTCAAAATAGCCCCAAACTAGAAATAACCCAAATGTCTACTAACAAGACAATGGATAACCAAATTGTGAAGTTGTTGTATATTGGAATACTATTCAACAATAAAAAGAAATTAACTACTGACACACACAATGACATGGATTAATCTCCAAAATATGTTGAGCATAAAAGGCCAGACACAGTGGAGCATAAAGTTTGTACTTCCATTTGTATGAAATTTGAAGGCAAACAAAACTAATCTATAGCAGAAAAAAATCAGAACAATGGTTGCTCTTGGGTGGGAAGTTTTAATTTTAAAGGTGCATAAGGGAAGTTTCAAGGTAGTGGAAATATTCTTTATCTTCTTTTGGTTGATGGTTACATGAATGAATGTTATAAAAACTCAATGAACTGTGTAATTAGGATCTGTGCATGTTAATATTATCAAACATAAACCTTAATAATAAAAAAGTAAAAGAAAAAAGTGATGGTTCAAAGTAATTGTGGTAACACTGAAAATGCTTTTTATTTTAATTTTAGGTGGAATAAAATCAGAATGCAAAGTTTTAAAATGTAGTATGTTTACAAAAATGTTAGCAAAAAGTAAAGGAAACATGCCTAAAATAACTAAAAGGAAATATGTCAAACTATTAATAAAGGGTTGGCCCGTGGCTATTTTTTTCCTTCCTATCTTTCTGTGGCTCCATAATTTTTTAATGAGTATACATTATTATGAACATTAACACACATTTAAAAATAAATATGTTTCAAATGAAAATTACAGAAATTACGACTCAATGTAAGACTTCATACAAATCATTCTCAATCAAAACACAACCACACAAGAAATAGACAACAATTTGACTTATGTTGTGTGATACTTTCTTAACTGGTTTATTGAGTGACCAGGACTCAATGGGATGTCAGCAGAAAGAATTTTATTTGTTTATTCAATTGTTCCTTAAAACCTGCCCTGAGATTTTATTTTTTTCTACCCCTGGCTGAAAACCCACCCGTATCCCAGAGTTTTTCTGTTCCTCTTAGCTGGGAAGGATAGCACAGTAGATCACTTCTCTCTTTTCTAGTCCATCTCTTTCCTTCTTGTTATCCAAAGGTCCTGGCCTCTATGAAGCTTTAGTAAGGGGGGAACATAAGGTACAAAAAGGTGGTAAACTAGCAGGTTTGTCTTTTGAATATGGAAAATGTAATATTATTTGTTCTTTCAATTGAGAGGTTCTTTATGGAGTTTCCATCCCAAGGGCCACCAGAATATAGATATTTTAATGAGAAAATGTCTCTTCTTTAACTGACTTCTTAAAATATTCTCCTTTATCTCATGAGTTTTGGGTTTCATCACAATATCAGAGTCAGATCATCCCACCATTGTCCCTTTTGAGAACCACCAGAGTTGTTTTCTATAAAGAAGTCAACATTTGCTTCTTACGAATGTGCACCTTTGCCCTACTTTCTGTGGAAGTTCAGCCTGCTGTCAACAGAGCCCTCTGTTTATCTGCCCTACACCAATAGTACTAGCTAGTCTTTTACATTTAGCTTTCTCAGGCAAGTGTAAATCTGTTTCACAAATTACATAAACACCTTTTCATGAAACTTTCCCAATAGTACCCTTGAAGCCTCTCTCTCTAACTCATTTAAGATAAGACTAAAGAAAAGTACGAGTCCTCTTGTTCCCCATTACAGAGCATGCACAA
This sequence comes from Macaca mulatta, assembly GCF_049350105.2. Lineage (NCBI taxonomy): Eukaryota > Metazoa > Chordata > Mammalia > Primates > Cercopithecidae > Macaca > Macaca mulatta. Next base: position 120,393,314 of record NC_133426.1, on the reverse strand, counting down.
AAAATGAAACTCTCTCTAAAGATAGATTAATCCACTATTCATTTTCACATCAAGTCTTAAATATTCACCAAGTGGATGAATAAATAATATTGACAGAACAAGTTTTATAATCCCATGATGTCTGGCTTCAGAGCTACCACATCTAGTCAAGAAACTTGTCTTGTGCATAAAGGCACCTAGCAGAAAGAGTGTGTGTCTCACCAAGCCCTGTACTAACCCCTGAGACTGAGCTGGGTGGGTGGCCTTCCTTTGTGCTCACACAGCACACGGTGCATTCTTCTCATCTTGTCACTGCCACAATACCAACTGGGGGTTCATTTGTCCCTCTTCCTCCCTAGGTGGCAAGCCACTTGCTAGCAGAGTCTGTCTCTTCTCTCTGTATTCATAGGGCCTGACATAATGCTTGCCACTTCATTAGATAATCCATAAGTGGTTGCTAAATAAATGAATGAACCTATCTTCAGCTTATAATCTAATGAGAAAATAGACCCCAGTGCCTTGTATGTCATCCATTTTTCCATAGTTGCTTTACTATTTGACATCTTTTGTGCACTGACAACATAGCAAGGGCTTTCAAGATAGAGTTAAAACATGGCCCCGGAGGAGGAAGCATACACACTAATTGAGATCATTTTGTTGTAAAAAGCAGAACAAATCTAAAATTCAGGTTGGTCACACTTATTGCATTAAGGAGAGCTTTAAAATGATTTCCACAGAGTTAATTAAGAATGTCTCTTGTTATCTAGGTTCTTAATTGGTTTATACTGTTTTCTTAGTGAGAAACTTCAGGAAAGGTTCAGCAGACAAATACTGAATACATTATCATATGTTAAGCAAAAATGTGTAAATATTCTTAAGTGAATAGGCTGATGGTAAAGGCAGTTAAAAAGGAGCAAGGACTTTGCAATGGAATCTTTAAGAAGAGCTCAGAGACCCTTTCCAGGTCTTATGATTTGCTGAGCACAAATGGCTACATAAAAGGCCTAACACTACCAAAAACTAGATTATTTCCTTCTCAATATGTAAGTGCCACATAATTAAAGTTTTGCAGATTTATAGTGAAAGGTGATGATAGAGATGACAAAAATGGTTTGTTATATACATTTTACATTTAACTATCCTATAAAAAGGATGCCATAGTAAGCATAATATTTAGAACTATTTTTTTACCTCATTAAGATAAAAACTTTAGACAAATTAAACAGAGTTTGAGCAAAGAACAATTTGCAGATTGGGCACCTTGCCAACCCCCTTCCCTGGCACCCAAACCAGAGTAGGTTCAGAGAGACTCTGGTGATGCCACATGGTCATAGAGGATTTATGGACAGATAAAGAAAAGTAATGTAAAGGAAAAATGGAAGTGAGGTACGGAAACAGCTGGATTGGTTACAGCTTGGCCTTTGCCTTATTTGAACATGGTTTGAACAGCTGGCCACCTGTGATTAGTCAAAACTCAGTGATTAGTACAAGAGTAGCTTTCAGTCTGTTTACACATCCAGTTAAGTTACAGTTTACTATGTGCGGAAAGACCTTTAATTAAAGCTCACAATATGTAAGGAGGCAGACCCTACAGTTAGTACTTAATTTTGTTTTTCCATTTGGTAAGACATTGAAATAAGAGTTTGATTGAATTTGAGTAGTGTTAATAATTTTTCTTTAGTGGAGGCCAGTAAAATGTCCATATAACACCGCATCATCATCATAAAATAATGCAACACATTTCAACAAAATAAAAAAAACAAGATAAATACATTTTTATAGGCACAAAACTGTCTTTTTGTACATTAGTAACAAAGAGACATCCAGGGACTTCTGGGTTCCCATAGGATAAATTCAGCTAACAGCGTCTGAATTTTTACATTTATCATCTGAAAACCATACAGATAAACAAGAAGAGCAAATAGAATTACCCATACCCTATGTCTACAACTTAGCCAACATACAGAGACTGAAACAAAATTTAAAGTACTTGCAAGTGTAAATGAACATTCCAAACCAGTACAACCATTTCCAGGGCCCAAGTCAGAATAGAAAAGCAGGTAGAACGTGCAAAAAACAAGAGGAAGAAGCAGGGAACTATGAGAGGTAGAACCAGTAATATATCACTTCCAGAAAAAGAGGGATCCTCTTTGAGAGAGAATATGCTTAGAAAATCCTGAAAACTGGTAGATCACAAAACAGGATAGTGATGAATTGCAAGAAATGGGCATAGAAGTGTGAATAGCTGGAAGTAACAGACTTGGGAAAACACTGTATCTGGAAAAAAGAAAGGCAAATTGGAAAAAGGTTGCATCACTTGGATGCTTGGTAGAGAGAAATAAATAAATACCTCAGTAGATAAGTAGAATTTTTATAAGAACGAAATGGAAGCTGAAGAAGTGAAAGAAAAAAAAACAAAAAACAAAAAACGGCCGGGCACGCAGTGGCTCATGCCTGTAATCCTAGCACTTTGGGAGGCCAAGACGGGTGGATCACGAGGTCAGGAGATCAAGACCATCCTGGTTAACATGGTGAAACCCCGTCTCTACTAAAAACACAAAAAATTAGCCAGGCGTGGTGGTAGGCGCCTGTAGTCCCAGCTACTCAGGAGGCTGAGGCAGGAGAATGGCGTGAACCCGGGAGGCGGAGCTTGCAGTGAGTGGAGATTATGCCACTGCACTCCAGCCTGGGCGACAGAGAGAGACTCCGTCAAAAAAAAAAAAAAAAAGACATTTTTTAAAGCCATTATTTCACTGATGGACTTTAGAGCAGAATGGAGGTAGCAAAAGAAAGAATCAATGAACTTGAAGATAGATGAGTAGAAATTACATAATCTTAAGAACAGGAAGGAAAGGATATTTTAAAAATGAATACAAAGGGCACAGATTAATCAACACAATATTGAAGAAGAAAGTCAGAAGATTTCACAAATATAAAATTCATAGAAGATATCATAGGAAGAAATCTGGATATCTTTGGGTATGGTGGTAAGTTTTTAGATACAACAAAGGCACTATTCATAAATGAAATAATTCATAAGCTGGCCTTCCCTGAAATTAAAAACTCTGCTCAGTGGCAGACACTGTCAACAGAATGAAAAGATATGACATAGTGTAGGAGAAAATATTTGCGGGAAACATATCTGATAAGGGACGGTTATCCAAAATGCAAAAAGAATTCTTAAAACTCATTGATAAGAAAACAAACAACCTGATTAAGAAGATGGGCCGGAGACTACACAGACATCTCACCAAAGAAGATACACAGATAACAAATAAACATATGAAAATTGCAGATTAAAACAGCTATACCACACCACTAGAAACCCATTAGAATGACCAAAATTCAAAACACTGACACCACCAATTACTGGTGAGCACGTAGAGAAACAGGAACTTTCATTCATTGCTGGTGGAAATGGAAAATGGTACAACCACTTTGAAGACAGTTTGGCAGTTTCTTACAAAACTACAAAACTAAACATCCTCTTAACATATGATTCAGCAATCATGCTCTTTTTGGTATTTACCCAAAGGATGTGAAAACTTATGTTCACACAGAAACTGGCACAGGGATGTTTATAGTAGTTTTGCTCATAATTAGCAAAACTTGGAAGGTCCAAGATGTTCTTCAGTAGATGAATAAACTTTGGAACATCTAGACAATGGAGTGGTATTCAGTGCTAAGAAGAAATGAGCTATCAAGACATGAAAAGACATGAAGGAAATGTAAATGCATATTACTATGTGAAAAAGCGAGCCTAAAAAGCTACACATTATGTGATTTCAAGTATATGACACCCTGGAAAAAGGAAAAGTATGAAGACAGTAAAAAGATCAGTGGTTGCCAGGGGTTTCAGGGGAGGGAATGAATAAGTGAAGCACAGAGGGTATTTTAGGGCAGTAAAACTGCTTTGTATGATACTACCGTATAATGATGAATACATGTCATAATACCTTTGACCAAATGGATAGAATGTACACTCATGTAAACTACTCACTTTGGGTGATAATGATTTGTTAATGTAGGGTCATTAGCTGTAACAAGTGTATTACTCTAGTGCAGAACATTGAGAATGAGTATACTGTTTATTGTATATATATGTATTATGATGTTTTAGCCTCTTAAAAATTGTACTGGCTCAGGAAAGCTTGACCCTTCTTGGGCTAGCTAATTCTTAAGAGCTAGCAAGAGGTTCAGACTGGAATATGCCTTCTGTATGCAAACTAACCAATCTAGAGTCATACCTCCTGTATCTGGCCCATATACCCCAGGAAGCAATATTTCTCTGGTTTAAACATTCCAGGGCCAGGTGCTAGGCAACCAGGTGTATAGAGCTACCCCTAGAGCTTAGAGCTTCCCCTAATGTTTCAAGCTAGTCAACCCCAAACTCTTTACCCTGCTCTGCCTTGCCTTTGCCATGGAAACTCCAATAAAGGCATGACTTAGGCTTTTTCCCTTGCTCCTGCACCTTTTGACTCATGACTAATGCTGGTGCTTTGCCGTGTGGCCCTATGTGATGTGCCATTTCTCTTGTTTCTAGAACATGTGAATACAATAGACCATGTTTTCCTGAGTCTCTCTTCTGGCTGCATCTGACTGACCATCACATAGAAAAACAAAGAATAGTGGGGGAGGCTATGCATGTGTGTGTAGGGGGCAGAAATATATGGTAACTGTAGTTTCCATTCAATTTTTCTGTGGACCTAAAACGGTTCTTTTTAAAAATTTAACAGATCTTTAGAGACTTGATGGATAATAACAAACTGGCTAAAGTACATGTAATTGGTATCTCAGGAGGAGAATAGAGAGAGCATGGGGTAGGAAATAAATTTAAACAAGTAATGGTTACAACAACATTTCCAAATTTGGTGAAACACATAAATTTACAGATCTAGCTGCTCAAGGGACTCCAAGCAGAACAAACATTAAGCAGTCCTTGTCTGGACACTTCATAATCAAATAGCTGAAAGCTGAAATAAAGAAAATGTTAAAAGTAAGGAAAACGTGGTGTATTACGTACTAAGGAACCATGATTTAATTAATAGTTGGCTAGTCATCAGGAAGCTAGGGAGCTGGAAGAGAGCAAAGTATCTGTCAAATCCTGAATGAAAACAGCTTCCAACCATGTTTTCTTTATCCCATGAAAATATCCTTCAGGCACAAAGGACAAATAAAGGCATTTTCAAGTAAAAGAAAAATAAGCAAATATGTTGCTGTTAGACCTGCATCACAAGAATTAATAATGAAAGTTATTCAGGCGGAAGAAAGTTGATACCAGCTGGAAATTTGGATGCTCAGAAGGGAATAGAAGGAGATGGAAAATATAAAAAGACAATTGTTTCCTTCAAATTCCTTTATAAAACATATGACAGTTTAAAGCAAGCTTTATAAGATTGTCTTTTAGGGTATGTAATCTGTGATATAGTTTATAGATTGCTTGCTGTTATTCACATGATGCATATAGCAACTATAGCACAAAAGATGGGAAGGACATAAGTTGAGCTTTGTGGTTACAAGGTTTCTACATTTTATTTGAAGTCATGCAACATTAACTGTAGGTGGATCCTGAAATGTTAAGAACGTGTCTTTAATCCTCTTATGTAGTTTTAGAAGTACTATCTTGGATCAGTTTTGAGACCCAGATTAGGAGCAAGTCAGTTCCTGTACTTCAGTAGCCAAGAAAGTCCAAACCCCCAAGCATCTCCCTTATCAGGCTCTCATATTCCAGGTCACTATACACCTGCCATAAACAGATTTAAATTAGCTAGTTTGTTTTTGTTTATTATTTATTTATTTATTATTATTATTTTTGAGATGGAGTCTTGCTGTTGTCGGCCCAGGCTGGAGTGCAATGGCGCGACCTCGGCCCACTGCAACCTTCCCCTCTGGGGTTCCAGCAATTCTCCTGCCTCAGCCTCCCGGGTAGCTGAGATTATAGGCGCCCACCACCATGCCTGGCTAATTTTCGTATTTTTTAGTAGAGACAAGGTTTCACCATGTTGGCCAGGCTGGTCTCAAACTCCTGACCTTAGGTGATCCACCCACCTCGGCCTCCCATAGTGCTGGGATTACAGGGGTGAGCCACCACGCCCGGCCGGATTAACTAGTTTGAATAATTTCAGCAGGCTCTAGGGCATAGGGGTTGTGCCAGGATATCTGGCATCTGATCCTGGGATAATTAGGGCAGGTTTAAGTTGCAACAAATAGGTAAAAAACAATAAAATTGTCTCTGATCATAGAAGACATGATTGTCTTCATAGAAATCCCCAGAGAACATACCTGACATAGTCATGTACAGTGAAAATCATAAATAAATTACAATAGCACTACCAGAACCAGTAATTTTATTTAGAAAGGTCATAGGATGCAAGCCCAGATATTCTTTTTAGTTTTCTGAGATGGAGTCTCGCTCTGTTGCCCAGGCTGGAGTGCAGTGGTGCCATCTCAGCTCACTGCAACCTGTACCTCCCAGGTGCAAGTGATTCTCCTGCCTCAGCCTCCCAAGTGGTTGGGACTACAGGTGCATGCTGCCACACTCAGCTAATTTTTTATTTTTAGTAGAGATGGGGTTTTGCCATGTTGGCCAGGCTGATCTCGAACTCCTGACTTCAGGTGATACACCCGCCTCAGCCTCCCAAAGTGCTGGGATTACAGACGTGAGTCACTGCACCTGGCTGCAAGGCCAGTATATTCTCTATCAAAATTATACATCTTTTTTATCTGAAAGACATAGTGAAACAAATGAAAAGGCAAATCATGGAGAAAATATTTGCAAACATGTCTATGACAAAGGCTTGTAAATAAAATACATAAAGAAAATGTCAAGAAGAGAAATAGTCCAATAAAGACTGGCAAAATATTCTAATAGAGACTTCAGCCAAGAAGATACATGACTGGCCAATGGGCACATAACAGATGTCACCATTAAGCATCAGGAAAATAAAAATTAAAAGTACAATGTTACAATACTATACACCCACTAGAATGGATAACATTTAAAAGACTGACAAAATTTACTGTTGGCAAAGATGTGAAGAAACTGGTGGTAGGATAGCAAAACGGTAAAATCTCAGTGGAAAACAGTTTTGCAATTCTTTATAATGTTAAACATACAATTACTATGCAATCCAGAATTCTTACTTCTAGCTATTTAAGCTAGAGAAATAAATATATTCACAAAATATGTGTATGTGAGTTAAGACTGCATTATTCACAGCCGCATAACTTATAATATCCAAACACCGCAAATGACATCCATGTCCATGAACTGGTTAATAGATTTCTAAAAACAGTAAATCTATACTGTTGACAATTACTCAACAATAAAAAGAAATGAACCATTGATACATATAACAATATGGAGTGATCTTGTTCTAATGGAAAAAAGTACATATATAAAATATATAAGTAAAATATATGTAAACATATATAATATATGTAATATATAGTATATATAATATTTGTAATATTAAATATATATAACATACTATATAAAATATATAATGTATAGTATATATTACATATATGTAAACATATATTATGTATTTTATATAAAATGTATAATGTAATATTTACATCTAATATATATTACAAAATATATATTACATCTAATATATATTACATAATATATACAAATATAAATTATCCATTTGCATGGAACACTGGAGAACGCAAAAATATAGCATTAGGAAGCATATTAGTTGGCATCTGGGGCTGTGGTTTGTGGGGTGAGATGGAATGTAAAGACTAATAAAAAACTTAATAGTGGGATGGTAATAGTCTATATTTTAATTATGGTCATTGCTCATTGTATTGTTGCATACAATTGTATACCTAAAGCTGGTGTAATTTGTTTTATAATTTGTTTTGTATATGTAATATATGTATATATGTAATATATACATATATATATAATGTTTACATATATGTAAGTTTTACCCCAATAAAAATGGGTGGAAAAACAACCAAGAAAATTAAAACATAATAATGAAGAGATAAAAATTATATGAGAGAACTAAAGTAGTAGATAAGCAAGGAAAATACCACTTTCTTATAATTTAAATCCTTAAAGAAGAAAAACAAGAAAATGAGACAAAAATAATATTGAAAACTATAATCAAAGCTTTTTCATAGTTAAAAGATAATATGAATCTAAATATTTAAAAGACCTCTTGCAATGACTGAGTTTTCTACATTGAGATATTCTAATAAAATTACTAGACCTTAAATATAAATATTACATCTTCAGGTCTTTTGGGGATGGGGAATAATTAATCATTTACACAGAAAAAAAAATCAAGTTGGTATGTCTTCTCAACCACCAGTCACAATACAAGTCAACAGTGAAACTTCATTAAAAACAAAAACAAAACAAACAAAAACAATCTTAAATAAATAAACTGTAAGACAAAGGTTTTCATATCTAACAAAATTGTCATTTCATTTCCAAGGCTATAGAAAACCAGTTTCAATCATTTGACATACTCAGATAATATTGCATCCAGAAATTCTTACAGATGAATCTAGTAGAAGACTGGCTTTATTCAATGAAGACATAGCTGAGGAAACTCAGGCAAAAGAACTGATAATGAGTATTGAATAATAATTTCGACTTATATTCATGTGACTATTTTACATATTCAAAAATTGAAATGAATCCAAAAGATTGGGGAAAAAAACAAACACTAAAATACACACAGAGATAAATGAATGCAATGTATAACATTGGTAAACACAGACAAAAAATAAATCTGTTAACTTGAATACATACATTCTGAGCACCAAAATGACAATGAAGAAATTTTGGGTTGGGAGCAAGATGTATGAACAGAAGCCTCCACTGATTGTCCCCCGACTGCAGTAATGCCGAGTTTTAGTAACAAATTACTCACAAAAAAGCACCCTCATAAGAACCAAAAATTAGGTGAGCGATCACACTACCTGGTTTTAACTTCATATCATTGAAAGAGGCACTGTGTAGGTAGGAAAGACAGTCTGGAATCTCTGATGCCACTCCTCCCCCAGCCTCTAGCAACAGCCTTGTAATACACTGACAGAATCTTGACACTGACATGGGAGAGGGACAGTGTAGCATCTGGGGGACTTTGCCTGAACTCAGTGCTGCTCTGTCACAGTGAAGAGCAGGACTGTGCTGGGCGCAGCTGGTGCCTGCCATGGAGTGAGCATTTGAACCAGACCTAGCCAGAGGGGAGTCACCCATCCCGGCAGTCAGAACTTGAGTTTCTGGGCAGGCCTTGACACCACAGGCTAATGTACTCTGGGGTCCTAGGCTTGAAAGCCAGTCTGGGACACAAGGACTGTGATTCCTAGGCAACTCCTAGTGCTACGCTGGGCTTGGAGCCAGAGGACTAGGGTGGCACATGACCTGAGGACACACCAGTTGTGGTGGCTAAGGTAGTGCTTGTGCCACTCCTCCCCCAACCACAGGCAGTGCAGCTCACAGCAATGAAAGTGATTCCTTTTGCTTGAGGAGAAGAGAGGAGAGGAGAGGGAAGAGTGAAGAGAAAAGAGGACTTTGTCTTGCATTTGAGATATCAGTTCAGACGTAGCAAGATAGGACACTGGTTAGAGTTGTGAGGAACCTATTCTAGGCCCTAGCTTCTGAATGACATTTTTAGAAACACCCTGGGTCACAAGGCAACTTGACTGCCTTGAAGAGAAGGACCCAGTCCTGGCAGGGCTAATCACCTGCTGAAAAAACAGTCGCTGGGCCTTGAAAAACCAACAGTGATACCCAGGTAGTATGCCGTGGGCCTTGGGGGAGACTGAGACATGCTAAGTTTAGGTGAGACTCAGAACATTCCCACTTATTGTGGCTATGGTGAAATACTTTTGTTTGAGAAAAGCAGAGGGAAAAGTAAAGGGGACTTTGTCTTGTACCTTAAGTGCCAGCTTGGCCACAGTGAGATAGAGCTCCAAGTGGGCTCTTGGGGTCCCCAGTCCTAAGCCTAGGCTCTTAGCATTTTTGGACCTGCCCTGGGCTAGAGAGGAGCCCACTGCCCCGAAGGGTGAGCCTCGGGCCTGGCAGCATTCACCACAAACTGACTGAAGACTGCAGAGCACTTGGGCTTTAAGTGAACGTCAGCAGTGGCCTGACAGAATTCCGCATTGGCTAGTGGTGGTGGTAGTCATGGGAAGAAGCTCCTCTAACTATGGAAAGGGGAGGGAAGAGCCTGAAGGACTTTGTCTTGCTGTTTGCGGGCCAGCTTAGCTGCAGTAGAATAGGACACCAGGTAGATTTCTAAGGGTTTTGACTTCAATCCCTGGCTCCCAGACAGCATCTCTGAACTTCCCTGGGGTCTGGGAGAACTAGCTGCCATAGTGGGAAAGACACAAACTTGGATGATTTCACCATCTTCTGATTGTAAAGCCCTAAATCCTTGAGTGAACATAGTCAATATCCAGGTAGTGGTTACAGCGGGCCTTGGGTGAGACTCACTGTTTTGCTGGCTTGAGCTCTGACCCAGCACAGTCCCAGTGGTGGTCACCACAGGGGTGCTTGCATCAACCCATCCCTAGCTCCAAGCAACTCAGCACAGAGATACTCTGTTTGTTTAGAAGAAAGTAAGAAAAAAGAACAAGAGTATCTGACTGGTAGTCAGAGAATTCTTCCATATCTTTCCTAAGACCACAAAGGCAATACCTCTAGAAGTCTGCAAGAACCATAGCATTATTGTGCTTGGGACCCAAATCCCTTTGAATACCTGGAAAGTCTTCCCAAGAACGATGAGCACAAACGAGCCCAGACTGCAAAGACCAAGATAAATAATTCTTCAGTGCCCAGACACTGACCAACTTATGTAAAAATCAAGCCCATCCAGAAAAACATGACCTCAACAAATAAATAAGTCACCAGGGACCACTCCTGGAGAAACAGTTATGCGACCTTTCAGACAGAGAATTCAAAATAGCAGTGTTGAGGAAACTCAAAGAAATTCAAGATAACACAGAGAAGGAATTCAGAATTGTATCAGATAAATGTAACAAAGAGACTGAAATAATTAATAAGAATCCAGTAGAAATTCTAGAGTTGAAAAATAAAATTTACATACTGAAGAGCACATCAGAGTCTCTTAATAGCAGAACCAATCAAGCTGAATAATTAGTGAGCTTGAAGACAGTGTATTTGAAAATACAGTCAGAGGAGACAGATGATTAAAGAATACAAAAGAGGGATTGCTGGCAAGATGGCCAAATAGGGATAGCTCTGGTCTAAATCTTCCAGAGAGACTGACACAGAAGGTGGGTGATTTCTGCATTTTCAACTGAGGTACACAGTTCATCTCATTGGAACTGTTTGGGCAGTGGGTGCTGCTCAAGGAGGTCTAACTGAAGCATGGTGGAGTGTTGCCTCACCTAGGAAGTGCAAGGGGTCGGTGAACTCCCTCTCTTTGCCAAAGGAAGCCATTAAGGACTGTACTGTGTACTCCAGCCCAGATACTGCACTTTTCCTGTGGATTTCACAACCCACAGACCAGGAGACTCACTCCAATGCCCATGCCACCAGGGCCCTTGGTTTCCAGCATAAAACTGGGTGGCCATTTGGGCAGACAAGGAGCTAGCTGCAGGAGTTTTTTTTTTTTTTTTTTTTTTTTTTTTTTTTCATACCCCAGTGGCACCCAGAATGCCAGCAAGACAGAACTGTCCACTCCCATGGGTAGGGGGCCGAAGCCAGGGAGCCAAGTGGTCTGGCTCGGGGGGTCCCACCCCCATGGAGCCCAGCAACCTAAGATTCACTGGCTTGAAATATTTGCTGCTAGCACAGCAGTCTGAGCTCAAACTGGGATGCTCGAGATTGGTGGGGGGAGAGGCGTCGACCATTGCTGAGGCTCCAGTAGGTGGTTTTACCCTCACAGTGTAAACAAAGCTGCCGGGTACTTTGAATTGGGCGGAGACCACCATAGATCAGCAAGGCCACTGCGGCCAGACTGACCCTCCAGATTCCCTCCTCTCTGGACAGGACATCTCTGAAAAAAACGCAGCAGCCCCAGTCAGGCACTTATAGATAAAATCCCCACCTCCCTGGGATAGAGCACTTGAGGAAAGGGGCAGTTGGGGGCACAGCTTTAGCAGACTTAAACATCCCTGGCAGCTCTGAAGAGAGCAGCATATCTCCTAGCACAGTGTTTGAGCTCTGGTAAGGGACAGACTGCCTTCTTAAGTGGGTCCCTGACCCCCGTGTATCATGACTGGGAGACGCCTCCCAGTAGAGGCCGACAGACACATGCAGGAGAGCTCTGGCTGGCATCTGGCAGGTGCCCCTCTGGGATGAAGCTTCCAGAGGAAGGAACAGGGAGCAATCTTTGCTGTTCTGCAGTCTCTGATGGTGATACCCAGGCAAACAGGGTCTGGAGTGGACCTCCAGCAGAACTGCAGCAGAGGGGCATGACTGTTAAAAGGAAAACTAACAAACAGAAAGGAATAGTATCAACATCAACAAAAAGGACATCCACTCAGAGACCCCAGCTGAAAGTCACCAACTTCAAAGTCTAAAGGTAGATAAATCCACAAAGATGAGGAGAAACCAGCACAAAAACGCTGAAAATTCCAAAAACCAGATGCCTCTTCTCCAAAGAATCACGACTCCTTGTCAGCCAGAGAACAAAACTGGACAAAGAATGAGTTTGACGAAATGACGGAAGTACGCTTCAGAAGGTGGGTAATAACAAACTCCTCTGAGTTAAAGGAGCATGTTCTAACCCTATGCTAGGAAGCTAAGAACCTTGAAAAAAAGTTAAACAAATTGCTAACTAGAATAACCAGTTTAGAGAAGAACACAAATGACCAGATGGAGCTGAAAAACACAGCACAAGAACTTTGTGAAGTGTACACAAGTATCAATAGCCAAATCAATCAAGTGGAAGAAAGGATATCAGAGATTGAAGATCAACTCCCTGAAACAAAGCAAGAAGACAAGATTAGAGAAAACAGTGAAAAGAAATGAACAAAGCCTCCAAGAAATGTGGGACTATGTGAAAAGACCGAATTTACATTTGATTGGTGTAACAGAAAGTGATGGGGAGAATGGAACCAAGTTGGAAAACACTCTTCAGGATATTATCCAGGAGAACTTCCCCAATCTAGCAAGCAGGTCAACATTCAAATTCGGAAAATATAGATAACACTACAAAGATTCTCCTCGAGAAGAGCAACCCCAAGACACATAATCGTCGGATTCACCAAGGTTGAAATGAAGGAAAAAATATTAAGGGCAGCCAGAGAGAAAGCTCGGGTTACCCACAAAGGGAAGTCCATCACACTAACAGCACATCTCTCAGCAGAAACCCCACAAGCCAGAAGTGAGTGGGGGCCGATATTCAACAACCTTGAAGAAAAGAACTTTCAGCCCAGAATTTCATATCCAGCCAAACAAAGCTTCATAAGTGAAGGAGAAATAAAATCCTTTACAGACGAAGAAATGCTGAGAGAGTTTGTCACTACCAGGCCTACCTTACAAGAGCTCCTGAAGCAAGCACTAAACATGGAAAGGATCAACCAGTACCAGCCACTACAAAAGCATACCAAATTGTAAAGATCATTGACGCTATGAAGAAACCGCATCAACTAACAGGCAAAATAACCAGCTAGCATCATACAGGCAGGATCGAATTCACGCATAACAATATTAATCTTAAATGTAAATGAGTTAAATGCCCCAATTAAAAGACACAGACTGGCAAATTGGATGAAGAGTCAAGACTCTTTGATGTGCCATATTCAGGAGACCCATCTCACGTGCAAAGACACACATAGGCTCAAAATAAAGGCATGGAGGAATATTTATCAAGCAAATGGAAAGCAAAACAAGCAGGGGTTGCAGTCCTAGTCTCTGATACAACAGACTTTAAACCAACAAAACTTAAAAGAGACAAAGAAGGGCATTACATAATGGTAAAGGGATCAAGGCAACAAGAGGAGCTAACTATCCTAAATATATATGGACCCAATACAGGAGGACCCAGGTTCATAAAGCAAGTTCCTAGTGACCTGCAAAATGACTTAGACTCCCATACTATAATAGTAGGAGACTTTAATACCTCATTGTCAATATTAGGCAGATCAATGAGATAGAAAATTAACAAAGATGTCCAGGACTTGAACTCAGCTCTGGACCAAGAGGACCTAGTAGACATCTACAGAGCTCTCTACCCCAAATCAACAGAATATACATTCTTCTCAGCACTGCAACGCACTTATTCTAAAATTGACCACATAATCGGAAGTAAAACACTCCTCAGCAAATGCAAAAGAACAGAAATCATAACAGTCTCTCAGACCACAGTGCAATCAAATTAGAACTCAGGATCAAGAAACTCACCCAAAACTGCACAACTACATGGAAACTGAACAACCTGCTCCTGAATGACTACTGGGTAAATAACAAAATGAAGGCAGAAATAAAGATGTTCTTTAAAAACAATGAGAACAAAGACACAACGTACTGGAATCTCTGGGACACATCTAAAGCAGTGTTTACAGGAAAATTTATAGCACTAAATGCCCACAAGAGAAAGCAGAAAAGATCTAAAGTCGACACCCTAATATCACATTTAAAAGAACTAGAGAAGCAGGAGCAAACAAATTCAAAAGCTAGCAGAAGGCACGAAATAACTAAGATCAGAGAAGAACTGAAGGAGATAGAGATAGGAAAAACCTTTCAAAAAATAAATGAATCAAGGAACTATTTTTTTTTTTAAAGATCAACAAAATAAACCAGTAGCCAGACTAATAAAGAAGAAAAGAGAGAAGAATCAAATTGATGCCATAAAAAATGATAAAGGGGATATCACCACTGATCTCACAGAAATACAAACCACCATCAGAGAATACTATAAACACCTCTATGCAAATAAACTAGAAAATCTAGAAGAAATGGTTATGTTCCTGGACATATACACCCTACCAAGACTAAACCAGGAAGAAGTCAAATTCCTGAATAGACCAATAACAAGTTCTGATATTGAGACACCTATTAACCAACAACCAAAAAAAGTCCAGGACCGGAAGGATTCACAGCCAAATTCTACCTGAGATACAAAGAGGAGCTGCTACCATTCCTTCTGAAACTGTTCCAAACAATAGAAAAAGAGGGAATCCTCCCAAACTCATTTTATCATTTTATCAATGAGGCCAGGATCATTCTGATACCAAAACCTGGCAGGGATACATCAACAACAAAATATTCAGGCCAATCTCCCTGATGAACATTGATGTGAAAATCCTCAATAAAATACTGGTAAACTGAATCCAGCAGCACATCAAAAAGCTTATCCACCATGATCAAGTCAGCTTCATCCCTGGGATGCAAGGCTGGTTCAACATACACAAATCAATAAATGTAATCCATTACAAAAGCATAACCAATGACAAAAACCACATGATTATCTCAATAGATACAGACAAAATTCAACATCCCTTCATGCTAAAAACTCTCTATAAACTAGGTATTGATGGAATGTATCTCAAAATAATAAGAGCTATTTATGACAAACCCACAGCCAATATCATACTGAATGGGAAAAAACTGGAAGCATTCCCTTTGAAAACCAGCACAAGACAAGGATGTCTGCTCTCACCACTCCTATTCAACATAGTATCAGAAGTTCTGGCCAGACCAATCAGGCAAGAGAAAGAAATGAAGGGTATTCAATTAGTAAAAGAGGAAGTCAAATTGTCTCTGTTTGCAGATGACATGATTGTATATTTAGAAAACCCCATCATCTCAGCCCAAAATCTCCTTAAGTTGATAAGCAACTTCAAGAAAGTCTCAGGAAACAAAATCAATGTGCAAAAATCACAAGCATTTCTATACAGCAATAACAAACAGGGAGTCAAACCATGAGTGAACTCCCATTCACAATTGCTACAAAGAGAATAAAATTCCTAGGAATCCAACTTACAAGGGATGTGAAGGACCTCTTCAAGAAGAACTACAAACCACTGCTCAAATAAGAGAGGACACAAACAAATGGAAAAACATTCCATGATCATGGGTAGGAAGAATCAGTACTGTGAAAATGGCCATACTGCCAAAAGCAATTTATAGATTCAATGCTATCCCCATCAAGCTACCATTGACTTTCTTCACAGAGTTGGAAAAAACTACTTTAAATTTCATATGGAACCAAAAAAGATCCTGCATAGCCAAGACAATCCTAGCAAAAGAACAAAGCTGGAGGCATCACGCTACCTGACTTCAAGCTATACTACAAAGCTACAGTAACCAAAACAGCATGGTACTGGTACCAAAACAGAGATATAGACCAATGGAACAGAACAGAGGTCTCAGAAAGAGCTCCACACATCTACAACCATCTGATCTTTGACAAACATGACAAAAACAAGCAACAAGGAAAGGATTCCCTATTTAATAAATGGTCTTGGGAAAACTGGCCAGCCATATGCAGAAAGCTGAAACTGGATCCCTTCCTTATACCTTATACAAAAATTAATGCAAGGTAGATTAAAGACTTAAACATAAGGCCTAAAACTATAAAAGCTCTAGAAGAAAACCTAGGCAATACCATTCAGGACATAGGTATGGGCAAAGACTTCATGACTAAAACACCAACAGCAATGGCAACAAATCCAAAATTCACAAATGGGATCTAAGCTCAAGAGCTTATGCACAGCAAAACAAACTGTTATCAGAGTGAACAGGCAACATACAGAATGGGAGATAATTTTTGCTATCTATCCATCTGACAAAGGGCAAATATCCAGAATCTACAAAGAACTTAAACAAATTTACAAGAAAAAAACAACCCCATCAAAAAGTGGGCAAAGGATACGAACAGACACTTCTCAAAAGAAGACACTTATGTGGCCAACAAACATATGAAAAAAAGCTCATCAACACTGGTCATCAGAGAAATGCAAATCAAAACCACAATGAGATACCATCTCATGTCAGTTAGAATGGTGATCATTAAAATCAGGAAACAACAGATGCTGGAGAGGATATGGAGAAATAGGAACGCTTTTACACTGTTGATGGGAGTATAAATTAGTTCAACCATTGTGGAAGACAGTGTGTCAATTCCTTAAGGATCTAGAACTAGAAATACCATTTGGCCCAGCAATTCCATTACTGGGTATATACCCAAAGGATTATAAATCATTCTACTATACAGACACATGCACACGTATGTTTATTGAAGCACTATTCACAATACCAAAGACCTGGAACTAACCCAAATGCCCATCAATGGTAGATTGGATAAAGAAAATGTGGCACATATACACCATGGAATACTATGCAGCCATAAAAATGGATGAGTTCATGTCCTTTGCAGGGACATGGACAAAGCTAGAAACCATCATTCTCAGCAAACTAACACAGGAATAGAAAACCACTGCATGTTCTCACTCATAAGTGGGAGTTGAACAATGAGAACATGTGGACACAGGGAGGGGAACATCATGCACCGGGGCCTGTTGGGGGGTGGGGGAGCTAGGGGAGGGATAGCAATAGGAGAATTACCTAATATAGATGATGGATTGATAGGTGCGGCAAACCACCATGGCACGTGTATACCTATGTAACTTATCTGCATGTTCTGCACATATACCCCAGAACTTAAAGTATAATAAAAAAAATAATAAAGGAATGAAGCATGCTTACAAGATCTAGAAAATAGCCTCAAAAGCCAAATCTAAAAGATATTGACCTTAACAGGGAGATAGCAAGAGAGATAGTGGTAAAAAATTTATTTGAAGGGATAATAACAGAGAACTTCCCAAACCTACAGAAAAAAATATCAATATTCAAGTTCAAAAAGGTTATAGAACACAAAGCAGAGTTGTGCCAAAGAAGACTACCTCAAGGCATTTATAATCACACTTCCAAAGGTCAAAGATAAAGAAAGGATCTGAAAAGCAGCAAGAGAAAAGAAAGAACAAATATCAAAGATAAAGAAAGGATCTGAAAAGCAGCAAGAGAAAAGAAAGAACAAATAACATAATATGGAGGTCCAATCTGTCTGCAGCAGACTTTTCAGTAGAACATGACCAGCCAGGAGAGAGTGGCATGACATATTTATAGTGATGAAGGAAAGAACTTTTACCCTAGAATAGTATATCTAGTGAAAATATCCTTTAAGCATGAAGGACAAATAAAAACTTTTCGAGAATAACAAAAGATGAGGAGGTTCATTAATACCAGGTCTATCCTACAAAAAAATGCTAAAGGAAGTACTTCAATCTGAAAGAAAGTGATGTTAATGAGCAATAAGAAATCATCTGAAGGCACAAAACACACTAGTAACAGTAAGCACACAGAAAAATACAGAATATTATGACACTGTGAATGTGGTATGTAAACTACTCATATCTTGAATAGAAAGACTAAACAATGAAACGATAAAAAAAAAAACTAAAACAACTTTTTAAGACAAACAACAAAAAGTTAAAAAGTGAGGGGATGAAGTTAAAGTGTATCATTTTAGTTACTTTTTTTCTTTTTGTTTGTTCGAGACTGTATGTAATCAGTGTCAAGTTGTCATCAGTTTAAAATAATAGGTTGTAAGACAGTATTTGCAAACCTTACAGTAACTTCAAATTTGAAAACATAAAATGGGTATACAAAAAAAGGAAGAAAGAAGAGAGGACCGCAAAATAACCAGAAAAACAAATTTAAAAATGGCAGGAGTAAACCCTTACTTATCAATAATAAAATTGAAAGTAAATAGAACAAACAATCCAATCAAGAGATACACTTCACCTATAAAGGTACAAACAGACTGAAAATAAAGGGATGGAAAAAGATATTTCATGCCAATGGAAGCCAAAAAAGGATAAGAATAGCTATACTTAACATCACACAAAACAGATTTCAAGACAAAAACCTAGGGAGTCAAAGAAGGTCATTGAATAGTGATAAAGCGGTCAAACCAGCAAAAGAATATAACTATTTTAAATATATTAATATATGTACCCAAGACTGGAGCACCCAGATGTGCAAAGCAAATATTATTAGAGCTAAAGAGGGAGATAGACCCCAATATAACAATAACTGGAGAACATTTCAACACTCCACTTTCAGCATTGGACAGATCTTACAGATGGAAAATTAGCAAAGCAACATTGGAATTAATCTGCACTATGGAGGAAATGGACCTAATAGGTATTCATAGAACATTTCATCCAACAGCTGCAGAATACACATTCTTCTCAGCACATAGATCATTTTCAAGGAGAGACCATATGTTAGGTTACAAAACAAATCTTAAAACATTCAAAAAATTTGAAATACTATCAGCACTTTCTTTTTTTTTTTTAATGTAACATAGCAGATTTTATTTTTATTTTTTTTTAAATTTATTTATTATTATTATACTTTAAGTTGTAGGGTACATGTGCATAACGTGCAGGTTTGTTACATATGTATACTTGTGCCATGGTGGTGTGCTGCACCCATCAACTCGTCATTTACATCAGGTATAACTCCCAATGCAATCCCTCCCCCCTCCCCCCTCCCCATGATAGGCCCCTTCTTTAACCACAATGGAATAAAACCATAAATCAATAACAAGTGGAATTTTGGAAACTGTAGAAACACATAAAAATTTTAAATATATATATGCTCCTGAATGACCAGTGGGTCAAGGAAGAAATTGAAAAAAAAATTTAAAAATGCTTGAAACAAATGATAAAGGAAACACAACTCTCTCAAAACTTATGAGATACAGCAAAAGCAGCACTAAGAGGGAAATTTATAACTTAAGTGCTTGCATCAAAAAAAAAAAAAAAAAAACCTTCAGTATTTTAATGATGTATCTTAAATCACTAGAAAAGCAAAAGCAATCTAAACCCAAAATTAGTGGAGAAAAAGAAATACTAAAGATTAAAACAGAAATAAATAAAATTGAAATGAAGAAAACAATACAGAAGATCAATAAAACAAAAGTTGGTTTTCTGAAAAGTTAAACAAAATTGACAAACATTTATCCAGACTAGGAAAAAAAGAGAGAAGATCCAAGTAAATATAATTGGACATGAAAAAAGAAGACATTGTAACTGATACTGCAGAAATTCAAAGGATTATTAGTGGCTACTATTAGCAACTATATGCCAATAAATTGGAAACTCTAGAAGAAATGGACAAACTGCTAGACACATACAACCTACTAAGATTGAGTCATGAAGAAATCCAAAACCTGAACAGACCAATAAGAATTAACAAAATCAAAGCCGTAATAAAAAGTCTCCCAGTAAAGAGAAGCCTGGGACCTGATGGCTTTACTGCTGAATTCTACCAAACATATAAAGATGAACTAATGCCAATTTTACTCAAACTATTCTTAAAAATAGAGGAGGAGGGAATACTTCCAAACTCATTCTGTGAGGTCAGTATTACTCGAATTCCAAAATTAGACAAAGACACATCAAAAAAGAGAAAACTACAGGCTAATATCTCTTGTGAATACTGATGCAAAAATCCTTAACAAAATACTAGCAAGCTAAATTTAACAATATGTTTAAAACATCATTCATCATGACCAAGTGGGATTTATTCCAGAGATGCGAGCATGGTTCAACATATGCACATCAATCACTGTGATGCATCATATGAACAGAACGAAGAACAAAAACCATATGACCATTTCAGTTGATGCTGAAAAATAATATGATGAAATTTAACATTCCTTCATGATAAAAACTCTCAAAAAATGGATGTAGAAGGAATATACCTCAACACAATAAAAGCCATATCAGACAGACTAACAGCTAGTATCATACTGAATGGTGAGAAACTGAAAACCTTTCCTCTAAGATCTGGAACACAACAATGAAGTGCACATTCACCGCTGTTATTCAACATAGTAATGAAAGTCCTAGCTAGAGTAGTCATACAAGAGAAATAAATAAAGGGCATCCAAACTGGAAAGGAAGAAGTAAAATTATACTTGTTTGCAGATGATTTGATCTTATATTTGGAAAATCTTAAAGACTCCACTGAAAAACACTTTAGAACTTATAAACAAATTCAGTAAGATTGCAGGAGACAAAATGAACATATGAAAATCAGTACCATTACTATATACCAACAGTGAATGATCTGAAAAAGGAATAAAAAAGTTCCATTTACAACAGCCACAAATAAAATTAAATACCTAGGAATTAAACAAAGAAGTGAAAAATCTCTATAAGAAAAGTATAAAGTGTGGATGAAAGAAGTTGAAGAGGACCCCAAGAAATGGAAAGATAGTTCATGTTCATGAATTGGAAGAATCAATACTGAAAAAATGTTCATATTACCCAAAGCAATCTACAGATTCAATTCCTATGAAAATACCAATGGCAATCTTCACAGAAATAGGGAAAATAATTCTAAAATTTGTATGGAACCATAAAAGACCCAGAATAGCCAAAGTTATCCTAAACAAAAAGAACAAAACTGGAAGAATCACATCACCTGACTTCCAATTATACTACAGAGCTATAGTAACCAAAACAGCATGGTACTGGCATTAAAAAAAAAAAAAAAAAGGACACATACATCAATGGAACAGAATAGAAAACCCAGAAACAAATCCCCATGCTATAGTAAACTCATTTTCAACAAAGGTACCAAGAACATAGACTAGGAAAATGACAGTGCCTTTAATAAATTGTATGGGGAAAATTGGATATCCATATGCAGAAGAATGAAACTAGTCCCATATCTCTCATTATATGTAAAAATCAAAATGAATTAAAAAATTAAATCTAAGACCTCAAACTATGAAACTACTCAAGAAAGCTTTGAGAAAATGCTCCAAGACATTGATCTGAGCAAAGATTTCTTGAGTAATATCGTACAAGCACAGGTAATCAAAGCAAAAATGGTCAAATGGAATCACATCAAGCATTTTCAAGTTAAAAAGCTTCTGCACAGCAAAGAAAACAATCAACAAAGTGAAGAGACAACCCAAGAATGGGAGAAAATATTTGCAAGCTACTCATCTGACGAGGGGTTAATTACCAGAATATACAAGGAGCTCAAACAACTCTATAGGAAAAAAAAAAAATCTAATACTCTGATTAAAAATGGGCAAAATATTTGAATAGACATTTCTCAAAAGAAGACATACAAATGGCAAACAGGCATATGAAAAGGTACTCAACATTATCCATAATCAAAGAAATACAAATAAAACTACAATGAGATATCATCTCACCCCAGTTAAAATTGTTTATATTTAAAAGACAGGCAATAACAAATATTGGTGAGGATGTGGAGGAAAGGGAACGCTTTTCCACTGTTGATGGGAATGTAAATTAGACAACCACTACAGAGAACAATTTGGAGTTTTGTTAAAAAACTTAAAAAAGAGCTACCATATGATCCAACAATTCAAATGCTGGGTATATACCCAAAAGAAAGGAAATCCATATATTGAAGAGATATCTGCATTGCCATGTTTTTTGCAGCACTGTTGACAATATCCAAGATTTGGAAGCAATCTTAGTGTCCACCAGCAGATAAATGGATATAGAAAATCTAGCCAGGTGCAGTGGCTGATGCATGTAATCCGAGCACATTGGGAGGCCAAGGCAGGCAGATTTCTTGAGCCTAGGAGTTTGAAAACAGCCTGGACAATATGGCAAAACTTCGTCTCTACAAAAAACACACTAATTTGCTGGGCATGGTGGCACACACATGTGGTCCCAACTCCTCAGAAGGCTAAAGTGGGAGGATTACTTGAGCCTGGGAGGTCGAGGCTGCAGTAGGCTGTAATTCCACCACTGCACTCCAGCCTGAGTGACAGAGTGAGACCCTGTCTTTAAATAAATAAATAAACAAATAAATAAAATTACTAAAGGAGTATAATTGAATTATTTGTAACAAAAGATAAATGCTTGAGGGAATGGATATCCCATTTTCCATGATGTGCTTATTTCACATTGAATATTTGTATCAAAATATGTCATGTACCCCATGAATATATAAATACCTAATATGTACCCACAAAATAAAAATTAGAAATAATTAAAAAGTAACCTCAATAGCTACAAAGAAAATTAAATATCTAGGAATTAACTATAGAGCACAGTTTGGAGGTTTCTCAAGAAATTAAAATTGAGCTACCATAAGAACCAGCAATTCCACAGCTGGGTATATGCCCACAAGAAAGAAAATCAGTGTATCAAAGAGATTCCCATGTTTGCTGCAGCCCTGTGGACAATAGCCCAGATTTGGAAGCAACCCTAGTGTGCATCAACAGAAGAATGGATAAAGAAAAAAAAAATGTGGTACACATACACAATGGAGTACTATTCAGGCATGAAAAAGAATAAGATTCAGTCATTTGCAATAACATGGATGGAACTGGAGGTCATATGTTAAGTGAAATAAGTCTGGCACCGAAAGGCAAACTTTGCATGTTCTCACTTATTTGTGGCAGCTAAAAATCAAAACAATTAAACTCATGGAGATAGAGAATAGAAGGATGGTTGCTAGAGGCTGGAAGGGTAGCAGGGGGGTTGGAGAGAAGTGGGGATGGTTAATGGGTTAAAAAATAGAAAAAAATTAGAATCTGATAACACAACAGGGCGACTATAGTCAATAACAATTTAGTTACGTGTTTTAAAATAACTAAAACAGCATAATTGGATTGTTTGTAACACAAAGGATGCATGCTTGAGGGGATGAATATCCCATTTTCCATGATGTGATTATTACACCTTGCATGCCTGTGTCAAAGTATCTCATGTACCCAATAAATATATATACTTGCTATGTACTCACAAAAATTAAAAATAAAAAAAATTAAAAAGAAATCTTGGACCTTTTAGTAGGTTTATTGTAAGTGGTGGTATTAGATAATAATTTTGCAAATGAGAAAATGTATTTAAGTTTTGGGGACCCAGATTTCTCACTGTATGAGTACGGAATAGAAAAATAGTATCTGGAGCTCTTCCCTATTTCTATAGAGAAAAATAGATACCTACACTTTATAAAAAGGGCATATACTTAGGAAGACAGATAAGCATATATATCTGCTCTCTGTTATTTTCATTCTTTTTATATTAACTTTTTATATTCTTTAAACATCTGGACTTTCACAGGTTTAATATTGTCACAGATTCCACAGGATTTAATTATTCATAATTTCCATTTTCTTTGTTTATGTTCAAATTATCACAATCTAGCCAGTTCAAGTCATTTTAATTTGTGACTTTTACCCTTTAACACTACTGTAGAAACTTTTAAATCACTCTTTCTGGAATAAGAAAGATGTGCTGGACCATGTTTGTTTTTCCATTATTCAAGGCACAGAATCAGCAACTTTCCTCATTCCTTTTTGTGGAAAACTGTATTTTAGGCCAAAATTTGGTTACTAACTTGCAACTGAGATGATTCCAGACTTACACTGGTAGCGGGCAGGGTGACAACATAGCAGGTAACTGTAGTGTCAGAGATGGAAAAGATCTTATTGTTAAAGTTGTGAATTCCCATTTATGTTTCAATTTCTATCTAATGTAATCCCATGCCTTCAAATTTTATTTCTATGTAAAACTAAATTATTTATTCTATTACTTGTTCAGCCCCTTACCTAAGCTATAATTATATCCCTTTCTTATTAAAATTTCTTCTTTTGCTCATTTATCACAATTTTGTAATGACTTTCTTCACACATTTCTAGATGTGTTGTTATATTCCTATGTCATATTGACTTTCCAATAAACCCTTTATTTTCTCATTTTCTTTGTAGGGGTTTATAACTAAAACCTTGCATTGCTCATTGTAGTAGGCAGGGTCCCAACAGAGAATAATCACAGTCAAATAGGGAATTAAGGATTTTTTTTTAATACTTTAAGTTCTGAGATACCTGTGCAGAACGCGCAGGTTTGTTACAGAAGTATACACGTACCATGGTGATTTGCTGCACCCATGAACGCATCGTCTACATTTGGTATTTCTCCTAATGCTATCCCTCCCCTAGCCCCTCACCCCATGAAAGGCCCCTGTGTGTGATGTTCCCCTCCCTGTGTCCATGTGTTCTTATTGTTCAGCTCCCACTTATGAGTGAGAACATGCGGTGTTTGGTTTTCTGTTCCTGTGTTAGTTGGCTGAAAATGATGGTTTCCAGCTTCATCCATGTCCCTGCAAAGAACATAAACTCATCCTTTTTTTATGGCTGCATAGTATTCCATGGTGTATATGTGCCACATTTTCTTTAGAATTAAGGAGATTTTAACAAAGGGATTATTTACATAGAAGTGGGCAAGATTTAAAGATTTAAAAGGAACCACCTAAGGATGGTACAGTGTCCTCTGATAGCAACAGAAGAAAGCTCTTACAACTTCTAGACCTGAGGGACAAAAAGGAACAACACAATTAGTAGAATCTGGAGAGAGAACTAGAGCTTATAGGAGCGGGGGTGTGATGATGGGCTTCAACAGAGCATCAGAGCATAGCCATGGCCCTACAGGGAGGGATCAGAAAAATAAATACTCAGACACACTTCTCTACCTGCCCTCTTACCTCCTGCTGATTTTTCTCACTGACTAACTCCAAGGGTAAGATGTGGTGGCAACAGGGTTCAGTGATGCAGTTCATAAAGCTTAGCCTCCTGAAACAAGACCTAGCCAGAGAAGGGCAGACAAGAAATTTGGGGAGAGGGCAAACGGAAAATGTCTATTCTTCTCAATAAAAGCCCCATCACTTTTTAAGTTTCAAATAATTTATCTAACTGCCAGTTTTATTTATTCCTGGCTATTCAAATGTATTATCTCCAAAACAGAATTCATTTTCAGAGCTCCATCCAAAACTTGTTTTTCCTCTCCTCCTAAGTAAATCATCCAACCATGTGCTCAAGTCAGGAATGTGACGTTCATTCTTAACTTCTTTTTTTCTTTCAAGCACAGTTATCCTTCAGGTAACATGGCCTAGAATTTATACTTTTTAAATCCACATCTTCTTTTTAGTCTCCACTGTCACAGTGTTAGCTTTAGGGACTTATCTTCTCCATGGACTATTGATTGTCATAGATTTGTAACTGGTCCTACTGTCACCAAGTTTTGTTCCCATCCATTTTGTTCTTCACATTGCTACTCTCAAATCCTACTTCTTTTCATCAAGACATATTGTCCCTTACTAGGACTACTTCTAGAGACTGTTAATTTGTTTTTTCCTCCTACTGTTGCTCTGCTTAAATCAGCTAATATTGTATTATAATCTGCTCATGCCTTTCATCCGATCATTATATAAAGGTCAAAGTCCTTAGCTTGGTATTAATGATCTTTTGTGATCTATTCCCAACTTACCTTTATAGCATCATTCTCACCACTCCTTCACATTCATCTTATGCTCTAATAATCCAAAGCATTTTTAGCTCCCAATGCACAACATTTTTTTTACAGTTACCATTTATTGACTGCACATAATATACCAGACACTGAAGTAGATTCTATGTATAAAAAGATGGATAAGGCTCAGCCCATGCCCTCAATAATATTCTTTAATCATAGTATTTCTACTCTATAATGCATTTCCCATTTTGTCAGTCTGGAAAGCTCTCTTCATTCATCAGGACTGAGCTTAAACATGGCTTCCTCTGTGAAGCCTTTCCTGATAAAAACAATTAGAGATAGCCACTTCCTCTTCAGCATCCCCTAATACCTTGTGCACATTTTTTCTTATAATACTTATTGCCCTACTAATTTTATTCACTTATATGTCTTGCTCTCCGACTAGAGTCTAAGTTATACTAGCATATTTTGAAAGTATTTTTATCCATAGTGCTTAGAAGCAATGCCAAAATGTTTGTTAAACGAAAGGATGGATGATGAAATCAGTGAATTAGAGTAAAAGTGCTAAGGTGAGAGAACAGGAAAGCAGAGAAGACAAAAGGAAAAATAGAAAAAGCCTCCACAACACTTGGTTTGAAAGTGTTTTGGGTCCATAGTATTTTCAAATTGAGACAAAAGACAGGAAACTAAGATGTTTGTTTTGTAATGCTCAAAGAATTCACACTGGGCAGTTATCTTTATAATGGATTTCACTTCAAGGGCTATATTTTGTAGCTATGTTTTAATTAATGGAAAGTGATTCCATGTGTCAACAGTGGGAAAGCCTACAAGGTGACCTCATTACAGTCAATGAGAAAGGTCATGTACAGCACTGTTCACATGTGTGATCTTATCTAGAAGCAGCCCAAATATAAACCACATTTACCAACACTGACTTGTAGGACATAGCTTATCCAGTGCTGTTACTTATAGTGTCTGATATGGTTTGGCTATGTCCCCACCAAAATCTCATCTCAAATTGCAGCTTCCATAATTTCCAGGTATTGTGGGAGGAACTGGGTGGGAGATAATTGAATCATACTGGAGGTTTTCCCTATACTGTTCTCATGGTAGTGAATAAGTCTCACAAATCTGATGGTTTTATAAGGTGAAGCCCTTTACACTTGGATCTCATTCTCTCTTGTCTGCCGCCACGTAAGACGTGCCTTTCACCTTCCACCATGATTGTGAGGCCTCCCCAACCACGTGGAACTGTGAGTCCACTAAACCTCTTTTTCTATATAAATTACCCAGTCTTGGGTATGTCTTTTATCAACAGCACGAGAAAACGGACTAATACAGTGTCTGTGCAATAACACATTGTTGAGAAAGAAATTTGGGTGCTGAAATTAATCAGAAGGTGCTTGATTCCCAGATGAATTAGTTAGAGTGTTTCCTGTCACATGAGTTAGTCTGGGAATCTCAGTTCTGTTCTGCTAATTATCTCAATGTATTATGCCTTCCTTTCCTATTTATATGATCTTTGTTATACTTTTGAGAAAGATAAATACAACTATAAATATATTTTCATTTAGTCAGAGGTTAAATGTGTTTCCACTTTAAAAATATTTTGTTTATATTTGGGAAATTACTGCTATTGAAACTACAGTAAAAGAGAAAGCAAAGTCTTTGAGAGTAGTGGAAAAAGCACTGACTGGGGCTTTACGTGACCTAGGGTCCAATCTTTGTTAGTTAGCTAATTAGACAGGTGGGTCTTAGACTAAGTAACTTTCCTGTGGACTCTAATTTTCTCTTCCAGAAAAATATATGCTTGACTAGATCAGAGGTGGCAAACTATAATATCACAGTTTGAATGCCATATCAGATGGATTTTATAAAAACATTTTGGGTCTGCGTGGCATTAAGAAATGAATTAGAAATATTCAGCTAAGTCTGCAATCTCAGATTTGCCAAAGTCCTCTGACATGTGCAGTTTGCCCTCAAATGGCACATGTGTGGAACACACCTGCAGAAGTATAATAAAGGCTTTGGGAACTAAACTTCCATATAAACACTGTCCAAGACCCAGACCAAACTCTGTTCTGGAAATCACCCCCATTCTTTCTGTTGTTGTACATCAGTTCGAGCTCACATCTGTCATATACTTGTAGATATATGAGAAATGAATTTGTCGTCTTTATGATAAATGGCCACTAAATTCTCCTTCTATTTTAAAATGTTGTGTCTTTTTTCAGAGAAGTTGGAAGAATATTTAGCCTGGCTTTGGGAAAATCTCTCACTACTATGTGTTGTTTAAGTTGGCTATGAGGCAGTTTTACTATAGTCATTGATTTCAGGCTTAGCTGTTTGACATCTTCTGAAATATTACGAATTTTTGCTGTTTTCTGAAAAGAGGACCCAAGACATTATATTTTACATTCCCGAGTGTGGCATTAATGTTCTTGATTCCCAAAGATGCAAATGAACAAAACTGAATTATAAGCATCATTTGGGAGCACCTTAAATACACAAGCAAACATTTATCTAACTTCTTCAAGTTCAAAGATATATGATATCTAAATAGCTAAGTTATAAAAAAATTATAAAAGGATTAGACCAATTGGAAGTCAAAGGAAACAGAAAGTGTTCTAATAAATCAATTTAGATTGCGTACAATTAGGCATTTCCAATTCTTGCATAAATGACTCTTCTGAATTTTAATAATATTATTTATTCTGCTTTAATTTTTGGAGTAGAGGTAAATTAAATAATTTTTCTTAGGGGAAAACTTTACTATCTTCCAAAAGACAGAGATTGAAAGCTGCCTTTTACTTTGTCTGACATATTTTATATATTGGCCAATCTGTAATTATTCATTTAGTTTAGTTTTAAGGATTTGTTTTCTGTATCTGTGAATTTTAAACTTTCTTTTAAATTAAAATTTATAAATTATATATGTTTTGGCAGAAGCTTGGAGTTGAATTTGAAGCCAAATGTAATAGGATTAATTAGCTACTCTTATTTACTTACATATTTTAATCTTTTAAATAAAGTCTAATTTTCTTTAAAATGTGAATTTTAACTCAAAATATTCAGTGATCATGATAGCAGGTGAGAGAAACGGGATATAATGTTGGTTTTATTGGTCTACTGGGTTGAGTAAATGTATCTACTAAAATGAACTTCTGTCAATTTCTATAAACCATTTTGTGATGAAAAAAGCACAGGCTTATTACTTTACATTTTCAGGGTTATTAAAGAAAGTTTTATTAGTCTCTGATGCTCATCAAAAAGTAGCAAGCACATAGGTTTGAGGATGTGTCCATTTGCAGAAACTACATGCAAAGAAAAATGTGCACAGTTATATTTTGAAAATCAGAATATGACTACCTGCAATTTGATTATCTGAAATTTCACCATGCCTGCTGAAGTGTGTCTTTTTCATTATGAGATCTCCAGCTTAAAAGAAATTGCATCGTTTCTCTTGTCCCCTCAGATCACTGAGGATACACTGTATAAATAATTGTTTATAAAAGTGTTTGCTTTGTAAAATTGAAGACAGCATGACAACTGAAGAGTCACTGCTAACTTTGTTTGGAAGTAAATTATGAGAACTTTCTTCCTCTTCCTCTGTCTAGTTTGTTGATTTATCTTTTTTTTTTTTTTTTTTTTTTTTTTTTTTTTTTTTTTTTGAGACACAGTCTTGCTCTGTCCGCCCAGCCTGGAGTGCAGTGGCACGATCTCGGCTCACTGCAAGCTCTGCCTCCCGGGTTCACGCCATTCTTCTGCCTCAGCCTCCCGAGGAGCTGGGACTACAGGTGCCCGCCACCACGCCCGGCTAATTTTTCGTATTTTTAGTAGAGACAGGGTTTCACCATGATAGCCAGGATGGTCTCGATCTCCTGACCTTGTGATCCACCCATCTCGGCCTCCCAAAGTGCTGGGATTACAGGCGTGAGCCACCGCCCCCGGCGACTGTGATTTATCTTAAAGATGAAATATTCTTATTTTGTTATGTATTCAGGTTGAGATGAAATGAGGCCTGGTTTCTCATTCAAAAGGAAAACCAGAGAGCAGAGGAATTGACACAATTTTTACCTCCTTCAAATTTAGCTAATAATTATTTTTTTAAACTATTGGATTGTTGATGATAAAGAGAATTATATTTAATTTACAAAATATTAATTTAAGAAAAAAGGTCATGTTTTAGCATTTGCCATTACTTCTTGGTGTTATTTGTGGAATTAACCTATACAATAACTTAATAACTTAAAAATAAGAATATAGGACACGGTTCTAGCCACAATGAGTAATCCTATTACCTTTATTATATCTAAAGACATCACAAAATACAAAACACTGACTTCAGAACTCTGAAGTAAGCATGTTGGAGCAGGAAATCAAAACCTAAAGAAAGGCTAATGTAGAGAAGATTTATTTTTTTCTTCCTTTATCTTCCAGCATTAACTCTAGGGAACGTTACACGAGTAATTGCACGACAGGCAGGCCAGAAAATACTCCACAAAAATCTCATCTTCCAGTGCAAGAGAAATATTTATTTTTTCTTCCTTTCTAATTTTTCCTGTCAGCCCTGCCTCAAGATCAGCCCCATCTGAGGCACAGCAGTATGGCATGATCCCCTAAAACCACGAGAGAAAGCTCATCTCTCTGAATAGAGAAACTAGGAAAAGGTATTTCTGTTATGTAAGTGTGGAGGAAATATCACATTTTCATATCGCTCTTTTATCACTTGATCTCAAGTGACAAGGACCTGCACATCATTGTGGGAAGGTAAAACTTTGAGAAAATTCCATCTTTCTGGCCAGAGGAATGGGAAAATAGACCCCTTCTAGGTGGAGAGTGTGGGGGAAATCCCTGAGAGAAGAAAGAAAAGATCACTGATTCTGAGTACGAAGCAACAAAAGTACAGGGCTCACCCGGCAAGCTATGCATGCATTGTATTACTCTGTTTTCACACTGCTACAAAGAAATACCTGAGACTGGGAAATTTATAATGGAAAGAGATTAATTAACTCACAGTTCCACATGGCTGAGGATGCCTCAGGAAACTTAGAATCATGGCAGAAGGCAAAAGGGAAGCAAGTACCTTCTCCACAAGGTGGCAGGAAAAAGAGAAAGCAAGGGAAACCACCACTTATTAAAACCTTCAGATCTCATGAGAACTCGCTCACTATTATGAGAACAGCATGGAGGACACTGCCCCCATGATCCAACCGCTTCCCATCAGGTCCCTCCCTCGACACGTGGTGATTACAATTCAAGGTGAGATTTGGGTGGGGACACAAAGCCAAACCACATCATGCACGAAACACACACACAAAATATAATAAACCATTTGACAACTGAGGTGCAATATAAACATTGCCCAAGGTCCAGATCAAACCCCAAGTGGCATACGCAAGAGACACACACAAACA
Source organism: Macaca mulatta (assembly GCF_049350105.2). Taxonomy (NCBI): domain Eukaryota; kingdom Metazoa; phylum Chordata; class Mammalia; order Primates; family Cercopithecidae; genus Macaca; species Macaca mulatta. The sequence goes on along the minus strand of NC_133426.1, from coordinate 120,361,656 downwards.
TTCTTGAAAAGTCTTTGAAAAATGAACTGGCATTGCAACCACCTCACAGAGAAAGCAAGAAAGAATGTGGAGTCTCAACCTAACTAGGTTGATTACCTACCACAAGAACAACACTGATAGCAACTGCACCAAAAACAAATCAGCATTCTCCAGAGGATTTTAAAAGGAACCAAAGCCTCACATCAAAGTATTCAAAATGTCCAGGATACCATGAAAAATTACTCAACATACCATGAAACAAAAAGCCTCACAAAATCTTAAGAGAAATACAATCAATAGATGGATATCAGCTCTGAGATAAAAGAGTTAAACATTGTCAACGGACTTGAAAGCAGCTGTTGTTGTGCATCATTAAGTAATAGCAAACAATCTCAAAACAAATGGATTAAGGAGGTAAATTCTCAATATAGAAATATAAAGCATAAAACAAATAGAAAGTTTGAACTTAAAAATACAATATTTGAAATTTAATAAATGTACTAAATGATCTCAGTAACAGAATGGAAATGGCAAAGGAAAGAACCTATGAACTTGAAATTAGATCAATAGAAATTATCCAAACTGAAGAGCAGAGAGAAACAAATGAAAAACTTAAATAGAATTTCAGAGACTTCTAGAATGACATCAAAACATTTAATACTCATGCCCTGGAGTCTCTGAAAAAGAGGAGATTAGCACAGAGAGAAGTATTTGAAAAGCTAACATTTGAAAAACTAATGATAAAACTTCTAAGATTCAGTAAAATATATAAATTAACATATTCATGAAACTCTGTGAGCCACAACCAGAAATACTCAGAGAAAACCATGCTCAGACACATCATAAACTGCTGAGCAACAAAAATAAAGAAAAAATATTGTTCCCTGCATATAAGGGCAGAACAATTGGAATAATTGCATATTTCTTATCAGAAACCGTAGAAGCTGCAATATTTTTAAAGTGCTGAAAGAAAGGAACTGTCAATGTAGAATTGTATAACCAGAGAAAATAACCTTAAGGAATGAAGGCAACATAAAGGCATTTTTAGATAACAGAAACCCAGAAAATTCATCACTAGCAGACCTACTCTAAAAGAATGCCAACGGATCTTCTTCGCATTGAAAGGAAAAAATACCAGAAGTAAACTCGGAACATAAGTATTAAAGGATGAGTAATAGGCATGATAAAGATGCAGGTAAGTATGATAGATAATAGCTCTCCTCTGAAGATCTTTGACGTAATATGTACGACTGTTGAAGGAAAAATTAGAACACTTTCTGGGGTCATTTTAGTGTATGTAGATGTAATACCCATACTAATTATAAAAGAAAGAAATCATGCCCTTTGTGGCAACATGGATGGAGCTGGAGGCCATTATTCTAAGGGACCTAATGCAAGAACAGAAAACCAAATACCACATGTTCTCACTTACAAGTGGGAGCTAAACACTGAATAAACATGATTGTAAAGGTGGGAACAAGACGCTAGGAATCACTAGATGCGGGATGCAGAGGGGCGTGGGTTAAAGAACCACCTGTTAGGTACTATGTTTATGGCCTGGGTGATGGGATTGTGGAGCCCCCAAGTCTCAGCATCATAAAACTTACCCATGTAACAAACCTGCATGTGTACCTTTAATCTATATTAAACGTTGAAAAAAAAAAAAAGCCCTATAACATAAAGAAAAGAGAATAAATAGATCTATGTGGTTATAAGATACTTTGCTTACTCTAAAAAGACTGTGAGAATATATATTAAAATTTGCAGTGCAACCACAAAAAATACAAGAGATAATGCATATGAGCCAATAGATAAAAGAAAATGGAATATTAAAATATATTCAAATAATTTTTTAAAATAATTGAGACACCGTGGTTTTAGTGAAAGATTAGCCACATAGATCAATGCCACAAAATAGAAAGTTCAGAAATAGACACATATGTATATGACCTATTGATTTTTGACAAAGATACAGGGGCAATTTCAATGGAGAGAGGATAGTCTTTTTATCCAAATACAAAAGGAAAAAAAAGAATAGTAATCTACACTTCACCCTTTATACAAAAACTCCCTCAAATGGACCATAGACTAAAAGATAAAACACAAATTTATAAAACTTTGATGGCATTCATAGCATGCCATTCCAACAGATGCCCCTTTGGCATATTGATCATTTTGAGTTAAGGACACTTGGAAAATAGCAGATGCAAGAAGGGCACTCTGACCTTCCTTTTTCTTCCTGAAAACAGGTGAAGATAAAACTCTCATGTGAAAGGTGTCCTTGCAGTGCTAGGAAGAACATTCTTATCACCAGAGATGAAAAGTTGAGACCGAGAGATAACTGCACAGAAAAAACATCAGAATCATCTTTATCTTCCTAGTCACCTTTCCACAATTAACTGCCCTAGCCTAAAACCTTTTCGCTCGTCAAATTTTTACAATTTACAACCCTTTGTCTAACCTAGTATGTAATCTTTCAGTCCTAGCTACTTCTTTGGATCTTCATTTTTCTTGTGAGAGCCCCTATGGATATGCAAACATTATGAAACAAAATTTGTCATCATTTCTCCTGTTAATATGTCCTATGCCAGTTTAATTCTTAGGCCCCGCCAGAGAACCTAAGAGGATACAGGAGAAATTCAACTTTTAGAAGAAAAAAAAGGAGGAAATCTTTGTGACCCTGGGTTACATAAACATTTATTGAGTATGACATTAATGACATGACCCATTAAAGAAAAAAATTGATGTATGTAATCAAAATTTAAAATTTTGTTCAGTGAATGACAATATAAAGACAAGCTGTAGGCCAAGCGCAGGGGCTCACACCTGTAATCCCAACACTTTGTAAGGTAAAGGTGGGAGAACTGCCTGAGCCGAGGAGTTCAAGGCCATCTTGGGCAACATAGTGAGACCCTGTCTCTACAAATTTTTTTAAAAAGATTAGCTGGGTATGGTGGTTCCTCCTTGTAGTCCCAGCTACTCAGGAGGCTGAGATGGGAGGACAGTTTGAGCCTGGGAGTTTGGGGGTGCAGTGAGTGATGATCATGTCACTCACTGTACTCCAGCCTGGAGGACAAAGTGAGACCCTGTCTCAAGTAGACAAGTAAGTAAAAGACAAGCTGTAGACAGAGAAAAATATTTGCAAATCACTTTTATACTAATATTTAAAGGCCATTCAAAACTTAACTATAGAAAAGCAAACAACCCAATGAACAAATAGACAATATGAACTGACACTTCACAAAAGAAGATATTTTAATGGCAAATAAGCACATGAAAAGATGTTCAAAATCATTAGTCATTTAGTGAACTGCAAATTAAAATCACAATAAGATATTGCTGCATACCTATTGGAGTGACTGAAATCCAAAACTGACAATGCCAAGAGCTGACAAGGATATGGAACAAGTAGAACACTCATACTTTGCTGATAGGAATGCAAAATAGTACTGCCACTATGGAAAATAATTTGGCAGCTTCTCAAAAGGTTAAACATATTATATGACCCCCAAAAAATTCCTACTCCTAGTATTTACCTGAGAAAAATGGAAACCATATTTCACCAAAAATCCTGGATGCTAATGTTCGTAGCAGCTTTATTCATAATAATCGTAAACTAGAAACAGCTCAAGCATCCCTCAGTTTGGAAGCTAAGAAACATACTGTGCCATATCCATACAATTGGAATATTCCTGAGCAATAGAAAGGAGCAAATTATCAACTCACCCAGCAACATAGATAAATCCCAAGTGCCTTATGTTCAGTAAAAGAAGCCAAACTCAAATGGTATGATTCCATTTGTATGATATTCTGGGAAAAGCAAAACTATAAGGACAGAACACAGTGCTAGCATCTGAGAGTCTGGGGAGATTTTAGTTTCAAAGGGTCAGTACAAGGAAATCTTTTTTAATTGCAGGGTAATAAAACTTTCCTGTGTAGTGGCTGTAATAGTTACACAATCACATGCATTAGTTATAACTCATAGATCTGTATCCCCAAAAGAATTAATTTTACTGTTTTTAAATGAATACATAATATATACTTAAACCATAAATACATAAATAAATTAAATCAGTAAAATAGCTGTGATGCTTTTTCCAAAGTCCGTGTTTTATTGTGAGGAAGATTTTCCATCACTCGATTTTTATTGTTTATGTTAAAAACATACCTCTTTATTAAAGCAGTTGAATTTGCAACTATACTCACTACACCCTTGTCTTCCAAGCTATATCTTAATTGTACTTTAAAGAAACAAATACCTAGGTTGCAATTTAGCACTTAATTAATTTTAGCTTTTTATTTGTGAATTTAGCCTGAAACTGTTAGGCTTTCATAAAAGTTGTTTTTAACAATTTATATTATTCTTCTGAGCGGTTGTGGTACTGAGCTGATGCACATAATTTGACACTTGACTTTTTCAAGGGTGTTTCTTCAGACCCTCCAACTCTATGGCATGCTTCTTAAGTCTCTGGAGTTAGATCGGGAAATAACCTATCTAGACCTCATCTTAGTGCCTTCCCAAAATTTGAAGAAGAAAAAAGATCCCTATGAAATAAGCCAGGAAGACAGTGTGGTTTTCTCCTCAGAATGTGTGCTAACAACAATTTTAAAAATTCCTTTGTGGGAGCTAAGCTATGAGGATGCAGAGGCATAAGAAAGACACAATGGACTCTGGGGACTCAGGGGGAAAGGGAAGGAAGCGGGTGACAGATAAAAGACCACAAATTGGGTACAGTGTATACTGCTCGGGTGATGGGTGCACTAAAATCTCACAGATCACCGGCAAAGAACTCACTTATATAACCAAACACCACCTATTCCCCAATAACCTATGGAAGTAAAAAAAATAATTTTTAATTCCTGAACATCTTCCTTCTTATTTCCTGAATGCTGTTTTCTAGTACAGTAAGATCACTGTTCCCTATCTTCGCATTGAGCTTTCTGCATCAGTTTTCCATGATTATCAATTTTTTCCCAAGCAATACGCCTGAGAAATATTATCTAAAAATGTCACTAATAACCATTCACTACAACAGTTATTCATGCCAAGATATGTGTGGGAGCAGAGACACATAGTGGGTATAATTTATCAGAGTATGTATAGCTTAACAAGCACTCACTGTATTATAATTTTAATATGTAGAATTCTCATCCCAGTTTAGTATCACTTATATATTTTAATACTACAATTTACTAGTAAATGTGATATGATTTGAAAGAATGTTTGATCTGGCAATGGTAAATTGCATAGTGGCAAGTATGCTCCAAGATGTAATGAAGGGTGGTAATGCTTTTTAATTTTCTGTTCATCATATTTAATCACTCCCTCTGGCAACAACCTTCATCTCCCCTTTCTTTAGGAAACAGCTCTTCCCCAATTCCACAGTAGCTGCTACATTCAGGCCAATCATATAACACATTTCCTTGAAGTCAATGATTGTTCTGCAGTTTCGTTCTGAAATATTATATACAGGTGCATGTGAAAAGTTCCCTTTTACAATTCTGTTTTGCGATACTAGGTCAATGTTCAACTGAATCCGTCAGTGGCCAACATTGCCCGCTGCATGGCATAAGCCTATCTGCAGTAAGGGAGCATAAAACAAGCAGCCAGAAGAAAGAGAAGGAGAGACTGGATTTTGGAGAGACATAAACAAGGAGATTTGTCCTAAAAGAGCTGATCGTATCATTTGACGTAAACCAATCACTCTCCTTTTTAACTTTGTTTGATTAGACTGGGCCCTTGTAGCTTGGAATAAACCTTAAAATGCAAGAGCAGGAATAAAATCAATATTACAATTAGTAAAGTGGCAAAATTTATATCCTTTGAAATGGATCACATCATATAGAATGAGACAGATTTAAGAAACTGGTGCAGCATATACACCATGGAATACTATGCAGCCATCAAAAAGGATGAGTTTGTGTCCTTTGTAGGGACATGGATGCAGCTGGAAACCATCATTCTCAGCAAACTCTCGCAAGAACAGAAAACCAAACCCCGCATGTTCTCACTCATAGGTGGGAACTGAACAATGAGATCACTTGGACTCGGGAAGGGGAACATCACACACCGGGGCCTATCATGGGGAGGGGGGAGGGGGGAGGGATTGCACTGGGAGTTATACCTGATGTAAATGACGAGTTGATGGGTGCAGCACAGCAACATGGCACAAGTATACATATGTAACAAACCTGCACCTTATGTACATGTACCCTAGAACTTAAAGTATAATAGTAAAAAATAAAATAAAATAAAATACCACCTTTTTAAAAGTAAAAAAAAAAAAAGAATAAATATGGTATTGCATCAGACCTCTATGTACACACACACACACACACACACACACACACACACGCACGCACACACAATCTTAACAGACATTATGGATCTGCTATTTATCTAAACTGTTATAAAAGGTACAGTTTAACAGCTCATGTTACTCTTCTTTGAGACAGGAACTGTGCCAATTTTCTTCATCGATGCATGTCTGGTGGTTAACACAGTACCTGGAACCTAGTGAGTACTCCTTAACTATTTGTTGAGTGAATGGAAGATACACTTACTGTGTCACAGGATCTGTGCTAACTGCTCTACAGGAACTGTCATGCTTATAATGCTACCAACAATTCTATCATTATTAATCTCCCTGTTATCAATTCATGTCTCTCAGCTCCAAATTCTGAGACCTTCAAATTCTCCAGCCTTCATTTCTGCTCTGTGAAACTGGGGCCCTTTAAATGTATTTTCTTTATCAGCTGACATGATGTTAATATTTGTCAATAAAGGAGATTGGAAAAGCAAAAACAAACAAACAAACAAACAAAAAAAAAACTGGTGCAGACAGTGACAAAGAGAATAATGAAATACGATATGTGGAAGATAGATAAGAATGAAATAACCTAAACAACATAGGTGTTTCTGGAGATGAAAGAATAACTAGAATAAGAGCAAAAATAAATGTTATAATTTTTTAAAAATAAGTTTAATAAAAAGACAGAAGGTAACTCTTCTAGTGCCCAAGGGAGGCCAGAAGTGTTGGGTAATTCCCTGCCCCAGCATTCCTATGACTCTCAGGAGTGGTTGAGTAAATAGCATAGCTCTCTCACAACTCAGATGGCATAATCCTGAGGTGTGTGTTTTGCACTTAGAGTTTAGTGGTGGAAATAAACTTCAGGTGCTCACCGTGGTAACTGGTTTACTAAAACATCTCTACTGGCTTCCTACCCTTTCCATGACCACTCTCCTATTGTTGACTCTCGCATCTCCCAAATAAACTACTTGTATTCAAATTCTTCTATCAAGGTCTGTTTTAAGGGATGCTTTCCCTGGTTGTCTAGTGATTGGGGAAAAAAAATGAAGCCAAAAACAAAAATAAGGAAGGGTGCCAACTAAGACCGCTAATCCTTTTGTTTCTTATTTCCCTAATGAAACAGAATCAATCAGAAAAGATGTTCCACATGCTCCCTTCTTGACATTTACCATCCCAACTGCAGACAACTTCAGTATGGTTCTCCACTGCATAACTAAAAGTGGAGTGCCACTCTGTGTAGTTGGTAATTAATCTTCAGATCTTATTTTGTTTTACATAACAGAAGCATTTAACATGTTTGATAACTTCTTCCTATTGCAAAAACCTTCTTTTTCTGTAACATCCCAGATATACTCTACAAGTTTTTTTTGTTTTTTGCTTGTTTGTTTTGTTGTTGTTGTTGTTTTTCCCCCACTAGCTGCTACTTCACAGTTCCCTTTGCTCAACCCTCTTCTCCTTGAATTCTCACATTGGAATACTGCAGTGTCCAGTTGTTTGCCACCTTATCTTCTGTCTATATTCAAGTCTCTCGGTCATCTCACTTTAAATGTCATCTATTTAGTACATCTCCAGCTCAGATCACTAATGCAACTTTAGATTCTTTCATTCAATTATATTCTGGACATCTGCCTTTTGGTATTAAGCAGAAGAAGTGAATACCCACCCATCTACCCCTCAAAAGGAGCACCTTCTGTACTGTTCCACATCTAGGCAAATTCTATCCCCATGATTCCAGTTAGTCAGATCTAAATCCTGGTGTGATTCCTTATGTTTCTTTCTTTTACACCCCACACATTGTCCTTCAGCACATTCTGTTGACTGTGTTCACCAAATATATAAAAAATAGCGTTGTTTGTAGGTATTCTATTCTTAGTCAAATTGTTTTCTGGTTTATAAAATGTATGTTGTATATGTGCTGATTTTTGAGGTGTCCTCCAAATAGTATTACAACTATACTGTTTGCATTATCAAAACTTCAAACTGGCCTATTTTGGAAAATGGTGCCTATTAGAATATATATCAGAAAGACAAGTGTATTATAGTTTCAAAGCTACAAATATCGCTCACATTCCTGGGAGGAGCCGGTAATTTAAATGCTACTTTGTTACTTTGGAAGTAGAATGATTACACTCTTAAGGATCTAACTTTCTCACAAGTAGAGTAACAAAATAAAGAGTCTGCTAACAATGGTTATTGGTGAGCTGGGAGTGGAAGTTGAGCAGGATCCTTTCTCTTTTCTCTACATAGAGCTTTGTAATGTTTAGATTGCTCATCATGTGCATGTGTTATTTTTAACTATAAAAAACTGAGTAAAACTATCCAAGTGATCTTTGTATAAGAGTGCTATTGAGAAGGAGACTTGTCCTAAAAGACATAAATAATTTTTACAAAACCAATATAGTTAAATAATGTTGTTTTGATAGAATAATTATGAAACATAAATGTGAGAAGAAGCCATAGTAGCTAAAATAATTCAAATTATGACAAATGAATAGTATACTGATCAATAACACAGTTTTTGGAGCCAGAATACTGGGTCCAAGTTCTGGATATACTTTTTATTAGCTATGTGAATTCTCTAGGTCTCAGTTAAGAAGCAATGATGCTCACTATTGACACTTATATTCAACATTGTACTAGTTGTATTTGGCAATGCAAATAGGTAATATGAATCACTTTAAGGCAGAGGAATCCATAGCAAGAAAGCAAAACTATCTCTATTTGCAGACGATATGATAGTATACCAAAAATAAAATCAATGATGAAAGTAACTCAAACCACGAGCAATGCACTATTAACAGGATATAAAGTTAGCATACAGAAATCAATATACTTCACATAGGCAAACAATAATCAGTTATAGGAATGATGGTAGGAAAGTATTCAGTTAAGACAGCAACAAAGCAGATTAAAACTTTGGAATAAACAATAAGAAACAGAAAAATATATGTAGAGGAAATTTTAAACATTTATCAAAGATAGAAAAGTAGAGCAGCATAAATGAAAAATCATTTTTTATTCTGGGATAGGGAGCAAACTCTTTTATGGAGTTATTCAATCTCAGTAAAACTGATATGCAAAAGCAAACATGCAAAATAGCTAGGAAATCATTGAAGAAAATTAAGTGGTGAAGCTAGCCTTACCAGACATTAAAACTTATAACATTTTTATGACTAATACAGTGTGGCATATTAGTAGACAAATAGACCAATGAGAGAGAATGTAATGTCCAGAAGTAGATCGAACCACATACAGAAATTTAGTATTTGATAAAAGTATCATCTCACATCAATTGGAAAATATAGACTTTAATAAATTGTACGAGAACATATTAGTAACAATTTGCAATAAGATAGAATTAGAGGCCGGGCATGGTGGCTCACGCCTGTAATCCCAACACATAGCAAGGCTGAGGCGGGCTGATCACTTGAGGTCAGGAGTTTGAGACCAGCCTGGGCAACACGGTGAAACCCTGTCTCTACTGAAAATACAAAAATTATCCGAGTGTGATCGTGCACGCCTGTAATCCCAGCTACTCAGGAGGATGAGGCACAAGAATCAGTTGAGCCTGGGAGGTGGAGGTTGCAGTGAGCTGAGATCATACTATTGCACTCCACCCTGGGTGACAAATGGGAATCTGTCTTAAAAAATAAAATTAAATTAAAAGAAGAAGATAGAATTAGATTCATACTTCTCACCATATCAATAAATTTTAAATCGATCAGAGACCTAAATATAGAAAATGAGACCCTACAAGCACTTAAAAAAATGAATAAATTCTTCTTTAATCTTGGCACAGGGAAAGTTATTGCAAGTATATCTTAAAATTCAGGGGAAGTAAATGAAAGGATTGATAAATTTGACTACATAACATTGAAAAAAAAGCCAAGCAAAAATCGGCATAAATTATGAAGTTGTCACATTGAGAAAGCATATCAATTGACAAATTACCAAAAATATATAAAACTGGCTCTAAAATGTATAAAAAGATATTCAAACTCACTAAGGAATTGCAAAATAAAACAGCACTAAGATTATTTTTCACCTAAAAGATTAGTAAAAATTAAACAGTATGACACCACAGTCTATGGGTGAGCCTGTGAGAAACAGCCAATCTCAATGTATTAATAATAGGGATGCAAATTAGCACAACACTTCTGGAGGTCAATTTAGGAACATTAATATGACTATGTATACATTGACCTCTGACTCAGTAATCACAATTCTGGATTTTACCCTGAAGATGCACTTCTGACAATATGAAAGTACATATGTACAAATTACACATCAGCATTGCTTACAATTACAAAATATTAGAAACTAAATGTCCATATATAGGAGAGTGGTTGAATAAGCCACGGTATATGCACAAACTGAAGTATTATGCAGGTTTAAGAAATGATGAGGAAAAATAGTTAGAAAGAATGAATACGACCTACTATTTGGTAGCACCACAGGGTGACTATAGTCAATAATAATTTAATTGTACATTTAAGAATAACTACAAGAATATAATTGGATTGTTTGTAACATAAAAGACAAATGCTTGAGGGAATGGATACCCCATTTTCCGTGATGTGATTATTACGCATTGCATGCTTGTATCAAAGCATCTCAGATACCTCATAAATAGGTACATTTACTCTGTACCCAGAAAATTTACAAATTTACAAATTTACAAATTCAAGGATGAGAAAGTTCTATAAACTGGTATGGCGTGATTTCTAGTGTATATTAAATGAAAAAAGAAGGTCACAGAGTATACATCTATAGTGCATTACCTTTCATGTCAAAAGGAAGGGACTACAAGATGTACAATTTTTTTTTTTTTTTTTTTTTTTTTTTGCAAAAACAAAAACAAGAAGAACAAGAAACTAATGAGATTAGTTATGTATAGGAGATGGGGGAAAATGGGATGGGAAGGGCAAAGTAATGAGAATAAAAGTGATGAAACAATAAAAGTGATGAAGCTTCTTTGAGTATTTTTAAAAATAGTTTTAACCTTTAGAACCATGGTACAATTTTATGCAACCAACAAATAAATAGGTAGGGAGATACATAGATAGATAGACTAAATGAGAATGCAGAGGAGCGAGGAAATAGAATACAAACAGAAATAAGTGAGCCTAACGTCATTTCAAATTAATGACATAGTGACATTGAGAGAGGCAAGGAAGAAAATAAAGAAAATGGTGTTTTGATATTATATATTAAGACTAGTAGAAAAAAACTGTAAATGAATATTAAATGCTGGTTTATAAATTTGTTTTTCATGAAGGTATGAGTTAGCAATTCTGAGACTTGCATATAATAGGATTGAGCAAATAGGTAAATATATTTTCAATAATGAGAGTCAGGTACCAATAATAATATCCTGGCATTATTAATTATACTAGTTATATAAGATTTTAATATTTGAGAGAGCTAGGGAATGGGTTTACAGGAACTCTGTGTTGCCATATGAAAAACATGAAATCAAAATGGATTAAAGATTTAAATGTAAGACCTCAAACTATAAAACTACTACAAGAAAACATTAAGGAAAATCTTCAGGACATTGATTTGAACAAAAATTTCTTGAGCAATACTCCACAAGCACAGGCAACACAGCAAAGTGGACAAATGAAATTACATTAAGTTTAAAAGCTTCTGCACAGCAAAGAAAACTATCAACAAAGTGAATAGACAAAATGGGAGAAAATATGTGTACTGTTTTTGCAAGTGATTTTGTAAATATAAAATTATTTCAAAATAAAACATCAAAATGATAAATCAATGGCAAAGAACTATATAACACATAATAAAATGTGTTAACTATGAGTAAAAAATGATTGCTCATTACAAAATAAAACATATTCCAGGTGAACATAAGAGCTTTTATGTATAACTTTTAAAACACTGGAAAAGCCTATATGATAATACCTATATTACTTCCAGATTGAGAAATGCTTTAGTGCATACAACCAATATAAGACATCAAAAAGAAAAATAGGTATTAATCATACAAAGTAAATATTTTATAAAGATATAATACCAATTAAAAGGCAATGTAAAAATTGAGGTTTAAAACCTACCAAATGTTAGAAAAAGAATTAATATTTAGGCAGCATATAATGATCTCCTATAAAACAATAAAGGAGTATCTATCATCCTCGTAAGAAACTTGGTGTAGCTAAAAAATGTCTGATGAAGCAGGCTTTAAGATAAATAGCATTACTAGAAGTAAATAGGTGATTTTATAATAATAAATCTTCAATTCACTGGAAAGATATAACAGGGTTACATTTGTATACTTCAAGTAGTAAAACTTCAAAATATGTGAAGCAAAAATTGACAAAATCCAGGGAGAAATAGAATAGTCCACAACCATAGCAAGAATCCTCCACAACCATAACAGGAGAATTCATCATGTCTCTCTTAGTAATTAATAAAACAAGCAAACATTTTATAGAAATTTGAAAATTTGAAAGAAATGAATAATTGACTTAATAAATGCTTACAGAGTATTTAGCGCAACTGTGGAATGCACATTTTTTCAAGTAAATTTATAATATTTATGAAAATTGGACATATACAGCATTAGAGAGCAAATCTTACCAAATTTCAAAGAACCAAAATAATAGAGTATATTCTAAAATAAAATTATTAAGCCCTAAATCAATAATAAAATGATAACTGCAAAACATATTTGCAAATTAAGAAGTACACTTCTGTATTAGTCCGTTCTCATGCTGCTATAAAGAACTGCCCAAGATTGGGTAATTTATAAAGGAAAGAGGTTTGACTTACAATTCCTCAGGGCTGGAGAAGCCTCAGGAAACTTACAATCATGGTGGAAGGGGAAGCAAACATGTCTTTCTTCACATGGTGGCAGGAGAGGGAAGTGTCAAGCAAAAGAGGGAAAAGCCCCTTATAAAACCATCATATCTTGTGAGAACTCACTATCCCAAGTACAACATGGAGGTAACTGCACCCATGAGTCATCACTTCCCACTTGTTCCCTCCCATGACATGTGGGGATTATGGGAACTACAATTCTAGATGAGATTTTGGGGGGGACACAGCCAAAGCACAACAACTTCTAAAAATTTATCTGGATAAAATTGAAATAATGATGAAAGTCCGAAAACATTTTAGACTATCCACAGAAAATGCTAAATATCAAAACTTGGGATATGCAGCTTCAGCAATATATAGAGATGGATATATAAATATAAAAGAAGAGAGGCTAAAATTATCTAAGTATATAATTTAAGAAGTTAGAAAAAGAGCAATGTAATAGATTCAAATAAAACAAAAGTAGTTAAACAACAAAGGTAAAATCAGGAATTAATCATATAAAAATTTAATAAAGATAATCAACAAGGCCAAATTTTTGAACATACTAATAATATTAAGAAACTTCAGGCACATTGATGGAGGAAAAAAGAGAGAAAATACATGCACACATGCACACATACACACAAACACATAACTTAGTAACTAAATAGAGGACCAAAATATAGGTATAGAATTCACAAATAATTACCAGTAGGTTACATACTTAAATCCAATGTCAAAAATTTTAAAAATAGATGAAATTATATAAAATGTTAACATTATGAGTTTGGGGTAGAAAAATATTTCTTACAGAAGCCACACACAATGAAAACTAAAATGAAAGAGATTATAAAATTTAACTACATTAAAATTAAGAACTACTATTTATTAAAAATATCACAAATGGCAAAAAAAAATCTATGAAATAGGAGAAAATAGTGCAGTACATGTAACTGGAAAGCACATTATCAATTATATATAGATAATTTCTACAAATTGACTTTAAAAAACCTAATAGAAAAGGACAAAAGATATAATTAGCTATTTCACAGAATGAGGAAAAAGTAATGGCCAATAAAAAAATCTATGAATACAAGCATACCCTTGTTAAATAACATGGAAAACATATATTAAAATCATTTCATTTCACACCCACCAGATAGGCAAAGATTATAAATCTGACATTGCTGATTTGTGAAGATGTAAGACTTCTAGAACTCTCATGTACTCCTGGTAGGAGTATAAATTATCACAATCATTTTGGAAAAAAATAATATTTAGTATTATCTAGTAAAGTTGATGATACACATATCATTTGATGCAGCAATTTCATCTATAGATATAGACGTTAGAGAAACTCACATATGTAGACAACATGACATGTAGAAGAATGCAGATAGCAGTGATGTTGGAAAACAAAACACTGGAAACCAAATTTACATGAGGAACAAAACTAGTAAATCATTGTGTATTCATACAGTGGAAAACCATATAATAATGAAATTGAAAGCACTACAGCTATCTATCTCAATATGGATGAATCTCACCAAGTTGAATGAACAAAACAACTTCAAAATAATAGTCTGATCCTATTTATATAATTTACATATGTCCAAAATTAAAGAGCATAATATTTTGGGACACCTACCCAAGTGGTAATATTACAACAAAAAGCAAAGGAATAATGAACAAAATTTAAGACAGTGGTTACCCCTGGCAGGGAGTAGAAGATGAATAAGATCAAGGAGGGGTACATAGAAGATGTCAGAGGTATTCAAAATATGACATTTGTGTGTGCTGTGTGTTAGGTACACTGTGTTCTTTTTAGAATATTTTTTTCACAAATTGTAAGTAATAAAATGTTTCAATTATTTCATACCAATATAAAAATAAAGCATAAACTGTAATATCAGAATTTTCAATAGTTCACTTCAAATTTCTTAAAGTTCGGTGGATGCTGTTTCCTAGCAAATACATATTAAATGGATGCTGGAAAATTGAGAGATTACTGTATGAGCTGATTCTAAAGTGACCACCCTCCTTTTGCTAATAATGTGTTCATCTGTTAGTCCTGTTCAGTAAGATATGTCTGCAATTACCATGCATGAACTGTTGCTTCCAAGTTGAAAAGGAAGATGACACTTGGTACACTGTGTTCCACACAAGCAGCTACCTACATGTTTTTTCCTTTTCATTCTGACCCAAAATTGAAACTTTGTTTGAAATTAATTTCCTTTTTGATTAAGGGTAAGATGATATTTTCATAGTCACTGAACCAAAACGCTGGTAAAAACCTCGCCACAAAGACGCTAAATAAAAAGTGTATTTATTTAATTTTCTCATGTTTCTTCATGTATGTCAAGGCATATCCAAATAACTGCATTAATAATTACCACTCCTTACTAAGAGCCACTTCATCTGCTTTTCCAGTGAGCTGAAATCAGGTTTGAAAGAGATATTATGCAAGCCAGCAATTCCCTACCAACTGGTCCTGAAAAGTTAGCTTTGCTGATTCAAAGGTCCTTTGGAATACTAAATTGCAACAACATCCCCAAAGGCATGTCTCTCAATTGCCCCACGAATATACCTGAGTAAATCAAATGAATCATGCTTTCTCTGATATTTATATTAAGTTTTCTAAAGTTAATCCTTAAGGAGAAAATAAATAGTTATTATTGTTGCTATTATTTCTAGGAAATTATCATTTTCAAAACTTGAAGATGGGTCTTGTCATTTACAAAATCCTATCTGATTTAATCAAGTGGTATTTCTAATACTTGTACTTCTGTTGATTTCCTCATGGAGCAAAATCAAGTGCCTTTCTTTTGAAAAACTCAAAACATCAAATTAAACAGTCCAGCATCCAATGTGAGTCATATATTTGAAATCAATTTACCAGGAAATAGAGAGTCAAAGATTGCAGAACTCAGAGGGAGAGAAAAGAGGTTGCTAATAGAAGCAAATTAGAGAAAAAAGGTGTTCAAATTCTTCAGGGCTCCTGCCATCTGCTTGTCAGGCTGCTGATGAATTTCAGATACCTCTTTAGCAGTGCTTTCTCCGTAATGTCCAAAATTTTACCTCCCACCCAATCTGCACATTATCATTTTGTTCAGCATGTGTAAGAACATGAACACAATGTATATCATGAAAGTTGTCAATGTACCATGTTGACATTCAAATTCCATATTCGGTGATAGACACTGGAATAACATGTCCCTGTAGGGTGGTGGAGGGTGGCAGGGTGAGGTGATTGACTGGGTATAGTTGTGAGGGAAATTTCGGGGGGTAACGGGAATGTTATTTATTTTGAGCTGGGTGATAGGTAGATATACAGCGGTCCCCCTTTATCTATAGTTTTGCTTTCCTTGGTTTTGGTTACCAGAGATCAATCGCAGTCTTGAAAATACTAAATAGAAAATCCCAGAAATAAACAATTCGTAAGTCTTAAATTGTCCTCCCTTCTGTGTAGTGTGATGAAATCTCGTGCCATCCTGGGCTGTGAATCATCCCTTTATCCAGTGTATCCACGCTGTATACGCTACCTGTCTAGTAGTCAGTAGCTATCTCAGTTATCAGATTGAGAAAACATTGTATATACTATATAGCAGTGGTCCCCAAGCGTTTTGCCTTTTTGGTGCCAGGGGGATGGGTTACATGAAAGACAATTTTTCCATGGGGGTGGCGGGCAGGGATGGTTTTGACATGAATCTGTTCCACCTCAGATGATCAGGCATTAGCTAGATTCTCATAAGGAGCACACAGCCTAGATCCTTCCCATGCACAGTTCACAATGGGGTTCGCACTCCTATGAAAATTTAATGCCACAGCTGATCAGACAGGGGGTGGAGCTCAGGCAGTAAAGCTTGCCAGATGCTCACCTCCTGCTCTGTGGCCTCCCTCCTAACAGGCCACAGACCTGTACTGGTTGGCAGCCCAGGGGTTGAGGGCCTCTGCAGAGTTCTGTACTATCCAAGGTTTCAGGCATTCACTAGGGATCTTGGAACGTATCCCCAAGAATAAGGGGGAACTACTTTAGTTGTAAAAATTCACTGAGCTATACACTTAAGCTTTATGCATTTCACTCTAGGTAATTTTTCAGTAGAGTATTATTTGCAAAAAACTGTAAGAGAATGTTAATTAGAGAGAGTCATTATTTATGGCTTGCCACTATATTTAGAATAAAATCCAAGTGCCTTACCACCGCTTGTGAAGCTCTACATAATCTAGTGCTCATATATCTGTCTTCCTTTTCTAATATTCTTTCCTTTGCCTGATTTGTTTTTCTTGGAGTCTTTGCATTTCCTAGTTCACTCTGCCTTTAACACTCTTTTTCCAGATATTTGCATGATGGACTCCTTCACTTCATTGAGGTTTCTCATTGAATGCCACTTTCTCATAGCGGTCTTTCCTAGCCGCCCTCCCCTTGGTCTGCTTCATTTTTTTGAAGCACATGTTGACATTCCACATTATATATCTCCTTTGTGTTGTTTATTGTCTCTCTTCCCATGGTAGTTAAGAGTAGGCTAACTGATAAAAATAGAACCAAACGTGATAGCTCAATAGATGGAATTTTATTTATTGTTCACCTAACAGTTCCAAGTGGATGTTTAGATTTCACTGTTGGCTCATCTCTATTCAATAGCACCTTCCATCTTATGGATTTGTACTCCCATAGAGCCTCATTGTCTTCTGCATCCAGCTAGCAAGAGGAGAAAGAGCGTGAGGGAAAAACACACATGAATGGTGTTATGAACCAGACCTGAAATTATCACACTTTACTTTTATTTATACTTCCTTTGCTAGAACTCAGTCACATGTTCCTATAAATTCAAGAGAGACTGGAAAATGAAATCTAGCTATATTACAGAAACAAGAAAAGATAGATATGGTAATCAATTAACAGTTTTAGCACACGGTCTCACCTGAAATACATGTTTCACGATGGCAAGAACCTTCCTTGTCTGTTTGCTCATGGCATATGCCCAACTTCTAAAACAGTGCTGGTACATGGTATGCATTTTATAAATATTTTGGAGTGAAGAAATACATTTCAGTGAAACATACTATACTGAGCTTAGCTGGTTGAAGGAACACAGCTCCAACCTTACTCAGCTCCTCTAATTTTGGTCCTAGACATTCTTAAGGGGATGCCACACCCACCAATGAAAATCAGCGAGAGCTCTATGCTGCTGCTCTCCCTCTGTACACATATCCCTCCAAATAATGGGAAACAATACACATTTCTTAAGCCACAGAGCTAAGGTATGCAAAAATGGATTTAATCTGTGGCTCACAGTGATCTATATTCTGAGTTTTCATTCTATTGAGAATATAAAATATAATCTCAGTCAATTCGAGCTAAAATGATTAATTTCTTGTTTAACCTCAGTTAATTCAGAACTTTTTTCCGCCTCTTTCTTCCTAGTAACACCTACGTCCCAGGAAGCTTATGTAACATCATGAAGTCTGGTTCCAAGATGGCATCTTTTTCACACTGCACCCTCTGAGATCATCCAATCTAGTTCTTGGCTGCCATTACTGTTCCACATTGACATGTGCCAAGATGTCCTCATTCCCTTATGCTCCACACAACTTTCCTCTGTAGCATTCCCTAATTACAACTTCATGACCCCATCAGGTCTGTCAACTTTTTTTCTTTCAGCTTTCTTCAAGCATGGTAAAAGCTGGCTTCTTTGTCTTTCCAATTTGGATCTGAAGAAAACTCAATGGAGCTACCCCCAGGTATTATCTTATGCAGCTATTTCTTATCTGCTACTCTCATGCTGCTTCTCAGGGTTCCAAATAGGGAGAACAGAGAAATCCTCTACTCATGGATTCTTGGATCCAGATATTACACAAATATGTAAGTCTGTAGCTTGCCTTTCAACATTCTATTTTTCCTTTTGCAACTCTTCTCCTATCTTCATTTCTTGTTTTTGTGGAATCTTCATTACATCTAAGGGAGTATGGTATTTTTTACACATTGTTTGAAAATTTTTTATTTGTGTTATAAATGTTATTCCCAAACTCTCATAGGTTAGAGAGTTGACCTGCAAAAATTCTAGTAATTAAACCTTGAAATTTTTTTTTTTATAAACGAACGTACCTTTCAAGAACATTTTTGTTGTAGCTTCATTTTCCTGGGGCAATAAAGGTGGAATGCTATAGTTTCCTTGTCTGGAAAACACTGTATTAAAATCATGTTTTGGGGCAGTCACATTATATAGTGTTTAATACTTCAAAACATTATAGGGCCATAGAAAGAAAGATAGATACATACACACACATTAAATTAGCATAACAGAAATGGTAATGCCTTTCTTGATGTAGAAATAAGTCATAAAAATAGAAGAGAGCAATCTATGTGGGCTTCATGTTAGGCGTGGTGGTCATCATGTTGGAATGCTTATGGGCCAAATATGTTTGCACATGTGGACAAAAGCATGAGAATGAACACAGATTTTTTTTTTAAACTTTTGAGTTCAGAGGTACGTGGCAAAATGTGCAGGTTTGTTACATAGGTAAAGTGTGTCATGGGAGTTTGTTGTACAGATTATTACATTACTCAGGTATTATGCCTGGTATCTATTAGTTATTTTTCCTGATCCTCTCCCTCCTCCCACCCTTCATCCTCCAAAAAGCCCTAGTGTGTGTTGTTCCCCTCCATGTGTCCATGTGTTTTCATCATTTAGCTCCCACTTATAAGTTAGAACATGCGGTATTTTGTTTTCTGTTTCTGTGTTAGTTGGCAAAGGATAATGGCCTCCAGCTCTATCCATGTCCCTGTAAAAGATATGATCTCATTCCTTTTTATGGCTACATAATATTGTGTGGTGTATATGTATCACATTTTCTTTATCCAGTCTATCACTTATGGACATGCAGGTTGATTCCATGTCTTTGCTATTGTGAATAGTGCTGCAATGAACATACATGTGCATATGTCTTTAAAATAGAATAATTTATACTCCTTTGGGTACATACCCAGTAATGGGATTGCTGGGGTCAAAAGGTATTTCTGACTTTAGGTCTTTGAGGAATTGCCACATTGTCTTCCACAATGGTGGAACTAATTTACATTCCCACCAACAGTGTAAAAGTGTTCCTTTTTCTCCACAGCCTCACCAGCATCTGATACTTTTTGAGTTTTTAATAATAGACATTCTGATTTGTGTGATATGATATCTCATTGTGGTTTTGATTTGCATTTCTTTAATGATCAGTGATGTTAAGCTTTTTTTCGTATGTTTGTTGGCCAAATAAACATCTTCTTTTGAGAAGTGTCTGTTCATATCCTTTGCACAATTTTTGATGGGGTTGTTTGTTTTTTTTTATTGTAAATTTAATTTCCTTGAAGACTCTGGATATTAGACTTTTGTCAGATGGATAGGTGGCAAAATTTTTCTCCCTTTCTGTAGGTTGTCTGTTCACTCTGGTGATAGTTTCTTTTGCTTTGTAGAAGCTCTTTAGTTTAATTAGATCCCACTCATCAATTTTTGCTTTGGTTGTGATTGATTTTGGTGTCTTTGTCATTATATTTTTGCTTGTGCCTATGTCCTGGATAGTACTACCTAGATTATCTTTTAGGGTTTTTATAGTTTCAAGTTTTACATTTAAATCTTTAATCCATCTTGAGTTAATTTTTGTATAAGGTGTAAGGAAGGGGATCAGTTTCAATTTTCTGCATATGGCTAGCCAGTTTTCTCAGCACTGTTTATTAAATAGGGAATCCTTTCCCCATTACTTGGTTTTGTCAGGTTTGTCAAAGATCAGATGGTTGTAGATGTGTGGTCTTATTTCTGAGATCTCTATTCTGTTCCATCGGTCTATGTATCTGTTTTTGTACCAGTACCATGTTGTTTTGGTTACCAGAGCCTTGTAGTATAGTTTGAAGTTGGGTAGTGTGATGCCTCCAGCTTTGTTTGTTTGTTTGTTTGTTTTTTCTGTTTTTTTTTTTGTTTTTTGTTTTTGTTTGTTTTTTGTTTTTCTTAGGATTGTCTTGGCTATTCGGGGTTTTTTGGTTCCATATCAATTTTGAAGTAGTTTTTTTCTAATTCTGTGAAAAATGTCAATGGTAGTTTAATGGCAATAGCATTGAATCTATAAATTACCTTGAGCAGTATGACCATTTTCACAGTATTAATTCTTCCTATTCATGAGCATGGACTGTTTTTCTATTTGTTTGTGTCCTCTCTGTTTTCCTTGAGCAGTAGTTTGCAGTTCTCCTTGAAGAGGTCCTTCACATCCCTTGTTAGCTGTATTCCTAGGTATTTTATTCTCTTTGTAGCCATTGTGAATGGGAGTTCGGTCATGATTTGGCTCTCTGCTTATCTATTGTTGATGTGTAGGAATGCTTGTTATTTTTACACATTGATTTTGTGTCCTGAGACTTTGATGAAGTTGCTTATCAGCTTAAGGAGCTTTTGGGCTGAGACATTGTGGTTTTCTAGATATAGGATCATGTCGTCTGCAAACAGTGACAGTTTGCCTTCCTCTCTTCCTATTTTAATTTGCTTCCTTTCTTTCTCTTGCCTGATTGCCCGGGCCAGAACTTCCAATACTATGTCGAATAGGAGTGGTGAAAGGGCATTTGCCTTGGGCCAGTTTTCAAGGAGAATGCTTCCAGTTTTGCCCATTCAGTATGCTATTGGCTGTGGGTTTGTCATAAATGGCTCTTATTATTTTGAGATTTGTTCCATCAATACCTTTATTGAGAGTTTTTAACATAAATAGATGTTGAGTTTTATCGAAGGCCTTTTCTGCATCTATTGAGATAATCATGTGGTATTTGTCTTTAGTTCTGCTTATTTGAATTATGTTCAGTAATTTGCATATGTTAAACCAGCCTTGCATACCAGGGATGAAGCTGACTTGACCCTGGTGGATAAGCTTTTTGACGTGTTGCTGGATTCAGTTTGCCAGTATTTTACTGAGGATTTTTGCATTGATGTTCACCAAAGATATTGGCCTGAAGTTTTCTTTTTTTTGTTGTATCTATGCCAGGTTTTGGTATCAGGGTAATGCTGACCTCATAAAATGAGTTAGGGAGAAGTCCCTTCTTTTCAATAGAAATGGTTTCAGAAGGAATGGTGCCAGCTCTTTTTTGTACCTCTGTTAGAATTTGGCTGTAAATCCATCTGAACCTGGGCTTTTTGTTGTTGTTGTTGTTGGTAGGCTATTTATTACTGCCTCAATTTCAGAACTTGTTGTTGGTCTATTCAGGGTTCAACTTCTTCCATGTTTAGTCTTGGGAGGGTGTATGTGTCCAAGAATTTATCCATTTCGTCTAGATTTTCTAGTTTATTTGTATAGAGTTATTTATCATATTTTCTGATGTTTTTTTGTATTTCTATGGGGCCATTGGTAATAGCTCCTTTACTATTTTTTATTGTGTCTTTTCCTCTTTATTAGTCCAGTTAGTTTGTCTATCTATTTTGTTAATTTCTTTAAAAAACCTGCTCCTGTATTCATTGATTTTTTGAAGTGGTTTTCGTGTTTCTATCTCCTTCAGTTTTACTCTGATCTTAGTTATTTCTTGTCTTCTGGTAGCTTTGGAATGTGTTTGGTTTTGTTTCTCTAATTCATTTAGTTGTGATGTTGGGTGTTGATTTGAGAACTTTCTAGTTTTTTTTTTTTTTTTTTTTTGCACTTTTTGTAGCACTTAGTAGTGTTTTTCAAGGTCTAGGTACATAAATGGTACTTTTAAAATGCTTACTGTAGTATAATTTGTGTATAGTAAAATTCAAAAATTTTAGTGTATAATTCCATGAGTTTTGACAAATGCATACTATTGTGTAGTTGCCATTAAGATTAATATACAGAATATTTTTTATCAATTCAAAAATCTCTCTCATGATCTTTGCAGTTAAACCCTTCTCCCATACCCAGTATGAAGCAACAACAAATGCCAAACTCAGTGCAACTCTTGAGAAGATTGACTAGACACTGCACAATA
This sequence comes from Macaca mulatta, assembly GCF_049350105.2. Taxonomy (NCBI): domain Eukaryota; kingdom Metazoa; phylum Chordata; class Mammalia; order Primates; family Cercopithecidae; genus Macaca; species Macaca mulatta. Next base: position 120,338,592 of record NC_133426.1, on the reverse strand, counting down.
CAAGCCTAATAGAAATAGAGGAAAATTCATTTAAAACATATATTCTACCATCTGTATTGTACACATGATATTAAATAATCAATTAAAAACAATGACACCCAAAAAAACTAACATTGTCTAAAAACAATCAACAAAACCAGCTTCAGAGGTGAGCTAGATATTGGTAATATAAAATAGAGATTTAAAATTATTGTTAAATATATTAAAGGCTCAAGTGGAAAAGGAGAGCAACATAAATGAATAGATGTTAAATTTCAATGAAAAGATTGAAACTATATAAAACAATCAAATTGAAATACTAGACCTGAAAAAAACGTGGTAATAGAGATGATGTATGCCTTAAACAGTTTTTTAAGTAGAGTTCATCTAGCTGAGGAATGGATCAATGAATTAGAAGGTGTCAACAAAAATTACCCAAATTGTTATTCAAAGAGAAAAAAAGAATAAACAAAAGAATAAAATATCCTATAATTGTGGAACAATATCAAATGGTCTAACATCTGAGTAGTTATATCACAGAAGAAGAGAGAAATAACTGGGCAGAATAAATATTTAAAGAAGTGATGCCATAGAGGTTTCTAAAAATCAAGTGATTATACCCTAAAAGTCCTAGAGAACCCCAAACAAAATAAAGAATAACAGACTTAGAAACATCCTACTTAAACGGCTTAAACCCATGATTAAGAGAAAACCTTGAAGGCAGCCAGAGTTGAAAAAACACATTATATACAAGAAGAAAGAAAATGATTAGATTCACTATGTCATCAGATGCTATTCAACTAAGAAAACAATGCAATGACACCTCTAAAGTAATCAAAGAAAGTCACCATCAACTCAAATTCTGTATCAAGTGAAAATATTTTTCAAAATAAAGGGAAAACATGCTTTTGCATACCAGAAAAAAAGGCTAAGAAAATTTATTATAGATCAAAAAAATGGTTAAAGGATGAATTCATTACAACAAAAAAAATGTTAAAGCGGGTTCTCCAGGCATAAGAATATGATACCAGACAATAACTTGGATATACATATATAGACAAAGCAATGAAAAACTGCATGTAGTTTAAATGAAGGTAACTATAATGTATTTTTACTTTAATAACTCTAAAGTATAATTTACTGTATACAAGAAAAATAGTAACAATACATTTTATGATTATAATGTATGTAGAAGTAAGCTATATAACAATAGCACAAAAGAGGAGAGAGAAAAATTTAAGTATACATTTTTATGGCTCTTACAGTAAATATGGAGCTCTGATATAGTTTGGATGTTTGTCCTTTTCAAATCCCATGTTGCAATGTAACCCCCAATGTTGGAGGTAGAGCCTGGTAGGAGGTGTTTGGGTCACGGGAGCAGATCCTTCATGAATGTCTTTATCCCCTCCCCACGGTAATGAATGAGTTCTCACTGTGTTAGTTCACATGAAAGCTGCTTGTCTTAAAGAACCTAGCATCTCTCTCTTGCTCTCGACATGCCACTGCCCTCCCACTTGCCTTTTGCTATGAGTAAAAGCTTCCTAAGGTCCTAACCAGAAGCAGATGCTGGTGCCATGCTTCTTGCGCAGGCTGTAGAACGATGAGCCAAATTGACCTTTTTTCTTTATAAATTCCCCAGCCTCAGGTATTCCTTTACAGCAATGCGAAATGGACTAATTCAGTCTCTACACATTATTTGGGTAGGCTGTGATAAACTAAAAATGCATAAAGTAAAGCTGGGAGAAGCATTCCATTTTTCTTAAAGAGTTAAAATAATAAGCCAATAGTGGAAGCAAATGAAATAAATAATTCAATAGCAGGCAGAAAGAAAAGAAACTACAACAGAGAACAAATAAAAAACCACTCTCAATGTGATAGATTTTAATCTAACCATATCACTAATAAGTGTCCAAGGACACCAATAAAAAGGTAGACATTGGCAAACTGGACATATGTGAAAACCACCTTCTAGCTATGTACATTTCAAATCTAGATTCCCCACTACCCTTATATTTCTGGCTGTTCACTGTAGCACACATTCATAACATAACATGACCTTACACTTTCCTGTCATAATGCAAGGTAAGTTAGCATAGTGAGCTGTAGGAGTATACTTGGAAGCCATTCTTATGACAGTAATCCTAGCTATAATTATACATGACAATAAGCGAGAAACAAAATTTCACGCATTACTCCACAGCCAAGCTAAATGTATTTCTAACACAACCTCTTTTTACCCTGATCCCCAAAATGCCTGTGCCCTCTCCGAAACTACATGAGAGAAAAAAATGGTGGAGAGAGATTTGAAGTATAAAGAACAGTTATTTAACTAATTGTGCTTAAAATATCTCAGTTTTAAACACATTACAAGAATATGAGACCTTGTGAGCATATTGATTTTAGGGCCTTGAAAAGTGTGTTTGTTCAGGTGAGGGGCCCTGAAGCATAAATCTGGCGCAGATACATATATATGTCTCAGGTCACATTTTTAAAATAAACGTTAAGAAATTTATTTTAGAACAGTTTTAGATTTATAGAGCTATTACAAAGACAGTTCAGCGAGTTCTTGTACACCTCCACACAGTTTTCCCTATTATTAGCATCTTAGTATAGTACATTTGCCACAATTAATAAACCAATATTGACATATTAATGTTGCTAAAGTGCATACTTTATTAAGATTTTTCCAAATTTTCCAAAGGTTATTTTTCTATTACAGGATCCTATCCAGCAGATCCTATTGCATTTAGTTGTCATGTTTCCTTACACCTCTACTGACTCTGACATCCCAGACTTTCCATGTTTTTGAAGTCCTTGAGAATTCAAGCAGTACTGGCCAGGTACTTTGTACAATGTCCCTCAGCTGGGATGTATCTGGTGTTTTTCTCATTATAAGATTAAAGTTTTGGGGAAAGAAGACCACAGCAATAAAATACAGTTCTCATCACATCATGTTAAGGGTAGACACTATCACTATCATTTGTTAACATACATGTGCATGTGTCTTTATAGTAGTATTGGGCTTTAAGATTCTATGGATTTTCACAGAGGTTTAATGTGCTATTGGTCACTATCATATCATAAAGAACAGTTTCACTCCTTTAAAAAAGTCCTGTGAATTAATCCCCCACCTCTCTGTGCAGAAAACATGGCAATCACTGAAATGTTTACCATCTCAATGGGTTTACCTTTTCCAGAATGTCACATAATTGGAATAATACAATATGTAACTTTTATAGACTAGCTTCTGTTACTTTGAAATATAAAGTTAGGTTTAATCCCTGACTTTTTATACTTTGATAGCTCATTTATTTTTTATCACTGAATGTTAATCCATTGTCTATCCATTCACCCATTGAAAGATATTATGGTTGCTTCTAGTTTCTGGTGACTTTGGTGAGTATGATAATATAGTGATTATAAACCAAACTTCTGCAAATATCCACATGAACTTTTTTTGCAGACATAAATTATCAAATCAGTTGGGTAGATACTTAGACACATGATTGCTAAATTGTATGGTAAGATAATGTCTAATTCTGTAAGATAATGGGTTGTTCTATGAATGTCAATGAGTTCCAATTCATTGATAGTGTTGTTCAAGTCAAATATATCCTTATTCACTTTCTGCCAGTATAATCTATCAATTACTGATGGAGATGTTTATATGTATGCTGATGAAATCCCTAACTTTAATAAAAGAGTTGTTTATTTTTTTGATTCTATCAGTTTTTTGCCTCAGGCATTTTGATGCTCTGTTATTAGGTGCATACATGTTTAGGACAGTTATATGTTTTTAGAAAACTGATCCCTTCATCATTATGTAGTAACCTTTTTATCACTGATCACTTGTTTTCGCTCTGAATTTTGTTTTTGTGAAATTCATGTAGGTACTTCAATTTTATTTTGCTTAGTGTTAGCATGATATATCTTTCTTCATCCCACTACTTTTAACACATAAGGCTCACTATAATTAAGCAGATTTGTTATTGAATTATATATTATGGTCTTGTCTTTTTATCTACCCTGGTAATCTCTGTATTTTAATTGGTGCACTTGAACCACGAATATTTAAAATGATTATTGATATGTTTGAAATAATATTGTGGATTCACATCAAATGCATTTGTAATTGCTTATACTCATGGACAGAGGCTTCTTTTTCTGCTTTATCTGGCTTTAATTGACCATTTTATATGATTATGTATAATCTCTCTTGGTGTAACAATTATTGTTATTAAAAATAGCAGTTTTCCTAAAGTTTATAATGTACATGTTTACGTATCTAAGTCAACCTTCAAATAATACCATTCTATATTACATGTACTGCCAATACATACTAACAGAATATCCACAATTTCCCCCTCCTTTTCCTTATGATGTTGCTGTCATTTATTTCACCTATTATATGCTAAAATTATTCAATGCATTGTTACTTTTATTACAATAGTTATATTTTAAGTTATTTAAGAATAAGAATAAGAAAAGATTTTATTTCACCTTCATTTATTCTTTTTCCAACACTCTTTCTCTTTGTGTTGATCCAAGTTCCTGAACTATATCACTTTCCTTCTGCCTGAAGAAAGTCTTTTAACTTTTTGCAGGGCAAGTTTGCTAGTATACTGGTGATGAATTCCTTCAGTTTTTGTTTGTCTGAGAAAGTCTTTTATTTCTTAGCTTTTGAAGAATTATACTACTGTATATTGAATTCTGGGTTAGTAGTTTCTTTCTTTGAACACCAAATATCCTACTCTACTCTTTTCTGACTTGCATGTTTTTTTTATGAGAAGTCTGCTATAATTTTTATTCTTATTTCCACATAAGTAATGTGTTTCATGCTCCCACCTTCTTTCAAGTTGTTCTTTATATTTGGTTTTCTGCGATTTGAGTATGATACTTCAATGCCTAGTATGTCTGATGTTTATTCTGCTTTGTGTTCTCTGAGCTTTCTTGATCTTTGCTTTGGTGTCTGTCTTATTTGGATAGTTCTCGTATATAATTATGTTATATTACTTCTGCTCAATTCTTTCTAATAACCCATGCGTCATATCTTTAAAATTGTTGCACATGTCTTGGATGTTCTATTATTTATTCTTTTTTTTCTTTGCATTAGCATTTGAGAAGTTTCTATTGACTTATGTTCAAACTCACTGATTCTTTCCTCACTCTGTCCAATTTACTAATGAACCCATCAAAGACATGCTTTATTTCTTTTACAGTTTTTTTCATGTCTAACATTTCTTTTTGATTTTCTCTTAGAGTTTTCATCTCTCTGCTTACATTATCCATCTGTTCTTGCATGCTATCTATTCTCTATATTAGAGCCCTTAACATACTAATCATAGCTATCTTAATTCTCTGTATGATAAGCTCAACATTTCTGTCATATCTGAACCCCGTTCTAATGCTTCACCTCTTCAGACTGTTTTCACTTGCCTTTTGGTGTACCTTGTATTTTGTTTTTATTGAGGACGGGGCATGATGTTTTAAGTAATAGGAACTGAAGTAAATCTGTCTCTAATGTGAAGATTGATGGTAATGTGACTAAAACTTGGGCTGTATTTAATAGTCATTATAGCTATAAGTGAAAAGGCTTCAAATTCCTGTAGTGTCCTTATTTTCACCTCCAGTCTTGCCTTGGCCTTTTCTAAGTATTCTTCCTTATAGAGATTCTGTATATTGCTACTCTTTCAACTGTAGTCATTATTATTATACTGGATTCCTGTTGTAATGGTAGAAGGTATGGAGAAGTGGAAGAATTCTATAATCTTTCAATGAAATATCAGTTTTTAGTGGGCCTATGTCTTTGGTCTATGACCTTCACAAGTGGTTTTCTATTTATCTATTTATTTTTATAATGTTTGTCCCATCTCCAAATTTAAGTGAAACAGGAAGGCCAGAGAATGACTCTACCCCCATGGCTCTGGGAAAATGTTCTGGTAAATTCTTTACCTCTGGAGAGTAGACCTTTGTTATGGAGAATGCTCTGTCGTATCTTATGAGGATTATTCTTTAGTCCCCTTTGCTGGACGCTTGAGGAGATCGTCCTTAAATCTATACTGTGAGAATCTTGTGGGGTTGCCAGACATAAAGCCCACAAAAGTGTAGGTGTCTTTCTAAGACTGCTGTTGCCAGGAGTTTTTCATTTTTACACTATACCACATTCAGTCTCTAGCAATTCATCAAAACCACCATTTAAGTGTTTCTATGAGTTTATGGCTTACAGCAGCTTTTACTCCAGGTAAGCAAATCTCAGCTATAACTCTTGGGATTCAACCGTCACTCCAAGTTTCAGGCTAGTGTTTGCCCTCTAAATTCATCTCTCTAATAAGTCCTTTTCAGTTTTTTCAGCTTTTTCTTATTATAAGAAATGTAGTGATGACTTCTAAGCTCTTTACACATTAGAGCTGAAACCACAAGCCTTCCTCCAGACAATTTTAACACCAACTGACATGAAATAATATTATAATCTATTAATGGCTATCTTTATGTTTCACTTGCTCACATCTATCTACTGCAGATGGTAAAGATTAGAATGATGGCCTCAATTCAACTTTTATTTCTTCCTCATTTCCTGCTTTCTGGTGTATACATTGAGGACTTCACCTAGTTTGCAGTTTTAATGTCTGTTACAGTGAGCAATATATTCCAACTCATATTAAATAAAAAATTTAAGCACCAATGATTTACTCAATTATATAAATTTTATTATTTATTTATTTATTTATTTATTTATTTTTTGAGACGGAGTCTCGCTCTGTCGCCCAGGCTGGAGTGCAGTGGCGGGATCTCAGCTCACTGCAAGCTCCGCCTCCCGGGTTCACGCCATTCTCCGGCCTCAGCCTCCCGAGTAGCTGGGACTACAGGCGCCCGCCACCTCGCCCTGCTAGTTTTTTGTATTTCTTAATAGAGACGGGGTTTCACCGTGTTAGCCAGGATGGTTTCGATCTCCTGACCTCGTGATCCGCCCGTCTCGGCCTCCCAAAGTGCTGGGATTACAGGCTTGAGCCACCGCGCCCGGCCTATATAAATTTTATTAAATGTTATTGTTTTATTATGAACTGTATCCATTAAAGCATGACATCTAAATTTAGCCTAGAAGGAAACTTGCAAATTTGTAAATAGCACAAATTGACTCTGTTATTTAGAAACTTTCAAGCACTGTGGCAGACATAGAGCTGATGTTTACAGCCCATTTTTCTAGTTTGAATTTTTGTAGATTAGATTATGTTTACTACCTTATTTTTGGTTTTTATATTTAGTCTTGCAATTTAAAATATTAATCATGTTGTCATTTGTCCAATTTAAATGAAATCATATCTTTTGAAGAAAAATACTATTTTTTAATACCCATGGTGTAAAATCAATGATAATATTTCACCTGAAATAAGGAGAGAATATAACAGATATAATTATATCCCATTGGTTTTCTCAGGCCTTGTGCCAAGTGTTTGCATATAGATATGGATAGAGAGTAGAAGTTTATTCATTTTAGTGATGGCAAAAAGTCAAAACCAATTATAATATATTTAGTTCCTAAGACATGTAATTGATAGTACTAAAGGAGTGCAGACTATGTCACCCCAAAATATACCTCTTTGGCATAAAAATATTTCTGAGGTAAAGGCAATTAAGCAGCAGCAACCAGAGGAAAAACTCTCCCTATCCTAAAGACAGGATGTAAATTCTCTTTTATTGGCAATAATCCTTATCAGCCCAGAGATGACACCCGGGGAATCTGTAAATGAGCTTTATTCCATTAGTTTCTTCCCATGTACTGCATTTACCTTCCCACAGTTTCCTGTCTTTGGAAGCAGAAAGCTGTTTTCTTTTATCCTGTAATTTCTCTACAAATTTATCGTTCCTTATTGGAGATCCTATATAAGCCAGAGTTCTAAGACACTGCCTTGAGTTACCTTTTATTGAGGTCCCTCCCTTGTGATGTGCACTGCATGCATTAATAAACTTGCTTGTTTTTCTCTTGTTAATTTGTCTTTTATTGCAGGGATTTTTCCACACTACTAACTTATGAGGGTTGAGGGAAAATTATATCTCCTCCTCAGTAGCATGAAAATTCCAGGAGTAAAACATACATAAGAATAAACTCAAAACATAAGAATAGCAGTAGCTGCTTCAAATATGAAATTGAAGGGGTACTTCCAAAAAGTTCCCCAAATATCTCTATTTCTTCCTTACAAATTTTCTACCAAGAGTTTTATCTTGGATAATCTCTATTTGTGAAATATATGCTATTAGGCTATGAAATGGATATCCCTGAGCCACTCCCTTCTTGACTCCCCAGGGTAAGGTTATACTATTTGTTATAATACTGAAGTACTACCCAGGGTTTAGCAAATAACTGTTTCTTTAAGTCCTTTGGGTGTTACATTCCACCACAAATTTACCCTGCCTGCTTGGCCCCTCCCATTGGACTTCCAGACCCCCTCATGATCCAACAAATGAAATGCTAATGTGCAATCTAACAAAGAGGCTTCCACAAGTCCGCTTTCGTAGGCACCTCAAAGTTACCTTTTTTTAAAAAAATTAATTAATTAATTAATTTATTTTTTTATTATCATTATACTTTAAGTTCTAGGGTACATGTGCATAACGTGCAGGTTTGTTACATATGTATACTTGTGCCATCTTGCTGTGCTGTACCCATCAACTCGTCAGCACCCATCAACTCGTCATTTACATCAGGTATAACTCCCAATGCAATCCCTCCCCCCCTCCCCCCTCCCCATGATAGGCCCCGGTGTGTGATGTTCCCCTTCCCGAGTCCAAGTGATCTCATTGTTCAGTTCCCACCTATGAGTGAGAACATGCGGTGTTTGGTTTTCTGTTCTTGTGATAGTTTGCTAAGAATGATGGTTTCCAGCTGCATCCATGTCCCTACAAAGGACACAAACTCATCCTTTTTTATGGCTGCATAGTATTCCATGGTGTATATGTGCCACATTTTCTTAATCCAGTCTGTCACTGATGGACATTTGGGTTGATTTCAAGTCTTTGCTATTGTGAATAGTGCCGCAATAAACATACGTGTGCATGTGTCTTTATAGCAGCATGATTTATAATCCTTTGGGTATATACCCAGTAATGGGATGGCTGGGTCATATGGTACATCTAGTTCTAGATCCTTGAGGAATTGCCATACTGTTTTCCATAACGGTTGAACTAGTTTACAATCCCACCAACAGTGTAAAAGTGTTCCTATTTCTCCACATCCTCTCCAGCACCTGTTGTTTCCTGACTTTTTAATGATCGCCATTCTAACTGGTGTGAGATGGTATCTCATTGTGGTTTTGATTTGCATTTCTCTGATGGCCAGTGATGATGAGCATTTTTTCATGTGTCTGTTGGCTGTATGAATGTCTTCTTTTGAGAAATGTCTGTTCATATCCTTTGCCCACTTTTTGATGGGGTGGTTTGTTTTTTTCTTGTAAATTTGTTTGAGTTCTTTGTAGGTTCTGGATATTAGCCCTTTGTCAGATGAGTAGATTGCAAAAATTTTCTCCCATTCTGAAGGTTGCCTGTTCACTCTGATGGTAGTTTCTTCTGCTGTGCAGAAGCTCTTTAGTTTAATTAGATCCCAAAGTTACCTTTTATTCTCTGCATCTACTATCATGTCTTCTAATTCTTACCCAAATCTGCTTTCAGGAAAAACGATGATGTTAATTTTTGACCCTTCAGGCTGAATGTTTTTATCCACATTCAAAAGTAAAATCAGGTGAAGAGATATTTTGGGAGCTAGTCATATGCCCAAACAGGGCCAGCTCTAAGATTACCTCAAAATAGTGAATCTCAACAATCAATGGACATATTGAATTACCTGTGGATCTTGGTAAAATACAGATTCTGAATTACAAGGTCTGGGACAAGGCTGTGATTCTGCACTTCTAACAAGCTTCCAAGTTCTATTGCTGGTCCACAGACAGCATTTTGAATAACAATACTTGAAACCGTTGTCAAATTAAGATACATTAGATGACCAGAGATAATCTAATGAAGCACCCCCTACCCCGCCTTCCCCAGGGAAGTAAAGACAAGATGTATGTACATGTTCAAAAGGTGGCAGAGAAGATGAGGTGAATTTAGAATATTGGACAACAATGTCTCTTTTTGTCAACTGTGTATCTCCATATTCAACTTTCTACATTGAGACAGGCTCATTTTCAAATGCCTATGGAATGCTTACTACCCAAATGTCTCCCAAATAGCTCAAATTTAGTATGTCCACAGTTAAAATATTCTTCATGTGTTTCTGAATAGAGGTTGAGACTTCACCAAAAATATAGTAAAACTGCAGAGAAATCTACTTTACCTTAGATGACAGCCCCCTTTACAACACATATCTAATCAGTCACTCCTGTAATGTCTCCCAGATTCACCACTTCTTTTTCATTTCCATTGGCAACACCCTAGTTCAGACTCTTAGAGTTTCACAACAGGAATAATGTAAAAACCTTTTATCTGCTTGTACTCTCTTTCTCCTATAATTAATAGCCAATACCTCAGCTCAAATTATTCTAAAGCTACTAATGTTTTACCCTGGGAAGGAAACTGAACCCCAGAAAAAAAATGAGTTGAATATAAGAAGTACTGATGAATAAAGAAATTAGTAAATGTGTATGTTAACTTAGCACTGACTGTGAAAACCACTCTTAGTAATAATTACTTTGGTGGCTGTCTAACCAGGAGGGACTAAAATACTAGAAAAAAATAAGTTGGAAAGAGTATGATCTGGGATAAAATATCCTGTTTTTTTCTGTAATTTATAAGATGCCTAGATACATATGAAGGTGTGAGATACATAGAACAAGATTTTCAAAATGTGGACGGCTGTTTAAGCATGGAGATAATTACGTGACAGCTTATTAGACCTATCTATCTGATTTTTGCAAGCTTGAACATTTTCATAATAAAATTTAAGTACAAAAATATAAAAACAAGTATAGAAGAAGAAAAAATACACTAGATGCAATCAAAAAAAAAAGTCAGTATAGCAAAAATATCAAAATAGACTTTTAGATTAAAGGCATTTTAAAATATAAAGATCATTTTTACTTAAAAATCGTAAGCAGCATTTCACTAGGAAGTTGTAAAATTCTGGGCCTGTACTCATTAAACAGTATAGCCTCAAAGTGTATAAGGAAAAATTATTATACATATATGCTGATATTGTTAAATCCACAGTCATACTGGAAAAAATTTTAATGTCTTTCTCAGACATTGAATGATTACATATAGAAGTAATTTATAATAGCCTAAAATAATTGAATAATTCAATTAAATAGTTTAGTCTAGTGTGCATATATATATAACTGTGCACCCAATAATTTACAAATATTTATTATTTTCAAGCACACATAGCCTATTCCTAAGACAGTTTTTAATAAATACCAAACATAAATACTATGCTGATCACATTGTATGACCACAATGTATTAAAATTTAGAATGAGTAATGGAAAGGTGGCTAAAATCTCATTTGTTTGGAAGTTTTTTAAAAGGCACTTCTCAAATAATTAATGGACCATAGACAATCAGAAAGAAACTGAGCACATAATTGGGAGTAGATGATAATGAAAACACTATACCTAGCTTGTAGAATACAGCTAAAGCACTACTTAGACGATGAACTTTATCACTTCTACATTGGTCCTGCTGCTATTGCTGCATGAAGTAGATTTCTACTTGAACTTTCTGTAAATATTCATTTTACTGATTCCATCATTCCTGTGTGATCTGACCTCATTTTCCTCTATTTTCTACATGTTTTTCATTTATGTGACTTTTAAGAAGATTCACAGGCCAAGATAAACATTAATTTTGTAAATTATAGTTTACTATGTCATCGGCCGTGTTAGGGGCTGAATTATATTTCCATAAAACTCATGTGTTGCAGCTCTAACTCTCAGTATCTAAGAATGTAACTGTATTTGAAGGTAAGGCCTTTAAAAATGAGATTAAGTCAAAATGAGGCTGTTAGGGTAGGGCCCTAATCCAATATGACTGGGATCCTTATAAGAAGAGGAAGGGACTCCAGGGGTGTGTGTCCACAGAGGACCAACCTTGTGAAGAGACAGCAAGACAGCAGCCATCTGCAAGCCAGAGAGAGAGACCTCTGAGGAAATCAACCCTGCCAATGCCTTGTTCTTAGACTTTCAGCCTCCAGAACTGTAAGAAAAGAAATTTGTGTTGTTTAAGTCACACATTCTGTAGCATTTTGTTATGACAGCCCTACCAAACTAATACAATCTATTTGGACCCACTTTTTCTTCATTAAATCGCGAGAAATAGTTGTATTTACAATGAAGAAAAATTTTCCCAAATTAAAGAGTTAGTGATTGATTGAATTATTTACGGGCTATTCCATAATTCTTGGTAATAATTTTTATTATTTGCCAAATAAAAGTTACCTTTGATGTCATAACTGGCTTAAGCATCCTTCTGAGACAAGTAAAATTTTAGGTAGTTTTGGTTATTTATCTTTTGTTAAGCGAAAAAGGAAACTCTATGTATAATTAGTCCACTTTAATCCTTTAGTAATTGTGGGCCTAGGGAATCAAAATTCATTAAACTCCCTACAGAGAAGTATTTAATCTTAGAGATTTTTGATATTTAACTTAAAGAGTAATTCTGGGGTTTTAAGGACATGTTTAAATAATTTGCTCATCAGTTTCAAGGGATAAATTTAGTTAAATAATACCTTAAAATCAGTCAACTTCATTAGTAAAGGCTTTTAGGAACAAGGGGTATTGGAAAAGGGCTTCAGATCAAGAATAGATAAACTAGAGTGGCCTTTTCTCAATATGAGTAAGTCCCTCTGTTAGTGCCCATTCATCAAGTAAAGTATTCATAATTATGTATATGTCATAAATATGGAATGGATTTATAAAAAGAGCACCTCTACTGCAAATTTTATTAATTAGAGGCTTACTTGTAATTATGTTATATTATTTATTTATTTATTTATTTGCTTTTTTTTTTTTTTTTTGCTTTTTTTATTGTACTTTAAGTTCTAGGGTACATGTGCATAACGTGCAGGTTTGTTACATATGTATACTTGTGCCATCTTGCTGTGCTGCACCCATCAACTCGTCAGCACCCATCAACTCGTCATTTACATCAGGTATAACTCCCAATGCAATCCCTCCGCCTTCCCCACCCCCATGATAGGCCCCGGTGTGTGATGTTCCCCTTCCTGAGTCCAAGTGATCTCATTGTTCAGTTCCCACCTATGAGTGAGAACATGCGGTGTTTGGTTTTCTGTTCCTGCGATAGTTTGCTGAGAATGATGGTTTCCAGCTGCATCCATGTCCCTACAAAGGACACAAACTCATCCTTTTTGATGGCTGCATAGTATTCCATGGTGTATATGTGCCACATTTTCTTAATCCAATCTGTCACTGATGGACATTTGGGTTGATTCCAAGTCTTTGCTATTGTGAATAGTGCCGCAATAAACATACGTGTGCATGTGTCTTTATAGCAGCATGATTTATAATCCTTTGGGTATATACCCAGTAATGGGATGGCTGGGTCATATGGTACATCTAGTTCTAGATCCTTGAGGAATGGCCATACTGTTTTCCATAATGGTTGAACTAGTTTACAATCCCACCAACAGTGTGAAAGTGTTCCTATTTCTCCACATCCTCTCCAGCACCTGTTGTTTCCTGACTTTTTAATGATCACCATTCTAACTGGTGTGAGATGGTATCTCATTGTGGTTTTGATTTGCATTTCTCTGATGGCCAGTGATGATGAGCATTTTTTCATGTGTCTGTTGGCTGTATGAATGTCCTCTTTTGAGAAATGTCTGTTCATATCCTTTGGCCACTTTTTGATGGGGTTGTTTGTTTTTTTCTTGTAAATTTGTTTGAGTTCTTTGTAGGTTCTGGATATTAGCCCTTTGTCAGATGAGTAGATTGCAAAAATTTTCTCCCATTCTGTAGGTTGCCTGTTCACTCTGATGGTAGTTTCTTTTGCTATGCAGAAGCTCTTTACTTTAATTAGGTCCTATTTGTCGATTTTGGCTTTTGTTGCCATTGCTTTTGGTGTTTTAGACATGAAGTCCTTGCCCATGCCTATGTCCTGAATGGTACTACCTAGGTTTTCTTGTAGGGTTTTCATGCTATTAGGTCTAACATTTAAGTCTCTAATCCATCTTGAATTAATTTTCGTATAAGGAGTAAGGAAAGGATCCAGTTTCAGCTTTCTACTTATGGCTAGCCAATTTTCCCAGCACCATTTATTAAATAGGGAGTCCTTTCCCCATTTCTTGTTTTTCTCAGGTTTATCAAAGATCAGATGGCTGTAGATGTGTGCTATTATTTCTGAGGACTCTGTTCTGTTCCATTGGTCTGTATCTCTGTTTTGGTACCAGTACCATGCTGTTTTGGTTACTGTAGCCTTGTAGTATAGTTTGAAGTCAGGTAGCGTGATGCCTCCAGCTTTGTTCTTTTGACTTAGGATTGTCTTGGAGATGCGGGCTCTTTTTTGGTTCCATATGAACTTTAAAGCAGTTTTTTCCAATTCTGTGAAGAAACTCATTGGTAGCTTGATGGGGATGGCATTGAATCTATAAATTACCTTGGGCAGTATGGCCATTTTCACGATATTGATTCTTCCTATCCGTGAGCATGGTATGTTCTTCCATTTGTTTATTTCCTCTTTTATTTCACTGAGCAGTGGTTTGTAGTTCTCCTTGAAGAGGTCCTTTACATCCCTTGTAAGTTGGATTCCTAGGTATTTTATTCTCTTTGAAGCAATTGTGAATGGAAGTTCATTCATGATTTGGCTCTCTGTTTGTCTGTTACTGGTGTATAAGAATGCTTGTGATTTTTGCACATTAATTTTGTATCCTGAGACTTTGCTGAAGTTCCTTATCAGCTTAAGGAGATTTTGAGCTGAGACAATGGGGTTTTCTAAATACATAATCATGTCATCTGCAAACAGGGACAATTTGACTTCTTCTTTTCCTAACTGAATACCCTTCATTTCTTTCTCTTGCTTGATTGCCCTAGCCAGAACTTCCAACACTATGTTGAATAGGAGTGGTGAGAGAGGGCATCCCTGTCTTGTGCCAGTTTTCAAAGGGAATTTTTCCAGTTTTTGCCCATTCAGTATGATATTGGCTGTGGGTTTGTCATAAATAGCTCTTATTATTTTGAGATACGTTCCATCAATACCGAATTTATTGAGAGTTTTTAGCATGAAGGGCTGTTGAATTTTGTCAAAGGCCTTTTCTGCATCTATTGAGATAATCATGTGGTTCTTGTCTTTGGTTCTGTTTATATGCTGGATTACGTTTACTGATTTGCATATGTTGAACCAGCCTTGTATCCTAGGGATGAAGCCCACTTGATCATGGTGGATAAGCTTTTTGATGTGCTGCTGGATACGGTTTGCCAGTATTTTACTGAGGATTTTTGCATCGATGTTCATCAGGGATATTGGTCTAAAATTCTCTTTTTTTGTTGTGTCTCTGCCAGGCTTTGGTATCAGGATGATGTTGGCCTCGTAAAATGAGTTAGGGAGGATTCCCTCTTTTTCTATTGATTGGAATAGTTTCAGAAGGAATGGTACCAGCTCCTCCTTGTACCTCTGGTAGAATTCAGCTGTGAATCCATCTGGTCCTGGACTTTTTTTGGTTGGTAGGCTATGAATTATTGCCGCAATTTCAGAGCCTGCTATTGGTCTATTCAGGGATTCAGCTTCTTCCTGGTTTAGTCTTGGAAGAGTGTAAGTGTCCAGGAAATTATCAATTTCTTCTAGATTTTCTAGTTTATTTGCGTAGAGGTGTTTATAGTATTCTCTGATGGTAGTTTGTATTTCTGTGGGGTCGGTGGTGATATCCCCTTTATCATTTTTTATTGTGTCTATTTGATTCTTCTCTCTTTTCTTCTTTATTAGTCTTGCTAGCGGTCTATCAATTTTGTTGATCTTTTCAAAAAACCAACTCCTGGGTTCATTGATTTTTTGGAGGGTTTTTTGTGTCTCTATCTCCTTCAGTTCTGCTCTGATCTTAGTTATTTCTTGCCTTCTGCTAGCTTTTGAATGTGTTTGCTCTTGCTTCTCTAGTTCTTTTAATTGTGATGTTAGAGTGTCAATTTTAGATCTTTCCAGCTTTCTCTTGTGGACATTTAGTGCTATAAATTTCCCTCTACACACTGCTTTAAATGTGTCCCAGAGATTCTGGTATGTTGTATCTTTGTTCTCATTGGTTTCAAAGAACATCTTTATTTCTGCCTTCATTTCATTATGTACCCAGTAGTCATTCAGGAGCAGGTTGTTCAGTTTCCATGGAGTTGAGTGGTTTTGATTGAGTTTCTTAATCCTGAGTTCTAGTTTGATTGCACTGTGGTCTGAGAGACAGTTTGTTATAATTTCTGTTCTTTTACATTTGCTGAGGAGTGCTTTACTTTCAATTATGTGGTCAATTTTGGAATAAGTGTGATATGGTGCTGAGTAGAATGTATATTCTGTTGATTTGGGGTGGAGAGTTCTGTAGATGTCTATTAGGTCTGCTTGCTGCAGAGATGAGTTCAATTCCTGGATATCCTTGTTAACTTTCTGTCTCATTGATCTGTCTAATGTTGACAGTGGGGTGTTGAAGTCTCCCATTATTATTGTATGGGAGTCTAAGTCTCTTTGTAAGTCTCTAAGGACTTGCTTTATGAATCTGGGTGCTCCTGTATTGGGTGCATATATATTCAGGATAGTTAGCTCTTCCTGTTGAATCAATCCCTTTACCATTATGTAATGGCCTTCTTTGTCTTTTTTGATCTTTGATGGTTTAAAGTCTGTTTTATCAGAGACTAGTATTGCAACCCCTGCTTTTTTATGTTCTCCATTTGCTTGGTAGATCTTCCTCCATCCCTTTATTTTGAGCCTAGGTATGTCTCTGTGTGTGAGATGGGTCTCCTGAATACAGCAGACTGATGGGTCTTGACTCTTTATCCAGTTTGCCAGTCTGTGTCTTTTAATTGGAGCATTTAGTCCATTTACATTTAAGGTTAATATTGTTATGTGTGAACTTGATCCTGCCATTATGATATTAACTGGTTATTTTGCTCGTTAGTTGATGCAGTTTCTTCCTAGCCTCGATGTTCTTTACATTTTGGCATGTTTTTGCAATGGCTGGTACCGGTTGTTCCTTTCCATGTTTATTGCTTCCTTCAGGGTCTTTTGTGAGGCAGGCCTGGTGGTGACAAAATCTCTAAGCATTTGCTTATCTGTAAAGGATTTTATTTCTCCTTCACTTATGAAAGTTAGTTTGGCTGGATATGAAATTCTGGGTTTAAAATTCTTTTCTTTAAGAATATTGACTATTGGCCCCCACTCTCTTCTGGCTTGTAGAGTTTCTGCCGAGAGATCTGCTGTTAGTCTGATGGGCTTCCCTTTGTGGATAACCCGGCCTTTCTCTCTGGCTGCCCTTAAGATTTTTTCCTTCATTTCAACTTTGGTGAATCTGGCAATTATGTGTCTTGGAGTTGCTCTTCTCGAGGAGTATCTTTGTGGCGTTCTCTGTATTTCCTGAATTTGAATGTTGGCCTGCCCTACTAGGTTGGGGAAGTTCTCCTGAATGATATCCTTTAGAGTGTTTTCCAACTTGGTTCCATTTTCCCCCTGACTTTCAGGTACCCCAATGAGATGTAGATTTGGTCTTTTTACATAATCCCATACTTCTTGCAGGCTTTGTTCATTTCTTCTTCTTCTTTTTTCTTTAGATTTCTCTTCTTACTTCATTTCATTCATTTGATCCTCAATCGCTGATACTCTTTCTTCCAGTTGATCGGGTCGATTACTGAAGCTTGTGAATTTGTCACGTATTTCTCATGTCATGGTTTTCATCTCTGTCCATTCGTTTATGGCCTTCTCTGCATTAATTATTCTGGTTATCAATTCTTCCACTCTTTTTTCAAGCTTTTTAGTTTCTTTGCACTGGGTATGTAATTCCTCCTTTATCTCTGAGAAGTGTGATGGACTGAAGCCTTCTTCTCTCATCTCGTCAAAGTCATTCTCCGTCCAGCTTTGATCCATTGCTGGTGATGAGCTGCGTTCCTTTGGAGGGGGAGATGCGCTCTTATTTTTTGAATTTCCAGCTTTTCTGCCCTGCTTTTTCCCCATCTTTGTGGTTTTATCTGCCTCTGGTCTTTGATGATGGTGACGTACTGATGGGGTTTTGGTGTGGGTGTCCTTCCTGTTTGTTAGTTTTCCTTCTAACAGTTAGGACACTCAGCTGTAGGTCTGTTGGAGATTGCTTGAGGTCCACTCCAGACCCTGTTTGCCTGGGTGTCAGCAGCAGAGGCTGCAGAAGATAGAATACTGCTGAACAGCAAGTGTACCTCTCTGATTCTTGCTTTGGAAGCTTCCTCTCAGGGGTGTACTCCACCGTGTGAGGTGTGGGGTGTCGGTCTGCCCCTAGTGGAGGATGTCTCCCAGTTAGGCTACTCAGGGGTCAGAGACCCACTTGAGCAGGCAGTCTGACCGTTCTCAGATCTCAACCTCCGTGTTGGGAGATCCACTGCACTCTTCAAAGCTGTCAGACAGAGTTGCTTGCATCTGCAGAGGTTTCTCCTGCTTTGTTGTTGTTGTTGTTTAGCTGTGCCCTGTCCCCAGAGGTGGAATCTACAGAGACTGGCAGGCCTCCTTGAGCTGCTGTGAGCTCCACCCAGTTCGATCTTCCCAGGGCTTTGTTTACCTACTTAAGCCTCAGCAATGGCGGGTACCCCTCCCCCAGCCTTGCTGCTGCCTTGCAGTTAGATCTCAGACTGCTGTGCTAGCAATGAGGAAGGCTCCGTGGGCGTGGGACCCTCCCAGCCAGGTGTGGGATATAATCTCCTGGTGTGCCCATTTGCTTAAAGCGCAGTATTGGGGTGGGAGTTACCCGATTTTCCAGGTGTTGTGTATCTCAGTTCCCCTGGCTAGGAAAAGGGATTCCCTTCCCCCTTGTGCTTCCCAGGTGAGGCAATGCCTCGCCCTGCTTCAGCTCTCGCTAGTCTGGCTGCAACAGCTGACCAGCACCAATTGTCCGGCACTCCCCAGTGAGATGAACCCAGTACCTCAGTTGATAATGCAGAAATCCCCTGTCTTCTGTGTCACTCGCATTGGGAGCTGGAGACGGGAGCTGTTCCTATTCAGCCATCTTGCTCCGCCCCCATGTTATATTATTTAAAAAGAACAGTTTTTTTTTAATTATTTTTTAAAAATTTATTATTATTATACTTTAAGTTCTAGGGTACATGTGCATAACGTGCAGGTTTGTTACATATATATACTTGTGCCATGTTGCTGTGCTGTACCCATCAACTCGTCAGCACCCATCAACTCGTCATTTACATCAGGTATAACTCCCAATGCAATCCCTCCCCCCACCCCCTACCCATGATAGGCCCCGGTGTGTGATGTTCCCCTTCCGGAGTCCAAGTGATCTCATTTTTCAGTTCCCACCTATGAGTGAGAACATGCGGTGTTTGGTTTTCTGTTCTTGTGATAGTTTGCTAAGAATGATGGTTTCCAGCTGTATCCATGTCCCTACAAAGGACACAAACTCATCCTTTTTTATGGCTGCATAGTATTCCATGGTGTATATGTGCCACATTTTCTTAATCCAATCTGTCACTGATGGACATTTGGGTTGATTCCAAGTCTTTGCTATTGTGAATAGTGCCACAATAAACATACGTGTGCATGTGTCTTTATAGCAGCATGATTTATAATCCTTTGGGTATATACCCAGTAATGGGATGGCTGGGTCATATGGTACATCTAGTTCTAGATCCTTGAGGAATGGCCATACTGTTTTCCATAATGGTTGAACTAGTTTACAATCCCACCAACAGTGTGAAAGTGTTCCTATTTCTCCACATCCTCTCCAGCACCTGTTGTTTCCTGACTTTTTAATGATCACCATTCTAACTGGTGTGAGATGGTATCTCATTGTGGTTTTGATTTGCATTTCTCTGATGGCCAGTGATGATGAGCATTTTTTCATGTGTCTGTTGGCTGTATGAATGTCCTCTTTTGAGAAATGTCTGTTCATATCCTTTGGCCACTTTTTGATGGGGTTGTTTGTTTTTCTCTTGTAAATTTGTTTGAGTTCTTTGTAGGTTCTGGATATTAGCCCTTTGTCAGATGAGTAGATTGCAAAAATTTTCTCCCATTCTGAAGGTTGCCTGTTCACTCTGATGGTAGTTTCTTTTGCTGTGCAGAAACTCTTTAGTTTAATTAGATCCCATTTGTCAATTTTGGCTTTTGCTGCATTTGCTTTTTATTATGTTAGATAGGGCCCTGAGCCTTCTTGAGATCTGTCAATCAAGTAAAAAAATTGAGTAAGTTTGGGTCCTTGAAAGAAAATGTCAGTAAAGGGCAATTCACACATACTTGGAAAAATTCAGGCTTTCAGGTCCATTAATTCTTCCTCCATGGACTATTGACTATAATAAACTAGAGATGAATCCATTTAAACAAAATGGAACTTTTGTTGATAATAGGAGTGAAAACACAATGCTTGATAATGAGCCTATGACTATTTTCCCCATTTGTTGTTACTAGGGCTTGCTATTGGAAATGTAACATATAGAATCATACATTTAGAAAGAATACTGGAAATCAGTTACTTCAGTTGTTCTTAATAATATAATTATCTGCATTAGGATTCCTGAGGCATTTTAAAAAATACAGACTTGCTCGTTGCACTCCATAACCACTGAATCAGACATTTGAGTTTTAAGCCAGCATCACAAATGATTTTGATGGGAACCTAGGTTAGGAGCAACTGAACTAGTCTAACTTCCAACACAATATAAAAATGTCATATAATAGAAGTTGGAACACTTGTTCTGTAAAGGAGAAGATAGTAAATATTTTAGATTTGGAGGGCATTCAGTCTGTCATGACTATTCAGTTCTCCCATTGTAATGTGAAATAATACACAAAATAAATGAACACTACTGTGCCCCTGAAAAAAAGTAAATCTCGAGACCACCAAATTACTAAAGCAAAGGGAATTCAAGCTGGGAACAACATCAGGCAAACCTGCCTTCCATTTTATTCCTAAATAAGATAGCTACAAAGGTAAAAATGCTACATACTTCCCACACAGTTTGCCCCCAAAAAGATCCTTGTGGGCAAAGAATAGACAAAAATAGTCATCCTTCTGCTCACATGAGACAAATGCATATTTGATCACTTCCTCTGCCCTATTGTTTCACTAAGCCAGACTAAGGCATAAGTGACTATGTCTTTACCCTCCTCTCACATGTAAATTGTGTATTCAGTAAAAGGGTAATCAGAGACTTAAAAAAATGCAACCGTTTGTCTTTATCTCCCTATGACCTGGAAGCCACCTCCTCTGCATCGAGTTGTTCCACCTTTCTGGACAGAACCAATGTACATCTTACACATATTGATTCATGTCTCATGTATCCTTAAAATCTATAAAATCAAGCTGTGCCCCAGCCACACTGGGCACATGTCATCAGGCTGTGTCATGCACATGTCCTTCACCTTGGCAAAATAAACTTTCTAAATTGATTGAGATCTGTCTCAGTTACTTTTGGGTTCACAGTCCCAATAAAAAACAGAGGGAGGTCAGTAAAAATGGTGGAGTTAGAATCTCTGAAAATTTTATCCTCCATAAAATCAGTAAGAAAACAGAGACGACAGAATCAACATTCTCAGAACAATGGAGATTCACCAAAAGCTTGCAGCAATCTGAAGAATGGTTTTATTTGAGAGGAAAAAAACTGAGTCTTAGTGAGAACAGTAAGCTTTGTGCCATTTTAACTCGCCCTATTCCCATCTTTCCCTCCGCCACCTCCACAGTAGGCTTGAAAATCAAAAGTCCTCAATCTTGTTGGAAACAGACAGCCTCACAGCCAGGAGGCAGAATGGATCTGAATTCTCTTCAAAGTTCTATCCCATTGTCATTATTTGATCTTTCTGGTGACTGGAAGACCCTACTTGCAAATCCTTCTTTATTTAAATAGACATGGAGCTTGTACCGTTTGAAAAGCCTTTTTCTTAGGGGCATTTGTTCCAAAAAACAAAAATGAGAGGAAATTGATTAACTTCGTGGCTGCCTGAGGTAAACTATCCAAAAACCTTAAAACGAAAATCTAGGAATTAAGATGACCAAAGAAGCTTTGAAAGCTCAGATGTGTTCCCGAGAATGTAGAAGGTCACATGCCTTTGTAAAGCTGTTTGCATGTCCAAGAAAGATATAACAAGGTCTTAAGCTCTCACTTCTGGCTAACCTTAAGACATTACACAAGCAGGCAGTGAGGGATAAATTGGAGTTTTCAATTGCCTGGCTGAGTGTTGAATTTGGGCCCAAACATGCACAAAAAGCCCTTTGGCAAGGACTAGGAAAATTATTGGTGTCATATGACCACTATACTTAGCAAAAATCTCAGTCATGACACAGAATGAACACTACAGACTTAATGAATTAGTGTAGAAAAGTAACTGAACAAACAAATAGCAACTAGCAGCAACAGCAACAGACCCTGGGAAATGGAGAAAATCTGATTACCAAAGTTGCTACATTAGATTATTTGAAAAGTCCCATTTTCAACCAAAACTTATGAGATGAGCAAATATACAGGAAAATATGGCTCATACACAAAGGAAAAAAGCAATTAATATAACGTCTCCCTGAGAATGCCCAGCCATTGTATGTGCTAGACAAAGACTTCAAATCAATTGTTTTAAGTATCTCTAAATAACTTTTAATAAAGCATGTTTATAGACCTAATAGAAAACATAAGAATGATGTCTCATCAAATTTAGAATATCAATAAAAAGAAGTTCTGAAAAATAAACCAGTAGAAATTCTTGAGCTGAAAAATATGATAACTGAAATGAAAAATTAACTAAAGGAATTTTACACCGGATTTGAGCAGGCAGAGAAAAGAATAAGCTAATGAGAAGAAAGGTCAATTGAGTGCATTCAATGTAAGGAACAGAATGAAAAAAGAATGAAGAAAATTGAATAGAGATTTACAGAGCTGTGGCACGACATTAAGGACAACATTTATGTAATGAAAAACCCAGAGAGGAGAAAAAGAAACTGGGCAGAAGAAAATACGTGAATAAATAAATTTAAGTTGGATAGAAAACATTAATAAATTTATCCAAGAAGCTCCACAAACCTCAAGTAAGATGAAAAAAAAAAAAAGAATTCTACAAAGAGACGCATCATAGTCAAATGGTCGAATGCCAAAGGCATGGAGAATCTTGAAAACACCAAGAGAGAAGTGACTCATCATGTGTAAGGGATCCTCAATAAAATTAATAGCTGCTTTCTCATTGGAAACAATGTGGCCAGAGGCAATGGGATGACATACTTAAGGTACTGAGAAAAAAAGACTTTCAACCAAAGATTCTATAGCTAGCAAAACCATACTTCATAAAATAAGTGAGAACTTAAGACATTCCTAGAGAAAATAATTCATTGCTAGTAGACCTGCTGTTCAAGAAATACCAGAGGCAGCTTTTCAGGTTGAAAGAAAGTGACACCAGTCAGTAATTTCAATCAGGATCAGATGAAAGCGCTCTAGACAAAAACTTGAATCTGCATGAAATCATGAGGAGTATTGCTAAAGGTAACTATAGGTAAATATAAGAGACAAAACGTATTCTTGCTTGTTATATTTTTCTTCTTTTATCTCATATAAAAGACAACTGCATAAACCAATAATTATAAATCCATGTTGATGGATACAGAATTATAAAAATTAATTTTTGTGAGTGTAATAGCACAATGAAAGGCAGTGGGAATACAGAGGTATAGGATAAAAGTTCTGATATATTATTAAAATTAAATTGGTATTAATTTGACTAGACTATTATGGGTTAAGATGTTCATTGCAATCCCCAGGGCAATTAGTAAAATAACTTTAAAAAACATACTAAAACAAATGACAAGGGAATTGAAATGAAAAACTTGAAATGACGCAATAAAAAAATATCTATTTAACAAGAGACAGCAATGGAAGAATAGAGGGATGGAAAAAGACATAAGACATGAAAAAATATCAAAATGGAAGATATGAACTCTATCAGTAATTATACTAAGTGTAAATGAATTCAGCACTTCAATCAAAAGCCAGCAGTTGAAAGAGTTAATTTAAAAACATATGATATGCTTCCCATAAGAGACATAATTTAGACTCAAGGTACAAATAAGCTGAATGTAAAAGGAAGAAAAAGATTGTCTTGAATACTCAGCATCCCTTGAGAGTTCATATGAATTTTAGCATGAATTTTTATATTTCTGCAAAAAAAGTCATCAGAAATTTGAATTTTATAGTAATTGTACTGAAGCTGTTGATCATTTTGGATAGTATTGACATCATAACAATAGGAATTGTATTCTAATCCATAAACATGAGCGATCTCTCTATTTATTTTCCTTTTCCTTCAGCAGAATTTTATAGTTTTCAGTGTATAAGTCTTTTACCTCTTAGGTTGTTTATTCTAAAGCATTTTATGTTTTTGTTGTTCTTATAACCGGGATTGTTTTCTTGATTTCCTTTGTAGAATGTCAATTATCAATGTACAGAAAGACATCTGACTTTTGCACATTGATTTTGTGTCCCACAATCAGTCTTCCAGGCCACCCCCAGACAGGTTAGAACAACAAAAAGATGTCTGTTCTGCTCCCTCCATTTTGAGGGAAAGAATTGGAAACTGGATTGTTGCTTTTTCACTGTTGCATTATGCCACGTTGGGAAATGGGTGAGGCAAAAGTGAGTAAAAGCATCACATTTCCTAATGTTTTGAATGTTGCTTTTTCTTGATTAGGCATTCATTTGGCCACTTTAGACCTTTGACTGTTTTTGGAGCTCTGAAAAAATTATTTTAGCCAATATCTGTCTATCTATGTATCTATCTATGTATCTATATATCTATCTATCTGTCTATCTATCTGTCTGTCTGCCTGCCTGCCTGTCAGTCTGTCTGTCTGTCTGTCTGTCTATCTATCTATCTATCTATCTATCTATCTATCTATCTATCTATCTGTCTGTCTATCTGTCTTTCTCTCTCTCTCTCTCTCTCTCTCTCTCTCTCTATCTACCTACCTACCCACCCGCCCACCTACCTACCTACCTGTCTGTCTGTCTGTCTATCTACCTACCTGCCTGTGGGGGACAAGTGCATGGAGTTTCCTTTTATGCCATGTTTCTGACGTCACTCCAAATGCCAAGGCAGTGATTTTGAAAACTATTTTGTCATGTTCTATTTCCTAGGTTAAATATCGCCACCTTCTTCAATTACTCTCTAAAATTTGGCAACATCCATATAGTTCCCCATGATTCCACATATGTGAATAGTAAAGTTTGGTGATTCCATTGACAGATTTCTTCAAGGCAGGTCGATCCTCTTTGCCACCTTATACACCCATGTTTTTTTCAATTCTTTTAAATAATATTTTTTAATGCTCTGTAATTATGACATATGTTGAAAGAACACAACTTAAGAATGAGATTTTCTGCTTTTTCTTGTCACTTATCAAAATTCTACCATCTCTTTAAGACTTCAGTTCACTTTGACCATTACCTGCCCACACATTCTTCTCATACTTACCTTGGACACAATCATAAAACTTTATAATTCTAGATTCAACAAAAAGCTTAATTTTCAGTTTCACTGATTGCTTTGGGTACTTTCCTCTTTTATTCTCTACATTATTATTCATATTATCGTCGACATAATTCTATTTATGAGAACATTCAACACTCCTTAATCATTATCTTGTATTCTAGAGTCTCATATAATGCGATCAAGCATACCTTTCTGCTTAACCCCTTGATCTCTTTCTTTCTGAAGTTCAGAGAAATATAGCAATGTCCAATAGTTCAATTCCATGTGGAACTGCAAATATCTCAAAATGAAGTTTACTTTAAAAAACAAGTGAGTCAGAAAAATTTAAGGAGCAGCTGTCTCCTTGCAGCTAATTAAAAAATAGCAACCATTCTTCTATCTGAACGAGTCTGTGTCTTAGAAGCATAGAGTTACTGACTTGTATTACATGCCTGCATGTTTTTAATTCTCTTGAAAAAAATATTGTTTACATTCTGTATTAATTTGCTAGGGCTGCTGTAACGAAGTGCTGCAAACTGAGTGACTAGAAACAAAAATCTATCTTGTCACTGTTCTGGAGGCTGAAAGTCTGAAATCAAGGTGTCAACAGGGCCATACTCCCCCTGAGATTCCAGGCAGAAAATCCTTCCTTGCCTCTTTCTGATTTCTGGTAGTGACTGGCAATCCTTAGCATTCCTTGGCTTTCAGTTGCAGGCATTTCAATTTCTGCTTCTGTCATCACATAATGGCCTCACGGTGTGTCTCTGTTGGTGTCCCTTCTCTTCTTATAAATACATCAGTCATACTGGATGAAGGCCCCCTGTAATGACCTCTATCTGCAAAGACTGTTTCCAAATAAGTTAACATTTACAGGTCCCCGGGGCGAGAACTTTAACATATCTTTTTGTGGGACACAATTCAATTCATAACACACTGCAAACTTGAGATGCTTTTTGCACTTTTTTAGTGATTAATTCTGAAACACCCCCACCCGCCTTTTTCAATTACTTTGATAAGCATCACTGCAGACACTCTCTCTAAACTGCATCTTGCAGTGGTACATAGAATTGCTGTTGATGATGAGACATTTTAGGAGAACTAAATTCTAATTAACTTTGTCACTGATTAACTTTGCCAGTGTTTTTTAGGGAACAGGGAAAGGATCTAAAGATTAATGCAGGTCGTCACAGGTGGCAGCAGACTAGGACCCAGATGTTCACAAATCTTTTCACCTCTCAGTGAAATATACTTAGTTTAAAGAAAAATTCGAAGGAAAAAGTTAGGAAAGCATTCAATACAATTGACTTCTTACAACTTTTCTCTGTTTTGTTAGCCATGTACTAGTAGAAATAATAAGAAATAGGAATATGGACAAAATCAAGGAATTGAAAGTGCAAAAGAAAATTCTACCTGATTAATCAGTTCTTGAACAAACTAAGATTTGCCTGTAATACAAGACTTAACATTTCCACTAGGGTACCAATAAGTAACTACTTTAGAAATAAAGAACATTGTCATATACACTGTAACATAGGAAAATCCTGTTTTGGCAGTTTTATACATTAACATCAAAGCAATTCCTTTAAATTTTGGGAGAGTCTTTCCCCCTAGGAATTGCTTAGAAATGAAAAGCTATAATGCAAATCTCGACTATTTTGTGACTCAAAATCCCAGACTTAATAAAAAGTGTGTCTCTATATACTCAGGCTATTTTCTTGCTGATAGTAAATGATACATTTTCTTTAACAATTTGTCCCTGGCCAGTGGGAAAGATAGAATTGTTAGACAATCAAGGGAGGGACTTTATGCAAACAATTACTATTTGTCAGTGCATTGAGAATAATCATGAACACATAGTAGGTAATCAGCAATGTCTTCCTAATCCCTGCACACATTATGGGATCCTGGAGATAATGAGTGTTAGTTCCACATCAAGATCCATACAGCCTGTTACAAACTAAAATTTTTACAATTATTTTTATTTTAATTAACATTGAATAATAAGTGTGAAAGAAATTTAAAGTACCTTACCAATGCAAGCTATTAATATAATTAATGAGTTGACAAATGACATTTTTAATAAACGTGAGCTTTTTTTGGTCACGTATTGCTTCCCTTCTAAGGGCAGGACAATGTTTCACATTGTTTCATTAAATTAACTTATTCCTCTGGTTCACATTATAAAATAACTTTGAAACGTCTTTCATGTGAAATATATGTGTGGCTGAGAGAGAACAAAACTCTAATTGTGCTCATACTGCAGAACTTAAAATAGATTAATAAAATTAAGCCTCATCATAGTTTCAAAATATTTAGGAGGCATCCATTTTGTACAACTCTTTATAAAATCTGTACTGTTCAAATGTGAGTTAACTTATTTAAAGTAATGATCACTTTAAAATTTGGTGAAATTTAAATAAGAAACTTTCAGTGAAATCCAGGAAATTTGAAAAGAAATGGTGTCATGATAGGAATTGATTTGAGAGAACGATACAGAAAATATGGTTGCCAGTTAAATACTGTTTTTATTGGAAAGAGGGTAGCCTCAAATTCTGATTATGCATGGAAAAAGAAAAAGAGCTATGGGTAGAAGTGGAGGTTATATAGAACAAAGATAGCAGTGATCCCATCATCTCGCCTCTCCATTACTTATTCCATGCTCAAAACCTGTGTCAGCTAGATCATTGCAAGAGTCTCCTCTCTGGCTTCCCTGCCTCCAGTCTTCCAACGATCCAAACCATTCTCTATGATGCAACCAGAATTATCTTTCTGTAATGTATATATGATCATGCTACTCCTCTGTTGAAAATCTTTTAATGACAATCCATTTCTTTCAAAAGGAATGCCAACCTTGTTATGATGCCCTTTAAGGTTCATCACACTTATGTTTTTCTTTCTAGCCTCATTTCTCCTCCTCTTTTTGCTCACTGTTGTCACTGTCCAATCCTCAAGCTCCAGTAATGCTGAAATAATCAGAATTCCTCAGTGTCATTGTATTTTCTCGTTAGCTTTGGGCTCTTTTCACATGCTGTCTCTAATAATCTTTATTTTTAGAACAGTTTTAGGGTCACAGAAAAATAGAGCAGAAAATACGGAAAGTTCTCATTTTCCCATATACCCCCATTTTCCTCACAGGTACAGACTCCCCCATTATCAACATGCCCCACCAGAGGAGCACATTTGTTACAATTGATGGATGTATTTTGACACACATTATTATCAAAGACCATGGTTGATTTTGGGGTTATTTCTTGGTGGTGTACCTTCTATGGATGTGGACATACTCTTACCAGATGATACAGCAGTTATGCTCCTAAATATCTACCCGAAGAAGTTGTGGACACGTTCTGAACTTCTTTGGGTAGATAGTTAGGAGCATAACTGCTGTATTATCTGGTAAGAGTAGGAATAGTTTTGTAAGAAACTTCCAGCTGTCTTCCAAAGTGGCTATACTATTTCGCATTCCCACCAGAAACGTATGAAAGGCCTGTTTTTCCACATGTTCACCAGTAGTCAAGTGTTGTCAGTGTTATGGATTTGGGCCATTTTAATAGGTATGTCAGGTATCTCATTATTGTTTTAATTTGCATTTCACTTATGACATATTATGAGGACCATGGCTTCATATACTTTTTTGTCATGTGTGCATCTACTTGATCTACTTTGGTGCGATGTCTGTTAAGGCCTTTGGCTCATTGCTTAATTGAGCTGTTTGTTGAATCATTGTTGTCTTTGAAGAGTTTTTTTGTATATTTTGGATAACAATACTTTGTCAGATATCTCTTTTGCAGATATTTTCTCTCAGTCTGCATTTTGTCTCTTGACAGGGTCACTTGCAGAAAATAATTTTTGAAAATTCAATAAAATCCAGCTTGTCAATTATTTTTTCATTGATTGTAATGGGTGCCATATCTAAAAAGTCATCTCGAAACCCAAGGTCATGTAGATGTTCTCCTATGTTATTTTCTAGGAGTTTTGTATTTTGTAATCTACATTTAGGTCTGCGATCCATTTTTAGGTAATTTGTTTTTAATTTTTAATTTTTATGGGTACACAGTAGGTGTAAATATTTATGGGGTACATGAGATATTTTGATACAGCCATGCAATTCATAATAATCCCATCAGGGTAAATGGGGTATTCATCGCTTCAGCAATTTATCCTTTGTGTTGCAAACAACTGAATTATACTTTTTTAGTTATTTTAAAATGTACAATAAAAGTACTACTGACTATAATCACCCTGTTGTGCTATCAAATACTAGATATTATTTATTCTATTTTTTTTTGTACCCATTAACCATCCTCACTTTTCTCCACCCCACCACCCCCCCAGCAACTACCCTTCCCAGCCTCTGGTAACTCTCATTCTACTCTCTATCTCCATGAGTATTTTGAGTTAAATTTTTGTGAAGTATTTTGTAACTTTTGTAAAGCTTGTAATGTCTTTGTCTTGATTCATTTTGTTTCATGTGCATGACCAGTTATTCTGGCACCATTTGCTGAAAACTAACAATATTTTCAAGACTTCTCAAGGCCGGATTTGGTAACCACTTTATAAGATCCTGTAGGACTTATCAGACTTGAAAACTACGAAAAATATTTCACGGATCAGTTAAAACATTAACTACTCTGTGAATCCTTCCTTGACTTCTCCAGGCAGGATTATGCTCCTTTTGTGCTATGTACATTTCTCAATTGCAAATATTACATTATTGCATTTTAGTCCTTTGTCTACCTGTCTCTTTTCTGTACACACATTATCTCAGAAATGTGACTAAGATAAAGTTGATGCTCAAAACATATTTGTTGAATGGCTAAATCTATCAATAAACCAACCAGTCCGTACATAACACTAGGTATTTAAATAATGATAGCCAAGCCAGAGATCTTAATTTAAGGAAGCATACACTTCTAAAGCAATTTCAATTGATTCTCAGAATAGCAGAAGAAAACAAAGGAAAAAGTATTGCTTTCAGTGGCCATAATTTATAAACAAGAACTGTTACTTATAGTATCATAGCTAAAAATAATGTTTGTGTTGACAGCACAGATTTCTGAGGATATCTAAATTGAACTAATCTACAATAGATAATTATGGGAATTAATTTTGAAAGGAATTTCATACACCAAAGTGATCGTGCACCTATAAATATTAAAATAGATTATTTTTAAAAAGGTGTTATGTGAATATTTATAATTAGTGCCAAGACAAATTTTAATTATAAAATCAACTGGAATATTAGAGGTAAAAGATTTATAGTACTCTACCACTTTCAGCAATCATGGAGTAGTTTGTTTGGACCAATTATACTTCTGAGAAACCTGGAAAATCTGGATAACATATAAAATAACATCTATTGGAGTGCAAAGCAACCTACCAAGACAGGCATGATGTCTCAGAGAAGGGAAACCTAGAAGGTGAGACCAATTTGGCACCAGTAAGTCCCTTAAAGGGTTTATGCAGACACAGTCAAATGCAGTGACTGAAGACCGAAAACATAAGACAGCTGTTTTCAGAATCTCAGATCTACAGGAGAAAAATTGGAGTTTAAAACTTGACAAGAAGGAGAAGACTTGGTAAACACTTGAGGCTTTAAGTTAGGACCCGGAAGGTTTATATTGTAAGGGTGAGGCTTTAAGTTAGGACCTGGAAGGGTTATATTCTAAGGGTAAGAGTGAATGAGAAATAGAACAGCCCTCACCAAAACTAAAGGCCAACTTTAAATCAGTTAAATCCCTGATTGGAATAATACAATCTGTCCTTAGCCTAACTGCTTACCAGAAGGAAAATTAAATTG
This sequence comes from Macaca mulatta, assembly GCF_049350105.2. Lineage (NCBI taxonomy): Eukaryota > Metazoa > Chordata > Mammalia > Primates > Cercopithecidae > Macaca > Macaca mulatta. The sequence goes on along the minus strand of NC_133426.1, from coordinate 120,307,212 downwards.
TCCCAGAAGTATAACAATATCCAGAGCTTCAAATAATCTCAACTATTTTTCATATACAATAATCAGCAGTAAATAAAAAACCATCAGGCATGGAAAAAGTAAAAAATTAACTGAAAACCGAGAAAAATAAACAGATGATATAAACAAACTCATGTAGAATCTAGCTATTTAGTTTTTAGACATGAACCTTTAAAAATGATTAACAAGTTTAAAAAATTCAGTGATAAGGTGAAGTATTCAGCAGAGGACTGGTAACTAAAACAAATCACCAAACAGGAAGTCTAGAATCGGAAAATATAATTATTGAAACTATGAATAGATGGATGAGTTTAACAGCATATTAGAGATGAAGGAAAAAAAAACAGATCGAAGTATGGGTGAGGACTGACGAGAAACTGTCTAGATTGAAGCACTGAGAGAAAAACTTTCAAGAAACACATGGGACATGGGAAAAATTCTGATATACATGTAATTGGCATCATGGAAGGGGTGAGCAATCAGAAAATGAGGCAGATACAATAATTGCATAGAAATGGCCGAGAATTTTTCAAAACCAATAGGTAATATCAAGCTACAGATTCAAGATATACTATACACCCCAAGTAGGATCAATGCAAAGAAAAATGCAGGTAGGCTCCTCATAAGAGAACTCATTAAATCGAATTTTTTATTTTAAAAGCAGTCAGAGGGAGGGAAAATACGTATCACTTTTAAATTTGTGGTCACTTTGCTTCTACAGGCATTTCCCTGAAGACAGCACAAGTTGAACTTTTTTTTATATGGGATTAACATCCAGTCCATGGCAAACATCGGAAGCATACACCTATATACAGTCAATCTCTGAAGGTGAAGACTATTTCCAAATAGTGGTGTCTTTCTGTTCTACTTAAATGTCTGATCCAGTCTTTCACCTTTAGATTTTTCAGACATGAATCAGTTACCGGCACCTTTGTCCTCAAGATCTCCCCCCAAAACAACACATATTAGTCTCCTCTGAAACCCCATTATTTGGTTTAGTGAAATACGTATACCCCATTGGCATGGAGTTGGAGAGTCAGATAAAGACCCAATTACTTATTTCCCTGTAGGTCATAGTAAAAATATGTGTGTGAGTGCATACATTTTCATATATACATGTTTTGGTCTTTTCTAAGTGCCAATGGAAGCCTTGACGTGTGTTAAGGACTGATAAAATGAGGTTTGCATTTTTTAAAATACCAGTATGTTTGCAGTTTGGTAATAAGAGTAGTTAGGGTAGTAAGAGAGAACCAGGAAGCCCAATTAAGAGACTACTGAAGTACTTCAAACTAGAGATTACTATGGCTTGGACTTGAAAGGCGACAATAAATATAAAAATAAGTGGATAGATTATAAAAATATTTTGATAGTTTCCATTGAGGTGGCCCAGGTTATATTTTTTTTCTGCTACTCTGACATATCTGTTGTTTTTTATGTCACTATAAAGGGGAGCTGGGTGGGGAGTAGTTAATGTTTCTTCCTCTTTTTCCACACTTAAAGGAGGCAATATTTGGGAGCTGAAGCAAAATGACTGAATATAGCCCTTCAGTGATCATTCCCCCTCAAGATGACCAAATTGAGCAACTATTCATGCAAGAAAACACCTTCATAGAAACCAAAATAGGTGACAACCACAGTACTTGGTTTGACTATATTATCAAGGAAAGAGGCATTGAAGAGGGTAGAAAAGACAGTCTTGCATTGCCTATAGCACCTCCCCCCCCCCCGCCCCACTGCGAACCCCATGTAGTGTAGCATGAAGACAGAATCTGTGTGCTTGGGCGAGAAAGACCAAAGTGAGAGTGGACCTTGGGAACTCAGTGCTGTCCTGTCACAGTGGAACGTAGTGCAGGGAAGAATTCTGCTGGCACCTGTGAAGGAAGCATTTAGACCAGCCCTGGGCTAGAAATTCCCTGCCTCAGCAGGAGGAAACAGTTCTGGCTGGCTTCACCACCCGCTGACTAAAGTGACCTGGAGCTTGGAATAAATTTGAGTGGCAGTCAGGTTAGAAGGTCTGTTTTTATGTCAGTACCATGTTGACATGTTGTTGGGGAAAGGAGAAGGAAGAATACAGATAACTTTGTCTTGCAACCTGGGTACCATAGTAATAGTAATAAAAAGCAGCAGGCATATTCCTGAAACTCCAGAGTGCAGATCTTTGCTCCCCGACAGCGTTTTCAGACCCACTGTGGCCAGAAAGGAATCCATTGCCTTGATGAGATGTACCCAGTTTCAGAAGAATTTACCATCCACTGACTAAAGTGGTCTTAGACTTTGAATAAACATCAGTAGCAGCCAAGCAGCAGTGGCCACAGGCCAGTATTGTGCTGGTCTGCAAAGCTTCAGGTGCAACAATGTGGAGTACCAGCTGTGTTGGCCACAGGAGTGTCCATACCAGCATTTCACCAACTCTCACTGCTGAATTATACCAAACATTTAAAGATGAACTAATACCAATCCAGTTTAAACTATTCCAAAAAATTGAGGCAAAGGAAATGCTTCCAAACTTATTCTACAAGACCAGTATTACCCAGATAACAAAACCAGATGATAACACAACAACAACAAAACTACAGACCAGCATCTCTGATGAACATAGATGTAAAAATCCTCAAAAACATACTAGTAAATAGAACTCAACAACACATTAAAAAGATCATTCATGCTGATCAAGTGAGATTTACCCCAGAGGTGCAAGCATGGTTTAAAATACATAAATTAATAAATGTGATTCATCATATCAACAGAATGAAGAACAAACCTATATGATCATTTCATTAGATGTAGAAAAAGTATTCCATAAAACTTAACATCCCTTCATGATAAAAGCTCTCAAAAAACTGTGTATAGAAGGAACATACCTGAACATCATAAAAACCATATAAGAAAAATCCACAGAAAGTATCACACTGCATGAGAAAAAAAACCTGAAAGCATTTTCTCTAAGATCTGGAACAAGACAAGGATGCCCACTTTCATCACTTTTATTCAACATAGTACTAGAAGTCCTAGCTAGATAAATTAGAAAAGAGAAAGAAATAAAGGACATTCAAATTAGAAATGAAGTCAAGTTAGCCTTGTTGGCAGATGATCTGATTTCATATTTAGAAAAACCTAAAGACTCCACTACACAACTGTTAGAACTGATAAACAAATTCAGTAGAGTTTCAGGATACAAAATCCACACACAAAAAGCAGTAGCATTTCTATATGCCATAAACAAACAATCTGAAAAACAAACCAAGAAAGTAATCCCATTTAAAATAGCTGCAAATGAAATCGAATACTTAGGAATTAACCAAAGAAGTAAAATATCTCTTCAATGAAAACTATAAAATGTTGTTGAAAGAAATTAAAGACATAACAAAAAATGGAAAGATATGCCATGTTCATGGGTTAGAAGAATCAATGTTTTTAAAATGTTTATACAACCCAAAGCAATCTACAGATTCAATGCAATCTCTATCAAAATAATGTTCTTCACAAAAATAGAAAGAGCAATCCTATAATTTATATGGAGCCACAAAAGACCCAAAATAGCCAAAGTTATCCTACGCAAGAAGAACTAAACTGGAGGAATCACATTACCTGGCATCAAATTATATTATAAAGCTACAGTAACCAAAACAACATGGTACTGACATAAAAACAGACACAGGGACCAAGGAAATAGAACAGAGAACTCCAAAATAGATTCATGCATTTATAGTCAGCTCATTTTTCACAAAAGTGCCAAAGACATATACTGAGGAAAGAACAACATCTTCAATAAATGATGCGGAAAAAACTGGATATCCATATGCAGAAGGATGAAACTAAATCCCATCTCTCATCATATACAAAAATCAAGTAAAAAAATAAAGACTTAAACGTAAGACCCCAAATTATAAAACTATTAGAAGAAAACGTTGAACAAACACTTCTGCACATTGGCCTGGGCAAAGTTTTCTTGAGTAAGACGTTAAAAGCACAGGCAGTCAAAGCACAAACAGATAAATGATATCACACCAAGATAAAAAGCTACTTCACAGCAAAGGAAACAATTAACAAAGTGAAAAGAGAATCTACAGAATGGGAGAAAATATTTCCTAACTACTAATCTGAGAAGGGATTAATAACTAGAATATATAAGGAGCTCAAACAACTCAATAAGAATAAAACCAAATAATCCAACTTAAAATTTGCAAAAAATATGAATAAACATTTCTCAAAAGAAGACATGCAAATGCCCAACAGGTATATAAAAAACCTCAACATCACTAATCCCCAGAGAAATGCAAATTAAAACTACAATGAGCTATAATCTCATTCCAGTTAAATAGCTTTTTAGGCCAGGCACTGTGGCTCACACCCATAGTTCTAGCTACTCAGGAGGCTGAGGTGAGACGATCGCTTGAATCCATGAGTTTGAATTCAGTAGAGGCAACACCGGAAGACCCTGTCTCTAAAGAAATAAAAGGCTTTTATACAAAAAACAGGCAACAACAAATGCTGTCGAGAATGTGGAGAAAGGGGAACCCTTTATATACTGTTGGTGGGAATGTAAATTAGTACAACCACTATGTGAAACAGTATGGAGATTCCTGAAAAAAATTTTTCAAAGATAAAAATAGACTACTATATGATCCAGCAACCCCACTGAGAAAGGAAATTAGTATATCAAAGTAATATCTGCATTTCCATGTTTATTGCAGCACTATTCACAATAGCCGAGATATGGAATCAAACAAAGTATCCATCAATAGATGAATGGATAAAGTAAATGTGGTACAAATACACAGTGGAGTACTATTCAGCCACAAAAAAGAATGAAATCCTGTCATTTGCAACAACATGGATGGAACTGGAGGTCATCACATTAAGTGAAATAAGCCAGGTACAGAAAGACAAATTTTGCACTTTCTCCATAATATGTGAGAGTTAAAAAAAATGAACTCATGGACTTATGCTGTAGATTGTTGGTTACCAGAAGCTGGGAAGGGTAGTGGGGAGAGGGGAATAAAAAGGAGATGGTTAATGGACACAAAAATACAGAGAGAAGAAATAAGATCCAGTGTTCAGTAGTATAATAGGGTAAGTATAGTTAACAATAATTTACTGTAATTTTCAAAATAACTAAAAGAATGGAATTGTAATGTTCCTAATACAAAGAAATGATAAGTGCTTGAGGTAGTAGATACTTCAATTATTCTGATTTGATCATTATATATTGTATGCTTGTATTGAAATATCTTGTACCTCATAAATATGTACAGCTACTATGTATCCAAAACAATTTTAAATAAAAAATTTAAAAGGCAATATTCATGCAGATATGATATATGGCAATAAACCACATTCATTCAATGTTTGTTTGCACTCACTCTCTGCTTTCATGAAACCCTTTCAAAGAGACAGAGAATGCAGAAAAGTTGAGTCTGCTGTACTAAAGGAAGATCTATTTCCATATCCTATAATTGGCTTTCTGCTATTTGGACTCTAAATCATTTCAAAAATGAATGACAATTGGAGACTGTGGTTACTTATAGAGCTGTTCACAAATCTGGTTTCCTGTGGTAGGGATGTGGTAGGATGGCACTCATAGCTGTTGAAGTTAAGCAATGTGTTTTTATTTGTTTGTCTTTTAAAAAATAAATTTTACTGTGCATATTTAAGGTATACAATATGATGTTATGAAATATACGTGTACAGTAAAATGTTTGCTATAGTGGAACTAATTAACATATCCATCATCTCCCATAGTTACCCATCCACCCCCATGGCATGAGCAGCTATAATGTATTCATTTAGAAAAAATCTTGACTATAATACACTACTATTAACTATAGTTAGTACATTAGATCTTTCAACTTGTTTCCCCTACATATTTGCCAGTTTGTATCCTTTGATCTACATCTCCCCATTCTCATCCTCCTACCCACTCCATGACCCTAGTAACCACTGTTTTATTTTCTATCTATATGTTTGACCTTTTTTGAGATCATGCTATCTTTTCCTTTCTGGCTTATTTCACTTAACATAATGTTCTCCAGGTCCATCCATGTTGTGGCAAATGAAAGGATCTCCTTCTTTTTCAAGGATGAATAATATTTGGCCAAAAAAATAGAGTGTCGCTTACAGGAGAAACTTTTAAGAGACATTTTTTTGTTAACCACCTTTCTTTTCTATATAATAAGAACAGAAGCTCATTTCAAGATGAAGCCTCTGTCAACCCGAGTCCTAAAGTAAGGGGAACGAACGGAGCCAACTGTGCTCCACCTCTCAACTTCTTTGGGTTTTAGCATATGAGAAAATTTTGTTGTTCCAAACCTCCTTTATGGTTATTTGTTAATGTGGCTGAACCTAGACCATCCTTATACAGACACCAGTGAGTCAGTCAATCCTCACTCCTAGCAGGGTCTCCCTCTAAAACAATTGAGTCTCTGGACATTTAACACTGATAATGACTAAGAACTCACTGTCTTTTGAGATAATGTTCTCCAATTTTAAGCAGTAAAAATTATTAAATATTCTTTGTTTTGAACCAAAACTTGCCTTTCTGTAACCTCCACTCAAAAGCTAATTTACATAGTGAGCTTAGTTAATGAACAGGCACTTGTCTAAATGTCTTCGGTGACATGCTGCAACTTACAATTTATTACCTGCCTCAGGGAGCGTTCTGCTAAAACTATTTTCTGAAAAATCCTAAATCTCAAACAACAGAACACACTGAATGTAAATTAAATAGCTCTCTTGAGCAGAAAATTAAATTGGTTCCATGACATGGGTTTTAAGGAAGCCAACATAATATAAACAGTGCTGCAAGTGACTGATAAACCTGCAAACTCAATTGATACCCTACCTTGGTAATAACCAATTGGGAAAATTAGAGTAATGTGCATGAGCATATCTCATTCACACACTATTATCTAAACAGAGCTAGAAAATATGTTCAAATAATTAATGACACTTGAATCCAGAAATATCAATATAGTATACACTTTGAAAGCACCCTTCTTTTAGTTTTTGTAGGCAGAATGACCTACTCACCATAATCCCAGGTTAAAGCTCAACTTTAGTGGTTCAAAGTAATTCATTATATCAGTCTATTTTACAATTAGTGCAGAGAAATAAGTAACAACCCATTCAGTACAATTTAAAAGCCAATATGAAACTGCCATTGCCCCACATCTGTTTCTCAAGAGTCATTCATGTTTTCCGGACTTACAGTATAACTTATTATCTGAGCTTTTTAAAATCAACACAATTTACAGAAAGGGTCAACAGAAAAATAAGAAAAAAAGAATATGTTTTTCAAAAATGAAGAAATATAAAAAGACACTATAAAACATACTTAAATTCAATGTAAATCAAGCAGCAAAATTAAAGCACAAGATTCAGTTTTTCATCTGATATTGTAACTTTTGTTTTTACTAGCAATATCTATTATTGGTAAGAGTTTAGAGAATGAACCCTCTTATTTACTGTTAATCACCATGTAAAGTGACATACTGAAGGATGGGGATGAATATCAATTATGCCTTCCAAATCAGTAATAGCAAGTAGATACTAACCTTCTTCCACTAACCTTCCTGTATTAAGACTATTATAAAGATTGTGACTGGCCATCAACTTCAAGATTTATTCCACTTCATGGAGGGCATGGTAGTGTCAGTCATCTCTTTTGTACCATCTCACATAATCTCACCTTGAACTCTGATTCCAGCCATGGCTACAGTGAACAGTATTGTGTAGGTTTCATTCTACGTTATACCAATTACCCATATCGGCCTCTGATATGAGCTCTTCTACAAGGTGCTACTCATTTTATAACCCTTTCTGAAGAATTAGGTAGGACAGTGTAGGTTTACACATTATTGTTTGAACTAAAAAGTAAGAGATAAACATTCATCTTTAGGAATAGGAAGTCCTTAGAGTTAATTAAGTTCCTATACTGACCAATTTCTGAAACTTTGGAGGACAGTCAGCTAGAATGTCTATTGTATTGGTCCAAGAAGGATCAATAGGAACTGTGGAAAATGAGACAAGCCTATCAAATACAGTAGGATATCTATATTTTATCCGTTTTCTCCAGGGAAGAACAATCATCTTTCCTGTTAATCTTGATGACTTAAACAAAAGAGTGGGAGAACCGGGGAAGAGGAAAGCTTTATTTCTCACAGTTCTGGAGACTGGGACATCCATGATAAAGGTATCAGCTTATTTGACTCCTAGTGAGAGTCCTCTTCCTGGTTTGCTGATGGCCATCATCTTGCCATGTCCTCACATGGCAAAAAGAGAGGGAGAGGTTTCGAGAGAGGAGAGAGGGAAAGAGTGCTCTCTTGTCTCTTCTTATAAGGGCACTAATCCCATTAGGAGGACCCCATCCTAATGATTTCCTCTTGACCTAATCAGTTCTCAAAAACCCCATCTCCAAATACCATCACTTTTTAGGTTAGGACTTCAACATATAAATTTTCGGGGAGCAAAATTCAGTCCATAGCAGCCAGAAAAGTAAGAGATCTTATAGTACTTGAATTGATTCTGGAATAACATATTTATTTTTAAAAAGCACTGTGGGCCGGGCATGGTGGCTCATGTCTGTAATCCCAGGAGGCCAAGGCGGGCGGATAACCTGAGGTCAGGAGTGCGAGACCAGCCTGGCCAACATGGTGAAACCCTGTCTCTACTACAAATACAAAAATTAGCCAGGCGTGGCCGCAGGCGCCTGTAATCCCGGCTACTCAGGAGTCTGAAGCAGGAAAATAGCTCGAACCCAGGAGGCAGAGGTTGCAGTGAGCCGAGGTCGCACCATTGCGTTCCAGCCTGGGGAACAAGAGCAAGACTTCATCTCAAAAAAAAAAAAAAAAAAAAAAAAAGCACTGAGAGTCTGAGGGATGACAAGTTTTTGATTTGTACAAAGACTGGTAAAATTATTTTATATAACTCAATCATGAAAGTAATCACTCTTTGTCAACCTATAAATTCTGAGGAAGATAAAAGAAGATAATTCCCTAAACTGCATTGTTTTGTCAATTTGTTAAAAATTATTTTCCATTTGCAATCAATCATTCATGCTATGTTTATTTGCTTTTAGTTTGTTTATTTATCTATTTAGAGTTTGGGACATTACCATAACAGTCAGTTGGCTATAAAGAGTTTATCATAACAGTTGACTATAAAGGGGTATTATTTGATTTTACCTTTAGTCCTACATACATTTTAAAATACTAAACCATTTTCCTTACTTTACACAGGCTGACAGGTGCTTTAAAAAACAGGATAATATAATGAAGGAAATGAAAATATTAACTCCATTTTAAAAAATCTTGCTTTAACATAGATGATAATACATATTCTGTAAATTCAGGGGAAATTACTTCTTAGAGATTTTAGTCATATGAGGCAAGCAATAGAGAAATAGGACCTTGCTGAGACAGCTTGGGTATCAGCCCAGAGGGACACCTCTAAAAGTATTAAATGTTCATTTACACCACAGTAAGCAAACTCCCTTTAAGTGATTCCTTAAACTGAGTGGAATACATTTATTTGACCCAAATGTATCTTCATTTGTCTGGGTGGTTAATTGGATGATCCAGTTCATTTGTTCTTCTATTCACTGACAATTAATATATATACTTCATATTAATTACCCCTTTTCAACAAAATGACATTTCACTGTAGGCAACACTGAACACAATTTATATTCTGTAATTACTGAGAAGGCACCTCATGATCTAGTTACAGGACCTCAGGGATATCATAGTAAATCTCGAACATCACAGTGATGTATAAGTGATGTGTAAGAAACTGATTGAACCTGAGTTCTTTTGATTTCAGAAAAAAATCATCAATTTGTTTATATTTTATTAGGTCATAATTTTCACAGTATGGTACGTAAAATTATTTATAAACACGTTAAATATGGCAATGTCAGTAGCTCATCCATTTCAATCATTCACATTTTTTTTTAACTGTAGAAATTGACATTATTTAAATCCTTACTGTTTTCTCTCCTTTTTTTCTCAGTGTCAAAGCACTTCAATTAAAACACAGAAACTATAGAAATTTATCCGGTAAATATGCTGATGATGTCCTAAACTTGATCTCTTGTCTCAAAATTTAGTGCGTGTAAGTTTAAACCCATAATTACAGTTTTATTTAAAGTCGCATCACATAGAAAATTAGAAAAACATTCAGGTATTGAACCGTCAAGTGAGTTCTTATTTTAGGAATTTGCTATATAGTTACTTTTCAAAAATTTATGGAGGAATTGACCAATTTGAGAGTAATATTTTTTACTATTGGAAACAGAATTGTGATGCCTTCACCTCTTTAACTGAATTTAGCTATTAGAGAAAAACTGTCTAGTGGTGATGTCTCACCCCACTTTGTTGATAAAAAAGAAATGTTATTTTTGTAACTTCTGTAGTTGAATCAAACATCAAAAGCACAGTGCTCAGGCAGAAATAGCTGTTTCTTATTTCTTTGATTTCTCTCAACCCAACTTTCGTTGTCAGTAAACTGGCGGTCCCACATGGCCCTTCTTCTCTTCTTCCAAAAATCCAGCAATTGTGTTAATCAGTTGTTGCCTAATAATCAAGCCACTATGTGAAAGTGAACCATCATAGGAATATATATATTCCATCTCCAGAAACACAAAGCAAGATCTGATGAGAATTTTTTTTTAAACAGTGATTTGTTTTACCCGTAGAAGTTCCCCTCCCTCTGTCTCTTAATGGGGGAAGTTCTTCCTTCTTTCTTACCTCTTATACTCTCTGCTCGTTAAAACCACTCCACGTGTGTCTGTGTTGTTTTATCTTGATCGGTGCAAAACCAAGGACCCTGGCATTCCTCCAGTCATCGAAGCCTCATCATTGTGAATTTTTACTCCATCAGCCAATGAAAACAAGGTCAAATGTAGCTGTTGTGTGTGTGTGTTCATTTTAATTTTGGTTTTAGAAGGATAACGGAGTCAAATTGCTATTAGCTTTCAACTTCCATTGATTTTGAATCTTGCTGACAGGGTCTGTTATTTGTCAACTCAGTATACATTAATACTCTTTGCTTAGTGTCTAAACTATTGTTTTAATTGGGATTCCAATGAACTCAGCAAAAAAAGATTTCATTTCCCAGGTTCTCTTACAGTTAGGTGTGGTATTAAGACTAAGATGTATGTAGAAGCTATAGGATGAAAGTATTTTGAAAGTTTCTAAAAGATGGGCAGATGCATGCCCTTGTTTACCCTTAACTTCCTGACTTCTTTCTCCTGACAGGAAAGTTAATGGCTGAAGATTCAGCAGCCATTCTGAACTGGAAATTACATGTTAAGGCTATTATAGAAGAAATTAAATCTCTATGTCCCCAAGGTATCTCTATACCGGCCTGGCATGCCTATCTCCAAACCTCCTTTACATGAGACAGAAACAGCTTCTATCACCTTAAAATCTGTTACTTTAGGTGTTTTCATTATGAGCAGCTAAAATGAATCTTACTTGATACAGTGTGAGTGTTCATGGATTAGGGCATTGTTTGATAAGAGGAGTAAGAAAAGACTATAAATTGTATTGGCCCTGACATGCCACAATGAGGGCTGAAGCCAAATTAATCAAATAATAAACTCAAATACAAAGAACAACATTTTTTTGTTGGTTTCAGAACTAACAAGTAAATAATGTAGAAGTAATCAGTACTATCCTTACAATAAGAAAAAAGTTGAACAAACTGAAAATGAACGACTTTTCTTCAACCCAGAAGAGAAGTAAAATCACAGAGCAAACTGCCCTTCTGAAACCTGGAAAGACAAGCAAATTCATTGAGTCCCAGCTGTAATTTCCTTCAATGGAGCATAATTCTCTAGAGCCATACATAAACTGATAGGGACACCTAAATGGTAATTTTAACAAATTGCTGAAGACTGAGTGTGGACTAACATGAAAATGAGAGACTCCTGGGGGCCACAGTCTTAGGGATGCCACCACACTTTCATGGACTTTACCTCCAGGAAGTTTTCTATGTTCTCACTGCCAAGAACCAAGACAGATGGCAGGGCTCTGGTAGGAGGAGTAACATTATGAAACATTTCTAGGGCATTGTCCGTAACAAAGACCTATTCTCCAGGGGAAAATAATTAACAGAGCTTTGCCCCAGAGCCCTGAGAAAATGGCATTCTTTTCACTTTAGCCTCCTCTAGTATTTAGGTGAGAAAGGCGATT